>NC_134123.1:33344972-36162472 GCF_040939455.1 Microcebus murinus
TGGTTGTTTAATTTTTTTTCTTCGAGTGTCATAATGTTTATTGCTAGAGACAAGCATATAAAATCAGGGCGTGGTTTGGTAAGGTAAGCGGTCTTAATTTTAATACTCTAATAAGAACGACAAATTCAAATCTACCATTTGTTTTGTACCCACACAAAACCATGTGAGAGCATTCATGATCTCTCAAAACTGGTCAACTTTGTGCCAATAAAACATGTTTCTTTCAAAAAGCTTAGGCTTTTTGCCCAGGCTCAAGGATGTTAAAACCTGGTGCAGACAGAGACTTGCAGTAGAGATAGACATACAGGGAATAGCTGTCATTATGGCAACAGCCACAGATGCAGGGAAAGATTTTTCTGTAATGATCCTGGATAATTGGTATTGTGGATAATTGATACTGGATCATTGATATTGACATTGGCTATTGATATTAATATTGGATAATTGATATCGAGACAACTCAAGGATTACTGAGATTTCCCACTTAAAAACGACCTATGGTATCTGCAAAGATGCACGCACTCAATGTCCTCTGCCTTTGCTGATTTTGCTATGCGTCTTTTTGCTGCATCCATGACAGATGTGAGCACAGCTGTGTGCCGAGTCCCGCGAGTCCTCCTCCCAGAGAACCGCTAGGGGTGTTCTAGGGGATTCCCAGCTCAGAAAGGCATAGGAATCGACACACGGGCTGGAGTGCAGAGAGGAGCAATGTTCTTCCCGCTTCCTTCCCTTCCGCCCCTGACGTTGTTTTGCAACGCACTTACACTTGTCTATGTAAGGCACTTCTAACTGGGTGCTGGGTTAAGTAGGAGCACTGAAATACAAGACGATTTTACCCCTTTTCTCAGGAACAATTCAGGGAAATAATTCATAAATGTATACGGTTAATGTGGATGGATGCTATAAAGATTTCGGCGTAGCTTGGAGCCCAATGTTTTCAGAATGCTGGTCAGTGAAGGCTGGAGCAGGAAAGAGGAGAGGACTTCAGCTAGACCTTAAGGATGAAGTGGTGGCCAAAGAGGCCAAGTCCTAATCCCTGGGAGGCCCAGCTCCGGTCCCTGAGAAACCCAGCGCAGCGCGGGACTGAGTGGACTCCGTGCTCTTGGCAAACACGTCTCAGGTCTCAGCGCTCAGCTTGGCTTGGACGTTGCGAAGGGGACAGGTGAGCTCTTTCCCAAGGAAGCTGCACCGCTCCCCTCCCCTCTTCCCTCTCATGAGTCCATTTTTTATCTCTGGTCCGGCCAAGGGTCCAAGGTTCTCAGAGCCGTTTCCTCTGTAAATCCGCACGTGTGAATCTCATGCACTTTGGCTCCTCGTGGAATACTGGTCCCTGCAGAAGCCGGACCTGGTAGAATCCACCATTCCCGCAACCTCCTCTTAGATTTATCGAGCTTTTGCTTTGTGACAACCAGGCACCGTTCTGAGCACCTTAAATGTGAGGTTGGGTGGATTCCCACCACCTGTATTCCCCAGGACTAGGAAAAGCAGCCAGGGTGACAGGGGAGGGCCTTTTGTAATGCGGCCAGAAGTGGGGAAGAGGTCTTGGGAGTCAATGAGCAACATGCCGCACGAAAGTCATGCTACTTTCACTTGGTCACTTTGGCCATGACACAATCCCATAGCCTGTGGGGGCTTAAACAACAGATGTTTATTTCCTGGAGGCTGGAAGTCCGAGACCAGGGTGCCAGCACCGTCTCTCTTCCTGGCTTGCAGATGGCCGCCTTCTCCCTGGGTTCTCCCTGCGTCCTCACGTGGCAGAGAGAGCATGCTGGAGCATGCTGTCCGGTATCCCTTCTTCCAAGCGCACTATTCCCTGATCTAAACGTCATCACCTCCCAAAGGCCCCATCTCCAAACACCATCACATTGGGGGTAAGGGTTTCAACATAAGGATTTGGGGGGGGGACACGATCCAGTCCAGAGCAGGTGCTGTCAGAGTCGGAGGGTCTCTTAAGGATTAGGTCCCGAGCTGGCTCTGGAAGGGGCTCTACATTGGTCACCTCCGCATCCGCTCCCCGCCACGGAAGGAAATCAGGGAGACGTAAAGATCGACAATTTAGGCGGAGCAGGACAGATGGGCAGGACAGAGATTGGGGAGGTTTCTGGAGATTAGGAAGGCAGGAATTAGGGAGGGTGGAGAGAAGGACAAAGGGACTCCATGGAGAGGTGAGGGTCTCTAGGAGCCTGGGAAACGGGTGAGGAGGTGAGACCTAGCCTGGCGGGGCAGGGGCAGGTAACTGACCAGGTGTGTGTGTGGGGGCGGGGCTTCGTAGTCTTCATCCAAGGCTGGTTGTTACGGGTCTGCAATTGGCAGCTGGAACCTAGAGTTAAGAATCACTGTGTCCGTTTTTCTAGACTTCTCTCTCATTTGGCAACAGTAAGACCTTTCCTCTTGCTCTGACGAGAAAGGTGTGGGAAAGGACACACACACACAATCTCCTTCAATCTCTACTCATCCTAAAGGGCAGGGATGGTTAAGTGGAGCCATAATAAGTTGCCCTTTCTGTAGGTGAAGAATGGTTGAATATGGGCGATTTCATGTGATTTAAGCAAATATTATCATCAGTGCCATTATACAAATGAGGAAACCGAGGCTTTGGAAGGTTAAGTCATTTGTTCAAGGTCACAGTGACCTTGGGAATATAGTGAATATAGTGAATCTGGGAGCTTGGATTTGAACAGGAGCCTAACTCCAAACCCTGCTGTGGCAGGCTGCCACCCACAGAGACACGGGCTCCTGCCGGACGTGGGCAAGTGGTGAGGCTGGGTAAGTATGGGTTTTGATGCCAGGCTGTGTGACAGCCACCGGGAGCCACCAGAAGACAGAAAGGCTTACCCTGGGGAGCAGCCAGTAGAACAAACAGGGAGGCAGTAAGGAGGCAGGAAGGGAGGTCAGGATGAAATGTTCCAGGATGTGCCATGCGGGCAGGAATGATCAGAGGAAGACGTCTGTTCATCCTTTGGGTCTCCTGTCCTTGGCACTCTATTGAGCACATAGCAGTTGCTCAATAAATGCCTGTTAAATAAGAACAGAACTAAACAGAGAAGGTTAGAAATTATTCCCAGGCAGCAAGGAATCACCAAGGTGAAAATGTGGGATTTCCAGAGAAAAATTTTTTTTTTTTTTTTTGAGACAGAGTCTCGCTCTGTTGCCCAGGCTAGAGTGCTGTGGCATCAGCCTAGCTCACAGCAACCTCCAACTCCTGGGCTCAAGCAATCCTCCTGCCTCAGCCTCCTGAATAGCTGGGACTACAGGCACGCGCCACCATGCCTGACTAATTTTTAATATATATATATATATTTTTTAGTTGTCCAGATAATTTCTATTTATAGTAGAGACGGGTCTCACTCTTGCTCAGGCTGATTTTGAACTCCTGACTTTGTGCAATCCGCCCGCCTCGGCCTCCCAGAGTGCTAGGATTACCACGCCCAGCTTCCCCGAGAAGTTTTCATGTAAACCAGTCTCTTGTGAGCAACTCCAGTAACGTACATACTGACACCTGCTGCCAATAGCACACGCTAGAGCCCTTCCACTGCTGACTTCCTGTGTGTGCTTACCTCTGGCTTCGTCCAAGCGGAGGGCCGAGAGGAAACCCGAGCACACATCTTGTGCAGCAAACAGCATTTGTAAGTGAGCAAATCTGTGCAGGCCTGAGGGGAATATTTATGAAAACACATGAGTGCAAACAAACACATACAGAAGGCTGCTTTGAGAACTTCTGAGGTCCCAGGTGCTCTGATTTCTGGAAGATCCATCCCACATCACAGCAAACTTATTAAAACTTTGCCCCAGTCTCCAAACAGCTTTTAAAGAGTTTGAGCTTTTAAAAAAATAGTTTTGGTCTGAAATTATTTGGCGACAGGGAACTCACTGTATCATTGCTTATGGATTCCTGGCGATCGATCCGTGGCATCAGGAAATTCATACCAGGTGATTTGTGACTTGTGAACTTGTGGTTTTCAGATGCAGCGAGAAACATTTATCGACCCATCAACTACAATGATGAAGTTCACGTGTTTTGTGGACTTGTATTTTAAACATTTATTAATTTCAAACTTACAGTGTACTTTTGGTATTGTAGGGGGTAACACAATTTCTTTTTCAATCTCAAACGTTTTCCCCAGGTCTCCGAAAAACCGAATGAACAAAACAGCCCTGTAAATACTGTCGCTGTGTCCGATGCGCCAACTGGGCAATGAAAGCCCACTGCGACCCTCGTTTTCTTCCATTCGTAAGCCTGCCCCAGAATGGCACATGGGATGGAAAACAATTCTTTCTCCTTCTGTTTCAACAGAACTTTCTTGTTTCTTTCTCCAGTGTCCTCCCCCTCTCTACTCCTGTATCTACAACAAATGCCAGTTCACAGCCGCGGGTGGCCGGACCCTGGAGGCCCAGGCACGCCGGGGTCTCCCCCCCCACACACGCCGAGGGTCCCCCACGTGGGCCTTCCAGCGCGGACGCGTTAGAAGACCCCACACCACACCGGGCTGGCGGGCGGCTGCCGCAGATGCGGTTCTACCTGGGCAGTCCCCGGCCACCCCGGGTGCCCGCGGGGCTGGCCTGGGACCCGTCCGCAGACGCACTTCTTACAAGCGCATTATTGGGGTGCATCATTATTGCCGCCGCACCCCAACACGGTTCCGCGCGGGGCAGCGCCGCGGGGCCTCACGCGACCCCGCCCCAGGGCCGGCGGGGCAGGGGGTGCAGGGTCCCGCGCGGGGACCGGCAGGTGCACCTCGCACCGCGGGGACACGTTCCCGGGGCCTGGGCGCGGCGCGGGGGCGTCCACGCAGCTTCAGGGTCGGGGCCGCGCTCGCCCGCGGACACCTGGGGGGGACCGCTCAGCGCCGACCTCTGCCCTGCGAGCCGCATCCTCCGCCTTGACCTTGACCTTGACCCGGGCCCCTCGGGAATTCCTGGGGGAACCCCCACCCCGCCCGCGCCGCCCCCGGACCCCCGGTGCGAGGAGGAGAGGGGGCTCGGGGCTCGCCCGGAGGAGGACGCGCGGGACCCGGCGGCCGCTGCCACCCGGACTCCGGAGCGCAAAGTCATTTCTCGGAAAGCGGGGCGCTTCACAGAAGGGGGCCCGGCGGGCCGCGCCGGTGGGGCGGCGCCCACCCCCGTCCCGCGCGCCATTGGTCGGCGCGCCCGTCACTCCGCGCACCGGGCCCGCCCCGTCCCCGCCCTTAAATGCGCAGGCGCGCCGGCGGGGGCCGCGAGCGTGGGAACGCGGGCTGCGAGCGCGGACCCAGGCGGCGGCGGCGGCAGGTAGGCACGTTCCGCGGGCGGGACCCGGCGTCGCGCGAGGGCGGTCGCCCCGGGTCCCGACGCCGGGCGGGCGCGATGCACCTGCGGCGGGGCAGGTGCCCTGGCGCAGCCCTCCCGTGCCACCGGGCTGTCTGGCTGCGCTTCCCCGTCCCCAGCGCCTGCGCCCGGGCTGAGCGTGCACGCGCCGTGCTCCTTGGCTCGTTCGCAAAGACTGGGTGATGCCAAAAAAAAAAAATGGTCTTATTTTTCTCAAAATCCGGTTTGCATAGGAAACTTCAGAAGGGTTCCTGCAGTGAAGGGAATAGCTGCCCCTCTGTCCTAGGATCTGCTCCTGCGTCCCTGAGCTCCCCGTGGGATGAGGAGGCTGGGAGGGAGGAGGCTGGGAGGGTCGAGGCTGGGAGGGTCCGCTGCATGCCGAACCTGCCGGGCAACCCAGCGCTGCTGAGGTTAAAGATCGCGAAGGGGGCAGGGCATGCTGATTTTAAAGTTCTGGTTAATGACCGTCAGTTACGATTTCTGGGTGGGGTGTGGGGTCCTTTGCCTCCATCCCAGCCCGGAGGCCCCCCCGGCCTGAGAGTGGTCACAGCCCACAAGAACAGCGTGTGGCAAAAATGAGACTTTGCAAGGTGAGATGTGTTACTCACGCAGAGCTGCGAAGGGCTTTATAAATGGAAAGTAGAGACAGAATTTTCCAAAATGTTAACTTGTTCCCCACCCCCCAACCTATAGTGCCCCCACTTTCTTTTTAAACCAAAAGAGCGAGCTAGTGGTTCAGTGATGGTTCTGAGCTTGTCCTTTTTATGGAAAGATTTGGGAGAGTCAGTCCCTCGGGCAAGGCTGGGGCCAGAGAGAGAAATGGCTCCCATGCCGGTTAGTCCAGGGGTGAGGAGGGGGCCCTGTAGCCGGAGCAAGTGCCCAGAGCCCCGAGGGGCGGGCAGGAGGTGAGTTCTGTTGCACGGCAGCTCAGGGACACCCTGGAATCCGGATGGGGTGGGCCCGGGGCAGCCTCTTGTCACCTTCCTTCTGGGAAGCCTGTCCCCTGGGTTAGTTTATAGGGATGCAGATTAGCTCCAGATAGGACTTGGCCAATAGAGGGGATGATTATCTCAAAATCAAGGAAGAGGAAGTCATAAACATGTGACTGACTGGGCTTATTAGTTTTTCCTGGCTGGGCATTCGGTGGGATTAATTTGTTGGTGTTTAATAAATCGTTACGGATCAGCGTTGTAGGAGAGTCTTAGGCTTTGGATGCGACTTAGAACTTGGAGCTGATCGCAAAGGACACTGATAGAGGGCTGTCTGCGTGCTGAGATCCTGTAACTTAGCTGTGGCTTTTCTGGGCACAGTGAGTAAAAGCAGCCGCCGCCGGGGTTGGGCGCCAGCGTGAGTTCTGGCGCAGCCGGCCGGCCGTGTGCCTCGGCGCTTGCTCTGTCTCTCTGGGCTCCAGTCTCTCCTCTTTTTGAATAAAGAGGGGGCCGGGTTAGATGATTTCTAAAGTATTTTCCAGCCTGTGATTCACTCTTCTCTCTTTCTCTTTCTTCTTCTTTTTTTTTTTTCTTCCTTTTTCTTATAAATCACTAAGACAGTTGTCCTTCAGAGTTTTGAGGTTTTCAACCCGTTAGGAATCCTGATGAGGAAGCGTTGACCCTATTCCTGAAGCAACGCCTGCACTCACACAATTTTGCTTCTGATTTCGGGAGGCTCAGGGACCACTGACTCTAGTTTTAAGAACCTTCTTGCAAGGGGCTGAGGGGAAATGTTTTATTCGACATATTCTCAGCCTCCAACCCCTCATCCTCCTCCCCGGGGCTCCCTCCTGGAGCTGGGAGGAGTTCTGCTTCCTCCTCCCCGGGAAGGGGCTGCAGGAGCTTGCACCCTGCCTGTCTGTTTTCTGGGGGGTTCTTGGTGGTGGTGTTTCCTTTCCCTGCCCCAAATTTGTCCCTTCTTACTTACAAACGCATGGGCCGTTGTAGAATTCTGAGTCTCTCGGGACAGCTCCCTGCACTAAACAGGTGGAGGAGCGTCAGAGAGGTTCGAGTGACGCCCCAAGGTCCAGTTAGAGAAGAGCCTCAGCCAGAGTCCGGAATTTGCAGATCAATGTCTAATTCCTATTTCGTGCACTTTACCCCCTGTAAAGCCCACAAATGGGCAACCGGGTTTATCGGATGGAGAAGTTAAAATTGGCACTTAAGGGTCCTCGCCTCCTTCCCCTGTCCCCCTTCCTTTCCCACCCCCAAAGCCACCTGCAGGGGCGGGAGTTTCCAAAACACATACTTCTCGCAAGGGTTGCCGGCTGTTATTTCTCTTTCTGGACCAGCATGGCTCTGGTTGTGACCATATTCTTGCGGACGTTATGTCTTGTCACCGCTGACATTGTTTTAAACGGGCCTGCCTGAAGAGGCCACATTTTAATCAGAAGAATAGAAATGCTATTTTTTTCTTTTGGGTGGGCGTCTGTCCAACTGCCTGGGGGATTTCCAGCGCTGTTCTTGTAAATGCCGGCCGAGAGTCGGCAGGGCCTGACAGCTCTCTCTCTCTCGTGTGCCACTGGGAAAGACACCTGCTCTGGCAAGACTGTCCTTCCAGAGGATGTCCTTGGGTGCCCCAGATGGGCAGGTCCCTAGATGAGGGAGTCTTCTGGAAGACCCCATCGTGCTTTGCTCTGTAGCCACAGTGTGTTCCTTCACTCTCGTCCCCATCTCTCAACGGGTTGTAAGAGTTCTCCGGGAGGAAAGTGTGGATAGTAACAGTGACATGTCACGTCTAAGGTCCAGGCAGCAGCGTCTCAGTGCTTCATCTTCTACAGCCCTGCGGGGCACCTGTAGCTCCTGCCTCGAGGTTATATGGGACCCCAGATGCCTGCCCTTATCACTTAAGTCAGCTGTGAAGGAACAAGCTAGAAGGCACAGCCCCGAGGGCTTCCTCTTTCTCAGATGGTGTGTCCCAAAACATCCGTCAAACCGGGCACCGGGAAACCGGTTCTCAGACTGGCGGGGTGCGTGGTGGCTGTCCGGACCTCATGCTGTGATAGTGATTTTCCCAGTCGTGCTAACAGCGGGGCTGTTGGGTCTCGTGGGCGGGCGTCCCTGCCTGGAAGGGAACGTGTCCTGCGAAAGCTGGAAGGGGCGGGAGGAGGGGCTCGCGCGGGGCTGCCGGGCAGCTGCGGGTCTCCAGCTGTGGAGGAGCTTTCGGTTTTCATTCCCGGCTTTGAGGTCATCAAGGCCAGCTCCCGGCTGCTCCTGGCAGGTGTCCTGGCGTCCCTGGATCTGTGGGCGTGGCCCCAAGCCAGCATCTTCATCGCAAACCTCTGGTCTTCCTGTTAGCCGTGCCCGGGGTCGCCGGGACTCACGAGGCGCTGTCTGTCCGTCTGTCCAAGGATGTGCGACCGCAACGGCGGGCGGCGGCTCCGGCAGTGGCTCATCGAGCAGATCGACAGCGGCATGTACCCGGGACTGATCTGGGAGAACGACGAGAAGAGCATGTTCCGGATCCCCTGGAAACATGCGGGCAAGCAGGACTATAACCAGGAAGTGGACGCGTCCATTTTCAAGGTAGTGCCCCCCCCTTAGCCCCCGACCCCACCACTCTGAGCATGGTCCCTGCTTCCCTCGGGGATGTGGGGAGGTGTCGGGTGACATCTTTCTGGTTTGCCTACAAATTAATCCAATTGTGCAAATCTGAACGTTAACCAAAGAGTGCTGAATGTGTCTCGAAAATGCACATGAGCTGATTTTACATCTGTTGGATTATTTGGTTACTTTCTAGGTGAGTTGTGTTATTGGCGTTTTCCGACGAGGATGCCCAGGGCATTTTCCTTCCCTGCTCTGTGTCCCTTTCATGGGGACTAAGTAGCCTGGGGAGGGAGAAGACCTTTCCCCCCTGGGCTGCTGCCCCAGGGGACGCGGGGACATGGGGAGGCCGACGTCTTCACTCTTTCAAAGCTGTTGCCGCCACTTGGCATGGCAGGGCCAGCTCCGGAGGGTGAGATGCCATCTGTCGTTCCTTCTGGGGCCAGGTCTCGTGGGGTGTCCCGAACCTGTATGTGTCTACAAATAGTCTTACCTGCCTTGAGAGCAATAAGGAGGTCGAGCATGGACAGACTCACTACTTAGTTCTGCAGCGTGCACTGTGACAGCCACCATGCACTGAGGGTGGGTCTGCTCCGTGCCAGGCCTGGCCTCGCACGGTTGTTTTGTTTTTCCTGCACGCAGCCCTGGTAGCGGGTGCTGTTCTCAGAGGCACTGAGAGGAGGAGACCTGTGAGGCTTGTCTGCGGTCTCATGCTCACAGGGCTTGAGTGACAGAGCCAGTGTCTGGGCAGGTAGTCCAGCCGGGAGCCCAGGTCCTGATCGAAACAGGCATTCTTGCCTTTGCACCCAGACTCGGGCAGAGGAGTAAGGACCGGGGCAGCCCAGCTCTGCAGACCAGCCGGGTTATTGAGTCCCCCAGCGGTCATCAGAGTCACCTGTGGTCATTGCCGAGGCTCCACACATGCAGGTTTTGCCCTGGGAGGGTTGGAGCCCCAGGTCAAGGTCAGCCCAGATTTTCATGTTTGCAAATGTAGGTACCACGGGTGGTCTGACTTAGAGCTTGGTTGCAAATCAGTGCCACGTGTGCTTATTCTGTGGCATTTGGGGGCTGAGAGTGTGGAAGGTGGGTGGGGCCTGAGCCGTGGAGGGCCAGAGTCAGACCTGAGACCTTGAACAGGCGGGAAGGGGTGAGACCGCAGGACCCCGCCCGTAGCAGCGCTGGCCTTTCAGCCAGGGATGACTGGCACCTGACATCGGCGAACAAAAGTGACCAAGATCACACCTGGACCCCAGACGGAGGCATCGGTAGGTCCAGGTTGGGTTAGGATGCATTTCAGCCCTTCGAGCCTCCTCCTGGCCGATGCGTGTGCCGTGGGGCTGTGCATTTTTGCAATCTCGTTAAATCTGTAATGTGGGGTTGCCGAACTCTTTGAGCATCTGATGCCGGTCGTTGACCCCTCCGAGAGAAATGGGCACATGGGAACGCTTTGCACTCACCCTGGAGGGGTCCTGTAGATCCCACGTGTCCTCCACATCCCTTCTGACCAAGGATCCCAGGCCAGGAAGCCTGGGCACCGCCAGGTGCTCCAACGCCAATGCCTGCTTCCTGGTTGGCAGTGCCATTGCAGATTTCCCTCCCGAGTGATCGGAGGTGTTTCTTGCCCTTGGCATCCTGGTGGACTTCTCTTGGGAATGGCTCTGCACATGTCTACAGTGCTCCAGTCCCAGCCGGGCGGTCAGGGATTCGCTATTGTAGATGCCCCTAACAGCCAGAGTTGCTCACGCTCAGCACTGTTGACAGCTACGGCTGGGTCATCCCGTGTGCTGGCGGCTGTCCTGTGCCTTGCAGGACGTTTAGTGGCATGCCTGGTCTACTAGATGCCAGTTGCATGCCCTCCTCCCATGTGACAACCAGAAACATCTCAGACGTTGCCAGATGTCCCCTGGGGGGCAGAGTCTCCCCTGCCCTGTTGAGAGCCCTGCCATGTGCTGACCGCAGCCAGGATGGACAGAGGCACTGGGTGCTTGACGGGGGCCCGTGGCGGGTTGAGCGCCAGTCAGACACCTTCAGGCCCCGCGGCCGTGCAGCCCTGGCGTCGGCCGCTGGTGGAGACGCGGGCTGCTCCCTCCACCCCGTCCCCTGCTTCAGCTCGCGCCCCAGGGCCGCCGGAATAAAGCCCCAGATTTATGTCTTATGCAATGCTCTTCATGGCCGTTTCAACAGCGTTGAGAAAAATGTGCAAGATTCCCAATGTTTCCGTTGGTTACGCAGTTTGTCGATGTGGCAATCTGAAGTGAGTCTACAATCTCAGCAGGAATGGGGGCGGGAGGGGCGCACGGGCGCCCACCTGGGTGGGGAGGCGGCTTCGGCGCAGGTCTGCGGCAGCGAGCTGACGGAACTTTCCGGAACTTTGCCACTGGGAGACGTCGGCGGCGGGGAGGCCTTGCTCAGATAGAGCCGTCGTAGGGCTTCTCTGGTTACGCGGAGACCCATTTCTTCCAAACATTCTTTGGAAGAAAAGCTTGCAAAAATTTAGGAGTTAAGAAAAACATATATGAGTTTTGTTTCCTCCCTTAATAAGTGGATCGTAAGAAGTGGCTTCTAGCAAGAGAATCCTTCATTGCCTTCAGCCGGCATCCTCAGACCGGCTTTGCAGTGTAGACCACGGCCGGGGGACTGGAGATTCAGCTCATCTTGTGCCAACCCTGAGCATGCTGATGAGGCCCTGATATCAATTCATATTTATTCTTACAAAAGCCTTTTGCGTTCTTTTCGTAAAGATGTGGGGGGGACGTCTAGTTAAGTGAGGGTTGGGGTGCGTGGGCTTCTCATCGATCTACATGAGTTGAAACTTACTTAGCAGCGCAGATATTTCCAATTCAGCAGGCCTCGAAGCATTTCATGTTTAAAACGCAAGACAGCAAAGTTGCATCAGGAAGACTGCGTGGTCTGAGTGTCACGTGGGCCGAGCCGTGCGTTGCTGGGAGAAAGGTGGTGGCGGTGGCTGTGGGTGGGCCTCGGAGCCCTGTCTCACCGGGTTTTAGCTCTCGCTTGAGAGGGATGGTGAGATGTCATCCAGCTAAGCCGATGTTTTGGAGCCGGCCAGAGAGGCCCCGGCAGAGACGGGCACCTGCTGAGTCACAGGGCTCCGGGCAGGCTGCAGGCTGGGGGTGGCGGCCAGGATGCACCCCAGCCAGCGGGCCTGGTTTGGTGGACGGCGTGTCCCGGCCTTCCTCGTGGGCCGAGTGTGAGCTCCGAACAGACGACTGTGGCCGCACCTCGTGGGCGCAGCGGTTCCGGGCGTGCACCTGCGGGTTGTAGCATTCCCTCCAAAGCTGTGCATCTCTAGGTCCATTTGGAATGTGGGTTCATCCAGTGGCTCTCCAATGGAGGTGGTCACGGTTTTACCTCCCAGGGGACCCTTGGCTGTGTCTGGAGACATTTTTCTTTTCTTTTTTTTTTTTCAGAGACAGAGTCTCACTTTGTTGCCCAGGCTAGAGTGAGTGCTGTGGCGTCAGCCCAGCTCACAGCAACCTCACACTCCTGGGCTCAAGCAATCCTCCTGCCTCAGCCTCTCGAGTAGCTGGGACTACAGGCACTCGCCACCATGCCCGGCTAACTTTTTCTATATATTTTTAGTTGGCCAATTAATTTCTTTTTATTTATAGTAGAGACAGGGTCTCGCTCTTGCTCAGGCTGGTCTCAAACTCCTGACCTTGAGCGATCCTCCCGCCTCGGCCTCCCAGAGTGCTGGGATGACAGGTGTGAGCCACCGCGCCCGGCCTGGAGACAGTTTTGGTTGTCACAGCTAGGGGAGGGGTGCTGCTGGCCTCTGGTGGGTTGAGGCTGGGGCCGTTGCTAAACGCCCTTCCCTTGCGGGGCAGCCCCCGCCACGGAGGAGAGTGATGCCATCCAACACGTCAGTCTTGCCGAGGTTGAGGGACCCTGATTTAAAGTAGCAGCTAGTTGTAATTACCGTTCGTTCAGTACGTGGTTTGCTGTCGCACGTCTTTGGAACAACAATGACGACAGCTCCCAAGCCCATGCTTGGTGGGCGGTGCGGTTAATAGAGGAGAGAATCGACCACGGACTTTACAGAATTGTCCTAAAGAGGAGTTTGACATCTGTGTCTGAGAAGGAAGCCACTGCCCACGCTCGCTAACGGGAATGCTCTTCCAGTGTTTCCAGCCCGGGCACAGATGCAGACTTTTGCATCAACAGAGCAGAGAGCGCTGGTCTTACATTATAAACATTCTTGTCCTTGTTGGAGAGGAGGAGAAAAGCTAGGGCTGTCTTACAGGAGCTGTGACGTCCGGGGCATTGCAGGGTTTCTGCAAGCGTGGTCTCCCGGCCAGCTGGGCCGGAGTCGCTGGGCTGCTGGCTGCAGGTCCAGGTTGCCAGACCTCGCCCGCACCTACCCGCCCAGTGAGACCCTCGCGGGACGAGGCCCGGGAACCTGCCTTTTCACACGCTTCCCGGGGGACTGCTGTATGCATTGAGCTGGGGAACCTTGCATTACACCAGTGGCAAGTCCACTGGGCGGGAAGTAGGGACACGGGCATTTCACCCCAGACCCGGCCACCCTGGCGAAGTTGCTCATCCCTTGCGATTGCGTTTTCCTCAGCGGAGTTCAGAATTCCCTACAGATCTCTAGTTATTTCAGGCTCCAGGGGCACTGTCTGATTTTGCCTAAAACCGAAGGTCGTTTTCACCTGACGGTGGTTACCTCAGGGTCGGTGTGTCTGTGTTCCAATTTTGGAGTGTTAAAATATGCCCATTCACGGGTCTTATTTTTAAAACAGTGCCCTGCTCTACGTTTTGACTTTAAGATTTCAGCTTTGAATTTCTGGTCCTAGTTCAGATCCTAAGGTTTGGAGAAAGTAAAAAAAAAAAAAAAAAAAAAAAAAAAGAGCTAAAACAAATCAAACAAAACTCACCAAAACCATTAAAGGGAAACCATGTCATTGCCTTTGAATCTGTGCCTTGGGGAAAAGTCTAGAATAAATTCAAAAATGCAAAACAAAATTTCTATTAAAAGTGGCAGGGCAACGGATGACCAAGTTCGCCCCTTTTTTTTTTTGCACATGTTCCCTTTTCAGGGCTACGTGTTAGCAGCTAGGGGTTGGTTTGAAAAAGCAGCAACTTGTTCTTTGTTTTGAACATTCTAGTGAAACCATGCACAACTTCCTCTTTGTGGGTCTTAACCTTAGGCCCTCCATCCCGGGAAGGACTTTGCTAAAAGGCACCTTCAGGGGGGTGTGTGTGAGAGGAGCCGTGGGCCTGGGCTGGAATTCTGGCTCAGCTGGGTGAACTTGGGGCCCCCTGCACGGGCCTGGCTCTTCTGACACCAGGGGTCGGGGGAGAGCGTGGCCCGGTCGAAGCCTCTTCGAGTTCCCAAATCTAGTGGGAGCCCACGGCCAGCAAGAGAGACTCCCAGAGGGGAGGGGGTGCACCGGGTCCCCACCGTCGTCATGGCGGCGGATGTTTGTGACGGGGGCCGGCCGTGCATGTCATGCGCTTCTGTTTCTTCCTTCAGGCCTGGGCAGTTTTTAAAGGGAAGTTTAAAGAAGGGGACAAGGCTGAACCAGCCACTTGGAAGACGAGGCTACGCTGTGCTCTGAACAAGAGCCCGGATTTTGAGGAAGTGACCGACCGGTCCCAGCTGGACATTTCTGAGCCGTACAAAGTGTACCGCATCGTACCCGAGGAGGAGCAGAAATGTAACTATCCCTCCTGGGCCCACGCGGCCTTCCAGGAGCTGGCCCGGGCACGGGGCCCTCGGGTCCGGGGTGGACGCGGGGTCTGGGGCACGTGGCCCCAGCTCAACAAACAAACAGCCCCCTCCGTTGTGCAAGCAGATCGGGAGGTGGCTCCCCGCTGACCTCACACACCAGCTGCTGTCCGAGTGGCAGCTTCCGGCCGGGGGAGCCGGGGCAGGGTCGGAGGGAAGGGCGGGGGAGACGGGCGCAGCCCAGCAAGTAGCCACTGCCACTTACGGTCAGACCGGGACAGGCGCCGGACCTCCCCCAGGCTCAGAGTTCCGCCGGGCGGGAGTGAGGGCCCGCCAACCACAGTTTCTGACGAGGCCTCCCTTCCCGTTCCGGCAGCTCACACACAGGAGAGGCTGGGGGGGAGTGCGGTGGGCGAGGACGGGATGGACCCCAGGGGCGGCCGGGAGTAAAGTTTCCCAGGGAAGTTGCGGAAGGTGTCCCCAGGGGGCTCCGTGGCTGGAGGTGGGGTACGTCTGGACGTGGCAGTAGATCCTGGTTGTTGTTTGGGAGCTCTGGGATGCCATCGTTCCTGGGGTCTCTTCCCAAACCCCAAGAAAGCACGTGTGCTGGCCGTAAACACCCCGCCGCGCACCCCGCTGCCTCGGGCTGCACTCTGGCCAGACATCACTCATCAGTCAGAACGCACCCAGCTCAGGCCTGGCTGCGGAATCCCTTCCGAGCCAGTGCGCTGAGCAGCTGCGGTGACCCGCGGTGACCCAGGACAGAAAGTCTGATCACCGTCACTGTGTAAAACGTCCTTTAACACGTCGACGTTCTTCGCCCCTCGGTAGGGCGATGAGAATGATGACCCGCCTCGGTTCTCCCCGTAGAGGCTTACTCGTGGTCCAGTAGTGCCCGAGAGAAACAGAACCCTCGTAACACTTGCTAGGGCGGCGCCACCGTTCCGAGCTCGCAGCCCACGCCCCGTGCAGGCGTTCACTGCGTTGGTGGGTGATTACAGAATCGGCTAATACTGTGACTCGAACCCGTGTAGAGCGAACCTGTCTTGGAGAGTTATTTAACTCAGCGAATGAGGGAACCAAATGATGACAAGGACCGCTGGAGAGAGAGTATGAGACTCTGGTACCTGTGTGTGGTCAGGGAAGGGCAGAAAGGCACCCCACACCGGGGCAATGCAGCCGCTGCGTGGGGCGTCTGCAGCTTAATCGTCTGCAAACTGGCACTGTCTCCGCTGAGCCCAAAACCCTGATCGGTAATAAACTGTCAGGCCAGCAACCTGGCCTTCCCTCGGGGCGTCAGATGGTTTTTAGGGGAGACCTCTGCTCGATGCTCTGGGCTGGCTCTGCAAGGCCCGGCCGTCCTCTTTTCTGCCTCATCCCCCAGTGTTGGATAGTCGTTAATCACCAGAGAACAAGCTTGCGATTTGGAGGAATAGGGAAGTTTCCGTTGTGCCCTCCACTGCCTCCCCAGCACCAGTCAAGCTCGAAGTGGCAGAGTGGCAGGTGACCCTGACTTGTTTGTTGCCCAGGTTGCGGCCGGCCTCACCTGCAAGGGTGGATGTTAAAAAAGGAGCAGGCGGTTCTTGGGGCAAAGCAACGCCGCATTTGCATAATGTCTATTTTTTTTTTTTTTTTTGAGACAGAGTCTCGCTCTGTTGCCCGAGCTAGAGTGCCGTGGCGTCAGCCTAGCTCACAGCAACCTCCAACTCCTGGGCTCAAGCGATCCTCCTGCCTCAGCCTCCCGAGTAGCTGGGACTACAGGCATGCGCCACCATGCCCTGCCCGGCTAATTTTTTATATATGTATTTTTAGTTGTCCAGCTAATTTCTTTCTATTTTTAGTAGAGACGGGGTCTCGCTCTTGCTCAGGCTGGTCTCGAACTCCTGACCTTGAGCGATCCTGACGCCTCGGCCTCCCAGAGCAAAGTGTGCTGTCTTTGTCCTCTGAGAGTGTTAGGGAAAACCGCCGCCACCGCCACCACCGACTTCTCTCTTTTGCCTTTGCTGATCCTCTGCGATCGGGCCGAGGCACGGGAGATCACGCCTGCGCCGTTCCCAGACCGCCAGCACACGCGTGAGCTCAGGTTTCCTCGCGCTAAGCTCAGCGTTTACAGGAAACGGGCTGTGGCCTCAGCGATGGCCGTGGTCTCTGTCCGGTTTTCCGTAGGCAAACTCGGCGTGGCGACTCCCGCCTGCGTGAACGAGGTCGCGGAGATGGACTGTGGGCGCCCCGAAATCGACGAGCTGTTGATCAAGGAGGTGAGTGGGGACTGCGCTCCCGGGACCCCGGCCCGGCCTGCAGAAGCCTCGCGTCCGTCGGCGGCGGGAGTGGCTTCGCCACCTGGTCAGCCCCCGGCCCCCCATGCCGTGTCCCTCCTGAGCTGCCTGCTCTGGGTCGGTGGAGTCTGCTCAAGCTCTCCCCTTTTCGTCCTGTGAACGCTTTGGGTGGCTGTCTGTCCCCTGCCGCGGGCTGCCTGCTCGGGCAGGCTACGGCCAACGACCAAAGGCCAACGGCTCGTCGACTTTCCTCGCCGCTCGGGGTGGCCGTGCCGAGGATGAGTGTCCTAATCACGGGGCTATCGGATTGCTTGCTTTTTAACGTGCAGGTTTTAGTCCTCGATGGGTTGGAAAACTGGATCACCAGGCTCGCTAGAGCTGTGGGTGAATGCATAGTTAATAGGCTGTAAGCGAAGGCTTCGTGGGGTCTCCTTAGGCAAATCTCATGGCTTTTTTTGTGTACGTTTTAGCTATTTGGATGCTCTTTTCTTCTATATTTAGCCTCTTAACTATGTTCTCTTTTTTTTTTTTTTTGAGATAGAGTCTCTTTCTGTTGCCCAGGCTAGAGTGCCGTGGTGTCAGCCTAGCTCACAGCAACCTCCAACTCCTGGGCTCAAGCGATCCTCCTGCCTCAGCCTCCCGAGTAGCTGGGACTACAGGCGTGCGCCACCACGCCCGGCTAATTTTTTCTATATATTTTTAGCTGGCCAATTAATTTATTTCTATTTTTAGTAGAGACGGGGGGGGGTCTCACTCTTGCTCAAGCTGGTCTCGAACTCCTGACCACGAGTGATCCTCCCGCCTCGGCCTCCCAGAGTGCTAGGATGACAGGTGCCCGGCCTAACTGTGTTCTTTTATGCCTGTGACAAGGTGGACATTTGCATCACTAAAATAATCCCATGCAGCCCTTGCAAAAGGTGGAGCGAGCACCATATAGGTTCTTCTTAATAACAGCACAGTGATGATGGAATCTTCAGGAGTAGCTTGGCCGTAAGAGAGTGAGGATAAGACACAGCCCACCCTCAAAGGCCTGGCTTTTCCGGGTGGTCTCTGGCAGCGGAACGAGGATGTTCCTGGCCTGGCGTCCCTCCACCAATGTCCTGTTTTCCCAGGCTGTTTCTGGGGCCTTTCTGCTGACTCAGCCCAGAGAGTGAGATAGTCAGATTGCCACACCGGGGTCACGAGGAGAGCAGCTGTTATAAATGAAATGTCTCATAGTTGGATTTACCGGCCTCCTTTAAGGAGTGGGTTAGAGGTGGGAGCATCTGCACGTGGCTCCTTGGGCAGGTGGTGGGCAGCACGGCAGAGATTGCCGGGAGTTACCGGGCAGTGGTGTCTGAGGACCTGCCCACCTCTGCAGGGCATGGTGGCACCTGGAGAACGTGGCACCTTCGGTCTGCGACAGGCAGTTCCACGGGAAAGGCCAGTAAACTCTCTGCGGCCCCCAAAGAGCCCGGTGGTTCAGCCACGGGGGCTGGTTGCTGAGCCGGAGTAGTTTGCAGTCTAGGGTCTTCCGGGTTGCAAAGCGAAGCTTCACCTTCGTCTCCCGAGACAAAGGTGGCAGCGTGGTTGTATGCGGCCGCAGACTGTTCGTTTTTGCAAACACTGGGGCCCACGTTGGGAGTTCCGTGGCTGAGCTGTCTCCCCGTCTCGCCCCTGGCCGTGCAGCCTTCCGTGGACGACTACGTGGGCATGATCAAGAGGAGCCCTTCCCCGCCAGAGCCCTGTCGCAGTCAACTCCTTCCGGACTGGTGGGCGCAGCAGCCCGGCACAGGTGAGGCGGGGGCCTGGGGCGGTCTCCGGGTGTGGTCCGGATGGCTCGTGGCATCCGCCAGGGCCAGCCTTGGGGTGGTTGGTGCTGTTATGATCCGTGTCACAGTAAAGGTGACTGAGACCGGAGAGGTGAACAGGCGTGGGCAGAGCCCAGCCGTCCCCTTGGCCCCGTGTCCCGCCGTTTCCTAGGAGGGGCACAGGTTGCCCCATTCCATGGGTGACGCCCATGTCTGCTTTTCCCCCGCGCTCCTGGGAACGTCGAGGGGTCTAGTGGACCGGAGGGAAGACGCGGCTCTCAGCCTCGCTGGCGCTGGTCCCCGGGCAGTACCTTAGGCCTACCAGTCCGTTACCACATTAAGGCCCCCTCCGGGGCCAAAGAGAACTCAGCCTGTCTGGAGGGAAGGAGCGCTCCGACCGGGGATGGGACATTGCGCAGAGCCCCGGGTTCGAATCCTACTCTGGGACGTTGCATAGCTCATTTGAGCCTCTGTTTACTCATCCATGTAATGGAGACACCAGAGCCTGCCCCGGGGGTGTCACCAGGATTGAGGGAGTCGGTTGCCCTTTTATCGTCGTCCGATGGTGGCCCTCAGAGCTCCCAGGCTGCCTGAAACGACCCTGCCGGGCACGGGCTCTGCAGCCTGGGAGCCTGTCCGCTGCCCCCCTCGAGCTCTTCTTACGCCCCCGTCCCCCGGGGCATCCTGGGAGGTGGTGGCTGGCCCCGTGGACCTTGGGGGTTTGCCGGGCTATGGTTGGCAGTGTCGTGGGAGGGGCCCTGGGAACGGCCTCTCTCTGTGCTGCGGGGTCACCCCGGGCGCCCCCCAGAGGTACGCCCTGGCCGGCCGGTGGGCACTGTGCCCCGAGACGTCTCGGGGGCAGGCCCCTGGGTGGGAGGGGAACGTGGCCCCACAGTGTGACCCTGACGCACGGTCAGAAGCCCCGGGGTGGCACAGAGCAAGTCCCCCGCACCCCCGCTCTGGCGTCCGTGTCTGAGAGCCGTCGCTCCGGCGGGGAGAAGCACCTGTTTCGGCAGAAGCCTGCGCTCCCCGAGCCCGGAGCCTGGGGCGGGAGCGGCGGAAGGTCCCCGCACACGGCTGAGTTCGCTTTCCTGTCCCCCCCGCCCCCCGCAGGCTTGCCGCTGGTGCCGGGGTACGCCGCCTATGATGCGCACCACTCAGGTACGGGGCGCTCGGGGCCGGGCGCGGGGCACGGACACTGTCGGGACGAGGGCCAGACAGTCCCGGCAGAGTCTGGTGACGCTCAGGACCCCGGCTGTCGTCCTGCCAGCTGCCCCTGGGGTTGACGTTCGGGCGTGTTGGTGGCATTTTCTGGGCACAAAGGAAGCCGGGGTGTCTGCCCAGGAAAGGGAACCCAGCTAGAGCGCCCTGGCGTCAGCCTAGCCCACAGCAGCTCCTCCCGGGCTGTGTGTGATGGACACATTTTCCTCAAATCTCCTCGCCTTAAAACACTTAAAAGTTTATTTTGAATGGGAACCCACGGTCATCGCCTGTGACAGTAGACCCTGTGCCAGCTGTACAAGCAGGAAGTCAGGGGCCGGAGCAGATGCAGTGAAAGCCTAGGACAATATTAGCAAATTCTAGCCGAGTGTTACTCCCCGTCCGAGGCTTGGGCACCCTAAGTCCGATGCCCTTTGTTGTCAAGAGAGGTTGTCAGGGTTAGAAGTTAGGGATCCAGGCCGGGCGCGGTGGCTCACGCCTGCAATCCTAGCACTCTGGGAGGCCGAGGTGGGCGGATCGCTCAAGGTCAGGATGACCCTCAACAGACGTAACATTGAGTGAAAGACGCCAATGCAAAAGGACACCTGGGAGTCAGATTTCATTTATGCAAAGTTCAAGAACAGGCAAAATTGCTGGGCTTTCAGGCCTGTCATCCTAGCACTCCGGGAGGCAGAGGCGGGAGGATCGCTTGAGGTCAGCAGTTCGAGACCAACCTGAGCAAGAGCGAGACCCCGTCTCTACTATAAATAGAAAGAAATTAATTGGCCAACTAAAAGCATATATAGAAAAAAATCAACCAGGCACGGTGGCGCACGCCTGTAGTCCCAGCTTCTCGGGAGGCTGAGGCAGGAGGATTGCCTGAGCCCAGGACTGTGAGGTTGCTGTGAGCTAGGCTGACGCCATGGCACTCTAGCCCAGGCGACAGAGCGAGACTCTGTCTCAAAAAAAAAAATAAATAAATAAATAAAATAAATAGAATTAACTTCTAGAAGAAGTCCTTGAATGTCCCCAGAGTGTCACCGAGGTAGATCCGAGACATGGGCAAGTGAGGCCCCCGGGCGGGGGAGCCTGGGAGGCGCTGACCCGCCCCTCCCGTCCGCAGCCTTCTCCCAGATGGTGATCAGCTTCTACTACGGGGGCAAGCTGGTGGGCCAGGCCACCACCAGCTGCCCCGAGGGCTGCCGCCTGTCCCTGGGCCAGCCCGGCCTGCCCGGCGGCGGCGCCAAGCTGTACGGGCCCGAGGGCCTGGAGCTGGTGCGCTTCCCGCCGGCCGACGCCATCCCCAGCGAGCGGCAGCGGCAGGTGACGCGGAAGCTGTTCGGGCACCTGGAGCGGGGCGTGCTGCTGCACAGCAACCGGCAGGGCGTGTTCGTCAAGCGGCTGTGCCAGGGCCGCGTGTTCTGCAGCGGCAACGCCGTGGTGAGCCGGGGCCGGCCCAACAAGCTGGAGCGGGACACGGTGGTGCAGGTCTTCGACACCAGCCAGTTCTTCCGAGGTCAGTGCCGAGCCTGGAAGGCCACGCCTCCGTCCCCGTTCCGTCTGCAGCCCGGGGGGGGTGGGACAGTGTAGGGGGGGGTGTAGCGGGGACCCCCTTAGCGTCCTGCTCTGCAATTTCTTGCTGAGCAACCCTTGTGCCTCGACTTCCCTGTGTGTAAATGGGGGCGCAGAGTCAGCACCTTCCTCGCGTGGCTGTCGGTAGGACGAGGGAACGTCACCCCTGCAGCTTGGAGCGTGCTCTGGGGACCGTCCCTGGACCCTGGGCGCTGCTAGGGATGTGGCCTCAGGCCCTGCCACAGGCCCAGGGGACCGGAATCTGCATCTTGGCGGGGTCCCTGGGGGTTCGAGTGGGCGTCCCGAGATGCGCTGGCTTTGTACGCACTAAGTGCTGGGGGGTGACACCTGTGTTCAGTAGGGCTGCCCGGAGCCTTTGTCATCCCACCCCGAGCAGCGGGTTAGGCTGACCTCTCTGTGTCCCGAACGCTGTCTGCTCCCCTCCCTGTTCCCGCATGGGCCCGAGCTAGAGCCAGGCTCTCTGCTGTCGTCTGGCCCGATCGCCCCCCGAGGAGGGTTCCTGGAAGGGGCAGGTGCAGTGAGGTGTGTGAGTTCAGGTGCGCCAGCCCCGGGGGTCCGCCTGGTGCAGGGGCGGCGAGGGCTGAGCGCGCGGCGAAGGGCTTACGCGGCGCAGACTCCCGGGACCTCCCCAGCTCCCTGACTCCGGGGTCTCGGGCCGGCCCGAGAGGCTGCGCTTCTCTCGGCCTCACCAGGAGAGGCTGTTGCTGCCGGGCCTCGGGCTCCACTTTGAGAACCTGGAGTCGGAGGTGCCGGGCGGGGGCTGCGGCCCTCCTGGGGCGTCCTCACTCGGGGCTGCAAACTCGGGCCCTCAGGGGCTGGGCAGGTGGAGTAAAGGAGCAGATGAGCGAGACAGGAGGGAGCGGTGAGTCGGGCAGGCTGTGCCTGCTGAAAGAGATCAAATCTTCTGTGTTTCCCCGAAAACAAGACAGGGTCTTCTATTTAGTGTTCCTCAAGAAGACACCGTAGGGCTTATTTTCAGGGAATGTGCTGTTTGTTTTTTTTTAAGGATAGTACATCATCTACATTTATTGAAATATACTTGTCTTCTTCTGGAACATCATCGTCAGTCTCCGAACCCCGAATTCCATCCTGAATGTCTTGCGACTCTATTTCCTTTAGAACCGTTGGCCCCGATCTCTCATGTTGAGCCACAGAGCTCTCACGGGGCAGATGAGAAGGGCTGCTCGTCTCCTTTCCCGCTCCGGGACGAAACGCATGGGCTGTGCAGACGCGCTGCGAGCCACGCCCGTCACTAGGGCTTAATTTCGGGGTGGGGCTTCTATTGCGCACATGCTTAGACATCCTGCTGGGGCTTATTTTATGTGGAGGTCTTATTGTCGGGGAAACACGGTAGGTGTTAAAAACCCCAGCGACTCCCTGGGCATGGCCACCAGGTCCCCAGTTGGGATTGGGCCGAAGGCCCCGTGGTACCCTGCGTGGTCCCCCCTGAGCCCCGCGCCTCCCGGGCTCTGCTGCAGGGGGAGTGGGGGGCCCCCTCGGCCTCGCTCGCAGACACCCGCCCCCGCGTCTCGTTCCAGAGCTGCAGCAGTTCTACGGCAGCCAGGCCCGGCTGCCCGACGGCAGGGCGGTGCTGTGCTTCGGGGAGGAGTTTCCGGACATGGCGCCCTTGCGCTCCAAGCTCATCCTGGTGCAGGTGAGAGCGGGCGGCGCCCGGCCCCGGGCCCAGGTCTCCCGGTGCTTGTGTCAGGGCCGAGTTCTCACTTGGGCTGGAGAAGAGGCAGCAGGGATGGGGGTTTCCACCTGGGTGCGGAGCCAGGGCCTGGGCGAGACCCTCGCTACGGGGGAGGTGGCTTCTTGTCACCTCTGAGCCATCTTCCCTTGTCTGGGACTCTCAGAAACCATGCAGAGTCTCATATATGCGAGTATGCATGGGTTTTTTTTTTCTTTTTTGTTCCTCTCTTTTTGCTTTTTTAAAGCATCTCTAGAAAGATAATTCCTGTTCAGTTAGGGTCTCAGTGACACATTAGGGCTTTGCAGGCCCTTGTTGAATTGTAGTCAAAGGAATGAAACTCTAATGGTGGAATTCTGGGCACGGGCTGGCAAAGTCGGGGTGATATTGGGAGAGTATATATGTATAGCGGTCTGTGCAGGACAACCTCCTGCCCCTCCTTTCCATCTGCCTAGTCCGAGTTCATTTGTTTGGGGCCCACGTTGGAGCCTCTGGAATGATAGCTTTGGGCTGGGGCCGTCAGAGACGCGGGCTGGGGTCAAGGACGGTCCCCACCTCACTCGGAACCCCATCTCTCTCTCGCCCTGTGCGCGAACCCTCTAGGTGGAGCAGCTGTACGTCCGGCAGCTGGCGGAGGAAGCCGGGAAGAGCTGCGGCGCCGGCTCCGTGATGCCAGCCCCCGAGGAGCCCCTGCCGGACCAGGTCTTCCGGATGTTTCCGGATATCTGCGCCTCCCACCAGAGACCCTTTTTCAGAGAAAACCAGCAGATCACCGTCTAAGTGTCTCTCCGGGGCCCCCCACCCGCCAGCGTCTCGCACCTCTGGGTGACAGTCACAGCCGTGGTTCCCCACGGACGCGGGCCCCTCTGCCCCGGGCGGGACGCCGTGCTCGGCTCTCGGCTCAGCGACCGCCTTCGCGGAGGAGCCGGCGTGGAAAACAAAGTCGCGCCACCGTTCCGCCGTTCCGGTGCAAACGTGGGAGACTTACGCCAAATGGTCTGGATGCCATAACTATAACCCGTGATTACGGATTTGTTTTTTTTTTTTTCCCTCCCTAGTTATCATTAGTTGCTTTGTTTCTTTCTGCAGTTGGGGCAAATGGACATTTCCAAAGACTTGCCGTTCCATGCTGTCAGCAGACAGCTGCTGCAGGTAAAGGAATTTGGAGTTTAAAACCAACTTGTGAAAACAGGACTGTTTTTATACATTTTTTTAGAGAGTTATAGATTTATGATTTCATATGCTTGATTCTATGCAAAGCATCTTTTTACTTTTAAGCATCTTGATAAGATTTAAAGATATTTAGATGCAAGCCTCCCTTTAATGAGTGAGACCGACACTTTTCTTAGAAGAAAGTACGTTCTTCCTAGACTTTTTGGTGCCGGGAAACCGCGTGTTCCTGCCCAGGTGAACTGGCGCCTTTTCACCTTCAGACATTGAAGACTTTCCCGCTGAGGAAGCTTTGAGCTAAATTTATTTTTCCATTTCTGTAATTAAACCGTTCCAGATCCTGCTTTCTTTTCTTCTTTCTAAATGGTTTTGACCTGTTTTTTAAAAACATTTGTACTTTGAATCGTCTTATTTTTACATGTCCTATTGTAAACAGCTTTGAATCTTTTTTTTTTTTTAAATTTTAAATGGGCTTGATATAAACCATAAGTTTAAAAAAATAATTGTGGGTCACATGAGCATGTCAGTTGCCCCTGCAACGAGGTCACCCTCTTCATCGGCCGGCGGGGTGCGGGGTGCAGACGGCGAGGGTGGAGGGACGTGTCTCACCACGCCGCGGTCCCGCAGCCTCCCGGGGAGGGGAGGGCGCCGTCCCCGTGCTTGGTGCTTCTCCAGGTTCGTGCCGTCCCAGGCCACCAGTCTGCCCTCCACAGAGAGCGGCAGGGTGGGATTCCAGTGGGGAAGTCCCCTTGTTAGCCCCGGAAGAACTTACCCTGCCGACCAGCAAACGAGACACTTTTCCTGCCCCAAAGCGCGGGAAGCGGTTTACCCCACGACGCGGCACTGCCCGGCAGCCAGGAGCGGGACCCCTGACGCGGCGGCTCGGCCTAGCGGCGGGGTTCACGGCGTCCCCCCCGGCGCTCCCTGACATGCCGCGTGAGGCCTGAATCCTTTCCAACACCGGCACGATTAAAAGGCAGCTGAACGTCTTTTCCAAAAAAAGGAAAAAAAGCTCTGTTTTGTTAGATCAGGCCGCTGTTGTGCGTAGGTGTGTGCTGGGCCAGACGCCGGGGCGGGGGGGATCGGGCCCCCGAGGTGTGCTAGGCGCCTCTAGGTGCCCTGCCGCTTGCCAGCACAGGGTTGGGCGCTTAGACTGGGTCAGTTCTGCGGCCGGTGTAGACACCGGGTCGATGTGCTGGGGCGTGGGAGGGTCCACTTGCCTCCAGCCGCGCTGGCCTGAGCGGGCAGAAGAAGAATCCTCTCTCTGTCTTCTGCTTTCTTTCTCCTCCGTCCCCAGCCCGGGCCACCGCCGTCCCTCACACAGAACCTCCCGTGAAAATGGGGGCGGGAAAAGGCCTTACCTGCGTCTGCCCTCGTTTCGAGATGGGCGGAAGGGGCTGGGGTCTGGGAGACCCAAGCTCGGCCGGCCCGGCGGCCTTGTCCCCAGGAGGGCCTCTGATTTCAGATCTGAAAAGCCAGAGAACGCCCATTTCCTCTTCCCGTAGCCGCCATGTATGTGCGAGAAGGCGGTGCAGGCGTGGCGTGTAATTAGACGCGGCCACGACAGGTCCCTTAGGTGTGTGTATGGAGTCCACGCCACCTGGCTACAGGAAGGCGCCAGTGGAAGTGGCTGTTCCCTCCTGGCCGGCACGGCGGGCATTGTATTAAGGATCAGTTAATTGGGCCGGGCGCGGTGGCTCACGCCTGTAATCCCAGCACTCTGGGAGGCCGAGGAGGGAGGATCGCTCCAGGTCAGGAGTTTGAAACCAGCCTGAGCAAGAGCGAGACCCCATCTGTACTATAAATAGAAAGAAATTAATTGGCCAACTAATATATATAGAAAAAAATATTAGCTGGGCGTGGTGGTGCATGCCTGTAGTCCCAGCTACTCGGGAGGCTGAGGCAGGAGGATCGCTGGAGCCCAGGAGTCTGAGGTTGCTGTGAGCGAGGCTGACGCCACAGCACTCACTCTAGCCTGGGCAACAAAGCGAGACTCTGTCTCAAAAAAACAAAAAAGAAGGATCAGTTAATTAATTAAGGACGGCAGTCCTGTCCGCCTGCGGTGTTTGCCAGCCGACAGTGGGTGCCTTCTCCCAGCGCAAGTGAATGTGGAAGCGCGTGTCTTTTATATGCTGAATGAGTATTTATTTTTGTATCCATTAAGAAAAAAACATATCGATCTCTTTTATTCTTCATGACAATAAAATGCTCTTTTCCAAAAAGCTGATGCGTGTGCTCTGTGTGTTTTCAGTCACCGTTAAGACATTTTATAATGTTCGCCAGGTTCTGGGTTCTTCCGGCGGGGCGTCGGCACCCCGATGTGCTGTATCAATCCGGTCCTCGGAATTAGAACAGCCCTCTGATAGCACTTGAAAGATTGCTTTTCATCTAAACGCGTCCCCCCAAAACAACGGCAGAAGGGGACGGAGACTGACCGTGAGGAACTCCCTGGAGAAGGTGGCCGGGGCGCTGCGTTCTCGTTGCAAGCGGAGGCCTGTCTAGGGTTCCTCGAGCCGCCGCGTGTGTGCGCACAAGGGTGCGGGGAGTGGGGGTTCCTGCCGGCAGCAGGTGATTCTTCTGGTTGCTTCTGGAAGGGCTTTGTAAGGGGCTCCCCCCTGGCCGGGGCGGCCACGCGTGGCTGGGGTGTGTGTCTCCTTCCGTCCCGGCACGTGCTCGCTGTGCTAGCCCCCCGGGGCTACAGTGAGGACGAAATCGCCCCGGAATCACGGAGCTTGGGACATTCCCACTGAACCTCCCGGAGCAAAGCCCGTCCGTGGCAGGGAGGCCAGCCCAAGCGGAGGGAGGTTCGCCCGGCATTCCCCATCTGCAAGCGATGCCTGGTCTCTCTCCCTGTCCTCGTTCGCGTCCCAGTGAGATGGGGGCCCGTTCTTGGTCTCAGCTTGCAGACGGGGAAACTGAGGCACAGGCCCGTGCGATGGGCTGACTGTGAGCCCTCTGTGTCCTGGGGGGACGGCTTAGCGTGAGAGGCTCCATGACAAGGTGGTGCTGCTGTCCTGGAGCGTGCACGACGTCCCGCTCAGGCGCGGCAAGCGGGAATTTTGTCTGTAAGCGAGCTCTTCTCTGTCCTGCGGATTCAGGGCCAAGTGTGGGGACGGGGTGTGGCCTCCGTCTCCCCAGAGTCCAGCAGCCTGTGCAGGCAGGTGACAAATCCTCCTGCTCGACGTCTTGCAGCAGCCTCGGTGGAGGGACAGGAGGGGGGCGCAGCGCGTTGTCACTGGCAGAGGAGAGAGTGCGGGCGCTTCAGTAGTAACTGGGGGTTCTAGAGAACGTCGTCAGCACCCCGGATGTGAGCTGGCTTTTGAGCTGTTGCCCCTCCACCGGACAGTAGCTTCTTGGGCCCCGAAGGGAAGCTCTTCATGAGACGCTCTGATGAAACGAGACTCCCTCGCTCTTTGTGTTTGAAAAACCATTTTAGGAGATTCCTGTATTTCCACAACCCCTCTCTGAGTGGTGGCCGCTCATGTTCGATAACTTTGGAGAAACTATCTGGGGTGCAACGTTGTTTTCCATCGTAACGTCCAGATGGCTGTGGATGACCACGACCCCCGGGTCAGGCACCTGCGGGGTCCGAGGGGCCCCCCCGGGAACCCTGGGAAAATCCTCATGAAAGGGGCTGGCCGGGCAGCCGTCCATGTGTGCCACCGGGACCCTTCCTCCCCACAAAGAAGCGACTGTGGGAATCAGGAAGAAATTATGTGTGCGAGTGATTCAGACATAACAGAAAGTTCTGCAACCCAATTACTCAGAAATTTATTTAGAAATTCTTTTCCGAAGAATGATCTATAATTAATGACTGCAGTTTTAACAACTCAGTGGGCTGAGAGTGGGGCGTGGGGGTGGAAAATCTGGCTGCTGGTGCTGCAAGCAGGAGGGAAACACCCCAAATACCCTGACCCACGGGGCACACGTAATCTCGGTCTTCCTCCTGGACATGCACACTGTTCCTCGGTCTATGGAAAGGTCTCTCTCTCGGCAGGAAACTCATTTTAGCATTTTTTTTTTTTTTTTGAGACAGAGTCTCACTTTGTTGTCCAGGCTAGAGTGAGTGCCGTGGCGTCAGCCTAGCTCACAGCAACCTCAGACTCCTGGGCTCAAGCAATCCTCCTGCCTCAGCCTCCCGAGTAGCTGGGACTACAGGCATGCGCCACCATGCCCGGCTCATTTTTATATATATATATCAGTTGGCCAATTAATTTCTTTCTATTTATAGTAGAGACGGGGTCTCGCTCTTGCTCAGGCTGGTTTTGAACTCCTGACCTTGAGCAATCTGCCCGCCTCGGCCTCCCAGAGAGCTAGGATTACAGGCGTGAGCCACCGCGCCCGGCAGGAAACTCATTTTAATCCAGCATTTGCCAGCCTTATTTGATCCAGTGCTGTACCTTGCAGTGTGTGTGGGTGAGCAGCGTCCACGGGTGTTCAGAGTTCCTAGAATCCAACGTGGACATCTCAGGAGTCCCGTCACCACCGGGCTACGTCTCAGTTTGGACGGAGTCTTCCGGCGATGGGGCATGGGGAGGGCTCAGCCGCCTCTTTCTGGGTTACAAACTATCCCCAAACTTAGCAGGGTAGAAAAAATCCACTTTGTGTTTGTCGCAGATTTTGCAGGTCGGAATTTAGACACGGTATGAGAGTGTTGGCTTCTCTGTGCTCCACAGCGTCCGGGGTCTTGGCTGAGGGTGACTTGAGGGCCTGGGAGGGGAGTCACTCGGAGGGTTTTTCGTTCATGTGTCTGGGGCCTGGGCCCGGCGGATGGGAGGGCTGGGCCCAGCCAGGTCAACTGGGACGTCCACACGGGGCCTCTCCGTGGCGCTTGGGCCTCCTCCCAATATGGCGGCCTGGGGGGGGCAGTGCAGTGGGCAAAGGGGAAGCTGAGTGGCTGCTTGTGACCCAGCTGTCACCTCCCCCACACTCGTGGTGGGTGAACAAGCCCGTGCAGAGTCACAAGGAAGGAGCAGGTGCCCTACCGCTTTGCACTCGGATGTCGAGTGTGACTGGACACAGCATCGGTAGCAGCTCACACCATGAGAAATTATAGAGATTAAAATGACTCTTTGAATGTATCAATAATTTGAAATATATATAAAAAAATCTAAATAAGTTTGTATGCAAAGAAACTCCAGTTTTTGTAAAATCTGGGGTATTTAAAAAATTAAATCCTGAGTAGAATAAAGGAATCAAGAAAAAAGCAATCGAGTGCAAAGAGCTACCTCTTGGTGAAGGAGGGTCAAGGGATTTGGAGCGATGCTTTAAAACTGCCACGGGGTCCAGGAACCTCTTCTCCTTTGCTCCCCGTCCCACCTTCCCACCGTTGTGCACGCCTGTGCATGCTCATGCACTCTCTTTCTTTTTAGATCTTCTGCTCTCTCCCGGGGCATCCTGGCTCCTTTCTGCTCCTGCTCCTCGAGTCCTAGGCGGGTAGACCTTTTTCTCGCTCCACCTGGGAGCACGGTGGTGGGCCCTCGCCTACTTGAGCAGGTAGCCTTTCCTCGTGAGGTCGGGCGTGGCTCTGACACTTTTGTTACAAAGCTCCCGCCCTACCACTGGTGAGCACGCTGCAGACGGGAGCTTGTCAGTTAGGGTCAACGCGGGCTGCCCCGGCGACAGTCTTGTGTGGGGTGTCCCTACCTCCTTCCACCTCTCACCCCTTTCCTCGCCTGGTCCCCAAGTCTGTGGCTCTGCCAGAGTTTCCTGGTGAGAGCGAGAGAAATAAGGGCTATGGCAGGGCGGCAGGTGGCGGGAGAGGCCACGGCGGCATGTGGACGTGGACATCTCGCGGGGCGCCAGGAGGGAAGAAAGGGCTACGGAAACCGAGTATTGGAAGCTGCCTGGCACGTAGCAGGTGCTGAAGAAATGTTAGTTTCCTTCCCTATAAAAAATGCAAAAACAAGAGTGATACCATGGGGTCTCTTTGAGGTTAAATGAACTGACAAAAGTCTTGCAGCAGAAATTATGAGGAGTGTCTTCTTTCCTTCCAGTTTTCCAGGGGGAAAACTAACTGTGAGTTCACTTTTTGCCTTCTCCTGCCCTTCTGGGCGGAGTGTCTCCTGCCGGGCGAGGCTGAGGAGAACCGCAGGATAAAGAAAGGCAGGGAGGGAGGGAGGCATGGCATGCCAGAGCCGTGTGCAGGGCAGGCGGGCGGCCTTGCATGGGGCGGTGTGGAGCAGAGGGGAAGGGCGTTTGCAGGTGCTGTTTGGGGGTCTCTGTGTGGACCTGTCTCATGGGTGTCAGCTCGTGCAGACGAGGAGGGCGTGAGTTACTCTGAGGTCACAGCTGTTTGCTGGACTTTGTTCTATCGAGAAGGACGTTCCTCTGAGACTGGGCCCCATGGCTCCTGGGTTTACACAGGTTACACGCGTGTGTCGAGGGCCTGGCATGTCGCAGTCTCCTCCTCTTTCAGTGTGTTCTGAACTGTAAGGGCCAGCAGGCGTTAGAAACAAGAAGGCAACTTGAAAATAAAGACCTCTCAGAGGAGCCCTGGAGGGAGGGAGTCTGGCTGTTGTCTCGACCAGCTTCGGGGGGAGAAAATCACGGTGCATTTTAGCAGCCGCAGCTGTTCTCTCTCCGAGTGCAACACTTCCCTTCCTGCGGCGTCGGCCAGAGCCTGCCTTCTGGCCTCCCCGCGCCCCGGGTCTGAAAGGAGGCATTGAGCAACCCCGGCCAGTTAGAAATCCCAAGCCCAGAAATAAAGTGACTGTTGCCTGGCGTCCCTGTACGTTTGCCCCCCGGCTCCCGGCAGGGCCAGGAGGTGATGTTTGGAGGAAGCAGATGGCCGGGCCTACTGTACAGATCGGAGCATTGCAACTGCGGGGCTGGCCGGGCGATTGCGTCACGGGCCAGGCAGGGCCGTGGGACACAGGCAGAGACCCAGAGGGGCCCACAGGTGGCCCCCGAGGGGAGCTTGGCTGGGGTGTGGAGAGGGGAAGAAGGGGCAACGGTTTGGGAGCAGTGCCTGAATCCCCACCAGGGCCGGGTGTGGGCAGGTACGAGCTGAGGAGTCAGCTAGACCTGGCTTCTTTCCAATGAGCTGTGCACCGTTGGGGAAATGACTTCCCCTCTCTGGATTTGACCATTCTGGGCTATAAACGCTCCATTGTGTTCCTGTACCGCGTGGATGCTGTGGGACTTGGCCGTCCTTACCTCCTGTCGTTGTCACGAGGATTAAACGAGATCGTCCACGCAAAGTGCCCAGACAAGCACCCGGCATGCTGTAAGCACTGGGCAAGTGTCGGCTGTTGGGGTGGTTCTGGTTTCACCATCCTAATGACAGCCAGGTTGGCAGAACCCGGCCCAACCCTGGAGGAAGAGTGTTGGTTCTTAACAACTGCTGCGGCTATTTTGGGGTGTTGCTGGCTGCGATGCCGCCTCTTAGAGACCCCTCACTGCTGGGGGAGGGGTGTGCCCAGGTGCGGTTTTGGTGGCAAGGTATACAGTGGTGCTTACTGACTCAGAGGCACAGGGACGGCCCCGGGGGTTGCCCTCTCCTGGACTGGTCGGCCCGTGGGGCGGGGACCTCTCCCTAAGGACGGTCTCCCCAGCTCCGTGACGGAGGGATGTCCAAACCGTTCTGACCCCTCGTCCAACTGCCCAGCACACCTGAGTGTCTGTGTCAGCCCCTCCCCGGGGCCAGGGGACGTGAGCCGCAATTCGGGAGACTGCCTGGTGGGTGTGGAGTCGACCAGAAGGAGCCAAGAGATTTTGCAAAGGGCCTCTTTTATTTATTTATTTATTTATTTATTTATTTATTTATTTATTTATTTATTTGAGACAGAGGCTCGCTCTGTTGGACGGGCTAGAGTGAGTGTCGTGGCGTCAGCCTAGCTCACAGCAACCTCAGACTCCTGGGCTCAAGCGATCCTGCTGCCTCAGCCTCCCGAGTAGCTGGGACTACAGGCATGCACCACCATGCCCGGCTAATTTTTTCTACATATATTAGTTGGCCAATGAATTTCTTTCTATTTTTAGTAGAGACGGGGTCTTGCTCTTGCCAGAGCTGGTTCTGAACTCCTGACCTTGAGCAATCTGCTGGCCTCGGCCTCCCAGAGTGCTGGGATGACAGGTGTGAGCCACCGCGCCCGGCCTCAAAGGGCCTCTTTACGGAGGCGGCTCAGTAACCTGGGCCGTGTTTTGAGCTTGCTTTGCTGAACATCTTCCCGTCGTCCCCAACATCCACCTGCTCTCTGCCCGAGAGAGTGACCTCCCTGGACCCCTAACAGCTTCCCCAGCAGGAGCCTGGCAAGAGGTCAGGGCATCTTCACCCCACTTTTCTCCCTGGGTCCCCCCGAGTCGATAGTGCCCTTCCAAGGCGGCAGACCCCACGCGTCTCTCTCCCTAGGCTCCAGCAGCCAGTCGCTCCCCTTGTCCCCATGGTCACCGCCCGCCACCTTCGAGGGTGGTGGCTCTGCTGCTGCTTGCCCCGGTTCCTGCTGCGATCTCTCTTGGCTCCTTCAGACCAGGCGTCAGCAAATCTGACCCGCAGGCCGAATCCGGCCTGCTGGGCCACGGAAGATGGCGTTGTGCAATCGCGGCTGAGACCACAGCCTCCCCCTCCCCCTCCCCCTCCCCGCCCCAGCCTAAAGTGTTCGCTACCTGACTGTGATGGCTGCACAGAAAAAGCGTGCCGGCCTCGGCCTGAGAGCCCGCCACACCTGTGGGATCCGTGTCTCTGCACATCTCCCCCTGGGACTGGCCTCGGTCGAGAGTGCCAGCCCTGCCCCCCCGGACCCTGGCAGAGCTCCATCCATCCCTGTGGCACCCCATGCGGTGGGTCGCATGCTCTTTCTCCCCGTCTTGCAGATGGGGAAACGGAGGCACAGGAAGGCTAAATAACTCGGGCGAGGGTCGTTATGCCATCAGTAAGGGGCGGGGCTGAGATCCAAACCCAGGGAGGCTGCCCCGGGGTCCCAGGCCTGGTCACCAGGGCGCCACGGCACCTCCTGACCCAACGGTTCTTGGTCACTCTTGGGACATCCGTGCCAGGGAAGCCCCCTGCTCACAGCCGCTGGGCCAGGATGCTTTGGACAGTGCTCCAGGGGTGGCAGGGCCAGCGGTTGCCTAGGTTTCCCTCCTTTTGCCTCTCTGCCTGGGCCCCTGGCGATTGGCACACACCTGTCCTGGTTCTTGGAGGACACGTATGCGTCTCTTCTCTGCCGCTTTAGGCACTGATTTTACAGTCTGGCTCTGTAGAGGAAGCCGTTCTCCTGGATCTCTGAATGTTTGCAGGGGGAGGGTCTCTCCTCCCCCTTTCGAGCCTCCCCATGCATTGCCACCAGGGGGAGGGGGCAGGAGACGGGGGTGGGACCCTGGCGGACCCCTTTGTAAGTGTGAGCCAGCACCGATCCCAGGGGCCGCTGAGCTATTTCCTCATCTGAGAAAGAGCCCCTGCCCCCCAGGGCGTGATTATACTGTGATTATCCTGTGATTGCTCAGTTGGTGCCTTTGTTCTCTCGTGTCAGTCCGTGGTTCTCAACCAGGGCTGGTTTTGTCCTCGGGGAGCACCTGGCCATGGGTGGAGACATTCTTGGTTGTCAGGACTTGGGGGCAGGTGCTGCTGGCATCTGCCCGGTTGAGGCTGGGGGCTGCTGCTTAACCCCCCAGAGCGCACTGGATGATGGCCCCCACCTGCCCCGCTGGACTTGTCCAGCCCCAGGTGTCCTGTGCTCAGATGGAGAAACAGTGGACGATCATCGTCACAAAGGAGGGACGTGTCTGTCTTGGTCACTGCAGAATCCGACGTGTAGTATGTGCTCAATAAACGGTTCTTGACAAATGGGTGCATGCTCCCCGCCCTCAGGAGCGGGGTGCTTCCCACAGTGGGGGCCCCTGGGATCTGTGCTGGGCAGCACACCAGCTCCAGGGGCTCAGAGGATGGGGACAGGACGCTGTGGAGGGGAGGATGGGCTGGTCCCTGACGGGGGAGGACAGTTGTGGCTGGCAGGAGGCACCTCGGGCTGGGGTGTGCAGACTCCGTTTGGGGTATTTGGGAGATGGGGGTGCACAGTGCTCCCGGGGGGAGTAGAGGGGGCCCCCCTGAAGTCCCCCAGACGAGGCCCGTGAACACAGGCTGCTTCTGGGTAGTCACGAGGAAAGCGACAATTCCCAGCAGCTGCACCTGCCCAGCCCGGGCAAGGCTGCAGGACTTTCGCCGAGAAGCAGCTTCACTCAAGACCAGCCTGCTTTCCCGAAGTCTCGGGCAGAGGCCGGGGACGCGGGCCTTTCTGAAACCCCAGGTGAGTCCCTCAAGGGTTCCTTTCGTTTCCTGATTTTTTTTTTTTTTTTTTTTGAGACAGAGTCTGGCTTTGTTGTCCAGGCTAGAGTGAGTGCCGTGGTGTCAGCCTAGCTCACAGCAACCTCAAACTCCTGGGCTCAAGCGATCCTCCTGCCTCAGCCTCCCGAGTAGCTGGGACTACAGGCATGTGCCACCATGCCCGGCTAATTTTTTATATATATATCAGTTGGCCAATTAATTTCTTTCTATTTTTATAGTAGAGACGGGGTCTCGCTCTTGCTCAGGCTGGTTTTGAACTCCTGACCTTGAGCAATCCGCCCGCCTCGGCCTCCCAAGGGCTAGGATTACAGGCGTGAGCCACAGCGCCCGGCCCGTTTCCTGATTTTGATGTCAGCTCAGATCCTGTCTCTCCCGCTCGGGCGGGAAAACCGGCAAGGACCAGAGGCGAACGGCCGCTGCCCCTCCGTGGTCTGGAGCGGGGGGTGGAGAGATGGCGGCCGTTTCTGTGGCCGGCCGTGCAGCTTCCAGCAAGTCCCTCGGTCTCTCTGACACTCGGTGTCCTCTCCTGGCAAAGGGGGTGGGAGGCCACCGAGTGTCGGGGCTTAGATGCCACAGGCCCAGCCCTCGGTACACACACCCTCACTGTCTGCTCCTGATGCCCTTCCTCCCCACCGAGGGGGGATGCTGGTGGCAGGCAGTTCCACGCCCCAGAGTCAGCACAATCTTCACTTTTGGGGGAAGCACTGCCCTGCTTTTTTTTTTTTTTTTGAGACAGAGTCTCACTCTGTTGCCCAGGCTAGAGTGCCATGGTGTCAGCCTAGCTCACAGCAACCTCAGACTCCTGGGCTCAAGCGATCCTCCTGCCTCAGCCTCCCCAGTAGCTGGGACTACAGGCATGCGCCACCACGCCTGGCTAATTTTTTCTATATATCGTTAGTTGGCCAATTAATTTCTTTCTATATTTTTAGTAGAGACGGGGTCTGCTCTTGCTCAGGCTGGTCTTGAACTCCTGAGCTCAAGTGATCCTCCCGCCTCCACCTCCCAGAGTGCTGGGATGACAGGCGTGAGCCACCGCGCCGGACCTACTGCCCTGCTTTTCTTTGTGCGTTTACAACCAGCTAGTCCCTAAGCACACTCTGGTTTTGAGTGTCACATCAACAGCCCAGACAGCGTGCGTCCCTGGTGCCTGCTGTCTCCCGCTCAGCCCTGCGTGGGGATGGCCTCGCTGTGTGTGCAGCCGGGGGTCCTTCCTGCGTTTTTTCTGCTGCGAGTGTGGATTTCTGTGGTGACTGTGTGTGGGGGGACCCCCTCTCTCCAACCCAGGGATGGGCACTTAGGCTTTGTTTCCAGTTTGTGGCCATCACAGCTGGTTCTGCGGCGGGTGGCCGCATACAGGTGCATCCATGTCGGGGTGGGATGTCAGAGTCACGGGGACGCCGTTGCCTCAGCAACTCGCATTGCGAGCGTTCCCATGGCTCTGCGTCCTCGCTGACACTTGGTGCTTTCGGTCATTGGTCATTCACATTTCGGCCGTTCCAGGCAGGGGCAGCGATGCTCGCTTTGGTTTTAACCCTTTGCACTCGGATGTCGAGATTAAAATTACTCTCTGAATGTATCAATAATTTGAAATATAAAAAAATCCAAATAAGTAAGTTTGCATGAAAAGAAACTCCAGTTTTTTATCCTACTGCCGCGCTTTGTAAAATCTGGGGCATTTAAAAAATTAAATACCGAGTAGAATAAGGAATCGTGAGAAAAGCAAGCGAGTGCAAAGGGTTAATTTGGACTTCTCCGGTGACCAGTGGGACTGGGCTCCTTGCCGTGTGTATGGGGGCGGATTATTCTGACTCGGTGTTCTTAGCAAACAGAAGCCGGGATGGAAACCAAGAGAAGGTCTCACATCCCCGATGGGGTGGCAGGTGCCCCATTGGACTCCCAGGGATTCCACGGGGAGCTTGTACTGGCCACCCCGGTATCCATTCCCGCTGCCCCCTGGGCTCCTGGCCGCACCTGCCTGCTCCGGCCCAGCCTGGACCACGCCCTGGCCGTCCCCAGCCGATCCCAGTCTCCCCTTCTTTACGCTGCCCAGATAGCGGGGCCTCGTTCTGGGGCGGGGCAGGGCTGGTCCCAGAACCCGCAACTCTTCCCGGCTGAATGTTTCGCAGGAGCCGGGGAGATGTGTAAACCGGGCCTTGAGGTTGGGTGGAAGGAGGAGCGTGCCGGGTGGGAGAGGAAAGCAGCAGCAGGTGCCCGGCCTGGGAGGGCTGTGGCGGGGAGCCCCGGGCAGCAGCCGCGGCAGGAAATGGTCTCGAGTGTGTGTTAGATTCTCCTCCAACAATGGGGCACCATCCGGGGTTCAGCACGCAGGAGGGCCCCGAGCCCGTGCGTGGGAGCCTGGGCCCTGGTACCACCGGCTGCTAGCAGGCTCAAGGGGACGGGAAGCTGTGGTGACAGAAGAAGCCACTCGAGACCTCCACCCCCTAGTCCCCAGAAAGAGCCCGTGGATGTCCGACCTTTTGTGGCAAAAGGGCCTTTGCAGATGCGATTAAATTAAGGGGCTCAGGACAGGGGAGTATCCGGGGTGACCTGGGTGGGCCCGGCGTCATCGCAGCGGTCCTTATGAGAGCGGCAGGAGGGTCAGGGTCAGAGGGGACAGAGGACGGAGCAGAGGTCAGACAGATGCCACTGCTGGCTTTGCAGACAGGCAGGGGCCGTGAGTCAAGGGATGCCAGCACCGTGGGACCCGCCCCTCAAGCCGCCGGAAGGGACAGTGGCCCCCACACCCTGACTTTAGTCTAGTGCGATCCGGGTCTGACTTCTCACCTCCCAAACTGTAAAAGAATAAACGTGTGATGTTTTAAGCCACCGGATTTGTGGTCATTTGTGGCGGCAGCCGCCACCGTGGCTGTAGGAAGCTCTCACGTGGTGCCCAGTGGGCAGAGGAGGACAGCCAGGCCCTGGGAGGGGGCGGTGGCAGGAGCCCGGGTTCTGCCAAGGGGCTGTGCTGCCCCCCGACTCTGCCCACACCTCTCTGGTCCTTCCCAGGCAGTCCCGGGCCCTGGCCTTCTGATGGGGGGAGGAGGAGCTGCACCGCCCGGCCCGGCAGAGGGACGCGGGGGTAAAACCCCGAGGATGGAAATAGCTCTGCACCTTGCCTGGGTGAGTTTCTGCTTCCCCGCCCCCCCGCGAGCTCGCTGGCTCGAAAAGCCACTTCCTCCTGCTCGCTCTGCCAGCCTCGTCTGGGCTGGCACCGGCCTCCTCTCCCGCCTCTGCCACCGTCTTGGCCTCCCTGCCACCCGTCCCCGGCCTCAGCCTCGCTGGGGGCCAGCCTCGAAAAAGTTCTCCCTGGAAAGATTTCTGACGTGTCCGTTCCCTGGGCTGGGCCTCGGTTGGGGATTTCTGGGGAGGAGGATTCTTTCTTTCTTTCTCTCTCTTTCTTTCTCTCTTTCTTTCTTTCTTTCTTTCTTTCTTTCTTTCTTTCTTTCTTTCTTTCTTTCTTTTGTTCTTTCTTTCTCTCTCTCTCTCTTTCTTTCTTTCTTCTTTCTTTTCTTTCTTTCCTTCTCTTTCTTTCTTTCTTTCTTTCTTTCTTTCTTTCTTTCTTTCTTTCTTCTTTCTTTTCTTTCTTTCCTTTTCTTTCTTTCTTTCTTTCTTTCTTTCTTTCTTTCTTTCTTTCTTTCTTTCTTTCTTTCTTTCTTTCTTTCTCTTTCTCTGTCCCTTCCTTCCTTCCTTCCTTGCTTTCCTTTCTTTCTTCTTTCTTTCTCTCTCTCTTTTCTTTCTCTCTCTTTCTTTCTTTCTCTCTCTCTTTCTCTCTCTTCCTTCCTTCCTTCCTTCCTTCCTTCCTTCCTTCCTTCCTTCCTTCCTTCCTTCCTTCCTTCCTTCCTTTCTTGCTTTCATTTCTTTCTTCTTTCTCTCTCTCTTTTCTTTCTCTCTCTCTCTCCTTTCTTTCTCTTTCTTTCTTTCTTTCTTTCTTTCTTTCTTTCTTTCTTTCTTTCTTTCTTTCTTTCTTTCTCTCTCTCTCTCTCTCTCTTTCTCTCTCTCTCTCTTTCTCTCTCTCTCTCTCTTCGAGAGCGAGGTCTTCCTTGTTCTGAGGTTGCAGGCGGCGTTTCCTCTCTCTGGGTGTGAGGTGCGACCATGGTGCTGTCATGGCCAAGAAGATATTTCCACCCCAAACCACGGTTAGCACAGAGCTTTCTCAAGAAACTCTCCGCCGCTCACCTCGGAGGAGGAGATTTAAAAAAAAAAAAAAGATGACGACGAAGAAGAAATTTTCCTTTGCATCCGTCGTGGTCTTGGGCCTGAGCGAAGGTGATTTGTAGCTGGAAAATCTGGATGATGTCATCAGACACGCTGTCTTGGGTTGTGTGGGAGGAAAAGAAGTGATTTTTAAAGGAGGCTCATGATTTCTGTTCCATTTCAAATAGGATTGCTTTAAAAAAATGCCCAGAGGGTAAAAACAGCCTGTTGGGGAGAATGGGACGCCACGGCTGCCTGTCCCAGCTACCCACGGGCGCGTAGCGGGGGCTCTCGGGGGACGTCTGTCCAACAACCAAATGGATGAATGCGTGAGTGGGCGAGCATTGGATTCCGCAGCAACTGGAATGTTCCGGAACTGACCATCACTGTCTTCCTGCTCATGCCGCCCCGCATTCTCACGTTGTTTGATCTGTTCACCAGGGGGAGAACTAGTTGCCACAGAAGTCTCCAGGTGACCCTAACTCTTGCCGAGTGGGGGCCACGGTGCATTTCAGCGCGGCCAGTTCAAACCCCACGGCCTGGAGGGCCGGGCGGCGGCCAGCGTCCGGCGCGAGTCCCTTCTCCGAGTCTGGCGGAGACAGACACGGCAGCCCTGAGGCTTTGGCTCTCGCGGAGCATGCGGAGGACCAGCGGGCTCTGTGGGCGCTTTCGTATGTGGGGAGAATAAGTGTGTGTCCTGGTGACCACAGAGCGTCTTCCCAATCATGAAGGGAGCTCATGCTTGTCGAGAACCTACCTCGATCCTCCTGGAGAGGCAGGCCCAGAGCCGGCAGGCCGTTCCCAGGATGCTCCTTGGGTGACAGTGTTGTAGGGTCACGCGTGGTCCCGGCCCCGCGTCCGTTAGGCGTGCTAGCTGTGAGCGGCAAACACCAGCCGTGGTTGAGTCAAGCTAAACGGGACCTTCTGGAAGGATGCTGGGTTGGGGGGAAGCCAGTCCCTCTTCCCTTGCTTCTCAGGTCCCCATTACAGAGTCAAAGCCAGGTGTGTGGGCACCTGGTGAGGCCGAGTGTCACATGGCTGCACCCTACCTGCAAGGGAGGCTGGGAAAGTGAGCATCTGGCATTTTCCTCTCCCCTCTCTCTCTCGGGATGGGAAATCCCCTACCTGCTGAAGGGCTCTGAAGGCCGGGTGGCCCCAAGTCAGTGACAAATACCCACCACGGCATAGGGATGGCTGTCCCATGCACGCTGGCCGTGTAGAGGAAGGTGGCCGGTAACTGACCCGCTGGATGTCTTGGTTCAGTTGTGCCAACGGCCTGTCTGGCCTCTGAGAGTGTCGGGAGGGAACTCAGAGCAGGAATTCTCAGCATTTTTCTCTTGGTGCCCTGCTTTTGAACACTGAAATTTGTGGCCGATCACCTGAAAAATTAAGAGCCTCAATAAATGAATTGGTCAAAGGAGCATTATGGGATGACTACAGTTTAACAGTCTCTTTCTATGTCCACGTAGTTGTGTGTCACACCCCCTTCCATCTGCCCCAGGGCCTTGGCACATGCCACTTCCTCTGCCTGGAATCTACTCCCTTTCCTCCTGGACTGAGAGGTTAGCTCCTGCTTCCTTCAGATCCCATCTTAAGTGCCACTTTAGGGAAATCTCTCCAGATTAGGACTGTGCACACTCACAGAGCTCACCAACTTTAGCACACATGCTTGCGAGTTTTTCTTTTTAATTGTGGTGTCTCCTCTATGAGACAGTAAGTTCAAGGAGGATGAGACTGTATTTGTCTGCATTCACCACTGTAGCCCCAGTACTGCATTCACCCTGTATCCCAGAGTACCTGGAGCACCTGGAATACAGCAGGCACTCAGCTCAGTAAATACCTGTTGAATGAAATGAGTGAATGAGCAACACTCAGACATTAGCCATCCTGGACACGGTGGAATTATAATTCTCACCATTGAAGTTCATATTATCTTGTCTTTTTTAAAAAAAGTTATTTTTCTTTCTTTTAGGGGGCATCTAAGAGTTCATTTTCAAGGGAGAGGAAATGAAATTTTTAAGTTCACTAATTTGAGATTTCTAATCCTAAGTCCATGTCCCAGGCTCATCAGTCTAGGTTTTTATCAAAACAAAGTGAGAGTTAAATTAGAAGGGGCTGACCTTTGTTAGTTCTGTAGCCCCATGACACAGATTCATAGTGTCTCAGAGGCCACATGGTTCAATACTCTTCTTTGGGCAGAACTCCCCTCTGTGGCATTTCAAACAGTTGGTGCTCTGGCTCTCTATCGCTGCAAAACTCACTGCTGCAAGCTCAGTGGTATAAAACAACCACCAATTTATCCCATCTCCTACCTTCGTGGGTCTGTGGCTTAGGCAGGGCTCAGCTGGCTGGTTCTTCTGCTCTACACGACATCTACTGGGGTCCCTCCCTGGGACTCAGCGAGTCCCTCCCCCTCAGTGGGACTTCTGGGGCCCCCCCCCCCAAGTGGCTTCGTTGATGGGATTATGGGAAGGCTGGCTCAGCGGAGCCCTCTTTGTTTCCTTGTGGTCTCGGGGCCACTCAGTGTGGTATCCCCAGTAGGGTACATAGAACCCTTCCATGGTGGCTCAGGACAAATACCAAGGGGCAGGAAGAAGAAGCTGCCAGACTTTTTAGGCTCAGGCCTGAAAATTGGCAGGATCCATTCTACCTATTCTACCTGTCAAAGCAGGCACGGGGGCCAGCAGATTGAAGAAAGGGATGTAGACCTCAGCCTTTAAGGAGATGGGTGTTGGAGAATTTGTAGGCATCTTTCATGCACCATCACTGGCCATTCTTGGACCTGAACACTTGACATGTTGGGGAGCTCAGTTTTGTGTTGCGTTGCTGCCTGTTCATTTGTGGGGAGATGGGACAGTGGAAAGTTTGTCTTTCCTATAGCGTGGTTTCCTGCCTCCCTCTTGTTCTACAGTTTGTCTGGGTCTGTCTGCCTGGGTCCCACGTGAGCAGCTTTCTCCTTCCCAGAATAGCCGTTTGGAACCTGCCTCACCTGAGAGCTACAGTCTCTGCCGTTCCTGGGTCTAACGCAGGGCCCGTTACGGCTCTTGGGCCGTGTGCTATCTCAGCTTTACGGGGTACGGACTCCCAGGACCGGCAGTTCTGTCTGTGGGGGAGCCCTTTCCGATGGCCCCCTGCTGGCAAGGGCAGAGCCAGAACTCGCATCTCGCTCTGGGTCTGAGCAAGCACCAGATCTGCAACGTGAGATGCACCTTTGGCTGGGTCTCTGGTCAGGTGGGTTCTGTGAGCCGCCCAGTGCTGTGTGTTCGGAAACACAGATTGTTCATTCGCTCACTCTCGTTCCTTCCTTCATCCGTCCACCCATCACCCGCCGCCCATCTACTGGGCAGAGCGCGATGCCAGGCTCAGGGTCAAAGGCTCAGGTCCCCTGCCTCTGAGAGCCCCACAGCCTTGGGTGACCCTCCCGGTCCCGGCCCACGTCCTGCCTGGAGCCTCTAGCCCTTTGGGGTTTGGATCTCTCTCTCTCCCGAGTCTCTCTGGCTGCCCTGTGCTGGGCATAGATGTTGGCTGAAGGCAGAACCATCGCATTTGCATTTCTTACCCTTTTGGTCTCAGTTTTGCAGAGGAAACTTTTCTGGAAGCCTTGAAAAAAAGCTGAAGAAGGAAAAAAAAAAAAAAAAAGAAAGAAACCGTGCAGGAAATTGTGTCTTGTGTTCTTTGTAGCGGAACGTGTGCTAATTTTGAACCCAGCTTTATTTCTCTTTATTTTTAAACCCTGAATCTTGAGTGCGAAGAGAGAAGCTTCCCCCAGTGAAGCGGCGGCCTCGGCCCTGGACCTGCAGCGGGCCGGGTGGGGGTGGGGGGGTGACAGAAGCCGGGGGTGGGGTGGATGAACGTGCATAGAGAGCCTGGGGCAGGGCCCAGCACGCGGGCAGCTCGGCACTGGCGTCACTGTCCTGAGGGAGCCTTGCAGAAGGCTGGCGTCAGCCAAATGTCAAGGCAGGCGAATGACATGACTTGCGATGCCGGCCACGGCCGGGTGCGGCCATGAGGAGGCGCGACCTGTCGGCTATGAGTGACAGGTCATGGGGACAGGCGGCCTGGCTGGGCTCCTGGCCCTGCCACCTGCCAGCGGCGTGACTTTGGGCATGTGACCCCTGACTCTGGGTTCCGGCCTCCTCATCTGTGAAGTGGGGTGGCACTGATAGCACCTGTTCCCCGGGGTTGCAATGAAGGTAGAAGGAACACGTCCGAGCGCTGTTCCCAGGGGGTGTGAATTTCCCCGGCACTTTTGGGCCCTGCCCGGGCAATAAAGCAGGTGCAGGTGGCCGGAGAAACCTGCGCAGTGAAGGGATTCAGGGTGTCCAGCTGGCACCGCGGGGGGGGGGTGGGTTTGAGGTGAGGAGAACGAGGTGGGGGGGGGCCCACAGCACCTGCTGCGTGGCGGGGCTGGGGTGGGGAGTTCAAGAGAGACAACCCTGAGCAGGGCTGGTGCCTTCCCAGGGGTGCCGGTGGCCTCACCAGGAGGGACTTCGGGTCTGTCCTCTCCTGGGGCTGGGCTTCCCGGGGGTCAGGCCTGGGAACTCCCATGTGACCGCAGCTACTTCCCAGACGCAGCCCCCAGCCTTGGCCGACGACTTCCCAGTCTGTGTCTTTAGCACCAGTGTGATGGATTCCAGAGTGGTCTAAGGAACGGCCCAGACTTCTATGCGTTCCATGGCCTGCAGGCCCCTCACACTCCAAATGTCCCAACCCCAAGTCACCAGAAGCCTGCTCCTCCCGGCCTCCTTGTCCTGGTTAAGGCCAGCTGCAGAGACTGGGAGCCTGGCTGTCATGTCACCCTGCTGCCCGCTCCCGGGCCCTGCCATCTCTTGCCTGGATTACGCCACAGCGGGGTGACTTTGGATGCCATTTCTGTCCCTGCCGTGGGAGACCTGGGTCACTCAGCCTTAGAGGGGAGGAGCTCTGGCTGAACCGCTGCCCTCCTTCCTGGCCTGGTCCTCTCCCAGGACGTGTGCTGAATTCTGTGTCTTTACCCTAAAGTGGGACCCTGTTTAAGTTGTGGAGGCAGCGGGCCCTACAAACCTAGTCCCACTCTGGGCCAGCCCCGGGGGCCCTGCTAATCTGAGTTTTCACATCGTTAGTGTGGGAATGGCAAGACCTGCCTCCCTGCACGGCCGTGACAGTCAAGGGGACGGGCAGTCGGGTCCCAGCACGCGATGGGGATGGGAAGCTCGATGCTGCGGAATGTTGTCTGGGTGACAGGATAGGCAGGTGCTCAGTACATCATGGTCATTAGCGCTAACAGCATGCCCGACACTCGACGGGCATGCTGACTTCGCCCCTTGTGACCTGGTGGGGTGGGCGTTACTGGTGCCCCATTTTACAGATGAGGAAACTGAGGCTCGCAGGGGAGCAGTGACTTTGTGTGTCGGGCACCTGCCCGCTGGCAGTGCCGGGTCCGTGTGGCTCAGGACGCCGACCCCTTTCTGGGACGGGGTCGTCTCCCCAGCGCGTCCGCGGAGAGTGGACCTCCTGCAGAGGCCCAAGAGCCACGAGGGCTGCTCCGGCTCCTGTCCCTGTCCCTTCTCGTTTCTATTTCGGCTCTTCTCATTCTGAATTTCGTTTCGTCTCAGGTTCCCACCTTGACTCTCTCGCTTGGGCCGGGCTGGGTTTCGGGACCGGGTGCGCCAAGGTAGTTCCACAGCAAGGAGGCGCCTGCTCGCGGGATGACTCACGCACCTGTCTGATAAGAAAAGCGAAAACGCGAAGTTGGGGAGCAAAGGCGCGCGGCGACTTCCTGAATCCAGCTCTCCGGGTCCCGGCCTACGGAACAGGTGCCTCCCGAAAAGGAGCCGGTGGTGGAAGTCCCACGTTTCGGGCGGCAGCGGAAGGGGAACCGCTCCAGGGGGGGTTTGGTTTCAGGATCTCACCTCGCCCGCCGGTGGGGGGACGGGGGGGGCGGTCCCCCCAGCTCAGGTGGCCGCGAGAGCCCGGGGCCACCTGCACCGGGCAGTGGATGCCGCGTCTTCCTGAGCAGCTGCCGGGCTGCTGTGTGGCCCGGCCACGCTGTTGCGACATGGCCCGCTGAGGTTTCTGTGGCCCCTCCAGCCAGGGCTGGCCCAGGTGCCGTGGGCAGGATGTGTGCGAGAGACCAAATTAGACCCCCTCGGAGAACACATACCCCGTAACTGGCGCGGTGGCCCGGTCTGCCCTTGCATCGGGCTGGCTCCCGGAGAAGGGTCTCGTCTCTCTGGGCGGGCAGCCGGGCTCGGGGCCCACTTTCTCTGCGTACGCGCCGGGCGGCCTTGGTGAGCCACCCCCCTCGGTGGGCCTCAGCTTCCTGACCTGTACAATGGGAAATCAACAGGCCCTACCTCCTGGGGGGGACTTCAGGGATTGAGTGAATTAAACCTGCGAAGGGGCGCTGTGGCTCACGCCTGTCATCCTAGCACTCTGGGAGGCCGAGGCGGGAGGATCGCTCAAGGTCAGGAGTTTAAAACCAGCCTGAGGGAGACCCCGTCTCTACTAAAAATAGAAAGAAATTAATTGGACAACTAAAAACATATAGAAAAAATTAGCCGGGCATGGTGGCACATGCCTGTAGCCCCAGCTATTTGGGAGGCTGAGGCAGGAGGATGGATTGAGCCTAGGAGTCTGAGGTTGCTGTGAGCCAGGTTGACACCACGGCACTCACTCTAGCCTGGGCAACAAAGTGAGACTCTGTCTCAAAAAAAAAACACACACAAAAAGCACAAAAACCCTGCAAAGGGCTCACAGTTGTGACAAGCAGGGCTTGGAATAAAAGTGGAATAAATGCTTATGGGGTGCATGGGGGCAGGAGGGATCCCTAAAACCCCACACAAGACAGAGGGATCTGTCTGTCTCCTGTTTAAACAACTTTACTGGGAAATCATTTTAAGCACCAGAAATGTTATAAGAATGGCACAAATACTGTCATACTTTTTACAGGGTTTTTTGTGGCAGCTTTATTGAGATAGAACTCACGCACCCGACCATCCGCCCACCTGCCACGCGCAAGGCGGCGGCCCTCGCCGTGTTCTCAGACTTGTGTGACCACCACCACGGTCCGTTTTGGAACAAATTTATCCCTCTTCCCCTCTAGGGAACCCCACACCCCTTAGCCATCACCCCTCACCTATCATTAATATATATTTTTTCCAAGCGTTACAGCTTTTGTGCATCCTTTAAACCTGCGGTTTCTGACATTTTTGAGTCTTAGGACCCTTTCAAATAGGAACGCGCTCTGCAGGGGCCGCATGTCCATTTCTCCGTTCAACCCAGAGGTCGGGCACCCGCCGGGTGCCAATCCCGGCATGAGGAGCTGTGGTCCTCAAAACAGACATGGCCCCGCCAGTCACCCCGGGGGAGGGGACAGACGTAGTCAGAGGCTGAGAGGAACCGGCAATGATAGCGTGCATGGAAGGTGCTAGAAATGGTCTGGGGAAGGGGTCGCTGGGGAAGGCCACCGAGGACCTGCATGAGCCTGGTGGGTGCAGGCAGGCTTCCTGCGGGGGGAGGGACGTCTGCCGGGGGGAGGGGAGGTGGGAATGCCTGCATGGTGTGGGAGAGGAGGGGGCATTTGGGAAGCCACTCAGCGGGAAGGGCGCTCCTTGGGAGAACTGGGCGGAGGCCAGGGTGTCACTGGAGAGGGGAGGGGGAGGCCAAAGAGGGGCGAGCTGAGGTCAAGGAGTGTGCCGGGGAGACCAGACCACCGGGGCTTGTAGGAGGGCTGGTGTTTTCATGTCCGTGGACGGGGACTCGTCATCCTCAGCTGCTGGGCTGGATTCTCCGACGTGCTCTGGCCAGCAGGTGTGTCCTTGGTTCATCAGGGCCACTTCTCCTTTATCTGAGCAGCAGCCAGGTACACGTGTTTGAGAAAGAGGATCCGAGATGTGAACTCCTTGGGAGGCCTCCCTGGCCTACCAGTTGGCCTGCACCCTGGTTCTTTCAGGGCGATTCACAATGCACAGGAGCATGTTAGAGGCTCTGATAAGTCCTACAACAAGGAACCCAGTGCTTCCCAAACTCGATAGTCCGGGGAACCCTTTTAGCCCATTACTCCCACGAAACGTACAAAACTGGCGCTCTGCTGGACAATGCTTTGTAACACATGCTTGATTCTGCACATGAGCGAGCTGAGGGGTGGGGTGGGGCGATGTCGAAGACACGGTCCGGTCTGCGACTTCAGACACGGAGGGGAGGAGCACCGTGAGAAGTGGCAATCGTAGAATAGTTTTAAAAGCGTTCGCTCTAGTTGCTCTTGGGGAAGGAAGAAGGCGCCCCTGACCCCTGGGAGCCGCCTGGAGCCCCCGCCCAGGCCGCACCGGTCTCCTGTGGGCCGTTGGTCATCTCACGGACACCAACCTCGGACAAGGTCACTCTCAGTTTCCAGCTGCTGCTGTTGACAAATGACCAAAACCTTAGCATCTTAGTCTCGGAATCTAACACACGTTCATCTCACAGTGCTGGGGTCGGAAGTCTGACTCGGGTCTCGCTGGGCTAACGCCAAGGTGCCGCCCCCCGTGCCTGGGCTCCGGCCACAGCCTCCCTCTTGCAGCCGGTGACAGCGGCCGGGTGAGTCCTTTTGTCACGTCCCTTTGCTCTCTCTCCTGCCTCCTCTTCCGATTCCAAGCAGCTGTGGATCACACTGGGCCTGGGACATCCAGGATGATGTCTTGGTTTTAAAATCAGCTGACGAGCAGCCTTAAGTCCATCTCCTACCGTAGTCCTCCCCTGCCCTGTAAGCCAGCACAGTCATGTGACCCGGGGATTGGAGTGTGGACACCTTTGCTGGGACCCCTGCCTGCCACGGTACGTTCTGGTTGTTTGCATTTCACAGAGGAGGAAACTGAGGGTCAGAGTGATTAAGAGGCTTGCCTGAGGCCAGCACGGTGGCTCACACCTGTAATCCCAGCACTCTGGGAGGCCGAGGCGGGAGGATCGCTCGAGGTCAGGAGTTCGAGACCAGCCTGAGCAAGAGCGAGACCCCGTCTCTACTAAAAATAGAAAGAAATTAATTGGACAGCTAAAAATATATATAGAAAAAAGTAGCCAGGCATGGTGGCGCATGGCTGTAGTCCCAGCTACTCGGGAGGCTGAGGCAGGAGGATCGCTTGAGCCCAGGAGTCTGAGGTTGCTGTGAGCTAGGCTGACGCCACGGCACTCACTCTAGCCTAGGCAACAGAGTGAGACTGTCTCAAAAAAAAAAAGAGAGAGGCTTGCCTGAGACCAGGAGAACAGCAAGAGCTCTAGAGAGACCCCTGGTGTGCTGGTCTGGGGACCCCTCCTCTGTCTTCTCCCTCTGGGAGCCCGGCCCATCCCGCCCGGGACACACGACCCATCCCGCCTGGGACACATGGCCCATCCCGCTCCCAAGGCCCGAGCAGATGCAGAAACCACACACGAGGCCGGGGTGGGGGCCGCACACTCCTCCCCACGTTCCCAGCCCCCACCCCGCCGCGCAGATGGGCTCCCACCCAGCGCCGCACCACGCCCAGCCCCAGCCGGTTTCTGTTCACTTAATCCAGCCCAGGGAGTGTGGAGTGGGAGCAGCTGGGGATGGGGGGGAGGGGAATGCGAGAAACCATTAAGACACCAGAACCCGCCGGAATGGTTCCTGCTGCCTTTTATTTTTAAGTTTGGAGATGAATTATTATTATTATTATTGAGACAGAGTCTCACTCTGTTGCCTGGGCTAGAGTACCGTGGCTTCAGCCTAGCTCACAGGAACCTCCAACTCCTGGGCTCAAGCGATCCTCCTGCCTCAGCCTCCCGGTTAGCTGGGGCTACAGGCATGCGCCACCGTGCCCGGCTAATTTTTTCTATATATATTAGTTGGCCAATTAATTTATTTCTATTTATAGTAGAGATGGGGGTCTTGCTCTTGCTCAGGCTGGTTTCAAACTCCTGACCTTGAGCGATCCTCCCGCCTTGGCCTCTCAGAGTGCGAGGATTACAGGCGTGAGCCACCGCGCCCGGCCAGAGATTAATTGTTTTTAAGCCTCTGTGATGGCTGCTTTTCTGCGTGTAGGTCCATCTGGGGTGGGTTCAGGAGCAAAGGCTGCAGCGTGTAAATTCCCCGGCATTTTGGGCGATGTGTAAGATGGGGAAGGAGTGCTGTCTTTAGTGCGGTGTTTCTGCCTAAGGTGATGCGTATTGGTGCCCGCCTGAAACGGAGGGAATGAGGGGAGTGACTGAGGCAGGGTCTCGGGCCGGAGGCAGCCTACCTGCCAGGATGCGGCCCCAGGGCCCTGCCTGGCCCAGGCTATAGAATGGGAGCATCGAGTCGGGACTTGAACTCGGGCCTCTGTGGCTTGTCCGGGGTGGGGGAGAGCCTGTGGCCTCACTCAGGAGACCCCTCCCAGAGCTCCCTTTCTTCCCCCTCCCGTACATTCTCCTAAAGCCACGCTTCCCCCTGGAAGGTTCCGGCAAATGCTCGAAGGTGGAGATGATCGGCTTGTTGGGGACTCTGGGCTATCTGTCCCCTCTTCTGTCTTTTCAAGAGCCTCTGGGGCCTTCCTGAGGGTGGGGTCCAGGGCTCAGGCCCTGCCAGGATCACCCAAGAGCCCCGTAGAGACACCTGTCTTTGCCGCCCCAGCCCTGGAGAATCGGTTCCCGAAAGTCCCCCGGCCTGGGCTGCACACGGATGTTTTATCTGCAGTTTGGCCCGGTCAAACCTTCCCAGGAGATTGGAACAGGGAGCGTGGCTGGCAATCCACAGCTCTTGTTAAAACCTCCAGACCTTTCTGAGGCTGGGTGTGGGGTGAGTGCCATGGTGGGTGGGAGGACCCCGACACACACTGGACGTAGTGAGGTCAGGGAAGGCTGCTCGGAGGAGGCGGCTTCCGAGCTGAGTGTGGGAGCTCAGGTGTGCACAGAGCCGGGCAGAGCAGGGAGGAGGTGTCATGCCAGGGGAGCCCTGTGTCCTTTGAGAAATGGGAGCCAGCTTGGGGTGGCCGGCGGCTGGGCAGGAGGGGGCCGGCGCGGGGCTCCCTGTGGGCCCCTTAGGGCCTTGTGCTCCAAGCTGAGAGTGGGGGGCAGTGCAGAGCGGCGGGCAGTGTCTCAGGGCTTGGTGGGCTCTGGCTGGCTGCCTCGGGGTGGGTGGCCTGGGGACCGCCAGGAGAGGAGCCACAGCCCGTTTAACTCATCCGGGGAGGAGGCCCTGGGTCCTGACCTCAGGCTGGAACTGCGCCCTGTGCCTCGCACGGATGGAAACAGGCATGAGGGGGCGGAGAGTGGTCTCTGTTAGGGTTAGGAAGGAGCCCCTGGTGGCCCAGATGGGGCATTTCGGGCAGAGATGAGGGCCGTATTTTGGGTGAGGCTTTTCCCAGGTGTTCTACAGGAATACGTAACCCCTGCTCTAGACATCCGACTATGCCTTGGGCACGGAGGCTCTTCGGGGGGCCTGAGAGCCCATGTGGTCCCCCAGGGCCTGGCAGGAGTGTGGGGACGCCCCGGGGCCCAGGGCGTGGCGTCCCGGGCTGGCTGGGTTCCAGGGGGCCGCGGCGGCGAGGAACCCGGAGCTGTGGTGGGGGCCAGCGTCAGGAGGAAGGGAAACCAATCTCTCTCGTCGCCTCCCCTCGATGCGCCATGGGTTTTGGTGTGAACACATTTCCCCCCTTAACTTTTTTGAATCATAAAAATAAGACAGCGACCGCATTATATAAAATCTGAAAAGGGAAAAAAGAACCGTTCCCCACATTCCTCCCCCACAAACCCAACAGCTATCGTTTTCATTCAGGTGCCAGACCGTATTTTTAACTAGGATCTTTTTTTTTTTTTAAGCTTATTATATCATGCAGGAATCTTCCTGTCATTCAGAGAGTTTGGGGACCAGCGCACCAACGTGGCGGTCACTTAGGCCGTTGGCCATGCCTGGTCGTCAGGGGGTAACAGTGCCCACGCCCGGGTGTGGACCCTGCTCTGTCCCGTCACTCTGCAAGCCCCACGGCGGGCTGGTGGGGCTCTGGGAGCCGGGTCCCGGTGGCCTGAGCCAAGCTCGTCCCAAAGCCAGACTCGGATCTCTCAGCTCCGAGGTCTTGATCCGAGTCTGACACACATGACCAGCCCCACACAACCTGCTGCCTCGGGGACACTTTTTCTCCTTTGAGACAGATTAAGGCTGCACAGACCCTCCACTGCCCTGGAGAGTGAGACGCACCAGCTTAAAGGCACGGAGGCTGCGTCCAAGTGCTGGAGCACAGGTTTCCTTGGGACAAAGCCGACCTCCTGGTCAGGTGTGATGCCCAGGGCAGGACCTGCTGGCCGGGTCCTGCGGGTGGTGGGGCCGGGCCAGGGGCAGAGGAGAGCGCCCAAGCCTAGGTTCCAAGCCGGACTCTGCCACCAGCTTGCTGTGCGGCCTTGAGCACGTCACTCCCCCTTCCGAGTCTCAGCGTCCTCTTGGGCAGACTTTCTAGGTGGGAGGAGAGTTTGTGCAGAGCTCGCTGTGGTACAGGGCAGGGCGAGGCACGTGGAAGGCTCACTCCTGGGAAGCAGCTCAGTCTTGTCCCCAGCCCGACGACAGTCTCTGTGAGGCCAGGGCACCCTGGCAGAATGCTCAGCGGGCTCTTGATCCCAGCAGGTGCTGGTGCCCTCGGTGTGTCTCCCGTGAGACAGTTGCTCGGGATTTATTTTCAGGAGTGCAGGCTGGGCGCAGTGGCTCACGCCTGTAATCTTAGCACTCTGGGAGGCCTCACGCCTGTAATCCTAGCACTCTGGGAGGCCGAGGTGGGAGGATCATTTGAGCTCAGGAGTTCCAGACCAGCCTGAGCAAGAGTGAGACCCTGTCTCTACTAAAAGTAGAAAGAAATTTATTGGCCAACTAAAAATATACAGAAAAAATTAGCCGGGCATAGTGGTGCATGCCTGTAGTCCTAGCTACTCGGGAGGCTGAGGCAGGAGGATTGCTTGAGCCCAGGAGTTGGCGGTTGCTGTGAGCTGGGCGGACTCTGGCCCCGGCAACAGAGTGAGACTCTGTCTCAACAAAAACAAAAAGAACAAGTGAGTTGACTCAGACCCCAGAGCCTGGGAGACGCCCCCTTACCAGGTAATGGTCAAGGCTAGATTCAGCTGCCCATGCTGGCTCAGCCACCCATGGCCTGGGCGGCCTGGGCTGTGTGGCGTAAACACCCTTGAGACAAGTGTTGCTGTCATCTCTGCAGTGGGGACAGTAGGAGTCCCCTCTCCCAGGCTGTTGCTGGTAAAGACGGGCGGGAAGGCCACGGATACGCTCTTCTGGTGGGGACGAGCTTCTCATCTGCTGGGACAGGTCCGTTCAGGAGGGCAGGGACAGTGCTCCTCGTTGAGTCTTATGTTTGTGGTTGGAGTGGGTGAGTGCGTGTGGCCGGTCCCTCGGTGCTCTCCGCCTGGGCTCCGTGGCACCAGGCTGTGATGAGTCGCCTCTCGTTCCAAGGACTGGGGTTGCCTCTCTGTGCTGGGGAATCCCGGGAGAGCACAGGAGGTGCCCGGTGTCTGGGGTGGGGGGCTGACCAGGCAGAGGGGAATTTGATCTCATTCCTGCCAGCAATTGGCTCAGTTTCTGAAAGGCTCCAGGCTTCAGTTTCTGCCTCTGCTGACCAGGGAAATGCCTGCCCTGGTGTGTGTTCCGGGTGGGCACGAGACCCCAGTGGGGGTGCACACAGGAATGGCAAGAGGACTGCACAGGTGCAGGGTGGGGTTGGGGAGATGGGGGGCTCCCAAGGCAGCCCCCACATCCAGAGGGCCCCTGGTGGGCCTTGTCTTCCCAACTAGCTGTGTCTGATTTAATCTCACACCATCCCCATGGAGTTGACGGACATCATCATCACCATTTTATAGCTGGGGAAACTGAGGCTGGAAGAGGTGGAGGGCCTTGCAGTTAGGCTGGCAGAGTGGCCGTTTGACGCCCAAGGCACTTTGAGCTGCTGGTTGAGGTGGGTGGCAGCCAACATCCACGCATTCTCCTGCTGTTCCTGGGAACAGCCTGACCCACCCCCGTTAGACGGCGGGGGCTCCGGAATGTTCCTCGGAGATTGGTTCCAGCTCTGTGGGTCTCAGTTGGGGCATAGGGAGCTGACGCTTGGGGAAACCACTGCAGTAGAAGGATCAGACCCCCAGTGGAAGGATCAGACCCCCCAGTGGAAGGACCAGACCCCCCAGTGGAAGGATCAGACCCCCCAGTGGAAGGACCAGACCCCCAGTGGAAGGACCAGACCCCCCAGTGGAAGGACCAGACCTCCCTTGCCTTTCATCTTCCCCAGACTTTAACCGTGCGGTGAAGACGTCTGACAGGGAAGGTGCCGGCACCTGTGCCAGCCGCAGCTCCTTCCCCACAGGAGTAGGAACAGGTAGCAGGAAATCTGACTTTCGAGGGTGCTGATTAAAGAAGGGAGACAAACCCCTATGGAATCGTAGGTCTGGAAGGACACCCAGCCATCATGCAAGGCTCGCTTTTTTTTTTTTTCTTTTTAACTTTAAAAGCAGACTTCATTGTTTAGAGCAGTTTTATGTTCACGGCGAGACTGAGTGGAAAGTACAGAGAGTTCCCGTGTGCCCTCCCCCCCCCCACCTGGCACACGCACAGCCCCCCAACCGTCAGCCTCCAGCGCCAGAGCGGGACATTGTCTACCGTCCGTGAACCCTCGAGGGATCTTTGTCATCTCCCGGAGTCCACAGGCCACATCGGGGTTCCCTTTTGGTGCTGGACGTTCCACGGGCTGGGACGGCACATCACGCAGAACAGCGTCACTGCCCCGCACACCCCCTCTGCCCTGCCTGGTCCCCCCTCCCCACGACGCTGCTGTTCAAACCAGGGGATCCAGCTGCAGTTGCACGCAACCGACCCACGGGACAGACGCGGCAGCCTGCACAGAGTATCCGTTTTCACAAAGCATGGCGGGTGGGAATAAAGAAACGTAACCGGTCATTAAAGATGTTTTATTAAAATAAAAAATAATCTCTTGTGATGTAATTGCAAACTACATGGGAATTTCAAAGAAAAGGTGGGATGCTTCAAAGAAATTGGGGGCTTCGAGAGTGGTGTGCTGCTGGAGGTTGAACAAGTGGCTCTCTGGGAAACAGAAGCGCGCGCGCCCATTGCCCTGGTGTAAATCTCCCGATTTCCAGCTACCACTGCAATGGCCCCAAACACGGAACTCGGCGGAGAGGGGCGCAGGTGGCTCTCCCCGGCTGGGGCCAGCTGGTGCACCTACGTCAGGGGTTGTTCTAGGCACGGGAGATGCAGACGTGCGCGAGGCAGTGCCCGAGTGGGGCCCGGAGGTGCTCTTGGCGTCACGAGAAAGTTAAAGGAGGTGCAGTGCAAAGCAGGACTGCACGGAGCTTTCTTTCTGGACTTTTCTGCGTGCCTTTCTCAGGCTCCGATCACGCTGCTTTGCAGTCGTCTGTGAGCCCTCACGAGGCGCCGAGCTTCCCAGGGCAGGGCTGGGCCTCCTTTCCTCTCCTGACTGCCCACCTGGTGCAGGGACTGACACAGGACAGGTGCAACGTTCATGGAACCACACAGGGCTGCGCTGCCTCCTCGCTGTGGGGATCTGGACTGTTGCCTTCTTGGCAGTGACAGTAGAGTTACGTGAACACGTCTGCCCTCGGGGCTGGTCTTCCTTAACGTCACCAACAGCAATGAAGTCACTTGCAAAGAGGCCAAACTGGCTCTAGAGGGTTTGCACTAACGGCAACATCAGGGAGAAGATGAGTTTGGAATCTGACCAGCTTGGGTTCAGAGCCCATCCCTGCCACGCTCACAGTGTGGCCTTGTGGCAATCCCCTCTTTGAGCCTCAGTTTCCCCATCTTCACAGTGGGGCTAAGATGGCGTATCTGCCCAGGTTGCCGGGAGGACTAGCAACGAGGTGTTGAAAGTAGCCTGCCTCTGGCACAGAGGGGCACCCAGAAGGTTTTACAGACATAATCGAGGCTGTCGACGTCATTCTAGTGGGAAATCTCAGCGTGCCGAAGGAAAAGGGGCCCGGGAGAGGATCCAGGTCTTAACTTTTGAGCTGAGGAAACTGGGAACGGAAAGGGGAAGGAACTGGCCCAGATTCATCATCCGGCCAGTGAGCACCAGCATCAGAACTCAACCCGGGGGCCGCCTGCCAACCTTTTCCAGTGGTTGTGCTGGAGAGCTGAAGATATTTAGGGGCATCTGGAAGGTACCATCCGAACACCCGCTTCAGGGTGGCTCCCTCTGCCTTTTAGACCAGAGCAGCAGCTCTGTGGGGCGGTGGGACAGTATCTTTCTTTCTTTCAGCAGAAAGAAAGCGTGTTGCAAGCCGCCAAGTGCCATGCGTCTTTGCCAATCACCGGACACTTTGCTGAGACTGCGTGCCAGGGAGCGTGCTAAGTGCTTTGTGTACACTGTCTTATTTGGTCCCACCAAAAGGGACCTACTGTTATCATCCCCATTTTGTAGACAGGAAAACAGGAACATAGAGGTGAGGTCATTTTCAAAGGTCACACAGCTAAGAACAGGCAGAGCTGACACCTGAACCTGGATCCAACTGACCTCAAATCCCGACCTTTGATCACTGCCCTGAGCTGCCCCTTTGTGGCATCCTGGCTCTGTAGGCTGCCGGGGGAAGGGCTACACATGTCTGTGGCTGGACCAGGTGGCTAGTGGGTGTTCCTGTCTGCCAGTGCTGACCGGTCCACGTCTGAGTCTTCCAGAAGTTTCAGCAGGGCCCTCCCTAACCCAGCATGCTGTGGAAGTGCAACTCAGGCCAGGTCAGGAGAGGGAGCAGACACGGTCTCCCTCTCAGATGAGACACACAAATCGAGTGCCTGGCCACTCTGGCACGGAGCCCCAAGGGTCAAGACCGAAATACTCTGCTGGCCCCTGAACGTCACCCTGCCCCACATCCCCTGGGCCCCACCAACAGCCGCACTTCCCAAGACGCTGAGCCTGAGCTGTTCTGTGGGAGGACAACAGGGGTTTGGATCCACTTTGGAAACATCTGGCTTTTGAGGACGTTTTGTGGGAAACTGGTATCCACCCACCTTTGGGTCCCTGGCTGCGTCTCTGGGGGGGGTGTGGGGGGTGTGTCTCAGAGCCTCCGGCTGCTCCCAGGGCCCTCGGAGCAGGTCCGAGGGGCTTGTGCCGCTTCTCTAGGATTTCCGCCACAGGTGCTCAGGGGTCACTCTGGTGGGAAAGAAAGAGGGTGGGCTTTGAAATTGCATTCGAATAGCGCTTTGGATAAGAATCGAGGAAAAGCGAATTGTCCTTGCAAAGCAAGTACCTGGGAAGGGCTGACCGGGGTGGAGGGGGGGGGAGCTGCACCACCCTGAGCTTCTCGAGGGCTAGAACCTTCCGGAAACGGACGGGGGGGGGGAGACTCTCCACCTCTGCAGACGCACCAGCCTGGCAGGTGGCACCCGGGGGGGGGGGGGTTTGGTCAGGCGGCCTCTGTGATACCGCCGTGTGGGCTGTTCACGGGATGGCGGGGCGCGGGGGGGGGGGGTTCCCGGTGCCGGGGACAAGCGGGGGTCGACAGCCAGCTGCAACCCTCTCCCCGAGCTGGTGTCTTCCTGGAGTGGGGGAAGGGCCACCCTGCCTAAGGCAGGCGAGCGGGTATTGTCCGGGCCTCAGCTCCCCGGGCTTGTGCCCATCGCGGCGGGCGACTCACACACGTGCAGAATTCACTCCACAGGAAGCTGGGGCCGGCGGCGGGGGCGGCCGGCTCCCTGGCTCGGAGGTGTCCTCAAGCGCCCAGGTTCTTTCCGCCTCTCTGCTCTGCCAGCCTCGACGCTGGCTTGGTCCTCCCCCACCCTCCCGGCTGGTGGCAAGATAGTGGCCGCGGTGCTGGGTGTCACATTCAGGCGACAGAATCCAGAGGAAGAAGAGAGAGACCGCCTCTCGCACGGCGTCCTAATGGAGCGACTTCCCAGAAGGCCCCTGGCCGACCGTGTCTCACATTTCATTGGCCAGAGCCGGGTCACATGCCCATGCCTGAGCCAATCACTCTTCAGGGGTGGGATTGCAGGATTGGTTGGGGTGGATGACGGGGCGGGGCCGGGGGCCTGGCGGGAAGCTGAGAGTCCGCCGTAGCCTGACAGACCTCGCCGCTGTGAGTCCCGGCGGCTCTCTCCTCTGGAAGCCTGGGCCGCCCAATTCTTCTGTATTTTTTTTCCGCTCTTTTTTTTTTTTTTTGAGACAGAGTCTCACTCTGTCGCCCGGGCTAGAGTGCCGTGGCGTCAGCCTAGCTCACAGCAACCTCAGACTCCTGGGCTCAAGCAATCCTCCTGCCTCAGCCTCCCGAGTAGCTGGGACTACAGGCATGCGCCACCATGCCCGGCTGATTTTTTCTATATATTTTTAGTTGTCCAGCTAATTTCTTTCTATTTTTAGTAGAGATGGGGGTCTTGCTCTTGCTCAGGCTGGTTTTGAACTCCTGACCTCGAGCAATCCGCCCGCCTCGGCCTCCCAGAGTGCTGGGATTACAGGCGTGAGCCACCGCGCCCGGCCCAATTCTTCTATATTTAAAGGTGCAGCCGGAGCAGACTCCCCAGAGCCAGAGCGACCGAGCTGCAGACTCCAGGTATCAGGAGCCCGGCCCCGCTCCCCGCCCGCCACCGACCGACCTTCGGCCTCCTCCCCGGCTGACTTTGGCTTTGCCCTGCGTCCTCCACAAGGACCGCCAGCGCACAGCCCGTCCCCCTTGCTCATGCGCCTCCTCGCTTTGCTTCTCCTCCCGCCCTGATGCCGGGAGAGCCCCTCGGCCAGGCGTTCTCTCCCTGGCCTGCCCCCCCCCCCCCCCCCCCCCCCCCCCCCCCGCCTTGCATCCCCTTTTACATCTCTGCTCCCATAAACCGCCGGGCTCTGAGGCCTCCCTCTCACCCACTCCGTCGAGCTGTGACTCGGGAGAACGATTAGTGAGCGCTTTGGTTCCTCTGACCGTCTTTCCTTTCTCCCCACACCCACCGCTTTTTCATGACCCAAAGTTTCCAGACTCACAGAGAAGTTAAGAGCGATGGACACCGGTATTTGCCTACTGCCCACGTTCGGCAGCTGTCAGCCTCTGGCCGTGTTTGCTTTCTACGTCCGGGCTTGTGTACTTGTGGACCCACTTGCGGGGAAGCTGCAGGCCCGATGCTGGACGCTGCCAGGAACAAAGACTTTCTCCTTCATCATCCCAGTGCTATTATCATGCCAGACAAATTTAACATCGTCTTTAATATCCAGTTTCTATTAAAATTCCCCATCACTGGGATTCATTTGGATCTGGAAAGAAAGTTAATTCTTTCCAGCCTCTGAGGGGTTAATAAGGTCGCTCTAAAACGACCAGAAATGCACCGAAGGATGGACGCGTGCAACCTTCCCAGTCCAGAAGCTTCTGTTTTCTCTTCTCCTCCCCACTTATATCTCTCAGAGCTGTTTTTTTTCCCCCTTAGGTCGTACCCAGGGCAGAAACCAGATGGCATCTTAATCCAAAACCCCAAGTGCCTGGTTGTCCCGGGAAGGCTCCCCGTCCACGGCGCGGGATAACGTGTCTCCGGGCGCCCGGCGGCTCGCCAGGGAGTGGGTCTGTCCGTTCCTCCTCCCTCTTCAGCGTGGGTTGGATTTGGATCCTCTCCACCAGGACGGGCTGCCCTCTGCCTCGTGTGCACACCCAGGCCGGAGCACTAGTTCCTCCAGACCAGGCTTCTCAGTAACTTGTGTCGACTGCCCCTTTGCAGGGGAGTGGCCACAGGGTGGGTGGCCGTGGCACAGTGGCGGCGCTGGGTCAGCAATCAGCAGATGCATCAGTCTCCTGACAAACGTGGGGCAGCGTGAGGGCGCCGCCTGCCAGCCTCAGAACCCAGCAACGACGGCGATGATATGTATTTTTCTCACATGCTCGTGAGGGTGTCCTGCACGATGTTGAATAACTGTTGTTGAGACTGCTAATATGGATGGGGTACGGCTAGGTGCCAGGCATGATTTACGTCATCCCTGTGGGCCAGTGTCAGACACTGAATAACTGCTCCTCAAAGACGTCCACATCCTCATCCTTGGCACCTGGGATTGCCACCTTATATGGCAGAGAGAGAGAGAGAACACAAAAGATCTTTGCAGAGGTGGCTTAATTGAGGATTTTGACATGGTGTGATTACCTTGGATTACCTGGGTGGCCCTAACGCAATCTCCAGTGTTTCGATAAGAGACAGGCCGAGGGAGACCCCAGGCAGAGAAGATGTGCAGGTGACATGACCACAGAGGCACAGACAGGGGTGCTGGAAGAGCCACCAGACACCAGGAGCTGGAAGAGGCAGGAAATAGATTCTCTGTCCCCCCAAGAGCCTCTGGAGAAAGCGTGGCCCTGCTGACACCTTAATTGTGGCCCAGAAAAACTGATTTCAGACTTCTGGCTTCCAGAATCGTGGGAGAATAAATTGCTGTCGCAAGCCACCAAGTCTGTGGTCATGTCTTACGGCCGCCACAGGAAGTGAACACAGGTAGGTACGATGAACAGTAGCCCCGTTTCTCATAGACGCTGGGGCTGTTCCAGCGAGTGGGGTTAGCTGGTGTGGGAACCTGGGCCGTCATCCTTAGGCCTTGTCTTATATTTCACGTCTCAGCCCTCAGGCTGGAAACCGAGTCAGTGCATTGTCAGCTGTGAGGGGGTGGGGGCACTCTGTCTTGTCATGTAGTGGGGTGGGTGAAGCACTTGGCAGTCTGAGGGTAGGGAATGGGGAAGAGATCATCTTTTTTTTTTTTAGAGACAGGGTCTCCTGTTGTTGCCCAGTTTGGAGTGCTGTGGCTTCATCCTACCTCACTGCAACCTCAAACTCCTGGGCTCAAGCAATCCTTCTGCCTCAGCCTCCCGAGTAGCTTTGGACTACAGGTGTGTGCCACCATATCTGCCTGATAAGTTTTTTGTTTTATTTTTATTTTTTTTGTAGAGATGGAATCTTGCTGTGTTGCCCAGGCTGGTCTCGAACTCCTGGCCTCAAGCATTCCTCCCACCCTGGCCTCCCAAAGTGCTAGGATTACAGGTATGAGCCACCGCGTCTTAAGTAAACCCCTCTGAGGTGCAAATACTCCCGACGGGGGAGGGGGGTTGCTTCTCTGCTAATTCCTTTGCCTTTTAGTGCGGATTACTCGAGAACAAGAAAGAGACATAGGCTGGGTCCCCATTAGTGGGTATGAGGTACAAAGAAGGGGGCACCCGGAGCGGGGTGGCAGGAAAAAGACTATGGGTGACAGGTTTCGGATACTTTATAGTTTGGTGCCTCTGAAGAGTTAATCCACTCCAAATAAATAAAAGCTGATGGATTCACAAGTCCACCAGCTCATCAAGGCGGGAACCACGCAGAGCATTCAGAATAAAGGATTCTGTATGTGTTGGGGTTAGGTCAGGCCAGGTGATGCTGTAGTAGCTGGAAGTCTCAAAGGCGCAAGGGGAGCTTATTGACCGCAGACGCCGCGTGTCCTGAGGCCGGGCTGGCGAGGGTGGGGTGGAGTGAAGAGGGAGTTCTCTTTTGCCGCCGGGAACTGACAGCCTCCTCAGCTGGCGTGGCAGGAGAATCATGCAAGGGCTTTTTGTTGCCCCCTCCTGCAAGTGATGCCTGTCACCTCCTCTGCCCTCTTGTTGGTGGCTCTAGCCACACACGCACCCGTCCGACAGCAGGGGGCCTGGAGGTGGGAAGGAGCGAGTGGAACATGTGGGGGAGTTCCTGTGTCTGTCACCTTGTCATCGATAGACGTGTGCTGAATTTATTGAGGTACAGAGTAATTTCAGTTAAATTCCTGTTATTAGCAGTAAGGAGAGAAGAAGCCGTTTCTGCCCCAAGGAGCTCCTCAGCGTGGTGGGGAGACATCAGAGTGACGCCTGCAACATTGTAACTTTTCAGGTCTGGTTGCCTTTTCTATTCGTGGCCACATCCCAGTGACGGTCATTGAACAATGAGTCTGTCGCCACAGACCCGGCAGCTCCCGGATTAAGCACTGAACCGCCCGAGCAGTCAGCTCGGCCTGCAGTGGATGTGACCACGAGTTTGGTCACTTTGGCTGTGGCCTGGCCATGCAGCGCCCACCGCAGATTGGGGTCAAAGTACTGCGGACTGTGAGTGCCAGGCAGGCAGGGGCCACCGTTCATGTTTTTCTCTAGGCATGGCGAGCTTTCTAGATGCCACTGTGGGTCGATCCAGTAATCTCTGATGCAGGGATGTTGGACTTTAAGGATCCACCCATCCATCCACCCATCCATCCACACATCCATCCATCCATCCACCATCCATCCACACATCCATCCATCCATCCACCATCCATCCACTGCCAGTCCATCCCTCACTCCTCTACTCCTCTAACCACTTGTCTGTTATCCATCCACACATTCATCCATCCGTCCATCCATCCACCCATTCATTTATACATCCATCTACCTACCCATCCATCCATCCACCCATCCCTCCCTCCCTCCCTTCCTTCCTCCCTCCATCCATTCATCCACACATCCATCCATCCATCCACCATCCATCTATCCATCCACCATCCATCTATCCATCCACACATCCATCTACACATCCATCCATCCATCCACACATCCATCTATCCATCCACCATCCATCTATCCATCCACACATCCATCTATCCATCCACACATCCATCTACACATCCATCCATCCATCCACACATCCATCTATCCATCCACCATCCATCTATCCATCCACACATCCATCTATCCATCCACACATCCATCCATCTATCCACACATCCATCTATCCATCCACCATCCATCTATCCATCCACACATCCATCTATCCATCCACCATCCATCTATCCATCCACACATCCATCCATCCATCCACACATCCATCTATCCATCCACACATCCATCCACCCATCCCTCCCTCCCTTCCTCCCTCCCTCCCTCCATCCATCCATCCACACATCCATCCATCCATCCACCATCTATCTATCCATCCACCATCCATCTATCCATCCACACATCCATCTACACATCCATCCATCCATCCACACATCCATCTATCCATCCACCATCCATCTATCCATCCACACATCCATCCATCCATCCACCATCCATCTATCCATCTACACATCCATCTACACATCCATCCATCCATCCACACATCCATCTATCCATCCACCATTCATCTATCCATCTACACATCCATCTATCCGTCCACCCATCCCTCCACCCATCCCTCCCTCCCTTCCTTCCTCCCTCCATCCATCCATCCATCCATCCACACATCCATCCATCCATCTATCCATCCACACATCCATCTACACATCCATCCATCCACACATCCATCCATCCATCCACCATCCATCCACACATCCATCTATCTATCCATACATCCATCTACACATCCATCCATCCATCCACACATCCATCCATCCACCCATCCATCCACCATCCATCCACACATCCATCCATCCATCCACCATCCATCCACCAACCATCTATCCATCCACACATCCATCTACACATCGATCCATCCACACATCCATCCATCCACACATCCATCCATCCATCCATCCACCATCCATCCACACATCCATCTATCTATCCATACATCCATCTACACATCCATCCATCCATCCACACATCCATCCATCCATCCATCCATCCATCCATCCATCCATCCATCCACCATCCATCCACACATCCATCCATCCATCCACCATCCATCCACCAACCATCTATCCATCCACACATCCATCTACACATCCATCCATCTACACATCCATCCATCCACACATCCATCCATCCATCCACCATCCATCCACACATCTATCTATCTATCCATACATCCATCTACACATCCATCCATCCACACATCCATCCATCCACCCATCCATCCATCCATCCACCATCCATCCACGCATCCATCTATCCATCCACCATCCATCCACACATCCATCTATCCATCCACACATCCATCTACACATCCATCCATCCATCCACACATCTATCCATCCACCCATCCATCCATCCACCCATCCATCCATCCATCCACCATCCATCCACACATCCATCTATCCATCCACACATCCATCTACACATCCATCCATCCATCCACACATCCATCCATCCATCCACCATCCATCCACACATCTATCTATCTATCCATACATCCATCTACACATCCATCCATCCACACATCCATCCATCCACCCATCCATCCATCCATCCACCATCCATCCACACATCCATCCATCCATCCACCATCCATCCACACATCCATCTATCCATCCACACATCCATCCATCCATCCACCATCCATCCACACATCCATCTATCTATCCATACATCCACCATCCATCCATCTACCTATCCATCCATCCACCCATCCCTTTCTTTTTACCTCTCTCTATCCATCCATCCATCCATCTTCACATCCACCACTGAACATTAGTGAAGTGCAAGTCTGGGGTCTATTCTGAGGGGCCCAGGAAAGGCCAGCAGCTGTGATGGCCAGGGCTAGGGGAACTCCAGGCCGGGAGGCCAGGGGCTCTGCAAGGAAGGTCATCACAGGCCAAAGCACAGCCCATTGAGGGGAAGTCAGCACCGAGCACAGCTAAGAGGAATCTGGGAACAGGGGAAGCTTGAACGTCTGTGCAGGCAGCTGGTCCCAGCAGGAAGCTCTGGTAGCAGGAGGTAGGGCTCTGAAATGTCAGGGCACAGCTGCCCTTACGTGCATGTGGAGAGGCCTTAGAACAGTTAGGAAGAGGAAAGCAGGCCCCCAGACAGGGGATTAGCTGCAAAATGCAAGTGAGAGACTCAGGCCACCATCACTGGAGCACAAGGTGGACAGAAAAGCTCAGGGGCAAGGTGGAAGGATACCCTAGAAGCCAAGGTGCCCAGGGTCCCCCTGATGAGTAGCCCAGGCATGAATCTGAGACTCCAGGACCCGGGCTGGAGCACCTGCCCAGGAGGAGCAGCCAAGGTGGCCGCCAAGGTGTCAAATGGCATCAGCGTGGGCACATAAAAGCAAAGAGCCAAGGGCCAGGCTGGGTGTAATGGGGCTGGGTGAGGTCACGAGGAGTCAGGATAGGCACCAAGGGCTGTAACTCCACTCGGGGTTGAATTCAATCACACGCATACTTAACGAGTCCTTGGTATGGGGGGAGCCTGTGGTCCCGTATTTCTAACCAGCTCTCAGGGAGTCCCGGGGTGCTGGCTGCAGACACACTCTGGGTAGCAAGGGCTGCAAACTAGTCTCTTCACGATTGATAGGGAACTATGTTGGAAGTTTGGAGTAGGCTTTTAAAAAATGTCGATCCTGAGGCTGGCTGGTCCAAGAAAGATGGAAAGCAAACCCTGGGGCGAGGGGCAGGTGGCCCCCAGGTTCTTCTTGGGACACAAAACCGAGCACACATTCAACCTCACCTCCCACTCTCCTTACCCTGAGAGTGGTTTGTTATGACCCCACTCCTGGTGTGAGCTCTCAGAGCCTAAGAGTAAGATCCAACCTCAGCACAGGTCTTTTAAAAATGATATCTAAGTTGCTTTTACATATTCAATAGTATTCTACCGGAGGGTTTATGTTTCAGAAATGATGTAGTAAGAATCAGAAAAAAGTATTAAGATAGTTTTTTTTTTTGGGGGGGGGAATGTGAATGGGTGAGGTTTAGTGGAGTTTTGCAAAAGAGGCCAGATGCCAGATAGTGTCGTGTAATGATTACTTAGGGTGAGAGAGAGAGGAGGAGGGCAGAAAGGAAACGAGAGAATGTGAGAAGAGAGACCTCATTAGTTCTGCTCTTTTAAGAAGTTACCTAAAACCTGAAAGTTTCTGCTGCCCGAAGGCAGCTCTTGCTGGCCCGACCCCTTGATTATTTTTGTTTTCTTATTTGCCTTTGTGGTTGGAATCTGGTCCCGTGGAGTGCTGAAAATAGCCCTTGGAACTGACTTTGCTTTTCATGGCGCCATGAACCCTCTCACCTTCTCCCCAAAGGATCGCTAGGCACCCCCTGGTGCACTGAGGCAGCAGACCCCTAACTCCCCCAACTTGGCTGGGGCAAAAGGATGGAAGGAGGACTTTCTACTTCTTTATATAAAAGTGGTGCTATTATGGACGATGTCTTTATTTTTATTTTTTAAAATTTCTAATGGAAGAAGTTTTCTTCTCCAGGGCTGGAAGGGCTTTTGGCTCCTCGCTCGGCCCTCCTGTCTGCTCCTGCAGTGCCAGGCTCCTTCCCACCAGGGTGTCTGCGCGGGCCGTTCCCCTGGCCGGAGCCGTTCCCCTGGCCGGAATGCTCTTTCCCTAGCACCTTCTGTGGCTGCCTGTGTGCCAGTCCAATCTCTGCTCAGATGTTGCCTCCTAGGGAAGGGCCTCGTATAGCCAAACTCCAGGACCCCGTCACACGCCCTCCCCGTTTCTCTCCTTCCCAGCTCCTGGCACTGTCTGGGGGGATTCCCTGCTGTGAGCTGATCCCCTCCCATGTCCCCCAGCGCTAAGCGCTGGGAGCGTCCCGAGTGCTGGGCTCTGCTCTCCTTCGCCACGGCAACCCAGTGGCTACGATGACAACGCCCAGCAGAGGGCAGGTGGCCAAAGGAGCTTACAGTGACCCCCCACATGCCTTTCGGCACTTGGACGCAGGGGTCTCTTGAGAAGGTCCGTGTTCCTCCAATTTAGGGGGGTCACCCCATTAGGGCCACATTCCTCCTGGGTTCAAGTCCTAGTTTTGATGCTTGCTGGTGTTCCCCAATGTGTCTGTGCCTCAGTGTCTTTGTCTGTATAATGGGGACGGGACCAGTACCCACCAGGTGCTGTTATAGGAGGAGAAATGAATCAGTATACATGAAACATCCAGCATGGCCCCGGGCATGCGGCAGGCAGCAAGGTGTGCTTGTTTTCTCCTCCTGCTACAGTGACTGCTTCTAGGACTATCAGTGCCATGGTCACCACTGCTACTGTTGCTGTGATCACCACTCCTGTGCTGCTACTGTTGCACCTGTCACTACTGCCTCTAGTGCTGCTGCTTCTGATACTGCCACTGTCACCACTGCTGCAGAGACTGTTACTGCTGCCCCTACTATTGATGCTTGGGTTGCTTCTCCTCCCCCTCCCTTCCTCCCCCGCCATTGCTACCTCACTGTTTCCATTACTGCCACGTGACTGCTTTTACTGCTACATTGTTGCTACTGATCCAAGGGTTACTCCCGTGGTTACCCTGCTTCCCACTGTGGTGACTGTCACTACTGCCGCTACCAGCGTCCCTGTGATGACCAGTCCCGTTGCTTCCATATGGAGGAGTGAAGCCTCATCCAGCTTCCTCCAACTGGCATCCTCTGCATTGTCTTTCCCTGGGTTGCTCTTTGACGCCAGCCTTTCTGAGCCTCTGGTGGTTGTCCCAGGATCCTTAGGGGCAGGCTGCAGGGCTCTGCAGGGCATGCCTGTGACTTCCTGCAGGGCCCAGCTTGATGGAAGTGGGGCTGTGTTGTGTGAGCTCAGGCCAGGCCACCTTAGCTGACCTTGGAGACGCCCTGCCGCCATGGACGCCGTGCGACCGACCGTTGGCTATGTACTCAAGCTAACTGATAACACCTCTGCCATAAAACTCCCTGCTGGAGCCGGTGGTCAAGGGCAGTTTGGGTTTGCTCCAGAGTGTTCATTGCACGGTACAAGGGTTGGAACCCTCTTATTTCCCTGAACAGCCAATATCTGGACAACATTTTAGGCAGCATCTTCCTTTAAAGTAATTAGAGGGCAGGCGCTGGGGCCAGATGGCCCTGGGTTCGAGACCTGCCTCTGCTACCTCCTGACAGCATGGGCTCAGCGAAGTCTCTTCCCCTCTCTGAGCCTGTTTCTCCATCTGTGAAGTGGGGGTGACAAGGGTCACCACCTCCCTCCTGGCAGTAGTGTGAGGACTGTGAGGCCTGACCCACACTGTCCCGTAAATGTCCCCGGTGTTTTTCTACTGCTTTGGAGATGAGGCTGCTGGACTCAGACCCTGTGACAGCTCCCAGAGCACAGGGGCGACGTCTTCGTCTCCCGCTCTCCTGCCTGGACCCAGTGGCCGACACCTCGCAGGGCCAGACCCGTCTGTGCAGCAGGAGGACGGGACGCTCAGAGCCACGTCCCAGTGCGGCGCTGGCGCAGGCCGGAGAGTGCAGCAGGCGCAGCTTTGTTTCCTCTCCCTCCTGCCGCCCTGTGCGCCCCAGCCTGCTCTCCCTCCTCCTCCAGGCAGAGCTGCCCTGCTGCCTCCTTCTGCCTTGTCACGCCCCGATCTTAGAGGACCGTATGTCAGCCGTTCACATCGCAGTGAGACTTAGGTCAACACAGCACCTCCTGTGGAGCGACTATGGGCAAGGCTTTCCTTTGCTTTGGACTGAGCAGTTCTCTATGAAAGCAGTAGGGGAAGGGGTGTTTCGGCCCTAGAGCAGGCCAGTGGAGGCCAGTGCAGGCCAATTCAGACCAGTGGAGGCCAGCAGAGGCCAGTACAGGCCAGTGGAGGCCAGCAGAGGCCAGTGCAGGCCAGAAGAAGCCAGTGCAGGACAGAGGAGGCCAGTTCAGACCAGTGGAGGCCAGCAGAGGCCAGCGGAGGCCAGTATAGGCCAGAAGAGGCCAGCGGAGGCCAGTACAGGCCAGAAGAGGCCAGTGCAGGCCACTGAAGGCCAGCTCAGACCAGTGGAGGCCAGCAGAAGCCAGCTGAGGCCAGTGCAAGCCAGTGGAGGCCAGTGCAGGCCAATGGAGACCAGTGAAGGCCAGAGGAGGCCAGTGGAGGCCAGAGGAGGCCAGCGGAGGCCAACAAAGGCCAGTGGAGGCCGCCAGCTCGGCCTATGCGAGGTCCTCCTCACCTGCCATGTGCTGTGCAAACGTAAGCCTGCAGCTGTGGCTTTAAAGGGAGTCTCAGATTGGAGCTGCCACCCACCCTGGTCAATGTTTAACAGAGAGCTCACGGCAAGCCTCGGGGCGAGGGGCTCGCTCAAGGTTCACATCCGCTACAGATTGAACTCACGAAAGCGCTTCCTCTCTGTGACCACACCTTGGGCTTCTCTTCTTCCTTCCTGCCTCTCCATAAAGGTTCTCTGCCAGGGGCCCGCCTCTCCTTCCTCCCTTCCTCGTGGCTCCTGCAGCCCAGAGCCGCCACTGGCTGAGACGGCTCCCCAGTGTGACCTGGAGAAAGGCTCCCTTTCTGGGAGGATGAACTGACAAAAGGCGCAGACCCGCAGGCCCATGGTCTGGCAGGCCGCCTGCCACGCCTTTTGTGCAAAGGAGAAGGTGCCCCTGGCTTCAGACAGGGCAGCTCACAGCTCATAATTTTAGCCTCGCTTGACAACTAGGTGCTTCCTGCAGTGCGCAAACCGCACCACTGTCTGCGGCAGCCCTGCTTCGAATGCCTGACCCAGTGGCCTTGACGCCTGCGTGGCGTCATCTCTCGCCAGCCGTGCAGTTACGTCCTCCCCAGAACACCCAGGCTCTAAACCGCAGTTGGAAAGGGAACCAATGACGCGGAATGGAATACCCTTAAGCCAAAGTCCTCGATGGCAACTGCATCCCACCCAAACAAACCAAGTTTGTCAGGATCAAAACCCTGCTCCTACAGGTCAACCTCCCGACCCACTTTCTCAGAACAGCTCGGGCACGTGGCCTCTGCGTTGCCCTCTTACGAGTCCGGCTCCCCCGTGAGTTTTAAGCTACGCTGAACTTTAACGATTCTTCCCAACACTTACCGGCTTGAGACTTAACGTCCTGGTGATGCTGTCTCATCTTCATCTTCGTCTTCCTGGGCCTCGTCACACATTAATGGGGGGTTGGAAGGGACTCGATCCTGAGCCTCCCGTCTCTCTGATGTTCCTGTGTTGACAGGGTGAACTGTGAACAGGTGTATGACAACAGTGGCTTTAAAAAAATTGGTGTATGTCATCTTAAAAACCCTGCGAATCTTAAACCCATAGCTGTGGAGGTCTGCCTCTGGGTAGACGCTGGAACTCACTCTTTTTGTTTGTTTGTTTTGAGACAGAGTCTCACTCGTTTGCCCGGGCTAGAGTGCCGTGGCGTCAGCCTAGCTCATAGCAACCTCCAACTCCTGGGCTCAAGCGATCCTCCTGCCTCAGCCTCCCAAACAGCTGGGACTACAGCCATGCACCACCATGCCTGGCTAATTTTTTCTCTCTACATATATATTTTTTAGTTGTCCAGCTAATTTCTTTCTGTTTTTAGTAGAGACCGGGTCTCGCTCTTGCTCAGGCTGGTCTCAAACTCCTGACCTTGAGCAATCCTCCCACCTCGGCCTCCCAGAGTGTTAGGGTTACAGGCGTGAGCCCGGCCTGGAACTCACTCTTCACTCGAATGTGTCTCCTGGGCTTGAAACTCCCTCCCCCTCCAGGTGTCCTTCCCGCCACTGTTGCCACTGTCAGCAGCATCGAGTCATCCGCGAAGACCCCTCATCGTGGCTTTTGGGCACACATCAGTCCAGGCCACCAGTGGAGCCCCCGCCTGCTGCCCTGCCTCTGTCTCTCTCTGCGTACTCCGAGACCTTCCCTGTCCTAACTCACCTTGCGGTGGCGGCTGGCTGTCAGAGGACACATCACAGGGTGTCGATCGGAGGCTCCTAGTGCAAACCCTTCACCAGCACCTGTTGGCGACGCTGAAGTCACTGCACGACGGCTTAATGGTGCTCTCACGGTCGATCCTCATCTGGAAAATGGGAAGACACGCGGCACCCGCTGCAAAGCACTGCTTGTGTGTCAACACCCAGTTAAATTAAATGCTAATTATCGCTTGGTTACAACTTCGCTCTTTTCTTTTCAATGGCATTCAGCATCTAATTTAGTGTCTTGCATGCAGTTGGTATTCAATAATAGTCTCCTCTTTCTTTGTTGTTGTTGGTTTTTAAGGAAAAATGCATACAAGTGTAAGAAGCATACACAAGAGAGATACATGCGCTGTAAATAAATGTGAACAGCAGAGAAATGTAGAAAGTGAGAAATGGAAGCCCCCCCCCCTCAGGGTTTCAGGCTGGAGGTCACTGGCGTTAGCGGTTTGCTAAGCGTCCTCCTCAGACGTGTTTGTGTGCACGCGTGTTGTTCTGACAGAAACAGGATGGTGCTAGATGCGTTGCCCCACACTTGCCATGCCTGTGTTTTGTGCGCCGAGGAATGTTCAGTTTGGAGGTGGTTGTTTTTTGTACAGTAACGTGGACCTGACCTCGGCCTGCTCCGGGGGAGCCCTTGTGCCTGGGATCTAATCAGAGGGGAGAGAGCGGGGCCGGTGCAAGCTGGGGCGTCTTTCTATCTGACGCCAGGCGAGCGGGAGAGGCGGCATCTGCTGCTTTGGGCTCTGTCTCCACAGCATGGCACCCGGGCTAGAACAGGAGGACTCCATCTTTTTGTCTCATGCAGCTCTCTCTGCAGTGCCGCGTGCAGGACCATTCTTTTTTTTTTTTTTTTTTTTTTTTTTGAGACAGAGTCTCTTTTGCCCGGGCAAGAGTGAGTGCCGTGGTGTCAGCCTCACTCACAGCAACCTCCAACTCCTGGGCTCAAGCGATCCTCCTGCCTCAGCCTCCCGAGTAGCTGGGACTAGAGGCACGCACCATTGCACACGGCTAGGGCCATTCTGACCGAGAATAGTTCTGAGAGAAAGAGCTTCTGCATCGGCGCAAAAACAGTTATTTTGCAAAAGGGCAGCAATGCTGAAAAAAAAATTGTTTTAAGGAGCATTACAGTTATAGAAATGTGTCGCCCAAAATACTCTGTGACGGTTTGTGGGAATGCTCCGAGCCGCATTATGAAAGGACTCCGGGCGAGGGTTTTCAGGGGCGACACAAAACCCAACCCCGTGCGCTCTGAGCGCGCCCACTGCTCCCGCGATGTCACAACACAGCTCTGCGCGCTGGAGACCCAGCCCGGGTGCTCCAGCCCCGCGTGCGGAGGGACAAGCTGGGGACCATTCTGGGAGCGGTGGACGCCTCTTCGTGCTCCCGTGGCCCGGCACGTCCTCCCTAAAGCTGGGTTCTTAAAGGAAAGCTTTGCGCTCTGAGTCTGAAGCAACAAAGAAAAAGAAAAAGCCCGCCCGCCACTTCCTCAATTGTTGTGGCTCTTTGGCTGCTGGGAATGGTGAAGGTTCAGTGAGAATAGACACAGTCATGATTTGTTACCTAGCCAGGAGGAGTTCCAGGCTGTGCCGGAGCCCGTCCCCGGGCGCAGGGCTTTTCTCTGCACGGTGTCGTGCCTGTCACACTAACGTGAGCTCCTCCGTCTGCACCAACCCACCCTCTCCTTCTTCCCAGCCTGGGGTCTCCGCTCAGCGAGGCTCTGAGAGCCCCTCCGGGTCTCCCTTTCTTCTCGCCCTTGGAAAAACCGACACGTAGCTGCAGATGCCTAACCTCATAGCAGACCAAGGAGGGAAGGGCCAAGTCGCCTCCTAAATCTCGGCACCTTCACGTCAGGAGGCTCAGAACACACGCTCTGTCCCGATCTGGCGGAAATACTGCCCATCACCCTGCTAACGTGCTGGCCCGCCATACTGCGAGGCCACCTAGACTGGGGAGGGGCCTACGAGGCCACTGGGCAGCCGAGTGAGCAGCAGACTGGAGGCCAAGGCACTTGGCCACTTGCAGGCTGTGTGCCCTGCGCAGTCTGAGCAACCCCTCTGGGCTCCAGTTTCAGCATCATGCAAACTCGAGTGGGAATGCCAGCCCTCCCTGACTCTCGGGGTTGCCGTGCATCTCCGTGCGCAGAGCCCACAGAGCTCTCGGGGCTTGCAGGCTGGATTCCGCCGGACCCCCACTTTAGTCGGGGGGCCTGGAGAGGAGACGGAACTCGCGTCGGCTGGGAAATCCTGGAGCCAGGCTTTCAACCCGGGTGGTTTGACCGTGAAGCACTGCGGTGAAGGGTGGAGTGGAACCTTCTGCAGTGACGGACATGCCTGTAACCTGCCCTGCCCAACACAGCAGCCGCCCGTCGTGCACGTGGCCGTTGACCACCGGAGAGGGGGCTGGTGCCACTCGAATTCTGAATCTGATTAAGGGTCAATTGCTACACATGGCTGCCACAGCGGACAGTGTGGTTTAGGTCTTCAGGCAGTGCTGTGCGTTAGAGATTTCTGTGGCGATGGAAACGTTCTACCCTTGGACTGTCCACGATGGCAGCCACCAGCCACCGTCACAGCCAAGCGCCTGATAATCTTTAACCACTTCGGTGTGGCACTCACCGGCCGCGACACTTCGCCCACAGCCGGCGCTCACAGTCCGCACGGCAGTCCGTGCTGTGCATCAACGACGAGTCCGTTTTGTTCTTGTGGGACGAGGAAAGCTCAAAAGCACTGAAAGCGTGTTTTACTTTACAGGCAGCTTTACTTGCAATGTAAATCAGAATAGGCAACATAGACAAACATGTTTTCATGACGTTATGTTTAAATGTTCACAATTTTATTTTGACAAATGAAAAAGTAGAAAAGTCGTATCATGGCTGTCGGCTAAAGTTGCTGTGCGTGTTGTGTGTTCACCTGTGGCTGTCGGCTACAGTCGACGCTCATACCAAAGTGGTTAACATGGGTGAGTTTTCACCAATTTAAATGCACATTGCAGAGCTGCAGGTGGCTGTTGTGTTGTATGGTTCCATCTGGCATGAGCAATGTCACGTTCCAGAGGTCTGCTGATTCCTATGTCTCTGTTTTCGTTTTGGTGTGTGCACAGTCCCTCGGATGGTGTCTGGTTCTTAGGAAGGGCTAAACAGTGTTTGCTGATGGTCAGCTTGGATCTCCTTGGTTTCAATCGATACTCAGTCACCAAACAGGAGTTGGGAACTCACCAGCGGCCAGGTGTGGGCTAGGTCCTGGGCGGAGGAGAGATGTGCATCTCTGGAGGGGACGTGGACTCCTGGTGGCCAAACAGATGACCATGGAATTACAACCTGGAAGAAAAGAACAGGGAGGTGTGGGGAGCAGTGGGTGCCGGCCTCAGACAGGGGCTCAGGTGGGTTCTCTCTAAGGAGCTTCTATTTAGGCTGCAACCTGGAGGTGAGAAGAAACCAGGTGGGAAGAAAAAGGAATGGTGTTGGGGGTAGGAGAAGAGCTGTCCAGGAAGACGGAGCAGCCAGCGCAAAGGCCCTGGGGCGGAAGGTGCTCAGTGTGTGCGAGGGGACCAGCCCACCAGGGTGGCGGGAGGCGGTGCTGAGAGGTGGACGGGCTCGCTCCACCCACTCCCGATGCGGACCTTTCCAACAGGGTCAGGAGAGCCCCGTGGTGTGTGTCTCCTGCACACACATTGTCCACGCCCTCGGGGAACAGAGCTGTTTCAGTGACACGCTAGAAATGTAGGCTCTCTCAAAGGCTCACAGAAGATTGTCACGCTACAGTTCAAGTTACCTGGAGAAGAAAGGGCTAAAGCCGTGAGCAGAAACCTCCCTGTAGCAAAAGGACCCATCCCTTATTTATATTTGGCAAACTTACATATGGAGCATTTACTATGTGCCCAGGGCAGCCGTGTGAACTGCAAACATGAACCGATTCAACCCTCCCAGCAGCCCCATAGGGGTAGGTCCCATCAGGGTCAGAGGGGACAAGTGACCAGGGAAGCAGAGCCGGGGCGAGATCGGAAGATGTCATGCAGCTGCTGCTAAGGTGGACAAAGGCGTCAGGGCACGTGGCAGCCTCTGGAAGCTGGGAAAGGCAAGAGAAGGGTCCTCCCTGGAGGCTCCAGAGGGACCCGGCCCCGCCGACGCCTGGATGTTAGCCCAGTGAGGCCCTAGGTGAGAGGATTTCTGGCCCCTAGCACCGAGAGAGAACATGTGTGTTGTTTCAAGCTGCCGAACTTGTGGCCACATGTGACAGCAGCCACAGGAGCCCGAAGAACAGACCTTAAGCCCGAGCCCCTGCTGCGTGACCCCTGGTACCCTCCGCAGCAATGGCCGTCGGTGCTGCCTGATCCCCCCGGCACTTCCCCACGGTCTGGGCTGGGTCTGAGCACTCCCTGGGGCGGCCCCCGGCCCCCCACCCCCACGATTGGCTTCTCCTGTCGACACCGGGGTATTTCTGGGCCCAGCAGACTCTGGACAGGGCCGTGGGGGCCGTGTTGCTGGCCAGGGTGCAAGCTGACCTTGGACCTGGGGGGAGTGACTTTTGCCCACGTCCGAGCAGACAAAGCAAGGACTTGCTTCCCGAGGGTTTGGAATCCACCGGCTGAAGGGCTGCCTCTTCCTGGCCAGCGCTGGGGGCGTCCTGCTTACTTACAAAGGGGTGACATGAATGTCCCCCTGGGAGCCCTGGCTCACTAGCTGGTCAGGGTCTCTCACAGAGAAGGTGACGGAGGGACAAGAAGGAAAGGAAAAGCTGGGGACAGAGAGCGGGGAGAAGGCGCAGGGCTCTCAGTGTGCCTGGTGAGAGTTTGAGGGACATGGCGCTGGTGGGAGCGGCGGGTGGACGGGCTGGGGTCGCCGGGGGACTGCGTGGCTTTGCCGTCTCCGATTCTGCAAAGCCCCCAGGGGCTGAGACAGCCTGTGAGCGCCAGGGGCCCAGGACTTCGGTGGAGCGGGAGGGAACCAGCCAGCAACAGGACGAATCTGAACTAGAGGAACTTAGCAGAAACCCAACTTCTCTAAAAGTATTAAAAGCCGTGGCCCACCAGAGGCTGGATTGCGAGGCCCCTCGGGCTCTGGCAGCCGGGGCCCTGACCGTTGGGACCAGCGTGGTCCCGGCATTGAGCAATAGGCTCTGCCCCGAGCCGTGCCCGCCGCCCGCCCCCCCGCCCGCTCTGCTCACGCGGGGAGGGGAGGCAGGGGCCGGCGTGGCCGCGTGTGCCTGTGGCCGTGCCTGTACATGTGTGGCCTCCTGTGTCACGTGTGGGCCTGCCGGCAGCTCTCCGAGGACAGTCGGCAGAGCCGGGCAGTGGCCGGGGTCCCGGGCAGGCTGCGATCGGACATCCGGGAATATCTAGAATGTACGGAGTGACTGCTGTATGCCCGGCCCTGCTCCCAGCACATCGCAGCCTGTAACCCCAGACCTACGTACGACATGGGAACTGCCTTTGGCCCCTGTGTGCGAGGCAGACTCTGAAGTCCAGAGAGGCGAAGTCACTGAGGCCACACAGGGATGGGAGCGGATAGCGGAAGCCTGCGTCTGGGGCGGTGACCCGAAGTCGAGGCGGACTGACACCCTCAGCCACCCCAGGTCTCAGGGGAGGCTCGGCAGGGTGCCCACGTCTGCCCCTCGGCCTTTGGAAGTGGCTGTTCTGCAGGGTGACCTCCCCCTCCCCAGACCTGCGGGGGTCTCAGGCACAAGGTGGAGGTGCCTAGGGACGGGGAGTCAGGGCCGGTGGGGCTCCAGGGCCACCAGCTGATGAGGACTACTCGGGCGGGGCTGAGACATTTGTCCACCATCGCAGACCTCGTGCCTGGCCCTTGCTGCTGCACGTTCGCCTCCGGGAACCCCCAGCACCCGCGAGTCCAAGCCGAGAGGAGAGGGGCTCGGGTGGGCCTGGGGCCGGCTGCTCCGCTCGCTGGTCAGGGGCTCGCTTCTCCTCCCTGGGAGTCGGCTTCCCGCTGGGTGGCGTGGACCTGCACCACAGCAGGGTGGGAGCTCGGGCCTGTGCCCCAGCACGGCCTCTGCTCTGTGTCCTCGCTTCCCCAGCCCTTCATCCAGGGGCTGTCCCGCCATGGCCATGCGGGTGGCGGGGTGGAGCCGCGTGCTGCCCAGTTCCTGGCAACAGTGGAGGTGCCTGGCTTTAAGGGGGCTGCTCTGAGCCAGGTCTTGGTGCCACAGGAGCTGCCCTGTGCCTTGGTTTCCCCGTTAGGGACACAGGAGCAGCCTCCACGTCACGGCTGTGGTTGGCACATCCGCAGGCGAAGGTGTCTGAGCCTGGCCTGGACCAAGGTTGGGTCCCCCTCGTCAGCCCATTGTGCAGATGAGGAAGCCATGTCAGCCCAACTCACAGCAACCTCCAACTCCTGGGCTGAAGCGATCCTGCTGCCTCAGCCTCCTGAGTAGCTGGGACCACAGGTGTGCACCACCGTGCCCGGCTAATTTCTCTATTTTTAGTAGAGACAGGGTCTCGCTATGTTGCTCAGGCTGGTCTCAAACGCCCGGCCTCTAGGGATCCTCCCGCCTCGGCCTTGCAGAGTGCAGGGATCACAGGCGTGAGCCACTGTGTCTTGCCAACACACTTGTTGTGTGGATGGGGAAACTGAGGCCTGGAGCGAGGAAGTGAGCTTCATGACCCATGGCCGAGGAAGGGCGTCTCCTATCTCCTCCTCCAGAGCGTCTGCTCTTCCCCGAGCAGCGACGTGACTGGCAGGGCCCAGGCAGAAGCTCAGCTCCTTCAGACGAGAGCTTAGCTTCGGGGCCACGTCCCAGGAATCCCAGCCCAGCTGTAGGGGGCAGCTCAGGGCTTTTCCACAAGCTCTTTTTTTTTGAGACAGAGTCTCACTCTGTTGCCCAGGCTAGAGTGCCGTGGCATCAGCCTAGCTCACAGCAACCTCCAACTCCTGGGCTCAAGCGATCCTCCTGCCTCAGCCTCCCAGGTAGCTGGGACTACAGGCATGCGCCACCATGCCCGGCTCATTTTTTTCTATATATATATTAGTTGGCCAATTCATTTCTTTCTATTTTTGGTAGAGACGGGGGTCTCGCTCTTGCTCAGGCTGGTCTCAAACTCCTGACCTTGAGCAATCCTCCCACCTCGGCCTCCCAGAGTGCTAGGATGACAGGCGTGAGCCTCCACGCGCTCCTGAGAACCGAGGGATGGTGCCTGCCATGGCAGGGAGGGGCTGGCCTCGGTCCTGGCCACACCCTGCTCCTTGCATGGCAGCCCCATGTGCGGCCCTGGTCCTGGTGAGCGTGAACCACAGCTGTGTGGCCTTGGGGATGGGGCCCCGCCAGTCTGGCTCTGCTTCCCCAGCTGCAACGTGAGCACAGCGGTGCCAGAGCTCCTCTGGCCCCGTGTGGCGCATGTTTTCACTCTGAAATGGAGCAATATTTGCAAAAAATCCTCTTTGACGCCATGTCCTCCTAGGACGTATGCTGAGAAAATAGGAGACTAGATGATAGCGACTCTTCCCTTGAATTGCTCCTGCAATTTGCTTTTACCCTGGCCCATGGGTGAAAGTGTTTATTGATCTGCTGGCAACAGGTAACATTTCTTCTCATTCCAAATGTCACATGGCTTAATTTGGAAAACCTGGGAAACACGGGAAAACACGAAGTTGGAGGGGGAAAAAAAATGGGGTGGGGAAATGAAAAAAAACAACAACAACAAAAAATCAAAACTCAAAACGCTAAGTAGAAAAGAAAGTCAAACACATTTATCACCGGATACGGAGCTGTCATAAAACTTCCGTGTTTCTTGCAAAGCTGTCCTGTTCCCAGTTTGGAGAGGCCATAAAATCTCAGGGTGTTGCTCTCCCAGAAGCCATCTGGGAGACTGCTGGAGGAAAACATTCATTTTCTAGAACCTTCTCCTGCATTCCAGATGCCTGGTTCATCCATGGGTGGATGTGTGGACGGCGTCTCTCCTGTGTTCTGGGTCCAGGCTGCCAGGGCAGACCCCTCTTCCTGCAGTTTTCCAGGCAGCTTGCGAGAGTTCCTTGACTCTCTGTGCCTTTGCCTTCCTCATCTGTAGAATGGGCACCACCGCGGACGGATGTGTGGGAAGCTGCACACGTGGCCATCGTCACTGTGCGTCCGACCACACCCTGAGTATTAATTTAATTAAAAGCAGTCGATTTAAGAACTCAGCCTGGGAGGAGCAGCTGGAGGCAGATAAAGCGGCCCCATGTCAGAAGTTGAGAGAGGCCTGGGCCACTTCCAAGTTTATTATACTGTTGGCTTGTTTTCTGAAAGCAAACGCCGGAGCAGAGATGCCCAAACAGAAGGCTGGCACCATCCTTCAGTGCTTTTTTTTTTTTTTTTTTGAGGCAGAGTCTCTCTCTGTTGCCCGGGCTAGAGTGCTGTGGCGTCAGCCTAGCTCACAGCAACCTCCAACTCCTGGGCTCTAGAGATCCTCCTGCCTCAGCCTCCCGAGTAGCTGGGACTACAGGCATGTGCCACCATGCCTGGCGTAGTTTTTCTATATATTTTTAGTTGGCCAATTAATTTTCTTTCTATTTTTAGTAGAGACGGGGTCTCGCTCTTGCTCAGGCTGGTCTCGAACTCCTGACCTTGAGCAATCCTCTGGCCTCGGCCTCCCAGAGTGCCAGGATTACAGGCGTGAGCCACCTCGCCGGCCCTTCAGTGCTCTTCAGTATCCTTCAGGTCTGTTCAGGGGCCTCCATGAGTCAAACCCTGAGGCTCTTAGTGACCGGGACAGGCCTGTCCCACCGCGTGGGGCTCTGGTTTCGTTGCCACTATGTCCCCTGCTAACACGCCAGCACACGGCACGGGCCCAGCACCTGAGGAGTGAGTGCATGAATGAGTGAATGCGTGAATGAATGGCACTCCTGCATCGCAGGAGAAAGAGCAGAGGAGAGAACATTTTCTGACCTCTAAGCTTAGGGCTGTCCTCAAGGCCCAGATGACATTCAAGTGACATCAGTGTCTGCTTATCACGTTGGATGGATGAGTGACCAGGGGCAGTTGGCCTGGGGCCTGTGTTGCAAGCCTGGGTTCTACTTTCACTTTCACTTTCTTTCTTACCCTGGCAGTTAGGGCCATAAAGCCGGGCGAGGTCTTGCTGGGGATGGCCCCTGCTTTCCCCTCTCCTTCCTGATGGCCAGGAGCACACCTGGGTGTGGGGCGGTGTGAGATGCTGGGACCCCTCTCTGGCCGGGCACACTCTGGTGACCCCCAGCCCCCAGCGCCAACCCAGTGACGGACCCCAGGGGCGGGTGGCAGCTCCAGATGGGGACTGAGGTCCCCGGGGAGGCAGGGGTGGGGCAGCTGGAACAGCAGCCACCCGCCCGCCTCTACAGCCTCTCGGAGGATCCCACAGGCGGCAGCGACCCCTGCTGGCCAGTTGTATTCCCCCCCCCCCATTCTTCCCGGCCACCTCCCCATCCTCCCCTGAACTGCCCAGGACACTTGGTCTCCACCTGGTCCCTGCTCTGCCTTTTGGGCTGACAGGGTATCAGTAGGGTGGGTGTTTTTTTTTGTTGTTTTTTTTTTTTAAATGCAACCTCCCAAGAATACACAGATGACCCCACCGTTGCATTCCATAGGCATGCACTGGCCCATCCCCAGCGCTGCCCGGGCGCCCGGGGAAAATAAATTTCTATTATTTGTAAATTACCCAGTTTAAGATGTTTTGTTATAGCAGCAGGAACTAAGACGTGGCATGGATGGATCGCTCATTCTGATTCTTGCTCAGTAGTGTTATATTATGTGGATGCCTCACCGCAGTCTGTTTATCTCCTTAGCTGTTAGCCTGTGTCCAGTTTTCTGAGCCCCGGAGGCACAAGCCTTCAGGGCAAACGGAAGTAAAGGAATAAATGCATCCTCAGGAACGTATTTATCAGGATTCAGCTCTACGCTAGGGAGTTTCGACAGCAAAACTTGGGCCTAGATTTTACTTGTCTAGACAAACAAATAAAAAAAAGGCACCTTTTGGTTGGGACCTTGAGCCTCAAACTGCGAAAAAGACAAGAAGCTATGCAAAGTACACGTCTCCACCCTGTTAAAAATACGCCTGGGTGTTAAGCCTGCTTCCTTCGTTGGCCCGAGCAGGGCTTCATCCCCAGTGGGGTGGCCTCACCACTATTTGCATACGCTATTTTCTTCAGGGCTCTGAGAAGTGTAGGGACCGGGGAGAGTCCCCCAAAGGTAGCGTTTTGTGGCGGCCTACAGACCTGGCCCTTGCTGTGTGACCTCTGTGAAGTATCTCAGCCTCTCTGATTCAGTCTCTGTGTCTCTTGGATCTGGGAGGAAGACTTGCTAATGAAGAACACCTTGGGGGCATGTTCCCTGCATTCCTGCTTTGATGCTCACAATGCAATGAGCTGGGCATGATGAGGAGGCCCATTTTATAGATGAAGAAATGAGGCTCAGGACACTGTCACTTGCCCAGATTCACACAGCCAGGATGGGACAGAATCGGACTTTGTCCCCTGGAGGTGTGACTCTGCAAAGCCTGTGATCCTTCCCTCTGCTTTTTCACTGTGCAAACTTCCAAGTAGTTTGAGAAGTTAAAAGATGAGCACGATGATCACCTCTATAGCTACTGTCTGGTTTCAACAACTTAACATCTGCCAAACCGGAGCTTTCTCTCTCTCTCCTTTTATGAAATACCTACCCCATTTTAGAGGACCACCTTTTTTTTTTTTTTTTTTTTTTTTTTTTTTTTTTTTTAAGACAGAGTCTCACTCTGTTGCCTGGGCTAGAGTGCCGTGGTGTCAGCCTAGCTCACAGCAACCTCCAACTCCTGGGCTTAAGCGATCCTCCTGCCTCAGCCTCCCTAGTAGCTGGGACTACAGGCATGCGCCACCATGCCCAGCTAATTTTTTTTTCTATATATTTTTAGTCAGCCAATTCATTTATTTCTATTTTTTTAGTAGAGACGGGGTCTCACTCAGGCTGGTTTTGAACTCGTGTACTTGAGCGATCCGCCTGCCTCCGCCTCCCAGAATGCTAGGATTACAGGCGTGAGCCACTGTGCCCGGCCAGTTTCTATTTTTTAAAAAGCCCATATTTTGATTGGGATTGTGCTGGAGAGTCTTCTGATTCATGAGCATGGTATAGCTCATCCTCTTTAGGGTCTCTCAGCAATATTTTATAGTTCCCAGGGGTACAAGCTCGCAAATGTTTTGACAGACTTGTCTCTAGGTTTTCATATTGTTTCATAGTATTGTTGATGACATCGTTTTTTTAAATTTCAGTTTTAGATTTTACTAGTATGGAGAAATAAAAATAGATTTTTGTATGTTTGTCTTGTAACTTGCAGTCTTGCTAAGCTCACATATTAGTTCTAGTAGCTTTTTTGTAGACTTTGCTAGAGTTTTGACCTGGACCATCATCATCTGTGACATCCTGTCTAACAGGGATGCCTTTTGTTTCTTTCCCTTGCCCGACTGCACAAACTAGAACTTTTGGTAAAATGTTGAATAGACCTGGTGAGACCTGGTACACCTGTCCTCACCTTAGGACAAAGCTTTTGGTCTTTCACTATGTAGAGTGATGCTAACTTAAATGCCCTTATCAAGTTGAGGAAGTTCCCTTCTATTGCAAATTTGTTGAGAGTTTTTTTCTTTTTAACCAGAAATGGATGTCAGGTTTTGTTAAATACTTTTACAGCATCTATCAAGATGATCAAATGGTTTTTCTTTTATAGTCTATTAATATGGTATATTATTGACTTTTGAATGTTAAACAGACTTTATATTCCTGGAATAGACCCTGCTGGGTAATGGCGTTTTATTCTTTTTATGTATTGTTGTTTTATTCCCCAATTTTTTTTTTTTTTATATTTTTGGTCTTTATTTGATAAAACTTTGTTAAGAGCTTATGATCTAGGTTCATGCATGATTATTGGTCTATAGTTTTCTTTTCTTATAATGTCTTTGTCTGACTGATTTGGGTATTAAAGTAATACCAGTCTCATAAAATGAGTAGGCAAACATTCCCTCCTCTTCAATTTTATGAGAGTTTGTGAGGAGTTGATACTATTTCTTCCTTAAATGTTTGTAGAATTGAAAAGTAAACTCATTTGAGTCTAGTGCTTTTTTTGTGTGAAGGTTTTTAACTGCAAAATTCCTATCTTTAATAGAGAGATGGCTATTCAGATTTTTTCCCCTTGAGTGAGTTTTGTTGATTTGTAATTTTCAAGAAATTTGTCAACTTCACCTAAACTGTCGAACATTTATTGAAATTGTTTACAATTTTACCGTATTATACTTTTAACATCTATAGAATTTAATGTTACCTCTTTTACCCTTGATTGTGTTAATTTGTATCTTCTGTCTTCTTTTCCTGATCAGTTTGGGTCCAGGTTTATTAATGGTGTCGATCTTACCAAAGAACGGGTTTGGTTTCTTTGATGTTGCTATTTCATTCATTTCGGCTCAGATCTTTATTTTCTTTCTCTTGCTTGCTTTGTGTTTAATTCGCACCGCTTGTTCTGGTATCTTAGCTGGAAATGAGGTCACTTATCAAGGCATTTTTTTTTCTTTTTTATTATGTGGGCCGGATGCTATAAATTTCCCCACTCTCAGAGTGTGGTCTGTCGTGTTTTCATTTTCATTCATTCAAACATACTTTCTAACTCCTGCTTTCATTTTCATTTGACCTGTGTGTTATTTAGAAGTGTGTTAATTACATTCCAAGTCTTGGATTTTTCTAGAGATCATTTTATTCTTGATCGTTTCAATTTCATGGTGGTCAAAGAACATACGTTGCATGACTTGACTGTTTTGAGTTTATTGAAGCACGGCCCACAATACTGTTTACCTTGGTGAACCTTCTGCCTGCACTTTCAAAGAACGTGTTTTGTGCTGTCGGTGGGCGGAGTGTTCTATGAATACCAACTAGATCACATCAATTGATTCTGCTGTTCCAGTCTTTTATGCTCTAACTTATTATTATTATTTTTTTGTATGTTTGTTCTTGTTAGTTACCCAGAGAGGGGTGCTGAAATCTCTGACAATAGTTATAGGTGTGTCCATTTCCTTTGCAGTTCAGTTTTTCCTCATGCATTTTGAAGCTTTGTTATCAGGCGACTAACATATGGGCTTGTTATGTACTCTTTTTTAAAAATAAGTTTATTTAAAAGAAAAATGATTATTTTTGAGACAGTCTCGCTCTGTTGCCCAGGCTAGAACACAGTGTCGCCATCATAGCTCACTGCAACCTCGAATTTCTGGGGTCAAGCGATCCTCCTGTCTCAGCCTCCCTGGTGGCTGGGACTACAGGTGCACACCCCAGGGTAGTCCGGAATTCCTGGGCTCAAGTGATCCTCCCACCTTGGCCTCCCAAAGTGCTGGGATTATAGACATGAGCTACCGTACTCGGCCTTGTTATGTCCTCTTCATGAATTGACCTCTTGATCTTCATGAAATGGCCTTCTCGTCCCTGCTGGTATTTTTACTATAAATCTACTTTGTCAGAGATTAACGAGGCTGCTCCTGCTGGCCATATTGATTGGCGATTGGTCTTTGATTGGTGTCAGCTTAGCACTGTCTCTCTCTCCCAGCCTGCCCCAGCCCCCTAACCACCCCAGTTTTAACCCAATCATGTCTTTATATTTAAAGTGAGGTTCTTGTCTTTGGACTACAGCTGGGGCTTGCATTTTTATCCAATCTCACAAGATCTGTTTTTTAGTTGTATGCTTAGACCATTTATTTATATTAATGAGTTGATCTAGTTGAGTTTAGATTCACCAGCCTGCAAGGTATTTTCTCTTTGTCTCTTCTGTTCTTTGCTCCTTTCTCGAACTCCTGACCTTGAGCGATCCTCCTGCCTCTGCCTCCCAGAGTGCTAGGATTACAGGCGTGAGCCACCGCGCCCGGCCCCATCTTTGCTCCTTTCTCTCTCTTTCTCCCTCCTTTTAGATGGGACGTTATCCTAGTGATACATTCATCTCCATGATGGCTTACTAGCTTCATCTCTTTGCTCTGCTGTTTGAGTGATTTCCTTGTATTTTATTGTGTATGTATCTTACCACAGTCTGTCTTCACACGTTCTTACACTATTTCACAAAGGGTATAAAAACCTCCTAATAATAGACAAGAAATCTTTCATTTTTGTTTTTGTTCCTCTGTTCCTAATATGATATTTTTTCCCACCTCTGGCTGATTTTAAGATTTGATCTTTATCGCTGGTTTTTCGTAATTTGGTTACAATGTGCCTTGTCGTCACTTTCTTCACGTTTCTCGTGCTTGATATTTGTTGAGCTTCTTAGATCCGTGGGTTTAGGATTCTCATCGGATCTGGACATTTTTTGAGACATTATTTCTTCTGCGTTGCTTCCTGCCTGCCCCTCGCCCAACCCCAGGGCCTCCAAGCGCACAGCCTGATGTCCCCCCGCTCGCACGTGGTCTGTTGGTTCCTTTTCGGTCCTTGTTCTCTCTCTCTGTTTCGTTTTGGAGCATGTCTCCCGCTGCGGCTTCAAGTCCACTACCGTTTTCTCGTGGAGGAAACCGTGTGTTGGGTGGGTGGTCACAGGGGGAAGGCGCTTGGCACAGGGCCCTCCTCTGTCCTGGGCGCCTTGCGCATTGTCCTGCCATGTGGCCCTCCACAGCTGGCCTCAGAGAACGCTGCAGATTGGCTGCCTGGGCGTGTCTGGTGGGGTTTCCCGTGAAGCCAAGCTCCGAGTCACATGCAGAAGGTGCAACTAGAATGGGAGGGTCACAGGCCTACGCATCCACGGGGGAGTCTGGAGCTCGGCTCCCTCCGTCCCTTGTTTTTAAGCACAATTAGCCGCACAGCCACTGCTCATTAAGGGCTTACCTTGATCCAGGTCTCTGCTCCTCACACCAAGTCCGTTGCAGGCGACTCTTTTTTCTTTTTTCTTTTTTTTTTTTTTTTTTGAGACAGAGTCTCACTCTGTTGCCCGGGCTAGAGTGAGTTCCTTGGAGTCAGCCTCGCTCACAGCAACCTCAAACTCCTGGGCTCAAGGGATCCTCCTGCCTCAGCCTCCCGGGTAGCTGGAACTACAAGCATGCACCACCATGCCTGGCTAATTTTTTTTCTATATATTTTTAGTTGGCCAATCAATTTCTTTCTATTTTTAGTAGAGATGGGGTCTCGCTCTTGCTCAGGCTGGTCTCAAACTCCTGAGCTAAAACGATCCACCTGCCTAGGCCTCCCAGACAGCTAGGATTACAAGCATGAGACATCGTGCCTGGCCTGTAGGCAATTCTTATGCCCATTTTGTAGATGGGACAACTGAAGAACAGAGAGGCCGAGTAACCTGGTCACTCAGCAGGAAGCGGCAGAGCCCTGATTTGAACCCCGGCGGTCTGGCTCTGGAGCCCCAGTTCTCACCTACCCCACCTGTCTGGCATCCAGACCTTGCTACTTTTCACGTGAGGAGACTGAGGCACAGAGAGGGAGTTGCCTGTCCGAGACCGCACAGCGAGTGCATGTGGGAACCGAGGCCGTGGCTGCAGCAGCATCTGGCCACGCCTGGGACGGCCGGCTCCTACTGCCGACCCAGGGGTGTGGGGCCCACCTTCTTGCTGGTGGGTGACCCCGTGAGATCAGGGGCCGGGGCGGTGCTGTCTGGCAGGGCACACGGCGGGGCTCCTGGGGGCAGCAGTCGAGGGCCTTGGCTTCACATTTCCTGTCGGCAGTGTCGGCTCCCTGGGTGTCAGTTGGCTCATCTGTAAAACGGGCACATTGTGTCATGTCCTGGAAGATCCGACGTGATCGTGCAGGTGAAGCTCAGAGTGAAGGGCCGTGGCAGACACATTGACGACAATGATACCAATAACCGTGACAACACGGCGAATTCTCCCAGGGCCTCCCCGAGCCCTGTGGACGTCTAGATCCGCATCCCTTGAGTTGCTGCCCTTATCTCCCTTTCCTTACAACCTATTCGCCTTTTACACGACAGACGAGCCCACCGTCCCCGGCAGGGAGCATTTTGACAGAGCGTTGCCACGACTGTCGCTACTAACGATTTTTTTTTAAAAAAGCAAGCAAACAAACAGAGACTGGCTCTGAGGTCTCCTGCCCATTTCCTCTTTCAAAGGTGGAGAACAGCACATCGAAACCAGAAGACGAGCCCAAAGGTTGCCGGTGGGTTCTAAGAAGCTCCTTCTTAGGAGGAGGAGGAACGTGTTGAGTTATCTAAGAAGTCATTTCAGATGCTTTTTTGGGGATGTGCTCCGTGGGCACGAGTCATTACGAAACGTCCTATTCCGAGAGGTGCCTGTGTGCTCCTGCGGCGCTCTGCGGCCCACGCTTTGGCCAGAGGCTTTCCTGGTAGGAACACCTGATATGAGCAGATAGTTTCTGAAAATACTCCTGAAGTTTCTAGTAAGATTACAAGGCTTCACGGTGCTTCCCCAGCAAAATTCTTGTCTGGACGTCAGTTCTCAGAACTCGGTCGTGGCCAGTCTAGGGAGAGGCTACAGAGGAGTTGGAGAAAGAAACCTCCCTCCCCTGGCAGAAGCATCGCCCAGGTGACAACAGGTGTGTGGTAGTCTTATTCCCATCCTCTGAGAAGCAGACGCCAGGACAGGACGGGACGTGTACGGGGGAAGCTGAGTGCCCGGAATACGCCAAACATCCTTGATGCCGTATGAAGCAAGAGATCGTGTTTCTCTCCACTCAGGAACCCGGGGACCTGGGTCCCTTTCCCGAGTTTTTAATTCTGATTCACTGTGCAAAGTCCCTGACTGAATCTCGTCATTGCCAAAGGGATCCCTTACGGGAATGCTTTAAGCATTCCTGTCATTTCTACTGGGAAAATGGAAACAGGCCTTGTTGATCTGACGACAGAAATGACACCCTGTGGCTTTCTCTTCCTTAAACCTGTGGAGCAGGATTCTTCTAGGGCCTGAGTTATTCCCGGTTCTAAGTTTGGAATCTTTAGAAGCTGCACTGACCCTTTCTGATTTCTCTGAAGCTGGGAAGTAATCAAATGATGCATTTAACAAACATCTATGGAGAAGCCGTGTGCCGGGCCCTCGTCGGTGCAGAGGATGCGGCAGGGGCAGAATAGACACTGGGTTCTCCCTTCTGGAGCTCATACATGAGCCAAGCACGGAATGTAGGAAAGCAAAGCAGGAGGGTGGGGGCTGAGTGGGGCCCTGAGGTCCCCAGGGACCTGGAAGGGGGGCTGCTGGGGAAGCCACCAGGAAGGTGTCTGAGCTGTGAGAACAGAGTGGCTGCTGCCCCCTCTATGATCCAGGAACCCCGTGCTACGGGAGAGGCTCTCTGGGTCCACTCCTTTGCTTTCAGACCACAGGAGGCAGGTGCGGTAGAGGGCCGGCCAGACTGGGTGTGCCCTGGCCGCGGTGCCGTGTGGGGTGGGAAGGCGCCCAAGTCCCAGCCACTGACGTGGAGCGTGGTTGGGCAGCTGGGAGAACACGGCAAGTCCCGGCTCCTGGAGGCGGCTATGGATTGGAAGTTCCTGCCCCTCGGGGGTTGGGAGAAAGCTAAATGAGATGCTACAAGCACCAGTGAAGGGCCGTGATGGTGATTTAGGTCATCGTCATTAACCTGATTATCCCCACCGTCATCATCACCATCATCACTGTCACCATCACCACCATCACCATCATCACCATCACCACCACCATCATTATAAGCAGACACAGCCTTGTTCTCTGCCTTTCTAAGCCAGCTGTGTACAGTCTTAAGTAAAGAATTAACAAAGGGCTGATGCGGTAGAAAGAGCAGCCAAGTTCTTAGGAGCGGCGATGTTTAGAGGGGGGTGAGGTAATGGTTTGGATTCTAACCGCTACCCCTGATTATGGCGGCGAGCTCGGCGGACAGCCATGTGGGGCTCTGGCCAGCTCCGTGACTGCCCGTCAGCTCTGCCCAGGGAGAGCAAAGCTGTTATTTCAGGGGAAATCTGATTACAGTTTCGCAACGAGATAATTGCACTTTCGAGGGGGGCTGGGTCCTGGCATCTTCAGAAACAGCTACCAGTTTCTTTACCAGGAACGCGGACTCAGCGGGCGCTGTTTTCAGACGGGCAGATGAGTGTTCCGTGGGTTCTAACACTCCTGCTCCATCCGGGGGCACACAGCAGTCCCTTCCGAGCCTGCCCTCGAGGATTATGGGTTTGCAAAGATGCCCGTCGACATGAAGAGGACACTGCCACTGTAACCGACTCAGCCTTGAGGAGAGGCAGCGGCGCCTAGCACATCAGCAGGAAATGAAAAGCCACAAGGTCGGGGTTCGAGCCCTGGCATTGCTGCTGCTGCTGTGCCTCTATTTCCTTATTGAAAACGGGAAGAATAATATGTTGAACCAAAACGGGGATGGATCAGCTCTTCTGAACTTAAGCACCAGGACCAGTTAGCTGTCCCACATAGACAGATGGACAGGGAGATGGATGGATGGATGGATGGATTCAGGGCAGCACTAAGGCGGTGCTTTCTGGTAGAACTTACCGTGGTGAAACGACGGTGTTCTGTGGGTCGCAATCAGCCATGGTCTAGCGAGTACAGCCATCCATTCGAGCAACGTGGCAGCTCCGCGTGGGACCTCGTGGTTGGGGAGAGAGGGGTGGAGGGGTGTGATTCCCAGAAGGGGAGGGTTTCTGTTACAGACGGACAAACCATGGCCTGGGCGGGTGAAGGAATCTTCTCTGATTTACTCCAAGGAGTGACAGAGAAGTAGTGGCATTGGTAATCGGAGGTACTAGGTTACCCCTACCACCACCTCCAGGAAGCCCTCCCTGATGCACCCACAATCCGGCCCACTGGGAATGCTGGGGTCCCAGAGCACCTGTGGCCCCACTGCCCACCCCTCTCTGTCACTACTGCTGGCTGCCGTCAGCTCCCTGGCGCCTCTGCCCTGTCTCTCCAACCTCACGTCCCAAGACAGGGCCTTGTCGGCTGAGAACCCTTGTCCGAGCCACGTGCCTAATCTGAGGCTGTGCTCACAGCTGTTGGCACGAGAAAGTCACTTTTCTTAGCCACTAGGCAGACAATGGGCCTAGGGTGCAGGGCGAGCTGGCCAGAGGGAAGGGAGGGAGTGCCTTCCGCTGCAAGGAACAGAAGACCCAGGCCACACCGGGGTGAGCAACCAGGGGATTTATTAACCTTACATCACAAGAAGTTCCAAGGTAGGGAAGCCCTGGGGTTGGTTAATTCAGCAAGTCGGTGACACAGTGAAGGACTTCGGTTCTTTCCATTTTTGGCGTTGCCATCCACAGCAGGTTCTCCTTGGGTATCTCCCCTCATGGGCCCAAGTGGCTGCCACAGCTCCAGACCTCACATGCACGTACAACCACCTCCAGTTGCAGTCCCTGGCTAGAGAGCATGTGATTCGAGGAGCTACACGGTGAAACAGGTGGAATCCCAGCAGAACCATCCAAAATAACCTCTGAACAGCCTCGTGATGAGATGGCCTCTGTTGTTTCCTAATGATTTGCAGAGATTAACAGACGTCTCATAAAATGTCAAGGCCAGGGCTGGGGGCTCAGAATCCCTTTGGGTACAGCAGCCCTGCCTTACAGGTGAGGAAACAGGCTCAGAGAGGTGAAGGGCTCTGCTGAGGCTGCACAGCAAATCCAACAGACGTGAGTGCTTAGGGTCGGGGTGCCGGGGTGGCATCAGCACCCAGATTCCCTGCCTCCCGTGTCAGTGAGAACGCTCCCTTTCCTGAACACCACTGGCAGGTCAAGGATCCCCAGTAGACAACACGCGTGGTCGCTCGGAGACGGCGGGAGACTTTCTGCCTGGGGCGCTCTGTCCGGGCAGGTGTTGCGTCTCCGGGGCGCTGGCTCCCTCTAGTGAACAAACCGGAGAATTGCAGGTCGGCAGCGACGGCCCTGGCCCAGGGGGACATGGTGGGCGCCATGCCGGGAGATTTGGTTTCAGCAGGTGCAGGGGTGTGGGGCGGGGCCTGGACAGGCACGTTTGCAACAGGCTCCAGGGGGACGTCGGTGCTGCTGGCCCGCAAGACCACGCTTTCAGAACCGCGGTTCCGGCATGTCGGGGCTGGGGCAAGAGCTGAGAACCCCCATGGGGTCCGGAGACCGGGTCGGCGTCCTGCCGTGTGGACTGGGGAGGCCGCTCCGCTCTCCAGGCCTCTGCTCCCGTCCGCAGGGCGAGCGGGTGGGCTGCAGAGGGGTGAGCTGGGGGGCCTGGGGGAGCGGCGCGCCTATTGGGTGCCCCCAGGGTAAAATGGGAGGGGCGGGGCGACGGCCAGAAGGAGGAAGCGGACAGCGCCAGGTGCTGGCGTGGACAAGGGGCAGCTCCAGCTCCGATGGGGGTGAAATTTGCTGCAACCACTTCGCAAGACTCCGTGGCAGCGGCCACTGCATTTGTCCTCCTCCCTGCCCTGACGTCATCCCCCCCCCCGCGGAACAGCAGTCACCCCCGTCCCCCCACTAGGGTTTCCACGGTTTCACCCACTCTCTGTTAACCGTGGTCTGAAAATACGGAATGGAAAATTCTAGAGAGGGAGACCACATTCACATAACTTTTATCACACTGCGGTGTTGTAATTGTTCTGTTGTATCATTAGTTACTGTTAGCCACTTCGGTGCCTCGCTCACCGGCCGCAAAACCTCGCCTGCAGCCGGCGCTCACAGTCTGCACGGTAGTCTGTGCTGTGCAGTGACGACAACTCCGTTTTGCTCTTGTGTGTGTGACAAGGAAAGCTTGAAAGCACTGAAAGCTCGTTTCACTTTACAGGCAGCTTACTCGTCATGTAAATCAGGATAGGTAACATATATGTTTTCATTACGTTATTTTTAAATGTTCACAATTTTATTTTGATAAATGAAAAATTAGAAAAGTCCTACCACGGCTGTCGGCTAAAGTCGCTGCGCACGTTCATCTGTGGCTGTCGACTATAGTCGACGCTCGTACCGAAGTGGTTAATCTCTTACTATGCCTGCCTTGTAAGTTAAACTTCATCATAGGCCTATATGAATAGGAAAAACATTTTGCATACAGGGTTCGGTACTATCCGCAGTTCGGGGCATGCGCTGGGGGTCTTGGAACGTGCCCCCCAGGGGTGGGGCGGGCAGCCCTACACACGCAAGAGAAACGTCAACGTCTGTTCATGCAAAGACGGGGACGGGAGTGCTCAGAGCAGCCTCGCTCGTGAGAGACACAGACTGGAAGCTCCCCCAGTGCCCGCGAGTAGCGTGTGGACAAGGGAACTGCAGCCAGCCGTGCAACGGGACCGGACACGGCACTGGGGACAAAGCAACACGGGGTCGAGGAGACAGTCCAGACCCGGGTCAGCAGCCCGTGGGGCTGCACGCATGTCAAGTTCAGCACCAGGCGGGAGGAATCTCCAATGCTAGAAGCCAGGGCTGCGGTTCTTCCCGTGGGGGAGGCAGCGGACTGGCCGCCCCTTCTGGAGGGGCTGGCGGGCGTTCCCTTCCTGTTTTCCGGGGTGCTAGTGACACAGGGGTGCTCTGTCCGTGAAGCTCTCCGAGCAGCGTGTTCGGGTCTCGTGCACTTCATGAACGTTATGCTCTTTCTTGTACAACATTGACATTGACATGAGGGCAGGCTGGGGCGACAGGCTGCCTCCTCCCCACAGCTGCGCCCGGCCCCCCGGGTAAGATCCTGGCCGCGGAGGGGCGAGCTCCCTGCCTGGGGCCTTCCGGGGTTTCCTGAGGTCGCGCCGAGAGCCTGCTGGGGACAGAGAGACAAGCGAACGAGGGCTGGATTTCCTCGCAGGGTCTGACTCTGGGCTCCAGAGCCGTTTCCTTGGCAACCAGCTGTTGTCGGAAAAACAGAGCGACTGAGAGAACGAGGCCGCGGGGCCGGGCAGAGAAGAGGCTCCAGGGAGCTCACGCACGCAGAGCGGGAGGAAGTGGCAGGGCCGGGCCGGGCCGGCTCCCTTGGCGCAGACCTGTCCCCGCTCTCCGTGGCCGGGGCCTCGGTGTGACCGGGCCGGTCAAATGTTTGCAAGTGAGATACCGTGTTCTCACGGACGCGTATGACGTTTCCAGGGATGTGTTACCCGTCCCCCTTAAAAAATTGTGGGGCCTGTGAACTATGACCCATCTGAGCCATTTTCCCCCCAGCTTGGAGGTCAGATGTGGCGTCTTGTCTGCTTGGGCTGCTAGGATGAATCGGCGCGGACCAGGTGGCTTTTAAACCACGGGATCTGTCTCACACAGCTCTGGAGGCTTCAGGTCCGAGGTTCAGGGTCTGGCGAGGACCCTTCTCGGCTCACAGACGGTGGCAGCCCCTTGCTGTCCTCCCGTGGGGGAAGGGGTGAGGCAGCTCTCTGGGGCTTCTTTTATAAAGACACCTGGGCTCTGCCTTCACCACCTCTCACCTCCTAAATGCCCCACTCCCTAGCACCATCACCGTGGGAGCTAGGGTTTAAACGTGGGCATTCGGGGAGACACACTTTCAGACCATGGCACTTGGGCCTGTTACATTTCTCAAAAAGCAATCACTTACGCTCCGCTCGTCCTTGTTAGAAAGTCTAGCATTGCCTCTTGAAGAGTCCCGCTTTTCCTCTCGTCCAAGAGGGTGGGAGCGTTCTAGGCCCAAGGGGTGGCGGGGGTCAGGTATGGTCAAACTGCAGGTGGAGGGGGGTTCTGCAATGTCTGGGCCCCTCGCCGGGCTGTCGCTCTAGCGAGTGGCCACACGGTGGCGCTGTTGAATGCTGCTTTTGCGCAGCCGGAGGACGCCTACCTGCCTTCTGCTCAGGTGGGGAGGGTGTGCCCAGGTGAGAGCTCTTTTCACTCACGCCCACCTGCTCAGCTGTTGTTCTCTCTAATAAAACATCGGGCAAGAAAACACGAGGGTTGTCGGGTCCTGGGGTACTTTCCAGTCTCCCCAGAGAGGGGACAAAGCCTGACCAATGTCACACAGCCAAAAGGACCAGGCCCCCAACACACACCCGTGCACACACACACACCCGTGCACACACACACACATACATACACAGACACACTCTCATGTATCACGGGTCCTGCGGAGTGGAGATGCTGAAAGTTATTCCAAGGTATTTTAGGGAGACTTTGCTCCAGCCAAAGGCCCTGCAGAGACCCGCTGGGCTTCAGAGTTAGGCATTTTTTTGTGTGTTCTGATCCTGGTCCTGCCAAAAGCTATCTGTGGGTTTTGGGCAAGTGGTTTCACCTGTCAGAGCCAATAAAATGGGGGCTAGAATAGCATCCACCTGGGGGGGCTGTTGCCGGGAGTTGAGGAAATGGCAGCCACTGAGCACCCCATCAGTGCTTCTCCTCTGGGGGCCCCAGCTCCCGTCGGGCCTGTCTGCATCCGATGCCCGGCGGCCTCGCCCTGCCCAGCCTGGAATCGGCGTTTCTCCCGGGAGCGTGCATTCTGGTGTGGGTCAGAAGTCTCCCTGGAAGATCGTGACGTGGTGAAACCAGGAGTGGGGGCCGCGGCCTGGGTGGCTCCTTTGCTCCTTCCATTATCTTGCTGGAGTGACGTTAAGTGAACATGTACCACGTGCTAGATGCTGATGCAACATCTAATCTTCACGGCAATGCCACGAGGGAAACATGGTCCACCAGTTTTGCACGGAAAATACCGGAGGCTGCTGAAGTCAGGCGGCGTGTCCAGGGCCACACGAGGAGGGGCAGAGGCAGGATTCAACCTCGGGCCTCTCTTTCTCCAGAGTCCTTTGCTTCCCGTCTGCCCCAGTGGCCTTCCCGTCCCAGGAGCTGTGAGGCAGGCTTGTCTGCATGCTGGAGCTGCCCTTTCCCCCTCCCATCCCACCCACGATGCCCCACCAGTGGGCTTGTGTCGTAATTTCCATTCATTCATTCCCTTCACACACACTTCTTTTGAGAAGAGTCTCACTCTGTTGCCCGGGCTACAGTGCCATGGCATCAGCCTAGCTCATAGCAACCTCAAACTCCTGGGTTCAAGCGATCCTCCTGCCTCAGCCTCCCGAGTAGCTGGGACTACAGGCATGCGCCACCATGCCCAACTCATTTTTTCTGTATATTTTTAGTTGGCCAACTAATTTCTTTCTGTTTTTTTAGTAGAGACGGGGGTCTTGCTCTTGCTCTGGCTGGTCTCGAACTCCTGACCTTGAGCGATCCTCCCGCCCCTGCCTCTCAGAGTGTTAGGATGACAGGAGTGAGCCACTGAGCCGGGCCTCGTTGCACACACTTTGCACACAGAGCCAGGCCAACCCAGAGCGGGCCGTGAGGCTGGCGGCATTGCCCAGAGGGGCTGGGTCTCCGTGCCCAGACTCCACACACGGAGTGAGAAGCTGTCAGCAGCCCCCTCCCACAAGGCTGTGGAGCTGCAATTGTCACAAGGAATTGTCACCTCGCACAGCAGCCGCAGTTCATGCCAGGAGAAGCCGCCTGGGCCCTCTGACCTGACTCGCCGCCCTGGGCCTGGCTGGGTGGGGTGTCCGTGACAGAGTCTCTAGGGTTAGGCTCTCCGTTTGCAAAGGACGCACAGGTTCCTCCAAGAAGACTTGGAAAACACGCAAATAAAATGATGAAGACTCAGTTGCACGCTCACATTCTCCCGCTCTTGGTTTGGGCTTCTTTCTTTCCGGACTCCGCTTGCCGTTGACGTGCTGTAGGTTGGTTTCCATCTCACACCAGGTCACGGCCGTCCTGGTGCCCGGTGATGAGAGCAGTGGTGCAGGCGGCTCATCCAAACCCGCCTCTCCTCGTGCCAGGGTCTGAAGATGGCCTTGCTCGGTCTGAGAAGTGCTCGGTGCACCTGGCTGGCACCCCTGGCCAGCCCCCCTGGCCGGCACACCTGGCTGGCACACCTGGCTGGCACCCCTGGCCAGCCCCCCTGGCCGGCACACCTGGCTGGCACACCTGGCTGGCACCCCTGGCCGGCACACCTGGCCGGCACACCTGGCCGGCACACCTGGCTGGCACACACCTGGCTGGCCCCCTGGCTGGTACCGCAGGCTCAGTGCCCGCACCCGGCACAGGGTCTGCGATGACGGGAGCGAGAAGTACGGTTGTTGGCGCTGAACTGCATGCGTTCCAGGGGAGACGGGAGACATTCCCAGGCCCTGGCGGCGGCTCTCCCGGCGTGGGCGCCCCCGTCTCCCTCTCCCTAATCCTCTCGCCTTCGGGGCAGCGCCCGGAGACTTTGTTCTGCATGTGGCTTCTGGGGCGCTTCTTGGACCTGACGGAACAAGGAAATGCCAGCTCCGTTCCCAGCAGGGCCCGGCTGGTCCCACCCGCCGTGGCCGGAGAGACCAAAGCCTCCTCGCGCTCCCATCTGGCCGCAGCCGGCCTGCTGCTCGCCCCCTGGCCGCTCGCCCGCTCCGGCTCCCTTTGAAGCCACTGGGAACTCAGCGCCCGGGGCCGCTCTCAGGGAGCAGGGACAGGATGAGGCTGCCGGCCGGTCCCAAGGGCACACTCTGGGGTAACGGGGACTTCCTCCGTCCACTCGGCCTGGACACAGGGAGGCAGCGCTCGTCGCTTCCTGGAGACGGCGTTGTCGTCTGTGCCGGGGTGATGACGTGCCTCGTGCATGGGTTGCTGTGAGGGTGAAGGGAGATGTCCCAGGTAAGCTCCAGTGTGTGACAGGTGCCACGACAGGGGAGCAAGGATGGGGACAGCCCACCCAGCCTGGTGACAGCCAGGAGAGCGTCCCGGAGAACCCACCCCAGACCCAGGCAGAGGCTGGAAAAGGCTGCGCCTCAGAGGGGCGTGACGTGCTCTGTGACCCCCTCAGTGACGTCTGCTGGGGTGGGGACGAGAGACACGAGGGCAAGTGAAGTGGGCACGTAGAAGGGGATCCACTCAGAGCCGACGTTTCAGGGATGCGGGGACCCCATCCGAACAAACACCCCTGCGCTACGAAAGCAAGCCCATTAAAATGCACCGTCTAGTAAAACTGGATGTACCACTGCAATGCTTAGCTACATCTTAGACCATCGTGTGTGGTTACTTTGCATAACTTTACAGCATTTTATGAGGGTGTGGGGCAGCAGCTCACCTGCCCTGGCTGCTCAGCGTGGGGTTTGGATGCTCAATACTCTGCTACGGGCCAGGCGCCGTGGCTCACGCCTGTAATCCTAGCACTCTGGGAGGCCGAGGCGGGAGGATCGCTCAAGGTCAGGAGTTCGAGACCAGCCTGAGCAAGAGCGAGACACCCCCCCTGCCCCCGTCTCTACTAAAAAAATAAAAAGAAATGACTTGGCCAACTAAAAAGATATAGAAAAAATGAGCCGGGCATGGTGGAGCATGTCTGTAGTCCCAGCTACTTGGGAGGGAGGCTGAGGCAGGAAGATCGCTCAAGGTCGGGAGTTCGAAACAAGCCTGAGCAAGAGCAAGACCCCCCCCCCGTCTCTACTAAAAAAATAGAAAGAAATTAATTGGCCAACTAAAAATAGGTAGAAAAAATTAGCCAGGCATGGTGGCGCATGTCTGTAGTCCCAGCCACTCGGGAGGCTGAGGCAGGAGGATCGCTTGAGCCCAGGAGTCTGAGGATCGCTTGAGCCCAGGAGTCTGAGGTGAGCTAGGCTGATGCCACGTCACTCTAGCTGGGCAACAGAGCGAGACTCTGTCTCAAAAAAAAAAAAGACTCTGCTCCAGCAGAGGACGGCCATGGGCGTCCCTTCCACCCTGCCCGGGCACAAGAGGATTTGCCTTGTTCCTGCAGGAAGCCCCGGAGCTGAGGCCTCTGTTGAAGCCGCATGGTGACCTGCTCCTCCCTCTGCCCAGGCCCGGGCCGCAGGCATGTCCTGTCCCTTCCCTAGAGCCACCCGCCCCCCCACCTCCTGCAAACCCCGAAGCGGCCTCTGGGGGAGCCCAGGGGGGCAGTGGCTAACGTCCCTTGCTGGCTGGGAGGTTTGTCTGTCTCCTCCCTCTTGTGGGCAGCAAGTCAAGGCTCCTGAGCAGCGATCCGAGCAACCCCGCCCGCCTCGGGCTGCCCGGACCCATGCTGCACAGCCTCTCAGGTGAAGTCCTGCAGGGCCGTGTCGCTCTTCATTCGGGGAAACCCATTGCCCGGTGACAGGCTCTGGCTCCGTCTCCGTCTCTGTGTCTCCCTTTCGTCGCTGTATTTCCCACCCAAGCCAAACGCGTCCTGCCTCCCCCCCTGACCTGGCCAGGCCGATTTTTCCTCAATGCTCCATTTCACCTGCCAGTTTGCAAGACAAGAGCGGCTCTGTCCTGCACCAGGGAGGCCCCCGAGAGCCCCACTCTCCCTGGGTGCCCCCCCACCACGCCCTTCTTAGGGTCTCTTTGCAGAAGGAGCCTGGGGGTTTCCACGCCCCACCCCCACGCGGGCAGGAAACGCCTCCCTCTGCCCGCACTCCTGCGTTTTCTAAGAGGTTTTTCTTCTGGGAATACTTGGAGCAGGCAGGGCTCATTTCCCCAGCAAAGAGCAAGGCTGGAGTAGTGCAGTGGAGAAGGCCGGGCTTGTCCGGCGTCCAGGCAGCCAGGGCTGCCGTAATGACATGCGGGGAAATGCTTGGGCTCGGCAGGGCTGGGATCAAAGCCTCAGCCTCTCCCAGCTCCAGCCTGGGGCTGCATGTGGACGAGCTCCCTCCGCCCCCACCTGGGGACAGCCTCCAGCTGGCCGGGGAGTGGCCAGGGCCGGCCAACCTCTCTGGGCAGTCTGGCCCCTGTGCCGGCGTCTCTGGACTGTGGGGCAGGACCTGGCAGCAGCGTCCCTCCTGGTGTCCCCAGCTGGCTTCACACGCTCTCCCCAGAGCCATCTGGCCGAGTCTGGAGGGGTCCTGTCTCTGTCTTGCCTCGTTGCAGCAGTGAGAGGGTGGTTCTCCGTGCGCCTGTCCTGCTCGCTGCGCCGTTCGCCGGGTGTGGTCTTATTCTCCCGGGGCAATCTCAGCATCTGCCTCCTCTCTTCCTTCTCTGCACCGAGGCTGGGCCCGGACGGGCGGGTTCCCGATGCTGAGACTGGGGGAAGGGCCACAGCAGGTGTGTGTGGGGGTCCCTCTGCAGGGACAAACTCAAGCTGCCCCTGGCCTGCCTCTCATTAGCTACCTAGGGGAAGGTTTCGTTTTCATTCTTGCACCTGGAGTTTTCCATGTTGCCCTCCCGGTTACTTGAGGTTGGAAAGACCAAGCCGTCTTTTCCAAAACCCTGGTCAGTGACGTAGGAAATGGCTGTCCTTGATCAGAATGGTCACCCGGGGTTAAGGTCACTTAACAGGGAGCCTGGGACCTGAGCAGACTGGCCCCGGCTTGACGGATCGTCCTGGGCAGCGGGTGTGCTCGGTCCCGGGCAAGGAGGAACCCCAGGGAGCCCCAGCCCCGCCAGCCACAGGCCTCTCGTTTCCTCATCCGCACGGCGGGGGGGCCCACGGAGCGGAGCGGGTCAAGGGCTCACAAAGATGTGTGCAAAGTCAACCCCGGTGCCTGCGACTGTGACCCTGTTTGCAAATAGGGTCTTTGCAGGTGTGGTCGATCTAAGGTGAGGCCTTACTGGATCAGGGCGGGCCCTAAGGCCAATGGGACCAGTGTCCTTAAGAGGCACAGACGCCCAGGGGGAGACGGGCACGTGGAAGGAAGGCAGAGGTTGGAGAGACCAGTGGCTGGGGGGCAGGGCAGGCCCAGCAGACCCTCCCGCTGCGCCCCGGAGCCAGCCCTGCTGACGGCTCGATTTCGGACTGTGGGCCTCCAGACCTGCCAGAGAGAGCAAATTCCTGCTGCTCTAAGCCCCGAGGTTTGTGGTCATTTGACTTGGCAGCCCCGGGACACTAATTTGCTACCTCGTAAAGTCGTTGATTGATTAAACGCCAGAGTGTCTTGAACACAAGGTGAGCACTCGATGATGCACATTAGCTGCTGCTGCTTTAACGACTGCCAGCAAGTTTTGGCCTGAAATGACGTCTCGCTGTGGGACTAAAGTGAACCCACCGCTGTAGGGACAGAAGGGTTTTGGGGGGGGTTCCTGAGCAGCCCTTTGGTTTAGTACCTGTGGACTTAGGCTCTGAGGTCAGACCACCTGCAGCTGCGTCCTGTTCCTTGTGTTGGCGATGTGGCAGCCTCGGTGTGCTCACCTGTCAAGTGGGGCCACAATGGTAACATCCAGACAGAGAGATACAACATGGGCAAGGTGCTCAGCGCTGGAGCAGCCACGTGGTCAGTGAGCCGCCCCGGTGTTGCTTTCAGGAGTTGAGCTTCCCCCAAGGCTGAAAGGAGCTGGGTGGGTTTGCCTGAAGACAGGTCGGTGGGTCGAATGGTGGCCACACCAGGGTCATGCCCCTGCAGACCCTGAGCAGGAAACTGTGTTTGGAAACCAGGGACCTCAGGGGATGGACGCAGAGCCACAGATGGCAGGAGCCTGAGTCCCTGGGTACGGCGAGCAGCCCCTCCCTGCGGACCTCCCCCTGGACTGCGTCCTGTGCAGGCAGCGCGCCGGGACTGGGCATCACCACCGGCATTTCGGGGCCTACTTGTCCTAGCAGCCGGCTCGCTGACTGGCACAGCCCTGAAGGGCTGCCTATCCTGACCGCGGGGAACTGGGCGGGTGACAGCCAGGCCTCCCTTGCTGTCCTGGCCTTCCTCGAGGCCGGGGAGGAGGAAGGTTTCCGGCTTCCGGCCCCGCTCAGCGTGGGCTCCACCCTGCCGGCCCCTCCACATGTGAGTGACTGGCAGCCGGGGGCCAGGGACTGGCCGGGAGCCACGGCATTTTCTCCGCATGGGAAAAAAACCGAAAATCAAGCTGTAAGTTCCAAGCCGTGGAAACCACCTAGAACTCCGAGGCCATTCCGCCGAGCGCCATCCTTGTGGGGTCCAAGGGGACCGCTGCCCTCCGAACGCCAGGGTGACCATCTTCCCTCGGCCCCCACGCCCTGCTCTCCCTCCGGGCCCTGGTCTGGCACAAGAAGGAAGGTCTGGAGGATGCTGGACTTCCCGGTGGGCGGGGGGGGGGGGGTCTGGAGGGAGAGGGGGAAGGGAGGGGACACGGGGCAGGACCTGAGGGAGTTTCCCAGAAGGTTGTCGGCCCTGTGTGGCATGGCACATGGTAGGAGCCCAGGGGGAGCCTCTGTCCCTCCACCAGCACCCCAGCCCCCGATGGGGGCAGGAGTCGCGGTGGATGGAGACTTCAGACAGAACATGCGTGGAAGCGGCCACGTCAATGTGGAGCGTGCGTCAAGGCTGGCAAAGCCACTGTGAGGCCGGGGGACCCGCCCGCCGGGCATGGCACCTGGCATAAGGGGCCGGCCTGGGGACTTTGGGGCGCTACAGTCCACGCTCCAAAGCAAACACACAACTATGCAAATGCCTCTTTTGAACTAAATTATTATTATTATATTTTTTTGAGACAGAGTCTCGCTCCGTTGCTCAGGCTAGAGTGCCAGGGCGTCAGCCTAGCTCACAGCAGCCTCCAACTCCTGGGCTCAAGCGATCCTCCTGCCTCAGCCTCCCGAGTAGCTGGGACTACAGGCATGCGCCACCATGCTCAGCTAATTTTTTCTCTATATATATTTTAGTTGGTCAATTAATTTCTTTCTATTTTTAGTAGAGATGGGGTCTCACTCTTGCTCAGGCTGGTTTCGAACTCCTGACCTTGAGTGATCTGCTTGCCTAGCACTCCCAGAGTGCTAGGATTGCAGGCGTGATTGCCGGGCCTGAACTAAATTAGATAAGAAGTACACGCTTATAAAAATTCAAACAGTAGGACGGTTTATGAAGCATGCTGCTTTTGAAACACTACCACCTCACTTTTCCACCAAAAAGTGAGAGATGGGGCCCCTGTCCCCTCCCCTTGACTCTGGGGGGCTCAGGGCCCCTGTCCCCCAACAAAGTGCAGCTGGAATGGTGCCATATGACTTCTGGGACCAGGTCAGCAAAGGCCACCCAGCTTCCTCCTGGCTCTATGGGGGCGCTGGCTCTCGCGGAAGCCAGGGCCATGTGAGGAGTCCAACAGCCCCAAGGCTGACATGCAGGAGGGGCCCGGCGGGCGTGCTCCCACCCAAGCCCAGCCCGGCCCCCGAACACCAGCCCGCAGCAGGGGTGGCTGGACGTCCAGCCTCACTGACACCTGGGTCTTGTGCTTCATGGGAGCACAGGCTCAGCCTCTGTCCCCTCTGTGTGTGCACGTGCACTTGTTCACTCTCTCGTAACTTTGTTCATCGAACACCTGTTCATGCAGCGCCAACGTCCTGAGCCAGGTGTATTTTGAGATTCATATTTGCTTTTGGATTTTAGAAAGGCAATATGGGTATCATTCAAAGTTCGTCCAAGAGACAGAGCCAGTAGGAGATACTTACCGTGTTTCCCCCAAAATAAGCCCTACCCATAAAATAAGCCCTAGCAGGATTTCTAAGCATTTGCACAATAGAAGCCCTACCCCGAAAATAGACCTAGTGACGGGCGTGGCTACGCAGCGTGTCTGCACAACCCATGCATTTCGTCGCAGAGCAGTAAAGAAGACGAGCAGAACTTCTCATCTGCCCCACGAGAGCTCTGTTGCTCCACATGAGAGATTGGGGCTGATGGTTCTAAAGGAAATAGAGTCGCAAGAAATTCAGGGTGGAATTCGGGGTTTGGAGAGTGATGATGATGTTCCAGAAGACGACTTCACTATATTTGAGTAAACGTAGATTGTTGTACCGTACTTAAAAACAATAACACATCCCCTAAAAATGAGCCCTAGGGTGTCTTCTTGAGGAAGAATAAATATAAGACCCTGTCTTGTTTCCAGGGAGACATGGTAGCTCTGTACCTACCCGTCTCCTGTCCCTCGCTCTCCTACCTGGAAGGGGCTTCTCAGCCTGCACGGCCGTCCGCGATAGAGCTGACCCGGCGGCCGTGAGGACTCAGGCAGGTGGTGCTGCCCGAGGCTCACCCACCCACATTCTCACTGCTGCGACCTTCCCCGTGTGCAGCGAGATGAGATGAGCGCCTTCCCTTTCAGGGAGACTCATCTGCGACTGGTTCCAATAAAACCAGGGCAGCCAGGCCAGGGCGGCAGGAAGAGCGGAGGACCCAGGGCTCCTCCCAGGGGGTGGGGGGTGTCCCTGGGTCACACCGGGGGCCCTGGAGCCCCTGCTAAGGACGTGCAGGCCAGAGGTCTTCCTGGCCAGAGGTGGCCGGCAGTGCGCTGGGGCAGGGTCCCCGGGGTGAGGGCATGCACACACTGTCCCGTCCCCTCTTCCGCACGTTTGCCCCCTCGCCGCCCCTCCCGAGCCGACAGCCAACACCGTGAGCAATCGCTCCCCAAGGCGGCCTGCAAGCACAGCGGCAATAAATCAGCTTTATGTGCTGGGGACGGAGATGGTTTCTGGGGACTGATGGAAGCCGATGACAAGCAGCGCTCGGGGGCCCTTGTGGTCCGGCGGCCGCAGGCAGGGGACCCGAGGGCCCGGCCTGCCGGAGAGGCGCCTTTTCTTGCAGGGCCCGAGAAGGGCGCCCGGGATGTCGGCCCTGGAAGGCTCATGGCGTTGGGGGTCTGCCCGCCTCTGCGTGACTCCCAGGTGTGGACGGCCGGACACCCGGCCGTGCGAGCGGTTTGGCAGCTCAGCACCGGGACACCCGTGGGCGTGGAGGGAGTGAATGTTCCCGAGGCTAAAGACGCTGATTACATTGATCGAGGGCATGGCACAGTCATGGGGTGAGTCCGCTGGGTCCTCACACACCAGCCGCTCAGGCCTCCTCCCCGTCCCGCCCCCGGGGGGTGGGGGGCTCCGAGCGTGGAACTCGGAAGAGCTCTGCGCAGAGACATGAGCACTGAAGAGCGATGGCGGCTCTGCGCAGCCCCTGCCCTCCTCCTCGTCCAGCCTCCTGTGCTCCAGGGTGAGAGGGCGGCGAGGCAGGGACCCCTCCCCCACCGACGCTCCCCTGTGCCCTGCATGGTACAGGGACGCAGCGGGGAGTGCTACGCAGGTGAGCTCCCTGCCCTGGGGAGGGCAAGGGTGGCTGCGTGGCTTCCCTGTCCTCTGTCTGACTCTCACGCCAGCCCTCAGGGCAGGTATTTTTATTCCCGCTTAACAGACGGGGAAACTGAGGCTCCCAGAGGGCGCACGACTTGGCCAAGCTCGTGTTGGGTAAACACACGGTAAATACAACAGTGGAGTGAATATCAAGAAAAATACAAAGTAAATATCGGTATCAATATAATATTGATATTGATATCAATATAAATATTAATATCATTCATACCCAGAATGTTAAATAGGGTACGTATATAGAGTTAATATCAGCATGAACGGAGAATATATAAATACCAATATAGAGTGAATATCACTATAAATAAAAATAAATACATAAATAGAAATACAAATAAGTATATACATAAAAATAAATATGCCAGTCTTTGATAAAGGCCGTTCATTTGTTCCAATGTTTTCTGGGGTTTTTTTTGAGACAGAGTCTCACTCTGTGGCCCAGGCTAGAGTGAGGGCCGTGGCGTCAGCCTAGCTCACAGCAACCTCAAACTCCTGGGCTCAAGCAATCCTACTGCCTCAGCCTCCCGAGTAGCTGGGATACAGGCATGCGCCACCATACCCGGCTAGTTTTTTCTATATATTTTTTAGTTTTCCAGCTAATTTCTTTCTTTTCTTTTAGCAGAGACAGGGTCTCGCTCTTGCTCAGGCTGGTCTTGAACTCCTGAGCTCAAACGATCCGCCCGTCTCAGCCTCCCAGAGTGCTCGGGTTGCAGGCTGGTGCCCGTGTTCAATGTCTGTTGCCGCCGAGAGCACACAAGAGCCGTGCGAGGTGCTGTTCCGCAAACAGCCTTCCCTGTGAAGCTTGTCATCTAGTGGGAGGAGACAGATGTCGGCCAGGCCATCACAGGGCCACCAAATGACGCCTGGTGCCGGGGAGCAGAGGTTATAATGGGGAGGTTGAGGGAGCTGAGCGGATCTTCCCTGGAAAAGGGCAAAGCCAAGGTGGGCTTCACCTACGGAGCTGCAGCCACAGAGAACAGAGCTAAGGCGTAGGGGTGACCGTGCGCGGACAGAAGGAAGGACTGTCCCCGCAGAGGGAGTGGCCAGTGTTGTTCTCGTCCCACAGAGGAGGAAGGGGGGCTCAGCGGGGGGTGCACAGCTAATTGTGATGGCGTCCGGTTCTGCTCCCCAAGTGGCATCCGTAGGTTGCGCTGGCGCAGTGGCGCGGCCACTCGCAGGGCGTGGGCATTGCGGAGGCTGCTGATGGGGAGTGCCCGGCGATCCGGGGCTGCTCAGGGACCTGGTCTCCGTGTCGGGGTGGGAGACGAGCTCCAGGAGCTGGCCCTGCTGCCCACCCGCTGGGCGGTTCTCTGCCCACTCAGCTTTATTGGAAGCAAAGAACCGACGAAGACCTGCCCGCCCCGTGCTGTTCTTGCAGGCGTGTGGGTGGAAGTGCTCGGGGGAGGCCACCTGGCACCTGCGGGGAGAGAGATCTGAGCTGCCTGCAGCGTCTTCCTCCCCTTGGCCTGCAGGGAGGCCTGTGGGTGGGAGGCTCCCGCTTGGCAGGGCCGGGCGGCAGGCCGGGCTGGGGCCCACGCTCCCCGGCACGCCCCTTGGGGGCTGGTCATTCCTGCAGCAGCACTGGCTGGGGCCCTGCCCAGGGACCTCGCTTGGGGCTGGTGGCCAAAGGCCAGAGCACACCCCAGATGAGAAGCTTCCCTCCTCTTCCCAACTGGCGTCCTAAACGTGGTTGCTGTGCTCAGCAAGAGGGCTGCGTGGGGGCTGACTCTCTGTAGGGCTGCCCGCAGCAGGGTAAAGCTACGGCATAGCTCTCTGGCCGGCTTCCAGATTGTTCCGGCGCCCTCCCTGCACCGTGGCACCGCACACGCAGCGCCTCCCCGGCCCCAGCCCACTGGCCGCCTCCACTTAGGAGCTGCTCAGAATAAAGTTGCCCAAAAGGCTCTCCGAGGCTATTCTCCTTTCTCGCCCTGCCCTGCTCATCCCTGCAAACAGGTAATCAAATTCCTCTCGCCAGAGGCCCTGGGCCACACCCCGCAGGGGGACTGATGGCTGCTCCTGGTCTCTGCCCTCCAGGGGCTCATATCATTTAATCGTTCCACTTTAAAAAATGTTTCAAAGTGGCAATAATTAGAGGGTAAGACTCATTCCAAACGATGAGAAAGATTACAGGATGAAAAGGAATTCTCCCTGCACCCTCAATCCCTGTCCCCTAGTGCCCCGAGAGGGGCCACGGGTCCTGAGGGGCTCTGGGCAGCTACACGCACATGCGTGTGTCACGGGAGAAGGCTCAGACCGGTTTCCGGGGTGCCCGCTCAGCCTTTTCAGGTGCTCGGGCCTCCAGCAGGGGCTCTGGGAGATCCCAAAGCGTTTGGGGCCAGGAAGGTGCCTCCGGGCTGAGGCTGAGGGTGGGCGTGGCCTCTGGACTCACCTGTGTGCCCTGGGGCCCGAGGCGATGTCGCTTCCCCTGTCCCTGCTGGGTGCCCACGTGGCCGTCCTGTTGTGAGGACTGTGATGATGACATTTCAGAAACTCCTGGCCTGGAAGACGGCACGGCTGTGGGGGCTCCTGCTGTCTAGACAGAGGGGGTCAGGCTGGCGGGGAGCCCAGGGGAAGTGGGGGGCACTGAGGGGAGAAGACTGGGAGAGGAAGGGCCAGGACCAGCCTCGCTTCGTGTCCCCCCGGGGCAGGGGGCAGGGAGGCACGGTTCGCCTCATTATGTGGAAGAGCTTCCCAGCCTTGGGAAAGAGTGAGCTCCCCATTCCTAGAGGCATACAAGCTGCGTGGCAGCTTCTTGGTGACTCAAGTATTGGACGGGGCGTCAAGTGGGACTGGAATCTGGGCAGCGGACAGATGCAGGGGAGGAATATCGGCAAGCCCTGCAGGATGAATGCTGTTCTTGTTAGGTTACGGATACCACGATGGTGCTGTATTTCCTGTTCCGCTCTAAGTTTCTCTCCGCCGCGCAGGTGGGAGCTGGGCAGCAGAATGGCCGTCTGGGAAAGGTCTTGCCATGGCTTGAGTGGGGAGCCTGGTGGGGAGGGACGAGGGGAGGCTGTCATTGGCGAGTGAGCCTCACCCGCTTGTTTCGAAGGAGACCCCTTCTCCCAGCTCTGGCCACCCTCCAGCCTGCTCCCGCTGGGTGAGGGGTAGAATCCAGGGGGGCTTCCTGGCAGAGGCAGTGGGAACCCGCAGCTGAAGTGGCCAGATCCTTCTTGGAGGATGGGCCGAGGTGGCCGGGGGCAGAGGGCGGGCAGGAAGCCAGCAGCCCACCCACACCCGGCCCGCGCAGGCTGCCGTGGGCAGAAACTGTTTCCTCTCTTGCCCCGAGTTTGCGGGGAAAGGAACTCAACTCAGTTCCTGAATTGGGAAGGAGAGGAAAGGCAGGGCCGTGACCCATGGACAGCCCTGCACCGTCCCCAGCGCCGGGAGGGCCTTGCATGGGAACCTCGGGGTGGAGTCGACATTTCGGCAGCTAGTTCCCAAGCTTGATGAACAGCAGAAGACGTCCAGCTAAGACGACAGGTCCAGATGTCCGGTCCCTGAGAGCTCCTTCCAGCCAAGCAGCGAGCACCGAGGGTGGCACCTGGGGGTCTCCCGGGCTGTATCCCAGATGGAGCATGTTCCGGTCCCTCCCAAGTCCTCCAGGGCCTGGGGACCCTGGGCAGGTCCCAAGGCAGCCTATGCCCCACCAGCTGCATGACCTGGGGCATGTCACCTCTCCCCTGCTCTCTGCACCGGGGCGTCCCGGTCTGGTAGAATCAGACCAGGGCTGGTCCACAGGTTGAATCAAGAGTACGTGTGTAAAGTTGGCCGGGCGCAGTGGCTCACGCCTGTAATCCTAGCACTCTGGGAGGCTGAGGCGGGAGGATGGCTTGAGCTCAGGACTTCGAGATCAGCCTAAGCAAGAGTGAGACCCCGTCTCTACTATAAATAGAAAAAAATTAGCCAAACAAAATTAGCTGGGCATGGTGGCACATGCCTGTAGTCCCAGCTACTCTGGAGGCTGAGGCAGGAGGATCACTTGAGCCCAGGAGTTGGAGGTTGCTGTGAGTTAGGCTGACGCCACGGCACTCTAGCCTGGGCGACAGAATGAGAGTCTGTATAAAAAAAAAAAAAAAAAAGTGAGTGTGTAAAGTAGCTATTGCTTATGATTTTAAGGTCTGAAATAACTCAGATCTTTCTAAATGGCTATGGAGTGGCTGGGGCACACTGACTTATTCTAATAACAAGCAAACCGAGGAGGACGTGAAGCGGTTTACCGTGAACAACAGCCATCATAGCGCTTTATATGGACTAGCACCATCGGTCGCTGCGACAATCACGGGGGGTGGTGTGTGGCTGGACCCATTCTGCAGCCGAGGAAACTGAGCTGCGGGGACGTGGCCCAAGGTCACTCGGCCCGCGGGTGGGTGGCGAGGGTCACACGCAGGCCCACGTCTCCCCTGCTGCAGGCGTGGGACAGTCTTCCCCTCCTGCTCCCGTCTCAAACGGGATAAGGGCGGGGACTTCAGGGAGCCCTGGGGACTCTGCGAACCTGGGTGAATAGGAATGATTTCTCCTGGTGCCCACCTGTCCCCGTGGCTTTGAGACATCGGCAGGCTGTGTGGGAGGGGCTTCCCCCTGCCCCGAGCGCGGTCTGTGCATGAATACTAAGACAGAGAAGGCGCGGGAAGAGGAAGATGGGGTAGCCACAGAGCAAGAGGTGACTCGGGCGTCCCTGCCTGGCCCTGTCCCTCGGGCTCCTCCAGGGCAGGGACAGCTGGGCCGGGCTCTCCAGGCCACAGTCCCACGCCCAAACCGTGGCCCAAGCCGGGCTGCAGCTGCGAGGTTCTAGTCGCACCAGGGAGGCCCCAGGTGAGGCCCACAGAAGCCAAGCGCAGGGAAGCCGGGGAAAGATCATGCAGAAACAGTGAACTGCACGTGGCGGGCGGAGCGTGACGGCGTCTGCTGTGTCAGGTGTGCAGAGCCGTCACCGCGGCTGGGGGGTCGGGGCTCAGAGGGCGACATGGCTACTCACGGCTGAACCAGGACATGCTTGTGCCGATGTGCAGGGGTGTATTGGGCGAGGGTCTCCTCTGACCTCGGTTGCCCCAGGCAGCCGAGACCATGTCAGTTTCCAGCGTGTCCCCTCATTCCTTCCTGCTGCGCTTGGGTGGCCCCTTCCCAGCAGCCGGCGCCAGTCACGCGCCTACCCCTTGCCCCGTGCTTTCGCCCTTCCGGGTGAGTTTGCCCAGTGCTCCTGGCCTCTGCCACGTGCCATGGGGCCAGGCCCTGCGTGTCCTGCAAAAGGGCTGCCTCAGCCCGTCACGGGGGTCCGGGAGGGGATGGTCCCCTCCTGCTTCTCAGTCTATCCCACTGTCCTTGCTCCGGAACTTCCTACCTGCTTCTGAATTGCATTTGTTCCCCCGCTCTCCTGCAGCCATTCCTTACCCAGAAGGTACATTACAGTCACCTGCGGAGTTAAGTAGGTATTCCAGCTGGTGTCTGGCCAGGCGCAGACCGGTTGAAGCAGAACCTCTGGGCCGGGCGCAGTGGCTCACGCCTGTGATCCCAGCACTCTGGGAGGCCGAGGCGGGAGGATCGCTCAAGGTCAGGAGTTTGAAACCAGCCTGAGTGAGAACGAGACCCCGTCTCTACTATAAATAGAAAGAAATTAGCCAAACAACTAAAAATAGAAAAAATTAGCCAGGCATGGTGTTGCATGCTTATAGTCCCAGCTGAGCCCAGGAGTTTGAGGTTGCTGTGAGCTAGGCTGACGCCACGGCACTCTAGCCTGGGCAACAGAGTGAGAGTCTGTCTCAAAAAATAAAAAGCAGAACCTCTGGGCCGGCAGCCCGGTGGTCCCTGTGCACAGAGCCCGGAATGTGCCCCAGGCCCTGGCACGCTACGCTGTCCTGTTAGCACCTCAGCCCCCGGGGGGGGGGTCTCTGCAGTCCCAGTGCCTGGCGCTTATACATCCTGGCCCGTAATGCAGAGGATCCTCCTCCAACCCCCGGCCCCTCTCCTCCTGGCCCAGGTGCCCCCCTGCCCAGCGCCCCCTCCCCGGGCCTCAACACCCATCCTGAGCAGCAGCTGCAGGCACGTGGGTGGCTCCGGCCGTCTCCTCTGGGCACGTGTGCCAACTTGGCCGCAGCTCTGGGCAGGCAGGTGCCGGTCAGCCGGCTGGTGCTCGTGGGTGCCACTCTGAGGGCACCGCTGGGACCCTTCTGGCCAGGACGGGCGAGATGGGGGTGTCTCCTATCGCCGCCCCCTCCTCTGTGCCTCGGTTTCGTCCTCTGCAGTCTGGGCTCCTGCTGAGGGTGGAGGTGTCGTCAGGGTCTTCCTACCACCTGGTCCCACAGTCCTGCCGCCTGCCCTGCAGGTCCCCGCATCTCCAGCTGTGCCCGAGGCTGCCCCTGACCCCTGACCCCCGATCCCTGACACCCGGGGCAGTGGAGCCGGGGAGCCCCCGAGAGGCCGCACCCTTCCTCCCGGCACATTCAGATGTCAGGTTTGAGAAGTGCTTTCCTCCCCGCAGAGGAGGACGGAGGCTGCTGGAAAGTGCTGATGGGCGGACTAATTCTGGCCGCTGCTCCCAGGTGGGGGCAGGGGTGGGACGGGAGGGCCAGAGGAGGATGCTGGGAACCTGAGGGGCGTGGCCCTTGCAGGGTAGGGGCGCCCGGCACCAGCCCCGTGCCAGCCTGTGGTCAGTGCTCAGGGGCGACCTGTGGCCGGCGTTGGGAGTGGACTCGGGCAGGGCGGGCATTGGGAGTGGACTCGGAATGTGGAACCCTGGGGGGAGCTACTCAGCCTCTTTGTGCCTCATTTTCCCTTTTGTGGCATGGGTTAAGAATATCCTAATATCTCCTAGAGTTATTGCGGAATAGTTACCACAGCTGAGGTGGTGAAACGGGAGCCCAGTGAGTGTGCGGGCGGTCACTCTATGTGGCCACTTTGGAGAACGGTCCAACAGGTCCTCGAAACCCTGACTGCAGAGACGCGCTCAGCACCTGCCGCTCTTCACTAGGCCCCTGGGGGACGTGGACGCAAGAGAAGTGAACATGTCCGTCTGTCCGTCCACCCAGAGCCCGTGCAGGAATAGCCACGGCACAACTGCTCACCTCAGCCATGGTGGGAGCCACCCCGTGGCCGGCAGCAGGTGGACAGTGACACGAGGTGGCAGAGAAAAAGGACTGACGCACTGACACACGCCACAGCACGCACCGAACTCGAAACGCAGTTCTCGGTGGGAGGAGCCAGTCACAGAAGGCTGCATGGCGTGTGTACGGAACGTCCAGCGCAGGCAGGTCCTCGGAGAGCGTAGGGTCACCAGGGCTGGGGACTGCAGGGATGGGAGGGACAGCGAACGGGGCCTGGGTTGCTTTCTGGAGTGGTGAAAACGGTCTGAAATTAGACAGGGCTGACGGCGGCACAGCGCTGTGAATATTCCAAAGCCACTGAGTCACGCTTCAAGCTGGTGAAGCTCACGATGCGTGGATGCGTGAGTCAGTAAAACTGCTATAAAAAGGGTGTTGGAAACATTGTTATCGTGTTTATTGGTGCGTTACCTAGTAGTTAGTAACATACAATTGATTATAATTATCTAAGGATACATAGTTACATAATTGATGCACTATGGCGCTAAAATAGCTCATAATGTAAAATGTAACATCTACTACATAACATACATGAAGTCAAGGATCTGTTTAGTTTTATAGAATAGATATTGGCGTACAGGATTGGAAATCTCCATTTTTCTGCACGCCAAATGGACAAATGTTAGCGACCGTACGTGATTCAGCCTCACACACTTTCCCTCTTTGTGACTTGGGGGCAAAGGCTGTCTTTGGTTACGGCTGTCATGTCAGGGCCCTTCCTGGGCGGCAGGTGTCACTGTTTTCCTCTGGGACACGTCTGCTGGCCCCGGCCTGGAGAGGCGGGCGTGGCCCGGCCAGGCGCAGGGGCTGCGGGTCATGAACGGTGGGGGCTCCGGGATCTGGCTCCAGGGCTGGGTGTCACACTGCGCCAGTGTGACACAGTGTGACAGGGAGCCCTGAGGGGCGGTGCCTCCAGACACCCACCGAAACACCCCGTGGGTCCCGTGGCCTGAGACTCCGCATTTCTGCAAGGTTCCCACATAGCTGGTGCAGCCGGCCGGGGCCACGCTCCCTCCGCCTTAAGGGAAAGGCCTGGTCATTGTCCCTCGGAGGCTGCGTGCCGGGCAGCCACCAGCTCCTGTCTTCCTGGCCAGAGTCCCACGGACAATGCCTGGCCCCAACTGCAAACTGGTGGCCTCTGACCCCGGGGCCAGGGGTCAGCTGTTCTGCATTTGTCTTCGCAGCCTCAGCCAGGGGGAGGCAGGGCCCCTTCCTGAGAGGAAACCGTGTGAAGGGCAGTGGGTGGCCTTGGACCCTGGGGCCTCTGCCTGGCATGGTGGGGGGGGGGGAAGGGGCAGAGCTGACTCAGAAGTGGCCTCGTGAGAGCCCCACATGCCGATGATGCTCACCTCTGCCCAAGTGCGGGGAAACTTCCAGAAGGCTGTTTGCTCTCCGGCTACAGCTTTGCACAGGGGACCATCTCCACATGGGTGATCAGGTGGGACTCAGGGACAGCAAGCTGAGCTGTCCCGGGATCCGGACAGAGGCCACGTCCAGGACCGTGGTTGGTGGCTCAGGGCCGGTTGCGAGTGACACCGGAGTCTATGTGACAGCCCCATCCCCCGATGCTTGGTGGCTTAAAACAGCAACCGCTTAATTGATTTTCTCTTTATTTCGTCATCTGGGCAGGGTTGGAAGGGGACGGAGTGTCTATGCTCCGTGCGGCCTCAGCTGGGGCTGGAGGTTCCACTTCTGGGACATGCATCTGCGTGGCCGGGGGCTGGGGGCTCGGGCGGGGGTGGGGCTCTGTTGTTTTGCGTGTGCCTCCCCCCCACCCCCTCCACCCCCGGCCACATGGCCAGGCTGGACTTCCTCAGAGCACGGGGGCCTCAGGGACTGGCAGACGATGCACTTCTAGCACATTCCACTGGTTAGCAGCAGTTCATAGTCAGCCCCGGTTGGAGAGGAGGGAGCTGTGTGGTCTCTGGCCAGTCGCTGGACCTCTCTGATCCTCAGCTCCTCATCCATGAACCACGCAGACTGTGCAGGATTCTGATTCCATGGGAAGAAGTGCAGAGAGTGCTTATTAGCCGTTAGCACCTGGTCCAAGCACATGCCCCTTGAAGGCTGGCTCTTGTTTGTCAAAAGCACCAGCCTCATGCGCACGGCACCCACTGCAGGACACCCAGTCGGGAGGAAGGCGGGTCCTTCTCCCCCATCTCACAGCCCGGGCCAATCGCTTAGACCCAGGGAGAGCCGGGTGCTGCATCAGTCTCATCTGTCCCCTCTGGGCGCGATCGGGAGGACGCAGGTCCCGAGAGAGACCTGGGCACGACACCAGGGACTAGGGGTAGCGGCCCTGCTGAGTGTCTCCATGGAGCCCAGGATGGGCCCCGAATGGGATGGGACGTCTCCAGCCCAGAAAGCAAATCTTCCGGCTCTGTGATGGGGCTGAAGGAACCGCGGGGAGTCCCTGCCCGTCGTCATGGAGCTGCCAGCCTTGGAACTGCCCTCGCTGGGTGTGCCCGTGTGCCACGGCGTCCGATCCCACCTGGGAATTAGGCAGGCGATGCCATTCTGCCAGGTGACCTTGGCCCACCCCAGTTCCCTAACCTCTTGGAGCCTCTGCTTCCCCATCTGTAAAATGGGGAGAGAGCGCGCGCCCGCCGTGGGAGCTGCTGTGCCGACGTGGTCGTGCGTGTCAAGGGTGTGTGAGTGTCCCGGGGCCAGGTAGCCAAGGACCTCGGACTGGGGGGCTTACAACAGCAGGAACTTATCCTCTCACGGTCCCGGAGGCCGGAAGTCTGGAATGAGGGTGGAGGGCCTGGGGGAGGATCCGGCCCGCCTCTCCCGGCTTTGGGCGGTGTGTGGCCGTCCTGGGTGTTCCTTGGCTAGCGGCAGCCTCGCTCTAATCTCTGCCCGCCTTGCCACGTGGCCTTCTCTCTGTGTCTCTCTCTCCCCGTGGGCTGCCGTGGCCGCCACTGCCCTTTACCTGCCCAGAGATTTCTTTTCTACAGCATTTGCAACCACTTGGATTTTCGTTAATTTGCTGTTTGCTAAGTGGTTAATTTGCTTGTTGTTCATGGCCGCACCTAGCCCGTGCTCCCTACACAGGGCAGGGCTGGCTCCGTCCCGGCCACGGCTGCCCCCCAAGCGCCCAGAACAGGGCCCAGCAGGTAGCGGGAGCCTGGAAGAGAGGTGGTGCGGGCCGGGTAAATGAGCAAGCAGCGTCACACGCTAAAATCGCTTCTGAGTTCTGAGTAGCCGTCAGTCATTGGAGAACTGCAGGCGCCGCTGCTGTGACCAGCATGAGGGTTTTCCCGTGGGCTCCGCGGTGGCTTGGGGAGTGACAGGGGGCTCCCTTGTCTCTGTGTCCTCCACGGACAGAGCCCGTGCAGCTGGCCGGGCCTCTGACCAGCAGAGGGCGCCGACTCCGACCGTGCGGGGCTTTCACTGCAGGCAGCTCGGGGGCGCTCCTTCCTTTTCCCTCTCTGAAGTTTGGTGGGAGATTGTTTTCAAGACCCCACAGTCCTCACGGGGGAGAGATGGCCTGATGTGATGCACGGGCAATGGACAGTGGTTCCTACATTGCAAAGCAACGTGTCTCTGTTCAGAACGTGGAGGGGCTCTTGGCGTGGGTCTCAGATACTCAGGAATGGCCCTTGAGATCCGAAATGTGTGAAAGTCCCACGCATCTGCTACAGCCTGTCACCACCCACCCCACCCGCCGGCAAGTATCCTTGCGCAGGGATCCGGAACCACCCTGCCCCAGGGAGGCGGGGAGGCAGGAAGCCTGGCTGTGGGTCTGGTCTGGTCCTAATTAGCTGTGTGACCTCGGGCAAGTCACTTAACCTCTCTGGTCTGTTTACACTGCTGGGGTGCCGGATTAACTCATCCTGGAGTTCCTTTGAGCGCAAAAGTCCACAGTTGGTGTGGCGATGGGTGAGGGAGGGTCCTAGCCCGGCACCGAGGGCAACTCGGGTCTTCAAAAGATGCTTAATAAATGCTGACAAATTACGTCCCAAACAGGGCTGGACCTAGCCAGCCCTGCAGTTTGTGTTCATCTCTGGCTGTGGAGTAGAACTGAGGCCGACTCTTGGCTCTGTGACCTGGGGCTGGTTGTTTTCTTACCTGAGCCTCAGTTTATCCGTCTGCAGGCTGGGGACGTAGTCTGCCTTTGCAGGGTTGTTGTGAGTTTTCGCCATGATCACGAACGTGAAGGTGGGCTCCCTCCCCTCACTCACGGCCTCCACCGGCCGCCCTTGGCCGTGTAGGGCTCCCCGCTGGGTGGCACCCTGGGCCAGGGCTTGTGCTGGGGTCAGCATTTCTCCTCTTCCTCACCCGTCTCAGTGCTGCCCTGGCACCTGTCCTCTGCCCGGATGCAGTGGGGACATTCATCCTCCAACGGCCCCTCCGGAAGGACAGTGGGGTTCTGGGGAGGGAGTTTAGGGGGTCGCCTCTGCATCCTCCCTGTGTCTCGGGGTCCCTCCTGGGGCTCAGGGGGTCCTCATGCCTGCGTGAGTGGGAGCGGGTGTGCGTGTGCGTGCATGTGCGTGGGTGATCACGGGCAGACGGCAGAGGGAAACACCAAATGCATAAGCTTTATTGGGGTGAAATCCACATAACCATTAGCCACTCTGAAGTGTGCGACCCAGTGAATCCACTTTCTAAAAGAGCTTCGACGATAGCAGGACAGCCCTGGTGTCTGCCGGGGCTGTGGCAGTCGCTTTGCCACTCGGTGTCACTCGGTCCGCACGGCCCATCTCCCTCAGGGAGGGCCTCGCAGGGGAGGGGACGGCAGCTTGGAGAGGCTATCTATGAGGCCTTCCCAAGAATACCCAGCCGGGAAGTGGCAGAGGAAGATCTACCCGCAGGGCGCAGGAGGTGGCAGGGGCCACCTGGCTATGTGGCCACCTCTCTGACCAACTCAGGAGTCTCGGGAGGGCCCGGGCAGGCTCCGGACTGGCCGGGGTAATGGGCAGGGCAGCAGGAGCCCCGTGAAGTCCCTCGACCTCCCAGCCCTCCGTTTCCTGCCCTGCCAGAGAGGAAATGTTTACACAGGGCCCCAGAGACGCTCGCAGGCCTGGGACTGCAGTAATTAGCTGAGCAGCGATAGTCCAGCCCGCTGCTGCTGCTGCTGCTGCTGCTGCGTGGCCCAGGCAACGGCCTGGGGTCAGGCCGCCGGGCCAGCTCCTCCCTGCAAGTTGCCTCCTGACCATGGGCATGACCCTCCCCCCCGACCTCTGAGAAAGGCAGAGGCCGGGGGCACCGGCCTCCCAGATGCCTCCGAGGCCCCACAAGTGGGTGACCCTCGGGTGGTGGCATGCAGGGAGGAGGGGAGACACACGCAGGGGAGGTGTCAGCAGGGAACGCTCCCCAGATCCGCTCCCCGACTGCTCCTGATTCAGCTCAGCCTTTCAACAGCCGCTCATGGACTCTGTTTCCCAAGTAGCTGGCTTGCTCCTTCCCTGGTCAGTGCGCTGACCAATGCATCGAACATCGACTAGGCACCTACGGCTGGCGGCCCTTGCATGTCCCTTTGCACACATAGGACTGTCTTTAGGGGGCCGCTGTCCGGCTGGGGGCTACACGCCCCAGATGTCTGCATCCAGGTGGGGACATGCGACCGGTTCTTGCCAACTCTCGCCACAGCGTTCAGGAAGTGGGTGCTGTCTGCCACGCCCCCGTCTTTCCCAGTCTCCTGGCTGGGCGCCAAAGACTCTGATGCTTGGGGGACGGCAGGGCCACAGCCGGGAGGAGCCCCAGCTCCCGAACCGCCACGTGGCAAGGCTGACCGCCGACTAGGGACATCCACGTCCGAAGGTCCTGTGTCTGAGACCTGAACGCGTCTCACGCCGAGACGTTGAGATGCGGGAGTGTGTTGGGCGCCGCCTGTGGCATTGCCCTGCTGTGCAAGACGGCTGCCGTGTCTCCCCGAAGATCAGACCTACCCGGAAGATAAGCCCTGGCAGCGTTTCTAAGCATGTGCGCAATGGAAGCCCCACCCTGAAAATAAGACCTGGTGAAGGGCGTGGCTACGTAGCGCGTCTGCACGACCCGTGCATGTCCTCCGGGAGCAGGAAAGAAGACGAGCAGCCCTTCTCATCTGCCCCGGGAGAGCTCTATGGCTCGGCAGGAGAGATCGGGGCCGATGGTTCTAGAGGAAATAGAGTTGCAAGAAATTCAGGGTGGAATTCGGGGTTTGGAGAGTGATGATGATGTTCCAGAAGACGACGACTTGACTATATTTGAATAACTGTAGATTGTTGTACCACAGTTAAAAAAAAAAATATAACGCATCCCATGAAAATAAGCCCTAGGGTGTCTTCTTGAGGAATAATAAATATAAGACCCCGTCCTATTTTCGGGAAAAACACGGTACTTTGTGCCGGCCCTTGAAATACAGCCGCACACAACACTCAGATAGTCAATGCCCTTGACGGGAATGGCAGAAGGGGACACATTCAGGACTTAGTTTGCAGGATCATCGAGACATTGTGACCCAGCTGCCTTCCGATACCTGTGTCAGCCAGCCAGAAGTGAGGTGCCCAGGAGCAGGGACAACTCCAGTTTCCCGAAAGGCAGAGTCCCTTCCGGACCACCACATATACCCTGGTATATACACCAGCCTCTTGTGAGTTGAGTTATTATGTCTCTAGATATTGAGTTGGTCCATCCAGGAATTAGTGTTATATGATCTTAGCTGTTTATACCTGCAAACACCCTGTTCCTAAATAAGTTTGCATTCTGAGGTTCCAGGTGGGCATGGATATCGAGGGGACTATTCTACCCAGTGTAGTACGACACTCTCAGGCATAGAGGTGCCAGCCCTGGCAGTGGGAAGCTGTCCCTCACTGATATGTCCGGGTGCTGGGAGGGTCCCAGGGGCAGGCCCTGCCAGCGTCTGCTCAGGCCGGGGGTGAAACCACAGGGTTTTATCTTCAGGCTCCACTTGACCCCGTCGGGAGGCTCTGCAGGGACTCATGTGGCCGGGGGCTGTTATTTTGTCCCAGGTTAAATCCATCCTGCCCCTAAGCAGCAGGGTGTGGCCCTGGTTTCAGGTTCTCTTTTCAGAAAAATCCTCCCATTCTGCTTTTTCTTTTCTTTTTGAGACAGAGTCTCACTCTGTGGTCCCAATTAGAGTGGAGTGGAGTCATCATAGCTCACAGCAGCCTCCAGTGCCTGGGCTCGAGCGATCCTCCTGCCTCAGCCTCCTGAGTAGCTGGGACTACAGGTGCACACCACCATGCATGGCTAATTTTTTATATTTTTAGTAGAGACAAGGTCTCGCTGTTGCTTAGGCCGGTCTCAAACCCCTGACCTCAAGCGATCTCCCCTGTCTTGGCCTCCCAGAGCGCTGGGATCACAGGTGTGAGCCACCACGCCCGGCGCCATTCTGCTTTTGAGCGGATGACCTCTTCTCTGGATGGTTGCGTTCTCTGTTCCCTCGGGCTAATGCCACTGGGGAGACACCTGCGTGGAGGTTTATCTGTGCCGTCACGTCTCCTGGACCAGGGGGCCATTCCAGGATCTGCCACTTCCTGGCTGTGTGCTCCTGGGCAAGTTACTTAGCCTCTCTGGGCCTCAGCTTCTTTGTCTGTAAAGTGGGAAAGATGCACAGGACCTACTTTGTAGGGTCGCTGTGAGGATGGAGGGAGAGAATGTATGGAGGGGTCCGGCCCCAAGTGCTCCAGAGTTCTTGTCTTGCTATAGTGTGTGGACGCAGTGGCTGAACTCTCTGTAGACAGAGGCTATAGGACTGGCTATAGAGGCTATAGGATCAGCTGTAGGACCAGCAATGGGACCGGCTATGGAGGCTATGGGATTGGCTGTAGGAGCAGCTATAGGACCGGCTATAGAGGCTATAGGATCGGCTGTAGGACCAGCTATAGGACCGGCTATAGAGACTATGGGATTGGCTGTAGGACCAGCTATAGTACCGGCTATAGAGGCTATAGGATTGGCTGTAGGAGCAGCTATAGGACCGGCTATAGAGACTATGGGATTGGCTGTAGGACCAGCTATAGTACCGGCTATAGAGGCTATAGGATTGGCCGTAGGAACAGCTATAGGACCGGCTATAGAGGCTATGGGATCAGCTCTGGACTTCCGCCTGTGTTTTGGGGCTGCCTGGGGGAAGGTCCTCTCTGGAAGGCGGGTTCTGAGATGCCAGCTGGGGGCAGCACTGTCCCCGTCCCTCACCGTGGTTTTCTTTTATCTCTCTGCTGGGATCCCTGAGGCGGGGGGAACGTCCTCTTCCGCCTGCCACCCTGAGTTCTCAGAGACCCAAGACAGGACGCGAGCTCAGGGGAAGAAAACACGGCACGAGGTCCACAACGCTCTTTCCTGAGAGTGACTCAGAGCACAGAAGTCACCCACGTTTGGCCTTCAAAGCCAGGCCGGCCGCTGCTGAGTGCACGCCCCCTAATGGATAGCAGGACAGCCGGACTCCGGCCCCAGCTCGGCCAGATGCTGCGGATGCCTGCCCCTCTGGGCTCCAGGTCACCCTGTCCCCGTCTCTTCCTGAGGCTCTGAAGCAGCTGCCTGTCCTCTGTCCCCCCTGCCACCTTGCACCCGCCCCTCACAGAGCATGACAGCAATGGCTTGGGTGCCGGTGGCCTCCTGCCCCCCTACCCGCTGGGGCCCTGGGAGACTCATGTCCTCGAGGCCCCCGTCCAGACGGGCAGAGGCCAGGGCCTGACGCTGTAGCTGAGTGACCCGGTGCCGGCCTGGAGGCAGACATGTGCTGGTTTCCAGGATAAAGTCCGGGCCCGGTCAATGCGTAGCGAAGCCCAGCTCTGCCTTTGCCTCGGGTATGGCCGGGGCTTCCGCTGCGTCCCTCTGCCAGGTAACCGGCGATGCTTGCTTCCGTGCAGGTGTTTGAACTTGCTTTTCAAGAGGCCCAGTTTGCATCCAGCCTAGGGGCTTGCTTTCAGCACCCTGATGTCCCCTGACAGCATCTGGTGGCATAACAGCCACTGATCGAAGGCAGGCTGGGCTGTGTTGAGTGTTTCACTGTGTTCTCTGGGCAGAGCCTCGTGACCCCTCGGGGTGGGGTGGGGGCTGGCCGGCCGGTCCCCAGAGCTGGGCCTCCCTTGTTGTCGGTTGTTTACGTCTGGCCCCTCCTGGGACTGGTGGACGCTTGCTCTAGGTGTGTTGTTAGATATTTTGGATCTCACCCTTGGAGGAGGGTGGATATCACCATCCCATTTCACAGGTGGGGACACCGAGGCTTGGAAAATTAGACGAGTTGCTCAGGCTCACCCAGCTAGGAAGCAGGAGAGCTGGGATTTGACCCTGGGGGCAGCCAGACCTCACTGCAAGTCCCTGAGCTCAGGGCACCATCTCTCCTCTTGCAGCAGTGACCCCGTCCCTGTGGCCTCAGCACCTCTGCTGAGCGCGGTGTCTGTTCCGTCTTCGTCTGTGCCTGATGGCTGGCAGGACCCCAGCTTCCGGGCGCGGAGGGGCTCTAAGCAGTTTTGGGAAAAGCAGCCCATGTGGTCGGATTTGGGATCTTTGTTTCAGGTGAGCAGGGCTTGCTCTGAGACGGGACTCGGCACTGCAGCGGCCAGGCGGGACACAGGCGCTGGGCACCCTGGCGGGCGGGGGACGCCTTGGGATCCTGCTTCTGGGAGTCTCGCCGGCGTGGGGTCAGGTGCGGAAGGCTGGCGTGGGCCCCCGAGAACATGGAACAGTGACCTGTGCGAATCCGGCGCCCACTTGCACGATCTCAGGGCTGAGTCTGGGTTCCCTGGAAGCATTTTTCAGAGGAGGACGAAAGGCACAGAGAGTTTAAGTCGCTTTCCCAAGGTTGCACAGCAGCGGCTGGTCCCTGCAGTGTTTCAGGCCAAACCTCCGTCCCCTGAGACACAGGATTCTGGGAAGTGGCTCCCAACGCACTCCGCTTGGGGGATGAATGACCCCAGCCCTCGGGGAAGGCGGATGCACCGATGGCATCCCAGACTCTGCGTGGGGCCGGTTTGGGGTGGCCTGGCGCTTCCCCTCGCTGTTCTAGAATGTTCCGAGTTGGGAACACCGGCATTCCTGGTGACGATGTTTGGCGGTCTCCAGTTGTGATTTCTACAAGCGATGCTTCAAACGTAAAGGAAAAGCCAGAAACAGTACAAAGAAGGACGGCAGTGCCGGCGGCCGTGCCTGTGTGGGAGGCGGCTTTCTGCCCCCAGTCCTGACGGGTAGTCGCTCTCCGCCCTGGGCTGCAGATGGAGAAACTGAGGCCCCAAAGGTGGGGGGGGCGAGTCGGAGGAAGCACAGCTGGGAAGGGCAGACTCACCCCTTTTGAATCCAAATATCTGGACTCCCAGAGCCGACGTGGCATCTACAGAATTCCTGCGCAAGAGACGCTTCTGGGAAGCATGTGCCAGGAGGTGGTCGCCAGCGGCGTCGCCATTGAACTTCACCTAGACGGAGAAGTCAGTCGTTGGAGGTGGGGTCAGGCTTGGGTAACGCCGTCCAACACCTTGGGCTCAAAGTGCCTCCGGGGACACCCAAATCACCGTGCCTTAATTTCCTCGTTGGGAATAGTGACAGCACCCACTTTCTTTGGGGGGGGGCACAGTCTCACTTTCTTGCCTGGGCTAGAGTGAGTGCCGTGGCGTCAGCCTCGCTCACAGCAACCTCACACTCCTGGGCTCAGGCGATCCTCCTGCCTCAGCCTCCCGAGTAGCTGGGACTACAGGCATGCACCACCATGTCTGGCTGATTTTTTTCTGTGTTTAGTTGTTTGGCTAATTTCTTTCTAATTTTTTAGTAGAGACGGGGTCTCGCTCTTGCTCAGGCTGGTCTCGAACTCCTGAGCTCAAGCGATCCTCCCGCCTCGGCCTCCCAGAGTGCTGGGATGACAGGTGTGAGCCACCTCGTCCAGCCGACAGCACCTGCTTTTTGGGCTACCTCGGAGGATGTGCCCGGCACCATGCTGGCTGGGACTCGTGGCCGGCGCTGGCCAGTGCTCGTGCACTGGGGCCAGGAGAGCAGAGTCTGCCCGCCGGGCACCCGCCGCCCTGACGGCTCTGCCAGCCTGGTCTGCTGCCTTCCAGCCCCTCCGGTGTGGAGTGTGGCCCAGGGAGCTGCAGCCCCCATGTGTCCCAGCCCCATGGGGCACTGCCCGGCAGGGAGCCCGGCAAAGGGGAGCCCACCAGCCCGCCCGCCGGGGCCGAGGGGCCACTGCAGCCCCTGGAGAGACGCCCGCTCTGCTATCTTAATCCCTTGAGACGTGGAAAAAAAATGACTACTCTGGAAAAGGGCCTCCTTGGCCCCCTCCCACCCTGGAGCAGCCGCATTCCTGAACTCTCCCGCCCCTGGGAGGCCCCGATGACAGATGGGGACAGGCTCGCTGCACTTCCTGCTCACCCACCTGCCTCCCAGTGACCACACCACTTCTCCCGTGCGGTTCCACGCTTAGGCGTAGAGAAAACACCATCCCCCTCTGGTCGCTGTGTAGCCCCGTGGGTGAGGCTGGGTGTGTAAGAAGCTGTGTGCTTTGGAGTGACTTCCTCAGCCTTTCTGAGCCTCAGTGTTGCCTTCTGTAAAATGGGCGTAGTGATGTGCACATTGCAGGGCTGTGTCTGGGCCTGCCTGTCACTTCCCCTTCCTCTGTGTAATAATTCCCCTAATTTTAAACAAGGGCAATCGATGACTGCCCTAAATAAAGACTCCATTTTCCAGCCTCTGCTGCAGATGGTGTGGCTGTGTGTCTCTGTCTGGCATCGCTCGCCACACCCCGGGGTGCGCTGTGGGTGGATGAGCTGCTCTGGGCCTCTCAGACCGGGACGACCTCGAGGGGCAGAGGGACAGCAAGATTGGGGGAGCATGGGCTTCTGCAAGCTGGGGAAACAGACTTCTGTTTATCGGGGGCTGTTAGACGCAGCTCAACCAGTGCACCTGCTAATGCAGGTTTGTGTGGTTGCCAACATGCTCATGGAGTTTTGTGTGCATGTCCCATTTTTTTTTTATTATTTTTTTTGAGACAGAGTCTCACTCTATTGCCTGGGCTAGAGCACTGTGGTGTCAGCCTAGCTCACAGCAACCTCGAACTCCTGGGCTCAAGCGATCCTCCTGCCTCAGCCTTCTGAGTAGCTAGGACTACAGGCATGCACCACCATGCCCAGCTGATTTTTTTCTATGTATTTTTAGTTGGCGAATTAATTTCTTTCTATTTTTAGTAGAGACGGGGTCTTGCGCTTGCTCAGGCTGGTCTCGAACTCCTGACGTTGAGCGATCCTCCTCCTCCCTCCTCGGCCTCCCAGAGTGCTAGGCAGGTGCTTTTCTGTGTCATCGGGATGGAGGAGCGCAGGGAAGGGCCCAGCTTGACCCGTCCGGGCTCCCTCCGCGGCCGGGCCCCACCCCGTCCTTCCGCGGTGTGTGCCCCTCCTTTCCGACTGTGCGGGCGGTGGGGGGGGGCCTGGCACCGGCCCCACCTGGCTTGGCCACTGTGTTCTGGAGAGGCGTTCTCACATTTTTCTTCCAGGATGGGCTCGGACACAGACAGCCCCGGACGGTGGGCATCCGGCATGCAGGGCCCACCGGCTCTATCCGGTGTTTGTCATTCCCCGGAGACGGCGGGGGGCGAAGGGCGGGGTCTGAGACCGGCACTCTCGTCCACGGCGCGGTCAGGACAGATGGGCATCTCTGGCGGCCGGGAGCGGGAGCTGGCGTTTACCCGGCTGGGCCATGGGACACTGGGCCTTCAATCCCTGGGGAGTGGGGGCAGGGGCGTGGCCACCCTGCACCTGGCCTCGCTCTCGTCCTGTGGCCACCTGGTCACCTCGGGCTCATGGACCTGATGGGACACTGTCCAGAGCTGTGACTTGTGGGGCCCATCCGAGGTGCGGGATGACGAGGTTCAAATTTTTCATTGTCTGCAGTGTTGTTTTGTAACTTGGGCTCTTGAAGCGTGCTCTACTTGGCTCCATGGGACGTTCACGGCTGGAAAGCCCAGCGTCCAGAAAGCTGAGCATCCGGCCTGCGGCCGTGCAATCTCGGTGCGCTGCTTCTGCTGGGCTGGGAGAGTTTTGGGGGGAGAGGAACCTCTGGTCAGCTTTTCCCAGATCATAGTGGGGTCTGAGCCGTCTGGGGCTCGAACCGGGCCAGGCAGGCCTTGCCCAGGAGCTGGCGGTCCTCTGGTCACCCAGAAAGCTCTGTTGGTGTCTCGGCTGCTTTGGAACTGGAGGGGACCCCCCAAAAAAACTTGCAAAGTTTTAGACATGAGCTAAACGTCTGGCCGTGTGATCTTGGGCAGATTCCCGGGAGCTGGGCTTGCGGAGCTGCGCGCTTTACAAGTTGGCGGCGTGAAGCCATGTCGCACAGTGCGCGTGCTCACACGTGTGCGTGGGCACAGACGTGCGAGTGTGTGAAGCCCCAGAAAGGAAATCTGGGGTGCTTCCTTTTTTCCCAGAAGGGAACCCCTCTGGAAGGTCTGCAGGCGGGCGCTGGGGGAGCCCCTCCGAGGGGCGGTGTGAGCGGGGGCAGGGGGTGGCCCCCAGACCATCCATCACCCCGAGGGCTGACAGCGTGTTAGCAGTGCCTCAGCGAGAGATAGCGGAGGAAGAATGGCCTGGGGGGCGGGGGGCTTATCTGGCCTGGAGCCTGCCAGCCCTGCGGGGTGGGGGCCGGTCCGTGGCCACCCTCTGCCCTCCCAGCCTCAAATTCGTCCTGTAGCCGCTGGGTCACCTTGGGCTTGTGGACCTGATGGGACGCTTTCCAAAACGGTGACTTGTGGGGTGCCCATCCGCGGTGCGGGATGACGGGGTTCAAATTTTTCTTTGTCTGCAGTTTCCGACACATTTTGTTTTCAAGCTCATCCGCTGCTGGCAGGTTGAGCTCCCAGTGGGGCCACGGGCAAGACCATCATCGTCATCATCACCATAAGGCGCCTGCTGTGTCCAGACGACTTTCTGCACCGTGGGCAGGGTCGAGACGGGCAAGCTCAGACTCTCGGCCGTGCTCACTGGCCGGTGATTTCCTGAGAAGGAGTCACTCAGACGTGGGGTTCCTGGGTCACAGATTCGGCTCATCCTAACAGACAGGTGGAATTCCCAGAGCTAAATCCTAGACGGAGGGAAGGTGGGGTTATCAGGGGAGAGGGTGATTTGTAATGTGCCAAGTTGCCAAGGGAACCCAGTGTCCCCCCGGCTCGCTCTATGGGATGACGGTGGTCCGCTGGGGCAGACAGGGTGAGGGGTTGGGGGGGCCTTCCGGTGGCTCCCACACAGGGGCGCTCCTCGGGGTCTCCCGGCCCCTCCTCCGAGAGCTGTGCCCACCAGGTCCCCGTCATCAGCAGCCCCGGCGGCTGGCCTCTGGCCGTTGACACCTCTGCACTCACGGGGGCCTCAGACTGACAGGTCCCCCCAGATGGTCTGTGTTGGGCTTTATCTCCTAGGAGGGGGGTGAGGGGCGGGGGCACCCAGGGGCTAGACCTCCCCGGCTGCCCCACGGGTGACCCCTACCTGCCACGAGGAGGTGACCCCCATTAGCCAGGGTAATGACATAATGAATAGCAGCAGCAGCAGCAAGACCCCCTCTCGGGGTGCCTGCCCCTCCACAAAGATGGTTCTCGCAGCACTCCTGCAGAGCCAGGGGTCTGCAGCCCGCATTCCCGTCTTGGGAGTGCCGGCTCCGAGCGGCAGTGTCGCCCGGGCTCCGGGTGCGGCTGCCGGGGCCTAACACCCTGTTTTATGCATGAGCCCGGTCCCTCCCCACAGCTGCTATAAATGACGTCCCACGTGGTGCCCGTTTTGCAGGTGGAGATCAGGTGGTCACCTGTCGTTACAGGTGAGCAAACTGGGGGCCGGGTGGGGGGAGTCGAAGGCAGCCAGAAGTGGAAACTGTGTTCTTGTGGTGGCGCCCAGGAAGCGAGACTCGTCAGCAGGGAGTGGAGGCCCAAGGGGTAGGGAGCCAGCTGGGCTTGAAGTCGGGAGATTCTGGGGGTGCTTCTGGAAATTTCCACCCCACAGTCCTCTTCTTACCCTCGGTCCTACAGATTGGAAACCGAGGCCAAGAGAGGACCTGTGGCTTGCCCGAGGCGGCTCAGGTAGGATGTGGTGGCGCTGGGATTTGCACCCAGACCTCGAAGCCTGCGGGGAAGGGTTTTGCTCCCCGTCCGAGAAGCAAAGGCAACGCTCACTAGGTGCGCCCCAGGTGCGTGCGTCCCGGAAGCCCCGGAGATGTGGCGTCCATATTCGTGCCTCGGAGCTTCAGGGTCTATGCCCACTTCCTGGGGACGATCCCTGTGGCCCTGAGGACTCTCCCCTAAGTTCCCTGGGTCCATTTTTGCAATCTGTACTTGGAAAAAAACAAGACTGTACCACGGCGGTTTCTCCTCCGCCGAGTCACCGAGTCTTAGGAGCTGCTCACAACTGAGCGAGAAGCCGCTTTTCGGGTGGATCCGGCCACTGTGTGCCGGGGTGGCCTGTCCCTTCCGTCCCTGCTCTGGCCGATGTTATTCCCCCGGGTTTCAGAACCGGCGGCGTCCGTTCTTCAAAGGGGCTCGGGGGCTTGGGGACTTTTGTTTCTTACAAGCAGCCAGGGCCGCCAGCCGTGCCCCGCTAACTTGACCCCAGAGCGCGGCGGCCTTATCGGGCCATCAGTGCCGCCCGCGCGTCCCGTTGCATTATGTCAAGGAGGTTATCAGGGGCAGACGGTAGTTCTCCCGCCAGGGCAGCCCGGGGCTTGGGGTTAACGGGCAAAGGTCAGCGTCTACCGGGGCTCCATGTGGGATGGATTAACTCACCCTGGGCTTGGGCGGCGGGCCGCTGAGGGAGGACTCAGGCCCCCCAGGCCGGCCCCTGCGGGACTCGCCCCGGTGTGAGCACAGGACCCTGATCCACAAGGAGGGACTTGATTTTGCTCTGAGGGAAAAAGTTTGGCGACGGACTCTTTAGGATCAGGACGGGTCCTTGCAGAGGAGCAGGGTCTACGGCAGCGGAGGGTCTTGGTTCCTGTGTGTTGTGATTTTGGGCTCGGAGTGGGGCGGGGATGGGAAGGTCACGGACACATGGACGGGGAAGCAGGATGCAGGGGACAGGCTGGGGGGCCTCCAGACCCGAGACAGCAGAAAATCAGGGGCCCCAGAGAAACAAGAAAAGTTCTCCTGCCAATGAACTTTCCAGAAAACCACAACCAGAAAATCTAGCTACTTGTTGTCGGCAGAGGAATTCTATTTGCGTTGTCTTTATTTTTAACGACATACGAGGTGCAGGCGGTTCTAATCATTGATTCAGGAAATACTTATTGAGCACCGACTGTGTGCCCTGCACCATTCTAGGCACCAGAGACACGTTGGTGCTGGGGTGGGGGATCCGCAGACAGACAGAAATCTGCCTCGGTTCACTCCTCTCCAAGTGGGGCCGCCCACAGGCCTCCTTTGTGGTTTCTGGGGGAGTTATTTAAGAAGGTGACCCCCGGAAGGCCTTGCTGGGAGCGGCGGCCGGCACAGAGCAGGAGCCGGGCAGGTGCTGGGGACGTGGGTCTCGCCCTGCCACCAAGCGTGGGGGTGCACGTGAGGGAGCCACGGCTCACCCCTCGCTGGGCCACGCTGGGCATGTCCCAGGCCTCTGAGTGGACCCCATCACCCAGGTCACGGTGGGTCATCAGAGGCTCTCGCCTGCTGTTCTAGGGACGCCGATCAGACCCCCACAGGCACCTTTGGAGGGGTCTGGTGCCCCCTACCCCCAGCCCTTCCTGCCAGGCCCCTTGCCTCCACCTGCGTCCTCAAGGGGGCTAAGGTGTCCCTGAGCTAGGGGGTCAAATGCTGGGACAACCCGCCTCCCGGGGAGACCTCAGGGCTATGGAAAAGGAAGGCCCCGCCGGAGCCCACGGCCCGGACTCCGCCGTCCTCTGCCCGCTCTCGACTGTGCAAAGAATGTTGGCAGCCGAAAAACCGTCCCCAAGTTGGAGGTTGGAGGAGCCAGTGGAATGTGCAGAGAGGCCTCAGGAAGGAGGTGGAGGGGGCGCCCGGGCGGAGGGACGGAGGGAAGTGGGGAGGCTGAGATTTGCGAGTTCCTTTGCACCGAGGATTTTCTGAGACCCAGACCCATCTCTCGAAAGAGAAAATGGTTCTGGCAGACAAATCTGTGCCTAGGCACGCTCACCTGCGTTTTTTGAGGAGTAGCTAGCACCAGTGTTGAAAAAAATCATTAAGTGTTATTTCACCATTATTTCGCCATCTTCAAAGACTCCGGGCATTTCACCAGCATTTCTAGAGGAGTGGTTTCACGAGCTCACAGCCTATAAGGCGAGTCTCGCAGAGATTTCTACGTCAAGGCCTAGGTAAGGGGATACTTGGAAGAAGGCGGTCCTAGAGCCTTTAAAATAACCATTGTTGGCTGGGCGCAGCGTCTCACGCTTGCAACTCTAGCACTCTGGGAGGCCGAGGGGGGCGGATTGCTTGAGGTTAGGAGTTCAAAACCAACCTGAGCAAGAGCGAGACCCCGTCTCTACTATAAATAGAAAGAAATTAATTGGCCAACTAATATATATAGAAAAAATTAGCCGGGCATGGTGGCGCATGCCTGTAGTCCCAGCTACTCAGGAGGCTGAGGCAAGAGGATCACTTGAGCCCAGGAGTCTGAGGTTGCTGTGAGCTAGGCTGACGCCACGGCACTCACTCTAGCCTGGGCAACAAAGCGAGACTCTGTCTCAAAAAACAAACAAAAAATAAATAAAATAACCATTCTTTAAAGAATTACCTCCCCATCGATCACTATTACTTCAAGAACGGTAGCCCCTTCCACCACCCTTTCACGAGTAATTTTTTGGAGCTGGCCTCTGCGAGGGGTGGGAAGCGTGGGTCCCGTGCCGGTCCTTCCCTCTGGCTGGCTACCCTCAGAGATGAGAAGTGCGCACCACAAAGCCTCCCCAAGACGGGTGGGAGCAGCGTGCCGTCATTCTAGCACGAGGCCTGAAGATGAGCTGGTGTTGAGGCCGGGCTGGTGACATTCACCGGGCCAGCGTGTGGCCCACGCAGGTGCTCGACACACATGTGTGGTGGGAAGAACGGCTGCCTCTTACCATGTCTCATGCCGGGACCTGGCACTCTGGGCTCCCGTGACGATGGGACAAAACCGGGGGGCGGGGTATGACAGGAGAGGCACGTCCTCTCCCGGGTCTAGGGAGGGCCGAAGTCCCAAGTCACGGGGCGGGCAGGGCCCTCGGACGGCTCCAGGGGGCACCCCCCCCCCCGCCTCTCCCAGCTTCGCTGGCTCCCGGCGCCCTTGGCTTGTGGCCGCACCACTCTGGTCTCTGCCCTGCCTTCACGTGGCCGCCTCTTCGGTTTCTTAGAGGGACACCTGTCCGTGGGTTTAGGGCCCACCCTAACCCAGCATGACCTCGACTCAAGGTCCTTAACTCAATGCCCTCTGCAAAGACTCCCTTCCCAAATGGGGTCACACTCGCAGGTCCGGGGTCAGGATGTGGCTGTCTCTTTCTGGGGGCCACCAAGCACTCGATACCCCCAGATCTTAATTCTCAAACCTGTATTTGGAGGGCGGGGGGTGGGGTGGGCGGGAGTCTGGGCGTTGAAGCTGCCGCCCCAAGTCACGCCGTGGCAGAGGAAGAGCCTGGGGCCCGGGATAGCTGACCCCGTTCACCCACGTGCTGCTCCCCCCAGACGCCCTCCGCCTGTCACACGGGCCGCGGACGGCGTCACCATCCACATGCCCGAAAGGTGGGGAGGCCTGAGATCTTCCTAGAGCCCTCCTCCTCCTCCCAGTGGCAGAGCTGTGCCGTGGTTGAGGGCTCAGGGGACAGAGGTGGTTCTCGGCCACTCGGGAGCCTAGTGCTGGCCCCGTCGCACACCCTGTGGGTAGATTGTCACTGTCGCCATGGTGGCTTTTGTTGTAAGCAGTGACAATTGTTCTAATTACGGAGAACCGGCTATAACTCGGCACCTGTTTTCTTCCCAGCTACACCCTGGTTGCCTTATCTGCCCCCATGGTAACCCTCAAGCAGGTCCCAGCCTTCGTCCACTTTACGAAGGTTGAGGATGCCGAGACTGTCTGCTCATTTCCGACTTTCCTCCCTGCCTGGAGGCTTCCGCCTCCGCATCTGAACTCGGTTTCCCCTTCTCTCCCCCAAGACGACAGCGAGCTTCTGGGCCAGAGCCGAGGTCCGCTTCACCTGGAGGGAGGCGTGTTGGGTCCTGGAATCCCGGGGCAGCCTGCGCCAGGCGCTCTTGGAGGCTCCTTGGGGCGGAGAAGGGGCCCCCTGGGTCCCAGGCGAGGCCATGGCCATGGGTGGCCCTGGCTCACCAGGGCACGGGAGGCTGCCAGGAACACGGGAAAGCTCTGAGGCCTTGGAACCAACGCAGAGAGCCAGGGAGCTTGCGAAAGGGCGATGAGCTCAGATCTGGCTGCAGCTGGACCTCCCGCCCCCCCCCTCACCCCGAGCCCGCCCGCAGCCCGGCAGCCCCGGCCTTTCTCTGCGCCCAGGGAGAGCACAGCCCCAGAGACGCCGCCAGGAGGGAGGCCTCTGGCCATTCCACAGGGGAGCCGGCGCTGACTCATTTTCCCAAAAAGGCTGCAGCAAAGCTGATATCAGGCCAGCTTCTCAGAGTGCCCGCCCCTCGGCCTACCCTGGGCTGAGGCTTGGCAGCTGCAGCCACCGCCTGGACAGGAGGCTCAGGGTGCTGGCGTCGGGGAGATGGGGGTGCACGGAGTTCAGGTTGCTCGCCAGCCTGGCCGGGTGTGCAGGCCTCATGCAGGAGGGGCTGAGGGTGTCTGGGACAGGGCGGCCCGGCCCCGGGGGCTGCTGGAATGGGCAGCTGAGGGCAAGAGGGGGGCCATGGTGGTGGAAAGCTCCCTGCAGGGCCGGGGTGCACCCTACAGGCATGAATCAGGTCCCCAGAGGGGCAGATGGGCTAGAACCTGGGAGGGCCGAATCCCAGATCCCGTTGACTTCGCTGTGACCTGGAATGAGGGCTCTTCACTTCTCCAGGTCTCGATTTTCTCACATGCAAAAATGGGGCGGGGGCCAGCACCGCCTTGGAGGCTGGGGGTGCGGTGGGGCCATGCGTGAGAGGGAGCCCTGTGCCTGGCCCGGGGAGCCCTCGAGCATCAGCCACGGCGTCCTCCCGCTACCGTCCCTGCTGACCTGCCAGCGCGGCCACCTTCCCTCTGGCTGCTGCACGGCTGAGCGTGGGCGTCTCTTCCAGCCCCGCTGTGCAGCCCGGCGGCCTCCGCCTGCAGCCTCCAGGGCGGCCCTGATGCGCCCGCTTCATGGATGAGGAGAGGAGGCGCGGGGAGGGGAAGCACCTTCTTGACGACGCTACTCTCTCATTCACTGCATGAACGCTTCCTGAGCCTGGCCAGGCCTTGCTCTGGTGCTAGGGAGACACTGGAGGACCTGCCAGACAACATCCCCGTCCCCCTGCACATCACCTTCCCCATGCGCCCGGGCCACACAGCTAGAGGGGAGGGGACGAGATTTGGCTCAGAGCACCCTCCCCCTGCCCTCGAACCCTAGACTTGCTCACTTCTCAGTGCTACGTTTTACCTGGACGCGCGCTGGGAGAAGGCGGGCACAGGACAAGTGCCTGGGCCTCCACGGCCCTTCAGTGGGGCCATGTGTGCATGTGCGCTTATGTGCACACTTCTATCTCTGTGCTTATGTGTGTGTGCCACATGTGTCTATGCATATATGTGTATTTTTGTGTGCATGTGTATGTGTGCAGGCCAGTATGCATGTGTGTGTACATGCATGCGTGTGTGTAGGCTGTGTACATGAATGTATGTATGTGTGCATATCTGTGAACATGTGTACATGTGCATATGTAGGCCGTGTACATGCATGTGTATGTTTGTGTGCACGTGTGCATGCATGTGTGTAGGCTGTGTGGGTGCATGCATGTATATGTTTGTGTGCAGATCTGTGAACATGTGCGTGCATGTGCATGAGCATGCGTGGGCTGTGTGTATACATGAATGTGTGTGTGTACATGTGCATGCATGTGTGTGTAGGCTATGTGTGTACATGCATGTGCATGTTTGTGTGCCTGGTCCTGTGGAAGGAGACCTGCATCCTGCTTTTGGAATTTGAAGGTTTGCTCGACCCCTGGAAAGTGCTGAGTGGTCCCTGCTCCCTGTCTCTCTGAGGATGAGGGGGCAGGACGAAGAGAGACCCAAGGCTCCTGGCCTGGGTCTTAGGTGGCAGGGCCACAGACTTTACTAAAAGATCTGATATGTGGGACCCTCTCCACTCATGCCTTCACCCGGGCCTTGGCTCGTGGGCACGGCCCATAGTGTTTTCACAAAGACTGTTCTGGGTTCAAGGGGGCTCTGCCCACCTTCAAATGACTCCCACCACCCCCTCCTTCCTGGATGGCTTCTGCCCAGGAGTCACCGAGTGGAGTACAGGGCCACCCTGGAGGTCGGGGGTACGGTGGAGGAGAGGGAGGGGCACGGGGCAGTGGTGACACATTTGTTAGAACTTCTGTCTCCTTGTGCTTTGCCTGAAGGCCTCGCTGCCCTTGCCTCTCCCAACCCCACCCAGGGCAGGGCAGCAGAGGTGGGGGGGGTGTTCCCAGATGGCCCCATCCCTGCTCCACGCTCCACCTTGGCTGGTGCCACACGGGTCTTTCTGCCACCTCGCTGGGTGCCCTTTGCCGGGGACAAGCGCAAGTCACTTTATCAGAAGCTGTTGGAGCTGGAGAAGTATCTTTCAAACTGTGTGCCCAGAATTTTCCAGGTTGGAGTCCTGCAGAAACTGGTCCTGCAAAAGGCTTTGGTGGGGGCTGAGAGCTCGAACCCCGTCCCCTGTTGGACAGACGCGTGTTGTCTTGGCGCATCAGGGCTTCTGAGACGCACGCCAAGGGAAAGGTGGTATCCCTGGGAGGAATGGGCAGTATTTGTCAGAGCGGTATTTGGGCTGGAGAAGTTTATAGATGAGTCAGGAGAAATAGAATAAGTTGGTTAGAAAGGTTTTTTTTTTTAAAAAAACGAATTCAGTGGAAACCGTACAGATAACAGGACTCTGCAAAGAGAAACAAAGCCGGACGGAGACAGAGCACGTACCCCACCCTCTGGCTGCAGCAGCCAGGTGAGCAGAGACCAGGGAATTCCAGCCAGGTGGAGTCTGGGGCTCACCAGTTTGCACCAGCAAGGAGTGAGAATTCCTGACAGCGTTTGTATTCTAGCCATTCTAACAAGCATCTAGTGAGAGCTCGTTGTGGTTTTAATTTGCATTTCCCAAATGACAAATGGCCTTGAACATCTTTTTATTTATATTTAATTAGTTGACTTTTTTTTTTTTTTTTTTTTTTTAGGGACAGGGTCTCCCTGTGCTTCCCAGGCTGACATGGAGTGGCACAATCATAGCTCCTTACAGCCTCAAATTCCTGGGCTCAAGTGATCCTCCTGCCTCAGCCTTCCAAGTAGCTGGGACTACAGATGCATGCCACCATGCCCAGCTGATCTTTTACATTTTTTGTCTCACTCTGTTGCCCAGTCTGGTCTCAAATTCCTGGCCTCAAGCAGTCCTCCTGCCTCCCAAAGCGCTGGGATTACAGGTGTGAGCCACCGCCCCACCAGCCTGAAAATCTTTTATACGCTTATTTGCTATCCAAATAGCTTCTTTGCTGATGTGTCTGTTTAGATGTTTGGCCTGTTTTAAAATTTGTTTTGTTGAGTTTTAAGAGTTCTTTCTATACCCTGCATACGAGTCCTTTTAAACAACTATGTGATTTGCAAATATTTTACAACAAGGCCTGGATTTTGAAGGCTTGCTACAAAAGAATTTTAAAATATCTCAATAATTTTTATATTGCATTTCACGTTGAAATAATATTTTGTGTATATATCAGGTTAAATAGTCTATATTTTGAGAATAATTTCACCTGTTTTGCTTTTTTAATGCCAGTGGTAGAAAGTTTTTTGAATTACGTACGTGGCTCAGACTTTCTGTTCCACAGCGCTGGTCTGAAAGAAGGGCCTGCAAGTTATGGCACATGGTCAAATGTGGCCTGTGCATGTTTTTTTTTTTTTTTTGTAAATAAAGTTTTATTGGTGCACGATCACATTCATTTGTTGACACATTGTCTGTAGCTGTTTTCTACCTACAACAGCAGAACTGAGTAGTTGCAACAGAGACCGTGACACACAAAGTTCCACATATTTACAATTAAATACCTGGCCTCTTACAGAAAAAGTCTACTGACCCTGACCCTCCTCCGGAACAGAGTGTGGACGTCTAACCCCCAGAACTATCTCCGTGGAGAGATTATAGGTGGTTTTACATTTTCTTCTTTTTAAGTACTTTTTTTTTTTTTTTGCTAAAGTTTCTGAAATGAAGACATTACTTTTGATGATAAGGAAGAAAAATCATAGATGCTTTTTTATTACAAAATCATGAACTATGGTTGTCAGGGCAAGGTGGCTCACGCCTGTAATCCCAGCACTCTGAGAGGCCAAGGTGGGAGGATGGCTTGAGCTCAGGAGTTTGAGACCAGCCTGAGCAAGAGCGAGAGCCCGTCTCTACCAAAAATAGAAAGAAATTAGCTGCACAACTAAAAAAAAATACATAGAAAAAATTAGCCGGGCATGGTGGTGCGTGCCTGTAGTCCCAGCTACTCGGGAGGCCAAGTAAGGGGGAATGCTTGGGCCCAGGAGTTGGAGGTTGCTGTGAGCTAGGCTGATGCCACGGCACTCTAGCCTGGGCAATAGAGTGAGACACACTCTCTCTCAAATAAAACAAAACAAAAACAACTATGGGATGGTGGATAGCAAAAGGAGGGCGCCAATGGGGCTGCCCTGATAACCAGTCTCTGCCCAGCTCTGAACTGCTCCCGGGAAGGTCCGGGAGGACCCCGGGAAGCCGCTGGCATGGGGAGCCCCCGAATGCCCCTTCCTTTCGCAGGGGCTGTGTAGGTGGGGCTGGGAGGCAGGGGCGCAGGGTCTGCGGAAGCCATGAGCCAGAGGCAGGCCCGAGGAGGCCGGGCCATTCAGCGTGGGGGGTTCGGGAAGAGCAGCCCATCTGGTTTGCATTAGGTTTATAAGGTTGATAGCAAATAAGGGTATTAGAGCTAATTTACTTATTTAGAGAAAGACGACTCAATCCCAGAAACTGTGATTGCGAAGGAGCAGCCTCCTCCTCCTCCTCCTCTGAGGCCTGCAGAGATGGCCCTGGGGCGGTGTGTGGGGGGGGCTGTGCTAAGATTGGTATCTTTTTAAAAATAGCCCTGCAATCACGTGTGGCCCCCCGGGCTGGACTGCGGAACTTCCAGCCCCGCCCCCTCCTGCCCAGCTGGGGCTCCCAAGGGGACCCTGGCCGTGTCCTCCAGCCTCCGGGGGCTCCGGTTCCCACACAGCCTGGGGACCTCAGGTAGCCTCCAGAGTGGGAGGCTCAGGACGGAGCAAACACGTGGCTATATCCACCCCAGCCCAAAGTCCCGCGTCCAGCAAGCTCAGCTCTCTGGATCCCTGGGGCAGCTCTAAGCATCCCAGAGGCCTTGTCCTCGGGCTGAGTCTGTGCGCTGCAGCTGGCAGCAGCCTCCCATCCCAGCTGCCCAGAGCCCAGGTCCCCGACCCATCTCCCCCAGGGACCAGGAATGATGTCATGCGACTTCCTGGCTGAGCTCTGGTTTCCAGAATTCTGGCTGGAAGCAGAGCAGCACTCCCTTTGGCTGGGCTCTATGAAAAGAACTTGGGGGATGGGCATGGTGGCTCACACCTGTAATTCTAGCACTTTGGGGAGGCTGAGGTGGGAGGATCACTTGAGGCCAGGAGTTCAAGACCAGCCTGGGCAAAATAGTGAGCTCCCATCTCTACAAAACACTAAAAAAAATTAGCTGGGTGTGGTGGTATACTCGTGTAGTCCCAGCTACTCGGGAGGCTGAGGCAGGAGGATCGCTTGAGCCCAGGAGTTTGAGGCTGCAGTGAGCTATGATGATGCCACTGCTCTCCAGTCTGGGTGACAGAGTGAGACCCCCATCTCACAAAAAGAAAAAGAACTTGGGTTTTGGAATCAAAGTGGAATAGGTTTGAATCCCAGCTTTGGCAAGTTCTGCTTTGGGGAGCCTCATTTTCCCCACCTGTGAGAGGTCGAAAGTGGTGCCCACAACGCGACCCAGCGGGGAGGCTACACAAGGATAACGGAGTACGATCGCCACGGAGCTGGGCACGGAGTCAGAGAAAGCCGCAGCCACGTGGCTGAGAGAAGGCAGCAGGGGCAAGGTTGTTTGTCAAGATGGGTGCTTTCGAGGCAGGGAGGGAACCTCAGCTTCGGGACCAGCACGTGGCTGTGTGATATCAACTCTGGAACATAGCTGGAGATGCTCTGGAACCTTCTCCCTCCCTTCCTTTTCCCTTTTACAACATACTAGAGGTTCAACATGGCTGAGTCAAGTCACCCGCATTGTTTTTGGACCAAACAGCATATTGTAGATTTGCTAGACTGAAGATTCCTTCTCCAAAGTTTATATTTGTAATCTTGATAGCCCGATGAGATCCCATTCATGTGCTATAAGGACCCCAGGAGTTCAGGGATGGTTGGATCCAGGTGCTTGAATAATGAAGTAGAAATGTGTCTCTCTCCATTCCCTGGGTTCTGCTTTGCTCTAGCGTGGGTTTGTTTCAGGGGGTTTTTCTCCATGTACTGGCCTCTGGCAGCTCGACTCACATGACATCAGTTTGCTCATGTCATTGCGAAGAGCTTGCTTCATTCTCAGCTGCCCCAGGGACATGCTGGGTTGACTCTTACTTAGCCACGTACCATCTCTGAACCAATCGATGTGCCTTTGTTTTTCTGGGACTGAGTCCTATGTTCGCCATGTAACCAAAGGGTGATATGATCCACCACCCAAATCTTGTGGGCTGATGACGAGAAAGGCATAGTTTTCATAAGAAAGTGGAGGAAAATCCCAGAAATACTGTGTTTCTCCGAAAATAAGACCTACCCATAAAATAAGCCCTAGCAGGATTTCTAAGCATTTGCGCAATAGAAGCCCCACCCCGAAAATAAGACCTAGTGACGGGCGTGGCTACGCAGCGCGTCTGCACAACCCGTGCATTTCCTTGTGGAGCGGGAAAGGAGACGAGCAGCCCTTCTCATCTGCCCTGTCATGACAGCTGCTATCCCAGAGGTGACCGGAAAGGTGTGGGCAGCCCCACCAACAAGGTCGGCTCCCTCTGTCAGGTCCGGGCCATCCTGCGCGTGCTGCACGCTGAGGTATTGTGTGTCCCCAGGGGGAAGAAGGAAAGCAGGCTACATGGATAAGAGCTCATCTAATTGAGAGCTCTGTGGCTCCACACGAGAGATCGGGGCCGATGGTCCTAAAGGAAATAGAGTCGCAAGAAATTCAGGGTGGAACTCGGGGTTTGGAGAGTGATGATGATGTTCCAGAAGACGACGACTTAACTCTATTTGAATAAATGTACATGTACTGTACTTAAAAAAATAACAACACATCCCCTGAAAATAAGCCCTAGGGTGTCTTCTTAAAGAAGAATAAATATAAGACCCTGCCTTATTTTCGGGGAAACAGGGTAATAGAGGTCAGGTGGCCAACAAAGGCTGATCTGCACAGAGCTTGAAGTGCTGCCACTGGATACACCCCCTTGAGACCTTTTGAAGAATAGAGCCTTGCCCTGTGTCCTACCCTCCCGCTACCCTTTCCCTGTGTCCTACCCTCCCGCTACCCTTTCCCTGTGTCCTACCCTCCGCTACCCTTTCCCTGTGTCCTACCCTCCCCTACCCTTTCCCTGAACCTACCCTCCCGCTACCCTTTCCCTGTGTCCTACCCTCCCCTACCCTTTCCCTGAACCTACCCTCCCGCTACCCTTTCCCTGTGTCCTACCCTCCACTACGCTTTCCCTGTGTCCTACCCTCCCACTACCCTTTCCCTGTGTCCTACCCTCCCCTACCCTTTCCCTGTGTCCTACCCTCCACTACCCTTTCCCTGTGTCCTACCCTCCCCTACCCTTTCCCTGTGTCCTACCCTCCCGCTACCCTTTCCCTGTGTCCTACCCTCCGCTACCCTTTCCCTGTGTCCTACCCTCCCGCTACCCTTTCCCTGTGTCCTACCCTCCCCTACCCTTTCCCTGAACCTACCCTCCCGCTACCCTTTCCCTGTGTCCTACCCTCCACTACGCTTTCCCTGTGTCCTACCCTCCCACTACCCTTTCCCTGTGTCCTACCCTCCCCTACCCTTTCCCTGTGTCCTACCCTCCACTACCCTTTCCCTGTGTCCTACCCTCCCCTACCCTTTCCCTGTGTCCTACCCTCCCGCTACCCTTTCCCTGTGTCCTACCCTCCGCTACCCTTTCCCTGTGTCCTACCCTCCCGCTACCCTTTCCCTGTGTCCTACCCTCCGCTACCCTTTCCCTGTGTCTTACCCTCCCCTACCCTTTCCCTGAACCTACCCTCCCGCTACCCTTTCCCTGTGTCCTACCCTCCCCTACCCTTTCCCTGTGTCCTACCCTCCCCTACCCTTTCCCTGTGTCCTACCCTCCCCTACCCTTTCCCTGTGTCCTACCCTCCCGCTACCCTTTCCCTGTGTCCTACCCTCCCGCTACCCTTTCCCTGTGTCCTACCCTCCCGCTACCCTTTCCCTGTGTCCTACCCTCCGCTACCCTTTCCCTGTGTCCTACCCTCCCGCTACCCTTTCCCTGTGTCCTACCCTCCGCTACCCTTTCCCTGTGTCTTACCCTCCCCTACCCTTTCCCTGAACCTACCCTCCCGCTACCCTTTCCCTGTGTCCTACCCTCCCCTACCCTTTCCCTGTGTCCTACCCTCCCCTACCCTTTCCCTGTGTCCTACCCTCCCGCTACCCTTTCCCTGTGTCCTACCCTCCCGCTACCCTTTCCCTGTGTCCTACCCTCCCGCTACCCTTTCCCTGTGTCCTACCCTCCCCTACCCTTTCCCTGTGTCCTACCCTCCGCTACCCTTTCCCTGTGTCCTACCCTCCCGCTACCCTTTCCCTGTGTCCTACCCTCCCGCTACCCTTTCCCTGTGTCCTACCCTCCCGCTACCCTTTCCCTGTGTCCTACCCTCCCGCTACCCTTTCCCTGTGTCCTACCCTCCCGCTACCCTTTCCCTGTGTCCTACCCTCCCCTACCCTTTCCCTGTGTCCTACCCTCCGCTACCCTTTCCCTGTGTCCTACCCTCCTGCTACCCTTTCCCTGTGTCCTACCCTCCCGCTACCCTTTCCCTGTGTCCTACCCTCCCGCTACCCTTTCCCTGTGTCCTACCCTCCCGCTACCCTTTCCCTGTGTCCTACCCTCCCCTACCCTTTCCCTGTGTCCTACCCTCCGCTACCCTTTCCTGTGTCCTACCCTCCCCTACCCTTTCCTGTGTCCTACCCTCCCCTACCCTTTCCCTGTGTCCTACCCTCCCACTACCCTTTCCCTGTGTCCTACCCTCCCGCTACCCTTTCCCTGTGTCCTACCCTCCCGCTACCCTTTCCCTGTGTCCTACCCTCCCCTACCCTTTCCCTGTGTCCTACCCTCCCCTACCCTTTCCGTGTGTCCTACCCTCCCCTACCCTTTCCCTGTGTCCTACCCTCCCGCTACCCTTTCCCTGTGTCCTACCCTCCCGCTACCCTTTCCCTGTGTCCTACCCTCCGCTACCCTTTCCCTGTGTCCTACCCTCCCGCTACCCTTTCCCTGTGTCCTACCCTCCGCTACCCTTTCCCTGTGTCCTACCCTCCCGCTACCCTTTCCCTGTGTCCTACCCTCCCGCTACCCTTTCCCTGTGTCCTACCCTCCGCTACCCTTTCCCTGTGTCCTACCCTCCGCTACCCTTTCCCTGTGTCCTACCCTCCTGCTACCCTTTCCCTGTGTCCTACCCTCCGCTACCCTTTCCCTGTGTCCTACCCTCCGCTACCCTTTCCCTGTGTCCTACCCTCCCGCTACCCTTTCCCTGTGTCCTACCCTCCGCTACCCTTTCCCTGTGTCCTACCCTCCCGCTACCCTTTCCCTGTGTCCTACCCTCCCGCTACCCTTTCCCTGTGTCCTACCCTCCCGCTACCCTTTCCCTGTGTCCTACCCTCCCCTACCCTTTCCCTGTGTCCTACCCTCCGCTACCCTTTCCTGTGTCCTACCCTCCCCTACCCTTTCCTGTGTCCTACCCTCCCCTACCCTTTCCCTGTGTCCTACCCTCCCGCTACCCTTTCCCTGTGTCCTACCCTCCCGCTACCCTTTCCCTGTGTCCTACCCTCCCGCTACCCTTTCCCTGTGTCCTACCCTCCCCTACCCTTTCCCTGTGTCCTACCCTCCCCTACCCTTTCCGTGTGTCCTACCCTCCCCTACCCTTTCCCTGTGTCCTACCCTCCCGCTACCCTTTCCCTGTGTCCTACCCTCCCGCTACCCTTTCCCTGTGTCCTACCCTCCGCTACCCTTTCCCTGTGTCCTACCCTCCCGCTACCCTTTCCCTGTGTCCTACCCTCCGCTACCCTTTCCCTGTGTCCTACCCTCCCGCTACCCTTTCCCTGTGTCCTACCCTCCCGCTACCCTTTCCCTGTGTCCTACCCTCCGCTACCCTTTCCCTGTGTCCTACCCTCCGCTACCCTTTCCCTGTGTCCTACCCTCCCGCTACCCTTTCCCTGTGTCCTACCCTCCGCTACCCTTTCCCTGTGTCCTACCCTCCGCTACCCTTTCCCTGTGTCCTACCCTCCCGCTACCCTTTCCCTGTGTCCTACCCTCCGCTACCCTTTCCCTGTGTCCTACCCTCCCGCTACCCTTTCCCTGTGTCCTACCCTCCGCTACCCAGATACCCTGCGATGATTTCATTAGGGTATTAACAGGGGTCAGGGCTATCTGATTAAGTCATCACTTAGCACAGGCAGGGACTTGAGGTCCTCGGGCAGAGGTCAAGCAAACTGTACCGGAAGCCTGAGTGGGAGGCTCTGGCATTCGGAGGATAGCGTGAGAGCCCCTGGTGTGGGTGCTGGAAGTTTCCAAACAGACGGGGAGAGAGAGGGTCTGCAGACAGGCTGCACAATTGCACAATCCTCCCCCTGGGCCCGGCCCCATCACGCACCGCTCCCGAGTGGCTCCTCCAGGCCAGGCTCTGGCGTCCCTGTGCAGGGACAGTCCGCGCCAGGTGGAGCCAGTGGCCCCGGCCAACGGATGCGTCTGTGTTTACACGCCAGGCTCCCTCCCACTCAGCCTCTGACGTTGGGCTTCCACATGGGCTCCGCGTCCAGACTGGAGTCGCCAGGAGCGTGAGGAGCGTGTGCGGTCTGGCCGTTATTGCGTCTCCGCGGCCTGGCGCAGTGCTGGAACGCGGTGAGCGCCTTGTGCTTGGATGGAGAGTGGGTGGGTGGGTGGCCAGCTGGGGAGACGGCTGAGTGGACAGACGGATGGGCGGCTGCCCAGAAGGTGGTGGGAGGCAGAGTCACATGACTGCGTCTTGGGGCCAGGGCGCCTGGGTTCAGATCCCACATCTGCTCTTCTCTGCCTTGCTCGCTTCCGGTGCCTTTTTAGCCTCTCTGGGACTCCGTTTTCTGCCCAGGTGTCCTACCGCCCGTTTTTACTTCAAAGGTGATCGTGGAGATGATCTGAGATGTGACGTGTAAAAGCGCTTTTCACAGTGCCTGCCCCTCGCCAAGAGCCCAGTAACTGGGACTCGCCTTGTCCTTGTTCATTTGTTTGTCAAGGAATATTTATTTAAGAAGCTGGCGGCTTCCTAGGCACTGGGGACCCAGCCAGGGTGATACGGCATCTCCGCCCGCCAGGAGCTAACATTTCTATGGGATGCCGCTTCCCTTTTGCCTTTTAGAGCACTTATTTCAATTTATGCAAATTTTTAGTGCCTGTATTTTTTTTAAAGAGTCCTCCCTTAGTGGACCATGTGTCCAGCCAGGTGCGGTTTCATTCACAGCTGCGTATCAAAGACAGAGCAAATGATTATTCTCCTTCCAGATGCTCAGGCCAAGTGCCCCAGGCTCTGCCTTCTCTCCACCCTGCCAGGCCTCGGTCGGGCGGCTCAGATCCCGTCCGCTCTGCCTTCAAAATACACCCGGAATCCAACTTCCCCTCCCACCTTCCCTGCGACCGCTAGCTCTCTGGCCAGGCGCCCCAGTCCTTTGCTGGAATCCTGCTGGCTGGTCTCTGTCTTCCACCCCGAGGGTCCCACCCTGCCTCAGACAGAGTGACCACGACACGCCCATTCTCTCCCCGTGGTCCCAGCTCCCCCAAAGTAACCCCAACGAGCTACAGTGACTTCCAGGCCCCCGCGGGACCGGCTCCAGCCCAGACCCCGACTCTCAGCATCTCCCCGTTGCCCTGGCTGCTCTGGCCCTGGGCCTGGCTGACCCTCCCGGGTGCCGGGCTCGCTCCTCCCTGGGGCTGCGCACGACATTTTGCTTTCTCACGGGGAAAGCTCTGCTCGGCCATCGGAACGCGCCTCCCTCCCTCCCTCAGTGCCCACTTGTCAGCGAGGCCTTCCCTGGCCACTCTGTCTACACGCTGCCACCGTCCTTCCCCTGGCACTTCTTGTCCGCTCTCCCTGACCTTTTCTCTGCTTAGCACGTTTCTACCTAACAGACACTATGTCTCGTCTCTGTCTGTTTCCTCCCTGTCAGAACATATATCCCCCGAGGGCAGATGCCTTGTGTTCACTGCCGTATCCTCCGTGATTAGCTTAGTGCCTGGCACATAGTAGGTGCTCGGTGAATCTCTGATGAATTATTAATGTTATGATGACCATGACTACCACTGTTGCTGTTGCCGTCACTCTCTTCCTCTCGGAGGGCACTCTAACTGGGGCGCTCGTCCCCGCCTATATTGTATGTGTACTCTTGTGTCCCTGTGCAACTGACCGTACCCATCGCCTCCTGTGCACGTGTTTCCAATCTGCGAATGGCACGGGGACTGCTGTATGCCTTCTCTGAGGTCTCGCCCAGTGAAAACATGCTAAGGCCGTGCAGTGGGTTAAACAGTGTCCCTTTGTCCTGAGATGTGACCATATCCCGCTCCCTGGAACCTGTGCATGTCACCTCATGTGGCAAAGGAGTGACCATTTATGTGACAGAGACGTGACAAGTTAAGGATCTTAGGAGGGAGCTGACCCAGGACTGCCCAGGTGGGCCCTAAATCCTCACAAGAGACACAGAGAGGAGACAGAGGGGAGGGGAAAGCAGCTGACCTCAGAGCGGAGTCCACAGGAGAGACGCGGCCCCAAGTTCAGGGACGTCAGCGGCCCCCAGAGCGGGAAGAGCTGAGGACGCCTCGTCCTCCATGAGAGCCTCTGAGTGGGGAGCACGGCCCGCCGACACCTTGATTTCAGGTTTTAGGCCTCCAGGACTAAGACGGAGTAGATTTCTGTTTGAAGCCACAGAGTTGGTGGTGCTCTGTCACAGCAGCCTGGGACACCAATGCAGGCCGTGACTCCACCAAGCCAGCCGGCGCCCGGACGGCCACGGTGGCCGCTGCCGAGGACGGGGCTCTCGGGCTCCAGGCTGGGGACTTGCCATCTCTGCCCAGCTGGCACTTGGCCTCGGGCCGGCGCCCAGCCCCGGAGGCGGTCTGCTGGGAGGACGGTGAGCCAGGAGCGCCGACCCCTTCCCAGGGCTGCACAGAAACACCTGCGGCTTTGAACTCGACGCCCAGCCAGTGTTCGGGTTTCAGCAGCCACATAGGTGGGGGCTTGGGGGCGGGTCTGTGTCCCCGTGACCTGGGGAACAGTGTCCTTTGCGTGCCGTCTCCACTTCCATGGTTTATGTGAATGAGCCACCGCGTCTGCACATCTCAAGCGAGCTCACCTATGAAAATGTGACTCCCAGGCTGCTGGCACGGGTCTTCGGAGAGTCCCGTCGCCGGGTGGCTGGCGCAGCTCTGCGGACCGCGGGCTCAGCTGGGCGCTGTGCCAGCTTCGTGGGAAGGGTCGCTGGTGGTGGCGCTTTCCCCGCACGCGGCTTCTCCTGAGCTACCTTCCCCGCTGCCTCCGCTCGAGACCGCAAAGAGGCAGGGAAGGAAGAGACGGCCTGACCCTGCAGCCTCCATCTGGGGCAGCTGCTTGGGGGATTTACTCCAGGCTCAGGGACTGTAGTGCAGAGAGGCTCATGGGGACACAGAGAGGCTCATGGGAGGGCAGAGGAGGCTCATGGGGATACATAGAGGCTCATAGGATGGCACAGGAGGCTCATGGGGACACAGAGAGGCTCATGGGAGGGCAGAGGAGGCTCATGGGGACACAGAGAGGCTCATGGGGACACAGGCTCATGGAAGGGCAGAGGGGGCTCATGGGGACACAGGCTCATGGGGACACAGAGAGGCTCATGGGAGGGCAGAGGAGGCTCATGGGGACACAGAGAGGCTCATGGGGACACAGAGAGGCTCATGGGAGGGCAGAGGAGGCTCATGGGGATACAGAGAGGCTCATAGGATGGCACAGGAGGCTCATGGGGACACAGAGAGGCTCATGGGAGGGCAGAGGAGGCTCATGGGGACACAGAGAGGCTCATGGGAGGGCAGAGGAGGCTCATGGGGACACAGAGAGGCTCATGGGGACACAGAGAGGCTCATGGGGACACAGAGAGGCTCATGGGAGGGCAGAGGAGGCTCACAGGGACAAAGAGAGGCTCATGGGAGGGCAGAGGAGGCTCATGGGGACACAGAGAGGCTCATGGGAGGGCAGAGGAGGCTCATGGGGACACAGAGAGGCTCATGGGGACACAGAGAGGCTCATGGGGACACAGAGAGGCTCATGGGAGGGCAGAGGAGGCTCACAGGGACAAAGAGAGGCTCATGGGAGGGCAGAGGAGGCTCATGGGGACACAGAGAGGCTCATGGGAGGGCAGAGGAGGCTCACAGGGACAAAGAGAGGCTCATGGGAGGGCAGAGGAGGCTCATGGGGACACAGAGAGGCTCATGGGGACACAGAGAGGCTCATGGGAGGGCAGAGGAGGCTCACAGGGACAAAGAGAGGCTCATGGGAGGGCAGAGGAGGCTCATGGGGATACAGAGAGGCTCATGGGAGGGCAGAGGAGGCTCACAGGGACAAAGAGAGGCTCATGGGAGGGCAGAGGAGGCTCATGGGGACACAGAGAGGCTCATGGGAGGGCAGAGGAGGCTCACAGGGACAAAGAGAGGCTCATGGGAGGGCAGAGGAGGCTCATGGGGACACAGAGAGGCTCATGGGAGGGCAGAGGAGGCTCACAGGGATAAAGAGAGGCTCATGGGATGGCAGAGGAGGCTCATAGGGACACAGACTCAGCTCATAGGACTCAGCGCTGTGCAGGGGCCGCACGGGCTCTGGGAAGCTGCCCTGGCTCTGGCTGACTTGTGAGGAACCCTTGGGTGCTTCTGAGAAAGTTTAAATCAACTTTATCTCGTTCCAGAACTGACCGAGCTGCCCTGTGTCGGCAGGTGTGGCCACGGAGGATGATGAGGTCACCGGGAAGCCTCCCATGGTGTGGGGCAGAAAACGTGGACTTGTTATCCCTGAAGCCAGGTACCTACATCTGTCTACGTGTATGTCTGTGCGTGTGCGTCTACATACGTGTATGCGTCTGCATATACGTACGCTTCATAAGCTAATGTTGTTGAGGAACAATCTGCCTGCGATACGGCACTCCCCTCGCAAGTGTGCAGTGGGGTTGTCACGCGTACCCGGGCAACTGCCGCCTGATCCGAGAGCACTCACTTCCACCCTCCCAGAAAGCCCCTCCCGCCCTTGCCACCATGCCCTCCCTGCCCCGGCTGCAGGCACCCTCATCGGCTGCCGCTCGCTCTAGAACATCCCGTCGGGGGCCGCACGTGCGCCTCGTTTGTTCCTGGTTCCTGCTGCCCCGTGTCGGGCTCGCGAGAGTCACCTGTTTCTGCGTTGTCAGCCACCCAGCTGAGCCGTGGTCCGTCTCACCTATAGCGCACCTGTGGGTCGTCTTCAGTTCGGGGCTCTTGAGAATAAGCGTGTTGTGAGCATCTTGTGAGCAAGTGTGTTGTGGACTGTTCTCATTTCTTTGGGGTGAACATACCTGGGAGTGGAATCCACTTGACATTATGTTGTGTTCAGTCCGACCAGAGGTGGGGACTGACTGTTCACAAACCTCTTCCCTCTTCGTCTTGGGCCCCCAGCGGGGCCACACTTTCCAGCAGTCCCTGTGGTCAGGTGAGGCCCCAGGGCAAGCTGTGCCCATGGAACAGAGAGAAGGGACGACGCCACTTCCAGGCCTGGCCCCAAAACCTTCCTGCGCCCCCACCCCCCTCCGCGTGCTCCCCGCACCCCAGGCTGCAGGGTCAGAGACTCGGGGACGGAGCCCCGAGATTTGTGCATTAACAAACCCTCCAGAAGTTCTCGTGGCCATGGAGTTTGAGAACAACTAGAAGGTTCTTCTGATCTAGAAGGTTCTAAGGAGCAGAGGAGAATACACCCTCTTGCATTCCAGAAGGAGCCTTGGGGAGGGGACCGTGGCCCTTGGCGATGAGCGCAGTGAGGACCTGTCTGCCGGGTGGTTTCCATAGAAACGAGGGGGCCGGAGAGCTGAGGTTTCTGGAGCCACGTTGAGTGGACGGGTTCCTGGGGGCGTGACATGTGCCCCTCCTGGGGCATCGGGGCCCTGGGACCGGTCATCGGGGTTCAGGTGCTGGCCAGGCGGGCGGCCCTCCTGCCCTGCCGGCAGGCTAATTAGGCCACATCTGGATCCAATTAGCCGTGGAGTCTCCTCCGAGGCCAGGGCCGCCTTTATCACCCCATGGCAGGGCCGCCGCGACAGGAGAAAAATGGCTGGTGATACGCTCTGCTTCCTGGGGAGCTGCATGCGCAGGGTGGGGAGCGTGTGGGCTGTGGGTGGGTGACCAGAGGACCAGCCACTGCCCCGCTAGGGGACGGATGACCGCATGGGGGCAGGCGTGGGAACCTCACCCTGCAGTTTGCGATCTGCAGGGTCCTCGTGGAGGCGGAAGGAGTCGCGGGGGCTTGTTAACACCTGGCCTGCTGCACAGTGCACGTTGTGACAGAGGTTTTTAGCTACACCTGCAGTGACAAAAGGGTGTTTTCCTCGGCTTCCTCGGAACTTTGTAGATTAGTTTTCTCAAGCCCTGGCCCCAGGAGGCTAGCAGGGAGGGCGTGTTGAAGCGCAGATTGCCCGCCCTGCCCTCGGTTTCTGACTCGGTGGGCCTGGCCTGGGGCCCGGGGACCTGCTCTTCCCACATGTTCCCAAGGGGTGCAGTTTGTCCCGGGACCTTGGTCTGGGGGCCTCGGTTCCAGGTCATCACGGGTCCCAAACTTGACCCCACAACGGACTCCGTCTGAGAGCTTCACAGCAGCCCTTCAAAGTTGAGGCCGTTTCTACCCCGAGTTAGACACAGCACCGGGGTGGACGAGGGGCCCAAGGTAACTCAGGAGCCCAGGCTGCCCCGGTCCAGGCGCAGAGCCCTAGAAGGTAAAAGTCAGTCCCGTGGGGTCAAGGCCGGGGCAGCTCCTCCGCCCGGCACACAGTGGGGCCTCGGGGCCTGTGGTCACCGCGCCACGCAGGGCAGTTCCCGGAGCCCTGTGGTTTTCCCCAGGCAGGGGGCTTTCCCGAGTCACCACTAGGTCAGAACGTGGCAGACACCGCGCCACCCCCCGTCCCCGGGGACTTCATTTAGCCAAGTATCTGAACGTAAATTTAAGAAGCTTCCAGGGAGTCACAAAGGGTTAAAAAACTCAACATCCCCTTTTAGTGCTGCCTATCCTCCCACCTCCTGCCTGCCTTTTTGCTTTTCTGCTTCTGATCTGCACTGACCTCGAGACCAAATGACTGGGTGTGCTGGTGGTGTGCGCAAAGCAAGAGTCAACGGGCTCCTGGAGGGGCCCGTAGGCGCCACAAAGGGGAGGCAAAGCTGTCACCCCGTTCCTTGGCAGGGTCACCTCCCCAGCAAAGCACACGGGCCTTGAGGGCTGCGGCCGATCTCCCTGCGGCGCCCAGAGTCTCAGCCTGTGTGCCAGTTCCTGGGGTCCCCGCCCGGTTCAGGTTCGTCAGGCCTGGGGGAAGCAGGCGCTCAGAACCGGGGGTTCTCCAAGGAGGAGCTGTGCTTGCCATTAGCGGGAGCTTTGCAGGGTCCTGGTGCCCAGGTCGCATCCCAGGGGTTCTGCTCCAAGTGGCCCGGAGTGGCGCCCAGCCAGGGCACGCAGTTCTAAGGTGCACCCAGGGCCGAGACGCGCACATTGACACCGAGGAGCTTAGATGTCGCAGGGCCACGATTTATTTCCACAGCCAAAAAATAAAAAAAAATGCCAGTACCATTTCTCTTTAAATAAAAATGTAATATTTTAATTACTATAAACAGGAATATCTTTCTTAAAATAGAATTACATTTAACAACTCTTAACTAATACTCGACAGTTCTAGAATGCTTACTGCACAGCAGGTGCCGTGCTTAGCATTTTGCAGATGTGGCATTTAAGCTTTGCAGCAGCCAACCGAGATATAAACTGTTACTGGCCTCATTTACACAGGGGAGAGGACAAAGAGGGGCCACAGGGCTGGCTGGGGGCGGGGGCTGGGCTTTGGCCGGGACAGGTGGGCTCGGGCCTGTGCACGCAACCAACCACACCCGGCCCTGCAGAGCTCCGCTAGCACAGCCTGAGCCGGGCGATGCTCAGATGGGCTGGTTATGCTACGTCTGTGTCATGTTAAAAAAAATACATAATTATTAAAACAAAGAGGTGTTCCCTAGGTACCACCTAAAATCATTTAGCTGCTGGAAGCAGACAGCTTGCTCTTTGGGAAATGCTGGGGCAGAGAGAGAACACCTGTGTGGGAGTTTGGTTTGTGTTGGAATAATAGATCTGTCCCCAAGGCTGTGGGACCTGGGTAAAGGCTTGTCACCTCCCTGACCGCCAGGGTCCAGGTGAGAGGTTAACGCCCACAGCGGTGGTCAGCAGGCCGGTTTCCTAGCAGAGCCCGCCAGGGTTCTGAGATGCAGCTGTCGGCCCCGTGGGCCTGTAACCCGGGCGTCCTGCAGAGGCTGGGGGAACCAGCAGGTGGGCAGCAGGTCAGTCTGCAAATCGGGCTGAAAGAGACCTAAAAGAATGGGATGGAAGTGTGACCTTCTCTCCTCCAAATAATCTCAAAGGCAATAATAAACCTTGGTTGCAGATCAAGGGTCTTCAATGTTTTTGTGACCAAACCTCCCTCCAGTGATGGCTGTGGCACCTCCCACACCACCCCGAGCCCCTACGGTGTGGTGGGTCTTAGTCCGTCTGACAGCTGCCCTTACCAAACCATAATCAATTAATGAATCCCCAGAGTAATGGCAGATGTTTACCCAATAAAATAAAATTAGATGTACAAAATGAGACGTACATTCTAACGCAGCAGGCAGAATGTTAAAACTCTAAGAGGAAAACATAGGAGAATACCTTCATTACATCGGATTCAGAACAACTTTTCGTAAACAACATACAACTGTCACACGCCATAGAGGAATCTGACAAATTCGACAGTATTAGATTAAAACACAAAACTCTTCTGTTCTTAACAAACACACTATGAACAAAATGGGGCGGTGGGGGTGGTGGGGGGTGAGAGCCACAGACTAGCAGAGGAAGGACATTTGCAACTTGAATGCCTGTCCTGGCCTGGAGTTACTGCACGACAGACGTCCACATGCACTGCAGGTGGCTCTCCCGTTTCCTCATCTATAAATTTTCTTAAAATTATATTAGATGGCATCTGCAATGTGCTTAGAGCAGCATTTAATACATCCTAGGCAGTAGTTATTGTCATCGTCATTACCCATGTTTGTAAAAACAGTTTTAAACAAGTCAATAATAAAAGATAATCCGAGAGAAAAGTATGCGAGGATTTGAAACAGGTAAATCGCAGGAGATGAAAACAGTGTACTCACTGCTGAAAAGGTCCGGGGAAGTGAGTGACCACTGAGATAACCTTTCAGCCTCACCATATTGACAAAACTTAGAAGTGTGATAGCACCAACTGTCACCGGTACACCCAGCGACATGGGTCTGCGTGGTGCAAACGTATGAATGCCTGGAAGCACTCTCTGATCATAGCGACTGGGCAACAGCCAGTAAAATCGACACACTATGTCCATTTCCTGGAGAAAGTCTTGCAAAGGTGTATTTCACATGCATGGATGCGTGTGGGAGGACATTCCCTGCAACAATGTAGCAGCCAAACCCCCAGCTGCTTGTGTAGCAGGAGCCTGGCTGTGAGCGCTCTGTGTACCCAGAGGCAGGACAGTAACCGAGCTCGTTCAACAGAGTATTTTGTATCTATGTCCACTAGCTCTAAAAAGAGACTTTGGGGGTAAAGAAAAGTTCCAAAAGGAAATGTCAATATGCTACTTATTTTCTTTTTTTAAATGAAAAGTAGTGCTGCAGGCTGTTTGGGGTATATATATATATATATATATATATGAGTAATAGTAAAAGAACAAAAGCACTCCTGGGAGTGACTTAATAGTGGAGACTTTTTAGGAGGAGGGGAACCGGGGAGGGACTTCCGGGGTCTTCAAACCCAGGGTGGTGTCCTGTCTTCTGAAACCACAGGAGTCGTAAGCGCGCATGGCCGGATGGCAGGGCGTGTGGCACCCGTGGTTCGGTCCTGCTGACGGGGACGTCCCGACCTGCCTGGCACTCGCCCTTGCAGAGCCTGCGCCTTCAGGTCTTCAGCCAGCGTCAGCAACACGCGGGATGTGTGTGTTTATGGACTCCGGGGGCTGGGGAAGCGAGCCCCACGCTCCTCACTCGCCAAGCCTTTGTTCCCAAGCCAGAGAGGCAGCGCCCAGGCCCCGCAGGGAAAGTGCCGGCGGGCGGACAAGGTGGGTGCGGGGGGCGGGCAGGCGGCCGGCCAGGGTGGGCGGCCACCAACCTGGAAGGGGGCCGCGTTCTCCCAGAAACGGTCTCCAATGGGGCGTGAACGGCCAAATATTAGCCTGCCACATAACAGGGGGTGAGAAAATGTCGGTCTGTTTCTTGTAGTTGATGCAGAAAGACTATTTAAATCTATGAAATGTCAAAAAAAAGAAAAAAGAAAGAAAGAAAAGTCGTGTGTGTTGGCGGGGAGGGAGGGCCATGTGTCTGATGGCGAGATTCCTGTGCGTGGTCTTGTTGTGGTCGCTTGAATTCCTTCCAAACGGGCCTTTCTTTCTCCTCCCCGCCCCCCGTGGAAAGGGCCCCCGCTCCGTATTTTACGTGTTGTGATTTCACTGAGCCCTTCCAGTTGGTCGTCAGCAGTTCATTTGTGCCAGGGCCTTCTGTAAACTCTGCGCTCGGGTCTCCCGACCTGACCACCCACCGAAACAGGCTGTCTAAACAGCGTGCGTCTGGGCCTCAGACACAGCAAGTGAGTTAAGGATGGATCCCGTCCAAGGATTTTTTTTTTCTCTTTCTTCTCCCAGCAGAGGTGGTGGGGGTTGGGTGGGAGAGCCCGGGGCAGACCCCGGCGGCCCCCCGGGCCCCGCTCAGATGTGGCCTTTTGAAGTCGGAGGGAAATGGCCCCTGCGTGTGGACGTTCTTCTCCACGGTTGTCCTCGAGTCACCGCCCTGCGCTTAGACCCCCCAGATCGTGCCCGTAACTGGCGCTTCGTACCCCCTGACCCATCTCTTTCCATTTCTCCCATCCCCAGCCCCAGGCAGCCTCCAATCTACCCTCGGCGTCCATGAGTGCAACTTCTTTAGGTTTCATATGTACGATCATTTCGTGTTTGCCCTTCCGTGCCTGGCCTATTTCACTTAGCATAGCGTGGTCCAGGTTCGCACAAGTTGTCGCAAACGGGAGGATTTCCTTCTTTACGGCCGAATAATATCCCACCGTTTTGTAATCCATTCATCTATGAAACTGTTTTTTCGATTTCTTTTTTGCTGTCGTTGTTATTTTTTATCTTTTTTATCCCCAAAATCATGGCTCGTTGGATATTAAAATGTTTTTTAAAGGCCAGGCACAGTAGCTCACGCCTGTAATCCCAGCACTCTGGGAGGCAGAGGCGGGAGGATCGCTTGAGGTCAGGAGTTCGAGACCAGCCTGAGCAAGAGCGAGACCCCCATCTCTACTAAAAACAGAAAAATTAGCCTGTCATCATGGCGCATGCCTGTAGTCCCAGTTACACAGGAGGCTGAGGCAGGAGGGTCACTTGAGCCCAAGAATTGGAGGTTGCAATCAGCTATGATGATGTCACTGCATAGTTTGAGAGCATTGGCTGTTACAGCCATGTCTTGTTTCTGTAAAAGTTTCTATGCAGACCAACATGGGTCCTCTGAACATGCCTGGAGTAGGACTTGTCAGAGAAGTTCAGGGACCTCTGAAACACCACTATTGTGGGTCGAATCATGTCCTCCTAAGAGATACGAAACACCACTATTGTGGGTCGAACCGTGTCCTCCTAAGAGATACGAAACACCACTATTGTGGGTCGAACCGTGTCCTCCTAAGAGATACGAAACACCACTATTGTGGGTCGAACCGTGTCCTCCTAAGAGATACGAAACACCACTATTGTGGGTCGAACCGTGTCCTCCTAGGAGACACGCCCATGTCCTAACCTTCAGTGAGGTTATTTGGAAATGGGGTCTTTGCAGACATCATTGAGTTAAGACGAGGTCATACCGGGTTGGCGTGTGCCCTAATCCAATGACCGTTGTCCTTATAAGAAAAGGCTCGGACATGGAGACACACACACAGGGAAGGCGGCCACACGGAGGCAGAGGCAGCCGTTGGAGAGATGAGGCTACCAGCCAAGGCATGCCAAGGATTACGGGCAACGCCAGGAGCCGGGAGAGGCAGGGAGCCACGATTCCCTGGAGCCGTCAGAGAGGACATGGCCTTGCTGACTGACACCTTGGCTTTGAACTTCTGGACTCCAGAACTGTTTGAGAATTTCTATTTTTTCAAGCCTCCCGGTTGGTAGCACTTTGTCACGGCAGCCCTAGGGAACGAATGCCATCACGAACCAGTTAGTGATGGAAATGGGGTTTGAACCCAGGGCTTGCTGGCTCCTGGGCCCTCCCCTCTCCCCGGGGCGGTGAGGACGGATGGCTTTGCCACGGCCTCCGGCTCCCCCTTTTGAAGGTTCCACGTGGGCCTGGCTCTCAGATCATCTCCTCCTGCCTCGAGCTCTGTGGGTTCAAAGCCAAAACCATTGCAGTTTAATCATCGTCTGTCCTGGAATTACCCGAACCAACCAGACCGGATTGCGCTGGCTGTCTAGCCCACCAGCACTTTGTTCTTCCTAAAATTCTCCTCCGAAATGCGGTCAGAGGAGGAGTTGACGTTGTCCCCCGGGAGGTATCACAGCTGCCTTCTCCGCCCGCCCCCTGCCCCGGCACCCATCCCACGAGGCTGGCGTTCCCTGACAACGCCCTTGCAGCATCTTGTGCAAAATTATGTTTTCCTACGTGCGTCCCCTCTGCCCGCTAGTTGCGCTCGAGGACAAGGGCGCCTTGTCCAGCTGTAGCCCCGCAGTGTCCCTCAGCGTGGACAGCTTCTCCGAAATCACCATCTAACATGGCTAGTCTGAGCAGAGCCCGAGTTGGGCCTGGAGAATTCCCAGCATAGATCACGGCAGGTGGTCTGGGAGGCTCCTAGGGCCCATTTTGGTATTTTACATGACCCCATGGACACGGTGTCCTTCCCTGTAGCTCTTTCTGCCTGTGCTAACTAAATACCCCCAGTGGGACAATATTTCACATCTCTGAGCCCATTTACCCCCAATCACACGTGCCTTTGTTTTGCTTTCTTGCTTGTATTAATCAATTATGTTTAACAAAGCTAGTGTCCTCACGTAGAAGAGACCCTTCTCAAATGGTCTGCAGGTTGGAAAATAATAAAAGGTGTCTTTCGTGGTGAAAATACCGGAATCCACTGATCTGATCCAACGTTCCATAATTTACAGAAGAGGAAAACTGAGGTACCGAGAGGTTAAGTGGCTTGATTTAGGTTACACATCCGGACAACAGAGTAAACACTCAAACGCATTTCAGAACAGAGTTTAAAGAAAAGAAGGCCGTGCAGTGTCACACAAGAGCAAGCATTTGTGTCTCGCTCACGCATCTGCTAAGCGGGGCTGACCTGGGGTGGACTCGCGTGTGAGGCTCTGAGCTGTGGGTGCGGCTGGACCCGGCGCCTTCTCCTCGCGGTCAAAGGCGGGAGTGGACGAGAGAGACCCAATCATGTAAGCCCTCGCCACGCCTTTGCTGGTGCCATGCCAGGGCCAGCCCCAGGTGAGGACATCCAGCCCTTGCGCAGGTTGGGGTCTGAGGGGAGTGAATGTTTGCGGTCAATGATCCGACCCGTCACCATCACCGGGCTGAACCTCAGTGAGCAGGGAGCTGGCACGTGCGGTTCATGCTGGGCTGGCGTGGTTGCTGCTGGTGGCATGGCTTTCTTGCCCAGAGATCATAGCTTCTCTTGCCCGTAGATCATAGCCCAGAGAGCATAAGCTTCCGAGCTCACTGGGCTTCCTTATTTCTCAGCTTCCCACTGTGGGGATGGCCGCCCTCCCAGGTGTGGCAGAGGCATTGTGGTTCCGACAGCCGTCGTCATTCCTAGCGGCTGAGCTTACAGCATGCTCCTTCTGCCCACCCAACCGTCTCCAAGCTCCCAGTTACCTGAATTAAACCCCCTCTTCTCAGACTAGCATGAGTGGATGCTGTTGTCTGCAACCGAACCATGACCCATACAATGCATGGCCAAAGGTAAAGAGAAACCACCAAAACCAGGAAGGGCCAATAGTCTTCTTTTTAACTCTAATTGGTTCAGTCCTCCCTTCCCTGATATTTGACTTCCCAACCACTGACCTATGTCAGTTATATGCCAGCTACACATTACACGCTGGAGAAGGGCCTGCCGTATGCAATGCCCTGTAAGTTATCATCATTCAATATTCTATAAGCAACTTCATTTAACAGTTTCAATTACCTACAACTCTGCAGCCAGCAGCTGTAACCCTCCACTAAAACGAATGTTTTGATCCAGCTATAAATCACGATGTTTCAAAAAGAGACCGTCCTGAAGAACTCCCAGCCTCCCACAACTATTAATGTTTATTTAATTTCAAATATCCAGTGACATCTTAGCTCTCCATTCATCCGTCCGTTCATCTCTGCATTCATTCCATAGCTATTACACACCTACTCTGCCAGGTGGTGTCCCAAGTATCGGGGATTCAGCAACAGACAAAACACATGCCCTGCACTCCTGGAGGTTATAGCCCAGTAGCTCTTTACAAAAATAAACAGATTTTACAGAAAAATTGCACAGGTAGCGTGGAGAGTTCTCACGTACCACACACCCAGTTTCCCCTGTTATTAACATTTTATATTAGTATGGTATTAATATATTTATCACCATACATGAACCAGTATTGATATTATTATCTATTGCCCATGCTTTATTCGGATTTCCTCAGTTTTTAGCTAATTTCCTCTTTCTGTTCCAAGATCCTGACATTGCATTAGTTGTCATGCCTCCTCAGGCTCCTTCCTCTTGGCTGTGACAGTCCCCCAGATTGATTTTCATTATTTTGGTGACACTGGGAGTTTTGAGCAGTTCAGGTATCTTGTAGAGTGTCATTGGGACTCGTCTGATGTGTTTCTGGTTATTAAACTGGGGTTAGGTTTTTTTGAGGAGGAGACCCCAGAGATGAGGCGCCTCATTGTACCGAGGGTCTATCAACTGTCCGCACGACCTGTGGTTGGTATTAATCGCCATCACCTGGCTGGGGCAGTGCTCGCCGGCTTCCCTACTGCAAAGTTACTGTTTTCCCCCTTTCCATGCTCCACTCCTTGGAAGTAAGTGACTATACACGGCCCCCACTTAAGGAAGGAGAGGAAATTTACACCCCACCTCCTTTGGGTGTAGCGTGCACACGAACCATTTGGAATTCTTCTGTGTGGCAGATTTGTCTCTTTTTTTCCTCATTTGCTTACTTATGCAATCATTTACCTATGTCACTAAAGACTCATGGATATTTATTGTATACTTTGGGTTATAATTCAGTCCTTTATTTATTTGTTGCTAAAATAGTTCAGTCTAAGCTCGTTTTATATACATATCCTACCCCAGCCCCAGAATCGTCCGTTTTTCCAGAGAACCCCAGTTTCTTTTATTGGGGGATGGTTGTTAGACACCAACGTCTGGGTGCTAGATGTGCTCAGCACTAAGTGGGTCTTGTCACTTCCACGCTCCGAGGGAAGGTGACAGCAGCCTGAGGAGCCAGGGATACTGGGAAACAGCGAGGAGCTCTTACGAGGGTGCTAAGAAGGATGCCAAAGGCAGATTCACCAACCAGACAGTCCTGTGCGGCTGTCCTTGCATATATGTCCCATACTTATGTCATAACCAAAATTGATACAAACACACATTTATTTGTTCCTACCTTATTTAGGATTGCCTTTTTTTTTTTCATGCCATTTTTTCCTCCTCTACTGGCCTGCTAGTTATTTTTCTTTGCTTTACACTTTTAGTGGTTGCTCTAGTGTTTACCATGTGGGTATTTAACTCAGGACAGTTTGCCTGCAAATGATACTGTGTCACGTCCCAACAGTGTAGGGACATTTGAACAGTGCACTGTCATTCACTGTCCTGTGTTTGTGCTATTGACACCATACTTATTATTTCTGTATGTTATAAAAATCTTCAGACTTTTTTTTTTATAAATGGGTCAACTATCTTAACTTTTTTTTTTTTCAAAAATGAGAAAAAAAATCATCTCGTATTTTCCCATATATTGTATTTACTGCCTTTGGCACTTTTCTTCTTTTCTAAGTTCCCAAATAGTACCATTTTTCTTCCACCTAAAGAATTTCTTTGGACAGTTCTTGTATGGTAGCTCAAGTACAGTGGTGATGAATTCTCTCAGCTTTTGTTTAAGACATAATCTTTACTTTGCCTTCATGTTTGCAAGAAATTTACACTAGATACAGAATTCTAGGTTGATTCTTTTTTTTTCTTTCAGCACTTTAAAATTTTGATGTATTACCTTCGGGCTCATATTTTTTCTGATGAGCAGTCTTGGGGGATTCTTCCCCCCCTTTTTTTTCTGAATTCAATGTGTCTTTTTTCCCCCTCTATCTTTAAAACTTTTCTCTTTATTACTGTTTTCGAGTGATTTCATTATGATGGGCCATGGTGTGGTTTTGTGTGTGTGTGTATCTTGCTTGGGTTTCATTGAGCTTCTTGGATCAGTAGGTATTTAGTTTTCATCAAATCTGGAAAGATTTTGGCTATCATTAGTATTTTTATGCTTCTTTCTCTCTCCAGACCCTCCATCTGAGACTCCAACTTCATGCATATTAGACTGTTCCATGTCGTTGATAAGTTGTATTTCAGTTTACGTGGTTTTCATTGCTGTGGTTACAAATTCCCTGATTTGCGTTATTCGTTATTCTGCAACGATTAATCTTCTATAAAGCCCACCTGGTGAATTTCTCATTTTAGATATAGAATTTTTAGCTCTACAAACATTTCATTTGGTTCTGTTTTGCACCTTTCCATTATTGCTTCATTATAGTCCTGTTTTCCTTTAATTTCTTGAGCCTGTCTATAAAAGCTGTTTAAAGTCTTAATGTTATCCTTGATGTCTCTTTGGGCTATATTTATTTATTTATTTTTATTTTTATTTATTTATTTTTTTGAGACAGAGTCTCGCTTTGTTGACCAGGCTAGAGTGAGTGCCGTGGCATCAACCTAGCTCACAGCAACCTCAAACTCCTGAGCTCAAGCAATCCTCCTGCCTCAGCCTCCCGAGCAGCTGGGACTACAGGCATGCGCCACCATGCCCGGATAATTTTTTTTTCCCTCTATATATTAGTTAGCCAATTAATTTCTTTCTCTTTATAGTAGAGATGGGGTCTCACTCTTGCTCAGGCTCGTTTCGAACTCCTGACCTCAAGCAGTCCACCTACCTCAGCCTCCCAGAGTGCTAGGGTTACAGGCGTGAGCCACTGTTCCCATCCTGGGCTGTATTTATTTTGACCCATTTTTCTCCTGGTATGGGTCAGCCACATTTTCTGATTTTCACACGTCTAATAATTTTTGATTGGCTGTCAGATAATATCACCAGCGTTTGTAATTGAATTTTTGGATTTGGCGGTTTTCCTCTAAAGGGGGTCAAAGTTTATTGTGGCAGGTGGCCGGGGTCCCCGATCCTCTAGGGGCTTGCTTGTCGTCTTGGTTAGAGGGAAGGTCCCGTGCTGTCGGCCTGTCCAGCCCTGCTGTCAGGGTGGGGCCCTCTGGGGTCTCTGCTGACTGTACCCGGTTATCTGTGGGTGTAGGACAGACCGAGAGAGCTGAGTTCTGGTCGGGGTTTGCCTTCAGACTTGTTCTGCCACGTTACCTGAATGACTTAACATCACGTGGCCCTGCTTGTCTCAGACTTCAGGGGTAGAATTTAGTCCTAATTACCAGTTTTCATGCTCTTTTACTCGGTCTTTTTGGTGGTGTGGAGGTGCTTAAGCAAACGCCCTGGGGTGGAGAAAATAAAGATTTCAACCAGAACCCCTGACCCTATTTCTACCCAGACCACTTCATCTAAACCTACTTCACATGTGGAAGTACCGCATAAGCCTTCCTATGAAGAATTGCTGTTAAATAAAAACTATGAGAAACCACTCTGTGAAAGTATCCAGGTCACATGACAGCTCCATGTGACATTCAGCAAAACCAGTGTGGTGGCCGAGGGGAGCGTTGCCAACAAAAGCCTTTGGGGGGTGGGACCATCATGTAGAGCTCTTGTAACACCTAAGAGCGTGAGGATGACAATTACCATTGTGAGCTAAGTGGATCCTCTGATCCAAGGGAATTTTATGTCTTTTGCAAAAGTTAAAATTATTTTTCACTGTAAGAACAAATAGCCCTGCAACCCCATCCTGTTTCACTGGGTAAATGAGAAGTAGGACTGGGTAAATGTTCATATCACCCCTTTATAAGTAACCTCACCCCAGATTTGTAATGTCGTTATTGGTGACGTTGGTGGATTCTGTCTCTACTGTGGGCTAGGTTGTCTATTCTTAGAGGAAAAAAAAAATTGCATTAGGCCATCAGCATTCTAGGAGATCAAGAGGCATTCTGCACACGTGTGCAGCACAGCCCAATGTCCATGTAGTTATCCGGTAAAAACTAATCTCTACAGCTCTCCTGGACATTAGAATCTTAATTTATTAGAGGATAAAATAAGTTTTGGCATAAACTTGAATCGTATCTGGTCATAGCTGAGCTATTCCTAATAGAATTTGGCTATAACCACTTTAAGCATTACATTAGCTTTTGGGGTGTTTTGTAACGTGGCCTGTGAGAAGTCTATCCAGATAAAGCAGATTTCTGTTACAGGAAAGTGGGAAGCTCTCGTGGACATTCATCTGGATTAGTGAGGCACCAACAGGACCTAAAACCTGCTTTGGAGAGAGAGCTCTGTGCCCAGCAAACCGGGTTTTGCGCCTGACAGGCGAGGCCGAGGTGGGGTGTTGGGCATATAAGACCACCTCGTCGTGGGCTCCACATCTGTCCTTTCTGGTCTCTCTGTGCCTCGCCCAAGTCCCTCATCCTCGCCGTTTTACCAAATGCCAGTTGGTTCCAACGCCCGCAGCTGCTGGGGGCTTCGTTTGGCTGCGAGATCTGGCTCTTCCCCTGCGCACGGAAGGCCAGCGGCATCGGGGACACGATGCCACGTGGGAGGAGCCTCCGCCAGTGATGGGGGCAGGCCATGGTAGCTCTTCCAGCCCCTGCTCGCTTAGAGTGAACCACTCTGGGGTGCGTGAGCCACGTGTTCCATGGCGTCCCCCATGCTCCGGTGGCCCCAGTGGGGACCTGCCTGACAAGGCCCCGGTTGGCTCCTTCCCCTGCTGTGTCACTTGCCCAAGCTCCCTGGCCGGCGTGTCCTGGGGCTGCCTCCCCAAGTCGCCCGCCCGCTCACGCTAGGACCCTTGGCTCAGGCTCTGCTTGGGAAAAGCCCAAACCGAGACAGGATAAAGGGACCCAACGGAGGTCTCTGGCCTGTAGTGCCTGCCCCGAACGTCTAAGCCATTTCTTCCTTTGGCGTCTGGGGAGGCGCCCTGAGAGGCGTCCGGTTTTTGGGTGTCCCCAGCTCCAGGGCAAGACGGGGTGTGACGACAAGGAGTCAGGAAGCTCCTGGGAAAGTCGTGCCTCAGTTTTACGCGTCTCCGTCACCATCTGCCAGCTGGTCCTTGCTTCCCGGAGGTGACCATGTCACGGAGAGTTCAGACCACCCGAGGTGCGGGCTGCAGAGGAGGCAGCGGGGCGGGAGGCAGGGTGGGCCAGTGCCGCAGAAGGTGTGCGAGGGAGGCCGGGCCTCCAGGAGGCCAAGGCGTGTGATAAGAGGCTGCACGGGCAGCGGGAAGGCTCCAGACCAATTCCAAGTCTTTGCTCAGGTAGAGGGTTTGGGGAGGGAGGCGCGTGTTCTGCAAATGAGCCATCTCTCGTTCTATCTCCTTTATCTGTTGCCCGAAATGGTGTGATTTCCTCCCTCTGAGAAGCCTTCCAGCAGCACAGATAAAACACGAGTGATTTATCACTCTGCATTCCTTCCCTGCTCGGTGCCAGCTCGGGCTCCCGGTTTCCTTATCAATTAATGCCTCCTCCCTGGCCTGCTCCCGTGGACCAGAGCCCTGAGATCCCGCCAGAGACTGGGCTGGGCCGGCCCCGGGGGAGCCGTGTCCCGTGCATTGTACGCAGACACGGCCCGGCTGCTGAGTGGCCCTCTCGGCTGACGGGAGCAGAGGCTGGGCTGGGTGCTGGCCGGGGCCTCTGCTGCCCTGCCGGGTCCCCAGCCTTGAGGCCCTCCCTGTCACGCTGGGAGGTTCCGCTGGAGACCCGGGGAACGCCAGGGAAGTGACAAGGCTTCTCAGAGGCGGCCCCGTCCCACTCGGGGCCTGGCGGATTAGAGGACTATGCAGAATTTCCAAATTTAGCGTTCGAGAATAGCTTCGTATAAACAAGCGCCGCTCTTGTGGCAGAGATGCGAGTCGATAATGCCAAAAAAGTCCCCCTTTGTGACTGAATCCTGTGATTCTGCAGCCAGCCTCCGAGCTGACTGTTGGTGCAACTGAAGGGCCGCTTCCTGCCTGTCCCTCTGCATGGGTGGTCGGGCTCGGAGCGAAACATCCAGGCTGACAAATGCTTTTACAAAGGCCAGATTATGAACTGTAAACCTACTGTCAGCCGGGCAGAAGAGAAATCTAAATGCCTCTCCACCATTTAAAGATTTAGCTTGGCCACAAGACTAAAGCTCTTCTCGAGCGATAAAAAGCGGCCTTGCATTTATAAATTGTGGCCGGAGCTGCAGCAAGCTCAGGGTAAGGGAATCTATCAACCGGCAAACAAACAGCCCTTCCAGATGATGCTTCGGCAGATCTGGGTATTGTTACGGAGGCAAAGCCCTCCGCAGCAAAAGGAAAGCAAAACAGGATTTCCAGAGGGGGCAAAATTTTAGGACCGACCTGTGTTTTGGGAGCATTCAGGTTTGTGGAGAGTTTCGAAGGGCAGAATTTTCAGCATGAGAAGTAGATCGGCCTATGGTCCAGAAAACACACGCTGTGGGACGGTGCAGCAGGGCATGAGGGCTTGTCCCGCTGGTGCTGTGTGTTTGCGGGAATACAAACGCGGCTCCACTGAAGCGCCCGCCTCCTCTCGCCCGTGTGCAGGGCCCGAGGGGACTCTGGGGGGCTGGCAGGTCCTGTAGTGATGGCCTCCCCAGCCGGCCTCTCCCCTGTAGCAGAAGGGCAGCATGGTTGGGGGAGTGTGGGGAGGGGCTGGCGGGGGAGGGGGCCTGCAGGGCTCGGCCACCCCAGGGGCCCCTCCAGGCGGAGGCTGCCAGCCTGCTGGAGCCGGTCAGCAGACTGAGTCCAATCAAACCGGGCACCCGGGAGCGGGCGGCCTCCTCCCAATCCGAAGACCTCTGTCCCCTGGGACGTGGGAGAGGTGGGGGATCAGGGTCCCACGAGCCAGGAGCGGTGACGGGACGCCAGATGTGGCACACAGTGGGGTCAGACCGTCCTTCTCCACAACCAAGACCAGACAAGGAGTCTCCGTGTAATTTTTTGATTCAACTGATGTTTGCCGAGCCCCTGCGCTGTGCCGCGCACTGTCCCGGGAGCCTGGGAAACACAAAGGCACAAAGCAGGCCCAGGTCCCTGTCTCCGCAGAGGCAGGAGGCAGGAGGCAGGAGGAAGGCAGTGAGCAGGGTCACCAAGGCGATGGCTTGATGGTTAGGGAGAGAGAAGGTGAGCCGTGCTGGGGAGTAGGACGCAGAGATGGGGAGGGAGTGGGGTGCTAGAGAGGTGGGCGTGCAGCTTCAAATGAGCCCAAGGCAGCCTCAGGGGGGACGTAACATAGGCAAAGACCTGAAGGGTGGGGTGGGCCACCGGGGCGTGTCCAGTGAAGGGGGACAGCTGATGCAAAGGCCCTGGGGCTCAACTGTGCCTGGCGCGGAGGGACGGGGGTAGGGTGGGAGGCGGAGGCTGGAGAAGTGGTGGGGCACAGTGGCGGGGCGAGGGCAGGTGGCCTGGGCTGCCCTGGGCAATTTGGTAGCCTCTAGCCTCCTGTGGTTCCTTGCACTTACATTTAAATTAAGTGAGATAAAGCCAAGCCAAAGATCGGCTTCTCGGCCAACCAGCCGCATTTCAAGTGCTCAATAGCCACCCGCAGTTGGTGGCTGCTGTAGGACTGGGCGGCACAGATCTAGAACTTTCCATCCGCACAGAAAGCTCTAGTCCAGGGCCTTCAAGGACCCATGAGGATCACCATGAGAGCTGCGGCTCCTACCTGCACAGAAGCGGGGAGCCATTGCAGGGCTTTGACCAGAGGACCGATGTTTGCAAAGGGTCCCGCTGGCTGCTGCCATGGGCAGCGGTTCTCAAGGGGAAAAGGGGGTGCTTCCCGGACAAGGCCCAGGGAGGGAAAGCAGCCTGCCCAGGGTTGCTCAGCACATAGCGGCTGAGCCAGGCCCGGAATCAGGTCTCTGCCCTGCAGTCTGGGACTCCTTCCAGATTGGAAAGGGCCTTTCTTCTTTTTGCCTTTGACTGTAGATTTATATCTGTGCATGTGTGTATCTGTAAATGCAGATGTGTACACACACGTGTATATAATACACGCATGCACATACGTCCATACACATGTATATGTACGCATGTATATATAATTTTTCCCGTGAGCATGTTCTATTTTTTGACAGTCCTATTGAGGTTTAATTTACACTCCGTGAAACTCAGCCGGCCCGAGGGGACCATCCCTTGACTTTAAGAGATTGACCAAGCTGCGTGGGCATTGCCACGGTCCAGCCCCGCGTGGCACTGTGAGCGGGAATGCACAGCACAGGGGTCCACCCTGCGCCTTCTAGGCTTCGTGGAGGGCGCTCCCAGCCAGGCGAAGGTGGGCCTGAGCGCTGGCCACAGCTGGAAACCGTCCTCCCCTCGGGCTGGGTCACGGAGGTGCCAGTGGCTTGTCATGGAGCATTGCTCACACGTAAGACAAGCAAACCCTCAGACGGAGCCCTCCCAGCAGGACGCATCCCATCTGCTCCCGCCCGCCCCACGCCCCTCTTCCGGCCTCTCCCGTCTTTTCTCAGAATCTCCGAGCACCGTGCGTTCGTCCTGGTCTCTGCGGCCTTCTGGCCGAAAGTATACACAGAGAGAAACATACACAGAGGTTAGGCCCCCCTTTCCCACTGAGCTAATATTTAGGGGAAGGAAGATTAAACAGATAGCTTAGGGTTGGCTTGTGTTACCACATTATCCTTTAAAAAGTAAAGGGTTTTAGGGGGAAAAAAAAATCTGACCAGGAGGGAAAATGTTCAGAGCTCTTGAAGAGAAACGATCATGGTGTTATCGTCAAGTTATGGACTAGCATTAATGGAGCGCCTGCTGTGTGCAAGGCATTGGGTTATAGGGATGACAGCCCTCTAGTCTTTGCCTTCTAGGTGCTTCTAGTGCCAAGACACAGTCCTTCACTCATTCACTGACTCATTCATTGGTTCCTCAGGTGTGGACGGAGGACCAGGTGTGCGCCAGGTGGGCTGTGTGGAGGTGAGCAGGGCTGGGCTCTCGCCTTCCAGATGCCCCCAGTGCAGCGGGGCACGGGGTGTGTGCTGCCTGGGGCTTTCACTCACGTTCTAGGGTTCCGGGGTGCTCCTTGGAGAATGGGCAGCATAGGCATGAGAAGGGCGGTGGGACAGGGAGCTGAGGCTCCGGGATCCCTCCTTCCATCAGCCTCCAGAGAACGGGGGGCTTGGGAGGGCGCCAGAGAGGCCGGTCCCCACAGGTGGAGTGAGAAACTGCGCAGTTGTGCCATCTACACACAAGCCGAGAGCCGGTTTTTTAATAGCTGCTGTTAAAACTTTTAAATTAGCACTCTGGGAGGCCGAGGCGGGCGGATCGCTCGAGGTCAGGAGTTCGACACCAGCCTGAGCAAGAGCGAGACCCCGTCTCTATTAAAACTAGAATGAAATTAATTGGCCAACTAAAAATATATAGAAAAAATGAGCCGGGCATGGTGGCGCATTCCTGTAGTCCCAGCTACTCGGGAGGCTGAGGCAGGAGGATTGCTTGAGCCCAGGAGTTTGAGGTTGCTGTGAGCTAGGCTGACGCCACGGCACTCACTCTAGCCCAGGCAACAGACTGAGACTCTGACTTAGGAAAAAAAAAAAATTAAAAAAATAGAAAAGTTAATGGAATCGTGTGCCATAGTAAAAAGGAATGAAGTTCTTTCCCCTGCTCCACATGGGTGAAGCTGGAACACTTCGTGCTAGTAAAAGAAGCCAGACACAAAAGCCCTCGTGTTGCCTGAGTCCACCCATACGAAATGTCCAGAACAGCAAAGTACCTAGACATGGAAAGCAGTTTTGTGGTTGCCTAGACTTTCGGGGAAATTGGTAGTGATTGCTAAGGTCGCAGGGCTTGTTTTTGAGGTGATGAAAATGTTCTAAAATTGGCTGTGACGATGGCTGCACGTTATCTCTGAATATACTCAGAACCATTGAGTTGTACACTTCAAATGAATGAATTATATGGCATGTGAATTATATCTTTATAATTAAGCTGTTAAAAAATTTTCCTTGTTTTTCATACTATGTTTTCTTGTTCTGTGTTTACTTCAGAAAAACTAAAACTATAGATAATCAAAAAGAAGAAAACAGAAAATAGCCCCCTACCAATTATAACTAGCCACGTGAGCACCTCGGTGCACGTAATTCCACACGCACAAGTTCTGGTGTTCTCTTCTCATGTTTTAGGTTTCTCGGTTTGCTTTTGCTGTTGCGGCTGTCGTTCTCTGCGGACGCAGAATCACACAGCGTCGGGCGGGTTGTGTCCTGACAAGTCTTTGAGACGTCAGTTTTCTGGACAGGACAGACTTAATCGGGCTGTGGGGACCCCGTGACCACGGTGGTTGGAGCCACGTAGCGGGAAAGTGCCTGCTGGGAAGTAAACCGCCCCGGGGATCTGGGGTGTTTCTGTCAGGCGGCCGCTGCATTCGGGTTTCGTAAACAGGAGAATCACCGCGGCGGTTTCCCGAGCTGCGTGCTGGTGCTGGCGACGGGCTGCCCCGGGGGGGGGGGGGTGGCAAGGCCAGCGGGCCAGCGAGCTCTCACCCCCAGAAACCCGTAATCCCCACTTGCCTGCCTGTTCATTTATTCGTCTGGCTTTTAAAATTAAGAGAGGTAATTTATGCACACGGCTACAAAACCTGACACGCACAAAGAAGGGGAGATAGCGGAAGGAGTTCTCCTTCCTCTCCCGGACCCTGGGTCTCCACCTGAGGCCACCAGCGTTGTCATCCTCTTTCCTGACGGATGGTCCGTGCACGTACAAACATGCATCCTGCATGCCTGTCACCCATGCCCAGCCGTGCACACGGGAAATGCACTAGATCAGCTCTTCCCTGTCTGGATCTTTAACTGAATATATATATATTTACATATAAAAATATAGATGATGCTCTATGTCAGCACACACAGATAGGATTTATTCTTGTTGATGGCTGTATAATATTCCACTACAGGGATATACCCCAGTTTATTAAACCAATTTCCTATTGGCGGATGCTTGGGTTATTTCTAGCATTTTGCTATTACAAATGATGCCACCATGAGCATTCTTTTACATATGTTTTTGCCTCTTATGTGAATATAGCTGTAGAATAAATTTTTAGATATTGCCAGATCAAATAATTTATACATTTAAAAATTTTGGATAGCTCTTTCCAAATTGTACACAGTTTGTTGCAAACTGCAGCCTCCATAGTGCACAAAAGCCACCTATTCTGACCTAACTTTGAGCATTTCTTTGGTGACTCCTATGAGAGAATAAGACGCAGATGAATTCTCCTCCTCTTCCAGCAGCCAGGGAGAGGCAGGGGTTCCTCACTGGGTGCACGCACGTTCCGTCCCCACGAAGCCCACTGCTGGGCAGGCAGCTCTGCGGTAGCACCTGCTGTGGACCGTGAATACCTGCCCTTTGCTGCCCTTCGGCCTCTCTCCCTTTATTAATACAGCCCCCCAAGTTCTAATCCGGCCCGCGGCCACCCATCCACAGCCTGCCTTGAAGCCAGGTGCCACCACGTGACCACATTCGCGCCTTCAAGACATGAGCAGAACCAGCCGCACAGCTTCCGCCCCTCTCGCTTCTAAGGGAACGGCCTCCCTGCCCCTTCCCCTCTTTCCCCAGACACCAGCTTCATCCGGCAGATGGGCACACGCGGGGGCCAGCCAGCAAGGGGGACGGGACCAAGGTCGCTGGGGGGCACACGGGGCCGGAGCAAGAAGCGTCGCCCCGTTTCTGCACAGAGGGCAGTGCAGAAGGACTTCGCAGCTCGGGGACCCCGAGAGACAGGCGTTGGGCAGGAAACTGGCATCCACGAGGGGCTGGGCGTACAAGCACGTGCGTGGCCTGGCTGGCGACCGCCGTTCGCACCCCTGCAGACCCCTGGGAAGGACGAAGGGGCCTTGAGGGCGTGGGCGAGCTGAGTCCTCAGGAGCGCAGGTGGGGTGTCCGTGCCCACTAACAGATCGCCACCGCCCCCGGGACACTTGGGTTTTACGGGGATGGCCCAGCGTGTGGGCCACAGATTTCCTGGTAATCGCAAAGCAGGTTGCAAAGTAGGTTGGAATTCCGAGGCCTTGCTGCTGCCTCCAGCTGCTCCCCGGACCAAATCGCCAACCAAGACAGCCGGGACACACACTCATAAACAGTCACCCAGCTTCTGCCCTCCTGGAGAACGTCCACCGCGGGCCCTCTCCGCCCACACAGAAAAGCACAGACGTAATCTGTTCCCGCTGCTCAGCGGCAGGGCCCTGGAGCTCCCAGCACTTGCCAAACCGTCCCAGCTGCTGGCTCGGAGAGATTCTGGGGCCCAGCTAAAGCAGAGGAGACCGAAGAGCCACCAAACAACCTGGTGCCCTCTCTTTGCTCTTGGTTCCTCGCGAGCACCTTGGCTGACAACAGGCCACCGAGCCCACAGTTAGTGGGCTGAAGGGCTCGCACCTGCGCAGGGGGCGGGTCCTGGTCGCTCATTCACTCGCTGGGCACCTTCTCGGAGCTCCCAGTCCGAGGGGCCCCGGTGCTGGTCGCCGAGGACGCGGAATGAAGGCTGCACATCCCGATCTCAGGGAGGCCGCTCACCGTCACCTGGAGCAGACGTTCAGTAGCCACAGGCAGGAACCGCAATAAAGGAGGGGTGTGCTGGGCTGGAGAATGTCCCCCCAAAATCCATGTCCACCCAGGACCTCAAGAGGTGACCTCATCTGCAAATAGGGTCTTTGCACATGTGAGATGAGAGAGACCACGTTGGATCAAGGCGAGCTCTCAGTCGATGAGAGTGACTTTCTAAGAGGCAGAAAAGGACACCCAGGGGCGAACAGGTGAGAAGACCATTCGAGGATGGAGGTGATACTGGAATGATCGTCTACAAGCCAAGGAACGCCAAGGATCACCAGCAATACCAGAAGGCGAAAGACAGGCACGGGACAGGTTCTCCCCGGACGCTACAGAGGGAGGTGGCCCTGCTGACATCTTCTCTGTGGACTTCTGGCTCCTGAACCATGAGAGAACAAACAAACCATGAGAGAACCCCCCCCCCTCCAGTTTACGGTAGTTAGTGATGGCAGCCCCAGGAAAACAAACAGGTGCATGAAGATCTGTGGGTGCTCAGGGGAGGAGTGACATCTCCTCCCTGGCGGATCAGGGAGGGCTTCAAGGAGGAGGTGACAGTCCAACTGAGCCCTGAGGATGACAGGGAATTCCCTGGCGGACCAGGGAGGGGAGATTGATTTGGGGCAGAAGGAGCAGCACGTGAGGACACATAGACCCAATGAGCACAGCTTGTTTGGGAAATTGAGGACTTTGGTATTTACAGAATGAGGATGATGAGGATGGCAGCAAGGACTCGAAGTCAGGAACAGCCTTTAGTGGCGTGCTAAGGAATGTGGCCTCTCTCCCGAAGGCTGTAGGAGCCACTGAAGGTGGTGGGGCAGGGAAGAAGCATCTTTTATTATTTTTACTTGAATTACGTACATAATGAAGGAGCCAAATCTGAAGTGCAACCTCAGTCACCTGGATATATACACCCACCCACGTAACCACCTGCGAGTATCTCTAGCACCCAGAAGAGACTCCCCAGGGTCCCTGTCCAGTCAAGTCTCAACCCCCCAGAGGTAACCACTATTCATCAGAATCATAGTTTTGGCTGTTCTTGAACTTCACATAAATTGAACTGTATGATGCATATTCTTGCGTACCTGGCTTCTCTCTCTTGACTTTCAGCCACGTTATTGTTTGTGTTAATAGTTTATATTTTTTGTTCATAGTATAATATTCCATTGTCCGGACACAGCACGGTTTATCTGTTCACCTATTCAACCAGGGGCCCTGGCCCAGCACAGACCCCCTTCCCCTGTTTTTCTTTCCCCTTTTGTGTTGTTGGGTCACTGGATGAACAGGTGGGGTGTTCCGTGTGCTTCCCAGCTATGCTGTCCCATGTAGCTTTACTTAAACATATCAAGCAGAAAGGTGAGTTGGAAACTCACCATCTTAAATCAATATTCCGCAAGGGGGTCGCCTACCTGATTTGCCCACTAGAGCCGGGCTGTGATGGCCAAGCCAGGGAGGCTTCTTTCCCATAAAGCTGTCAAGATTGGCCAGCAAGTTACAGAGACTGAGGGTGAGACTGAGAGAGCCTCCTGCTGCCAGCCCTGGGGCAGTTGCTTCCCTTCCTGGGAAAGGTCTGGGTCATACCCAGCTGCAACCTCACAGTCAAAGGGAGCGGATTTGCCCAGTGAAGCCAGGAGCAGTAACAGAGGAGGCAGATGCCTGTGGGATGAACTTTGTAAAGTTGAAAGACGTTCTGCCCTCCTCTTGTTTTACGACAGAGCACACTGGCTTGAAAAGCTGAAATGGCTCAACTATGTGCATTGGATAGCATAACACCGTGTCCTCTTTCCTGTAACGCTAACACAATCACAACTGCAAGTCACCGTGACCCTTGCTACACAGTGGACCTCCATATCAATGTCCAGTTGCTCCTGGCTGAGGAACCAGGGAAAACCTTGGCCAACATGCCTCTGTTCTTGTCTGGCCTGGAGGCTTCCTCCCTGGCTGGGCTCTGCAGGCGGTTTTCTTGGGGGACCTCGCAGTTTCTTCTCTCACGCTTGGATAAAGGACTTGTTTTCTCGAGTAATACATTTCTACCTCTCAGGATGGTTTTGAAAATTAAATGCAGATGATACTGGAAAAAATGTCTAGCCCTTGCTAAGTCAGCAGCCGTCATGACGATTGGAGATGGTGGTGGAGATAGAGCTGCTGTGTAACACGATGGCACAGTGCTCGTTCGCTGTCAGCAGAAGCATCGTGCATAGTAGACTCAAAGACACTTTCCTTGCTTCTCTCTGGAGGACCCTGTCAGCACCAAGCTGAGCTGTGTTGGAGACTCTGGCAGCAAGAAAAATCAGAAACATGGATCCTGTCTTTATTTAAAATTTCCATATATTGCTCATGCTGTTTATCATGAAATTGTTTGCATTGATTTTGACTTTTCAAAAATAGTGCATTAGAATTATTTTTTAATCACTGAGTTTTTTGGTGGCTGCTCAAAAGTTGCACATGAGGCCAGAGCGTGGATGACCTCTCCTGGCCCCGCATCCTGGACTCTGAGAGCATGTTGGCCCCACATTGTGGCCCCTCCGCCTGCTACTCAGCAATCGCCCACTGACACTGCAAGCTGGGGACACGGGGAGCCCGTGGTGTAGTTCCCGTCCGAAGGCCTGAGAACCAGGGCTGCCAATGATGTGAATCCCAGTCCGAGGGCAGAAGACCGATGTTCCGGCTCCAGCAGGCAGGCAGGGAGAAAAACGGGCTGAATTCAACCTTCCTCCACCCTTTTGTTCTAGGCAGGGCCTCAACGGATTGGGCGATGCCCACCCACGTGGGGAAGGGCGGTCCACCGAGTCCACTGATTCCAATGCTGGTCTCCCCCGGAAACACCCTCAAGGACACAGCCAGAAATAATGTTCAACCGGGGCTCCCAGGGCACAGCCACGCTGGCACAGAGCATTGCCCATCACGCTGAACTTGGAATTTTGTTTAAATCCTTCAGGGCTAGAACTGGGACAGCCCAATTGAGGTCTGATTTCTGACATAAGCACACCCCAGTGAATGTGAAAAATGGATTCCCTGCACTTCCTGTGTAACACGAATAGTCTTCCCTCCACTGCATTAGCTGCAGCAGTGCCGGCACTTCCTGTGTAACATGAATACTCTTCCTCCACTGCATTAGCTACAGCGGTGCCAGAACTTTCTATATAACATGAATAGTCTTCCCTCCACTGTATTAGCTGCAGCGGTGCTGGCACTTCCTGTGTAACACGAATAGTCTCCCCTCCGCTGCATTAGCTGCAGTGGTGCCGGCACTTCCTGTGTAACATGAATAGTCTTCCCTCTGCTGCATTAGCTGCAGTGGTGCTGGCACTTCCTGTGTAACACGAATAGTCTTCCCTCTGCTGCATTAGCTGCAGTGGTGCTGGCACTTCCTGTGTAACACGAATAGTCTTCCTTCTGCTGCATTAGCTGCAGTGGTGCTGGCACTTCCTGTGTAACATGAATAGTCTTCCCTCTGCTGCATTAGCTGCAGTGGTGCTGGCACTTTCTGTGTAACACGAATAGTCTTCCCTCTGCTGCATTAGCTGCAGTGGTGCTGGCACTTCCTGTGTAACACGAATAGTCTTCCCTCTGCTGCATTAGCTGCAGTGGTGCTGGCACTTCCTGTGTAACACGAATAGTCTTCCCTCTGCTGCATTAGCTGCAGTGGTGCTGGCACTTCCTGTGTAACACGAATAGTCTTCCTTCTGCTGCATTAGCTGCAGTGGTGCTGGCACTTCCTGTGTAACACGAATAGTCTTCCCTCTGCTGCATTAGCTGCAGTGGTGCTGGCACTTCCTGTGTAACACGAATAGTCTTCCTTCTGCTGCATTAGCTGCAGTGGTGCTGGCACTTCCTGTGTAACATGAATAGTCTTCCCTCTGCTGCATTAGTTGCAGTGGTGCTGGCACTTTCTGTGTAACACGAATAGTCTTCCCTCTGCTGCATTAGCTGCAGTGGTGCTGGGGTAATTCTGATGGAACTATTCCTTGCCCACTGCCGTGCTCACTGAGGCACTGTGGAATCTCTTTCCTTGGCCTCTGAGAGAAACGGACTCTGGTCAGCCTCTTGTCTGGTGAGGGCACCGGTGGAAGTCAATAGCTGCCAGAATTTTCTTAGTGCAGCCAAGTTTGCCCCTCGAGTCCCCAACCAGATGTGATATTCTGCACGGGAACTAGATTTGGTCAGGAAGATAGGTTCGTGAGGACATGTGTGATCTAGATCATGCTCCAGGTGTTGACTGCTCTCACATGATTTCAGAAGTTCAATTCTTTGAACAGTCTTGGAAAATATCTGGGCTCCAAAGCTTTAAACTATATTCGGCAGAACTCTTGGGTTGCAGGGGCTGAAGGGGGTCCGAGGGGCTGGCGCCAGGGTTGAGTGTGGCTAAGCAGACGGAACTGGGGGCCCCTCTCCTGTTCAAACGGAATAACTGCATGTGCGTTTGCACCACACACAGGGCCTCTACGAGTACGTTTTTGTTTTTTTAAAAAAATGAACCTCTGATTAAAAATAGTTTTGAAACTCTGGGCCCAGTTCAGAGGTTCTCAGTCCTGGCTGAGCACTGGAATTACTTGGGGAATTTTTAAAAAATTCCAAGGCCCACCCAGGCCTTACACCCTGAGATTCTGATTCAATGAGTCTGCAGCGGGGTTTGCGTGTTGGCATTTGAAAAAAAAAAAAATCTTCCCAGATGACGCTAATACACCGCTGAGGTCGAGAACTGCTCATCTAGTCCAGCGTTCTTGCTACATGTGGAAAACGTGGGCCCGGGGAGGGCCGGCGGCTTACAGAAAGCCACATGTGAGTTCATCTCCAGGGTGGGTTAGAGCCCCAGCCATCCAGCTCTTTGCCGCTGCTCTTCGGGCTTCACAGCACACCCACGCGGAGAAGGATAATCCAGCGATCTTGTGAACATGTGACGTCCTGTGCTTTCATTTTCACATTCGGACAAATATTTTTAGCCCAAGCATTTTAGTTTCTGGAGGGGGAAAACCGTCAAGTGGGAAAGGACAGTGATGTTTATCTGTCTGCTGGGAAACAGAGGCACCGGGTCACGAAGGAACGTCCCCGGGACCACCCATGTCCGCAGAGCGGAGAAGAGGCCACGGAGCGCCGGCTCCCAGGCCCCTGGTGTAGGTTAACCGCTTTCTGCTCACAGTTTGCATCCCCTCGGGGGTGCCATTCCAGCGAGGGCTGCTTGATGGAAAGGAATCATCAATACTGGTGAAGTGTTTTGTATTTTCAAGGTCAACCTCAGGTTTTTTGTGGTTTGGGTTTTTTTTTTTTAGAATTAAAGAGGAAAAAAAAGAGAGAAATAGATATATGGAAACCAGTAGCTGAAACAGCCTCCCAGGGCACAAAGTCTACATAATTAAGAGTTTTTTGTTTGTTTGTTTGTTTTTTGAGACAGAGCCTCACTCTATTGCCCAGGCTAGAGTGCCGTGGCGTCAGCCTAGCTCACAGCAACCTCAAACTCCTGGGCTCAAGCAATCCTCCTGCCTCAGCCTCCCGAGTAGCTGAGACTACAGTCACGTGCCACCATGCCCGGCTAATTTTTCCTATATATATTTTTAGTTGGCCAATTAATTTCTTTCTATTTTTAGTAGAGACGAGGTCTCACTCTTGCTCAGGCTGGTTTCGAACTCCTGACCTTGAGCGATCCTCCCGTCTTGGCATCCCAGAGTGCTGGGATTACAGGCGTGAGCCACTGCGCCCAGCCTCAGCCACTATGTTTTAAAGTGCTCTGTAACACAGCGATGGATCACTGGAACAGAAATTGTTACCAGAAGTGGGGTGCAGCTCTAACAAAAGACTTACAACACGTGGTCGTGGTTCTGAAATTGCAAATGGGTGGAGACCTGCAGGCCGACGAGGAGGACATCAGCAGAGGCTGCAAAGGCATCGCAGAAGTCACTACTGGGAGCTGGAGGGCCTGGGTCATGTACCGCCAGCGCAGTGGGTGACATTTCTGCCAGTGCCAATGTGGAGAATAGGACACCTGCCCTGGGAACTTGTGGATTCGGCTAAGACTAGTCCTTCAGTGTTGAGAGGCCCGCCTGGCTTCTAGATGCTGTGACGAGAGGGAGATGCCGACGAAATAAGGGAGAAAAACTCTCTGACTTTCAAGGCAGAAGGGACATCTGAGCTCACGCGCGGGAAGTGGCGCTGGTCTCCTCCACTCATCACCAGAACTCTCCCCCGCAGATCCGCCTCGCTGCGAGCGGAAGAGAAATGAGGGGGGCAGAAGGGGTGTTTGGGGGGCCCACTCTCTCTCGGGTTTTCCTACCAGAGGCTTTTTTTTTCAATCTGTTTTAAAAACCTTTTTATTTTGAGATAACCATGCATTTACATGCAGTTACCAGAAATGACACAGAGAAGAAATGCCGTCCACGCTTTGCCCGGTTTTCCCAGCGGTGACTTACGACACCATGGTGCAGTGCCAAGCTGTGGTCCAGTGTCACAGCCAGGACGTTGGCCCGGACACAGCCGGGGCCATGGGCATTCCCACTGCTGCAGGGAGCCCCTCCTCCCCTCCCCACTCTCCCTTGGACTCTGACGACCGCCGGTCTGTTCTCCTCTTCCACAATTTTGTCACTTTGAGGACGTTCTATAAATGGGACCTTCGAGATTGGCTTTTTTCTCCCCGTGTAATTCTCCAGAGGTGCATCCAGGTTGCTGCCTGTCAATAGCTCGTCCCTCCGACGTCTGAGCAGCGATTCCGATGGTGGATGTCCCAGAGCTTCACCAGGCACCCCCGAAGGATGTCTGGCTGTGTCCGGGTTTGGGGCTGTTGGGAATAAAGCTGTTCTGAGCACTCGTGCGCAGGTCGTTGGGTGAACCTAAGTTTCCATTTCTCTAGAAAAGTGCTCAGGGTGGAATGTAGTTGCATGTCTTGTTTTTTCCAGAGTGTTTTTCCAAACAGTTTTCCAGGGCGGCTGTGCCCTTTCACGTTCTCACCGGCAGAGTCTGTGCGGAGGCTGTTCTTAAACCTCGGACGACTGCGAGTGCCTGTTTGCTGGCCAAGGCCGCCGGCCAGGGACAAGTGACCCTTAGCAGCCAACCCCAAGATGACTGGCTACGCCTGGTGGGGTGTGTGTGTTTTTGTGTGCGTGCACACACGTACATGTTTTCGTGATTTTATATTGTAAACCCCTAATGGAGTATTTTCTCCTGGTGAACCACCTCTGCTGTAGGGGCTATTGCAGAAGCAGCCCCGACATGTCTGCTCCGTTGACCATGAGAACCCACTTGAGAAAGCTCCCCGGGGAGGGAAGTGACAGAATAAGTGGAGGGCTATTTAAACCGGGACGAAGCCCTCAAGTCATTTTCTAGGTGGCCTCCCTAAATCATGGGCCTCCTTCCCTAGGACAGGAAGTTGAGATTGTTCCCATGTTCCCCGTCCCACGGAGGGGGCAGCCCGTTCGTCACTCATCCGAGATCCTGGCCCAGGCCGGGACTCACAGATGGGCGCCCTTTCGTGTGCCCCCTTAGATCAGTTGGCGGTTGCCTGGCACAGAGTGTTGAGAGCGGTGCTGAGGCCACATCTAGAGCAGGCGGGAAACAGTGCTGTGATCGACTAGTAATGCCTGCCACGAGGAGCGTACGGGGAGAAGGGTCGCACACTTAGAAATGTACCTACTCCAAGTAGACATTTTCCCACGTTCTCACATCCCTGACATCAGGCTGCATTGTACGACTGACAAAACAGATAACACGTGGCCTTTGACACTTTCTGTTGGTTCGCAGGGCTGTTGTGAGGATTGAATGGGCTTCAGTTCAGGATGCCTGGACCTGGGAGGGCTCCGTCAGTTTCCTCCGTCTGCCTCTCTCACTCTCTGTCTCCCTCCTCTGCATCTTCCTCCCTCCTCTTCTCTCTGACCCCCTCGCTTTCCCTTCCCCCCCCATCGCTCCGTGTGCATCTGTGAGGTTCAACCCTCCCCATTCTTCCCGCCTCTCAGCACCTGTGGGAGGCCCAGTCTTCACCCCCAGACACCCCCTGCACATTGCCACTCCCCGACCCAGCTCCACCCTCGCTCGCAAATCCTTTCCACGTTTGTACGTCTGAATTCTCTGGGCCCCGAGTGAATCAAATGACCTTTTGAGGCTAGAGATCGCCGGCCAGCCTGGGAGCTGTCTTGGCTCCAGGCTCTGTGCTAAGCCCTGAGCTGGTCGCCCGTGACCGGCGTCAGGAGGTGGCTGAGCAGGTGGGGATGCGGCCCCGGGTACAGTAGCCCCCCCGGGGAGTGAGGAGACAGGGCGTGCTGGAGACCGAGGGGCGTGTATGTTATGGACTGGACTTCGTGCCCCCAAAATGGGTGGGGCTGGGGAGACCCCAACCCCCGACATGAGATCCCAGGGTGGAGCCCCTGATGGGATCAGCGCCCCGATAAGAAGAGGCTTGAGAGGGATGACTCTTCTCCCTGCCACGTGGGGACCCGGCGAGGAGGCGGCTCTCCGTGGACAGGATGAGGGCTCCCCCACACCCTCCCCAAGAGCCGACGTGCTGGCGCCCTGGGCTCAGGATTCCCTCTTGGATTCTGAGAAATGGAGTCTGTTGTCAGAGCCGTGGTGTGGTCACAGCAGCCCGCGCCGAGACCACGGAAGAGCAGGTGCACAAGCGTCCGCGCCTTTACCTTTGTGGGAGCTGCCGCCCGCCCCTCCTCTCCCCACCCCCACTCCCTCCCTGAGACCCCGTGTGCGGAGCCCCTCTCCGCACCGCGCCGGCCCAGTCTCATGTCGGCCTGTTTTCCCTTTCTCCCCCCACGCCCCAACTCCCCAGCGACAGTCGTTTATCGTAGTCAACATGCACGGTCTCGTCTGTAGGTTCCCCTGAAAGGCCTGGGGGCTGTGGTTCCTGCGTCGAATCTCAGACCTGACCGGGAGTCCCCGGTTTATGCCATGGCGGCCCTTACCCGAGAGCGCCGCGTGGCCAGTGAACGGCGGCGGCAACGTCCCGCTCACTCGGCGAGCACAGAGATGGGTCGGATCCCGAAGGTGTCTGTGCAAAGGCGGGCTTGTTCTGCAGACGTGGGCGTTCAGGTTACGCAGGTGGTATCCAGCCCCACGTCTTGTTCTGGCACCTGTTTCTCGTCCGAATATACCAATCGTCGTGAATTTTTCCTGGCATTAACTGTTCTTTACAAAATGCTTCTTAATGGCCATACTCCTGCCATCTGTCAATGCGTCAATTGTCAGTTTAGCAGTCCCGTATCTGTGGGGCATCTCGGTTGCTCCCGGCGCTTTGCTGTGAAGATAAGGCTTCCTCTGGCACCCACCTGCGTGCCCACGTCCACCTGTGCGGACACTCCCGTTGTCCCCTAGGGGACGTTGCTGGACGTGGACTCACACCGTCGCGGTCTCCGGCTGTGTGTTGCCAGCCTGCCCTCCCGGCTGGTGGCGTTCGTCCGTGCTCCTCGAAGCCAAATGCAAGCTGCCTGTTCCCTCTTCCCCCATGCACCCTGCCCGGCTGTGCGCATATTTTCATTTTGAAACATAAAATCTTTGGCCCCGAGACCCCGACTCTGCATCTCAGCCCCGTCGGGGGCAGGGTCGGTCTCCTCCAGAAGATCAAATGTGAGCATCAGGTGACAACACAGGCGGGACAGAGGGATGTTAAGTCCCTGGCGTCCCGGGCACCTCTGCGGGCGTAGCAGACGTGAGCTGGATCGGGAGTGGGGGGGGGTTGGCGGGGCTGGGGCGGGCTCTGCCCGGCATTCCTGGAAGCGAGCTGCCTCCCGGTGACACTCGGGGTTCGTGTTGATTGTAAGTAGGGGTTTGCCTTCCGCGGCGGTCGGCACGGTGACGCTGTGGCTGTGCGAGGCCCACCGGCCGCGGGAGTCTGGGCTGTGCACCCCGGGTTTAGAGGCAGCGCCTGGCCGCCTGACGTTCGTCTCATCTTTGATTGCGTTCATCGGGCTGGGAATGTGGGGACACCAACTCTTTGATTTTCCTTTTACATTTGGGAATGTGGCCAGTGAACAGGCAGTTGTTCTGCTGTCCCCGCTGGGTGAGGACCCCTCGCCCGGGCGTGAGTCAGGGTTGGCGGCAGGGTTTTGCAGGGAGGAGGCTCGGCGTCCGGGGGGCTTGCCCGAGATGCGGCCGATGGCTCGGATGCTCGTGTAACACGCATGGGCGGAGGAGGCGGCTCTGCCCCCTGCCTCCCACGGCCACTGGGGGGCAGGGAGGGGACAGGTGGTTTCTGGCTTGAACTGTGCCAGTTCGGAAAGCTGTCGGCGGCAGGTAACTCGTTCAGGACTAACCGAGGGTAAACACGGGGGGGAGGGGTGATTTTCCCCGTGATACAAGAAGGCTGGAGGCGGTAGCTAAGCAGCATCGATGCTCTGAGGTGGCATCTTGGGGGTTGTCTCAAAACGCCACCCCAACGTGTTGCTGCAGATCCAAACACCCCATTTTCCCACGCACGCTCTCCCCTCCTCAAGACTTTCCCGACCAACCTTCTTGTAGCATCGAGTAAAAATGCTACCATCTCTGTCGCAGAGAGAGATAGGTGACCACCTCAGGGTGGAGTCCTCGGGCTCGACTCTCAGGTCACCGAAGTTTCCGTGAACCTCCAGCGAGGTCCCCTCTGCGGGTCTCCCTGCTCGTCCTGCCTCCCCTTGTGGCATCGGGAAGGCGAGGGGGGTGGCGCTGACCCCGTCTCCCAATTCCCCGTCTTGCTTCTGGCTGCAGGTTGTTAATGGATGGGCGACCTGCAGTAGCAGACGTGCTCAGCCTGGGGGGCTCCGGTCGGGGTTGGAGTCTCAGACCCACCACGCCAGCCCCTGTGACCTCGGGCGCGTCCGAGCCCGCCTCTGGGTCCCGCTGCCCGTCTAGGGGGCGGGAATGAGGACACAGAACGCGCGGATCAGAGAGAGAGTGTGGAATGTCCTCAGCACCGCTCCTGGCTCAGCAGGGCTTTGTAAACCGTCACCTCTTACCGTGACCCCCGCCAAAGGAGGGCAGGGGGCGGACGAGCTGGTCGCTCTTCCCTGAGGAAATGGACAAAAAGAAAAAGTAAAAGTCCAGCACTCTGGGAGGCTGAGGTGGGCAGATTACTTGAGGTCAGGAGTTGAAAACCAGCCTGAGCAAGAGCGAGACCCCATCTCTACTATAAATAGAAATTAATTGGCCAACTAATATATATAGGAAAAAATAAGCCAGGCATGGTGGCGCCTGCCTGTAGTCCCAGCTACTCGGGAGGCTGAGGCAGGAGGATCGCTGGAGCCCAGGAGTTTGAGGTTGCTGTGAGCTAGGCTGATGCCACGGCACTCACTCTAGCCTGGGCAACAGAGTGAGATTCTGTCTCAAAAAAAAAAAAAAAAAAAAAAAAAGTGGTGGAGCCCGTCTTCGCCTTGGCCTCTGGAATGAGTGACGAAAGCGGGTTTCGAGCATGAGTGTGCGTGTAGTGGGCTCCCAGGACTGGTTTCCGCGCGAGGCCGGACGTCCCGGATGGAGCCGCAGCAGCACCCACTGCGCAGCCGTAAAAGCCACAGTCTGGGCATTGCGGGAAGCCTCGGTGGTTGAGATCTTCAACCTGCAACAGGGACTTTGCTTATCTGCCGCCCACTTGACGACCACGAGCAGACGTGTTGTGTGCCGGCCACTAAAGGTGCAGCCCCCCTGCCCCCGACAGCGACCTCCAACCGCTGCAAATGCTGCCGCCTCATTGCGGGAGGGGGGGGGAGCAAAGCAGGGATTGGCACCGCGCAGGGACCAACAGAGGCTACAGCTTCCCTGAGCGCGGAAACCATCGCACTCGGCATCCTGGAGTCGTCAGGGCAACCGCCCCAGCTGTCCTCCACGGAATGCTCCCATGGAATGACCTTCTGGGGCAGCCGCAGGGTCGCCAGCAGTGGTGGGAAGCAAACGGACACAAGGGCCGCTTTTAGAAACAAAGCCACATCCGAGCAACTGGGTTCGATCTGAGCAAGAGCTGGCAGTGGAAAGACTCTTAGATTCCTCCTAGTTCAAGCTCCTCGTGTGACAGGTGGGAAAACTGCAGCCTAGAAAGGAGAGGGGAATTGCCTAAGGCCCGTGACGCGAGTTGGTGGCAGTGCCATTCGACCCACCCACCCACCCATCTATTCATCCATCTACCCCAGGTCCGCAGGGAACATCTCTGACGTGCCCGACGCCGTGCCAGGTGAGAGCTCGGTGGGGCTCCCGCGGGCAAGTCTGATCCCCGTCCTCACAGGGCAAGTCTGATCCCCGTCCTCACAGGGCAAGTCTGATCCCCGTCCTCACAGGGCAAGTCTGATCCCCGTCCTCACAGGGCAAGTCTGATCCCCGTCCTCACAGGGCAAGTCTGATCCCCGTCCTCACAGGGCAAGTCTGATCCCCGTCCTCACAGGGCAAGTCTGATCCCCGTCCTCACAGGGCAAGTCTGATCCCCGTCCTCACAGGGCAAGTCTGATCCCCGTCCTCACAGCCCGGCGGAGCAGGTGGAGCACGGCTCATCACACACCGGCTCCAGCCGGGAGCATTGCTCGGAGGAAAACTTCAAGGTGCAAAGAGAGCGAGCCTGGGGTATCTGGAGGGAGCCCTGGGGAGCTGATGTTTGCACGGACTCCTGAGGGATGAGTGGGGCCGGCCAGGCAAGGGGAAGAGTGGAATACAGGGGCGTGGGTCAGGCGGGCAGACGACGCCGTCTCTCAAGGAAGGCACGTAAACGTGGAGGAAGGGGAGGAAGACCAGAGACGCCGGGGAGGCTAGTGGCATGGAGCCCGGGACGTGTCACTCCCAGGCTGGGGCTGTCCCACTGTGTTCCTCAGGCCCCCTCCCATGGCACCTTGAGGAGCCGGTCTCTCCTCTCCTGATTCTCACCACGTCTGGGCAGGATTGGTGACAACAAATATTTAGTCGATGTGCTCCAGGGTTGGCCCATTGCAGACTGGACTGGGGTTGGGGGGATGGGGAGAAGACTGTGTGGTTTATAAATCCTAAAATACTAATGAATGTAGCACACGTAATGAAGACAATCCTCACCTCCCGAATACCAAGTCTGGAGCTCAGCTCCCCACGATGGAGCTGTTTTCCGTTGATGGCAGGACTCTGGGTGGCATCTCAGCAGTTCTCCCAAGCTTTCCAGCACGGCGTCACGGTGGCAGGTATTTCTTGAGGCATCGCACCCTCCTAGGACTGCCTCCAGAGGCAGGTAGACGGCAAAGTGCCCTTTCTCCAAAACTCTCCTTCAGGACTCTAGAGCAACCCTTCCTTTGTGGCAGGTCAGTGCACACGGGGCCACAGGCTCGCCCCTCGCTGCAAGAGAGTTTGGAAAGTGATTATCCGAGAGGCAAGGAACAGGGATTTGCAGATGGCCACTGGGCCACCAACACCGTCTGCCACAGACCTTTAGCCGCCATGGCAGTAAACCCACCAAAAGGGATGAATCCCTTTCCATTCCTGACAATACATTGCTGGGATTATTGTCAACCCATTTCTGCAGCTCATGTTTGTTAATATTTTGATGCATGATGCGGCACAGAAAAAGCATTTAGCAAAATCCAACACTTGGCCATTAAGAACCAGAGGGAAATTCCTCAGCTTGGTTAAGAGCAACTGAATAGTTTTATTTATATATATATCTGTATGTGTGTGTGTGTGTGTGTGTGTGTATATAAAAGATCCCAACCCCTACCTCACACCATATATGAACATGAAAAAGTATCAAAGATCTAAATGAGAGAGCTAAAGCTATGAAACTTCTAGAGGAAAACACAAGAAATATATCTTCACAGACTTGGGGCAGGCAAATCTTTCTTAGACCTGATAGAAAGAACACTAATTAGAAAAGAAAATTTGATAAATTGAAATTCACCAAGATTAAGGAGTTTGCTGCTTAAAAAAATACTATTAAAAATGAAAAAAACAAGCAGCAGACTGTAAGAAATATTTATAGTACATATATCTGGAAAGTGGACTGTATCCAAAATGTGTAAAGAACTCTTACAGCTCAATATTAGGAAGACAACCCACCCAGTTTTACAAATGGTCAATACTTCTGGACAGATCCTTCATTAAGAAGAGACGCGAATGTCTAATAGGCACACAATTGGTGCTCGACATCATTAGTCATCGGGAAATGAAAGTTCAAACTACATATGGTGACACTACCCGCCTGCCAGAATGAAGACAATGAAGACTAAAACTAGTGGGTATTAGAGAGCAAAACCCGGCAGAGGTAATAGGAGAAAGAGTAAGATCCATAATTACAGGTGGAGATTCCAATGCTCCTGTCTCAATAACCGATCAGACAAGTGGACAGAAACGATCACAGGAAATACAGAAGACATAAACAGCACATGCAACCAACATGATCTAGCTGACATTTACAGAACACACCACCCAACAAGAGTAGAATATACATTTTTTTCGTGTACACATGGAGAATTAACTCAGGTACTCATATTTTAGATCAGGCGTCCTCAAACTATGGCCTGCGGGCCACACATGGGTGTTTTTGCCTGTTTTGTTTTTTTTTTTTTACTTCAAAATAAGACATGTGCAGTCTGCATAGGAATTTGTTCATAGTTTTTTAAAAATATAGTCCGGCCCTCCAATGGTCCGAGGGACAGTGAACTGGCCCCCTGTTTAAAAAGTTTGAGGACCCCTGTTTTAGATCACTATGGCCCATGGCCTGTCTTTTGTGCAGAACATGATCTATAAGTAGTTTTTATACTTTTAAAAGGTTGCCAAAAAATCACAACATAACTTAAGCAAAGACATTATTATGCAGCCTGCAAACCCTGAAATGTTTCCTACCTGGCCCTTTCCAGAACAAAACCTTCCCTGCCCTGTTGCAGGTGAGAAAACAGCCTCAATAAATTCTGAAAGAATGAAATCCTACAAAGCATATTCTCTGACCATAGTGAAATTAAACTAGAAACTATTAGCATAAAAGTATATTTTTAAAAAAATCCCCAAATATCTGGAAATAAAACAGACCAATGGAACAGAACAGAGTCCAGCACAGACGTGTGCCTACAACGGGGGGTTATCACACGGTGAAGTGGGTGTCCCCACACCTTGGCAGAAGGATCATCCACTCAATAGTGCTGGCACAGTGGGCAAAAGCGGGAAACAAACTATAAAAACGTTAGGAGTAAATTTAGGAGAATGTGTTTGCAACTTTGAGGATAGAGAAAACTTTTTTAAAAAAACGTATGCATGCAAAATCCAAAAAGGACATAAATGACAAATTTGACCATGTAAAAAACCTGTACAATAATTAACACCACAAACAAAGTAAAAACACAAGTGGCCAATTGGGAAAGAATACTTGTAAATTACAAAACACAGAAATGACTCATATCCAAAATATTTAGGGGCCTCCTAAAAAAATTAGACTTAAAAAGACATAGGCACACACAGAGACGTATAAATAGAAAGTGCTCAAGGGGTAAGAGGGAGCAGCTCACTGAAAATGGAATACAAATGCCCAATGTGAAAAGACGTTCAAATTCATTGGCAAACAGGAAGTGCCAGTTAAAACAGCAAGACATTGTTTTTCTTTTGTATCATTAGTAATATCAGAAGGATCGATCCCAGGCAGCGTTGAGGAGAGCTTGGAGAGTGCGGTGGTCTCACTGTGGGTCCACAAATGGGTGTAGAGTCTTTGGAAGTGATTTAACAGGGTCTACTCTTAATCGAAGGCCCATAAACCCTTCAACCCAGATATCACACTTTTAGAGATCAATTTTGGAAAAGAAATTACCCGCATGTGTACAAAGAGGTCTGTCTGAGGCTGTCCACTGAAACCATTTGTATGATGGTAAAACACAGGAAATATTTGAAACGACCATCAGTATAAAAACGATCAAAGTATGGTGTCTCCACGTTGAAAATGTGCATTTGTCTAAAAACGAATAAGGTTCATAAGTATTGTGGACAGGGAAAGACCTCTGACATATTGTTGGGATAAAAAGTGAGTTTCTGAATGATGTGTTTAGTATTATGCCATTTGTCTTCAAGAACAACACAAGGTACAAATATTACATGCATACAATTAAACATGTGTGTGCATTCATAGAAAAAGGTCGAAGGACACGTAGCAAACTGCCCAATAGTTTTCTCTCGGTGTAGTGATTGGAGGTGGTTTTCATAGTTTCTTTGTGTCTTGTCTATTTTCCAAGACAGAGATAACTTTTGAAATTTTTTTTTTTTAAAGTTGAAAATCAGCGTGTGGGGTGAGAATGATCTCTCCAGTGTGTTTATCCACTCTGCGAGGGGAACACGGTCTTTCTGCTCTGACGGTCTGGCAAGTTCAACGTGCTTTCCACTTTCCAAAGCCCTGTGCATTTATAATTTCATTTTATCCTCGTAAATCAGTCTTAAGCTGAGGGAGATAATCGGCCTTCTTGTGAGGGTGCCTGGGACATCGTAGGCACTTTTATTCTCGACTTCTAATTCTAGGAGGCAAGAGTTGGCCTTTTCACCTTTCATCTGATACTTCCCTCTGGTACTCCCGAACACCGCGTCTCCCGGGAGCCGTCTCACCCCAGTCCCTCCTGAATCCGAGGCCCCTTAGCAACGAGGTCGCCGGGAGAGGGGGGACCCTCGCCAAGTTCCTGGAAGTGAGCGAGTCACCAGGCTCCCGCCCGGCCAGGCACCCCGACGCTGCCCCGTCTGCTCTTTAGAGCTCTTTTTGCAGACTCCACCGAGCTTGGGTGCTTAAATCCCAATTTGTGACCAGGCTTGCAAAAACCACACTGAATGGGAAGTCTTCACTCTTCTGAGCATCTCAGGGACTCGGGGGGCAGGGGAGGGGATGGCCGGAGGGATTTCCCGGGAGGAGCAGGTAAGGCGGGGAAGCCGACAGGGATCTGGGATGTCCCCTGCCTGGTCTGCAGTCTTGGAGGGTGTCTGGGGAAAGTGGCTCCTAAGGGCAGAGTTGTAGCCAAATGTCACTTTCTTTTCTCAACAGAGCCACCCTGGAGCCCTGAGAACCCTGGCTCCTTCAGCAAGCTGGTCACACCCTGGGTCATAAAGCACGGCCGAGAGGTGATTGATCTAGACATTGGCGACCAAGTTATAAAAAAATAAATAAATTCAGAAAAATGAGGTCGCCTAGCCTGGTGCTCCCAAATGCCAGTGTACGTCATTGCACTGCCCGGGACGCTGGTAAAAAGCAGACTGAGGCTGCCCAGGTCTGCGGCGGGGCCTCGGAGTCTGCGTTTGCAGCTGCCAGACGACGATGCTGAGGTGCCGGTCCGGGGACCACGCTTGGAACAGCGAAGGATGAGGTGTCTAAACTGGAGTGGGGACAAAACCTGTCAGAGTGCAAGTGTAGGGTGTGGCAGAGCATGCCACCCATTTCTGAGCCATTGCTTTAAATGCCATGTTTCCCTGAAAATAAGACAGGGTCTTACATTTGTCTTCCCTCAAGAAGACACCCCGGGGCTTATTTTCAGGGGACGTGTCATTTTCCCCTCAAAGCCTCAGCTTGCAGCACGCACAGGATGGCCGGGACCCGACAGGGGGAGCCGACCTTGTTGGTGGGGCTGCCCGCACCTGTCTGGTCACTTCTGGGATAGCAGCTGTCACGACGGGGCAGATGAGAAGGGCTGCTCGTCTTCTTTCCCGCTCCGCAACGACATGCATGGGTTGTGCAGACGCGCTGCGTAGCCACGCCCGTCACTAGGTCTTACTTTCGGAGTGGGGCTTCTATTGTGCACATGCTTAGAAATCCTGCTAGGGCTTATTTTATGGGGAGGGCTTATTTTCGGGGAAACACGGTAGCTATGTGCACCTGTGTGTGCCGTGTCGAGGCATGTACGCCCGTCACAGAACGGGGCCCGAGATGGGGGAGGGACCCCGCGCTGGAATCGGAAGGAGGACGAGAGTCAGAGCAAACCCCACGCGGGTGGCACCGGGCTATGGGTCATGTTGACCGTATTCTAAACACGCAAACGTCGCCGCAAGGAACACACCGCCTTATCTGGTCCCACGCCGCTTCCATCACAGACATCTGAGCTTGCGCCATTTCCTGGCGCGGGCTTACACAGAGGGGTGAGAAGGGCACATCTATTTTGGATTCTCCTTTCAAAACCTCCCGCTATCGCTGGGATCAGCTGGCACGGGCGGAGCGCCGGGCAGTTTCTCTCACAGAAAGGGCCAAGCGCGCCTATCAATGGAGCCCACGCGCGCCGGGCGGAAGAGCCCCCCAATAGCCGCTCCATCAGCGCTGGCAGCTGTGTACATTACGCCCTTTGATCTCGGAGGATGCTGTATTTAGATGACATAATACGCTCTGGGTTATCTTTCCCTAAGGTAGAAGGGGCACGGGCAGATATCCACTCTCGCAAGATAAAATTAGCACCTCTTTGCTGGGAGATAAACATTTTCGGCAGGAAAGCCCTGATTAAAGTCCAAGGCAGGGGAGGGGTACGGGGCTGCACCCCTTGGAGCAACATTCCTATTTATAATAAAAGGAAACAGCGTCAGCACGACATAGGGCGGCGGGGAGAAGCCACCGGCCGCGGCCTGAAAGAAAATGGCTTTGTTATCACGGCTGTTCTGGGAAGTTCCGAGGCAGTTTGGTTCCACAGAGGCCCGAAGTGGGGTATACACGGGGAGGAAAGGGGAGAAGGGATGGATGGTGGGACCCTACCTCAGAGCACAGTGCTCCACTGGCCCTGAGCCTTCCTGCTCCCACGTCCCAGGGCCGCTGCGAACAGCTGTGCGGTTTGCTGGCTGCACCGGGGAGCTCGGCCCGGGGCGGGCGTGGGTGGGCAGTGGGGCGACTGCCCCAGGTACTCACCCCGGCGTGGGGCCGGGGCCGCCCAGAGGGGCGCCGTGTTGGTGACTCTCTCGAAAGGCGCTGTGTGGGCCTGTCGGCCTCTGGCCCTCCGAGACGCGTCCTGACTGTCCCTCCCCGCGCTGCGTCCACAGAGACCCCCGCCCCGGGGCCCCTTTCCCCCTCCACACTTGCCACTTCGTAGCCGGCCGAGGGGCCGTGATCCGGACACGTCCCGGGTCCTGGAAAACCACCCGGCGGCGTACACTGCCCAGACCGCACCCTCTCCCCCGGACCTCGGGCTTCCCAACCCCAGACCCGTCGTGCCAGGAAGCTTCCTGGCGCCGTGTGGGAGTTTGCAGGGACCTGCCGAAATCGCCAGCAGACTCGAGGCCGCTTGTCCTTCCTGTAGGAGGCGTCCAGGGAAGCCCCGTGTATGCATTCGGCAGACCTTTGAGGCCCCTGTCTCTCCTGCGCCAGGCACTGCCCGTGGCAGGACCAACAGCGAGGGGACGGCTGGCGCCTGCCCGGGCAGCCCAGCGGCAAGGACAGGCCAGAGCACGACGAGGTGGCGGGAAGGGGCCCTCACGATGGAAGACCCTGGCTACCCGGGGGCCTGGGCCTCCATTGGCGTCCAAAGGCTGAGTCAGACGTCCCCCGACGGTGAGGGGGCAGAGGAAGGGGAACCTGCCTGCGGGGTGGCTCAGAGGCCAGGTGGGCTGGGCCGGGACTCAGCGTTCGGAGCCCTGTAAATCCCTTGGGAGGACCACGTGAGTGTCCGGGCCCGCACGGTAAACCAGACACACACTCTACGAAGGATCGGAAGCAAGACGACGCCATGTTTGCACCTGTGGATTGAAAGGCCACCCTGGCTGCCGGGCGAGAACGGCTCGGGGGGTGGGGGTGGCTAGGGGGATGTGGCTGTTGACCAGGGAAGCTGCTTCAGAAAAGGAAACAGAACTCTTGGGAACTCCTGGGCACTGGCTCTGAGCCGACACTAATTCCAGGAAACCCAAAAGGTCACTTGGCATCCGCCAGTGTGAGTAGGGGCGTACAGACAGCTGGTCAGTGGGGTTTTAGCTCCGGTCTGGCCCCGAACCTCAGTTCCGGCATGTAGAGTTGGAGTCGAGGCACCCAGGAGCTGGCAGAGTCCCCGCCTGGGGAGGGAGGGGCCGTGGGAGAGGAAACGGGCACGCACGTCCAGGGTAGTTCCTGGGTCGCAGTTCATGACAGCAATTCCGATCCCAGTCTCTGCGCTGGCTCCCGTTGGTGTGGCAACTCATGTCTTCCCCTTTCCCTGTTTTTTTTTGTTTGTTTCATTCTTGATTAGCAGAAATGTTTTCGCTGTATTCCCTGTAAACAATTCCCTTTATACTAATCTCATCCTTAAAGCTGTTTTCCCCAAAGAACGTCACCCTCATGACGTCCACCTCCCAGTAAAAGTTTAATTTGGAGGCAAAGAATCGTGGGGTCATTTCCACTGAATTTTTATTTATTTATTTTTTAGGTGATTTCTATTTTCTTTATTATTTTCCAAGTGTGTGTGCATTTCTTTGTTTTGGTTTTTTTTTCCCCAGCATATTATGGGGGTACAAATGTTAAGCCACTGAACTTTGACCTACAGGAAGCTGCCTGGGTGTGGGTGCTTTCTGTCTCCTGGACGGGGGGTGTCTCTGTAATAAGTGACATTAAAAATCCGTCAAGGATCATCAGATGCTGATGGCTTTTGCCTCTGTTTTTATTATTCCCAGAAATCAACCCCAAAGAGATAAATCAAAATAGGACAGAAAGCTTTATGGGCAAAACATCCCTGCTATGGAGATAAACCGAAACAACGTAAATGCACCCAAAGAGGGAGGAGTGTGCCTGCTTGTTAGAACGCCGTCCACCACGCCGAAGTATCTGTAGGGAGGTGTGGAGGATAAAACCGTGTCTTCTGAGTCCAACTACGTGTGTATATTATTAAACACATAGACATTCACAGAAAAGGCCAGGAAGACAAAACACAAGACATCAATAAAGGACGTATCAGAGAAAAGAAAAAATATCACCCACAATCCTACCCCTCTACTTTTCAAGTTTTTACATTTGCAAAAAAATTGATATTATTTTAATTACGAGTGTGTAGGCACGTTAAATATAGGAATATCCTAGTGCCACTGAGGACAGCATGTTTGTTTACACTAAGGTGATTTTTTCAGTGGTTTAGGATTTTATTTAGTAATTCAAGTAGGAAAGCAGGGAGAAAACTTGTGGATCATCCAGTTTCCTGGCAGTAGAATTTCCCGGACGGTGTCTCGGGACTTAACTTTTTTCCTGGCTTTTCTTACTCTGCAGTGGCCATCCTATTTTATAAAACAAATTAGTGCTCTCAACTCAATCGGGTATTTCCCTTCTACTCCCTGAGTTAAACAGCGACACAGCGATTCACATTTACCGAGAACGGCAGACCAGCACCTTGCCCGGCTCTGCCTCCCTTTAACGGACGGGGAAACCGGGACCCGGACAGGGCAAGCCACTCTCTCCAGCAAGCGCAGCTCGTTGCAGGCAGAAGTGGGATTTGAACCAGGCCTGCCAGGCACCAGCTCCCAAGTCCCCAGCACCCGACCATGCCGCCTGGCGTCCCAGGCAGGGCTGGCCACGGCTGCGAGGAAGGCCCTCGGCGGCCTCCAGTGGAGCCGGCTGCGTGCGGCCTCTGCACGGACGCTGGGCTGTTTATTGTTTCTGCGGCTGGTGGTGCAACCGTCAACACGGCGTTTGAAGGGCAAGGGCGGGCAGGGCTTTGAAGAGCGCGGCTCCCCCGGGGGGCCGGCCGTCCAAACAGTCGCAACAGAAACCAGAGGGCGGCTGGCCGGGGTGGCCGCAAGGCTGGTGGTGGGTGGCCGGCGGGCCGCCCGGGTCTCCCGCGACACCGTGGCTCTGACGACATCGTCGTGTGTCGGGACCCGGACTCCCACTGCGAGGCCGGGGGCCTGACGCTGGGGGCTCGCATGTTCCCTGCCCGGGAGGGCCGCTGCGTGGGGCGCTGTGCCCACCCTCCCCGAGGGTGCCTGCTGGACGCACACAGGCCAGCCCGGCCGGGCCCCGGCTGCGGGAGGCCACGCGGCACTGCCCCAGACAGCTCCGCCTCCGTGGTGGTTAAGAATGTGGCCAGGGCTCCCAGACGCGTTCGTGGAGCAAACTTAGCCGTGACAGGGAGGGGGACGTGGGCAGGCAGCTGACCCCCCGGACCTCCTACGCAGCGCCCGGTGTCCGGCGGGCACCTCTGGTGGGACCTGCGCTCTTCATGCCCTGTTCCACGCAATCTGTAGCGAAGCTCCATGAGGTGGGGACCGTGGCTGCCCCAGGTGACAGAGGAGCAAACCAAGGCTCTGCGCCGTTCAGTGACCCGGCTGGGTGGTGGGCCAGGGCTTGGCCCCAGGTGGTGAGATCCCAGCTTTTAACTGCCCTTGGACCCCCTGTCGTCACAGCCTGGCCTGTGCTGGCAGCCTGGCCTCTGCTCCTAACCCGGTCCCTCTGTCACCCTCCAGCAGCCTGGTCTTCAGCCAGGGACTGGCTTCTCTTTGCCTCGGTTTCCCCGTCTGCAAAATGGAGGTAACAATAGTCCCAGCCTCCTAGGGTCGCTGTGGGGGCCACGTGAGCTTTTCCAGCTAAGATGATGCAAAAGCATAAACTGTAAGAGCATAAAACCCCTGGCTGCTGGCAGCACCCCCGTGAAGGCTGTTATCAATATGATTATTATTTTATTGTATTTTTATTTCAGCATATTGTGGGGGTACAAATGGTTACGTACAAAAGGTCACATATATTGCCCTTGCCACCCCCCCCTCGAGTCAGAGCTTCAAGAGTGACCATCCCCCAGACGGTGCACATCGTACTCGTTATGTATGTATGCACCCATTCTCCCCCCCTCTGCCCGACACCCGATAGATGTAATTCCTATGTGTCTACTTATGTGCTGATCTGTTAAAACCAATTTGCTGGTGAGCACACGTGGTGCTTGTTTTTCCATTCCTGAGATACTTCACTTAGTAGAATGGGTTCCAGCTCTATCCAGGAAAATACAAGAGGCGCTAGATCACCGTTGTTTCTTAGAGCTGAGCAGTACCCCATGGTATACATATGCCACATTTCATTAATCCACTCATGTAGTGATGCGCACCTGGGTTGTTTCCACGGCTTTGCAATTGTGAATTGTGCTGCTATAGACATTCGAGTGCAGGTGTTATTGCTCACTGCCGAGCCTCCTGCGACATCCTCCCCGTGGGGACTGTAGTTAATCTTCTCTCCCTCGCTCTGGTGTTAGACCTAGGCAACGTATCTAGTCGCTGAGAAAATGGGAGGCCGATCTAGTGTTTCCAGCGTGTCTCTGCAGGAACCTCTGGGCCTGCGTGTTTTTATTTCAAATTTTGATACTGCCTTTCAATGCCCTTCCTACCTGGGTGCCGCACCTGCAGCTGTTTTCTCCCTGTCAGTGGTCACGTGCCCAACACAAGGTTCAACAGGCCGAATAGCGACACGAAGAGGGAGCTCTTTTGTAAGTGGTGCGATTCGATGGCAAAACTGGGGGAAGACACTTAGTTCCCCGCGGTGGTCCTCTCGTTACAAAAGAAAGGGAAATTGCCTTTCACTTAGGCCGAAGCAATTTTCTGACAAAGGAGAGAAGGGAGCAGCCTAATGACAAGTTATTTTTTAAAGGCCTTATTTGCTTAGGAGCCCTCCCATTCGAGTTGTGGCTTCAGGGAAAAAAAAGAAAGAAATTGAACTTGCATGTTGCTGGGATTCAGCCTGTCACCAGCGGGTCCCGGCAGGTCCTGGGGAGAAATGGGTTTTGCGTTTGTCCCCGTGACCTCGGGGTTCCCCACCCGCGGCGGGAGGGCCAGGGCCGGCGGTGGCGTTGGCGGGAGCACAGGGGCGTCCGGGTGACCGTGAGTGCCCCTCTTGACTGGGCTTTCCACACCACGCGCACGTCAGAGCACGGAGAAGAACAGGGAGCTGAGCCCACACGCGTGTGGCTGTGGGGTGTGCGGGGTCCCCGGGCTCTGCTCGTCGGGGTTCTCTCCCCACCCCGGTTAGGTTCTGCTCTGTGTCCGAGCAGAAGAGAGGAGAAGGAAGCAGGGGTCTTCCGACCAAGCCCACCTCCCGGGGACGAGTGTGATCATCCCCAAGCATGAGCGACATTTGTCACCTACGAGGGGGTGGGACCCTGCCTCCGAAAACATGGACGTGGCGTCCCCAGGGAGGCGCGAGAGGGTTCTAAGCCCCTCCGAAATGTGGCCTCGAGGGGTGTCGCCTCGAGCCGGGTGACCCTGCTCCTCTGCCGGGAAGCATTGTCCTCCCTTTAACAGAATCACAAAAGTTCTGGGCGGCCGGCGACTCCGAGGCCGAGGATCCTCTTCAGAAAACAAAAGCAGCGTCTGTTTGTCGGGGCCAGCGAAGGCTTTCGTGGCATGCTTGGAAATTATATAAAAATTTAATCAAACAAGGTAAAATTGTGCCCTTCTCCTGTGGACTTGGAAAAGTAAATAGGGATGCACCCGTATTTGTTTTTTATACAGAAATAATACTAAAAAAAGGGGCCACTCAATGATTTGTAAATTAAAATAAGGAGAAGCTTATTTAAAATGTTTAAAGCCCCCACTCATCTGATAGTCCAAGCCAAAAATAATATATAGCACTGATAAGGGTTTTTTTTTTTTGTCCTATCTAAATATAAAAAAAAGTATTATATGTTCTATTGACATCCAGGCTAAATCTTTCCCTTATAAGGGGTTTGACACAAATAGCTTTTATTATGTAACTCTTAAATACAGGGGACACACATAGTTCTTAGAGGGCCCAGCTGCTGCCGTTATCGCTGGAGACATAAAATTGGAATCCCGACTTCCAATATCAAATTTTAGCACAAGTCCTATAAAACGTATCTTGTCAGAACGTGCCAGAACCGCTAAGCTCCTTTCGGCCGAACAAATTGCAGCTGGTGCTCTGTCCTTCGGGGTCGAGCATCAGCTTGCCTGCCGCGTCCTCCGGGTCTGAGGAAGCAAATTGGTCGAAGTTCTGGCCCCGAGCGAGGCAGGGCCGGCTGGGGAAAGCATGGGTGTTTAGATCAGCCGTGGCCGAGGCCATCGGCCGGGTGACCCAGGCCTGTAGGCCGCGTCCAAGGCCTGGAGATAGGACCGACCATCAAGAATGCGAGGAATGTTTTTCTTCGGACTCTGTCAAGGCACGCAGACCGTGGGGATATTCTGTCTGCAGTGACAGCCTTAACATTTGCCAGAGCCCCGGTCGGCTGCAGAAATGGCATTGCCCACCCTGAAAGTGAGAAGGTAACGTTTATTTTTGTATTTTTTTCTCTCCCTCCCATATACAGACTGTAGAGAGACCACCAAGCGTGGGCCATTTTTTTTCCGCAGTGATGTACAATTCACATTTGTTAATCAAAAAAAAAAAAAAAAAAGTGCCCGAGGTCATCCACCTAGACTCTTTTTTTTTTTTTTTTCTTAAACAGGAAACGGGTTTCAGATGTTTATATGTTGAAAAGTAAGGCTACTAATCTGTTTAGCCATTTACCAGGCCCCGGCGAATACGTGCGTACCTTTTAACGTGCAGAGCTCATAGAGTGACATTAAGTTTTATCTCCCTTGTTACTTAGAATTTAAGAAAAAGAAAAAAAAATAACTTTCAATAGTCACCTGCTTTTTTGGGACAGCTCCAGGGAAGTTAAGATAAATGAATCCAGCAGTTAGGTTAAGCTGTGCTCTCGGCTGCCCGGGTGCCTTGCACCATGCTTGGGTGTCCGGTGCTCTCTGGTGATGCCTTAACACAGCGATCGTCACGCATGTTCTCACGTGTCTGTGTCCGCAAGTGGGTGTCTGTCCTTGGGGGCACCCTGTGCAGATTAAGAACAGACATCCACAAATGCACCTAGTTGATACGTCTACAGAAAGGGCAAAAGTTGTTCTTTTACATACTGGATATTCTTTGGATCGGCGAGATTGTCTGCGTGGTTCTTCTCAAATTGGGTTGTGCGAGGTAGCAGAGAGCGACCTCATATTGTTTCCCAGGGAGCTCACGATCACTTTTTGAAAGGGCATCAACCTGATGCTTGGAAATAAAAGTTTTTGTTTTATTGCTGGAGTTTTTTTTTTTTTTTTCCTGGCCCCAGGGCTGATCATTTTAAAACAATCGCTAGTGGTGAAAACGTTTCCCTGTTCAGTGTGGCAAATCAGTGATATTTTTCCCCCCGGTGTTGGGGAGGTTTACGTATTTATGATAGTGCAGGGAGAAAGGAACAGGATCGGGAAGTTTGAGTGCTTGAGTGAATTTCTTAGCATATGAGCCATTGGCTTAAAAGACTGTTTTAAATACAGAATTCAAAGCAGAAGGGATGATATTATTTGCTAAAACTGGCAAATAACTTGCCCGCATTTGACCAAGTGCTTTATATCTGCAGATCTTACAAGGGAGCAAAAGAACTGTTCTTGGAGGATTTCGTCAAGGAGAGAAAACCGGCTAAGTTGAAATGGGCTCTTAAAAATCATCCCAGTATTTTCTAGATCATTCAAATTTCTTTTTTTTTTTTTTTGTAAACATGAAAACACAAAGCATCTTTAAAAAAAAAATTTCCTGTAACCATCCTTCCCTCACCTCCAATTATACACACACACACACACACACACACACACACACTCTTCTATGAGGCAAAAATACATTTGTTTTCTTTTTCATCAGAGGATCAGAAGTCGCCGAATTAAAGATTAGCACGAGTGTAGAAATGGGTATATAACAAACGTCCAAGCCCCTTTAAATGGGAGTGATGGGTATGATCTGACAAACTCTAAAATGTATTTTTCCAGCAAGCAGAAAAGCCATTTTCGATTTCTCGGGGGGCGGGTTTCGGTTCAGCAGTCAGCGCGTGCCAGGCTGCCCGGCGCAGCTTAGGCGCCAGGGACCCGGCGGAAACCCGGGGGCCGAAGCACTAACGCCGGCACCTGCGCTGAAACGTGAGCAAAAATAACAGAAAACGGCTCCTGGAAAAATGAATCCCTGGAAATGTCAGCGCCCAGCAGCGTGAGGTGCGGGGGGTGGTGGGGAGAGGGACGGGGGACCAGCCGGCATCACCCGGGGCTCTAAAACGCGTCCGTGCGGGCCGGGCCGGGGGCTCCGGTTTTCCGCTAAGAACAGAGACCTCTCAGCAGGACCCTTTCGAGAGCCCCGGGGTGTGGGCCTGGCTGCTGATCTGCACAGCCACCAAAAGGCGGGACAGCAGGAAGGACGGAAGAAGTTCGTTTGACGCGAGGTCAGAGGAAGGGGGCAATGTCGGCAACAGTGCGTCTCCCGCACGGGGCCGGCGCCGGGGCGTTTGGCTAACGCGGCTGCCTAACCCTCCTTTTGAGAAAACCACGGGAGAGGAACCTGCTTTAGGCCGGTATTTTTATTTATTTATTTTTTTAAAAAATATGTCTTTCTGGCCCCTGGACCGTGATGAATAGGGAAACGCCGAGGTCTGCAAACCCCCAGCAATCGCCGTGTCAGCTCAGCGCCGAGACGTTTCCCAAACGAACACCTGCGCAGCGTAAATCACCCGGCGGTAAACACTTCAGGCCGGGCGCGGGCTGCGGGAGGGGCAGGCGGCCTCCTCCCACCGGGCCAGGACACACAAACCAGGCACCGGCCCTGCTCTAATAAACGCTCCTTTCACCGAAAAGCCCCCTCCTCCCGTCTGGGAGAGGAGTCCCCTGATAGAGGCTGCTCAGATAACGGGCCGGTTCCCTGCACCCTCGCCACCGCAGGCCCGCCCTGGGCTGCCATCGGGGAGTGGAGCTGTCAGGCCTTTATGTCATTATGGATGGCTTTATGACGCCTCGGAGGGGCACCGGGGCTCCAGGCTTCAAGGGGGCTATTTTTTGAGGGCGGCTTGGGAAGATAAAACTCAAGGCTTGTTTTTGAAATAGCCCGCCAGCAAAACCAGAACAATGGCAATGACGGGAACCGAAAGATCCACGAGAAATGTTCCCAGCGTCAGGAGAAATCAAAGCAGCATTCCTTCTCCTAAAACACATCGAATTAAAGTATGAAAATGACTCTCCCCGCTCCAGCCTGCCGTCTGAAAGTCCTTGACTCCCAGCGGCTGATCTCTTAGTGGCTATGACTGTCCCAGAAATGCCCAAATGGGGGAAAAGCCCGGGGAAGACAGCAGCTCACACTCCAAAAGGATCACCTCTTCGGGAATTTCTTTGCATGCTAGGGCTCTGATTTAAAAGCAAAAAACCCTCCTTCTAGTGCTCTGCCTAGCAGGAGCCTTTTAAATGATATTTTCTGCACTCAGTGAGACAGACAAGAAGGACAAGCACCGTGAACATCATAAACCGGCCTTCGGGAGAGGCTCTTTACGGCTCTGTCCCTCCCCACCGCAGCCCGGGCTGGGGAGAGATGCCGGGAACTCGAGCAGCTCCTCTGCCTCCGGAAAGAGCCCAGCACCAAAGAAAAATAACCCGGAGAAATTATTCCTCGGCCTTACGCGTAGCTGGGATCAAATGCTCGCTGATCAGAGCAAATATTTAAATTGGATACATCGAATTGAGCGTTATTAAATAAAGCTTGTTTAATACGTCTCGAACGGAAAGCGTCTTTTGAGGAGCACACAGAACCCGATATCGGAGTCTGGCCGGGCGCACGTCCCCCGGCTCTGCTGGCGCACGCAGGCCCTCGTGTCCCCGCGGCCAGGGGTGTGGGGCCTTCCCTCCCGGAGTGTCCTTTTCCCCACGTAAGACGAAAGCAGAAGGGTTTTCAGGTAGCTGTTTAAAGCCGTTCGTGCAACATGACAAATACAATACATATAAGACAATTGACCCGTGTTTTAATGTTTGCGTGTGAGACCGCGGCGTGCTGGAGCCGGGAACACCCACGTGCGGGGCGATGCTTTCCCACCACGGCCCGGCGGGGGAGCCGCTGACCCGCGCTCCCCCCAAAACCTAAAACCACTCTCTAATGGGCTTTACGGTATTTACATTTTGAATTTTATTTATAGGACACCAGATGTCCGTGTTCAAAAGGGGAAAAAAAAATCATTTGGGATATGGACTCTCTCCCCTTCCCCGGCTGCCCGGCCCCGAGACACGTCTGAGCTTTGGGAGCCAGTTCCCAGCTGGGGTCTGCGGCCCCCTCTGAGGTTGGTGAGGCGGGAGATGGGGCGTTTATTCCCACTTCTGGGTGATGGTGGCCGCACCTTGATTTCTGGGCCACGGTCTCTCCTAAGGGAAATGCTGAGGCTCGTCCCAGCAGTGGGACTCTTTGCCTCTCTCGGCGAGCCCGCTCTACTCCTCTGGCACTGGGGCTGAGACCAGCTCTAAGCCAGACCTCAAGAAAACGGGTTCAGACCCTGACCCAGTCGCAGCGTGCACCTGGGAGCTTGGGTCAGCAGAGGACCGCCGCGTGCCTTTCTTCCTTCATCCTTGACAGTGTCTTAGGACAAAAGGTGCTTCAAAGCTAGGAGTCGATGTTTTTGTTCCTTCCTTTGTTATGTTTGAGGTCAAGGGGACGCAGCCCGGCAGACCCGCCCTGACGGATCTGCCCGAAACGATTAGTGACATCTCTCCGAGCACGGCAGATTCCCTTCCTGGAGCCGAGTCTCCCGCAGGGCCTGTGCCTGGGGAACCCTGTCCCCCCCACACACACACACAAAACAGACCGAGGCGCAGTTTATCTTTCGGTCCAGAGCCGCTGCACAGGCTCAGCCCAATTCCTGCCTGCAAGTCACGCTGGACAGCCGTGCGGGGGGGAAGAAATGAAATCACCCCGCAGACGCGGCCGCAAAGCATCACGGGCGCGTGGTGCATCTCACACGCCACCTCCCTTAACCCCCCGAGGTGTCTCGGCCCCCCTTCCTAGCGGACACTCCCACCCGCTGTGCATGCCGGCCCGGGGGAACAGAGTCCCTGCAGGTGGACGCTGACCAGCCCCACGGAGAGGCAGGCAGGCAGGCAGCCTGGGCGGCGAGTGGCCACACCAAGAGGACTGCTTGTCTCCAGGCTGAGTTCTGGCTCCCCTACTCCTAGCTGAATCTCGCTACCCACGTCCAAAGAAAACAGGCTGAGGATTCCTTCTGTGCTTAAGTTTTAAGGTCCTTGTCAAGCCGGAGGGGACAGTGTGACCGAAAATGCACCGGGACGGAAGATCTGAGACAGAGGCCAGCAGCAGCGCCCGGTGGGCTGGGCCCTGCGTGCGGAACACGCCCTCCCAGGGCCTCAGCAGGCCTGGGCGCCCTCCTGCTGATCAATCAGAGCCAGGGAAGCCCGGCTTTATTACCCGCTGTGGCCTGCGGCGACCTCACACCTCTTGAGCATCAAAGCAGCGGAGAAGCCAGCCCGCCTGGAAGGAGGCGATATCTGTAGGACCGGGTGCCTGGGACTCCGCCTGGAAGAGAAACCAGAGAGAGGGCAGAGGCAGGAGGTGACAGATGGAATTTGAGGAAGGAGGATAAGAGAGCCCAGTTGAAAAGGCTTTAGGGTTAGAGACCTGTGGAGAGGGAGAGGCCTGTGCTGCCATTAACAGCGGCAGCCTGGCAGGCGGGCGGGTGGCGGGAAAGTGCACAGAGGCAGCAAGGCTAGGTGGGCAGCGGGGGGTGTCTTGCGCCACCCCCTCCCTTCGCCATTTGGCAGCTCACTTCTGCTGCAGGGGCCTCTGTCTCCCGCCGTCCCTGTCCCAGCCTCACATCCCCTCGCTGTGTTCTCAGGCCCCAGAGAGGGTTCCCGCACAGATGCCTGAGGCCGGCTGCACCCTCCGGGATTCAGAAGTCAGTCCAGCACCGGGCTGCTTCGGCATTTTTTTTTTTTTTTTTACCAGCTCCCAGGTAATTCCGGAGACTGAGACCCTGCTGCCTTGAGCCTAAGCTTCTCCCATCCAAGCACTAACCTGGCCAAGCCTATGCTTCTAAATCCAACCTTAGGACATAAGCTTCCCTTCAGCTCACTGGAGCCTGCAGAGGTTTTGTTTCTTTGCCATTAATTCTTGCACCCTAAGGATGCCCAGTGGAAGGACTGCAGGCCATAACGCTTGATGCTCACGGAGCTCCCAGAACCGGCACAGAGTCCTAACAATGAAACAAACAGCACGAGCGAGGCACTCACCTGCGGCCGTCTCGTCCTCACGCCCAGCCGAGGCAGCGGGCACCGCCACGAACCCGTGTTTTGCGTGCCAACGCCAGGGCACAGAGCGCCGGTGCCCTGTAACCAAGGTCACGCGTGCAGTCGAGATGTGAACCCCGGGCGGTGCAGCCTAAGGGCCACTCTCTGACGTCACCTTCCTGACGGCTCTAGGCACCTGGCAGGTGGGAGGTGTCGCCGCCATTTCTTGGCTCTGGTCACAGATTTTTATTTTTAAAACCCTTTCACTTTGAGATCCTTGCAGACTCACGTGCAGCTGAGGGAAAGGGTGTGAGAGCCCTCGTGCCCCTCCGCCCGGCTCCCCCACGGGACATCTCGTGCGCTGCGGGGCACAGTTACAGCCAGGACTCTGGTCCCGACACAAGCCACCTGTGTCGCTGACTGCGCGTGGTGGGAAGGGACGAGGGCCAGGTGAGCACAGACGGCGCCTGCTCAGCCCACTGCCCCTCTGCCCCTGCCTCTCACCCTCGAGTTTCCCTCGCTGCACTCGACTCCACCTGACTTCACCTTGTCCCTCTGATGTTCACGCTCCCCATGGGGACGGAAGTTCCGTGAGGGGGGCGAGTTTTTCCTGCTGAGTTCACTTGCGTTCACTTACTATGCTTCCCCGAAAATAAGACGGGGTCTTATATTTATTTTTCCTCAAGAAGGCACCCTAGGGCGTATTTTCAGGGGATGTGTTATTTTTTTTAAGTACGGTACAATCATCTACATGTATTCCAATATAGTTAAGTTGTCTTCTTCTGGAACATCATCATCACTCTCCAAACCCCGAATTCCATCCTGAATGTCTTGCGACTCTATTTCCTTTAGAACCATCGGCCCCGATCTCTCCTGTCGCGCACTAGAGCTCTCACGGGGCGGATGAGAAGGGCTGCTCGTGTTCTTTCCCGCTCTGTGACGACACGCACGGGTTGTGCAGACGCGCTGTGTAGCCACGCCCGTCACTAGGGCTTATTTTCGGGGTGGGGCTTCTATTTCACAACTGCTTAGAAATCCTGCTAGGGCTTATCTTATGGGTAGGGCTTATTTTCGGGGAAACGCGGTGTGAGCTTAGGTCAGTGCCGCTCGCAGGAGGCGTTCATGATATTGTTAAGTGCACGAATGAGCGATGCTTTCTTACGGAAAGACTCAACCTTCCGAGCTCCATTTAAAAATCTACACGACGAGCCTAACGTCCCTCCTGATGTCAGGAGGGTGGGAGGGGGAAGGACAAGGCGAACGGCATAAGGTGTCCACTTCCCAGCATGCAGTGCCCGGTGGAAGTGGCACCGTCGCGCCAGCCGTGCCGTTGTCTGGGCTGTGCATCCTTCCCGGAGCCCCCGCCTGCCCCAGTCTCCAGCCCCCTGTCCTGGCTTTGTGGCCGTCTCTGTGGTTTCTCTGGCCGCTTAACGGCCTGTGATCTTTCAACAGTTGAGAGCACCACTAATAAGAGATTTGAGAGCGATTTGCATCACTCCCAGGAGGCTGGATTTCTGGAGGGTGGTGTGGGTTTAAGTGGCCAGCGAGAAGCCTTTGCTAATTCTCCTGACTTGAAATAATAAACAGCTCAACACCCTCCGTTGTCCGGGGCCTCACGCAAACCAAGCGGGCTGCAGCCAGGAGGCCTGTGGGGACCTGGGGCCTGGGCGGGGGCTCCCTGTTCATCCCGCAAGGCGCAAGGCGTGGAGCAGGGCACCCGCGCGCCTCACTGTAAGTGCGAATGTTGTTGCTTTCACTGGTCTGCCCGTCTTTCTGATTATATCAGAGACAAAGTGTCCCTTCCCTGAGATGCCATCTTGCACCTTCCTGGTGGAGCTTCCTTTTCCTTTTAAGAAAAAGCACAGGCCTTTGGAGTCAAAATTCACCAGGCGACAGTATTGCTAGCGTTCAATAACGTCATTTTGTTTCCATCGAATCTACCAGCACAGTTATGTTGGTGGGTGATCCTTTCCCACTTACAAGAGCCATAGAAAGTTTCCTTTTGGCCGGACGCGGTGGCTCACGCCTGTAATCGTGGCACTCTGGGAGGCCGAGGCGGGAGGATCACTCTAGGTTAGGAGTTCGAGACCAGCCTGAGCAAGAGCGAGACCCTGTCTCTACTAAAAATAGAAAAAATTAATTGACCAACTGTATAAAAAAAATTAGCCGGGCATGGTGGCACATGCCTATAGGCCCAGCTACCCGGGAGGCTGAGGCAGGAGGATCGCTTGAGCCCAGGAGTTTGATGCCCAGGATCTCTAGCCCAGGCAACAGAGTAAGACTCAGTATCAAAAAAAGAAAGTACGTTTCCTTTTATGGTGTTTAACTCAAACAACTAGAGGGAATAAGTAAATCAGCACGATGTATGATGGTTTTGATGGAACTTCAGTGATGGGGTTTGAGGAACACTGACCTAGAGACCCCTCACTTCACAGGGGGGACCCGAGGCCCAGGGGAGGACGAGCACCTGGCGGAGGTGGCCGGCAGGTGGGCACCAGCCCTCCGGAGGCCTCGCCCAGGTGGAGGTGGTCGGGCGGGGGCTGAACTCGGGGAGCGCAGGGCTTCCCCCCTCTCAGCAGGGCCCCAGCCCCACCCAGGAGGGGGAGGCCACTGTCCACTCTCTGCCGTGCCCAGGCTCGTGGCTCCTCCCCGGAGCCTGGAAGGAGTCCACGGCCATCACCCTGGTCGTCATGGCCGCAAAGTAGGCATTTTATCTCCTGTCCCAGATGAGGCCCCCGAGGCAGTCTGGCAGAAATCTCGGCCACCGAGCACCGGGCCTCGAGCCCCGGCTCCCGACCCGCACAATGAGAGTTTCCCCGCAACCCACTCTTGCCTCCTGGCGTGATGAATCTCCACATGGGATCTTTTAATTTAAAAAATGTGACGTGCTGTGACCCAACACATGTATGTTCTGCCTGCACTTCCCCTCACAGCCATTTCAGGTCCCAACGCACAGATTTCAGAACAAACGTGTTTACTTCAGTTGTAAAAATAAGTATGTGTTTACTATAAAGTACGTGTTTACTATAAAGCAAAGCGTTCATAGGAAGTTTATTAGAAACTGGAAATGTTTAAGAAAGAATTTACTGATCAACCATAACCCTGGGCATCCTCAGGTTAACTGTTTTTACGTATTTTGCTCTAATTTATTTGTGTCTTTCTCTCTTTTATGTGTTTCAAACACAGTCTGAGTTTTCATACATATAATTTTAGATTCGGTTTTTCTCATGACTATTTTATCACACAATGTTTCCATTTCTTTAAACATTATTTGAGAAATACCTATTTTAAAACCAAAAAATCAAAACCCGTTGTGGAGAACAAGGCAGGCAAAGTCTAGAGAAGATTTTCTGCTAGTAAGCAGAAAACCCAGGACAAGACTTGGTGAAGACACGATTTTAGTGTCTCCCTAGTCGTTCATTTCATGTTTACTTAAGCCATCCCCCATTACTGGGCACGTAGGTTGTTCCTGAATATTCACCTTTATAAACAATGATGCGAATGTAAATCCTCAGACATAAATCAGCGTGAACCTGCCTGTGTATTTCCTTTGTTATGTCCCAAATGGAGGAGTCACACATGGAAAGGGGTAAAGACTCCCAAGCTCCTGGCGTATACTTCCAAATCATCCTGTAGGAAGGTTGTACATTCATTTACCCATCGATACAAAATGTAAGCATACGCTCAGCTCCCTATGCATTTGCCATCCTGGGGTATGATGACTTTTAACTACTTTTTCCAACTTAAGGAGCAAGGATTTCTAGTTACCAATTTGGTTTGGGGAGGTCTTATTGTGTTTCCCTGAAAATAAGGCCTGCCCATAAAATAAGCCCTGGCAGGATTTCTAAGCATTTGCGAAATAGAAGCCCTACCCCGAAAATAAGACCCAGTGATGGGTGTGGCTACGCAGCGCGTCTGCACAACCCATGCATTTTGTCGCAGAGCAGCCAAGAAGACGAGCAGCCCTTCTCCTCTGCCCCATTGTGACAGCTGCTACCCCACAGGTGACCTGAAAGGTGTGGGCAGCCCCACCAACAAAGCTCCCTCTGTCAGGTCGGGGCCATCCTGCGCGTGCTGCACGCTGAGGTATTATGTGTCCCCAGGGGGAAGAAGGAAAGCAGGCTACATGGATAAGAGCTCATCTAATTGAGAGCTCTGTGGCTCCACACGAGAGATCGAGGCTGATGGTCCTAAAGGAAACAGAGTCGCAAGAAATTCAGGATGGAACTCGGGGTTTGGAGAGTGATGATGTTGTTCCAGAAGAAGACGACTTAACTATATTTGAATAAATGTAGATTGTTGTACCGTACTTAAAAAAAAAAAATAACACATCCCCTGAAAATAAGCCCTAGGGTGTCTTTTTGAGGAAAAATAAATATAAGACACTGTCTTATTTTCAGGGAAACACAGTACTTCACTTACCACCTTCCTCTTGAGCCTGGCCCCCAAAGGGAGCTCCCAATTCATTCATTCATTCATTGTTAAATTCAGTGGGGGAGCAACTACTGGGTTTTAGAAAAATGGGGAAACTGGTCCCTTTCTTCTGGAAAAGCATCTAATTCCTTTCAGAGAGTTCCGGCATGGAACTGCCTCTCTGAGCGGTTATCAGTCTTTGCTGTCTTCTGGGAGTTCGCTGGAGAGGCCCACGGAGGGAACTCGAGGCAGGCAAGAGGCTTCAGAGACGCCTTCTGCTGAGACTTATAGGGAGGGAAATGGCTTGCAAGCTCTCCTGCTGCGGTTGAAAGAAACTCGAGATAAGGGGACCTCCTTACCCTCCGGGACCTGGGGAATTGCGTGCAGCGCCGAGCTGGTCCTAGGCAGGGCCGAGGAACCCCCAGCGTCAGTGGTTGGACGCTGGGGAAGCTGTGGGGTTTTGCCCCAGACCAGAGCCTCAGTGTGTGCCCACTCTGCCTGCTAGTCAAGGGTGGCCCTCTGCCCCGTCGGAAGGAAGAGACAGGCCCTGCCCGGTAAAAAACAAAAGGCAGCACAAGAGTGTCTGGCCAGGGCCAGGGGCGGTGGCTCATGCCTGCAATGCTAGCACTTCAGGAGGCCGAGGCGGGGGGATAGCTCAAGGTCAGGAGTTTGAAACCAACCTGAGCAAGAGCGAGACTTGGTCTCAACTAAAAAATAGAAAGAAATTAACTGGACAACTAAAATATACAGAATAAATTAGCCGGGCATGGTGGCACATGCCTGTAGTCCCAGCTACTCGGGAGGCTGAGGCAGGAGGATTGCTCGAGCCCAGGAGTCTGAGGTTGCTGTGAGCTAGGCTGATGCCACGGCACTCACTGTAGCCTGCACAACAAGAGTGAGACTCTGTCTCAAAAAAAAAAAAAAAAAAAAGAGTGTCTGGTGGGTGGAGCTGAGCCCTCCTGCCCCATGTCCCACGGCAACCCTGCAGCCTCAGGCTCACTTAACCCACAGCACCGGGAGCCTGGCTTTCTGTAGCCCCAGGCTTCCTTTTGATATATATATATATATATATTTTTTATATATATTATTTTAATTGACATGAAATTAACATGCCATAAAATTAACCATTTTAAAGTGGCAATTCATCAGCATTTGGCACGTTCGCACTGTTGTGCAACAAGCGCACGAGGCATTTTCATCACTCCGAAAGGAAACCCCAGACCCGTGAGTTGTCATTCCTCATTCCCCCGTGTCCCCCCAGCCCCTGGAAACCACTAATCTGCTTTCTGTCTCTATGGGTTTGCCTACTCCAGACGTTTCATATGAATGGAATCATACAATTTGTAATCTTTTTGTGTCTGTCTTCTCTCGCTTCCCGTAATCTTTCAGAGTTTCATTCATGTCGCGGCAGGGATCAGGATTCCCTGCCTTTCGCTGCTGAGCAATACTCCGCCGCACGGCTAGACCACGTTTTGTGCATCCATCATTCCCTGGTGGGTACTTGCGTTGTCTCCGCTTCTTGGCTGCTGTGGCTAGGCTGCTGTGAATACTCGTGGACGCCTTTTTGCTCGAGTACCTGTTTTGAATTCTCTGGGGCACACGGTAGAATCGCCGAGCCCTCTGGGGCCACCGCAGGCGTCACTTTTTCAGGAGCGGCCGGACTGTTTTCCGTGGTGGCTGCACCACGTCACCCCTCACCGGCAGCGTGCAAGGGTTCCAGTCCCTCCAGCCCAGACTTGCTCGGTGACTGCCTCTCTTGGGAGGCCAGCCCTGCCTTCTTGACCAACATGGCAACACTGTGTGGGACGGTGGGACACAGCAGCGCCTCCTGTGTCGTTACGTAACCCACGCTCTATAGAGGGCTCACCGGAGCACAGCCCCCGTCCAGTTCTGACGCCACCGTGCCTGGGTGTCGCTCCATCCCCCCGTCATCTCAGTGTCTTTATGGGAAGTGGGGCTACCAAATCCCAGTCAAGGGGCTGTTCTGAGCACAGCACCAGGCTCACTGGGGGTGGAGGGGGGGTCTCCCACCCAGCAGAGGGGCTGTGCGAGGCACCTGACTCGGGGGCCTTCTCGACCTGCACTGCCGTCAGCACACAATGTTGTCATAACCCAGTTTGAACGTACTGTTGAAGCCATGTCTAGCTAAGACTGAAAAGAATAACAAAATTTGCTTCCTATGCTTAAGGAAATGCCAAAAGAGAGGAGATTTGGACCCAGCTGGCTCTGGTGTTGCCTCTGGTAGACAGCCGTGCCTCTAGGGACAGCCCTGCCCAAATGGACAGCCATCCAGGAGGCAGTGGCTGTGGCCACCTCGAAGGCCAGGCGGGCTCTGTATACAACCCTTCAAGGGCTAAATAAATTCAGTAATTTACTGAGAAAAGGTCTTTCAGGGCCACCTCGGGTACCAAGGTCTGAGGACTTACAGGACAAAGCCGGCATCCATCTTCTGATGTGACGTGTTCCTGTCAACAGTCGCCCTGATGGAAACATTGCTGTACAGGAGCAGTGCAGCAGCCGCCTCCTTCCCTCGGGGCCCTGCTCTGCTCTGCTCTGACGGTGAAGGGCTCAGGGCAGGGGACTACAGAGGTGAGGGGGGCCGCAGGGGTGGGGAAGCTCTGGACAGGCGGTAGGAGGCCTGGAGAGATGGGGGGACTAGAGGACAGGTGGAGGTGGAGAAGTGGGGGTGCTCAGGCCAGGAGGGCCACAGGCAGGGAGGGCAGCTGCCTTCCTTCTCCACCCCCCTCCCCACATTGCTTTGCAGCTCCCTCAGGCTTAGAGGATCAGAGCCAGACGTCCCCCCTGGAAGCTCAGATCCCCAAGGACTCCAAAGCTGGGTGCCATTCAATGTCTTGGCAGCCCCAGGTTTGCAATGCAAGGAGCCCTGGACTGGGAGGCCACAGGTTATGAGGACGACAGAGAGACACGTCCCGACTGCAGCCACCAGTTCCCAGTGAGCCTGGGGCCAGTCGTCTGGGGCCAGTCTCCCATCTCCCCATGAGGAAATGGAGATGAGAAAATTCTAACCATACAGAGTTGCCCTGAGATCAAAGGAAGCAAGGACAGCAGGGGGGGAGGGAACGCTCCTTGGAAAGTGCAAATCATTATGCATATGTAAAAAAGGGAGACACGAAGGCCGGTTGCCCAACAGAAATATAATTCAAGACACATGTAATTTAAAATTGTCTAGCAACCATGTTAAAAAAGGAAGGGCAAAGGAACAGGTTGAATTAATTTTTCAAACATTTTAATCCCAAAATACATCATCTCAACCTGCAATCACCATGAATGTTAATGATACATTCAAATCATTTTAAAAAGTATTAGTCAATAGTTACTCAGATCGAATGATTCAAAATAGGTCAGGTATTTCACACTTACAGCACAGCTCAGCCCAAACCAGGCACATTCCCAGTGCTCGGTTGCCACACGTGGCGGGAGCTGCCATGTTGGACAGCACAGGTCTCAAGAGGAAAGGCCCACCCCAGGGGGCCGGACTTCCCACGGGTGGGACTTCCTGTTGTGTTATGCAGCCACCACCAGCTCGTTTGGGTTGGGTTCCTTGTCGTGTGACTCCTCGGTGCACCCCAGGCAATGGCTTCCTGAGGTCAGGCAGCTTTCTAAGGTGGAGATCAATTAGGTCCTTGACTCAGTCTGTGCTCTTTCTATATCTTTAAAATTTCAGACATTTGGGGAGGGGCTCATTTAAACATCTATTTGTGTGTGGATAAGCTGTGTGACAGGTTTCTGCAAAGAAGGATGCTCACTGCAGTGTTGTTTAGAAAGCAGAGGGATTTGAAACTGCCTAAATGCCCTGTAGTAAGGTCCTGCACAGAGGCCTGAGATGTCGGCTGGCTGAGAAGTTAGCTTTGTGCCAGACAGTTGTATAAGCACCGAACTAATGTATATGAACAAGGCTCACACTCGTAGTAAATGATGATGATCAGGTTTTAAACCCAGATAGTGCAGGTTTGGATGAATTGCTCCTCCTTTTTTTTTTGAGTCAGAGTCTCACTCTGTTTCCCGAGCTAGAGTGAGTGCCGTGGCATCAGCCTAACTCAGCAACCTCCAACTCCCGGACTCAAGCGATCCTTCTGCCTCAGCCTCCCGAGTAGCTGGGACTACAGGCATGCACCACCATGCCTGGCTCATTTTTTCTATATATTTTTAGTTGGCCAATTAATTTTTTTCTATTTTTAGTAGAGACTGGGTCTCACTCTTGCTCAGGCTGGTCTCGAACTCCTGACCTTGAGCGATCCTCTGGCCTCGGCCTCCCAGAGTGCTAGGATTACAGGTGTCAGCTACCGAGCCCGGCCCAAATTGCTCCTACTTTTATACCATGTAGACCACAGGCTCCTTCCTCTGTACCATATCTATATGGGCTCCTCTTCTACACCTGTGGACCGTAGCCTCCTTCCTCTATACAGCATAGATCATGGGCTCCTTCCTCTCCATGGAGAACATGGCTCCTTCCTCTACGTCACATGACTGCCTCTCAGCAGGGTGAACTCCATCCACACCTTTCACTTCTGTGCTGTTGGTGGATCCCAGCATGGCAGATGCTTAGGAAATATCCACGTGGGCCCTCCCTGCTGGACTGCCCTCCCCGCTGGACTGCGCTCCCCGCTGGACTGCCCTCCCCGCTGGACTGCCCTCCCCGCTGGACTGCCCTCCCCGCTGGACTGCCCTCCCCTCCACCCACTGACCTACCGCAGGAGGACCAGGTGTGTGTCTTCAGTGCTGCGCTTTGAGCCCTGAACAAAATCAGACAAGCCTTTAGAATCGGAGTGGGGGGGCGGACCATAAAAGGAGAAGTGTGAACGGCAAAGAAAATAAACACACATGTGCTGGGGCTGTGCGAGTGAGTGTGCATTTGCATGGCATCAGCATGGGGACCGGGGCGGGAGAGGGGGCTGTTTGATTTAGGCAAAGGCTCAAGCTTATCGCTGCTCCCCATACGGGGAGCCAGGAAGAAACCCAAGGATGCAGCCAGCCCCCGAGGTCTACCCTGCATTCTTGAATCCATTCATTCACAAGCGCTTGCGGAACCCTGCGGGGTTCAGGTGCCGTGTTAGCAGAAGATGCCCAGTTAACGCACGTAACGGTTAGAACAGCTCACACGGCTTACCGTGCACTGGTGTCCTTTGGAGAATTTTAACCTAAATTAACCCCTTAATCCTCCCAACTGCCCTGTCAGCTCCCAACCCTTCTTCTCCCCAGTTTGCAGGTGAGGACCAGAGGCACTGCAGCACCTGGGCTGAGCTCCACGGCCGGCTCACACAGGAGTGGCCTGTGAACATTTCCCTGACATGCCGGCTCGGTGACTCCTGGCTAAGGAGAGGCAGCTCTCTGTGGGAGCCAGTGCCTTCCACGTGCAGGGAAGACCAGGTGGTCATCTGCTGCGTGCATGGCAGAGTCACCTGGACAGCTTTAAGACATGTCCACGTCTGGTCGCCATCCAGACATTCTGATTTCGTTGGTCTGGCAGGGGTCCCGGGCATCAAAGTTGTTATTTCTTTTGTTTTTCTGCTTTTGCATTGTCTCCGGTGATTCTAGTGAGCAGTCTGGGTTGAAAAGCTCTGCCCTAACCCTTTGCCCCTAGAAGTGAGGTCCCCTGGGAGCCTGTTGGACATGCAGAGTCTCAGGCCCTGCCCAGACCTGCTGAGCCAAAATCTGCACTGTGATTAGCACCCTGCGTCATCCCGTGTGCCTGGTGACTCGAGGATCCAGCCCAAGGCTTCTGGCTGTGTAATCTTGGGCAAGTTTCTTAGCCAATCTATGTGTAACCTCAGTTTCCTCATCTGCAAAATGGGTTGATGATGGCCTATCATCTAGCGCTGTCAGGGAACCAGTGAGGCAGTTCGTGTAAAGTTCTTAGAGTTGTGCTGGCCTGGAGCAGGTGCCTGGTAGGTATGACCTGTTCTTCTTATGTTATTCATGGCATTCTTGCACCCCTTCTAGCCCGTCCTGGTTGTTGAGGAGAAGAGCTGACCGTAGTCTTCCTAAGACTCTGCCTGTCCTGGGGCCGGTCCAGGGCCCTGACCCCGCTGGGGACAGAGAGCCTGGTCCTAATTACACTCTGCCGTGTGGAGCTCTCATCCGAACTTCCTTGCTTCTAATTTGGGAACAGAATTTGGACCTTTCCAAGTTTCAGCTCTGTCCAGAGCTGGCAGGATCAGCTTCCTGGTTCAAAGGAAAAAGAGCTCATTAGGCTTTTTGGGTTTCGAATGACTCCAGCCGAAGAACGTTTTGATGAATTACGTGTAAATGAGTCAGGAACAGATGGACTGGATTTCCTTCCCATGTGGGTTTGGGAGGGAAGGGAGGCTGCACTTGGCACAGCATGTGGGGGCATTTTGCTTAGTGGGCCACTTCTGGTCCCACGTATCTGGAGGAGACGATAAATTTTGGTCAAGTGGGAAAGAGCGCTGGCTTGGGAGACAAGTGGTCCTGGGTTCAAATTTCTCCCTCGTCCCTCGAGGGCTGGGCTGCCTCAGGCAGCTGCCCGGCCCCTCCCAGGCTGAGTCCTCAGCTGCAAAGCTGCAATCCGGCCCCTCGTCCTGCCTGGGTGTTTGGGATAGTGTGAGGAGAAAAAATCTATGGCCTGGCCCAGCCCAACCCAGTAGGTGATCAATGATGCAATCACCAGGAGCTAATTCAGGTGAAGTAAGATTTAGAAACCTCCTTCCGGGAGAGTGCATCAGTTTCCTGTGGCTGCTGTAACAAATGACCACACATTTAATAGCTTGAGACAATACAGATTTATTCTCGTACAGTTCTGACGTAGGTCTTGCTGGCTCAAAGTCAAGGTGTCAGCAGCGCTGTGTGCACTCAGGGTGCTCTCGGGTGGACCTGTTCCCTTGCCCTTTCCAGCTTCTAGGGGCTGCCCGCATGCCTGGGCTCATGGCGCCTCCCTCCCTCGCCAACGCCAGGGCCACAGCATCCCTCCGAACAGCTGCTGTCGCCACGGCTCTCTGCATCCGCCTGCCGGACCCCCCTGGGTCACCCACTATCCTCTCCCCATCTCGAGATCCCTGACCGACCCCACTTACCAAGTCTCTTTTGACATGTCAGGCAACATAATCACTCGCTCTGTGCATCAGAACATGGATGTCTTCAGCCGGTGGGAAAAAACGAATCTTTGCCAAAACCACAACTTGGGACGCTTAAAGAGAAACAGACAGGTGGGTTTAATACGGGCTGGAGACAAGACAAAATGGGGAAAAACACACCTAACTCCTCATGCTGTATAGATATGATAGAAGAACATTAAGAATGAGTTAAGTAAAAACAGCAAACAAAAGAAGGTGGGGATTCTAATTTTGAATAAACATGTAAAATCAAGCTGCTCACTGGAGAGTTTCTTGGATTCTGGAATATGCCTGTGGGAGGTTGTTGAGTGAACCGGAGCCTTTGGGTGAAGTCCCTGCATCACCTCCCACGTGGTGCAATCTTCTCCGGAGGAAGGACCGGCAGGTGACCCAGCCACGGCTGTAAATGCCCACGGTGCCGTGACAGTTAGGGTTCACTGCAGCCCTGGCGGTGGGCACATCCGCCTTTTGCAACCGGAGAACCTGAGGCTCAGAGAGTCAATAACTCGCCACAGAATGTCTCACTTTTGCCACCGTGTGCTTACCTGACTCGCTGGTATCCTCCCAAGGAGAGGCAAGGAGGCTGGGCAGAGGAGACCCAGCCTTCCCTCCAAGGAGAGGCAAGGAGGCTGGGCAGAGGAGACCCAGCCTTCTCTCCTCCGCGCCCCCATGCCCGGCTACGGCCAGGCCCCCTGCTCGTGCCTGCAGACGGGCACCAGCACAGTGGTGGGAGTCAGCCCACGGCTGCGGCTCAGGTTTCCCTTGCGGAGACACCGTCTTACTTCTGCCAACCCCGTCTCTGTCGCCAAAAGGGATGCCATTCGCCTGAGTCCGGCACACCCAGAAAGCACCTCCAGGGAGGGTGAGGCTCTTCCAGTGCACTGTGAACTCAGTGGCCTGTCCACGTGGCATAGATCTGCCCGCCTGTCCACGGCCCGGGTGCAGGACCAGCTGTCAGACACACGACCCCGTAGTCACCGAGGACCTGGGCTGGGGAAGGCCTGTGGCGGGTTTGGCGCCCGCTGCTGCCCTCCAGAATTCGGTAATTGTGAACAAAGGGGCCTGAGCGTGTCCAGCTGGCCTGGGCCCCGGGTTAGGTGACGCACCCCACCTGGGAGGCTCTCCCTCCTGCGGCCCTGGCTGCTGGCTCTGGTACCTGAAGCCCACGGGGGCTTCCTGGACCTTGCAGAACACAGATCGCTGCCCGGAGCCACCCCAGTTACCGACAGGAGGGGGTCCTCCCCGACAAGTAAACACAGGGCAGAGGATCAAACCAGCGCTGCATGAAACCAAGAAGGCGGCCACACCGTCTTGTAGGGAATGAGTCCAGGGGCAAGGCTGGACTCTGGGGGGCCCAGGAGTTTCACCTCGGGGCTTAATCCCAATCCTCGTCGCCACTGTTTTCTGAAGACTGACTGCGTGCCGGCTGCTGCCTTGGGGGCCCTCCCTGGTCACCTCCTCTCAGCCCCCCCACACTCTTCTTCTCTGTCAGGCTTGGAACCACCTGGAACCCTCTGCAGGGGGTGGACAGTCATCCCCCCTCCCCCCCAAAAAAAGACATGGCCCGTCCCAACCTCTGGACCCTGTGAATGTGACTTCATTTGGAAAAAGGGCCTTTGTAGATGTAATTAGGTTAAGGCTCTTGAGATGATGGATGAGGGTGACCCTAAATCCAATGGCACACGCCCTTGTAAGAAGCAGCAGAGGAGGAAACAGGCGCAGAGGGACACGGAGCAGGCGGCCACGTGGAGACAGAGGCAGAGGTCAGAGCGACGTGGCCGTGAGTCTGGGGCCGCCTGGAGCCCCCAGACCTGGAAGGGGCAGGGAGGGTCCCGCCCCGGAGCCTCCAGAGAGAGTGCAGCCCTGCGGACGCCCTGATCTCGTGCTCCTGGCCTCCAGACCTGTGAGGGAATAAATTTCTATTGTTTTAAGCTGCTCAGTTTAGGCTGATTGTCACCTCTCTGTCCCTTTGTCCCTTCAGCGCCCCCAGTGCCTGTCCGCGGTATTGCACCATCCTGGTTTGCCGCCACTGGTTCCCCCACCTCCCTCCTGCCCGATGCCTGACATGAAGCTGTGGGCTTCCCGGGCGCCCCTCATTCTTACAGTCTAGCGGGCAAGCTCCCCAGAAGAACACGAGCTCCAGGAGGGCAGGGGTTGTGAAATGTGTACTGGCTTTGTTTTAACTAAAAAATGTACTGGGATCACTGTAGATTCACAGGCAGTTCTAAGAAATAGTACAGGAAGATACAATGTATCCTTCATCCAGTTTCCTTCCCCCAATGGTAACATTCCGTAGAGTAATGTTATACAATGTTACAACATGATACTGACATTGACTCGATCCGCCCGTCTCATCGATCGCCCTGGTTTTACGTATCATCCTGTCTGCGCCGCATGCACACGTGTGCGGTGTGTGTGCGTGTGCATGCATGTGTGTGGGGGTTTCTGTGCAACTTACGACGTGTGTATGTTCCTGCATCCACCGCCACAGGCATGGAACAGAGCATTTTCCTCACCACAAGGATTTTTTAAAATCTGATTTCTTAAAGAGTATTTTAAACATCGATTTCTTCACCACTTTATTGCCATGTCCCAAGCCATGTGTGGCAAGTGGCAAAAGCTCAGAGCATGCTTGCTGGGTGGCTGTCGGGTGCATTTTACCCTCCCCGCCCCCACCCCTCCACACACACACACACACACACGCACACACACACACACACGCAGGTGGGGACACCTGGCGTGAGTGCAGGTGCGGATTCCTTCCTGGCTCTGCGTGACTGCAGTCCAGGCTCTTTCTGCTCTCTTTGTGGGCTGGAATTTTCGGAATCTGCATGCAGGAGGTTCATTCGTCCTTGTGAAATTTCATCCCGTGCCCCCGTCTATCAGCTGCAGCCCGAACACCTTTCCATGCAGACTCGGTGGCCCTGCGCTTCGGGTCCCCCCAGCTGTGCTCGGCCGGCGTCCTCTGGGCCCGTCCACACGGCTGATGAAAGCTCTGGGCATGGCTCGGGGAGCCTGGAGCCCGGGCGGCCCGATAACTGGCTTCACTTTGATGTTTCCCAAGTTCAGAACAGGCCGGGCCTCCCCGGCCGGCGTTACACGCTTGTTTATTTTTGTCGTGGCGCAGGCTTTTGTGATTTCCCCTTCCCAAGTGGGACAGCTATCGTTATTGCTGTCATTACCCTATTGGAAATGTTGCTAAATGTACTCTCCCTGCTCCATCCGATCTCTCCCTCTCCGGGGCCTGGCGAAGACCACCCACGACGGGAAGACCTTCCTCCGTTTCATTTCGGTCTCAGGATGTGAGTTTGCAATCTCACCACAATAAAAAAAAAACAAAAAAACCAGAAATGGAAAGCAAGGCTGGCCCCTTCTCCCCAGACCTGTGTCCCGTCTCTTCCTGACGAAGTGGGTGAAGGAATTGCCTAGATGTCCCCAAGAACTGTGCAGCTTCCAAAGGGCGGGGGACTCTGGGGCCCTTTCACAAGAATACGCACAGGACTGTCCTCAATTACGTTCCAAACGAGCTAGAGCAGAACAGACACCGCGAAGCCGCGTTCTTCTCGTAAATACCAGCGGATGACGCAGAGGGCACGGGCCGGGCCAGGCGGCTCCCCTCTGAGGAGGCAGATGAAGACCGAGGCCGAGTCCCCATGTTGTCATAGCATCTTGCGTGGCCTCCGAGTAGGGCACGTTCAAGCCCTTTACTTTCTTTCTTTCTTCCCTCCGGCGTTTATAAGCTCAAGTCTCAAATCCTCATGCAGCCTTGCACACATGTGTGTGAGCGTGCACGCACGCTCGGGCACACGCCCCGGGGACATTTTCCTTCCTTCACTCCAGCCTTTTCCCTTCCTTTGTCTTTTGGGGAACGTTGCAAACAGGGTCTGGCCGTAAAGAGGTTCAAGTGGGTGTCTGGCCCGGGAATCCCTGCTGGTTCCTGCAACCCGAATTTGGTTTTGTCTCCCTTCTTCATGCTCCCACTCGCTCTGGTTTTAGTTGTTGTTGTTGTTGTTTTATTCTTTTCATCCTTTAGGGCAGTAATACTTTTCTTTTTAAGGAATGTCGTTTTCTAATCTCCACCCTCAGTGAGAGCATTAGGAGCGAGGAATAAACCCGTGCATCTCACCCTTAAATCCATAATTTGGAAAAAAAATGGTCCAGTCGAGGACCAGCAGTGGAAATGAATTTGAATGTAAAAAAAAATGTTCTGTCCCATCTATGTGGAAGGAAATATAAATTCCAACCACAGTGGGACTTTACAGATGTCTCAAGGCGGCCACGTGTGACCACACACACAGCTCGCCGCACCACCTGGGGGCCGTGGTGTGGGTGCAGCGAGTGCCCGAGTTGGATGAGCAGAGACCAGCGGGGCAGGCATCGGGACCGGCGCGCCCCCCCCACGTGCCTGGCCCCTCTGGAGAAATGCCTGGCAGTTACTATCCAAACTAAAAATGCATTTGCTCTTAGAGTTGGTAATTCCACTTTTGGGAATTTATCTGCAAGTGTGCAGATGCCTGCTGAGGCTTACTCATCACAGCATTGTTTTGGGCAGTAAACTAGATGCTTTTTCATAGGAGATGCATCGAACACATTATGACGCATCCATTAAGTGGAAAACAATGTAGCCATTAAAAGTAAGGAAGCAGACCCAAAATATGCAAATGGGGCAAGGTGTGTGACATGGTTGGTGCCTAGTGGGGACCTTTGAGTTGTGGAAGACTCACCACAGATGAGTTGAGTGAAGCTGGGAAAGTTAGTTGACTGATCCCTCTGGGCCTCACTTTTCCTCATCTGTAAAGTGGGAAAATGACAACATCCACCTTGTGTGGTTATTGAAGAGATTTCGTGAATCAATATATGCTAAATATTTAGGACAGTGCCAGGCACACAGCAAGTGCTGTATAACCATTTGTTATCGTCGTTATCATTGAGAAGTATGTACACGTGTGTTGAAATATGCATACGATGTCCCTGGAAGGGTAGCCGGGGACCATAGGCACCAGGGATGGCATTTGCCTGGGAGTTTGAAAGACAGAAGGACAGGCAGAAGTGGAGGAAGACTCACTTTTAACTTGCATGTTTTAAGTTTCTATTAAGTGTCTGCACTCTACATTTTTTAAACATTTTTTAATGAAAATTTGGAGTCATGCAGATATTTCGAAGAATCGTGCAGCGGGCACCCACATATCCAGCACGCGGTTTCTGTGATCCACGTGGTGCTCAACTTGGTTTATCCCGTGTCTGTCCCTCTACCCACCCATCTTTCTGTCTGTCCATCAACACCTCCTACTTTTTTGGGATGCATTTCAAAGCATCAGTACACAGCCTCCTAAACACTTCTGTGTGTGTATCCTGAGCTAAAGTTCAGTATTTGATTATGGGTTTTCTTTTATGGATATAATGCACATAGAGTCAAATGCACAGATCCCAAGAGTATCTTTTGATTGGTTTTGGCAATGCATTGTACATTAACAACAAATGAAATGTGGACACCTTCTTTCATGGGGAGAAGAGAGAAAGAGAGAGAGAGAAAGAGCACGTGGGACCAGGTGAGACAGAAACTGAGATCAAAATAGTGTTTTGAACCCACAGAGAAGGAAAGGTCATCATGATGTCAACGTGATAATTGACCAAGTGGAGAGGGATTGACAAAGGAAAAGGATTTTTGCAGATGGGTCTCAGTTATGGGCTACTTCTACTCCCAGATAGCGTGGCTTCTTTTGGAAACTTCATAGCCAGATTCTAGGGCAGGAAGTGTAGTGGTTAGAGTCAAAGCTCAATCAAATTCAAATCCCCCCCTCTGCTCACAAGCTTGTCTTGGACAAGTTATTCCGCCTTTCTGCACTCAGCTTCCTGGGTTTGTGGGGAGGAATCTGTGAGCAAAAATACACAGCAAGTTTAGAAGAACACCTGGCATCTAGAAGGTACTCCTTAAATGTTGTTTTTTGCTATTAGTCACAAATCTCCCTATCTTTTTTTTTTTTAATTGAATTGGAAAGAACCAAGCATGCAAGGTTAAGAGCTTTTCATCCTTAAGGGGAAAACATCATCTGTCCTACAGCTTCTCTGCCCTCCCCGCTCTCCAGAAATCCAGGGAAGTGAATCAGCCTGCAGCCTCTTGCTCCTTCTAATTCTTTGATTACTGCATGATTGCAGCATCCACTCCGTCTGGGGCTAAAAAATCGAAAGAAAACAAAAATTCTTGAGCCATTTCCAGATACTGAATCTGACACCACTGTTCCTCTCCCAGCTTTTGGCAAAACCTACGAAATGAGTGACCAAGAAGGGTAAACAAGTTTAGGTAAACACTCGATAGACTGATTCATGATTTAAGTACATCAGTTAACATTTAGCTTCATTTACCATCGCGTTTTAATGTCATTAAGAATGTAACTTCTTAGGAAAACTAAGAGAGTCTGTTTTTAGCCCAGACATGCAATTAAGGGAATTAGTAACGTGATACATCATCCTCAGGAACTCCGATATAGCAAGAAATCTCATGCAACCCCTTATAAAGACGTCCTTACAACCCACGCCAGAGTTCACCGAGCTTCCATCTGAGGGCAGCAAGGAGGAAGGGAAAAAAACGAAAAAGAAAGAAAGAAAAAGTAGGAAATCGCTGCCCTGAACTGAACGGCACTTAAAAAAAAAAGATTTGCAATTGTGTGCAGATAATCCATAGTGTAAGATGAGGGCCCGTTCTGGGGAATTCAGTCACTTTTCCATCTGGAACTCAACCGCTTCCAAGCCTCTCCGACTCCAGCTTTGCAGGGTTCGTGTGCACAGTGCAGAGCGTGTTCTCTGGGGCTGGACTGGGAAAAACAGGGAAAGGATTTTTTTTTCTTTCCTTTTAGGATCTTGACAGAGAATTCCATTTCCGGCTGGCTTTGGGGGGTTGGCCTCAGTTTCTGGGAGCCTGGGACCTGCTAGGTCGGGGCTTCTCTGCCTCGGCGCTGTTGACATCTGGGGCTGGGTCACTTTTGCTGTGGGGCTGAGCGTGCACCGTGGGGAGCTGAGAGCAGCCCAGGCCTCACGAGATGCTGGCAGCGCCTGCCCGGCGGGGATGACTGGACATGTCTCTAGACACCGCGGAGCGTCCCTGCAGCAAAATCAGTTCTCTGCGTGAGAACTGCAGCTCTCAGCGAATCCACTGGTCTTGCAGTTGGGGACACTGAGGCCCAGAGAAGGCAAGCTAGAGTCAGACACAGGCTCCTGGGGGAGGAGGTGGCATGGGGCCGTGGCAAGTGCAGCTGCAGGGACAGAAGCTCAGCCCTGCCACCTCGTTCCTGGACAATGGGGGGGTGGGCGGCTCTCCGGAGGAGCATCCTGCAGGGACATCACAGCTCCTGCCCGGGGGCTCTGGAAAGGGTTCAGTGACTTGCTACGTGTGGGCACTTCCAGCACTCTGCGCATCGCCAGCACCCGCCGAGGTGATCCATCCCACACAGTCCTGCACAGAAAGCCACGGGGGGGGGGGGCGCAGGCAGGCCAGGGCCCTGATTTCAGAGTCCAGCATCTCCGCTCGAGGCTGGCTCGGGTCTAGGCAAGGGAGACTGGATATACTTTCTCCTCCTTTCCTTTCCTTTCCTTTCCTTTCCTTTCCTTTCCTTTCCTTTCCTTTCCTTTCCTTTCCTATTTCCCCTTTCCTTTTTCCTTTCCTTTCTTTTCTTTTTCCTTTCCTTTTTCCTTCCCCCTTTCCATTCCTTTCCTTTTCCCTCTTTTCTCTTGCCTCTCTTTCCTTTCTTTTTTCCTTTCCCCTTTCCTTTCCTTTCTTTTCCTTTCCATTTCCCCTTTCCTTTCCTTTCCTGTCTTTTTCCTTTCCTTTCCTATTTCCCCTTTCCTTTCTTTTCTTTTTCGTTTCCCCTTTCCTTTCCTTTTTCCTCTTTTCTCTTTCCTCTCTTTCCTTTCCCCTTTCCTTTCCTTTCCTCTTCCTCTTTCCTCTTCCTCTTTCCTCTCTTTCCTTTCCTCTTTCTTTCCTTCCTTCTTTCTTTTCTTTGTTTTTTGAGGTAGGGTCTCCCTCTATCGCCCAGGCTGGAGTGCAGTGGTGTGACCACAGCTCACTGCAGCCTCGAACTCCTGGGCTCAAGCGATCCTCCTGCCTCAGCCTCCCCGTAGCCGGGACTAAGGTGTGCACCACCAAACCCAGCGCTGGCTCTGGGCACACTGTTCAAGCGTTCTGCACCTCAGTTCCTCACTTATAAGATGGGGGTGTCACAGCGGTGCCTCTCTCACGGTTCTCCCTCAGGAGAATCAAGCAAAGCAATGTAGTTAAAACTCTCAGCTCAGTGCCCTGCACGTGGCCAGGGTCAAACCTATTTGGCCACTGTCCCTATTGGTGCTGGTGCTGTTGTTGTTCACAGGGTGGCACTATTGGTGCTGTGGGTGTTGGGGGGCAAGGGGGAGGAGGAGGGGAGAGAAATGCGGACCTGATCCCAGTGGCCAGCCGCATCTGAGGGTGGCTCAGCCCCTGGCCTGACCAAAGGTCGCCGCCTTCCACCCTCTCTGACCTTTAGAGCTCTCAGGTCCCCACCCCATTTCCACCGCCTGCCTGGCTCTGTCCCCGTAAATTCTTCCAGCCCTCCTCTCCCTCATCCCTCTGAACCCCCAGTGGTCAGGGCCTGCCGCACAGTCACCGCAGGGCCAGCCAGAGCAGACGAGGGGCCTCAGGGCAGCCGACAGGGCCACCTTCATTAACTCTTAATCCACCGAGTCCCTTAACATTTCTGCAGCTCAGCTCCCGCCCCCGTGCAGGGGACTGACGAGGCGACCTTGTCCCTGGGCTGAGAGCAGAGAGTCCCCACTCCCTGAGCCGGGTCTGTCACCCCGTGTCTGTCACCCCGGGTCCTTGTCTCCCGGCACAGTGCTGATCGTGTGGCAGGTGCCCAGTGAACACTGGCCCTGCCGGCGAGTGGGGCCCTCCCGGGGGGAGAGGGATCCGGTCCAGACGGAAACTTTGTGCACCTGACAATATCGGGGATACTTGCAGGGCCCTGGCAGAGGCCCGGCATCCCTCGGGATCGCTCGCTCCTCCCTACACCCCACTGCGCCATCGCCCCGAGCGCTGGGAGCGTGTGCCAGCCCCGAGGGGCAGGGCAGAGCCCAGACCCTCCTGGGCGCTGCGGGGAGCCCCCCGGCTCCCAGCGTCAGTGAGGAGAGGCGGGAGGACTTGCCAGGTCCACTCCCGTTCTCTGCTCTCCTCTGTCTTTTTCCTCTCGTTTCCCCAATATCAGCCCCAGAATGGGAGATCACTCGCAATCCCATTTTGCAGTATGGAAATTATTGTTCCCCTTGTTGTTTCTTAGCAAAGACCAATTCTGGACGGATAACTGGTGACCGCAGAAACACGACACCAAAGCAACAGAGCTGGGTGGCAAATTTCTCCGTTACCACAAATATCCTTTCTCCCGGAGGAGCGGATTGGACGCGTTTGGGATTGTTTGTCCCGTCCTCGGGCAGCGGCGGGAGGGCGGGCAGCATGCCCCTTCTGTCCCCCGGGGCTGTCCTCCTGCCACCAGGCACGCACTTGCCTCTTGGTAGGCTCTCGCCGGAGCCTGGCAGAGCCGTCAGTCCCGGGGTGCGGCACTCCCCCTTCTGTGCAGGGGGAGGCACCAACGTGCCCGTCCCTCCGAGCGCCGAGCGCTGCTGGCTGTGCCGGGAGCAGGGAGCAGGGTCACCCACACAGCGTCCCTGTCCCCCAGCCTCCCCTCGGCAGCGCCCCAGAGACAGTGGTGCCGCCCTGCGAGATCTGGACCCGCTTCGGGAGAAAAAGCGTCAGGGCCACCTCGTACGGCTCTCGGGGTGCCGTGCCCCCCAGTTGCGCCGTGGGGATGAAACTTGCGAGCATGGCGGTCAGTTCTCCCTCCGCAGGAAGACGTGCACACCCGAGGGGAAACTCGGCCTCGGTGAGACGTGAGAACCAGCCTCCCGTCCTCTCTCCTCCCAACGCTGTGTTGCAGACAGCCTCAAACACGCAGAAAAGTCACGTAGTGACGGCACGTGTGCCCACCACCAAGATTCTGCTCAATCTTCCTTCCTCCCTCCCTCCTTCCTTCCCTCCCTCCTTCCTTCCTTCTTTCTCTCCTTCCTTCCTTTTTTCCTTCCCTCCCTTCCTCCTTTCTTCCTTCCCTCCTTCCGTCCTTTCTTCCCTTCCTCCCTCCTTCCTTCTTTCTCTCCTTCCTTCCTTCCTTCCTTCCTTCCTTCCTTCCTTCCTTCCTTCCTTCCTTCCTTCCTTCCTTCCTTCCTTTCCTCCCTCCTTCCTTCCTTCTTTCTCTCCTTCCTTCCTTTTTTCCTTCCCTCCCTTCCTCCTTCCCTCCCTCCCTCCCTCCCTCCCTCCCTCCCTCCCTCCCTCCCCTCCCTCCCTCCCTCCCACACATTTAGACTTATGGAAAAACCAAGAAAACAGCAGGGAGTTCCCATATAGCCCACACCCAGTTTCCCATTATCCCTGACGTCTGACACTCGTGTTGACAAACCAACTGCATTTACTGTGATTGATAACCAATATTGACATGTTATCATTGCCTTCCTATCAAAGTCCATACTCGACTGGGGATTTCCTCTGTTTTTACGTAACATTCCCGCCCTGTGCCAGGGTCCCCCCCAGAATCTCGCATGACACTTAGCCATCACGCGTCCTCGGGCCACCCCCGCTGCGCCATTCTCTCAGACTCTCCAAGTTTCTTAGGCCCGTGGGGGTCTGGAGGAGGAGGACCGCGTGGGGATGTGGAGGAGGACCTCACAGGGGCCTGGAGGAGGACCACATGAGGGCCTGGAGGACCACTCGGGGGCATGGAGGAGGACCACATGAGGGCCTGGAGGACCACTCGGGGGCATGGAGGAGGACCGTGTGGGGGTCTGCAGGAGGCCTGCGCAGTGTGCAGGGGCCCTCAGCCGGGCCGGGCTGTGGTCTGCTCCCGGCTAGACGGGGTCTGCGTCACAGTCTGGTGAATTTCCTAGTCGGCTTGCAAGCCTCTTCTGTCAATCGGAAAACGCAGGACATGGTCCCCACATCCTCGTCTCGGGGACGTCGTGAGAGACCAGTGGGGGCGTGGGCTCCGGGTCACCCGCCCGGCCTCACGTCCCAGCTCCTGCGTTCACTGATGGCAGCGGTGGTCGAGACTCTTGGTGTTCTCGGGCCTCAGTTTCCTCCTCTACAAAACGGGCACGAAACCGCCCCTCATTTAGAAGAATCTCTGGGGCAGATGCAACTCTGAGCACGGGGCGCCCTCGGCTAGGGCTGCCTGTTTTTCTTGGCGTCAGGAACGTCAAGCGCAGACGGTAATCGCCGTAAAACCTCTGGAGGTTTCTCGTGACCTCCGACAGAGGGGCACGGAGAGGATGTGACCCTTCCCCGACCCCGCCCACCCTGGCTTCCTAACGGGAGGCGGCTCCCCCTCGGGCAGACGCCTGCCTAATGACTCAGGGAGCAGCACAGTTAATCCGGGCCCGATTTTATTATTGCTGCAAGTATTTCTTTTTTATGGGCATGACAGGAGACAGGCCAGGACGGTGGAAGAGCTGCGGCCGCCACTAGGCAGCGCACCCGGGGGCCCCCCTCCCCCGAGTGTGATTCGAGGCTCCGGCCCCCGAAAGGCACGGAGCGGCCTCCGGCCACAGGCTGATTGCTAGAAACCGGAGTCACGCAGCCCAGACCACGCAGGGCCGCCCGGCAGTTTCCGGCCCGGAGCAGACGTCCTTCTGGGGACTTCTCTGCACGCAGAGGGCCCGAGACGCCGTGGCCGGACGCATGTGGCATCTGCTTTGCGAGCTGACTTTGGTTTCCAGAGGGCCCGAGAGCCAAAACCACGTCTCTCCCAAGGAAATCCGACCCTGACACGGAGGAGCGCGCCGGCTCGTGTTACCCGACCCAGAGCTCAGGGCGGGATGTTTCGGAGATAATGGACCCCGGAATGTCAGGGCTGGGAGGAGGCTTGGAGGCCACCTCCGCACAGCCGCTGACATTTACGGCATTCCTTCTGTGGGGCAGGCTCTGAGCCCGGTGCCTGGCTGGGTGTCTTGTCGGCAAAGCTCCCGCTCTCTCCCCGAGCCGCCTCATCCTCACCCTGCAGACCCGGGGAGGCTGGGACCCGGGCACCGAGCCACTCACCAAGGCCCCGGGGCCGAGAAGTGCTGGAGTCGGGACTCAGTGGGGACTGTCAGGCTTGGAACCTGCTCCTCCTCCCTGCAGACACCCTGCCCAGGGCTCCTTTCCCTGGGGGTCGCGTGGGCATCCCTGGGTGAGCTTCGGGGAGGTCCATGCACCCCCAGGATGTGCGCCCAAAAGGTCGCGCATGTGTGCATTTTGCTCGATAAGGACACAAAGAGTTTCAAAGGGGTCAAAGGGGCACCTTCTGTACCCCTCCTTTTTCAGAGGCCTAGGGGTTGCCATGGGTTACCCAGCAAGCTAGGTGCAGGTCTGACCTCGGGCCCCCAGAGCCGATCCACCCCTTTCTCTGCTGCCGTCTGGCAAGTGAACATATTTCTAGATTATTTTCATTAGATTTTTTTATTCTATGCAAACCACAAACAGAAGCGTTCTCAGATCTTGTGCATAGAGGGCAACGCGTCATCAGGAAGTGAATACACCTGTGTTAGCCCCGAACCCAGAAGTAAAATGGTAGGGACCCTTGGACGCCCCCGGGCCCTCCGTATCCTGGCCCCCACTTCCCCAAGGCAGTATAGTATAGTATAGTATAGTATAGTATAGTATAGTATAGTATAGTATAGTATAGTATAGTATTCCGCAGTGCAAATAAACCAGTGCTCCCGAGTCCGTCCTCCTGCCGAGGCTTCCGGCTTGGGGTGTGCGGGCTGAGCATGGTGTGCAGGTTCCGGGGTGCACGTGTGCGGGTCTTCCTGCAGCGTGTTGGATCTGGGAGCCGAGCCGCCACGCCAGCCAGCAGGCGCGACGTCCGGCATCAGAAGCTGCCGCCAAATCCTTTTCCGAAAGGGAAGTCCGCACTCCCACGGGCAGCTGCTCGCACCCTTGCCAGCGTTTGGTTTTAGCGGCGCTGGTGGGCGAAGGCATCATACGTGTTTTCAAAGTCTTAAACAACAGCTTTCCAGCTCTTACATTTTCTCCTTCCTTGGAGGCTTTTGTCTTAGTCACCGTCGACCCCAGCCCAAGACACACGCTCGCAGAGCCCGAGGCTGACGCAGCAGCGCAGGCCTGGGTGGGGTTGGGGGGGACCCCAGAGCTGTGGTGCTAGTGGGGGTGCCCGAGGAGGGGGGCGTCTGGACCAGCCCCGATGCGTCAGCCCACGCCCGGCTGGGAAGGAGCCCAGGGACCCACCTCCCTCCCTCCTCTTCCTCCTGGGGCTGTGTTGGGTGGGCCATGGGGGCGACCCGGTGCTGATTTTGGTCATAAAGCTTGTGTGGAAGGCAGGCTGTTTATAAAACAAGCCCACCCAGGCCTCCTCGGCAACTGGGTTTGGGCGAGGCCCGCGGTGACAGTCCCCAGCGGTTCTAAGGCCACTCACCGGGTGTAGCTTTCACACCCTGCCCTTCTCAGAGGTAGGGACAGGGGTGAGTTCCACGCTGCTGGGCACACGCTGCCCTGGACCCAGATCCCCTGGGAGCCGGTGCTGGCTTGGCAGAGACCCAGTGGGTCCCTACCTGTCACGCCCAGGGAATGTGATCGGAGAGCGACCTTACGCACGATCCCGCCAGCCTCTCGTCCATCAAGAACAGAAGCACGTGTGGCTCGCACGAGAGGCGCAGCCCTCTCCTTGGGTGGCCCAGGAGTCCTGGCGTGCCGGCGCCCCAGGCCACCCACATCTGGGGGAGGTGCGGCCACAGGATGCAGCAGGCTGAGCCCCTGGAGTTTGGGGTGCCTGGCCACAGTCCTCAGAGACAGCGGGGGGGGGGGTCCTCCTTGTGTCCAGGCCCTGCTCCTGCTGGCCCCAGGCACTGAGCTGTCTCCATTCCCCACCACCACCCCCTAGGTGACAGGAGAAATGTCCCTGGGCCAAAGCAGAGGTTCTCTGTCAACCCCAACCGCTAAACGAGACCCTCGTCCCACACCCGAGGACCTAATAAGCTATGATTCCTCTCTGTTTCCATCACTCGGGGCTTAACCCAGAGAACATGCTGTCCTTACACACCCAGAGATGCCCGATCTCACTTACGTGTGTGATCTAAAAAAGCTGAACGCAGAGAAGCAGAGAGCAGAAAGGTGGCTGCAGGGGGCCCAGGGCAGGGGGCAGTGCAGGGCTGTGGCTCAAAGAGTCTTGGTTCTGCAGGATGAATGAGTTCCGGAGCTCCAAGGTGCAGCCCTGTGACTGGAGCTAACAGTTCTGCACTGTGTCCCTGAAAAGAAAATACTAACAGGTGAGGTGATGCATGTGTAGTTAGCTTGGTCGTGGTAATCATTTCCAATGTGTTAATACATGTCTATCAAAACATCAAGTTGTAGACCTTAAATACATGCAATTTTTGTTAATTGACAGTTGACAAAAATTTTTATTTGTCAATTATTCCTTAATAAAGCTGGGAGGAAAAAAAGATGCTTCTCACCTTCCTCCTTTACCCTCCATTTGGGACTTGCCCAGAAGTGGGGTGAAGAGAGAGACTTTCTCCCTCTTTGATGCAGATTAAGCACTTTCAGCTGTTGAAAGCTCTCACGATTCAGGCTTCTCTGGCTTTGTGTCCCCTCTTGCTTTCCTTTCTCTCTGACCCACCCCCATTTGTCTGTGCTACCCCAACTCGGTACCGCACCTCTTGTAAGGCCCCTGCACACACACACACACTCACACATGCACATGCAGACACTCACACATGTGCATGCACACACACACGAGCACACTCACATGCCACGATCTACTTGCAGGAAGTTCCAAGTGATACCAGGACACAGGCGGTGCAACCCTATGCGAGCCCAGCTGCCCTGTGCACAGGTCGGAATTGGCTCCACTGCGTGTGTGTGCGTGCGCGCGAGCACTCGTGGTGGGGAGGGCAGGGTTTCGGGGAGCCCCAGGGATTGTTTCGTATGTCCAGGATTATGAACGGGCACACACACAAGGATAGAGCGCCCTGCATACGCTGCCTGCTACACGTTAACAAGGGAACATATATGTACAAATGTATTTATGTGTAGGGTGACCGTTTACTTTATCATCTACGTCTGCACACTTTTGAGAGTGGAAGGTGCCAGGAACGCTGGTGCCAGGACCGAGGTGTGACCTGGCCCGTCCCCTCCTGCGCGGGGCAGGCAGTCGGGTGTGGGGGGCCGGCCCGGCTCTGCTTCTCCCGTGCGGGGACCTGGAGCCGGTGCCTCTCGTTCCTTTGAGGGGGGCTCAGGAATGGCTGCCCCGCTTCTCACCAGCTCGTGGGAGGGAGACATAACGAGATCGGGGATGAGGTCATCTCAAATGATAAATATTTCTTGACAAAGTGCAGACGTTTCAGATTGCATCTAGGACACCGGCTACCCAGATCAGAGGCACGAAAAGCGAGTCAGTCACAAGGTGCATTTTCTGTCTAACGTGGGTTTTAAAAACCCTGACATGGAGGCGTCGGAAGAGCCCACCGAATTCCCCTTCTTGCGGGAGGTGCTGGCTTCGCCCCACTTGCAGGGACAAGGTGTTTCCGGGGTGCAAACAACAGGGCAGTGGGCCACCTCCTTCCTGCTGGCCCGGAGGCTGCTGGAGGCGCGTTCTTCTGTGGCTTGGGACAGTTAATCTGTCCCCGGCTACTGGGGCAGCGGCAGTCCCCACGGAAGACAGCCTGCTCCCGCCACTCGCTCTGGGGTCCTGGGAGTGTCTGCTGCTCTGGGGGGGGCTGGAAGTGTTTCCCGTGAGCTGTTCACGCCCCCCCATTTGTCATCCGCTTTAAGTGACGCAAAGAGCTGCATATTTTGTACGTTTTTTATCGAACGAACCCGTTCCCCCACTGCTGAGATTAAGGACAATTTTATCCGTAAGGCCCTGAATGGAGACCTATTAACCCTATTAAAATTAGGTGTGAGGTTTGAGCTGTTATAGAAATTCTCTTGGTTTGTATTAATACTATGTCTAAGTTTGAGCCACTATGAAAACGCTTCCAGCAGTTGGATTTGTGCTGCGTGTACATTCACGGTGAATCTAATAACGCGTGTCACCATCAGTGTGATCTGCAAACACGTGGTGTCTAAGATGACAGCACCTTGTATAGACATAGATACAGAGAGGAAATGTTTTTTGAGTGACACGTACATTAAAATCATAGAAATCCTGGGAAGCAAAGTTCCTGCAGGAGAAATGTTTAAAAGAGGTTGGAGGGAGACAAGACGAGCTCTCTGCAGTAGACGGGCAAAGACAGCAAACTGCGCGTGCTACACGACAGTGCCTGCTCTCTCCCCATATACGCAAAAAAACGGCACCGGCTTCGGAGAAATCGATGATTTTTGCCTTATTTACAGGGAAAAGCTGCCCTTGACTTCTTTCTAAATCTTTTAAGAGAGATTGGGCGTGAAGGGGGAAATATTTGTTAGTTTCAAAATTTACTCTCTCTATGGAAGAAACAACACACGGCTTTATAAAACGTATTTGACATTCTATCTAAATACAAGCGCTTGCTTCTTACCTTGGCCAAATGGGTTTCCATTGTGTCTGAGAACTGTGAATTCTTTGGACACTTTTAGGAGCTCACTTATATTTTTTTCTGACGCTTTCCTTTTAATCTCATTCAGCTATTTTATCAGGGTGAGAGAGAGAGAGAGATTTAAAAACTTGAGAACTGAAGGTAGGAAAAATACCAGATGAATTGTCCCCAATTTTTGTAGCCTCTATCTCCCTGAGAATGCCCCACAAGACCCTTCCTTCCGTTCTGCAGGACATAGGGTTCTCATCAGCTTCCCCATCAATCCTGAAATTCCTTTGTTTAAAACAAAACAAAACTTGTGGCTTTTCTCAAAATGACAAACCAAACACGCAGAATCTAACCCCCCCCAACACAACACTGACTATAAACCTTTATGACTCAACAAGCATATTTTATGGAGACCCCAGTAAAACCCCAGGGGCGGCAATAAATTAATCGCCAACTGCACGTCCGGGACCTCCAGCCTCGGAAGGCAGAGGGAGAACGGCGTGCCCCGGTTCTGGGGGATCTGTAGACAAACTATCAACGTGGTGCAGACACCCCAGATCCTTCTAAACGGCCCGGACGGAATGAGGCTGGGAGGTGCAGGGACTGAACATTCACCCCCGAGCACGTTCCCAAACTTCTGCCTCAAGCAGGGAGACGGCATATTTGGACTGAACAAAGGAAGAAATGATACAATGAATCAACTAGCGGAAGTGGTAACTACAGTAGCAACATCAGAAAGATACCAAGAGAGGCTAAACGGCAGAGGGAGATGAACTTAACTTCTCAGAGCTTGCACAACCCGCCGATGTGCACCTAATCCTTAAATGGAAAGCGCAGTTTCACTCCCATTGCTCTGTCTCAGCTGGGACCTTACCCCCAGCTCTGACATCCAATGACTGTCACTTGTCCAGACAAGTCATTCTAAACCCTGCATCGATCGACCCGGGAAGATGATCTTCCCCTTCTAGCCCACTCTCTGGGAATTATCGTGAGCATGAGATGAAGGGGAAAAAAAAAAAAAAAAAAACAGGAAAGAGAAAAGGCATTTTGTATAATATTTAAAGAGTTTTGTGGTCTCTCAGAATGTAAAAGGAAAACTGGCGCTGTCCTTGCCACAGCTCACTGGCAGCAGAGCCTGCCTTTGCCCTTGGCGTACAGGGTACCCTGCGGTGAGGAACAGCCGCTGTCCCTGCGGCCAGATCCCTCCCAGTGCTCCCTGGGGGCGGGGGGGGGGGTTGTTTTCTTCCCTCCGGCAGGAAGGAGCTTCCTCCTGCAAGTGTCCTGACATCGCTCTTGGTATTCCAGAAATTCCTTGGCTAACGGATGGCAGGTCCACAAGGGAGCAGTCCCAGGCCACAGGACATTGAGCACATCTGTGTTTGAAACTTCTCGCACACACGCTTGTGCACACACACACTCACGCGTGCACACCCAGATGCTTGCACACACCCTCACGTACACGCTGCCCTCTCATACACACTCAGACATCGGATGCCCACTCTCATGCACACCCCCAGATACGCGCACACCCTCACCCCGCCCACACTCTGGCACCTGTGCTCACACGCACACTCACTCACACACACACCGCTCTGTATCTTGCATGGTCAGCAAACCACCCTGGGCACTCCCATGGGATTCGGGGCCATTTCCGGCCACCCTCGCCAGCAGCCCCTGAGCAGAAGGAAGCCTGTGAGTTGACGAGCCTTGGCTGCTCCCACTCAGACCCCCTCCTTCCCAGCCCACGACACGGCAGCTCAAAGCAGCAGACCTAACACTGGGTTCCAAATGCAGAGCCACCTCTCCGGTGACTTCCTGGACAATGCCTCCTTTGACACCCAGGGGTCCAGGCCCATGTGGTCTGGGGCCCCTCTCGGGCCCCTGCCATGCCTGATGCCTGGGGACAGGCAGTCCTTTCATCAGCGTCCCAGAGTGCCGCACGTCAGAGGCCATTGGGAGGATCAATTGGTGCCAGGGGGCAGCAATCCTGGAGGCCACGTGGGTTTTCCATCCCGGCAGCAGCCTGAGCCCTGCATCTCAGTGTCCTTCCCGCCGCCCTTTGTCTAGCCCCAGCTGGTTCCATCTCTGAGGGGGGGTAGGGGCTCAGATCAGGAAACACTGGGTTTGGGGGCCCTGCTTCCCTGGCCCCTGGCCCCTGGCCCCCAGCCGAAGCCCACTGAGCTGGGCCTCAGACACCACCCCCTACCCCGGTCACAAAACGAGGATAAACGTCACATCCCGCAAGCCCACTTTCCGTGTCAGTGCCTGTCCTGGGCCGGGCGGGGTCTTCTGTGTGTGCGATTATTCCTCCCACGCCCCTCCCTCTCCCAACTCTAAGCCCAGCTCCCCGAGCAGGGCCTGGGGCCCGCTGAGCCCCAGGCCAGGCATCTCGGGTGCTGCCCTCACCCCTGCATTGTGGGGTACCTCCCATGTCTGAATGTGGGGTGCCATGGGAGTTAAAGAAGGAAAATGCACACGCTTCAGTTATTCTTTCTGTTATCGTTGTTCTTGTTGTTACTGGACGTGGCCTCTGCTTCCAGTGGGGAGAGACAGGCGTGAGCTCACCACCCTGCCGAGCCCTGTGTGTGATGTGTGGATAGCAGGCACCTCCCAGGGGCAGAGGACTGAGAGCCAAATTTCTCCCTGTAAAGCTCCTTGCTGGGAGTTCCACACCAGGTTTTGTTATTCAAACGCCAGCGACACCTGCTGAACCCTGTGCGCCTCAGATGTGCCCCACCTGTCCTGGTCCTAGAGGAGCCCCGGGGTCCTGCGATCGTGCGTGCTCGGGGTACTGGTGAGAGTGTGTGTGACCCTGACGCCCCAGCCCCACAGGCTGAGAACGGCAGGCGGATGCCTGGTGCTCCCGTGGCGTGGCATTCGGGGATTGTCGGCTCAGTGACTGTACAAGTGCCATTGACCCACAAGCAGTCTCCCCCTGCAGTGTGGCCGGCTTCCGCCCACCCGGACCCCCGTGCCGGTAACCGGGGCTGTGCTGCTGGGTGCCCTGGGACCCCTTTTGGCTGACGCTCTCACTGCCGAGGGCCGGCGGCTTTCTGCCCAGCGGCCGGCACCAGCCTTTGCAAGATCCGGGTCTGTCCGTCACCCCGAGGCTCCAGGCAGCCAGCCTGGAGGAAAACAACAGGAGCCAGAGCCACGAGCTCAGTGACAATTATCTTGTCACTGCTGGAGCCGCAGACTTATGAATGGCCCCTTGGCTGGAGCAGAGCTGGCCGCCGAGAGGTGCAGAGGGAGCCCCGGTGCCAGGTTTGCAGCCCGGCCGCAAGATAAATCACTCCCTCCCCAGCCTCCGGAGGGCCGGGACTCCCCACAGAGGCGGCCTCATGTGTTTTTCTGTTAAAATAAAACTGCCCTGAGCGCCCGTCCGTCTGTGGAGTTGTGGTCCCCACCGGGGAAGGAGGGAGGCAGCTCTCGGGGAGCAGCATCGCGGGGTGGGACTCGTGACGACGTCACCACCCCCGGCTCACCGGGGGACTTCAGAGCAGTCCACAGATATGATTTGAGCACCCACCTCGCGCCAAGGACGGACCCAACCCTCGGGGCTGCAGCGGCAAACGGCCAAAGCCCCTTAGCTCAGGAAGCTCACGTTCTAGCTGGGGCCGGGGAGGGAGAATAAACCAATCTACAGCACGGCAGTGTCAGGCCTGGTGGAAATGAAAGAGGTAGGGAGAGGGGTAGGAAGGGCTTCCCAGAGGAGGGGGGACCAGCTGTGTGGAGACTTGGTGGAAGAACATTCCAGAACATTCCGGAAAGACGGAGTGGTTAGTGCCAAGTAGAAGCGAGCTTGACGTGCTTTGGTCGGGGACAGGAGAGGCCTGAGGCAGGGAGGGAGGAGGAGGCGGGTGAGGGGGGCCGCAGAGTAGGTGGCGAGGGGCTCGTGGCCCAGGGAAACGGCGTACATTTCCGCGGGGTCACCCTGGTGACAGGTGGGGAACATGCCGAGGGGGCAGAGGTGGGTGGACGTGGGAGGCTGGAGGGAGAGCTTGTACAGCTGCCACGCGTGACGTGGAGAGGGCTCAGATACGGAGGCGTGTGCTGCGGGAGCTCACAGCAGGCTTGGGAATTACTCCCCAGTCTGTGTGCACCAGGAGTCCTGGCACGCCCTGGCTGGGTGTCCTGTGCAGGCTTCCATCCCAGGGCAGGGGTCTCCCCCGAATGCTCGACTGGGGATGGGTCCAGTTCCTGGCTCGCTCGGGCTCCTGGCAGAATTGAGCTCCTCCGGGCTGCTGGGTGGGGCGCTGCAGGGTTCTTGGTGGGTTTTTATTTTGCTGGTTGGCCCCGAGCTGGAGGATGCCCTCAACCACTGGAGGCAGCTGCAGTCGCCTGCCACAGGGGCGCCCAGGCAAGGCCACATGCCCCTTCACAGCCAGGACTCCAGCCAAGCCAGGGCCCCAGCCTTGGGTGACATCCTCACGTGTCCATGTACCTGGGACCTGATGCATCTGTCACCTTCACGGGATGCTATCAGCCAGGGGCAGCCCCTCCGGGCCCAGCCCTCGCCCCAGGGGGCGAACACCAGCAGGTGGGGCCTCGGGTCTGCCACCTCCGTGCCACCAGTGGCTATGGTGAAAAGTGGACGCTTCTGCTAAACATTTTGAATTTCTTACAAGAAACAGCACATGACGGTCCCCACTTAATGCATGAGAAGTGACATTTTGCCCTGTTTGTGGCAATTGATGATTCATTTTTCTCCACTGAATCACTCAGTCCCAAGATGCATGTGGGGAGATAGAAGCTCGGTAGACGGGATTTTAAAGTAAGCTAAAGGAGCCTCCAGAAGAGGCTGGATGTCATGTGTCACGAGAGGCAATGTCACCTGTTCCTGGGTCACAGCCCTCCCCAAGTGTGCTGGCTCAAAACGCTGACGTTCACTTTACCTGCTGCTCGGAGTGGCGCCATCGCTGGGCAGGCCCAGAGGCTGGGGCTGGTACCCTGCGTTGGGGGGGGGCACTCACACAAGTGCCACTGGGACCGTATCGGGGCCGGTGGCCAGAGGACTGACGCGTGTCCTCTGGGTGTGGGCTGGGTCCTGCAGACGGTGGCTGGGTTCTAGGGACAGATCCCTAAGACAGACACTTTGACGGCCCATCCTGGAAACCACGCAGGGTGATTTCTGCTGCATTCACTTTGCTGGAACCAGTCACTGAGCAGCCAGCATCCACAGGGAGGGAGATGGAAATCCGCCCTTGCGAGTGGAAGTGGGTGGAAGGATGGCATGTTCTGAAGTCACCAAACCATCCGAGAATGTATGGTGACTCGAAAACAGCATGCAGGTAGAGGGCACTCCTGAAGATCAGGTTATTATTTCCAGCCTTGGTGACCGATCGAAGGAGAAAAGTCGGGCTCCCCCTTGCTGGCCCCCAGGGGTAAGGGGCAGGCATCAGCTTCGAAGTTGTCCCCTCGCTCAGCTGCAGGGGGAGGGGATGTCTTGCGGCTTCCCGGGCCTCAGTTGGTTCATCTGTAAAAGGGGACAACAACTTCTCGTTCTACGTATTTCAAGAGCAGTGGTAGAAAAACACCAAGTGTCATGGCAGATTCGAGCCACTGGGGCTGTCGCGTGGGACGGCGAAGGCAGGTGGTGGCGGCTGGACCCGGATCCCGTCAGCAGCCCGCAGCCCCGCAGAGACCCAGAGCCTCCTTGGCTGGCTGTCAAGCCATGGGCTCCTCTCCCGCCGCAGAGACCCCAGGAGCGAGCGGGCTCCGGTGCCCTCCACCCCTCCCCGCGGCCATTCCAACACCCCGATGTTAAGCTAATTCCGACAACAAGTCTCACTCACACCGAGCATGCGCCTACACGTGCCAAACGCGGCTCCAGATGTCAGCCATGCCGAGCCAAATTCCCTTCCTCTGCGGAGCTCGAGTTCAAGAACCGGAACCTTCTAGCAACCGACGAGCCAGGTGTTTGCGCTTCGGAGTTAAGACCTTTAGGAAACTTGGCAACATTTTTCCACTTTTCGTCTGGATAGCGTCACGATCTTCGGGGAAGGCCAAATGATACAAAACACGATGTCTTTCTGGGCGAGGTGAAGGTTTCTGGGACAGAGAGCTGGGACGTAACAGGGTGAATGTGATTAATGTCACTCACTGGTGCATTAGAAATGGATACAATCGTAACTTTTACGGTACATATATTTACCCTGATTTTTCGAAGGTTAACAATGTATCAATAATGTATCAAGACTCATGGAATGTCATAAACTTTAAATAAGCGACTTATATAGCATCTGAATTTATACCTCAATACTGGTTTTTTAAAATGAATACATAAATATTTTTAAAGATACCCTTCTAAATTAAAAAAATATATATCGCAGCCCAGATGGCGAGATAAAACTCCATCAACCGTCCTGGATGTTTCCATAGTGACTGTTATGTTCTTTGAGACCCATTCTCGCTCCTCTTAGCCAAGCTTTTGCTCAACAGAAAATCAGACACGCCAGAGGCACGCTCCGGGCCAAGCTCAGCGTCGTGCAGGAGAAACTCCTGGCCGGCTGATTCACAATCAACTTCATCCCCACCGACACGCGAGAAGCTCGGAGGGGCTGTAGGAATCAACCCGTTTTGGAAGTAACCCGATGCCCCTCGGACTGCGTCACTGCGCCCTACCTTCTCCCTCCGTACCCGTGAACAGGATCCGATCTTTCGTAATCCTGGAACTTACATGTTCCAGGCAAAATTCCCCACAGCGGAGACACTTAGTCCGGCAGATGAAGGACCCGGTTTGCCCAGTACGGACAAATATCCACATGGGCCGCCAATGTAACCAAGTACCCAAGGAAATCAAACCCGGATCCCAACAAAGGCGAATTGTGCGCAAATTGAAATGCGGGCTGGGCTGCGTGGGCACCACGGGGAGGAAGTGCAGATAGCAAGGGACGCCAGGGTCAAACCCCCTACACACACACACACAAAAGGAGCCGTCCGCTCTCGGTTTGGTTTCAATTAACGTCAGGAATGATTTTTTTTCTTCTGTTGGCCCGTGCAAAGGTAGAATTGCCGTGGCGACTGGCATTTCATGTAATTGGCACTGATGGTCACCGAATCCACAGGGCTGAGACTGACACCCCGAGTGCTGCTGATTTAGGTGAAACTGAACAGCCTGGATGTGACCACAAACCCGGCTGAAATGTGCACGCCCCGGGACGGGGCGGTTTGCAGCCTGGGCAGCACAGAGGCTCCACTGCGCCCCAATCAGGACCCGGTCCAAACCCCCTCTGGGCGTCCTGCTGCCCTCGGCGCTCTGGGATGCAGATTCTGAGGCTGGGGGGCCACTCTACAGCACCCCCATGTCCAGCCACCACTAGCGGATGGGGCTCCTGGAAGCCACCCAGGCCACTGTGTGTCCCAGGGCTTGAGGGCCCTGGGGTTGTGCAGGAGGCCGAGAGGCCGAAGGACAGTGCATTTACTGAAACCAGCAAAATAACTGAAAATTCTCCGTGCGCAGAGCGTGCCTGGCCAATGCCCTCTGTGAGGGGCCACCTTGGCCCCAACCCCAGTCGCTGCACTCCATGCCTGCCCCCTCGGAGACACACGGCAAGAGTGGACGCCCAGGGATGACGGTGACGATAGCATTAGAGATGAAGGACCTCGGACTGCAGATGCCGTTGGCGTGACTGGGTCTCATCCCTCCCTGGCATCTGGGGAAGAGCCTATCTCGAATGGCTACCGTGTTTCCCTGAAAACAAGACAGGGTCTTATATTTATTTCCTTTCAAGAAGACACCCTAGGGCTTATTATCAGGAGATATGTTATTTTTCCCCTCAAAGCCTCAGCTCACAGCACGCACAAGATGGCCAGGACCTGACGGGGGAGCCGACCTTGTTGGTGGGGCTGCCCGAGCCTTTGCCTCAGCTCACAGCACGCACAAGATGGCCAGGACCTGACGGGGGAGCCGACCTTGTTGGTGGGGCTGCCCGAGCCTTTCCAGTCACCTCTAGGATAGCAGCTGTCACCATGGGGCAGATGAGAAGGGCTGCTCGTCATCTTGACCGCTCCGTGACAAAACGCATGGGTTGTGCAGATGCGCTGCGTAGCCACGCCCGTCACTAGGTCTCATTTTCGGGGCGGGGCTTCTATTGTGCACATGCGTAGAAATCCTGCCAGGGCTTATTTTATGGGTAGGTCTTATTTTCGGGGAAACATGGTATATCCAGCCACCAGCCACACACAGCCACTGCACATACTTAATTCGTGTGAGCTCGCCGGTCAGGAGGGAAGGGGGCCCAGTGCGTGCTCAGAAGCAGGGGGCCTGATGCAGAGGCAGAGATCACGGGAGGCTTCCTGCAGGAGGCAATACCGGAGCAGAATGCTTGAGGAAGCCCAGAAACCCTCCAAGACCAGGGAAGGGGGTGTAGCCAGAAGGAGCAGGTGCAAGGAGGGAAACTGCCAGGAGCCTGCTGGGAAACCCCCTAGCTCCCCGGGGTGGTGTCTACACGAGGGGGAAAATGGGGAGTTGGGGGCACCCTCGGGGGCTGGGCTTGGTGGTGGGACTCGGTTCTGTAGGCAGCGGGCCCCGCAGGGGCTTCAAGGTGCGGTGCGTGCTCAGGAGTGGGCATGTCAGAAACCTGGGTCCCTTGGGACAGATAACAGGGACAGTCGCAAGTTGGATTTAGGTAAAAATAGAGGACGTGCTTCCAGAGAGCTCAGCCACTCGTTGATATACTCTTGTCCCTCCTGGAGGTCTTCTCTGGGAGGTCACCTCGGCCCCTCTCCCGGTGGCCGCTCTGTCTATCCGAGCCCTGCTCCCCTGTCCTGCCTCATCCCCTGGGGCCCAAGAGTGCTAACAGCTCCAGCACCATAGCCCGGCTTCCCACGCTGCCCTTCGGGGCTGTCTTCCACCCATCTCCACCTGGCTAATAAACATACCCAGGAACCCTTTCAACTGGAGTGGTCCATCCACTTCCCACTGGGACCCTGACCCAGACACACAACTTTGAGTCATTTGACAGAAATCTGCTGCGTTCCTGGAAGTGTGTGCTAAGGTGCAGCGCAGGGGACGGCTCAGGCAGGTCTCTGTTCTCACAGGACTCTACGGACCCCAGGGCAGCACCTGGGGACCTCGGGAATGTGCAGATTCCTGGGTCCTGGGCTCTGGCCCTGCCGGTCAGGACCTCTGGGGGAAGGGGTGGAGTCTGCAAATTTAACAAGATTTTCGGGGCTCTTGTGCACACCCGACAACGGGCCAAGCTCAGAGCCGCCGCCAGTGCGCTCAATTGTTGTGCTTGGTGACACCCTGTATGTGGCAGGGCTGGGACCCAACTGGCATGCACAGAAAGGACGTCACAGGTGGGGCCTCCCACCTGGTCAGCAGGTGTGAGCGGCCAGTGTCCAAGCCGTCTACACCAGATGTTAGAGATTTGGAAAGTCCTCCCTGCATTCTTAAGGAACTAGCTGATTTTTCTGTTCATTTTTCTCCATTTATAATTTCTTGTGCTGTATCTCCAATCCCCCAGATTGTACCAACACGGTCGTAATAATAATTTAAAGACCAGTGATCCGTTATTTATGGCGCGAGTCCCCTCCCTCCCTCTCCTTCCCATTCTCTCTCTCTTTCTCCCTCTGATATATTAGCTGTAGCAAGTCAAACTTTATAAAATTCTATATGAATTTTTTAAAAACATAAATTGGTGGCAATTAGCTATTTTATTTGAAAGTCACGTTTCGTTTCTGTGACATGCTCCTTAGTGTGTTTGTAGCACAGTTCGATGTACAAGAACACCGTGAGGCAGGCCGTGGCAGATTCATGTGTGCTTTGAAATGAGGGGGAGCCGTGGACCTCCCCAGGGGACCCGCTGGCCTGGGAGCCCCTTGCTCTAACCACAGGTAGGTCCCCGACTCTGTCTCTGGGGTTCCCATCCACCCGAGATTTACTGAGCCCGGTAAAGGAAACCCCGTCCGTGTTTAGTCTCACACCTCCTCATAGATCTATGCATTTCCCCCTGCCCCTAGGGTTGGAGATATTTAAAAATAAAACAAAACAAAAGCCAAAAATCAGGTCCTTTCTTTATGTTGCTCCTTGCACACAGCGTTCAATAAATTGCAATAGGAAAATGTCACCGCTGCGACCGTGAACTCCATTGCACGCTATAAAAGCCCCCATTTGCTTTCCTTTTGGATTGGATTTCCAAATGGGTCAGATGTTTACAGAAATGGCCCAAACTGTACAAATAAACCGTAGCTCTAGTGAGGACGGCAGTTTACATTACTCCGGGTCAGACGCAGATGGAAGCCGCAGCCTGTCCTTTGAAAACCACTCCGCACCGCGTACGTGCGAGCTCGGTGCCCCGCCTGGGATCCCTCATCCCCTCCGCAGAGCCTGGGGACAGGCGCGGCCACCCCACAAACCCGCGCACCCTTCGCACCGCAGCTGGGCGGCTCTGGTCCCCCCACCAGGGCAAACAAGCGGGGGCGTGCACCCAGGACTCCCAGACTGCCCCCGAGCTGCGGACCTCTGCACCCCCTCTCGACCTGGGGGTCACCTGTGCACTCGGGGTCGCCACTGCTCACCTGGAGCTCCTCAAGAGCAGGAACTGGGTCTTGTTCTCTTGTATTTGGAGCATGTGACCCGGAGCCCTGCACACAGATGACCTTCACCTGTTTGCCAATCCAACCCCCGTTTTACAGATGGGGAAACCGAGGTGCTGAAAGGCAGGCGGGCTGTTTGGGGGTAGCAGGTAGATGGAGGGTAGAGGTGGCTGTTCAGCCCTCTGGCCCACCTTGTTATAGGTGGAGCAGTGACTCACACCGCCTCCCTGCAGGATGGGGGGGGTCAGCTCCCCTCTCAGTACCACCGACGCCGACGCACACTGCGTCGCTGCTTGCAGCTGGGGGGGCATAACCAGCTCCTCCCTGTGCCCCCGATGCCAGGAGGGGGAGGCACAGTGCTGACCAGCCCTGCCCCATCCATCCTCTCTCAGCCTTATTGACAGATGGGGACTCAGCCGTCCCCTGGGCCCCACTGCCACCAGGAGTGGGGGAATGGGCTGGAGAGGGGACTAGCCCCTCATCACATTCATACCGCCCGGCAGGGAATAGGAGCTCCACTCGCCTGCTTCCACTGGGCGGGGCAGGGAAGGCGAGGCCCCTGCTTGGCTCCGGCTGGGAGAGTTAATTCGAGTGCAGCTTCCACGAGGCTGGGATGGGGGCGCAGAAGATTGGTCCCCGCTCAGCCCCCCTCTAAAACCGTAGAGAGAGAGGGAGCTGTCCCGTTGGTGTTTGGCTGGCTGGAGTCGGGTGGATACGGTCACGCAAGTTTTCTGTTCTGCTAATCCAGGCCTTCCCTGGTGAGCTGAGCTGAGCGGGGAAACCGGCTTTCCTAGGGGCATTTTTCGTCTGGGCTCATCGGAGCTCTGGGCTACTCCAGCATCCTCTTATCTGGGCCAGGTGAAAGACAACGAGGAAACTCAGGGAACTTTCTGCCTAGTGATTCCTCAAGTCCCGAGGTCTGTAAGCAGTCTGCCTCCTTCATTCCACGTTCCGTCTTTGTGTATTTGTCTGCTGTGTTGCACGTAGGGGTTTCAGTTGTGACAGGTGTTTCCTGGGGGAGTGGTGCTACTCCATCTTAGCAGGAGTCAGGAGTCTCCCCAGAGGGAGAGTTTGAACCTAAGTCCCTCGACTCTCAGGGGCCCTGGTTTGCAGCCCTGCTGCCCCGCCAGGCTGCCCCGCCGCCCGCGCTGCGGGGACCGTCACCAGCTCCACCGTCAGCACCTCTCTCAGCTGCAAAGTCGCAGCCGCACTTGGGGCCTTCCAGAACAAGACACGCTGACCTCCCCAGCCTCCCCCAGTTAGCCGTGGTCGGGCAGACTCACCGGGCCCCAGCGTGTGTCGGGGACATGCTCCCAGCTCTCAGTCGAAGGTCACGCTAAGCGCGGGCTCCGACCGCTTCCGCAGGAGGCCTCGGCAGACGCCCGGCTCAGGGTTTCTCCACGTGACGGTTCACTCACGTTCCTTTTCCGTCCTTTGGCTCCCTCCTGCAGACACACTCAGGAGACAGGCATTTGAATCGCTCTTTGGTCTGGGACTGCTTGGGTGGCCCAGGGAAAATACGCTAGCACGTGCTAGACACCGTCACCTTCCTCGTCCAGGATGAGGACGGCAAGCACATGGCGGGGGACGGGGAGGGGGGATAGGTCCAGGCCCACCCAGGTCTCCAGAGACCAGGAGGAAGCAGGAGCTGTACCAAGAGTCAAAGGTCAGGGTCCCTGCCCTTGTGGCTTGCTCTTCGGTGGCGAGTCACAGAAATGGAAACAGGGACAACACGTCTGGGTCTGCCTGATTTTTTCATGCAAAAGCTGTGAGCTCTGCACGGAAGTTTAGCATGACATCAACCAAGCGAGAAAGCACTAGAACTAAGAGCTGGTAGGAGCTCCCACCCCGCTCCCATCCGTAGCACGGACAAGATCACGGCGCCCACCGCACGGCACTGCTGCGGTTAGTTGGCACCACGTGTGTGCGTTGGCCAGTACAGTGTCTGGCCTATCAGTGAGCCTCACGTGATAGGATTGCTCATTTTGTTTTCTTCGCCTTTCATTGCACCCATTTTGCCTTTTGTTCTTTCACCAAAGAGATTACAGAGCAAACTTTTTCAACCAAAAGGAAGGGTCCGAGGGCACCTTCTTTCGGAACGAAATCCCTGTGGCTTCCGATTCGTGTTCCACAGTTAAGTTTGGGAAAAGAGGCAGGATTTGGAAAGTCCCAGAGAGGAGACCAGAAACTGGAAGTTATAAAATCCTGGGCCGTGACATCAGGATGTGGGGGTGCAGTTTACACACGAGGCCGTCTCTTCCAGGAACCCGGCCGCGCCAGAGGAGTTACCGCCGCCACCGTAAGAGTCTGGAAACCAAGACGGCGCTCTCCCCAAGTCAGGGTTTGCAGTGCGGCTTGGGGTTTTGGTGCCGTAAGGAACTAGCCCGAGTGCCTGTTAGCTCACCCCGCAGGCAGCTTGGGGCTTTGCCTGGGACAGGCTGGGGTGAGAGGGGAGGAGGCTCTTAAGCAGCTGAGAATGCCTGAACCTCACTGAACCAGTTGGAAATTTTCATGGACTGAGACTGTTTCTTCTGGTTATACATCCCCCCCCCCCCCCCCCCGCCCCTGCGAGTGGGGGAGGCCGGCTCCATCCTTTTCAGCAACTACAAAGAGGAAGGCTCTCCTCCTCGTGCTCCTCTTCCTCATGGCCGTTTCCAAACTGCTGTCTCTCCTCTTGACTGTCTCTCGGGAGCCCCTCTGCTTCTGCAGGTCACCACTGAAGGCGGGCCCCCCATCTCTCGTCTACCAGCTGGGGGGATTTGACCCTGGTCCCACCCTCCTTCTCCTCCTCCTCCTCAGTCATCTCCAGCACCCACGGATGCGCCTTCCGACGTCTGGCCTTGCCGTGACCCGACGCCCCTAATTCTGACGCTCTGCACCTAGTGGTTAAGTTCAGGTGGGCGGGGGAGAGGGACAAAACTCTACCTGTTGGGTGCACTGTTCTGTGGCAGGTGCACTGAAAGCCGTGACCTCAGCATGCTACAATTCATCTGTGTAAAGAAAACACTTGTGCCCCTTACATTTTTTGAAATTAGAAAAAAAAAAAAAGAGTTCAAGTCGAGTTGCCCGTGTCTAGAGAAAGATACTGACTTTCGTCCAGTGCAAGCCACTGTGAGTTTGGGTCTCTGATATGAAGCTGAATCCTCTTCCCAAATTTTGCAAATAGGAATTTTGCAAACAGGAAGAGCCAGAGAGGAAATGGCTGTGAGTTGACTCAGGTGGGCAAGACAACAGATGCTTCTAGGAATCCCAGCATCTCTGAGCTTAGCATGCAGATGGGCACCACACTGAAGGGCCAAATGGACAAGGTGATGGGCAGCTTGGTGGCACCTCGGTGCTGCAACACCAAGACCAGGTGTGTCTCCTCTGGTGCTTGGTACACTATGAGCTGCACAGCTCTCAAATATCGCCTGGCCAAGGTGAACAGGGGACCCTGGAATTTACTGCGATTCAGTGAAACAGAAGGTCAAATTTGGGGCCAGGTAGAGTTATGAAGGATTAAAGACTTGTCTCTTGCACAACTGAGATTCGGACTGAGAAGGTGGGGCTGGGTAGAAATGTCCTCTGCCCTCTCTCCGTCTCCCATGGTGACCACAGCTGCCACCTCCATTCATTCAGGTGAGTCCTGCGTCACCACCCTCCCCTGGGGTGGCAGAGCTGCAGAACTTGTCACCTCAAAGGGATCTTCATCCCTTTGGATGAAGGAAGAACTGGAGGGTCGGGAGGGTGTGGAACTTGAAAACTGGACTGAGTCCCAGGCCCCTGGGCTCCCACCGGAGCTGTCCCTGCTCCATCACTCGCTCTGTAGCTCACGGGGACTGGGGACATTTACAGGTGGGGCACACCTGACCAAACATCTCCAGCAGAAGCAGGTGGTGCTGGGCACCTCGTGATGTGTAGTTTGATCGGTTTCAGATTATGTCACGGAGGAAGGCATTGGCCGAGCAGGTCCAGGTTTACAAAGGCCCCAGGACACTGCCCTGCCCGCCCCATCCGTGCACGGCCACCAAAGCAGGACTTACCCACGGCCACTGACAGGAGAAAACAGAGCAGGGGACAGCCCTGAGTCTTCTGGTGCCAGAGAAGAGAAGGGTCAGGGATGGAGGAGCAAAGAGCGCAAGCGCTGTGAGCTTGCTGCTGCTGAGCCGCCGCCGCTGTGGCTCTGGGGGCAGCCACGGAAATGCCTGTCCTCACTTACTGCGGAGGGAGGAAGGGGTAGGGATGAGCCTCCTGGGGAAAGTTCCAGAATCGGGCCACTGTCCTTCTGGATAAAACCTGCCCCGTTGCTCCCTGCCCTGATGTGAAGAAGCAGCACCGTCCCTGGGGCAGGCCGGAGTCCCCAACCTGCCACGTGACCCTGGTGAGCCTCGGACTCCCTGCGTGGTCTCTGTCTCTGTCGCCATGGTGTGCGTGGGGACCGTCCCAGCCTGGCGCGGCGTTGGGAAGATCTGAGAGAGACGCTCAGCCGGGGGCCTGGCACGTGGCAACCACATTCTGAGGCTTCCATGCAGCTCTTAGAATTCTCTAGGGTCACGTTATATGTGCACTCGTGCACATACACTCAATTTCCAATGGGAAACGTGTTAATATTTTCTAGAATTTTCTAGGGTAATGTGTGCACACATACAATGTTCAGTGGGAAACATATTATTTTCTAGAATTTTCTAGGAGAACCTTATGTGTGCACTCATGCACACACACAATTTCCATTGGGAAATGTGTTAATATTTTCTAGAATTTTCTAGGGTAACGTTATGTGTGCACTCATGCAAACACACACTCAATTTCCAGTGGGAAACCTATTCACATTTTCTAGAATTTTCTAGGATAATGTTATGTGTGTACTGGTGCACACACACTCAATGTCCAATGGGAAATGTGTTAATGTTTTCTAGAATTTTCTAAGGTAATGTTATACGTACACGCATGCATGCACACAAACACACAATGTCCAATGGGAAACTTAATATTTTCTAGAATAAAATTATGTGTTTTCTCTCTCTCTCTCTCTCTCTCTCTCTCTCTCCACACTCACACACACACCATTTGCAGAGGGGAAATTGTTAATATTTCATGAGTTTGTGGTTAAGCCAAGAGCTAAATTCTCAGCCAAGGAAATCAAATTTTAAAGCCCCAGGGGAGTCTTTCTGAGGCCCGGCCTAGCGCCCGCTCTGCGACTGCGCCCCCACTGCCCTTGCAGTGAGTGGTCTCCGCCCAGGTGTTCGAGTCCGTCCGAGGCAGGGCGCCCACATCCTTAATGACGCCACTGTCCCCTCCTCGAGCTGGACTCAAGTGGAAACGAGTAGCAACGCCTGGGAGGGAACAGGGTGGCCTCCTTCTCAGCTCTCGATGCTCCTGCCCAGAAGACAGAGCCCGGGGCGGGGAGAGGATCCAGATGGGGCGCTGGAACGGCAAGGACAGGGAGGGTTCCCGGGAGCGGGAAGGGTCTTTGCTCCCCAGTGATTCCCGCCGCTGTTTCCCGCTCTGTTTGTGCACAGCCTCGCGGCCAAACAAAAAATACGACGGCTGGAACAGCTCCGGCTCCCTGTGGGTCACAGTGACCCACGGTTATTCCCACTCCACAGGTGAGGAAACTGAGGTCCTAAAGGTTTCACCACCCGGCCCAGGATGACACAGCCTCTAAGACTCTCCATTAACGCCTGAACCCCTCCAGGGCAGGCCAGCAAAGGGCTCGCTCCCCAGCCTCGGGGCGGGGGGCTGGGGGTGCAAAAGCAAACAGCTAGGACAGGACGGAGCCCCCCAAACCCGAGCTTGGTGCAGACAGCCACAGCGTCCTCCCGCCCCTGAGTCCCCGCAGGTCCCAGAGACACCGAGTGGTGAAGCTGTCCTCCCCCTCCCGGTGGGCGAACACCAACAGCCACTCGGAAACAATTCGGTGCTTGACGTCGGGTTTGATGGCTTGCCGCGTTCTGCAAACTCACAGCCTTCTTGAACAAAGCGAGAGCGACGTTGAAGCTCCCCGTGCAGATCTAGCCTGGGCGGAGCTGACCGTAATTCACTTTCTGAGAATTCCGTCAGAGGCCCTGGGCACTCCAGGCCGGCCCGGCCAGGGCAGCCTGTTTGACCCCGCTGGAGACCAGGGGCTGCGTCTGGCCCTCACACCTTCCCAGGCCTGGAGGAGGCAATCTGGGCCCCCTGGGGTGCAGATGTAAACAGCAGCCTGTCTTCTTTGCACAGCAGCTCACTTAATGACACCAATAAGAACTTGAAAGCGGGCCTGGCCTGGAGAATGGGAAATGCCGATTTAATCTAAATGCAGAAAGGTCCCCAGCGGCTCGCTCCAATCGCCCAGCACCCACCCGCGCTCCAGGAGTGTGCTCCCTGCAGATGTGCTGGACTCGGTGAGGGCGGCTGCGGCAACTGGTTGCCCAGAGCATTTCTAAATGTAGGAATTCAAGTGTTAACCAGGGAATGGCAGATTTTACTATGATTTCACCTGGTTCTCATCACCTGGCTCCAGAAAAGAGGGAAGAGGTAGATGCAAGGGCTTTTATTTGTTGTCGTTGTATTTTTCTTATCCTATTTGTTGTTATTGTTGGGATATAAGCAGAAGCTATTGTGTAGGACTTCCAAGAAAATATCTCAAAGGGTTGATTCATCTGAGAGAGAGTTGCCTTTTGTCTTTCTCCCCCGTCACCGCTTTTCTCCTTCCTGGAATGTGGAGGCCGTGGATGGAGCTCCCGCAGCCTTCTTGGATCACGAGAAATGAAAGAAAGAAGCTTGCCAAGTGGGGCAGAAAGACGGCTGCAGACCTTCACAGAGCGGATAGCCAGACCCCCCCCCCATTTTAAATTTTATTTTAATGAGGAGAAAGCAGTGATATTCCAAAGACAAACTGCTCGAGCTTAAATCCTGACTCTGCTGCCTCTTACTTTGGTTACTGCTAACCTCAGACAGGTTATCTTCAACCCTCCTGGGCCTCAGTTTCCTCGTCTGCCATATGGGGGGTAATATTACTGACCTCATGGGGTTGTCATGAGAATTAAACATAAACGTCTAATTAATAATTAGAGCTACATACGTATGTGTTAAACTAAATACAATGAACACCAGCAGTGGTGACCTGCAGGAACCATCAAATAGTTCTTGTTGTTTAGACTCCGGCACTTCCCTATTTTGCTCTTTCTGTTTTGCGGAGCCTGGTTTTCCATCTTTATGGTTGGTGGCAGAGCTAGCCAACACAGTGGGCTTCACTTCCCCACGTAACCAGGAGCACAGGCTCCTACCTACCCGACAGAGCCCCAAACCACACCGCTTGCTCTGCGCCCCTGCAGACCTCGCTCCCCTGGGCAAGGCCGTGCCCCCGCGCTGGGCCAGTGCGCAGCCTGCGCATGCTCTGTGCTCACCTGGCCCCACCCCTGTCTCCTCGGCTGGTGGCCTGAATGCGCCCTGAGGGGGGAGGCGGGGACTCCGTCTCTCTCTGTCCAGGTGGTGGCAGGTGCAATCCTGCCAAGCGGCAATGACTGCGACCAATGTTTTGGCGTGAATGAATGAATGAATGAATGAGTGCAGCACTGCGCACCTTGGCTGCACACGCACCCCCGGAGCCCTCCGCAGAACAAGATGGTGAGAACTCAGAGGGCGGGACCCCACCTGGGCCATCTCCAGCCTGCCTGGATGAGGGACTGCGCCCCGCACCTGGCGATTCTTGGCGAGCTTTTCCTGAGTTGAATTGCCAGGTGTTTGTGTTCGTTATTATGACCGCGGACACCTGAGTCCGTATGAGAAACGTCTACGTGAAAATCTGAGAAAGAGGAATACGGTTTTAAACGATCGTCTGTGAACATCGGCCCATGGTACAGAGGCGAACCCCGGCTCTGCCACTGTGGGTACGTGACTTCCCCACTGTGGGCCTCAGTTTCCCGCCTATGAAATGGAGATGATGGTAATAATAGTGTCCAACTCATGGGGTTCGTACTAGGCTCATGCGTGGAGGTAGAAGTAAAACACTTAGTACCTAACAGGCAACCAATCAATGTCAGTTATAAGTAATATTGTCATATATCTCTATTATTAATCAATGAAGTCATGATAATTATTATATATTACATTATAATGCATACAATGATACAATGGTATATTCATTGTGCATAATAATAATAATGTTAGTTGATTGACAGGAGCTTTTTCACAAATCCTTACCCTTTGTTGAGTTTTTGCCTATCAACGTAATCACACTCGATCTTTTCGAAGAACTGAAATTATTTTTCTCATGTGATGCTCCAACATGATATTCTCCATGTATATTAATTACTTCAACATGGTTTTTCCCCTTTAGAAAGTATACTTTATTAATAGTGATTAAATGTGCTACAGTGAATTTGGCAAAATACAGAGCTGCAGAACCCGGAAGCCGATCCTCTAGCTTGGTCTGATTCCCTAATATGTGCATATTTCTTCTGCCCACTGGTTCAAATGACAGCTTGGTACCAGCCAGTGAAAGAAATAAGAGAAAACTGCTGAGGTGCAGCGTTCAGCAGAGGTGGTGGCAAGCGGCTCTCACCTGCGCTCACGGACGGGTGCTGTGCTTGGTTCCTTCCCAGTCTCGGGCACCTCCCACAAGGAGTGCTGCAGTCACAGGGGAGGAATGCAGGAGTGTGTGGACTGCCTGGGGCGGTGGGGAGAGTGGATGTGAACGAGAACCCTCTCCTGCTAACCTGCTCCCAGCAGCATTCAGAGGCAGCCGAATCCATTCGAATGCAAAAGGAGCTCTACCTTCACCCTTGCTGGGGCCAGGCAGCAACTCCTGTAAAACACACTTCTTCTTTGAAGCCAGGGGACCGGGCTGCCCAGTGCAGGCTAGAGGACTGTCCACGTCCCAGAGAGACTAGCTTATCGATAACTGGGGCCCAGAGAGAAGAGGCGGGGGAAGGGGGAGGGGATGGAGGGACATGCTTGGCGAGGGTCTACAGTGGTTTGCGGTTTGCAGGCAGAATAGTTTCCCTGATGCACTCCTCCCTCTGCGGCTGTCCCCTCCTCTTCTCCCCGCTCCTTCCCTCCCGGTCTCCCCTCCCCACAGCTCTCCCTTGTCCCTCAGGAACCCACTCACTGCCCCTTCAGCCTCACCCCTGTGCCCTCCAGTCCTGACCCCACGCCGGGCTCTTTGGGTGCCCCTGGCCCCCCAGCTTTCCCCTCCCTCTCCCTCCTCCACCCCTCCTCTGCCCCTGGCCGATGCCCCCCTCTGGGGGGGGACGGGGCTGGGTCTCCCCTGCTGTGACCACCCTGGGCTGGCAGGTGCAGGGGAAGGTGAGCCAGGACGGCAGCTCTGCTCCGTGGACAGGGAGAGGATGGAGGGGTCCAGGCTGCTCCTGCCACCGCCCGGACTCCCCACCCTCCAGCCCCCCCCTCACCCCAGAAGCACCGAATAAAAAGAAGGCAGTGGGGCCACTAGTCACCTTGGATGACTTGGATGCAACGGGAGACTTTTGTGCGTGCAATGTCAAATTTTTGTTTTAGAAACAAAAGGGAGAGAGATTCCTAATAAGAACATAAGCTGGAATTACAGATAGTCCCATCTTGCCCTGTGCCGTCCCTGAAAAGGGAGTGTTTGAAGAGTGTGGGATTCAGGCCGGTGAGACGCCAGGCAGCCCGGGAAGCAGTGTGTGTTCAAGCCTGCGGCATTTCTCACACTCCACGCTGGGGCCTCAGTGAGGAGGAGGAGACCCCCTGCTGGTGGCAATGCTGGGGGTGGCCCCAGTACCTGGGCCGCAGCCACAGGAGTGGCTTTATTATCCACAGAGCCTGGGGGACTGCCCCCTCCCCTGCTGGGGAGACAGATCCTGGAGGGGACAGGTTTAAAGTCACAGGAAACCAGAAGTGGGGCCCAAACTCCCCATTAAATGTCACCCGTCTGGCTGTGGGCTGCCCCCGTCCCCCTCATTTTATTAAAATCCATTTATAATCGGAGAGGACCACAGGCCATCAGAGACGGTGAGTGTGGCGCCAGCCAGTGTCAGGGTGGACCGCGTGGAAACGCTGACGTGACTGGTAGTTCTGACCCTCCAGGGCATCGGCAGTGGCCCTGCTGGGTCAGCGGGGGCAGAACCCTCTCCTGACCTTCCTCCTAAGTCATTTCTCCCTGAAACGCCTGGAACACGGGGGAGGAGCGTTCGTTACCTTGTAGCAAGAGGGGACAAAAGAGTAACATTGTAAATAGTATTTTTTTTCAAGTGAAATAAACAAGGATGCCTGCTGGGGGGCAGAAGGAATTCCATGCAGCCTCAGGCGACATAGAACCTCTGTGCTGTGGGGACACGGGGATGAGCTTCCTGCCCCAAAGGATGGTTGCAAATTAACCGGGTTCCTGCAAGAGCGAGCAGGACACCGGGCACTGCCCGGCTCAGGGTCAGGCTGCTGGGCCTCTCTCTGGTTACAATGCTCACTGTCTGGTCAGGTGCAGGAAGGAGCAGCAGTGAGGTGCTCTCGCCTCTCCCTGGGGACCCTGCTTGCTGGCAGCCCAGCACCCGCTGTGAGACTCAGAAGCCACTGCGGGAAGTGCCGCTCCCTCCCCTGGACTCGGCCCCTCTGCGGTGGTTCTGGGACAATTGACAATTCCATTCAGAGTGTCCCCTGGCGGGAGATGGCCTCCCGCTCAACCTCAGTTGCTGAAACCCAGTAGCCCCGGGTTCTGGCTGTTTTGCTCCGGTCCCTTCCTTCTGTGCCGCATCCCTGCAGGACACGGGAGCTTTGAATGAAGAGCTGGGTCCACTGCGCCCCACGGATTTATGTCGGTCTCCCCAAAATGCCTCGTGTCTCCCCAAAGCGCACGGAGGCCCCGGACGCCTGCAGGACCCCGGCGTACCCACCCCACCCTTCCTGGGAAGGCAGACACTACACAGTCCCGGGAAGGGGAAAATTAGGAGCGGCCGAGGACTTTCTACTCTAAGGCATAAAGAATCACGTTGTAGAAGACTATTGAAGGGTGCCGGGGAGATGTTCAGGCAATGACACGAAGAAAGGGATTTGCAGAAGAGCACGTGCACAACACAGTCCTGTTTTTGCGAGGATGAGATAACCTAAATAATAGTAACAACAACAGCTAATGCTTCCCGGGTGCCCCCCGCTGCCGGGCTCTGCCCCGGGCACGCACACCGGGCTGCGCGGGCGACCTGCACACTGAAACGCCAGCACGTGAAGGCCGCCATGCCTTTCTCCGGGTAGTGGCGTGTGAGTGGTTCGTTCCCTCTTGGTGCCGTTGGGTCTGTTTTAGGTATTCCACAACACACACACACACACACACACACACACACACACACACACACGTAATACTTTTGTAAACCGTTTCTATAAGATTTTTTAATTCAAGCAAGCAAGCTGACAGCCCCTCCGGCTGGGGCTGCCCCAATACTGCAGGTTCGTATGCTCGGCAACGCAGAGTCGCATCCTGGGGTGCACGTGTGTGTGTGTTTGTGAGCAGCGCACAAGTGTCTTTCTTGGTTTGGGAAAGTTTATCATCTTGTAAAAAGAAAAAAACAGACAGGCAAGACTGTTTGGTCAACAGCGAAATCAGGTTATAAATGGCTCTTCCCAGGAGCCCTGTAAACTGTCCCTTCTCAGATTCTGAGAATCTGGGCTCTGGAAGCATTTTGTTTAAAAGATCAGACGTTAAGTAAAAAGTGGAAAGTGTTTTGTTGTCAGTGTTTTGATGAAGTATATGTCGCAGTCTATATTTCACACAAAATGCATGACTCTGCAAAACTCTGCATTCCAGCAGCGTGAACGCATGAGCCTCACACGGAGTCGTTGTCATGCCCGGCTCGAAACACCCTGCACCGGTAGAAAGGTGACACCCTCCGACGTCTGAGGAAGCCTTGTGACATTGTGGCATTGGGGGCATGGGGGAAGAGGCTGGACAAAAAGAATGATGTAGTAGCTTCTGTGTGCCCGTCCCTTGGGTGGGGGTGGACCTTCCCTGGTCCCTCACTCCATCTGCTCCAGGGGGAAACCCCGCCCGCGCACCTGGCAGGTGGGAATCGATGCTGTGGTCCGGCCGGCAGCTACGATTCTGGACCAGTTGTCTAGCAGGAAAGCTCTGGCAGCTGACAGCCCTGGGTTCGAATCTCAGCTCCACCAGGCATGAGCTGTTGGCCTTCGCAAGGCAATCTCAGCAGGGCCAGGGCCCGGGGGGAGGAGAGCGAGGCCCTCAGCTCGGGTCTAACACTGAAGGTCGCGTCCGAAGCTCAGCCATTGAGACAAACGGTGTTTTAATGCAATGTCTTAAAAAATCAAAACGAACGCACAAAATCCACGGCAGGCAAAACATCGACATTTTGCATGAAGATGGGATCCAACCCCCCTCCTGCCCACGCAGCCCCACTTGCCTTGTCTCCAGGCAGCTTTGAACAAATGATTGACTTTTAAAAATCTCCATGTGTGGCAGCTTATGTCATGAGAGCAAAATGTAGAGTCGAGTTGCAAGGTTCTAAAGAGGGCTTTTGGCCGGGCGAGGTGGCTCACACCTGTCACCCTAGCACTCTGGGAGGCTGAGGCGGGAGGATCGCTCGAGGTCAGGAGTTTGAAACCAGCCTGAGCAAGAGCGAGACCCCGTCTCTACTAAAAATAGACAGATATTAATTGGCCAACTAAAATATATAGAAAAAATTAGCTGGGCGTGGTGGTGCATGTCTGTAGTCCCAGCTACTCGGGAGGCTGAGGCAGGAGGATTGCTTGAGCCCAGGAGTTTGAGGTTGCTGTGAGCTAGGCTGACGCCACGGCACTCACTCTAGCCCAGGCGACAGAGCGAGACTTTGTCTCAAAAAAATAAATAAATAAAGAGGGCTTTGGAAATACACACACCCCTGTCTGTAAGGGGATTTCTCTTTTCTTTCTGGCTGACACACATGCGCACACACAGGCACACACACGCACACATGTGACACACGCCACTGGGCACCTCCCACCCAGCACCCCAGGGTGGTGCCAGCCTCCTGCCACCCCCCTCATCCCAGGTCTCCCAGAACGACCGTGGAGCCCACAGTGGCCTTCGCTGGGCCTACATGGCCAGCCCACGCCTCTTGCCTGTGTCCTCTTGGCCGGTCGCACGCCCGGCGGCTCCTTTCCTCAGTCTTGTCACCTCGCCCCGCCTCTGTGCCTCACCTGCCTCTGCCAAGGTGCACTCAGCCGGTGTGTCTGCGTTTCACTCGGGTCTCGTCCGTGGTTGTCAGCAAGCCCCGAATTCTCCCATAGAATTCTTAAATCCCCACTCAATCCCTCTGGCCTGCGAGCAAGCCGCCTAAATCCCATCAATTCACACAGCATTTGAGGGACAGCTCTGAGCCTGCACCTGATTGTCCTTCCCTCGGGGGCTGGCTAAACCCACGGCAGGTCCCCGGGGAAGGAGCCCTCTGCAGACGCCGGAACCGCCGACGAGAGCCGTGCGTGCTGGCGCGGAACCGCGTGCGTGACGTGTGTTGCCAGGTTGTAGGCATCAGGCTCCAAACCAGGAGTCTGGCGTGATCCTGCCGGCTTCCGGGAAGGCCGTGCCGCGTGAGTGTTTACACAAAGATATCTGGGGCAGGGGCCGGCCGGAGAGGGGCCACCACGTACTCCCTGTGGTTACTTTCAGGGGAGGCGTGCAGGCGGCAATTTTTTGTAACGTCTTTATATTTTTTGTAGTGGCTGAATTTTCTACGTGAGGACGCATGAGCCTCATAATAAGGAAAAGAGAAACCCCAGCTAAGCAATCTGAGCTATTTTCAGGGAGCACTTTCGGTGGGTAAGACGGACGGGCGTGACTTCCCGGGTACCCCCAGAGGGACAGAACGCAGGCTACGGTGCCGGGGACTGGGGCGAGGGGCCGGGGAGAAGGTGCCTATTTGGGCTGGCGGTTCCTTTTGGGGTGACGAAATGCCTGGAACCAGACTGGCTGCGGCGCCTGCGTCTTGCAGTTACACTGAACGTTGCAGGCACACAAAAGGCCACTGCGCCGTACGCTGTAAAACGGCCGATTTTCTGTTACATCAATTTTACCCCAATAAAAAGTACCAGATTCTCTAGTAAAGAGGTCAGCTAGTCACCTTATCTGTCTTCAAGTCTCGTGTTTCATAATTCACCTGATGTGGAGAGCACCGTGTTGGCCAGGGGGCGTGGGACCCAGTTTCTCCGGCCGCTTCCCCGGGGGACCGACAGTTAACACGTGGGATTGAGCCACTCGACCTCCCAGCTCCCTTTGCGTTCAAAGACATAGGGTATCCCGAAGAATGAAACCTGGCCACAAATAACATCTGGTGATCTTCTCATCTTCCACGCAGCTCTTAGTTTCTCCTTAACCCAAAGTTCTGGCCCGACATGCATTGGAACCAGACCTTCTAGAACCTTCTTTTCAGTAAAAAAAGAAAGATTTTTTCCACCCTCTCTCTTTCCTGTCCATTCCTCTCCAATGCATATAATATTTGGGATAGTTTATAGGAAAATCAATGCTAAAAAGGAGCAAATCGTCAGTGAAAAAATAAAGGCTAGGGACAATTTGGAGTTGACTCTCAAGATTTAGGGAGGGAAACAATTAGAACCACCCGCCGAGCTCTGCAGGCCCGCAGCGCTGCGGTGTGGGCCGTGCACCAGCGCCCACGGTGTCTATACGGCATGTTTAACCCAAAGCACGGTCACTCATTTTGCCCCGACGGGCTTCCCGGGAGGAGGGGAGAGGCTGCCAACCCCGGCGTGGGGCAGGTGGGCACTGAGGGTCCACGGCCCCCCGCCGCGCTTGCCCAGACCCTCCGAACCGCCAGCGGTTCCTGCGGGCACCCCACGCACACAGACGCGCACGCACCCCTCGACGGGCCTGTCACGCACACGCACGTGCACACGCGGTCGGGCCCTCACGCACACGCAGACACACGTGTCCAAACACACGTATGCGTGTTTCTATTTCAGTGGTTGGGAGCGTGAACGACCTTCCGGCCGGCACTCCACGGGGGCGGTTGATGAACCTGGACCGTCCGGGCAGACTGTGCCGGCCGGGCAGGTGGGCACGGGGCTGGGGGCAGGGCGGGCGCGGAAGGTGCCGGAGAGAGGGCGGGCGTGAAACGGCCTATAAACGGCCGCCCTGATTTATAGGGGACCCGTTTACAGCCCGTCCCTCGCGGGGCTCCGTGTGTACATCGTTCTCTTTGTTATCTCTTCCTTCTAGAATCCAGCGGCCCCCCCTCCCTCCCCTCCCCCTGAGGAGGGCCAGCTGGCGGGAGACAGGCCCGCCCCGCGCCGCGGTGCCGACAGGGCTAAAGTAAACACGCTGGTCACCGGGCAGCAGTCAGCAGCCTCTGGACAGATGAGTGCGCGGGGCCGCGGGCGACCACACACGCGGGGCCCCTCGGACCACACAGGCGCCGCCTGCCCGCCCCGCCTGCGCACACGCACACGCCTGAGTCACACACGGGCGCCCCCGCCGCGCCGGCGCGGGTCTTCCTCTCCTCGGCGGGACGCGTGCTGAGGTGCCTCTCCAACATGTGTCAGGCCTGGGGCCGGCCCCACACGTCCAGGGGCCCTGCCAGGACCCCCCTACCTGCCAGGACCCCCCACCTGCCAGGACCCCCCCACACCTGCCAGGACCCCCCCCACACCTGCCAGGACCCCCCCACACCTGCCAGGACCCCCCCACACCTGCCAGGACCCCCCACACCTGCCAGGACCCCCCACCTGCCAGGACCCCCCACACCTGCCAGGACCCCCCACACCTGCCAGGACCCCCCCACACCTGCCAGGACCCCCACACACCTGCCAGGACCCCCCACCTGCCAGGACCCCCCCACACCTGCCAGGACCCCCCACCTGCCAGGACCCCCCCACACCTGCCAGCCCCCCCCCACACACACCTGCCAGGCCCCCTCGGAGCGGCAGAGGGACGGGGCCGGCAAGGCGCACAGTCACACGCTCTGTGGGCGCCGGGGATGGTCCCGTCACCCTCGAGGCCTCGTCTCCGGGCTGGGAGCCGCGTGGCCGCAGGGCTGAGGGGCGGGTGCTCGGACGGCCGCCCCTGTTGCCCCTGCCGCTCAGCGCGGGACTCCAGCCTCGCCGTGACCTCCCCTCGAGCAGGAAGCCGCTGCGGTTCTCGGGCGGGCATTCTGTCCGAAGACGGCCCAGGCTCTCCCTGGACGTGGCTCCAACTCCAAAGCCCTCCTGGGGGCAGGAAGCTGGTGCCCCGCCTGCCCCGCGGGCCCTGAAAGGCCACCGGGGCCGGGCTGTGCCCCGCGGAGGCTGACCCGGTACCCGCCCCCCAGGCGGCACGGGGGGGGGGAGCCGAGCAGAGCTTCTCCTCGCTGTGCAACACCCCCAGTCCTCCCCCACCCAGACGTCCCCGAGGGGTGCCCCGACCCCAGACACATGCCTAACGAGGAGTTAGCCCCATGAAGCCCCGCCCGCTGGCCACGGCGGGGCCGCGTGGTCCTGGCTGGACGCCACGGCTTGGAAGGACGCCCCCTCCTCGACTCACGGGCCGGTGGGGGGATGGGTGCTGAGCGGGCAAACGTCCATCCTGGCGACACCCCAGCCCCCCACTCCGGGATGGGCTGTGCGGCCCCGCCACCCACGGCACCAGCTGCAGGGCTGTGCTCTGCACCGCTAAGGCCACCGCAGGGCCCATCTGTCTTCATTGCGTGGGTTTATCTGGGGAGGTGAGCGCTGCGGGCTGTCGCCCCAGGCAGGGAGATCTACGGGCAGACGTGCTTTGAAGCCCCCTCGGGCCGCAGCTCGGCAGACCCCGGCGAGCAGTGGTGGTCCCAGGCGTGATCCCAGGCGTGATGGGGGGGGTTCTCAGCTGTGGGGTTCCGGGGAGCCCCCTCCTTGGTGGGCTCAGGTCGGCTCTGCTCACCCCAGCTCGCACCAGCAGCTGGCCCCTTTGCACTGAGTGCCCACCGTGAGGGGTCCGGCCCGGGCATGAGGCCTGGGGAGCCCCTAGCCTGGGGGGGACAGACAAGGAGGAAAGGAACCCCGAGGTTCCCAGAGACTGAGCACACGAGGGACGGGGACACAGGATGGAGGGACGGAAGCACCCCAGGCCGGCCGGGCAGGGCGACTCCAGAGCCGGCGGTCACGGCAGCATCTTCCGGGGGCTCGTAGCAGTTTGTGTCTCAGAAACTCCCCGAGAAACAGCATCTGGGGCGAGAGCCACGTGGCTGTCGCTCTGAGTAAGGCTTCAAGGTGCAGCCTCCCGGCCGGGCGCGGTGGCTCACGCCTGTAATCCCAGCACTCTGGGAGGCCGAGGCGGGCGGATCACTCAAAATCAGGAGTTCGAGACCAGCCTGAGCAAGAGCGAGATCCCGTCTCTACTATAAATAGAAAGAAATTAATTGGCTAACTAATTTATATAGAAAAAATTAGCCGGGCATGGTGGCACATGCCTGTAGTCCCAGCTACTCGGGAGGCTGAGGCAGGAGGATCGCTTGAGCCCAGGAGTTTGAGGTTGCTGTGAGCTAGGCTGATGCCACGGCACTCACTCTAGCCTGGGTAACAGAGTGAGACGCTGTCTCAAAAGAAAAAAAAAAAAAGGTGCAGCCTCCCTTTCTCCTGAGGCCTCCAGCGGGGACACCAGCCTCAGTCTCCTCATCTGGAAAGTGGGCGTGCGAAAGGCAGCTAACTCCCAGTGATGCTCAGGGGATGGAGGGAGGCCGCACGTGCCAAGCCTGGGGAAACGGCAGCTGGGGTCGCGGGTACAGGCTGGGCGTCCCCACGTGTCACCCATGGGGAGAGAAACCGCCGTCTCAGGCCGGGAGGACAGACATGGCCCAGCCCTCCAGTTCCTTCTCCCCCGTGGCCCCGTCACTCGGGATAGAAGTAAATACTGGTAGGCAACTGTAAGAAAGTCTTTCCCTGGACCAGGGACCCTGGCACCGAGGGAGGACTAACCAGTGGTGGCCCGGAGGGAGGACGCAGCTGAGAGGTGGCGCCCTGCCCCTTAATCGGAGGAAATTCGAGGTGGTGACCTCGGTCTCATTCCCAGGCTGCCCCTGCTAGTCCTGCAGGATGGAATCGCAGTTGTGTCTCATGGGAGAGTGAGGTCGAGGTGAGTTAGCCCACCTCCTGAACCTCAGTGTGCTCATCCATCAAATGGGCCCACAGCCCCTCAGCAGGGCATACGAGAATGGCATTAAAGGAGGGGAAGCAGCCAGGCCGGTGGCCATCGGTCTGCCGTCCATTTCCTTTCTCCTTTCTCCCTCTCCTCCTTCCTCCCCGCTCTCCGGGGACTCAACCCTCCCTTCTCTTAAACCACCAAATGTGCCGCGGAGACACTCAACCGCAGCCACCCGTGCCCGGCGAGGACGCTGAGAGCAGCCACTCCAAATCGAGGGTCAGATCTCGCCCCTCGTCTGGGGGAGCAGACGTGGGCCAGGACGGACGTCTGGCACACAAGCTCCGAGTGTCGCCTCCTTCTAGCCAGTCTTCCGGGGTCTGCACCCCACGCCTGCCCACGGTCAGGCCCCCAAGCGGAGCAGGAAGAGGAAGCTTCCGAAAGCGGAGCCCGGCATTTGTGGCGCCCCCCCCCTCCATGCCGGCCACCCGAGTGTCAAGCGGCCCGTCCCATCAGCGGGACTCGGGGCCTCTCCGACTTTCACTCCTGGGGAAACTGAGGCACGGGAAAGCCACGACTGTGACACCCCATTCCAAGGCTGGGCCGCGCAGACCTGCCAGTCATCCCCGCCCGGAAGATCCAGCATGGGACACCCCCCTTTCCCACCAGATGTGGGCGGCCGAACTGCCGAGCGAAACGCGCCAGGCCATCGAACAAACGCCGGCGCCGGCCGCGGCCGTGCAGGACTCGGGCGGGCCTGTCGGGGCCCAGCGCAGGCGTGACACAGCCCCCCCCATTCACCTCCGCCCGGCTCCCGCTGAGAAACATGCAGGTCGTGACCCGCCGGCTCCCCCAGCTGCCCTCTCCTCTCCAGGGCGACGTCTGACAACAGAGGGGTTATTTACGCAGCCTGATGCGACCCAGGGCCCGCCGGCGCATCGCGGAAGACGGAGAACGGGGGCGCCTGCCCCGCAGAGACCCATGTCGCCAGCTGCGTGCCGAGCCTGGCGTCCCGCTCGCGTCAGGACGGGAGGAAGGTTTCCCGTGGCGGGAGCGTCCCGGGTGGCCACCACTGGCGGCCAGTTTGAGCAGGCCAGCTGTTCGTCCAGGTGTGCTGGCTGCCAGGCGTGTTTTCCCAGGGGAGCGCGGTGGGCGCTCGGCAAACATTCCTGGATGCGTCCTCTCCGGCAGTTGTGCAGAGACGGCGCTGTCCGGTCACCTCCCGCACGCCACCGTATGTTCCCCTAAGATCCAGGACACCGGCTTTTCCTGGGAGCAAAGCTAAGGTGGAGATGTTTTCATGAAGGCAGGGTTGTTTTTGTTTTTTTTTATCTCCCCATAAATGTATCCTCTCTTGTGACTCAAGCAAGACACATATAATCGCAGTTAATTTTAACCCAGAGATGTTATTTTGTTTCTCTATGTTTCGTTGCATGGAGGTGATGAGTATGGAAAGACCCAGCCAGAGCGTTACCCACCCCCCCAGCCTCTCCACGCACCAGGCCTGTGTTGGGGGGGGCAATGGACGTCCCCCTTACTAATAACATGGGGGTCGGAACAGGACTTAGCCCCCACAAAGCGTGAGCCAGACAGAGCCGCAAGTGCAGATAACAAAGCACAGGGTCTAGCGTGGAGCAGGTGTTAGGCACCGATGACACTCATCATCCTCATCCTCATGCCCCGTGGAAGGCCGTCTGGCAAAGGGGTTGGACACGCACATGACATGACAGAACTCGGAGGTCTGGGTTCAAATCCCAGCTCTGCCCCTTGCCAGCTGTGTGCCTTTGGGTGAGCTCCTTCACCTCTCTGTGTGCCTTGGTTAGTTTCCTCATCTGTAATACAGGGATGAGGACGGCTTTGCAGATCAAACCAGCTAATAAATGCAAAACTCTTAGAAGAGTGCCTGGTCCATAGTTAGTTGGCGATTTATTGTCATGGTAGAGGGAATTGCTATTCTGAAACTCCGGATTTAAAATTACTTAAAAATATTTATCGCACAAAACAATAGTCTGGCAAACACACAAATATAATTTAAAAAGGAGAAAAAAACTAAAAAAAAAAAAAAAAACCTGTCCAGTTCTAATAAATCTTATTTGCACACACTTTTGTAATATGATGTTTTTAAGTGACTTCTGACACTGGCTCTTGTTATTGTTGTTTTAGGGAGAATTCCTATTCTGAAACTTTTGAAGTCACTGAAAGATATTGCATAATGATCATTAAAATAAAAACTTCTTTAAAGGGCCTTCTGATAAATCTTGTCTGAAGGTATCTTGTCATCTGTAGAGGGTCTTTTCTTTTTGTGTGTGTCCGTGTGTGTTTTGAAACAAAATAGCTTCTGGAGCTGCTCGTGTTGGAAAAACACCAGCTTGGAAAACACGCTGCTGGTGGCTTGGGCTGGGCTGCCCCCTTTCCCGGGGGACACCCCCTTGGCCCCGGGCCCCCCCGGGGGGGTGTTGGGGTGGACCTGTGGGTGCTGACGTCGCGCGGACAGAAACTCCACGTTGCAGAGTCAACTCCAGGCCTGGTCTCCAAGCGTCGCCGTGTTCTCGGGCGTTCACGCGTCCCTCTGTCCCGGAAGAGTGACAACCTGCGACAGCCCCGCCGCGGTCGGTGTGGGCCCCTCACCCGCTAGCCGGCTGCCATGAGCTCTGTGCAACGCCGCGCCTTTTACAAACTAGGCATCGGCGGTCGCCGTTTCCCGTGTGACATAAATTCTGTGGCGGCGGGATTCCTGTCTTCCCTTCCCTGCGGCGGCCTCCGCGCAGGGGCACGGCGCTTGGGAGGAGCCGAATAGGAAACTTGGGAATTTAGGAAGGGATGGATAAAAGAATGAAAAACGAAATGAGCCTTATAAATATAGGGTGCTTTTGGGGAGGTTGTTTTCTTAAGAGACTTTTTTGATGAATGATTTCTCCGAGATTTTTTTTTTTAACTTAAAGTAATCTAGAATTTAACTTAAGTAGTTCTAGAATATAAACCTGATATCATGTATTGGGGCAACATATTATATATATATATATATATATTTCTTTTTCTTTTGAACTATAGTTACTTTAATATAAAAAAGTATTCAGTTCCTGTTTTACCTTCACTTTTCAAAATGATTTCTTTTTTTAAGTGCGACACTTTATATTTTTAAGTGATTTTACGTCCCAACCTTTAAAGTCCCACGTGGTAAGGAGAGCAGCCAGGACCCGGTTTTCCCAGCATCCAGGCCGAGCCCAGCCAGCCGGGGTGACGGAGTCACCTACGGTGACACGCGCTGGCTGAGAGGGTCGAGGTTTGCTCCAAATCTCGGGGATTTTGGCGTCCGTCAGCTGCTGCGTGGTGGCAGGCAGTGACTTCGGACGGCGTCCCCACATGAAGGGGCGTCACCAGGCGGTTTCAATTCCGATGACTACTTCCTGGAAAAGGACCCCGCCATAAACCGGACCCAGCACCCTGCTGCCCCGGCTCCGTCTGTCTCTGCGCGTCTCCCTGTCTGTTTGCGCCTCCCTCGGTCGGTGGGTCCGTCCGTCCCTCCCCACCGAGGGGGGCCCGGGGGCCGGCTCAGGACTCACGCTGGCTCTTGCCGCGCCTGTGGTCTGAGAATTGCAGGGGTTGGAGCGCGGGGCCGGGTCCCCTGCTCTGGTCCCAGGAGGGCACGGCCTTCACGGGCTCCCCGGGCCGGCTCTGCTTCCTGTTTACTTCTGGGAGCAGCTGGGGCCCGCGGGGTCTGCAGCCAGCCCTGTGGTCCGAAGCCGGCCAGGCTCGAGGGGTTATCGCCTTATCAGCCCAGATAGGCCGGGCGGGCTCTGCCATCCGTCAACTGTTCTCTGCTGTAATCGAGAGTTCCCTGTCCTGGAATGCCATCGTATTAGGTGGACCAGGCCTCGCTGCGGTAGCTGCAGAGTTTCCGCAGGGCTCAGCGCAGAAGTCATTTTATTTTTTTCCAAAACGAAAACGGATAGGGTCTTTTTAAAACGCTAATAAAAATTCCTTATAAAAAAAAAATTGCAGAAATCATCAGAGCATGAAGGGAAAAAAAAGCTATCATCACCTCCCCCAGATGAATAGCATTTTGATAACGTTTCATTAAACATCTGTCTGTGCGAGTTGCACCCAGAGAGATTCGTGTGCGTGCTTCAAAAGTGGGATCATATCCACGCGGGGCTGTCCGCCTGCTTTTCTTCCCCACCCCCCGGGATGGCAAGGCTGTGTCTCCAGGTCTGTGAAGTGCAGACCCACGTCATCTGCAGAGAGCCGCGCAGCGTTCCACAGCCTCCAGCTGTGGCATTTGGACTTTTCCCAAGCTCTGCTGCCATCTATCACAGAACAACACCATGAAGAATATCTGTTGCACGTTCGCCCCGACTATTTCCTTGGGATAAGTTCCTAGAGCCGGGATAGCTGGGGCATGGCACGTGCACGCGTGCAAACCGCTCACGGGGAGGAGCCAGCTCTCCTCCCTCGGACAAGCTCCCGGGCCCAGCCCCCAGCCCCGCGGCACGCTGGGTATTGCTCTGTCCCTCGGCTCGGACGATGCAAAAGGTAGAAAGCAGCATCTCATTGTTGCTCTTTGAAAAATGGCTTTGCTGCACATATTAATCGGGCATGTATGCACCTGTGAACGGGCCCGGGTGTTTGGAACGAGGTCCTTCTGCTGCAAACGTCTCTAGTGGCCAGCAGTCCTGAACCCCCGCTCCTACACCTCCATCCCTCCGTCTGTTAGATGCTTGAGTCGGCGCAGCTGTCGGTCTCCAAAGAGGGGGTCCCGCCTCTGGTCTGGCGGAGCCCTTCCCGACACGGGAGCGCGCCCCCCACCCGAGACTGTCCACTGCGTGTCCCGCCCTGGTCTTCAAGGACAGTGCGTGCGGGACAGCCCCGAGCTGAGCCAGGCCCCTGGCGAGCAGAGCCTCGAGGCTCCGGCCGTGCTGGCCTCACGAGCTGCCACGCCCACCTGGGTCGCAGCCAAGGCCACTGGACGCAGAGAGGTCAAGCGACTCGGCAGGGGTCACGCAGCTACAAAGAAACGTGACGAGTTATCGGAAGGTGTTGTTTTCTTAAAAAACTTGGAGGAAACTTGGTGCTGCTTAAAAGCCCAACGGAGGAAATTTTAAGCGGGTAAGAGATCTAAAGAAAATAAAATAATTTCCCAAACTATAGCTTTCTCTAAAGGCTTCCTGCCCTCCGGACACTTGCTTCAGCTGCCCAAGGAAACAGAGCCACCGCCGGACGCCCGCTGAGTGTGGGCTTTGCGCAGGAGCAGTGCTGGCCTCCGGGGCTTCTTCCAAGAGGCAGAAGGCCTGGCCTGGCCTTAAAGATGTCCCTCCCAGCTGGCTCAGGGCGTCACTGGTCCGTGGCCTTAGGGCTTGTAGGTTACGAGGCAAAAAAGTCTAATTTAATTGCTATAGACCCCACGTTAGTCTGCAGCACTCACTTCTGTTTTTTTCCCACTGGGAGCCGGTTTCAGAGATTAGATTTTCCATGTGCAGAAAAGCCCTTAAGAACACCAGAGGCACCATTTGCAATGTCCCCATTTGTTCTGCTCATCCCTGCCATCCTGTTTCCCAGCTACCCAGCTAGGCCTCATGTTATCCTTTAAAAACCTCACTCACTCCTTGGATGTCCAGTCCATAGGTGTCTTAAGGAAAGGCTCTAGCACCAGTCAGTCACACTTTAGTATGAATTAGCCCAACAATGTAAATAGTTGGACTCTTATCAGGAAAGCATGAATTTTTTTTTTTAAAGGGGGCCTATTCATCCATGAGATGTATATCTATAATTTGGACAAGAGACGTCTCCAGCTTCACTGAAACTAATCCTGAAGTTTCATCTCACCCTCCCTTCCTATATGACTTACCTTTCTGGAGCATTTGCCTGTTCTCGGGACCTACGGGTCGAAAGTTAAGCTATGGGCTGGCTTCCAATCGGAGGAAGAATCGGGCCGTAGAAATAAAAGCTTTCGTTATCTTTCAAAGCAAACCTAGCAAAACTCAACCAAAGGTAAAAGAAATGAAAACGAAAGGGCACCCACATTGTGATCCCTTCTAGTGTAAAGGGCCCACCCTGCGGCCCCAGCCTCTTAGCCGGTCAGTGCAAGTGTGCAAAGGCAGACGGAGGTGTGTGCCGAAGGCTCCCCCCAGGGCGGAGGGCGGTTGGCTGGGAACCACTGCGGCTTGCAAACTAAATTTAAAACTTGCATCCCAAGACCCTTGAGTAAAGGTTACTCGAGGTCTATTCCGGGTTCAGGAGGAAAAAAAAGCAGCTTTATTTGGCAAGGAAATGCCTCGAGAAGGGGCTCTGCGCCGGCCAGGGGCACGGAGGAAAGCCGTGAGTCAGCGCACAGTTCTGCTTTTTGGCATTTACAGCCCTGAAAAATGATTGCGGCTTCCTCTGGCCGCTGAGCAGAGCCTGCAGAGGTGACCTTTAAGAGGAGTCTGTTTGCTCGGCCTGGGGGGGCGGGGGGGGGCCTCGCGTGAGATCCTCCAAGTCTGCCTGCCTCCGCGCTGACCCCGGGGGCTGCAGGCCACACTTGCCACGCTCTGGGGGGGCCGGCGAGGACCCTCGCGCGGGGGGAGGGGAGGCCAGGCGGTCTGGCGGGGCGTGGGGGGGCGCCCTGCATGGCAGGGCTGCGTGACCAGCCTCGCCCCTTTGCTGGCGCTGGAACCCGTCCCGCAGCCAGCTGGCGCGGCCTCTCGTGCTTTGCAGACGACACGAGAAGCTCCTCTCTCTCCGTGGGCGACGCCACAGATGGGATGCGAATCTCCGTCCCGGGCCGTCCTCACCGGGCTGCGCAGAGGAGGGGAAGCCGGAGCGCGGGTTACGCTGGAGAACACTCGGAGCTCTCGGCGCCGCCCGTGGGACACAGTCGTCGCCTGGTTCCCGGCAGACGAGGGAACCGCGCTCGGGCTCCTCCACTTGGGCGCCTCGGCGCGACAAGCGCGTGTGACGGTATCTGCTGGTTTTCAAGGGCTCGAGTGAAACCGGGGGACGTGGACGGGAGTCCGTGACGGTGGTGTTGAAGCCCTGCCTGCCTAAAACACGGCGGCTGCTCGCTTCCTCTCTGAGCCCTCACGCGATGCTCTCTCCCCGCAGAGAGACGAGACGGCGTGTGCTTACAATCCTTTGGTTTCTGAGACGAACACAAAATACCCTTTCTCCGGGGAGGACTGAGGAGAGTGGAAAAAGCAAAGTAAAAGTGACATGGATTTTCACCATTCAGAAGTAATGGCGGTTAACACTGTGCTAAATTTCTTTTTAATCTGTTTTTTACACACACACACATATATTTTACAATGTGTCCTTTATAAAGGTAGCATCGGGAATTTTATACTGTATGTTCGTGTTCGTCAATATTTCACAAATACTTTCCCAGATCATTAAAAGTTCCTGGTAAACATCACGTTGATGGCTGGCTAATTCTCTGTCCTGTGGATGTGACTTATTCTACCATTCCCCTACTACAGAAAATGTCTTAAAGTGAGCAAACTTCCATTCTGGTGGGGGGAGAAAAATGGAATCGCCCGTCTGGAATGGTTATTTGTGATTTCCGGGAATTAGGTAAAAAAAAAATATATATATATATAAGACATAGTTTGTGAACACAAGTACCTGCTTCCTGGCAGATTCCAAATACCGACCCGACGGGGACCAGGAGGAAGGGCAGTGCCGGGCCCCTCGCCTCAGGAGGCTCGGCGGGTCCCCAGCTGACTTTGGGACGGCCTTGCCATGTGACGGTGACAAGTCCCTCTCCCCCGCCCCTCGGGAGGAGGGAATCGAGCGGCTGTCCTGCAGTGTTTGTGAGTCACGGAAAGCTCCGGAGCCTGACTGGGAGAGGCCATTCCTGGAGTCTGCACGACATTTTAGGGGTTCCCCTCGACCCCTTATAATGTCTCCGTGGGACCCCTGGCCCCCCGGGTTTAATTAACCGGGGTCCCCTGTGACCTAGCTCCAAAATCATCCCCGCATCCCTTCAGCAGCCCGCAACTCCGAGAAGGCCGTAAAACACTTCTCTTCCTTTTGTTTGTTTGGAGCACTGACTGCTGACGTTTAACAGGGAAAACTTTTGTTTTTGCAGAAGTTGAGAGACTATAAAATCCTTCCTGAAACCTAAGACTTTGAGCCTATCACAAATGAGTCGAGCGCTACAAAAAAAAAAAAATGGCGAGACTTTTACATAATTTTACGAGCCGAACACATCTGCCACGAGTGTACATTTAGCGCGCTTGCAAGAAGAGTCACAAAACGAGCGTCGCTTTTAGTCGGTCGAGAACTAAAATAGTCACACATGTTGATTCCATGTGGTTTTACGTATTAGAAGCTATTCGATGAAATTGGGAATGACATTATTCGTGTCCCCCCCCCCCCCCGCCGTAAAAAACATCGGTGCGCCGTGTTCTCTGATAGTGATGGTTTGGGGTTGTTTGTGGGTTTCTTCTTCCCTTCCTGGTGTGAGGCTGCGCTTCAGGGCCTGGCCTGCCCGCACGGCGGCCTGGGTCTCCATGTGCTGCTGGTGACACTGGAAATTCGCCAGAGTACCCCTAAGCTTCTGTTTCTTCTATGCCACGGGGCACTGCGGCCTCACAGAAGTGCTGTGGACGTGGAAGGAAATTGGACATTCAGAGCACTCGGCACACGGGCTGGCACTCCGGGAATATTCAATGCGTAGGTTACGGTCGAGTGTCTCGTTAGTTCTCACCAGAAAATCCCGAGATGGAAACAGAGCATTGCAGTGTTTAAAGATCAGCACCTGGAGCTGTCAAGAACAGGTGAGGCTGGGCGCAGTGGCTCACGCCTGTCGTCCTAGCACTCTGGGAGGCCGAGGCGGGAGGATCTCTCAAGATCAGGAGTTCAAAACCAGCCTGAGCAAGAGCGAGACCCCCGTCTCTACTATAAATAGAAAGAAATTAATTGGCCAACTAAAAATAGATAGAAAAAAATGAGCTAGGCATAGTGGTGCATGCCTGTAGTCCCAGCTACTCGGGAGGCTGAGGCAGGAGGATCGCTTGAGCCCAGGAGTTTGAGGTTGCTGTGAGCTAGGCTGACGCCACGGTGCTCTAGCCCGGGTAACAGTTGAGACTTTATCAAGAAAACAAAAACAAACAAACAAACAAAAAAATAACAACAAAGAAGAACAGGTGAAATAAATACGGACTGAATCTATGTGACCAACAGTTTGCAGCTAATTGACACGATAGTTTCCTGGGATAGGTCGAATCACTTGTCCAGAAAAGAAAAGGGGGGAAAAAAACAAGACAAAACAACAAACCACCCCTATCCACACATCCGAGACGACAGAAACATCCTAGGGGATTTAAACGACCTGGAAGAAACGTTCTCAAGAAGGGTTCCGTACAGCGCCCGTCCCAGTAGATGCCCCTTGAGAAAACTTCCAAGAGGTTCTCTGGAGAGGCGGGTTTGGGAAACGTCGCCCAGCCTTCCCTCCTCTGGGTCACTGTCACTCTCGGGAGCGCAGCGAAGGCCCTGGGAGAAACCTGGCAGCGCAGAGCCCGGCTGCGCTTCCTTAAACCCGGTTTCTCCCTCGCTTTTGGGAAAAGAAATTCCTACTTTGGAAAGGCTGACCTGGAGAATTATCCCAGATACCCGCTTCCCATAACTGGTGGAGACGAGGTCCAGTGGACACACTCGCAAACACCAGGGTATGACCGCGTGCAGCCACGTGACCTCTGCTTACCCAGGTGCCAGGCGGAGGGAGCCGCAGATCAGGGGCTGGCGAGGCTTTGAGCCTGCTTTTTTATTTATATTTATTTTATTTTATTTTATTTTATTATTTTTGAGACAGAGTCACACTCTGTTGCCCAGGCTAGAGTGCCGTGGCGTCAGCCTAGCTCACAGCAACCTCAAACTCCTGTGCTCAAGCGATCCTCCTCCCTCAGCCTCCCGAGTAGCTGGGACTACAGGCATGAGCCACCATGCCCGGCTAATTTTTTGTATAAATTTTTAGTTGGCCAATTAATTTCTTTCTATTTATAGTAGAGAGGGGGTCTCGCTCTTGCTCAGAGCTGGTCTCGAATCCTGACCTTGAGTGATCCCCCCGCCTCGGCCTCCCAGAGTGCTAGGATGACAGGTGTGAACCACCGCGCCCGGCCAAGACTGCTTTTTTAAAAACAGCTTTATTGAGAAATAATTCACACACCATAAAATCTGCCCACTTTATGGTGTGCAATTTGGTGGTTTTAGTACATTCGCAAAGTTGTGCGGCCATCGCCACAATTGATTTTAGAACATTTCATCACTTCAAAAAGGATCCCTGGGCCTCCTAAGAGTCACCCCTTGCCCCCGTCCCAGCCCCGGTAACCAGCAACCTACTTTCCGTCTCTGAGAATCTGCGCGTCCTGGACATTTGGTACAAATGGCATCGTACAGTGTGCGGCCTTTTGTGACGGGTCCCTTTCACTCCACATCATGATGCTCTGCTGTGGCTCTAACACATCATGCTCTTGTCACCACCATGTGTGCGCAAACCTGTGCACACGGACATGGAGGGAAAGGAGGAACGGGAGAGAGACAGGGGGATGAGAGAGGAGGAGGAGGAACGGGAGAGAGACGGGAGGAGGAGGGAGGAGGAGGAGGAACGGGAGAGAGACAGGGGGAGGAGGGAGGAGGAGGAGGAACGGGAGAGAGACAGGGGGAGGAGGGAGGAGGAGGAGGAACGGGAGAGAGACAGGGGGATGAGGGAGGAGGAGGAGGAACGGGAGAGAGACAGGGGGATGAGGAAGGAAAAGGAGGAGGAAAGGAAGGGAGGGAAGGAGGGAGGACAAGCCAGGTGTGCCACCGTCACATGAACACAGCTCCTCTCCATCCTTCCCGGGATCTCCCAGAGGTCCCCGGCGAGGGCTCCCGGGCACGTGAGCCACTCTGCAAACCCTCTCTGCGAAGAAACCCGTGCAGCGAGGCAGTGGGACTCGATGTGACTTCCTCCCTTCCAGCTCTGGCATGCTCGAACCGCACGCAACCCTCCCCACGCCGGGTCACGTTCGGGGCTTGCAACACGGGCAGCATTGCGCCTCATGTGCTCAGGGCCTGTCCCTTCCTCATCCTCCTGTCTCTCTCCCAATCCTCCTTTCCATCCCAGCGTGCCCTGTGCACACGGATGATGGGTCCATTTGCGTTCAATGAGGACGGGGCAGGGGCGGGAAACCCGGACCCGCCTGTCACCCCCGGAGTCACGGGAGACCGAAGCGTGGCATTTGTCTCGGGGCCGTCGAGAGTGCGTTTGCAAACCAGCAGGCCAGAGCTAACATAAATGTTGGAAACCATGAGGAAATTAGGGATATCGCTTTAAATTAACCATCTTAAGTAGACAAGCTCCCCAAACACGATAAGACAGCTATGGCACATTAAGTCAATGCCGATCGATAATTAGAAGCGGATTTCTCCTGACCTGGCTTCCCCGGGAGGAGAGATTGCCGTCTTCCTCCGGGAGCTGATAGTCCTCAGGAAGTGTGGTTTTAATAACCCCGGGCCCGTTCGCCTTTCGCTCAGCAATAATAATAATTTGTTCTTGTAATGAAATAACGCTCGTTTACTGCGAAGGCCCTGTGCACATGAGGCGCAATGCTGCCCGTGTTGCAAGCCCCGAACGTGACCCGGCGTGGGGACGGTTGCGTGCGGTTCCAGCATGCCAGAGCTGGAAGGGAGGAAGTCACATCGAGTCCTGCTGCCTCGCTGCACGGGTTTCTTCGCAGAGAGGGTTTGCAGAGTGGCTCACGTGCCCGGGAGCCCTCGCCGGGGACCTCTGGGAGATCCCGGGAAGGATCCAACAGAGGTGTGTTCGTGTGACGGTGGCACACCCGGCTTGCCCTCCCGCCTTCCCTCCCTTCCTTTCCTCCTCCTCCTCCTTCCTCATCCTCCTGTCCCTCCCCTGTTCCTCTTCTCCATCCTCAGCTTCCTCCTCCTTCTCTTTCTTCTCTTCTTCCTCCTCTCCCTCTTCCTCCTCCTTCGAGGGGAATGTCCTCCCCTCCCCACCTGGCCTCGATTTTCTGGCTGAATCAGCTTCCCGAGCCTTCCCGGGACGCCTGGTACCTGCTCCAAGCTGGCATTCCTTGTGGCGGAAACCCCAGAGCAGCTGGGGCGGGCGGCAGCGTGGGACGGCCTCGGGGTACCTGCCCGTGCCTGGCTTTCCCATTAGATGTTGGTTTCACCTTCAACCAGCTGAAAGTCACTCACCCTTCGGCTCCATTTTACCTGCCTGTAAAGGTGACCGGGTGCAACAGGTGTCGTTATCGTTGGCGGTCTCCTTTAAGAAAAAACTCCAAAAGGGCCCTAGCATGAAAATAGCATCCTAGAGCCCCCCTGACACCTTGTCCTGGGAGCTACAGACCCCCTGACGTCAGGCGGTCCCGGGATAACAGCCTCTCGGGCCTGCCTTGCCTGGCCCCACTGAAAACCCACCGCGCACCTGGGCCTGGGTCCCCTGCTCCTGGCCAAGGCCCTGGGGTAGGGAGCCGGGGCGCTGGATCCCCAAAAGTCGTGCAGGTGGATTCAGGGGTGGCGCTTGGTCTTTAAAGCAGGATGTGTGGTCAGGCTGAACCCCGCTGGCTGGAGCTGCCAGCAGGGACCCCCACGGCAGGTTGGGGGGGGGTCTGCAGAGCTCTGCCCCTGTAAGGTCACGCCCGTCACTTCCACTTAAAGAGAAAGGGGCTCCGGTCCTTGGATACACAGCTCGTGAATGCAGGACTGAGAACAGAGGGGAGAAATTACCTCGGACCCGGCCAGACTGGAGACCGAGAGGATGTTGTGTCTTCCTTCTGGCAGAGGGAGATTAAACTACTGGGACCCGGCGGTCACCTCTGGGCCCTGCGTGCTCTCCCCAGCCTAGTCCGGGCGGGAGGCGCTGCCTTCGGGGCTGGGAGTACAGGTGGGTTTTTTCTCCTTTTACTTTTTGCCTACATGTGCTCTCTCTTTTTTTTTTTTTTTTTTTATAATGAGCATATAAGCAAGGAAGCATTGAAACTCAACCCCGAGGGTGAGTAGAGTCTGCTTGGCCAGCTCTGTCCACAGCGGCAAAACTCCTGTGCTGGTTCAGCTCGTCCCACTTGGCCTCACGGGTGTGGACACGTGCCCCAGGACAGGGGGTGGGGGTCCTGCCTCCCTGGTCCCTCCTTATCCGGGCTGCTGAATCCACACCCGGACTCTGTGTGCGGCTCCTGGCCGCCCGTCCCCGGAGATGGGGACGTGCATCACCAGACAGACGGGTGTTTAGAGCGCTGCGGCAGGAGCCGTTACGGAAGGGGCTGAGCGGGGTCGTCAGGAAGGCTATACAAGAGCCAAACACGGCGGCCTGGAGTGACGACAACCATCCCCAAGTGTGGGAGGGGTGGAAGCGTTGGCGCGAGGGGGAGGAGAAGGCCCGAGGGCAGCGCCAGGGACCCGCCCAGAGCCTCCCCAGCTCGCGGGCAGGGGAAGGGGGGGGTGGGCTGACGTCGGGGCTGTGGGAAGCACCATCCCCACGGGCCACTGCCGGCATCACTGGACGTCACTGGATGCCACTGGCCTTTGTGTCACTGGGTGTGAGGGACGGAGACCTGCCGGGGAGTCTCCGGTCCAGCTTTGGTTCATCAGCGGAGCGGGGTCCTGTCGCCCCGTGGGGAGAAGCCATGGAAACGGCGCTCGCAGAACGGGGTCGGGGCGGTGGCCTGGGGCAGGCAATGCCCCCAGGTTCCTCCCGCAGGGACGAGCTGGTGGAGAGGCAGAGGGACTGTCCCCGGCCGTGGCCTTAGGGCTCTGTGGCATCAAGAAGGACTTCCTGGTGCCATTGCACCTGCTAGATGCCCAGCTCCTCGGGCGCTGGTGGCCCGAGACGTGACCTGGGGGAGGCACAGCCCCACTCCCGACCTCCACGAGGCCCCAAATGGCCTACGTAACAACAGCAGGGTCACCCCGCTTCCTAACAAGCTTAACATCCCCAGCCCCTCAGACATAGACATTCCCGAAGTCCCTTGTCTTGCAAGGAAGCTGTCCGTCTGTCCTATGTGCCACCTCATATGGGCCTGGCACACCCAGGAGGCGCCAACAGCCACTTGTTACTTGAATCAGTGACAGACCGTGTGACCAGGCCCCTCTCTGCTCAGGCTGTCCCGGCATCAAGCTCACCTCACCGTTTGGGGAATGATTTCTGTGACTATTTCCTTCCTTCATTTTGCTGCGTTTAGCCAACCCAGGTAACTGCATTTAGTGACTGGATAGAAACTTCCCTTGTTACATTCCTGTTATAGCGCCTTAGGACAGAATAATTGAGGGTTCATAAACGCCACTCTGTTTGTTTTCTGGTGGAGTACGTCCCCAAGTTAAAAAAAAAATGCAGAGGAAGCAATATCCCCTCATCCATCATCTAAGATGATTTGGGCTTAATCTATCCGTTCATTCCATCACTTTGACGGCTCTTCCTTTGCTTTTAAATGTATTTAAGTTTTATATCCCACCTGGTGCCCAAAATAATTTAGTGTATCCTTTAAAACAAAGTGGATTAGGAACAAGGATAATGGAAAAAATTCTAACGAAACAAAAGCCAATGAAAGAGAGGGGAGATAGTGGTGTCCCAGGCACCTGCATTCGTCATCAAACAGGAGCCTGGGCGGTTTCCTTGCTCCCAAGAAGCTTGTAATCCAGAGTGGATAGCAGACACATGTCAACATGAGCCTGTTGTTACAATACAGAAGCTGCTGTATAGTGTTCCCAACTTAATTCCAAGACAGGACAGAGGAAGGAATTCACACAACTTCAGCTACTAATGGCATTAAACTTTGAGCTTCCTAGCAGCAAAAGGAAAAGATGAAATAGGTAGGGTTGCAGGTTTCTCATGGCCCAAAGAAGATGACCGACTTTAAGAAATTGCATCGATTGGTTGGCTCACTGAATTAATCCAGTACTCTGGTTGCAAAAGAATGACTTTCTCATACTTGTTTTGAGAGTTACCCACGGCAAATTAACAGATGGAAAAAGCAAGTTGAAGAACGTGTAAGGTCATCCTCCTTTCGTAACGAAGGCACAAAATGAAAGGTTCTGAACGTGCGTAAAAAAATTCAGAGCGATGCTCCCCAGCCCGCCAAGGGCAGTTCTCCCCGGGGTGTGGGATCGGCGTGGGAGGATCTGTGCTCTCGTGCTCATCTGTGTCGGTGGACTTTGTTCAAACAAGCGTCCATCGATACCATGTGTGTAAAAGGAAGAAAGCTTTCCCCAGAGATGTCTCAAAGCAGAGGTGGGGTCTGGCTCCCCACGGCCAAGTGCAAACTGTGGGCTCCTCCCTCGGCCACGACACCCTGCAGAATTCTGCAGGAAGGAGGAGGGTCGGGGGCTCCGGTCAGCCCTGCCCCAGAGGAGGGCTCCGGCAGCCCAAGCACAGCAGGCCCACCGCGAAGCTGTGTTTCCTTTAAAAAAAAAATTAAAGAAACAAAAGCAAACAAATAGACGAGTGGAAGAGGCACCAAGTGTACACAGCAGGTCCCCTCTCACCTCAGTCCTGGAGGGTCTGGTCCTTTCTCTGCCCCGGAGCCTCCAGACACAGGTCAAGATCTCCGGCCGCCGTCGTCGGGGGAGCAGGGGTTGAAGTGATCAGCGATCGAGGAGGTTTTCCTGCGACACACGCCCCCATCTCCCCCGCAGTCTGCGCTCTCTCAGCTGCATGGCTGCCCGGGCTGGAGCGGCGCGTGTCAGAGGTCACTGTGTGCAGAGATGCGGGTCCCTCCCTACCAGGTGTCCCAGCAGCCCAGCAGGACAGGAGCCGGCGGTGGGACCCTCAGCGTGACGTCCTGTGCAGAGACGGCGGGTCCCGGCTGGCCGCCTAGCCCCGGTGGGGCGGTGGGCAGATTACCACTCGATAAAAGGAACAGTCATTTCTGCAGGGTGTCCCGGGGGTGGGCGGCCACCTTGCGAGAAAGCAAGTTAAATTGTCAGAAAAAGACGTGACGTAATGTACTACACAGTGGACAGAACAGTTTAGACGCTGGCATCCGGCAAATCTGGATTTAGATCCGAATCCTGCCACGATCTGGGTGACTGTACGGTATTCATTCCACTAAGGGCTCAGCCTCAGTTCCCTCACCTGTAAAATGGGCGGAAATAACAGCACCCACGGCGGAGCACGGGGCAGGCATTCACGCGTGTTCTCTGAGTGCCCCGTCTAAAACGGCGCCACTCGCCTCTCTCGCCTCTGAAACACATACGGCCACCTGGCATTGTCCTGCCTGTCTGTCTGTTGCCTTCCCCCAGACAGTAGTAGATGCACAGTCAACGCTCTTCCAATAAACCGGAGATCAGCTAGTTTATTCTTATTGCATTTTATAGCGCATCTATTAATGCTAGATAATCATTAAATCAACTTACAAGAAATAAAATTTGTGCATTTAAGGCATTTTGTTTTCAAGGTGCTTTGTTTTAAAGTCCTCTTTCTTCTTTTCTGGAGGTTTTCTTTTTTTTTCTTTTTCTTTTTTCTGAGACAGAGTCTTGCTCTGTTACCTGGGCTAGAGTGCCGTGCCGTCAGCCTAGCTCACAGCAACCTCAAACTCCTGGGCTCAAGCGATCCTCCTGCCTCAGCCTCCCAAGTAGCTGGGACTACAGGCATGCGCCACCATGCCCGGCTAATTTTTTCTTCTATGTATTTTTAGTTGGCCAATTAATTTCTTTCTATTTTTGGTAGAGACAGGATCTCGCTTTTGCTCAGGCTGGTTTCAAACTCCTGAGCTTGAGCGATCCTCCTGCCTCGGCCTCCCAGAGTGCTGGGATTCTGGGCGTTGAGCCACCGCGCCCGGCCTTTTTCTAAAGATTTTAAACATTGGGGTGTCAAGTTATGATCTAGATGAAGGGGAAGCAGGGAGGGGCGAGGGAAGGCGCGGGACTGTGGTGGCTTCGGTGCTTTCACGATCGTGACCTTCCCAAGTATAGGGGATGTCTACATCCGACTCCCAGCCTGGACCCCCCATCTGCTCCGTCCTGCCCCAGGCTTTGACGAGCACCAGCTGTGTTCCCTCCCACTGTCATCGTAGATCTCAGGCCACATTTGTCCCTGTTCTCAAAGCCTACCTCGCCCTGCAGGTAGTGAGCACATCCGCCACGGGGTGGGGGAGGGAGAGGCTTGCAGGTGTCAGGGGGCCCCACCACAGCGATCCAGGCTGGGCGTCCTGCAGAGCTGCTGCCGGGTGGCCTTCCTCTGGCAGGGACCCGAGCGCAGCTCTCTGGGGACAGTCTGCACCCGGTGCAACCAGAGACCCAGGAGACCCGAGAGGCTGGGGACGGCGGCCGCCCAGAACGAGCCCAGTGGGCTGGAAAAGAAATACCGTGTTTCCCCGAAAACCAGACAGGGTCTTATATTTATTTTCCCTCAAGAAGACACCCCAGGGCTTATTCTCAGGGGACGTGTTATTTTCCCCTCAAAGCCTTAGCGTGCAGCATGCACAGGATGGCAGGGACCTGGCAGGGGGAGCCCACCTTGTTGGTGGGGCTGCCCGCACCTGTCCGGTCACCTCTGGGATAGCAGCTGTCGCGACAGGGCAGATGAGAAGGGCTGCTCCTTTCCCGCTCCGCGACGAAACACACGGGTTGTGCAGATGCGCTGCGCAGCCACGCCCGTCACCAGTTCTTATTTTCGGGGTGGGGCTTCTATTGTGTAAATGCTTAGAAATCCTGCTAGGGCTTATTTTACGGGTAGGGCTTGTTTTCGTGGAAACACGGGTATGCAGCCGGGGTTGGATTCTGGAAATATTCTGATTGATTAGACCCCTTCCTTCCCTCCCAATTCTAATGCTGCTTTCAAATAGGGTAAAATATCGCGGGAGGGGCTGGCGGTTTAAACATGGCATGCCTGGGACGGCCCCTCCCTGTCCCACCCCACATGGGAGCATCTGGTTCGACTTTCTTATCTGCGTGATTTCCATTGCAACACCATCTCGCCTGCGGTTTCACTGTTCGTTATGAAATCATGTTTTACTTTTAAAGCACAATAACGGTGGAACCAACCTAATTAGGCACCGAAACCGAAATCTCGCAGTCGAGAGAGTTTTCTTTTTCTTTTTTTAACCCGCCAGCAGAGTTGGAATTAGATTATTCCTAAATCTGATTTGCAACAGGTTAAGAGCAAAGCACCAGCTTAAGTGTGGTAATCAGTTTCGGTGACCTTGAGCCGGAAACACAGAAAAAAAATGATATTAATAGCAGGGAAGAAAATGGTTACGACTCATTGGAATGGGATATCGGGGACTTGGGGCTGTAGCGTGTGGGCTTTGGTGCTCAGCACACGCCTTCCACCCCTCAGTGTCCTCATCCGTGAAGCCGGGGCAGACATATCCGATTATTTCCACTAAATCCCAAAGACTATGACAGCACTACACTCATGTCCCATGCAAGGAACCCAAATCAACATATGTTGCTTGCCTGGTTAGAATTAATGTCTTTTTTTTTTTTTTTTTTTTTTTTTTTTTGAGTCAAGGCCTCACTCTGTCACCCGGGCTAGAGTGCCCTGGTGTCAGCCTAGCTCACAGCAACCTCAGACTCCTGGGCTCAAGCGATCCTCCTGCCTCAGCCTCCCGAATAGCTGGGACTACAGGCTCACGCCACCATGCCCGGCTAATTTTTTTCTATATATTTTTAGTTGTTTGGCTAATTTTTCCATTTTTGGTAGAGTCACGGTCTCCCTCTTGCTCAGGCTAGCCTCAAACTCCTGAGCTCAAACAATCCTCCCGCCTCGGCCTCCCAGAGTGCTAGGATTGCAGGTGTGAGCCACCGCGCCCGGCTGGCCTATTAATGCCTTTTGACCACCTGGAGGCCGGATCTCCCGGCACTCGGGTGAGCAACTACAGGGCCTGCAGAGTCCAAGCTGACGTTATCTTTTTGCATTTTCTTAGCTTCAACGCCGGCTTGGTCCCCTAGTCCCAGCCAATTTCATTTTCTCTGCTGATGACCCTCTTCTCCCGGGGATCACTGAGTTCCTCTGCCACCCGCCCCCGCGCCCTTCCACCTGGGGCCCTGCTCATCCCGCGCTGGACGTTGAGGTGGCACCCAGCTGTCCGCTGGTGGAGGTGGCGCTGACGGATGCTGGCTGTCGGGTCAAACTGCGTGCACTTGCCTCTTTTGTCTTTGGTCAATAGCAGCCGGACATCGGCAGTATCATAGAGTTCAAACAATTTGGTGCCCCAGGCACAGAAAGAAGGGCCTTCTGTGCTCCCGAAAGGCGGGTCAGTGCTCGGGTTGTGGTGTGGTTTGGCTCCTGGCCTCAAAACTCACTTTGCAGCCTTCGGCATGTGACCTCACTGCTCCGTGCCTCGGTTTCCTCATCTGTAAAACGGAGGTGACGGTCGTGGGGATGTCATGGGGAGGGTGTGGCGAGTGCTTAGGATGCAATGACGACATAAGGGCCGGCGAACCCACCACGATGCCCAGGCGAGGGGACCCCTGGCCCATGGCTTGCCCAACGCCCCGGCCCCCGCCCCTCCCTGCTGAGGAAGCCATCCTGGTGGGCGTGGCCTCTGGGCCCTCCTCACCCCCACCTGCCGCCGCCTCTCCTCCCCGGATCCGTTGAGCTGGGCCCGAGGGGCTTCTCTTGGCCTTGGCCTCAGCACTTTCGCCGCCAGCACCCAACACCACGAGTCTTCGGTACTTTCAGGAGTGACTTGAGTCTCTGGCTTCGCACAAGGATTAAAGGTTGAGTCCCCGGAAGCTAATTTGGCCGCCAGGCATAAAAACAACCTTGCGTCTTTGCATGACAGAAACACGGACCCAGACAAATCGTGTCTATTGCAGGAGTTCAGACCCTCACCGACCCGAGGAGGCTCCCAGCCATCGCTCGAGTTGAGTTTCACCTTTTTGCCGGGCAAGACTGTCTTTCCCTGCCCCAACCCAATTCATCCCCAGGGTTTTCATTCCCCAGGGCTGTCTATTTTGGTGGCTTCGACACTTGAGCTCTCATTTGCACAACGAAACAAAACGAAGCCATCTAGAGGGACCAGGCTTGTCCCGGGAGCTCCCCGGAGTCGCTCCAGTTGCCTCCCAGCATGAGCAGCGGCCTCCTGCACAGACAGACAGACAGACGACAGCGCCGGCTGCTTCCTGCTCTCCCCGCAGCAAAGGCGGGTAGACAGCGCAGCGTCCCTGCCCGGGGCTGTGGGCGACTGCTCCCCGCGGCCTCCACCTGTCCGGCAGGCGGGTGCCCGGATGCTGTGGGCAGGCGCCGAGTGAGTGAGTGCGGACAAGCCCCTCCGCCTGTCCCCCGCCGATTTTCCCAGCGTCTGTGGGCCCCGCACCCGCCAAGACAGGCCGTCCTGTGTGCTCCGGGCGCTCCCGCCCGCCGGAGAGCACCCTAAAGGCAAGACGCAGCCATCGGTTTCCAAGTCCCCGTGCCCTCAATCCACCCCACTCTGTCACCGTGCAAAAGCCATGCTCCGGGCAGCAAGGGGGCTGAAGCCCTAAAAACGCGTATTTTTTAACGATTCTGTTTTGTGGACCGGGAAGTTGTATTTGTCCAGGAGCGAATTCACTGCGTCCCCGGCAGATTCCATCAAGTTCAAGTGCAGCATCTGCCAAACTGGGCGGGGCCCGGCGCGGGCAGAGCAGTCTTGCTGCCGTGTTTCCGGAGTGGCCCAGTGGAAGAAGCCGTCCCCCTCAAAGATGACACCCCGACCCTGCCCGCCCCCAGCTGAGCTCACCTTCGGTAGCAGGAATGACCAGGTGGGAGGGAGGAGAGCGTGCCATCAAGTTTTAAAGGTGCGAGGGGGAGGGTGTCCCCTGCGGCAAGAAGGATGGGCCGTTGTCCTGGGAAGGCTCTGCACAGGCATTGAAGGAAAAATGACTGCACTGGTGGGGACAGCCTGCCTGTGACCCCCACCCCAGCCTGGGGACACGGGCTCTGCATTCGATCCCATTTCACAGAGGGGCAGACTGAGACCCAGATCCCGGAGCCCTGCCCGCTACGGCACACCGGTCATGCGAGTCTGGTCCCCCGGACCCACTGTCTCGGAAGAGGGTTTAGGAGCAAAATCACGCTTGCTTGCTTGCTTATTCTTAGAAATCTACATGCTGTCCCGTCCTCTATGGTCCCAGCTCTGAGGGAGAAGTTAGGCTCTGACAGCCCTGCCCGCCGGGGTCACCGGATTGAGTCCCGGCATCGGCCAGGCCCTCTTGTCTCTGACCCGGGGTTACCCCCTCCACCCCATCTCTGGGGGAGCCGTGGGCAGAGGCCGGGGGAGAGGAGGCGGATTGGGGGCTTGTGAGGGGTGGGGCTGCATCCTTGCTGCCCGCCTGGCCTCTCGCCTGGGCCTCCTGCCTGGCCTCCTGCCCGGGACTCCAGATTCGGTTTTCAAAGCAGTGTTGCCCCTTCTCCAAGGTGTCGCTGAGGCGCCGCGGCCCTTGAGTTGCCAGCTCCCTGCCCGGCGATGATCCTGCAGGTGCAGGGGGAGGCGGGACGCCGAGGACGACCGGACGGTGCGGGCTCTGCCTCTGGAAGGCCCCCGGGCCAGCCCCAGCCGGCTCCGGCGCTCCGGACCTGGGGACCCCAGGGACATCCCCCGGCGGACGGGCCGAGAGGAACCGGATCATCTGCTTTGGATCGAAATGAAACAAAATCAGAGTTTTAGAAGGAAGGGGTGAGCCAGGGACTCCACGTGAAGGGCGGGGACCCAGCCCGAGGTCCGCAGATGTCCGGGCGTGTTCCCCCGACCCCGCCGCCCGGGACGCCAGCAGCAGCCTCCACAGGGTCACCAGGCCATACCGGGAGACCCCACAGTCTGACCTGGGGTCCTCAAACCTTTTAAACAGGCGGCCAGTTCACCGTCCCTCAGACTGTTGGAGAGTGAGCACCGTGGGCCCGAGAGGAGCCGGCTGCTAAGCAGGACAGGCGGCGGCGGCAAAAACACCTGGCGGTGCGGATTGATGTCCCTGGTGGGCGGCATGTGGCCCGTGGGCCGCAGCTTGAGGACCCCTGGTCTGACCTTTCATCCCCGCTGTGCTAAACCTGCCTGATTATTGCCCGTGTCTGTCCCTGGAGCCACAGACGGCCGATTTGGGTCACCGAGGGGGGAGCCCGGCCCGGAGAGCGCCGCCGACTGTGTCCTTCAGTGAGGGCCGCGGCTTCCTGGTCTCGGAGACCCTTCCCCCGGCGCCTGCGGGTGGGTGTGGCCCCACAGCCACCCAGGTGCCCACAGGACGCCTCTGGCAATGGCGGGCCCTTCCTCCAGGCCAGCCCGCAGAGACCCCTGTGCGTGGGCCTCCCCGCCCTTCCCACCTGCTGCCTGGGCCGAAGGACCCGGAACTCGGGTGGAAGGAACAAGACAGAAGGAGCAGATCACCTCAGCTCCCCGCTCCTACCCTCGACCTGTGGTTTACCGCCAGATGAGCACAAGGTAACATTTACTTTAATGAGCCTTTGAGATCTGGAGAGACTGTTCATTTCAGCACTCGGCCTACCCCAAAGACCACGCTTAGGGACATTATCCGGGGAAGTCATGTTTTCAACTAGAAGACCAACTTGCCAGCCTCCCTTGCAGCTAGGATTGACCAAGGAAGTGTAAGTGAACATCGTTGAGTGGGACTTCTGAGAAGCCGTCTTGAGGAAGAAAGAGACAAGTAGTAGGGAATTCCCCTTTCGCCTCCTGCTGTCTGGAATGCAAACATGATGGCTGGAGCTCCAGCAGCCACTTTGAACCATGGATGGTGGAGCAAAAGATAAAAGAAATCTGAGTATCTGATGACTATGGAGCCACTATATTGACCTTGGACTCCCTATTTATGAACTTGTTTTACAAATGAAAAAAATAAACACTTATATGTTAAAAACCACCATGATTTTTTTTGTTGTTGTTCAATGTTTCAGCACCTACATTCCTTACCTGTAGAAATCTAGGAATCCTGCAAGGTTTAAGTGAGGTAATAATATATGTAAAGAATACATTACATGCAGAAAAAAAATACAACCTATGCAATCTGTGCAGAGCTCTATCATATTGTTAAATTGTTAAATGTGTGAACAATTGTTTGTTCACACATTTGTCTTGTTCAATTACATCTTTTTCCTTAGTGACACAATTCTTGTTGTATTTAAATTTTAACCCTAGCCTAGTGCAGAGTAGGATTGTCATAATTGTTGTTCAGATTAATAGGAAATTTTATCTATTTAGCTATCATTTTATCTATCTTATTTGGATACTTATAAAATATACCATTTACTTAAATATATCCAAAATAAGGACTGTGGAAATAAGAACTGAATGATAAAATGAAGCTTGGGAGAAATTTGGAAATAGAAGTTCTTAATTTAAAGTTATATATAATTTTTAACTCTGAGATTCCTAATAGCCAAATCAAAGAGAGAGTAAGATGGTTTAAAGATTCAGAGAGTGTATGTGTGTGTGGCAGGGTCGGGAGGCATTTTAAAATACAGAAAACAGGCTGGGCGCGGGGGCTCTCACCTATAATCCTAGCACTTGGGAAGGCCGAGGCGGGAGGATGACTCAAGGTCAGGAGTTTGAAACCAGCCTGAGCAAGAGCGAGACCCCGTCTCTACTAAAAATAGAAAGAAATTAATTGGCCACCTAATATATATATAGAAAAAATTAGCTGGGCATGGTGGTATGTGCCTGTAGTCCCAGCTACTCGGGAGGCTGAGGCAGGAGGATTGCTTGAGCTCAGGAATTGGAGGTTGCTGTGAGCTAGGCTGACGCCATGGCACTCTAGCCCCGGTGACAGAGTGAGACTCTGTCTCCAAAAATAAATAAATAAATACAGAAAACAAAAAGCTGCTGCTTGGCATAAATGCAATGCACCCTGCACCCTAGTAGGGAAACTGAGAGAAATCCCTTCCATGATGTGACAGGTGCCACTCTGGATGTGTCTCCAAGACTTCAAAGATCACACTTGTCCACTTCTGGTGGGGTTCCTGAAAATAAACCAAGGAAGTGGGGCCACAGCTCTACCCGGTGGAAACAACCCAAGAGGTCCCAGAGCAATGCCATGACCCGAGGACAGAGGAAAGGTAGCCAGAGGCTAAACGCTTCAGCTCTGGATTCGAATCCTGGCCGCTTACTTGCAGCGTGGCCACTTCCAGGAGACTTTGGTCAAGTTGCTTCAGCACTTTCTGTGCCTCAGCTTCTTCTTCTGCAAAAGCAAGATCAAAATGTGTATACAAGACAGGCACGAAACAGTGGGACCCCCTCCTTGCCTGGAGTCCCAGCTGCCTCTTCCTCTTCCTCCTCCATGCAGTCCTCACTGCTTGTCTCTGCCTCCAGTGTGTCCTCCCCCAGACATCCATAGCATGAGACTGGAACAGCCCTGATTCCCGGAGTCACAGCTGATCGATAGCCGGGGTATTAAGTAATCACAGCAGCTCAGAAAAGGCTCCACCCGTGGGAGAACTTCTCACCAGCAGCAGGGTTCAGACTGGGCCGTTCTTTGCACTTTTTCCATTCCCTGAGAGGCACGAACAAAGTGAAGGTGTCGACAACAGGCCTCTTAACCTAATTGCTCCTTAGCAAGGGTTGAGCCCACCCAAGTGACACCAAGCCAGGAAAGCAAGGGTTTCAAGGAGCTGACGTATGTACAATCCGAACACAGCCAAACATTGGCCTTTACCCGTGCAATTGCCTTTCTTTATTCTATGCGGACTGGCAGCAGAACTAATTTGTGAAAAGCAGTAAGAAACATCCAGGAATCTCTTGGACTCTGGGCTGCTGGGTACAGTTGTGCAGGTTGTTCACTGCCCTAGGTGTGCCTAGCCACGGAGGCAAATGGGGGCTGGATGCCAGCCCCGTCCTGCACTCCCCGGGCCTTGCACCTGGCTCGGGGCTACATTTGCCAGGGGGGAAAAGTCCCCTTTTCTGATTTGCACGGAGATGCCTTACGGGTTCATGACAGCCGGCTTAGATCGTTGGCTGGTGAGCCCCTTGTCTTTGTGTAGTTTCTACCTCTTTTTGTTGATCTAGACTTCCAAATGCAAAGCGAAGCACTGAAAGCATATCGTGGGGATTTGGGGCACTCCCTGGAGATTAAGCATTCTTACCCCGGTGCATTATCCTGACTTAGGGCTGAGAAGGCTTCATCTCCCAGTGGTGTTGTTTTAATCCTCCATCCTCCAAGGTAAACGACTGTCTTGCAACAATAGGGGTGTCCATTAGCCCGGCTTTGCTTGCAGGGGCTCGGGGCGAAACGGGAGGCAGGTGATCGGCAGGGCTCGGGCGACCCCAGGTAACGAGAGTGCTTCCCGCGCAGACAGTCACGTGCAGGATTAGCTGTGATCCCAGACGCCTGTCAAGACCCAGGGGCTGGGCTGCAAAGGGTCCGTTTCCCGGGGAAGAGCCCCTCGCATTTTACACCCACACAGACATACGGAAAATATAGACGGTGCCTGGGTGTGAATCGGATGATTTAAACGCTAGTGATGGTGGATGGAAATACCTGGAAAGGAGAAAGGAGAAGTTTGGGCCAGGCGCAGTGGCTCACGCCTGTCATCCTAGCACTCTGGGAGGCCGAGGTGGGAGGATGGATCAAGGTCAGGAGTTGGAGACCAGCCTGAGCAAGAGCGAGACCCCCGTCTCTACTACAAATAAAAAAGAAGTTAATTGGCCAACTAAAAATATATAGAAAAAATGAGCCGGGCATGGTGGCATGTGCCTGTAGTCCCAGCTACTCGGGAGGCTGAGGCAGGAGGATCGCTTGAGCCCAGGAGTCTGAGGTTGCTGTGAGCTGGGCTGACGCCACGGCACTCACTCTAGCCTGGGCAACAGAGTGAGACTCTGTCTCCAAAAAAAATAAAAAAATAAAAAAATAAAAAAAAAAATAAATGCAACTCAAGCAAAAAACGGGAAAGGCTCTGCCTGAGACCAAACTCCGCCGAGAAAGCGGTGGGCGGAGGAGGCAGGAATTCTTCGGGAACGTGTCTGGCCTCCCCAGCTTACCCCAACTGTCCTCGCGGGCGTCTAATCCAATTCCGTTCTCCAAACAACCGCTCGGGGTCACTGACAACAGGAATCAACTGAGTTGGTCTAATGATTCGCAGCCCGGGAATCGCCCATGCAACGGCCACAGGGCCATGTCCTACGAGGACGTTACCGTAATTCTCCTAATAGCCATCGGCAAAGCAAGTACTTGCAAAACCCCAGACTCGGGGTCGGCAACTTACTCAACCAGTTGCTGGGGCAGGGCTGACCCTTCCGAGCCCCCAGGACTCACGGCCACCATCGCGCGCCAAAGGGACCGCTTTCCAGCGGCGAACCATTTGAACGGTCGGCTGGGGACGTGTCCCAAGCCGCTGATGATCTCAGGTAATTGGATTAGGGGGGTGACTGGTCTGCCCTGGCGCTGGGAACAGAGTCCCGGGCGATTCCGTCATCCATATGGAAATGGACCAGAGGTCTCCCCAGCGACCAAATTCCTGGCGTGGCCGCATGGCTGTGAGACGCCGATGGCACAAGACCTCGTCCCCACGTCACCCTGCAGAAGATGCTGTGAGGTTATGGGAAGGGAGAGGGAAACGGATCGGGTGGCGTTTGGCTCCCTCCCTAGCATCTGTTTTCTCTTTGACTAGCTGGGAGGAGGAAAACGAGTACACGAAACCTCTCTGCCGGATGCTGGGTTGCAGGGACAAAGAAACGGGGCGTTTGCACAGCGAACAGCCACCCCCCAGTAAAGGGGCGACTGACTCCCTTCTTGAGTAAGGAGATACGAACGTCCCCAGTCTGGACACTTTACTGGGAGCCGCTTTTGCACACACTTTGCAGACGCAATCTCTTTTCATGCTCCCACTGGCCCTGTAGGGGACGGGGACAGAGACGAGAGCCTGTTTGACTCGCCAGGGCCCCGCGCGGCCCATGCGCACGGGAGGCCGTGTCAAATCCCGGGTTCTCTGGAGCCAAAGTGTGTGGGGTCCCGTCTTCTGGGAGGGAACGCCCCCTCTGCAGTGACATTCAACTTGCAACCCGCCCACCCCCCACACCCGCTTTTGGAACTTGTTATGAACAGGAACTGCAAAATACGGACCCAAACAGGGACTGACCCTGCCCTGGGAACTCTGACCCCTGGCCGAGTCACCGTGCCCGTGTTCCCTGACTCCGTAGGGCCTGGAGTGAGGGACCTGTGTTTCCAAGGAAACAGCCCTGCCCCTTGCCCCAGACTGGCATTCCAGAGCATTTCGTAAATACCGAGTCAGCAGGCAGCTGACCGTCCTTGCAGACCTGAGCCGGGAGGTGCTCGCAGTACTGAGCGCAGCTGTCCTTGTTTGGGGGAGGTTTGTCCAGAGAGCAAGACAGCGGTCTGTGTGGCTTCCCTCCCCAGGCGCACATTTCTTGAGCACCCGCTGTGTGCAGCAGTGGTCACAGCAAGCCCAGATGCTGCCCCCACAAAGCTTAAATCCTCCGAGAAAACTCACTTGCAGCCCCCCGAGCCAGCCCAGCTACGTGAAAAGTTCTGGGCGGGGAGGCACATAAGTGACAGCACTTGCAGCTTACGTGTTTGGGGTTTTTTGGGGTTTTTTGTTTTTGTTTTTGAGACAGAGTCTCACTCTGTCGCCCGGGCTAGAGTGAGTGCCGTGGCGTCAGCCTAGCTCACAGCAACCTCAAACTCCTGGGCTCAAAAGATCCTCTGCCTCAGCCTCCCGAGTAGCTGGGACTACAGGCAAGCGCCACCATGCCCGGCTAATTTTTTTCTATATAGTTTTAGTTATCCAATTAATTTCTATTTTTAGTAGAGACGGGGTCTCGCTTTTGCTCAGGCTGGTTTCAAACGCCTGACCTTGAGTGATCCTCCCACCTCGGCCTCCCAGAGTGCTAGGATTACAGGCGAGAGCCATCTCGCCTGGCCAAGTGTTTTGGTTTTACAGACGGCCTGTTTTGTTTGCACTTAAGGGCTATTCACAGTCAATTTCCATACTGTGCCATCTCGGTTTCTAATAATGTTCCCACAGGAAATAAGGATTGAATTTAAAGAGTTTGGGATGCCACTGCCTTTTCGAGTCAGTTAGGTAATAAGTCACCCACTGCAGAAGGTTCTCTTGGTTTGCATAACTTGCCTCACTGCCCTATGAACAGACGCCATGCCTCCCTCCTCCTTTGATAATTGATCCTGCACCTTGTTCAGGTAAAGGGCTGCTGTGTACTTCAGGTGACAGCTGGCCCCTCTCTAGATTTTGACTGGTATAGTCCTGCCAGTACCATTTGGTTTGCATATGGGTATGGGACATGATTCTGGATGCTTGAGAAGGGAGCGGGTGGTGTCAGCTGGGAACCTACTGAGATAGGATTTCCTCTTTAATACAGAGACACGTAGGGGAAGAGGGCCCTCCCTGTTCTTGGATGTTGTGTGACAGTCTGGAGATTATGCAGTCACTTTGTGACCATGAGGGGCCTGGCTAAGGACAAGCCCAACAAGCTGAGGATGGCAGAAGGGAAAAGCCAGATTAACCAGCCGTAGAATCCAGAAAACTCTTCCCACCAAGAAAATTTCAGACCCAGATAGTTCCACCGGTGAAATCTACCAAACAATCAAGGATGAACTATTACCAAATATACACAGACTCTTCCAGATTTTGAAGAGCTAGCTGTAGACCCAACACTGATCCAAGTCAGCATTACCCTGATACCAAAACCTGATACAAATACATTATAAGAAACCCATGAATATAGATGCAAAAATTCTATAGCCAATTTCAGCAAATCAAATCCAACAATACAGCAAACACCAAGTGAGATTTATCCCAGGACTGCACTGTTGAGTTAACAGTCAAGATCAATCAAGATTACTCATATTAACAAAATAAACACACACACACACTGTAATCTCAATAGATGCAGGAGAAGTATGTCAGAAAATTCATCCATTCCTGATTTTTTTTTAAAAAAATTCTTAGCAAACAAGGAGTAGAAAGGATGTTCTTCAATCTGACAAAGGGCACCTGTGAAAGATCTACAGATGACATCAAATTTCACGGACAGAGACTTGGTGCTTTCTGCTAATATCAGGAACGAGACAGGTTGTCTGCTTTTCCAGCTGCTGTTGAGCATTGCTTTGGAGTTTCCAGATAGTGAAATAAGGCAAGAAAAAGAAATGAAACACTGTAACCAAAGTGTCCACCAACCCGTGAATGAATAAACAAAAACTGTGTAACAGCACACAACTGAATACTATTTAGCAATAGAAAGAAATGAACTATTGATACAATGTAACAACATGGGTGGATGTCAGTTGATTTCACTTAGTGGAAAAAAGCCAGATGAAATAGATCTCACTTGGATGTACAGATCTGTTTATATAACTTCATTCACAAAACGTTGCAGAAGAAGCCACAGTTTCCCGAAAGGTGAGCTGGGTTCTCAGCCACGTTGCTCTTGAGATTTGAGGCGTCCTTGGTGAACCGCAGCCTGCAACTCATTGAGCGGAATAGGGTGCGCTGGGCTCGGGAGGGATCGTGTGGTCTTGGGCGAGTCAGTTCTGACTTCTGGCTTCAATGTCTCCTTATTTAAAATAAGGCATTTTAGCACAATTCACAATTGCAAAGTTGTGGAAACAACCCAGGTGCCCATCAATACATGAGTGGATTGATAAAATGTGGTATATGTATACCATGGGGTACTGCTCAGCTTTAAGAAACAACAGTGATCTAGCCCCTCTTGTATTTTCCTGGGTAGAGCTGGAACCCATTCTACTCAAGAATGGAAAAACAAGCACCACATGCGCTCACCAGCAAATTGGTATTAATGGATCAGCACCTAAGTGGACATATAGGAATAACATTTATCGGGTGTCGGGCAGGTGGACAGGGGTGCGGAGGGGATGAGTATATGCAGACATAATGAGCGAGATGTGCACCGTCTGGGGGATGGACACACTTGAAGCTCTGACTCGAGGGGGGAGGGGAGGCATGGGCAATATACATATTCTTAACATTTGTACCCCCATAATATGCTGAAATTTAAAAAAAGAAAGCGGAGCAGAAAAAAATAAAATAAAATAAGGCATTTCGTGCACCAGCCTTACAGCTAAGGCAACCATATAATTTATCACCCGAAGTGAAGTGTTTTTCAAGCAAAGGGGGCCACGGCGATAGTTATGCTAGGACAGCAAGCGCGATCCAGGAAGGCCATGAGGAAACCGGGATTACGGTGGCCTTAGCTGGAGTCTTTAAATGTTAGTATCATTCTATGCAGCCAGGATGTTCAAGACACAGAACACCTCTCCCCGTGCACTTGGTCCCTTCCTACGGCTGGCCACGGCTCAGAAATTATTGCCCCTGTGCCCCCCGCGGGAACCGATTCTGATGTCCTCACGAAGGCGTGGAGACGTCACAGTGGGGCCGCGGTGGACACTGGTGGAACATCACCCCAGGGGAGGGTCGAGGTGGCAGTTTCCAACTTGATCTTGTCTCGAGATCTGCAGATGCTCGGGACGCGCTTGCCGAATACCATGTTTTCTGATGGGGTCCGGGGTGACGGGCATTCTCCACTTGTCTCTGCCTGTTCTGGAACTTGGGGGCGGCCACGAGGGGCCGGGAGGCAGGAGCAGAGCCGCCTGTGGCATTGTCTCATTGTGGGGTCCACCTGCTGTGCCCCACCTCCGGCCCCGCACCACCTCCGCCCCCCCAAGCTCCAGTCCCTTTTTCTCATCTCACTCCTTGGTGCCCAAAGGTGGAAACAGCCCCCGGCTGCCACCCTGGGGGACAGCCCGCCACTGTGCTCCGACGCCTTGCTGGCAGCTTTATAAACAGCCTCAGCGTCCCCAATTTGACCCGGCCACCGCTCTGTGTCCTCCCAGCAGCCAGACGATGCCTTGCCCCCCCCCCCACCTTGCAAATTTTAACTTCTCCAGCTCCAAGAAGCTCGTATTTTCAGGGGAGCTCACCATAAAAAGAAAGAAAAACCTGAAACACATTTGGAGTTAGCATCATGTCAGAAGAACCACGCCCGGGCCGGGTGACCAGGACAGAGGGGCCGCGGGGAGGGGCCTTCAACGTTTACTATGTTTAGAGTTTCTGAGGAGAGGCCACCCGACTTCTCGGGCCCAGCGATTGCCTGGAAGCTGGACGGCTGGGAAGGCCTCCATTGTGCTGCGTGACCCTGGGCAAATCCCTTGATCTCTTGCGTTTTAATTTCCTTTGAAAAAATCTGGGGTGGTTTGGAGCCCTCCCTAATCAAAATAAACTCGAAAAGCCCTTGGCCCAAGCAAGTTCAATATCCACTCTCGGTGCTTTTTCCCGAGGTTATTTTTGGGCGCCGGCGCACGTATGTGACCTGCTGGAGAAGGTGTTTCCTGGAGGGGTTTGTGAGAGTCCGCCCGAGCCGGGTCGCCCAGCGCCGGCCCCCTCCCCCCGGCACGGCGCTGCGGGGAAGGAGAATCCCAGGTGGACCCTATTTTTGTGCCGTTTTCCCCGAAATAGAAGGCAAGATTCTAGCCCCAGCTTGCCTCCCGGTGGCTCTGCCTCCTGTGAGCGCGCCCACCCCCCGAGGGGAGAACTTCCCTTGGCCTCTGGTTTCCTCAGCAGGTTTCCTCAGACCCTCGCTCGGGGGATTGCCGGCCGGGCAGGAAGACGCAGGCCGCCAAGGCCTGGCGGACGGGGGCCTTCGCTCCCCGGCCAGCGTCCCCCGGCCCCCCTGAAGGAGCAGAGACAGCTCTGTGCTGGGGGTCAGCAGGGCCTGGACGGGCTTGGGGCTGTTCAGCAGACGTGGTCCCCCCCTCCAGACCTGCACCCTCCGAGCTCTTGGGACCCGATGGGACACGGTGCATCCCGCCTGTCATGCAAGGGACCCTTTGATGACGTGTCCGGCTCCTGCCCCTTCCCATCGGGAAGCTTCAGGGGGGCAGCAGGGTGGAACCCTCCGAGCCCGGGTGCCCCTGACTACCGTGTTTCCCCGAAAATAAGATGGGGTCTTATATTTATTCTTCCTCGAGAAGACACTTATTTTCAGGGGACGTGTTATTGTTTTTAAGTACGGGACAACCATCTACATTGATTCAAATATGGTGAAGTCGTCGTCTTCTGGAACATCATCCTCACTCTCTAAACCCCGAATTCCATCCTGAATGTCTTGTGACTCTGTTTCCTTTAGAACCCTTGTCCCCGATCTCTCCTGTCAAAGCACTAGAGCTCTCACGGGGCGGATGAGAAGGGCTGCTCGTCGTCTTTCCGGCACTGCGACGACACGCACGGGTTGTGCAGACGTGCTGTGTAGCCACGCCCGTCACTAAGTCTTATTTTCAGGGTGGGGCTTCTATTTCGAGAATGCTTAGAAGTCTTGCTAGGGCTTATTTTGTGGGTAGGGCTTACTGTCAGGGAAACACGGTGGCTGTGGATGGGACACACGCCGCCCTCTGGGAAGCAGCTGTAGGCGTTGCCCGGTGACACAAGGACTCCCGGGGAACTCCGAATTTCACATAGTCATGAGTGAAAATGTAGAGTGGCGTGGGGCGTACTCGTGAAGACGGTTTGCTATTGATCTGGAATTCAGATCTGCGTGGCAGCTCGCGTGTGGACGTGCAGCGGCCGCTGCCGCCCTCCGGGAGTGCCCGTGGCTGCCCCAGTGGGATGCGGGCAGGGAGGTGCGGCGGGTGGCAGCGTGCTCTCGCTCTGCCCTTCTCCCCTCACCCCCTGCCCCCGGCCCCCGCCAGCCTCGCTGACCCCCAGTGACCCCCGGGCCCCCAGCCCCAGAAGCAGCTGTCCTCCCCACCATCACCACAGGCGTCTGCTCAGCCGCCCCTCCCTGGCCTGCGTCCACACGTCCACTGCGGAAGGCTCCGGAAGCCTCCCTGGGAGGGCCTCGTTTCTGGCCCCCCAGCCCCCCCACACACCGTGCAATCAATCTGCTCTTCCGCAGCCTCCCCGGTAGCTCTGCCTCAGATAAGCGCCGTCAGAGCGGGGAGGGCAGCTGGCGGGGCGGGGGTGGGGGGCACTGATCATTGCACAAAGATCCGACGGGCCACATGCCCGTGACGTGTGCAGTTTTCCGTACGTTTGCGGTATCTCGACACGCACGTTTAAAGGGTGTTTTAGAGTTTTGCTCTCATGGCCGCTATCACGGGGCTTGCTCAGTTCCCACAGCGAAGCAGAAGCACAGGAGAGGCTTAGCTCCTGGGGTCCTGGCTGGGAGGAGCAGCGGGACCCTTATCTTGTGTGAGCTCCCAGGGCCTGGCCAGAGCCCTCTGGGAAGAATGAATGGAGCACAGCCGGATCCGGCCTGGGAGGAGGAGGGTCCCTGTCCCTCTAGGAGGAGAGCCCCGGAGTGGCTGGTCATTTACGTTTTAATAGTCTCTTATCTCTGGGGGACATTGCCCAGAGCAAGGGGCCCTCCTCATAAACTGCCCGAGGACGTTTTATGTGCTCCCCCTCCTCGAAGGGGCCCTGAGAAACAGGATTCTCTGCTCTGATCTCTCTGTCTGCCACAGCCCGCCCCAGGATCCAGAGTTCCAGCCTTGGGGCCTCAGCTTCCCTGTAAGAAATGGCTTTTGTTCCTCAACGGTTGCTGGCTACAGTTGCTAGGGGTCAGGGCTGTTCCTCCTTGGCCGTGGGGCAAAAAACAGAACAGAGCCCCCGAGCCCAGGGTGGGCTCGCTGTCTAGGACGGGGTTGCAGAATAACTCTCTATGAAAATCACATGTACATTTATTTAAGGCCGGTTGCGGAGGTTCACGCCTGTCATCCTAGCACTCCGGGAGACCAGAGCGGGAGGATTGCTTGAGGTCAGGAGTTTGAGACCAGCCTGAGCAAGAGCGAGACCCCTGTCTCTATTTAAAAAATAAAAAAATAAAATAAAGCATTTATTTATATACTTTATACATACTTATTTTTGTATAGTTTTTATACTATTTTATATTTATTTTATGTGATACATCATGCAAAATAATGATGCAATATATTTATATGTCTGTAAAGTAGATGTGTGCATAAAATAATTTGAATAAGCATACGTATACAAATATATTAAATATATGTTTCTACACACATATTTTGATGTCCATCCGCCCCTGCAGTCCCCGTCTTTCTGCAAATGCAACTTTTACCTGGTTGAAGCCAAAGGTCAGAGTTCGCGGGCTCTGCACCTGGAAAGACAGAGAGCTCCTTTTGGCGACAACAGTGGAGGTGGCCGGGGCGGCAGGAAGACAGGGTGCGGGGGCTGGGAGCCCACAGGCCTGAGTTCCTGTCCCAGCTCAGCACTGGGGCCAACGGCCGGGCCCACAGGAGCTGGGGGGAGCCTGGGGGTTGGGTGCAGCCTGTAGCCATGCAACCCGTCAGGAGGCAGGACGGGGAGCCGGGGAACCAGGTGCAGACGGTACCGGGGACCCTGTGGCCCAGGTCTCACTGCGTCCCCACCCCTCCCTCATCCTCCTGTGGTTCTGAGACTGCGTCTGAGGACCGTGGTCGAGTCTCTAGCTCAGGGACCAGTCCCTGGGATCCTGCAGGTGCTAAAGAAGTATCTGCTAGATGAATGAGTGGATGGACGAATGAATGAATCAATGAGTGAATGAATGAATGAATGAATGAATGGATCAATGAGTGAATGAATGAATGGATCACCCTCACCCACCTCTCGCTCCCTCCGCCCCGCTGCCTGCTCTGGCGGTCGCTGCCGTTTCCGCCCAACGTGAATCCGAGTTCTCCCGGGACGTCTTTTCCTGCCCGACCCGGGCCCCGCTGACGTTCCTGAGACAAAAGGCGCCGCCGTGGATGCAGCCGCCCTGCACACAGCGCCGTGCAGGGCAAGCGCCCCCTGGGACCCGGCGACTTTTTAAACATGTATCTCGGTTTCCGCATAAACCTCTGCTCCGAGAGGAGCCAACCGCCGGATCTTGGCAAAGCTCTCCGGAGGAAGGGCGGACGGCGGGGCGTGCTCCCCAGACGCTCAGTGTGGAGGGGCTGCGCCTGGAGCCCTGGCCCTGCTCCCCTCTCCCTTCCCCACCACTCTCCCTTCCTCTCCCCTGCCTGCTCTCCCTTCCTCTCCCCTGCTCCCCTCTCCCTTCCCCACCACTCTCCCTTCCTCTCCCCTGCTCCCCTCTCCCTTCCCCACCACTCTCCCTTCCTCTCCCCTGCCTGCTCTCCCTTCCTCTCCCCTGCTTCCCTCTCCCTTCCCCACCACTCTCCCTTCCTCTCCCCTGCCTGCTCTCCCTTTCCCACCAGTGTCTCCCTTTCTCACCCCTGCCTGCCTCCTCTCCCCTCCTCTCCCCTGCCTGCCTCCTCTCCCTACCTCTCCCCTACTCCTCTCTCCCTTCCGCTCCCCTGCTCCCCTCTCCCTTTCTCACCATTCTCTCCCTTCCTCTCCCCTGCCTGCCTCCTCTCCCTACCTTTCTCCTACTCCTCTCTCCCTTCCTCTCCCCTGCTCCCCTCTCCCTTCCTCCCCCCCTGCCTGCCTCCTCTCCCTGTCACCTTTCTGTTTCCTCCTGTGTGGACAAGGAAGTGAATTCAAGTCTCTGGGCTGAGAGCCCCCAGCCCAGCGCAGAGCCTGGGCCCCGAAGGGCCCCCCGAGAGTCGGCGTCTCATCCCCACCGTGGAAGGGGTTTCCGCGTGGGAAGCGGGGCCAGAAGCAACGCACTGACCTGCCATGGAGCTCACACTAGAGGTTGTGCGGGCCTGACGGTGGGGACCCAGGACAGGAGCTTCTAGGGGTGACGCCTGGGGCTCATTTCCCCAGCAGGAGGTGCAGGCAGGGGAGGCCCGAGTGTGCACTGCCCAGAGACTCTGAGCCCCACCCCCCCTTGGCAGTTCCCTGTACCCCCAGGCGCCCCTGGGCACCCACTTCCACCACTGGAGGGTCCAGGGGCCCCACATGGAGTTTCTCGTCCAGCCGGTCTCGAGGAGACCCTCTTCCTCTGGGCCTTCTCCACTAATTCCTTGAATGTTTAGAAATTCTGGGCCAGGCGTGGTGGCTCACGCCTGTAATCCTAGCACTCTGGGAGGCCGAGGCTGGAGGATCGCTCAAGGTCAGGAGTTCGAAACCAGCCTGAGCAAGAGTAAGACCTGTCTCTACTAAAAATAGAAATTATCTGGACAACTAAAAATATATAGAAAAATTTAGCCGGGCATGGCGGCTCATGCCTGTAGTCCTAGCTACTCAGTGGGCTGAGGCAGGAAGATCGCTTGAGCCCAGGAGTTGGAGGTTGCTGTGAGCTAGGCTGACGCCACGGCACTCTAGCCCTGGTGACACAGTGAGATTCTGTCTCCAAAAAAAAAAAAAAAAGGAATTCTGGAAGCACTCTGATGTCTTGGTGTGAACAAGGACCGGGCTGAGCAACGGTAAACACTGATCACCCTCCACACAGCCCTCGTGCTGACCCGCCACCTCCCCGATCGTCACCCGGACCCTCTGCCTGTCCCCACCTCTGCCCACGAGCATCCACGGGTCCCCTCGCCCACTGGCGTGTGTGTATGGTGGGCTGGGTGCTCGATGCCGCCTGAGCCTGCGCCGTGCCACAAGTCGGTTCTCCTCTGGGCACCCCTGTCCCTCTGTCCTCCAAGGGGGGGGTGACACAGCGCCACCCCGTAAGCCCAGGGCACGGCCCTGTCCAGAATGGGTCCCGGCAGTTGTTGGGTGTCACGGTCCGGACGGAGACGCCGTCACCTGGGCGTGTGGGAGCAGCCAGAGCATTTGCAGCGCCTCTGGAACGGAGTCGGGGTTTGGTCCTTCCCGGTGCTCCCTCTGGAAAGCGAAGCAGGGGTGTGGGCTCCCCACACCCCTCCCTCCTCTGAGGCCCCTCCTTCCCCTTCCCTCCCCCAGAGCCAGGGCTTAGATGGCCATTCCCTCATGTCATCCGCCACCTCTGGGCAGCCAGCGCCCCACTGGTGCCCAAAGAGCAGGTGGGACGGGATCACCTGCCCCGGCAGGGCCCAGGGGCCAAGCGCAGACTTCAGACACGGGGCCTCTGTCCTCCGTCCTCACCACCAGGGGGCGCAGGGGAGTCTTCTCCGCACCTGGCACGCCCACAGGTGGGTCTCCCAGCCTGGCTCTGACTTGGGCTCCATCCCAAACACCTGGAAACATTTTTTTATAAACTTCATATTCCCAGCCCCAGTCCCGGGGAGCCCGGTATGGGGCGGACCTTGTGAATGTAGTGTGTGCTTTTTTAAAACAAGTACCGTGTTTCCCCGAAAATAAGACCTACACACAAAATAAGCCCTGGCAGGATTTCTAAGCATGTGCGCGATAGAAGCCCCACCTCGAAAATAAGACCTAGTGACGGGCGTGGCTGCGCAGCGCGTCTGCACGACCCGTGCATGTCGTCGAGGAGCGGGAAAGAAGACGAGCAGCCCTTCTCATCGCCCCGTGAGAGCTCTGTGGCTCCACATGAGAGATCGGGGCTGATGGTTCTAAAGGAAACAGAGTCGCAGGAAACTCAGGATGGAATTCAGGGTTTGGAGAGTGAGGATGATGTTCCAGAAGACGGCGCCTTAACTATATTTGAATCAATGTAGATGGTTGTGCCGTACTTAAAAAACAATAACACATCCCCTGAAAATGAGCCCTAGGGTGTCTTCTTGAGGAAGAATAAATATAAGACCCTGTCTTGTTTTCGGAGAAACCCAGTAAGTACCTTAGCTGGTTCTGATGAGCCAGCGCCAAGACGGCTGCTCTCCGCCTTTGAACGCTGAGCTCGCCCGCGGCAGACCCAGCGTAGCCCGCGAGGCGAGCCCCGGCCTGGTCGGTGACGAGAAAGAAACCCCCACGAGTCACTTCTTTTTTCTTTCTTCTTAATTTCCAACCGTCCATGCCTCCAGGTCCCCCACCCCACCCCCACCTCGTGTACACGCTGGGAGGGGCCGGCGTGGGGGCGGGGCCAGGCCGCGGTGGTCGCGGGGAGAAGCCTGGACCCTACCTAACTCGGGTAAAGACGACAGCGCTGCCCGTGGGCGCCCGAGACCAATATGCTTGTTTTCAGTTTCTCGCTTTTTCTGTGTTGATTGATTATCGGTTCTTTAGGTCGACTCGGGGGCAGGGCTGGGCTGACAGCGGCCCTCAGGTGCTGGCTGGTGCGACATCTCATCACCCAGGCCGGAGGGAGCCCCTGCGTCCCCGGCTTCATTCCTCTCCTGCCCTCTCTGGGGCTTCCCTACTCCCAGCCCCTCCCGCCGCGCGGGCGACCCTGACAGCGTCTCTCACGTGCGCCCTTGTGCAAGCTTCTGTGTGCAGACGATTTGCATTAATTTGTCTCGTGTCACAGCTCTCGTTCTATCTTTCTTCCCTCCAGCCCTCAGCAAAGTGTTAAGCTCCACGCACGGCTCTGGGTCTGCAGCCGCGCTCCCTTGATGGGGCTCCCTGCTGGGCACCCCGACATTGTACTGCCCGCGGCCCCGGCGGTGGGCCCCTCAGCTCCTGCTGCAAGGCTGCGGTGGATGGTGTTGTCCTTGTCCCTTACGGATCTGTGAGGCTCCCCCCGCGTGCCCCCCGGGACAGGCCGCCGCTGGCTTGCAGGGAGTGTGAACGCCAGTCTGATTGATCAGCCGCAGCCGGTCAGATTTTCACGCCTCGGCCGTAATGGGGGGGAAAGAATGAACGCAACAAATGCGTCTACACCCCGTGATGCAAAGGCTCTGGGGGCCTCACACTGCGGAGCGGTGACTTCCCCGCGGGACACGGCCACATTTGGGTGTCTCTCTCAGTGCCTGCGAGAAACAGAGAGGGCCGCGTCTGCCCCGAACACCTTGGGCGTCCTGCAAAGACTTCTGAAGCCAAAGGCGACGTCACCCCCTCCCTGAGCAAATGCGGAAGGAGGTTCGGGGACAGCCAGAGTGTCACCCGGGGCCACCGCCTCGGCCTGGTCTGGGAACGCGCCAGGAATGAGACACGCAGACCGCCGCGGAGCGTCTGCGTCAGTACGGGGTCTCCGGGGAATGCTCAGACGTGGCGAAGTCCGGGCGGGAACAGAGCTAGACCTCGCTGAGGGAGAGATGCGGGAAGATCGGGATGACCGTGCCAGACCCGCCGCCTCACCGAGAAGCTGGTTTTGGCAAGCCGCAGAGCACGGACGCAGGGGCTCAAACTCCCCCTCCGAGAGCACCTGGTGCTGTGTCTTTTAAACCTTGAGAAGGCGCCCCCCAAAATGGCCCCCGTTGGGGGTGGCGGGGGTACCCCTCGGATGGGGCTGAGCCGCCAACTGTCTGCTCCACAAACACAAGAGCTCAACTTCCCACCGTGGTACAAATGGCACAGCCGGGAAGATTTCCGCCGACGCGCAGGTTCCGGGATGATATGGGGTTGCCGCTCCCGCCCGGGCCCAGTCCCCTCTGGTCCGTTCCACGGGCGTGGAGCCCGGAGCCGGGAGAGGAGAGGTGCCGCGCCGAGGGTCCCTCGGGCGGCTGCTCCTGGCGGAGCCAGGCTCACTGAGCTCCTCGCAGTCCAGGACTTCCCGTGTGTGACGTGCGCCCAGCCCCCGAGCGTGGACAGGAAGGTTCTGGAAGCACTCGAAGAGCCGGCAGGGCAGCTCCTAGAGGGGCGGCCTGAGGTGACCCTTCCCGGGGACCTGGACGGAGCTGGCCGGCGCAGCCCTCCCCGCCCCGCCTCCCCCCAGAGACGCAGGCGGCCCGACGGCGCGCGGTGGGCGGGTGGCGTGGGCTTCCCCGCCGAGGGCGCCTGACATTACGAGACAGAAAGCACAAGCGTGTTCCGAGGGGACGGGCCGTTACCGCGGTGCCATTCAGCAGGGTTTACGACTTTCCTGGAGCCTCTCGGCCGGGCGATGCCAGAGAGCCCGCCAGAAAAAGAACATTCCCGGGTGACGTAAATGCAGCCAGGACACTCAAGGGGGGCACGCACTTTTCCTGCCCCGGGAAGGGGTGGGGTGTGGGGAACGGAGCCATTTTAGATCCAAATAGAGAAAGAGACAACGAAAAAAAAAAACCAAAAAACAAAAACAAAACCATCCATGCCTGTGTGTTCATTTTCATTGCACAAGACCCTAGGCAGTCAGAGCCTTTGTTTTTGAAGCGAATGCCTTTCACTTAATAAATGCTCGGGACAATTAGCAGGCAGAGGGTCCCATTAAATCATCGGGGCTGAGATCACCCGAGAGGGTATCAGACAGCCGGGACATTAATTGCATTATTTTATTTCCAGATAAAAGTTATTTTGGTGGAGCCAGGCTTGCCAGCGGAGGAGGAGATAAGATCAGATCCCGTCTCTGGCGGCCAGAGAGCCTCTTAGGGGTCTCGGCAGGCAGGGGCTTGGACGGGAGGCCAGGCTCGAACGCGCTGCTGCAGGGGTTTGTTTCGGGCCCGAGGACTGGCCTGTGCACAGGGGGGACCACCATGTCCCCCGGGTTGCCTGGAACTGTCTGGTTTTAGCACCCAAAGTCTCAAATCCCAGAAGCCCCCAAAACCGTGGAGAAACAGGTGACTTCTGCTGGCTCCCTGGGGGCCTTTGAGGCCGGTGTGTTTCTGATGGCCCCGGACCCAGCCACGGCCCACGCGTGAGAGGGAAGGAAACATCCTGTTCCCGCTCTCCTCTGGGAGGGAATTCTTGGCTCCTTGGCCCTCGTAGATGCTGGACTTGGTGCCCGGCCGTGGCCCAGAACGTTCCCCCGAGCAAAAGGGAAAAGAAGGGAAAGAGAGAGCGGGGTTGTGGGGTATTGCCTCTGGTTCCAGGGAAGCGAGCTTCTAAGAGAAGGCATCTGTAGGAGTCGTGTGCATCCACCTCGACCCCAGCTCTGTCACCGGAGGGACAGAGTCACCCCCACTCCCCCACCCCCCACCCCGTTCCCTGAGTCTGTGCAAACGGCCAGAGCTCACGGCCTTTATTAAAAACACTTGGCCATGAAGAGGCCGTGGCCTGGTGCGGGACAGGAACGCACAGGGTAAGAGCTTTTACTTTCGGGGCAGGGTGTCCTGGATGGGGACATCGGGGAGCACCGCACAGGGAGCACCCCGCAGGGAGCATCGAGCAGGGAGCACCCCGCACCGAGCAGGGAGCACCCTGCAGGGAGCACCGAGCAGGGAGCGGAGCACAAGAGCGTTTGGAAGATGACCCGGCTCTTGGGAAACGTAAGAGGCGACTTATGAAGAGGCCCCGTGTCCTGGATTTTAATGGGCAACACATGGGCCGGCCGGTCACGACTTCGGGGCTGGAGAGAGAGGACCAGATGCTCGGCCAGGGCTCAGGGGGCCGGGGCTGCTAGGATGGGGCTGGTTTAAGCCTATCTGGTGCTCTGTGATTTTAAAGACCCGGTTCATCAATTTTATAATATGAACGGGGGTCACGTGGGCGATCTCTCTACTTAAGACGGCTCTAGAAGCTCCTGCTGTCGGTCAGCAAAGGGAATCTCTCTCCTCCTCCTCCTCCTCCTCCTCCTCCTCCTCCTCCTCCTCCCCCACAAGGCATCTCGCAAGCATTTACGGGGCGTCATCATAATGATGATAATAAACATTTAAATACAGGGGTGCCTACTGTTTGCCAACCACATCTAAGTTATTTGAATGCATCGTTTCATCGTGATGACACACTCATTTTATATATTTTTTCCCCTTCTTTTATTGTGGTAAAGTATACATCAGATAAAATCTGCCATTTTAGCCTTTTTTTTAAGCAAACAGTCCTGTGGCCTTGGGCACATTCACATTCTTGTTCGGCCGTCACCACCATCTGACCCTTTTGACCTTGCAAAGCTGAAACTCTGTGGCTGTTAAACAGAGACTCCCACCTGCAGCCCCACTGCCCGCTGCCGTTCTCCTCCCCCCTTCATGCTGACGGGCGCCTATCCACAGGGTCACCCGCATCCCTCACACACCCCCGAGAACCGTCCCGCCCCAGGGCCTTTGCAGGTGCCGGTCCCTCTGCCTGGGACGCTCTCCAGCTCACCACGTCACTGCCTCCTTCTCCTCTGTTGCTCTTGGCTCAGTTGCCGCCTTCCATCTGAGAACCTGTCCCTGCCCACCCTGGCTGTCCCCACCTCCCTCACTGACCCCGTTACACCCCTGCCCCTCTTCCTCCAGCCCTGCTGCCATCGGAAACAGCCTGGTCTGTATTTTGTCTTCTCTGCCATCCTCTATCTCCCCGAGAGGACACAGGCCCTGCCGGGGCACAGGCCTCTCTAGCTCCCGCTGCCCCCCGGGGCCGGGCTGGGGGACATGCTCAGTGGAGCTCGGCTCCTGTCCCCAGCGCCCCCGTTCCCCACCGCCGATGGCAGGGCCGGGGGCTGTCGTCGGGGTCCTCTCCATGCAAAAGGAAGGAGAGGCTGAAGTGGGAAGGCCGGCCTCGAGTTGCACTTCCTGCTCGAGTTCAAAGTCAGCCCTGCCCCTGGAACTGCCGTTTGCCAGCTTAGATTGTTCCAGAATCCCGCTGCAGGCTGTTCAAAAGGCTCCCTGCTGCTACCAGGAAACAGCTCAGGAAGGTCTTCATTAAATCCCAGCCCGCTTCCCCCCAGTCCCTGGCACTAACCACGCTACTCTGTATCCACAGCAGGCGTCCTCAAACTATGGCCCGAGGGCCGCCTAACACATTTATCCGGCCCTCCGGGTGTTTTTGCCACCGCTGCCTGTCCTGCTCAGCAGGCGACCCGTCCCGGGCCCACAGTGTGCACTCTCCAACGGTCTGAGGGACAGTGGACTGGCCCCCTGTTTATAAAGCTTGAGGACCCCCGGCCTACAGATTTGCCTGCACTAAGTGGAATCGCATGACATTTGTCCTGGCGTGGCTGGCTTGTCCCACCGAGTCCCGCGTCCTCAAGAGTCACTCACACTGTGGCTGTGTCGGGACCCCTCCTTTTCATGGCTGAATAATATTCCATCGTGTGCACAGACCCCTTTTTGTTTATCCGCTCACCTGCCGAGGGACACTTGAGTTGCTGCCGCCTTTTGGCTGCTATGAGTGATGCCGCTATGAACTTCCGTGCACAAGCTCGTACGTGGATCTATCTACTGTTTTGTTGCCTGTGCTTGGAGTGTCATAACCAAGAAATCTTTGCCAAATCCAATATCGTGCAGGTTTTCTCCCGTGTTTTCTTCTAAGAGTTTTATCCTTTTAATTCTTACGTGCAGCTCTAACCTTTATGTCTTTGCTCCCTTCTGAGTTAATTTTTGCCTGGGGTGTAAGGTGGGGTCTCAACTTCATTCTTTTACACGTGGAGATGCGGTTTCCCTGGCACCCCTTGCTGAAAAGACCATCCTTTCCCCGCAGAGTGGCCGGCCACCGGACCGCACACAGTCAGAAATCACCGGACCGCACACGCAAGTGTCTATTAGCCGGGCTCCGTCTGTCTCTTGCATCGGTCCGCGCCTTGCCTTGACGCCAGCGTGCACCGTCTTCATTCCTGTAGCCTCCTGGGCGGTTTTGAAACCAGAAGTGTGGGACTCCCAGCTTCCTGTTTTGTATTTTCACATTTTGTATTTTGTACCCATTTCATGGAACTGAGCCCTGAGACCAGAGAGGGTTTGCCAAAGGCCCGGCAGCCAGAGCACCGCTGGTCCCGGTGGAACTGGGTTCTTGATCCTTCCTTACCGGACTGCACCCAATGGGGGACCCGGACACCCCCGACGGCCCCAGCCTCTATCTCTGACTCGGGACGGCCGGGTGGGGCCCGGGAATCTGCATTCCTGGCACGTTCCCAGGTGAGGCGGCTGCCCCGGGACGGCCTTTTGAGGACCACTGGCTCAGAAAACAAGCCCCCGCCTCACTCCCCACTCAGCTGAGGCGTAGCGGGAAGAAGGCATTTCTGCGTTGGCAGCTCTTGTGTTGTTTTGTTTGGTTTTGCCTCAAAGAGGCGAGATCTCCCCTCCTGGACTTTGGGGCCGATTTCTGGCACCTGTGTGTCTGCATCTGTGCTCGAGGCCTGGAAATTCTGGCGTTGGGGGCCAGGAGGTTCTGGGGTTTCCCCGAGACGATGGAGGGAGGTAGACCCCCTACGCCCCCCAGCCTGAAGCTCAGGACTTCGCAACTGCCCCACCCCTGACCTCGGGGGTCCCAGAGGCTGCGGGGTCTCCGGGAAGCTGCCATCACCACCGGATCCCCCTTGGAGGAGTTCACTGGGTCCCAAGTCCTGTTCCTTTCGACCTGGGGTCTTTTGTGGACTCTTGTCTACAAGCACCACACCCCAGGGAAACCCTCCTCCCTCCCCCCCCCCCGTTCGCACTGGGAGGGCTGTGGCGGGCTTCGTGGCGTCTGACCGCTCCCAGATTGTCCGAGTTGGGAAGTTTCTCCAAAGATTTTCACGCACAAACCGTCAGCCCCTCACCAAGCTGGAGCGGCCTCCCCTCTGCCCCGCTCCTTTCGCTGATTTCTTAGCCCTCCGCCGGCGTATAAACAGAGCTGATCACTTTATACCCTTTGTATATTGTTTCTTAATATGAATGAAGGGAAATGGCGGACCAGCAGCCAGTCAAGTCCTTGGCTAACGTAAACTGACAAGGCGCGCCCAGGCGTTCAGCCCCAGAAACTGCGAACACGGTCACAGCTTGGTAATTAGCTCGCATTTACTTAACCCCGGACTTCACTCGGCTATTATTATTATTTTTAATCAGGGAAACAAGGCTTCGTTCCGCTGCAGAAGGATTACGATCCGATTCTCGGCCATTTATTTTCAGCTGACCTTACCCGGCACCCCCGCGATCAGCTTCCCGGGGACAGATGCGAAACCCACACCACGGGCTCCAAGACAAACACCGTCCCAGCCACGGACCGGGCTCCGAAGCCGCGGTGGGCAGGGCCCGCGCCCGGACGAGGGATTGCTTTCAAAAAAAAAAAAAAAAGCAGAGAGTTTTTACCTTTTTGCCAACAATTCTGTGGGCCACATTTGTTTTCTATTTTCCTGTTTTGTTTTGTTTTTTTTTTTTCTTTCACTAAATCACTTTTATAAACTCCTCAAAAGTTTCAGTTTATTCAGTGCCAATTAGTTTATGGCATTTCTGAAGTGGATTTAGATTCGAGTGATAAAATTACAAGCCAAAATTGCAACCATAATGGAAAATCCTGGTTCGAGTTGGGCCTCCGAGACCACAACTGAAAGATTAGGGGCCGAGGCCAGCGCGGGAGGAAGCCGCAATCACCGCGCGTTCCCGTGCCTGCCGCAGAGCGCGGCCCGGCCCCCACCACCGCCCTGGGTGCGGGGGGACAGGGCACGGAAGGTGGCCCCGCTCAGCAGGTGGAAGAAGGGACCGGGCCGGGCTGCAGGTTGGTATCCTCTTGCCCCAAAACGTGTTCTTGCTGCCTTGGACTCCAGGGCCAGCGCTTTCCTGAATTCCAGGCCGGCTGATTGCAGCTCAGTCTCTTGGTGTTTAACAGAGACCTTCCTGAGCTGTTTCCTGGTAGCAGCTGGGAGCCTTTTGAACAGCCTGCAGCGGGATTCTGGAACAATCTAAGCTGGCAAACGGCAGTTCCAGGGGCAGGGCTGACTTTGAACTCGAGCAGGAAGTGCAACTCGAGGCTGGCCTTCCCACTTCAGCCTCTCCTTCCTTTTGCATGGAGAGGACCCCGACGACAGCCCCCGACCCTGCCATCGGTGGTGGGGAACGGGGGCGCTGGGGACAGGAGCCGAGCTCCACTGAGCATGTCCCTGGCCCCGGGGGGCAGCGGGAACTAGAGAGGCCTGTGCCCTGGTGGGGCCTGTGTCCTCGCGGGGAGACAGAGGATGGCAGAGAAGACAAAATACAGACCAGGCTGTTTCCGACGGCAGCAGGGCTGGAGGAAGAGGGGCAGGGGTGTAACAGGGTCATTGAGGAGGGTGGGGCACGGACTCTCTGATGGGAAGACGGCCACTGAGCCAAGAGCAACAGAGGAGAAGGAGGCAGTGACGTGGTGAGCTGGAGAGCGTCCTAGGCAGAGGGACTGGCACGTGCAAAGGCCCTGGGGCCGGACAGTTCTAGAGGGTGCAAGGGATGTGGGGTGATCCAGTGGATGAGCACCCGTGAGCATGAATCGGGAAGGAGAACTGCAGGAGGCTGTCCCGTCCTTCACCCTTCTCCAGTCCCTCCCTGCTCTGTCTGGCCCTGGTCACCCACCCGACTGCCACCCCCCAGAGACGTGGCCTTCAGGAGAGCCCTCGGGCAGGAAGAGCCACAGGGCACTGTCCTCCCAGGCAGGGTGCTCCGTGACGGAAGGGACTGCCGGGTAAAGGGCACAGGGGTGAGAAGTCACGTCCCTGGCTCCAGAGAGGGCAGCCACGCCGGGGCCCGGCTGCGTCACCATCGGGGCCCCACACGGAGCAGGCCCCTGGTCCAGGGGCGGCAGAGGCCGGTGTCCTTGGAGAAGCAGCTGGTCACCCTGCGTTCCCCTCGGCTGGCCCGGGGGCCCCCAGTCCTGCCGATAGAGGAGCCCAGGGCCTGCCCCCTGCCGTCGAGAGCGGCCAGGCCCCAGAGACCGGCCAGCGGGCAGTGACCAGCCCTGCCCGTCCCCTCCTCCCACCTCTACCTGGCCCCCGGCTCCATCTACACCTGTGGTCCAGGTGACCGGCTGGGCGGCACCCTCTGCAGGGAACCGGGAAGCCATCGGCGTTCCCCGAGCAGAGGCAGCGCCGCGGTGCAAGCGCTCTGGGCCGTGAGGGCCGGCGCCCGCCCTGGCAGGGGGTGGGAGCCGGCAGGGCACCCCCAGGACGGCTTATCTGGGAAAGTGTCCCCTCGCTCTCTCCCTCAAGCCCTGGCTCATGGAAACAGGCAGGAACGCCTCCCTCTAGCCGAGCAAAACGCCAGGCGTCCCGTAACGCCCAGGGCAGCTTTCCACGGAGAGGCGAGGGGGCCTTTCGCGGCGGGAGCGAAGATCTCGGGATCGTGTGCCGTCCGCATCCCGTGAGGTTACCTGCTTCAGCCGCGCTTCCCGAAGGCTGGCGCTGGGCCTGTTAGTTGTCCGCCGGGACGGGAGGGGTCCCTGCCCTCACAGAGCTGCCAGTGTGCAGAGCAGGACAGACCCCCAGGCACGGGGGAGGCAGGAGGTTGAGGGAATGTGAGGACGGGGCACTGCGGGTGGAGGGACGGGGCGAGCGTCCCCGCCCCGGCAGCATCTGGCGGAGGAGGGGGGGCCCGGCCGGCGTCAGCGCGGCTGAGGAAGGGGAGCGGAGCTGTCCAGGCAGAGGGGTCGGCACGTGGGACTGCCCCAAGGTGTGCCCGAAGGACACAAGACTCCCCGCTGACCACGGAGGGTGGAGATAGATGCCCGGGAGGGGCGAGCAGGTGCGTGAAATACGCCCGCGGCCCGGTCTCCTTTCACCCTCACGGTCACGCCCACGCAGGCACTGGGAACACGGCAGGAAGGACAGCGCGGAGACGCTCACAGAGACGCTGTCTGGGCGGCGCAGTCACAGGAGACTTTGTCCCCTCCACCGTGCGCTGCGTCAGTCAAACGCTGCACCGTGAAGACTGTGGCGGAGCTGGTCTGCGCAAGGCACGGCCGCCGCGTGTGAGCGGCGTGCCACGAGGAGTGAGCGAGAGGTCGGCGGGAGTCGGCCCGGCCAGGCTGGGCTCAGCCGGTGCGGCTCATCTCCCTGGGGCCCGGCGGGCCGGCCGGGGCCTGCTGCCGTCATGGGATGGCCCCTGGAGGCCTGGGCCTGGGACGGGCACGCTGCCTCCTCTGCTTCTTTCCATGGACCAAAGCGAGTCACGGGATGACATCATGGAGGAGATGGCCTCCAAGGAGGAGAAACTCATCGTGGTCCTCGGGTGCCGGGACTGCAGAGTCTCGCGGTGGTGGTGGTGGATCTTGGCAGCAGTGAGGAACCGCAGCGGTGCGGCAGCCACGGAGGGCACCACAGGATGCTATTTTTCCTTTTTTTTAATTTCAAGACAGAGTCTCACTCTGTTGCCCGGGCTAGAGTGCCGTGGCGTCAGCCTCACTCACAGCAACCTCCAACTCCTGGGCTCAAGCGATCCTCTTGCCTCAGCCTCCCGAGTAGCTGGGACTACAGGCATGAGCCACCATGCCTGGCTAGTTTTTTCTATTTTTGGTAGAGATGGGGTCTTGCTCTTGCTCAGGCTGTTCTCAAACTCCTGGGCTCAAGCGATCCTCCTGCCTCAGCCTCCCGAGTAGCTGGGACTACAGGCATGTGCCACCATGCCCGGCTAATTTTTTCTATATATTTTTAGTTGGCCAATTAATTTCTTTCTATTTTTTTAGTAGACACGGGGTCTCGCTCTTGCTCAAGCTGGTCTCAAACTCCTGACCTCGAGCGATCCTCTCGCCTCGGCCTCCCAGAATGTTAGGATTACAGGCGTGAGCTGGCGCGCTGGCCAAACCCGCAGGATGCTACTGAAGGAGAGGAACTGGGGGGAGGAGCAGAAGGGGGTGTGGGAGTTGACAATCCAGCTTCTGCCGCTGTCTTTGCAGGGCGTGGGGGCGGGTGGGCAGGCAGGGGTGCAATCAGACGCTCTTGCCGGGAGGACGAAGGCGTCAAACCCAGAACCGAAGCTTAAGAGGCCAGGAGGAGAAAGAGAGTAACCCAGAAACCCAGCTCTGCAGCAGGGAGAACTGGACACCACTGTTGCCTCGGTTTACCCATCTCTGAAATGGAGGCAGAAGAGCCCCCGAGTGAATGTGTGGGAGCGCTCAGAACGGAGCCGGGCACATGGACAGAGACGTACCACAGATGGGCCGGCCGTGTGCCTGCTCGGCCCTCTGTCCTGGCCTGGCCCTGCCTGGCACGGAACTGCGGCCCCCCTCAAGCCGCCGGCCCCTCCGCGCGCCCCTTCCCCAGCAGCCTGCATCCCGCCCCGCTCCCCGCCCGCAAAATAAATACGCCGCTTCCCTGCGGCAACGGAGAAATAAAAGCGGTTCCTTAATGCCCGGGAAGCAAGCATGGAAGAAATTCCAGTTTGATGGTCTGCAGGTATGTTTGTTTGGACTGGCGCGTATAAATCAGGCCGGCTCGCGTCAGATTAGCGCAGCGGCGTGGGCCGGGGCTGATTGCGCCTTTACAATCTGTTTACGAGGAGGGCTGAAGCGCGGCGTTCCGGAGGGAGTTGCCGCCTAAGCCTTTAAAAGTTTTTGTGATGGCTCGGGCCAGGCCGCTCTGCGCTGGGAACGACATCCCGGCAGAGAGGCGATCGAGATCGGGGTGGCTGGGGACCCCAGAGTCCCTCCCGCCGGCTTCCCAGCCTCCCCCACCCCCCAGCTCTCAGCCCTTTCCCAACACCGCCTGCAGAGGGGCCGGGAACTTTTCCCAGGGAGGGCCCTCTTGCGCTGCCGGTTCTCCCGGGAATGTGTCCGTGAGCTCGCAGAGAGAGAGAGAGATCTCACCACGTGCGTGCACGGCTCGCGTGTCCTGGTTCCTCGGGAAGGCTCAGTTCCCCTCCCCAGCCTCCCTTCCTGCAGGGCAGCCTTTCCTGCTCCCCAAATCACCTGCCTGCAGAGGGGCCGGGAACTTTTCCCAGGGAGGGCCCTCTTGCGCTGCCGGTTCTCCCGGGAATGTGTCCGTGAGCTCGCAGAGAGAGAGAGAGATCTCACCACGTGCGTGCACGGCTCGCGTGTCCTGGTTCCTCGGGAAGGCTCAGTTCCCCTCCCCAGCCTCCCTTCCTGCAGGGCAGCCTTTCCTGCTCCCCAAATCACCTGCCTGCAATCCCCAGCTCACGGTTCGCTGCCGGGGAAACCCACGTCAGCCTGTACCTGGGAAAGTGCCGCAGGGCGACAAGACTTTCTTTCTTTGGTCCCTGGACTCTTCCCCAGCACGGGAGGAGCCTGCAGGAGGCCGCGTACAGCACCTCAGCCGAGATGCGGTGGTTTGGGTTTCGGGGCAGACCCTCCAGTGAAGCGTGTTTGTTTTTGGATGGGCGGATTACTTTCAGTCTACCCGTACGCGTCTTTTTCCAAAACAAGTCAATCCTACTCTCAGCCAGTTTCACGTGGCAGAAATCTTCAGTTACCCACCCACTATTTGTTCTTTCGTTAGTTCGTATGGACAGAGCCAGATTTTTAGTGGGCATCCAAAAAAAGCACATTTCCCGGTCTCCCTTGAAGATGGGTGAGAGTACGTGACGCCATTTGGGCCAATACGTTGCAGGCAGAATTGCCACTAGATTCAGACAGAGTCTGTTCGTTTGACTTTCACTGTTCCCTCCTCTCTGCCTGGAACACAGGTGCAATGGAGGCGATGAGGCAGTCATCTTGACACCATGAGGCAACGATAAAGGCAAGCCCAGGAAAATGGAAAAAGATCTCAACTCTGTCTTGTATTGAACGGACGCTATCTACTGCTACCTTGGGACTTGTCGACACTGGAGAAAAACAATATGCCAAGTGTTCAAGCCACCACTTAGGGGAAGGTTTCTGTGAGCGGCACCCAGATGTGATTCTGGAATGACACACTCCCTCGGGGGCAGGTTCCGTCAGCCAACTGTCCAGAACAGGCCCTGTTTGGGGCTTTTAGCCAGGCCCACAAAACCCGCTCTCGGGAATGCCGTTCTTCCTCTAATCAGACATAGAATGCTCCAGCTTCCTAGGGAGCCACGGGCTGTGGGAAGGATTCCAGGTCCTCCCCGCCGTCCGCCTGCCTCAGACCCTGCCTGGGAAGGTCTGAAATGACAGTCCCTCACTCACCACGCCGGAGACCCAACATTCCCTGTCCACCGCATCGACGCTCAGCAGGAGGACACAAGCCGGCATCAGGCTCGGTCCTGTGTGCTCCCCGCAAGGGAAAAAGAGTTTATAGGAGAAAGAATCTGCCTCTTGCTCAACTCCTAGAACTGAAAACTGCTCAACGCAATGATCACAGCGAATATGGCACCCCGCGGGGTGGGCACGTGAATCACAGCATGCTCCTGCCGCAGAACCCGAGTCACTTAAAACGACACCATAAAATATTTAGTACGTGCTGACATGTCTGTACCATATATGGAGGGGTGGGGGGAAGAGCTGCAAACAGCCCTGTGGGATATAGGTTTAATTTTAAGTGCACGCAATACGCACGACAACAAGAACACCAAAGGGGAGCTAGTTGCCCCCGGCGTTGAACAGGGATTTTTCTTACATAGCGGGATTATAAGCGACACTTACTTGTCACTGCCTCCCCAGGTTCCCGCCTGGATAAAGCAAAGAACAGGGGGCAGTGGGAAGCCCGCTCTGCATGTTGCGCTCAGCGTGGATCTGATTTCAGTTGCAGAGGGGTCGGTCTGCTGGTCCCGGGCAAACGTTACTTTCCGCCGTTATCCAAACGGAATCAGCTGAACATGCTTTTTTTTCTTTTTTTTTTTTTTTTTCTGAGACAGAGTCTCGCTTTGTTGCCCAGGCTAGAGTGAGTGCCGTGGCGTCAGCCTCGCTCACAGCAACCTCAAACTCCTGGGCTCAAGCGATCCTCCTGCCTCAGCCTCCCGAGTGGCTGGGACTACAGGCAGGCGCCACCATGCCCGGCTCATTTTTTCTATATATTTTTAGTTGGCCAATTAATTTGTTTCTATTTTTAGTAGAGACGGGGTCTTGCGCTTGCTCAGGCTGGTTTCGAATTCCTGACCTTGAGCAATCCGCCCGCCTCGGCCTCCCAGAGTGCTAGGATGACAGGCGTGAGCCACCGAGCCCGGCCTGAATGTACTTTTAACGACAGCACTCTCAGGGGTGTCTCACGTCCACCCTCACCCCGATCCCTGCCCTTTTCTTTGTTGTTTTGGAAAATCCCCCTTCCCGGAGGGTCTTTGTTTGGACACACTCGGTGAAGACGCCACCGGGGACGGTCTCTTTCTCGTCCATCCGGCTGGCTCCTGTGAGCTGCCTCAGAGGAGCGGTTCTTATGTCTTCAGCACTTACAGAGCACCAGATGTTTGCCCTTCCCTGGGGGGCATCCAGAAAGCCCCCAAGGTGCCCTGTCTCTGCCTAGAGAGAGAGAACGAACGGTCGTGGGACAGGCAACGGTCACGGGACAGGCAACGGTCTCGGGGCAGGCAACGGTCGCGGGGCAGGCAAAGGAGGACTGCGGGCCACACGTACGACCGTCACGGGCTGGACCTTCCCCACGAGCTCCAGAAGTGCCAAGATGATGCCAGTGAGCCGCCATACATCAGCGCGTCCCCTTCCGTGAGACGGGCAGCCCCGCGCCTATTTTTAGAAGTTTCTGAGCCTGGATTGGCGAGCAGAGCCAGCGCGGCCCTGCCCGGGGCTGTGCAGAGCGCGGCATGTTTAAGTTTCCATCCCGATCCCGCGTGCAATCCATCAAGATAAGCCACGCGGGGAGGGAGGGAGCCCGGCTCCCAGCCGCCTCCCGGCCTGGCGAGGCCGCACAGTGGCCCGCACCCACACAAGCCCGGGGCCGTTCACCAAAAAAGGGCGCCGCGGCCGGAGCTATTTCTAGGTGCCCGTCAGGCCCCGGAGCGGCGCAGCCTGGCGGATTCCCGCACGCCGAAGCCTCCGCCCGCGTCAGCCACGGAGGCTGGACTTGGATACACCGAGGGCCGGGACAAGACGGTCCAGAGAGACGCAAACAGGTGCCGGGACAGCCATCGCGAGTGTCCTCGCCGGGGGTTGCTTTCCTGTGGCTGCCGTGACAACCACGGAAGGAAGGGGCTCTCGGAAGGAAGGGCCTCTGGAAGGTCATCCTGTCCCGGTCATTCTGCAGACCGGAGTCTGGGGCCGGGGTGCGCGGGGCTGTGCTCCCGCTGCGGGCCCCAGGGGAGGCTCCTGCCTGCCCGTCCCGCTCCTGGGGGCTGCAGGGGCTCCTTGGCTTGTGACCGCATCTCTGTGACCTCTGCTCTGCCTCGCGTGGCCTCCTCCTCTCATCCCTTCCTCCTGTTTCTCGTTATCATTGGATTTAGGGCCAGCCAGATAATCAAGGGTCTTCGCATCTGGGGATCCTTAATTTACTATTATCTGCCAAGACCCTTCTTTTCAGATAAGGTCACGTTCCCAGGCTCTGGGGTTGGGGTGCGGGCATATCTTTCTTGGGCGGAGGGGCTGCCATTCGACCCACTGTTCCTGAGCAGGTGTCTAAACCTCCCAGCCCCTGATCCCAGGGCCTGGCCCAATGCTCCCAAGTTCAGCCACACCCCCACCCAGGTGACATCATCTGCACCTCCAAGGACCGGTGACACCATCCCCACCCCCGCCCCAGAGGTGCCGTGCGTGCAGCCCTAGGCCAGTGAAGAGTAAGGACTCTGAAATCAGCCATGGGTTCGAGTCCTGGCTCCACCATTGACACAACCTGGGGCCTCAGTTTGCCCATCTGTAAAGAGGGTCTATTTCCCAGTGCTGCCGTGAAAATTAAAAGACATAAAGGACAGAGCCAGCACCCACTCAGTACATGTGGCCCTGTGCTTAAATTCTTCCTCGTCTTGATTTGGGGCCCTAGATTCTCAACCCTCTTTTTTTTTTTAATGGTTACTTTTATGGGTCAAGCTCCACCTTTTAACACCAAGCCTGTCTCCGAGGGTCAAAGATGGGCTCGTGCCCCTAAGCAGCACTTCTGAAGCTATTTAAATCTACAGAGCCCTTTATATTCCAATGCGTTTCCAGAAACCCCAAAATGTTAAGCAGGTAAACAGAGGAACGGCTGGGGCCGGAGCTGCTGCCAGGGCGGGGAGGGCCGGGCGCGGGCCGGCCGGGGCGGCTTTCAGGAGCCGTGGATGTGCATGCAGCTGCGTGCGTGGGGCCCGGGTCCGTGGCCAGGAGAGGGGAAGTCACCTGCAGGGGGTGGGACTTCGCAGATCTTTATTCTGCCATCAAACAGCAATTATTTCTCAATCTCCTGGCCCCGCCTCACCTTAGATACTCCAGGCTCCCGTAAATAAGGCCCACCTTAACACACAGACTGTCGAGCAAAGCGGAGAAGACCACGGAACTAGAGGAGGCAGAAAGATGTCACGTTTTTCTGTTTTTTAGGAAACACAAATATATGTCCATCGCAGGAAAGTTGGAAAACACGGGCAAGCCCTGGAACTAAAACTAAAATCCACTGGGCAATGATCTGTTCAGTTGTGTTCGTCCCACTGACTGCAAACAGCATCAGCGTAGAAAGTCCAAGATTGTCGTCGTTACCGTTTGAGTTTGTTTCAAGTGTTTTTCTCTAGACCAATAAATGAAATATTTAATTTAACCCATAACACACATATGGCCTTGTAACCTACTTGTGCTATATTTTGCAAACGTGTCTTATACCCTTAAATATTGTTTGAGAACGTGATTTCTCAGAATGGGAACCATTCCTTTGTGGACATTGGCCCATCCTTTATCCAATTCATGGTTACTACTCATTTACGTAATTGCCACTTTTTTACAGAATATATAAATAATGCTGTCATGAACATCGATCTATATACCTACCTACCTATCTGTAAATATTTGCAGCATTCCTAAATATCTTTTGAACCAATTCCTGTAAATATGACTAATTTAGAAGACACGCGCTTTTAAGGCATTTGATACCTTTTGCCAAATTGCTCAAAAATCTCATATTGAATGTTATAATCACTTTTTAACTCTTAGTCAATTTGGCAGAAAAGAAAAAAAAAGAACATCTGTGTTTCCATGTGTTTTCTTTGATGGTCACTGTGGACGAATCTGTTTCTATGTTCATTGGCCAGTTGAGTCTCTTCTTTGTGAACTGCCTGATAATATGTTTTCCCTTCATCTTACTGATCTACAAGGGTTGTTTGCGTATTAAAGACCGATGATTTGTTTTAACCCTTTCTTGGAGCTCTTCTCTTAACCTTCTGGAGGCCAGTGGGAAAGTCACGGATATTGCAAACATTTTCCCCAGTGTGTTGTTTACTTTCTAATTTTGTCCTGGATTAATAAAAAACGTTTTGTAAACATAGTTACATATATTAACCTTTTCCTTTCTTTGCGGATAAACTTAGGAAAGTAGGAAATCCAATTTTTTTTTTCTCCGCTGGTGTGGAAACATCTAGTAAATATTAAGACTGAGTAAAACCACCTTAATCCAGGAATGAAAGAAAGGAACCAGATAACATCATAACCTTCTGCTCTAGAAAAAGAAAGTTCCACTCGGCTTTTGGATTCCAGTTGGGCTCAGGCTCCGAGCGTGTTTTGTTTACTAGCTGCCTTTTCCTGAATGACGAGGCTCTGTTTAAAAAAAAGCCTTCTCAGACCTTGCTCATCGTGGCAGCTGAAACTGTTACTCCAATGTGATAAGAGGTTTCTTCCCTCTCACTGCCCCTTAGAACCAGGTGTCTTTCTAAGCACACCCACGTGGAGGGTTTTGTAGCTCAGTCCCAAAGGCAGGTAAAGGAAAGGGACATTTAGCTGCTTATGTCCTCACACTGCTTCCCACGACTGTGGACCAGGGACCACCGGTGTCACGCCCTGACACACCTGGTGGCTCTCTTTGTCTTGTGGGGTGGTCTTGCTTAAGCTCCTCGTAACGTGGGTGCCAAGGCCACCTTACTACACTAGGATCCTGGTCACAGCCCCACTCCCCACCCCAAGCGCTGGGTTTCGATATTAAGCTGCTGTGTGTAAATCCACCGCCCTTTTCTGGATGCTGAGTCTGTGTTTGCATTCGTAGAAATCCTTTCTCGTCAAAAGCTGACACTTGCAGGCCGGTGGGTAGTGGCCTTTGTTAACATGCAGATTCCTGGGCCACACCTGGGCAGGAAATTCGCTTTTACCGCCCCAAGACTCGGGGTGCCGGTGGCCCCGGCAGCGAGCGGCCCTCACCACGGTGGCACGGTCCCAGCTAGGAGCCTCGGCTCCGAAACGACACCCGGCCCTCCACGTCCTCTTCCCGTCACCTCGGGGTGACCTCGGGTCTGAATAGGGTGCACGGCTAACGTTCTGCTCCTCTACAGCATAGAGTCAGGAGCATTTTCCACCGGCTTTAAACAGGGGCCTCAGAGTCCTGCTGGAGCTGAGAAACAGGAAGGTGCCGACGATGCCGAACAAGTTCCATTTTGTCTTGGCTGCCAGGAAGTGCAGAGTAAAATTTTATGTTTAATTACGGCAACTAACTCATTCCAGATTCCTGGGAATCCATCTGTCTGCTTCTGCATTATTTCTGATCAGCCTTTAACTTTGCGTTCTCATGGTGCGTGTGTGTTTTAAGGTTGGGAGTCGGCTCCAGCTCTTACATTTGCCGGCTTATAAAGACACACACACACACACACACACACACACATATGCATGCACATGCACACACACATGCACATGCATGTACACACATACATGCACATGTGCGTGCATGCACACATGCACGTGCATAGACATGCATGCATGCACACGCGCACATACACATATGCACACGCATGCACATGCATGCGTGCACACATGTTCGCCCGCACGCACACACATTTGCACGCATGCACGCGTGCGCGCACACATACACACTCACGCACACATGCACACACACAGACACTGGAGCAACACGCATTCAAGGCTGGGGCATATTGACTCTCGGGCCAGTAGAATTGCTGTCAAGAATGGAGGAGACCATCTTTTAAATTAGCGAATGAATGAATGAACGAACGAATGAATGGTGTAGATCCCCTGCCGTGGACCCGGGGACGTGCCAAGCACCCAAGGGGCATATGTGTAGCTCTGTGTCCCCGGGGAACCCGTGGTCTCCTGGGGGAGCCGCGTGTGCGTGTGCGTGACCAGGCAGAAATAACAGCGCATGACATAGGACAAGTATGTGTGACCACGAAGAACGAGAGTCACCGACGGGGACGGGAGGGGCTGAGGAAGCTGTCGCAGACTCCACGGCCTCCAGCCTGGGTTTAATGAGACGGAACGAGACGCGTGGGGAGTGGAGAGGTCTAGCGCGGGAAGAACGGCCATGCGCCGGGGCCGGGAGCCCGCCTGGCGCTCGGAGGCTTCTCTTGCGTCTCTACTTCCCTTCTCTGCGCTCCTCGCCCTGTTGGGATTTTCATCCAGGGATCTCTCTCTCTCTTTTTTTTTTTTTTTCTGTTTGTTTGGTTTTTTTTTTTTTTACTAAGTATGTAAGGTCACTTAAAATACCCACCACGTCCCGGTGCCCCGTTCTGAGTTTTTCCTAAGACGACGAGATGGACACGCAGCGCTCTCCGAGGTCCCGGCCTCTGGGGCTGGCTGGGAGGCTGGCGTGTTTGCCTTGGCAGGGCCCGGCCTGCTCCTGCGCCAACAAGGAGAGAGAAAGATGGTGTCGGGTTCAGATCTCCATTCTTGCGACAGCGCCTCCGGCATTGCGCTGTCTGTAACGTGTAATGGTGCGGACGGGCCGGTTCCAAGAATTGCTCGCTGGATCCTCGGGGGGGGGGGGGGGGGGCGGGGAGTTGTTTTGGAATGATCGCGGGGGAGCCTTCAAAGGCCCCGTTATTCAGCACCTAACCCTCCCCCGGCCCCCCAGGAAAACACAACAGCGCGCAGCAACACTGGCCAGGAAAATCCCCTCCGAAGAGCTGCTCGTGCCAGAAGAACACAAAGCGTTCAAGAGAATTCTTTCCCACAGGCGCCGGCACCAGGGCTGGGCGGGCGAAGCATCTGCTCTCCTTCCTGCGGATTCTAGACACGGGTGCCCGGCGCCCTGGCCTGGGGTGCAGGCTGGGGAGCAGATGGAGGCCCGGCTTCCACGGACCGGCGATGCTCTTTCATGGGTCCCCGGATGAAGGTCAATCCACACAGCAGTGGGAAATGGAGCTGGGGGTGGGGAAGGCAGGGGTCTGCCGCCCCCACCCCGCCCTCCCACGCCCACCGCGGTGGCATGCAGGGACTGCCTGTGCTCTGTCCCCACCCCTCAGCGTGGCCGTCCCATGCTGGTCGTTGGGCCCGTGGACAGAGGGCTCTCTCTGGGGACATCTGTGTGTCTGCTGGGGCCTGGGGGACCCAGGCCCCAGCAGCCGGGGGGGAGGGCACAGCAGTGTCTGTGGATCCATGAACAAACGAATGAGCGATTGAGCGACCACAGGGGGCAGGGCAAGGGTGGGAGAGGCTGCCTGCGTCCTGCCAAGACAGGCTGGCGGCTTCTTCCGGGGTCCCTGGCGGTTCTTTGACTGTTGGCACACGCTTGCGCTGTGCATGGGACGGGCTAGGAGCACGGGGGTGTGTCCAGGCCACCTCCACCCAGGGACAGCTCTGAGGGGTGCCCCACACAGTCCCCAGGTCCCCGAGCCCTGACCCGGCGCTGACCTGCTGGCGGACGCGCCCCGTGGGCCCCCCTGGCTGCACCCCCAGCCCCACCTCCCAGTTGCAGATGTCCCACGCTCTGCCTGCTTTGGGGAGCCTGGCCCAACCAGCAGCAGAGTTTAAGGGAAGCACCCCCATCTTTGAGGGGGGCTCCAGTCCACACCCTCAGGGCTGACCCTTCCCCGCCTATGCCCCCTCTGTTCTCAGCCGCCGTCTCTCGTTCATAAACGGCAACAGCTCTCGATAGTGCCACGACTTCCCAAATGTGACCCCACCAACCCATCGCCGCTCCCTGTCACCCTCACTTTACAGACAGGGAAACTGAGGCTCATGGAGATTCAGTCCGCTGCCCACAGTCACGGAACTCGTGGGTGGTGGAGACAGGACTTAAACCTGGGTCATCAGCTCCGGAATCCACTGCTCAGAGCCTCTGCTTTCCAGGTCTTTCTGTGGACCATGAGGGCCCGGAAGGCCGGAGCACGGCGGGGGTGGGGGCAGGCGGGAGGGGGGGGGACAGAGGGCACAGAGGAGAGGAGAGGAGAGGAGGCTCCACCCAGCTCTGCCAGGGCCTGCCCCCCTCCTCCTGCGCCTCCTGCCCGGGCGTCAGGGCCAGCGGGAGGACCCCCGCCTGTGCTCACTCGCGCAGAGCTCCCCTTGCGCCCCGTGCTCCGGCCCTGGGCACTTTCACAAACACGCCCTCGCTTCACCCGCAAAGGCCCTGGGGGAGGACTCACAACACCCATTTGGAGATGAGTAGACTGAGGCCCAGGGAGGAAAGTGGCCTGGCGCAGGCCCATGACCATGCATGTGTGTGCATGTGTGTGTGTATGTGTGTGCACGTGTGCATGTGTTTTCATGTGTGTATGCGTGTGTGCACGTGTGTATGCATGTGTGTATGTGTATATGCATGTGCGTATGTGTGTATGCATGTGTGTATGTGTACATGCATGTGTGTGTGTGCATGTGTGTGTGTGTACATGCATGTGTGTGTGTGCATGTGTGTGTGTACATGCATGTGTGTGTGTGTGTGCGTGTGTGTGTGTATATGCATGTGTGTGTGTGTGCCTGTGTGTATGTGTACATGCATGTGTGTGTGTGTGCGTGTGTGTGTGTGGTGGGTTGGTGGCTGCTCAGGGTTGCAAGCAACAGAAGCCAGCTCCAGGTCACGCAGCAGGTCCCCAGCCACTGTTTATTGAGCACCTACTGTGTGCTGTGCCCTGCGCCAGAGCTGAGCCCAAGTCACCTGCCCCTGCCTCCGAGGCTTCTCTTAAGTGTTGGGTCTGGCAGGGTCTGGCAGGGACCCTGTGCGGCCCGGCAGGAGCTACGGGACAAGCATGTCACCCGTAGTGCAGCCAGGCACCGAGGCGAAGCGACCCAGCGACCCCAGCCTGCGGGGCCCCTCCCCTCCCTTGCAAACAGGTCTCACTGCCGCTGCGGGCAAAGCCCCATCCCGCCCGGGCCTGTCCCTCGGAGGGACACTGTCAGGCTGCCCAGCATCCTTATCTGACCCCTGGTGACCCTCCCGGGGCCACGACCCCAGCAGTACCTGGCCCCAGGAGAGGGGTCTCCCGGAGACTGATGGGACCCCAGCGAGGGGCCCGTCAATCATCGCAGAAGAGCTGGGCTGCTCTGCAGGGCCGGGGCGGGACTCCAGGGAAATCGGCCCCTTCGGGAAGGGGTGACCACAGCACTGCCAGGGGACCGCGCCTTCCCGGCCTTTCTGGCTAGCAAGGACCGTCCAGAGCAAAGGCCAACAGGCTGCACGGCGGCTCCAGGACGCCGAGGGTCTGTCCGCAGGTGCTGTTCCTCCAGCTCCAGGCAGCTGGCAGCAAGGACGGGGTGGCGGGCAGCACGAGCCCCACACGTGGGGATGCGCACAACATGCGTGCCCTGGTGACAGCCTGGGCCTCAGGGGACTGATGGGTCCGACCTGGGGAGGGTGGGCAGCACCAGGTCCTTGCTGGGAATCTAGACCCTTGGGGAGCCCTGTGGACCACCCTGAATACGCCTAAGGACTGACTTTTTTTTTTTTTTTTTTTTTTTTGAGACAGAGTCTCGCTCTTGTTGCGCAGGCTAGAATGAGTGCCGTGGCGTCAGCCTAGCTCACAGCAACCTCCAACTCCTGGCCTCAAGCGATCCTCCTCCTGCCTCAGCCACCCGAGTAGCTGGGACTACAGGCATGCACCACCATGCCGGCTAATTTTTTCTATATATATTTTTAGTTGGCCAATTAATTTCTTTCTATTTATAGTAGAGACGGGGTCTCGCTCTTGCTCAGGCTGGTCTTGAACTCCTGATCTTGAGCAATCATCTCGCCTTGGCCTCCCAGAGTGCTAGTATTATAGGTATGAGCCACCTTGCCCGGCCAGGACTGATTGCGTCTGACAATTTGGGGTTCCTCCTCCACGTGGAACCCCGCCGTCCACGGCTCGCAGGGCATCGAGGGGCTCCGTGGGCTCCGTGAGGCGTGGGCGGACAGGAAAGGGTCTGAGGCTGCGGTGGGCAGAGCAGACCCGCGTTTCTGTGCTGGCCCTGCCTGCCCCCGGCTGCCAGGCTCTGACCAACTTCCTTAACCTTTGGGGTCCTTGGTTTCCTTCCAGAGTCTTCCGAGTGCCTTCCTCACTGCCCCTGGACCTGCCAAGTTGCCTCCAGGGTCAGCTAGGGATGGTGAGGGCTGAGTCCAGCTCCCGCTGCTGGACTCCAAGCTCCCCCTCGACCTCTCTGGGCTTCTCTTCTCCCTTGTCCAAGGGTCACGGCCCCCGGAACACGGTGGCTTCATAGGACCACGGTCATAGGATGTAGACAGAGGTGTGGACACATGGCGCCCCCCTGGGCAAAGTCACCATCCTGTCACCGTGGCACTGCTGGTGGCCTCGTGGGTGACAAGTGGCCTCGTGGGTGGTAAGAACGGGGTGATAAGCAGTTACCTCCCAGGCCGTCGGGCGGCCCCATGAGAGCTTCCTCGAGGCACGGGCTTTATCCACGGGAGGGGCTTGAGAAGCTTCTCTTCCTCCTGGTCTTAACGGCCCTTCATTGACTCAGTTCTCAGCGGCCCTGACTGGCCGGGCCGTGCCGGACAGTGCCTGTGGCCGCAGCCAGCCGCCGGCCGGTCAGCGAAGGCACGCCCGGCCCCCTGGAGGGCCCAGTCTTCAATCCAGAAGGCACGAAAATGGGCTCAGTAGGCCATTCTTGCTTTTTCGTGGACGTGGTGATGTCCCTTCCTGCCCTTAAGGTCATTTCTGTCGTCTCCGAACCAACAGAGCTCAGCAAGAGGGTGCCTTTCGTTTCCCAGGCTCTCTTGCAGCTGCAGGTAGTCATTTGACACCCTGACGCCGTCCGGCCAATAAGACTCGAGCTGGGCTCGTTGCTAGGAAACCTGCCTCCTCCCTGTTTGCTCCTGCTCCTCCCGCTGCCCGCCGGCCCGGCTCCGCCCGCACATTTAAGGATGCATCTCGTGACCCTTTTTCATTAGCTCCCTCCGGCCTCCCCAGTTCTTGCCTTTACGGAGCAATCTTATTTCGGACATGGACTCATCCGTAAGGCATTTTCACTGGCTTTCTCAGCGTGTCATCTTGTAACCATGTGCTATGCCTGAGTCAGAAACATGGCCACGCTTTGTCATAACAAGACGAGCCGCCTCCTGCGAGTTCGAGCTGGAACGCGGGAGACCTGCAGAAAGGAGCAGCTACGCCCGGGTACGGCGGCGGCAGCATGCTGGTTACATGCATGTGCACCGGCCGAGCACACACGTGTAACCAGCGCCCAGATGGAGACACGGAACATCACGACCCCCAGGAGCCCTCCCCCGGGGTGACCGCCGAGGGGACTTCCGGCGCGTTGGTTGCCCCCCGCCGGTACGTGCGCCGTCCTAGCAGTGGAGTCACACGCCGCGTGTCCTTGTGTGTCTGGCGGCTTTGCCTCCACGCCGGGCAGGTTGATCCACCTGTGTGGCCGCTCGTGGCTACGCACGGCCGGTTCTCGTTGCTGTCCGACACTGCATTGCACCCGCTGGTTTCCAGCCGCTTCCCTGCGTTCTCTCGCGTGGCTCTTTATTTAACTAGTCCTCTTTTAATCCACTTGGGGCGGGCGGTTCTGTCTGGGGTGATTACCTGCAGCGCTGAGATTCTAAACACGCACGCCGGCCCACTTCCACTAGTGTCTCTGAGCAAGCTCCCCCCTTGTCTTTTGCATTTACCTGCCTCTGGACGGCCGGGCTTCTTACATCCTCCTGTGGTGCTTTCATGATGAGAAAGTCCAATAAAATGCATTCATGTTGCCAAAACACCCCACAGCAGAGCGGGGACCCCTCCCTCCACCCCTCTCTCGCCCGCGTCCATAAAGCAGCGTCCTCCTCTGCCCGGGCAGCCTTGGGCTCCCGGTGCTCCCGCCACTCAGCCCCCAAGTGTCTGGAAGCAATTTGACAGCCCTGCGAACTGTACAGGCTCTGAGCATCCATTAGCTGCCACGATCGTGTTCAGAGACCCGAAAGCCGGATTTATGCGGGGGTCCCGCCAAACCTTCGCTCGTCGGAAATCGGGCTGGGGAGGATGGAATCGGGGAGGGAAAGGTCTGGTCAGACGCATCTCCATTAAGGCCAGAGAATCCAGGAGGCCCGGGGGAGCTAATCACAAAAAGGGCTGTGAGATGCATCGTGAAGGGGGGGAAAGGCAAGGTTTGTTTAAGGCATATTCTGCGGGATAAAGGGAAAGGGGTCGCCGACATGCACATGGAATCAGACCCCCGGCCCCACCCGGGAGGCCGAGGTGCTCATTGGAAATACTCTGGGGTGGGGGTCAGGCATCGCCATGGGGGGAGCAAGACATGGGCTTCCTCTCCGTGTTGCTTGAATTTTCTAGCCATGAACATTATATTGTTTTCCTGTTACTATGTAACAATTTGCCACCAGCTCGCGGGCTTAAAGCGTTCGTAATCTCAGTTTGTGCAGGTCAGGACTAAGCACAGCTTTGCGGGTCCCTGGCTCAAGGTGCCACAAGGGTATAATCCAGGTGCTGGCTGGGCTGCATGCTCACCAGAGGCCCAACCGGGGAGCAGTTCTCCTCCAAGCTCCCCCAGGTTGTTGCAAGAAATATTTTCCTTGCAGCTGTAGAACTCATGGCAGCATATGTCTTCAAGGGCAACAAGAGATAAAGTCGTGGACTTTTTTTTTTTTTTGTATTTTTGTTTTTTAATGCTCTCCCCACACCCCCTCGTTTGTTTCTGCTCTCTGGGTGTGAACAGTTAGGCCCATTTCCTTCCATAGATGACCATTCTCAGTACGGCAGCCGCTTCCTCAATGTCACAAAATGGTTGCCATGGTTCCAGCTATCATTTGCAGACGTCACAGTGTCCAGTAGAGGAAGGCAAACTGTTTGTTTCTTCCTTATGTCTCTTTTTAAGAGCAAAGAAGCCTGGAGAGCCAGGGCTCTGCGGTTTCTACCCAAGTGCCCCCCGCTCTGCCGAGCTGGGAGGGTCCAGAGCCAGACAGACGGGCTCATGAGGTGACAAACCTGGCCTCTGACACTTGGTGTGCGTGACAGCTACCGAGTCCCTTCCCCTCCCCGTGCCCAGCTCTCTCATCTATAAAGCCGATGGCCATCACAGCCGTTTCAAAGAGTGGTCATGGCGATTAGGTGAAACGACGGTGCCCGCCACGCTCAGAGGCAGGAAGGTGTGGGGACCACACTGTTGCCGTGGTCACTGTTGCCGTGGTTGCCAGCCTGGGCAGCGTCTGGCCGGACGAGTGCTTGAGCTGCTGACTGACGGGCGGGCGGGCACGCCAATATCTGCGGGACCCCGAGAGGGGAGGGAGGTGTGGGAGGAGCGGGAGCTGACAGGCCCCCCGCCCGCCCGGGACCACCCGGCCAGGCGCGGAGTGACGGATGCCCCATCCGTGTGCAGACCCGGCCCGCCCGCTGCCCCCAGCCCGGCCCCTTGTTTTTATCTGGTCGTCGAGCCGACACGCCGCGTCACCGCCCTGCTCGAGACCCTCCGGTGCCAGCTCATTTGTCAGTCAGCACCGGGCGTCCCGGCCATCACTGCCGCGGGGGCTCTGCTCTGCACAGCTGCCGTCCCCACCGGGACGGGAGAGGCTGACAGCCGAGGCCGGCCCAGGTGGTCCCCTCCACCCCGGGGGGGAACAAAGCCGGGCTCCAGAGCCGCCTCCCGGGAGAGTTAAGGGCGAGAACGGGGACCCGGCCGCACGTGCAAACCGCGGCCCCAGCGCTCAACGAGCAAAGGCACCCTTGCCTCGCCGCTCCAGCTGGGCGGCTCTGGAGAGGTGACTTAACCTCTCTGGGCCTCTGCCTGGGTCAGTCACTGCTGGGTACTTCCAGCCACCACTCCACAGGCAGCCCGGGGCAGCCGTGGGCACAGCCAGGTGGGAGCCTTCCGGGAGGGCAGGAGACAGTCGAGCGGCTCGAGGCTCAGGTCGTATCCGCAGGTGCCTCCCCGCCCCGCCCCGCAGGGCCCCCACAACCCCGAAGCATATCCACCGGGTCACGGGTGCCTGGGACGTATTTTCTTCTCTGTCGTACGTCTCCTGTGGCTGCCGTGACAAATGACCACACGCCGCGGGGCTGAGGACGGCAGAAGCATATTCCGTCACAGCCCCGGAGGACAGAAGTCCAAGATCTAGGCGTTGCCACGGCCACGCTCCCGCTCAGGGCTCCGGGGCAGGTGCCTGCCTCGTCCGTTCCAGCTGCTGGGGCTCCGGGCAAACCCTGCTTGTGGACCCGTCACCCCAATCTCTGCACATCACCCCGTCTTCCCGTGACCTTCGTCTCTGGGTTTCTGGGCCTGAAACCTCCCTTTTCTGTCTTTTAAAAGGACACTAGCACGCCTGTCATCCCAGCTCTCTGGGAGGCCGAGGTGGGAGGATCGCTCGAGGTCAGGAGTTTGAAACCAGCCTGAGCAAGAGCGAGACCCCATCTCTACTAAAAATAGAAATAAATTAATTGGACAAGTAAAAATATATAGAAAAAATTAGCCGGGCATGGTGGCGCATGCCTGTAGTCCCAGCTACTTGGGAGGCTGAGGCAGGAGGATCACTTGAGCCCAGGAGATTGAGGTTGCTGTGAGCTAGGCTGACGCCACGGCACTCTAGCCCAGGCAACAGAGTGAGACTCTGTCTAAAAAAAAAAAAAAAAAAAAAAAAAAAAAAAGGGTGCTAACCACTGGGGTTAGAGCCCGTCTAATCCAGGGCGATCTCATCTCGAGGTCCTTAGCCACCTCTGCGGCAGCCCTCGTTTTCAGTAAGGTCGGGCTCCGGGTTCTGGGGGGTTAGGAAGTAGACAAACCATTCTGGGGCCACCGTCCCACCCCTACAGCGAGAGAGTGTCTTCCCCGTGTCCTCTCCTGCCCTGTCTCACAGTTTAGCCAGAGCCGCTGTTCCCACAGGGCTGCGGCGGGACCCGAGCCGGCGGCGTCTGCTGCGCCCCGAGCTCCACAAGGACCGAGTCTGCCTGTCCCGGCTTCTGTCCCCGGCAGCGCATGCGGGGCTTGGCAAAGGCTCGTCGACGTGCAATGAACCCATAGTCCAAAATGCTGGACGGAACCAAAGTCTGGTGGCAACGGTCTCTGGGGGTCTGAGTGCTGCGCTCTGCGGCCGGTGGCCAGGGCGATTTTGTTAGTACTCTCCTTTCGTGAACCCTTGACTTCTTTGGGGGCTGAAGGCGAGTCCACATGACCCGGCCCGCCGAGGTCTGGAGACCAGGGACCGGCCCCCACGAGCACCCCCTGTGCAAGGTGGCTTGCCCCGGAGGACCGCAGTGCCGCCAGGACACAGGGAGAGCCAGAGAACAAGCCGGGCGGACGGCGCTGGGCTGTGTCCTTGGAGTGGAGACCAGACATGGGGACGACAACACACGCCCAGGAGAGGAACGCAGGGAAAGCCCAGCCCCAGACCCGTGCCGGCCCCGCTCTGCCCGCTAGAAAGCAGCCCGAGCCTTCTGTGGCCGGCGCTGCAACGCTGCCAGCTTCCTGTCATTGCCCCTTAGAAAAGGGGAAATTCCTGTTGTTTTAGGATTAAGTAATCAGCATGTCATTCATTTCTCCAAACCACAGGCGCAGGGCCCGCCGGAGCGCCGACATTGAGGCCGGCGGAGCGCGGGTCCCTGTGGGGCAGCCCCACTCGGACCCCGGGCAGGCCCGGCCCTCGCCCCCGGCCGTGGCGACGCAGAGGGGAGGCCGGGACTCGAGGCCCTGGGAGGACCCCCGCACGTCTCCGGACTCTGCGTCCACCTCCGTGAAGCACGGCAGCAGCAAGCACGTGGAACGCCGCGCCCGGGGGCGTCCTGTGGCCAGACGCCCGCCCGCTGCTCGGGGAGCCGGCCTGGCCTCCTGCATGGGAACCTCGGGACAGTGCTGGGAGGCAGGTGCTGTTGTCACTGCACTCGACCCAGACGCGGCAGCCGGGGCCGGGGGGTCAGAGGGCAAGAAATCGGCCACCGCCACAGTGGCTTCCGCCGTCTCCCAAGGTTTCGCGCTGCGTAACGTGGGGCGGCCGCCTTTCCGCGCCCACGGTGCTTCCTTGTCTCCCGAGTCCAGTCGGCGTCTTCCTGTGTAGGCCCGGGCTTCCTACCGGCGGCCGCAAGAGCCCAGTGTCCCCCGGGGGGACGGCTGTCTCCTGCCTGCGACGGCGGCTCGGGCTGCGCTGGCAGGACTTTGCACGGTTCTGGGACTCGGCCTGGTGCCACCGCGGCCGCCGTCCTGGCAGGGCCTTCTGCGATCTGCCTGCTCGGAGCTGGGAGCCCGGGGGAGGCCAGGAGGGCACAGGCCGCGCCCCCGCCCAGCCCTCCCGCCACCCGCGTCCACACCGCGCCCAGGCCCTGGGCCCCGGGGGAGCCTCCACCCACGCTGTCCCCACTGCCCAACACCCGTCCCCTAGCGGGGACCCCCTCTCCTCTTGCGAGGGCTGACGCAAGGTTCACCCCTCCCGAGACTCCACACCCAGCCCTCCCCACCCCTGCGCGGTGCGTGCCTGGTCGGCTCTTGTCGCTGTCCTCCCTTGGGTCCAGCGTGTGCCCCAATGTCACTGTTTGAAAACAGGTTCTCCCCGCATCCCCGGGGGCTGGCGGCATCCCACAAGAGCAGGATGTCCACACGGGTGGACACGCAAATCGTCCCCCCAGTAGAGACTTATTGGACAGACAGGTGGGGGAACGAGGGAGTCAGAGAACGAATGTGTGATGAAATGCTTGACTGAAAGGATGGTGACTGAGAGAAGAAGAGAAAAGCTGGGGGGTGGGGGTTGGGGGAGGAAGGAGGAAAGAGGGGGAGGGGGAGAGAAGGGAAGGGGGAGGGAAGAGGAGGGAGGGAAGGAGGGATGTGAGGGGGAGGCAGGGGAAGGGAGGAGGAGGAAGGAGGGGAGGAGGGAGGGGAGGAGGGAGGGCAGGGGGAGGGCAGGGGAAGGAGGAGGAGGGAGGGCAGGGGGAGGGGAGGGGAGAGGAGGAGGGAGGGCAGGGGGAGGAGGAGGAGGGAAGGGAGGTAGGGGAGGGGGCAGGGGGAGGAGGGAGGGAGAGCAGGGGAGGGGAGGAGGGAGGGCAGGGCGAGAAGGGGAAGGAGAAGGAGGGAAGGGAGGGAGGGGAGGGGGAGTGCAGGGGGAAGAGGAGGAGGGAGGGCAGAGAAAGGAGGAGGAGGATGGAGAGGAAGGAGGGGAGGGCAAGGCAGGGGAAGGAGGAGGAGGGTGGGGAGGAGGGAGGGGAGGGGGAAGGCAGGGGAGAGGAAGGGGAGGGCAGGGAAAGGAGGAGGAAGGTGGGGAGGAGGGAGGGGAGGGCAAGGCAGGGGAAGGAGGAGGAGGGAGGGGAGGAGGGAGGGGAGGGCAAGGTGGGGGAAGGAGGAGGAGGGTGGGGAGGAGTGATGGGAGGTCAAGGCAGGGGAAGAAGGAGGAGGGTGGGGAGGAGGGAGGGGAGGGGGAACGCAGGGGAGAGGAAGAGGAGGGCAGGGGAAGGAGGAGGAGGGTGGGGAGAAGGGAGGGGAGGGCAAGGCAGGGGAAGGAAGAGGAGGGTGGGGAGGAGGGAGGGGAGGGCAAGGCAGGGGAAGGAGGAGGAGGGTGAGGAGGAGGGAGGGGAGGGCAAGGCGGGGGAAGGGGGAGGAGGGTGGGAGGAGGGAGGGGAGGAGGCAGGGGAGGGCAAGGCAGGGGAAGGAGGAGGGTGGGGAGGAGGGAGGGGAGGAGGCAGGGGAGGGCAAGGCAGGGGAAGGAGGAGGGTGGGGAGGAGGGTGGGAGGAGGGAGGGGAGGAGGGAGGGGAGGGCAAGGCAGGGGAAGGAGCAGGAGGGAGGGGAGGAGGGAGGGGCAGGTGGGCGAGCCCCCTCTCCGTCACCGCGCAGGTTTTGGTGGTGACCCAGGAGCTCTTTCCACGACTTTGCAGACGGAGCAGAAGCCGCGCACGGGCCCAGAGGGACGGGAAGGCCACGCCCGGCTGCGGCCGGCAGTGGCGGCGCTGGCCGTCTCCCGCTCTGATTGGCCGCCTCGGGCGTGTGGGGTGATGAGTCAGGAATGAGGAAGCCGTTATCATGTGGTGGCCAAAAAATAGAGATGTTTCAGAACGGGATCCAAGGGGGTGTCGTCACCAGGGCCGGCGCTGAGCGCCTCTGGTGCAGCGGACTTAAAGGGAGAGCCGCCCGGTGCTGAGAGCAGCGCAAGGCAAGACGAAGGGCTTTAAAAAGCGCCCCAGCACAGCGCCATGGCACCGGCTCGCCAGTGTCGGCAGTGGTGGCGGGCGTCGTCTGGAAGTGGCTCTGGAGTGAGAGGAGCAGGACCCAGTTGCAGGCCACAGGGTCAGCCTCGCTGTGGGCCGGGGGGAGCGTGGGAAAGGGCTGGGCTCTGCCCCGGAAGGTCGAGCTGCCAGTCACTCGCCGGTGCCTGGGGATGTCCGAGGGACAGACTGTGGAGGGACGGGACCCGGAGGTCGCCAGGCCCATCCCCCTCTGTGTGTGGGAACCCTGCCCCACCCCATCCCCGTAAGCGCTTGGATGCTTCTCCTGATGGGGAGCTCACTACAACGGGAGCGGCCGCTGGCGGACGGCTCTGACTGCTGGAGTCAGGGGAGGGGTCGAGAGCCCATCTCTGTGCCTCCGCCTGTGCACCGTGTCTCATCCGGTCTCCCCAGCAGCCCCGTGGGTCTGCCTTATTGCCAGGGTGGTTTATAGAGGAAGAAACTGGGAGCCACAGAGCTGGCGCCACTGCCTCACCCAGCCGCCAAACCGAAGCCCAGATGGGTCCGGCTCCAGGGCCGAGCCCTCCCCGCAGCCCAGGCCTCTCCCGGGCTGCCTGTGCGTCCTCACCCAGCCTGCTCAGGCCCTGGCCTGGGGCTGCCGAGGTCCTGCGCACGGCACAGCAGGGGCCTGGGGCCTGCCCCGTCAGTTTCTTGCTTTGCTCGCCATGCTCTTGGCTGGGCACGAGCAGGCTGTGTCCTCCTCAGCCACGAGCCTCGCCCCCCTTCTGCAGACGGTCACTGTCCCCCCAGGCATCCAGGGAGGAGGCTCCCGGCCCGGGTCCCCTCTGGGCCTGTCTGCCCTCGGTCGGGTGAAGGTCAGCTCTGAGCGAGCGTTTCTCAGCTTGAGTTGGACCCGAGGTGTCTGCGCCTGGGAATCACTCCCTTCAGAAGCGGATTTGGGTTTTGTGTACTGTGTTTTGCTTGAGGCCACAGGGGTGGGGGTCCCTCGGTGCTCGGAGTGCTGAGTAGGGACTTACCTAGAGACTATGTGAAAACTTTTCGCTTCCCGACAATTCAGATGATGTTTTTCTGCACATACACAGGCATTTAAAAAAAAAAAATCCAACCAGTCGTTGGCTTCTAAAGCCCCGATACTCAGAGTGGGGGCTGGCTCTGGGCCCCCCATGAATATCTGAGTCCTCGGTTCTTTATATTACATGGCACAGTATTTGCTCATATCCTACACGCCCTCCCACGCACGTTAAATCGTCTCTACTGATACAATGTAAATGCTGCGTAAATAGTTGTTACACGGCAGGGGGGTTTTTTTGTTTGTTTGTTTGTTTTTTGATACAGAGTCTCACTTTGTTGCCTAGGCTAGCGTGAGTGCTGTGGCATCAGCCTAGCTCACAGCAACCTCAATCTCCTGGGCTCAAGCGATCCTCCTGCCTCAGCCTCCCCAGTAGCTGGGACTACAGGCATGCACCACCATGCCCGGCTCATTTTTTCTATATATATTTTTAGTTGGCCAATGAATTTCTTTTTATCTTTTTTTAGTAGAGACGGGGTCTCACTCTTGCTCAGGCTGGTTTTGAACTCCTGACCTTGATTGATCCTCCCGCCTCGGCCTCCCAGAGTGCTAGGATGACAGGCGTGAGCCACCACCACCGCGCCTGGCCCCCACTGTGTGGTTTTTATCCGCATGTTTTATTATCATTTTTTTTTTTTCCTGAATGCTTTTTCCTCCACGGTCAGTTGAATTTGCGGGCTGGAGCGGGCGGATGCAGAGGGCCGACCGGGCTCCTGAGCAGAGACGCAGGTTCCAGAACAGTGGCGCCGTCCCGCTAGGAACGAGCAACGCAGAGGTGCGGACACACGCTCACCCGGGGGCACCTGCACGCCTGTGCTCGGGGAAGAGGCAGGAATGGCTGTCGAGAGAATGTCAGCAGAGGCCAGGACGGCCCGTGAGGTTGCAGGCCGCCTCTGCCTCCAGCCTCCATCCCGGCCCCTCCCGCCCGCGTTCAGCGGGGAAAAGCGGTTAGCGGGTAATGATGCCATTTCCTCAGCACCGAAGACGGCCACGGTGCCGGGCAGAGAAAAGGGAGACTCGTCAAACCCGCACGGGTTTATTAGAAACAGCAGCTGCTGATCTCAAAAAGACACGGCCAGCTGGGGCACCCCAGAATTCGGGACCACCTGGTCTCATGCAGAGCTCTGGGGTGCACTTCTGGCAGGGGTGGGGGGCGGAGGGCTCTGCAGCGCCACTCACAGGGGAATGAGTCTGGGGACACCTCATCCCAGCAGGGGACGGGGCAGGTGCCTGTTCAGCAACTGAACGTGGGTGACGCGTCTCAGGGGACCTCAACTGCCCCTGCCTGTCCCTCCGGCGCCCCATGGCCGTTGAAGGGGGTGCCCGTCCTCGAGCTACGGCGGGAGGTGTGCATGACGCGGCAATGAGCGCTTGGGTGTGGGGGTCTCGGGGCCGCGCCTCCCAGGGGTCAGGCGGCGTGGGGTCCCGGCCCTGCCCGGCCACCTACTTCCGCCCGGTGTCTGACCTTGACCTTGAGGTGCGACACCCGCACCCGGGACTCCACCCAGCGAGCAGTCTGGAAGTGACAGAGGTGTCGTTTCAGTAGCTGCGCCCTCCTCCTCTGTCCCAAGCAGAAAGACGAGGACGGGACGGGCACGAGGCGCCTACTGTGTGCGGCCCAGAGCCAGACTGCCCGAGACGAGGTCATTGTTTAACCTTCACACGACCCTGAGTCCTTGTTCCAGCTCCCCTCTAGAAACGAGGAAACTGAGGCCCAGAAGACCGAACTGCTTCCCGAGATGGGATCATCGGATGTGTTCTCCCAAAGCCCTGGACGCCCACTTGTTAGAAACAAGCGAACGAGTAAACGAACTAACAGTAAAGCCCAAACCCAACTAAAAGAAAGAAAGAAAAAGTGACAAATAGAACAAAAAGATATAATACAGGAAGTTAATTGATTATAATGTATAGCATTATCTTACATTTCACATAGATTATATAGCTTTCTTAACTTCAAAAAAATCTTCTTATTTTTGATCCCTAACAAATAAAAAAAAGCTCACACAGATGTTAATAATATTTTATAGCGGCATTTTTATCAACTCCGTCCTGAATTCCTTCGCCCAGGCGTCACCCTGAACTTGAAAAATCCTCTCCGCGCGAGCCTTTGACCCGGGCCTCGGAGCAGAGCGTTGAACCTCATTAAGGAAGCCTGTGCCTGCGATTCCTTCACTGGCGGAATATTCGCACTTATCAAGAGCTGGTATTTCCTCGGGGGACGGGAACATCCTGTGCGAGGCAGGAACGGCCCCGGCAGGGCTCGGGGACCGCACTTGGTGTCCCGCGGCCGCCACGGCAGACCACCGCACACCGGCCGGCGTCGGACAAGAGAGAGGTCGAGTCTCCGCAGTTCTGGGGGCTGGAGGTGTGGCACCCAGGTGTGCCCAGGCCGGAGCTCCTCCTGGTGGCTCCAGGGGAGGGTCCTTCCTGCCCCCCCCCCCAGCTGCAGGGCTCCGGGTGTTCGTCGGCTCGTGGCCTCGCTGCCCCAGTCCCTGCCTCCACCTTCACGTGGCTTCTCTCCTTGCGTGTCTGTGTCTCCCCTTCTGTCTCTGCTGAGGACGCTTGTCCCTGGATTTATGGCCCACCCCGCGTTCGGGATGATCTCATCCCGACGTCATTAATTATATCCGCGAAGACTCCGCTTCCAAGTACGGTCCTCCCCACAGGTTCCGGGGGATTAGGATGTGGATGTGTTTTATTTTTAGGTGGGGACATAATTCAGCAGTGACCACGGCCAGACCAGACCAGCTCCCCCCAAAAAGGAGATTTCTCGTGAGAGTGAGTCCTGGGAGGGTGGAGACCTGGTCCTGCTACTCTCATCCACACAGCTTGTAGCGCCGCTCTGCATGTGGTAGGCGCTCGATAATTTTTGAGCAAACACAGGAGTGAATGAGTGAGTGAGTGAGTGAGTGAGTGAGTGAGTGAGTGAGTGAGTGAGTGGCTAACCCCAGCCTCGCAGCGGGGCACCCGTGGGAGACCAGGTGTCCAGACGAAAGCCCACGGCGGTGCTGCCTCTGGGGTCCAGTGGCCACAGGAGCGCCGGTCCCAGCCCGTGAACACCGCACAGCTCTGTGCCCCCAAAAATGTCCTGCAGGATGCCAGCGTGGGCGAGCAGGGAGGGCGCCTGCACAACCTCAGTCCGGCCTCCTTACCTGCCAGGTGGGGGAACCGAAGCCGGAAGGAAGGGTTTGCCGAGTAGAACCCAGAGCCCAGGCCCCTCGTCCCCCAGCCAGGGCCCCTTCCACCGAGGCCTTCCTCCTCCCCATCGCCATCGCCACCCTCCTCCTCCTCACCCAGCCTCGACGGCCCGGCCCCGCTCACCCAGCTGGGCACGGCAGCCAGCACCTCAGGTGCACGGCCCCCCCTAACCCCGCAATGACCCCGGGCTTCGCAGCCGGCCCTCTTGTCTCCATCTGACGGCGGCACGGGGGGTTCCCCAAGTCAGCCACCCCCTGCAGCTCCCACCCCTGGGGAACCTGGACGACGTCGTGGCCTCCGACCGATTTGTCCTGACCCCTACCTGCGTCGGCGCAGGAGCCAGAGCTGCGCGAACGGCAGCTCGTGTGCCAGACCTGGCCGCCGCCCATGACCACGGCCGGGCCACGCTTTCCCTGCACGGAAAGGACACGCCTCGTCGCAACAAACCAAGTTTGGGGGAGCACGGTCGCACCCCTTCCCTAGTGCGCTGCTGGTGGCTGCTTGCCGGCCGACTCGGCAGCGCTGCGTGGTCGCGACAGGGATGGCGTGGTCCCCGCAGAGCGCGAAATAGATGCCAGCTGCCCCTCGCAAAGGGTCTGCAACCCCGCAAATGCTGCTGATTATATTTATATATATTATATATAATTAATATAATATATATATTATTTATATAACACATATTATATATTACATATATAATATATATTATTTATATAATACATATTATATATTACATATATACTATATATTATGTGTTATATACTATTATAACACATAATATATAATTATATTAATTATATTAATTATATACTATATAACACATAATATATAATTATATTATATTTATTATGTTATGCTCGGTGCACACGTTACCGTGCATATCAGACATGTAAAGGCTTTGCGTCCATAATTTCTAGGTCTATTTTTATATCTCCTTCTCCAAGGAAAGCCACCACCAACTCCTCTGCAAGGAGCTGAGCGATTCCGAAAGACGGCAGCCCTTTCCTCCGCGACTCCCTTCCCGCAGGTGTGTCTCCCTGACGGAGGAGGGTCCCAGGGCGCCGGAGAAGGAAAAGGGGCCGAGAGACCCCGCGCCTAAGCCGCGCGCCGCGTGGGGACCGGAAGGTCCCTTCCCGCTGCTTCTCTGCGTGGTGGGAATTTCATGCCAGAGCGTGACCCTCCTGCGTTGACAACGCACCTCCCACCGCCGGCAGGAAGCCACGTTACAAAAGCCGGAAAGGACATCAAACGGGCGGGCTTGGCAGCCGCATGTCCGCGCGCAGCCGCCGCCCGAGTTCAAAGGGAGGGCTGGGCTGTGGAGGGTGCCTCTCCGCGGTGCTGCTCACGGCCGCGGTGACCCGACCCCCTACTTCCCTCCCCCTGATGACTCTGTCCTGGGGCCCGCGGGCCTCGCTTGTGTTCGGGCGGGCTCGCAGCACCCCGCTCGCCCTGCCCCGGCTCACCTGGCTGTCGTGCACAGCAGCCTGTGCCGGTGCAGGCGGTGTAGACCCGCGCGTGTCTCCAGGGCTGACGCTCGCCGTGGAGCCGGCTCCCGTTGGGCACGTTCTCCACCCCCCTCTCACGTGGCCTCGAGAGGGAGGAGCGATTGCACCTTCCCTTCCTTCTGCGGGCGGCTGGGGAAACTGAGAGGCACCCGGGCACCCGGCAGCGTGCCCAGCCTCGCCAAGGAAGAGGAGTCACAGCTCAAGCCCAGAGATGCCGTCGTCTTCTTGCGACCACCGGGCTTCCCTGCCGCACCGAGCAAGCCCCTTTAGGACAGAGAGGCAGCCAAGCTCAGGCAGGGTTAGGGCTGACGATGGCAAGAGCTCGTCCTTCTGGGCAAGGCGAGGCACTGAGGCCCCTTTGGGGATGGGATCGGCATTAACTGTCGGGGGGCAGGGGAATGGGGACAGTGAGGGGATCAATGGCTCCTCTAGCCAGCCAGGTAACCTGGCTCATTCTCCTAACTCACTAAACTGCCTGGAGAACTCCTACTCTTCCTTCAAAACCCAGCTTAAATTAAATATTCCTCCTGCCATGAAGTCTTGCTTGCCCCGTAAACAGAGTGTCCCTGCGGTGCACGGTGCTGTAGACTCTTCTGTTTTGACACAAACTGCTTTGCCTTGGAGGCATGCATGCAAACTCTATGTCGAGTTTGTCAGGGCCAGAAACTGTGTCTGATGTTCTTCTGGCCCCACTGGCTGGCACTAGCAGGGACGTTGTTAAGAGTGGCCAGCACCGGCTGAGCACCTGCTATGTGCCGGACACTCCTCTATCTGCATTGCGTGCACTGATCCCTAAAACACCCCGAGGGGACTGTGTCAGTCCCAGTGGGGAGGCCGGTAAGCTCTGAAGCCCGACGGCCTGGGTTTGAACCCTGGCTCGGCCCGTGACCTTGAACTCATTACTCAGCCTGTCTGTGCCTTGGGCTCCTCATCTGTCACCTGGGGATGATCGCCGTAGCAACCCAGTGAGGGACTGGGGCCAACTTGTCCTGGCTTCTTGCAACAGATAACTGTCAAAGCCATTATTAACTGTTAAGTTATGGACGCTTAAAATGGAATTGACTACACTAAAAGCAAAGGTAATAAACCCTCAAATCATCACCTGTTGTTAATAGTTATTTTACCACGCTTTACTTTTATCTCTGCCCTTAGGTTCTTTATGTTGGTTGAATGGCTTTGGTGGAAATCCTCAGTCATGTGAGCTTCTGCACATCCCTTCCCAATCCCGTGTGCAGTGACTGCCCAGAGGCAGCTCGAAACCAGACATCATGAGAGTGTTCTCACCGTGGAGATGGGCAAACGCTACAATTCAGGGTTTTTTTTTTTTTTAACCTAGGAAAGCCAGTTGTTGAGGCTTCCCCAGCACAGCACCGCGACCACCGCCCCGCGGGCGCCCAGCAAGCACTCAGCATGCGGTCATCGGTGCTGAGAAGAAACCGGAGGTCAAACGACCCACGCAGGTTGTGGAAGATCCAGATATAGCCCAGACACGGCAGTTTCTTTTTTGTCTTTTTTTGAGACAAGAGTCTCACTCTGTCGCCCAGGCTAGAGTGCCGTGGCGTCAGCCTAGCTCACAGCAGCCTCAGACTCCTGGGCTCAAGCAATCCTCCTGCCTCAGCCTCCCGAGTAGCTGGGACTACAGGCATGCGCCACCAGGCCAGGCTAATTTTTTTCTATATATTTTTAACTGTTCAATTAATTTCTTTCTACTTTTAGTATAGATGAGGTCTCACTCTTGCTCAGGCTGGTCTTGAACTCCTGACCTTGAGTGATCCTCCCGCCTCGGCCTCCCAGAGTGCTGGGATGACAGGTGTGAGCCACCGCACCCGGCCTGCAGTTGCTGAGCTGGCCCCTTACCAGCTGGACTCAAGGCGCACGACAGAGCAGTGGCCAATAAAGGCTCGTTGGATGAACAAGCAAACATTAAATTGGAGGGTCTCCCGTGTGCTGGCCACGGAAGAGCCTGGGGGACTTTGCTTGGACACAGATTCCCACAGCCTCTCTTGCAGCGGCTCCGGAATGTGCATTGCAGTGAGTGTCCTGGTTCTGACTGTGGACCCGTCCCTGTCCCCACTGCCATCTGTCCCTGCCCTGTCCGCTGTAGTAGTGGCCTTTGGTGCCAGCAGGAAGCGAGAGGTGGGGCGGGGGACGCAGAGACCCTCCAGACCCCCTCGGGCCGTGCTCGGGCCTGCGCCAAGAGGAGATGTGGAGACCGGATGCTGCTCCCAGGCGAAGCAGAGACCCGCCTCCTGCAGCCGGCGGTGCCGGGGCTCAGAGAGGCTCAGCTCACCTGGGCGCCGGGGGCCTGGCTGCATCTACCATGTTTCCCCCGAAATAAGACAGGGTCTTATATTTATTTTTCTTAAGAAGACATCCTAGGGCTTATTTTCAGAGGATGCGGTTTTTTTTAAGTACGGTACAACCATCTACATTTATTCAAACATAGTGAAGTCCTCTTCTTGTGGAACATCATCATCACTCTCCAAACCCCGAATCCCATCCTGGATTTCTTACGGCTCTATTTCCTTTAGGACCATCGGCCCCGATCTCTCCCATCGAGCCATAGAGCTCTCACGGGGCGATGAGAAGGGCTGCTCGTCTTCTTTCCCGCTCCGCGACGACATGCACGGGTTGTGCAGACGCGCTGCGTAGCCACGCCCGTCACTAGGGCTTATTTTCGGGGTGGGGCTTCTATTGCGCACATGCTTAGAAATCCTGCCAGGGCTTATTTCATGGGTCGGTTGTATTTTCGGGCAAACACCGTTCGTGCAGATAAGATAAAACGGGGCATGGGGCGTGCACGGCGCTTACCAGTTCACAGGCCGTGGCCACATTCCTTCCGCTCTGGTCTCAGGATGACTGTAGGAGACCCACCCGGGAAGAACATGAGTGGTTCCCGTGGACAGACGAGGAACCTGAAGCCCAGAGAGGCAGTGGTGCAAGCACACAAGACTCAGAGCTCAGAGCTGCTCAGACCCGCGTCTCCGGCTTCCGGGCTGTGTTCTTCCCTCAAAGGCGGGAGTGAGGGAGGGAGAGAAGAGGGGGCGGGGGCCCCAGAAAGTCGGCAGTGTATGCGTTATTTTGGTTCCGTCCCACAATTGCTGTGTGACCTCAGGCAATCTCTCTGTGTCTTAGATTTGCGTCTCTGATAAAACTGGGGAAACGACTGGCACCCCCTCATAGGGTTGTTGCAAATTTTAAGATGTTAAGAATGTTTCCTAGGCCTGGCGTGGTGGCTCACGCCTGTAATCCTAGCACTCTGGGAGGCCGAGGAGGGTGGATTGCTCAAGGTCAGGAGTTCGAAACCAGCCTGAGCGAGACCCCATCTCTACTAAAAATAGAAAGAAATTAATTGACCAACTAAAAATATATATAGAAAAAATTAGCCGGGCATGGTGGCGCATGACTGTAGTCCCAGCCACTCGGGAGGCTGAGGCAGGAGGATCGCTTGAGCCCAGGAGTTGGAGGTTGCTGTGAGCTAGGCTGATGCCACGGCACTCACTCTAGCCTGGGCAACAAAGCGAGACTCTGTCTCCAAAAAATAAAAAAAAAAAGAGTGTTTCCTAGAACACTGCCCCAGTGGGTGTGAGGATGAAGGAAACAGTGACCGCGCCGACAGCCGTAACATTGTTGCCTTTGCATCTCACGTGGCACTTTCCGGCTGACGCTTTGCTGTGACATACTAATTTGGGGTGAGGGTGGGAAGTGGGGGGGGCCTGGGCTGGAAGTCGGGGACCCTGGATTGGAAACGAGCCTCACCCAGTCGACAGGCGTTCCCTGGGCACTCGTTATGTGCCCGCCTCCCTGAAGGCCCCCTCTGACCCGGCGGCCGCGGGGAGCGGTGGGTAGAGGGTGCGCCGGGGGTGACGCGTTGAACTGCTGTCATGCAGGCCCGTGGACGGTTCCGGGAGGTTCTGCCCGCTTGGGAGAGTAAGAACCCCTTCTCTGGAATGGGACGGACGTGGCTCTGTGTCCTCTTTTGGCCATGCGACCTTTTTGTCTTCCCTGACACGAGGACTCTCGCACGAGTACTTTATTTGGGAGGGGCGGTCAGAAAGCATCGGCAAGGGAACAGGGAGGAGGAGGAGGAGAGGAGGAGGGGGAGGAGGAGGAGGGGGAGGAGGAGGAGGAGGAGGAGGGGAGGAGGAGGGGGGGATGAGGAGGGGGAGGAGGAGGAGGAGGAGGAGAAGGAGGGGGAAGAGGAGGAGGAGGAAGAAGAGGGGAGGAGGAGGGGGAGGAGGAGGGGGAGGAGGAGGGGGAGGCGGAGGACGAGGAGGAGGAGGGGAGGAGGAAGAGGAGGAGGAGGGGAGGAGGAGGAGGAGGGGAGGAGGAGGAGGACGAGGAGGAGGAGGGGAGGAGGAAGAGGGGAGGAGGAAGAGGAGGAGGAGGACGAGGAGGAGGAGGAGGGGAGGAGGAGGAGGAGGAGGGGAGGAGGAGGAGGGGATGAGGAAGAGGAGGAGGAGGACGAGGAGGAGGAGGAGGGGAGGAGGAGGACGAGGAGGGGGAGAGGAGGGGAGGAGGAAGAGGAGGAGGAGGACGAGGAGGAGGAGGACGAGGAGGGGGAGAGGAGGGGAGGAGGAAGAGGAGGAGGAGGACGAGGAGGAGGAGGAGGAGGGGAGGAGGAGGACGAGGAGGGGGAGAGGAGGGGAGGAGGAAGAGGAGGAGGAGGACGAGGAGGAGGAGGAGGAGGGGAGGAGGAGGACGAGGAGGAGGAGGAGGAGGGGAGGAGGAGGACGAGGAGGAGGAGGGGAGGAGGAGGAGGAGGGGAACGAGGAGGAGGAGGGGGACGAGGAGGAACAGGGGGAGGAGGAGGAGGGGGAGGAGGAGGAGGGAAGGAGGAGGGGGGAGGAGGAGGAGGAGGAGGCAGCCCGGCTCACACTCACAGGGGCTGGCAGGAGGGGCCGCGAGCGCATACGCGGAAGGTGGGGGGGACCCCGGCCTCCCCCCTGACAGCGGTGGGGGCGGTGATGAATCTGCGAAGTTATCTAATTTTCCACTGTTTTAATTAGAGCCCTGGGCGCTGAGGCCTCGCAGCTGGCCAGGCTGAGCTGCGATCCGTTGCCTGACAGAGAAGAATGTCTCCGGCAGCGCCAGCCAGGCCCTGCGCCTGGCCAGGCGGGCGCGACTTCTGGGATTCGTGAACGTGCGGTTCGGGGCAGGGCGGGGCTGAGGCCGGCCCCTCCTCGCCAGCCCCCCAGAGCCAGGGTCGGGGTGGGGGCGCCGTGCCGGGGGGAGGGCAGGGCCCGGGGATGGTTCTCTGGGGTCCTGGAGCTCGGCCCACCACGAGAAGTGATGGTGTCTCTCCCCGTGGCTTGTCGTGGAGGCCAGCGTGGGGAGGCGAAGGGCCTCCTTCTCCGAGATGAAGCCTTTGACGGCCCAGTGTGTGTGCTCCCAGTAGTCTGATTTATTGCCCGTCCCCTGCCAGGCAAGCTTTTTTTTTTTTTTGAGACAGAGTCTCGCTTTTGTTACCCAGGCTAGAGTGAGTGCCGTGGCGTCAGCCTAGCTCACAGCAACCTCAATCTCCTGGGCTCAAGCGATCCTCCTGCCTCAGCCTCCCCAGTAGCTGGGACTACAGGCATTCACCACCATGCCCAGCTCATTTTTTCTATATATATTAGTTGGCCAGTTGATTTCTTTCTATTTATAGTAGAGACGGGGTCTTGCTCTTGCTCAGGCTGGTTTGGAACTCCTGACCTCGAGCAATCCTCCCTCCTCGGCCTCCTAGAGAGCTAGGGTTACAGGCGTGAGCCACCGCACCCGGCCCAAGCGAGCTTTATTTACGGCGCTGCGTTTGGTGCACGCACAGCCCGGCAGGGGCTCTCCCTACCATGCCCCGCGCTCCGGCCACCCCTTCCCGGTGACTCACGTTGCAGAGAGCCGGGGCAGCAGGCGGGGCGGGGAGAGGACGCAGAAGTCAGGTGCACCTGGTCAGATACGCGGCTCCACTCTGCCTTGCCGGCCCCCAGCACCACCTGGGGCGGAGCCCAGCCTCGGGCCTGTCTTCCCCTCCGCAAAGGGCCGGGGTGGCAATACAGATGGGGGTGGGGAGGGGTGGGGACAGAATGAGATCCTGCGCAGCAGAGAGGAAGGGAAGTCCTCAACTCAGAAAACAAAATGGCCCCTGGGGGGAGTCAAATGGGCTCTGGGGAGAGGACCACGCCCCAGGTGCTGTTGGAGACCCGACCCAGGGACCACCCCCGAGCGACAACAGATCCCGCCCTTTTCAGGGCAGCTGTGGACTCCGGGATTCGGAACAGCTGTCCCAAAGTGGCGGTCCGGGCCCGGCGCGGTGGCTCACGCCTGTCATCCCAGCACTCTAGGAGGCCGAGGCAGGAGGATCGCTCTAGGTCAGGAGTTCAAAACCAGCACTGAGCAAAAGTGAGACCCCGTCTCTACTATAAATAGAAAGACATTAATTGGCCAACTGAAAATATATAGAAAAAATTAGCCGGGCATGGTGGCGCACGCCTGTATTCCCAGCTACTGGGGAGGCTGAGGCAGGAGGATCGCTTGAACCCAGGAGTCTGAGGTTGCTGTGAGCTAGGCTGACGCCACGGCACTCACTCTAGCCCGGGCAACAAAGCGAGACTCTGTCTCAAAAAAAAAAAAAGACCTGAACAAATCGGGCCGTTTCCAAGCAACTGTGTCCCTAAACAAAACTCAAGAGTATTTATAGGAATACAGGAACATGCAGTACCCAACAGGGTAAAATCCACACTATCTGGTATCCGATCCAAAATTACCAGGTATGCAAAGAAGTGGGGAAAATGTAACCCGTGGTGAGAAATCAATCCATCAAAACGACCAGAGATAGCGCAGGTACTAGAATTGGCAGACAAGGACACGAATAGTTACCGTAACTGTGTTCACATGTTCAAAAACCTAGAGAAAGATTGAGCCTGGTGGATTATGTTTTTAAAAGACCCCAGTCCAACTCCTAGACACAAAAAGCAAGAACATCTGAGATTTAAAATAAAAAGAAAAATACACTGAAGGGTGCTAACAATGCATTAGACGTCACAGAAGAACAGATCGGGGAATCTGAAGCCCGTACAACCGGAACTATCGACAATGAAAGACAAGACAAAGATTGGAAGAAACAACGAACAGAGCGTCAGAGCGCTGAGGACCGATTCTCAGTGGCTCAGTGTGTAATCATTGCAGGCCCCCAAGGAAGGGGGTGGGAAGAAGCAGAAAAAATATTTAAAGAATTCATGGCTCAAATGTCTCCAAATTTGATTTAAAAAAGAAAAAAACCCACCATACACCAATCTCACCACGAGACCCACGCAAAAGAAACATGAGGAAAACGACACCAAGGCACATCATAATCAAATTGCTGAAAACCAGTGAGGATGCCAGCCGGAAGCCAGGGGAGCAACAACTTTATTCAAAGAAAAAAACAACTTCCAGCCTAGACTTTCATACTCATTGAAAATACTTCTCAAAAACGGAAGGTGCAGGCCGGGCGCGGTGGCTCACACCTGTCATCCCAGCACTCCGGGAGGCCGAGGCTGGCGGATCGCTCCAGGTCAGGAGTTCGAAACCAGCCTGAGCAAGAGCGAGACCCCGTCTCTACTATAAATAGAAAGAAATCAATTGGCCCACTAATATATAAAGAGAAAAAATTAGCCGGGCATGGTGGCGCATGCCTGTAGTCCCAGCTACTCGGGAGGCTGAGGCAGGAGGATCGCTTGAGCCCAGGAGTCTGAGGTTGCTGTGAGCTAGGCTGACGCCACGGCACTCACTCCAGCCTGGGCAACAAACCGAGATCTGTCTCAAAAAAAACCGAAGGTGCAAGGAAGACTTTTTCAGATGTCAGAAGAATCGGTCGCCAGAAGCGAGTCGGGGCACTCTCCAGCGGACGCCATCTGGCCCTCCTTCCTTCTTGCTGACGGAGCCCCAACTTTGTGCGAGTGTCGTGGGGGGCAGTGTGGGTGGGGGGCGGACGGGTGGGTCCTGACCGGCGCAAGCCCCTTGTGGCCACCCTGCGCTTTCCCGGCATGCCGGGGAGGCTCCTGGCCAAGGAGCAGAGCGGAGGACCCTGCCGCGGCAGGGGGTGCCCAGGAAACACTTCTGCCATGAGCAGAGGCTGTGAGGGGCCCCGGGAACCCTCTTCTTCCTGTCCCGCAGAGTGACGTGAGTGACCGCTACTGCGGTCACCAGGGAGACGTCACATGCAAAGACGAAAAGGGTCCCGCGTCCCTAGTGACCCGGGCTGGGATGTGAGTTACGCAGGGGAGCGGCTTCCTGCGCCGGCCGCCCTGCCTAGGGGGACTCAGCCAGCCTCTCTGAGCGTCACTGTCCTCGTGGAGGTGGATAGGAACCCGTGGCCGGGGAGGACTAAACCCCTGCCTGGTGAGACACACGTGGCCTGGGACCCGGCACGGGGGGGGGGGGGGCGCTCGGTACTGGTGCCGGCTGGACACCCCCCATGTTACCGCCACCGCGCTGTGTGGGGATGGAGTTCTGCCAGGTGAAAGCAAAGATGCGGGAAGGAGAGGAGGGCCTTACACAGGGACTTGCTGGTCGCATCAAGACACCTGGATCCAGCCAGACCTGAAGCTACACCTAGATGTCGTCTGTCCCTGGGCTTCCCAGGTAGCTGAGCCGATCCTTCTGGTCTTCAACCCAGCCAGCTGGAGCCGGGCCTCCTGCATCTGCCGGCAACCGAGGCGGCAGGGACGCAGCCTCCACGTCCCCCTGTCAGAGGTCTCTGCGGGGTCGACTCCCACTCAGGGCAAAGCCCATTCCTGCCCGTGGACGCCCCTAAGCTGAGACACCCCTGCAGCCCCATAAACCCCGGTTGGGGTGTGGGCGATGCAGGGCCGCCCCCTCCCCCTTCCCCGAAGCCCCTCTCTTCCCCTAAGCCAGTGTCCTGCGGCGGATCACGATAAGGCGGCCGCGGCTGCGTGTGGGGGACGCGCCCCGCCTCCTCCCCGTCCAGTGGCGTGCCTAATTAGCACCAGGGCCCGAGGCCCTTGGACTTGAGAACATTAACCATGCCCCGCTGTCAGGTGGGGGGTTCACCCGTGGGCCCCCCCAGGAATGCTCAGAGGGAGCCTGCGTTCCGGGAGCCGGGACTTTAGTGCTTGCCCTTTGCCCCGTAGCTGCTCTTACCCCCTCCCCTCCCCCGTCTCTGTCCGTCCCATCTCCCCCTCCCCCGTCTCTCCCTGTCTCCTCCCCCCGCACCTCCCGCCTTTCCTATTCCTGCTGCCCTTTCCATCTCACCACCAGCAGAGTGACTCGCCAGGGCGGGCTGCAGAGCCCCGTCCTTGAGCCGCGGCTCCGAGCCAGCCCGCGCTGGGGGGGGTGCCGCGGGGCCGCGGGGGCCGAGGGCCTAGGCCCTGCTGCCCTTCTGTTGCCCGTTCGGACACAGCCCCCCTCCTGGGGGACCGCGAGGTCTCCAGAGCGTCCTGGAAACTGAAGCCTGCGCGTGTCTTGGGGAGAAGCCGCTTCTCTTGGGCCTCGGGGCCGCCGTCCCGTCTCATCCCGCCACCCCGGCCACCGCCACAACCCTCGGGGCGTCCGTGCTGGAGGCCGAGTGTCCACACTGGGGACTGGGAACCCCGCAACGCACTGTCTCCCGCACTGAGGCCGGCGGCCCGAGGTGGAGGTGCCGGCCGGGCCCTGCTCGCTCTAGGGACACTCTGCTTCGTGCCTTTCCTTTGGCTTCCGGTGTGACCGGCTGTCCTCGGGGCTGTGCGGCTGGCGGCCGCGTCACTCCAACCTGCACCCCCGCCGTCACTCGGTCGTCTCCCCGCGCCCGTCTGCGCCTCGTCTGCTCTTCCCATAAAGGGGCCAACGCCCCGGGATCAACGGCCAACATGCGCCAGCGTGATCTCTCTCTCTCCCTTTTTCCTAAGACAGGGTCTTACTCTGTCACCCAGGCTAGAACGGCCGTCACACAGCTCACTGCGGCCTCACCCTCCTGGGCTCAAGCCATCCTCCTGCCTCGGCCTCCCGAGCGGCTGGGACTGCAGGTGCAGGCGTCACCACGCCCGGCTCGTTTTTTTAATCTTTATTTTGCAGAGACGAGGTCAATGCCAGAGACCTCGTTCCCACCTGGAAACCACCTCGTCCCTGGGGACTCGGCCTTCTGTGAGGAGTGGGCGGCACTTCCCCTGAGCTCGTAAAGCTCCTCGAGTCTCCTGTCGCTTCTGTCCCGGCCGTCTGTCTACCGCCGCCCCAGGTCCTGTCGTGGCACACAGTAGGTGGCCACTCACTGGACGAGACCACCTCACACCCGCCGAGTGCCCCTCTGAGCTGGGCAGTGTTTAAGGGCCACCTCCCCTCTGCTCCACTCCCAGCGGGTCCACAAGAGGCCAAAGGCCACCTTGGACCCACTTCCAGAAAGTCGCCCAGTGCAACACAGCCCGTCCGTGTCCCCCTGGGGGGGCACCTCGTCATCCCGGGACAGGGAGAGAGGGACCTGCCCCTTCCCAAGCCATCCACCCCGGCCCCACCGGCGATTTTCCGGTCCGCCCTCGGTGCTCCGCAGCCCAAGTCTCACTCCGAGAGTTAAAATAACATACATTCCACCGTGACTCAGACGGGGCAATCCACCATGTCTCGGGAAACAATGCCCCTCGGGCTGGGTTACCTTTTGCTGGGAAACTCCCCGTTCCCACCAGAAAAGTGAGAGCGGCCGTGAGTTTCCCGGCAGGGGAGCCCGAGCAGAGCCCTGGGCTTGGCCCTGTCCCCTGGCCTCGCGCGGGACACCTGTCCTCCAGTGGGGCCGTCCCTGCCCATAAACACGCAGTGCGGGGACGGCGGCCCGGCAGGGGAGGTTGTCCGTCAGCCCCGCTCCGGATATCCTGGACGGCGGACAGCTCTCTTCCTTCCACCATCCCTGGAGAAAAATGGCACATTCGTCCGTCCGTCCACCGGCTCTTTCTTCCTCCCACCTGCAGACCGTCCCAGGGAGCTTCCCGAACAGCCGGAATAGCTTGGAAACCTGCCCTGGACTCAGCACACAGCCTGATGGCTTGCTTCACGCACTCCCTCGTCCCTTCATTTATTTATCCCGCGGATATTTATTGAGCCCGCACGCAATAAATCATACCCCGTGCTGGGGGGGTAGCGAGTCGGAGGAGGTGCTTTTCCTTGGGGCTCCGGCTCTGTGGCCGTCGACCTGGCTTGGCAAAGGCAGCTCATTGCGCTCCGAGGCACGGCTTGCTCCTGCCCCGGGGAGTGGCCGCCCAGCCAGAAACTGCCCTTCCCAGCCCGCCGGGCACGGGGGCGGGACCAGGGCACCTGTAACTAGTCCTCCCCAATAGAACGTGGGCAGAAGGGATGTCACGGATGGAAGGGTGGAAGAAGCAAGTGCTGTCTCCACCGTGCCCTTTCCTGATCTTGCCGAACGAGTCCAGCATCCCACGGGGAGGGCAGAGCCACAAGGTGGAAGGAGCCTGGGTCCTTGAATGGCGACCCAGAGCCCACCCACCCTCGACGGCTGTAGGAGCACGAAACACACCCACCGAGTCAAGCCACTGAGATGTAAGCACCGAGGGCTGTTTCAGCAGCCAGCACAGCCCTGAACGATAGCCCAGAGGCTACCCATGCCACCCCAGTGTGGGCTCCAGGGTAAGGCGGGGACCACGCTCAAGAAGCGTGGCTCCTCCCAGACATTTGCAACGTGCAGGAACAGGCTCCTCGGGTGCAACTGACCGGGCACACCGAGCTGCAATCGGAAAGCCTCAGAGAGTCTGACTAAATGCTGGGGACACCCTTCCAGAAATTACGTACCCAATTCACGTACGCCCGATATGCACACTCCATCCAGTCTCTCCTGGGGATGAGCCCTCAGTTTGCCCGAAACCCGTTCCCGGGCATCTGTGACGATCCTACTGCGGACCCTAGCATCTGAGGACTTCCCCGTCACACACCGACCATCAGCGAGAGTGAGGAGCTGAGACCCCAGAGACCGTCTCTACCCTGTTTCCCCCAAAACAAGACAGGGTCTTCTATTTATTCTTCCTCAAGAAGACACCCTAGGGCTTATTTTCAAGGGATGTGTTATTCTTTTTTAAGTACGGTACAACCATCTGCACTTATTCAACTATAGTGAAGTCGTCTTCTTCTGGAACATCATCATCACTCTCCAAACCCCGAATTCCATCCTGAATGTCTTGCGACTCTATTTCCTTTAGAACCATCGGCCCCGATCTCTCCTATCGAGCCACAGAGCTCTCACGGGGCAGATGAGAAGGGCTGCTCGTCTTCTTTCCCGCTCCACGACGACATGCACGGGTTGTGCAGACGCGCTGTGCAGCCACGCCCGTCACTCGGTCTTATTTTTGGGGTGGGGCTTCTATTGCGCAAATGCTTACAAATCCTGCTAGGGCTTATTCTATGGGTAGGGCTTATTTTCGGGGAAACATGGTCTCTGGGAGAAAGAGGAGAGGGGTTTATCAGAGGATGCGGACGCCGCAGCTGCGCAGTCAGACGCTGCCGCCCCGCCTGCCCTATGCGCGCTCTTGGTGCCTCTGGGGTCTGGCGGGACGTCCAGTGTCCACCTGTCCCCAGCCGCCCCCGTGAGAGGGAGCCAGGGTGGTCCCCGCAGCTCAGGGCCACGAGCGCCCAGCCCCAGTCGGGGCAGGTGTGTCTGGTGGGAGGCGTCCAGGCCGTGGGTCACATCCCGGCTGCCGGGGGCTGGGACGGGGACCGCCTGGGACCTTCTACTCTAGAGCGAGCTTCGCCTTGTCCCTCCACAGCACAAAAGGTGGGAGAGTCCCCAAACACAGATGGGGAGCCAGGTGGCCAAAAAGGGTGACAAGGGATCCCTGCAGGTGGAGGTGAGCTGGCGTCAGGGGGGACCCAGCAGGAGGCAGCCGAGGAGAGTTTGATTAAAGGAGGCTGTTTAGGAGGTGCGGCAGGGAGCCACGGGACTGCTGGAACCCCAAGACAGTGACGCCGTGGGGAGGGGCCCCCCACGGGAGCCGTGGTGGAAGGACGTGGCCACCCCCCAGGACCCCGCCCCGCCCCTCTCACCCCCCCAGGAGCTGCCTGGGCTCAGGGCGGCCCGAGGGTCCCCTGCGGCCCCGCGCCCGCCAGCATCCTGGGCCCACCTCGGAGACAGGAGGGGAGGGCGCGGCCTGGAGGAGCCGCGAAAGGTGTTGGGGCCACGTGTGGGACAGCCACGCATTCAACCCGCCAGAATCCTTCAGAATCGGGAACAGCTGACGTGTCCCCCCGAGTCATCGGTTTGCCCTCTCACGGCGCCCCCACAGACGGACCCGTGGCACCATCTGTGGCAGACACCCGGGTTTCGCCCTCACCCATGGGAGCCGGCTGGCCTTGCCTGGGCTCGGAGCCAGAGCGCCGCCTGTGTGCCCCGCAAGGGCCGGGAACCCGCATCTCCGAGGGTGACCGATTGGAGTGACGGAGAAGATGCCTCAGCCCCTCCCTCGCCGCTCTGGGTGCCCCCTGGGTCAGCGGTCTGCTTCGGCTTCTAGAACCTTCCGTGGGTTCAAGCTCCCATGGCCCACGTGGGTGACCGGCCCCTGCCCGCCCCAGCATCGCCTCCCTGCTCCCCGCTGCCTCCCACCTCCTCGCTCGAGCCCTCGGGCTCTGGGACCACACCCAGACGGGGAAGCCCAGGGAGCCCGGGCGACTCCCCCGTCACCGGCCGCAGGCAGGCTGAGCGGCCAGGCCCTGCTGCCTCCCTGCGCTCCCCTGGGCCCCGGGGGCCGCGGGTGTTGGAAACGGTTGGTTGTGTCCCCCAGTCCAGAGACTCCCGCGTTCGCCGGCCTGCACCCCCAAATGGCAGGGCCTGCGTTAAGTGTTCCGGGAACAGCGAGGCCTTGGCCGTGCCCAGGAATGCTCCAGAAGGGCCTGGCACTGCCCTTGGCCGGCGGCCAGCGCTTCCTCCCCACCCCCCGGACATGGGGCCTCCTGTCCCGGGCGTGCGGCGGGCATGGGAGGAGGGTCTGCTCTGCGTTGGGGCAGAGCCGGGTGCAAGTGCAGTGGCCCCGGGCGGGGCTGAGCATGGAGCTCCGCGTTCAGTCCCAGCTCCCGGAGGGCTACAGACCGCGCCCCACCCCGCACCTTCCCGGAGGGCTACAGACCGCGCCCCACCCCGCACCTTCCCGGAGGGCTACAGACCGCGCCCCACCCCGCACCTTCCCGGAGGGCTACAGACTGCGCCCCACCCCACACCTTCCCGGAGGGCTACAGACCGCACCCCACCCCGCACCTTCCCAACGGTGGTTCTGCCACTGCTCCTCCCCGCCCCGGTTCCTGGTGACAGGCCACCTTCCCCCAGAGTGTTCAGAGAGCGCCAGTCACCACGTCTGGCTGGAACGTGCCCCGAACGCTGGGACAGGGCAGCAAAGACCACCTGAGACAGTGACTGAGAGATGGGAACGGGGCTGAGTGGGTGATCCCGGAGGCCTTCCGGGAGGAGGCGGGGCTCGAGCTGGGCTCAGACGGCAGAGAAGGGCTTTAAAAGGCAGGGACCAGGGGGCGGCAAGAAGGGCACCCCGGGTAAGGACGCGGCCGGAGCAGAGGCGGGGGCAGCGGCCGGTGAATGGGCCATTCAGCCGGAGGGACGTGCGCTAGGCTCCAAGTTCTGGGAGACCGGTAGGCCCAGACAAGGCCCTGGAGGGCGAGGACCGCGATTTCCCCGCGCGGCGCAGTCGCGGGCCCCAGCTCACAAGGAGCCGTTCATCGTGGAGCTGTCTGAGTGCCCGTTTTTTATGTCAAGGTCCCGGGGCATTTTAAGCAGGGTGTGAAATCGCATTTATCCGGAGAGGTGGGAACCTTTCTGAGCGGCCATTTATTCCCCCCGTCCCCAGAATATGTTCCCAAGGCCCGTGGGAGGCTGAGCCCAGGAATAACATTGTACACAGCCCCGGGCTTCCACGGGCCAGACTCCAGCCACAGCCGGGGTGGACGGGGGGAGGAGAGGCTGCGCCGGCCCTGGCGGGTTCCCTTCTGTTTCTGCGCCCCGCCAGCGTCTGGGCGCGCCGTCACCAAGTGGGGGCCCGTGTTGAACTTGGCAGCCGGGTCGTGGAAGGGGCCGGGGAGCCGCGGAGGAGACGGTCATGGCTTAGGGCGAGTCTGGGTTCCTCTACCTCAGCGCCTCCCCGGCCAGACTCGAAAAGGAGGTTCGTTCCGCAGCCGGGCTGGAATCCGGGCTGGGCCTTCCTGGCCCGCGCGTAGTCTGCCCCGCAAACAGCGCTGCACTGGCAGGAGCCATGGGGTCACGCTGTGCATGTAGGGACCCGGCATCCACGGGGCCGGGTGGCAGGAGGGCCGGAGGGGCGTGGACCCGGCCGGCAGGAGGGTCCTGGGGTCCCACAGACGGTGGCTCAGGAGACTGGGAGACGCCCCGCCAGGCAGGAAACCCAGGCTGGTGAGAAACCAGTGGGAGACGCCCCCCAGGGGGGCGGCGTGGAGGCCAGCCTCCCTCTGCCCTTCCAGCGACGACGGACGCCCTCCCCTGAGTTTCGGCAGGACACGCCGTTGTCTCCACCGGGCTGAGACTCCACCTCCCGACCTCCCTTCCAGCTGGGTGGGGTCTCTCGGCCCGGTTCTCTCCAAGGAGAGAGCCATTTCCACGCCGCTTCCTTACACGAAACGGCCGGCCCTCATCCCCCCTTCCCTGCCCTGCCCGGAGCCCTGCCGCGGTGCAGGGACGCCAGCCCCCGTGTCGTGTGGACAGGAAGCCACCCGAGGAGGTGACAGAGCAGAGGATGCTGGAGGCCTGGATGCCCGCGTGGCCTCATGGAGCCCGGCCCGGCCCGCCCACCAGGAGGGAGGCCCTCCCCGTGTGCGAGCCGCGGCAGGGGCCCCTCTGCGACGGCGGCCTCGCCCGCACCCGGCGGGTACCTGGTGGCTGAGTTAAAAGTCCGCTCCCTCCGCACCTGCCCTTCCCATCTCCAGAAGATTCCGGTGCGTTTATTGCCTTGCTGTCTCGGCGGACGAGATCAGCTCGGTGAGGCTATGCTGGCGCCCTCGTGTCCCCACAGACACGTCCATCGCCCTGACGGAAGCATAGGCTGACTCGCGTTTTCGGGGCAGAAGGCAACAAAGGCGTCTGTCTCCGTGGAGATGCATGAAGGTGACCTCCGGGAGCCTGTTTTGGACACAGCGCCCTGGAGTCCCACCCAGATGGGTGAAACCTGGGATCCCCCTCTCCCCTAACGGTGGCAATGACAGGTGCCACTTGGCAATTTCGTGCGCCCCCCCCCCCCGCCCCCCGGCTGCATCCACACTCGCCGCCGAGCTCCTGAGCACACCTGCAGGGCTGTGCTCCCTCCTTGGTCCACAGCCTGCTTCTGAGCAGGGAGCTGAGGCTGGGACACCCCTGGGCCAGACTGTCTCTGGCGTGAGACTCGCAGGAGTCCCCCTGTTCCCTCTGTCACAGCAGCCCACAAAGTTCTAGAAGGTGCCTGCTCCCTCTGCTCAGGTCTACGTGTGATCCAGTGGCCCTGACAGCCCACACTGGACACAGGACAGGAGCACAATTGCACTCTGGCTTCCCTGAAGCCACTCGGCGGGGGTGTTGTTTGTCACTTAGGCTATCCTGGCTGATGTGCTGTGTGACTTTGAGTGAGTTACTCGACTTCCCTGGGCCTCGGTTTCCTCACCCTTGGTACCGTGGGGACGTAGGCATGGCATTTCCTGCTTCACCCGGTTTGCGTAAAAGGTTCAGGAGAAATTGCATCCACCCAGTGCTTGGCGGAGACCTTGGCGCCCGGCTTTCTTTGGTCGCTCTGAATCCTGCCAGTCGGCTGGGGTGGATCTGCACGCCGGCACCCACTGCCTTTCCCTTTTCCACCTTCCCTCCTCTTCCTTGACTCCATTCCCAGACCGTGCAATTTGGCCGAGGCCCCTGGGGTTTGACGAGTGCTGTTTGACACCCAGGTGACAGGTTACAAACTCCAGGAGCCTCCGTCAGGAAGGCAGGAGAGCGGTGCTGGTCGCTTTCCCTGGGCGCATGGGGCTGTTTTCGACGCTTTGCACCCACCCTTTCCATTAGCTGAACTTTTATAGCTTGGAAAGAAGACAGCAAATCGCACGCATTTCCAAGAATCCGTGAGGCACGTTCCATGGAGTACGGGGTGCCTTCCTCATGTACTGAAACCCTAGTTTGGGACCCAGGGAATTTTTTTTTTTTTTTTTGAGACAGTCTCACTCTGTGGCCCGGGCTAGAGTGCCGTGGCGTCAGTCCAGCTCACAGCAACCTCCAACTCCTGGGCTCGAGCGATCCTCCTGCCTCAGCCTCCCGAGTAGCTGGAACTACAGGCATACGCCACCATGCCCAGCTAATTTTTTCTATATATATTAGTTGGCCAATTCATTTCTTTCTATTTACAGTAGAGACAGGGTCTAGCTCTTGCTCAGGCTGGTCTTGAACTCCTGACCTCAAGCGATCCACCCGCCTCGGCCTCCCAGGGTGCTGGGATCACAGGCGAGAGCCACCGCACCCGGCCCTGCACCCAGAGAATTTAAAAGCGCCGTGTGGAGCTGGACATGCTCCCCGGCTGCAGGTCAGCAGCTTGTTCCCGGGCACCGTGAGGTCACAGAGGGGTCAGGCTCTGGGGCCAGGCGGCCACGGTCCCAGCCAGGTCTCTGCCGCCCAGAACCCGGCCCCGCCCGCTCTCGGACGGGACCGTGAGGGTCAGACGGGTGCTCTTTGGTTATTGCAGTTAGTCCGTGAGAAGGATTTAAGAATCATGACCGGAACAGAGTGAAAGCTCAGTAAATTCCAGCTGCTCTTATTATTATTACCTTTCCCAATTTGGATCCAGACCATCCTCCCTCTCCTGCCGGCTGGCCTCTCCTCCTGGAAGTTCTCTCCCGTCCATAAACATTCTCCGCCGCAGGTTCTGAAATACCGGTGCGCGTGCGTTGGAACCCCGCTCGAGGCCCGGCCTGAGGGTCTGCCGGACAGAAGTACCAAGCGCCGGCGTAGCCGAGGTACGCGAACGACTCACTTCTGGTTTTACGAATCAGACTCGAGTCACGGCCGTCTCTCTGATAGCATCGTCCTTCCTTGCTGAGCAGCAGGCGTGCACCCCCCTTAGTTGGCGGCGGGCGTGCACCCCCCTTAGTTGGTGGCGGGCGTGCACCCCCCTTAGTTGGCGGCGGGCGTGCATCCACCTTAGTTCGTTAATCATCACCAGCAGTCCCCCCGGGACTAACAATGACAATCAGCCCTCTGGCGCCCGCGGCAGCCCCTCCCCAGGCTGGGGACGAGGTCCCCGGCCTCCACCACTCTCATCCGCAGAGACCGAGGTTCCAGAACCTTCCTTCCGCACCGCGGCGGCGTAGCCAATGCTTGCCGGACTTGAATCGGAAGATGGAGGAAGAGAAAGAGGGAAGACGCAGAACGCAGATCTGAGACGTGAAGCTTCCAGACGGGACACCGAGGCCAGAGAGACCTCGAGGCTCGGGCGCCGGCCGTCGGCTGCTCACGAGAAAACGGAGCGAGCTTGAGGGAGGAGAAGGAAGGACCGCGACTCCTCCCCGACCTCGCTCCCCCTGATTCCTTCGTTTTCACTGTCTCCTGTTGTTTTACTTTTTATCTGATCGCAGAGCAATGCGTATTTTTTTGTTTGAAAAGATTGAAAACAGGCCGGGCGCGGTGGCTCACGCCTGTCATCCCAGCACTCTGGGAGGCCGAGGCGGGAGGATCGCTCAAGATCAGGAGGTCGAGACCAGCCTGAGCAAGAGTGAGACCCCGTCTCTACTAAAAATAGAAAGAAATTAATTGGCCAACTAAAAATACATATAAAAAATTAGCCGGGCATGGTGGCGCATGCCTGTAGTCCCAGCTACTCAGGAGGCTGAGACAGGAGGATCATTTGAGCCCAGGAGTTTGAGGTTGCTGTGAGCTAGGCTGACGCCACGGCACTCACTCTAGCCTGGGCAACAGAGTGAGAAAGAAAAGAAAAGAAAGAAAGAAAGAAAGGAAGGAAGGAAGGAAGGAAGGAAGGAAGGAAGGAAGGAAGGAAGGAAGGAAGGAAGGAAGGAAAGAGAGAGACAAGAATATTAAAAGAAGAAAGAAAAAAATAAGGTAAACTTTTATTTTAAGAAAAAAAAAGAAAAGAAAAAAGATTGAAATCTACGGAAGAGTCCATGGTTTCACATCACCTACCGATTGCCTTGTCCAGGAAGACAACAACTGTTTGTGTTAGTGCACGTTCTCCCAATCGTATATAAGGCCGTCACTATACAAAACAGGGGGCGTATGAATCGTATTGCCACAGCAGGTTTCTCCATCTTGGCACCCCACGTGTTGTCGGGGACCTGCGGCACCCTTCAGTCTCACCCCTGCCAGCAGCACCCCCAATTACAGACTCAAATGTCCCCAGAGGCTGCCAAGCGTCTCCGGGCCGTCTCACCCCCGTTAGCAAAGCCACTGCGGTTGACGGCCACTGCTGTGTGGCCACCTGCTCGCTTCGTTCCTACTACGCCACAGCCGTGCTTTCAGTCCATCGATCATCTGCTAAAACAGGATTGCTTTTCAACAGACGGCTGGGTTGCAGCGGAGGGACGGACCCTATTTTATCAGCCAGCCCTCTCCGGCCGGGTGTGCACAGGACGCCCCCCATCCCCCCCTGCGCACCCCGCGTGTTTTCTAAGCCGGAGGTCAGCGAGTCCTCGCCTCCTCCCCCCCTGCGGAGTAGCAGCCTGGGCCGTGTGGGGTCCCAAACGGGGGCATTTCCCTCTCGTGAGCCGCGGGAGGCTCTGCGGGGAGCCCGAGGGGACGCCGGCCTCTGTAGGGGCGTTTCTGGCGGGAGGAGCGGCTTCCAGAGACGCGGCTGGTGCCTCGGCCTTCACCTCGCCACGGTTTCCTGAGACGAGCTGGGTCCCCAAGACGCAGAACAATAGCCACCGCCCGCGGGGGCCACGGCGGGGTGACCTTTTCCCCCGGCTGCTGGAAACTAAACCGCTGGGGACAAGCCCAGCGCGGACAAACGCGGGACTTCCCACGAATGTGCCGCGACGGCAGCCGGTTCAGCCCGTTCCCTCCGAGTGGGCCGGTGGGCGCGTGGGGCGGCATGCCCGGCTGCAGCGGGCAGGAGACGAGGGACCGGGCTCGGAAAAGCCGGGTCTCAGGTCCTGCTGTCTGGGCTCCGAGGACCCGCCGGAGCCTCGGCCTCCACCCCGGTCTCCACTCCGAGGACGGCGACCTCCCCGGCCGGCTGGGAGGCGGCAGGCAGAGCGGAGGGGTCTGCATCTGAGGATGCTTCTCACCCTGTCGCTGCCCCACGGAGGTGTAGACGGGAGGATTACTGTGTCTAGGGGGAGGGTGGTTAGAAGCCGTTTCACTCCAACTGCAGGGCGGGAAAGGGATGGGGCTCTCGAAAGTCAGATGAACACACGTGTCAGAGAGGACGTGGAGAAACGGGGACCCTCGCACGCCGCGCACGGGGGCGTCAGACGGTGCCGCTGCCGGAAGGCCACCGGCATGGCGAGCTGGAACAGGATCAGACCTAGCATCGCCGTGGGGCCCAGCACGTCCTCGCCTAAGTGGTCGCCCAGGAGAAGGGAGACGCACACGCACACGGAACTCGCACACGGACGGTCACGGCAGCGTCGTCACTAGAGGTCAAAAGGAGGAAACAGCCCAAATGTCCATCAACCGAGGACAGGTAAACAAAAGGTGGGTCTGTCCACCGGAAGGAATATTACTCAGCCATGAAAAGGGATGAACAGGGACGCCCGGATCCGCACGGACGAAGCTGGGAGACGTCACACGCGGTGAAAGAAGGCAGGCACGGAGGGCCACCTACCGTGTGGGTCCCTTCACGTGAAATGTCCAGAGCGGGCCCGTCCCTAGGGACATAACGCTCTCTGGTGTGTGACGGGGGCTAGGGGAGGTGAGAGGAGAGAATGATGAACAGCAAAGAGGTGCAGGGTTTCTTTCTGATGAAAACGTCCTCGGATCGACCGTGGTGTTGGTCGCCCAACTCTGTGAATCTGCCAGGCTCTATTGAATCGTTTGCTTTAAACGGTGAGTTGGGTGGTGTGCGAATTCTATCTGGATAAAGTTTAAAAAAGAGAGAGAGAGAGAGAGAGAGAGAAGTCATGGGGCTATTTTAAGCGGAAAGGGCTTTGATATGAGAAACTGGGTGTTTGCACGTGGTTGGAAAGGCCACAGGGGCAAGCTCCCGGCTGGACCCCAAGCCCTGACCCGCCACCAAGCAGCGGGTGTTGCCCGGCCAGCCGGAGCGCCGGGCTGCAGTGGGGGGGATAAGGGGGGGCAGCCACGGGAGCTGTTGGGCTCACAGACGCGGCGCGCTCGCTCCCGGGAAATCCCACCCGCTGCATCACCTCGTGCACTTTCGAGATCCAGCAAGTCGACCGCATTTGGAAAATGAAGAAAGACTGTTTCTTAAAGTTTCTTGGGGCAGCGAGTCCATGGGGCTTCTTCCCCTTAAAGATTAAGTGTTATCTTGAACATTCCATCTACTTTGCAGACATCAGCAGCATTGGAGAAACTCCCAGGTGACACGCAAGAGAACATTTTTGTTTTTATTTTTGACCTCTGGGGAAAGTGATGCTAATAAAAATAGACATGTATGCATGTGAGTCACCTTGGCACTCCCTGCTCCTGGCAAAGTGGGTGCTCAAAAACTAAAGACTGTCCGGTTAAAGGATGAGGAAGAAGATGAATAAACGAAGGGAATTCTGCATACGACTAAGTCACCGATGATACACGTGTATGAATAATAACCTGGCACCAGCATCTTCCATCCCTCTCTTTTCCAGATGCGATTCCATCTGGGAACTTTGTTCTGCCTATTTTTATATCACTAATTTGCCAGAACGTCAATAATAAAATAATGTTTGTGTATTTACATGTTATATGTATTTATTATTAACGTACCTAGCACTGACCACCTGCTAACGCACCTTCTCTGTGCCGAGGCATCGATCCACACAACAACTTGCCCAGGTGGGGCGTGTGATCATCCCCATCTCGAGAACGGAGAAATGAAGAGCTTAATTTGCTCCAACGCTATAATTGCTCGAGTCTGAAATTGCATACTTACTCGGTCATTCACTGCAGCGCCGTTTGTAATAGCAGAAATTTGGAGACAAAGTAGGTGCTGTTTAAATAAGTTATGATACATTCTTTGTGTGGAATATAATTCAGCTGTTTAAAAATGAGGCAGATATTTGTATATTGATATGGAAATATTTCCAAGACGTATTAAGTGGGGGAGAAAAAAAAAAAAAGCAAAACAGAGACTAGCGTGTATTGTATATTATTACACACGGTCACGTGCCACGTAACGACATGTCAGTCCACAGTGGACTGCACGGATGACGGTGGTCCTTCAGGGTTACCATGGAGCTGAAACGTCCCTGTCACCTAGTGGTGTCATAACATTGTAATGCAAAACATTGCCTTTTCTGTGCTCAGCTATGTCAGACACACAAACACCATCGTGTTACAATTGCCTGCGGTGTTCAGCACAGTAACCGCCAGGCACGCCTGTAGTCTGGAGGCGACAGGCTGTACCAGGTAGCCCAGGTGTGGGCTGCACCCGAGAGGCTTGTGTGTTTGCATTCTGTGATGTCCACACAATGACAAAATCGCCAGACAATGCGCGTCTCAGACAACATCCCCGTTGTCAAATGCCAGGCGCCTGTATTTTCTTGTGCACGCTTCCACTCTGTCTGGGAGGGTACACAGGAAGACGGTCACTGTGGGAGCTTCCCCAGAAGTTGAACCAAGAGAGGCTGGGTGTATTAGTCAGGAGAGGCGAGGCTGTGCTGCAGTGACAAGCAGCCCCCAAAATGGAAAATGGCCCGAGCAATAGAGGTGGACCTTTTTGCGCATACAAATTAGCGCGGGATAATAGGTGCCCCCCGCGCACTCAGCACGCAGGGATCAAGGCTGGGGGAGCGCCCGCCGCCGGAACCTGCTGGCCACCAGGCAGAAGGGCGGAGAGAGCTCTGGAGGTGCTTCCTGAGCTGACACCTGGCCGCTCCAGCCCACAAGTGGCATGTGTGACGGCTGCTCACGGTCACTGGACAGCACTTGCCACGTGACGCCCCTGGGGACGGGGTGAGGAAATGCAAGCCTCCGGGTGCCCGGAAGGTGGGCAGCTGAACCTGTTTAGTGAAGAGCGCTAGTGACGGCTGCCCTGGAGACAGATGTTGGAGGAACATTTTATTTCTTTCCTCCACAAACCCTTTTAAGCCCTTGAATATATCATCCACACGCAAACTGAATTTTTTTTTTTTTTTTTTTTTTTTTTTTTTTGTGAGACAGAGTCTCACTCTGTGGCCCAGGCTAGAGAGCCCAGGCATCAGCCTAGCTCACAGCAGCCTCCAACTCCTGGGCTCAAGCGATCCTCCTGCCTCGGCCTCCCGAGTAGCTGGGACTATAGGCATGTGCTACCATGCCCGGCTAATTTTTTCTATATATATTTTTTAGTTGGCCACTTAATGTCTTTCTATTTTTAGTAGAGACGGGGTCTCGCTCTTGCTCAGGCTGGTCTCGAACTCCTGAGCTCAAATGATCCTCCCATCTTGGCCTCCCAGAGTGCTAGGATGACAGGCGTGAGCCACCGCACCCAGCCTACACTGCAGTTTCTGAGCTGGCCCCTTAACCAGCTAGAACTCAAGGCGAAAATCCTCCTGCCTCAGCCTCCCAGAGTGCCAGGATTACAGGCATGAGCCACCGTGCCTGCCCGCAAACTGAAATCTTTAAAAACTACATCTGCAAAAGTTAAATGACATGTACGGTGAGCATGTTATAAGTCCCAGGTGACATGCAGAGACACAATCCCACCAGGAGAGAGAAAGAAATCACCACAGGCCGGGAGGTGGGGGGCGGGGGTGTCTGGGGAGGCACAGGCCATGAGACTGTCAACGTGCATTTAAGGAGCACCTACTGCATGCCAGGAAGTGTGTGCTCTGCAATGGGAACGTGAAGTTCAGTAAGACCTGGTCCGTCCCCATTGAGGAGCTCATCGTCTACCTGAGGAAAGAGAATTCGACTGGAAGCCGAGAGACCTCGGTTCCGATCCCGCCTCTCCATGAGTAAGCTCGGTTTAACCTTGCCTGTAAACTGAGGCTCCGACACCCACCGTAGGTTACCGAGAGGGTCCCTGCACCGACGTGGCCCAGGGTCTGAACAAACGTTGGCAGAATTTGGTCCCACGCGACATCTGACACGTGCAACACGGTGCGTAGTTCCTGCCGTCCCTTGAAACGTCCACCACACGACAAAAAGATGCATTCTACACACTGCAACTCTGTCATGGTTTTTTTTTTTCTCTTTTCTCTTGTTTGCCTTCTTACTGGTAACGGGCCAGCTCTCTGGGGCAAATCGGAACGCTCCTCGTCCTGCTGAGTCACATCAGTTTTGATCTCCCCACTCGACAAGCGCTCACGCAAACCCCGTTGGGAGTTATCCGCGGGCAACAACCTGCCTCGCGTCCGATCAGCGCTTCGCACGCTGGAGCCCAGTTCGGCCGGGGGCATCTCTGGGCTGCACACGGGGCGGGGGAAGAATGTCAGGGTCCTGGGACTATCAAACTCTGGATTAGCGAGCCATTTCCTGAGTTCCCCGACTTCACAGATGGGGTCAGAGAGGTCCGTGCTGAATGGAACCCATTAATCTCCCTGTTGTTAGCGAGGAAACGCCGGAGAGGGCAGGTGTTAACAGTCTCCGTGTTATTTTTGGGAGAATGCGAGTCGAACACTCGCAGGAAGTGTACTATTCCCTTGCCAGCATCCTGGAGTATTATTTTAGGCAGCAGAACTGAGGTTTGTCAGCAGAAGTTAGCTTTCAACTCACCTTTAATGCAAGAGGGGCCCTTCACAGGCAAGGATTTTGCTGCTAAGTTCGGGGAAATTAAAATAATCAGGGCCGGGCGCTGTGGCTCACGCCTGTAATCCTAGCTCTTGGGAGGCCGAGGCGGGCGGATTGCTCAAGGTCAGGAGTTCAATACCAGCCTGAGCAAGAGCGAGACCCCGTCTCTACTATAAATAGAAAGAAATTAATTGGCCAACTGATATATATATAAAAAAAAAAAAAATTAGCCGGGCATGGTGGCGCATGCCTGTAGTCCCAGCTACTCGGGAGGCTGAGGCGGGAGGATCACTTGAGCCCAGGAGTTTGAGGTTGCTGTGAGCTAGGCTGACGCCACGGCACTCACTCTAGCCTGGACAACAAAGTGAGACTCTGTCTCAAAAAAAAAAAAAAAAAATATATATATATATATATAAAATAATCAGTGCGTCTCTGCGACACGTTGCTCAAAGAGGCCGCCAATAGCGGTCCCCAGGAGGGCACCGTGGGTGTGACGGCTGCAGCCCCGTCTGACTGAGGATCGCACGGACTGGCCCTGGTTCCTCGAGCTCTAGGGGCTCACGCGTGCACGGCCAGCCTGCACCCAGTCGCCAGCGTGCGTGGGTTGTAGCCCTCAAAGTTAGCACTCAGATCAAGGGGCCCGCAAACATTTTCTGCAAAAGGCCAGATAGCGAATAGGTTAGACTTTGCTAGCCACATGGTCTTCGCTGAGACTAGTCGGCTCTGCCATTGCAGCACGAAACCAGCTCAGACCATGTGCAAGCCGCTGGGTGTGGCTTGTGTCCCAGCAAGGCATCGTGGGCACTGACATTTGGATTTCATGTCATTTTCATCGGTCACGAGACTGAATTCCTCTTCTGATTTGTTTAGCCATTTTAAAATGCATATATATATATAAAAAAAAAACACTTTTAGCTCAGTCTGTGCAAAAGCAGCGGCTCTGGCCCGCAGGCTGCAGACCCTTCCAGACGATCTGATTTCCGACACTCGCACTATCGCCCGAGGCCTGTTTCCAGGTTTTCTTTGGCCTCGGCTATGGGACGTGAGCATGAGACAGAAAGTGAAAAGGTTATTTTTCTTCTATCTCCAGCCCCTCGGGTCTGCAAGCACAGGAGGAGGACGCCGTGCCTCCCGCGGGGTGCGGCCCCGCACGGGTTTGCAGGATCGAGCTGCTCCGGGGCAGGCAGAGAGGGAGGAAGGAGCCGGTGAGCCTTCGGCACAAGCCCCCGTGTCCACAGAAGGCCTCTGTGCGCGGAGCGTTTTGGCGAGCTGTTTACTCGTTCATTCTATAAATACCTCTCGGGCACCCGCAGCGTGCCAGGCCCTGTGCTGGGCCCCGGGATTCAGCCATGCGCCAGACGGAGTCCCCGCCCCCCTAGAGCCAACGCCGCTGCAATTCGGGTGAAAAGGCTGCATTTGTCGCCAGAGCTGACTGGAGGAGGCCAGGGCGGGAGGGCAGGTTTGGCGCCGGGGCAGCAGGGAAGACCCGCAGAACCTGAGCTTCACGAATGAGCCGCGCCTGTCCAGGGGCTGGAAGGTCCCGTCACCTGGATTCCTGACGGCCTGGGGGAGCAGCTGCCGGCCTCTGAGTCACACACGCACACCTGTGCATCACCCCATTAGGGGGTTACGACCCCAGAAATATGCCCTAATGTGACCCACCCCATACCCCTTCATTCACCCAGCCCGAGAAATCGTCACAAGCAGGTGGCCCAGGTGGGACCTCGGACCAGGTAGGTCAGAAGGAGAAGGAAGAGCAGCCGGGGCAGAGACACAGGCAGCGACACCCGGGACACCTTCTGGGCATGAGCAGATCAGTCTGCACGGAGGACGGGGTCACCTGGGCGGACCCTGCGTCCTCCCACCCAGGGACCCCGACTCCTAGCCATAGAAAGTAAATGTTCTCACCTCTCCCCAGCGTCCTCTGCTCTGCAGCCTCACGACCCCTCTTAAAATCGTAACCCCGCTGTGTCCCTCTCCAGCCCCAAACCACTCCAGGGTTCCTCCCCAGCTGCTTTGGGGTCAGTTTGAGCCCCTGGCCAGCGCCAGGGCCCCGGCAGTGCAGCCCTGCCCCCACCCCGGACATTCCAGCCACGCTGAGCCACCTGCTGCTGCCTGGCACCTGCAGCCCGGCTCTGACCCAGATCTGGGAGGGGGCTCTGGGAAGTGTCGCCGCCACTTGGGCAAGTTGCACCAGCTCATCCCCCCATGGGGAGGGTCACCTGCCCACCTCGGTGGGAAGCCACACTCGTGGCACTGACTCACGACCCTCGCAGCAGATGGGCTGGCGTTAGATTGCTACCATGTTTCCCCAAAAACAAGACATGGTCTTATATTTATTTTCCCTCAAGAAGACACCTCAGGGCTTATTTTCAGGGGACGTGTGATTTTCCCCTCAGAGCCTCAGCGTGCAGCACGCACAGGATGGGCGGGACTTGACGGGGGGAGCCCACCTTGTTGGTGGGGCTGCCCGCACCTGTCCGGTCACCTCTGGGACAGCAGCTGTCACGACGGGGCGGATGAGAAGGGCTGCTCGTCTCCTTTCCCACTCCGAGACGAAACGCATAGGTCATGCAGACGCGCTGCGTAGCCACGCCTGCCACTAGGGCTTATTTTCAAGGTGGGGCTTCTATTGCGCAAATGCTTAGAAACCCTGCTAGGGCTTATTTTGTGGGTAGGGCTTATTGTTGGGGAAACACGGTAGGTACACACTGCATATGACGAGGAGAGGATGTCCCCATCCTACAGCTCAGGACGGGGGACTCAGAGAGCTGAGGTGGGGCGGCCGGTGAGTGGCGGGGCCACATCTCTCTGGCCAGTGAGTCTGAGCCTTCTCGTGCGTGGCGTTTCTTGGGACAGACGTTAAGATGCAGCGTGCTGGGCCCCAGCCCCTGGACGTGCTGATCCGGAAGGTCTGAGAGGCGGCACGGACTGTGCCATGTCCCCAGCAGCCAGGCGGTCAGGGTAGGTGACCACTGCCCTGGGAGACACGCTGACCCCTCTCCCACTGCCCTGCTCCTCAGATCCCCCCAGGGGGCAGGCGGTGGGGACCGAGTCCCTTGACTCAGCTGTGATGCCCGGCAGAGGGAGGGGCGAGGGCGGGACAGAGTGACAGGTTCGGGGCAGACGCACCTGCTGGCTCTGCCACTTCAGGCTTTCGGTCTGTCCGCCCGCACGGTGACTCGGTGGACCCTGCTTGGCCGGGAAACGGGGACGCTGCGCGTCCCCTGCTAGTGTCCTTGCTGCCCCGGGCCTGCACTGCCCACGCCAGGGAAGATCCCCCCGAAATGAGGGTGTGGGCGAGGAGGGGGCCCTCCAGGCCGGGAAGCTCAGGCTCCCGCCCCAGCCTGTGTTCCCGCCGGGAGGGAGCAGCCGATTGCCTCACGCCGGGGAGTCGGATGGAAAATAAAATCACCGGCATTGAGAGTCATAAATACTTGCTTTCTCTGTTAACGTTTTTACGATACTCCCTCTTTTCAGATGCAATAATTTACGCTGATGCGTTCCTCCCGCCGTGCCTGCTGCTCGCCGGACGCCTGCCTGGACGGGACCGAGGGACGAGAGTAAGTCACGCCCGGCCGACTGCGCGCGTGTTCCACTCTGCCGCCGAGACCACGCCGGCCCCAGACACGGAGCCCGCGCGCTTGGCCTCAGCTGGACGGGCGGGGCGTGGAGCCGCGCGGCGTGCCACCCGGGTGGCCTGGCTGGGTGGCAAGGAGCTGGGTGGAGCTGGCGCGTCCTGCCCCGGTCACCCGGGGAGCCGTGAATCAGTGTCTGGAGGGCCTGCCACCAAACACTTAACACCAGGACTCCAGGGGACGCAGGGGAGAAATACTGCTTGTTTTTCCTAGGCTCCCGTCCGGCGGGGAGGCGCCCCACGCGGGCTTGGCTTGAGGTCTGCCGTCATTTAAAGAGACAGAAGTCTCCCTTGGGATTAGCCTCCACTGCCCAGAAAAGGAAGACAGAAGACCTACCAGCGGGGTGTGGCTTTAACACACAGTATTTTTTATTCTCTAGCATGAAAGAGCGTGGAGCCAGAGCTGGTACGGAGCCTCCGAGAAGTTGACAGCAGGGTGGGCTCCTCTCTGCCTCCCTGCAACAGGGCCCTTCCTGTGGCCCAAGGCGGCTGCCTGAGCTCCAGCCGTCACATCCAAGTTTCTGACGGCGGGATGGAAGAAAAGAGACTCTATTGTTTAGAACAGTTTTACATTTACAGAAAAATTGTGGATATGGTAAGAGCCTCCCATACGCTGTATCCCATCCCCACTTTTCCCTCTTACTAACGTCTTACGCTATTATGGTCCACTTGGTGTGATCAACGAACAAACATCGACACATTTATCTGTCGCTAAGGTCCGCGCTTCCTCCGGATTGCCCTAGTCTTTACCCGGTGTGTTTTCCCGGTGCCGGGATCCCACAGGACCTTGACTCGCGTCTCCTTGGGCTCCTCGCGGCTGCAGGAGTCCGACCCCCACCTTTTGATTTAAGGAGGCAGCCCGGAGTTGTCACGTGATGCTTCTTCTTACCTCTCATTGGGCAGAACTTGGTCACATGGCTGCACGCCGCCGCAAGGCAGGCTGGGAAGTGAGTCTTTATTCCAGGTAGGCCTGAGCCCCGCTGAGCGCCAGGCGTGGTGGAGGAAGGTTCCTGGGGATGATCGACAGTTGCTGCTGCATGGGAGGGTCTTTAGAGACCCTCTGGCCGGCCGGCCGCTTCAGGCTGTCCCCCCAACAGCCGCGCTTGGTGGAGGCAACTGTGGCCCAGCCAAGTTAAGCCACTGCCTCAAGGTCACACAGCGAGTGCCCTGGGGCGGGCGTCTTCCCACGCTCCCAGGCCCCCTGGACTTCCCTCCTCTCGTCCTCTGGGAGCTTGTTTCTTTTCTTTTTTTCTTTTTTTTTTTTTTTTGAGACAGAGTCTCGCTCTGTTGCCCAGGCTAGAGTGAGTGCCGTGGCGTCAGCCTAGCTCACAGCAACCTCAGACTCCTGGGCTCAAGCGATCCTCCTGCCTCAGCCTCCCGAGTAGCTGGGACTACAGGCATGCGCCACCATGCCCGGCTAATTTTTTCTATATATGTTAGTTGGCCAATTAATTTCTTTCTATTTATAGTAGAGACGGGGTCTCGCTCTTGCTCAGGCTGGTTTCGAACTCCTGACCTCGAGCAATCCGCCCGCCTCGGCCTCCCAGAGAGCTAGGATTACAGGCGTGAGCCACCGCGCCCGGCCTTGGGAGCTTGTTTCTTGATAGCAATCCCTGCTGTCACCCTGTCCCCTGTTTAAGCCCCAGTTCAGGTGTGGGGTCCTCCAAGAAGCCCCTGCCCCGATCGCAGCGGCGGGCGCTGCACTGAGCACGCTGTCCCTCGGCAGAGCCATCTCAGAGGGTGTCGTTCCTTTTCCAGCTCTACCCGAGCAGAGGCTTCCCCGGGGGCTCACTCTGCCGGGGTCACAGCCGGCACGAGTCGCAGTGAGGCTGCCTGCAGGGCGCCCTCGATCTTCAGCACCGAGTGACGCGGCTGCAGAGCTCCCAGGCCACGTTCCCTTCGCACGGGGACAGCAGGTGCCTGCGTGTCTCCGCGGAGGAGCCGCTCACGGTTCTGCCGGCCGGGAGTCTGCAATCAAAGAGTCCGCAACGCGGGTTCCTACTCGGGGACTGGAGGGAGAATCTGTTCCTTGCTCCCTCCCGGCGTCTGTCCTCGCCAGCGAGTCTCAGTGTTCCCTGGCGTAGACGCGTGGGCCCGCTCTCTGCCACCACTGTCACGGGGCCTCCTCTCCTGGGTGTCTTTGCGCAAATGTCCTTCTTCTTCTTCTTCTTCTTTTTTTTTTTTTTTGACATAGCGTCTCACTCTGTCGCCCGGGCTAGAGTGCCGTGATGCGCTCACGGGACGGTGCATGGGCGGTCAGCTCCACGTGGCCATTCTGCAGCCAAAGACCCACTTCCTGTGGTCCTGGGGTCTCCTCCCATCTCGGTGTCTGGCCAGGGGACAGAGAAGAGAAGTCACAGAAGACGGCAGAGGCTCCAGGGGCAGGCAGAGCCGCAGAGCACCTCCCAGGCGAGGGCTGGAGGCTCGGGATGGGCGGTGGGGATGGACGGTGGGGACGGGCATGGGGACAGGTGGTGGGGATGAGCGGTGGGGACGTGGTGGGGATGGGCGTTGGGGACAGGTGGTGGGGACGTGGTGGGGATGGGCGTTGGGGACAGGTGGTGGGGATGAGCGGTGGGGACGTGGTGGGGATGGGTGGTGGGGACGGGCGGTGGGGATGGGCATTGGGGACAGAAGGTGGGGATGTGGTGGGGACGGGCAGTGGGGACGGACGGTGGAGACAGGTGGTGGGGACACGGTGGGGATGGGCGTTGGGGACAGATGGTGGGGACGGGTGGTGGGGATGGGAGGTGAGGACGGGTGGTGGGGACGGGTGGTAGGGACGGGATGTGGGGATGGGTGGTGGGGACGGGTGGTGGGGATGGGATGTGGGGACCGGTGGTGGGGACACGGTGGGGATGGGCGTTGGGGACAGATGGTGGGGACAGGTAGTGGGGATGGGATGTGGGGATGGGTTGTGGGGATGGGATGTGGGGACAGGTGGTGGGGACAGACAGTGGGGACATGGTGGGGACGGGCAGTGGGGATGGGTGGTGGGGACGGGCGGTGGGGATGGGCAGTGGGAACAGATGGTGGGGATGGGCAGTGGGGACAAGTGGTGGAGACATGGTGGGGACGGGTGTTGGGGACAGATGGCAGGGACAGGCGGTGGGGACGTGCAGACCTCTGAGCCTGGCCAGGACACAGGAAGTGGCTGGCAGGAGCGGAGCAGGCCCATCCACTGACTCGCCCAAGGCCACCCAGCAACTCCGCCTGACTCTGGGCTCCCAGCCAGGGCCCTCGGCTCCCCGAGCTCCTCCATGCTCTCCCTGGCAGCCCCAATCGTCCCATGCTCTCTGTGAGTCGCGGCCGTCCCCTCCCACGTCTTCTGGGAATTGGATCCCTCACCCCGCCCCTGCCCCATCCTGAGCCCGGAAGGATGGTGCCTGCTGTTGTTGCCTTTCCTAGGAAAATCCTGCGGCTCTGGGACCCCAGAGGGCGACAGGTTCGGGGCCTGCAGAGCCGCCCGGCCACCCCGGGTGAGTGCAAGCCGCCGTTTCCAGGAGATGCCTGGGAACACGCCGAGGCCAAGTCGCCGCAGAGCTGGCCTCGGGACAGGCAGCCTTACAAATTACTCCCTTAAACCTAAAAGCTCCGGCAATCCCGGGGATTACGGGGGGCCCGGCGAGGCCTTGTTAGGACGGGCCTCCGGGAGAGCGGGGAGGGTATTTACATTTGCTGAAGGGCTCGTTTGGGTGAAGGATGACAGGGCCTCGGCCTCAGAGGATCGTGTGTGCAGGGGCGTTGTGCTCCCAGCAAGTACTCACGATCGTCAGAGGTCAGCCGCAGTGCAGGGCGGAAGGCGGGCCCCGCTCCGGGCGGGAACGCCGCGTGCCGAGCCGCTGCCCGGGCGCCAGGACGTCTCTCCGGGCCTGCTGGCCGGGAGCTCGGCAGCGGCGACGCCCGCGTCAGACACCCTCTCCGTGAGACTCGGGCCCTCTTGTCTTCGCCTGGCCTCGGGGGCTTGGGTTCCTGGTTCCAGGCGTCGCCGTGGCTGCAGCTCTTCCTAGCCCGGCCACACTCTGCAGGCGCCTTGCTGGGCCCCCACGCCGGGCACAGCTCGCCCCACGCTGGGCTGGCCGTCCTGCGGCCGCAGAGCCCAAGGGCGTTGGGGCCCGCCCCGCCCGTCTGTGCACCACCAGGAAAGACTTGAGCATGCTGCGGGAGCACAGACTGGCCAGGGAGGAGCAGGAGCCGGAGGAGTCGTGTCTCTGTTTTCTCCACCCTGGGTGGACCCTGAGAGGCGATTGTTCACGTGGACTTGGGGAAGAGGCCCCCGAAAGGGCCACCTGTTGCTCCCAGTGCCACGCGGGGCCAGTTGAGCGTGGCACCCTCGGCAGGCCCCCTTTCCCCCTCCCACTGACGCTCCTGGGTTTGCCCCAAATTAAGTGGCAGCCTCTGAGCCTTTGCCCCAGGGAACACACACCTTCGTACACACCCATGCACACACCCATGCACACACCTTTGTACACACCCATGCACACACCTCCACACACATCCATGCACACACCTCCACACACACCCATGCACACACCTCCACACACATCCATGCACACACCTTTGTACACACCCATGCACACACCTCCACACACACCCACACATACCTCCACACACACCCATGCACACACCTCCACACACACCCATGCACACACCTCCACACACACCCACACACACCCATGCACACACCTCCACACACACCCACACACACCCATGCACACACCTCCACACACACCCATGCACACACACCCACACACACCCACGCACACACCTCCACACACACCCACACACACCTCCACACACACCCACGCACACACACCCACACACACCCATGCACACACCTCCACACACACCCATGCACACACACCCACACACACCCATGCACACACCTCCACACACACCCATGCACACACACCCACACACACCCACGCACACACCTCCACACACACCCACGCACACACCTCCACACACACCCACGCACACACACCCACACACACCCACACACACACCTCCACACACACCCACGCACACACCTCCACACACACCCATGCACACACCTTTGTACACACCCATGCACACACCTCCACACACACCCACGCACACACCTCCACACACACCTCCGCACACACCCACGCACACACCTCCACACACACCCACGCACACACCCACACACACCCACGCACACACCCACACACACACCTCCACACACCCACACACACACCCACGCACACACCTCCACACACACCCACGAACACACCTCCGCACACACTCGTGCGCACGCACAGCGACCCAGTGATGGTCTTTTCTCCATCCTGGGAAGTCGAGGGTCTCTCTTTCCTTTCCACAAAACGACCAGCTGAGACACCTTCCTTGTCACCGCTGTAACTCATTTATGCAGCTCCGTGGCACAGACCTGCTGGTCACATTGTTCCCGAAATCATCTCATCTTTTTTTTTTCCCTCCTGAGAACACAGACATCCACATCGCCCAGCCCCCACCCCCTTGTGGCTGGGGGTAACAGAATGACTCAACTGTGGCCGCTGGAATGTGACCTCTGGAAGTGATCTTGGCCACTGCCAGGCCTGATCCTCCCAACCCCGACGTGCACCTCCCCAGCCTCCTTCCCCGGCCTCCTGCTTGCTGGGTGGAGAGGTCTCCAAGCACCTGGAACACAGAGAGCCTCCCAGGAGGACCAACCAACAGGAAAAAATCAGTGCTGGGCTGTCGTGTGATCAAGAGAAAAACTGCCGTGTGTGGAGCCTCTCGCATGGCGGGGGTGGGTTGTGGGTTGCAGCAGGAAGCCCATCCTCACAAAGATGGTGGACCAGGCTTTGCGTGAAGTCCATGTCTGTGCCCTATCCCATTCAACCTCCACAAAAAACACCACTGTTATTGCAACTCGCCTGGCATAGAGAAATATGCTCGTCTCTACTTTACAGAAGAAGATACTGAAGTTCAGAGAGGACCAATGACCAGTGGTGGCACTGCTCAGTTCACTAGAGTGCTGACGGCAGCTCTGTAGTCTTCCATGCCCTTTCCAAGGTATCGTGGACTGACGATCATCACGGTCCTTGGCTGCCTCCTCCAGTGGGGAAAGCAAATTATCCATCTAGTGGGAGCAAAGATCAAAGAGATAAATCAACCATATCCAGTGGCTTTGCGTTGAGTCTACTGGACACCGGGCAGGACACTGGGCAGGGAAGCAATAATGTTGCACCGAAGGCAGCAAAGTTGGAACTGGCCCTTCCACTAACTCGCTGTGTGACTGGGGCCAAGTGACTTAACCTCCCTGCACCTCTGGGCCCTCATTTATAAAATGCGGCTAGTCATGTAACCTAGCTGCTGGGTACGTTGTAACACAGTTGTACCAGCACGCGGCGAGCCCTGAAACATTAGCTGTTGTTATGGTCTAATATCGTCTCATGCACTATGTGGCCAGTTGCAAGGCTCACCCCAACCTTGCCTCGCCTCTCCGTTGTCCCTCCAGAGCATTATCGCACGTCCCCGCTTCAGAAACCCACGGCCACACACCGACTCCCCTCCCCCTCCGCGAGCCGGGCTTTCAGGAGAAGATCTCGTATCAGCCGGATAATGTAAACCACCAGGGCGCCTGGCCCGGGCGCCCTGCCGTCCAGCCTGACCTCTCGGCGTAGGTGGGAGCAACACGGCTTCCAGGGACAGGGGCCTGGGGTCCGAGCTGGCAGGCAGGGGGCAGACGCAGAGGATGGGGAGCCCCTTCCCGGAGGGCCCAGGTGGACGTCCCTCCCTCCCCGCCCCCCGCCGGATGCCCTGGACAGTGTATCCCGTCAGCCACTTGGGGCTGAGTCACAGCAGGGGTGGCTTCAGCCTCCCCTCTGAGCCGAACTGAAAGCCCGCAAGATCCACCGCAGCCCGGCCTTGTGGTTTTCTGTTTTGCTCATTCCCCAAAACAAGGTTCTGGGGAAGACGGAGGTCTGGGACGCTGGTATTCCTGGGAAGGGTGGGGCGAGAGCAATTATCTTCGATGCCTCCGAGAAACGCTTTCAGAGACGGGTGAAGTAGACGCAGGGAGGGGATGTGGGGGAGGAATGCAGAGCGCTTCGCCAAAAAGCGCAGTAGGCCTCCACGCTGGACGTGGTCTAGGCTCCTCTCATCTCCTCCACGGCAGCTATCCATCCATCCATCCATCCATCCATCATCCATCCATCCATCCATCCACCATCCATCCATCCATCCATCCACCCATCCATCCATCCATCCATCCATCCATCCATCCATCCATCCGCTCTTCCACCACCACTTATCCAGCCCTCCTCCCTTCTACTAACCATCTGTCATTCCTCCATCCCTCCATCCTCTTTCCTTCCTTCCAGCCACCCGCCCACCCATCCGTGTGCTCATCCATGGACTCCATCATTACGAAAGCGTTAGGCGTGGGCCAAGCACCATCTACGTGCCGGGCACGAGATACCGAGCAGGACGGACGTCCATCGCCCCCCTGCCCCCCTCCAAGCCCACGCCCCATGGGGTGCTCACAAGGGAAGCGGTTCAGCCGCTGTCTTGTCCGGGCTCCCTCAGAAGCAGACCCCGGGGCCAAGGAACACAAGCAGCGTGTTTGGAAAATGATCCCGGGAAGTTCCCACAGGGGAGGGGAAAAGGTGAGGCAGGAAAAGGCAGGCGACCAATAAAAGGGGCATCACCCACGGGGTTGCACCCTCCGGGGAGCCGGAGCTCCATCCTGCTCCGTCTGACCCCACCCCGACGTCGAGAGCTGTTGCCGCGGTGCCCCAGCACCCCTGGGGCCCGGGGGAGCAGAGCCGGCCCCCTACTCCACAAGGTGCACGTGGGCTTGGGGGAGAGAAGAGCGAGGGCGCATCTGCATCTGCTGCACATTTCATGCACCCTTCTGCACCTTTTCACGTCTGCGTGCGGGCACGGAAACATCCAGAAAGGCCGCGCGGCGACGGGCACCAAGACGCGGCGAGGCCGCCGTGCGCGAGCGTGGCATTTGCAGACCGAGGGAGGGCCATCCTGGGCGCGAGCAAAGGGCAACCCCAAGACACAGGAAACTCGGTACAGAGCGACACGCCGCGCCAGTGATTATAAAGCATCTGGGAACGACCCTTAAAAAGAAAGTGCAGGACTTTTATGGAGAAATCGAAAACTTTATTAAGACGCGAAAGGAGAGCTGGACACATGAAAAGCGATCCTGCTCGTGGGCGGGGTGGCCGGCGCGGGCCGCCGTTTCCCGCAGGTCAGCCTGCGCGCTCGCGGGCCCCGCCACAGCCCCGGCCGCGCCGCCGGGAGGAAGCTGGCAGACCGCCTTTCCAACGTGTATGTGGGCAAACGAGCTTCCACGAACGGCTCAGCCGATTTTGAAGGATGCGATCTTCTTTACCTGTTAATCCGATGTTGTCATCCCGGCATGCATGACGTTTTACGTATTTTCTTTACATTTTTATGGAGACGTTTACATTTTAACCATAATGGTTTAAAAGTCCCGTGGCAGTTCCTCGAGTTGCATGAACTTAATATCGCTAGCACTCCCCGTGGCCTGACATTTCAGTTGTTTCTAGCTCTTTTATCATATATATTTTTTTAAACCCCATGGGAGAAATTTCCTGCTATCAGAAACAGCTGTAGTCCGCGGTAATGGCCTTGCTTTTATTTTACGGGCTCTGTAAATTTCAGTATGATCCCACTTCCCTCCAGCGTCGGGAAGTGAGAGAACCCAGAGCCAAATCTGTGGCCAGCACCCGGGACCCCGTGTGGGACGGATTCGTGCTGCGGCGTCGCTGTGTGTCCCTTTCACATGCCTGCTGTCGCCTGTCTTCACGTTAACGTTCACGGAATGCAACAACGGGGTACACCGATCTGTGCAAAAATCGCCAGCGGCCACCGGGGCTGTGGACGCCGCGTCATTCCTACAGTCCCCATGTCAAGGCCAGAGGCGGCTACATCATCTTCATCCTCGCTCCATGCAGGTGAAATATCATAAAGCTCAGCAAGGTGCGGTGAAACCCCAAAGCCACGCCGTGAGCAAGTGACAGCCGGGCTTTGGACCCATTCTCGGCGATTGCGAACACACGCCCTTTCCACCATGTTCTACTTCCGGGGGGTGGGGGGTGGCCCACATCTTTGCAAACCACCTTACAGCCCTTTGGAAGCAGGAGCAGCAAGACCCAAGCGCTAACAGCACGGTGAGGTAAGTGCCACCAGGCAGCACAGCGACCCCACCCTGGGGAGTTCACCCCGAGAGCACGAGCCAAGAGAAAGAACAGTCTGAACGGAAACGCTCCCTGCGGTGACGTCACGGGACAGGTGGCGAGGACCCCAGTGCACAAGGCGGGGTTACGAAGAAGTCAGGACATCCCACCTCGCGGGCCACCATGAGGTCTAAGAACTAGTGATCAGTGAGAACGTGCTAACAGCGGCTAAAAGCAAAACAAAACAAACCCACCTGACCAATCAACGGGAAAACGGGCCTCAGAAACAGCTACGTGTTGGTAGATGCTGTACAGAGGCATGATATATTCCACAGGAACAGAAGCATCCGAGCTAAAGATTGGGGTGCATTTTCCCCAAATTGCCGCTCTATTTTTTACTTAAAGACAGTGAGCCTGCCTGTGCCTGCCTCGATTACAGCAGAATGCCTGGCTCTCGGTGTCCTCCCAAACCCTCTGGAGCCCTCCCCTCTCCTCTGAAGTCACCCTGCTTTCTGCAGCCACGGGCTTTCCCCTTCCCTCAGCGAGGGTGCTTCAGGGTCAGCTGCTGAGACGTTCGCCCCGAGGAGCCTGGCCCCGGCTCAGCTCTCAGAGTGCACGGCAGACGATACGAGCCGGATCCATCCCCACGAATGACAGATGCCGTCAAGGCCCTGGGGGCCCTGGGCTCACCCTGGGACTCTCCTTCTTACAGAGAGTCCCCGCTGGTGCGGGCTGGCGGGAGCTCCGGCCGGGGGGGCCAGGAGCCTGGCTGGGGGTGGCTGGCACATGCCCCAAGCCTCGGTTTTCATGGTCCCCGGGGAGAGACGGTCAGAGCAGGCGACAGCTCTGTCTCCCTGAAGCTACCCGAACACAGCCAAGGGGTTCCCCACCTCAGCAAGACTGGCACGTCAGGTGGGATCATGCTTTGCCAGGGGGGCTGTCCTGCTTGTGGGGGGCACTGGGCAGCGTCCCTGGCCTCTGCCCCCCCGGGTGCCAGTAGAATCCCACCCCCCACTGTGACAGTCAGCAATGGCTCCCGGCGTTGCTGAATGCAGATGTCACCCTGGCTGAGAACCCTGCTGACGCTTGTGACGTTGGGCTGGGCAGAGCCTGGGGAGTGCCGGGCACTGGGGCCGTGGCACCGGCGGTGGGTGGGGCTGGCCCTGATGCCCTCGTGTCGCCAGAGGGCCCGCCGGACCTGCAGGCAGGCTGCTGAGCCACGGCGCGGGCTCGCTCGCACGCGTGCACCGCCACACGCTCACACTCACACACGCTCACACTCGCACACTCATGCACACCCCACATGCTCACTCACCCTTGCACACTCACACTCATGCACACTCCCACATGCTCACACTCACACCCATGCACACCCCACATGCTCATTCATACTCACACTTGCACACTCACACACACTCCCACATGCTCACTCACTCACACTTGCACACTCACACTCATGCACACCCATGCACACTCCCACATGCTCACTCACTCACTCTTGCACACTCACACATGTTCACACTCACGCACACCCATGCACACTCACACTCACACACCCTCCCACATGTTCATGCACTCGCCCTTGCACACTCACACACACATACTCACACTCATGCACACTCCCACATGCCCACTCACTCACACTTGCACACTCACACATGTTCACACTCACTCTCACACACACTCCCACATGCTCACTCACACTTGCACACTCACACATGTTCACACACTCATGCACACCCACACACACTCACACTCTCACACCCCCTCCCACATGCTCATGCACTCACCCTTGCACACACACACATGCTCACACTCACACTCATGCACACCCACACACACTCACACTCTCACACCCCCTCCCACATGCTCATGCACTCACCCTTGCACACACACACATGCTCACACTCACACTCATGCACATGCACGCACACTCACACTCTCACACCCCCTCCCACATGCTCACTCACTCACACTTGCACACTCACACATGTTCACACTCATGCACACCCACACACACTCACACTCTCACACCCCCTCCCACATGCTCATGCACTCACCCTTGCACACACACACATGCTCACACTCACACTCATGCACACCCATGCACACTCACGCTCTTACACACTCATATACACACTCACATACGCACACACGCGCACTCCTTTCAGGGAGCGTATTTTCAGCTCACTTCCAGCCCTTCTGGTCCCAGTCTGCACTTCTCAGGCCGTGACCTCCTGACGCCAGGCCAGCCCTGCCCCACCACATGGCACAGGAGGTGTCCCCACCGGAGAGGCGGGGCTGCAGGCTGTGACGGTCAGAGGTAATGTATGCAGTAGGTGCTCAGTGGGCATCAGCTTGGCATTGCTACCCACTCTTTCCCGATGCCTGCGGTGAGCGGTGTGGACACCCTGTGCACACTTGCTCACCCGGGCATGGGGAGGGGCCTGTCTTCCCGGGATGGAGCAGCCCTGGAGCCCCCACCTCCACGTCTCCCCTGGAATACTGAGCGCCCAGCGGCCACAGGAGCGAACAGGACAGGCCTGAAGTGCATGTAGGAGACTGTGGGCAGCCGGCCGGCCGGCAGGCCCCTGGGGCTGGAGGCGAGAGGCCCGGAGTGTGGGGACAGAAAGGAGAGGGAGCCTGGGCCAACCCCGGCCCAGCGCGGGGTTTACCGGAACCCACCCTGCCGGCGGCTCTCAAAACGAAAGAACATAAAACGTCTCTTTGGGCAACGTGTGCTTCTAGAACATTCCATGCTGGGGCTCGGCATGGAGAAGAACAAGATACCGTCCTGCCGCTCGAGGAGCCGACGACCACCGGGGACCCGGCTGGCTGGGCGGCTGGCCCTGGGGTCCCCGCCCGCCGCAGACGGAGGGATGATGCCACCCTCTTCGCGGCGGAGCCCTGGCGGCTTATCTCCGGCTCCTAACGGGAAAAAGAGGAATTTACGAGGGTGCAGTCCCGCCCTGGCCGCCGGCCAGCTCACATCCTCTGCACAGGGCAGGCTTTTTTCAGACTTCCACGTTCTGTTGAGCTGGAGAAACACATTTCTGATACAGGAAAAAAAAATACACAAGGAAAAATAATGATTTTTTTTTTTAATAATTAGGTTAGTATGGCTTAAATCAGAAGGCGTGGATGCCGTCTTCTGCACGCTCCTCGCCAAAACGAACAAGCGAAAGGTCCCCCGGACAGAGACGGGTCTCCCCCAGGCAGGACGCCGTCCACGCTCGCAGGCCTTCGGGAAACAATGGACAGTCACCTATTAAAAACTAGTTTCAACTAGTTTTCCAACAGTTATGCACCTTGATTTAGTCAAATCTCACTCTGAGAAATGCTTTCGAAGGGAACGAGGGAGCGAGAACAAAGAAAGTTCTGCACGTGGAAATGTTTGTGCAGAGGGTTTCGGAGCAGAGAAGACGTGCCTAGAGTCTGCGGCAGGGGCTGCCACACCATCAGCGCGGGGAGGTTCTTACGTGGCCCCGAAAATAGAGAAACTAAAAGAGCCACACCATGCTGATAGTTCCACAAGTGACACAAGCAGATTTCATTAGAACAATAGAAAACACTGTAAGGGCATGTGCAGAGAATGGAGGGGAATGCAGAAAAGGTATATACATATATATATATATATATATATATATATATATATATATATATATATATACAGGCTGTAGCACCTGTGCACACGGCCGGGGAGTAGGGCCGCAGCTCTGACGTCGGGCTGGCCTGAGTGTGTGTGTATATATATGTGGATAGATAGATAGATAGATAGATAGATAGATAGATAGATAGATAGATAGAGACAGAAAGAGAGAGAAGGTTGGCCAACAGGCATAGTGTGGTTATAAGTCGACTATCATTTTCAGATTTAGAGGCTTATGAACAGAATTCAAGGGTTTTTTGTTTTTTGGGTTTTTTTTGGTTTTGTTTTTTTGGTGTTTTTTTTTTGAGACAGAGTCTCACTTTGTTGCCCAGGCTAGAATGAGTGCTGCGGCGTCAGCCTCGCTCACAGCAACCTCCAACTCCTGGGCTCAAGCGATCCTCCTGCCTCAGCCTCTTGAGTAGCTGGGACTACAGGCATGCGGCACCATGCCCGGCTAATATTTTTTTTCTATGTATATTTTTAGTTGGCCAATTAATTTCTTTCTATTCTTAGTAGAGACAGGGGTCTCGCTCTTGCTCTGGCTGGTCTCGAACTCCTGACCTTCAGCGATCCGCCTGCCCCGGCCTCCCAGAGTGCTAGGATTACAGGCGTGGTGAGCCACCGCGCCCGGCCAAGGTTGTTTATGTGATTTGAAATATTGAATAAATGAGAACGAAACCAGCAGCGTCTCATGGATGGGTCTTAGAGGACGGGTGGAGGACAGGGCCCCTCCAGCCCCCGCTGCGCCCTCACTCAGCGCCACGCACGGCCGTAGCACCTGTGCACAAGGCCGGGGAGTAGGGCCGCAGCTCTGACATGGGCGGGCCTGAGCTCGAAGTCCCGCCCGGCCACCTCCAGTCTGCGTGATGCCGGGGCGCGACCGTGCTGTGTGGCTCCCTCCCCACCCAGCTCCTCCCTCCCCGACACCTGCGTCCAGGACACCTGAAGTCCAGAGACAGCCGATGCCGTCACCAAATCCGTCACACACGACTTGAGACCTTTCCCTTAAAGGTCAACGGCCCACTCCCAACCTTAACGCTTTACTACGCTTTTGGGAAATTAAGTAAACATTAAAAAAAAAAATCCCTCTATTTTGGACGGTGGGAAGAGACCCGCCTGGAAGCAGGGGGTTGCCGGGAGGGACCCGTGACTCTCCACAGTCCTGCAAACCTGTCTCTGCTCTGCGTGTTGTGCAGGATCCGTTCCGGAACTCAGGGTTAAGCTGCCTTTCAGCTTTGTCATCGCCGTGGGACATCTTTTCAATTGTGCGGCTCTCTTGAGCGCAAAAGCACATGGCCGCCCCTCTTTCTCAACGGCTCAGGCGCATTGTTCAGCCCTCGGGCCTCCATCCTCCACGACCTCACGCCGGTGCCCATAAAAACGCACCGGCCTTGGCTTCCTGTTTTCCCGGCACCGGCTCAGGCAGGAAATGCATCACCGCGTGCGTGGGCTCCACGCCGGCTCCCAGGCGGGTTTCTGAGTGGAGCCCCCGGCTTGCAGCTGCCTGGACCCCGATGCTCTCTGGGGGGCACCACGGTCCTTGAGCCATGGGGCCGTTGGGGAGTCGCCTGAGGCCGGTGGTGGCTAATCATCCACCCGTCATCCCCGGAGCTCACACAACCAATACTGAACAAGTGCAGACCACGATCTCCATGGGTTCCTGCCTCCAAGGAGAGGAGACTCCTGTGTGTGAGAGCGTGCTCCAGCTAGCTAGCGCCGCGTGACAAATCACCCCGAAACGTAGTGCCTGCAAACAGCGTTTTGTGATCGCCTGCACTCGCTTGCTGGGGCTGCTATAGCGAAATGCCACGCACCGGGCGGATCAGACAGGAGCTTGGCCGCTGCTCCAAGGGCGAGGGGTCTGCAGGGCCGGTTCCTTCCGGGGCCGTGAGGGAGACTCGGTGCCAAGCCCCCCTTCCTGGCCTCCTCTGGGGGTCTTGGGCACCTTTGGCGGGCTGTGGCTACCGAGGCAGCACCCCAATCTCAGCCGTCACCTTCACCTGGTGCCTTCCCGGGTCTCTGGGTCTCAGTTTCCTCTTCTCATAAGGACACCAGTCACACTGGACTAGGGCCCACCCTGATGCCCTCCCTTGAACTCGATTGCCTCCGAGAAGACCCTATGACTACGTAAGGTCACGTTCCGAGGTGCCGGGGGTCAGGACTCCAGCGTATCTTTTGGGGGGGAGGACACAGGTCAGTCCGTACCAATCGGCATCGTTGCTGCCGTACTCCGGCTGCTGAGTTTCGGGGAACAGGGACTGAGACCACGCTCAAAGGGAAGAGAGTCAAGTCACGTGTAGGGTGGGAAACACTGCTGTACCCGTCTTTGGAAGGGGGGATCGGCCACGAGGTGTCGGAGCAGTGAGCAGATGTGCTGTCGTGCGGGTGACGGCCATGGACCGTTCCAAGGGAGACAAAGGCACCATCCTCTGAGCCAGTGTGAGCATCCTGGGAAGGCTTCCCGGGGGAGGTGAGGCAGGGCTGTAGGTGGGTGAGTTACCTAGGCAAGGTGGGGCGGGGGGGGGGCAGTCTCAGCAAAAGCCCCGGGTGTGCCAATCTCAGGGGGCGGGAGAAGCCCCCAGGCGCTGCAAGAGGCCGGTACTCCTCCAGACAGCAATGTCCTTCCAGCCCCCGCCACGTTTCCTCGGGCTCCCCAGCCCCCGAGTCACAACCGACAGTCCCGCCAGTAGTTTCTGTCTTGTGCAGCTAATCCAGACCGACGCATCGGCCGGCCTAGCGTGGTTGGGACCTACGGCAGCCTAACTATTTCGAAACGGACTCCGCATGTGTTTAGATCACAGGTTAACAAACCTCTCCCACGACGGGCCAGATGGTAAATACTCTGGCCGCTGCGGGGCTCACAGTCCCCCGCTGTGACCGTCCACCCCGGCTGCCGAGGCAGGGAAGCAACCAGAGATGGTGACAGGCGGATGGACAGACGGACGTGGCCGTGTGCAGGTGGAGCTTTGCCGACGGAGACAGGTAGCGGGCTGGGTCTGGCCCCTGCGCGGGCCGGAGTCTGCCGATCCCGGCCTAGACCGACGCTCGTTCCGGTCAGAGTCGGAGTCCCAGCTTCTGCCACTTAACCCCGTGTGACTCTGGAAAATACTTTGGGTTTAGGGGGCCGCCCAGTCTCTGTCACTACACGGCTCTGCCGTGGTGGAGTGGGCGAGACCCTCTGTGTCACCCAGGCGTGAACGTACATGGAGACCCGGATGTTGCCGTGTAGCATGCTGAGGGGCAAGGCACGCGGTCCAGCTGTGACCTCGAGCTGCCCGTGCCCGGGCCTCAGTCTCCCTCCACGTATAACGGGGATATCGATATCTACGGAGGAGCGAACGAGGGTGCATGAGCCCCGGCGATCGGCGTCCTCCCCTGAGGCTGTCTCTCCGGGGTCCCAGCAGACACCCTGCCGGGGGAGTCACTAGGCAGCTGGAAAGCCCAGGGGGCAGCCTGTGCCAGCCACCTCGCTGCCTGGGGACCCAGGGGGTCGGGCTTGGACCTGCCAGGCAGATCTAGAGCTCTTTGAGGACCCAGCCTCCGTGGGCCTGATTTCCCTCGTTCCGAGGCGTAGCGCACGGACCCCATTTTAACGTTTTTTAATCTGTGCAGCACTTCTCATCCGTCAATACCCATATTGATTCCCGTTGCCATGGAAACGGCCATCAAAGTGGTGGAAGAGTGACGGTGTGGAGATGCACTGACCGCACAGGTGGCCCCACGGGGACACACGCCGAGGTGGCCTCGCCGTCCGGCTGAGGACAGGGCCGGTCGTGGAGCGGGGACGGGCGTGCGGAGGTGCAGAGCCTTCACCCCGACGCCCTCTTCCTCCTCGGGGCCCGCGCTTCCTCGCGCCGAGCGCGCAGACGTGCCCTCCCGAGCTGGGGAAGGCGACCCGAGTGGGGAATGTGACATTCCTTTCAGGCACACGGGTTGTTTTACGGCCCTGCCTGGGAGGACTTCAAACACACGACGGCTCCCCATTCAAAGGCTTCCTGTTATAAATCCACTGCTACACCTCAGGTACTGGGTGGGGTGGGGGAGGGAGAAAAAACTAGGATCCAGTGAAAACTGGTTGAAAAGGCTCTAAAAATACTCTTCTTGTGGGAGGAGCAGGGCCCGGCCGGGCCGAGAAGGCGGGCGCAGCACCGCCCCGTGTTCGTCTAGGGTGTTTGGGGAGCGTTTGATACCTGCAGGTGCGAATACGATTGCTGTTCTAAAATCTTGGATGCTTTAACATATTTTTGTTTTTAATTTGGAGATTGGTTGAGAACTAAGTGCATGAAAAAAAAATTGAAATGTAGGTGGATTTTTGCAATCGGACCTCCTCACCTTCAAGACGAGAAAGTGAAGATTTGCACACTCAAGAGAGTGGGGTCTGGCCCACGGCCCCAGGACAGCCCCGCCTGCAGGTGCGAATGTGTTTGCTGTTCTAAAATCTTCGATGTTTTAAAATATTTTTGTTTTTAATTTGGAGATTGGCTGAGAACTAAGTGCATGAAAAAAAAATTAAAATGTAGGTGGATTTTTGCAATTGGACCTCCTGAACTTCAAGACGAGAAAACCAAGACTTGGGTGTTCCAGAGAGTGGGGTCTGGCCCACGGCCCCAGGTCAGCCCCGCCTGCAGGTGCGAATACGTTTGCTGTTCTAAAATCTTTCATGTTTTAAAATATATATATTTTTAATTTGGAGATCGGTTGAGAACTAAGTGCATGGAAAAAAAGTTTTAAATGTAAGGCCGGGCGCTGTGGCTCACGCCTGTAATCCTAGCTCTTGGGAGGCCGAGGCGGGCGGATTGCTCAAGGTCAGGAGTTCAAAACCAGCCTGAGCAAGAGCGAGACCCCGTCTCTACTAAAAATAGAAAGAAATTAATTGGCCAACTAATATATATATAAAAAAAAAAATTATCCGGGCATGGTGGCGCATGCCTGTAGTCCCAGCTACCCGGGAGGCTGAGGCAGAAGGATTGCTCGAGCCCAGGAGTTTGAGGTTGCTGTGAGCTAGGCTGACGCCACGGCACTCACTCTAGCCTGGGCAACAAAGCGAGACTCTGTCTCAAAAAAAAAAAAAAAAAGTTTTAAATGTAGGTGAATTTTTGCAATCGGACCTCCTCACCTTCAAGATGAGAAAACCAAGATTTGCACACTCAAGAGAGTGGTGTCTGGCCCATGGCCCCAGGACAGCCCCGGCTGCAGGAGGGAGCCATGCTGCCCTGAGAAAGTTCAGAAAATTCTGGAGAGCCCAACAAGGAAAGCTGAAATGGCCCGGGACCCTGGCGTCCACAGACGGCCCCTCCGGGGTTGGGTTTCCCCTCCTTTCTCTGCGCCTGGATTGCTCTACAGACAGACAGCCACATACGGAGGACACGTGTGGACGCCTCGCACCTCCGACCGCACCTGCAGCCCAGGGCTCAGTCCCCAGCCAGCTCGGTCCCCACAGCTCTCTGCTCCTCCCCTGGGGGGTCTCTCCTGGCCAGGGAGCCTGCCCAGCCCCCACACAGGACACCCCCGGGGCAGTCCTCCTCCCGCAGGTGAGGAGTCAGGGCGTAAACACCGGTCATGGTCACTGCCGCCCCAAATCCTCTGCTCTTTCCTCTTTGGGAACTCTGGGCCAGACTCTAACTCCAGTGTCTGCATTTCCGGTGTCTGCCTGGGGGCTCCCTCTGCCTCCGGACCCCACCATACCCGCCCGCGCCAGGTCAGAAGCAGCAGGGAGCTACCGCCCCAGGAGCAGGTGGAATGAGGGAGCTGGGACGTAAATACACAGGTGGGGTAACTGAGGCGCAGGTTCTGGGAGGCTCCCAGAATCCCCGGCAGGATTAAGCGCCAGCCATCCACAGACGTCACCTGCTTGGCACAAACCCTCTCTGCGCTGCCGTCCTAGCTCTGTCCCACCTGGCGTTTTCTGCAACACCCCTTAAGCACCCCCCCTGGCATCTCAGGGCCACCTCCTGGGGGACCCCAAACTCGGACAACACCCTCAGTAAGGCAAGGCTCGGGCATGTTCCCTGGGGCCCCCAGAGGACCCCAGTGGGGCCGAGACCCAGTGGCCTGCTTTGCCCACCCTCTCGTTAACGCTCCTGCCTCAGTTTCCCCACTGCGTCTCTCGGGGTCACGTCCCAGATAACTCCCTGCACCACGCCCTCGTTGTGGGACCTGCTTTGGAGGCAGTCCAAACTCAGGTGGGTCCTGACGGCAACAGAGCAGGCGGACAGAGACAGGAACATGGGCATAAATACAGATGCTGGTACGGACACCGATCGGCGGAAATCTATACGGGCAGGAACATGGAGACAGGCACACAGGCACAGACAGATGGCGTGGACAGGGGCAGAGGTGCAGATCCAGGTGGATACAGGTGCAGGCATGTCAGTAGATGCGGCTGTAGACACGTGGATGTCGGCGGATTCCGGTAGAGACACGGAGAGATGGTGCGTGCTGTCGTGGCAGTGCCCGTCGCTTTCAGCTGATGTTCGTCCTAACTGGTCCACGCCCACACCTGCTGCTAAACCCTTCTACTCTCCCGAGCCCAAGGGCTGTCTCCACAGTGGCACTGGCCGCCCGTCCCGCGTTGCCACTTTCCAGTGGCCGCACGGATGCAGGGAAGCTAGGTCCCTGCCAACACTTGGAGCACTCGTCTACACGTCTGGGTCTTCTGTTCTAGCCACCCCGAGAGGGTGCAGCGTGACCCTACTGCGGTTTGATTTTCATTTTCCAACACAAGGCGGGGGTTTCGCCCTGGCCTATCCTCACGTTTGAGGCACGGCGACGCCACACCAGGGAAAACACGGGGGGAAACACATGCTCTTGTGTGCGGCGGGAACATTTTAGACAGCTCCCCCCCTGCCCGTATCAGCGACTGGGATTTTGCTCCCACCAGCGTGGCTTGAGCAGCGTGGGTACGATTTCCAGGGGGACAGAAAGCGCCTCGGTGCTAGGTTGAATTTACCTACCGGGACGCAAGCCTGTGCTTACCGGACGCCAGAATCCAGGTTAAACCCGAACGTTTCCGTCACCCTTCCCTCCCGCCCCTTCCCAAAGGGCCAGATGTCTGGCACCGGGCGGCCTGGACATCTGCTTGCTGGGCTGAATTTCTCAGGTGTCCTGCTCAGGTTTCACGTCACGGAGAGGCGAGCTCCGGGGCTGGGGGTGCCACACCTCACACCCCTACAGGGAGAAGCCGTCCCCGAGAGGGCCACGCCCGTCCCCTCCGAGGCACTGGGGCATCCGTCGAGGCGTCCGGGAAACGCAGGCAGCGACGGGGCAGGACGTGGAAGAGTTTCTCTCGCCGCCGGGTCGACAGCCCCCGAGTATCTCTTAGGGATTTTGGACGGCCACGGTGTGAAGCTAACCGTCCGACACCCGAGCACAAGAAGTGGCAGGCGAAGGGGCCCGTGCCCGGCCAGACGCGCGGCAGCGGCGCGCACGCTTCACCCGGTTCCCGGGGCCGCCGCGAACACACGCAGTTTCGGGACGGTCTGCTTCACGGCTCCCCTAAGTAACATTATCTTGTTAAAGACATTAACCCCGGGCCTCCGCTGTTATATATTTGCTTTTATTGTTTTCATCCCGGGGAGCGGCCCGTAGGAGAGGCGCTCCTCAGCCCAGAGCGGGTCGGAGGTCGTGAAAACACTGGCTTTCGAGGTGGCTGAACGGCCGTCTGGGGAGCGCACGCCAATTATGGGAAACAGACGTCGCTCCGCGGAACCTGCTTTTCAATTAAAAAAAACAATTTATGATACTTCAGGCATTAATAACCGCTTCATAGCTCGCTCTGCCCGACCTGACACAGCCTCAGGGAAATGCCCCTCCTCCCGTTGCTTTTCTTGGAAGGAGAAACTCTGCAGTTAGACACGGACTCTTCCAGCGGCCGAGGCTGTCCTGGCCGCACGTCCTGGGGAGGGGTCCCCTCTGCAGGGCTGCCGCCCCCCCCACCACACTCTGCCTCCTGCACCTCATCTCTCGGGTCCCCAGGCAGGCAGAGGCTGCAAAATAAATTTCCATTTTCTTATGTGGTTGCTTTGGAGGGGGCTCCGCAGAGTGTGGGCTCGGGGCTCCAGCAGGTCCGCATCTGGGATTTCCTCACCTGTATAATGAGAGATTCGGTGAGCTGCGGGGAAGATTCTAGATCACAAAAAGTGAAGGGGCCACGTGCCACGGAAGGTAACATCTTCACCCGTAGCTGATGCTTTTGGTTCTTCTATTTGGGGACCTCACTTGTTCCTTTCCCAATTGTACGATGAAAACTAGCACCAGCTGCTACTTGTGAGTGTCCTGGGCCCCTTGGGTCAATTCTGCCCCCCCCCAAATGAGGAAGCTGAGAGGTAGCGGCTCACCCCCACCCCCACCCCAGGGACCCCAGGCTGGCAGGACACAGAGACGGGTTTCGCGGGGAGGCTGTCCCACACCAAACCGAGTTCTCCTTTGCACACAGTGTCTTCCGCTTGCCCCTCCACTGAGCTCTTTGGAAACCTTCTCGGTGTTGGGACCGAGCTGTCAGCAAGCCTCTGGGGGCCACGCAGGAATGACCCAGGAGGAGTGGCTGTTCGTGGGCCCAGGACCCAAGCGCGGTGGGGCCCAGCCCAGCAGGGCAGGCGTGCCGATGGCCCGGGGCCTGCCCTGCTCCGTTCCCGGGTTCATGCCTGGTCACTTCAACATTCCTCTGTGAGATCACCTCTAAAGCTTTAAGACAGGCTTCTCAGCGCTCTCGGATTATACATCATTCCAAACGGCAACAGGGCAAATTCTCTACTCCCCTTAGCCTCATGCACAGAAGACCAAATACGCATCAATAATTTGGGGCTCTAGGGAAGAGTCCTTCTCAAGAAGTCTGCAGAATCCAGCCTCCCCATCCCACCTGCCTTTCCTTCTCCTTCCTCCTTCCTTCCCAGGGATCACAGATCGCTGGCTCCGCTTCCAGGTAATCGGAATGTTCTGCCTCGGAACATGGTCGGGGTCTTAATGGCCAAAAAGCCTCTAAGATCCCCAGAACCCCTGTTTAAAAAGATGATTCAAAACCCCGTCGATCCTGCTCAGATGTAGCTCTAGGAAGTGTAAATTCGTTCAGCTTTTCTGGAAGTCGACTGAGCAATATCTACCAAACCTGCAAGTATGAATAAACAGTGAGTCGGCTTCCCCGCTGCTAGGGGTTTATGGAAAGGAAATAATTGAGGATGTGTGCAAAGAGGGTCCGCTCTAAGATGTCCGCTGTGGTGATGTTTATCTAGATACTAATCGCTAAGGGATTGAGTCCACACAATCCCCGTTCCTGGGCAGGGACCGAAAATGCAGGGGAGGGTGTGAGGGGGGCTCTATGTGGTGTAATAAAAACACATTCCTGCTCTTTTGCTACATAAAACAGTATCAAAGCTGAGTTTAGCTTCGCCTCTTGGCCAGGGTGCATGCACGTGTGTGTATGTGCAAGACATAATTCGTGAGTGTGTGTGTGTGTGTGTGTGTGTGTGTCTATATGGTAAGAACACGGGTTCTGTGATCAGGCTAGCTGAGCTCAAATCACAGTCCTGTCACCTACCAGCTAAGTGACTTCGAACAAGTCACTTCCCCTCGGTCCAACAAAACAGGGATCATAGTAATGCATAACTGATAGAATTGTGCAAGGACAACGTGAGATAGTATATGTAAAGCCGTAAGGAGAGTACAGGCTAAATGAGTGCAGTAGGGCATGTTTCATTTTTTATTTAATTTGATTAATTTATTTATTTTTAAGAGACGGGGTCTCGCTGTGTTGCCCAGGCTGGAGCGCAGAGAGTGGCTATTCACAGGCGCAATCCCACTACTGATCAGCACGGGAGTTTTGACCTGCTCCATTTCCACCTGGGCCGGTTCGCCCCTCCTGGTGGTCCCCCACTCCCGAGAGGTCACCATATTGATGCTGAACTTAGTGCGGACACCTGATCGGCATATTGCGCTACAGCCCAGAACTCCTGGGCTCAAGCCATCCTCCCGTCTCAGCCTCCCGAGTAGCTGGGACTACAGGCTCGTGCCACCACGTCTGGCTAAACTATGTTTTTAAAGACAGGTCAAAGGCAGGGAGGAAGGAAATTTGCATACGCACAATAGGCACCTCTGAATGGGGAGGTTGCTCAAAATCTGTGTTTTTCTTCTTGGTTATCTGAGTTTTCTGATTTTTCCACTGTGAACGTGTATCACAGATGTGCATGAAGATGAGACAAAAGGTATTCTTAGGTAACAGGGAGAAGAAACATTTCCCATCCCTCTGACACAGCCGGCTCTGTGAGCAGAGGGAGCTAAGCTCCACGGGCCGGGACGAGGAAGTGGCTGTTGGGACCAGGTGAGGACAGCAGGTGTGGGGCGCGGAGACCCGGCACGGGTCACCGGAGATGCCTGGATCCCCGAGCACTTCGTGGAGCAGAGGGTCAGTGCAGCCCCGACCTGCCCGCCTCCAGGTCATTAAATGAGAGCGGAACTGCTGTATCATTCAAGCCTCTATTATTTGGGGTTTTTCTATGACGCACACGCTCCTCCCAACTAACGGAGTGTTGTGTTTGGTTTTCACCATCACCCTGGTAACCGATCTTGTCTTCACTTTAAAGAGGGGGAATCAGAGGCTCAGAGAAAAATTAAGTCACTTGCGCCAGCCTGTTCAGCAGGGAAGGCCAGAGCCGGCCGGGCCTCCAGCTACCCCCGAGTCTGTCCCTGTCACCGACGCCTCGGATCTGTGTCCCCCTGCCGCGCCCACCCTCACCCCTGCAGCTCGCTAAAGCCTAGCTCACAATGCCACTGGCTTTTTGTCATTTGAGGCACCTCCCTTTGTCACCATCTCCCTGGACTATAACTCGGGGTGAGGAAGCGTCTCCCAGAGCCAGCCCTGGGGACCCTGACCCCAGGGCTCGAGGAGAGGACTCCAGCTGGGACGCCCTCCTCCCACACCAGAGCGTGTTCAGCGTGACAGGCCAAGTGTCCAGGGTCACACTCTTCATTCTCCTGGCATTGTGAGGCCGCATGTCTTTCCACTGTGCCTGGCTGACTCCCAGGCTCCTTAAGGGATTGGGCTCAGATGCCCCTTCCTCCAGGAAGCCCTCCTGACTCACTCCACCCTGCTCCAGCTGCACAACGCCCCAGCAGAGCCTTGCCCCTGTTGTTCTGGTTGCTGGAGAGTGGCCCCGCTGGGACACAGGCTGGGCTGGGTGCTGTGCTCTCGTGTCCCTGGCCTCCTTTGAGGCACGTGGGACTCGGGGAATGTGTGTCAGAAATGCTCGTGAAGCAAGAGTGAGGGCTTCCCTTAGGAGAGTTGGATCCCAGGACCGTCAGCTCTGCCACAAGCCCTGGCTGCAGTGAACCTGCCGGCCCCGTACCTGGGGCCCCGCCCGGGGAAGACAGCCCAGACCTTCCGTGGGTGACGCCACAGACCGAGCACGTGGGCTGCTCACCCAGAGGTGGAGGTGTGTGGCACCCAGGGGTGGAGGACCAGCCTCCTTAAGGAAACACTCCTGGGTGCAATTGCCCCCCAAACACCAGGACGCCATAAATCAGAAAAACAGAAACTCACAAGGGACGATTGCTCTTGAGGTTCTTCCCTGCACGGACCTTCTGCTTCCGCGCCACGTCCCCGACAGACCTGCGGCCCCCACCCCCAGCAGGGCAAAGGCAGACGTTGAAAGAGAGAGGACACCTGGGGGAATTTTAAAATAGAAGCCAGGGTCGGGAAGGCCTGAGCTCATCTTGACTCGAGCAGGGTGCAAGGGAGGGGTGCAGGGTGCGGGGTACAGGGGAGAGGTGCAGGGGAGGGGTGCAGGGGAGGGGTGCAGGGTGCGGGGTGCAGGGGAGGGGTACAGGGGAGAGGTGCAGGGGAGGGGTGCGGGGTGCAGGGGAGGGGTACAGGGGAGAGGTGCAGGGGAGGGGTACGGGGAGAGGTGCAGAGGAGGGGTGCAGGGTACAGGGTACAGGGGAGAGGTGCATGGGAGGGGTGCAGGGTGCGGGGTACAGGGGAGAGGTGCAGGGGAGGGGTACAGGGTGCGGGGTACAGGGGAGAGGTGCAGGGGAGAGGTGCAGGGGAGGGGTACAGGGTGCGGGGTACAAGGGAGGGGTGCAGGGGAGGGGTACAGGGGAGAGGTGCAGGGGAGGGGTACAGGGTGCGGGATACAGGGGAGGGGTGCGGGGGAGGGGTGCAGGGTGCAGGGGAGGGGAGCAGGGGAGGGGTGCAGGAGAGGGGTGCAGGGTGCAGGGGAGGGGTGCAGGGTGCAGGGGAGGGGTGCAGGGTGCAGGGGAGGGGTGCGGGGGAGCCGGATGCCACCCCCCTTCGCGTGTGGCCTGGTCTTCCACACCCGGGAAGTGCTGGCCGCCTTTCCCGGCAGCCTTCCCGCTTAATAAAAGCCCTGTCATCGTGAACTTGATCGTGAGTCAACCGAGAGGCCCCGTTTCCCCAGCGCTCCCCGCGTTCGGCCCCGGAGCAGGTGTTTGCTGAGCCCGAGGTCTCTCTGCTTACATAACCCTTGTTCCATTTGGACGGGTGAAAAATCTCCCCGGGGTTTATTGTAAACAGGCTTATACGTTCGCCCAAACACGGAGACGAGAGGTCAGCGGATTATTCACGCACCATCTCTCCTCCCCACGCCGGGGCCTCTCCGCCCCGCCAGCTGCAGACGCCCCCCCCACCCCCCCGCCCCGGCCCACGCCCGCCCTCGCACCCGGCGCCCGTCGGGGGCCGGGCCCAGCTCTGCGCTGGGGGGCGCCAGTCACGTGCCCTGCTGGGGCAGCCATTCTGAGGAGAGGACGGGTGGGAGGCAATGTCTCGAGCCGCCGCCGAGAGGGGAAGCTTGCTCTCGGAAAGTTCACCTTTTAGGAGACGTCAGAAACGGGGCCAAGCGCTCTCGGGGAGGGGCCGGCGGGTCCCGTGCAGAGCGGGGAGGGCCACACGCTGCACCGCGGCCTGGCTGCCCAGACGTCCACACCCTGCCTTGAGGACGCCCCGCGTGTGCCTGCGTTTTGCACCCTTGAGAGAGCGCCGGCAGGCCCGTGTCACAGAGGGGAAGCTGGCGGGAGGGAGACCGGCCTTTGCTGCACGGGGCCTCGCGGGGCAGCTGGACGGGAGGCCGGAGGGCCCACCCCCCAAAGTGGCGCAGCCCGCGGCGGCCGGTGGGCGGGCGCCCCGTTCCCGGCCAGAGCCCCTGCGGCTCCCCGTGTCGAGGTGTGCAGGGTGGGTTTTGTTTGTTGCAGGGTCGGGGGGCTCCAGTTAGGTACCCGATACACCTGTGCACACGGCGCCAGGCCTGGCCCAGGACACCACCCGGAGAGACCGGCTGGGAGCAGTGTGGCCCTCAAGGTCCAGCCCCGACACCTACAGCAGCAGCAGCAGTGTCACCGGGCAGCTTGCCGGAAAGTCAAATTCTTGGGCATCTCCCCAGACGTCATGACACTCCAGGGGGCGGGGACAGGGGAAGGCCCCGCGTGCGTGATTTCTGGTGGTGACACGGCGCTTGCTGCTCGTGTGCTATCGAGCTTGGGAACCGCTGTCCCAGGCCAACGTCCGTTTAGCCCCAAACCCAGACGCAGAGGCCGGTAGCTCCCGTCCCAGCAGGATCGGGCCGGCTTTGCCCCAGAGCGGCTCCAGGCAGCAGCGGGAAGGGGCTGGAGGGGTGAACTCACCTCCTCCTCCTCCACCTTCACCCTCTGGGCCTTTGAAGTCGGGGACCTGCCCAGATGCAGAACGGGCCAAGGGGACAGTGAAGGCGGAACGCAGGGCCCCGCGTGTGCACTGAAGGTGCGGGCCTGGCCCGAGGCTCCGACAGCCGGCCCTGCGGGGCGCTGGCCACAGCGGGCCACCGTAGGAGGTCAGAGGGCGCAGAGGCAGGTTCTCGGGAGGGCTGCAAACTCTCTCCTCACTGCTGGGCAGCTTTGGGCAAGTTAGAAAGTGTCCCTGGGCCACAGTGTCCCCACCTGTGAAATGGGCGAGCCTGCCCCTGTGGGGCGCAGGGACTGATGTACCCAGAGCACCTGTCCAGGGAATGCCCCGCTGCGTCTCTGAAGCCAGGGGCAGGTCGGGGCCTGGCCTCCGGGAAGCCCTGCCTGGGGGCCGGCGCGGGGAAGGCTGGGGACGGGAGGCGGCAGTCATTTCCTGGGCACGTCCCGTGAGCTGGGGCTGTGCCTTGAGTGTCCCCTGGTCTAATCCTCACCGCCACACCCACTTTACAGAGCTGGTGGCCACACACCTCGGCCTTGCCTAAGATGGGGCTGGACCCCAACCCACGGGGTGTCCTGCCTCTGGCCCCCACCAACGCCCTACTCCAGGGACCTGGCGTCTTTGGCACAGACCAGCTCGCAGAAGGGAGAAGAGGGGTGCGAACTGCTGACGTAGTTAAAGAGGGCACAGGGAGGGGAGCCTCGCCCCTTACCACCTACTCAGACAGGAGCCGGGCAAGCTGTGCCTTCTCCCCAGCCTCAGTTTCCCTACTGTTGATGGAATTCACAAGCCTGCATCTGTGGAGCAACCCAGGGGTTGAGATGTTTGGATTCAGGAAGCCCCAGGTTTGGTCCAGGCTCCACCTTTCAACAGCTGCATGACTTGGAGAAGGTTACTCAATTCTGCCAGCCTCAGTTTCCAGGTCCATGCAGTGTGGGGCGATGGCACTCCTACCTCAGAGAGAGAGAGTGTGCCACACGCCTGGCCCTTAAAAGTCACTTCAACGATAGTACAAGCTGCTGTTGTTCCTGTGATAGTGACAGTGATGGTGATGATGGTGATGGTGATGGTGACAGTGATGATGATGGTGATGGTTATGGTGACAATGGTGACGGTGATGATGGTGATGGTGATGATGATGGTGGTGATGATGGTGGTGATGATGGTGATGGTGATAATGATAATGATGAGGATGATGGTGACATGATGATGGTGATGATGATATGATGATGGTGATGGTGATGATGGTGATGAAGATGATGGTGATGTGATGATGATGATGGTGACAATGATGATGATGGTGATGTGATGATGATGGTGATGGTGATGAAGATGATGATAGTGATGGTGATGAAGATGATGGTGATGAAGATGATGGTGATGGTGATGAAGATGATGGTGATGTGATGATGATGGTAATGGTGATGATGGTGATGAAGACGGTGATGGTGATGATGAGGATGATGATATGATGATGGTGATGATGATGGTGATTGGCCTCACTCTCCTTACAGACTGTGCACTCCAGCCTTGGACTCCATCCCACCGGAGCGAGCCCCCCCACAAGGACTGGAGGCCGCAGCGTGCTCTCCCTGCCCTCCCTCATCGCAGGTGGCCGGCCACACCAACTGCCGGGGGCGCCGCTGACCTGGCTCCCACCCAGCACCTTCACCCCGCAGCGTCCAGCCCGCCCCTAAGGCACTTCCTGGGACGGCCGGTCTCCTGGAATGTGCAGGGCCGGGCTGAGCTGGGCCTCTGCTCGCCCCACAGGGCAGCGTTGGTAAACACAGGAAATGCGGTTTTGCTCCCACACGACTGCACAGGACGGGACACGCTCCCTGCAGGAAAAGGGCCTGAATCCAGTCTCATAGCCGACCCCCTGGACGCCACATGCAGGTGGGAGCCGTCTCGGCCCCAGCAGGGAAACTCCCGGGCTCTGGAGGGGGTTTCTGGCACTCCTGGGGGGCGGTGACGTCACACTCCGAGGTCAGAGTTGCCACACGAGTGACAGAGACATCACCCACGCCCACGCCGGCCATTGGGAAACGCCAGATGGCTGCAAGGGGAGGAAGGGGCAGCCCCGGGCACTGGCACGGGAAGGTCCCGGATCACACCACCGCGTGACCTCGAACAGGCGGCTGTGCCTCGGTTTCCCCTTCCTCACATATCCAGCGAAGGTCCTGACAGCTCTTGTCTGGGAGGGCAGCTGCAGAGTCATGAGGGGCGTGCAGGACGCCTAGGGACAGGGCAGTGGGCAGACGGGAGGGTGAACGGACCGGGGGGCGCACAGTCGGAAGGATGGGAGATTCGGCCTCTGCCCTGAGCAAGCTCGGACCCTGCTGGAAGCACCTCCGCCTGGGCGGCTCCCTGTCCCCGCAGTGCCCGCTCCTCCTGCTGCCTTTTCATCCCCCGGGAGCCTGCTGCGCTCTGGCTCTGAGCCTGTCGCCATGGGACAGCCGCGTCCCGGTGGGGGCCCCAGTCGTGCACGGTGAAAACATTAAATGGACGCATTCAGACTAAATGCACGGGGCCCTGGGGCAAAGCCTGATTCCTGTAAAAGGAAATGATAATAATGATAATAATAATGGCGCTCTGGGAGGCCGAGGCAAGAGGATGGTTTGAAGTCAGGAGTTCGAGACCAGCCTGAGCATAAGTGAGGAACCTCCTCCCACCCATCTCTACAAAAAAAAAATATGAATAGGAAACATCAGCCAGGCGTGGTGGTGTGAGCCTGTAGTCCCAGCTCCCCAAGAAGCTGAAACAGGAGGTTCGGTTGGGTCCAGGAATTGGAGCCAACTATGAACTATGATGACACCACGGTACTACAGCCGGGGCAATAGAGTGAGACCCTGTCTCAATAAGTAAATTAATTAATTAAAAAAAAAAACCCATGGAGTGAGTGGTGGATAGAGGGATGGAAAGATGGACAGATTACCAGATGAAGTTAACACTTTAAATAATTTTTTGGAAAAAGTTAACCCTTTCTGGGCACTTCACTGTTGCAGGATGGCTCTGTGTGGCTGAATTGATCTTATATTTGACACAACCCCACCTGGCAACTTTGGTTGTCGCTCCCATTTTACAGATGGGAAAACTGAGGCCCATTGAGAGGGGGTTTTGTTTTTATTTTTTAAGTAATGTACGCGAGGACACAGCAGCTCTGCGTCAGGGCTCGGATTCGAATCAAGGCGGCCTTGCCCCAAGCTTGTGCTTCGTTATCGCCCGATGTCGGAGGTTAACTCAGTTTCCCTTCCTCCGTCCGGCACCACACGCCTGGCCTCGGTTGGGCCAGAAGCAGTGTCCCGAGTCACGACGGTCCCTTCCGGAAGGCGACTATCCCACCCTCTGGCCCAGAACTCACCCGGGAAACCGACACCTCGAGTGTTACCCGGAATGCCGGGGCCCCCTCGAGGGTGACGAGACCGCCCGCCACTCTGCCCGAGCCCAGAGGCAGCGGTCCCCAGCCGGCCGAGGGCTCCCACCGGACGCCAGCCGGGTCTCCTCCGCAGGCAGTGAGCAAGGGGGTGCTCACACGTGGAGGTGAGTCACCCCCAAACCCCGTGATAACAAATAGAAACAATGCCGGGCCTGAGCTCTGCTCTCCGCCAAGCGGCACGAACGGCGGCCGGGGCGGCTTGTGGGTCTCGAGGGCAGTTTACGAGGCCGTGGGGCCGAGCCGGGGGCGGGCAGTACGGCCGGTCCTCTTGTACCTGGGCCCGCGCCAAGCCTCCGCGGTTCGAAGGGAAAACCAACTCACCCTCATGCCCAGACACCACTTTCTTCGATGGCGCTCTCTGTCCACCCGATTTCCAAACCAACACTGCCCCGACGCTGTTCACCGGCTGTCGCCAACCATCTCCCCTCGCCCGTCCAGGTGGACTCACCTCCTAATGGGGGGGAGGGGGAAGAGGGGGTCACAGCTCAGGGAAAACCCTCCTGCTCAAATGTCTCTGTCCCAGCCGTGCCTTGGAAACACCTGGAAAGCTCTAAGAGCTCAACACGCCTAAGATTGTTCCAGAAACGCAGATGCAAATGGCTCCCGGGGTGGGGCCAGGAATTGGTGCTTAAAAATAACCACCCCCCCACCCCCCCGCTGGTAAGGGGAGGCAGGGGTGAGAACAGCGGCTGGTCCTGATTCACAGGCCTCAGAATTACCTGGGAGGGGGTCCAAGAGGGACATTCCCACCCACCAGCCCACCTCTGACTCAGTAGGTCTGGGATGGAGCCCGGGAACGGGCATCTTTTCTAAGCAGCTTCTTACGCAGGTGACAAGGAGAGTGTTTGGGAAATGCTGCCTGGCCAGGGTGGCTGGCTTGGGAAGAATCACCTGCAAAGGAGGGGACCCAGGCTGGTGCCAGCCTTCCCCGCTCTCACCCCGGGCTAATATTTCCCAGCCGTCTGCTTTGCCAAGCCCTCCGGCATAGCCCGGTGCCGGCTCCAGCCAGCCGGGGAACCACTCCCTTAGGAGAAGGAGGTGAAGACCCAGGCTGGGAATTTCCTGAAGACTCGTTCCCCGCTCACCGGCCGTGTGACCTTGGACACGGCGCTTAGCATCTCTGGCCCCGTGTCTGCAGGAGAACGTTGCTCTTTGATCTGTTGTGTGCAGTCCTTCAGAGCCGGGTACCTCCACCCTTGTGACTTCAGGTTTGAGAAGCCTCCAACCCAAGGGCGTAGGCGGAACGAGTTTTATCGCCCACCGGGTTGCAGATGGGGAAACCGAGGCTCACGGAGCTGTAACAGTGACTTGCCCAGGCTGATAAGGGTCAGGCCTTGGTCTGCTGCCCACCAGGTCTGGGACACCCTCTCCGACCCCACAGGGGCTGCCTGGGGCCCTAAGAAGTCCACGGAGGGCTTCCCAGCACCCCGGCAGGCTGCACCCAGCTCCCCGGGCAGGCTGCGGGTAGACACGTGTGTGGTCCCTTGAAGCCCGCAGCTGACACTGCACACGGAGCCGCTGGGGAGGGAGGGAGCGCTGCCTTAGGTTTTCACTGTGAAGTGTTCACAGCAGTCAACGCCCAGTGATCACCTACTGCTTGGGTCAAATGGGGGGCAGGTGGCCTTTGGGGTGGGGCCCGGGGTCTCCTTGAGAACACATGCCCCCTTTGGAGCACCCCACAACCCCTGCCTGCTCTGAGCACGGTCCCTGCAGGGGGAGTCCCAGTGGGGCCAGAGGGGCCCAGGCCACCACCCCCACCCTGCACGCAAAGAAGCTCATGTTTCTGCCTGCGAGGCCCCAGCTCAGTCCCACCTGGCAGGAGGAGAGGGCTGGGCGAAGGTGGGGGTTTCCTGGGGCTGGGGGAGCCTACCGGTGGCTCTGAGTGTGTTGGGGGGTCTTGGAGTAACAGATGGCGTTGCTGGCACCCTGGGAGACGTCTGAGCTGGGACTAGGGTGAGGAGAAGGAGGCATTTGCCTCTGTCACAAAATGTAAATGAATGCCAAAAAAACCCAGACATCAAGATAATACCTTAATTCAGCAGTCCTCAACCCCGCCCCCGCCAGCCTGGCCTAGCAGCAAAGCTTCATCTGTCTGTACAGCCGCTCCCCATTGCTCACTGAGCTCCTCCCTCCACCTGCCCTCCACCCCCATCCCATGGAAAAATTAATTGTCTTCCGTGAAACTGGTACCTGGTGCCTAAAAGGCTGGGGACCTGCTGTCTTAATGTGATAGTTTTTAAAATCAAAATTTTAAATAAAGACAGGATCTGACCCTGAGCTTGTACAACCCTGCCCCTCTGGCCACGCCCTAATCCTGGCCCTGGTTTCAATAAAACTTTATTTACAAAAACAGGCTGGCCAGTGGTGGCAGGCAGTAGTTTGCCAGTTTGGGTTTGTTTTTTTTAATATATATATATTATACAAAAATATTATTTATCATGATTACCAAGATTTTGGGGAGCTCTGTTAAATTTTGGTCCTAGTCCTGCCCCATTCCACATGCGTCTATGAATCTTCCCTGGCCTGAAACTCCCACAGTGAGATGCTGGTGAGACTCAGACCAAGGCCCCAGGGGGGGGGGGGGAGGGGTCCCTGCAGCCCTGGGGGGTGCTACTGCCCAAGGCAGCTCCTGAGGGCTCTCCTCTGCCCAGTGAGCCTGTATATTTGCAGAGAACATTCTCGAATCCATTGCTGCTGACAGGGCAGAGCCTTTGCCAGGGGTATTTGCATCAAAGCTTTCTCGACTTTAATGGTGTATGACATTTTTGAGACAAAATACAGTTTGGCTAATCATATTTTAATAGCCCTACCTTTGTGAGCAGCCTGGCTCGGAGTATATACAGTAATATTTTAATTTCTTAGCTCTGATGAGCAGCATTCCAACCAGGTATTCAGTTTCTCCATTTATAAATTTTGCTCCCAGATGTTGGATGCCAGGGAACCCTACGGAACAACTCCACAAATATAATATTTAATATTGGATGTCAGTTTGGGTGTTCCACTCAATTTCCTGGAAAGAGCTTGAAACTCCTCTTATTTAGGCCGAGTATCCAATCAGTTCCATACTCCGAGGCCCGGCCTGGATTGCCATATAATACCACATAACTAAGTTCTCTAATTTCTGAGATGCAAATTTGGAGCAGATGTAGAAAAAGCGTGTCATGTATTTCCAACTGCAGCAGTTATCGGGCCGAGCAACAGGGAGGGATAATTAGCAAGAGGCCAAGTTTGCGAGCGTGGCCCCCCCAGACCAGGAGGCTTCCTGTGGGGCCCACCGGACCCCCGGACAGTGAGGTGGCGAGGGTGGTGGGCTTGGTGTCCCCCATCAGCTCCCACTGGGGGAGGCAAAACCAGACAGGTGGGCCTGGAGCAGGTTCTGCATTTGACTTAGAACTTAAAAATATTAATATTGGGGTGCCACAGCGGGCAGGTGGCCAGCACGTAACCCCACCGCTCGGTTCAAATGTGAAGCTCAGGGAGTGTCTCCAGGCACAGGGTGTCGGGCTGGGACCCAGGCTTGCTAACTTCCTGGGTCCGGCTCTTGCTCAATTTGGGGGCAGAGGTCACTCGGCTGGGCTCTTTGCGACTCAAAGGAGTTTCTATTCTGGGTGATGGCTTCTTGGGGACTTTAATGCCTGCAGCTGAGGAAGAGACCCTGGCGTGCAACAGCCTGGCCAAAGCTCCTGGGCATGCCTCCGCAGGGCACCGGGGTGGCGTATCCCCGGGGGTGGGAGGCATCTTTTCTAAGACATTGCTCACGAACTCGTCGATGCCTCAGTTTCCCCCATCGCAAGGAGGAATGATTGCTCCTGCAGAGGATTCCCTCTGATGATAGAAACAGGGTGGAGGAGATCATAAAACAGGGGACTTGTAGCTCTGGGGGTCGGGGTGGGGGCAAGTTCCTGACGTTGGGTACTGCGGGCTGTTCTTGGTTTAAGCATCCTAGAAGCAAGATGATGACGTGTGCAAAACAGGCTCTCTGGGGCGGCCTAAGGAGGAAATCAGGGACTTGGAACTCAATCCGGGCCCAGCTCTCCTGGGACCTTGAGCAGCCCATGCCCTGCACTGTGCCTCAGTTTCCCCTTCCGTCAATGGAGGAGGTTGGGCACAGGAGCTCTCAAAGTCCCTTCTCTCCCCGCTGCCCCGGCTGAGGCTGGAGGAGTGGACGAGGGCCCTTCGTCCTTTGCCTGCCAGGAGAGGGGACCTCCTGTCCCCAGAGCGTGGGGGCCGAGAGTGGAAATTCAGGAGCCGCAGCTACGACACCCGCCATATTGGGGAAGTGCGTGGGTGTCTCCCGCCTTCCGCCTCTTTCACTCTCGGCCTGGCAGGGCTCAGGAGCATCCTTCCTCCCCCTGCAAGGGCGTCGGGTCTCCCTCCCCTTCCCGCTCCCCTCGACCCTTCCCTCCCTCTTCCCGGGCACACGTGCAGCTCAAGCTCTGCCGGGCCATGGGCCTCGCAGCGGGAAGCAAACCACCCAGTTTCCCCGTTGTCAGAGGGTCTGCTGCTCGCTGGATTGCAAAAGAGGATCCTCCCACACAGCTGTCTGCAGAGCCAGCCCCAGGGGCAGGGGGCAAATGGAACGCAGACAGCAGGGTGGACAGCAGGGCGGGGTCACCTGCTGACTCGCTGGGCAGGGCCCAGACCGCTGCAGTCGGAAAGAGGGCCACGGGCTGCCAGAGATGGGAGAGCACCAGAGGGCAGGGACCGTCACTTGGAGCCCCCACTTCTCGATGCGCTCGGTCACCCTGCCCCCACAGGCCTCCTCGTGCCTGCAGCTCCCCCCGCCCAGCGCCCCACCTGTCGTCCCCTCCACGGTAACGGAGCCCTGGCGTTTACTGGACGCGTGGCCACCCAGACAAGAAAGGACATCTCCCAGCCTCCCTTGCAGCTAGCTGTGGCCATGCGACTACATCAGGCCGATGAGATTATGCAGAGTGTGGTGGCCCCTTCCCTTAAAAAGCAAACAGAAAACAGCCCAGCGGACCCAAGGCCCCTGCCCTTTCCTCTTTCCTGCAGGTGTCGGGGCTGAAGCTCAAGTGTCACCTCCAAGAAAGGTGCTTATGGGCAGCGGCCCCACCTGAGCGGTAGAGTGACAAGATAGAAGCAGCTTGTCTCAGAGGAGGAGGCATCACGCTGCCCTGGTCTGCCTGCCTGCAGCCTTTGGCGAGGAGGAGAAACCAAATCCACCTTCTTTAAGCTACTGTGCCTTTGGGTTTCTATTGCTTGCAGCTGCAGGACAGGTGAGAGGTGACGGCAGCATGCCCTGGCGCAGGTGCACTGGCTGCACAGATTTGCTGCCAGGGGAGGAGAGGAGCCCCGGGCCCAGGCTTGGGGGATGGGGAGGCCTCAGGGCAGGTGTCTGGGCTGTGCCCTGCAGGGCGTGCAGGCCAAGGGCAGGCAGGTGGCGGGGGCCTTTCAGGGGGAAGGCGGGAGGAAGCTCTGTCTGTCTGGAGACGCTCCAGGGCCTTGGGGTGGCAGGGGCTCTGGCTCTGCATCTACAGAAATACCGAGGGCCTTATCCTTGATCAAAGGAAGAGGCTAATTACTTGCAACAAAATGCAAGGTCATCTGCTGCCAGGGTGGAAATGTTGCCTCCTGACTTGAAAGACCAGTAAAGACCTGAGTTTGGGCTGCTTACAGATCTGCACGTGCAGAAATCCTCCACCCTCACCTTGTCACCTTCGCCTTGCCAGGGGCAGCTCCGGCTGGGTGGCGTGCCATCCCGGGTCCCTAAGCCCCGGGCCAAGCGGTCAGGCCCTCTCCTTGGGTTCAGACCGTCCCCTTCTCTCCTGGAGGCCAGCAAGGCCCCAGAGAGCCGAGGACAGGGAGGGGCCGGAAGGAGCCCACCCCCCTCCCCCCATCCCCGTGGGCGGGTGCTGGGCTGGCCCATCCGCGACACCGACCTGGAAGTCCCGGCCAGACACCGAGGCAGCACCACCGGGACTTGGCATTCCCAGTCTGTGCCTGGCTCGGGGAAACCACTTTATCAGATGAGCCTGATACAAATAAACCAACGACTCCATGGCCTCGGGGAGTCCTATTGTTTTCACGCTGAGTCAACACATTTCTGGTTGTATTTCTGTGCAGAGAACATCTGCTTCCCAGAATCTCTAGGGTTTGTAGCGGTGCATGCACCCAGAGAGCTTCGGTCTCTGATGTTCCTGATTCTCGATCCGTGGGTTCCGTGCCACGTTAGCTGCCTTTTGGGTTCTCTCTCTTTACTCCTCTTCTCCGAGGCGGGCGTTCCCCGGGCAAGACAGAGCCCCTGGGAATGACGTACCCGGGGCCCGGGGGGCAGCTGAGAGCCGCGGCTGCTGGTTTCCTGACCGAGCGCCGGGTACAGGCCGTGTCCAGCGGCGCTCGCTGAGAAGCCTGCTCCCCTTCCTCTGGGCGCTTACCTGCCCGCGTGGCAGCGAGGTAGAGTCTGCGGGATGAACACAGGGACATGCCAGCACCCACCTGCCGAGTGGCTAAAATCCCAGACTCCAACACCAAATGCTGGTGGGGTGCAGGGTGCCAGGAGCTCTCCCTCTCCGAGGCTGGGGTAGGAAACACACAGCCGGTGTGCAGGACAGCTTGGTGGTTTCTTACAAAACCAAACACACTGTATCCCAGGGCCCAGGAATTGTGCTCCTGGGTGTCCACCCGAATGAGTTGAAAATTTACCTCTAGGCAAAAACCATGCACACGATGTGAGTAGCAGTGTTATTTATTTATAATCGCCAAACCATGGAAATAGCCAAGATTCGGTAGGTGGGTGGACAAACAAACGTGGCACCTCCGGACAGTGGGCTGCCACTCAGTCATACAAAGAAATGGAGTAGGAAGCCAGGAAAAGATGTGGACAAGCCTTAAATGAGTATTAATAGGCCGGGCCCGGTGGCTCGTGCCTGTAATGCTAGCACTCTGGGAGGCCCAGGCAGGAGGATCGCTCGAGGTCAGGAGTTCAAGACCAGCCTGAGCAAGAGCGAGACCCCGTCTCTACTAAAAATAGAAAGAAATTAATTGGCCAACTAAAAATAGATAGAAAAGATTAGCCGGGCATGGCGGCGCATGCCTGTAGTCCCAGCTACTCGGGAGGCTGAGGCAGGAGGATTGTTTGAGCCCAGGAGTTGGAGGTTGCTGTGAGCTGGGCTGACAAACGCCAGGGCACTCTGGCCCAGGCAACATAGCGAGACACTGTTTCAAAAAAAAAACAACAATGCATATTAGTAAGTGAAAGAAGCCAGTCTCGACAGGGCTACGTATTCTACGATCGCCGCTGTGTGACATTATTTAAAAGGCAAAACTATGAGAATAGCAACAAGATCCACAGTTGTCTGGGTGGGGGCTTTGGGGGCAGTGAAGCTACTCGGTGTGAGGCTGTCATGGCGGGAATATGTCCTGGGACATTTGTCACTGGAACCGTGTAATGCACAGTGACCCCTAATGTAAAGTATGGGCCTTAATTAATAACAACGTATCGATATTCGTATCGACACTAGCTCATCAATGGTGACAAAAGTGCCATGAGATACAGATAATAGGAACGCCCGGGAGTGGGGTGTGGTGCAAAGGGGTTATGTGGAAACGCTGTACTTTCTGCTCAATTTTTCTGTAAACTTAAAATTGTGCTAAAAAAAAAAAAAGTGTGTTGGTTAAAGACAAAAATGTTCTAGGCATGTGACGGATGCCACCGACCAGCAGCCCTCACCGTGCCGGCGACGCTGGTGCCGTCTGCAGGGACGTCCGATCCCCGGGCAAGCTCGCCAGCCACAGAGCGAAGGCAGGCTCCGGGGTCTGCGGCCACACACACAGCCCCATCCGGCTCTCTGGGGACGAAGCGGAGAGCCTGGAACAGCCTGGAATGTGTGCTCGGGAAAGAGGCAGGAGAGAGAAGAGTCCGGGTAGAGAAGGGCACAGTGCCAGAGTCCCCGAGCAGAAAGTTCTCCGTTCACATCTCCGAGAACGTGTGTCCGGGCAGGACGGTGGCCGTGGTCCGTGTGTGTAAGCGGGCCACTCTCTTCACACGGTCTCTTCACACGGTGCATGGTGTATGAAACACCGAGGCCGTGGGTTCTGCGGACGCCTGGCTCCGACGTGGTCCCCTCGCCTCGGCAAACGCTGCGTGTGGGTGTCACATGAGACAGAAAACTGGTCTTCGGGGCAGGGCAGCTGAAGCGCGTGTTAATTGAGCCACAAGAAGGACGTTGACCAGTTTACTACAGGAAAGAAAATCACAGCTCACCACATTAAAAAATTGTATATATAACACAAAACTTGCACTTTTAACCATGTTTAGGTGTAAATTTTAGAGGCATTAATTACTTTCACAATGTTGCCCAACCGTCACCACTACAGTGTTTCCCCGAAAATCAGATCTGCCCATAAGATAAGCCCTGGCAGGATGTCTAAGCATGTGCGCAATAGAAGCCCCGCCCCGAAAATGAGACCTGGCGACGGGCGTGGCTGCGCAGCGCGTCTGCACGACCCGTGCGTGTCGTCGCGGAGCGGGAAAGAAGACGAGCAGCCCTTCTCATCCGCCCCGTGAGAGCTCCGTGGCTCCACGTGAGAGATCGGGGCCGATGGTTCTAAAGGAAACAGAGTCGCAAGAAATTCAGGATGGAACTCGGGGTTTGGAGAGTGATGATGATGTTCCAGAAGAAGACGACTTAATTATATTTGAACAAATGTAGATGGTTGTGCCATACTTTAAAAAAAATAACACATCCCCTGAAAATAAACCCTAGGGCGTCTTCTTGAGGAAAAACAAATATAAGACCCCGTCTTATTTTCAGGGAAACATTGTATCTAGTTCTGAAACTTTTCTGTCTCCCCAAATGGAAACTCCGTAACCATCAAATAGTTAAACAACGACTCCCTGTGTCCCCCTCCTGAATCGATGCTGTCTCTGCACTTGACCACGCTAGCCCTCCCGTGAGGGGCTCAGACGGTGCTTGTCCTCTCGCGTCGGCGCGATACTCCACCTAGCGTGACGCATCAGGGCTCCGTTCTTTCCACGGCTGACTCGAATTCCACTGTGTGGACAGACCACACTTGCGTGTCCGCCACCCACTGATGGACGTTGCTTCCGCCTTTGACTGCCGTGGGGCCTGCTGCCGTTACCACGTGCGCGCAAGTCTTCGCGTGGACGCACGCTTTCAGTTCTCTCGGGCAGAAACCTAGGAGTGGAACCGCTGTGTCACAGGGTAGTTCTATGTTTAAAGCTCGTAGCGTTTCAAAAACGGTGTCTAAATCAGATAAAGGATGTGGTGTGCAAATATTAAAGAGACTTCTGCTTCCGGTGGCAACAACATCAGCCAAGCTGCAGCCGCAACACACCGCGGGCTCGCGGTCTACGCAGGGGGCGGGCTCAGGTTTCTATGGCCGCAATTCCTAGCGTGTTCACACCAGCACCTGGGGCACCTGACGCTGTCGTCTCCGCTGGACAGACGGGAAAACTGTCCCAAAGCTAGTAATGCCGTCAGCGGTGGAGCCCAGCCCTGTCTGAGCCCACAACTTACGCTCTTGCCTGCCGTGTTGGAATTCCGCGTGGCTCTGTGGATTGGAGAACGACAATGACGGTGGCTAGTGAGGACGCAGCGCCTGTCCTCACCACCGACAACGCTGTGCTGTGTGGTTCTCCAGCACTTGCCGGCCCGAGAAACGCATTCGGAACTCAGGGCACACGGGGCAAGATAATGCAGAGGGCATGACTCTGCCTGACTCGAACCGTGCCCGCCCCGGACAGAGCGGTACTGAGCGCTGGCTTTGCTGTTCTCATGCAAGATTTTCTTTTTTTCAGACAGAGTCTCACTCTGTTGCCCAGAATAGAGTGCCGTGGCATCAGCCTGGCTCACAGCAACCTCACACTCCTGGGCTCAGGCGATCCTCCTGCCTCAGCCTCCCGAGTAGCTGGGACGACAGGCAGGCACCACCGTGCTCGGCTAATTTTTTTTATGTATATTTTTAGTTGGTCAATTAATTTCTTTCTATTTATAGTAGAGACGGGGTCTCGCTCTTGCTCAGGTTTTGAACTCCTGACCTTGAGCAATCTGACTGCCTCGGCCTCCCAGAGTGCTGGCTGGGATGACAGGCGTGAGCCCCCGCGCCCGGCCAAGGTTTGATGAAACACGAGGACAGGTCAGATCCCACGTGGGAAGGGAGGGGCTGGCAGACAGGTGCAGCCCAGCACGAGGGTACCAGTTCATACCGCCCACCTTGCCGCCCCACCTGCGTGCGTTTCGTCATTCGGACAGAACGGGACTAGCCTGCATTTAGAATTCGTCCAGTATCCTCTACTGTCCCATCACATGCTCTGGTTGTCACCAGATAACAACATTCAGAACGTGTAAGACCAATATAGACAGTTACTCACCCAAAGATGCTTAAAAAGTCTCCTGCAGGCCGGGCGCTGTGGCTCACGCCTGTAATCCTAGCACTCGGGGAGGCCGAGGCAGGCGGATTGCTCGAGGTCAGGAGTTCAAGACCAGCCTGAGCAAGAGCCAGACCCAGTCTCTACTAAAAATAGAAAGAAATTAATTGGCCAACTAATATATATATAAAAAATTAGCCGGGCATGGTGACGCACGCCTGTAGTCCCAGCTATTTGGGAGGCTGAGGCAGGAGGATCACTTGAGCCCAGGAGTCTGAGGTTGCTGTCAGCTAGGCTGACGCCACGGCACTCACTCTAGCCTGGGCAACAGAGCGAGACTCTGTCTCAAAAAAAAAGAAAAAGTCTCCTACGAGTCAACACGACGTCACATCCTGCTGCCCCCCGAGGTTCACGTGTTTGCAAATAATCGCCTGGTGCCCTCCTAGGCCCCCGTCCTGGGGATGCCGAGGGGGGAGACAGGAGAGGAGGGCTGCCCTGGGAGGCTTCCCCAGCAGTGACCAGAGGCTGGCCAGCGCCGGGTGGCGGGGGCGGTCCGGCCACTCTACCGCGTGACGATGCGATTCGGCGCTGTCAATAAAAGGATAACGCCGGGCTGTGCTCACTCCGGCCTCCTCGGACGGGTCCGCCTGTCTGCGGATTATTAAATTACATGCGTATTTAACCGAAAACAACCATCTCCTCGCTGGTCTCAGAGGGCAAACGTAGGGGAGGTATTTTGATTCTGTCGTAGCTTTAAAGCTAAACACCAAAACCTCGTTTTTTCATCTCCACGTTGATTCTGCCGCAGAAATACACACTGCGGTGTGCTACAATCATTGCCCGACCATCGGAGCCTCAGATGTACTTGTAGGTATGTTTATTTGGTTTTCAGCTGCGTCTTCCCCTTAACAATCAGGATCACATGTCCAATCTCAAAGGGGAGGGTGATCCCGGCCGGCATGAGAATTTGGCAAACGCTACGATCGGTTTAACGTCAACAAATGGCTTCCACAGGAGGATTCGGAATTTTATACTTTGCAAAAAAAAAAAAAAAAAAGATAGTTTTGTTGTTGCTGTTGTTGCATCCCACATATTGTTAGGAACAAACTATTTTATTTGAAAAAATAAAAATAAGAGCCCTGCCTTTTTATGGGCAAACTAGTTCAGCTCTGTGTATATTACGCCACATGAAAGCAGTTTTGCCTTCGTTTGCGGCTGCCTGATTACAAAGACAAGATCTTTAATTAAAATCGGTTTGGTTGTGTGTATTTCTTTCAAAGAAAGCCATCGAAATAGCATTTGTGACTCATTACCTTCTTAACAGCGATGCTATGCCGTTTGTCTCGTTACCCAGCCCGTTTGGACGGGGACGCTGCCCTTGGAGGACCGGGGACTGTGCCAGGGAGGGGCCTGTCTCCCCCTGCAGTGGCTTTCTGCAGCTGTGGCTTTGACCTGGGCAGTGAGTTTGGGTCTGACCCATTATTCTGAGGGCCAGGAAACCTCCGGGTCCGAACTGAGCTCGGGAGGGCAGGGCCGAGGCCGCCTCGAACCAGCTGGCATCGTTTGGGGGGAGGCCCTGGCCCGGGGGAGTGGGGGGCACCAGGGATGGCCCGCTCAGCCCCGGCGGGAAGGCAGGGGGCGGCCGGAGCTGATTTTCTCATTATCCCCAGATGCTCAGGGTGGATTTGGGAGTCACATGGCTTTCGGGAACCGTTTCCAGCCCAGGAACAAGATTGCCTGGATCCGAGGGCTGTCTAACATGTTAGCAAAATTAGTGCTTAGCAATATTTTTGAGAATCCTGTGGTTGGGCGTTTTGTGTTTTTTCCTCTGCCAAAACAAGCTTGCTAACTTCTTTGCCTCTCTGTGAGCTGCAGAGGCAGGCGAGGGGGCTCCAAATCATTTGCACATTTCACTTCCACGGAGCCCCGGAGAGCACGATCCCAGAGGCCGGTGACGGGAAGCCAGACTCCTTGGGCATGGCTGTTGATGACAGGGTGACCCAGGCTCACCCCCTCCACCCTACACCTCCGTTTTCCACCTGACCCCAGCGGCAGCTGCTCCTTCCACCTCCTCTCCCCTGAGCAGAGAGATTTTAAGAATTGAACCGAGGAAATTTGAACCTTTGACGTTCATAAGTGCACATGGCTATTTTGCACTCCCCCCTGCTCTCCTCCTAGGCAGGACTTGCCATATACCAATCCCTTGGGCAAGTTGCGGTGACGAGAGCTAAGATTTAATGAGCATGTACTATGCACCAGGTCCTGGGCTCTACGCTTTGTGTTCACTGATGCATTTAACCCTCATGATAACCTGAAACCAGATGGCTAAGGTTGAATCCTAGCTCTGCTGAGCTGTGTGGCCTTGGGCAAGTTGCTTAACCTCACTGGGCCCCAGAAAGACTTACACAATGGGGAAAATAACGTGACCGTCCTCAAAATGTTGTCAAGTCAATGGGATTAAATATCCAAAGCTCTTGGCCGGGCCGGGTGGCTCATGCCTGTAATCCCAGCACTCTGAGAGGCCGAGGAGGGAGGATGGCTCAAGGTCAGGAGTTCAAGACCAGCCTGAGCAAGAGCGAGACCCCATCTCCACTAAAAATAGAAAGAAATTAATTGGCCAACTAAAAATATATAGAAAAAATTAGCCGGGCATGGTGGCTCACACCTGTAATCCCAGTACTCTGGGAGGCCAAGGCAAGAGGATTGCTCAAGGTCAGGAGCTCAAAACTAGCCTGAACAAGAGCGAGACCCCGTCTCTACCATAAATAGAAAGAAACTAATTGGCCAACTAAAAAATATATAGAAAAAAATGAGCCGGGCATGGTGGCGCATGCCTGTAGTCCCAGCTACTCGGGAGGCTTAGGCAGGAGGATCGCTTGAGCCCAGGAGTTGGAGGTTGCTGTGAGCTAGGCTGACGCCACGGCACTCCAGCCCGGGCAACAGAGTGAGACTCTGTCTTTAAATAAATAAATAAATAGATCCAATGCTCTTAAGGGTGTCACTGGGTGTGTGACGAGCCCCCTCCCAGCGTCAGCTATAACTCCCCATTTTCTGGGGGCAAAGTAACTGCCCGAGAACACGCAGTGAGTCAGCAGCAGAGCTGGGACTTCGGGGCGAGACACCCAGGCTTGTGACCGCTAGGCCAGAGCGCCCGGTACAGAAGCCGCAGCTGCACAGCGCCGCCACTATTTGGGGGGTCTTTGCACAGAGCCTCCTCGCGCCAGCCAGCGATTTCCTCAGCCGCTGGGCGTGGCTGCGCACACGCGCACCGCACACTGAGCTTCCCGGAGGGCAAGGCCCGTGCACCGGGCACCTGTGTGTGAAGGAAAATATTAAATGACGAGTGTTCACTGTCATCCCCCACCCAGCCTTCTACGAGAGAAAGGAGGTTGCCTTTACCTGGCCGATTCCCCGGCCAAGGTGTGCTGAGCGGGCAGGTGGGGCAGGTGTGACCGGGTGGGAGCAGGTGCAGCAGGGGGAAGCTGGGGCAGGTGAGGCAGGTGGGGCAGGTGGGGCGGGTGGGGCAGATGGGGCAGGTGTGACCAGGTGAGACCAGGTGCAGCAGGGGGAAGCTGGGGCAGGGAGAGGCAGCACCGTGCGTAACAGCCAAGATGTGGGACCACCCGACGGCCGGGCGGCGGTGGCGCTTGGTTAAATAAACCGGGATGAAACACCACGCCACTGCCTGGGCAGAGCTGGAGGGAGAGGGCGACGTTTGTGTGCCGGCAGGGCGAGGGGCCAGCGGCACCGCCGTGGGAAGCAGAACCTCGCAGGAGTGTGTACGATCCGCTAACTCTGACGGGCGGGCATACCAACACGTATGACTGCATTCTCTTTCGTGTGCATGAGGAAACTCTGCAAGAAGGAAAGTGGTTCCCCGTGAAACGGGCAGGGAGAGGAGCTGACGAAAGCTTGGCAGGCGGGAGTGAGCCACAGGCACCTGCGTGTGCACATGCGAATCTGCACAGACATCCTGACCTCTGTCATATATCATACATTTAATTAATAAACATGTATATATATGAACTTATTTGCATAGGGGAACCTGTGCACACCTAATAACAGAGTTGAAAATGCCATGAAGCGGAACATTTTATGGCCGTAAAGAAACGCACAGTCCTAACTGGAGATTTCACATCCCACTCTGGGTAGCTCATAGAGCGATAGGCAATAAAAAAAAAAAATCAGTAAAAGTGCACGAGATTTGAGCAGCGCCAGCAGCCCCTCTGACCAAGTGGGACTTACGGAATACTCACCCTGCCAGCGTGGAAGGCTCGCTCCTGCTGAGCGCACGAGATGTCCACCCAGACCGGCCTCGTGCTGACCGCGGACAGGCCGGGCCCCACCGCAGAGGACGGAACGGACGGAGTATGTTCTACGGCCACAGCGTCTGAAAAAAAATCCGAAATACTTGAACATGAAGGAAGACACGTCTAAATAACCTGAAGGTCCCAGGGGAGACCACGCAGGACAGGGGGTCGGAGAGCAGGAACACTCAGGCCGCCAGCAACCAAACGCTGGCTCAGCCGAGCACGTGTGTTCTCCGAGGACGAAGAGCTCGCCGCCAGCCCCCGCCGTCCAGAGGAACACGCCTGGGCGCCGTCGCTGGCCCGGACGAGGTGGGGCTTCCCGGGGCCTCCCTCTCTAGCGCCGGCCAGAAGCCCAGCCTCCCTGGGCTGTCCACCCCACCAGCTTCGTGCCGCGGCGGGCAGGGAGGGTGACCCTTCAGCCTGGTCCGGGAACCATTCCGTACGCGAAAATAGAAGCTGTGCTTTTATCCGAGGAATAGGGGCATAATCACCAAATGCACATGAAATCACTTAAACTCTGGGAGCCGACAGAACCCTTGGTTTAATTACACAGTGGGGCTGTGTTCTGCTAAAAACAATTGCATTATACATCTACACGCACACACATGCACACACCCACACACATACACACACACATGCACACACCCACACATGCACACACCCACACACATGCACACACCCACATGCATGCACACACCCACACACATACACACACATGCACACACCCACACACATGCACACACCCACACACATGCACACACCCACACATGCACACACCCACACCCATGCACACACCCACACACATACACACACATGCACACACCCACACACATGCACACACCCACACACATACACACACATGCACACACATGCACACACCCACACACATGCACACACCCACATATGCACACACCCACACGCATGCACACACCCACACATGCACACACCTACACACATGCACACACCCACACATGCACACACCCACATGCATGCACACACACACACGCATGCACCCACCCACACATGCACACACACACACACATGCAGACCCTGCCCAGCCTCCAGGAACAGCCAGCAGGACTTTCTTACCCCACCCACCCTCCTGCTCTGAGATGGGAGGATATATTTGGCCTCTTGCGGGATGAAGATATTTTTAAGTTAGATATTTGTTTACACGGTTCAGTATTCCAAAGTCCACAAGGACAGAGCATGGATTTCTTTCCTTCTGTCCTTTCCCCAGGCTGCCCAGCCCCGCAAAGGCACTGGGGGCTCCTTCTCTTGCATGCCCTTCTTCTTTTTTTTTTTTTTTTTTTGAGACAGAATCTCACTCTGTCTCCCGTGCTAGAGTGCCGTGGCGTCAGCCTAGCTCACAGCAACCTCCAACTCCTGGGCTCAAGCGATCCTCCTGCCTCAGCCTCCCGAGTAGCTGGGACTACAGGCATGCGCCACCATGCCCGGCTGATTTTTCCTATATATATTAGTTGCCCAATTAATTTCTTTCTATTTATAGTAGAGACGGGGTCTCGCTCTTGCTCAGGCTGGTCTCGAACTCCTGACCTCGAGCGATCCGCCCTCCTCGGCCTCCCAGAGTGCTGGGATGACAGGCGTGAGCCACCGCGCCCGGCCTGAACACCGCGCACACAGCAAACCATCCGTCCATCCACCGTCCCTCTTCCAGGAGGAGATGGCCCTCCCCGCAGAGGGACGTGTGAGCTCTCCGCCCAATCTCTGCTCCCAGGAAGCAGCGGACGACGCCCCTGTCCCCAACAAGTCAGCTGGCCTCCCGCGGCAGGACTCCCCGTTGGAAGTCGGAGAAAGGCCTCATCTGCAAGGAGGGCCGCTGGAGGTGCCCGCACCTCGCTTGGGCTGCCGCGCCCGGAGCCGGGCCACGCTCAGGCCCCGCCCTCCCCGAGCAGCGGCATGAAAGGCCCCTTTTGTGGCAGGACAGGGCTCGGAGGCTGCACAATGCTCTCTTGTCAGAAGCCCTCCGAGGGCTGCCCAGCAGCGGGCGAGAAGGAAGGGAGCAATTTCGCAGCCGTTTCCGTGGCACCGTGGATGCGGCGGGGACTCACGTTTCCAGGCTCCTTCCTGCGGCTGCCCCGGCCGGCTCCGGCCCCCGAGAAGCCCAGGGGTGCGGGGCACAGAGCCTGGGCGCCGACACGGTCACCGGGAAGCCCACAGAGCTGTGGCCGCCACTCTTGGCCGGCCAGAGGACACGAGGCCCCGGGGTGCGGTGGCCGGGGTGGAATCCAGATCCTCAGTTGCACGCGGTTCCGCTCTTCCTGTTATTCTAAGGCGAAGTGCTTCGCGCATTTGGGAAGGGTTATTAACGCGGGTGTGTTGGGCGGCCCGTGGTCGGAGCTGGTTTCTGCCGGCTTGGCTTGCGGGGAATCTCGTTGGCGGACCCCAACGTTGAAGGAGCCGGCAGAAGGGCTCCGGCTGCGCAAAAGCCGCTGGCGAGCGTTCAGGCCGGCTCCGCGCCCTGGCTCTGCCCCGGAGAGACCTGCGCCGCCGAGCTGCAGACGCGGCGCTCGCTTCTCTGGGATCCCCTCCCGGATCCCGGCCTCCCCGGACGGCTCCCTCCCCGGGACGCCAGAGCCACCCCACGACCGCTGAGGACCCGCCGGACTCACTAATTTCTGTTCGCTCCGGTGGGATGAAAGTCTGGGATTTTATGTTGGCTTAGGGCTAGCCCGAAGGCAAACTGATAATTGATTTCTTTAAAGACCCGGCATTCAAAAAATTCTTTTCATGTTTCTCCAAAGCATTTTGACAGGCGCAGATTCTCCCGACATTCCAGAGAAGAGAGACGGGGATTATGTCCCGCCTCGGATAAGGGGAGGCATCGGTCGGGAGCGGCAGGAGACCTCCATTTCTCGAGAGAGGAATTCAGGGTTGGGATTAAGACTCCCGGGTGTGCGTCCTGCCCTCGGCTGTCAGCCCCGGGTCTGACATAGGGACGGACAGTGACGTCCGAGGGTGGCGCATGCTATAGGCTCAGGAAAACGGACAGCAGAGCCAGAGGCCCTGGCTTCGGTTCCTGACGGCTCCAGGTACTAGCCATGTGACCCTGAGCCTTACCTAACCTTCGGGGCCTCAGTTTCCTTATCTGTAAAATGGGTATAGTAACATAACAGTACCCAGCTGTATAACTGAAGGAGTTAAGACTTAGAAGGGGGGGTCGAAGGCTGCCTGCCTGTGATGTTAATAAATGCCCGGTAAGTGTTGCTATGGTCACCCTCCCTTCCCGTGTCTGTGTGATGGCTCTGCTGTCCTCCCACCGGCAGGGGCCCGCTCTAAGAGAAGGCTGCCCACCTGTGGACTTGCCAGGTGGCAGCCAGGCCAGAAAACAGTCGAGGAGGCTCTGACTTCTCGCCACACGGACAAGCTCAGACATGAAGAATGACGCCCGAAAACCTTCATGTGTCAATCAGCCCCTCGGGTTATTCTAAGCGGCTGGGCGTGAGAGGAGACACCAGCAGAGCGGCTCCCGCCTGGCAGTCCCCAGAGCCTGCAGGGAAGAGGGACTCAGTCAGGTACGGCGTGATCCAGCCACAAGCCCCGCCATGTCAGGTTCTCATGTCAAAGCGGGCAGGCTGCAGGGGCCCAGAGGTCCAGTCGAATACTCACCTGGACGTTGCTGCACGGGTGTTTGGTAGATGTGGCCAGACTCCACAGTCAGAAGGCTTTAAAGAAAGCAGATTACCCCCTCCCCCCAAAAAATGTGGGTGGGCCTCATCCAATCAGGCGAAGGCCTTAAGAGCAAAATCCGAGGTCTCCCTGAGATGAAGGAATTCCGCCTCAAGACCACAGCATCCGGCCTGGGTTCCAGCCTCGTGGCCCACCCTACAGGTTTCAGACTTGGCACCTCCCCCCCCTCGAAATCATGTGAGCTGATTCCTTAAAATTGATGTCTCTGTGTCTCTCCATCTGTGGTGCTGATACAGCCCCTGTGATCGAGGTGAGCGGGAGGCAGAAGGGGAGGCCCCCTCGCCACTGGTATAATAAGATGAACAAGCGCTGGCTGGTTGCTGGGCACGCTGCTAAGGGATCGCAGGTTGTCCCATTTAAGCCAACCAATCACCTTCCTCTGTTTCTCGAGACTTCAGATGAGATGCTGCCACAGCAGAGGATGGGATGCCTGCATTCGCATTTTAAGGTTATTTCTAGATTTCCCTAGCGAGTTCAGCTGTTGATACTCCTACCAATCATAGATTTAATCCAATGGGTGAAAAATAGTATTTCATCATCTTTTATTTATTGTGGTAAAAATCCCATAACATGAACTTTACCATCTTAACCATTTTTTTTTTTTTGAGACAGGGTCTTGCTCCGTTGCCCAGGCTAGAGTGAGTGTAGTGGCATGATCACAGCTCAATGCAGCCTCCGACTCCTGGGCTCAAGTGATCCTCCTGCCCCGGCCTCCCGAATAGTAGCTGCGACTACAGGCACTAGCCGCCGTGTCTGGCTAATTTTTTAAAATTTTTTCGTAACGTTGGGGGTCTCGCCACATTGCTCAGGCTGATCTCAAACTCCTGGCTTCAAGTGATCCTCCCGCTTCAACCTCCCAAACTGCTGGGATTACGGGCGTGAGCCACTGCACCTGGCCCATCTCCACTACTTTAAGTGCACAGTTCAGCAGTGTTAAGTGTATTCACATTATTGTGAAACAGACCTCCAGAGATTTTCCATTTTGCTAATCAGAAACTCTGTATCCATTAAACAATGACCCCGTTTCCCCTCCCCCGACGCCCCATGTAACCATCATTCTAATTTCTGTTTCTACGAGTTTTACCACTCTAAGTCCCTCATATAAATGGGAGTATTTGTCCTTTGGAGACCGGCTTGTTTTATTTAGCTACAATGACCTCAAGGTTCGCCCATGTTGTAGCACGTGTCAGAATTTCCTTTTAGCACTGAATAATATTTCACCGTTGTGCACCCCGCATTTTGTTTATCCGTTTGTCTTCAGCGGACACCTGGGCTGCTTCCACTTCTTGGCTGTCGTGAACGGTGAGGTCTCAAATATCCCTCTGAGATCTGCTGTCAGTTCCTTTCGATGCATGCCCAGAAGCGAGTACCTGGGTGGGGGAGGGTGGTGCTTTGTTATTGACATTTCCTCGAGAGTCCCCGTGGGGCTGGACCCACTTCCCTGTCCTTCCTGGCCAAGTCATACATATTATCTTTAGCATCACAGCCGTGGGTGGCATCTTTGCCTCTGTGTCTGGCTGGCCACACACCGCCTGCCACCCTGCTCCGCACAGAGGTGATGTCTGGCACACTCTGACGCAGGTTCTGGACCTCCGGAAGGTACCCGAGAGATGGCATTTATTCGTCATTTGCTGGGTGAATAAACAGCTGCTGAAAATCGGTGAGCCGTGGGTGAAGGAGAGCAGGGCACGAAGGAAAGCCCTCATCTCCTACCCATAGCAATTTCGCTTTCCACTGCCACTGAACCGAAAAGAGAACAGGACAGGGGGAGTGTTTGGTTTGGGGTCTGGCAGGAGGCTTTGAGGCGAACAATGCAAGCGGGACATTGCCAAGGAAAGGGGGTGGCTTTGGCTTCCTGTGGACGGTCACCTCACACAGCCTGCCGGCAGCAGCACGGCAGCCCCAGGGCCACCTCCTGCTGGGAGCTGCCTCCAGGCCCCCCCCCCCCAGGCCTTGAGCGAGCCGCTCTGGAGGGCTGTTTACAGACAGCTCCTGCAGCAGCTGGAAAAGCACGATGCACGGGCACTTGCCCTCTGCAGAGCCTGGCGCCTCAGGTGCAATCAGTGCGGCTCTCCTCGCCCCCCCAGGTAGAGAGTGGGCTATCATCTCAAAGGACAGACAGCCAGAGCCTTGCCGTGCTGGGGGTGTGGGGTGTGGGGTGGAATTAGCTGTGTACAAACGAGCAACACGAAGCCAGTGATGGCCCATAACTGCTATGGAGGATCCACAACACACTCAGGTCTGGGGCTTTGCCAGGCAAAGACCCACCAGCCTTTCTACAACGATTTCCCCAGGCAGCAGAAAAGTCGGGAGATGCTGAGCCTGTTCCCGGAACACCAGTTCCCTCCCTCGCAGAGAACCTTCACTCTCCCCCAGTTACCCATTTCCCTGACTTTCCTGGCACTGGAATGTTCCGCCAGGAAAAAAAAAAAGGCTCCTTTCAATAAAAAAAAATACATTCCCCAGACTCCCTTGCAGCTAGCTGTGGTCACATGACCAAGTGCTGGCCAATGGGGCATGAGCAGAGGAGGAAGGGATATTTACAACTTCCCGGCCATGCCTGCAAGGAAAGGCGTGTGTTATGGTGACAGCCCAAGCATTGAACAGCCACTACCGCGCAGGCTCTGAGAGATGACACAGGCTGGCCATGGCGAGCCCCGGCCGTGCCAATGTGCGTTAGCCTGGGCACGCCTGCCCCTGGGCCAGAAAGGGGAGTTGGGGTGAGTGGCGCAAGTGGAGGCTGCATCCCGTGGTTGGCAGATGAACCAGGGAGACAGAAATTCTGGGTCCCAGGCACAGGGGACTGCCGAATCGGCCCACACGCCGCACACCTGGAGCACTGCACACCTGGAGCATTGTTCCAAGTTATCCTGGAACTTCATTGCAGCAGCCAAGCCTGACTCTACTAACACATCTCCCACCCCACTTCCCTCCTCCCACTCCAGTTTTGCTTTCCAGGCTAATGAATGGAACCGTTTCCTGCTGCGACAACTATCATCCCAGCACAGCCGAGGCGCTTTGAGCAGCTATTGCCGGCTGTGCTGGGCTGAGTGGTAGCCTCCCCCCGAGAGAAAAAACAGATGTCCACATCCTGAGCCCCGGCACCTGCGGAGAATGAACAGGGGTCTCTGTGGATATGTGTGTAGGGGTCTCGGGGTGACGCCGCCCTGGTTTGGGGTGGGTCCTTACGAGAGATTGAAGAAGAAAAGGCGCGGAGATGGAGGAGGCGGCTGCCTGGAACAGAGGCAGAGGTTCGGGCGAAGCTGCCGCAGGCCAAGGACTGTCCACCAGAGCCAGCGGAGGCCAGAAGAGGCAGGAAGGATCCCGGGCCCCTCGGTGGGAGCACGGCCCTGCCAACGCCTTCCCCGCAGACGCCTGGCCTCCAGGACTGGGAGAGAACAACCGTTCTGCTGTCTCAAGTTGCCCAGTTTGTGGTAATTAATTTGTTCTGGCAGCCCCGGGACACGCACACACCGGGGCTACTATTTTTCTCTGCCACCTGGGAAATTTTTGTCCCCTTCCTGCTGAGGAGAACGTGTCTATGTGGACAAGTAGTCGAGGGGCATTGCCACTGGCCCCCCCAGTTGTCTGAGTGCCCCCCCAGGGTTCTCTGAGTGCACACCCCGCGCCTCCCGCCCCATCCAGGCCCAGCCCCAAGATCCTGCCGCCCCCCCCCTCGCCGGCCTCACTCCCTCCTCCCAGCCCCCCTCTGACGACGGGTGCAGGTGGGGGGTGGGGGACCCACCGTGACCTCTGTGAGATTCCGGGACCTGCTCCGGGGGTCCTGCCTCTTGACACGGAAAGGGCGGGGTCCCCCTCCGAGCCTCAGGACCATCCGGACGCCGCACGCTCCGAGAGCCTGTTTTGGAAATCAAGAGCTCTCTGCCCGCATTCCGACCATAGCACCCTAATCCCTCCTCCGGGAGCTGCTGCCGTCCGGGCGGCCGAGCCGGCCAGACGCGAAGGCCATGCGGGTCATGGAGCACACGGAGCAGAACACAGAACACACGGAGCACACGGAGCACACAGAGCACACGGAGCAGAACACAGAACACACGGAGCACACGGAGCACACGGAGCCGCTGCGGGAGGGACCTGAGCGGGGGGCTCAGGCACACGGTGTGCGCCGTGTCACGCACACACGCCCACGCCAGGGGCCCAGGGAGGGGGAGAGGGACGGTGTGGGGGCGCCCGGACCCCCGCTCAGGGCCTCTGGGGCGGCCTGCTCCCCTCTCGTGCTGAGTCCTGCTCGCGTGGCCCCCCTGGAGCAAGCGCCACCGAGCGCCTGGGTTCCGGGGCTCCAGACGCCCAGCTGCGCCCAACACGCCCAACACGCTAGGGGTCAAGGGCTTGCGGGGCCCTTGACCCCTAACGTAAGAGAAGCTGACCCCTCGGGGTTTCCCCAGACCTTGCCGCCCCTGAGGCCGGGCTGCAGAAGGCGGCCCCCGCTCACTGGGCCCCTCGCTCCCCGGCGTCCTCGCGTCACTGCGGGGTAGCCGTCTCGTTCTCGCGGAGGGTGGGGCCCCGCGTGCCTGGCACTCGGCAGGTGCACGTGCGTGTCGGGGAGGCTGAGGGGCAGCCCCCACACCCCCAGCAGCGCCCCCATCGTCACCATGTGCATGGATCATGAGGATGTCGAGCTCCAGGACCTCTGAGCTGGCACCACACCGGGTGTCGGGAGGTTACGACCTCCAGGAACGAGGCTGGACACTTGCTGCCCCCAGGACAGGGACTTGTAGAAGGGGCAGAGGACACCAAACAAGGGACATGCTTTATTTTTTTTTTAAATTTTTTTAGAAAGAGTCTCACTCTAGAGTGCCGTGGCATCAGCCTAGCTCACAGCAACCTCAAACTCCTGGGCTCAAGCGATCCTCCTGCCTCAGCCTCCCGAGTAGCTGGGACTACAGGCATGCGCCACCACGCCCGGCTAATTTTTTCTATTTTTAGTTGTTTGGCTAATTTCTTTCTATTTTTCATAGAGACGGGGTCCTGCTCTTGCTCAGGTTGGTCTCGAACTCCTGGGCTCAAGCGATCCTCCTGCCTCGGCCTCCAAGAGTGCTAGGATTACAGGCGTGGGCCACCACGCCCGGCCAAGGAGCATATTTTAGATGGTGACAAGTGTAGCACCGAGAAGAAAATAAACTGGGGGGACATGAGCAGTAGGGAGGGCGCCTTGTAGGTGGGACGGCCCCTGCGAGGAGGCGGGGCTTGACCCGAACCAGGGAGACAGGGAAGGAACCAACTAGGGACGGAGACAGGGAGCCAAGGGGAGTCCACCCCCAAAGCCTCCTCTTGGGGCGCCAGGCCCCCACTCTTCAGGGGGACAGTGGCACTCTGGGGTCCTAGTTCTGCATGTGCCGCTGTGGCAAAGCGACGTCACCTCTCTGTGCCTCAGTTTCCCCTGTCGAGTGGGGTTGATGCTAGCAATAGTCTGGCCACCCAGCACCATGGAGGATTGGATAGATTAATGCCCGGCAATGCGGAGAAGGGTGTTTGTTCCCAGATGTTCGGGGAATCGTAGGAGCACTGGGGAATTTGCAAAGCCATGGGTGCTGCCCGGGCCACTCAGGGGGCTGGAGGTTCCCACTGGCGTGTCCCCAGGCCCGGGGACAGATGGGGTCTCAGGGAACAAATTATCCCAGAGGGTGGGGGTCCCGCCTGCATCTGTGCCCTCAGAGGCCCAGGGCAGGCAAAGCGCCCCCCAAACCCAGCTCGCACCGGCAGCCGCTGAGCAGGAGCCGGCGCCGCGCCCGGAGCCAGCGGGCTGCCTGCACTTCTCGGAAAGGCTCCGCTCCCGTCCCCCAAAATGAGCAAAACCCCAAACCCCACAGACGCACAGACGCGCCACACACACCACGGTCTGCAGCCCCCGCCCTGTTTCCACGCCGGTGGGAGCCGCGGATCATCCAAGTGCACTGAACCCTTTCTGTTTGCTTCATGAAAAATGTGTTCTGTTTGTGTTAGCCGCACTGTTTGTTGTTTAAAAGAATGAAATAACTAAAGCAAGAGGAACTCCGCGTAGTCCTGGATTTTTATCTTTATCGGCACATGAGATGTACGGATAAAACTAGACCTGTCGCCAGTTGCACCAACGCCCTGTAATGGATTTTATGCGTTGCGCACTGATTTGCAACGCCCTGCCTTTTATCTAACAAATGCACATATGTGCCGATATGTGAAAAATCAGATGTCTAACCCGCATTGCTCTCCTGTGGCTGCCGTCACAAATGGCCACTACCCGGGTGGCTTAAAGCACTAGCAATGTGTGTGTCCTCCCACAGTTCTGGAGCCGGAAGCCCGAAAGGTGACAGCAGGTGACAGCAGGTGACAGCAGGGCTGGTCCCTTCTGAAGGCTCTGAGCCAGCATACGGTCCCAGCTCCTGGCGTTACCAGCATCCTGGGCGTTCCTCGGCGTGGACCGTTTGTCACTCTGTCATCATGTGGCTTTCTCTGTGTGTCTCCGTCTGTGTTCTCTCCAGGTGTCTGTCTCTGTCACTTTCTAAACGATTTTCTCTGCCCATCTTTGTCCAACCTGGACAAAACAGCAGGACAACGGGCGTAGACCTGCTCTGCCCCAGGACGCACGGCCACCTTTGTCATGCTGTCCCCACTGGGCTAGAGTTACTTATCAGGAACCAGGGTCTCCGTCATACCTACAGCAGCTGGTCCTCAGCCTCCTCACTGGGGACCTCCCTCTGCCTCTGTTTTGGGGACCACGCTTTGGGGGGCACAGTGGCACGTCGTGGGATGGAACAGGACACACGGTGATGAAAATGAACGAGCCGGCTCTGTGCAGCGACCTGGCGGATTCTCACAAACGTGGCGCAGAGAGAAAGGGGCATGCGCAAAACGGCACGTTCTGCAGGATTCCACAAATACCACGTTCAGAATCAGGCGGGACTGTCCCTGTGGCTCCACACCAGGAGAGGGGTCACCTGGGAGCCGTGGGGGCTGCAGGGGCTTCTGGAGGATGGAGGGGACGTGTCCAGATCCGCTCACAAGACGGTGCTTCCTTCGAGAAAACTCGTTGAGCTGATTTGTGGGCTTCTCTGTATATATGTTCTATTGCAATAAAAAGTTTACTTTTAAAAATGTAAATCAGATTTTTTCTGGTCATCTCTGGCTGCATAACAAATCATGCCAAAATGCAGTGGCTTTAAACAACAGTCTTTTATGATTCCTCACAGTTCCTGCGGGTCAGAAATCCGAGAGGGGCCTGCTGGGTGGCTGTGGCTCAGGGTCCCCCACGCGATCGGGTGGGGGAGGGGGGCTGGGCTGGGGGCGTCGGGAGGCTCCTTCACTCCCGAAACTGGCACCTGGGCTGGGAAGACTCAAGCAGCAGAGAGGGGCTGGAGCAGCAGAGGCTCTGGAACTTTCTCCCATCTTTACGTGGCTTCTCCACGAGGTCTCTCCCGCCTGGTGGCTTCAGGGTAGCCAGACCCCCTTAGTAGGCAGCTCAGGGCCCCCAGGGCGTGTGTCCTGAGAGAGTGCCAGGCAGAAGCTGCTCACCTGGCCCCGAAAGTCACCCGGCATCACTTCTGCCACAGTCTGGCTGGCGAGGTGGCCTCAGGGGCCTGCCGGGTTTCCAGGGAAGAAGCCACAGACCTCACCTCTCAGACAGGGAGCATCCCCGCGTCTGCAGGGCCGGGTCTAAACCACCAGCAGAGTGGGACCGCCTGGCCCCCAGCGCCCACTCTCCTTTTCCCATCCACCTTCCGATTCCGGAAAGTAAAAGAACCACATTTCCCAGGCTCCTTTGCAGCCAAGGTGCTGGAAAGGATGAGACTCAGCCAAGGAGATGCGGTCGCAGGAGACCAGGGTAGACGCCAGGCAGCTGGGGCAGAGCCCCGCTCTGGGCCGTGCAGGTGCCCGCAGCGTGGAGACCTGGGGCTCCTGCAGTGGCACCCCAGCACCCAGGCACCTGCTTTGGGGTGTCAAGAGGCCAGTGGGCGGTGCCTTCCCGATCAAGGATTGCAGCCACAGCTGTTTGCACGTCAGTTCTGTGTGGTCACAAGAGACATTCCTGGGCGCCCAGAGCTGAGCGCACCCATCCGGCCTTTTCAATGACTTTGGAAACCCCTAGTCCCCTGCATCAAATGCCATCTACTCAAAGTACCTCGAGTGGTATCAGTCATGTCACCTGCTGTCATCTTAGTATCTGAAAAGGTGGAGAGGGTGCGACCGTGGACAGTCACATGTCTATAGGTATTCCAGCCAATCCCAAAACATCCTGGGAAAATAGGAAACTCCAGCCAATCCCAAAACATCCTGGGAAAATACGAAATTCCAGCTCACCAGACAGGGGTCCTCAAACTTGTTAAACAGGGGGCCGGTTCACTGTCCCTCAGACCGTTGGAGGGCCGGACTATAGTTTAAAAAAAAAAACTATGAACAAATTCCTATGCACACACTGCACACGTCTTATTTTGAAGTAAAAAAACAAACGGGCAAAAACACCCGCACGTGGCCCTCGGGCTGTAGTTTGAGGACGCCTGAGCTAGAAGCGCTGGCCACGCACCTGAAAGCATCCAGATATTTGGGAGCTGCAGGTGTCTGCTGCCGTGCTCACCTGCTTTACCCAGATGTGAGGTGTAAGGCTTGTTTGGCTGCCTTAAATGATTTTCCCACAACGGTGCTACGGACTGAATGTGCCCCCGCCCGCCTCGAAATTGAAATGTTTGCCCCCCAAGGTGATGGTATCAGGAGGTGGGGCCTTGGGAGGGGATTAGGCCATGAGGGTGGTGGCCTAGGATGGGATCGGTGCCTTTATGAAAAGGACCCTGCAGAACTCTCTCACCCTCTTTCTGCTACGAGGACACGTGAGAAAACAGAGGTCTATGACCAGGAAGACAGCCCAGGCCACGGTGCTCTGTGGCAGCATTGCAAACCGACAAAGGCAAATAGCAAACACTAAATTATTTTGCCCTGCTATAGGACATGATTTAAAATAGGACCAGAAGTCTGCATCAGTTCTGAAATCTCATCCCTTGCTGTGCAAATTGGACAAGCCAGTGACCCTTTCTGGTCTCACATTTCTGACTGTAAAATGATGGAGGGGCCAGATCGTATCAGTTTCCTGCTAGCTTCAAATGCCTAGGATGCCTTCCCACTCTTCTCGGGGTTCGTGTGCAAGTCTCTTTAATTCATCCTTTCGGCCAAGGAACTCTGCCTCAGGCCCCAGTCGCGCCATGTTGGTCCCTGTGAGCTCAAGAAAGGTGAGTGTAATTTTTTTTTATCATGGAAAAATAAATAAATAAAACACACAAAAGTAAAGAAAATAGTATAACCAGCCTCCATCTGCTCTTTCCCAGCTCCAACCATTTATCAGCTCCCATCTCATCTTGTTCCATTTCCACCCCTTCCCATGGCCCCTGGCCCCGGATTATCTGGAAGAAAAATCCTGTCTGGACAGATTTCACTTAATGTCTTGGAAAGACCAGGACAGAGCTGGTTTTGATGGTGACGCAATTGCTGGTCCAATCAAACGGTTTGCATCCAAGATTGCCTTTAAATGTCGGTCACCTCTTCACGAGTTCTGTTTGGAAAAGAGTCCTTATGAAGAACAGACGCTCCGGATGACTCACAAACGCTAAAATGCAAATATGAACACCCCCCCTCCCCTCCCTCTTTTTAGAAAGCAATTGTGAGGACTTCGGGAGTGATCTGAGGGTTCCCTGAAGTCGACTGTTTTACCATAAACCTGATACGTAAATTAAGCAGTTTAGTGTAACGCCAGCCCAGGCCCCAAACGCCTGCACCGTGGTCTACTACGGCTCCTTCACCCTGCCGGCGTGCCTGGCAATGTCCCTGGTGGCCACAGGAGCTCACCGGCTGTCCCCAAGGCACTCGAGCTCTGAAGACAAACGCCCACTCGCTGGCCCCCCTGCCCTTGTCTGGAGCCGCCCTCCCTACGCTGCCTGCCTCCACCGCCAGTTTTGGGGATGAAACGGGATAACGGACACACGGTCCAGAAACACAGGGAGCGCTCCTTAAACCTGATCCTTGTCACTGGGTCCCCGTGGCCAGACACCGGCTGTACTTAGCGCCGTTCTCCCGAGGGACCAGCTGTAAAAATCCGTGCTGAACGGAGAGAACAGGCCCGAGTACGCTCCCAGACGGGAAAAGGTGCCTTCGAGAGCCTAATCCTTCTGGATCTTCTGTTATTTCCTCTCCCGCCGGAGCGGGCCTGCCACAAGGCGAGCATTCAATCTCACTCTCAGAAGGGGGAGAGCATAGAAAAAAAATTTTCTTTTTTTTTTTCTTTTTTTAAACAGAAGGAACTTAGTTTGTGCAAGAACTGCAATTTGCAATTTGGAGGCCCTGAAGGCCACAATCAGGGCATTGTCCTCGGGCTTCTCTCAGCAGCCGGCTCTCGCAGGGGGGCAAACAAGCTTCTAATGCAATAAAAGCGCCGGGCAGAGCTTGTCCCGCCGTGACTAACAGGCCGTGCGCCTGCAAGGGCGTGCGTCACCCTGAACGCATCTGTCATCCCGGGTGGGAGACCCTCCCAGCAGCACCACAACCCGGACAGTGGCCAGCGAGGAAGCCGGCCCCGCCATTTCCGACACGGCCTCCCCCCGCCGGGGCTGGCGTTCGTGGGCGCACCTGAGGCTCACGGATTTGCGTGGAGCCGCCCAGCGACGTGCTTGCCTGTCTTCCCTCCTGGGCGCTCCCGGGTGCCACGGGCCGCAGCCCTTAGTGCGTATCGTTGTAGAGCAATAAACCACATATTTATTATATCCGCCAACCAACAAGAATTGCGTCCTGCAGCATCCCTGGGTAGAAACTCTACTCTGAGTGGCGAAGCTACGTCATCAAGCCTGTCGAATTTCTCCCTGGGGGCAGCCACGGAGCCGTCTGCGGGAAGAGCCCGGCACAGGCTCACCTCGGAGCAGGTCCCGCACCCAGGTCCCTCCTCACCAGCTCACTGGCGCCTCACCAGCTCACTGGCGCAAGTGTCCGGCGTGGCCGCAGAGGGGTGACCAGTGTGACAGCACTCGATCGCTGTGTGCCCTTGCATGAGTTATCCAGCGTCTCTGAACCTCAGTTTCCCCAAATGGAAAGCTGCCTCCTCGGGCTGTGACCGTGAAATGCCGGGGAGGCCCCTGGCGTGTGCTTTGGGAGGGGGCCAGGGGTGGCCATGGGCGTGACAGCCCATCAAGAGACAAGCCGATCGGACGAAGACAGACGGCCACGCCATTGAATGTCAGAGGCGGGAGGCCTGGTCTCTAGAGGGTTAACAGACGCCCGCCCCCATTCCCCAGAAGAAGAAGAAGAGGAAGAGGAAGACCCAGAGACTGAGTGGGACCTGCCCGAGGTCCAACAGCACTATGACCAAGCACCTCCCTTCTCAGAGCTGCAAGCCACTGCAGAAAGGCCCACGGTGGGTAAGAAAGAAGAGAAGCTTCATGTGACACCCCTTCCTCGGCAGGACTCGAAGCTCAGGAGGACCCCCTGGGGCTCCCCGGGGTCTCCGTTTCTGGATGGGTGGCATGGAAGGAGGTGCGCGGCTGAGCCAACAGGACAGCACTCGAGGACAGCAGGAGGCTGCCCCGAGCAGACAGTGCCGGGGATCTGGTTGTTGGCTGTGTGTGTGCGTGTGTGTGCGTGTGTGTGCATGTGCATGTGTGTGCGTGTGTGCATGTGCATGTGTGTGCGTGTGTGCATGTGCATGCGTGTGCATGTGCATGTGTGTTCGTGTGTGTGCATGTGCGTGTGTGTGCATGTGCATGTGTGTGTCATGTGCATGTGTGTGCGTGTGCATGTGCGTGTGTGTGCATGTGCATGTGTGTGCATGTGTGTGGTTTTGAACAGGAGGGGTCAGGAAGACGTGCTCTTGCCCGGAACAGCTCACGGCGGTCTGCCTGGAGCTCTCAGAACCTCTGGGCAGGAGCCCCTGGGGAAGGGATGGGGGGTCTGGTGTCCTGCCCAGCCTGGGAGCCAAGGAAGTAGGGCCGTGGCCAGTGGGGGTGGGGGGCATCACCACTCTCCTCTAGGACAGCAGTCCCTAACACTTTTGGCACCAGGACCCGGTCTCGTGGGAGACAATGTTTCCATGGGGCGGGGGGCGGTGTCAGTGGATGGTGAGTGATGGGCGGGGGCGGCTGTAAGTACGGATGAAGCTTCACTTGCTCGCTGGCCCACCGCTCGCCCCCTGCTGTGCGGCCCAGCTCCTAACAGGCCACTGGGTGCTGGTCAGCGGCCGGGGGGTGGGGGGTGGGGGTGGGGACCACAGCTCTAGGACACACCTGCCCCGACCAGGGGAGGCCATTAGCTCTGCAGTTAATCTTGCCCCTGGGAGGCCTTGGACAAACATTTAGACCGGGGACTCCCCCATCTGGTTTGTCCAAATATTTGTAGCTTGCGGGTCACCCAGCCACTTCCTGAGAGGCCACATTCGGGGATGTTCTGGCCCACACAATCCCCACCCCCCCCAGCGGGGCCAGGGTGGAGGTGAGCCTCACCAGTGTGTCTGGAAGCTTCTGGTTCCAACTGGGGCCACCCTGACATCTAGAATGTGAAGGAGGGGCAGGGAATGAGACAACGTTTGAGCCTGAGCTGAACACCGGGCGGTAGCATCTCAGCTAATCGCAGCAACTCTGGGCCAGATGGTGCTCAGAGAGGAAGATCTGGGGGCCTGGACAAGGGAACTGAGTCACCCAAGCTGGCGTGCACGGCTGGTGACTGTCTGGGCACCCTCCCCATCCTCCGAGCCAGAGCCTGTCCAACCCTGGACTCCAAATCTCTCACAGTGGTGTCATTCATTCATTCATTCATTTCAGCAGCCCCCAGAGTCCTTTTTATCAGCGTCCTCATGATTTCTCTTTTAGCCACCATTCACCAAACTTCCCTGGACCCGGCGCTGGGCTACGGCCTCTGCATTCACTTCTAATTTATTGATAATCCTCCTTTGCTCCCCAGGAGGAGGCGTAACGGTCTCCCCACTTTATAGACGAGGCTGTTATTGAACTGCAGAGAGGTTGGGGAGCCCACCCCAGGCAGCACGGTGGAGGTAGAGCCACCCTAGAAGCCGGACGTGCTGGCCCCACCGAGCTCCGGGCACCTTCTTGCAGTCCTGCTAGAGGCCGCGGCGATGGACGGGGGGAGTGGGCCCCTCGAGCTCCCAACCTGGGAGCTGAGACCGGCACCAGCCGCCCGCACGCACCCTGCTGCTCCGCGGGACGCGGCCGCTCTGCGCCTTCTGGCCTGGGCGCAGCGGTGGCAGGCCTGCACCGGGGCCAGGCACCGCCGGAAAGGGCCTGGAAGCTGGGCCGCTGCGGCTGGTGCCGCCTGGAAGACCCAGCCTGTACTTAGCTCTCCGCGGTAAATAACAGCTCTGGTTTCTGCTAAAAGGATTCATTCCCAGAACACAATAATTTTCATCTACTCCTCGCTGCAACCCCTACTTTATGGCTATATATACGCCATAATGAGCCGCTGGGCTGATAGCGTCGTTAAGGAGATATTTGACCTCGGGTTTAATTGCAGGATGGAATAAATGGCTGGGACGCGCAGGAAGGGCCCCGCCAGCTCGCAGGCCAGTCCGGGGCTCCGGGCTCCGGCATCTGGCCTCCGCCAGCCCTGGAGAAAGTGGCTCGGGCGGAGAAGGGGGCTCCCGCGCGGCGCCCGGACCCAGTGCAGTCCCTGGAACCTCCCATGTGGCCAGGTGAGGGCGACCTCTAGCCCTGCAGAGTGGCCCAGGGGACCCTCTCCGTCTTCTAACCTGGTCCCCGACGTCCAGAGCCCCGGGTCGGGGGAGCCGCCCCATCTCCGTGAGCGAGGTGCAAGCTACCTGGGCGCGGCCTCGCCACCCATCGCCACTCACTCACGGAGAGCGGTGTTGCCAGCACAAGCCCCTCCGTCTGTCTCCGCCCGCGAGGACACGAAGTGGGCGGGGAGGAGGACCCGCCCGCACCTGCTGAAGGTGTGCGGACAATGGAACCCCGGTGGGCGGCAAACCGCGGCCAAGAGCTGAGCAAGGCGGTGGCGGAGGAGGGGAGAGGCTCCGGGAAGCAACCCTGGAGCCCCTCGCCCCGTCTCCCACCCCGGTGCCGCCACCCCAGCGTGGCCCTACAAAAAAAAGAAACGTGGGTGAGCTGAGCCTGTGCCCTCCACGGCCCTGCAGGAGAGGGGACGGGATTCAGGCCCACCGAGGAGGGTGCTGTGCGCACCCCTGTCCCTCCTTGAATTTTTTTCTCCTCTGTTCAACGTCAAGGTTATAAAAGTCGCCCAGGGGGTGTCGGCCGTGTGCAAGAGTCTGACAGATAGCAGCTCTTTGCAAGAACCGGGTACCGATAAGGGTGACTCAGGCCCACGTTGTTCTGTCTCGGTGGCTCTTCTTTGAGAGGGGGGATGTGTCAGTTTGAGTATCCGATGAAAGCTCTGGCACTGCTATTCCCCAAAATGCACCTACACAACTCGGCTTGCACTTCCCTCCTCCAGACCCTGCCGTCTCAGGTTAAAAACACACACTCACCCGCGGAGGGCTCGGCTAACTCCAGTACCCAAGAGGCAGGAAGAACCCGGTTCCACCCTCCCAGCTCCCAGCAAAGGGGTCGGCCTGGAGCCCTAACGTGCTGCAGGACAGAGGGAGGGGCAGAGTCCTCAAATAACCACCTTGTCCCCTGTAACCCACCTCGAGGCGTGTGAGCGTTTCTGCCACCTAGACCTTCTGTTAGAGTGAACCACCCCAGGACACCGCTCCTTGCAGAGAAAGTTTGCATGCAGAACGCTCCTTTGGCCAAGTGATTACCCCTCTATTTTTCCTCTTGCTTGTGAGTTTTGTTTCTTTGGTACCGTTGACTTCTTTACCGCTGGGGTGCTAATTGGATTACGGAGGCTGGGCAAGCCCTGTCTATCTCCAAAGCGTTTTTGAAGTACTGTCGGTGTGCTTTGCAGTACCAGGGGAAGCAGAGATTCAAAGCGGGGGAAATGGCGGTGCCTGCCCCGAGTGGCTCTGAAGTGCGGGGCTCTCCAGCTTGGAAGCCACCAGTGGGGGTGTCCTCTGGGCCCCCTGCCTTCTACTGCAGGCAGCCAGGCACCCTGCGTTCCAAAACGGGGGGTTGGGGGTGAACTGATGGGGCAGGGCGGGGAGCAGTGTCTACACAAGCAGAGTGTGCTGAAGAGCTGCAGAAATGGATCGGTGAACCCAAATCTCCTCAATCCAAGGTCCTCTGGGGAAAGATGACACAGGACCCTGAAGTCTCCCTTTTGCTCTATCTGAGCGGCCCCGGCAGCACCGAGCCTGGAAAGGGCGGTGGAAGTGCCGGGCTGTGGTTGCAGCAGCGGGGGATGGTGCCCGTACCAGCCCCGGTGGGCTGGCCCGGGCAACATCCACCCTGTGGGCCACGGCCACGGCCAGGGCACAGCCACGGCCACCGCCACTCTCGAGCTGCAGGTGGGGCGCTCTCCTCTGCTCGTGCTTTTCCCACTCACGGTTCTCAAACAAGGGAGGGAAAAGGCGGCCACGGCCCTTCCCCACCGACCAAGGAAAAGAGGGCGGAGGTGTTGGAGGCCAGGGGAAAAGGTTCTCTTGGGATGGGATGGGCTGGGGGGCTGGAGTGGCCTTCGGAAAGCCCAACTGCTTTCCCCAGAAAAAGAGCCAGCGGGGGAAGCAAAAGTCAAAATCCGGGCTAATTATATTATCAAAAGGAAGGGGGGAAAGCCACTAGGGAAGGCAGGGTGGTGAAAGGGAGGAGATAGACTGAATTTGAGCCCCATCTAAGCATCCCGGATGAGTTATCTGGTGCCCTTAAAAAAAAAAAAAAAGAGCTGCAGGACTTAAATTAGCGTTTTTTCTTATCCACAACCTGATTGAGCTACTGCGAGGCGGGGGCGAGATGGGCGGGGGGATGATTGCAAGCAGAGAGTTCCTGATTTGGGGGGCGGAGGCTGGAGAGGGCGCAGGACGATTGCACCCAGTTATGTGGGGGGGGGGCTTCTGCTGAAGGTCCCGCAGCCCGCCCGGAGCGCGCGCCCTTTGATTGGGCCTCGGACGCGAGCGCGCGCGAGTGCCCGGCGGCCACAGCGATCGGGCGGCGGGCTGTTTGTAATTCCATCCTTTTTTCATTAACATAAACACCACTTGAACAAAAATATACACGGCCACCTACTTCGCCAGGACAGACAGTCCAGCGCCCACCGGGCCGCGCTCACCACCCGCCGGGGCCCAGTCCGGGCAGCGCGCCCCGGGCGCCTGGGTCCACTCCGTCCATGCCGCGCGCGCGCGGGCCGGGCCGAGGCCGCCTTCGGGTGGCTTTGAAGCCTCGGGCTCCCTGGCTCTCGGGCCACCCGCCCCTAAAGCTCCCCCGCCCCCGGCGCAGCCTGTCATCCCGGTCCGCCGCCGGAGCCCTGACTGAGGTGCTGAGTTGTCAACGCAAATTCCTAGTTAAGCCACTTGTCGATAAAGCCTGGGGCAAATTGGTCCGCGTTACCTGCCCTCCCGCCCCCGCCCCCGCCGCCGCCGGCGCGGCCCCCACTGCAGGAGGGGCCTGTCGCCCGCGGAGGCCGCGGGGAGCTAACTCGAATTGGAACCCGGCAGTCTTCTCAGCCCCACGCCCGGCGGGGATGGGGGCGGGGGCCAGGAGGGGGGCGACGCAGCCCAGGACCTCGGGTTGGGGTGAATGCCGACGCTTTTGCCGCTGGGCTTTTGGTGGAGGAAGACCGACGACCGGGAGGGGTCTCTGCCCCGCGGATAAGCGGATGCAGCGACAGTCTGGAGGGTCTCCGTGGTCTGCGATCCCTGGTTCGCGCCCCTTCCCACCCACGCGCACGTGTCCCCCTCGCCGCAGGGGCCTGGGTGGGAGCGGGAAATCAGAGCTTGTCGCTGCGCCCTGGCTCTTCCCCTCCGCCCCTGACTGTGCCCCAATTTCGCTCCCCTCCACCCCCGACTGTGCCCCAATTTCTACCCCACGCCCGCCCGGATTTTTAAAATTGGGAGGGTTTCGGAGATGCAGTGGGAAGCCAGGCAGACTCATCCGTGGAGAGGCCCAGTCTCCAGATTCTGTCTACACTGGCACAGGCAGGTGGAGTATGGATCCAGTTTCCTCGATAATTCAGGCCCACAACAACCTAGCGGGGAAATGTCCAAGTAACAGACCTTTCATGTGCTTTTACCCCCCTTACCTTAGCATAATCCTGGGTATTCGGTATTTCCCCGTTACCCATATAGACACGTCCCAAGCAATCTCTCATTTTAAGTGCATTTCTTGGTTTTGCGGGGGCGAGGGAGAAAAAGTCGGTTTGAGGCACCCCCAAATCATGAGCCTCAAATCCAGGGGTCACCCTCTAGCGGCAACCTAGGCTGCAGCCAGAGACCAGCCCCGAGGCCCCCTCCCATGGCACCCTTGGCCTCCTGGCGGGGATGGGGGTGGCCGAGGTAGGTACCCAAAGCTGGGCACTCCTACTACGGCCAAAGGGGGTATCAGGGACGAGAGACACGCGTGGACTTGGTTTCCAGAAGGTGCCTCCCCAAGGGCGTGGGTCCCAGGTGCACCCTGGTGGCCACAGCCCCCCCCCAGACCCCGGCCCACGCCAGACAGAAGGCCGAATCCGCCCTGACCCCCACCGAGGCAAGGCCCAGCTAGTGAGAAAGGCCTTGCGTGATAGGAGGTGGCCCTGAGACCACTCCCCAGCCTGAGAAGGTTTGGGGTTTGCAGCTCCAGCGTCCCGCGCTGGGGCGCCCAGGCGCGCGCCGCCTCCCGCGGGCTGGCGAAGGTAAAACAAACACTGCGTTCACGCAAGCGTCACCCATCATTAGCCCAAACCACGGTTAAAAGAATTGCGTCTTTGCAGCAGTCACCAGCCGGGTCTGCCGGGGACCCCGCTGGCCGCCGCTGGCTCCTGGGCGGACGGGAGTCACCTCGCCGCCGCCGCGGCCCGACGCCGACCCGGGAGGGCTGGGAACCCGCGGGGACCCCGGACTGCGCAGACGACAGAAACGCGCTCGGCTCCGCCCGGCGTCAGATGCACCGCCTCGCCCGAACGCCGGCCCCGGGCAGTTCTTTTCTGGAAGTCCACGTAAAGAATGTTGGAGTCACATTCGCAAAACCAGAGTCTCCGCGGCTTAAAAAGGAGGGAGAGAAGTCGGGGGCCAGGTAGGCGGAGGGAGCGAGTCGGCTGCCCTGGGGCGACGTCCCGGCTCCAGGAGGTTTTGCAAAAGACCTGGAAACGCGGGGGCGGCGGCGGGGGAGGTGTTAGGTCACTCACCGCCGGTCTCTCACAAAAGCGCGAATTTGATTCCTAATTAGGTTAGTTTTCATGCTGAATTAAATGGGGCTCAGGCCAATTTGGGGAGGGGGGGACGATGACCCCGGTGCAGAGGCGGAAGCTTCGCCTGCAGCTGCTCAGACGAGCTAAGTCGTTTTCCACCCTTACGGAGGAAAGCCAGCTGGGAGGAAGAGCAAGATAAAGGGATCCATTCTGACCTTGGGAATCTAACAACATATTTAACATACTTTGAGGTTTATGCTTTTTAAAAAACAGCAGGTCTTAAACAGCTCCCCACGTCGGGGATCGAATTTTTGCAGGTAATGAATTGCTAACTATTAAGACGAAAACACCCAGGATGGGCAGTCATTGGAGCTGAGGTGGAGAAATGAAGTGTGGGCATGAAAACCAAGCGGACCGAGGAAATTACTTTAAAAACGAACTGCTGCTAGGATCTGGGTGTGACCAACTTGTTCAGAGATTCCGTGTGTTTGCAAACATTGATAAAGTATGTTTCAAAATAAAAGGACTAGGCAATTTGAGTGGCTACGTTATGTTTTTGCCTCCGTCTGATTTGTAAATTCTACAAGGTAGAAAACGGACAGCCGGAAACCAGGGGAGCGCCGAGTGAGAGGTAACACAATAATCCTAAAAAAAAAAAAGAAAAAGAAAAAGGGACAAAAATGAATTTTAAATTGCTAGGAGCTCTCCCGGTGTGAGGCCGCAGGGCTGCGGGGCAGGGTCTCTAGGATGGCTCCAGGTGGAGACCTCCTGCGGGGGCTGCGCAGGGCCACCCCCCTCCTAGAAACTCCCGGGGAGGTCTGCTGGAGGGGAGGGGAGCAGGGGCCCCTGGGGTCTCCGAGGAGCTAAGTTGGAAGCGCCCCAAGGGTTCCCTTTGCCCAAAGTCCTCCTGCTCTGATTTCATGCTTTAAAAAGAGCCTCAGCCAAGATTCTCCCTGAACACCCAGGGGGAGGGGACAGCCAAGGGGCTCAGTGAGGCTCCCCCCCCCCACAAACAGCAGCAGAAAGTGCTGAAGTTCAGAACAGAAGGACCCCACCCGCCACCCTCCCGGCCCTTCTCAGAAGCCGGGAGGTGCAGGGCGGCACCCTGCTGGGAAGTGGGGGTGGGAGCCTGGGGGGCCTCCCCAGGAGTTCCCAGATTGTTCCCTAGCCCCAGGGCAGGACGGCTGGGCGGGCCGCAGGCTAGAGGCTGTCATTTAGTTATTAAGTGTGTTGGGAAGCCGGGCAAGGGGGCTTTTAAACCTGCCGTAACCACTCAACAGAGCCTTCCAATGCACGAGGACTTGCCCTGTGTCCTTCCCGGACCTGCCAAAGGCAGCCCAGAGTCCGCAGGGTCTGCACTCCTGCCCCCGGGATGGGGGGGCGCCTTCAAACCGGCCCAACGTTTACTGGGCCCTGGCTGTGTTCCCCGGGGCTGAGCCTTGCTTCCCTGTCCGTGAAATGGGCTTAACGACAGCAACTCCTTCCTGAGGGCGCTGGCTCACAGTAGGTGCTCCGTGGCTCTCTAAGGATAATGCTGCTCTCACTGGGTCCTCCCGGCAGCCCTGGGGCGCAAGTACCGCTATTTAAAAGGGAGGGAGGGGAGGCTCAGAGAGGTCAAGATGCTGGCCAGAGGGCGCACAGCAGATGGGGCAAGGAGCTAGGATTTTGATCCAGGTCTGGGGCTGGCTGAGCCCTTGAGGAGGGGGCTCTGTCCACTGCAGAGGGCCACCGAGGCCAAGCCCGGCCGGCCGGCCGTGCGGAGATGGGGGTGTGTACACCTGAGACTGTGTCATCTTTTTGCCATGGAGAAGTTGCTCTGAGTTCTCAGTGGGCCCAAGCAGGCCACTCTAATCCTCACTCTCCTGCACAGCCCAGATGGGAAGGCGCTTGCCACCCATAAGCTTGGACTCCGCTACTTGTGTTCACGCCACCAAATCCTTGGCCCTGCCAAGAGAAGCCTCAAGAGACCAGGCTTGAGGGGCCTGTGCACCCCAATAACGACAGCCACAGCTAACTACTCCTAACGTATGCAATCAAGTCAATCAAGTCAACTGCCCAGAAGGGAGGTGTCACCACTCTTCCTGTTCTGCAGGTGAGGAAACTGAGGCACTGAGAGGTTAAACCATTGGCCCCGGGCTCAGAGCTAGTGTCCCTCGGGGCTGGCCCCTTCTCTACCTCTGGGGGCCTCCTGCCTGCGCTGGTGCTGGGCTCAGGGCTGGGGCCCCAGCCCTCGGGAGCACGGCTCTCTGGCCACCCCAAGCTTCCCTTCTTCCCCAAGGGCCCACCCCTGCGGCAGCCCAAGAGATCCATCCATCTGAATGCGTTCTGTATGCGTGTGCGTGCGTGCATGTGTGTGCATTGTGCGTGTGTGCATGTGTGTGCATTGTGTGTGTGTGCATGTGCGTGTGTGCATCTGTGTTGTCGCTGTCTCTCAACCTTGGCTTTGCCCTCCAGACATGGGAACCCTATCCACACCTCCCTCACTGTGCTGCCCCGGCCCGGCCCCAAGTCCTCTCCCAAGCTCTGCGTGTGTCCTGGGGCCTCCCCAGTCCCCCTGCCCACCCAGATGCCTCTGCGCCCTGACAGCAAATGTGGGGTGGCGGTTGGAGGGGTCTCTGCGTCTCTCTGGTCTGTGTGGACCCCGCCCGGCTCCCCACCACAACTTTGCCTTCTCACCGACTTCCCAGGATGACCTGTGTCACCCGTGCCCACGCGGAGCGGTAAGAGCTGGCTGTCCAACCCGTCGTGGAAAAACAAAAATAAAAACAGAAAGCCGGCCCGGCAGTCCGAGCAACCTCCCACAAACCTACGGTCAAATGCTTCTGGGGATCCCTGCAGCAGGCTGCAGCCCGCTTGGGACAAAAGGACCCGAACTAGACCTGGAGGGCGGGGTGGGGAGGGGGAGGGGGGAGTCGCCCCGAGTTCTCAGCGCACCCGGGCTGGAGGCAGCGTCTCTGGGCAGGTGAAGCCCCCCCTCCCTTCCCAGGCGGTGCCAGGGCTGAGCGGATTTTGTTTTCTCCCTAAAAATACCCGCTTGTTTTCATCATTTTCAACACCCTCTAAACGGGAACAGACAGGACGTTACAAGCTCCGAATGGAGAGCGATGGGCACATTTTGGGTGTACTCGCGGTCGCTGCTTTTGATTAGCAAGCAGATCTGAGCACGCGCCTCCCACCTCTGCCTCCCCGAGGACCCCCTCCTCCCCGCGGGCTGAGCCGCGCCTCTCACTGCGTCCCCTTCCAATCCGAAAAAACGTGGGGTACCTGGCCACTGCAGTCTAATTCGTACTTTCCTTTTGGTTTGTTTCTGTTGGAAGCCCGTTCACTTTCCTCTCCTCTCTCGACCCTCCTCCCCACTCAGCGGGACCTGGGGACTGGTTTCCACTGGGATCTCCACCCCGCGAGTAAACACCACCGGCTCAGCGCCTCTCCCCTGCCCACTGCGCCTTTCCGTCTCCACTCTCACTGCCGTCCTCTGCTCAGAAACAAATTCTGGGGGCCCCTTCAACACCCCCCCCACACACACACACAGAGACACACACGACAGTCGGGAAGGAAAATATTCTCTGCGTCTTTCCGACAGCACATCTGTGCAGCCAGCAGAGATTAAAAATACACCAGGGTGCTTGGGGCTTACCCCTGCAGGGAGAGCGAGCTGCGGACGCCAGGCCCATCCAGATAGGGACGGCCAGACGGCTCACCGTCCCCTGTTGCACGTACTGCTAATTCCCAAAAATCTCCAAGGGAAGAAGGCTGTGAATTACTGGGCTGCAGTGTTGTCAAACATTTCACTGAAGAACGTCACGGAAAATCCGCCGCGCTTTCGGGTAAAAGGGCCAGGGGACGGGGTGAGCCTGCGGCTGGGGCAGCAGCTCAAGCCTTTGGGTTTTTTTTTTTTTTTTTTTGCTTTGCTTTTTTTCTTTCTTGGCCAAACTCTGAACCTCTCCCTAAAAATGTATAGCTGACAGGGAAGATGAACGGCCAGGGCCCCAGTCCAGGGCAGCCTTCATCACAGCTGCTCCCCAAACTTGGCCCTGGGGGTCCCCACACGTGGGTTCTGAGCCCCCTCTGTGCCACGTGGGTGTGGCGGGTGTGGCGGAGTGGGGTGAAGCCGGAGGGCGCTGCCTTTCTCGCCTGTGCACCCCGCTGAAGAGTGGGGGGGGGCGGGGGCCGGTTTGCTCCTGACTACCGTGCTTTGAGTTTGATCTGACAGCCCCAGGCACCAGCGGGGACAGCACCCCAAAATGAGGGTATGGGGCCCAGGATTCGGGGCCTCTCCTGCTGTCTGTCCACCCTCTCTGTGCGCATCTGCTCTCTGCAGCTGCAATAGGAGCCCAAACACCAGCGCCCACAGCCTCTCTTGCAAGAGGACCTCCATCTTGGGGTTCGCACACCCCTTCCAGGGCAAAAAAGCAGGTAAAAATTACTCCATTGCTACAGAAGTAAAATAGGAGGATGGAGCATCCCTTTCCTTTCCTGGGCCCTGAGATCAAAACAGAATCTGCCCTGCAGGGTCGTGGTGTGGTTTTTCTGAGCTGGGGATGACGGGGGTGCCTAGCCTCGGGGCACACGGGCTCACGGGCAGGCCTCGGTGACCAGTGACCGTCAGCCCTGTGGCCACTGCATTTCCATTATGAAGCTGGATTGCCTGCAAACCCGCTGACCGCCCTTCCGTGCATGCAGCCCCGTGCACGCAGCCCCGTGCACGCAGCCCCCACACACATTGCCTGGTGCTCGTGCAGGGAGGGCATCTGTCACCGTGTCACCCCATGGCCTGGCAACACGTTGTAACCAGAATTCATACTGCATCACACGTCTCCCAAGGCGTGCTGGGCCCGCAGGCACTGCACACGCGCCACAGTGAATCCTTCGTGTACCCATCACACGGTGCACACACTCTGTCTACATGCCAGATTACATGGTTCACAAAGCTCACGCTCTTCCAAGTCCAGGATGCATTATCCGGCACCCCCCCCAGATTGTTCCGTGTGCATAACACGCTATACCGTGCACATCTTAAAGAGTCTGTGTACATACAACTGTTGTCTTGTACACATGTCTGTACAGAATGCCTCGTGCTGCACTCCAATATTCTGCCTGCATTTTGTTATCTTGTTCACATCTTAATATAGTCATTACAGGCCGGGCGCGGTGGCTCACACCTGTAATCCCAGCACTCTGGGAGGCCGAGGCGGGCGGATCGCTCAAGGTCAGGAGTTCGAAACCAGCCTGAGCAAGAGTGAGACCCTGTCTCTACTAAAAACATAGAAAGAAATTAATTGTCCAACTAAAAATATATAGAAAAAATTATCTTGGGATGGTGGCACATGCCTGTAGTCCCAGATACTCGGGAGGCTGAGGCAGCAGGATTGCTTGAGCCCAGGAGTTTGAGGTTGCTGCGAGCTAGGCTGATGCCAGGACACTCTAGCCCGGGTCACAGAGTGAGACTGAGTCTCAAAAAAAAAAAAGAAAAAAAAATACACACACACACACACACATATATATATATTCGGTACACATGAAACCGCCACATCGTGCCCACATCCTCCTAGGATGTTGAGCGCAGGGACCTGACGCTCTTCTGTGTACCTTGCCCCTCATCCTGGACGCCCACCTTACGCCCCCCTGCCTACAGGGGAGGCCGCTGAGGGCCGGCAAGGCCTTCCCCTGCCTGCTCTGCAGGCTGACGGCGTGGAGTGTGGCCTTGCAGAGAAACATCTGGGGTATTTGTCCCAGATCGCCTTATAATCCCCACTGGATGCCCCCTCCCCTGACCCTGGCGTTCCCCCACGGTCCCCAAGGGCTGCCTTTTCAGCCCGCAAATACCCCGCCCGGCGCCCCGGGGCCGACCCAGAAGTTTCGCTCCCGGCTGCTGGGTCCTCCCCTCGCTTCCGACGCCCCCCAGACTGGCCGCCCCCAGCCCCAGCGCCCGCGCCCCGCCTGGGGCCCTGCCCGCCCTACCTCGGGGCACCGTTTGGACATCGCCTCCTCGCAGGGGACTCGAGGGAGCGCGGCGAGGGGGGCGCGGGCCCGGCGCTAATGCGGAGCAGGGCGGCGGCGGCGGCAGGCTGGGCGGCTGCCCTCGCGGTGGGTGGTCGGCGGCCGCCCTGCCCCCGCCCGCGCGGCCGGCCGGGCGCAATCCGAGCGGGATCTGGTTCCCCGCTCGGGTTACGGCGCGCTCTCGGCCCGGGCGGCTTCACTTAAGCAATTAGCCAGTAAAAATACCTTGGGCCTGGGCAGTGAGAGACGTCGCAGGCGTGTCTGTTTTTACACCCCCCCCCATCCCCGCCAATTTTGGGATTCCTGGGGCCGGCGCTGGGGCGCAGATTTGATTTGGGATGGGGGGGGGGAAAGCGCGAACTTTATGGATTTTAAGCTAAGAGCAAAAAGCTGCCCAATATCCCTGCTCCTGTCTGCGGTCCCTCCCCGAGTCCCTGGAGCTGAGCCCCTGGAGTTTTTGTTTGTTTCTGTTTGAATAGCCTAAGCCTCTCCCTGCTCAGTCTTGTCCAAGCCTCCCACAGTCCCAACAAATCGGTAGCATTATTAGTTTCATTTTTTTGGGGTAAGGAAACCAAAGCACTTGCAGCTTTGCGGGATACTAGCCCCCCTGGGAGTCCCCAGCACAGTCGCTCCCAGCCCTGCCCACAGCCGCCTCACCCTGCCGCCCGGGAGCAGAATGCCCCGTCCTGCCATCAGACCAGATTTGGACCCTGGCCCTCCCAGCAGGGGCACTTAGGACATGGAGCGACCTTGCGCGGCCCTTCTGTAAATCGGGGTGCAGGGAAAGGACTAATACTGACTTGGTTTTGGGGCTTCTGTGAAGACTACACAAGTATCCTTGGGACATTTCACCAGGCTCCTGTTTTCTTGGACGGGCCCGGGGCATTTGGTGACAGCTCCAAAAGCACTCTACAACTGTCACAGGCACGCACCTTCTGGGGCAGGGGCAGGCAGGACTGTAGTTTTTAACAGTTTATCAAAGGGGTTCACAGTCCAGAGGAAGGTTAAGAATGTCCACCCGCGGTTTGAAGAGCCAGGAGCGGTGCCTCCCGCCTGCTCAGCAACCAGTAAGTCCTATGGCTGGTGTTCGCTGCTGTTGTTGATGTTATTTTGTCACCACCACCGGTTCTCCGGTGGGTGTCTCTGCCCCCTGGAGCCCGGGCAGGAGGGGTGTGGGGTCAAAGAAGCATTTCCAAACCCCACTCTCTCCACTCTCGGCCTATGTAGAGAGGCACGGGGGTGGTAAAATGCCATGCTATTCTGTCCTTGGGGACAGAGATGAACGATGGGGAGGCGTTCGCTTCCCCCTGCCGGCTGACCTGGCCAAGTCCTCTCTGGGCCTCAGTTTCCCCACTCCAAAAATGCAGGATTAAGGGAGACCTCTCTGAGGCATCTTAGGAACCCAGAATTTAGTCTCTGGAAATACGGGAAAGCGCTCTTTGCTGTGGCTGTGGTTTCCCCCAGAAGTGAGGGGAGGGTCCCCTCTAAATTACAGAACTTGGCGTTTATTCTTCCTTCTCACACCCCCTCCTCCCTCCACACCCAGCAGAGGCGAGAAGTTGGGTCTCCATCTCTGGCGTTCCTGAGACTCCCAGGCTACTGGGCCCTCGCTCCCCGGGGCGCAGTGGCTTCAGCCCTTCCCCTGCAAAGTCTGGTTTGCTGCCAGAGCTGAAGGGGTGAGAGGAGGCCAGGTGGGGTCCCGACTCCACTCCATGCTTCCTCTCCAGGAAGGCAGGCGCTCCCTCACCCCAAAAAGAAGCCCCCAGTAAGATCCTGTGAGAGACAATGATGTACAGGAGGAAAAGCTGGTCTTCGGGTTAGTCCAAGATGGAATCTACACCCCATCCCCAAGCGGAGAGGGCCGAAGAGGGAAGGAGACTACTAGAAAAAGGGCCCCCCAACTTCACGCACTGTAGATACCACCACTTGGGAGGATGAGTGGGGGAGGGGCGAGAGGAAGGGCGAGGAGATTTCCACTTCCAGGGAGTCTCCGGGTGCGCTCCCGCTGGACCCTCAGCTGGCTTAAGATCGGGCACCCTCCCCCTCCACCTCTCTGCTAAAGGCCAGATGCGCTCTGGCAGCTGGCAGTAGCCACCCCTTCCTGGGAACTTTCTTCCTGTGGCCAGGGCTTCCTCATTTGCAGCTGCCGTTTGGCAAAAAAAAAAAAAAAAAAAAAAAAATTAAAAAGACGGGGCAGGTAGGGAACGAAGCGAGCGTGGCGCACGTGTACATGGGCGCGGGCGCGGCGCGGCCCTACCATGCATGGAGTGCCAGGGTGGCTGTCTACGCGTGGGGGGACGCGCGGTGCAGAGCACGCAGACACGCGCGAGGCTGTGCACCAGCCCAGAGTGGCCCGCACACCGGTGGGCAGGACTGCGCGTCCGACCGAGGGCTGGGGGCGCCAGAGCTGTCCGTGCGGCAGTTCGCAGGGAAGGTGTACGCGAGGCCGCGAGGCCGCGAGCAGTGCGGAGGGTGTCTCTGTGTGCCCACGCTGTGCGGAGGGGGAGTGGGTGTGCCAGTAAGCGTTTACGTGCGCGAACACACAACCACAAACTACACGATCACGTCCCACACTCACCCTTTGCCTAGGCTAGCCAGGCTGCCGCGGGGAGGCCCAGAGAGGCCCGCGGAAGCGCAGCCCCGGGCTCCTGGGAGCGCGGCTCCACCGGAGGAGGCAGCGACAGTGGGCAGGCTACGCCGGCGACCCCCCCCCCAGCTCCTCGCACGGACATGTCAGGCGCCCAGAAGGCGACAAGGAGTCTCCCACTGAAGCTGAAGGCGTCCGATCACGGGAGGGAGGAGGAGTCGGCGGGGGACAAGGAGTCCGGAGAAGCAGGAGAGGTCGCCGGGCTTTGAAAGCGCCGCGGGCCCAGCTCTGAGCCCAGCACAAGCCTCTCCCCCCAGCTCGCGCCGGGCACGGCCGCTCGGCTCCTCGCGTTGACCCGCTCAAACACCCCTGGCCCCCTCCTCCCGACTGGGGACCCTGGCGAGAGAGGCCTCCCCCGTGCACAGCAGTCTGCGCGAGAACCGCACTCACCCGGGTCTTGGCGCGCCGCATCGCGCCGGGGCTCCTGCGCCGTCCTGCGCTCCGCGCTCAGCACCGCCTTTCCCCGGCTCCACCGCCCTGGCCCTCACCCCTGCGCTACGAGGGTGGCGCGGGGAGGCCTGCGTGCGTCCCCCGCGGGCCGGCAGCCAGGAGCGCTAGGGCCGCCCCGGCCCGCGCTTCCCGCCCGCGCCGTCTGCTTTCGGGAACCTGGCCTGGCGCGCAGTGTCAGAGGCCCCGCGGCGGCGGCAGGCTGAGCCCACAGAGGCATTAGGCCAACTCCCCCCGCGCGCGGAATTCTCTATTATTATTATTAAAGAATCACCCAGAACGTGTTTACGTTAAGCCCTGTAAACTTCCTGCCAGGGCCTTTGCCATCTCTCGGGAAATCGGAACCTGGGCTTGGAAAATGGGGCCGCCACGGCCGCAGGGCCAAATAGGCGGGTTTTCCGCGTGTGTGCGTGGCGGGGAGGACAACCAGGCTGCGTGTGGGTTCAGATCAGAGCGTGGCGTGTGGACGCGAGTGGGAGTGAGAAGCCAAGCGCCTGTGTGCCTATCGTGAGAGCGAGCGCACTGGTGGGTGCGCACTTGCCCGAGCGCCCTCTGTGCGTGAGCGGGAACTCACGCGTAGGTGTGTTTGCAGGTCTACGTGTAATCCACCGGTTTGCATGTGCATCAAAGCATGTATGTGTGTGCTAAGTGTGCACAAGTGCACGCGTGCGCGCACGCATGGGCGAGTGAGTAGGCCGGTTTTCCGGGAGACTGTGCGGCTTGGGTCCCTGCTGGGCTAGCGGGTTCTCCTTGTCCCCTTCAGGCCCGCGGCGCCGCCGGGACAAAGCGGCCGAGACCCGCCCTGCGCTTTCGTTTTCTGCCTGCGCTCGGCCCAGGCGGCTGCCCGCTCGCTAGCGCGCTGCTGGGCGAGTCCGAAAAATCCCGGGCGCGGCGCAGTCCTTCCCGGGGCGGGGAGAGTGGGTAGGCGGTCCCTCGCGGGAACTTACGCCGGCCGGCGCGGGGACCGGGAGCCAAGCCGGCTGTGCCCGCGATGGTGACGACCTGGCGGCCGCCGCCGCCGCTGCCGCTGCACTTGCGCTTTGCCACTGGGCTGCGCGCGTCGGGGGAGGCCAGGGCCCAGGGCGCGTTTCCCGCCGCGCCGCCGCCCGAGCGGGGAAGGCGGAGGCCTGCGCGCGTCGGGGCTGAGCCTCGGGCCCAGGGCGCATTAACACTTGCTCGCCAGGTTGGTGGAGGAGGGGCGGGTTCTGCGGGGGGCCGCGGGGCGGCGGGGGTGGGGGCTCTTTAAGCGCCCACCAACGCGGGGGCCGGAGGGGGGCCGGGAGGGAGGGAACTCCTGGAGGGTCTTGCGCCCGGCCCGCGAGACGCCGCCGCGCGGAGACGCAGGGAAAGCGGCCTCGGCTGGAATCCTGGAGCCGAGCGCCGCGGGCGGCGGTGACCCAGCGCTGCTCCGGGCCGGGGCGCACGGCCGCGGGCCTTGGAGGTGGTGCCTCCCCCTACAACACCGGGGCGGGGCGGGGGATGGTGGGGGGAGCTTCCGCGCGGCCTCCGCCCCGGCTGCCCTCGGCCTCGGCTCGGCTCCTTCCCTTGTGGGAGGCCGAGAGCGAAAGAGGGAGGAGAGAGTCGGGGGAGGCGGGAGCTGGAGCGAGGGGGGCTCTGAGCCAACCGCCTGCGGATCCAGCAGCTCCTCGGGGAGGGCGGGCGGGCGGGGGAGGGCGCGCCAGGCTCGCTCGGGAGAAGTGGCCGCCGATGACGGCAGAGGTGCAGCCAGACCCGCGCGCGCAGCCCCCTCCCCCTCGTCCCCCTCCCCCTCCCCCTCCTCTTCCTCCTCCTCCTCCTCCTCCCGGCCTGTCTGCAGCGCAGAGCAGCGGCGGCAGCGGCGGCGGCGGCAGCAGCCACCCGATGTCTTCGGCGCCCGAGAAGCAGCAGCCACCGCACGGCGGCGGCGGCGGCGGCGGCGGCGGGGGAGGCGGCGGGGCCATGGACCCCGCGTCGTCAGGCCCGTCCAAGGCGAAGAAGACGAACGCCGGCATCCGGCGCCCGGAGAAGCCGCCCTACTCGTACATCGCGCTCATCGTCATGGCCATCCAGAGCTCGCCCACCAAGCGCCTGACGCTCAGCGAGATCTACCAGTTCCTGCAGAGCCGCTTCCCGTTCTTCCGCGGCTCCTACCAGGGCTGGAAGAACTCCGTGCGCCACAACCTCTCGCTCAACGAGTGCTTCATCAAGCTGCCCAAGGGGCTCGGGCGGCCGGGCAAGGGCCACTACTGGACCATCGACCCGGCCAGCGAGTTCATGTTCGAGGAGGGCTCGTTCCGCCGCCGGCCGCGCGGCTTCCGAAGGAAATGCCAGGCGCTCAAGCCCATGTACAGCATGGTGAACGGGCTCGGCTTCAACCACCTCCCGGACACCTACGGCTTCCAGGGCTCGGCCGGCGGCCTCTCGTGCCCGCCCAACAGCCTGGCGCTGGAGAGCGGCCTGGGCGTGATGAACGGCCACCTGCCGGGCAACGTGGACGGCATGGCCTTGCCCAGCCACTCGGTGCCCCACCTGCCCTCCAACGGCGGCCACTCGTACATGGGCAGCTGCGGCGGCGCGGCGGCCGGCGAGTACCCGCACCACGACGGCTCGGTGCCGGCCTCCCCGCTGCTGCCCGCCGGCGCCGGCGCGGTCATGGAGCCGCACGCCGTGTACTCGGGGTCGGCGGCCGCCTGGCCGCCCTCGGCCTCCGCGGCGCTCAACAGCGGCGCCTCCTACATCAAGCAGCAGCCCCTGTCCCCCTGCAACCCCGCGGCCAACCCCCTGTCCGGCAGCCTCTCCACGCACTCCCTGGACCAGCCGTACCTGCACCAGAACAGCCACAACGCCCCAGCCGAGCTGCAAGGTGAGTGGTGGGCCGAGGACTGCTCTGGTCCCGGGGAGCCCAGCATCTGAGAGTGGCCTCGGACCCAGCCCCGAACAGGCTGAACACCCGGGGTGAGCCCACTTCCTCTTCCTCGGGGCAAACCCCAGTGCTGAGGGAAGGTGCTAGCTGCCCGGGTGCCTCTAGGCCCTGGCCCTGCCCTTTTGAGGGGTGATTGCATCTTTTGACCCCAATTCGGGCCAATTTATTTGTCAGAAAGTTCCAACTCCTCACTGCCGGCTGCCCCAAGCCTGTCCAGGTAGGCCCATGCTATGGAGAAGTCCCAGACCCCAGTACTCTAAGTCTTTGTGGGCTCCTTAAGTCCTCTCACACCTCATTTCTGGTCCCCGTGTGCAGCTGGGGTCCCAGCCCTGGCCATCTGGCCGAGGGTCCCCCGGTGGTGGCCCCAGCAGGCTGCCCGGAGAGCTGCAGCCGGCACCACCACCACCGCAGGGCCTGGGCAGAACGAAGAGTTAGGCCCAAAGCCGCCAGGGCCGGTGCGCTGGGAGGCTCAGCTCCCCACTGTTCAGGGGACAGGCCGAGTCGGGGCATTTTGTGGTAACAGAGGCAGGGTGGCCAGGCCCAGCGAGGGTCAGCGCTGCAGGCCGACCAGACTTTGTTTCTCAGGATCCAGGTTTTCAGGCCCCCAGACCCCCCACACCCTAAACACGCCAAGCCCTCCGAGAAAGAGGATGCAAAACCGTCTCCTCGTCTCCTCTCCCCAACTGCCCACCTCGGCGCCCCCCAGCAGCCTTCCGGGCCAGGTTCTGGCGAGGCTGGTGCGAGCTCAGCAGGGGCTGTCAGGGGTCAGCTGTCAGCAGCCCGCCGGGAGGCAGGCAGGCGCTGGGCCTGGGGCGGGTAGGCCACCTCTCCTCTCCGCAGGGCAGGCCCTGCTCCGGCTGTTTCCACTACTGGGCTCCAGCTGCCCTGGAGGGGCCTGTTCTCCCAGGGACCCTTCCTCCGGGGAAGCCTCTCCCTGCCCCTGCTAATGGCCGGGTGCTTGCCTGAGGGGCACCGGCCTCTCCCTCCACCCTGGCCTCCCGGCCTCCCTTGGGCTCCCTCCCTGTGCTGGCTGTGGCCGCCGAGGGGGAGTTAAGGCCACTAGGCCTTGCGGGGGAGTTTGTGGTGGGGAGCCGGACTCCCTCACCCCTTCCCCTTGGGCTTCAGGAAGCCCCAGATCAGGCGGTGTGTCCCAGGCGGGACAGGCTGGGGCAGCGGGCACTGCTGCGGGGAGCAAGGCTCACGGCCAGGGCTCCAGGATCCTTCCCCGGGCGTCCAGCAGAAAGCCCTCGCTGCCCGGGGCCACCGGCCTTACCGAGTGCTGAGAGTCGGGAAGTCGGGGAGGCGCTCGGCGTGGGGAGGCGGCGGTGCCCTGTGTCCGGCTGGCCTGGCCCTGTGCGCCCAGCTTGCAGCTTCCCGGCCTTGAACTCTGGCTCCGGACGGACGCTAACCCTCTTGCTCCCCCACCCCTCTGTCCCCTCGCCTGGCAGGAATCCCGAGGTATCACTCCCAGTCGCCCAGCATGTGTGACCGAAAGGAGTTTGTCTTCTCCTTCAACGCCATGGCGTCCTCGTCCATGCACTCGGCCGGCGGCGGCTCCTACTACCACCAGCAGGTCACCTACCAAGACATCAAGCCCTGCGTGATGTGAGGCTGCTGTGTAGGGCCCTGGTCCTCGGGCCCTCCCGGCACAGGGCGGCCGGGGCAGGGACCTCGGAACCCGGCGCAAGGAACTGCTTTACTCTCGAGGTATAACCGTCGGCGGCGGCGGCAGAAGAAGAAAAGGGTTTGACCCCCGTCCCCAACCGGATTGCACGGAAAGGCATCCCCAACGCAGAGACCCGGCGCCCCGGTCGGTCGGTGGTCACCTCCTTCCCCAGCTCCTTCAGAAATTGTAAAACTGGTGGCGGCCGGGTCCGGTCTGACTGCAGCCGTCGTCGTCGGAAAATAAACACGTCTGTTTTCGATCCCGTCGCAATCAACGGCCGGCCGAGAAGGTGCTGCGTTGGGGGGAAGCCCCCACATCTAAACAAGAATTCTGCTGAGGCCCCCCTTCCTCCCTTCCAGTGGCAAAAGGTGTGGGGGGGGAGGAAGAATTTTAGAAGGAAGGCAAACACGTGAGACCAATCATTATCAAATACTTTTATTTTTTGGTTGAGTATTTATCTTTTTATTTTTAATTTTTTGGAAGAATGTCTTGGAACGCGCAAGTCTCCTTTTAGAGCCGTCTTTTGCCGGAGGGGGGGGAGGTGCCCCCTCCCCACCTCGAAGGCGTCCTGCGGCAACCGCAGGTGGATCTTCCCCAGAACAACTTGCATTTCTGAAGCCACTGTTCCCTCTTTACGGAGAAGATTGTCGGAGCCCAAGGGAGTGAGCGGCTGTCCTCCGGGCCTCTGCGGTTCCTCCTCCCCCAACCTTCCTCCTCTTCAGCCTCTTTTGTTTTGTCTTGAATTTTATTTTTATTTTTTTTTCTCCACCGGTGGGTATTATTTCTCTCTCTCCCGATCTCTACTGTAAACTTTCTGGTCCGAGAATGAGCCGAACACAGCGCGTGACGCGGGGAGCCGGGGAGGCCGGGCCACCGGGGGTATTCAGGATTGCGGTGACTCAGAAAGGTTAAGGCACTTTTAAAACTATAGCAAGGCTCATCTGTTATTTATTCTACTTTCTTCCCCTAATAATCAAAAACAACACCTCGTAGGCTCTTCCGTTTATTAGTATTAATGGTGTAACTTTGTTGGCAATATTTGCCATGTAGAACTTTTTTTTTTTTTAGATAACCATTGTAAATTTGAGACAAAGACCAATCTGTGTAAAAACAAATCTCCATATGTTTTATATAAATATATATATAATATGAAGGACTTACCCTCCTTTTTTTAGTATTTTGGGCTGCTGGGGTGCAGCGTTTGTGACACGTATTTTAAATTTACTTCTGCACTGTATAAAAATGACCATTTGAGGATGTTTTTGCCTTTTGTGTATTTTTTTTTCCTAAAAAAAAAAAAGAACAAAAATAAAAAATGTATAACATTTGTACCTGGCCTTTAAAATTGTATCAACTAGAAATAAAATCTCACGAGTATTTTGTTGGGATTGGGATCGCAGACTGTCTTCCAAACTCCCAAGACATAGATAGGCTTTGGACCTCTAGACTTTTAAAAATTTACAGCCTGAATAATTCTGAATGCTTCTTTCTTTTTCTTTTTTTTTTGGCGGATCCTCCTCTTTTCACTCTTCATTTCACAAAGTACAAGCTGGACAAGAGGAGCTATTTTTCTTGGCTTCTGTATTTTAAGAAGAGCCCTCTGCCCCTTAAATGTCATTTCTTGTTTTAAAGAAATAATCAAGGGTTTAAAGAAAAACTGTAGCTCTCCTTCCCCTTGGGAAAACCAAGCAAACGATCCGCCTACACTTACATGTACTCACAGATACACAGGTATGTATACATGTCTGTGTATCTAATATATATATATTTTACCACTCCAAGGCCAATGAGAGTTTTTAGTTTTAGACTTTATTGTTCCATATTCTAGCTGTTGTAATTCACGAATCAACTTCAAAGTTTTGTTCTGTTTTTGTTTTTTTTTTTTGTCTTGTTTAGGGGTTTGGTGCCCTATACTTGCTTTTCCCCAGCTGAACATCTAGTCGACATTTGGACAAGGCTGGGGCTGTCGGTAGGAGAGCAAGGTGGCAGGCACGTTTCCAAGCTGGTAACATTTCCCCAACTAAGCCATATTTTTTGCCCCTTTCTCGGAAAAAAAGAAAAAAATTTTTTTTTTTTTTTTGCCCTGTGTCTTCCACTGACCACCACTTTCTCTCTCCATTCCAACTCCCGGCTACGGAGGAAAACAAACACAAAAGTCACATTGTTGGCGCGGCCATTCCAGACCCACCGCAGTGTCTCCGTCGCCGGGTCGCGAGTCTCTGAACCTGGTTCTTCTCAGATTTGACATTTTGGACGTGCGGGTAATTTCTCCGGTGCTCTGTTACATCAAAATTATCAATAAACTTGCCTGGGCAAATTAATGTCCCAAACTAACAGCTGTCTATAAAACCGAGATAAAGGGGACAGCAAAAGGCCGGCGACTCCATTCCATCTCTCGGGACCCGGGGCCGGCTCTGCGGGGCGCAGGGCTGTGGCCCACACGCGCCCGCGCCGGGGAGCAGGTCGGCAGCGCGGGTCAGGCAGGGTCCCCCTGGGCAGCGGCCGTCTCCGCACCCACCGCCTCCCCCCAGTGCCCGGCCGGGAAACAAGTGCAGAGACCAGCCCCCAGGGCTCCTAGCACACGGAGCTGGGGGCCCCCTCCTCTGTCCGCCGGAGCCTGCGCCCCAATTAGGACAGAGGCTCTGGGAAGCGGGCTGATTAGGAGAAACCCAATGCCGGCCCCTCCGCCGGCGCGCTCCCGGGTCTCCTGCAGCCTCCGGCCCCGGCACCCACTGTCTTGGCGCCAGGACGCGCCAGCGGCCTCTGCGAGCCCCGAGCCCCGGTGGAGCGCAGCTTTGGCGCCGGGGCCCAGGGCCCAGAGTCCATGGTGGCGGCAAAGCCCAGTTTCCTGCTGGTCTCCCGGCGGCGCCTCTCGGCTTGAGCGGATCTCCCCGCGCACCCACGTCCAGGCCCGGCTGGGCGGCAGGCGCCCAGAAGGGCTTGTGCGGGGAAAACTGGCTCGGGTGGCCCTGGGGCCGCTCCTGGCCCCTTTCTCCCGGCCGGACCTGCGGCCTGGGAATGAGAGGGAAAGTCCAGCCTTCCTGCCAGGAGCTCCTGGCTCCAGGCAAGCCTGGAAGGGACGGATTTCGCAGGCAAAATTGCCTCCGCACCCACGTCCGAGATTTTGTGCCGCCGCCGCCACCACGATCCCTTGGGTTGTGCCTTCCGCAGAGCCCATTCGGCCAGGCTCCCTCCCCTCAACCCTGCCGTGCTGCTCGGCCACAAAAGCGTGGCCCCGCATGTGCAAGTTACAAGCTGGAAACTCGAAGGCGCTTCCTTCCAAGTCGGGTGCAAAATTACCCGCCCTGCGAGTGTACACAGGTATCCGCTGGCCCGAAGGCATCCCAGCTAGAATGGGTTGAAAATCCCTACGCATATGTTAGGGTTTTCATCCTGGAACTGGGAAGTCAAGGTGCCCTGCGTGTATGTAATACCGGGAAGAATGAAAGGCGAGGAGGAGAACAGCAAGGATGCCCGCAGCGGGACTTCTGTGGGCGGGTTACCCTGCTGGGGCCGCTGCGGAGAGCCGAGCCAGGCCGGCGCCCTGGGTGCGCCACTGGGGCCTCAGCTGCTGGCCTGTTGCAGCTGGGAGGTGGGACTGCAGGCCAGGCCTGACCTCGCGGGAGTCGCCCCCAGGGCCCGACCAGCCAGCAGTGCCTGGGCCACCAGTTCCTTTTCTCTTTGGGGCTGGAGGGTTGAGGGCGGGAGGGGCGGTCGTGCTCCGGGGCAGGGCTCCCTGCCTTCCAGCCACCCACCAGCAGGCAGCGTTCCCCCAGGCAGCGGGGAGATGGAGCTGACAACCTGACCCCAACCAGCCAAGGCACCTCTGAACCTCGTTCCCTGTCTCTGCTAACACCCGCCTGGCCAGTGGTGGCGAGTGAGGTGATGCTTCTAAGGACCACGGCTGCGGCCTAGCTCGCTGGGACTCAGACAGGAGCCATCAGACCTGAGTTTCTCACCCTAGAGATCTGGCGGGGTTTGTGAGTGGCTGCAGGTCCTGTATGTCTGTTGGGGGGGGGGGCGGGCTGTGCACCGTAAAAGGTGCAGGAATCCGTCTTTTACCCGGCCCTCTGCTCAGGGACTGCCGACAGCGAGCACCCAGTCCGGCCGCGGCTGGACTCCCAAGGGCCTGGGCGCGCCCAGTGTCCCGGGGAGGAGGGGGCTGCCCCACGGCTCAAGAGAGAGGATGCTAAGAGAAGGTTCGGGTCCGGGCCGCACCGTAGACCACCAGCGGAATCTCCTAACCCCGCCAGCCAACCGCTGCTGGGGCTGCGGAGAGCCCGAGGCCAGAAGCCCCCAGGGCCCCACTCGGCCTCACCTCTGTCGGTGATTCTGAGAGTACAGCCCCAGCAGAACCACCCGCGCCGGAAGTGTCTGGGCTGTTAAACTGCAGGCTCCTGGGGGACCCCCGAGAGCTATCTATGGATTACAATCTGGGGATGAGGGTAGGACCCAGGAATTGCAGGGCCCCGGCTGCCAGGTGGCCCTGGTGGTGCTAAGGTTTGGGTGTCTGTTCTCCAGCTCTGGGCTCTGGTTAAGGCCACTCCATTCGCCCTCTGCTGTCCCCAGCCACTGGCCGCCCCTGTGCCTGTCACCGTGGCCAGCTGGGAGAACTTGGAGGACAGGCAGGCAGGCGCCACAGCCGGCGTTGGTGGGCACACCGTGGGTGTGCTGGGGCCAGGGCAGGCCCTCTTCCCGAATGGCGTCTCAGCCATCCTCACAGCCCTCTTTCTAGGTCGACCTTCCATCCGTCTCCTTTATGCAGGAGCCGGGTGGACACTGTGGGTGAGAGGTAGGATTGGGGCTCAGGGCCAGGACGGTCTGACCCCCAAGCCTGAGTCTTTGACCGTTCCATCACGTGGCTCCTAGACACCTGCGCTCCCCCTGCCGCAGGGCCTGGGGGAGGCAGGGAGGTTGGAGTATGGCCGTGACCAGCCTCTGCTGGCTTCCGGCCTCCACAGGGGAGGCGGCAGCGCACAGGGGACACAGGGCTGGAGTCTCTACACACGGCACTCTCAGACCCTCCCTGCCCCCGGCTGAGCCAGGAAGGGGCTTGCGGGTGGGGGGCTTCGGGGGAGACTGGCCCAGCCGCCGTAGTTCAGACGCTGACATCCACCGACCTCCAGGGTCACACCGGCTGTGATCCCACGAGGTGGCACCGAGGTCCCCCATGCAAGCACCCTTTGCTTGCTTGGGCCTCCGTAGACCCCCGAGGCCGGCAGAGAAAAACCTCAAGCAAAAACGTTGGTGCTCAAGATGAGAGAGCCCAGCTGGGCAGCAGGTGTGGGCGCCTCCCTGCTCTGCTTCTGGAATCTTCCTGGCACCAACATCCCAGGGGCCTGGGCTCTGTGCTACGGTGAGAGGCCGTTCTCCGGCATGTCCCGCAGGCAAGGCCTGGGGCAGTGTGCCCTGGCGGGCTGGCGGTGTGGCTGCCACGGGGACGGTGAGTGGAGAGAGACCTGGCACGTCCATCCAGGACGGGGCACCGAGTCACTGCAGGATCCGGCACGCCGCAGGCCTTCGGCGGTTGTGCATCCCTGTGTGCTGTAGGGCTGGGCGGGGAAGAGGAACGCCTGGTGTTTGCAAGCGTAAAATGCCGCGGGCAGGAGAACAGGACAGAGGAATGCCCCACCACCACCCACCCGTGGACCTGGATCCGACCCTTCTTCCACGGACACGGAGTGCCTGTTTCTGCCACCGGGCTAGACCAGATCCGTGGTGACAGCCGGACACTCGCCTGCTGTCACAGACGGCCAGGCCCGCTCCCAGTCACCCCGGCTTGCTGGATGCAGGAAAAGGCCAGCAGGGGCCAGAGCCCGCCGGTTGCCAAGCGGCCGGCATCCCTGAGGCGGGAAGGTGCGTCCGTCCCTTCAGAGCGGACGTCGGGCCCATGTGCCACCAGTGTCTGGATACAGCGGACACGTCCTGCCGGCCCATCCAGCTGTTTCCAGCGCCAGGACACTTGGGGGCACATGGGCACCCCAAGAGGACGAGGTCACCTGGGCCAGGGCAACACCGAGCGTCCTGAATGGCGGGGCAGCGGCACCTCCCTCCGACTCCCACAGCCGTTTGCCGGGACAAGCGGAGAGGAAGCCTGTGCAGAGAGGGCAGACCGCTGGCCGGGGCCGGCGCAGGCCGAGCCGTGGCTTCCTGCGGACTGCGGGTGGGGTCCGCCGGCGGGCGGTGCTGGGGAACGCCGTGATGAGCCACTCGTTAAGACTAGGGCCCTGGCGCCAGGAGAAGGCACTGACCGCGCGCCTCCGGCTGTGACGGGGGGCAAAGGCCACGTGCCACGGGAAAGCGAGCTGGGCCCTCGGATGTCCCCGGAGAAGGGTGGAAACGTTCCTGGGGGGGGGGTACTCCCCCAGAGGGGGCCAGGGACGAGTGGCCCATTGTGTTCCCAGTCTCTGCGAGGCCGGGGCAGCGCTGGCCAGCCTGGCTCTCTGCCGTGAAGCCCCAACAGCGTCCCCGCTGGGCTGGTGTGGGCAGAGAGGGCCGGGACGGGCTCGGGCAAGGGGAGGCGGCCAGAGGGGAGGCCGGAGCGAACGGACGTGGGCCCCGGGGCCCGCTCGCCTCCTGGGGTCTTCCCAGTGGGACGCCCAGCCCAGGGGGAGAGCTCGGGCCAGGAGGCGCCCTGGGGAGAGAGAAGAGGAAGCCCGGGGCGCTGGGGTCCTTCTAAACCGGGGAGCCTGTGAGCCGCCCCAGGCATCGTGCCCGCGGCCGTTGCTCTGCGCGGTGAGGCAGCGCCCCCTGCTGTCCGCTTTGCGCACTTCGTGCTGGGAAAGCCTAGGCTGCTCCTCGCGGGGAAAGCCAAGTTGCAGCAGGACTGGCGGACCCAGCCGGGCACGGACAGAGGCGTGACCCTGACCTTGGTGTCTCGGACGCTCTGACCTTCCCTGAAGGGGCAGCTGGGTTGTTTTTTTTTTTAATTTTTGGTCGTAGGTCACAGAGTTACGTTAGTGGTTTCCTAATGATAGGGCTTATTCAAAATAAAATACTAAACTTTAGAAAACTGAAAAGAAGAAAGTAAACGTTTCATTCCCGAGCCCCCCCATGTTGGCCCCGGGAGCCGCCTCCCTGCGCGTGGGGGACACGGGAAGTGTGCCGGAGCCCCCGGGCCGCAGGTGAGTCCCGACTCCGCCTCTTCCTGACCCCGTGAGCGTGAGTGGGGCAGGTGCTTCTCTGCCCGCCTCGGCTGCCCCATCTAAGAGACGGGATGGTGGTGAAAGCATGGCCGTCGCAGCGAGGCTTAAGTGCGTTAACCGTCTGCGAAGGGCTTCCTTACAGGTAAGGAGACCCAGGCACAGAGAGGGCAAGCGCTGTGCCAGCGGTCACACAGCTCAGGCGCAGGCAAACCCAGGTGTGTGTGGCGTCATCACCATGTTCCTCGGCTGTTAAATGGCCTCTTTGTTCCTACAAGCTGCTGTGGCTTCCAGTGGCTCCCCAGGCCCCGCTGTGGCCCTAGGCAGTGTTTCTGCACAGGACAGCCCTGCCCCGTGGCAGGGAGGGACCTGGGGCCCTACTGAGTTACCAGCCTCTCTGAGCCAAGCCTTTCTTATCTGGAGAAAATGAGAACCTGGGATTCCGCTGAGGGTTAAGCGAGTTAACTCGCCCTCCAGCAGGGGGAAGGATGTTTAATTTGCTCACAACTCAGCACCTTGGGGCCTGAGTTTACCGCTTCCAAACCATCCAAAGTGCAAAATGTCCACATTACATGGTCACATGTCAGCTCCCATTTTAACCTGTGTGATTTATGGGCATCAAAATAAAGGGTTCCATTCACGGGAAGAAACCCTGCTCTGTTAGAGGGAACGGGAGTGTGGACTCTCTGTTTAAAAGCCTCTGCTTGTTTGAAAGATTGCCCAGGCGGTCTCCGGTAAAAACCTAGGATGACCACTGAGACCGGCGAAGTCACTGGGCTCCTGGGAGGAACTGGCCGCAGGGGCGAGGGGGGGGGGCACCGGGAGGAGGTCCCAGATCCTCCAGACCTGTGGCCCCAGCATGCACTGGGGAACAAGCTGCCTTGGTTTCCCCAACTACAATTGCAGTCGGGTACAGGGCAATCTCAACCAACAGGGGTGAGGGTGGCCGGGTGCCACCGCACAGTGGCTGGCAGCAGGGGTGGCTGCTCAGTGGAGTGCAGCAGAGAGAACTCAGGGTGCTGGGGGGACAGGACAGAGCGGGAGGGCGGCCCTGACGGACACCTGAGAGCCTCCCTGCAGGCGTCGGGCGGTGCGGCCCTGGCCTGGTGGAAATCACCCCCACTCGGGGACCCTGCTTTTCTCTTCCAGAAAACACCCCTGGCTTTGTCTTCCTCCTTCTACCTTAAGTGGCAAGCTAGGGACAGCCCACCGTGAAGGAAGGGCCGTGGATGCCCCTGGCTCAGGCTACAATCAGCTGCGGGTGAAGCCCCCTTCACTCCCCACCCGCTGGGGGTGCCGGGCTGGTGGGTGCCTCTCTGGGCACTGCCTCAGTGACCTCGTCTGTGAAACAGGGTGTCCCTCAGAAGGGACTGCGAGGACTAGGTGGAACTACACATACGTGTGTCTGTGTGTCTATGTCGTGTCATCAACAATATAAATGAGAACACATCCACACATAAACACATCATATAGCTTACGAATACATGAGGGGGCCAGATACAGGGGAAGGGCGCGCAGCAAGCCTCGCTTGGCCATTTCTGCCAGGGGCTGCGAGTTACAGCTGTGGGAACAGTCATCCGCAAGCCCCGCCCGGGGGCCCGGACACGCTCCCGGGAAGACTAGAAGAGGGGAAGGGAGGGAACGAATCCTCACGTCGGCTCCTTTGGCAAAAAGGCAGGAAGCCCCAGCCTTGTGCCAGTGAGACAGGCAGGCCCTGGGCCCTTACGGTGCCCTGTGAAGGTGTGGCAGACCAGCCAGGGGAGTGCGGGATCGATTAGTGATGTCTGCCGTGGGTGCTGCAGAAGAGGCGTGTTCACCCGAAACTTACTGTCCCTAGGCCTGGTTGCCGCGCTTTTTTTTTTTTTTTTTTTTTGAGACAGAGTTTCGCTTTGTTGCCCAGGCTAGAGTGAGTGCCGTGGCGTCAGCCTAGCTCACAGCAACCTCAGACTCCTGGGCTCAAGCGATCCTCCTGCCTCAGCCTCCCCAGTAGCTGGGACTACAGGCATGCACCACCATGCCCGGCTAATTTTTTTTCTATATATATTAGTTGGCCAATTAATTTCTTTCTATTTATAGTAGAGATGGGGTCTTGCTCTTGCTCAGGCTGGTTTCAAACTCCTGACTTCTAGCGGTCCGCCTGCCTCGGCCCCCCCGGAGAGCTAGGATTACAGGCGTGAGCCACCCCGCCTGGCCTGAGCCTCTTTTTAAATGCGGTTGTCATGTGACGTTTTGCCCTCCCTCCACTCTCCCTCTGCTGGAGTGTCATCAGTGGTTCTCCCTGGGTGACCTTGTTCACCTTGCTGGCCTGGCCTCTCCTATCTGCCGTCCTCCTGCGGATGTCTGGGGCCAGAGGTGGGGAACGAGGGAGCCCACAGGGCGCTGGGGCGGGGGCGGCACTTGTCCAGGAGGGCAGGCTGCGCCCCGGGGCTGGCGGGTGGGACGGGAACTGCCTGGCCTACCCGGCTGCAGAGGGCAGAGCAGCGAGGGGAGCAAGCACAGGCTCTAGGGGCGGAGGGACCAGCATCCAGTCTCCGCTTTACCGCTGCCTGGGGTTGGGACCCTGGACGAGTCCCTTAAATCTCCCGAGCGCAGCCTTTTCCTTTTGTGACAGCCACCCAGTTGCGTCTTCAATGAATCCCCATCCAAAGGCTGGGCTGAGCTGCCTGGGACGTGCCGCCCTGGCCACAGGGAGCTCCCGTCCCGTGGGTGGGAGACGGGCGGATGCAAGAGAGCACTGCATTTGGAGCGAACACGGCCTCTACTGGGCTCAGCTCTGCCAGAACCCACGGTGGGACCAGGCGGGAAAAGTCACTTCCTCCTTCCAGGCCCCAGACCGGTTTCATTTGCACACGTGGGGAGAGCGTTTTCCCACGCGCAGTATGGAGACTGCGTGCTCCGGCCGTGCGCACAGGAGCATGTGAGCTCTGCGCTTGTCCCGCCCGGGCAGCCCCACGCCACGGACGGGCGCGCTGGCCGGTGCGATGAGCAGAGCCCCGAACGCTCCAGAAGTAGGAGACGGGGCCGGGCGCCGTGGCGCACGCCTGTAATCCTAGCACTCTGGGAGGCTGAGGCAGGAGGATAGCTTGAGCCCAGGAGGTTGAGGTTGCCGTGAGCGAGGCTGACGCCACGGCACTCTAGCCTGGGTGACAGAGTGAGACTCTGTCTCAAAAAAATTTTTTTTAAAAATAGAAGTAGGAAACAGATGTTACAATGACTGTCTTGGCTATCATTCCAAATATTATTTAATACAAAAAAAAAATCCATGCATAGTGACGAATATTAGAAAACATAGAAAACATAGACGTTCCAATGGTTCCTTAAGGCAGTGGGATTGTTTTTCTTGATGTTTTCTAAACACTCCCTACCGCTTGTTTTTAGAGTTCTGCCACACCTTTATACCGTAGTCGTTTGGCAGCGTGGGGGAAATCCTAGGCAAATATTCTTTTCCACAGGTTGCAGGACCGGACCCAGCTTTGAAAGCTTTAATAGAGAACAAGAGGTTTTAAAGGTCCTTATTCCAGGACCAATCTTGGCTCCTCTATTTCACAGAGTTGTGAACTATTTATGCCACTCAGATGGGACTTCGCACAGAAACCACGTGGGAGGAGGCCCCACAGAATGTCAACACGGACTCCCGGGAGCCCGAGGCCATGTCACGGCCCTAGAGCAGGGGTGCGAGGTGCTCATCCGGCCAGCCCCTGCATGTCCACCGCTGTCCCTAGCAGTGCTGGGCTTGGGGTGCGGAGCCACCCAAGGTGGGAGAGGCCCAACAGCAGGGCCGGGGCTTCACCCTGAAGGCGCAGACTCCCTTCCGGAGGTTAAAACTGTAGGTCCCATCCGCTTCCCCCGCCTTTTTGGTAGAGGCCGGACGCGAGTCGGGTGCTGGCTCCCAAGTCCCACAGGGAGGCCGAGACCCTCCCGCGCTTTGTCAGCTCACACTGGGAGCAGCCGGGCCCGCCGGCCGTGTTTGCACGCGGCTGGTGCGGGGAGGCTCTTTATTTGTTGCATCTGGCAGCGTTGGAAAGGATATTACTACATAACTACACAAAACGGTCCGGTCGATGTTGCTACTCGGAGAAGTATTCTTCAGATAGCTCGTCTTGGCGGGCTCATCTGGATTCCATCCCAACCCGAACCTGACGCCCCACGGGGGGAAAGGAAGAAATTCCTCCTCGAGTGCGAGGTCTCGCCTGTGAACCCCCTTCCTGTACCAGCATCACACAGCACCCTGCTATCGCCAAGGCCTCCTTTCATGTTTGGATATCTAATTAGCCTGGAATTTATTTTTATGCTTGGCCGGATTCGGAGATCCGAGCCGCTCCTCTCACCCTTCCAAACAGCAGCCGGCAGCTCTCCGTCCACCTCTTGAGAAGCAAACCCGCCCCCTCTGAGTCCCCTCTCGTGCCCGGGCCCCACCCCTTGGGGACGTTCTCTCCCGTTCTGCGTTACCGCCTGACGTGCCGAAGCTGCAGAGTGAGTCTCGGCACCTGAGCGCAAGGCCTCTTCCTTGCCGGCTACTGCTGGGCAGTTACTGTCCACCTCACCGGCCCCCGAGAGAAACAGCAGTTGGGATTCTGCCTGCCAGGTCCGGGGCGCCCTGGTGCAGGGGGAGTAGTATCTTCCTAACATCAAACCCTCCCGTCCGGAACACAACGTGCGTCTTTATTCAGACCCTTCAGGGACGTTTCATGGCTTCATCCGTGCGAGCCCTGAACGGCCCCATCAGGCGTCTTCTCGAGCACTCACCAGCTTGTGTGGCAACCGCATTACACGCAGCTTTCTAAGGAGCTGTGGACGCCGTGCGGGAGAGGGACGGGGCTGTGTGAGTATCTCGCTTGGCGCTCCGTGGAGTTTTCCACTATTAAGTCAAATCTTTCTTCAGCTGAAGCCGACTTTGAACGTGATCATGTCCCTCCCTGTTCCTTCCCTTCCTCCGTAGCCCTGCACGGGTTTCCGGAAGCCACGAGGCTTCCTCTTCCCACTCACTGTAGTGTCTGTGTCTGTTGTGCCTTCGTCTTCTATTGCACGATGCTTTCAATGTCTAAGAGTTTTTTTCTTACCAGCCCATTCTCTTTTTTTTTTTTAATGGGCACGATGGCCTTCTAATGGCTTTCTGATTGCTGCGCCAACATTTCCAGGAGGGACAGACATGGCAGGACACTGATTTCCTCAAGTGCTCGGCAATTCTTCGTGGTCTGCTCACATCTGCAGGGGAGGCCCAGACTGGCCGGGGCTGGGGAAGCTCCTCTCCCAGGTGAGGGTCCTGCAGGTGCGCAGAGAGGCCCTGGCGTGGACGCTCCTCCCGCGGCCCAGCAAGCCCTGCTGCTGCGGTGTCGGGGTGCAGCGTGGCCTTGCCGCCCGCACCAGGGGTCAGCGGCGGCTCCCCACGGCCGGCGCCCTGCGGAAGGATGCTCTCGTCTCTCCTCCGCGCCACATCTTCCAATACGAATTCCGACGTTATAATTATGTGTTTTTATTTAAAAAATACCGTTACCCATCCTGCTCAGCTTTTTATTTCTGCTAACTTTCAGCAAGTTCTCTTTTTAGGATGCTGACCTACCCCACAGGGCTTTTATGTTTAGATCTCATGTTGTCCTGCATAGTTTAAGATTAGAACAGACACGGGCAAAAGATGACACATTTTCATTTTTTTTTTTAAGTCTTTTTTTTCTACAACTTTTTCATTGACACAACTTTTTCTTTTTCTTTTTTGAGACAGAGTCTTGCTTTGTTGCCCAGGCTAGAGTGAGTGCCGTGGCGTCAGCCTAGCTCACAGCAACCTCAGACTCCTGGGCTCAAGCGATCCTCCTGCCTCAGTCTCCTGAATGGCTGGCACTACAGGCATGCGCCACCACGCCTGGCTAATTTTTTCTATATATATTAGTTGGCCAATTAATTTCTTTCTATTTATAGTAGAGACGGGGTCTTGCTCTTGCTCTTGCTCAGGCTGGTTTCGAACTCCTGACCTGGAGCAATCCTCCCGCCTGGGCCCCTCAGAGTGCTAGGATGACAGGCGTGAGCCGCCGCGCCCAGCCGACACAACTTTTTCTTTCCTGTGAACTTTTCTCAAATCTCTCAGGAGGAAGGAGCAGATGTTGTTTTCCGCAGTGAATCTTTTTCCTAGACGTCCGTCACATCTCAGAGGGCAGGTTCTTTCACTTGGAGACCGTCTTTTAAAGGCCCCAGGTTGACCCCGTCTTCTGTGTATTCCATTGTATTCAGAGTTCACGTCTTCCCGGAAACCGGGCAAGGGGGCTCCCGCTTCCTCACCTGTGTGTGGCCGCAGACTCTCAGATCTCACCCTGGAGGGCTGTTCCCAGTCCCATGACCTGGTCATCTGCGGGCCACCCAGGCAGGAGCTCGGCACTCAAGGGGCCTCCCCCCGTCGGGTGGAGCCAGCGAGCTGGGCCAGAGGCACCCGGCCTTCTCTCCGGAGCAGGAGCGGCTGCCGCGCCCGAAGGAACCTCCCTCCGTCAGCTTGTTCGCGAGCTCGCCCAGTGCCACGGTGCCCCTGCCCTCTTTCACCAGCCCCTGGCACCCGTGACAGCCTTGTCACCTGGGAACTGGCTCCAGAGCCACTGCCACCACTGATCTGCCCCAGGACCCACCCCTGGTGCAGGGACGTCCGACGGGAACCCTGCGCTAGTCCTGGGGGTGCCCCCCCTTGGAGAGCTGCTCCTCCTTCTGAGGGGTGGGCGGTGGCGGCTGTGCTGGCCGGGCCAACCGGCCGCAGCAGGGAGTGCACTCCTGAGCACTTGCCACCTGCGGGCCGAGCTCTTCCAGCCAGCCCCCCCAGACCTCGGGGAGCGGGCTGCTACCATGCCCATTTGTGGACGAGCAAATGCAAGTTCTGGGAGGTGAGCCAGCTGCTGCATCACGCCGCTCACGGTACCAAGCAGTGGCAGGACCGATGCCAACAGCCAGGTCTGTTGGATTCTGAGCTCAGGTTGCTAATCCCAGCTATGTTTTCAAGCTGCATGGGAAGAGAGGCTGGGATAAGTAAGGGGCAACGTCAAGGTTGCCCAAGTGCTGCCCTTTGTGACACTTCTCATGTTCTAAAATGTCTACAATGAATGACTGCTTTTATGAACAAACGAAAAACTCTAAGTGACGGCGACCAGTTAGCCTTGAAAGAAACACAGAATATTAGAACTGGTAAGGACTTGAGGAACTAACGAGCTCAACCTTTCATTCTAAAGGCGAGGAAGCCAAACCCGGAGAGGCCCGTGACTTGCCCACCGTACGCGCCTGGGAGCAGAGCGCACAGGGAAGCCCGCGCTTCTGGGCCGCAGAGTCCGGCGCTCGCTCGCTCCTGGCGAGCTCAAGGAGAGTTTCTGGAAACGGTGCAGCTGCAGGCCTGCCACCGTGGGATGATACGGTGGGATGATACAGCCTGGAGCACCGGCCCTCACAGGCCTGCCCGGGCCGGGCCAGGCAGGTAAAAGGCACGCAGGCTGATACGTTCTCGGCCTTTATCTTTCAGATACTTGGCCTTTAGTTTGTCTTATTTTCCACAAATGTAAAAATGATAAACCATTTTGGCCTACCTGTATGTCAATATACCCGGATTATTCTGGCTGCAAGTGGGAGAAAGCCCAAGCAGCCCAGCTGCCCAAGAGCGATCATCTACTGACTTGTGTGAGTGACCCCGCCATTGGAGGGCGGAGCTTGCATCAGGCACAGTTGGATTCAGGAGCTCGAATGGTGGGATCAGGATCCAGTTCCTCTGTCCCTTGGCTCCGATGGGTCCCTTCGCACAAAGGACAGAACTATTACTGAGTCGCTCCCCGTCTGCCAGGAGCTGCTCCAGCTGTTCTGCAGCTGCCAGCCTCATGGTGGCAAGAGGACGGCCAGAAAGCAAATAAAGGACAAACGAGAACCTTTCCAATACCAGATGAAAAAAAACAGGACAAGCAGGGTGAGGCGGTGAGCGTGACCAGGTGCCGCTCGGCTGCGAGCTGAGCACCATGTGACGCGAGACCCTGCCGCGCAGGAGGGGTGGGCCGTCGGGCAGAGGGGAGAGCCCAGGGGCCGGGGGCCAGGCTGTGGCATGGAAAACGTTCCTACCCCCTTGTTTCATTCATGACACGTGGGCAAAGAAGTCTGCATTTAATAAGCACATGTGTCTAAGGACAGATTTTCTTCCTGAAGTCTCCATAGTGTTCTCACTGTAAGGCCAACGAGAAAATGCCCTTTCAAAGAGAAGACAGAGTCCTGAGAACATTCTCTTTAAAGTGCACGCAAGGCCTGCCCTCTCGGGGCACGGTGGTGTGCTTAAAATACACTCAGTGAAACCCTCTGGCTAAAAAATAAAAAAAATTTCCAACACATATACATTAGAAAAAAGTAAAATCTCCACTTAAATGCTTATTTTGACTTTTTGCCCAGGACCGACTGCAAAAGCACTTCTGTTGAGAAAGGGCAGTTCAGCCAAAGCCCAGCTGGCTTCTAGAAACGGAGAACCGGAGGGAAAAGCCCGGAACACAGGCAGCGCTGGGCAGATGTGAGCCTGGGCGCATTTGCACATGACGTGGCTGGGACGAAATTCATTCCAGAGCCGGTCTCCCGAGACAAAGCATCTGCCTGGCCGGAGCTGGTGCTCGCCCCGGGGCGGGGGCGGGGGCAGGGGAGGTACACAGGGCAGCGGGAAGGCCTCATGGGTCCCCACTGAGTAACACTGAGACTGGGCCGCGATGACACCTTGCACCCAGGGACTGCACGACTTGGGCTTTCGCGATTTGGAGCGTGGCTCTCCGCTCCAGCCAGCCGAGGGTCCTGGAGCAGAAGGCGCTTTTCTGTGCCCTGCGGCGGTTGCTGCCAGGGCTTCTCTCGGGCAGGATCCCTCACCCATCTTCTCCTCTTAACCCCTTCCTCTCAGATCCGAAATTCCCGTCACCCATCCACCGCCGCTTGCTCCTCGAGCCCTCCGGACTGCTCTGTCCCTCCAGAGACACAGACAGACGGACAGACAAACTCACGGACAAACCAGAACCTGACTCAGTCGGGCTGTGCGGCCTCCTGAGCATCACAGCGTGGACGGAGGCCAGCTGCCCCTGCGCGCAGGTGACTGTGCTGGGACCTCCTGGAAGTCCTGAGACCGAGCAGCCCCACAGCAGCTGTCCTGCTGCGCCCTGCTGCGCAGGCCTCCCGTTCCACAGGAGCCAGAACCCCGGGCTGCCCCACACCACACGGGGGCGACGGTGAGGGCATGTCTGTGCAGCGAGGCTCTGCACCCCCAGCCATCCCCCAGGTCACTTGTCCCTCTGCTGCCTGGCCAGTGCCACCCTCAAGCTGTCGGGGCCCAGGCGCAGGCCCTGCAAGCAGGAGAGGGCCTGCTGAGCCGAGGCGGGGTCCTGGTAATGGAGGAAGGCCCTGCGCTGCGGCCCCTGCCAGGTGAGCCGCAGGGGCGCCATGCCGAGCTCTCGGAGCGCCCTCTTCAGGTCACTCACGCGGGCGTCCCGGGGCAGGTTCCCCACGTAGACATCGGCCGCAAGTGGGGCGCCTTCCCCCTGCGGGGAGCCACGGGCTGCTCCCACGGAATCTTCTAGCCCCGGCACGTCCTGGGGACTTGTGACAGTGCCTGGAGGAGCTTTCTGGTGGCCGCTGGGGTGCCGGGGCTCATCCTGGAGGGCGACATCCTTCCCAGCCTGCCTCTCTCGCTCCCGGAGCCGCCTCAGTACTGGGATTTTCTCCATCATCTCGCAGCTGATCTGAAAAGCAAAGCAGTTCCAGCTATTCTCAGCATGTCCGAAGGGACAAAGTCATGCCAGGGACATCTGACACCCACAGTCACACAAACCTCTTGACTATCCACCACGTTGCACAAATAGGGATGCCGAACGGTCCCACTTGGCTCTTGGGGAGCTGGGGCTCCTACTGTCTTAAACGAAGATGTCGCCAACCCCCTGTAGCTCTGAGCCCCCGCCCCAACTTCAGTGAGCCGTCTAGATCATCTCCCCACAGGTCACGGCAGCTGCAGGGCTGCAGGACGGGGCCTCTGTCTTCCTAGAGGCCCAGGGAGTAGAAAAGCGAAGCTGGGACTCTTGGGTAAGGCCTCCTGCCCCGAGAAGAAGACACGTCTGAATACAGAGCAACACACGACAGTTACACGTTTTTCTACAAAACTAAACAGTTCAACTGGTTCCCATGTTCTCATTACGTTCAGAATAGCACGTAACTTAGGGCAACGGTTCTTATCCTTGGCAGGGTGACAGGGACCTTTGTGAAGAGCTGGGGTTCCCTCCAAAAATGACTCACCCACAATAGTGTGCACAATTCCCAGGGTTGCTGAAGACTTTTCACAGCCCTCCGGACTACAAGTGCACAGGCCCCAGGTTAAGAACCAGGAAATGAGAGTGATACTTAAAGAATCACAAACACCTAAGAACAGTCAAGTACCTTCTTGAAAACTTAAAGGCTCCTAATCCTCTTTAATGCCTGGTTCTATCTCTCGGTGCTGAGTAGAAGATGATCTCCACTTCACGCAAAGCCTTCTCTTTAGGGCCAGAGTCCTGTAACCGGGCTCTGCCGTGCTCCCTGGCACTGCTGCGCCAGAGCCTTGGCAGGTGACGGGCACCTGCTTTGGTCTTGCGATGGCAAACGGGCTCTTGGTCGCCACAGAAGGACTCTACAAAGAAAGACTTGCTCCTTCTAACTCTTCCCAGTGCTGAGACACAAAGGAAACGCCAATCACACCCATGGCCTGAACATAACCGCCAGGTGCAAGTCCGCTTCTAATCAGAAGGAGGTTTTCCTCCCTGGACCCTTTGCCGTTCTGTTGAACTGATTCACCACAAGGCCACTGAACTCACAGACCGGGATCGTGTTACAGAAGCCCTGGGTTCCAGCGAGGTCCAAAGATGATCTAAGTCCAACCCACAAAACCCCTCCCCATACCTTTTCAAAGGTGGAACCCCCATTCTACCTTCGCAAAGAGTTCAGATGCTTGTGTGATTTTGGAATACTGAAAAACTGGTCATAACTCGATTTTCAAGGACTTCTTAAGTTACTGGGTGATGAAGTTTAAAACTGTACCCACAGTGAGCACGGCTGTGCATTCACTTGAAGGAACCAAGAGCCCCTCGACTCTGAGCACAGCAGCGGGAGCCGCCGGCCAGGGCACCTCTCAGGAGGGGGCGCCTCCCGGGGAACACTGCAGCTCTGGCGGCCACCCTGCCGCTGCTGCAGCCCAGGTTCACGTCCTCGAGTTGCCGTGACTCCTGCTGTGTCTGTACAGCGGCACCTCGAGGTTCCCTGCAGCAGAAGCGGGCGTTCCCAGGCTCCACACTCAGGCTTCTGCAGCAGAATCCGATATTAAAGCAGGTGTGAAAGAAAAATGTACCCCCCGTGCACACCGCCGCCTTACTGTGAGTGGCGCACACAAACTATAATGACCCGAAGAATGAGGACAACGTTCGAACCATGCACGACGAACTAAGTGGGAACCTGCGGCACTGGCTCGCTGGCCCGTGCAGGGCTGTCTTTAGAGTGGAAGTGCACAGATGCGCTCCTTTCAATAAAATCGCTCCTTCCACGAGCAATGCTTCTGGGTGACAAGGCTTCGTCAGCTCGCTCCTCCACAAGTCCTGCAGTTAAAACCTCCCGGTGACAGGCGGCTGTGCCACCATGCCAGAGGCTGGCGGTTTTGGTAGCCGTGGAAGGATTTGGGCTGACCCCCTGGGCCACGGCTGACGGAATGTCCCCCGTGAGCAGGCAGGGTGGGGGGGCAGCTCACAACCAGCGCAGACCTGGCTGTGAGCATTTCGGTCTCCGAATTCCCATCTCTGCCGCCCCAGAGCATGCTGGGAACAGAGTTTGCGTACTGCAGTGCTGTGTGATCAGATTCGAACACACCAGGCAGAATGTCTGCAGTGGAAAATGTTTGTCGCATTTACTATTTTTTTTTTTTTTTTGAGACAGAGTCTCATTCTATTACCCAGGCTAGAGTGCTGTGGTATCAGCCTAGCTCACAGCAACCTCCAACTCCTGGGCTCAAGTGATCCTCCTGCCTCAGCCTCCCGAGTCGCTGGAACTACAGGCGTGTGCCACCATGCCCGGCTAATTTTTTCTATATATATTTTTAGTTGGCCAATTAATTTCTTTCTATTTTTTTTTTTAGTAGAGATGGGGTCTCATTCTTGCTCAGCCTGGTTTCGAACTCCTGACCTTGAGCAATCCTCCCGCCTCGGCCTCCCAGAGTGCTAGGATAATAGGCGTGAGCCACCATACCCAGCCCACATGTACTATTTTATCCACTGAAAACTGTTGATTATAAAAGGAATATATGCTTTCATAGAAAAATGGGGGGAGTAGAAAATAAATCTAAAGTCCCACCTTCCAGAGATAGCTGCTAATATACTGATATATTTCCCTCCAGTCTTTTCTCATTTTGACACAATTAGAAGACCAAATTAGGCATCAAGCTTATATAATTTTATATTGTGCTTTTCCTACTTTATACCAGGAGCATTTTCTCATGCTGTTAAATATTTTTTAAAAGGCTGTCTGCACTTAAATTGTTGACTTTTCCCCCTTATTTTAAGATACTACATTACACATATAAATCTTTACCTGCATTTATAAATATTTCCTTAGAATTGATTCCTGGAAGGTAAATTACTAGGTCAAATATAACAATTCCTTTAAAATATAACAATTCTTTTAAAATTCCACTAGTGCTTTGGACTCATTGGCCCCGTGTAGTAGGTGCCAGTTCACAGTTAGCTACGTGATTTCCAGAGAACACGTTTTTATTCAGGACCTGAAACCGGGCTTCAATGTCCTAGGACCGCTGCTCACAGAGGACGCTGTGGCCAGACCCTCTCCCTTGAGGCACGTGTAATGAACATTACCTCGTCTGGAGATAAAAATTGCAAAGGCACAACCCTACAAAGGCTTTGACACTGCCTTCTACTCAATTTAGCTCTGCCTGGAGATGCAGATGTACAGTAAGAGAATCTGGATTTGGCCGGGCTTGTGGCTCATGCCTATAATCCTAGCACTCTGGGAGGCTGAGGCGGGAGTATCGCTCAAGGTCAGGAGTTCGAGACCAGCCTGAGCAAGAACGAGACCCCGTCTCTACTATAAATAGAAAGAAACTAATTGGCCAACTAAAAATATATAGAAAAAATTAGCCGGGCATGGTGGCGCATGCCTGTAGTCCCAGCTACTCGGGAGGCTGAGGCAGGAGGATCGCTTGAGCCCAGGAGATTGAGGTTGCTGTGAGCGAGGCTGACACCACGGCACTCTAGCCCGGGTGACAGAGTGAGACTCTGTCTCAAAAAAAACAAAAAAAAAAGAAAATCTGGATTTATAAAAGGAAGGACTGAAGAGAGAGGGCCACACAGACCACGCCATAAGTGGGAGAGAAAAAACTCATAAAAATGAAAGGCAAGATGGGAGGGGGAGGGGGGCGGGTATATAGATACATAATGAGTGAGATGTGCACCATCTGGGGGATGGTCATGCTGGAGACTCAGACTTGTGGGGGGAGGGAGGGAATGGGCATTTATTGAAACCTTGAAATCTGTACCCCCATAATATGCCGAAATAAAAACAAACAAAATAAATAAATAAAAAGAGCAAAAAAAAAAAAAAGAAAGGCAACTGGAGCTGTGCGGCGCCAGCCTCCTCGTCAGTGGGGTCCCTCTTGTCATCTGTGCCGTAGACCCTGAGCCAGGTACTTGTCGGAATCCCAGAGGGTTATGAGGAGATTCCCGGGGCTGGGCCTGGAGCTCGTGATTTAGGAGCAAAACTGTCCAAAAGCTCCACGGGCGACTCCAATGAGAAACCCACACCAGGGCCGAGCAGCGGCCGCGGCAGGCAGAACACACTAGAAAAGGGGAGGAGCCTCTAAGCTACAGGCCAGAGATGGCTGAGGCGACAACCCACCTTGGACCAGGTGATCCCCGTTGGCTTTGGGCGCTCACAGCCGGTGGCGAGGACTCTGGTTGGCGTGAGGATGTAGTCGACTGTGATGTCGTGGTCCTCGACCAGCGCTTCGGGGATGTCCACGACCTGGCGCAACACAAGCGGGTCAAGGGGCTGCTGGGGCACGGCTCCAGTCGCGTGTGCTGCGCTGCTCGGCGGGGACCGAGAGGCTGGTGGGAGAAGCACCCCCACATCCACGCCGGGGCTGAGGCTCAGCTGCCGCTCCGCCGGCAGATCCCACCCTGGCCCAGCAACGTGACTCACGACACAGCACGGTGCCAAGGCGGGCGGCCGGGTCTCTCCCCACACCCCGGGGCTCTGGGAGGAGCCTGGCAGCGGCCCTGCCCAGCCCGTCCACGGCAAGCACCTGGCAGTCGTGGACGATGGTGACCACGGGCGTCTCCTCGCCGACTGCTCCCATGGACACCATCATGGCGTACTCGAGGTCGGCGTAGCCTTCTCCTTTCCCGATTCTCCAGCCTGGGAGACAAGGCCGAGCGAGGGTCAGGACTCCGTGGGTTTGGGCGTCACTGTGGAGGGAGCTTTCCACGAGGGCACGGTGGAAGGAGAAACTCGAGCCCCACACCCCGGGCCTGCCCACGGGGATCTCCAGAGGAGCCCTGCCAGCAGCCGCCCGCAAACGCACGGCCAGGCGTGAGACAGGAACAGCGGCACGAAAACGCACAGAACCGCAAACACGATGATGTGAACACTGAACCCTTTAAACGTGTCACACAGGGAAGCTGAAGTCGCATGCATGCAACCTCTATGTTAGCAAGCCTCACGTTGAACACTAACGAAAGGGCAGTTTCTAAAAAGACAAAGGACAAATTCTTACTAAATGCAAAACATTTTAAATCTATTGACCTTAGAGGGAAAACAAAAACTCTTAAGCCAGGGATACATGAAGACACCAGCCCTGTCACTTAAAAAGCATTGAACAGTCACCCAGTTTATCCCAAGTTCCCGAGGGAGGGGCAGTGTGGGCAGTACTGATGCCATCTGGAAATTCATGAACGGAAGCAAAACAGAAGCACTGCCCGAACCTGAAGGGAAGCCAAGATCACACCTGGGTTTGTAGCCTCTCTAGCCAACCCCCTGTGCAGAAAACAGTGAAGAGCGAGAGCCTTCCAGCTCCCAGCAGGAACCGCGGTTCCGCTCTGCAGGAAGCACAAGGCGCTCAGACAGACACTGGCTCTCTCGCCACCTCCTCTGCGCCACCGCCAGGGGCACCCATGTCACTGCCACTGCCGCTACGTCTTTCTACCGTTCAGATCTGACTGCGACTCTGAGAATTAAGAACCTTCAAGTGTGCATGCAAAGAAAGGACAGAATGGCAACTCAACAGAAAAATGGCAAAGGATGTGGACGGTTCGCAGGAAATGGCAGGCAGGTGTCAGTAAACAGGTGAGAGAGGCTCCACGTCACTCCTAATGCAAACCTCGAGGCAAACGGGACGCCGCTGCTCACTGTCCGACGGCTGAAACATAAAAGCGCGACAACTCCGGCCGAGGACAGGGAGCAGGGACAGAGGCGGGGTGCACGCTGTTGGGGACTGCAATGAGCAGCCTCTCTGGCGGGCAGTTTGGCAACATCCCTCAAGGCCTGAAGTTCACCCTCCAGCGTGGCAGTCCCTTCCTGGGGATCTTCCCGTAGACAGCCCAAGGCTACACCCGGACTATCCGACAGAATGTACCTCACTCTAGTGCCATGCGGAAGGGAAAAGACCAAACCACACTTTTTTTTTAAGACAGGGTCTCACTCTGTTGCCCGGGCTAGAGTGAGTTACGTGGCATCAGCCTAGCTCACAGCAACCTCGATCTCCTGGGCTCAAGCGATCCTTCTGCCTCAGCCTCCCGAGTAGCTGGGACTACAGGCATGTGCCGACTAATTTTTTTAATATATTTTTAGTTGGCCGATTAATTTCTTTCTATTTATAGTAGAGACGGGGTCTCGCTCTTGCTCAGGCTGGTTTCAAACTCCTGACCTTGAGCGATCCTCCCGCCTTGGCCTCCCAGAGTGCTAGGATTGCAGGCGTGAGCCGCCATGCCCGGCCAACAGTTTCCTTCCTGAGCTGAAAAGGAAAACTCCTGACGATCCTTTTCAAGAGGAGACCTTCGCTAATATCCCGCAGCCAAAACACCATCTGGGATCCCATCACCTGGCCTCAAGGCCTCCGGGGAGCCAGCCCCAACCTAGCGAGGTCCAGGCCACGTGGGCACACTGTCCCTTCTGCCCGAGAGCCCGTCAGCGCCATCTGCCTCGACGATTCCCTGTGCTCGAGAGCTGGCCCCGAGGCCCCTTCTGAAGTGACACCCTGCTCCAGGCTGGCGGGCCGCCTGGGTCTCTCCTCTGACGCCCGCTCCTGCCGGTCCTGGCTCGTCTCCAGCACAGAGAACAGTCCAGCCCTCGTGCCAGCCGCCCACGCACTGCGGCGCGCAGGGAACCTGGGCCGGGGAGTGCCGGCCCTGAAGGCGCAGCTAACGCAGCCGACACTGGGAACACACCAAGAGCAAAGGATAAAGAACAACAGCATCCCACGCAGAGCAACGGCTGGGAGAGGAGCGCAGGCTGCAGGTGGAGATGAGAGGGGGTGGCGAGAGGGGGTGGCGTGGGGCCCCTGGCGGTGTGGCCCGAGAGCAGTCTGCGCCCCCTGCTGCGGGCAAAGCTCCAGGCTAGGGCAGTCCGAGGGCCACGCCGTGGTGTGCAGGAGGCTGCCGCTGCGTAACACAAACGCAGCTTAGAACCTGATGCTTCTCCATTTGCCAGAGTCCCTCCAAGATCAACTCTTTGCTGACATACCGCAAATAAAGTCAGCTCCGGTTCCAGCTAACTTAGAAACAGAGAGAAAATCTGTCACTGTCTGGAGAGAGAGTCATCTCACTTTATTTTCCCTGCAAAGAAAAGTAAAACTACTGTCAAGGGGCTGAGTGCCAGGCTGGTGGAGGGTGGGGCACGAGTCGATTCTTTGACATGAACGAGAAAAGCCCTGGCTTTGGAGACGGGCATGCGTCCGGAAGGCAGAGACTCCCACCAACCGTCAACAGACAGGCAGACAGAGAACTGTGAAGCAGCGAGCTTCGGGGGCAGCCGTCACACCAGGAGCTCCTGTTTGTGATCTCACCTTTTTCAGAAACGGCGACGGATCCCACCACGACTACATCCACGAGGACGCTGGAATCCAGGCCTATGGGGGTGCTGTAGCTCCTCACACCCTGAGCATTCAGCACACAGGACATGGTCAGTAAACCGCTGTACGACATACCTATTCCATATAAATACTGAAGGCCATCATCTTTTTTTTTTTTTTTTGAGACTGAGTCTCACTCTGTCGCCCAGGCTAGAGTGCCGTGGCGTCAGCCTCGCTCACAGCAACCTCCAACTCCTGGGCTCAAGCGATCCTTCTGCCTCAGCCTCCAAAGTAGCTGGGACTATAGGCGTGAGCCACCATGCCCAGCCGGCAGAGAGGTTTTTTTTTTTTTTTTTTGAGACAGAGTCTCACTCTGTTGCCCAGGCTAGAGTGCTGTGGTGTCAGCCTAGCTCACAGCAATCTCCAACTCCTCCCTCAGCCTCCCAGGTAGCTGGGACTACAGGCACACGCCATGTCCAGCTAATTTTTTCTATATATTTTTAGTTGGCCAATTAATTTCTTTCTATTTTTAGTAGAGACTGAACTCTGACCATAACCACGGTTTCGTCTCACTTTTCTACCTTTATTTGTCCTCTGCTCCTTTATCTACATATATTTTTTTCTTTATCGTCATATATTTTTATAAGCCACATCAAATTCTATTTTTGGAATAAGACAGGGTGTCAGTAAATAAACAAGAAAACATTCAATTTTTATACATTAGGCTTAAGTGGCAAATCCCTTAAAAAGGAATATCTGAAATTTTCTTATTTTTTATTCTCAGTAGATTAGAAATCAAATGACCTGGAGTTTACTTTAGGATTCTTAAAAAAAGCCATCAAATTCTGTTTCTTTAGCTGTGAAATACAAGACAAATTTTATTATAATGCACCCAACTATAATATTTACACACTTTGACTTTACTAGATTGTGAGGCATTCAAGAAAAATCTTACATGTACAGTTGTCACCAATTGTTAATTTAGAACTGGTCAGGCAACGTCCAAGTGAATATATTTTTGAAATTCCATCCCGTCTGCCCAGCTGCTGTGGGGGCGTGTGACAGACAGGCTGGGACTAAGACAAGGCTACACGGTGGTCGAGGGTATCATAGGCTAACACTCGAGGGTGCAGGAGTACCAGAGAGCTTGCTTTACCTTTTCTTACAAAAAGGAACTTATAATTTCCTAACTTGGTGCAAAACAGAAACTGAGTTACAGAAATGGATTCACAGCTTCCTTACTTGGCTCCCTTAATGGCAAAATTGCTGAACAATTTAATGCCGTCCCTGCTCATTTGGCTCTGTTGAAAATAAATGTCATGATGCTATATTACGCTATTCTAACTCATCAGAAGTCTCAGCGGGGAATAGTTCTTACCTTGGAGAATGACACTTACCTGAGAGGTGGCACATTTTCTCAGGATGTCTTTAGTTGCCCCGGGGGGTGGTGTAATCTTATTAAACAACCCCGTTCTCAGTCGTGGTGTTGGAACCAACAGTGTTTTCTTACTCTAAAGAAAAGGCAATCAATAAATTACAAAATTAAATTTTACATAGGACTTTCTTTTCTTTTTTTTTTTTTAAAGCATACTTTTATTTTATGTTTTTTTTTTTTTTTTTTTTTGAGACAGAGTCTCGCTTTGTTGCCCAGGCGAGAGTGAGTGCCATGGCGTCAGCCTAGCTCATAGCAACCTAAAACTCCTGAGCTCAAGCAATCCTCCTGCCTCAGCCTCCAGAGTAGCTGGGACTACAGGCATGCGCCACCATGCCCGGCTCATTTTTTCTATATATATTAGTTGGCCAATTAATTTCTTTCTATTTATAGTAGAGACAGGGTCTCGCTCTTGCTCAGGCTGGAGTATCCTAATTTATATATTTGGGGGACACATTTGTCAGATTTCTTACTCATGATGTATCACATTTCGAAGACTTATATTATAAATGTAGCAAAACTAATTAAATACATTGTAACCTTTCTCTTCTGAATTGAGAATGGCTCAATGCCATCACTTTTTGTTTGTTTGTTTGGGAGGTAAGGAAATCAAAATTTATCATAAAAGCGTGTCTGGATTTGGAAAGTTTAAGTGTTGAGAAAAACATTTCCAGCTCTTTATCATGGTCTTTTTACTACTACAGCATGACATAGTAACAAGTGACCCTTTGTTATTAAGAAGCAAAGGGTTCTAAGTGCAGTAAACTCTTCTCAGCATGCTTGTTTCCAAGGGCAACATGGCATGTCCTCTACTTCAGCTCCAACTCCTCAAGTCTAGGACACTACAGGTTCTGCCTGGTTCCCCTCCCTGTGTTGGTGCCTGAAGAACGTCGCTTTGAACACCCTTCATCTCTAAACTTAGAAACATTCAGGACTTCTGACTGACTGAATGCCAAACAACTGACAGGCTTCTGGACTGTGCTTGGAAAAGACACCACGGGCCCATTCTTGCACTGGAGGGAGCCAGAAGCACGGACTTTCTCCACCAAGGACTGCATGCATGTACCCACCACCTGGAGAACGTGTCCTGTCCCCCTAGGTGGCCGGGCCTTGGCTCAGGGAAGTGGGATTACCTGCAGTGCCAGCAACCGAACGCCTTCCAGCGGTTTATCGGGGTCCACTTTAACTTCCTGTGCTCTGGCAAAAACGTCTAGGTCTTTGATGCTTTGGCAAGCCAGATAAGACCCCTAGTCAGACAAATAGACAGAGTTGCACTTACTTCAAGGACGAAGAAGCGAGCGTTTTTCTGGGGAGCGTCGGGATTTACTTTAATGGTTCTGGCTGTTCGGAACGCCTGCAAGTGCGGGAGGTGCTCGGCAGCACGAGGGGCGCCCTGTTTCGAATGCAACTGCGTGTTACCAAGAGGACCATGCATGCCTGGGGTGACCGTGGCCTGAGCAGCTTGTCCCGGATCCCACCCAGGCAGGAAGGGGCTCTAATTCTAAGACTGCAACTGAGAGCCATCCAAAGAAACATCTAAGGAAGTTGTCAGGGAAGAAAGGGATTTGGGGAAAGGAGACTAGCCCCAATTTAGGTTTTTTTTTTTTTTTTTTTTGAGACACAGTCTCACTTCTGTTGCCCTGGCTGGAGTGCCATGGCATCAGCTTAGCTCATGGCAACCTCAAACTCCTGGGCTCAAGCGATCCTCCTGCTTTAGCCTCCCAAGTAGCTGAGACTACAAGCATGTGCCACCATGCCTGGCTAATTTTTATATATATATATTTTTTTTAGTTAGCTAATTAATTTCTATTTTTAGTAGAGACGGGGTCTTGCTCTTGCTCAGGCTGGTCTCGAACTCCTGACCTTGAGCAATCCACCCACCTCGGCCTCCCAGAGTGTTAGGATTATAGGTGTGAGCCACCGCGCCTGGCCCCCAATTTAGTTTTTACTGAAACAAAACCCCACCGGTTCACTTTTAAAGATTTCTCCACGATTCTGTGCATTCTTCATCTTTCCTCCTGTATGTCCTGTATCTCTCCCTGGGTAACAAGCACTTAAACAAAACACAACAACAACAAAACCAAACAAAAGGAGACTTTTTAAAGGGACAGGACAATCTTGGGACCAGCTCAGCTGAGGACCAGAGAAGGGCTGGAGCTTGCTGTGGAAAAGCCAGGCGTGAGAGGGAAAGCCCAGTCAAACCGGGGTGACGGGGAGCAAATGGCCGCATTCTGCTGGCCTGATGGAGCATTTTTGAAAAGTGCTTTTTCTTTTTCTCTTGGAAAATAAGCATGCTGAAGAGTATGAATTGTTGTCTCTTTCATTTTTTTTTTTTTGAGACAGAGCCTCACTTTGTCGCCCAGGCTAGAGTGAGTGCCATGGCATCAGCCTAGCTCACAGCAACCTCAAACTCCTGGGATCAAGCAATCCTCCTGCCTCAGCCTCCCGAGTAGCTGGAACTACAGGCATGCGCCACCATGCCCGGCTAATTTTTTCTATATATATTAGTTGGCCAATTAATTTCTTTCTATTTATAGAAAATATAAAGTCGCTCGTGTTCAGGCTAGTTTCGAACTCCTGACCTTGAGCAATCCGCCTGCCTCGGCCTCCCAGAGTGCCTCGCCCGGCCTTGTCTCTTTCAAGCAAACTTTTTTTCTATCGACACTGGCAAAATGTGCATCTTTGATCCTCTTGTATTTTGAGCAGCTGCGAATCTGAGGCCCGGTATATACAGAGACCAACAAGGCATCCATTTCTTTCTGAAGGCGAGAGTAGCTGGGCTTCCCCCTCAGAGCACATTCACTCCACAATGTTCTTAGGGAGGCCAATTTTGGGAAAAGGTGTCACAACAATAACATGCTTCCAGCCAGGATAAATATTTGACTTTGTATCAGATAGAAAACAGTAGCCCTAGCACCACCTCCCTGGAAAGACACAGCTAGCCACCCCGCACAGACAGGCAAGAGGCCCGAATGAAGGGTGAGTAACATGATGACGGATGTTTCTGAACACTAAGGATGCCCTGGCCAGATGGTTTTGATTTCACACCGCTACTCAGATTAGAATTCTGGTCACAGAATTCCACCATGAAGCAGTATGGGAACCGTATTACTAATGTTATTCATTTAGGAACATCCTGTTTTCCTTTTAAGTACTCCAGAGGTGCTTCAGTAAGTACCTTAAAGTTGGGAATCCTGTGATGGACAGGTCGGGGAAAGTCAGCTAAATTTTGGGATTCCATGTAGTCCCAAATTTGTTCACGGATGTCCTGTTTGGAGACACCTATGACAACAAAAGTGTTGTGACTTAATAATAAAAGAAGGAATCCCACAGTGCGTGCAGTCTCAGACCACGCTGCACACCCTCAACCCTCTACACCCAAGTTTGTGACCATGCCAGGCCAGATCAAGTTCTGATCTCTACGTCAAAAAAATCAGGGTTAAAAAGTCTCACACCAAAGAGAAATGATTAAAGTCCCCAAATAGAGTAAATTAAACAACCCAAGTGTTTAGCCCACTTCTACTAACCTTGTGGGAGTAGGCGAGTGAAATACAACCCAAACCATGTAACCAGGCATTTCTAGAGTCCTCCTCGGGACACACAAGTTCTGTTAAGTTATAAAGAAACTGTAACCTCAGTCTGTTCAGTCTTAGTATAACTGTGATTAGTTTATTCTTGCTGTAAGTCACGTAAGCTTGTCTTAAAACTAAGTGATCTGTGAGCCAGCTATTATTTTGGATTACCAACTACACAACTGCCTTTTTTAGGGTGAAATCTTTTATTCCATATCCAACTTTACAAATGCATTGTTAGGCAACACATATACTTTAAATATTTGGGGCAGCACCAACAAATAAAATTTGCATCAACCATGTGCTCTTCTTGGAGTAGAGAAACATAAAAATCAGTTTCCAGTTAAGTAGGAGAAGCATAAAATCGGCATATTCATAGGAACACATGTTAAAATATTTACTGAATGTTTGGTTTTGTTGGTCCAGGGATATTCTTGTACTTGTGCAGGAACTTGTTTCAAATCACTCCATCTACTTACAGGATTTGTTTTCCTGACAACATAGTGTATGGCCAGCATTGCAGATTATCAAGCAAGGGTTTCGCGTGTGGAAATCTCTGTTACCGCCCCACTGCGTCCTCGCCCCGTGTTGACACGCTGCGCAGGTAGGTAGCGGGGTGGGAGCGGATCTGTTTGCTCGCGGTTGCGGCACCTCGATTTAACAGACCGTGGCACACTTGAGCATGGGCAGCACCGGGCCCCATCTCTGCCAGGCCATCCTGCCATCGACCGTCCCGGCTCTTCCCCGCTAGAGGGTGATCTCAGGCCGGGGCTCCGGAGGCTCTTCAGTGCCCAGAGCAGGGCCTCGGACCGACGACCTCCGAGAGCATTCGTCGAGACGACAGCGACTAAGCGCCCCCAGCGTATAAGTTAAACCGGCTTCCATTCCTGCCCCTGCCTCAGTTTCCCCCGAGCTCACCGGGCCCAGGGGACCCGCCATGTGTCAGCAGGTGGCCCTCCTGGCTCTTCTGCCCGTTACCTTTATTCTTCCTGGCGTCCTTATCGGGAATCCGAGTCCGAGCCCCGCACAGGCCCCTCCAATCCACCCGCCAGCCCTGGGGTCCCCAAGGTCCCCTCCCCGCCGCCTCCGCTAGCCCCACAGCCCAGCCGCGCCCCTTACCCGCCCTCGGCTCCATGGCTACACGGTCACTGTGCGACGCCTCCCGCGGCGGAGTCTGGCGCTGAGTGACGTCACCCGCCGCGCGCCTGCGCACTGGGGGTGGGGCGCGGAGGCGCGAGCTAACGGCCCGGGGTGCGCATGCGCATGCAGTATGGCGGCCAGGCCGAAGGGACCCGCGTTGGGTAAGGTAGAGCGGCTCCCGGGCCTTTCGCCTGTGCGTTGAGCAAGGAGTTTTGCCAAGCCCTCGCGAACCAGTTCTTGGCCTCTCAGAGCCCCCGTCTGATTCACACACACCCCACCTCCTCTTCCAGTCCCGAGGGGCCGACTCCTCCAGGCAGCTGGCCTTGATGGCTCCCCCAGAGCGAGATCCTGTCGGCAGACTCTCAGGTGCTCACACCTGGGTGTGCGGCCACGCAGCCCCGCACTTCTTAGGGAGTCCAGTAGATGGCGTGCGGGGGCCAGCATAGGCCCTGGGTGACTCCTCCGCGGTCCGAGGCCACCCTTGGAGAAACACCCGTTAGACTCTTACCTTGACCTCTGGATCTCCGCGAGAAGGAAAGGACGTGGCAGCCTGCGTCTGCTCGTCTACACCACTCCTTTATGCCGATCTAAGGGCCAGCGGACGACTGGGGGGACCAGGCTGCTCAGACATCTGAGTCCGGGCCCTCCCCGGCTCCTGGCCAGCTGGAGAGTAAACGAGATAGCTCTGCTGTGCAGCTTTCACGCATTAAGAAGAGCACACCCCCCCTCTCCCCAACACACATAGAAATGGGTAGGGGGGACCAAGCCACTAGAAACCACTCTCTGATGAGTCCATGCATACCCTTAGCCAGAGGTCCTCAAACTTTTTAAACAGGGGCCAGTTCACTGTCCCTCTGACCGTTGGAGAGTGCCCACTGTGGGCCTGGGACGAGTTGGCTGCTAAGCAGGACAGGCAGCTGTGGCAAAAACACCCAGCAGGCCGGATAAATGTCCTAGGCGGGCGGCATGTGGTCCGTGGGCTGTAGTTTGAGGATGCCTGCCTTAGCAATGTGCCTAGCACGTCATAAGCACTCAAAAAGTGGTTGCTACCGTGTTTCCCCCAAAATAAGACCTACTCATAAAATAAGCCCTAGCAGGATTTCTAAACATTTGCACAATATAAGCCCTACCCTGAAAATAAGACCTAGTGATGGACATGACTACGCAGTGTATCTGCACAACCCGTGCATTTCATCTGGCCTGTCATGACAGCTGCTATCCCAGAGGTGACCAGAAAGGTGCGGGCAGCCCCACCAACAAGGTCGGCTCCCCCTGTCAGGTCCCTGCCATCCTGTTCGTGCTGCAAGCTGAGGCTTTGAGGGGAAAATAACATCCCCTGAAAATAAGCCCTAGGGTGTCTTCTTGAGGAAAAATAAATATAAGACCCTGTCTTATTTTCGGGAAAACACGGAACCTTTCAAAATGATATTTCCAATCCTTCATAAAATTCCGGCAACAAACTTCTGAGATAGACAAAAGCATTTAAAACCCACTTTACAGATATAGACACAGCAAATAAGGTTTGGGTGTTTGAGCTTGGTGTGTTAGACGTCATATCTAAATGTAATTCCCACAACAGCACTCAGAGGCAAACACGCCTCCACTTCCTCCTCCTTCCCCCTTCTCTGCTCCTTCTCTTTCCTGCCCTTCGTCCACCTGCGCCCCACCTGCATATCCACCTGCGGTGACTCGCTGACTTCTCACTGCCTCCGACTAGCCAGGCACAGGCGTCTCAGCTGGGCTGCCGAGCCCTTGCTGGACACTGGCTTCCACATCAGCCCCGTGTCTCCTCGAGCTGCCTCCCTCCCGCCTCTGGATGTGATTCCACCCATCTCCTTGCAGGTTTGGCTCCTGTCGTTTCCATCCCAGAAGTGCCCTCCTCCACCCTGCACCCCCACAATGTCTGCGTTTAAAAAAAAATTCTACCCCACCCAAAATAAACCCTGATGTAAACTGTGGACTCCAGGTGATAATGATGTGTCCAGGAAGATTCATAGACTGTAACCAAAGTACCCTCTGGTAGGGGGTGTTGGTATCGGGGCAGGCCCTGCCCGTCCGGGGCTGGGGGGATGTGGGAAATCTCTGTGCCTTCCACTCAATTTTGCTGTTGACCTAAACTGCTGAGAAAATACAGTCCATTAAACCTAGTCTACTAAAAACAAATTGCTACCCCAAACTGACCTGTCGAGTAGCCAAAGGGAAGGTTGGTCTTTGACAGACTGCTCTAACACAGTGGTGGGGCAGCAGGCGCGGTGAAGGGCATGGAAGGAGTGATGGAAAGTAAAGATGCGTGACTTCGAGGCAAAAAGAAAGGAAACCTGCAGAAGAAATAATAATAATTAAAAGAAGGTCTGTATTGGAAGTTGGGCGTTGAAGGGAGGGGCGGTCGTCCGGCACAGTGCCCTGAAATCGTCAGGTGGACGGGAAAGCTAATTTAGGATGCACCGTGCCCAGCGCATGATGGTTACACAATAAAGATAACCGGGAATGACTTGGGTCATGTTTTAGAACATGCCCCTGGCACATGGGAAGCGGCCAATTTCTGCAAAGTAAACTCATTACCATCTTTAAATACAGAGCAGGAGGCCAGGGGCTCAGAACTCTAGGTGCCCAGAAGAGAAATAGCAGCAAAGCCCCCGCCCCTTTCTGAGACACGCGGTGACTGCCAGAAGAAATGAAGTTGAGCTAATGGTCTCTGTGAGTGGTGGAGGGTGTAGCAGGAAATCGCCCTGTTGGGGTGGAGGGCTTCTGTCCTGTGGGGTTTTTAGCCACGTATTTATAGTGTATGACGCTAACAATCAGGGTCATTCCTTCTATATTTCACGCTGTGAGCGACCCGTGGATGTCTCCCGTATCTGAAACCACGCAATACAGAGAAAGGTAAAAACATTCTCTTTTATGACCCCTTTTATGGTGAACTTTAATAATAGGTAGTTATTTAAGGTTGCAGCTAATAATAAATGGAAGGTTGCTTTGGAAGCTAATAATTAAAGAGGTGTTTGAATAACGTTCCCTCCCCACGAAATTCACATTTGATAGATTCAATACAGGTTTCCCAGTTAAATCTGAATTTCAGATAACAATATTTCTTTCAGTATAAGCATGTCTCACGCAGTGTGTGGGCACCTTGACTTTTATTTGCTAAGTCTGGCAACCCGAAGCTTCAAGGAGAAAGAAGGACATTTGCGTGTAAAGTTTTTCTGACCCAAAAACAAAAATAAAAATAATAAAAAAAGTTTTTCTGACCCAGGTTTCGAGGCCCGGCTTGGTTGCCAGCTTTTCCCAGAAGCAGCGTAGGTGGCTGCTCTGCCCCCCCCCCCCCCCCCCCCCGTCTGAACCAGCCTGTCTTGCTCCGCGCAGCCCTCCCCCCTGCATGGCAGCTGTGTGGCAGGGCCAGGCCTGCGGTGTGGCGTTGAGCCCAGGAGTGCCGCTGGCCGGCTGTGTGGGCCTGGGTGAGTGAGTAGACGTCTCTGTGCCATGCTCTTCATTTATAGAGTGGGGATAGCGCCAGACTGGCATCCGCCTCTCGATGCTTAGAACAGCACCTGGAGCCCGGCGGGGGCTCCACGCGTGTCTGCCTGAGATAAAAGTTTCCGCCTGTCGTTGCCTGGGCGCCTGCCCCGGCATGGAAGCCCGGGAGTGATGACTCTTTCCGCTCTTCCGTATGCAGCACCTGCCTAACATGCGTGCCGGGAAATGTTCGAACCGAATTCTGGGGTTGCAATCACCACGTGGGAGATAAGACGCGTGGTCATGGCAGTGGGAGGCAGGGGTGTCTCTGAAGCCCCCAAGTGACATCTGTGCGTTCAAGTCTCAAGTAGGGGCATGGAGGCTGTGCCGAGAAGAGCAGCAGGACGCGGGGCAGACCAGGTCCCCGCCTGCCTTCCCGGATGGAGGGCGGGGTAGACAACAAGCAAGACTGCACCAAGCAGGGTGGTCAGCGCCTCCAACAGAGAGAATGGAACTTCCGGGGAGGGCTGGGGGAGCTAGGTGGGTGGCCGGGGGCAGAGGACTGGGAACCAGGGGTCCGGCAAGGGGCGTGGCAGGTGCAGAGGCCCCGACCGGGGTCCAGGCGGGGCTGCCATCGGAAACTGTGGGCACACTGGGCACAGCTGGGGGTTTTCACGGACTCTTAAAGGTGAAGAGCGGCCCCGTGCCAGTGCTGGACTCCTCGCCCTGGGTGGCGGGGGGCTGCTCTGTGCTCTTGGCTTGTTCAGTCCTTCCCGCATCCCACGGGGACCTGACTCAGTCACGGCCACTGTGAGCCCCCAGCACGAGACCCAGTGGTCACTCTGAGGCTGCCTGAAGCTGCCCCCAGCCCATCAGTCTCGAGCCTGGCCCAGGACACCATCCACAGGCTGCACGTTCAATGGCCATCAAACCCCCTCGCCTCTGTCTCTCCCTTCCCTTCTCCGCACGTCAGAGTCCCGTGTGGCCGCCCAGGGAGCAGTCCGCTTCCTGCGGGCTCTTACCCACCCTGTGGGGGTTCATCACGGGGTCTCAAGTTAATGACATAAAAACCTAAAACCTCACACACATTGAACCTCGTGTGGCCAGAAGTCATGACTTCGCACAGACACTGTCGAATGTGTCTGTGTAGTTACGAAGTTTCCATGGGGGCTGTTTTTATTTATGTACAAGTTTCTGCTTTAAGTTTTTAAGTCACTAGTTTCCAAGGCCCTAACCCTTAATCCCGGAGAGGCAGCAAAGCAACGGGTTAAGAGATTCCAGTTCCATCACTTGGTAAGCTGCAAGACTTGGGTTAGTTATTTACGATCTCGAAACCTCAGTTTCCTCATCTGTAAAATGACAGTAGTAATAGTACCTACCCCAGGCCGGAAGCAGCGGCTCACGCCTGTCATCCTAGCACTCTGGGAGGCCGAGGCGGGAGGACTGCTCAAGTCAGGAGTTCCAAACCAGCCTGAGCAAGAGCGAGACCCCATCTCTACTATAAATAGAAAGAAATTAATTGGCCAACTAAACATATATAGAAAAAATTAGCCGGGCATGGTGGCGTGTGCCTGTAGTCCCAGCTACTCGGGAGGCTGAGGCAGGAGGATCGCTTGAGCCCAGGAGTCGGAGGTTGCTGTGAGCTAGGCTGATGCCACGGCACTCTAGCCCAGGCAACAGAGTGAGATTCTGTCTAAATAAAAAAAAAAAAAAAAGTACCTAGCCCTAAAGGGGATGAGGTAAGATGTCACAGTGCCTGGCACAGCACATAGGCACCGCCACCTGGAAAGGCAGGACACGTATGAAGGACATGAGGCCAGGCTGCCCGCCGGCCTGGGCACTGGAAGGACTGAACTTCCCATCCCCTGGGTGTGTGTGTGGGGGACCCGTGACCAGCTCTGGCCTATGAGTTGTGACCGGAGGCGGATGTGGCACTTCCAGGATGCACGACCTCATTCCCAGGGCCGGATCTCCTCCTCTTCCCCCTGCCAAGATGACGGGGAACCCTCTGAGGACAGGTGGTCTTTGCAAACCTGGGCTCCTGAGTGACTCTGATGAGCAGAGTCCCCCCCCCCCCCAACCGAGGGCTGGCTCAGGAGGCAGTCACGGAAACTCCAGGTGTTCGTTACCAAGCACAAATCAGCCTAAACTAACTGACATGCATGTCAGCCAATCCTGGTGACACAGATACAGGGAAGCTATTTGGGACATGCATGAGACCAGCAGCATAGAGAAGCATGTAACACGTAGCTCTTTATGAAGCAATGCATGCTTATCTTTAATATTATGTTTTGGAAACATTCACAGTGCTGTATTGAATGCCTGGCATCTTTGGTTGTGTTACTAGTGGAAATGCCTGAATCATGAGACAGATAAACTCCTTAGAGAATCACCATTTTTTTTTTTTTTTTTTTGGTAACCACAAGTTACTGTGATAAACTCCATAGCTGTTGATGGTGGTTTTTCAGAAACTTCCAGAAGAGGAGAGGGGGTTACTGGGCCAAGTTGGGCACTCATTAAATATTGTGCAGTTCCTTTCACGGAAAGACTTTTGCTTTGTGTTACATCCCTTTTAAATTTTTCAGAGTCACAAATGGATCTTCCTCCCATTTTTTACTTTGAAAAATTTCAAACTTACAAAAACATGGCAAGAACAGTGCAACCGACACCCACATATCCCTAAGTCCCGTTCTCATTGCATTAGGTTTGCACCACGTCCCACCTCCTTCTCCCCTCTGCCCGCCCCAGATTTTGGCTGAATCTTTTAAGGCTTGCAGAGATGTGGAACATCAGCCCTAAACGCTTTGACACGTACCTTCTGTAAATAAGGACGTGTTCTTACTTGACCATGCAGAATTATAACACTCAAGAGTCTTCCTTTCCATACAAGATTATTATCTGATACACACCCCAGATGCCAATTCCCCCAAGTAGCCTCAACCTTGCCCTTTATTAGCTTTTAGAATTTCTTCCATGTAGGATCAGGTGTCGCATTTAGTTGCTGAGCTGCTTTTAACCAAGAACAGTCCTCACCCACCCGCCTGCTTTCTGTCCTCCCTGGGTCCACCATTTGCAAGCGGTGCCACCTTGGAAAAGACACACCGGGCAAAATGAGCCTGGACAGTTTTCATCAGGGACACACGTCTCATCCCACAAAAGGTAGTTTCTAGAAGCTGGATCGCAAGGGATTTTTAAGAAGCGGCATTGACTTTGTGTGAGCCAAGGCTCACGGGGTTCTCAAGTAGCTTTGAACGCCTGGCACTGCTCTGGGGTCTGGTCCCCTCCCCGAACGCCGGGGCCACCTCCTGAGAGAAGTGTTCAAAGGATGTTGGGGTGAATGAATTGAAAATGGAGGAGAAACAAAATGCCTTTCACCTGCCCTCTCTTTGAGTGGGATCTCTGTTGTGCCTCAAAAGCAGAAGCGGGCCGGGCTCGGTGGCTCATGGCTTGAACCCTAGCACTCTGGGAGGCAGAGGCGGGAGGATGGCTCAAGGTCAGGAGTTTGAAACCAGCCTGAGCAAGAGCGAGACCCTCATCTCTACTAAAAATAGAAAGAAATTAATTGGCCAACTAAAAATATATAGGAAAAAAATTAGCCAGGCATGGTGGTGGCGGATGTCTGTAGTCCCAGCTACTCAGGAGGCTGAGGCAGGAGGATCCTTTGAGCCCAGGAGTTTGAGGTTGCTGTGAGCTAGGCTGACACCATGGCACTCTAGCCCAGGCAACAGAGTGAAACTCTGTCTCAAAAAACAAAAAACGGAAGGGGCTGCAGATTGGGCTAAAGCCTTAGCAAGCCTTCCTCTTGCTAATGCATGACTCAAACCTGGGTCCAGTGCAAAAATCTCTCTGACCAACTGCCCCAAACGCACACCACACCTGGGGCAGAAAGACAGCCTCAGCCGAAGGCAGAGACGAGGCAATTTGAAAAAATAAATCCAGACTTCTAGCCACCTAAGAGGCGCAGGTTTTATTTGCTGCAAACCTCAGCGAATTTCCTTAGAGAAGATTTCTCGCTCCCAGAGCCATTTCAAAGGCATTTTTGTCTCCCAGCAGACCATGTTCCGGGCACGGTGCAAAGCTGCTCTGGCTCGGTTCGGAAGGCTCAGCTCCGGACCGTGCAGTGCGCAGGCGCGTCCGTGAGGTGTCAGCACCTGCCCTGCAGCCAGGTTGGCCTGGCCGGGCCGGGCCTTGGCCGCAGTTCCCAGGCTGGCCGCAAGATGGCGCCAACGCCCGCGGAGTCCTCCGAGCCGCCTGCAGGTGGGGCCGCGCCGGGGACCCGCGACGCGGGGCTGGACGGCGCCCCCGGCGTCCCCTGCCTTCAGCATGGCTCATCACCCCAAGAACGCGGGGGCCGTCTGGAGCCCGACTCCGCTTGCAGCCCCCTGACGATAAGGCCAGGAAGCGGGGACATCTGCAAGAAAACGGCAGCCCCCCCCCCATCCAAGATACCTGGCGGATCACAGAAAAACTGGGAAATAGGATTTTTTTTTTTTTTGCAAAGTTCAGGTGTTTTAATAACCCGAGCAGGCATCTCCCCCGGAGTGCTACTGAGTGGAGAAGAAACTCAATTCCAGGGGCAAAGGAAAACGTCTCTCACCTCTTCTGTCTTGACTATAAGGATTTCTTCCCTCCAATTTTTTTTTTTGAGGGGGGAGCGTTGGTTAATATACTTGGTGCTCAATTGGTTTTTTTTTTTCTTCAGATGACATTGGTTTAAAGCTGCACACCCTTGCAAATACAAACGCAGGCAGAAACTGACATTTTCTCATTTGTTTTTCATAGTTTTTAGCTATTTTAGGTTTTGCCCTATGCTATGACAAAGCTATTTAAGCACACACACACACACACACACACACACACACCCCACACACCCCTGGTAAAAAGCAGAGTAAATAATATTTCTCCAGGAAGCCCACAGACTGAGGAGTGTTTCTTGATCAATACCTTGCACTTCCAGTAAAATTGCAAGAACGCCTCAGCGTGCCTGTCATGCACACAGGGAGAAAGGCACTTTTCTGCTGGAGTTCTTATTTTTTTTTTTTTAAAAAAAGGATGGATGTGAAACTAGTAGAGGTATTAAAAATAATAAAGTCATAGTGGGAGTTTAGGGTTGGGGAGACTGGCTCAAACCATTTACCTATGAGTTGAGAACTGAGCGGCTTCATTTCACTTTGTTTCAAAAACAAGGAAGGGGGAAAGGATCAAGTTAGAGAAAGTGCTCAGAGAATTCGTAAAAAGAAAAATACAGTGTTTTAGAAGGATAATATTCGAGGTAATAGGAAACCGTTTTGTGATTTCCCTTTGATTTTGAATTCGTCAGGAGACAAAGATAGTGCACATGAATATTTCCTTTTGTTCTTTTATTGGAAATAAGTGGGACGTTCCCAGCGTCTTCTATTCACCTCCTCCACGAAGCTGAGAGCTGCGAGTGGAGCCTCGGACGCCCTTCAGCTGGGAATCCGCTAAACGCCGATGGGAGGGCTGAGAAGGGACAAGGGAACGAGACATAGAAATAGTGTTTTATCTGAAGTCCTCTCCCCTACCTAACCGGATGAACAACTTCCAAAATTCTGCCCAGCTCGAGGGGTGTCCCACCGCTTCAGGGGACGTGGGTGGAAGGAGGTCTGATTTTTGCAGGTGTTGAAGGAATAAATAATCAGTCCACAAATAAACAAACTGTCCGGGATTCCTCGAGGGAAGGAGGGAGCTTTGAAGGACTAGGACCTCCGAGTCGCTCCAGGCCAGTCTCTCGGATACTGTAATCCCCAGGGGTCTTTATCCGTTTGCAGTCGCCTACCCGGTCCCCCCACGGAGCCCCAGCCCCAACTCGCCTTACCAAAATCCAACAGAACAAAAAAGGCTAAAATACAGAAACTCGACTTGGAGGATGCCCGAGGGGGCTTTGGCAGGAGCGGGAGGTGGGGACTGCGCCCTGGGGTCGGCGCTGGCGCGGGCGCCGGCCTGGGAAGCCTCCGCGCTCCAAGCCCGCCGTGCGCCCCGAGAATTGCGCGCGGCTTCGGCCAAAGCCCCCGCGCAAAGCAGGCTCGGGTTTCTTCCCGCCGGGCCGAGGAGCTCGGGCTCTGCCCGGGCCCGGTGGGTCGCTGCTTTGTTCGGTTCTTTGGGGAGCGCGGGAGTCGGCGAGTCAAAGGGGAATTTATATCGCGGAGAAGGAAGCTGGAGTGGGTGGGCTGCGAGTGTCTACGCGCGAGAGGGAAGGGGAAATGAGCAGGGGGGTTGAACAGTCTTCCCCAAACCCCACAAAACTGCTCGTGGTGACGGGGACGATGGACCGAATTCGTGGCGAATTTGGAGGAATAAATTCTCAAGACATTGCTACCTTTGCGCTCAGCCCTTGCCCTATAGACGAGGGCCTGGCTCCTCGGGCGCGGGCGAGGGGGGTTCAGTGTCTACCGTTTGCCTCTAAAACCTTTGTAGGTTCTTCTTGACGCCCCCGAGCCTGGAACTCGCTGGCCACGGTCATTTGATTAAATGAGAACGACGCCCGGCGAGGCCCTGGCCGGTCCAATCCGGCGGGCACGTCTGCTCTGAATCCATGACACCTGGGCCCCCATAATTAGGAACCCTAATTATTCGCTTCATCGCTCATTAATGAAGGTGTCTGTCCCAGGATTGCTGCTACTTGCAAGGTCTTTGGGGGAGATATTTGACTGCATTCATCAATTCTACTCTATGTTTCAAGCCAATTTTTTTTTTTTTGCAAAGGAACGTCGTTATTTTTTGTTCTGAATATGTGGGCCCATTAACCAAAATGTGATAATAAAATAAATCTTAATAAGCTCTAACTCTTTTTTTTTTATTTTTTTTAAGTCTTTTCAACTTCAGGCTGAGCTGCAGAAAAGCCCGGTGCTGCGCGCCTGGGTCTTAGAGCCGACGGATTCCGGCGCTCCTCGCCCTGATTGGTGCCAACTCCCCTGAGCTGCTGGGCGATTGGTCCGCAGTTCCGGGAGGGGGCGTGGCCCGAGGAAAGTAAAAACTCGCTTTCAGCAAGAAGACTTTTGAAACTTTTCCCAATCCCTAAAAGGGACTCGGCCTCTTTTTCCGGGCTCGGCGGCGCAGCCACTCTGGACCCCGGCTCGTCGACCCTCGGCGCTGCCGGTTTGCTGGGGGGCTTGGAGAGCCGCCTTCCCGCGTCCTCGCGCGGACTGGGGGTCCCGCCTCGGTCCACTGGGCCCGCGGCGCCTCGGCTCGGTCCCGGCCGCCCGGCCCGGCTGCCACCCGCCGGGTCCACAGCGCCAGCAGCGAGCAGGGGCCGGCGCCGCGCTCGCCTCCCGGGCGCGCCCTCCAGGATGCTGATCCGCCCGGTCCGCTGAAAGCGAGCGCCCCTTCTCGGCCCGAGCGCCGGCGCCTCCTCCACCTCGCCCCGAGCTTCCCGGAGCCCGGGCCGCCCCCGCCGGTCCCTTCCTCTCTCCACTGCTCGCTGTCGCTCTCGCTCCCGGGCCTTCCTCGCTCCCCGGCCGCAGCCCGTGCGCGCAGGCGGAGGCGAGCCGTCGCAGACGCAGCATGCAGGCGCGCTACTCCGTGTCCGACCCCAACGCCCTGGGAGTGGTGCCCTACTTGAGCGAGCAGAATTACTACCGGGCGGCGGGCAGCTACGGCGGCATGGCCAGCCCCATGGGCGTCTACTCCGGCCACCCGGAGCAGTACGGCGCGGGCATGGGCCGCTCCTACGCGCCCTACCACCACCACCAGCCCGCGGCGCCCAAGGACCTGGTGAAGCCGCCCTACAGCTACATCGCGCTCATCACCATGGCCATCCAGAACGCGCCCGAGAAGAAGATCACCCTGAACGGCATCTACCAGTTCATCATGGACCGCTTCCCCTTCTACCGGGAGAACAAGCAGGGCTGGCAGAACAGCATTCGCCACAACCTGTCGCTCAACGAGTGCTTCGTCAAGGTGCCCCGCGACGACAAGAAGCCCGGCAAGGGCAGCTACTGGACGCTGGACCCGGACTCCTACAACATGTTCGAGAACGGCAGCTTCCTGCGGCGCCGGCGACGCTTCAAAAAGAAGGACGTGCCCAAGGAGAAGGAGGAGCGCGCCCACCTCAAGGAGCCGCCCCCCGCGGCGTCCAAGGGCGCCCCGGCCGGCCCCCCGCTGGCGGACGCCCCCAAGGAGGCCGAGAAGAAAGTGGTCATCAAGAGCGAGGCGGCGTCGCCGGCGCTGCCGGTCATCACCAAGGTGGAGACGCTGAGCCCCGAGAGCGCACTGCAGGGCAGCCCGCGCAGCGCGGCCTCCACGCCCGCCGCGTCCCCCGACGGCTCGCTGCCCGAGCACCACGCCGCCGCGCCCAACGGGCTGCCCGGCTTCAGCGTGGAGAACATCATGACTCTGCGAACGTCGCCGCCGGGCGGCGAGCTGAGCCCGGCGGCCGGGCGCGCGGGCCTGGTGGTGCAGCCGCTGGCGCTGCCCTACGCCGCCGCGCCGCCCGCCGCCTACGGCCAGCCGTGCGCGCAGGGCCTGGAGGCCGGGGCCGCGGGGGGCTACCAGTGCAGCATGCGCGCCATGAGCCTGTACACCGGGGCCGAGCGGCCGGCGCACATGTGCGTCCCGCCCGCCCTGGACGAGGCCCTCTCGGACCACCCGAGCGGCCCCACGTCGCCCCTGAGCGCCCTCAACCTCGCCGCCGGCCAGGAGGGCGCGCTCGCCGCCGCGGGCCACCACCACCAGCACCACGGCCACCACCACCCGCAGGCGCCGCCGCCCGCGCCGGCTCCGCAGCCCCAGCCGGCCCCGCAGCCCGCGGCCGCCGCTGCGCAGGCGGCCTCCTGGTATCTGAACCACAGCGGGGACCTGAACCACCTCCCTGGCCACACGTTCGCGGCCCAGCAGCAGACTTTCCCCAACGTCCGGGAGATGTTCAACTCCCACCGGCTGGGCCTTGAGAACTCGGCGCTCGGGGAGTCCCAGGTGAGCGGCAACGCGAGCTGCCAGCTGCCCTACCGGTCCACGCCGTCGCTGTACCGCCACGGGGGCCCCTACTCCTACGACTGCACCAAATACTGACCTGCCCCCGCGGCCGCGCCTGCCCCGGCCCGCTCCGCTTCGCTCCCAGCCCCGGCCCGCTCGGACAGTTAACGCCGCAGAGACGGAGAAAGACACAAAACAGGCCCACCGGCTTCCGCGCAGACCCGGCGGCAGCGGAGAGCGCGGGCGCGCCGGCCTCGGCGGTCTGCGAGGCGTGCAGGTAACTCTATCCGCCGCAGTGAATGCCGATTTTAAAATCCCTCTCCCCCCTACCAGCATGGCTGTGCTCGGCTCCACCTGGGGGTCCAAAGATTAAGTTATGGACCAAATCCCGTAGCGACCCACTAATGACTTTCTGTAGAGAGCGCCACAGGTGTATGGGGGTCTCTATAGATAACGTATGTGCTGTGTGTAATTTTAAATTTCTCTAACCGTGCTGTACAAATGTGTGGATCTGTAATCAGGCTATTTTTTGTTGTCGTTGTTGATGTTAAGAGCCATTAATATAATATTTAAAGTTGAGTTCACTGGATAATTTTTTTCATCTTGCCCAACCATTTCTAACTGCCAAATTGAATTCAAGAAACCTATGTGGGTTTTGTTTCCTGTACCATGATGAGCTATAATTCTTTTTCCCAGTTGTAGATCTTTAACAAAACAAGAAAATAATTTATTTTTTTTTTGCTGATGGATAAAGAAATCAAGTATCTGATACTTTTATATTGATAAAGTGCGATGGTTTTGTATAGTAGATTCCACCATGAGTATTCCTTTAAAAAAAACAAAACACCAAAAATTTTAACTTCATCTGTGTTTGTCTTATGTGGTCTTAATTGTTGTACTTACCTTAAAATAAACCCATGTTGTTTTTCTGCCCAAAGTTCGGACAGTGTTTGTGTTCTTGCAGTTTTTAAAAACAAGGTGTGTTTGCAAGCCTACCTGTTCTGATTATTTTTGTTGTTACGCAGGTGGGTATTCGTGTAGATATGTAAAGAGGATTACAAGAAAATGGGAGCAGTCACCTATTGTCTTGTTTAGTGACTGAAAAACGCTTTATGATTAATTAAAGAATCCCACCCTGGGATTTTTTTTTTTTTTTCTTGGAGGCAATTCTGAGAAACCAGCCTGGTTGGACTGAGCTGCCTGAGGGGTGGTGAGCTTGTTGTAATGCATTTTGTTAAATGCAGGAAAACACGCCAGTTGTAAAACAAACAGTGCCACTCCATCTCAGCGTCCAGCTGTCCCCAATTTAGGAGAGAAGAAAGGAAGGATAAAGGGTTCCCATTTGCTAACTGACAACCCACGGTGAGTGCTGCCTCCCCTCGATTTCCTAAAATGCGGACTTCCTCACCCACTGCAATGGTTTTCCAGAAAATTTGAACTGGGCTGGTGAAGGTCTGAGGGTCATTGATTCTCCAGCATCTAATGTTTATCCCTTCCTGTGGCCGGATCGTAGGGGAGTTTCAGACTGCTTTGCTTCTCACTGTGATTTCTAAATCTTTACCCTCATTGCTGCGAAAAAAATTTAAAACCTCATTTGCCCCTCAGTACTAATGTACAGCGCTTCCATAGCCCTCGATGTATTAGCATTTTCAAGATGTGACATCATAGAGATATTATTTTTCAATTTTGGTATCTCTCGTGTTTTAAATTTTTAGTAGCAACATAGCTATGTGGCTGTGACATGTGGCCGGGAGAAAGGCTTTATGGTCTGTTTCACTGGCTGAAACCTACCATTCCCCTGCTGGCCTCTCCGTGTGAATTTTGGGACCAGAGCTCCGCCAATCCCCATCCCAGCAGGTGAGCTGTATTTCGCCAAGGGTGAAGTTCTTTGAAAAAACATTTCAGGGGATGACGATTTTGCCAAAGGTGATTTTGCTTAATGCAGTAGCACCGAACCTGGGTGTTGTTGTTTTTGTTGTTGTTTTAAGCGTAGCGTTTTTATCTCTATGCTGTGTTGAAATAGAATTAGGGGAAATTCGAAGCATAATAATTTTCCCCATATGTGCAACGCAGATTCTTTCAAGCTGTGGCCCTAGAGGTGGCCCGTAGTTAGGATTTAAGGGCTGTGGTTTGTTCCTTTTTACAACAAGTGGGAGCCGGGGTGCCTGGGTGCTCGGCCCTCAGTGGGGCCCAGGCCAGGCGGCTTTAGGAGGAGGAAAACTAAGGAGGTGGGTGGGGGAGAGAGACCCTCTCTACCAGGTAGGGTAATGTGGCCTGGGCTCCTTGCCCCCTTCTGCTACTCTGGTTTCATTTTGCTTCTGCTCTTCGTGCTAGTTGCCCCAGGAAGAGAGTAGCGTGCGCTGGACCCCAAGCAAGCTGGCTTTCTCCTTCCCCAGATGTTTCACAGAGGTGTCCCTGCATTCAGCTGCCTTCATCGTAAGATTTAGAGCCCTTGATGCCCAATTAATGACAAGGCCAGGGGCACACATCGGACTAGAGGAGTGAGAAAGGTGGGCCGGTGAGGGTGGGAGACCCCTCCCGGGACTGTTCATGAGACCACGCTGGGCTTTTGGTCTTTGGGATGGGCTTCTTAAAGGAGTCCCTGCAGTGTGGGGGTGGGTGGCTCCAGAAGGTTCTTCCTACCCCTTGTGAGGGCCACAGGGTGGGGTGGGGGCTGGGAGGGGGGGTTCTTTCTATTCCCCTGGGAATGTGAACAGCTGGGGAGTTGTATTGGGGGATTTATCCAGGCCTCTGGAGGGGCAGAGAGCCAGTCTCCTGGGCTGTGCCAGGTCTGGGCACTTTGGGAGACACTCAGTCCGAGGCCACGGGGACTGGGGTAGGTGCAGGGAGCCTGGCCATGTGCTGCGAGCTGGCTCAGAGCTCTGCTCACCATGGCCTCCTGCAGCTGCAGCCGGTGTAGACCTCAGGCCTGGGGGCTTCAGGGCAGCAGAGTGGGAAGATAGCACAGCTGGATGCTGTGAGCGACACAGAGCTAAATGGCCCGAGGGACAGTTGTGCCTCTTGTCAGTCAAGGTGTGCAAGTCTGCTGCCCAGCACCCAAAAAGCATGCCTGGGCAGGGGCCTGGCAGTGCTCCATCTACTTATCTGCTGCCCCTTCCTTTGCCATTTGGTCCTAGGGAAGCCCTGGGCCCTTCGGGAAACGGGAAAGGACTTTGGGGGTGGAAGGGCCGGAGTGGCCTGCCACACACAGGCCACTGGGACTTGGGGTTGGGGGGCTGTCTGCATCCACAGACAGGCAGTTTGCAGGAGACCTGTCCAACGACCGTGTTTTTCCCGACTCAGTAAGAAGCTATGGATGGGCAGATCGCAGACACTGCAAATAAAACGAAAGTAACCGGAACACCGTGACAGGCTGTCTCCCACAGAGTTAGCCCTGCGTCCCCAGCTGGCTTTGGCTGGGTGGACTATGACCCTCATGTGAGTCCAGGTTTGGCAGATGAGGGCCACATGGGGAGACCCCACGGCCTCTGAGCGCCCCTCACGTCCCCAGCCCCAGAGAGGCTGCATGCAGCTGGACTAGCCCCTGTGATCCGGCTTCTTGTGGGACGCCAGGGCTAAGCCCCAAGCCGCAGCTGTCAGGAAGAGGGACTGCCAGTGACCCGCCATGCCCAGGCCTCTCCGAGAACAGGCCTGGGTCCGTGGCCATGCGGTCCTCGCTGCCCTGGATCAGGTGGCCTGTCCCTGCAGATGCAAATCCTGCTGTGACTTGCATCCAGGAATTGCTTCAGCACTGGGCCAGGAACAGAGGAGGCCACCTCTCGCTGCGTGCACAAGCCACCTTCCCGTCTTGGCCTCAGTCCTTTTACCTACAAGATGACCAGGTGACCAGGGTCTCCTGCACTTCTTGTCTGGGCACAGCCAGGGCTCCTGCAGTGAGCCCTGCCCTGTGCCGCTGCCCTCTGCTGCCACCAAGGAGCCAGGTCAGGAGTTAGCGGGAGGAGAAAAGGAAGGGTCCTGGGAACCTGGGCGCTTGGCTCATAAATCTTCCGGGGACCATCTCCTCCCTTTACCCCACGGCTGCCCGGGGGTCGCTGCCTGGGGCTGGGAGGGGCTGGGGCTTTCGCTCAGAGTCCAGAGAGCGGAGCTGCCAGTTCACCCCTGGGAGCGGCCCTGCTGGCTTGGGATTGCCGCCTCACGCCTTATCCCACCCCCAAATCCAGGAGAGGGGGTGATGGGCAAGGTTGGCTGATGGAGAACCTGGGCTGGGTGGGGAGAGAGACAGTGAGAAAAAGACACCCCGTGATGAATGGGCACAGCCACGTTCCTGGGGAAGGTGCTGGGGGCTGAGCCTGGCTGGCACCTCCGCATGGGCCAGACTGTGCACTCCTGCCTGCCTGTCACGGTGCCGGGAAGGTGGGTCGTTACAGACCTGAGGTTTTATGCTTTAGGTCCCGCTAGGCTAGGAGCGGCTGGCCTGGCGTTCTAGGGTCCAGTGCCCCCGTTCCAGGTGAGTGGGACAGGCTGGTCAGAGCACCCAGAGGTCCCTCCCTTCTGCCTCCCGGTGAGTGAGTGCCTTCTTGCTCCACATACTTGAAATGCTTTCCCAAACTTCGAGAAGCATTCCCTGCCTCCTCCTTCTTGCATGGCCTCAGCTCCACCAGGCGTTTGAAATGTTTGCTTTTTGACATAGGCATGTAGGGAAGGCGGTGGAACATTTCAGGGGAGTTTGGAAGGCTGGCAGCCGCTGTCGGGGACAGCCACCGGGGTCTGGGAAGAGGCCACTTACCTTCAACTTGTGCTTTACTTGTTCAACGTTCCTGCGCAGTGAAAGCAGAGTGCCGGGGTTGTTTTTGTTTTTGTTGTTTTGAGACAGCGTCGCCCAGGCTGGCGTGCAGTGGTGCGATCACAGCTCACAGCAACCTCAGCAACCTCGAACTCCTGGGCTCAAGGGATCCTCCCACCTCCGCCTCTGGAGTAGCTGGGACCACAGGCATGAGCCACTGTGCCCAGCCCAGAGTGCTGGGTTTTTCCAAGCGTCAGGCTTGTGGGGACTTGATCCTGGGGCTGAGTGTGTGACAAGCTTAAATGCAGGGAAGGGGTGCAGTAGACAAGGGCACTGGCAGCCCGGGGTGCTTTAGTGGATGGAGCTGGGAGGCTTCCCCCTCGCCCATGTCCGGGGGTGCAGCTTTGTGCTCTCAGTGTGTGCCCACCCAGGCTTGCACCCTGTGGGCTCTGCCCAGCAGCCTCTGGCCCAAGCTCCCGCTCTGCCTCCCGTTGTTTTGCAGCCACCTCCCCAGTGAGGTCTGTCTAAGGTGGAATCTGTACGCACCAACTCGGGCCCTTCCAAACAGGCCAACTGAGGGTTCACGCGGCCTCAGCCAGGTTACTTACTCTAAGCTCTCTGGGCTGGTTTTTCAACTGCAAAAAATGACAGGATCATTGACCAGGGTCATCCCGAGGACTCGGGAACCTAACACAGGTTGGCACAGTGCTTCCGTGGCCCTCTCTCCGTGGTAAGGGCTCACTGCTCGTTGTCAGCTCTTAGGACTTATCTGGAGAAGAGAAAGGATCCTTTGGTCTCAGTTAACTGGCATATGGGCCATGCTTTGGGCAGGGACGTGCGTGTGCCCCAACTGCCCAGTTTAGAGCCTTTCAGTCATTTCTGAGAACAAGGTGGGCTTTACAGAAGCCATTTGGAAAATCCTGCCCTGCTCTCTGGGTCCCACTTAATTGGCTGGGCCGGGTGGCCGGTCCCTTCGTGTCCGGGACACTCAGGCGCACTTCCCTCCGAGAAAAGCAGCGGAGGACCCTGCTCCCCAGCTCCGGAAATCTTCCGCCTCCAGGGACAGCACGCCTGTCCTCTCTGGAGGGCCCCTCTGCCGTCCTCCGCTGCAGACACTCTGACTTTGAGCACTGCCATGTGAGTTCTGATCCCTGTTCTGCTGCTTACTACCTTTGTGGTCTTGGGGTGTTCTGTGCCCGGCCTCGGCTTTGTCATCTGTAAAATGGGCGACACCCATGCCTTTCACAGGTGCTGTGAGCCTGAACGAGAACTCCCTCCCGCAGGGCCCTGAGTTTTGGGGCGTGGTCGCTGTCACAATGCCATTGTTCTTCTGTCTTTGGACACACTTGCTCTGCAGGGAGACCTGCAGCCAGTTAATGTGCTGGGTTTTCGGTTTTCTGGTCTGCAAAATGGGAATGCCAACAGTTTCTATTTCTTAGGGTCGCCCTGAGGGTGGAATGAATCAATAAACTTTAGTTATAATTATCATCTCCGTCACTAATGTTTTTAGGTTGTCAGTGAGGTGACCGAGCTCAGCGCTGTGTCCCCACAGCACGTATGGTGGAATCATATCCACACATACTTATTCACACATGTGACATTTGTTAACTCTCTTTACGCCTGGAAAAATGGTGCAGATACCTGGAAAGGTGACACAGATGTGGTTAACATGGGTGTGTGTTTTTATCTTCCCGAGGAGCAGGGGAGGGTGGATGGGGGTGGGCGGGAGGCCTGGGAGGAGCTCTAGTCTCACCCTCTCGGCGCTCCTTCCCTCCTGGTGCCTGGGCTCCCACCGCCTCCCCAGGAGCGCAGTGTCCCTGGACTGGGGACGGGGCTGTCTGCCCTCATCCCACGCTGAACCCAGCTTCTGTGGGGGCCCCGAGTCGGAAACACTACCATCGTCTGGAGCGTCCCGGCAGGGCGGAGGTCTCAGGGCTGGGAGATGGGTTCTCACCAACTGACTTCGGAGACGACGCGTTTTTCTGGGACCCGAAGGCTTATGAACCTGCAGGGAACTGTCAGCGTCCCCATCAGGCTCTCTGGGACACCCTCCCCGCCCAGCCGTGTCCCAGGCGCGGCCGCCCCCACCGGGCCTCCGCTGCGTCCTCAGCCCACGGAGCCTCCGCACGAGGGCGCATCCGCTCCGGGGCGCCAGGGGCTGGTGCCTGCACTCCCCGGAAACATGGAAGTGCGTGCGCCCCGGCGCGGTTCCCTCCGACCGCAGCCCCTCCGGCGCTCCAGTTACAAGCTCTTCACCTGGGACCCCAGAATTTCTCTCCGGGCCGTGCGCAACACCGGAGTTCTACAGCTGAAACCTCCCGGAGATTTTGCAAAATTCTGCAAACGCACGGCCTGTGTGTCTGCGCCTCCAAACCGCGACTAGGACTCGGGTATTTTTTTTTTTTTTCCTCTCTCTCTCTTTACTATCTGTGTCCCGCCCACCAGCCGCGCCTGTCTCCGCCCGCGTCCGGCCCATGACCAAATTGGGCGCTGTTTATTATTGCATGAATTCAAGCTCCGATTTGCCTTAGAGTTTAGAGGACGCGCCGGGACAGCGCGCATTTCGGGAGAGGCAGGGATGTGCGTGCTGGACTTCGGGTGCCTGGGGACCTCCAGGAGGGGCCGCGGGGCGCGCAGGTGGGGGAGGGGCCTGCATGGTGACATCGCTTTATCTCTCCGTCTGGGTCCATTCGACACACGCGCAGAAACGGGAAACGGAGGAGTTGGATCCAAATTTGAAATTGCTGGGCGCTCGCTGGTCTGGAGAGGTTGGGTGGCCCCAGCGACTGTGGGGCCCCCCGATAACAAAGGCAGGGGCATTGGGGTTCTTTTCTCACCCCAGAGTTGAAAGGGGTGCGACCACGGTGAGAGCAGGGGGTCAGCAGAGGACAGCGCCCCGCCCCCTCTGGGCTAGAGGGCCACCCCCAGGACCTGGGCCGCGGGGGGCTGGGCTGCACTCTTGGCCTAGGCAGAGGAAAGGCAGCGCCCCGGGAGGGAGGCTGGAGGTGCCCAGGGCCTGGCCGGCGCTCCCTCAGGCAGTACCTACACCCAAACCGGTTTCCCGACCCTGATCGCGACTTCCTTTTGGGTATTTAAAACTTATCCACTCCCCTGCTGCCTGTTTATTCCATGGGTCGGGGTTCCCCAAGGAGAAACTCTGGGGTCCCCACTTTGGTGGAGGGTGCTCCCCTCTTTTCTGTGTTCGGAGGCTACCTGAGCACTCGCAACCAGTCCCCAACCTGGTGTCACCTCTCTGCCACAGTGGTGGTGGCTGACACTGCCTCCACCCCAATCGGTGGGCATTTAGTGTCTGTCCCAGGCTTCCAGGAGGTCCGTGGCAGGAGACCCTTGGTGGGCCCTTTCCACGCCCACCTGCCGCACTCACCCCTCCCTCTTTGGTATAGCCACAGGATTGATTCAATGAAACTTCTCATTCAGTTATCCCAAGTGTTTTCTATTTTCCTTAAAAAATATTCAGTGGCGGTCACACACAGGAAGTGTTAGGCTCCATGTCCTGCCCCCCTACCCCCACCCTTCCCCTGTGCCTGGAGGGGGGGGGAGGCCTCCTTGGGAATCTGTATCATCCAGGATTTTTGATTCAGACCATGACGTGGCTCAATGTAAAATGAGACGGGGGTGGGGGTGCTTACACCCCAGGGTGGGGGCGTGGGGGAGGGCGAGCAGCTTCCCAAATGCTTAATGTAATCACGGGCCAGCTGCGTGCACTTGTAAAGTTGTTATAACCCCCCTCCTTGATATAAACAGGAAAGCCCAGAATATAAAGCAAAAGACCCGCATTCACAAATACGAGCTCTCCTGCCAGCTGCCAAGCTCCCCTTTTATGGTGTTCCTGGCTTGCAACCTTAGCCCCACCAGACAGACCTTAGTTTCCCCCCCAAACTCTCTGAACGGGTTTATTTTGAGACCTGCCCCTACTACGGAGCTGTGGACCAGGTACCCCGGGGCCCTCTCCGCCTCCCGCCTCCCGGGTGCCCAAGGCCTTCCCTTCCAGAGAGGCAAGGCGCCTGGAGCCATTTCTGTTCCTCTGATCCCTGGTGAGCCCTGTGGGAGGTGAGGGTCCTTGGGCACTGGGTCCCCAGAGAGTGCCTGCCTCCTGCAGGGTCCGCCAAGAGTCTCTACAGGCAGCGTCCCCTCCCCCACAGTCAGCCAAACCTCTAGGGTAGACACACCTCCACGTGTAACTAAAAGGTTTCAAGGGCCTCAGGAAGCATTTTACTAGTCCACGCCATCTCTGCACCTCCTATTAAGCCTGGGAGAAGAAAAGACCATTTGTGGGAGGCCTTGGGGTTACAGGGCTCCCCCAGGACAGCGGTAAAAGTCAGCCCTGGGCACCCACCCCCATCTCCACCGCTCCTTCCTGGCCGGGCAGAGCCTGCTCCCAGCCACCGCGGTCCACATCCTGCCTCGCTGAGTGTGTGTGCTTACAGCGTCAAGGGGTGGACGTGATATTTCAAACATCAGATCAGTGCGTTTATATATTGGGTGCCCGGAAATTTTTCCAAATAAACACAGCTTGATTCAACTTGGGTGGGCGGACTTATCAACAGACTAATTCTATAAACAAATGAAGGAATAGCCCCGAAACGGATTGGCTGGTATCAGAAAGACACGTGGAGGGAAAAGCTTGGAGTTTTTCAGCAATGAAATTTTAATTAATGTGGGTGGGCTGAGAACACAACGACTGTTTATCATAGACAATTTATTTTCCAGCGCTAAGTCAACATATAATAGCAAACTTACAACAATTATTTAACATTTTTAAAGCCATGAAGAAGGGACAGAGCACGGAGCGGCAGGGGAGAGCGGCGGAGCTGGAGGCAGAGGCTCGGCCGGCTCCCCAGGAGGGCCCTTGCGGGGCAGGGCGCAGTCCCTAAGCCGCCTGGTCGCCAGGAGCGCAGCGCCGGCGCCCGCTCGCCATGAGCCACCTCTTCAGTCCGCGGCTGCCGGCCCTGGCCGCCTCGCCCATGCTCTATCTGTACGGCCCCGAGAGACCCGGGCTGCCTCTGGCCTTCGCCCCCGCGGCCGCCCTGGCCGCCTCGGGCCGCGCCGAGCCCCCGCAGAAGCCGCCCTACAGCTACATCGCGCTCATCGCCATGGCCATCCAGGACGCGCCCGAGCAGAGGGTCACCCTCAACGGCATCTACCAGTTCATCATGGACCGCTTCCCCTTCTACCACGACAACCGGCAGGGCTGGCAGAACAGCATCCGCCACAACCTGTCGCTCAACGACTGCTTCGTCAAGGTGCCCCGCGAGAAGGGGCGGCCGGGCAAGGGCAGCTACTGGACGCTGGACCCGCGCTGCCTGGATATGTTTGAGAACGGCAACTACCGGCGCCGGAAGAGGAAGCCCAAGCCCTGCCCCGGGGCCCCGGAGGCCAAGCGGGCCCGCGCCGAGGCGCACGAGAGCCGCGCGGACGCGCAGCGGGAGGCGGGGAGCGGGGCAGGGGGCTCGGACCCCGCGATGCCCCGCCGCGAGGGAGCGCCCGCGCGCCCCTCGCCCCTCCCGGAAGGCCCCTCTCCGCCCGCGCCCCTCCACTGGCCCGGGCCTGCGTCCCCAGAGGAGGACGCGGGCGACGCTGTGCAGGGCGCAGCGGCGGGGGCGGTGGGCCAGCCCGCGCGCACGGTGGAGGGCGCGGGGTCCCCTCCGCGCCCCGCCTCCCGCGGCTCCCCGAAGAGCTCCGACAAGTCCAAGAGCTTCAGCATAGACAGCATCCTGGCGGGAAGGCAGGGCCGGGAGCCCGCCGGAGGGGACCAGGTCCCCGGGGGCGCCAAGCCGGGGCCGGGCAGCTGCCTGGGCGCCTCCCTTCTGGCTGCCTCCTCCAGCCTCCGCCCGCCTTTCAACGCTTCCCTGATGCTCGACCCGCACGTCCAGGGCGGCTTTTACCAGCTCGGGATCCCGTTCCTCTCCTATTTCCCTCTGCAGCTCCCCGACGCGGTGCTCCGCTTCCAGTAAAGCCAACAGTGGCGCGCGGTTCTCTTCCCTGCCCCGGCCTGAGCCTCCTCCGAGCGACCGGCCACAGCTCCCACGGCGGGGGAAGCAGGCACGTTCTTTTAAAACGCTCTTTTCCTGGGGCGGCGTGTGGGTCCCCGGGAGCGCTACACACCCCCGCGCGCAGGTGGGCGCGCTGGCTAGCCTGCCTCCTCCTAAGCGGACCTTCCCCGGCACCTGCAGCGGCTTCTGAGGTTTAAAAAACCGGGTCCGGAGGGGACTTGGGCATCACAGACGCCCTACCGCGGGAGCAAGAGAATGCCTTGACGTTAGTGTCGGTCCTGTGGCGTGATCGTGGCTACCCTCCGCAGGTGCCGTGCGCTCGGGGTACGCGCGGGCCCAGCAAACAACCCAGGCGGGACATACAGACTCAGTGTGGTCCTTCCAACCTGGGAGCCCCAGTCTGGCTGTCCCAGCCCCCGCTGTCGCTGTGTGGCCCAGGATTTGGCTTTGAGCCCAGCTGGGTGGTGGGCGTTCACAGCTGGCTTGTCCCCCAAGCCCAGTTATGGGGCGCCAGGGGTCCCCTCTGCTTTTCAGGTTTTTTGGGGCCTGGTGAGGATTTACACCAACGTTAAGGTGGAAGTCGAGAAGCCACCCAGAGCAATAACACTTGCTTGAGATAGAGAGATTTCCTCTCGATTTCTGTCTGGACAGTAAAAGGAGCATGCTTCACTCTTTGCCTAAATACTTGACTCTTTTCCCCTGTAAACACTGCCCTTTGAAAACGTCTGTATCAACAACTGCTATTAAGAAAGTGCACTCTACGGTGTAGCGTCCTGCTAGCTCAGTAGTCAAGACAGCCCATGTAACCCACAGTAGCAGAGCTCCTATCTTTTTGCTTTTGTTTCTAAGGGATCTAAAGATTTCCATGAACAGGCCCAGGGGGAAGGGTGTGAGGGGGGACAGAATATGCCTCAGAGGTGTCAGAGGTTTGATTCCCCATGGCTTTTCAAGAATCAAGCTTGGTTTTGCTACATTTTCCAGAGTCAGGTCTCATGAAAGGCTACATTTAACCTCTGCAGAGCGAGGTGAGGCTGACCAACAGGAAGCAGCTGGAGAGGGGCATGGGCACATGTAGGGGACAAATGAGGGGTCTCCTGGTGTCTGCTGCAGGGGGCTTCTCTGGACCCCAAAGGACGTGAGGCTTGAGGGCGGGGTCTCTCAGGGTCTCCCAGCCCCGGAACCCCTGGCCTGAAGCCTGCCTTGCCCTCCCTGTGCCTTCCGGGCAGGCCTGGAGCCTGCAGTTAAATACACACCTTAAAGAGGTAACTAGAAGTCTCCGGGAGGGTCTGCAACAAAGCCCAGGGTAAGAAAATTGAGGCTTTCACAGAACTTAGGGGAAACGCACCCAACCTCTTAGGGTAGCTCTGTTTGGGTTACCGTGAGGTCTCTGAAACTCAGTTTCCTGAACCTCCCAGTAACTTCTATCTCACCTGATGTGAGCAAGGCGCAAAACATTGTTGGAGATAGGCTGGGAGGGGGGCCTTTAAAATAATTTTTAAAACGGTTTCCGGGACTTGTATAAAGCGATCACAAAGGTTATGTCAAAGGGGCCAGCTGGCCAGTGTGTGGGAAGCACTTCCCCCAGACAGGCGTCACAATTCAGTCCTGGGTGGGCACAGGGCTGACTTTCGGAAAACGCATCTGCACGGCCACGTGGAACCGCGGGCTGCTGATCCACGAACGTTGCCCCGGCCGGGTCCCCACCCAGGCCGGGAGGAAGCCTCCGGTGAGCTGCAGAGAATCCTTGGCTGGAAGGACTTTGGCGGGTGCCTGTGTTGCTATCCGGCCTGGTGCGATCAGCTGGAGACATAGTGGAAGGGCTGTCATTGGATATTCTGTTATCCCAAACTCTCAGCCTCTGTGAATAAAGTTGTCTTTTCATTAACCTCTCAGTGACTGGTTCAGTGGGTTACGGGGAGGTGGGGTGGGGGGTGGGGGAAATACACAAACAGCGGCGGAGGAAAGAGGAGACAGGACTATATCTGGGGACCGTGTCAGCGTCTCGGGCAGCTCTGGCTTCTGAGGGGTAAACACAGACGGAGGGGCGGCCGCCAAACGGGCGGGGGAGCGGTTCTACGGTTCTCTGTCCTGAGCACGTTTTTAATTTCTTCTTTTTCCTTGTTGTGGTTGCTACGCTATCGAGTGTGTTTTTGGTCACGTGTGATGGCTCTTTTTTGAAGAGGCAAATAATTTAATACTACTGTTCTAAAAGGATCCCGTTTCAGAGTTACGACTCAGAAAAAGTATTGTATGAAGATTATTTTGATGGCGCAGACAAAAGGCAGGAGTAAGCATCTGCTCTGCGTGTTTGTATACACGTGAAGAGCATTTCTACCTAATCCCCGCTTTTGTCTGGTTTAGAAAAGCTGGGAGAAATAGACAGTGAGATCATTTTCTGTGCGATCCACGATTCCCCGTGTGCTCTTTCCTACTGAACAGAAAAGAGGGGCTTTGGGGCTTAGTAACTCAAATAGCTGTTCTGACGTTCCGGATGCAATCACTGGCTTAACGAGACCAAGACATAGTTTTACTCTTAATTAAAACAAAATCTCAGCTATATTTAGGATAAGCCGGCAGCAAGCTTATCATTCTACTCTTATGCAACCTGAAGGTAGAGTTCTTTGCTCTCATTGAAACAAAGGTAACAGATTCTGATTTCTGCAAATGATCTTTGGTTCAAGCCCTGATACACACACACACACACACACACTGAGTACACTGATTGTAATGGGTGTTATGGCAGGTACATGTATGATAATATAATCTGTGTGTATACATATATCTACGTGTATGTATGTGTATACATGTACACATTGAATGTGCAGATATGTATGTGTATGTGTGTGTGAGTGTATACATTTGCTCTGCACACAGGAATGCTCACAAATTTATCTTTTCTGCTCGGATCAAGTGCTGAGTCCTTTGAAGTTAACCCAAGTACTGACACTATTTGAAAGATTTTTTTTTCTATACAGTTTTTCATGTGATTTCTATATAGCTCTGATAGTTTTGTTTTTCTGTATAGTTTGAACCAGGGATAACTTATTTTTTGTGTGTGTTATTATAGCGAAACTAACAAAGACTTTATAAAAGAATCTTGGAAGACTCACCAGCTTTGAGAACTTTCCTTCCAGGACAGAGCAGTCTGAAAAGGCCTATTGCTTTGCTGGCTCTGGTAGAAGCTGGTGGCCTCCGGGGTTTTCTGACGCACCATAAGATTTTTTGAGGGTCTGAGCAGGACCTGTTCAGCCCTTTTCGGATGCAATCGTGCTTCCCCGAAACGGGGCTATGGGTGTCCCTACCATTTCACAGAGCGGCACTCGTGTATACCCCATGTGCGTTAAAGAGCCAGCTCCATGCAGTTATTGTCGCAGCTGAAAGCCAGAGCCAGCCTGCCCCGACGTGCGTAGGCAAATGCTAACGTCACAAAAGCGGGCGACATTCCTAGTAGCCAGCTGCACCCAGGAGCGAGAAAATTCAGTGAGAACCGCGATTTCGTGCACTTCCTGTCTTCGTGACGGCTGGCGACTTGCTTCCCTGAAGTAAAGGCTGTTTCATAGAGTGAAATCACAAATGACAAGGGGCGAAGTTCTTTATTAAAAATGAAGAGCACAAGTTTGTTGGGAAAGTAAAACTCTTTTGAGACACACTTAAAGCAGCTTAGAAAATGCGTCAGAATAGCCAAATGGCACGTTCTCTCCACGGCTACTACTCCTTCTCCAGACTGCCCCAAAAGCCGGGTCCCCCAGGGCTCAGGTAGATGCCACAGGTGTTTGCAGTGACCTGGGGTGGGGCCTGATTGCTGAGCGGGGCGGTGGGGGGGGCTTGGGCTGCACTGGGGGGGGTGTCTGTCCCTCCAAAGGGCGTGCAAATGCCAGTTGCTCTGGGCTAATCAGCCGTGTGGCTCTTAAGCCAGATTCAAGCTCAGGATCTACATTTTGGGGGGGGGGAATGGGATCTGGGGGTACGCGGCCAACTCAGCTTTTTTATTTACAGTGAGGAAGGAGGGGGAGGAAGAGGCAGTGGGGCAAAGATTTGCCCCCAGCCTCTTTTCTCATCAGGTATAAGAATCAGGTTCCTGGCGGGACATAGAACCCGCTTAGCTGGGTCAGCGGAAAAGGCCAGGATGGAGGGACTATTTATGGGGACGTGCGGCAGGTGGAGGAGACCGCCAGGGACCAGCAAGGGTGAGAACTATGGAGAAATGTCCCCGCCTCTGTCCTCTCCTGCCTTCCGGTCTCAGGCTGACACCTCTGATTGGCTGAAACCTGCCGGAAGTCTAGCCTACAAGGGGCCCAGGTGGGGTCCACCTGCAGGGGCAGGGAGGGGTTGAGAAAGGACAGGGGACGGGGGGTAGGGTGAGGCTTGGGTGGCAGGCAGCGGTGGCAGGCAGCGGTGGCAGGCAGCGGCAGCCACCCTGCCGACACCACTGCTGTAGAAGAGCCGGGGCCACCACCTCTCAGACAATACCGGCAGCGCAGCTAGCATTCTCGAAGATTGGCTTCTCCTGTCCTGTAAGCTTCCAAGAGGAGATGGCTCTAGACCCTCCGCTGGGACCCAGTCTTGGGCCTAGACTTGGCTGCCAGGGGCCTGCCCCAGCCGTGCTGTCTCTGCCTTCACATCTTGGAGCCGGGAAGGACTTGCTGAGTCACCAGGGGCCTCGGCCAGCGATCTTACGTGGCTTTGTGCCGGTTTGTTGAGTGTCGGAAGCAAAATGTGGCCAACGCTCTACTGTCCTTCTAGAACGTGTGGACCTTGTGTTGGGGAGGGTGTCCTCAAACTCGAGCCCATTGGAAGTAGGGCACAAAGGAAGGTGTCTCGACCTCAGGGCGGTGTCTGCATCCAGCCTTCTCAGAGGGGTGGAGGATGACACCCGGCACCCACAAGGTCACGCTGACCTTGACAGCATGAACAACTTGTGTCTTCACGATGTGCAAGCATCACATATCGTGAGCTCCCTGCTGCCTGGGGCCCTGGGCCTTGCACAGTCCTCCCGGGGGGGTGGGGGGGACTGGTCACCATCCACAGCTCCCCCCACTTCTAGATCTACCCCGACACACCAGCGTCGCGAAATATCCCTGCCGTTAACATCTTATGACTCTCGCCGTTCAGTAACGGATGTTGGGGTGGGGGGTCATATGTTAACCTTGTTGCCCGTGGCTTTGGATCCCCCCCAGACGGAGGCTCTGTGCCCTAACTCTTCTGCTCCTTAGCTCGTGTCATCTGTACGGATGGAGATAACATTGGTAACGGCCTCACAGGAGTGAGTTAAATGACGGATATAAAATTCATGACAGCAGCGCCTGTTCTCATCTGTACAATGGGAACAGTGATCTTGCCTCCCACATGCGGGCCCTTGTCAGAGTTAAATTAGTGGCTATATGCAAAACGTCCGGTGCACGGAACACACTCAAGACATGGTAGGACTGCTGGACGTTTCAGTTCTGCAACAGGATCATGACCCAGGACTCCGCTCATGTTCTAGAATTCTGTAGGAAATCAGGGAGGCTTGACGTCTCCGGCTCTCCTGCCCGGGCAGGCTGGGGTCCATTTCGTCTCTTTGTTGCAGTGTTTCATCTCTTGAGATGACCCAACCATTTGAACATGAAACTAAAAGCAAAATAAGCTGCTGCGCCCCGCAGGGGATCTTAGGAAAACCACGGGAGAGATGATTGTCACCGGCTGGCTTTGCCCGGGCGGTACAAGGAACTCAGATGAGACTTCGCAGGGCTGTCTAGCCAGTGTGAACTCAGGGGCCCTGGGAATGAATAAAACTCTTTCTTTCTGTCCTCCAGCGCTGTGACCGTTCCCGGAGACCAAGCGACAGGCTCCACCCCTCTCCTGGGGAGAAAGGGACCGCCCGGAGGAGCAGTTTTTCCTAAACCCGTGCATTTCGTGGCCTGCCTTATAAAGTGTAAAGAGCATTTCTTTTCAATGCGGTGGCTAAATATAGCAGGGGCTTGGTCAGCTAGAACATTTTTAGAAAGCACATTACAAATCAGGAATGTTTTGGAGAAATAAATAAACTTTCCCACATTTCTGGACTTGGAGTCAGCACTGTAGGCTCCATCTTGAGAGCCCGGCGGGCGGGGGAGCGCTCGTCCCTGCCCGGGGCGCTCGCCCGTGACTTGAGCGGACTGGACATCACGCATGGACTGAGGGTGTTGGGCAGCGATGTGACATGGGGACGCACTGCAGGGTGAAGGCAGCCCTGCGTCTCCGTGAGCCACTCAGAGGTGCAAGGGAGAGAGACAGATCTGTCTCCGGGTGTTGCAATTCTTGACTCTGCTGTTTTTCCTGGGTCTTCACTGAGGCTTCCATATGCGATCAGAAGAAAGGCATGAGGCCATGGTCCCCACCCCAGGGATGACCTGGACACTTAGGGTTTGTTTAGCACCTGTGTCCTGTCCTCAGACTCCAATTGGTTCAGCCTGTGGAGGGACCACTCGGTGCATTGCTGAAAGTTCCCTAGGCAGCGCTGCTCATTCTGCAGCCCGAGCTGAGGGCCACTGCGGCGAGGCAGGGATGCCACGGGGTAGATTTGTAGGGCCGTAGGGAAGGGGTGGAGAGCATTGCTCACCCGTCCTTTCTTTTCATCTGCCCGTATTTGTGTGCACATCCCACGTGTTCAGCGTAGGCCCTCAACATCTCCTTGTGCCCTCAACTGTCCTTTCTCTTTACTTGTGTAGAATTGCCCTCCACTAGAAAGCCCACTGCGGAAGTTATGTGCGTGCATGCCAGAGATGCGTGCACTCAGAGAAATAGTGAAAAGAGAGCAGACCTCTAAGCTCACAATTACTTGTAATAATCCTACCACCAAGAGAGTACCGCCACCACCACCACCATCATCACCATCACCATCCTCATCCTCATCACCACCACCATCATCATCCTCATCACCACCACCACTATCACCACCATCATCATCATCACCACCACCATCACCACCATCATCATCCTCACTACCACCCCCACCACCATCATCATCATCACCATCACCATCATCACCCTCATCATCCTCATCACCACCACCACCATCATCATCATCACCATCACCACCATCACCACCATCATCCTCATCATCCTCATCACCACCATCATCATCCTCACTACCACCACCACCACTACCATCATCATCCTCATCACCACCACCACCATCACCACCATCATCATCCTCATCGTCACTATCACTACCACCACCACCATCACCACCACAATCATCACCATCATCATCATCATCACCATCATATCACCACCACCATCATTGTCGTCACCCTTATCATCATCATGACCATGATTATATCACATCCCCACCATCATCATCACATCACCATCATCATCATCACTGTTGCCAGAAGGTATTTCAACATTTCCTGCGTAGGACTCACGCAGAGCACCGGGGACAGAGAGCTCTGTAACTTACAATCCTTTTATGTTATTACTAACAGCCTGGCCAGGGAGCGAGATGAGTGAAAAAGAGATTGATTGATTTATTAAAACTTCTTAATTTTGATATAAGTGTAGATTCACAGGAAGGTGCAGAGAAACGTGCGAGGAGGCAAAAGAGAAAATTCTTGGTACAAGAATTTTCATATTCATGTTCTCATTTGATTTTAACCACCCTCACATGAGGTAGACACTACCATGTTCTTCATTCTCTCTCTCTCACACACACACACGCACACACACACACAGACCCTCAGAAAAGGGGTAGGTGGCTTCTCCTAAGGCACATGGCTAGGCAGTTTCAGAATCAGTCCTGAAATTGGGGGTGCAGCACTCCCAGTCCTTGGGTTCCTTCTGTCCTCCTGCTGTGACACCTGGCACCCGGGATTGGAATGGAGACCTCTGCTAAGTGACCACGGACGGTCAGCCAGTGCCCGCCATTCTCACGGGGGCGCCGTGCCCGTTTCTTACTCTCTCCACGCCAGAATCTAAGTTCCATTTTCGGTGGATTTCTACTCTCCCTGAAATGACAGAAATATTCATAGCTGTCGGTTGGAGACTTGACTCCCGCTGTCTGTTTAGGCCAGCGAACCGCCATCTGGGATCGCTAGAAGAGGGTGTATCTCCAAGAAAATATTAGCAGCTGGGTCACAACCCCAGCCGGCATTTTAGAAATCTCCCCAAATGGTTCTAGGGTGGCTGAGTAGGAGAACCAGTGGTTTTGACATCAGTAATGAAAAGCTTGAGGTCAAGTGCTCGGATCATTCAGAAACACCACTTGGCAAGAGGAAACAAAAGCGTGGGTTGGGGGCTGACAGAGGCAGGCCAGCTGTTGACGTCGCAGGCGCCTTGTGCCCTCATCGCCCTTCCACACTCCTGGGGGACAGTTGGTACCGAGCAGCCACCTCATTACCATCTCAACAACCTGGGACATTGGTTAGAGTCCCCCGCAGTCCAGAGATGCGAAATTGAGGCTGGGGTGGAGGCTTGATGAAGGGCACAGAGTTGGGAGGAGGCTCACAAAAAATGGAGGCCGATTGCTCCTAGAACCCCCGCTCTCCTTTGTGCCGTCTTCCGCGTGGCGCATGGTAGAGTCTCACGCGTGTTGAACGTGTCCCAGCTCCGGGAACAGGAAGCACATGCATTCAGGGACATGCCCAGAAGGGAGGGGCAGTTTGCCTCTTTCCACGATGAGGAACATGCCTCGTACCAAGGGGCCTTTGTAATCAGAACAGTTTGTCATCTCTCGCCTAACAAACAGTGATTGCCCCTTAGCTGCCAGGCCGAGATACGCCTTGGGAATACACCAAGGTGTTGCTGCGGCAAGTGCACAGCTAGCGTCACAGCCCTCGACCAGGGAAAGAACCGAGCGGCACACGAAGAGTCAGAGAACAATCTTTATCCCTCCCCAGCAGGCTCAGCACACCTAGCGTCACAGCTGTCTTCCTGCCTTCTGGTCTTCTGCCCCCCTTCCTTGGTCTCCTCCTGCTTTTATACCCTTGGTAGGGCTCGAAAAGCATCCAATCAACTGCAAGCTTTAACATCCAATCAACATCAAGCTTTAACATCCAATCAACAACAAGCTTTAACATCCAATCAACAACAGTGGGATTCAAAAATTACCCAGTCAGGATCACACAAGCAGCTCAGCAGGAAGCAGGCAGCGGGCACTCAGCCTGGGGGCATTCCAGCACAAGGTGGGGGTGGGGGTGGCGGGTGGCTCTGCCTCTGGCCGGCCCCAGCAGCGTGCCCTCCAACTGGCCATGCGCAGCGCTGGCCCTCGGAGATGCGGAGCCACGGGGAGGCGGCAAGCACCCTCGTCCCGGCACCCGACATTTTCCGTGTCAGTGTCAGACCCCCGTCCTGCCGTGCACGGGCTTATACTCCAGTAGGAAGAAGGGCAGCAAACTGGCTTGCACCGTCTGATGCACTTTGGGCATTTCTGCCTGCTGGAAAAGTTTTCAGCACTCTCCAATCTCTGATAGGTTCCCATACATTACATCCCACCTTCCTAATATAAAATAGAAACCCCTGCTTGTCTCTCTGTGCCTACCACTCAGACATGCAGCGTGGCCCTTGGCTCCCCCAGGGAGCCAGGCGGGCAAAGGGGAGGGTGTGGCGAGCCATCTTTGCAAGGAGGACGGTGGGAGTGGGCCTGGAGCCCAAGGTCTCTGATCCCAGGGGAGGCCGTGGTTTCCACGGTGCTCAGCTCTGCCGTCCAGTGCAGAAGTCACCCCTGGAAGCCCAGCCCAGGCTCTGTCTTGCAACCTTAGCAAAGACCCTGTGTGCTCGACGTGCATCCCTTAACAAAAATTCCTCCTATGTAAAGGAAGGGGAGTTTGCAGAAAAGCTAAACCAAGTTAAGAGTGATAAGATCCATGAGGGGCTAGTAGTAATTTTAATATTTTGGATTACTTGGTGCCTGTTGGGGACGGTTCTAAACACTTTGCATGTAGAATATCGTTAAGTCATTCATTTTCCCGGAGTCCCTGACAGTTAGGGAAATCATTTCCCCTCGTTTATAGATGAGGGAACCGAGTTTAAAGAGCTCAGTCGCTTGCCCAAGTTCCGGCAGCTGGGCGTGGCGGAGCTGGAGTTTGGATTTAGGCCCTCTGGCTCCTTTATCTACCCCACGCCGTTCCTCCTCTTGTTAGGAGCAGCGTCCCACAAGGGCACCTGTGGGGGTCCCTGCCCAGCCGTTGGGGGCCAGGGAAGTAGAGTGGCCAACTCACCCCGGTTTGCCTGGGTCTTTCCCAGGCTTAGCACTGAATGGCTGGGTCCCAGGAGACCCCTCTGCCCAGGGCAAGCTGGCAGGGCTGGTTACCCTACAGGGAAGTGAATTCCAACCCAAACCCACAGGATTAGTGAAGCCGCTTGTACAGGAGACCGGAGCAGGGACTGGAGCCTCCTCCTCTTTTCATCCCCAGCACATGGCCGGGACATGCTCTCTGGAAGGTGCTCAGGAGACAGTTGTAGTGTGAGTGGGTGAAGCAAAGCTTGTGTTGAACATCAGGGTGTCCAATGTGCGAGAAGCAATGTAGTTTATCCTCACCGAACAATCACCAAGTGCCAGGAACTGTATTGAGTACGGGGAACGCCTCCGTAAATGAGATATGGGCCGTGCCAACATACAGCCTGAAGCAGGGGAGACAATTAATAATGGGATGAGGATGGTGATGGTAACAATGATGGTGATGATGATGATGGTGAATATGATGGTGATAGTGATGATGGTGATGATAGTGATGATGGTGATGATGATGATGATGGTGATAGTGATGATGGTGATGATGATGGTGATAGTGATGATGGTGATGATGATGATGGTGATGGTGATGATAGTGATGATGATGATGGTGATAGTGATGATGGTGATGATGATGGTGATAGTGATGATGGTGATGATGATGGTGATAGTGATGATGGTGATGGTGATGATAGTGATGATGATGATGGTGATAGTGATGATGGTGATGGTGATGATGATAGTGATGATGATGATGGTGATGGTGATGATGGTGATGGTGATGGTGATGATGATGGTGATAGTGATGATGGTGATGATGATGATGGTGATAGTGATGATGGTGATGGTGATAGTGATGATGGTGGTGGTGAATATGATGGTAACAGTGATGGTGGTGATGGTGATGGTGGTGATGATAATGATGATGATGATGGTGATAGTGATGGTGGTGATGATGATGGTGATAGTGATGGTGGTGATGATGATGGTGTAAGTGATGATGATGATGGTGACAGTGAGATGGTGATGGTGGTGATGGTGGTGATGATGATGGTGATGGTGATGATGGTGATGGTGGTGATGATGGTGATGATAATGTGTCAAGCTCTGTGCTGAGGCCTTTACATGCATGATCGCTTTAATCTTCAAACAAGCCTAGGAAGTCGGTATTATTTTGTCCATTTCACTAGTAGCTTCCTTAGGTTGCAAAGCCAGTCCTTGGCAAGGTACCATACCCAGGTAGGTGTACCTGTCTTAGCCACCTTTCTGCATCATCTAACCAGACGTGAAAGCGGCAGGCACACAGGGCCCGTACTCACCTGCTCAGCTCAGACGGTGAGGGAGCCCGGCGGGGAGACCCACCGTCTCACCAGACAGCACCCCACCCGGAGGTCCTCAGTCTGGACCGCACGTCGGGGCTGTCTAAGGAGCTTAACGAAACACGCTACCTGGACCCCGACCAGAAAAACTTTTGGTAGCCGCATTAAAAATGTAAAAAGAAACAGGTGAAATCAATTTTAGTCAATTTTAGTAATGTATTTAACCCCACGCATCCAAAATATGATCATTCCATCACGTAACTTAATATTAAAATTAATGAGATACTTTACATGTTTTTGTACTAAGTCTGTGAAATCCAGTTCATAGTTTGTGCTCACAGCACATCTTAACTTAGGTGAGCCACGTTTTGTGGGCATGCACGAGACCTGGGGCTCAATAGGCACCTCAAATATACTTGTTACGGAATGAAAGTTTCCTAGATCCTCACCTCTCCTGCTGCAGTGAGAGTCTCCCAGCTTATTACAAGCACGTGCTCGGTGCGTAACAGACAATGAGTATCTGTGGTGCAGAGGCATCTTCTTACGAAGGCCCCGTCCTCCCTCCCGGTGTTTCCTTCCCAGTCCCGATGCCTCCTTCCACGTGGAGTCGCTCCCCAGCCTTGGCTCTGGGGTGGGGAGGGTGATCTGATTGGGAAACGTGGGCGGAGTTAACCCAGCCTCGGGACCCAGCCTGGCTCCTTTTCCCGGGGCAGTGAGCTGCCCTCGGGCGGCCGGCACACATCCTACGCTGCTCCTCCACATGTGAGTGGGTTTTTCTTGAGACAGAGTTGCCCGGGCTAGAGTGCCGTGGTGTCAGCCTAGCTCACAGCAACCTCCAACTCCTGGGCTCATGCAATCCTCCTGCCTCAGCCTCCCAAGTAGCTGGGACTACAGGTATGCGCCACCACGCCCGGCTAATTTTCCCATATATTTTTAGTTTGCCAATTAATTTCTTTCTATTTTTAGTAGAGACGGGGGTCTGGCTCTTGCTCAGGCTGGTTTCGAACTCCTGACCTTGAGTGATCCACCCGCCTCAGATTGCAGGCGGGGTGCTAGGATTGCAGACGTGAGCCACCATGCCTGGCTTACACGTGAGGTTTTAAAGTGTCTGCCAGACCCACCTCACCCCAGCTATGGGGTGGGGGCTGCGGGGGCCCAGAGCCGCCACGGACTAGGGGGCACGTCTGTTGCTCTCCGGGAGCAGGATCCGTGGTCTCCAGCTGAGCTTTCACAGTAAAAGTTCTGGCTTCTCTTCGCCCGTCATTTCCCAAATGGTTCAGAATTCAGGCAACTTCCTCGCTGTATTGGCGAGAACCCCTCCGAGGGCCGGGGGGAGGAACGAACCCCCCACACCCCCACCCCCGAGGCAGGAAATGATACAGTTAGAGTGTGTGTGTGGGTGTCCCAGTGCCCGGTCCAGAAGGCAGTGGGTTTGGGCCTCGGCTCATGAGAAAAATGCCAGCGGGATGGTGGGATGGCGGGATGGCGGGATGGCGTGTCTCAGTCTGGCCACCTCTGCAGGCGGGACCTCCCTGAAGCCTCGGAGAGGGGGCAGTACTTACACCGCCGCAGACGAGCCCCGGGGCTCGCGTTTTATCTCCAGGACTTCCCGGAGGGGCCGGGGAAAGCTTTCAGACTGCAGACACGGCCTCTGGATTTATAGGTTTTCCAGCGGGCTGTGTCCCCTTCCCCTCTGGCGGGGAGGCTGCCCCTAGAAGCTGGGGCCATGGCGATGGGGGGATGGGGCAGGAACGAGGAGGAGAAGGAGGAGGAGGAGGTGGTGGGTGGCAGCTGGGGACTGTGAGAAACAGGAAAAGTCCTTCGAGCTCCATTAAGAGTGAGCGGTTGTCTTTCCCAGCAACAGAAATTCTCCACGGGCCCCATAAGTCATACTGCAGCCTGGCGGAGGCCCAGAGAAGCTGCACTCCGGATGGCCACGTGATTGTGACGTGTGTGCGTGCATGTGCATGTGTGTGCCCACGTGCGCACGTGTGTTCAGGTGTGTGCTATGCACGTATGTGTGCATGCATGTGTATGCGTGTGCATGTGTGCACATGCATGTATGTGTGCATGTGCAGGTATGCCTGTACGTGCGTGTATGCCTGTACGTGCATGTGTGCATGCATGTGCACGCGTGTGCATGTGTATGCATGCGTGTGTGTGGTAAAGCTGAGAGGCAGAAGGAGACTTTGGGGGCATCAAGAATCTCCCCCTTTGACTGTTGCCCTGTCTCTGAATGGACGGGGCCTCGCCAGCCCCCGGCGCCCTCTCCCGCTCTCAGCACCACCCCAAGCTCCCCAGTCCGTGTCTCCCAGCGCCTCCCAAGCCTCCGTTTTCACGAGTGAAGCGATATGTAATGATAGTTGTTGGAATAATTGCATTTCTGTTTTTACATCTGTAGAGATTAAGTTAAACAGCATGGAGCCCATTAAACCGTCTGTGACAGGCTGCCGCACCTCGCGCTCCGCTCCCTCGGCTACTACGACTCCCGAGCCGACTTCGGAGATCGGGCGGCTGCCACGGAGGGTTATTTATAGCGGCTCATTCATCAATAAAAAACTTCAAAAGGGATCTGTGACTCTTCTATTGGGAAGCCAAAGAAAACTCACATAAAGACGGCCCCGCGAAGAAACAAAGCGGGGGCGACCGCAAGACATCGAGTTAAGTAAAATCCTGATTTCTAACAAATACCATGTTGCAAAAAGGGATTGCCGGCAATGTGAATCCATTTAAACAGCCGGGCTCCCATTGGACAGTTAAAATAAGCTGTTAAACAGTTGTATTTACGTTGGCTTCAAAGGGCCTGGGCCCCCTCCTTGGGTTTAAAAATGTAATAGGTTTGTGATCCTGATGTGGCGAAACAATTCTTTTCATCTCAGGCAAGCCCAGGGGATGGACCCCTCCCATGGCCTGCTGCTTACGGTTCGAACCTGCAGTTTTCTCGGCTTTCCGAGTGTGATTCGGGGAGTGGAGTAGAGTGTCCAGTGGTGGGAATGGCAGTTATTGAGCACTTACTGTATTCCTGGCACTACCCTTCAGAAGCAGGTATTTGGGGCTCTGTTTTGCAGATACAAAGGCTGAGGTCAAGGTGGGTTAGGTCCATGCCCACCTGGCTGGGCAGAAGACACCACCCACCTCTGTGCCTTGTCCTTGCTGACATCTTACAACTGCAGTGGTTTATTCGGTCTCAGATCTCTAAGAGCGACTAGATGCAGCCACGGGCACGCTCATGGACGTAACAACCGCGGAAAACCTGGCATGCCCACGGGGTGGTCTCCGTGGAGATGCCCAGGCAACAGGAGCGCTGGCGTCTCTTTGCATTTCTGTGCCGCAATCCTGGGCAGGCTCTGCTGTGCACGAAGCTGGCTGCTGAGGTATGCAGTGAAGACGAGCTATAGGAAGGAGCGTGAATCCAGAGGACTCTGTGTTATGGAGAAACTTTGTACCTCTGGAGGCGGAGGCTTGGAATGTCCACAAATGACAGCATAGTCACAAGCACGCACAATTATTGGGCAATTAGCATGCACTGGGAACCCTGCCAAGCAAGAGTGTGACAGGTCTTCTGTCATCTATTTTTCCCAACCCTGTGATTTAAATGCTAACATTAGGCCCATGTCACAGATGAGGGAACTGCGGCTCCAAGAACCCACTTGCTCGAGCCCACGCATGGGGGAGCTGGCAGAGCCAGGACTCAGCACTGGGTGGGAGCGTCTCCCCTCCTCCCACTGCACTGGGTGGGAGTGTCTCCCCTCCTGTCCCTACATTTGTGCTCAGCTCACAGCAGGGGAGGCCCTGGGTTGGGACAGGGCGCTGGCGTTCGGTCGTGCGGCTTGTGCACTGCACAGAGCACTGAGCTGGAAACCGGCCGAGCCTGCCATGCCGTGTGCCTCAGAGAGGAGACGCCGCCCAGGGTTCGAAGTGGCCCTGGATCCAGCCCCAGCGGGACTGGCAGTCAGGCTCTGACCCTCGTTAGCAAGTTATTCAGCCTCTGGGAGCCTCAGATTCTCATCCCTCAGATGGGGATAATGACACGGAGGCGGCGGAGGATTAAGTGGGATGAGGTCATCCATCCGCAGCGACTGGCGCATCATCTAACAACATCGGGCACCGGCGGGGCGCCCGGTGTCCACACGGATGAACTCATGCAGGGGCTCCAACAATGCTCCGGGAGGGGAGCTATCATCATCCTCATTTTATGCATGAGCTAGCTAGGCCTCAGAGAGGGGGAGTCATTTGCCCAATGCCACACAGCTCCGAGTGGTGGAGGCAGGAGGCAGCCCCGGGCAGTCTGGCGCCAGACTCCGTTCTCTTACCGCGATTCTCACCTGCCTGTGCCGCCGGCTCTCAGCCCCCGTGGCTGTACGGGTGCTGCCAGGCATGGCAGAGACTAGAGCTGGTGTTGATTCTGGAAATGCGCTGGTCATGAGTGCATTTCTGCACAACCCCAGAGACACGGTCCAGGAGGATTCTCAGAGTCACGCTCTAGAATGCTGCCCTGGACTTGTGCACACGCAGTCCCGATACTTGTGCACACGCAGTCCCGATACGCAGCCTAGGTGTGGCCTGGGACTCGGACCCTCGCTCCAGTGCTGCTGCCAATGTTGCTGGGCGAGCCCCGGGCTCTCGGGCTCCCCTTTCTCCTGGTACTAAGAGGCAGTTGGCTTCGGCGACGGCCACCTGCCGGTCAGTCCCTGCACGCTGTGGGGCTCTGTCTCCTGAGCTCAGAACCCCCTGCAACGCCTGACCACAGGAGCGCCTTCTAGACTACAGACTTCCATTCCGAAAGGACACGTGCTTGTCTTTTGCTCAGAACCCGAGACGGGGCCTCATCTCGGCCACATAGACTGAGGTGGTGCTCCTTTCTTCCGTTGGGGTTCATTCTGTTTCCCTGTAGGTGGCTGTCGGGGGAATTTTGGAGGGCATCTCTACTTGCAGTTGGAGACCCGAAAAAAATGGAAACGCTGCCTTTTGCAATTTCCTTTAAGGCAGTTACGTGCTTTCGAGAAGAGCAGGGGTGGCTGTAAAGACCAGAGCTACTCCATGGCACTGTTAGCTGGAGTTTTGGGCTCACAGCTTTTTGGCACGCCGGAGGAGACCTGCGCTTGCTGGACGGAGGGAGAAGCTGACACCCCCCGCCCAGGCACGGCGTGCCGAGCTTGTGCAGCCGGAGCCTGTCCCCAGCCCCGCTGTTGGCACTGCACAAGCTCCGCTGCGCTTTGGATCCCCCGACCACCTCACACTGCTTTCTAAAATGCCTGGGGTTTGATAAAACCGGAACGGTATTTGCCAAGCGCCTTTCTCCTTCGTTTTTAATCCCATGTGGATTTTAAGAGGAATTTAATCCATGTGTTTCTGATTCATTTGCTCTTAACTCATCAAAACCTTGTTTCAGAAAAGCTGTTTGATGTCCAGTGAGTCTTTGGAGTTGGGTTTTAAATCTTTTAAAGTCTTCCCTTCCCAGCTTTGAAAGGAGATGCTGCCTTTTGCCAGGCATAAACGAGGTCCCGAGCCGAAAATAAAAGGTTCGTGTTTGGTTCACGATTAGAGAACGGCGACTTCCCCACGGGCTGTGAAATAGACAAACTGCTGTCCCCTGAAGACCTCCCGGGCACCTGCCTCGGTCCAGGACTGTCCCCCGAAGCCTGGGGACCAGGGGCCACCTCCCTGGCCGTGTGAGCGACGGGAACCGGGGTGACTCCGTCCAGGGAAGGGCTGCTTGGAGAACATTCTGGAGGATTGGTCTCCCCACGTTTTAGGGGAATATAACTTAGGTGGGACTTCCAATAAAACAGATTTTATTTGTCCATAAAATCTGAATTATGTCAAAGATTTTATGATGAAAAGTTTAAAACACACACAGGAGGAGGGGGCGCGGCCTTGACTTCCTCACCCAGCTCCGGCGAGGCTCGGCTGGGCGCCCGCCCTGACGGTTTCCACGTGAGCTCCGGACCTCACAGCATGCCACCCTCGAGACACCTCAGCGTCTGTCTCTGACACGTGAGGACGGCTCTCAGAAAATCCACACTGCCTTGGTCACAACCGGACAACAAATCCCCAAACGCCATACAATATCAGGGATTCAATCTCTCCTATCTTCTCATAATTTTATTATTATTATTATTATTTTAAAATTGGCTTGAGTCGGGATCTGAACAGGGCTGAATGTCGCTTTTAATCCATGTTCCTTCCCACCCCTCCCCCTTCCTCCTCCTCCTCCTCCTCCTCTTCCTCTAACTCCTCCTCTTCCTCCTCCTTCCTCTTCTGCCCTCTGCTCCCTCTCTCTTTTTTGTGATTTATTTATTGAGGAAACAGGTCATTTATCCTGTGGGGTAGCCTACACTGTGGATTTTTCTGACTGCATGTTTGCATTTAACAAGTGCCTTCCCTATAACATATGAATCCTTAAGGCTTATGCATAAAAAAATACCTCATACAGTTAAGTGTATCGGAACAGTTTGCCTTTCACTGTGATGGGCACGATGGTTCCTCTTTTCTCCCTTGGAATATACCCTCTCGGCTCTGCACGTAACTCTGCCCCGGGGCCTACCCGACACCCACACGCGTGTTCTCCGGGTCCACGGCCGCAGGGCTCCAGGGGCCGCGGGGCCAGGGGCCGGGGCCATCGCGCACCCAGGCCGGACGGGACTGGCGAGTAGGAGGGAGATGCTTGTCAGGGACGCTGTAGCTCACGGTCAGGGGGACACCCTAATACCATTCTCTGTCGCCTAACTGCCTGCTGTGAGCCAGAAGCCAAAAACTGCCCCCTTTCTACACTCACGAGCCACGCTGGTCACTAGGACGCGGACCGGTGCGAGCCCGCTGGCAGGCCAAGAGGAAGGTGTCGCACTCCTCCCGGCCCTGCGCGTGCAGCTCCTCCCCCAGCCCTCCTGCGCCGACCCCCGCACAGCCCTGCCTCGGCTGGAGCACCTGCCCTCACCTCCCGCTCCCTATTCCCCCGTCTGTCTCTTGCGTAGAACTTTCCCAGACTTTCCTACGCGGTCACGGGCATGTTACCCATCCTCTTACTTTCTTACGAATCTACTTTTTTCCCTGAAGAAAATGCCAATGATCTTTAGAAAAAGATAGCGTTACTTTTGTAACATTAACATCCTTATCAAAATTATGCACGTGTTCAATAGTAGTAACATTTGGGTTTTCAAAAGAGGAAAAGTAAAGGAATGAAAACTTGGGGCAACTACCAGTATTAAGTCCAAGGGAAAAAAAAAAGGTTATACAAGAAAGTAAATAAAGTGATACATAAAGCACTACTGGTCTCAGGATGAATCATATTTTTATGGTCATAGGAAGAAAAACATGGACTGCCAATATCATGGAAAATTACAATATAATTCTATTAGGAGAGTGTGGGGAAGAAAGGTAGATATATGAACTAAAGTCCTCATGTAATAAAAGCCAGTAAAGATCTGAAATTGATGAGCCAAGAAACAGAAATATATACATATTAGAAATATGGATGTAAATAGTAGAAGAGTTAAAAGAGCCCAAAGCGGTTGTCTCTGGACAGCAAGGCATGATGGGAAGAGGTGAGTGTAGCCATGGCGACTAATGTTTTCTTTTTAAATGTGTGCTGTGCCTCCCTATAGGTGGCCTTTTCAATCTGGAGGTGCATACTCTTTATTATGAAAAGTTTTCTTGTCTTATTTCTTTGAAAACTTCTTCCCTAGAGTTTGTTTTTTGTTCCTTCTGGAATTTCCATTAGTAGAATACTAGACCTCAAAGACTGATTCTCTAAATTTCCAATTTTCTCTCCCATTGCACGCCCCACCCCCCCCAACACCCACGTACTTTCTGGGAGAGTTTTCTCCACTTTATATTCATGCAAACATTTTTTTTTTGAAGTTTGCATTTATGCTGTCATGCTTGTTATTCCCCCAAAACTTGTTTTTCATTCCGAGCAAGCTATAAAAGCAGCATACTGTTCTTGCTGTTCTTGTCTGACGAACACTATCGCTTCTCCTCTTTTTCTAAGGCAGGGACTGGCAGACTTCTTCTGCGAATTTCTAGACAGTGCCTAGTCTCATGTCTGTGGCCCTCACTACGGTCTCTGTCACACCTACTCGCCTCCCCCTTGCACCGAGAAAACAGTCACGGGCCACACGCCGATGACTGGCCCTGCCAATAAAACTTTATCATCAAGCCTGACACACGGGTTTCCCGTCATTCTCACACGTCGCAAAGTATTCCTCTTCATCTGATTTTTTTCTCAACCACTTGGAAAAGTAAAAACGTTCTCAGCTCATAGGCCAGGCCAGATCTGGCCCAGGGGCCAGAGTCTGTCCCGCACCTGCTCTGCGGTTACTGTAATCTCTCTCATAATATTCTCCTCTCGTTCTCTGATGGTCTCCGTGAGCATGTTTTAATGTCCGCTTGTGGTCCGTCTTTTGCAGGGCAGCCTCCTCGGTCGTTGTTTCAGGCCAGGCACGCGGAGCCGTGCTGGAAGTTCTGTGGGCACGGGGGGAGGTTTGCGCGCGGGCGGGTTTCCTGCAGGGAGACGTGGCCGTGTGCAGACCGCCAGAGGTTCTCTCCCTGCGCGCCCAGGTCCTCCTGCTGCGGCTCTTGCTGCCTCCTGTCTGGGAACGTCAGCCTGGCCACGGGCGAGCTGGGGCCGGGCAGGGCAGCAGGCGGGGGTGTCTTGCACCTGCTGTCATCGTCACGTTTGCAGTCTAGCATGGCTCCAGATCTCCGGGGACCCTGAGCAGGGCTCTGCGGCTTAGTACGCCCAGGGAAAACACCTTGATCCCAGGAGGGGCTGGGTGGGTTGCTACCCTGTCTGCCCGACGTGGGGGCCGGGCCCCGGACCCGGAGCCTGGTTGTTCCTGCGCCTCCCCTGTTTGGCCCTGCGTCTCCCCCCCGTCTTCCAAGGTAACTGGGTGCTTTCAAATTCCCCGGCTTTGGCAGGAATTGAACCGACGGGGGAGGTGGGGGGCTTGCGGCTCGTGGGGTCCCCTCCTCAGTCGCCTAGTTTCGGAGTCTCTTCCAGCTGCTTTCCAACTCCACATACAACACCCTTGTGCCGTGCAGGGTCACAGATGTCTTCTCGTCTCACGGAAAAGGGACTTTGGGTTGGCGTTTCCCATGTTTTTCCTCGACGGGGGAGATATTTTCCAAAGCAAAGAGGGGTAGCAATTTCAGTCTGCTCTCTGAAGACTGGAAGTCCAGACACAGTCACTGCAGAGAGGAACCGCGTGTCCCCGAGGAGGAGGGAAGCGGAGATCCTGGCCGGACACGGAGGGCGGACGGGCGCGCAGCCGCAGGGAGCGCGGTGCCCGCACGCCGCGTTTCTCAGCTTTGAGTCACCGGTGAGGAAACCTCCCCATCTCCACTCCCCGCCACGCCCCTGATTATATCAAGGAGAGGCTCCGCTTGGTGTCGGTCTGTCTAACTTCACGCTGACACCCGCTAATCTTCTCCTTGAGCAGATGGATGGGTCCGGGCAGGAGCCCTGGGCAGCCTAGCGAGAGTTTAAGGACATTGCTTTGCTTTGTGTTTGCTGTTAGTCGCATTCTCCTTATCAAGAGATGCTGATTTTCCACTTGCAGTGGTGCTTTACGGTTTACTTTGTAATTCAAGGAAAGTCCATTGAGCAGGCAGGAAGGGGTCTGTGGGGACAGCGGGAACCTCCAGCCTTCTTCCTCCTCTGCCTCATCACCTAAGGAGGCACAGGACTGCAGGCCAGTGGCTTCGCCTGTCCGGGATCTGTCTGTCTCATCTGTAGGGTGGCAGTGGTGATCCCAGCCCCCACCCCGCCCCGCCTGGCAGGGCTGCGGTTGAGAAGCAGAGCTGAGAATGTGCGAGTGCCTTGTAAACAGTAATTAGCGCAGCAGTTAATGGTCCTTCTGTGCTCACCACCCCTCCCTCCTCTTCCTCCTCCTCTTCCTCCTCCTCCCTTTCCCCTTCCTCCTCCTCCCTCTTCCCTTCTCCTCCTCTTCTATTTTCCTCCTCCCTCCTCGTACTACCTCCTCCTCCCTCCTCTCCTCCTTGCTCCACCTCCCCTTCCCCTTCCTCCTCTTCTGTTTTTCTCCTCCCTCCTCCTACTTCCTCCTCCTCTCTTCTCCTCCTTCCTCCTCTTCCCTCCTCCTCCCTCCTCCTCCTCTTCCCCCTCTCTCCTCTTCCCTCCTCCTCCCTTCTCCTTCTCTTCCCCCTCCCTCCTCTTCCTCCTCCCTCCTCTTCTCTCCTCTTCCCTCCTCCTGCCTCCTCCTCCTCTTCTTCCCCTCCCTCCTCCTCCCTCCTCCTCTATTTTCTCCTCCCTCCTCCTCTTCCATCCTCCTACTCATCCTTCTTTTCTTCCTCCCTCCTTCCTCCTTCCTCCCCCTCCTCCTCCTCCCCCGTACAATCTTTCTGCCGCCTTCTTGATTCCCCCCACCCAGCATCTCCCCGGAGCTGTACAAGGGCGTCATGGGGCGTGGGGACAGTTGGGTTAAACTAAAGAGAAACCCACGAACCTCTGTCGGGGCCAATCAGAGTCCACCTGGGCCCCGCGCACGGGAGCAGGTGGCAGGCCTCGAGCTCTGGGGAGGGGCCTGCGGGTGGCTGGAGGGGTCCGAGCAGGAGGTGCCTGGGGGAGGTTCCACCCTTCTCCATCCTCTCAAGGAGAGTCTCAGTTTGGCGTTTTCTTTCTCTTGTATTATTATTATTTTTTGCATGGAAGGAAAGAAAGCAGTGTGTGTGGGGTGGGGGGGTGGGGGCAGCATCGGAGCCCCCGGGGCCCATTCGCTCTTGATCTTGATTACAGGAGCTGGCAAATTCTCCGGCCAGGTTCTGTTGGATTGTCGTCAGAGTCCTGACCAAATACCCCTGTGAAAATCACATTTAAAAGCTCATGTTGGACAATTCGTTTTGTGTGTAGAGAACCGGGTGTCTGGGAAGGGATCTGGGACGGTCTGATGGCCGCGTCGGCTCCCGAGAGGGGGAGAGGAGCCGCATCCCTCGCTCCGTGTCTGCATCTCTCAGGCCCCCGGCATCACCGCTCTGGCCAGCTTCCCGCGCACAGCCACCTCGGACTGAGTTCTCACGGCGTCCCCCAGACATGGCCGGGAACTGCCGGTCGATGGGTTAATTTGACCCAGCGACACTGGCTGAGCGCCTGCCTCTTGCGGAACAGACAGCCTGCAGGAGGGAGGGCGTGGCGTCTGTGCACCCGCTGCGGGGCCCTCGAGCATCCATCCTCACACGTTGGATGAGGACCCGGAGGGACTTGTCCGGGTTAGGGGACCCGCCCGAGGCATCTTTGACGAGAACTGGGAGCGGGGTCGCGTCTCCTAGCCGCCCGGATGGAGTCTGCGCTCCAGTCCTCGGGCTGCCGGGCTGCCGCATTTGGAAGATGCCGGCTCCCCAGCGCCCCTCTTCACCTGCTTCCTCTCCCGTGGCTGTGCCCGAGTGGGCGGGTCCCTTGGTGTCTCTGGGCTCCTGTCCTCCCAAGTGTGAAATGAGAGGTTGGGTACAGAGGACTCAGACTTGCAGCCTGGGAGTGGGGGCACCCAGGCCTCGGCCGTTTGACTTGGTTCAACAACAGTTTTATTTTTATTTATTTATTATTTTTGAGACAGACTCTCACTCTGTTGCCCGGGCTAGAGTGCCATGGCGTCAGCCTAGCTCACAGCAACCTCAAACTCCTGGGCTCAAGCGATCCTCTTGCCTCAGCCTCCTGAGTAGCTGGGACTACAGGCATGCGCCACCATGCCCGGCTAAGTTTTTAAATATATTTTTAGTTGGCCAGCTAATTTCTTTCTATTTTTAGTAGAGACGGGATCTCGCTCTTGCTCAGGCTGGTTTCGAACTCCTGACCTTGAGCGATCCGCCCGCTTTGGCCTGCCAGAGTGCTGGGATGACAGGCGTGAGCCACCGCGCCCGGCAACAACAGTTTTAAATGCACTGTAGCCAGGCGTATCTCGGGCTTGGTAGCAGTGTGAAGCGCCTGGCATCTACTGCCTTATACCTGGTGCACTTCAGTCCTTCTTTCATTTCTCTGGCCCTTGCGACGTTTTGAGTTTGCAACCTCAGGCTCACCAGGCAGTCTCTTACATACTTTCTAGTCTCGGCGGTCTACGATCCTATCTTCTTCTTCTTTTTTTAAAAGCACAATATACACAAACGTTGACATCTGCATTTATGGTCACCACTCAGGTCATGATATGGAATATTTCCATCGTCCCTGAAAGTCCCCTTGTGTCCTTCCCCAGTGAAGACCCCCCACCCTAGGGGCAGCTGCTCCCCTGAGTCCATCAGCGTAGATAGCTTTTCTCTATTCTTGACTGTCTGGGGGACGAAAGGGCCGCGCGGGGTGTGCTGTGTGTGTCTGGCCTCTTTCCCTCCACGTCACGACTGTGAGTCCCGCCACGTGGCTGTGTCTCGCAGTGGCTTGTTCCTCTTCCTTGCAGCGTAGCGTTCCCCGTGGGAATGCCCCACCATTGGCCTATCCGGTCTCCTGCTGACAGATGCACCGGCTGTGGGAATTTCCTGGCTATTTCCAGGAAAGACGCGGTGGGCCTCCTTGCGCACACTCCCTTGCAGAACATACAGCTGGGGGCCTCAAAGCTTTTAAACAGGGGGCCAGTTCACTGTCCCTCAGACTGTTGGAGAGTGTGCACCATGGGCCCGGGACAAATCGGCTGCTAAGCAGGACAGGCATCGGCAGCAAAAACACCCAGTTGGCCAGATAAATGTCCCCCGGCGGGCGGCATGTGGCCCGCGGGCCGTAGTTTGAGGGCGCCTGCCATACAGCCTCATTTCTGTCGGGTGTATACTCAGAAAGGGCATGGCTGGTCGGGGGTGTGTGCAGTCTTGGCTTGGGTGCAATCCACCGGACAGCGTCCCCGTGGGGCGGAGCTGCTGTTCCTCCATGCCTTACTCTTCAGAGGGGCTCCAGTTACACATCCTTCCTCCTCCTCCTGCTCCTCTTCCTCTCTCCACGCAGCAAGGGCCCAGTGTGTAGTAGGTGCTCAGCTAACGCCGCTCATGTTTGAGGAGTGAATCCTGAGCAAACCACCGTCGTCAGCCGCCACGGGCAGCCTCATCTCGGCCACAGATGACATCTGAGGACTGCTCGTGACGGGCATCACCCCCCCCCCGCCTTTGCAGAGCCCAGGGAGGCTGGCATCACCATGCCCATTCTGCAGATGAGGAAGCTGAGGCTCAGCACAGGTGAGCCCCTCGCTGGCAGGTCCGTGGACTCGTAGGTGGTGGGGCCGGCCGGGGCCTGCCGAGGCCCGCGTGCTCGGCCGTGAGCTGCCCACTCCCCAACTCCTCGGGGCCCACCCAGCAGCCATCGCCCAGACGGCTGCGGCAGCTTCTTTGTTCCCTGGCATCGTTTTCAGGGACGAGCGCGTTTCTAGACAGCCTGGCTTCCCCTGGGCCGTCTCCAGGGGCTACGGTCTGTTTATAGACGGCCCCCGGGCCTTTTCCTTCACTGGCCTCTATTGACAAATAAATGAGTGACTCACCCGAGTAAAAATACACTTCTGGCTTCAAGCTGTGCGGAGTTATTAAAAGTCTGTTGTGTCTATGCCGATGGTACAGTCACTGCCCGGACTGCAGGATAAATACAGATCCGCGTCTCTTCTCCCGACTCAGTCGTCGCGTGTGAGTGTGAGTGTGAGTGTGTGTGTGTGTGTGTGTGTTAGGTCACGGTAGTGAAGACTCACGGGTTCTAGGGGTCGGTCCCCTCTGCTGTTTCGGCAGAGGGATGGGGGCAGGGAGCAGAGGGCAGAGGGCCAGGGCAGCCGCTGCTCTGATCTCCTAGCTGTGTGACCCTGGGCAAGTCACCTAACCTCCCTGAGCCATTTCCCCCTCAGCTGCAGAACAAGAATCACTAGCCTTGCCTCCTTGGGGTCGTTAGAAGGAGCGAGCAGCGATGGATGTGAACCCAATTTTAAACAAGTGGCCCGAGAGAGCATTTTGGGACAGGAAGGGTTGGCCTGACACGAGCTCCAAGGGGAGGGCTGGGTCAGGTCAGGAGAGCCTTTTGGGAAGTTGAGGCATTCAGGTTGGGGGAGCCACGTAGGCGGCGGATGTTCTGCAGCCCCATCCTGTGTCCCTGGCAGACATTGCTAATCGATCGCCATGTCTTTGCCGCCGGACATGGACCTGGAGTGGGAATTGCATTGCTCCTTTGGAATCTTTCTCAGGACGTGGGCCCCGGGCGGCCACCACCAAGGGGTCCCAGGTGGCAGGGAAGTCAGAGCCTACTTGCAGCTCTTGCTAAAGACCCAGGTCTCCTGAGCTCTGAGCCACATTCTGCTGGGCATTCCTAGGATGCTTCAGGCCGGGCGCCAGGCCTCGTGTTCAATGGGATTGGGTTAAAAATGCAGAGAGTTATTTCCTTTCACTCCTCATTGAAGATTTCTGGTCACACGATGGGAAATGTCTCTGACCGGCTTCGTCTCTGTCCTTCTCTCACCGCCTGCTAATAATCTCTGCTCTTTTTTTTTTTTTTTTGAGACAGTCTCGCTTTGTTGCCTAGGCTAGAGTGAGTGCCGTGGCGTCAGCCTAGCTCACAGCAACCTCAAACTCCTGGGCTCAAGCGATCCTCCTGCCTCAGCCTCCTGAGCAGCTGGGACTACAGGCATGCGCCACCATGCCCGGCTGATTTTTTCTATATATATTAGTTGGCCAATTAATTTCTTTCTATTTATAGTAGAGACGGGGTCTCGCACTTGCTCAGGCTGGTTTCGAACTCCTGACCTTGAGCAATCCGCCCGCCTCGGCCTCCCAGAGTGCTGGGATTACAGGCGTGAGCCACCGCGCCCGGCTTATAATCTCCGCTCTTAACACAGGCGGACGAGCCTCAGCTGGGGGCCTGGGCAGCCAGAGTGTCCGGTTAGACGCTAATAAACGTCCTTCTGTCTTCGTGGCACCTATTCATTTCCCGCTTAGTTATTCGGTTAGTCACTTTCTCCTGGTGGCCCTGCCGTTGCCTTTCCATTTGTGTTGGAGGCGCAAAGGTGTCCCCTACAGAGAGTGCAGCTCGAGGGAAGTGTCCGCTTAGAGGGTGTCGGTGACGGAGCGTGCAGGAGGCGCGTGATCGCATCACAGCTCAGGAAGACGCCCGGCCGTGGCTGGCGTTTCTGAGGTCGAGCGTGAGTCCCGACGTCGGAACAGCACTGTGCTGAGCTGGGGGGAGCCCGGGCGGAGCGCGAGCCCTGCGGGCGGGCCGGGAGCAGGCAAGACGGGAGACCCCGGGAGGGGCAGGGAGGCGCCAGGTGGCTCCGCGGGGGCCCGGCTGGAGTGAGGGAGGAGATGTCGCTGGGGATCGGGTGGGCTTGGGGCGTGGAAAAGAGGGGGAGTCCGGGACACGCCACTCGCCAACGTGCTCCCCGGGGAGCAGGGAGGAAGCTCTGATGCAACATCTCCTGCGGGGTCTGCTATTTCCACAGCTCGGTCTTTTCAATTTTTAAAACCATGACAATTTTTGCTTTTAATAAAACAAAATGAAAATGTATCACATTTTTAATGTGATAAAATGCACGTAACAAAGCCGACCGTCGTGACCACTTCTCAGCGCGCAGCTCGGGGGCGTCGCGAGCATTCTCATCGTTTGTGCGGCCGTCGCCGCCGCCGATCTCGCGGCCTTCTCCCCCTCCCAGGCTGAAGCTCCACGCATGTGAGGCACTGACCCCCTCCGCCCCCAGCTCCCGGCCCCTCCACCCCACGTTGTCTCTGGGAACGTGAGTGCTGCGGGCCACGCATGCAGGTGTGGTCCTGCAGTATTTGTCTTTCTGTGTCGGGCTTATTTCACGGAGCACGGCCCCTCTGGGACGGGGAACTTCCTGCCCTTCCTGAGGCTGCACGGGTGTTCCGTTGCGTGGATTCGCCGCACTTTGCTCACCCGTTCGTCCATCTGTGGGGTCTTGGGTGGCTTCCACCTCTTCACTGTTATGAGTAATCCTGCTACGAACATGGCTGTGCAAATATCTGTCCGAGTCCCTGCTTTCAGTGTTTCGGGTGTATCCCCAAGAAGTGGGGTTGCTGCGTCCTCGGACCAGACATTGATATTTAAACCAGGCAACACGAATCTCTAATGACGGGATTCAGCGGTGAGAGATCTGCCTAGGAGGGCAGGTGTCATGGGACAGAAAGACCTCCCCCAACAGCCCTTCAGTCGCCAGATCTGAGTCTTGGCTCTGCTCCCTGGGAAGCAGAGCCTTCGCGTGCAAGGGGTTTCTTTGCGGGGGGAGGGGTGTCCCAGGAGCGCCCACAGGGGCTAGGGATGCAGGGCAGGGAAGGGATGGTGCCTTAACGTGGAGTCACCACTAGGGCACCTGGGCTTGGCCCCAGGAGGACCTTGGGAGGCCGCAGCACCTGTCTCCGAGTTGTCCCACACTCGGAGGGTGCCTGCCGTGCGCCTGCTGACCCCGGCTGGGTGTCACCCTGTGCTTCCTTGCCCTTCCCGGCCCGAGCCAGGGCTGACGCTGGGGCTCCCTCAGGCAGGTCTTGGGAGCTTGTGGTGGGGATCTGACCTTGCGGACAGGCAGGGAGAGGGTGCACGGGGCAGGGTGGGGGACGGGCACTGCAGCCTCTGCTATAGGAGAGGCGGCCACAAGTCCCTGCCGGGCTGCCCCCCCAGGGGAGGGAGAAGGAGAGACGGAGCTGTGCTCAGTTGGAAGCTCCCCAGAGGTCGGGGCCCTCCTGCTCCCAGCTCCCCTGCCGCGGGCCGGCTTCAAGCACAGGGACCTCTTCCTGGTGACGGAGAGAGACGGGCAGGATTTACCGTGCGCCAAAGGGACACACAACCGAGATGCCGGCAGAGATCACAGAGAGCGTTTGTCCTGCTGCACGTCCCTCCGCCCCCCCCACCTTCGCGTCCGCACGCTGTGACCCTGGACTCAGCCTCAGACCATATCCACCCGGCAGCCGTCGTCGTCCAAACCCGAGTGGGCGCAGGTGAGCCTTCTCCACCTCCCGCCTTTACAGCGGCAGAATCCGAGGCCCGAGCGGGTCCCTCTGCAGCCGGGACCTGCCGCCTCCCGGGCCACCGCCTTTCCTGGAATGCTGGGAGCGGCGTGGGGACACTCCGGGCCTCGGGGGGTGCTGGACGGCGGTTGTTTAGTCTCCGGGAGTGTCCCCTGCCTGGAGGCCAGAGCCAGGGCCTGCCCACCCGCCGTGCGCGAGGATTTTGCAACTGTGGTGAGACGGTATTTAACGTTTCAGAGACAGAAATGGCCGTCTGAAAAGGCTAAAATTATACGTTTTGGCCCCTTCCTTGACCTTTGGCCAGGCGCCCAGCGTCTGACAGTCTCTGGTGCTGTGTGGGGGAGGAAATCTCATCTTGAAGGGAAGCACGTTGCTTTGGTCCCCCGTCTGGCCTCCGCTTCTGCATCTTGCGTCTCCGGGACCACAGACACTCAATCCCACGACGCCTCTCGCTGCCTGGAGAGCGGGGCGGTCCCCGGACACGAAGGTGGAGGGACCTGGGCGTTCACCCCGGAAGGACGTGCAGTGAGAAATGTCCCCAGGAATAGATGGCGTCTACCTCCAAAACGCCTTGCAAGAAACTGCTCTCCTGCCGAGATCTGAAAATCGCCCCCCACCCCGGGTCCAGTTCTTTTGTCCGGAAGAGACATCGTCCCCCGGGGAGTCTGAGAACAGAGACAGATGTGTCTCTGGTTTGCAGAATGAATCTTTTCTTCGAGCCCTTGACTCTTAGAACAAACCGCCACGGACCACACTAACGTCTCTATTTAGGATCTTAGAATCTGAATCCGATGCCAAACACCTTTCAGCTCGGGAATTAAAACTAAAACCAATCCAAACTCTACCACCACATTTTTTTTTTTAAAAAGCAGTTAGTTGAATCTATTGGGAAAAAAAAAAACAAAACTCATTGCAAATGCGTTATTTATTTGTAAGAATAGTGACTTATTTGCTTTTCTTTTCTTTGCCATGCTTTTTAAGATTAGCGCTGCGTTTGACGTGAAGACACACACGTGCGGTCCCCACCACTGGGTGACTCAGATTCATGGAAGGAAATGGGACTTGGTCTTGGCGAGTGGCCGGGTGATCGCACATCACTTCTTGACTCCGTGTCTTGGTTTTCCCCATCCGTCACAACAGTGATTTGGACTTAATCACTCTTCCAGTGCTACTATGCAGTAAGAGGAAAATTAATGTCAGTCGGGGTGGAGGTTTATACTATGATCGCTTCGGACAGCGCCGTGCCCCGGAACTTTCTGCGGTGACGGAGTGTTCAATAGCTGATGTGCCTCTCCCACGAGGCAGCCGCCGACCACAAGTGGCTGTTACGCGTGCGAGGCACAGAGGAACTCAACTTTGACTTTGCTTTAATTTTAATTCACTTTAAATAGTGGCTACGGTTTGCGGCGGTGCAGGTTGAGAGAGGAAGTCTGCAAGCTGGTGACTGCGGCGAATTGTTTCCACCCCGTTCCCCTGCCGGGCTCCGGTTTTCTCATCAGAAAAAGCGAAATTTGGAGAGATCTGCACTTCTTAAATTTTCCCACGGAAGTAGAGTGCTCCAGTTTAGCGTCCGCTCAGGAAAACCGAAGCCACACTGGGCATTTCAGAAGAAAAGGGGTTGGGTTTGGGGGGGGTTTGGGTGTTTATGAAACCCTCAGAAAGGCTGGAGGAGCAAAGGTCTGGGGAGGTTGCACTCAGCTTCCAGATCTATCCCCGTGGTTCCAAGAATCAACAAATCAATGCCACGGCCCAGAGGTCTGAGACTGCAGGGAACCGCAGCTGACAGCTGGAGGCTCCTTGCAGCACCGAGCCAGGTGGCAGACGCGGGAACACAGAGGTGACTGCAGACACCACTGTCTGCCAAAGCCCACACATCCACAGTGGCGGCCAGAAAATCAAGAATGTCCCTGGCCTTCGGAACTGTGCATGGGAGTTTCTCATGGACGGAGCGGGTAGAGAACCCTGGAGACCAGGAGTCTGGGAAAAATGTAGTTCTCTGTCCTCCGCCGCTTTGGCGTGGGTGGGATTACTTTACTTCTGTGTCCAGAAGTGGTCCCTGGCACCCGTGGTCACGCCAGCGGGCTTGAATGTCACAGCGGCTCTGTGCAAAAGGGACATCGTTGGTTTTCTCTGCCACCAACGGTATACTGGAACGACGAAATGACATGGTTTAGTTCTAGGTCGTTTTGAAATCGGTGACATCGGCAGAAAACAGAGCACTGGGGTGACAGGCCCGGGTCCAGGCAGGGTGGGTGGACGGCCCCAGTTGTTAGTGGCGCGCCGCGGCGGGGCTGTAGGCTCAGGCTATTCGTGGCACTCGGCCACTCGGGGGAAACTGGCGGCCTGGCTGGCCTGGCCTGCCTCCCCAACACCGCGAGTCTCTGGCAGACAAGGAGCCCCCACTAAGCAGCAGCCTCACCTCCTCCCCCTCTCATGCTAGCTGTGCTGGGCGTAGGGGTGAAGAGGTGCGTGGAAGCCCCGTGCCCTCAGCACGCTCGGGGAAGGCTCTGATTGGCCGCGCTCGGGGAAGGCTCTGATTGGCTGGGCCTGGCCATGCACCTGTTCTTGCCTGAGATCTGCAGAATGATCAGAGCCAAATGCAAATGCAATGGCTCAAATCCCTCCCACTGGCACATCCATACCCCTGGCCCTGTCCCTGCCCAGATCCGCATCGGTATCTTTTTCTACATCTGCACATCTGTTCATCTGTCTTGTCTGTCCTACCATCCACCAGTCTGTCCGGCCATTCGTCCGGCTGTCTCTTTCTCAGCATCTATCTATCCATCCACCTATCATCGTTCTTTCTCTCCCCACCTACCCTGCATCTACCCATCCATCCACCCAGCACATCTCTCCGTCTCTCCCTCTATCCGCCCATGTCTCCGCTCATCTACTTACCCCTCCATCCCTCCCCTGCTATCTCACTCTCTACCCAAGTCCCTATCCGCATCCACCCCAACTCAGGGTGCAAGCGAGACCCACAGGTTGCGCATGTATGACCCGAGGGTCTCCACTCCTCGTCACTTGGCATTCTCATCTCCCATCCCCGGGCAGTGACAGGCACGGAATTGGGGAGCTCTTCCCCCCGTCCCGTGCTCCTTCCTCCCGCCCACACGGGCTTACCCGGGGAGGGAGGGACGACTCCCCTGCCCCCAGGACGCGCCTGGCCGGCTGCCCCGGCTAACGGCTGTCCCGTCTACCCGCCTATCTCTCCATCGGCTGCCGGGGACGCGCTTGCCGCCCTGGGAGCCCCGCGCTGGCAGCGGCACCATCTGATACGGCGCCTGTCTCGAGGAGGTTTCAGCGCTCTGTCATCCTCACGCTCCTGGCGCCAATCGCTTGGCCCGCGCTGCTGCCGAACTCAGCCACCGGGCACCACAGCCGCGTCCCACATGCTCGGACACGGCCAGGCCACGTCCAGACAATCCCGAGCACCCGGGAAAACACTCCGGGTCTGGTCGGACTGGATTGCGCCGACGTCGCGGGGGCTGGGAGTCCGTTCTGACACCGACAGCCCAGGTGCTGTCTTCAGGGCTGATTGCTCAAGAAAGCAGCTCTCCCAGCGAGACTGGGAGACTGGGCAGGGCGGGGGGCTGTCACGGCGGGAAAGCGGGTGCCTGCTTAGAGCATTTGGGTGTTTTTCTCAAGAGTCGAAATCGTTTTTTCTTTCAATTTCTCCACCTGCTTCGTTCTAGCAGCACAATTCAAAATAATAGTATTTGTTGTGTGCACATAATACCTTCTTTTACCCTCACAACGACCCCCCCCACACACAGGGTCCCTTATTGTCCCTGTTTTATCCAGATGACAGCAGGAGCCCAGAGAGGTTGACTCACTTGCCCCAGGTCACACAGCAGGGCTGGGGTGTGAGCCTAAGTCTTTCCATCCCAAAGTGTGGGGTGTTTCCAATCCCCCTCAAATTGTGTGGGAAAGAGATCTTTGTCCCAAGTGGAGAAGGGGGTGTGAGGATGGTGGGGATACAGGAAAAAGAATTCAGGCGAGTCCCTCCTCCCCCAGTCTACAGAACCGAGGCTGGAGCCACGAGCAGACGGGCAGCGGGTTCCAGCGGAAGGGCTTGCCCGGGACCCCGGCCGGCTGCCCGCGCAACCTCGTTCCCAGGTTCCAGTCGGCGTCCCGGCTCTGTGCCCGTGCCAGAATCCATCGAGCCTCACGTGCAAGACGGCGCATCTTATCGCGCGCCAGTTACACCCAGAGAAGTCGCTCTCTCCTCATGTGCTTTGGGGACAGACGGAGCTGGTGCGGACCCAGAGCCCCCCTCTGATGACAGCGGCCGTCCTGCCGTGCTCGGCTGAACCTGCTCGGGCTCAGGTGGCGGCCCCGGGGGTGCGGGTTCGAGTGCTTGCTCGGGGCGGACCATGGAGTGAGCTGGTTCACAGGGGACTCTGAGCGTGACGCCCTGACTGCAGCCGTTCCCATGACGATGGGGAGTGCTGCCCCCCGCCACCTGCGGGGTCTGAGGGGAGTCAGTTGAGGAAGAGAAAACCCCAGTTCCCAGGCTGCCCTCAGAAGCCCCAGACAGGCCTGGCCCGAGCGGAGGAATTCCCAGGCTGTGCTCCCGGGCTGTGCTCCTGTCTTTGATCCTCCTTCAGCGGCCGCCTCCTCTGCAGCCTCTTTAAGGAACCAAACCACTCCTCCTCCCTGGCAGCTCCCCTGTGGCATGTCTGTCCACTCCGGGCTGAAATCTCGACTTTTTGGCCTCTTTTAAAGAGGCAGGGCCCCCTTCTCCCCACATCTGCAGCCTGCTTCCGCCGGGGCCGTGCCGCCCGGGGCCAGGCCGGAGCCCCAAGCCACAGTCTTGGTGACAGGCGCCTTCGGAGCCCCCGGGTGCCCCTGCCAGGTGATTTCAATTTGCTGTGACCTTGTGCAAAGCATCGCTTCATGTGAATGACATGCACCTCCGGTTACGTTCTGGTTACTGACTCGGGTCCAAGAGAAATACCGGGCGTCTCGTGAAGCCTGGGTTCCCGCCTCCGCCGTGCCCGCCCAGATACCAGCGTCCCCACTCCCTTTGGGCCCTGGCCAGACGCTCTGCGGTGCCCAAGTGCAGTGTGTGCCCAGGTGCAGTGCGTGCCCAGGTGCAGTGTGTGCCCAGGTGCAGTGTGTGCCCAGGTGCAGTGCGTGCCCAGGTGCAGACACCGCGTGGATGGCTCATCAGACACTCGAGGCCAGCTTCGGCGGGGTTCCCTGGAACCCACTCTGAGATCAGGGCTCAGGAACAAGTGGTCTATGAAGTAGGGGTTCCAGTCACCCACCACTGTGTATCAAATGGCCCCCAAACTTAGGAGCCCGAAACAACAGCAGTCATTGGTTTTGCTTATGAGCCTGTGATCGGAGCAAGGTGGGGACGGGTGGGTGGTCGGTTCACGCAGCCTGTGAGCTTTGCAGAGTGCTGGGGGTGACCTCTGAACTCTCTGCCCCGCAGCACAAAGTGGGACATATTGTCCCTGGTGGCTGTCGAAGAGCAGGCGACTCTAACCCGGACATGCACGCGCCGAAACTCGGAGGGAAAAGTTGGCAGAGGGCGGCGGGGAGCCGGCGTGTGGGCTCCCCCCGTTCCCGGCCCCGCAGCCCTGCCCTCAACCCCTCACCCAGGCTGCCCCGGAGACTTGGGGGACCCCGCTCCTTGGGTGGCGACAGACATCTCATCTCGGGGATGGTGGGAGGGGGGGGACATATCTCTCTCGCTCTCTGCACAGGGGACCTCGTCACACGGGGACTCTCGCGTGGGACTGTGAGCGGGTCGGGGGCCACGCTCCTCCCCAGTGTTGGCCAACCGACCCTGAGCGCCGCCCCGAGTGTGCTAAAACATCGAGGTCTGAGAGGGCGTGACTCGCGGCCCGCAGCCCTGCCCAGAAGCCCGTGCGCTGGGAGGGAGGGGACCTTCCGGGGAAGTCCGGCCGCGGGAGGAAGTGGTTTTCACTAAAACACCGGCTTTCAACCCAAACTACACTGGGTAGATTTTTTTTTCCTTCCTCTCTCCCTCTCTCCCCCCCTCTCTGTGACAGGAAAGGTTATTGATTGGGTAAACACAGATGTGTTTAATGTTTTAAGTCAGTTCACAGCGTATGTGGAGTCAACTAAATATCTCTGGGCAATAATCAGCCCGGGGGTTATTGGTGACAGCTGTGAGTGGCGCGGGCTGGCCGGGGAGTTTAGCGTCGGCCACGGAGCCCGGTGGGGCGGGCGTCTGTGGGATCCTTTAACACTTGCGGGAGCGCGGAGAATTGACTTCCAGGTTCTTTGGTGAAAACCCAGAGCCCATCTCCATCATCAAGCCCAAACTACTGCTGGAAACCTGGCTCCACGCCCGCGAGCAGGCGTCCTCAAGGCACTTCCCGTTTCAGCTCTTCTGTGCACAAGTGGGTGGACGCATCAGATTGCCAGTCCTGGGGTGGGGGCACCGGTCTGTCCCCCCCCCCAACGACGACGACCCTTCCCTCCTCTTCACCTGCAACGCTGCAGCAGCTGGGGCCGTCTGGGAGTCTCAGGAGGCTCACCTTTGCAACGCGACCACACGGAAAGGCCACGCACAGGTGTCCTGACCCCAGCCCCGCCGGGCGGGGGGGGGGGGCGCCGGCCAGCGTGAACCAGCAGCCAGGTGAGAGAGAAGACCCCCCCCAGAGGACCCCCCGGCTCTGGCCTTGGGGAGTCCTGGGTGGTGGTGCCGGGTGGGGCAGAGCAAGCTGTCCCTGCGGAGCCGTGTGTTCGTGGGCAACATTAACGTTGTTGTTCTAAGCCACTAGATTTCCGCGCGGTTCACCAGGCAGCTATAACACCTGGACCACTACAGAGGCAGGGTCGGCGCACTGAGAACTTCTTTCCTTCGGCCAGATCACCCTTCGTTTTGTCTCCATGATAAGTCATTTTCCTAGGATTATTAGTTTCATTTTCTCGTGTATTTGAAGCATGGAAGAAAAATATGTTTTAATTGAGCGTAAAATTCACGTAGCATAACATGAACCATTTGGAAAACTGGATGGCGTTTCCCCCACTCGCGGTGCTGTGCAAATACTGCTGCCGCTATCCAGTTCCAAAATGCTCTCATCTCCTGAAAAGGAAACCCTGTATGGATTCAGCAGTTTCTTCACGCGGTCCCTCTCCCAGCCCCTGGCACCCACTGCTCTGCTGTCTGCCGCCGCGGGTTTATCTGATCTGGGCAGTTCACGGGAATGGAATCCTACGCCGCGTGGCCTTCCGTGTCTGGCTGCTCTCAGTAGCGTGTTCCCAAGGCTCATCCATGTGGCAGAGCTTTGTTCCTTTTCATGACCAAATAATATTTCATTGTGTGGGTTTTTCTTTTTGTTGTTGTTGTTGCTTGTCCAGGCATTTGGGTTGTTTTTGCCTTTTTGGCTTATTGTGAATAACGCTGCTAGGAGCATTCGTGTGCACGTTTTTGGTTGGTTCCCTGTTTTCTTTTTTTCTTTTTTTTTTTTTTTTCGGTAAATACCTAGGAATGAAATTGCTGGGAAGACAGGTATTTTTTTAAAAACACCAGCAGTGTGTTTCTCAATAATATCTAATGCACGTAACAGTGAAAATCTCTTTCACGGAATCATCGGTGTTATCAAAAAGACAGGAAATACCAGGTAAAATGCAGCATGAAATCCCCATTACTGTGGTTCTCAAAGGGCCAAACGCTCCCTCGTGACAGCAACGCTCGTGAGTGGCAGTTTGCTCCTCCTCGTTGTTTAGACTTACAGTTGATGAACATGACTCAGTGCCACTTAGAAAAAAAAAATTTACCCGGCATAGGTCAAACCTTGTGAAATTGCCATTTTTGTGAGTCAAAACAATCAAATACTGGCAACTTCGTAGGGTGAGTTGGCTGCAAGTCGCAGAAACTCGGCCCAGCGTTTGACCAAAGCAGGCTTGACTTGGTCATGTGCGGAGGCTGGCGGTGGCTGGGGGAACCTTCGAGGGCGGGCCTCGGGCTCTGTCTGCCGTCCCCAGCGCGTGCTAAACAACACGATCACGCACCACGCGTGTGCTAAACAACAGCTCCCCCAGGAACCGACTCTGAGAACAGACTTGCGTTCACAGCTCCTTGGCCAGGACGGAGTCAGCTGGTCACCCTGAATGGCCCGGGATGCTGGGGTGCTGCCGGTGCTATTTTTTATCTTGATAGATGTTTTATTTTCGAGTGAGTTTACAGGAACATGACAGAGGCCATGCAGAGCGTTCCTGTACACCCTCGACCCGGCTTTCCCTGGTGTTGGTGTTTTGTACAGCGATGGCTCGTCCTCAGACCTAAGAAATCAGCGCCAGTGCTTGGCTGTTAACCAAACTGCAGACTTTATTCGAGTTTCACCACTTTTCCCAGAATGTCCTGTTTTTGCCCCAGAATCTCACCCAGGGCCCCACGTGACATCTGTGGTCATCCTGTCTCCATAGGCTCCACTGGTCTGCGATAATTTCTCAGACTTCCTTGTTTTTCCCTGACTTGGACGGTTTCTTTCTTTTTTTTTATTTTTTTATTTTTTGAGACAGAGTCTCACTCTGTTGCCCCACTTAGAGTACAGTGGCGTCAGCCTAGCTCACAGCAACCTCTGACTCCTGGGCTCAAGCAATCCTCCTGCCTCAGCCTCCCGAGTAGCTGGGACTACAGGCATGCGCCACCGTGCCTGGCTAATTCTTTCTATATATATTAGTTGGCCAATTAATTTCTTTCTATTTATAGTAGAGACAGGGTCTCACTCTTGCTCAGGCTGGTCTCAAACTCTTGAGCTCAAAGGATCCTCCCGCCTCGGCCTCCCAGGGTGCTGGGATGACAGGCGTGAGCCACCGCGCATGGCCTGAACGGGATGGTTTCAAAGCGGACTGGTCAGGTGTTTTATAGAAAGTCCCTCGACGTGGGCTTGCCCCGTGCTTCTCCTGCGATCAGTGCAGAGTGGCGAGTTTGGGGAGGGGACACAGAGATGAAGTCTCTGCCCTTCCCGTAGCATTGCGTCGGGGCTGCCTCACACCCGCATGACATGTCTCCGGTGACGCTGACCTCGGTCACGTGGCTAACGCATCACATGCCAGATTTCTCCACAGAGATGCTCTTGTCATTCTCTACCCACGCTCTATTCTCTGGAAGACAAAAGTCACTGGGTTTAGTCCCCACTCAAAGGAGGGATTAGGTGCCACTTCCCGGAGGGGACGGCATCTACCCATGTGATTCCTTTAGAATTCGTCTGCAGGGAGTAATGATGCCGCGATGTCACCCTGCACAGAACCAGGGTCCCGCTGGTAGGGCAGCAGGGAGCAAGACATCACGACCGCAGGTGTAAACGGAGACACCAGCGTCTGCAGACCCTGTGCTGAGAAGAGAATTTTGACATCGGATGTTGGAACATCCGGAAACCTGGAACAGTGGCTGGAATTCTTATCAGAGGTCGGCAACCTCGGACAGGTGCGTTTGTCCTTTGGAGACTGATGGGCCAGTGGCCGGCACACAGGGCCGGGTAAGGCTGTGGCAGTTGCTGTCCAGTATCCGAGTCCCCTGTCTTTAGTGGCCGGATCCCAGCATTTCAGCTGGGTCCACGCCACCCGGCGAGGACCGCATCGCCCGGCCTCCCGAGCAGCTGTGCGTGGCCCCGTGGCCAATGCTGGATGCCGACGGTGATGCGGAAAACCGTCGGGCGCCAAGAGGCGGCCGCTTGCCACCTCCCCGATGTTCCGCATCCTGGTGGGCCAGTGCTGGGTGCAGGGTTGGAGGGCACGCTGCTGGGGCCGGGCCCGCGTGCCGCTGCCTGCTGTCCGGGCCTACTCTGGCCGTGCTGGCTGTGCGATCCTGATTGGGTACTTTTGAATCCCACTGTTGCTCATTGGATATTAAAGCTTGTTGCTCATTGGACGATTTTTGGAGTCCTACCAAGCGTATAAAAGCAGGAGGAGAGCAAGGTGGGGGGGGGGGGTTAGAAATCAGCAGTCCGCTGGCCCTGCTGGAAGAATAAAGACAGTTCTCCGACTCTTCGTTTGCCGTTTGGTTCTTTCCCTGGTCAGGAGCTGTAACAAGAGCCGCACGCCTTGCTGCAACAAAAGGATGATGCATTCAGCACCCAAACTGAGCCACGGCACAGACCTAGGGATGCGTGAGTGGGAACGAGAAACTGGGTGCTGGTTCTCATTGTCTGCTCAGCTAGAAGCTTCTGGCAGGGGGGTCCCTCGAGTGGAGCTGTGTCATCAGTGCTGCATTAATAGAGCCCCCCACGCTCAGATAGCCATGCATTCTGTATCCACAACCGACTCAGATTTTGGTGACTCTCAGCCAACGAGAACGTTGTCCTGGTCCACCGCTTGCTGCCTGGGTGAGCCTGAGCCGGCTGCCCCACTTCTGGGCGCCCCGTGAGCCTCCTCGCAATCGTCGCCGGTGTCCCCCACCTTGCACAGACGTCGGGGAAGTCCAGCGCACCCTGTGTGGGGGACCCCCTGTGCGGGGCCCCGCAGGCTGGGCCTCAGCGAATGCTCGCCGCTATTTTTGTCGCCCGTGTCGTGATCATTGGCACAATGCTTGCAGGATTTTTAAAGACATTCATAATCTGCTCAGGGTTTAGGGTTTTCCTCCACCTCCCCCCGACCCCCGCCTTCTTTTGGTCTGTTTGTTAAACAAAACTCCAAACTGCAGCCCTAGCAAGGCTCGTCTTAACCACTTCGCTACGAGCGCCGACTGTAGCCGACAGCCACAGAGGAACGCGCACAGCCGAGCGCCGACTGTAGCCGACAGCCGCGATATGAAGGCGCGCAGCCGAGCGTTGACTTCAGTCTATAATTTTGAATTGACTTTTCTAATTTTTCATTTACCAAAATAAAATTGTGAACATTTAAAAATAACGCCATGAAAACATACATGTCTATGTTACCTATCCTGATTTACATGACAAGCAAGGCTGCCTGTAAAGTGAAACGAGCTCTCAGTGCTTTCAAGCTTTCCTCGTCACACAACAGCAAAACGGAGTCGTCGTCACTGCACAGCACAGACTACCGCGCCGACTGTGAGTGCCGGCTGTGGGCGGGGTGTCGCGGCCGCGAGCGCCGTACCGAAGTGGTTAACCACGCGGTGGCTAACCGCACACAGCGATTTTCAAATCTGGGACGCAGGAACCCGTTCGGGACGCAGGAACTAGTCTGCATTCCGCGTCAGTTAGGGAGCCGTTCGCAGGAACTACTGCGTTCTGAAACGCGGCACACGCGCAGGCGGGATGGCTGTCGTGCGTCACTGTCAGAGAGCTGGAGGGAGGCGGCTCTGCGGGATCTCAGGGACGGGAGGGCTCGCAGAGTCCCCGCCCGGCCTGCGAGCACCGGCAGGCCCCGCGAACACCGCCGTGAACTTTCCCCTGACTCGGAGACCGCCCACCCCGTCCCGGGGGACGCGGCGAGTCGGGGCAGAGGAAAGACGCACGGAGTCCCGGTAACCAGAGAAAACCGGGTTCTGTTCGGTTTCCTTCTCCGTTCTTCCGTCGAGCAGAGGCAGAGTCTCCTCTGGGAAGACGGAGGGTTTGCTCCTGGCCAGAGGACCCTGCAGAGCCAGAACCCTCCCCCAGAGACTGCAAAAGAAAAAAACCGTCCAGCTGCACAGCTCGGCGGAGCCTGCGCGTCACCGCCGGCCCCCACCGCGCTCAGAGCCCCGGGCGCTTGAGTGATGCACAATGAATAATGCACTCAGTTAAGTATTTCCTCCCACGATGAAAGTCCCCCGGTTGCCCGGATTCCTTTTTCTACTTGACATTTCCATTTCTCTTTCGGACCAGATATCCATAATAAAATCTGGCACTCCGAGGACAAGTGCTTTCTGTGCAAGCTTTCTCCAACTTTCTATTAAAAGCCTTTGAAACTAAACACCCCCTTTTTATCCTATGTTACTTCCTCCCCTGGAACCGCTCAATCTCGACCCGGCAATCCCATTAGACTTTTAACTTCCATTTTTTAAAATGCTGATAAAAACATATAGATAGATGTTTGAACCCCATCCAGGGCAGTCGGCTTCCAGGCCGTGTGACGAGGGCAGAAGGCAGGGACGGGAGAACCCCGGGAAACGGCGCGCTCGCCGGGCGGGGCTCTGCCGCGTGACGGATCGCTCAGCGAGCATTCTGGGTGGCTTGGTGGTCTGTTTTTGGCACCGGCCGGGCCACTGCGGCGTGATCTGGGGGGTCGTGGGATTACTACACAGATTTTTATGCGGCTTAAAGTGCTCTTAGTCAACTTGCTGGTAAGCGGCTGAACTTTATGGGAGAAAGGAGTGACTTGGTGGGAAACAGTACGGCTGATCACAGGGGAATAATTTTATCACGTGGAGAGGTCCCATGCGTGCCTGCGTTCTCCCTTGTTTTTCAGAGAGCGGGAAGTTGCCTGCTGAGCCGCACATTCGGGAGGGGCAGGAGGGGCCTTGGAGTGCCTGGAAGGGGAGAGAAGGGAAGGTGTAGGCAGAAGGCAGCTGCCCCCAGGAGGGAGGGGACTTCTCCTCCTTCTGCTGGGGTGGGGTGGGGAGAGCACCTGAGTGTCCTCAGATGCAGGCCCCGCTCTTCTCTGAAAACACCCCCAGCGTCCCCTGCGTACTGGCTCCTGCCCAGGCAGGGGTTGCAGAGCAGCAGCCCTCTCCACCTGCCCACCTTAAGCCTGAATGTGCTCCGTGCTTCCAGCTACCTTGGGACAAGCTCCATGTGGGGCCCCTGCCAGGAAGCCCAGCCTGGCTCTGGGCAGAGCAGCCCTACCCTGGCCTGGTTGCCGTGCAGGCCTCTCCAGAGCTTCTGGACTCTTCCTTTACCTGTGTAGCCGAATCCCGCTATTCAATCCCTCCAGTGGAAGTACCCAGAGTGGGTTTGCTTTCCCAGCAGATGGACAGGGGCCGGGGCTCCGGGTTGGCGAGGCGGCAGGTGCTAGAATCTGCTGGGCCCCTGTGCCTCTGGGCAGTCGAGCCCCAGAGGAATGGCCCTTTTCTGCAGAGCTGCTGGCAGGACCTGCAGTGCCGACCCTGGTTTGGGCAGTTTTCCTGGGTCTAAGGGCAGGAGTGGCTTTGTGTAGTGAAGATGCCCTTTTTTTTCCCTGTAGCTTGGGACTCCAGGTGGAGTCTCCTCTTCTCAGTGTTGCCTCTGCCAGGGGTGTCACCCACTCAGTTGCCTCAGGTGCCGTGAGAAGCAGCAGACCTGCCCACGGGCCGGTCCACCCCAGCCCAGAGCTCTTGGAGCCAGGGCCCGCCAAGAGGCAGCAGCTCCTCAAAGCTTCAACTCAGGGGGCTTCGGACAATGTGGCCACGGGCCTTGCACTGCTGGGGTCACTTGGATGTGACAGCTTCCTCCGAACACTCACTGCCCAAGAAGATGCATGCTGACGAGGAGCCAGGACACCCACTCCTTTGTGGGCTTTGCGGAGACTTGCCAAGGCAGCTTCTACTCGGTGCTGTGGGTCGCTGAGCCAGGATTCATGGCCCCCCAATGCCAGCCTGCCAGCAGCGCCCCTGTCCTGGGAATGTGTGAGTGGGAGGGACTCCACTCTGCCAGACATGCACGGAGGACATTTGGACGCCAGAGAAGGTGGGTTTCCTGCAGCGTGGACCAAGAGCTCAGCAGAGAGAGGTGGGAGAGACACTCGCAGAGAGGCCTCGATGACAGGCAGGAGAGACGCAGGCTGGGCGTATAGCACCCCTGTTCTGAAGATGTGGAAACCGAGGCTTCGACTGGCTGAGCAGCTGACGGAAGTACACATGGAGCAGTACTCAGCCACACAAAACAGCGCTGGTCTGGCACCTCTTGTATTACCCTGGATGGAGCTGGAGCCCATTCTACTAAGTGAAGTATCATGAGAATGGATAAACGAGCACCACATGCACTCGCCAGCAAATTGATATTAACTGATCGGCACCTAAGTGCACATACAGTAGTAACACTAATCGGGCGTCGGGCAGGTGGGGGGGGTGGGTATATTCACACCTAATGTGTGCGGTGTGCACCGTCTGGGGGATGGACACGCTTGAAGCTCTGACTCAGACAGGGCAAAGGCAATGTATGTAACCTAAACATTTGTACCCCTGTAATATGCTGAAATTAAAAAACAAAAAAAAGTGATCGAGTTTCTCAGTGTGCACTGCTTGGTCCCTGGCGGATCCTCGCTCTCAGCCCTTTCCGTGTGCTAAGTCAATACCAAGCACAACACCAGGAAGGTGGGCCCCTTATCGTGACCATGTCACAGATGAAGAAATGGGGAACCGCGCAGTGAAGGGACTCGCTAGTAGGGAGCCAGGGGGACACTGGCATCCAGCCTCTTGTTGCACAGCCCAGGCTCTTGAAGGCTACGGTGCAGTCTCCCTCTTAGTCGGGGCGTCCCCAGCTGCAGGGCCTGAGCCGGGCACTCGGTGCAGTGGGCTTATTGGGAGGGAAGGGCAGGGGTGCGAGACCAGGAAGGGACAGGTGACAAAGGATGTGCTCATGAGAGTGTTTTATGCTTTGGGCAGCTGAGGCCAGTCTCCGTGGGGACACTGTATGAGACAGGGCAGAAGATGACTCAGAATCGTCATGCCAAGGGGCCTGGGGCTGGGGATGCATCCACCAACCCCTGCCCCAGCGGCTGGGGCTGTCCCTGCAGGCACTGGTGACTTGGCCACCTGCATGGGCTGAGCATGAGCCTGTGGTCAGAGGACGGCTTCAGCCCAGGAAATGCACAAGGCCACTGGCGTGTGTGATCACAGTCTATCAGTGACTTGCCAGGACACCTGGGCCGTCTCCTAGTGAAATCTCCGCCCCCTTTAACTCTGTCTTATCCTTATGGTTCCCCCAGACTCTTCCCAAGTCCCCTCAGATAGGAGCGGGCCACAGTGGATACGATCTTCCTGGCCATTTGACCGTGAGGGTAGCGCCCGCCGCCATTTCAACCGTAGTGCTTCCCGACGTCTGCTTTCTCCGTCTTCCGGCGGAAGCAGGGACCGTGCAGAAGGGCCGGGGTGGACGCTGAGGTCCCAGAGGGTCACACGCTGTCCTCTCTGTTCTCAGAATTAGCCCAGAGCAGGACCTCGGGGAGGGAAGGTCAGACTTGTCTCGCTGCAGGAAGTCCCCAGCGACGGGGCCTCACCATATTTGAGCTCACGGGCTCAGACGCGGCCGGCTCGGGCGTCCCCTGAATGAAGACAGAGCCGCCCGCTCAGCAAGACGTTCTTGTGCCGAGCACCCGGCGGCTCCTAGAGCCTCCGTCTTCGATGACAGGCATGACGGATGGCAGGTCCCCTCTCTGACAGTCACGGCCAAGGCCCAGGAGAAGAGCATCACTCCCTGAGTCCTGGGGAAGACTCAGGTCAGCCTGCTGGGTCAGCCCGCCGGCAAGGCCGCCCTGAGCCCTGGCCTCGGCCAGCTGGGTTCAGCATGGCACAAATACTAATTTTAACAACAGCCCGGCCAGCTAGATACTACCGTCATCCTCACTCAGTGCACTGGGAAACTGAGGCACACAGAGGCCAACTTGCCGATGGGGTCACAGCCCGTCAGTCGCAAAGCCATGCCTTGAACCCGGCTGGTTCAGAAATTCACGTGTGAAACCACAGGGCCATTCAGTCCCCGCTTTCTTCTTACTCTCGGCCAAATGCCATAGAGAGAAAGCAACCAAATAGCTAATATTCCACGGCGCATTTATTAAGCGCCAGGTGTGATGAAAGGGGCTTTCTTGCCCAATCCACAGAGTGACCCGTGTATTTGGCACTACTGGTGTTTCTGTTTCGCAGATAAGCAAAGCTCAGAGAGGTTAGGTGACTGGTCCAGCGCCACACAACTGGGACTGGAACTTGCACCCAGGCCACAGGTTGGGGTCTCTGCCACTGGTCTTCGAGTAGGTTTGGTTGGCTGGTGTAGGAGGTGGGTCCTGCTGGGAGCCTGTCTTGGGAAGGGCTCCCCGTGGGGCTGTGTGGAGAAGCCAGAGCCTCCATGCTCGGGGTCTCTCCGTGGCCCCGGTGACTCTGTGTGTCTGCTGTCCTGCTGTCCGCCGTCCTGTGCACCTTTTCTTGGCCCGATGGCTTCTGCTTCTTTAGAGCTTTGGCTTCTCAAAACCCTTGGGGGCCTACCATAAAAATCCAAACTGACCAGGCAACCCCACGCTCAGCAAATGCTGTCCAGGCCCTGGTAGACTACGTGGTCCAGGGAAGAGCTGGCAGGGGCGTGTCCCAGTGCAGATACCTGGGAGAGGGCTTCTGATTGGTCTACTCGACTGGCCTGTGTCGAGTCACGCCATTGGTCACTGGGAAGCCAATGAGCTGGCTGCGCTTGGTCTGAGGGGACATGGACCAATCAGATGTGGTGGTGGTGGGGGGTGCTGGGGGCGGAACAGAGCAGGGAACCCCGCAGGTGTGCTGGGGCCACCACTTTGCCGATTGACCCTGAGAACGCCACTTCCTCTTCCTGGGTCTTGCTTTTCTTATATATTGTATGACTTTTTAAAAGTTATCTGTTGCCTAAAAAGTCTGTGATTCTATAATGGTTCCATCAATAAATCCACAGTAGACAGCATTTTGGGAAGAAATAGATAAATCAAGTCTTCACTAGTTAGAGATTTTAACACACCTTTATAACGACAATAGCTCACATGGACAAAAATAGCACAAATATGGACGTTTTGAATGACGCAATCACCAAGTTTGCTCTACTAGATGCGTGTAGAACTTATGTCCGACAAATAGGGCGCACATATTTTGTGTGTGTGTGTGATATTTCTATCCCAACTCTCAACACATTCTCCCCGTTTCTTCCTTCCGCCTACCCCCTGAAACCCATTTTATTTCTTTTCTGAAGACATGTCCTCAGTATACTCTATGATTTTAACATTGCTTGGCACACAACAAAGGAGAAGAATGGAGCATTGAATGGCATTTGCAAATTACTTTCAGTGTGTGGCTTGGAAAAGAAGGGTTATGTAAAGTAGTGATAGCTGAATGACTTTCTCAGGGGACGGGTTTGAAAAAATGGCAGATCAAAAGCTTCTTGAGAGTTGTGTGGGTAATGAGCTGGGAGTCTGTTCTGTACGAAGGAAATCGTTGGCAGGTATTAATTTGAAGCCGAAAAAAAAAGGAAGTTTTAAGGCAAGGGGGGAAATTATACCATGTTTTAATTGTGACTCGGAAACTTTATAAACACAATTCACACATGTATCGCTTATAATCACGGTCCTGGCCGGAGCAATAATTATGATAAATCCTTTGTCAACCTTGCTTAGAAGTCCGTATGAGGTAGTCGGAAATTAGTTCACATTCTAGACAACAGTTCAATGAAAACTCAATCCAGCCCAGCCTCCCTGCATATGGAATTCCACACGGCCCGCAATCAGATGGTCACCAAATCACACTTCTTCATTGCCAAACGCCTTGGCAGGTTAGCATAAACAAGTCTTGAATTCATTACGTTGAAGTTTCTAGCCTTCTAATTAGCTAAAAGCTGTACGTTTCAAGCGCAGCATGTCAAGAGCTCGATTTCAAGGTATAATGATATGGCGTGGAAACCGAAGCCGTTGCCTTTTGTCTCACTAACGTGTTGGTTCGGATGGCTCTTTGCTCGGCTGCCCTTGGGCTGGCTCTGCTGGTGACCTTGGAAATGGGTGGGAAGGGGTGAGAGAGGAACCGTGTTTAATATACGGTCACGCTATTTACGAAGCAGGCTGCTCCCATCTCTACCTTTTAAAACCGCCACCTGCGGTTTGGGTGCTAGAAATGGGCCCCCACGACACAGTTGCCTGATGAGCAAGGATTTCTTGTTCCGTTTTGCTTAATGTTCTAGTTGTTTCCCCCTCAGTGATTCCATATTCGCAAAGGAAGTCACAAACCAGGCCTTACCTTGATGATGTCGAAACATCAAAATGTCATTTAGTAGCTTATTTCATACTGCACAATGCGCCCATGGCAAGAACAGCAACATTCCGCTACTATTCCAGCTCTTTTGCTTAAACTTACAGCTGAATAGCTTGGGACCAGAGAGAGAGGACTCAAGGTAGGAGCAGGAAAAAGATATCCTAAACTGTCAGAGCTTAAAGACCGCCGGATCTAACCCTCCCCTGTGCACGAGTCCAAGCTGCTAATCTCCCTGGCTTTGAGCTCGGACGCTCCAGAACGTCACCTGTGCCACACTCCATTCGTCACGTCCTAGACCAGCCCAGGTTCCAGGGAGGGGGCGGGAGGCCCACCACCTGCACTCAGGGAGGGAAGGGAGTTGTTGGCGGCCACCCGGGAGACCCTCGCTCTGCTGAGCTCCTCGTGGCTGGGACTGTGTCCTTAGTGGCTTCGCGGTGTGACTTGAAAGTTGGCTCAGAACACGTCGGCCGGCCCTGACCACTGGCTCACCTGCAAGTCAAACCTGTGATCACAGCTCCCACATGCCTTCAGTGACGACCGCGCCCTCGAGGCTGGTCATGGCTGAAGGTCACCAGGTCTCCATGTGCTTCCGTCCCCTCACTGGCAAAGTGGGCTCACTGGTCGCCCCCACTTCATGGGGGGTGGTGAGGATTCCATGAGATGCAACATGGGAACTACCGGCGGCCCAGGGCCCTTCCGTGGGCAGCACTGTATACATGGAAACTTGTGGAACTGATCTTTGTAGGAAGAGCATGGCGTTTGTCGTCAGACTTGAATCTCAGGACTTATGAGTTATAACGTCTTAGGCAATCTTCTCGGACGTGGGCGAGCCTCTGTCCCCTCCCCTCTGCCGCTGCGGATGGCACTGCGTGTGAGACAGGACGGAAAGATGTCGGAGCTCATAATGCCCCTCCTCCCATAGGACGTGCTTGTCCTCTGGGCCTCCGAAACCTCCAGTGACCAGGAAACAACTGCCTCTGTCAAAAGACGGCAAGTCCCTGCCAGCTGCGCTCTGCGGTAGATGGTGACTTTCATAATTCGGGACCCAGTGACACCCATACACCGGAAGACACGCGGCTTCCCCCAGTGTTCCCCGCACCCCTCGGGGCTAAACTAGAGTAAGGACCCCTTCTTATTTTTTTATTTTTTTTTTTTTGAGACAGAGTCTCACTTTGTTGCCCAGGCTAGAGTGAGTGCCGTGGCGTCAGCCTAGCTCACAGCAACCTCAGACTCCTGGGCTCCTGCCTCAGCCTCCCAAGTAGCTGGGACTACAGGCATGTACTACCATGCCTGGCTAATTTTTTCTATATATATTAGATGGCCAATTAATATCTTTTTTTTTATTTATAGTAGAGACGGGGTCTCGCTCTTGCTCAGGCTGGTTTCGAACTCCTGACCTTGAGCAATCCGCCTGCCTCGGCCTCTCAGAGAGCTAGGATTATAGGTGTGAGCCACAAGGACCCCTTCTTGTTGTCTTCCGAGCAGCAGTGCTCCGGGGCACGTTCCTGACTCCAGTCACCTGCTAGATCCCAGCCAGGTTCCTGGTCCCCCTTCCCAGGCCGAGCTGAAGGCAGGCCAGGAAACCAGAGGATGCCTGGCGGGAGTCAGCCGCGGGGGCTCCGTGTGGTCTAGGCGCCCTGGAAACCACTTCCTCTGTCTGTCCGGATGGCGACGGTGGTTCCAGAGACCGGGGTTCTCAGTGAGTCTGCTGGGCTCCTCTTCGGGAGAGAGAAGACGTTTCCAGGGTCCTTGCTGGTTTGATGGGACGGGGACGTCAAAGGTGTTAGAGGCAGGAGGGCCTTGTTTTGCTTCTTCAAGGTCACTGAGATGACAAGGTCAAGCGATGGGCTCTGACATCCTGTCTCGGATCCGGGCGGGCAACGGCGTCTTCCAGGGGTGGCAGGAAACCCTGGCCAGCCCCTCCATTTCACTGCTGGGTTCCTCTCCCGTCGGCCCCGGGGGTTCAGCCAGGGCCAGGCCCGGCAGGAGAGACGAGGGCGGGAGGAGAGGGAGGCTGGGCTGTTTCCTGCTCTCTCCCTGCCTGGCCACCTACGACCACCCATCCTGCTCCCCCAGGCCCGCAGCCCTGGCCCGGCTTCCTCTGCGGACTCGCCTCCTCCTCTGGTCCTTTGGCCCTCGTCAGCTTCTCGCTCCTCCCCTCATCCCACGCTGGTCCCGTAACTGCCCCCTCTCTGTGAGGGTCTCTCCATCCGCATCTCTTCCTGTGGGCCATTTGCGCCGGAGACTCTCTTCTGCTGGGCTGGAGCCCGCCTCCTAGAACGGCATGGGGACTGGCTGCCCGGAGCAGTGGGACACACCATTGTCACCAGCCCCTTTCCTGTGCCACTGCCCTTGCTCTCTCAGCTCTGCTGTCTGCACCAGGGGTGAGAGCCTGAGGAAGTGCTGCCAACTCCCGCTCCTCAGTTTGCCCACCTGTGAAAGGGTGCAGTAGCACCTGTTCAGCGAGGGTGGAGCTCCAGCGAAAAGCGACCGCACGGGTACCGTGTTTCCCCGAAAATAAGCCCTACCCATAAAATAAGCCCTCGCAGGATTTCTAAGCATGTATACAATAGAAGCCCTACCCCGAAAATGAGACCTAGTGACAGGTGTGGCTACGCAGAGTATCTGCACAACCCATGCGTTTTTGTGGTGGAGCAGTAAAGACGACGAGCAGCCCTTCTCATCCGCCCCGTGAGAGCTCTATGGCTTGACATGAGAGATCGGGACTGATGGTTCTAGAGGAAATAGAGTCGCAAGAAACTCAGGATGGAATTTGGGGTTTGGAGAGTGATGATGATGTTCCAGAAGAAGACGACTTAACTCTATTTGAATAAATGTAGATTATTGTACTGTACTTTAAAAAAAACAACACATCCCCTGAAAATAAGCCCTAGGGTGTCTTCTTGAGGAAGAATAAATATAAGACCCTGTCTTGTTTTGGGGGAAACGTGGTAGGTTTTGAGCACTTACTACGTGGCAAGTATGAAAACAGGTCCTAGGGTCACAGAGGCTATGAGAGGTGGCACTCGTAAGGTGCCGAGGTGGTATCTGCCGGGGCTGGGGTTGTGACGTCACCTATCACCGCGTGTCCTTCATCATCACCGTCGGGTTGTCGGCCCCTTGAGGACCCTCGGAGCAACTAACAGGTAATCGAGATGGTCCTGGTGACACTGCAGAGTTAGAAACAGAAGCGTCTTCCCGGCACAGACGTCCCTGCCCTGCAGAGAGCCGCGCCTGCCAAGGCTTCCCAGCGACGGCTCCTTCCATCGTCGACATTTAACTTAAAAGAGCAACAGCAACGCTGCCCCGCCCAGCTCCCGGCCCGTCCACGCGATGCCGAGGGGAGACGAGGCTAAGACAGAGAAATGCTTTGAGAAGTCCCCGTCGTTTGCCAGAATAGCAGAATCACCTAACACAGAGCGTGCAGGACTGTTTAAAGAGCGAGTGCTTTACCGGACTTGAGGGCGGCCACAGCTGTTTTGGGGGGAGAAGGCAATGAACGCACCGAGGATCTGAAACGGGCTCAGGGATCCAGAGACCCTTGTGGGAGACGGCTTGGCCAAAACCCCGGGCAGCTCCCGGCCTCAGTTTCCTCATTTGCAAAGCGAGGCTTTCCTGATGGCCCTGTCTACTTCCCAGGGCCGCCAGGGTGGCAAACAGGGTCGTTTCTATTAATATTAAAAGCCTCTTGGCATCGTGTCATTTTCCAGGAATGCGGCTCCGTGGGGAGGGAGAGTAGACCGTGTGTGGTGCTTTGTCAGCTTATGGGCTTTCCGGGCTGGAGCCCCCCCACGCTAAACTCGACACTTGCCTACGAGTGGCCATGCTTTTGGGGACAGCAGGCTCACCCACGGACAGTCGAGAGGCCATTTCGGGGCTCAGGGGAGCGGGAAGGACCCTCCCTGGGGGAGGTGGGCTGGGGGCGGGGGTCAGGACCCTCACCGGCGGGCAGGGGGGGTTTCTCCTATTCTTTTGCGACAACAGCCTGGACCAGGCACTTAGTTTAGAAGTTTCTCGCTCTTCCCACCCCGTCTTTAAAAAGAAGACCTCTAAGAGCACCCGAACTCCAGGCAGAAGTGAGCGTCAGTTCTGTCCAAGCCTCTCAGTTTGCAGAGGAGGCGACTGAAGCCCAGAACCTTCTGTAGGAAGCGTCGCTGGCAGGTAGCGGGGAGGGGGGAGGCGCTTCACCTGCGGGGCCTGGGACACAGGGAAGCCTTCATTGAGGTTACGGCAGCCTCGGAGAGGAAATCTCAATTCCAGCAAGAAAATGCCTTCATCTCTGCGTATCCAGGTTGATGGATTTGTCCATTGGAACCTATTCCAAATATATATATAGATATAGATATAGATGTTAAGTTTATTTAGAGTTAAAATAAACCTCGGTAAATATTTTCCTGCTCTCTTCTTACGCCGCCACAAATAAAACATAATGAGCCTGACGTTGAGCTATTTCTCTGATTTTTTTTTTTTTTTCTGAGTGGACATTTTAGATAAAAGACAAAGAGTTTCTTATTTTTGGGTTCATAAAACATTCTACATTTATGGCTTCATTTTTCTGAAATCCAGATCAAAGCCTGGCTGTGAAACTTTACTGTCCCGCTGCTCACGGGGCTGTTGACTTAGCGCATACTTCAGAAATCCCTCCTTCCCTCCAGACCCTCCGACCACCTCATTTGAAAAAAAAGGACATTTGCATTTGATGCTGTTGGAGACCTGCGAGATGTCGGCTGACGGGCCGGGGCGGGGGGAGCCGAAACAACATTTTCCTGGGCTCTAATTAAAAGAATTAACCGTATTCATGGCCAGGCCCCTCCCCGAGAGCCCCTGTTCGCGGCCGTGCGCGATGCTCTCGTGTCGGGCGCGGGGGCGCCGCGGTGCCTTGATGGCCTGTGCCCCGCCCGCCGCGGTCGGTGGACGCCTTCATGATCTCTGTTTATATTAATCCCCAAAGAACTAAGCTTCATTTCATTTTATTTGGGAGCGGACCCCAGCAGAGAGGAGTTCAGGAGACCCAAATGTTTCCATAATTGCTCGGAGTCCTGAATGTATTTCAGGCTGACAGCTGAGATAAAAAGCCCCTTGCGGTCGGGTGTGGGGAGTCGTTTTTCAGGGCTGTGTGTGGGAAATTGAGCATGGGCCGTCACCGGCGGGGCCGGGGCCTGGAGTCTCTCAGGCTGGGCCGAGGGCACCCCGCCTGCCACCTTAAATCATCCCCGCGCGCGAGGGCCTGGGCACCGGCCCCGTCCTCTGCCGGCCACACAGCTTTGGAGAGGAGGGTGGCGGGCCATTGTTTGTCTCCCATTTCTCTTCCTCAAATTGCTCTCATTTTCTCTTTCCACCCACTTGGATAATTCCTGGTTTCGGCAATGACGGAAGTGAGCGCGGGCCAGGACACGGCGAGCCATTCCCACGGCGCTCCCAGCCGAGACCGCAGGCCGAGCCGTGGATGTGTCATGGGAAAGGCTGGTCTTGTGCCCAGCTGCGGTGGGTGGCGGCCCCGGGGAGGCCCCGGACACCTCGGGGTCCCTCCTGCCCCACTGCACGGTGGGGGCGCCCGGGCTCGGCCCCTCCGCAGGGTCTCAGTTTCCTACCTCTGTTTTTTTCCAGTCTGAATAACAGGCAAATTTTGGCTTATCCCTTCTTACAATTCTAAAACTCCCTGCAAATAATTTCAGTGTGGCTGTGAAGCACACTGGAAACGGAAATCCTTAGAGCAAGGGTAGTTCTGCGGAGGCCTTCTCCCTAGCAGCTCAATGGCCGGCCGTGAGATCATGCATCTAAATTATTAAAATAAAATTATTCCAGCTCTCTCGGGGGCTATTATTCCCTGACAGCATTCAGTTTGCGGGGCAATTTCAGGAAGTACACACCGAGCGGTGATTCTCAAACTTTTTGGCCTCAGAACCCCTATACAATCTTAAAAATTCCCAACATCCCCAAAGAACTTTTGTCTACGGAGGTGGTATCTATTGATAGTCTAGATATCAATATAGAACATATTCTATCAATACATACAGATCTATTGATAGTCACTGAGCAAGTTTTAGAATTTTTATTAATTCATTTGAAGAAATAAACTTACAACCTAAATAACATTTTTTTTAAAAATGAAAAACACTGTGTTCCAAAACAAACAACAAAAATAAGTGAGAAGAGTAACATTGTTTCACATGTTTGCAAATCTCATTCATTACATTGTTTCTGACTTCACTCTGTTGTGATAGGTTTTGATTGATACGTACGAAGAAAAATCGATGTCGTGCAGCTATGCAGTTGGAGAAGGGATGAGTAGTTTAATAAACTTTTCCAGATAATTGTGGCTGTTCTATTTTGATACTACACCAAAACTCAACAAGTGGCGGTTTCTTAAAGGCGAGTGGCCGTGTGGGGTCTGAAATCCTATCAGTGAACTTTTCATACTCTGTTACATCAACCCCCTGGTCTGCCAGGCACTTTAAATGGATCTCCCACCAGTGGGTGATTCTGTAATGTCATGCACACTGGTCATTTGGAAAATATTGGTCTACAGAGTTATTAAAATCCTCCAAAGCTTGGCATATTTGATTATACGATATTTTTAAAATGACATTCATGAGCATCACCACCAAACTCATCAGAAAAGTCTTTTAGAATTGAGAATCTGCCAAGCTTGCAGTGGTGAATACAAGTTTTCTAACCTTCTAATTTTTATTTGAAACTTTACATTTTGTCAACAAACTTGTCTATTGTTTTCCTTGAAGTGACAGGTTCACTTTGTTTGTTTTCAAGAAGGTATCTACCAGAAACTCCAATCTCAATAATCATGGTTACTCTGTCACTTGTTTCAAGTAAAAATTATGTTCCATGCAAAAAAAAAAAAAAAACCAAAAACCAAAGCTTGTTCAGCCCACAACCCAGACAACTGCACATGTACTTTTCCTTGAAACAACTACTGCACTTCAGTACACAGCAGAAGTGCCTTACCTGTGCTTTCCATTTCATCACATAGAATATTACAAACATATTTACTTAACAATTGCAATTTAATAAAATTAATAACTTTGACTCTCCATCAAAGACGTTGTTGAGTGAAACTGGATTTTTAAATATTTCACGTGAGTTCACAGCAGGGGAGAAAGCGCCGAGTACGGTGCGGTTGTCGTGACTGCCCTGACTTCTCTTACAGCACTGGCTCGGCTGCACGGCAAAGCTCAGCATCATAAAAAAAGGCAAATAATGTCTCGGTATTATCATGAATGTGGCTTTGACCTCTCAGACACCTTGAAAGCGTCTTGGGTCCCTCGTGTGTCAGTGGGCCACATGCTGGGACATGCTGCCTGGAGCAGAACTCACCTGGATGCCGCTATACCTGTGTCCCACCTGACACAGCAGGGCATGCTCCCTGGCTAGGGAGGGCGTGCTGCCAAGGACCCTGGATTCCTTCTTTTTCTATTTCTTGAGACAACAGTCTCACTCTGTTGCCCAGGCTAGAGTGCCGTGGCGACAGCCTAGCTCACAGCAACCTCCAATTCCTGGGCTCAGGCAATCCTCCTGCCTCAGCCTCCCGAGTAGCTGGGACTACAGGCATGCACCACCATGCCCGGCTCATTTTTTCTATATGTATTAGTTGGCCAATTAATTTCTTTCTATTTATAGTAGAGATGGCATCTTGCTCTTGCTCAGGCTGGTTTCAAACTCCTGACCTTGAGCAATCTGCCCGCCACGGCCTCCCAGAGAGCTAGGATTACAGGCGTGAGCCACCGCACCCAGCCTATTTATTTATTTTTTGAGGCAGAGTCTTATTCTGTTGCCTGGGCTAGAGTGCCATGGTGTCAGCCTAGCTCACAGCAACCTCCAACTCCTGGGCTCAAGCGATCCTCCTGCCTCAGCTTCCTGAGTAGCTGAGACTACAGGCATGCGCCACCATGCCTGGCTAATTTTTTTTCCATATATAATTTTAGTTGTCCAGCTAATTTCTTTCTATTTTTAGTAGAGACGGGGTCTCCCTCTTGCTCAGGCTGGTCTCAAACTCCTGAGCTCAAGCAATCCGCCCGCCTCGGCCTCCCAGAATGCTAGGACTACAGGTGTGAGACACCATGCACGGCCTGTTTATTTTATTTTTGCATCTACCTGCATCACATTCTCATTTGCACTTTATTTGATTTCTGACTTTCTGTTTGTAGCTCCCTAGCCAGACTGCAAGCCCCGAGAGGGCGGGGATGGATGGCCTCTCAGGCCACCTGAGGTCCCCTCCTTGCCCAGCTGCGTCTCACCTGTGGCTGGCGCTCGACGGCGTGCACAGAGTGAATGACTGAGCCAAACTCCGGTTTTCTGGAAGACCTGCGCCGGGAGTCTTTGCAGCGGGGCTAGACCAGGCGTGCTGGTTGCGACCTCGTCGCTCCTAAGCACGCTGCTGCTTACCAGCGAGCCGCCGTGTCCACACTCTCAGCGCCGTGTTTCCCGGCTGCAACCTTGCAGAAGACGTTCGCCAGAAGTCCTGCTGTTTTCCGATCCACCAGAGAGAGAGAATGTTTTCCTACCGCGAGAGTCGCAGGGCGGATCTGAATCACCCAGACAGACAGGCTCTGAGGACGCCGCGCCTAAGACAAGGGTCAGTTCCTTACTTGACTTCCCGGAGAACTTGTTGGGAAATGTGATTTTATTGATTTGCACGCACATGTTTAAATTGGGCCTTTACCATGATGTGCTCGGGGGCTGTGAGCTGTTCCAGAGATGTCTAAGACCCCGGGCCTGGAGCACGCTGGAATCTATTGCGAGTCTATTTAATCAAAGTCTCTTTGCTGCCAGGGTTTCCATAGCTTAAAAAGAAGTCAGAGAGCTGATTCATGATCGTGGATATTTCACCCTGAATCTGCTTTCCATCAAATCATTTGTGTTTTCTAATCTGCAAAAATATGTATGCTAATAACTTTTCTTTTTCTGAGGGTTTTGTGTGTGTGTGTGTGTGTGTGTGTGAACTTTCAAGGGGGTGAAAAATGAACTCGGCGAAATGAATCGCGATTTCAGGAATTTCCAGAGTAAATGAGGCTTTGAGCAGCGCCTGTGATCAGCGTGCATAATTCATTAAGAACAAATCGCTCTGTGGAACCGGGCGAACCAACATCCTGAGACTGTCCCTGTGCGCCATGTGGCGGCCGTTTTAATCCGCCGCCGTTGCCAATGCAGCTCTTTATATAACTTTGAGAGTAAACAGAGTCGGCCAATTTTACTAGCTGGGAGAGCAGCAGCAAGGAGCCCTGCCCAAATTGCACGGGCCCTTAAAATTCGGTTTGGAGATATGCGTGTATGTGTGTGCACACGTGTGTGGACCGTGGATAATTATTTTGCCCTACGATTTAAATCGTAAACCCTACCATTTAAATAACTAATCTGTTTCAAATGGGGGGAGGCACATTAAGAAAACCAGAGTAATCCTAGCTGTCCTGTACCACGCTTGTTCTACGTGCAGATTATAACACGGCGGGCACTTTTCTCTGCCGTGCGTCTTACAGCCTTCCCAGAACCTGGTAAGAGACCCTTGCTGAGCTTACACAGGTGAAAGGATTTGCACCCGTCTTGCCAGTTGAAGACCAAGGACTTAAAGTTATTTTGGAGTACAAATTCTAACTCTCAATCACTGCACAGGGATTCATGTGTCTGGAAGACTCTTTGGAAGAAAATTTAACCGAGGAAGCATCCCGTTTCTAACAACTCGAACGTAAAAATCTCCGATGATTGAAGAAAGGGGACACTGGACACGTGTCTTCTGGATCAGACATGGACAGTGCCCATAGCCTCCAAAAAGCTGTCCATCTTTCATCTTGGCTTTTGTCAGATATTAACAGAGGTGAAATTTTAAAATTTCTTATTGATGCTTATTTTCTTTGTGTGCATTCGCTTGCTTTTGTTTAAAAATTATTCCAACAGGAGACAATAAGTCACATTGAAAATTCTGCCTCAAGATGTCCCAGCTGACACAGTTGTGGATTGTCAGTGCGGTTCTGCGAGAAGGAAACCACCATTGCTTTGTCCATGGGGAGATTGTCACCTGGCGTCGGTTCAGGAGGGCTGCGGTGCTCTCACGACGGATGTGGACATGTCTGTCGTCTAGTCGCAGCCATTTGAAATGAGCGCAGTGGACAGCAACATCCACAGCGACTGAATTTCGCCCAGAAGCACGATCCTGCACCTGCAGACCAGCTGCACAGAATTCCGGCGTCACCCAGAGCCAGGGGTGTCCAGAGGCACGGGGAGGGAAACTGAGTAAGTCAGTGGCCGGGCGGGGGTTCAGCTCGGCTCCTGGAAACGTTTTTCCGACTCGCTTTGTTTTTTGCAACCTGGGCCCCTGGGATTCCTCTGTTGTCCCTGCCCTGTGTTCGCCGGCTGTTTCCGCATCTCCTTGCGTTCCTCGTGGGGTGACTGTCCCTACGGCTGGGCCATGCCCGCTCGCTGTCTTCTCCCCGTGGCCTGGATTCCTGCAGAGACCTTTCACTCCCTTCCGATGCTCCCCTACCTTATTTACTTGGGGAACGAGTGCAGAACGCTCAAGTATTCCGAGCTGTCTCCAGAGCGATGGTCCCCGCTGCTGGCGGGGAGGCATTCACGCTGCTGCCGCGTGAGCACCAGCTGGCCCCCGCCACAGCCTGCGTGGGGGAAGCCGGGCAGGGGACACGGGCCCTGCATGCACCGCCACACAGCGAGAGAGGGGCCAGGGCCTTCCGACGACTTCCCACATCTGTCTCTTTGCTGTTTCGACCCACGAGGAGGCCGCCCGGCCACGCTTCTGCTCTCTGGCGCGTGTGGGCTCGTGGGCTGGTCAGCGTCGGCTCCGGTCAGGGGGGAACAGAACAATCCTCAGGGAAGGCACAGGACGTGACGGGACTGTGCGAGGGCGAACCAGGGTGGGCTGGCCTCCGCAGTGTCCAAGTGCGGACCGCTACAGCGCGCCGCATCGCTCTGAAGAAAAGTCCCATCACGAGCGAGATGTCACAGTGTCCGGTTGCCACGGACGTGAATGCCGTGTTTGAGGTGAGCGGTGAGTTCCTAAGGTGGCCACGTGTCAAGAAAAAGTTCCCAACACTCAGATTTTGGGGCGCTTGGAAACAACAGGGAATCAGTCACCCAGGAACTGATCAATTCTGGGTCTTCACGGAGAGCCGCTCCTCTAGGCTGCAGAAGACAGCTGTTAGGACAGACGGCCCCAAGCCGTCTTCCTCCAACCGGGGCCACTAGGCCGTGGCGATGGGCTGCAGGTAAGCACCTGGGAACTCACTCGGCCTTCGCTCAGTCCTGCATTTGGTCGCCGCTTGCTGTGCCCCGCAGTCCCAGAGCCTCCCTCCCGGGGCAGAGGACCGGCTGGCGGCAGAGGAAAACACGTCGACAGATGAGAGAACACGAACGTAGATGGCGCCTCCCTTCCCGCGGATTCCATGAGAACCGGCTCTCTCTGGAGGTTTGCGCTAATTTCTTTTTTCCAGCTGAGCTGGGAATACCGGCTCCCAGCTGCTCTGGTGCTGGTCCAGGGTGTCTACTTCATTCCTGACAGCAGCGGGAAAGCCGGGAAGTTCACGGACTCAGAGAGGGACGTCTTGGGAACCTGCACTTTGTACTCTCAGGCTGCTGGGTCGAAGGAGAGCGTGGGCTTGCTCGGATTTTGGCTCATTCTTGCTTCTGGTTCTGATTTCCCAACCCTGCTCGCACGGGATAGGATTCCCGCCTCTCAGCGCACGCAGGGGGAAGAGTACCCGTTAGAGCAGACGGAAGCCCTGCATTTGAGTCCGGAGTTCTTTCCTTCCGAGCCGAGAGACCTTGGACGGATCGCCCTCCTTCTCTGAAGCCCGGATGATACAATGACATGAAAACACGACTATTTACCTGCATCTGGGGCTGGGCCAGTTTGTCTGTCGAGAGCCTTCAACCACGTATCTCCCTGATAAACCGCAGTGTGGGCAACGGAACCCAGATTTGCCCGTTCAGAGCTGGCGGCCTTCTTCGGATCACCCGGAGACCAGGAGATAAGGGGCCGAAGGTACAGACTCCTCACGTCACTCCACCGTTCACCGGGCAAGTCACTCAATCTGTGTGCCTCTCAGTCCTCCTACCTGTAAAAGTGGGCCAGCAATAGACCTACCTCATGGTGAGGGCGGGTCCGTGGGCCGATGAGGGACTAAACACGTCGAACTCCTACAACGGTGCAGTGAAGGCTCCCAGGTGCACAGTGCCCAATTCACACAGACATGTTGCGACTAGCCCACGGTCTAGATCAGGAATAGCAAATTCATGGCACGCGCTCCCTAACCCTCGCTACCCATGTCTGTGGCAGACATCACCAATCGATCACTGCACTCTTCCTCCACTGCCTAGGTGGAGTCTCGGGAACCTCAGGGCAGGCACTGCTAGTTGATGGCGGCTGACACCCAAGGCGAGGCCGTTGCCGTCCCCCTGGGAAGGTGTGCACGGAGCCTTTGACTTCCCCATGATGACGAGCTGCTTTTCATGGCGAATGACGATTGTTCACGGAACCCGAGGTCCCATCGCAATCTGGGAAACATTCCATCACTTTTTATGGGTTCAGAAGCATTTGCCTCCCGAATGAGGAGGGGACCTTTTTTTTGGTCAGGAGAGAATGGGGGACGGGAGAAGACACTGGTCCTGTTTTCCTGGAGTCGGGAGGAGCCCGCTGGAGGGAAAGCCAGTGGTGGGCCACAGGGCACAGTCGATGGCGTGATGTCGAGAGAGGGGGCCCCACAGCCAAAGCTCTTTCCAATCTGCTTCTCTTTGCAGCTGCTTTGGGAGAGAGGATGGCCCTGGGCTTCTGGGAGAGGGACGGGAGGATGCTGGCATCAGATGGGCAAACCCAAGCCCCACTCCCACAGACGAATGATCTTGGGGAGCTCTTCAGACCTCTCGAAGCTTCAGATTCTTCACTGGAATACGACGAGAAACGCCAGTTTGAAGGGACGTCCATCCACTCACCACCTGTCGTGGGCCAGACGCCGTCTGGAATCTTCCGCCGCGGGGCCTTTGCACCCACAGTGCTCTCCGCACGAGATAGCTGGCACCCCCAGCATCTGACGACATCTGCCCCTGCCTGCAGGCCTCTGCTCAAATGTTAGAGGCCTCCCTGAACCCCCTGCCTAGAAGCATCTCTCTCAGCGTTAGCCACAGGTTCCAGACTGCGTTCTGGTTTTCCGTAGCAACGCCGATATTCCACGATCCGTGGTTGAGTGCGTATCTCTGCAACAGAATACCAGCCGGGGCTGGGGCCACATTGTCTCACTGCACCACCCGCATGGGGACCAGTCCCCGCATGCAGTAGGCGTGGGGTGCATCCCTGTCGGGGAACGAATGAATGACAAGTCCCCGTTGCACAGAGGCGGCTCCAGGGAGGTGGAACCCACTGCTCACGGTGAGGGGCTCTGTGCCCGCCCCGCTCCCCGCAGGTCTCTGTCTAGCCTGGCCGGGCAGCAGCAGCTCTTCCCCTCTCACCCTCACGGCTGTTTGGAGTCAGGAAAACCCGCCAATCCCTGCCCATGTGTCACGCGCAGCCAACTGGCGGGCCACAAGGGCCGGCCCCGCTTGCACTGAGCGTCTGAGTGTCTGACTTGCAGGGAGGAGCCCAGCGCACCCCCTCGGGCACCCGACATCCAGGCCAGTGAAAGGTGGCAGGCATGCACTTTCAGATGGAAGGACAAGTGAAACTCCCTTCTGTCTTCTCCTGGGAGGATCTCAGGAGAGCCCCGCCCCTGCCTGCTGCTCCCGTTCCCGGGATGCCGTGAAGCTCGGCTGGAGAAACCCGGAACGCCAAACCCGAGACGGCGGGAGAGCCCCGACCGCAGGCAGGACATGCTGATGGGGAAAAGCGAGTGGCTTGTCGTTGAGTCTTCACTTAAATTCATGCACGATGTTCATAATAGAAATCAGGGTCACCCCAGTCAACTCGAAGTCTGATCCGCTATCATGCCCGGGCGCTGGACGCCCCAGCATGTGGCCACGTCTGTGCCTTGCATCCTGTCCGTGCCACACCCCCATCACTTAAATCACTCTCTGAGCCTCAGTTTCCTCATCTGGGACCTGGGCTGTCTCACGCCCCAAATCACTCAATCTTCCCACCTTCCAAAAGTGAAGGGGCTGCAATTATCGGGGAGCATCTGTCACGAACAGGGACCGTCCCCCGAAAATCCCAGGTCCTTTCTGGACACTGATCTGTGACCACAGCGTTGTCTTGTGCGTGTGGCCGTGGACGCGGCATGCAGAGAGAGGACTCCACCGAGACCTCCGGAAGCAGAGGTCAGCCTCGGACTCCAGGAAGGTTCCCTGGGTGAGTTTGGGTGAGTTTGGTCTCTGTGCTGTGGACACCCCACCGGACACTCTTGTGGGACGATGACGTCAAAGGAGAATTAGCTGTTTTCAAAGACGCCCAGGTGGCGTTTGCACACGGCCTCCCACGGCGCCACCGCCGCTGCCATGCCCGAGTGGAGCCGGGGCTCCCGGGATGCCGTGGAGAGCCGGGGGTGGTGGGCGCCGGCGGATGTCCCCCAGCCCGGCTTGCTCCCGGGGGCTCCTCTGTCCCCGTCTCCAAAGCCACTGTCCTTTCCAGGAAACAGAAGAACGCGCCGCCGTCTGGCGTTCCCAGAACCCCGCCAGGAAGAACGCAGAGCATCCCACGTGCTGGCCGCTGTCCAGCGCCCGCTCCGGGGACGCCAGTGATTTCTTGCGCTAATGGCCGGCCCCCCGACGCTGACATTTTCTTACATTGTACTTAAGCCCGGTTTGTTTTGCTTTCTGTCTCCACAACAATTACAGAGATTTATTTTTTATTGCTCCGGTGAACTCTGCCAGGACCACACTTTCCTATTGGTTTTTAAAGGAACAGCCATCCCGGCGGGCCGGGCCTAGGAACCCAGTGTTTTCGATCACAGAAACGAAAGCAAGCAAGGCTGGACTTGCCTTCTGGGGAGGGGGACCTTGCTGGCCCCCGAATGCGATGCCGGGAGGGGCCTCTGGCTCTTTTCCGCCCGACCTTGGGCTCACGCAGCCACTGTGCTGTGGTCCCCAAGCGAGGCCCTTAGGCTGGAGCCCCGGGGGATTGAGAACTGTCCTCCCCAAGGGTGTGGGGCACCCCCGAGGCCCTGTCCCTAGGCTGGGTGCCCTTCGGAGGGGGGTGCACAGTGGCTTCCCGAGTAGAGGTGGGCAACACCTGCCAGCAACCACGGTCACAGAGGAGGCTCTGCCAGGGATGTGCAGGCCAGGCTGTGTTCCCTGCACACCCCTGGGCATGAGGCTGCCTCTGCCCTCAATAATGGGGCTATGGACAGGAGGGGCCCAGCCCAGGCGTGCGGCTTCTTGCTGGGAATCTGTGCTCTTGGGGCCGAGGGGTGGGCTGCTGGCCGGGCCTCCACAGCCAGCGCGTCTGCCCATCACTGGACCAAGAGGATTCCTCCGAGCAGGGTCTCTGGCCGCTACCCGGAGGGACCTGGGGACAGGGCGTGGGGCTGCACCGTTTTGGACGCAACTGATCCAACGGGACTGACTCTCTAGAATTGTCAGGTTTAGAGGAAAAAATGTAAACAAACAAGCAAAATAAAACACCAGGATGCTCAGTTAAATTTAAATTTTAGATAACCAACAAATAATTTTTAAGTGCAAATATGCCCCATGTAATATTTGGGTGAAAGCCGCAGGATACCAACACGGTGACCGTGTGCCCAAACACCATTTAGAGATTCTCCTTCCTAAAGGGGAAGGGGAGGGACGAGTATCCGCCACCACCCCCCATGAGACTCTGGGGGGTGAGGGCCGGCCTCCCCCTCTGGACACCAAACCACCCAGACATCTGCTTGTCCAGCCTCCCCTGGGGCCGGGGACGAGCGTGTGACCGGGATACTGGGGAGGAAGTGCAGCCACATTGGACCTGGGGCTGGAAGCCGGCAGAGGGGCCCGGGGAGGGGTGGGGGTCTGCTCCGGGGTGGGCGGCAGCAGCAGCAGCAGCGAGTTTTTAGAGCATGTTGGGGCCGCACTGCCCACCACGTGGCACCTGGCCCCCAGCACAGGCAGCAGCGGGAGTGTCAGTGACCAATGTTCAGTGACAGTGGCAGGGGACGGCAGTAGAACGGACATCAGAGGGAGAGATACGTCCTGCCCAGACTGGAAACCGGAGGAGCCTTTCATCCGAGAGAGAGGGCAGGCACAGCGTAGCGCCCGGGGCTGGGAGCTGCAGGAAGCCGTCCCAACCTGGGTGGCTTTGCCTGAACGGACAGAACTTGGAGAAGGAGGCCGCCAGGGCCACAAGGACCCAGCAGGGAGGGAACTAGGAATAAATATCCCCCTTCCCATGCTCCGATCTCCTGCTGGCCCCTCCTTGGTCAAAACAACCGGCAGTCGCAGCGTGCCGAAGTCACTGGCGCAGCCTGTACTGCCCGGGGCTTGGGGCGGGTGCAGGAGGACAGAGAAGAGCCAGGCAGGGGGTCCGTGTAGCCCAGCACAAGCCTCCCCGCCCAGGCTCGTCTGCAACAAGACTTCCCTTCCCTGTCCTGGCTGCTGTCTGGCCTCTGTTTCTGCCTTTGCCCACGGCTGGTTGGACGGCCTGCGCCCCGGTCTCCTCCTGCCTCAGTGCACCCAGCTTGTTCCCGTCCCTGCCGCACCATCCTGGGCTCTGCCTGGTGGACTCTGCTCACCTGCCTTTTGTGGGGCCACGTGCACCCTGCTCTGAATCCCTCGCGACTGGTGGCCCCCGGCTGCCCTAGCAAAGGCCCACATGTCAGGGGGGATTAAACCGCAGATATTCATTCTGTTCTGGTTCCGGGGGCCAGAAGTTCCAGATCAAGGTGTCGGCAGGTTGGTTCCTTCTGAAACTGAGGGACAGTCCGTTCCAGGCCCTCCCCAAACTTCCGGTGGTTGGGGGAAACCTCTGGCATTCCCGGGTTTGCAGACGCCTCACCCCGATCTCTGCCTTCAGATTCATGTCATTGTCCCTCTATGCACGTCTGTGTCCATATTCCCCCTCTCATGAAGATTCCAGTCATACTGGATTAGGGCCCAACCTAAGGACGCCGTCTTAACTCGTTGCACCTGCAACGGCCGTGTCTGTGAGCACGAGCTGAGCGCTGAGGGTCAGGACCTGCGCATGGGAACTGCAGGGAGACAGAATCCGGCTGGGACACCTCCCTTGACACCGGTGCCCTGCTTCTGTCACGGGCTGTCACTGGCAGCTTCTTCCCCTGAATGATTTTAGTGTTTTCTACCTTCCTTTTAAACCCATTTTTTTTAAAACTCATTTTTTTTTTTTTTGAGACAGAGTCCCACTCTGTTGCCCAGGCTAGAGTGCCGTGGCATCAGCTTAGCTCACAGCAACCTCAAACTCCTGGGCTCAAGCGATCCTCCTGCCTCAGCCTCCCGAGTAGCTGGGACTACAGGCACGCACCACCATGCCTGGATCATTTTTTCTATATATTTTTTAGTTGGCCAATTAATTTATTTCTATTTATAGTAGAGACGGGGTCTCCCTCTTGCTCAGGCTGGTTTTGAACTCCTGACCTTGAGCGATCCGCCTGCCTTGGCCTCCCAGAGTGCTGGGATTACAGGTGTGAGCCACCGCGCCCGGCCTCTCTACCTTCCTTTTTACTCTGATTTAGACATTTGACCCTCCTAAACTCTCATGTGAAACTTGATCCCCAGTGTCGGAGGTTGGGCCCAGTGGGAGGCGTCTGGGTCTCGGGCTGCCTCTCTGGGGGTGAGTGAGTTCTCGCTCTAGTGCCTCCTCCAGGACAGCTGGTGGTCAAAAGAGCCTGGCTCCTCTGCCCCCTCCTCTCCCACCACGTGACATCTGTGCATGCCGGGCTCCCCTTCACCTTCCACCGAGAGTGGAGGCAGCCTGGGCACCCCCAGATGCAGGTGCGTGAACTTGAACTTTGCAGCCATTAGAATCATGAGCCGAATAATTAATTTACTTCTTTATAAATTACCCAGCCGTGGTGTTCACAGAGTAGACTCAGACGCTCTTTCCCACACTTGCCGTAGACGCGAACCCCACGAAGGCGGGAGTTTTGGCTCTTGTGTTCGCTGCCGTACCCCAAAAGGGTGCCCAGCACACAGTAGGGGCTAAACAAGGCTTTGTCGAATGAACGAGAGCACTGACCCTTCCGGGCCACCTACCAGACTGAGTGTCCCCACCCTGGGCATGAACACGGTGGCTTTATCAGGGCCAGGCCCCGGGCGGGGGAAACACTCAGTAAATGCTTGGGAAATGGAATCACTTCTTGGTCCAGCAGTGAAATTTCCTGTGACTCAGTAAATCACTTAAACTAATGAGGGAGTAACAATCCCAGAGGAACAGAAGTTTCAGCTATGCAGATTATTTCTGAGTTTTTAAAAAGTGACTCTTCAAAGAAATACGTCCCTGGAGGCTGCTGGTGCTCTACACAGGCTAACTTTCCACTCGCTTAAGTAGCTCATTTTGGCCCCCAGACAAGATTCAGTTGGTGGCTTTTTTTTTTTTTTACATAAATAACGTTTTTGTGTTATAAAAGTAAAATTTAGAAAATGTATAGAAGTAGACGGAATTAAGAAAAAAGAAATAACCCATCAGCCACAGACAGCCAGATTGTTGTTCATAATATACCATTGTATTTCTTTCGAGTCGTTTTTATATGTCCAGTTTTTATGTGATGATAAATTAATTTAAATGCAACTGGGTCGCCGCTTCCATGAAACAAAAATTTATCCCTAAGATGTTCCCGGGTTTCCGCGCAGTTTGAAGGCCCCAGAGGCAGCGGTGTGGGGGTGGGGAGCCCGGAGGAGCTCAGAGCGGGGGCTGGGAGGTGGAGGGACACGTGACCCAGGCAGTGTGAGGGACCAGGGGGCAGCAGGGCTGGGCAGGGCCACCCGGAACCCCAGGTCCCGACTGCCCACGTGGAGAGAGCAGGAGGCCCGCCTCACCACGATAAAACCGTTTCCTGGCCCCGACGCCCGGCTCATCTGCAACTTGCGGTTTTTCGATTCCCGGCCCTCGTGCGCGGCCTAGGTGGGAAAACGCGCAGCTCCCGGCGCCGAGGGAGCGGCTGGGCCTGGCGAGGCCGCGGTGGGCGCTATGGAGGGGAAACGGCACCTCCTCACGGCTGCGGCGCACGCAGCCAGGCCGACTCGGGCTTTGTGGTGGCTGCTGATGTCATTTCAGAGAAAGAGCTGGAAGCTGTTTTGTTTTTCAGGCCGCGTCTCCCAAACTGTCTTCTTCTTTTTTTTCTTTTTTTTTTTTTAAAAAAAAATTCAGATTCTATCTGAAAGCGGACGTTCCAAACCCCAAACCGCTAATCCAGGCTTGCCTGAAAGCCCCTTCCCTGGGCCGGTGCTGGCGCCGGGCGCTCGCTGTCGCAGACTGGGAAAGGCGGGGTCGCCCGGTTCAGCCCACCGCAGAGCTCCGAGAACCCGGCCGTGCCGGCCCATCGGGGGCCCAGGAGCCGGGCAGAGGGCAGGGAGGCCGGAGAGAGGGGCTGGGCCGGAGCATTCCTGGAGGGGCATTTATCTTGCGGAAGGCGGCCCTCGCTGTCCAAGAATGCCACAAGGGCGCGTTCCAGAATTCTATCTTCCGCGGGCGTGTGGGAGGCTCACCCTTGGCTGACACGCTGGGAACAGAGCAGATGATGTCGTCTGGGCTGGCACTCCCAGCCCTGGGTAAACAGCCCCGAGCGCGGTGGGAGATGGGAGAAGCTCCGCCTCCGTGGCTGGCGGCGCGCAAAGGGTTAACGACAGGCCGTCTCTCGGCCAGGAAGCCCCCGCAGACCCTCCTCGGTCCACCCAGTCCTCCGAACACTGGGAGGCTCATCATCAGGGGAGGACTGACATCGTCCCTTCTGACACATCCCTGTTGCCCTCCAAGTCCCCGAGCTCTGCTGTCTGGTGGCTGAAAACTCCGTGGTTGGCCATGAATTTGTAGGTAAAAATAGTTCTGAGTTGCCCGTTATCAAGGACCTATTGCGTGGCCACGTTCAGCGCTAGCGGCTTTCTGCGTGCCTCGGGTCAACAGTGGGGGGTGATGGATGGTGCTGACGAAGAGACTGAGGCTCAGAGAGGTCCAGGCAGGCAGCGGCGGAGCTGGGGCTTCCTCTGCTCTTGGGCCAGGCGGCCCTTAGGTGACGGCTGCTCTTGCGGGTTGCATGTGTCCCCCAGAAAGATTTGCTGACATTCAAACCCCTGGTCCCTGGTGACGTAGCCTCGTTTGGAAAAGGGGCTTACGTCGAGAAGACGAGGTCATCCTGGATTTGGAGCGGGCCCCGAGTTCAATGACGAGTGTCTCCACACAGAGCAGAGGGGCAGACGCAGACACGGGGTGAGGAAGACGGAGGGAGCGGCCGGGCAGGGTCCGTTCCTGAGTTCTTCTCTCGCAGGTCTGTGCCGGGCTGGGAGGACGCAGACGGCCACGCTGCAGCTCCGGGGGTCTCTCTCCCATCTCCCTGTTTCCTTATCTCTGTCTGTCTCTGTCTCTGTGTCTGTATCTCTGTCTCTCTCCATCTCTCTGTCTCTGTGTCTTTATCTCTGTCTCTCCATCTCTCTCTGTTTCTTTATCTCTGTCTCTCTCTCCATCTCTGTCTCTGTTTCTTTATCTCTGTCTCTCTCTCCATCTCTGTCTCTGTTTCTTTATCTCTGTCTCTCTCTCCATCTCTGTCTCTGTTTCTTTATCTCTGTCTCTCTCTCCATCTCTGTCTCTGTTTCTTTATCTTTGTCTCTCTGTCTCTCTCTCCATCTCTCTGTTTCTTTATCTCTGTCTCTCTCCATCTCTGTCTCTGTTTCTTTATCTCTGTCTCTCTGTCTTTATCTCTGTCTCTCTGTGTCTCTCTCCATCTCTCTGTCTCTGTTTCTTTATCTCTGTCTCTCTCCATCTCTCTGTCTCTCTGCATCTCTCTGTCTCTGTCTGTCCTCACGTGGGCTGCAGGGCTGCCTGGACAGCTCACGTGTCCCTTGCAGGTTCCTGGAGCAGCTGTCCCCAGAGATACACAAAGGCAGTGGCAACCTGGCCTTTCCCGACAAGCAGGGAGGTCGAGCTACACCTCGGCCACCACACCCTGCTCAGGACGCAGCCGCCAAGGGGGCCTGTGCACCAGCGGGATGGGGGGTGGGCTCCCCCTCCGTGGCAGGGTGGTCAGAAGGGGCTTCAGTCCTCCCGGGCTCTGAGTGCGAGGCCCCGCTCCACGCTCCACACCACGCCACCCAGCCTCCCCCTCTCAGGCCCTGGCTCTCCCAGCCCTGGAGTCTCCTGCGGGGGTCACACTGCGCAGCGTCCCCGAGGGGGCCGTGAGGATGCTCTTACCACCCAGAGGCCACCTGTCTGTACCTGGGTCCTCCCGTCCCCCCCAGCCACGTGGGCACACCGCACACCCCGCAGAGTTCGGCGGATTCCCGTGGTCCGAGTTCTTCCCGAGACAGGGCCGCGGAGCTGTCAGACTTCCCGGAGCAATCCTCGCTGAAGCTGGAGTGTATTTTGGGTGCTGGAAACACAAACCCCAGTGCCTGACCAGGTGTGACGGCGGACCCGTCCGTAATGGGATAAAATGCGCAGTCTGTGGGTTTCTACCGCACGTTTATATTTTTAACATTTACAACCAATAAATGTTGGCTCCAACATCAACATGAGAAAAGGAAGACCGTAAATCCTTCCTTTCCAGTAGTAAGGGAGTGGAATCCCAGCCCAGGGCCCTGGCTGCCACGTTTTAACAGCAACTGCTCGCGGAAAGCTACACGGGCCGGGCTCCGTGCAGGCCCCTCTCGCCCTGCCCTCGTGGGTCCTTCAACAGACCTCTTATTATTCGAATTTGAGAGAGAAAGGAACTGAGACTGAGAGAGGACCAGTGACCTGCTCAAGGTCACATGTTGGCGACAGGCAGAGGCAGGTCACGAATATCCCACATTATCATCTCCCTGTCACTAAAGCTCTTTCCTATGGGGCAGAACATTTCAAAGCATTAGTTCTCTCTGCAGTAGCTGATTGCAAGGCTGCACCTTTGAAAAAAGTATTTGTGACGTGAAACCAGGTGCTACTGGGCTGAGGGTTTTGGGCAAATTGGGAGCTGGAAGGTGAATTTATTTCGAAGCTCAGCCTTAGACCTGGGATAAGCAGAGAAATTTTTTTTTTTTTTTTTGAGACAGAGTCTCTGTTGCCCGGGCTAGAGTGTCATGATGTCAGCCTAGCTCACAGCAACCTCAAACTCCTGGGCTCAAGCGATCCTCCTGCCTCAGTCTCCCGAGTAGCTGGGACTACAGGCATGCGCCACCATGCCCGGCTAATTTTTTTCTATATATATTTTTAGCTGCCCAATTAATTTCTTTCTATTTATAGTAGAGACGGGGTCTCACTCTTGCTCAGGCTGGTTTCGAACTCCTGACCTTGAGAAATCTGCCCGCCTCGGCCTCCCAGAGTGCTAGGGTTACAGGCGTGAGCCACCGCGCAGAGAAATTGAATATCCACAGGCAAAACAGTGAACTCCAGGTAAGTGTCCTACCTTGCATAAAAGTTAGCTCAAAATAGGTAAGTGAACTTGAATATAAAACATGAAGTTATAAAAGTTTCGGGAGAAAAGGAAGGCATCTTTGGGACGTCGATATGGTGAAGAGGTCTTAGACTTGACACCAAAAGTGCAACCTATAAAAAATGGATAAATTCAACTTTATCAGAATTAAAAACTTGCTCTCCAGAGACACTTTTACAAGGATGAACAGAAGAGCCACAAAGTGAGTCACGTGAATTTTTTGTTTTTCTGGCTTGTACAAAAGTTATGCCTACACTCCACTATGGGGTATTAAGTGTGCGGTAGCATTGTGTCTAAAGATGCACATGCCTTAATCAAGATACTTTTTTTTTTTTTTTTTTTTGAGACAGAGTCTCGCTTTGTTGCCTGGGCTAGATTGAGTGCCCTGGCATCAGCCTAGCTCACAGCAACCTCAAACTCCCGGGCTCAAGCAATCCTGCTGCCTCAGCCTTCCGAGTAGCTGGGACTACAGGCGTGCGCCACCATGCCTGGCTAATTTTTTTCTATATATATTAGTTGGCCAATTAATTTATTTCTATTTATAGTAGAGACGGGGTCTCGCTCTTGCTCAGGCTGGTTTCGAACTCTTGACCTCGAGCAATCCGCCCGCCTCAGCCTCTCAGAGAGCTAGGATTACAGGCGTGAGCCACCACGCCCGGCCAATCAAGATACTTTATTGCTAAAAGATGCTAACGGTCATCTGGGCCTTCAGCAAGTCACAGTCTCTTTGCTGGTGGAGAGTGGTTGCTATGGCGATTTCTTAAAGTAAGACGATGAAGTCTGCCACGTTGGTGGACTCTTCCTTTCGCTAACGATGTCTCTGTAGCAGGTGATGCCGTTTGATATAGCGTTCTACCCACGGCGGAGCTGCTTTCAAAATCAGAGTCAGTCTGGCCTGTTGCCGGCGATATGTTCACCTCCCCCCACGAATCACAAATGTTCTCAGCACGCACGGCATTTGCGATGAGGTTCACTATTATTGATACATGGGCCTAGTTAGTGGCGCCCAAAGCAATTACGACAGCGACATCAGAGATCCGTGATTACAGCCGGGGAAGGTGCTGGTTCCCAGCCAAGAACGCTGTGGCTCCGCGTCCGGGCCACGGCCGGAGCTCAGCAGCTGCTCACGGGGCCGTTCTGTGGCCTGTGCGTGGACCCACTATCACCTCCGTGATGCACACTTTTTTTTTTTCCAATTCAAGTTGTGACTCTTCCGAAAGCAGACCCGCATATTACACTGGTGTCTCCAGGCCGTGGAGCCGTGGACGTTCAGAGCTAATTTACGCAGTCTGCTCTTGGCCTGGCAGTAGCCACAGCCGCTGTGACCATCTGCGTGGCTGCAACCTTGTTTTCAGAGCGCTGCCCGGAGAGGCAGTTTTATAAAAATTGTAGAAAGCGCACTGTGCTCTCCGCCACATGTACTTCCTTTTGGTCTCGACGCATCCAGTCCTGGCAGCCCCTGTAAGCATCTGCTCTGTTGCTGTTTTCCCTCTTCCCCTTTCACGCCGGGGACCTCGGCGGGCCAGTGAGCCGCGACTGGGAACGCGTTCAGAGACCATGAGAGCAGGAAGCGCCGTGAAATCCAGAGAAACCGTGAACCGGGCGGGGGGAGGGTGGTTGGAAAACACGTTATGAAAGGCCTTTTCAGGCCGTTTCTTTCAGGAGGAGTTTGTTTTTGGATTAAAGGAGTTTATTCAGGTATTCACAAACACCCAGCCTCTCTGCCCCGGCCGGCCGGGATGTGGAAACCCCTCAGTCAGAACCAATTGCCGCAGAGGGGACTGGAGCGTCCTGGCTGGGGAATACAGGATGAAAGGGGCGTAATTAGGTGACACGCCTTCGGGGGAGATGAAAGGCCCAAAACATCCTCCAAAACGTAGGCAAAAAAAAAAAAAAAATGCCCTGAAATCACTACTTTCTTTATTTTGGAAGTGGCCGTTCCAATAAAAGCGTAGGTGTCAAAGCCATGGCAAGTAGCAAGGCCTGGGACTGGGTTTCTTTCCTCCCGTCTCCTTGCTGGGGGAAGAGAGACGATGGAGTGCTGCTCCGTCTCCTTGCACTCCCAGCACACGGTGCAAATGCCTCGCTCCGTATCCAGGACCCCGGGCTAAGCAGACGGATGCTTTGAAGCTTCCAGCCCGGGCAGGGCGAGAGGCTGAGTCGGGTTTGAAACCTCCCCCTGCCTGTCAGATTCTTCTGCGTCCCCTCAGTTTGCACTCTGGGCTCCTCTGGTTACAGAATGGCACCTTCCCTCTGCGCTCAGACCCGGCATGGCACAGCAGCTCCTATGGCCTCTGTGATTCGGTGCAGGAGATGGGCAAGTTTTGATGAGCCAGAGAGTTTTATAGCTTGGGGCGTTGATCGACCTGTTCCACCCCAACGTTCGTGTCCAAGTCAGAAAACGGAGCCCCAGGGAGGTTGGGCTACAGCCAAGATAGAGATTTGGGGTCATTTCGACCCCCAGGTACATGATTCTTCCACCGTTTCAAGCTACTCCTTTCCAATTTCCCCTCATTTCTAATTCTTTGATGGACACTGGGCGGATGGGTTCGCAGCACTCATTAACACATATTTAAATAATTATGGAAAAATCCGCATTTTATGCGTCTTTAAGCACTTTGACCTCTGGGTTTCTGCAGCTGGGTCTTGACGGAGCTTCAGATATTTGGCACCTTTTAATGCTTGGGCTCTGACGGCCGCCTTCGCCCCTGTGGTCTCCGAGTGGCCGCACAACACACCTGGCTTGTTGAGCTCAGAGTCTCCGGACGCCCGCGCAAACACTCGGCTTTTTCTTCCTCCCTGCCCCAGCGCCCGCCCGCCTTTCCTGGCTGCGCCCGGCATGCGGAATGAAAGAGCCATTGAAGGGCCACGTGGACGACGCCACTGAATAAGGGTTCCTCTGGGCTGGCGGGATTTTTCCAGCTCAGACCGGGGCTGGGTGGAGGGGATGGCAGGGCGGCGGGTGTGGCTTGCAGCAGGGGACTGTGTACATGTGTGGATGGCATGTGTGCAGAAATGGAATCTCATGGTTTTATAGCACGCTTCTGAGGCTGTGTATGCCACGCTCATTTTTCCTTGTGCAAACATGCAGAGCTAGTGGCACAGTGGTCGGTTGACTTTAAACCACGTGTCTGCTGATGGGCATGCAGGTTGTCACTTGTTTGCTTGATTTATTTAATCTCGCTGTTAACCGACAGCATCCGATAGATACCTTTGTATCCAGACCTTTTCAGTCTCGTCTGAATATTTGCTTGGGCCACGTGCTGCAGGGAGAGCGAACGGTGAGATGTTCTGAATGTCAGCCGCAAAACTCTCTGGATGGCGTCGAAGACAGACGCGCCTCCTGACACCGGCGGCAGCTTTGTGGCCGAGAGGCTTGGCGGTGGTGGAGGGCGCTCCTTCGACCCTCGAGTTCCTCTTCTGCAAAACAGGAGTCCAGTCTGCCTTCCGGGCCAAGGGGCGGCTGGCTGGGGGGGGTCTCAGATACTTGTAGGTGTGGGCGTCTGTGAAGACCTGTCACCGCCCAGTGGTGGTGGCTATTATTGAGATTGTCACACACGTTCTGCCTCATTCCGAGTGAGCACCCAGGTGGCTTCCCGGGGCACCCAGAGTCCCTAGTGCGTCGCAGCAAACACAGCTAGTTTCTGGCACAAATAGCAGGGCCACGTCTTTCCTAAACTACGGCCTCAGTAGTGGCAGACAGGAGAGAGGGCCAAGAGCTTTAACCACTTCAGTACAGCGTTGACTGTAGTCGACGGCCACAGATGAACGCGAGCGTCGACTTTAGCCGACAGCCGTGATGTGAAGGCGCACAGCCGAGCGTCGACGTTAGCCGACAGCCAAAAGCTTTTGCTTTTATCTCTGCAGTTGCAGTGTGTACGTTCAGCTAATAAGTTACTACGAATCTGTGACCTTTTAACAAGCCCTTAGTAGGGGTTATTATAGTTATTTTCCTAAAGCTGCCTGTAAAGTGAAACAAGCTTTCAGTGCTTTCAAGCTTTCCTCATCACACAAGAGCAAAACGGAGTCGTCGTCACTGCACAGCACAAGCTACCGTGCAGACTGTGCGCGCCGGCTGTGGGCGAGGTTTCGCGGCCGGTGAGCGCGGCACCCAAGTGCTTAAAATGATGATCCAGGAGAGGACGACCAGCCGGTTTGGAGGATGGAGGTTGTGAAAACCCTCTGACACAAAACCACAGCAAGGTCCAGGTCACGCCCACTGGGACGGCTGCTATGACACAAGGCGGGAAGTAACGCGTGTTGGCGAGGATGTAGGTACAGCGGAGCCCGTGTGCGCTCGCTGGGGGCGGGAACGTGGCATGGCGCAGTCGCGGCGGAAAACAGCCTGGAGACTCCCCCCAAATTAAACAAGTCACCACATGGCCCAGCAGAGCCACCCCTGGGTCTCCAGGGGCTGTGGCACGCCGTGTCCACAGCGCCACCGTTCACGGCAACCAAAACGTGGACGCAGCCGTGTCCGTCCACAGGTGAGTGGATAAACTAAACGTGGTCTGCCCACATGGGAAGCTGGGTCAGCCTGACAAGGGAAGCAAACGCTGGCACGTGCCCCAGCGCGGACGGCTCGTGAGGACGCTGCCTGGGGAGAAACTGGCCGGCGTGGAAGGGCCGGTGTTGCCTGACTCCGAGTGCCTGGGGTCCCTGGGGTCGTCACATCCGCAGAGACAGAAAGTGGAACCGGGGGGCTCCAGGGGCCTCATGGGGACAGAGTTTCAGTTCAGGAAGAGGAGATTGATGATGGTGATGGGTGAACAGTGATGTGAATAAATGGTTAAACTGGGGAATATTGGGGACATTTTATGGCAATTTCGAAAAGGTCTGAGAGTCAGTAGCACCTGCGTGGGTGTCGCCCAGCACTGGGGTGGGGTGAGTGGGGGCTGCAGCCCCTGCTGAGGGCAGTGATGAAAGGGACACATGAAGAGAAGGCACAGGTGCGGGTGACAGCGGGAAGCCCCGCCCCTGCCCCTCCCCCCCAGTCTGCACTCCCAGGTGCCGTCTTCAGAGAGCCTAGGGGTCACCCAGGGGACAGGCCCCTCCACAGAGAGGCCTGGGCTGCCAAGGTGTCACCCCTCAAAGACTGCTGGGGAGATAAGAGCTCAGCAGAAGTGTGACTTCAGTGTCATCTGAGCACTGCCAGCTCAGACGCACTTCAAAGGCCGGCGGGGAGGAGCTGGAAGGGCACAGGTGGGGGAAGCTGCTCGGGTTTTATGGGACGGTGGCTGCCACCCTGCAGGCCCCAAGAAAGTCAGAGAGCCAGAGGGCCCCCAGCAGCTCACTGAGCTGAGTGGGTGGGGCCACGGGACACCGGCTCCTAGCAACCCCATGGGCAGGACCCAGGGGCGCTGCTGCTGCTGCTGCTGCTGCGGCCACCGCAGGGCCTCAGACATGAGGGTGAAGGAGCTAGACTTCAGGCAGCCCCCATGGAATTCCACTCGCACCCCAGGAAACCAGGAGCCAAAATCCCCCAGGCCTCGGCAACTCCTGTTCCAGGTAGGACAAACCCCTCAGCGTCCCCGAGAGTCCCCTGTGCGACCGAACGCATGCAACGCCGTCAGTCTCATGGCAACAGAGAGCAGGGCTCCTCCCACTGTAGGGTCTGCATTTTAAAAAATGCCACTTTGGAAACAAACTTTCAGGGCTCAGAAGGTGCCAGGCGCTTCACGGACCCGAGTCCCGAAGTCTGAGCCACGCGCCTCGGCCACCTGGTATGTGTGGTGGCCACAGGGGTGCTCTGCCCAGTGGCCTTTGTAACTGCTGCCTGGGCCATCAGGAATGCTCTCCCTCTAGAACTCTGTGTGGCTGCCTCCTTCCTGTCATTCAGATCTGGGCTCAGGTGGTGCCCTCCGCCAGAGGCCTGGCGGGTCACCCTTACACGAAGAAGCACAGGGTCTCCCCGAAAGGAAGCGCCTTCCGTCCCACACCTCCAGGTTTGCTCGGCATGTTTATTTCTGTCCACGGCACTTGTCACTACCGGAAATACATTATTTGCTTATCTTGCCACAAGTCGGTTTTCTGTCTCCCGTGTTAGACTGTCAGCCCCATGAAGGCGGGGAGTTGGCTGCACCCCTGCAGGACACAGTGTTGGGGGGGGCACTTCTGTATTCCCAGTGGATGCCCGGAGCGCTACTGCACACAAGCTTGGCGAGCATCCGTGGAGTAAGCAAGCGAACGAGCAAGACCGATCACATGCGTGCACGCCACAGCCCGGCTCTGTGTTCGATTACACGCAGACGCGCACACAGGCGCAGCGGCTCCAGTTCACAGCCCCAGTGGAAGGTGGTCCCCCGTCTCCTTATTCATGTCTTCTGGGGTTTCCACAGTGCGTGTGCGCCGCTCCTCATTTCTTCTCCGAGGGCAATTTTATCTGACAACAGGCAGCGTTGAGAGGAGCTGTCAGGCTGAGCTTTCTGGGGCTCCACGTGTGGCCTCACTGTCCGGGTTGGGCCACATCCAAGAGGAGGGCCACGTGCAGGACAGGGGGCTCTGGATGGTGGGGGAGGGAGAGTGGCATGCTTGGCGAGGGTTCTGGGCCGGGGCTGCTTATCGAGGCTCAGCGGTTTGTGCAGCCCACAGGCCCCAATGCCGGTGGGGCCTTCAGAGAGTCCAGCTTGAACTGCTGTTATAAAAGCGAGGCTTGGCTGGGCGCGGTGGCTCACGCCTGTGATCCTAGCACACTGAGAGACTAAGGTGGGAGGATCACTTGAGCTCAGGAGTTCAGGAAACCAGCCTAAGCAAGAGTGATACCCTGTCTCCACTAAAAAAAAAAAAAAAAAAAAAAATAGAAGGAAATTAGCGGGACAACTAAAACTATATAGAAAAAAATTGCCGGGCATGGTGGGACACACCTGTAGTCCCAGCTACTCGGGAGGCTGAGGCAGGAGGATCGCTTGAGCCCAGGAGTTTGAGGTTGCTGTGAGCTAGGCTAACGCCACTGCATTCTAACCTGGGCAACAGAGTGAGACTCTGTCACAAAAACAAAAACAAAAACAAAAAAAAAGCGAGGCTAACTAGATCTCAAAGTGAAGACAGGGACTCCCCACCTGGAGTCTTTCTTGAATGGCGGGTGTTCTGGGTCACCTGGGACACTGCCGCCAATCACGTCAACGGCTTTACCATGAGCAGAGTGAGCCCCACGGCCAGGGGCCTGGGCCGAAGATGGAGAAGCAACGGCTGCTTCCGGGCAGGTGGGGACAGTAAACCTGGGGACAGGTGGGGCCCAGGAGCTCCCATTCCTGGGGTCAGATCCGCAAGGCTGGTTTGGGGACAGCTTCCAGAGGTTGAGCTCTCAGGCAACCCACGCGTAGCCAGCCATTCCCCACTTACGTTGAAGGTAGTCTGCTCCACACCCACCAAACGCAAGTCTCTCTTGTGTTTCCGCTTTCAAAGGATCCAGTGCTTTTATTCGAGGGCCAGCCGACGGTTCAGGTTTCGTAGGAGTCGGAATTCTCGCATTCTAGAGCTTTGAGGACGTCAGAAGGCCATGTGGTTGGGGGTGGTCTCCCCCCCGACCCAAACCGACCATTACACTCGTCTCAAGGCCAGGAAAGACCCTCCAGGCAGGTGACCAGGGCTCTTCCTCTGAGCTGCCTCATCAGCAATTGGGGCAAAATAATAAGGCCCGTGTCAGGAGGTCGCTGTGAGAGTAAACAAGATACGCGTGTAACGTTCTTAGTGTTGTGCCAGGCACTTTGTAAACACTCAGTAAATGGCAGTATTATTGTCGCCCTCCTCTGCCATGCACAGTGTTCCCTTTGTTTCCACGTCTCCCCTTTCCAATCGACCAAGGCCGCAGTTGGCTCCTAAACAAAACCTTCCTTCCTGGAGTCCCCCACGGGCCAGGCGCAGAGCCGGGAGCTCGACCCAGACTGGCGGGAACGGGCTCTCACCTTCCGCAGGGGCGAGGCCCAGGCACCTGGGACAGCCAGGTGGAGCGGGCGGCGCCGCGAAGCCACGCCCTCTAGTGGAAGGAGGAGGCCTCTGACCTCAGGTGTGCAGGGAGACAGGTGAATGGGGATGTTCTGCAAAACAGGTGAGTTTTCATACTATCTATTCAATTCTCCTGAAACATATCCAGTATAATAATAATAATCAGAATCAGAGTCACAGGCAGTGCAGACAGAAAAGTGTGTCTCGGGGATTCACCTCTGCGATGCGTTTTTCCTGCCTCCCGTTTTAAGCGTGTACCAACAGCAACAAACACGGTGAGGGAGGCTGGCCACTAACGGGGACGGGGTTTTATTCTGGGTTGATAAAAATGTTCTAAAATTGGCTGTGCTGATGGTTTCCCAATTATCTGAATACGTTAAAAACCACTGAATTCGACACTTTAAATGGGTGACTCACATGATATGCAAGTGATAGCTCAATAAAGCCGTTTTTTAAAAGTTGATTTAAAAAGTGTTTCATTATTTTTAGACATTTCCCCAAATACATTACCAAAAACAGAAGACACGCATAAAAATATTTTCAAATCATTTTTTTGAATTATTTGAGTTTCAGATGCATTCTGCTGTTTTTGTCTCTTCAGAGGAAAAGTTTACCCAGGGAATCGATGGAAGCTTCCGGTTGAGTCGGGGAGACCAGACTGATTCTTAAAACCAACTGAGACAAAAAAGGAAGAAGACAGCTCAACATAAGGGGCTGAATTCTTTGTTCAATGAGTCCAAAGGAGGAGGATATTGTTGAAGGTTCACACAATCCAGGAGGGCTTCGTGAAGGAGGGAACTGAGCTGGAGCCCCCAGGCTTAATGACAACAAGAAATAGCTCTAATGATGGCGACAGCCATCCGCACTGGGCATGGCAGCGTGCTAGACCCTCCAGTCCCTACATGCCATAGTTCTCCGGAAGACAAGAGCATCACTCGGGGAGAAGAATGCCCACGCCACCCTCGCCTGGCCGACTCCAGCCAGAAGCCAGAGAGCAGGGGCCAACAAGAGTCTACACGGTCCTCTCCCAGGGCAGGAGGGAGGGGAAGAGAGGCAGGTGGCCCAGAGGACCGAGCCTGCTGAGATGTGCAGCACCTCATGGGGGGCTTTGGGTGGGCTGGAGAGGACCACAAGCTGGGGCTGGCCAGAGAGGAGGGGCTGCAGAGGACAGTACTGGGTCCCTGAGCTGCCCTAAGCTTATAAGTGGCAGAGGTATCACTCATGTCATTGGCATGTGCTGGGCTCTTATTTAAGTTCTTTAGAGCCTCACGGCCCAAAGTGTGGTCCTCAGACCTCACCCGGGAGCTGGTAGAAATGCAGAGTCTCAGGCCCCACCGGGAACCCCTGACCCAGAACCTGCATCTCACCTGGAGCCCAGGTGACTCAGACGCAGGGAGCAGGGCAAGGCGGCAAGTCTCCTTCTGGATTTGGGGACCTGGAGGTGGTGAGTGGCTGGGAGCAAGTGGGTTTAGGGCAGGTGTCCTCAAACTTTTTAAACAGGGGACCAGTTCACTGTCCCTCAGACCGTTGGGGAGTGCGCACTGCGGGCCTGGGACAAGTCGGCTGCTAAGCAGGACAGGCAGCGGCGGCAAAAACACCTGGCGGGCCGGATAAATGTCCTAGGCAGGTCACATGTGGCCTGAGGGCTGTAGTTTGAGGACGCCTGGTTTAGGGTTTGAATGTGGGACTGTCCACCCTTGCTGCAGGGTGACGTTGTGCCCAGAGTAGGAAATCGCGGCTGCTGCTTCCCTTCCTTCCCCCGGGACAGATGCCACACTCAGCGACAGCTCTGTCTGTCCCTGTAGCCCCCAGGGATGGCCCCACAAGGCTGCTTCCACACCAGACGCCCTGCCTCCATATTTTTGTCCCCTCTGACCTGGCAAGTGAGATGACACTCAGTCACCAGAGGTATATACAAGATCGCCCACTTGTCATTTTTGGCAAAAATATTGACATAAGATCCATTAACAGAACACCATGCCTGTCTTATTCAGGATCACGTACACCTGTATGCCCATATGATGCCATGGCCACCTAGCAAGGAGCTCAGCGTGGAAGTCTCAGTCACGGCAGACGGAAACGCTATGACACCTTTGTCATGTGCGCCCCGAAGGGGCACCCTGTGCCCTGCAGGCCCCGTGGGCAGAGCTGTCTCTGCGTGTCCTCCGGGAGGAAGGGCCCAGGTGCCCCTGCGCTGGGCCTGGAAGGGCGGGCCCGAGAGACAGAAGCTCGAGACAGCGAGGTCGAAAGTCAGCCCAGACAGAGAACAAAGCCACCAGCACTGGGGCAGGGAGTTGAGCTGTGCGCTCAGAGTCTGTGAGCTTGTCCGTCAGGGGTGTGTGTTTAAGTCTGACTGACGATGTGGGAAGCAGTGGTTGTGTTCTCTTTAGTGCCCAGGCACGCTTGAATAATTATTCTGACTTTATTTAAAAAAAATTTTTTTTTGAGACACAGTTTTAGTCCATTGCCAGGGCTAGAGTGCCGTGGCATCAGCCTAGCTCACAGCAACCTCCAACTCCTGGGCTCAAGCGATCCTCCTGCCTCAGCCTCCCTAGTGGCTGGGACTACAGGCAAGCACCACCATGCCTGGCTAATTTTTTTCTATATATTGTTAGCTGTCCAGCTAATTTTTCTCTTTTTAGTAGAGATGGGGTCTGGCTCTTGCTCAGGCTGGTCTCGGACTCCCGAGCCCAAACAATCCACCTGCCTTGGCCTCCCAGAGTGCGAGGATTACAGGCGTGAGCCACCGCGCCCGGCCTATTCTTATTTTTGAAGCCCCTAAGAGCTAAGTCAAACAGAAATGACAATGACGACAACCACACGAATTTGCAATGATTTTGGAAGTCAGTGGACAGGTGCATGTGAGCTGTTCCCCTTTTCTCAGCGCTCCATGCTGGAGGTGGACGCCTCAGCCGCCTGCATTTCCAGCAGACGCGCTGTAGAGACAGGCGCAGAGCCAGCTCTGGGGCCGTGCCGACATGGCTTTGGGCAAACTGGAGGAGACTGAAAGAAGTGGTTGTTCTGCTTCACGGCGGCTCCGCATAATGAAGACGGCCCCACCGCTGGTAGAACTGGAACGTCCAGGTAGCTGCAGGCCCTGAGAACCGACCTTGGGAAAATGCAGCAGAGGAACCTCGCGTTGCATCTGATTGGATCGTGCCCAGTGCCCACGCAGTGTGGACACGAGCTGGAGGTGTGTACACAGCAGTGTCACGTGCCGGGGAGGAGCCACCACGTCGCGTCCAGATAACGGACACCTGGTGCATCACACAGGCGCTCCGCGTGCCCCGCGCTCCCAGTGAGGGCCCCTGCCTCAAGTGGAGGGCACAGCGACCTTAGGGCAGCGCCTGGCACCAGGAAATGCTCTCGACAGGTGGTTATTGGTGACACGATAACACCCCCACGTGATCTATTTTCAGTAGAGGTCTATTTAGCAGAGATCTATTTTTAGTAGAGACGGGGGTCTTGCTCTTGCTCAGGCTGGTCTCGAACTCCTGGCCTCAAGCGATCCTCCTGCCTCGGCCTCCCAGAGTGCTGGGATTACAGGTGTGAGGCACTACCTGGGGCCTCTTTTACAAGGGCACTAATCCCAGTCATGGAAATTAGGAAATGCTACTACAGGCGGTCATCGGGGCTACGGTAACACCCCCACGTGACCGTCAAGATGGCACCAGTGCATCTCCCAAGAAATGTGCTACAATTGTATCACGCGATGTGTTTCGTGCTCAGGGAGGGGAGAAGGGCCACGTTTGGGAAATATTTCACCCATGACCACTGTGCTGTACACGTGAAATCATGTTTTGAAGCTGAAGGGCCCCATTATACTCTTAAGCGTATACCCTGCATCTTTGCATGCATCGTGTCATTAGATGTGATAAAAAAATCAGCGTTTTCACATTCTCCAAGCTGTCATCACGTGCAGGGCGTATCAGCTATTCCTGGCCCAAAGCCAACATCAATGCCGTCGTGGAGGGAGGGGCGCCTGACGCTCTCAAACCATTTAAACCTCGAGGCTTGGAGCAGGTGGGGAGAACCGTGCGGGAAGGACGGGCGGCAGGGGCAGCCTCTTCGGGCTGAGTCCTCGATGGGCACGTGGTGTCTCCCCACCGCTGTTCCAGTTCTTAAATTAGTTGTTGCTTCCCCACAGGTATGCAGGTGTGCCTTGGTCAGCTCACACCCTCTTTATTATTTTTATTTTTTGACACGATTTCAGATGTACGGAAGAGGAACACAAAACACTCTCAACGTGGTCGTATTACCAGGTGGGGCATTTGGGAGGTGATGAGGCCATGAGGGTGGAGCCCTCAAGACTGGGATTAGTGCCCTTGTAAAAGAGGCCCCAGGTGGTGGCTTACACCTGTAATCCCAGCACTCTGGGAGGCCGAGGCCGGAGGATTGCTTGAGGTCAGGAGTTCGAGACCAGCCTGAGCAAGAGCGAGACCTCCCCCACCACCTTGTCTCTACTAAAATTAGAAAAATTAGCTAGGCACGGTGGTATGCACCTGTAGTCCCAGCTACTCAGGAGGCTGAGGCAGGAGGATCACTTGAGCCCAGGAATTTGAGGTTGCTGTGAGCTAGGCTGATGCCACTGTACTGTAGCCCAGGGCAACAGAGGGAGACTTTGAGGAAGGGAAGGAAGAGGGGGGAAGGAGAAGGGGAAGGAGAAGGGGAAGGGGAAGGGAAGGGAAAGGAAGGGAAGGGAAGGGAAGGGAGAAAGAAAATGGTCCTAAGACCCGGTTGTGGCATCCTCAGCTGCACCGTCTGGACACGGCAGGGACTAAGGGTCTGGTCACACAGGGTCAGGCTGCCGGGAGGCTGAGGCTTGGTTCCCTCAGCCTTACCAGCCGTGCGCCACCCTAGGCGGGCTCCTTCCCTTCCCCAAGCCTTAGTTTCCCCATTGGAAAGTGGGGATCACAACAGCTCCCTCCTGACTGGTGTGTGTGTGTGTGTGTCGTGGGGGGTTGAGTGGAAGGGAGAGATGGGATCAAGCACACGACAGACAGGAGCCTGTGCCCGACCCCGACCCTATCTCACGTCCAGACTCTGAGGCCTCCTGGCAGCCCTCGTCGCAGGTCCTGCTGTGCCCTCCCGCTTTATAGCGCCCACGAGAGGCGTGCCTGCTGTGTACGGACACCCAAAGCCCAAGCCTCCTCTACACACACCTGGAGAGAAATCTCTTCGCCCGCCCTGGCCTGGGTCCCACCGGCTGGTTACAGAAACCTCCAGGGGGAGCCGGAAGATTTGGCCCGCGGGGCGGAGCCTGCCCTTCCCGCGTCCTGGAGAAACAGGTATTTCACGCTGTTTGCACATGGGAGCCGCCAAGGATCCCCCGCCTGTCTGCCCAGGCTGTTGGGCAATTCCACAAATTGGCTTTTACTGGCAAGGGAGGTGGGCGGATGTGGGCAGTGGAACATTCTGGTAGGCCACAGAGGCAGAACGGCACGGTGGTTGGTGACTGCTGCGCTCTGAGCAGATGCCTGTTTCGACTGCGGACCTGGACGGACACATTCGGCCTCGGCTGTGTGTTAGGCGCCTACTGTGTGCTGACAGCACAACACTGAGCGGAGTCCATGGCTTCACGGAAGGTTCCGACCAGTGGGAAAGGGGGAAGCCCGCACACTTTAGCAAAGACGTAGGCGCCTAATTCGCTCCCTCCTCCTGGCTAGTTTCTCATGGCTGAGAAATGAGTAAGTGAATGAGCAAATTTTAAAAATAGGGATGTCTGTCTGTCTCAAGAGGAGGGTGGGAGTTTCATTCACAGGGGCGGTTCCTGCTGGCTGCAACGCAAAGCTTCCCGGAAGGCGGAGTGTTCGGGGGTGGGGTTGCGCTTCTCGCCCCTCCCTGCCTCTGCCGGAGCCCAGGCAGCTGGACCCGCGGCAAGACGATGGCCGTGGCTCACCTGCCCAGGTGAGTGTGCCGAGTGACGGGGGAGGCGGCCGGAGGAGAAGGCAGGGGGCCCAGCTCGGCTCTAGGACATTGAAGCAAGTGAGTTCTGCGTTCGAGTCAGCTGTCACCACTCGGAATAGCCACACAACTCCCCCCCTGTTTATTGGGAGGGGAGAGTTGGGGGGTCGGTCGGAGAGAAGGCCGGGACAGGAAGGGTGAGTCCTCACGACGCCGTCCCCCTTGGGGAGCAGAACGGACGTGCCCTTCCCTCTGGGCAGACACAGGGCCCCAAGAGCGCCAACGCCATGGGCTCCTCCTTGTCCCCAAGGAAGACACACTGGATCCCAGACCCAAAGCACAGGGAGATGTTGGCCGGGCGGAGGTGACCGGCATTTTGTCACAGGGGGAAGAAATGTGTCTCTGGGCCCCAGCAGCTGGGAGCTGACACCAGCCAGCCGAGCTCACACCCGGGTTTGGGGCCAAGATCGGGCCCTGCCCCGTGCTCCGACAGGGCCGCTTGCATTCTTCCTCCTGGACCTTTCTCTCGTCCCCTGGAGCGGTGAACACTCCTCGGACGCCACCGTGCACTCGCGTGGCCTGGGGATCCCGCTAAGGGCCGGGCTCCCACTCAGCCAGTCCCGGGCCCCGAGCCCCCACGTGTCTAGCACGGCTCCCCGGGGATGCGCCGGTGCGGGGTCACGGGCCACACTTTGGAGGGCGAGGCGCTAGGGCTGCGCTTCATCAGAGTTTCCATCCACTCTGGTCCCCTCACCCGGAACGAGCGTGGCCCGTCGTGAGCACCTCACAGATACTCGGGGAACAATGGAGCCTCCACAGCTATTCCCAGTTTCCCTGGAATCTTTTCAATGGCCCTGTGCTAGCTCCGGAGCTCTCGGCCGGGAAGAACAAGGCACAAAGGCACCGCACCGCCGTGATGGAGGCCAGACGGGTGGGCAGACGCTGGCCCCTTCCTCTGCAACGCTCCACCTCGTCACTCACACACTGTTCTACTCACGTGTAACCCAAAACCTCAGGTTGCCACACCAGCCCCCCTGCAGCCCCCAAATGAGGGCAATTGGGCTGCAGTGACCCCGTGCCCTCCCCCCACCCCCCGCGCGCACCGGCGGGGCTACCGTTAGGGCCTCCCAACGCCGAGCCCCCAGCCCGGGACCCGCGGTGGGCTCTGTTTATTATTGCAGAGAAGCAATTTCCAAGGGGCCGAAACACTTGTTAAAATTAAGGTAAAGAATGTAAACCACAGCCAGGCCCTGTCACCTGATGCTTCCAGAGCCTCTTGCTTCTGGGGCTCCCTCCTGTGGGCCCCCGATGAGCTCGGGTGGAAAGCAAGCCCGGCGCCCAGCGGACGGGACAGAGCAGGGACCGAGGAGGGTGCCCACGGCTCTGGATTTGCACAGCTGTCCGGGGGCCGCAGGCACCTGCTGGGCTCGTGCAAAATGGGCGGCTTGGGAAGGTTGAAGAAATCCAGTCCGGTGGACTTGACAAATGATTAGAGGAGGGGAAAGAGAGTCCGCAGAACCGCTGGCATTAAGGGGCCGGCCGCTGCCCGCAGCGGGCTCTGCCTCACAGCACAGCGACGTAAACATTCCACTGGCCCCCTCTTGCCACCCTGGGGTCTGCGCTGCGTCAGCGGGACAGGATGAAGCGTTCTGACAGCTCTAAATACCGGCAGGCAGAGCCCCTTCCAGGAAAACCACTGGGGGGCTGCGGCCCGCACAGAACGCCGTTTCTGTTTCCAAGGAATTGCCGCGTCCAAGCCGCTTGTTATTTTCTGCAAACGCTCCCTCCCCACTTTTTGTTAAAATACGGGGAGGAGGGCTATGCAGGGGCATTCGCCTAAAAGCGCTTTAACGTGGCATTGGCTGCAGCTGGGGGGTGGGACTGGGGACTGGGGACTGGGAGGGCCTGGGAGGGGACTGGTAGGGCCAAGGTGCTGTGGCGTCAGGGTGGGGCTCCCAGCCAGGCCCACCTGGGACGAGGGCACCTTCCCAGAGGCCTTTTCCAGCTTCCTCTGGAGATCAGATTAGCAAAAGGGGAGAATGATGGATTTTGATAGAACATTAATGCATCCAAACTTTTTTCCAGGTTGGGCGCGGTGGCTCACGCCTGTAATCCTAGCACTCTGGGAGGCCGAGGCAGGCAGATTGCTCAAGGTCAGGAGTTCGAGACCAGCCTGAGCGAGAGTGATACCCTGTCTCTACTAAAAATAGAAAGAAATTAATTGGCCTACTAAATATATATAGAAACAATTAGCCGGACATGGTGGTGCATGCCTGTAGTCCCAGTTACTTGGGAGGCTGAGGCAGGAGGATCGCTTGAGCCCAGGAGTTTGAGGTTGCTGTGAGCTAGGCTGACGCCACAGCACTCTAGCCTGGGCAACAGAGTGAGACTCTGTCTCAAAAAAAAGAAAGAAAACAACAAACTTTTTCCAAAGCAGGTTCAGATTCAAGCTCAGGAGACATTTCTGACAGTTTTTAGCACCCAGCTCGGTGGTGCCGGAAGGCAGGTCACGCTCCACAGTGATTTTCAGGTGTCGGAGGAGAAGAAACCTGGATTTCAGGGTCTGGGTTCAGAGCCCGGATCGCCTGCTGTTTGGGAGCCAAATAGCGGCATCGGGCAGACCCCAGTGTGAGGGAATCGGTCTGTGGGGACGTCTTTCTTTTCGCAGAGGAGCCAGGTCAAAATGCAGTGGTGCAGAGGCCTGGCCGATGTTCACAGGTGACACGCAAGAGGTGGTGGTGAGATGCTAGAACTTTGGCAGAGGAGGGGCGGTCGCAGGCAGGTAACGGGGCTGTGTCGAGCCCGACCGGGCCTCAGAACCCGCCTCTGCGCAGGGGCAGACGAGGCAGCGTGAGGGGTTCAGCCCCAGGAGCTGGTTGTGTTGACAAGCTGAGATCGGCAAAGACCGTTGACCTGAAGTTAGAAACACAGAGACCTGGCCTGCAAGCAAGGATTCAGGACCACGGAAGGTTCCTCTCCGGCCCTGGAGTCGTCCAAGTCATCAGCTATTTGGAGATGCCCCCACCCGGGGGGGGGCATTCCTCGGGGACATTGGAAGGGCCGGAGGAGCTGGGGGAGGGCCTGGGAAGAAATATCACAGTGGTTGGTGGGGGGGGCCTGTCTGGCCCTTCCGCACGGCGAAAACAAATCAGCCCGTGTCTCGGAACTCGCTGTTCAGTGATCTCTGGACAAGGTGTCGACAGAGTCCGGTCAGTTTTCAAGATTATCCGATGAAACTTCCACCTTGCAACCAATGTGAAGTGACATAGACACGAGTGTGCCCCTTGGCGGTTTGGTGGCTTCTCTGCGTCAGCAGAAGCGGAATCATCATTGCGCCCATTTCGCAGATGTGAAAACACGCACAGCACAACCTTCTAAAAATACACACCAGAAAGCGAGCGGAAATAGTAAGTGGGACAGCGGGTCCTTGAAGCCAGACAGGTGGACTCCAGAGCTGGTGTGGACGTCACATCAAATCAGGGCGTGTGCACGTGCACACGTGTGCATGTGTGTATAGACATACGTATGCACTAACCACACTCAGAGTTCTGATTTTTTTTTTTTTTTTTGTCTGCACAAATGTGATCTACTCTGTATCAACCCGCTGCTTGCCTTCAAGAGACACTACCAGCACCTTTCCTGAGCGTGTGTGTAGGGCACCCTCCGTTGGCACCTGTGGAGTGAGTGCCGTTGGGAGGTGCAACCGTGCAGCTGCCTCCTAGAGACGAGCGTTTATTCAGGCTCTGCCAGCGCGGCGCTGTCACAGGCCAGGCTGCAAGGCGCCTCTTGGAACCTTTACTTTTGGGCACTGATGGCCACTTTTCTGTAGGAAGGAGGGGGAAGGTTCCGGGCGGAGAGGGTAGGCCCTGCCGTGCTGGGGCCTGGCCCCGGCTCTGCCGGCCGTGGGGAGCTGTGCACACGGGGGGGAGGGGTTGAGCTGGTAGAATGACCACGAGGCCTGTCCGGGCCCTCGTGTCCGTGGAAGAGAGACAAGGCGCCCGGGAATCGAATTCCAGATGAATGTGCTCCTCCTCTTGGACGCCGCGTCTTGCAGGAGAGCTGCCAGGCCGGGGCTCCGCAGATCCAGGGCGATTCAGACGGTGGGTGGTCCCTAATCACCCGGCAATTAGACGTGAGGAAGGCTTCCCGGCGGCCCGCATTTACTCAGCTGCGGTGAGCTCAGCCCTGCACCCCTCGTCCCTCCCGACAGCTGCGGGGACTCCCGGGAGCCACGTCTGTCCGAGTCTCCACACTGGTGCCTGGAAACGCCGGAGCATCTCTGCGACCAGGAGCTGCTGAGGCCCCCGTCCCCATGGCCGGGCAAGAGGAAGGTCACGTTTCACTCCCTGAAGGAAGAAACGGAAAATGTCCCACCAGGAGACGGAAGTTGCTCTGGCGTGGACTCTGATCGCCGTGGCGGCAGGGATGTGGTGTCAGAGAAATCTCTGTATTTATCAGTTGTCCTCACCCAGCTGGATCCAATCCCCCCTCTCCCCATGCCTGAGGGTCTCACCTTGGTCCTTCTACCTTTTTAGGTGGCAGGGCTGCTCCTCCAGCATGTGGTAGGTGTCTTGGGGGGGGGTCTTAGGTAATCTAGGACATTTGAGGGAGGGGTCTGGGGCTCTTTCCACCGTGGTCACTGTGAACGGCCGGCAGCTGGGGGTGTTGTCAAGGGCAGGTGAGAAGGTGCAGACGGAGCAGGTACAGCAGGGAGCGGTGCAAGAACCCCCCATGTGCTGGACAAGGCCCTGCCCGGGCCACCGGTGGTCAGAGCAGCAGGCAGCCCTGGGAGACTAACCAACCAGGTCTTAACTACGCTGTTTAACCACCCCTGTGTAGGATTCCTGTGCAGAGTCACCAGGTCTAGTAAATGAAAACCCAGGCTGCCCGGTAAGTGTGAATTTCATATAAGCAACTGTGTTAGTTTTCTGCAGCTTCAACCTGGGAGGCTTAAAACAACAGAAATTTATTATCTGCACTTTCTGAGGGCCAGAAATTCAAAATCAAGAATCGTGGCCGGGCTATGCTCCCTCCAGAAGCTCCGAGATCCCTCCTGCCTCTCCCGGCTCCTGGGGGCTCCAGATGTCTTTGGCTCATAGCCATGTCACTCCAGCCTCTGCCTCTGTCTCTGTGTGCCCTCCCTGTGTCTCTCCCTGTCTTCGCATGTCATTCTCATAAGACACCAGTCCCTGGATTTAGGGCCCAGTCTCCTCCAAAATGACCCCCCAGGGTTAACTATGAATAGTTAACTATTCATAATTTCTTCTGCAAATACCCTGCCTCCAAATAAAGTCACATCCTCAAGTTCCAGGCAGGCGTGGGGTCTCTAGTGGACACTATTCATCCCACAACAACGACGAAAGAAACTTTTTTAGTTCTATGTGACATATTCGGTACAAAATGATTCTTTTATTGTCTGAAATTCAAATACTGCAAGCAACACAGACTGAAAAATTATCCATCTTTACCTAAAATTCAAATATTTCATGGGACACATGTGCACATTAAAAATTGTGTCTTCATCTGAAATTCCAGCATTGCATGGGCCGTACTATACCTATTCCCATTTCACCTGGCAGCCCTATTCCCGCGTCCCACGTGTCCCCATGTGTCCTGCCCTGACGCGGTTTTGCCCCCTCCCAGGCCCCTGTGTTCCCAGAGCGCACGGACCACCCAACAGGGTGGCGTGGGCAGCGCTGAGACTCTGCACCCTGAGTCACGCTGTTCTCCCTTCCTGCGTGGGGGCAGGGAACGGAAGCGCTGCAGTGAGGCCGCAAAGCAGAAAAATAAAGTCGGCCAGGTGCTCTTTCCCCTCGTCCGCTGGAGGTTGCTGAGTGAGAACAGCGGCTCCTCCCGGGTGTGAGCGCTCAGGTGGCTCCGAAGCTTGTTGGTGGGAAACAGTGGAGATCTCTGACTGCCTTGTTTATCAGTCCAGCAGAATTTATTTATTTTTTCATTTATTTTGAGACACAGTCTCACTCTGTCGCCCGGGCTAGAGTGCAGTGGCGTCAGCCTAGCTCACAGCAACCTCCAACTCCTGGGCTCAAGCGATCCTCCTGCCTCAGCCTCCCGAGTAGCTGGGACTACAGGCATGCGCCACCATGCCCGGCTAATTTTTTTCTATATATTTTTAGTTGGCCAATTAATTTATTTCTATTTTTAGTAGAGATGGGGGTCTCACTCTTGCTCAGGCTGGTCTCAAACTCTTGAGCTCAAGCGATCCTCCCACCTCGGCCTCCCAGAGTGCTAGGATGACAGGTGTGAGCCACCGCGCCGGGCCAGCAGAATTTATTAAGCAGTACTGATTACTGGGTGCGGGGTGGGGGCACAGTGAGCAGGTGCAAAACCCGAAGGCTGCGACCTGGACCTCATTTGGGGTGCGTAGCTGGCGTGGGATGGGGCAGCGGCTGGTCTGTCCAGCTGTCTGGGGACCCTGCCCAGAGTGGTTCTCACAACAGCCCAGGAGGCTCCATCAATGTCTCTGTTGAAGTTCCACCCGAGAGGCTCTAAAAGATAGAACATGGTCCCTAAGGTTACAAAGTTGGTAAGAAAGGGGGTGGGGTTGAACTGACTGCCTGGCCTGACCTGAGTCACGCGCACACACCCAAGAACACCTGACTGTCCACTTGCTAGGCCGTGTGTGCATTTGTCGGGTCCACACGTGGTCACTGCATCTCACCATGGGCTGGAGGCCACGGCAGGTGAAGGACAAACACTGCCAGGGTGCTGTGGCCCTCGAGCTGACCTATTTGCAGGTGGTGAGGATGCCGTCATGAAGAATGAAGCAGGGAAAGGGGAAGAGGTGGTTTGTGTGTGTGTGTCCATGCATGGGAGTGTGTGTGCTGAGTATGTGAGTGTGTCATGTCACGAGTGTGTGCGCGTGGTCAGAGACGCGCTCTCTGATAACATAACCTGTCGGTGGTGATCTGCAAGGAGTGAGAGCTTGGGCCAGGTGTGTCTGAGGAAGCCCTGTGCAGGTGGAGGGATGGTGCCAAGGGCCTGGGACAGAGCTGGGGCTGGCGTGTCGGGGGGCAGGGCGGCTGGGACTGAGCTTCCCGTCTCATAGCTTCAGCCTTTTTGGATGTTGACCTGTGCCCTGTGTACCCTGTTGGAAATCCCTGGGGGATGCCACGGCATGGCCAGGGAGCCAAGGTTTTGCATACTGACTGGGTGAATCCTGCATTTCTAACCCAGTGGCTGGGAGGAGGGCCAGTGTGCAGAGCAGAGACTCAGGTAGAAAACTCTAGAGGTGTCTACTGGACTAGCTAGGGATTGCACCATCTCTTCTTATCAATGCAAGTTTTTCATGGAGGCAAAACAAAACACATAGTATCTGGGAATCTAAAATGCAATGGCATTTTTCAGTAATGAAAACATTTCCCCATATCTGCAAGACATTTCCTGCACCAGCCTTCACTCACATCTTCGAAATCTGACGGAACAACTATTTGGTCACATCCAGTTCTACTGGACCCAGTCCCAGAGAGGATTTAAGGAGAGATTATCTCTGGTTACGGACGTGAGAAATGTGGAATAAAAATGGACCCGTGGGAGTGGGGAAGGGGGAGGGGAGAGCTCCGGCTCTGGGAGAGCTGGCATTCAGGAATGAGAGACGGACCCCTGGCTTTACACACGACTGTTACGTGGAGGAACGTTTAAGTCTATCATCAAAGTTGTAAGTTAAAAAATATATATATATATTTTCAGAACCCGTATTTTAAAAGCTGGGTAATAGTAGGTGGTGCATTTTAAGAACCCAGGCGTTGGAATCAGACAAACCAGGAGTAGAAACTCAACTTTGGCCATGTGGCTTTGAAACTCACTTTGTCTGTAAAATGGGGAAACCAACCAAATTCTGCTGCTCCCAGCATCATTGCAAATATCAAGGAATAAGGGAGAGGGAACGGCAGGGGGTGTGAAGCCCTTGGCCCTTCTTCCCTGAGGGGGAACATCCCAGGCAGCACCCTGGAGCATCACCCTGGAGCACCACCCTGGAGCATCACCCTGGAGCACCACCCTGGAGCATCACCCTGGAGCACCACCCTGGAGCATCACCCTGGAGCACCACCCTGGAGCATCACCATGGAGCATCACCCTAGAGCACCACCCTGGAGCACCACTCTGGAGCATCACCCTGGAGCACCACCATGGAGCACCACCATGGAGCATCACCCTAGAGCACCACCCTGGAGCATCACCATGGAGCATCACCCTAGAGCACCACCCTGGAGCACTACCCTGGAGCATCACCCTGGAGCACCACCATGGAGCACCACCATGGAGCATCACCCTAGAGCACCACCCTGGAGCACCACCCTGGAGCATCACCCTGGAGCACCACCCTGGAGCACCAACCTGGAGCATCACCCTGGAACACCACCCTGGAGCACCACCCTGGAGCATCACCCTGGAGTACCACCCTGGAGCACCACCATGGAGCACCACCATGGAGCATCACCCTAGAGCACCACCCTGGAGCACCACTCTGGAGTACCACCCTGGAGCACCACCCTGGAGCATCACCCTGGAGCACCACCTTGGAGCACCACTCTGGAGTACCACCCTGGAGCACTGCCCTGGAGCATCACACTGGAGCACCACTCTGGAGCACCAACATAAGGACTCTCCCCTTACCTTGGCCTTTCTATTCACTTTTCTTAGCTTTAGAGCGACTTTTAGAAATTACCATATTTTATGGTGAAGTCTTATTTCAGCAATTCCCTCAGTGTTGTTTGTTTTCTTCAATTAAATTTAAGTAAAATTAATATATTTTAATCCTTTTTTTCTTTTTCTTGGAGACAGAGTCTTACTCTTGCCCTCAGTCTCCGGAGTAGCTGGGACTACAGGCATGTGCCACCATGCCCAGCTAAATTTTTATATATTTTTAGTCGGCCAATTAATTTCTTTCTATTTTTAGTGGAGACAGGATCTCATTCTTGCTCAGGCTGTTTTTGATCTCCTGACCTGACCTTGAGCAATCCACCTGCCTTGGCCTCCCAGAGTGCTAGGATTACAGGCATGAGCTACTGTGCCTGGCCTATATTTTAATCTTAAAATAGCATGTGTGGTCTTACTAAATTCTCTCTCTCTTCAGCTTTCTGCATGGGGAAGATTTTTGTAAAGATATCAACATTAACAATATTTTGGAGAAATGAATGTATTTGGGGCAATTGATTGCTTTCTTCTTAGGAATTTCTGCTTTATTTTTTTTAAGTAAGCATGACTAATATTTATGAAAACTAATAAAGCCAATACTTAAAAATATAACACTTATGTGTTTTTTTTGGAGAGAAAAAAAAACTTCACTGGAAGCTATGTTGTAGCTCTCTAAGAGATAAATCCAAATTAACTGTTTAATTATGGGAGAGGAGTCCAAAGCCAGAGAGCACTGAATCAGTGAATAGAATTACATTTAAATAATCGGGAGTCTGGCCTAACACTGAGATGTAGGTGTTTGAGATGTAAGAGATTCTGTAAACTGTCAAAAGATCAGGTAAACGGAAACTTGCACATTAAGCCGATATGCTCGTCCGTCTTCTCTCCCTACAACCGAATACAGGAGACAGGGCAACTCCCAAAGACAGGGAATTTATTTCCCATGGTTCTGGGGGCTGGAAAGCCCAACGCCAAGGGCTGCGCCTGCTGAGGCCTCTGCAGGGTCCCCAGGCCACGTGGGGTGTCACAGCCCACTGAGTGGGCTGGCCGGGGTACCTTCCTCCTCTGAGAAAGCCCCCAATCCACCCCACCCCTACCATGGCTTCACCCGATCCTCCTTGACTCCCAAATTCCACAGTCGAATTCCCCACCCTCTTGCTGCTGTTCCGACTGGGACCAGGTTTCAACGTGAGTTTTGGGGGGGGGGGGACCAATGTCTAAACCCTAGAGGTTGACTTAATAGATACACGACGGAAATCGGATTGAAAATGGAAACTCCAGGCTGGCGGCCACCCAGATGCCACCTCTTCCCCCTTCCCAGGCTGGACTTTGGTTTTAACCTCAGCCCTCTCGGGAGACTAATTAAAGTCCTGCCAGGAGGGATCTGGCCAGCCCCCGCCCCAGCTTCCCTGTGCCCTCAGCCTGAGGTCCGGTTCTGGGGCTGTCCTTCCATCCAGCGGCCCCAGCCTCACGCTCTCTGGGCCTTAAACCACGCCCAGCGCCGCGATCCTACTGGCCGGAGCCTTAAGATTCTCCTGGGTCATTTCATGCCAGGATGGTCAGAGGAAACTGAGCCCCCCTTCCATCCCCCTCCCCCCCCCACCCCCTAGCGTGTTCTCCCGGCACTGGACCGCCTGCCCTAGGAGGGAACCGGAGCTGGTTCCTCAGCGCCGACCCAGAAGCCATGAGCCCCCCCCCCCCTTCTGCTGCTGTCACGCTCCCGCTCCGGCTCTAGCCCCTTGGCCACTGCAAGCACCTAGGGGATCTCTTGCAACCTTCCTGGGAGTGTAGGAGCGCTGGCATAGCCGGCGGGGCGGAGGAGGGACGTGAGGGTGCCTCTGGGACGGTGCGGGCAGAGAGTCCAGCTCTTTCCACCTGACAGCGTCCTGCCCTCGCATCATCCTGAGAGCAGTGTGGCCAGTTGCGAGCCCTTCGCTGCTTTTGTCGCCCTTGGAAACCTCACCTCTGACCCGGAGGGGCTCGGTCTGGCGTCGCAGGCCGGCACGGCCCGCCCTGCCACCGAGGGCTGGGGGTGTCGGGCGGCGGAGCCCGTCCCAGCTGGTTGGCATTACTGCGGTCGCCGTAATAAAGAACATGGTTTGCTGACAAATTCGGTATTTTCTTATACGGCTGCCGCAAACTTTACAGAGTGTGAGGCAGACCACAAGCCGTCAGCGTCGCAGCAAAACAGAAACACACACACACGGAAGGGGGGAAACCACACCGCGCGAGGTCAGCCGTTCGGCTCTGCTCTCCGACGACGGTTTGCGGGGGAAAGGGAAAGGCATGGAGCTGTGGGGAGGGAGGACAAGGATGCAGGTCGAGCCAACGCTGAAAGGATCCGTTTGCACCAGGGGGCTGCAGGAATGAAAGCTGCAGAAGTTCATTTCCTGCGATTTATGGAACTTTCCTGACTTTTACTGGGCTCCCAGGATGGGGAGACCCTCCAAGCCGGGGCTGCTGCCCGCGTGGGAAACAGAGTCCTGACCCTGATCCGGGCCGCCCGGCCCACGGGTGACACAGCCCTGTGGCTTGTGGCCTGAGTGCCCGGATGGCTCCAACGCAAGACCTCCTGCGTGATTCGTGACTCAGGCACACCGTCCATTGATCCGCCCGCTGCCCCACTCCCGTTCCCGGCTTCCCGAGCGGGAGGGTGGCCACTGGAAGTGGTTTGCGCGGCTTCCTGTGGTTTCCCCCTTCCCCGGGGGTGGGGGCTCTATTTTTAGAGAGCCGCTGTGGCTGTGAAGGTCCGGCCAGCCCCGGCGCGACTCGGGGCCTTGTGGGTGACCAGGGCAGACTGGAAGGGCCTCTGTGCGGATGGCATTTTGGTTCTTTTCTGCGACAGACGGTGGAGAAGGACCCGTCCCGTCTGCCTGGGAAGGGGTCAGAGGGCAGAGCTGGGTGAGCTGGTGCCATGGACTGTGGTTGCGGCTGGACAGCTGGACGCTGCCCCGCCGGAGCTGTGGCTTGTCATCCTCCAGACACCAAGACGCCCATTCGCCCGTCCCTCACGGGCTGCAGGCAGCTCCGGGGGTGGTATAGACACAAAAGTAAAAGCGTCTGGGGAATGAGCTGTGGAAGTGATTTGCACAGTTTCCGGTTTAATAAGAAGCATCTCAGGGCTAACCGTCCACACCCTCCCCCAGGGCCGAGCTGCTCTTGCCTGTCCCCGTGATGGAGCCCCTGGCCGGCGCACACACACAGCAGGTGCTCATGAGTGGCGGTGCCCAAGAACACCTCGGAATTTGGAGCTCCAAGAAGCACAGCGGGAGGCGTGGGTGGCTGGGGCTGCCCTGGGAGAGCAGAGGGGTGCATTCAGGTTTGGTGGCACGATGAAAGTCAGGCCAGGAGCCTGGGCAGGGACCTTGCAAACCACAGCCAGAGGCCTCAGAGCGGCCCCCGGAACTGAGCGGCATCCCTGCGCCAGGCACGGGCTGCCCTGCCCAGCCGCACCCTCTCCCTCGGCCCCCGCAACTGCCTATGAAGTGAGCGTGCTGTATCTGCTTCTTGCAGATGGGGAAACTGAGGCTTGGAGAGGGTGGACATGACCTGTCAAGGAATGGGACCAGAGTGCAGGGAAGTGGGCAGGAGAGGGGCAGGAGGGGTAGGTCAGCTGTGGGGGAGCCTTGCATGCCACAGTAGGTTCCACCATGTGTGATGCCGGGCGCCTGAGACCCTGGATGCCACGGTGAGATAGGTGCTTGGACTTGGTCCCGTAGGTGCAGAGTACCTTCCGGCAGCTTTACTCAGTGCGTGGAGTGGTGAGTGCTGGGTGTCAGGGGCGTCTCTCGGGCTGGCAGAAGCCATGAGCGAGGCTCACACCGCCTGTACCCTACCTGGGCCTATCAGCTGGTCAGTCTCCTCTTGGGGCCGCCCCGAGGAGGCTGCCAGCATCCCTCGCAAGCACGTGTTTGGCACCGGCTCCCGCCGGGCGTTCCAGGGCGCACGTGCGTGAGCAGCGATGCATATCGGAGCCCCCAAGATGTGTGTATGCATCCAGATCAGATACAGAGATGCGGACTCGCAGAGCTCTCCCCCGGGGAGCTGGGACTGCATGTGAGTTGTATTAGACAAACCCAACCCCCAATTTATTTTCCCATGCCTGAAAATAATAATGCATTTTCAGTCTTGCGAAAGGCAGTACTTTGGGGAACAGGCACAAAGACTTAAGTTGCCCTCTGACATTTTTCATGTTTTCCCCTGCCTCCCGTTCCCTCGCCAGCATCCGTCCGCACCTTGCTTTTCGTTTAAACATAACACGTCGAAGAAGAACAATGTTTAGGTTTGGTAGCACAGGGCTGACGGTTGCAAAGGGATGACTAGAAGGGGTCACTGGAGGTGGCTTGGGGATTTGTGTGGGCGCAGCCCCAGGCTGGAGGATTTCCAGCCAGTAACGACAGTTTTGATGGGTCAAGGTGAGTTCAGAGTCAGTCCTTGGCAGATGTCTGACAGGAGAAAAGTCTGTCTTTGGTCCTATATCTTCTGTATCCTCTATTTTCTGTATCCTCTATTTTCTCCTTTTTTTAAAAAATGCAATCCCTCTCCCTACATGCTCAGCCCTCCCCAAACCCCCCATCTATGATCTTGTGCACTCAGCTCCTCTGTCTTGCCAAAACTTATTCAAAAATAGACAAAGAAAGAAAGAAAGGAAAAGAAATGAAAAAAAAATCCTATGCCAGGCATTTACATATTAGTATAAATAAGCTATGGAAGGATCCCATTTCTGGGCTGGGATTGGCGTTTCCAGCCCAGTTCTTTCAGTGGTTGAAATACCGAGCATGTGTATATGTGAGTATGTGTGTGAGAGATTCTGCCTGGGTTGCCCTCCAGAGAGGAAGCAAGTGATCATTCCCGTACTGGCACGAGCCAACCGTGTCTATCCGTAGGAGCGAGGACTCCAGCTTGTTGTTTTGTTTTTTTTTTTTTTTTTCAGTGGTAGTGGGCACTAGCTCAGAGCTGTCTGCTAAAAAAGCTGCCTGTTCCTCTCTGCTGACTCACTGGGTGGGAATTGCAAACCCAAATGCCAGCATGCAGCTGACCCATGTGGCCTCCGCCGAAAAACAAAGACGGGATCATTTCAGTCCTTGTGTGAACAAACAGCAGAGGTTCAGCCACATTTTCCCTCTCTGTTTTTGTTTTTAGCTCCAGCGCTGCATCAGGTACTCTACGTGACCCCGGTGTCCGCAGCTCCAGACTCGGGAGGAGAGAGAATGGGCCACACATTGGCACCTCTGTTTTATTTTTTCACAAGGGGAGAGAGTCTTGCTACGTAACAGGGAAAAAGTTAAAACTCCCAAGTGTCTGACTTCCCGGCAGAGCCTAGAAGTAGCCGCGTGACAGAAGTTGGAAGGAGGCTGGCCTGGGACACAGGCACCCCGGCCTCCGGTCTCACCCTGCCACTAACTGGTTCATCACCTTGTACCCTGTTTTCAAACCGGCAAGAGAGGCTGTCGGTCCCAGCCAGCGGTGGGAACCCCACAGCACGCACAGCCCACGCCGGCGCCCACCCTGCCGCTCTCCTGCCGACATCAGCATCCTTCTCAACCCATCTCCTGAGCCGCGAAGGACCAGCCAGAACCCTCGAGGCCCTGCGTGGTGGTCATCCCTGCTGTTTGCCAGCCGTTTCCCGCCCTGCCTGGCACCGTGGGGCTGGGGTGGGGCACAGGACTTCTTCAGGCCAGCGAGTGGTGAGAAATGGGGAAATTTCTCACTTTGGGGCTGACACGCTTAACTGTGGATCGTAGACCCACAGGGCCCTCCAAAGGCCCCTGGGACCAAGAGGCAGCCGGTCCACGAGCCGCATCCTTGAGTGGCTTCGGGGAGCAGCCAGCCTATGAAGGGCCATGTGTGTGAACAAGAAATAAGCCTTTTGTTTTCCAGCATAGACCTGGAGCTTGGGGGGTTGTTTGCTACCTCACGTGACTCAGCCTCTCCTCGGATACTTGGAATTATTTTCCAGATGGGGACACAGACTCAGAGAGGTGATGTGACTTGCTCAGAGTCACACAGCTCATAAGGGGCTGAGCTGGAATTTGGATTCAGCTGCCTCCTTTGACAAACAAAAAGTTCTTGGAAAAATATTACTGGTAGGATGATATGTTTTTCAAATAGCTGAAAGATCTATTTTTCTTGAGGAGTTAGGATGTAGAAATTCCCTCTTCTTGATAGAGGACTCTGACAACAAACTGGGGCCCCTTTTCCCCTCTCTTTGTATGCTCAGCTTCAAAATAAATGTATTTCAACTGTGTTTAAGTTAAGAGAAAGTAAAGAGAGAGAAGTTTACTAGTTGTGGGCAATGTATACAATCTGTAACTACAAAATCATTTCCATTTATTTATTTTGAAAGGTCTAACCTGTTATTCTCTCTAAACAACCCATGTATTGGCTACAGAAAGGAAAACTCCGCACAGCAACTGTGGTTGTTGAAAACAGGGAACTTACATTGGCGGACACGCAATCGAGTTGGGTTTTTTTTTTAATGTGCGAGGGACTTAGCCATTGTCCAAGTGGCTGCTTTTCTAGCTCCATGGTGTGGAAACTGCTCTATTGTAGAAACTCTCGCAATAAAAACAAGAGCTTTTCTGTATGGGGGTCATAACTGTCAATATTTATCATATGAGAAAATGAGACAGTAATTTAAAAAATATTCCGTTTGTTGATTCATTTAAAAATAGTAAGCAGCCCATTTTACATTAACACCAAGGACTAGGTCTACATTCCTTTATAAAATTCCCACATGAACCTTACTCTGAAAGATGTTTACTGAATCCATAATATCCACCTAATGGGTCCCCAGTACCCATCTCATGGACCCCGAGTACCTATCTAATGGATTCTGAGTACCCATCCACTGAATCCCGAGTCCCCATCCAATGGATCCTGAGTACCCATCCAATGGATCCCGAGTCCCCATCCAATGGATCCTGAGTACCCATCAACTGAATCCCGAGTCCCCATCCAATGGATCCTGAGTACCCATCCAATGGATCCCGAGTACCTATCTAATGAATCCCCAGTCCCCATCCAATGAATCCCAAGTACCTATCTAATGTATCACGAGTCCCCATTCACTGGATCCCCAGTCGCTATCCAATGGATCCCGAGTACCTATCTAATGGATCCCAAGTCCCCATCCAATGGATCCTGACTACCTATCCACTGAATCCCAAGTCCCCAGCCACTGAATCCCAAGTCCCCAGCCACTGAATCCCAAGTTCCTATCCACTGAATCCCAAGTCCCCAGCCACTGAATCCTGAGTCCCCATCCACTGAATCCCAAGTCCCCAGCCACTGAATCCCAAGTCCCCATCCAATGGATCCCAAGTCCCCATCCAATGGATCCCAAGTACCTATCTAATGGATCCCGAGTACCCATCCAATGGATCCCAGTCCCCAGCTAATGCCCGTTGTCTCTGCTGCATCATATTATGTACCTTTCCTCACGGTCACACCCTGAGTTTATTCACCTTTATTGCACTCGATGAGGTTGCACGGACATTTAGAGAGCACTTCCTGTGGGTCAGGAACTCCTCTGAGCATGTATTTCATAAACATGAACCCCTTTAATCTTCATGGGAAGTCCAATTTTCACTCCCATTTACAGATGAGGAAACTGAGTCGCAGAGAGGCCATACAAGGTCAGGACTGGGACTTGGACAGTGAGTGAGGCTCCAGCTAAAGGATTTCTTGTCCAGGTCCAGCAGAGTCCACCTTGAGGCGTGAAGGGGCTCTGCCCGGCACGCATGGAGCACCCTCCCTCCCCACCAGCGCTCGCTGCCTGGCGCGTGGCCGAGATAACGAGAGTTGGGAGAACGCATGCAGAGCACGCGGCGCAGTGCCAGCAGGTCCTCACTGCACGTGGACACACCCCGACACCTACTCTAAGGTCCAGGCGCCTGCCGTGGCCCAATAGCACGGGGCGCCCAGGCTCTACTGTGCCAGGGAGGGGGCACACAGAAAGCAAGCCCTGGCCTCAGTGCACGGGTTTTCACCTTATCTTAAGCACTCCAGGTGTAGCTGCGGGGTTTGGGTGGGATGGCGATTCTGGAAGGGATTTCTGTGGGGAGCGTGGAAGAAAGTGAGAACCGGGAAGGAAACAGGCCTGACTTTGTTAACAAGTGGTCCCAATTTCAGAGGAAACTTGACTGCGAGTCCCGGGTGGAGGGCTGACCACGGATGTAAAGCAGGGCCCAAGACACCAGGCAGAGCACGAAGGAAGCTGCCGCCACCAACACCGTCGGGCCCCTGCTGGTGCCGGTCCACTTTGACCTCATGAAGACACAAGACTTCAGTTATTTACTAGCCAAGGAAGCAGCCCACTGAGCCTTTCCTCGTCACCTGCCAGAGGCAGTAGGACAGGATCTGCTGTCAGGCAGCAACTCGCTCATGCTGCGTGGTCCTCGGCAAGTTCCTTAACCTCTCTGAGTCTCCGTCCCCACACGTGTATTCTGGGCGCCTTGCTCGGGCATCATGTTAGCTGGTGTGCCTGCAGCCCTCGCTTTTCTGTTCCAACAGACACGGATCGATTCTACTTCTCCCCTTAACGGCGACTCACAGAGGCCTCTGGTAAAGGGAAATGCCCTCCGCTCACTGGCATTTCGCATCTGGAACTAAGCTGTCACTGTGCGCCGTGTGGACTGGCGGAGAATATTCCACGGCGCAGGATACGGTCAGGGTGAACGGAATGAGTGGAGCAAGGGAAAAATCGAGCTGGACGCGAGGACGTCTATGCCCCGGTGACAGCTGTGGAGGGCGAGGGCAGGTCCGTGCGCTGAGTCACACGAGCCCGGCCGGGAAAAACCCTGGCGATGTGTGATTTCACGGCGGGGGTGGGGGGCAGCGGGAGGTGCTGGGGCTCCCGTCCCGACCGGGCGGAGCGTGGGGGGGTGGGGGCGCCGTGGCGGTCGCCTGCACATGCGGCTGTTGTTACAACTGCTGTTGATTACTGCAGCTGAGCCGGGTCATTTTATCCCGGTAAATCTCAGGATAATGCAATTACAGAAGATAATCTGGAATCAGGCACTGTAAAAAAATTCATTCATTAAAAAGAGAGGCTTAAAAATAATCTAAAAGGGACGCCCTCTTCTTTATTTTCCTATCTGCTCAGGTTTCACTTTCCAGCACATTCCCCTCCCCGCCCTCACTCCTCTCTTCCTGGACGGATTCGGGGCGGCGTGGAGATGCCGCGCGCAGAAGTGAGCCAAGATCAGGGCCTCGGCTGCCTAATGAGTCTTGCGCGTGGACTCGCTTTCTTCTTCGACTTATTTTTATTTTTCACTAATCGTTATTGCCGAGTGTTCTGGAAGTTTCACTTTCTGGAATTTTCCTTTGTCTTCCTGTTTCAGAATTTTCCAGAAAGATAAGAGATTTACCGTCTGATTTGGGAGTAGCAAGCGGTGAATGTCCAATAAAAAAGAAAAAAAACCCCAAACTGTCTTTCTTCCCACATCCACAGGATTCTAATCCACACAGATGGTGTCCTTATTTCTTTCTTGTGTTGGAGACGGTCTTAGAAAATCTTTTAGCAGCGCATTCTGCAAATCGGCGTGTGTGTGTGTGTGTGTGTGTGTGTGTGTGTGTGTGGCTCAGGATTAAGTGTTTCGGGCCGAGAAGACGGGAGATGTGCAGCGCCTTGGAGGCTGCTACGCGCCCGGCCACAGCGGCGACCCGGCCGGTGAGCCGGTGGAGCTCCGTGCAAATAATGCAGAACTGAGAGGCTTAGGGCCATGTGGTCTTTATAGCAAACGGGGATTTTTCTTCAGCACGAAAGTGCTGTGTAGCCAAAGGGAAACTGAGTCCAGGAATGTTAATTACTCCTGGTACTGTCCCATTTAGCCAGGGATTAACCCTTATCAGTGAAGTGGCTTCTTAAGATGAATTCCCTCGGAGAGGCGGCTGCAGGATGCCTGCGCGAGCAAAACCCCGTAATCCTCCCGCCTCATTTTAGTTAATTTCCACCTCCTGCACAAACCCGCTTCCCCAAAGCCACCAGTAAGACACTGAAGAAGCCGGCTTTGCCTCATCCTCCTGTCTGCGCCCGGGTCTCTGCGCAGATAGTGGCTGCAGCGGCCACCTGCGGTCTCCAGAGCGGTGGAGAAGGGGGCAGAGTTTTCCTGGTGAAAGGGATGTTTCCTCATTTTTCCTTCCAGGCTACATGGAAGTGTCATCCCCTCCCCACCATCGTACCTCTGTCGTGTGTCAGTGGCAATGAATGCCAGTGGCATCCTGTCCTAATAGCCAGAGTTGGCCAAGTGACACAGGGGAAGGGGTCAGCGAATTGCATCTGGGTCCCCGCGGTTCCCTGCTGACCGTACGCTCTCCCTCCCTGAGTGGGGAGAGCGGGCTGCCTGTCCCTGGGGCTGATGCGGCTTAAAGCCTCACTCTGCACCTGTGCTGAGACCACGCTAGTGTGCGGCAGCTGGTGTTGGGACCGCAGGCACCACGAGGAGACCCACGGGCGTGGGGCCTTACTGCAGGACCCTTTGGCTGCCCCGCCAGAGGCCGCCTCTCTTTCCCTCTCCTTTCTTCCCCAGACTGACGCGGCGGGGGGGTGGATTCTGCTGCATTAGCAAGGAAGGGCCTGTGGATCCTGCCCTCCTTGCCTGACGGCCCAGCTCATGGGCAGCAACACCCAGCCCGCCCTCGGCGGGGTCAACAGGGAGGAAGAAGAAGGTCTGTGGCTACCTGAACTCACAGAGGATTCAGAGGAGGACTGGGCAGGAGCAGGGCTCAGCCCCGCACAGATAACGCTACCAAGATCACCTCCTAGCGGCCGTGCTGGGAACTGCAGCCAGAGCTGGGGTGAACCAGCCAGCAGGGCATAGGCCCCCCCATGGGGGAGGGAAACTGCGGCTTCCCGTCCACTGGGTTTTATTAATGCGTTCGTCCCTATTTGAATTTCCTCCCGTAAGCAAGTGAACAAGATAAAAATTCAAAACACCTGGCGGTTCAAAACTTACTCATTAAAAAAAAAATGCTGCTAATAAAGATGATAGCAGAAGAGATGAAGTCCAGATGAAGCTCAGCTGCCAGTTCAAGTGACAAATTCGCATCCCTTTCTTCTCTTCCAGTGGGAAAAGGGGAAGGTATCAGCGGCTGAAGGTTATTCAATACAGATTTCCATCACTGTTATCCTAAGTGCGATCGCTGTTATCGCTGTAATAACACTTGCCCGGCATCCTCACACGCTGGGTGCCGTGCATGTGGCCACCACATTGTCTTCCCCGGGAGCCCGGGAGCGGCGGTGGCTTCGCGGGGCGAGCAGGCAGGTGCCGGCAGGCAGGACTCCACCTCTGTCCTGGGGATGGCCACTGCGCCAGGCAGCGTTTCCCAGGTGTCTCACAGACTGGTTGCACCACACTCAGAAACTCCCACGAATTACAGCAGAATGAAAGGAGACCGCACTTTTTTTTTTTAAAGAAATGCAACAGATTATTTTGATGCCCGTGAAAATCTGACAGTCCCAGCTCTGAGTGAACGTAGCGTCTACATGCTAATCCGGGAACCCAGAACTGCAGATGAACCCAGGACAAGTGCCCACAGGGAGCTTCCCAAAGGCAGCATTTTTGTCTTCTTACGCTCTTCCAGAGGAACAGAAAGGGAGAAATACATCATGATGAAGCAGGAGAACTGGAAAAAGTGCAGGATAAGGGGTGGAGGGGTGAAGGGAGACTCTTGAGCAAGGTCAGTCTCCAGGAGACCAGAGGAATGTCTTATGAACAATATTCCTGCAGGGGTGTCTTACTCAGAGTGCTCCTGCAGGGGGGTCTTACTCAGAGTGCTCCTGCAGGGGGGTCTTACTCCCAGGCAGGCACCGAGCACATATCTATCAGCGGTTGATTACAGGGTCGAACAGTTTAAAACTGTAACCGCCGTGTTCTCCACCAGCTGTGGGTGGGAAGATGTGGATAAAATGAGAAGCAGCCCCACCGTTTCTCACAGTGGGGTTTCTAACGGCGGGGTTAACGATATTTAACTCCCATGCCTGTCTCTGGATGGGCACCGGGGACAAAACATACCACCTTCCTCATTCCTGGGTTTTCTGTCCAGGGTAAAGTAGGAAATCGTGGGAAATGTGCAAGGAATCCCTTTGGATGTGTTTCCAGGCCAAAGAGGTTGAACCATGTATTTTCCCCCTGTTTGGAACCTTTGAATAGCCTCCGATAACTCCTGAGGTTAACTCGTCCGTCGGAGGAAGAGTTTGCAGGCTGGTATGTGGGCTTTGGCTGGCTGTGCCCGAGGGGACATCAAGGACGAGCTACTTAGCATGGACTCTGGCTTTCCCTATTTTGTCCTAGGTCAGCTATTTCGTGCGTGGTCCTGTTCCATTTGGGGCTGGCATCTTAAGAGTGTGGGCTCCTGAGCCAGGCAGCCTGGACGAGCTCTGGGTCCGCACTTCCTTGCTGTGTGTCCTTTCGGAAGTCGGTGACCCCCTCTGTGTCTTGTTCTACCATGTGCAAAGCAGGGCTATGAAGGTGCCGCATCACGAGGTTGTGGAGACGAAATGCGGTCGGTGCATGTATATCGATTGACACAGTGCCAGACACAGACTACATGCCTTTTAAGATTCCGTTATTATTATGACTGGTAGGATTATTTTTCAGGCAGTATCTGCTAGTAAGCAATGCCAGAGGGCTGCAAGGTGGTGACCCAGCCTCTTCTTTGTGGATTAGAAAGCGCCTGAGAGGGAGGTGGCAAAGCGGGGAAGAAAAATGGGACAATGCCCTGAGGCTTTCTGAGTCCATTTTCTGCATCTGTGGAGCTGGGGGCCTGCAATCCAGGCAGGTGGCTGAGGTGTTGAAGGGGGCAGTTAACTCCAGCAAACCTCTGGGGCCCCTCCTGGTCCTGGGCGTACCCTCTGACTTTGGGGAGTTGCACCCGGCCCTCGGGACACCAGTGCCTGCCTTGCTTGGGGTCCTGAGAAGCAGCCCTGAGACCAGGGTTCCAGCACAAGCCGTTATTTGGGAGGCAATCCCAGGAAACACCCGCTGGGAAGGTGGCAAGCTGGGAAGAAACTAGAGGAGGGGAACAGCCAGTGGGGAGGGGTTTTGTTATGTCATCACCGAGCAGTGGGGAATGCCACAGGGCGCAGAGGTAGGAATTACCCCACCCAAAGGGAGGAGCTGGGGCATTTATACTCCAACTCTCACCTGTCTTTGGCTCCAGGCTAGCTGGGGGTTGGGCAGGGGAAGGGCGTGCCTGGCATTCCCGGCAGGTGGGCATTGGGAGGACTAGATTCCAGGGCTTTGCATGGCCCTCAGCTGGCAGGACATGGCACCAGGAGGTGGGCGTGGTTAGGGTAAGGGACATCCCCGACACCCTCTGCTTTGGGGCCACTCAAGAGCATTGGGCTGCCTTCTTCCAGCCTCCTTGACGTCTTCCCTTGTTTCTGTTCCTTTGGTATTTACGTTCCCAGTGTGTAATGGCCCGGCCACTGCATTCCCTACGTGTTTTACTAGGTGTGTCTTATGCCCTGTACTAAGTTCCTTGAAGGCAGAAGCATGGTTTTCGCTATGCTCCGATGACAGGACACGAACTGTAAACGTAGACTTGTCCGTGTGTTTCCTCCATCCCCTATGGCCACCACAGAACATTCTGGAACTGCCAATCTCATCCCTCCCTCCTCTTCCCGAAGGAATGTCTTTTCAGCTAACGAGCAGCCAGATCTATGACCTAGTAAAGGAATGAGGGGGCAGGAGGGAGAGGAAAATGACTCAGAGCGGAGGGAGCTTTGGGAGGAATTACAGCTCCGACGGGACGCCCAGGTGTGGAGAGAAAGATGAGGAAAGGTCTTCTGTGAGGGACGCTGTGCAGGATGCCTTTGTGGCTTTGGAGAAATGTAAGTAGAGGATGTGAGCAACTCTGAAATTACTCTGGATAGCTACACTGTGTATCTTCGATTGCAACAGTTGTTTGAGACTGAATCACTGGAGTCTGGGTTTATAGGGGTCCCAACCGTGTTTTCCAAAAGGCAAAAATACATATGTTATAGAAAACCAGTAAATACGATGGATGTACGTATTTCCGAACTTTTAAGCTGGAATATACCTTACAGACTTGGGATCTCAGACTCAAATGCTTCTGTAAAATGGCTGGATAAAATACAGGATGCACAGTTAAAATTGAATTTCAGATTAAAAATTAACACTTTTAAGCATGTTCCAAGTATTATAGGGGACCAAATTTGCTGAATATGGCAGCTTCGGGGGACGTGCCTGTCATAGAGTTGAAATGAGTGAATGAGCCACCAGATGACAAAGCGTGGCAGGGAGTGACGTTTGTCAACGGGTCAGCTCATGCTCTGTGTGGGCAGAGCTCATCTTCTGAACCCACCGTCTTATTCTAAGTAGGGAAAGTGAAACGCAGATGGGGAGGGAGTGAGCCCAAGACCCCCGGTTAGTCAGAGCAGAGACGAAGCCCGAGCCCGGGGTCCCCACCCCAGGACCCCGTCCCTCCCGCCGAGTCACCGTGGGAAGCCACCCGTGTGGCACCATGGCAGCCGTTGATGCCGTCCCTCCCGCCTTGGAAACGGCGGATGATGAACGACTCTTCGGGGGAACAGTGATTTCATGGATCAGCGGGTGTAGCCAGCTCACATTTTCCCCCAAGATAATGAAGCCATTACCAGACTCCGAGCCGCAGGGTGGTTGGCCCTGGACTCCTGCCGCATCCGGAAAACTCTCCGCCTTTGCTCCCCGGTGCGGCCGGCCGGCGTCGTCCCTCTTTCGATTTGGCCGCGTGAGGTGCTCTTGCTGAAGACACGCCAACGTAATATTACGGGGCGTGGTCCCGCGTCTCGGGCAACATCTCCTCTTTCTGAGTCTCGGCTTCCTCATCTGAGAGACGAGAGCTGGACAAATGGTGCCTGAGGCCCGGGTGATCTCTGATGAGGGTGCCCAGATGCCGCCGTTTGCCTGGGAAGGTCCGAGTCACGCCTGTTGCTCGTCACCGTTCCCGACGGTGACCCCCATCACTCTCCTGTGAACACTCACACGCTGCCCCGGTGAGGATCGTGCACAAGTTCCAGAGTCGGTGGCGCGGCGCGGGGCAGGACCCGGGGCGGTTTGCTCAGGGGAGGTTTGTTGTTGTTGTTGTTGTTAACGTATTCTCAAAAATGCTTGCAGCGGCTGTTGCTAGTGGTCTTCTCAGGGTCTGTTAGTCCCTGGGTTTCCAATAGGAATCTGAACCTTTTAGTCACGTGGTTTGTGTGGGCTCGGGGTGGTTTGAGACGATCATATACTGAGTCTTCAAGAATGAGGTTGCTGCTGCATAAGTTAGTCCAATCAGAGCAAACCTCAGGACTTTTGTTAGAGGAGGCGGGAAGACACCCTCTCTTCTGCTGTAGGGCCACAGGAAGCCCGAAACCCCACTGGAAGCCACCTAACTACCGTGAAGGAGTCATCCTGAAGATGGACCCACCACAGCCCAGGACAAATACAGCCCTGGTGATGCCGTCGACTGCTGGAACAAACTAAGCCTGAAGCCCACCCTATTTCTGGACTTTCCAGATACGTGGGCTAAGAAATTCCCTTTATTATCTAAACCAGTTTGGATATCTGGTGCTTGTGTCCTAACTAATTTATTGATGCGATTTTCCAAGGTCACACACAGTGTCAGAGCTAAGCATCTTCAGCCTCTAGCTAAATGAGATCGCGTAGGAACAGCATCTCAGCCAGCATTTGACACATGCAGGCACGCCATAAAAATTAACCGTCTTCCCTTCCTTCCTTTCCTATTGTATTCAAAGCAGTTTCCACAACAGCAACAAAAATTAGATTTCCAGACTGCTCATGGAGAAATATACTTGTGAGTCTGGGCTGTCTGGGGCTTTTTCAAAGTAATCGCGTGTCTTGGGAAATATTAATACGATGCCTTTATTTCTCCCTGGAGATAGAATATGTGACACTAACCCATTCGGAATGCAGAGAGGCGCTGAGCACCAGCTTACAGGGCTGAATTTAAAACCGGGCACTGGTCATGTTTAGTTGAGACTTTAATAGTTGTTTTTCCACAATTGCACTCACTGCTGGGGACTCACACAAGCAGAGGCAGGGAGTCCAGGTGAGTGGCCTTTTCTTGGGCTGTCGCGGCAAGCCTCTCCTCCACGGCGTGACGCGGGGGCCCAGGCTCCCCCTGCTCAGTGGCACCCCCACCCTTGCCGCGGTTCATAACCTGCACCCTAGACCGCAGGGAACTTGGGAGGCTCATGAACCAGGGAGGGAGAAGGGAGGGGAGGGACCCTTACTCCCGCTGACCTCTAGCTGAGGTCCAGCGTTGCTGCCGACACGAATGCAGCAGCGAACGGCAGTGTTAGCGGCGTCTGCGAACCTTCCGGCCCGTGGGAATTAGATAATCTCTCACCACATTTCGGTCGTGGATATCCTGAGATGTTGCGTGCTTCCGTTGGAAACGGCAGTCGCTGTGACGTCTCGTTACCAAAGGCATCAGTGAAGACGTGCTCACGGATGTTTGTGTGCTGTTGTGCGTGTTCATACGTACTGCGATGCAACCCAGTTTCTTTCTGCCCCTGAGTGTTCCGAGGATTTAAAAGCACTGTCCTGACAAGGTTCCGTGGGCTTGCCCGACACCGAACGGTCTGTCCTGGACAAGACAAAAAGCTGGGGTGGGGGCTTGTTCCGTGCAGGTGCCGGTGAGTGGAAGGGGGACGACACCGGCACGTCGTACAAGCCGGGCGTAGACGCGACCTGCGCCTTCCTGCAGACCCCGCGGCAGGCGCCCGGCCCCAGGCCCCAGCTGGGCACGAGGGGCCGGGGTGGGGCATCGCTGGGTGGGTGGCACTTGCCCGCGTGCTGGGGGAACACTGAGCTACGGCAGGCAGAGCAAGAATGGGGGCCGTGGAAGGCGCCTGTCACCAAGCGCTAAGATCCAGGACTGTCACGAAGTTGGAAAGAGGCTGCCCGTGGAATGCCCTTCAGTGGCCCACGCATGCTGATCTTTATCACTATTATTATTATTATTTTGTGCAATTATTATGCCCCAGGATGTCTGCTTCCTGGAGGGGTCCCCCGCAGAGACGGAGAGCTACTGATGAAAGGGCTGCATGTCTGGTCCGTGTCCACATTTCCAGCATGGAGTGCAGGGTCCAGTGTCCAAAGGGGAAGTGCGCAGCTACAGGTGTTATCGTGACACTTCAGCAAGGAGGAAAGCAGTGTCTGTTTCTCCAGGCACCAGAATAGGCTCTTAAGCCACCGAGGCGCATCCTCACCCCTGCCTCCAGGTGAGGCTTGCCTGCAAGAACTTGCCCGTGGAAAATCAATCGACACACTCGCACACTCGCACACACCAGCCAGACGCTGCCTCCCTCCTCCTCTGACTTCTCCTCTGCCTTCAAGCGGAATATTTATGATTTTTAATAAATTGTGACCACGGCTAATTAGGCTCCTCACCCACGCCCCCGAGGCCACTAAGGGGCGGTGACGTAGGCGTTTCCTGCGCGATGAGGCCGTACATGCCACACCGATGAACTCACGGGGTGGCGGCTCCATCCCTGCCGCCGGGAGAGCGCTCGCCTTTCAAACCAGATTAAAAGAAAACAAGAGCAAGGCCCATCCCCAGTTCCACCAGCCCCGGAATTCTGCACTTCACCGAGGTAGGAATGCGGCCCGTTAATTACTCACTGTCATCAATTAATTACTCTCTGAAATAGTGCGGAGGGGCGGCGGGTGGCTGTCAGGGCTCCGAGCCCACCCGACTCTGTTGGCGTGGAGTCTCCCATGGTCTTTGCGCCTTGCGCTGCCTGCAGGGAGGAGTCTGGGCATCTGGACAGAGGGAAGCTCCAGTGTGGCATTTCCCAAGTTCCACGGGCGCAATGCTGAGCGGGCAGCCTGCTCCACCCAGGGACCAGGGAAGCTCCAGTGTGGCATTTCCCAAGTTCCACGGGCACAATGCTGAGCGGGCAGCCTGCTCCACCCAGGGACCAGGGAAGCTCCAGTGTGGCATTTCCCAAGTTCCACGGGCACAATGCTGAGCGGGCAGCCTGCTCCACCCAGGGACCAGGGAAGCTCCAGTGTGGCATTTCCCAAGTTCCACGGCCACAATGCTGAGCAGGCAGCCTGCTCCACCCAGGGACCAGGTGGCCGGTCTCAGAGCTGGGCACGTCCCGATCCAGGGTGGTGGCTGTATAGTCCTGGCTCATTAAATGTGAACACCCCATGGGTCGGGGAGGAGAGAGAAGGAGGTTGCCTGTTCCCCAGGTGGTGGCTTAAGGGACCCCACCCTCAAGAGACGCTTGCAGGCACGGTGCTCACCAGGGGTGGGGGCTGCAGCTCTTGGAGCACGGACAGTCAGAGCCACTATGGCCGCACGCTGAGACTAGCAGTCATTAGTGTGTCTTTTAGGGGAGTGTTTTTTCTTTCTTTTTTTTTTTTCTGGGGGAGATAGTTTGAGGCTATGCAACCATCCTGTTTCTTAGAGTTCCTCCTGCTAATGTGAGCATTCTGCAGCAGACTCGCAGAAACCCTGCCTGAAGGTGGTGTCCCCGTCCTCTCATTCCCCGCACAGTTGTGATTAGAATTCTTCTCTAAGGGGGAGCTGTCCCTTCCCACCCGTGTATGCATTTATTCACATCAGTGTGGACTCTTGGGCATTTATTTTATTGTTTGGGTAATAATTCAATATTCTCATTATTTCCAGATCTTTCAGACTGACTCCTACAACCTTTTCACATTCCTCCATTCTTTTTTTTTTTTTTAAATACTGTCTTACTTTCTGGCGCTACAAGATAGTCCAGGCTCATCTTGTGTTTTCCCGCCTGGCCTCCGAATCAGATCTCCAAGGAGCTGCGAGCCGGCTCCCTTCAAACCTTCGAGGAAGTCACACTGACCTTTCACAACTGGCGCACTGCTCGGGCCCTGCAGGGAAACAGACCCCCAGATACGCACGTAAGGGGGGATTTATCATGGGAGTCGCTTACCCCATTGTGGGGGCCAAGAATTCCCTCCATTTGCTGGCAGCAGGCTGGAGGCCGCTCAGCCCAAGTCCAAGGCCTAAGGAGCCAGGAAGCCGACAGTGTCCCTCCCAGTCCTAGGCCCCCCGTGTGAACACTGTGGCCAGCCGCTGGGGTAAGTCCCCAAGTATGAGCACCTAGGAACCAGGAGCGCCGGTGCGGAGGGCGGGAGGAGACCAGCGTCCCAGCACAGAGGGGAAAACGAATTCGCACCGCCTCCGTCTTTGTTCCATTCTGGCCCTCACCGAACAAGACGGGCTGCCCCGGGAGGGCGGTCGTGTGTGTGTGTGTGTGTGTGTGTGTGTGTGTGTGTGTGTGTGTGCGCCCTTGCGCTCAGCCCGCTGATTCCAATGTCGGTCTCTTCTGGAAACGCAGCCACACCCACGGACAATGGAAGCCCAGCGGCTGCGCACTGGGCCCCGATATGCTGACGCACAGAACCGCCGGTCGCAAGTCCACCCCTTGTCTCATCGGCACCATACGCAGCTCCTTCCACCACACTGACCGCCCGGATACAGTCAGCAGCGAGATCGTAATTCCACCTAAGGCGACGCAGCCCTCCCGAGTCTAGCGGAAAACACGCCAGTCCCTCCCCTGGGCCAGGAGTGACGGACTTCTCTGAGCGACATTCGCTCTTCTCCCCCAACCACCGGAAATCAAAAGCTGTGGCGCCACGTTAACGCCTCGATGCTGATAAGAAGTCTGTGCAGCTCGTGTTACCTGGGGAGGAAATCAGAGGAGGGAGGAGAGGAAGCGGAGATATGTTCTTAGTCCTCGCGTCTGCGCACACAGGTGCGCTCGCCGCAAGGAGGGGACCCGCCCCCAGCCACGAGGGCAGTGCCCCATCCGATACTCGGATCTCCGCGAGGTGAGTTCCTGACATTTTCTTTCGCAGCCTGTTGGGCCCGTGTTTTATCGTGACGACATAGTCACGTGTCTGTTCCCCTGGTAACTTCCTTCTCCTTCGGTGGTGAGAACAGTTACTGGTGGAGCAGCCCGCGGGCGCGGCCTGGGGCGAGGAGGGACGGGTATGGGAGAGGGCGGCGGGCTGGGGCGGTGCAGGGGAGGGTGCGGGCATCTCAGCTGCGAGATGACTGGGGTGCCCCCCTGCGCTTGGCCGTCACCACGTCAGAAGCAGTGGGGTTACTGGGGCGGTGCTGGCAGACTGGACACCCCCAGACCAGCCCCTGGGAGTTCCTTCCATTAAGCTGTCCCCTGGCCATCCGCAGCACAGCTAACACCGAGGGCGGAACCTCACGCAATTCAGTGACGACGGTCTGGGCCCGTGACGTGGCTCTAAACACCTGTAGGAACGTTGTTGGTGGGGACAACGCAGCTGAGGCCAGGCAGGACCGCAGCTGTTTCCGTGGGAACGGGTGGCCTCTGCTTCCACTCCTGGCCAGCGGTTACTGGGCTCCTGGAGCCATCATTTTGGTTTCCCCTCCAAAGCCTTTGCCTTGTGACACTTTTCCTATGATGGGAGCAGGGCGGCGTGGGCACCGGCCACCTGTCTGTTCGCGTAGGAGTCAGCAAGACCCAGCAGGAAACGGCGCTGGCATCGGAGGGGCAGGACCCCGGGGGCAGACTGGCGTTTCCGTATCGGCGGGCACGGCGTTCAGGCAGGAAGAGGACTAGGGTGGGGGCATCTCCTGATACAATTAGCCCATGCGTGTCTCGCCCCCTGTGGTTCGCCCGCTCAGGAGCCCCATTTGTCACGGGCTGTGGCGGGGACCCCCCACCTTGCAGGGGCGACATATGGTCGAGGAATTCGCATCACCAGGCATCCTGTCCTGGGAGCGCTCCATTCCCAGATCCGTCACTTACACTGACCATGACGTGCCCTCCCGGGGAAGCAGTTTCCCTGCACGGCCGTCCTGGGGCGAGTCTTCAGGACTTAGCAAGTCCTGATGAAGACTGAGTCTGGACACACAGGTCAAAGGACTTTAGGACAATGAAGAGAGAAATGCAGGGTCGTCTATGCAGGGCAAAGTTTCATTGCGTCTTAGCTCCTCTCGAACAAAAGAAGTTGAAAGACGACGAAGCTATTATTTACTGAGCACTGTCCAAGCGCTGGGCCTTGTGCTAAGCTCTTCACATGCTGGTTTGAGCCATGGAAAACGTTAGCTTTGCAACTCAAAACAGGTTGCAAGCCAGTGATCTCACATGGCTCGTACTAAGATGTTCCTCCATTCCTTCCAAGTCTAGCAGAGAGCTGGTAACATTCTCATTTTTACCACGGAATAAGCTGAGGCTCAGAGAGGTTAGGCAACTTGGTGTCAGTCACACAGCTCACAGGAGTGGCAGAACCAGGATTTAAATCTGAGTCTTTCTGACACCAAAATTCACCCTTGAAATTGCCATGACGCCGTGCTCACATTAAAGAAATTAATTTTTGTAGAGTGCTGAGAAAGTTTCCTGAAGGTAACTCTATACAAACAAGGTTAAATAAGAATACATTAAGAAAGAATTTTGTTTTCTTTCCAATATTTATGAAGCATTAGATGCTAGCCAGTTATTTGGCATAAAACAAGGGCACCGATTCCCACCCGGCACGTTCCTGGTGAGATCGTGGGTTGGGCAACAACTGGCACTTCACGGGGCGGGTGGGCAGGAGGGAGAAACCAGGAGCTGGGAGGCCACCCCCACGCCAAACTGGCGTCAGGTGCTCCATTCTGTATCTGTTGAATGAACGCATAGGCAAGTTCAATTTGAAAATAGCACGTCCGCCCTCCTTGTCTCTGATGCTCAAATTCCCTCAACTGACCTGCGCTACCCTGTGAGGCACCTTTAGACAAATTAGGCAAAGACACCCACTCTGGGTGGGCGATTGCAGGATGGCCCCCCGCTCTGCATAGAAGCCGTTTTGGTGGCTTGTGACATGAACAGGGGGACCCAAATTGGGTTTCCGCCCCCACCGCTTGGTGACAGACACAGCTGGGCACAGCCCCACATGGCAGCCCCACCTGCACCTGCCTCCCCGGGGCCTCTGACCAGGTTCCCAGCCACGTGTCCCTGCCCCTCTTCAGCGGCAGAGTGGACGCTGCCGGGAGGTAACACGATTGCCAAGCCTTTCTAGCTCCCGGGAAAGCAGTTTTCTAACCATGCATATAGAGGCCTGGGGCTGGAAACAAACAAGCATCCAAGGCTGGGTTTAACTCTAAACCGGGGGACACCCCTGCGGCTTCTGTTCTGGAGTCTCAGTCTGGCTGCCCAGGCAGGACACACGGGGACACAGGGCTCCCAGAAGACATTGTCATGCCACGGCCCCATCTGCAAGAGCATGCCAGTGATTTCTGTGCCGGATTTCCAGAAAGGACCTGACTCAGACACAGCGGTTTGGAATTAACCTGCTCGACTTAGCCAGCCGGGACCAAATCGGATTTCACACGCCAGGGCAGCGCCGGGGAGGGGAGACAGACGTGAGTGGAACTTCTCAGCAAACAACCGCGGCCCTGGGCAGCGGGGACTGTGCCAGCGTTGCCCAAAACGGCGTTTTATTGCCTACATAATGCAATTTCATGACAAATCCTGGGCTCGGTGCCCACGCCCCGTATTGAGTTATTTCTTTTTATTATGCTCATTTTATTGATGATGTCATGACATGGCCCATCAACCCCTAATTAGAACCATGGCCACGACATTAGGCTTCCTTCAAACCGTGAAAGCCAGGGCTTTGGAGAGTCGCTGACGCTGGGACAGACGGGACCCTGCTCGTTCTGGCACAGTCGCTGTGGATTTGCAGGAGGAATAAAGAGATTCTCAGAGTTGCTGGGGGGGAGGGAGTCCAGGGTGTTAGGGTTGGACAGTGTCCCCAGAAAAAGCTATGTTGACATCCTACCCCCAGGACCTCTGCAGGTGACCTTATTTGGTTGCAGATGCACTTGGTTAAGATGAGGTTCTACTGGAGAGGGGGGATTCCCTAATGGAACACGACTGGTGTCTCTATCAGACAGTGGTAAGACACAGAGAGGCACAGGGACAGCACCATGTGGAGACGGAGACAGGACTCTTGGTGACGCTTCTGCAAGCGGAGGACTCCAACTGTCAGCAACCGCCGGAAGCTGCAGAGAGGCGGGGACAGGTCCTCCCTACCTGCCCTGTGACGATGAGACCAACCCCAGTGACAATCTTGATTTCGGACTTCTGGCCTCCGGAACTTTGAGGCAATAACTTCCCATTCTGTTAAGACACCTGTTTGGGGCCCTTTGTTCTGGAAGCCACAGGAAACTAAATGCATCTGAGTTCAATCTCCCCAGCCTTGGAATGGCCAACAGGCAGGCAAGCTCTGCGCCCCACCGTGTGAAGTTACCTGTCAGTCTCCAGCACAAGCGCTGTGACGCGTGACAACGTGGAGTTTCTTATTAGGCTCTTGGTGCACACGTAATCCCAGCACCTCCAAGCTGAGGAAAGACCATGCCATCAGGAGCCCAACGTCGGCACGTGCACTTTGGTTTTCAGGTTCCGACCGCATGTCCCCTGAGCACCCAGAGCCGGCCCAGGCAGGACGGCGGTGATGACAGCCGCACGCTACTAAATGCCAGACGCCGTGCTGGGCACCTGCAGGGCACTGAGCCTTTCTCACCGCGAATCCCCACCCTGCTCCTCCCCATGGGCTCTGAGTATCTCACGCGTTTGACGAGGACCCTCGGGCAGAAGCAGCCCAGGGTGCGCCAGCTCCCAGACACGCCGCAGGCCACTGGCGGGGCGCCGCAGGGTCAGGTCCGGTCACTCGCCGTCCCACACCCCAGGCACCCCGGGGACCTGGCGTTGGAGTTCCTGCACTCTGGATACACAATGCACCTGGTACAGCTTTACCTGGATATTCAGTCTAACTTGTTGCTTTTCACAAATCACCTTGAATCTTACCTCGAAGGCCCATCTTTGATAACTTTTTCGAGGAGCTTATGTTCCTATGCATATTTCTAAACAACTAATCTTTCCTGTATTGTTCAAAACTCTTCCAGGAATTTAAAAGAAAAACGTGTAGTTACTTTGGGATTTTATTGAATGTGGTTTTTTTTTTTTTAATTTACATGCATTGTCAGCATGTGGTTTTATTGGCTCTAGAGTCATTCATCCTCGAGAGGGGCATTAACTTGTTATCATGAAAATCAGGAGGGAAAACCCAGTTTATTCTGCACGTCAGTAGAGTACGTTGACTTAATAGTGATAGGGAAACTGTTTGGGTGAGTTGGGAACGACATTTAAGTTTTTATTTCACTTTGATGTTTTGATGATATTTTGGGGGGTGGGCGCTGCTTATTTCCCCGGGTTTTAGGGGTGACGCTGCGGGTCCCGCCGTATGCAAATCTGCTGCCCAGCAGAGTAGTTTACTGAGGACCAGCTGCTAATGTTCTGAGTGTCAGCAGGGGACATGGGCTTTGGGTTGGGAGGGGCCAGACCCCCCCACTGCACAGACCCCCGCCCTCAGCCGGGCCTGGCCTCACCTGCTCCGGAGACCCCCTGCGCCAGCCTTTCAGAGAACGAACGAGCCTCCCCTGCTTCTGAGTAGCGGGCGCTGCCTGGCTGGCTGGCGTGAAGGCGCCTGCCTCGCCTCACGCCTCACTTCCAGAAGCACCTGGTGCTCCATCCCTCAGCCTCTGGGGATTCTCTGCCCCATATCGGGGGGCTGGGGCTCCCCACCCAACACTGCAGCAGGGGTCCGCTTTCCAGGGCTGACCATGTCAGTTAATTCTCATCCAAGCGCTTGTACCTCCCAAACTTCTCTGCGGTTTCCTCCTCTACTTGTGGGCTTGTGTGGATTCCTGGGTTTGGGCCTTAAACACAATCCCTCCAACGTCATTTAGTGACAGCTCAGGAGGGAGCTCTCTGGCACCCCCAAAACTGACCTCGGCCACGCCAGCTTCCCTGCCGCCCCCCCCCCCACAGTGCGCCCGTCCCCGGTGCTGATAGGCCATGTGTCCAAGAATAAGGACTGTCCGTTCCAGTCTTGGCGTCATCCACAGCGGCTGCCAGCCAGATAAGCACAGGAGCCCCTGGGGACAGAGGATGGATTAGGGGACAAGATCGCCCACATCTCCGTTGCATTCTGTTCCCTGGGTTTTACTGTGTTTGTTTTCTGTGCTCTGCTGTGTTGTCGCTAATGCTTTAATTGCCTGGAAGATGACTTCGTGGTCCCCAGTGTGGCCAGCCACAGAACCCGGCAGGATCATTAGGGTCCCACATCCCACCCCGGCAGCTCTGAGGGGCCTGTCCACTGGTGCAAGCCAGGCACCCGGGAGCAGGAAGACGGAGGAGGGGAAAGGTAAATCTCTTTACCTTAGCGTTTCCATGCTTGCTCATTATTTAAGTGGCCAAACGTAAACTAAGGGCTCTCTCCTGAGCAGAGGAGGGGTTAGCCCCACAAGGCTCATCCCCCTGCCTGGGACGCGGCCACCCAGCACCTGCCTCACCCACTGGAAGGGTCGTGCTCCGGCCTAATCCAGCCCAGACCTCGGGGCAGGCGGGCGGTGGGGGGAGCTCCCCTCACCCACAATACCCTCATCATGCCGGAGGTCAGAGGGCACGACATGGGGTTTAAAGCAATCACCAGCTCGCAATTCTGGGGACAATTACCTAGGATGAGAGTGTAGGGCGGTCAGTAAGTACAGAATCCAGTCCCCACAAAGGTCCCTCTGCCGACATGTCATTTCTTAGAAATGCACAAAAGTCTCACACGTAGTAAACCTCTCCTGGCTTCACTTACTGATGGGTGTGCAGTGACAGTCGTTTTCAAGGGTTTTCATGTTCCTGGATGATTTAAAGTAAAGAGAGCTGGTTTGGAGAGGAAAGAAAATGGGACGTTTTAAACACCAAAGGTACAAAAATTCTCATCCCGGGAAATCAGTGACCCCTGTGGATGGGCACTTAGAACACAGGGTCACCGTCGGCGGGAAAATGAGAATGGGGTCTCTGTTACAGAGAAGCCCAGGGGAAAGGGAACACCAATTGGTACCAATTAGAGACGGATCAGATAGGTGGGGAAAGTTCAGATCCCCTCTGGGATGTATTTATTATCCTCTCCGGAGCAAAAGCCTCCGTAACCTGTGCCTAGCTATCAGCTTCCCCATCTGTGACCCGATCCGAGGTCTCTCTGTAGGTCTTTCAACTGTGGGTCACTCGACCCAACAGTCTGTAAGTATGTGGCAGAGGATCCGTGTTCTCCAGCCGTCTGCAGCCTTGCAAACCCAACTGCCTGGCAGGACGTGGACTCGTCTCATGGACTGGTAAGGCGCATGGTGGTGGGCAGTAGGGAGTGGTGAGGACTGTGGCAAACCGAGACCCACGCCGCACCCAGGGGACTCCAGGACCAGGCACTAGGTCGGGACTCCTGGCCCGCTGTGACCAGATCTGGCTTATCAAGAGTGGCAGGACAGTTGGATTCATGGTTGAGTGTCCCCATTTTTTATTTTGAGACAGAGTCTCACTCTGTTGCCCGGGCTAGAGTGCCGTGGCGTCAGCCTAGCTCACAGCAACCTCAAACTCCTGGGCTCAAGCAATCCTTCTGTCTCAGCCTCCCGAGTAGCTGGGACTACAGGCATCTGCCACCGCGCCCAGATGATTTTTTTCTATATACCTTTAGTTGACCAATTAATTTGTTTCTATGTTTAGTAGACATGAGGTCTTGCTGTTCTTGCTCAGACTGAGTTCGTACTCCTGACCTTGAGCAATCCTCCCACCTTGGCCTCCCAGAGTGCTGGGATCACAGGTGTGAGCCACTGCTCCTGGCCAGATGTTCCCATTTTTAAAATATTGAGGGCCAAGAGAATACGCCTATGGTACTGCAGATGCCAGGGTTCTAAAGTCCCGGAACATGACTGTGGCTGTTCTCTGTGCATCGATCAACCCCTCTCTCCTCCCAGAAGGGCCAGGCTTTGGTGCTCAGCTCTCTCCACTGTCTTCTGGCTGGGCCAGCCCTGCATCTGCACCTTGACCTGCCTCTGGCCAGGAGGCCCTTCTTGTTCTTCTCTGAATGCACATTGAATTGAATATTAAAGCTGCGAGGTGAGGTTCCCATTGCGATCTGTGAGCCGCACACTCCTGCCTTTGTGGTCGCCCTGTGAACGGGACTCCAGCTTGGACCATTCACTGTGGACCTGAGCTCCTAATGCCTGGTCTCTTCTCCACAGTAGCTTTGTTCCTTCACCAACTGGGGTTTATGGGACGTCCTTCGGGGTCTAGACCCTGCAGTCTATGCAACTGGATGAGGTCGATGGCCTTGATCTAAAACACCATTCTCAGCGCCGGCTCCGGGGACACTGACACAGCCCCGATGCTGGGTGCTTCCCGGGATTGGCGCCCCAGCTCTCTGGCCATGTCCCGGCCACCGTGTGTGTGTGTGTGTGTGTGTGTGTGTGTGTGTGTGTATTATATAAGCGCTGCCATGAAACTTCCTATCCGACTGTAAATAGCATCTCTCCCTCAGAATGTCTCAAACTGGTTTCTGCTCATCTGATGCTTGGGGCTAAAAGAAATGAGAAAGTTAGAGATGACCTCTAAGGTTGGGGGCCACGCTTTGCGGTGTGTAGTCTGAGCCCCCCAGACAGTGCGCTGCTCACTCGGTGTTTGTGACGGTCACCCTTTCAAAATGACGAGGTTTATCAGCGTGGATCCTTTGCTAGGAGAAGAACACAATCAGTTGCCTGGTTTAATAAGCTAGCGGAGTCTCCTTCTAGTGAGGCTCGTAACCCGAAGACCACGTGAATTTAAAAGATGCAGAATCAGGAGGGTCTGGTTGCCCTAGAACGGGAGACAGGGCTCACTGGAGCCGTCACCCGCTGGCTGGGAGGGAAACGTGTCCCACTGGCCACAGCTCCGGCACCCCCTTGATGTGTGAGCATGCACGGTACACTCGCGTGTGCAAATGCAGCTACCTGGAGTAACAGCACCAGGCCCGGCATCCAGATACTAATCCGCACAGCCCCGCGTGGGTAACCGTGACATTCCGGAAAGCAGACACCAAGATCATTCGACAGCAGTGTCAAGCAGCAGGTTGTGCCCTCTCTCTTGAGGCTCAAATCCCAGAAGTTGACTTTTGTTCCAAGTTACTTGTCTTCCTTTGGGTGGGACAATCATCACTGAGATGCTATTTAACCTCCCCGCTGCATCCGTCCCCTTAGGCTAGGGTCACTTTCCAGTGGCTGGTGTTTCCAGCTGTCATTTTCAGTTTACCTCCCAGAGCCTGAACTTTAGTGAGTACCAAATACCCACCCAAATCTGCCCAGGACTTTTTTTTTTTCTTTTTGCAGGCAGTAGCTGCCTGTAAGCCAATCAGGCCAAGAAAGATGGGTGTCTGCCGCAGGGGAACAGGCTTTCTGAAGACAAATTGCACCCCTCCTTGAGTACATAACACAAGAACTGTGTTGTTCAAGCAAGCAAGTGCAAACAGAGCAGCAATGCCCCATCTCTGCGGCTGCAGGGGCAGCCCACGAGTGCTGGGTGGTTCTGCAGCGTCCTGTCCCGTTTAGATGTGATTTGCATGGCACATGTCTCACTGGCCTCTGTCACTTTATCTTTCCTCTGCTGACTTCAAATGCCTGGAGCCAGCCCTCTCCCAGAAGGGTAAAATTTCCAGGGTGACAGATTCCAAGAATAAAGCAACTTGAGGTCAAAGGCAAAGGGAAAACGGTCTCTCCTTTGATGAATGGTTGGAATTTGATGAGTGGGGAAAAAGCTCAAATCAGACAGTGTGTGACTTGGTCAAGTCTCGGGTCTCCTCTTGCAAAACTGCAAGAAGCAAAAGGGTGGGCTGGTCTAAGCAGACGGACCTTTCTGGGATGCCTGCTGGTGTTTCACTGGCTTAAAGAGTTAGCCACAAGCTACAAGCTCAAATGGGCAGGTTGGTGATGTTCTAAGCCAATGATGAAAAGGGTGGGTTTTTTCTTTTTAGGGTTGTAAATGTTAAAAGTTTTTGCAAATAAAGTTTTGAAAATATGGCAGCAGCACCTTGTCATCTTCTAGTCCTCATTTTCTAACTCTGTGACCCTGTGAAATATGAGGTTTGGGTTATAGGGTTTCTAAGAAGTCTGGGTTTAAAATTCTTATAGCTGCAAAGGACTAAAGCAGGTAGGGTACCACCCCTCCAGGGTCGAGTTAGGTCATCTGGACCAACCCTTGCATGGGTCCGTTGATTGACTTGTTTGTTCATTCCACGAATATCTGCTGGCATTGGGCCCGGCGACAGGAGAGGCGCAGGGGTGAGCGGTTTGGACAAAGTCCTCCCTCTCACGTCCCTCTTGAGAAGGAACCAGAGGCCCAGGGTGGGGAAGTGCCTCGGCCAGGATCACACAGGAAGCGCGAGGCAGCGTTCGGATGGGCATCGCGTCTCCGGACGCCCGGCCTCCGCCCCTGTGCTCACCCTGGGCTCTCCGCCGTCCCGTTTAAGAAAAAACAGACAAAGAAATCTTAGCCAGGACTGGGAAATGGTCAAACATGCAATCGTGTTTAAAAACAGTTGTATTTCAGAGTCGCTTTGGTACCGCATTTCCCCACCTGGCTCCGTACCTTAGAATCATCTGGTGATCTTAAAAAAATTTTTTTAAATGAAGAGATAGGCCGGGCGCGGTGGCTCTCGCCTGTAATCCTAGCACTCTGGGAGGCCGAGGCGGGCGGATTGCTCGAGGTCAGGAGTTCAAAACCAGCCTGAGCAAGACCCCGTCTCTACCAAAATATAGAAAGAAATTAATTGACTAACTAAAAATATATATACAAAAAAAATTAGCCGGGCATGGTGTCGAATGCCTGTAGTCCCAGCTACTAGGGAGGCTGAGGCAGTAGGATCGCTGAGCCCAGGAGATTGAGGTTGCTGTGAGCCAGGCTGACGCCACGGCACTCACTCTAGCCTGGGCAAGAAAGTGAGACTCTGTCTCAAAAAAAAAAAAAAAAAAAAAAAAAGAAGAGATAGATGCGCTCCCCCCCCCACTCCCCAGACCAATGACATCAGGATGACTTGGAGGACGGGATCGGCATCGGTCACCCTCAGAGCTCCTGGGTGAATCAGGCAGCCTTGACGAGCACCGGCTTGGGGCAGAGACCTCATGGGTGGCTCGGGAGCTCGGTCCCTGTGGGCACCCTGAGCCCGGCTGTCACTGCCATGGCCTCGGGGTGCAATCAGCCTCAGCCTCCGCTTGGTCGACAGTTCCACGACAGCTGCGCGGCACGACCCCCTGCCACGATTGTCTCGGGCAGACTCTGATCTCTGCCTCCTTTCCCACCATAAAAGCTCTGCCGTCTTTCCAGTTTGGAAATATTGGGCAGCTCTTTGATTCCTGACTTTTAGTGTTTTCCTGTCGACTTTTCCCCACTCCCCCCGCACTAAGCCTGCAGGCGTGAGTCAGAACAGATTTTCCTATTCTTCCGACATCAGTCTCACGGCTGCAGCACCCCGCGTCAAAATTACATCTTGCTGATCCCAAAGTCCTCTTGGTTCCGTTGAGTCTGCGTTTCCACGTCCTCACTGCTTTGAGTGGCAGGATGTTGATTTATTCTGTGTAATGAAATGGGTATTACAAAGGCACAGCGGATCCAGCGGGGGAGTCTGTGTCTGATGTTTGAGGAATGGCGTGCACATCCTTCTTCTCCGAGACTCACTCAACAGGGACAGACCCCTGAGCACTCTTGAGGTGACGCCATATACAAACTTTGTACTCTTAGTCACATTTCCAAACAATGAGGTGTAGTATATTTTGGCTCAAAAAAAGATCCTCCATTACTGTTTGATGAATGAATGAATGAATCAATGAACGAATGAATTGCCAAGAACTCAGATCCCAGGGGCAGATAAAGCAGGGCTTGGATCCTGGCTAAGGCACTTATGGAATGGGATACCATAGAGCAGTTTTCTTAATAACTCTGAGCCTCGGATGAGGATGTGCAACCCATGGGGTGATAGGAAGATTAAATCATATCATTGCAAAGTCCCAGCAGACTCCCTGGCACAGGTACGGAGGCCCGTGCCTGCCTGGCAGAGATAGTCATAGGATGGTGATGTTCAGGTCATTTCTAAACCCAACAGCTACCCTCCCTACAGATTTAAAATCCTGCTATCTATAAAATATAAATACCTACAGTCTTGGGCAAGAATATATAAATGCCTAGAGCTGTCCTTGTCCAAACTTTCACTGTGTGTTCCTCTGTGAAATGAATGGATTGGACAAGAAGATTGTGAAAGTGCCTTTGAAGTCTAATGTTCTTAGAGTGATGTGGGTTATTTGGGGTAATGATCACCAAACCAAGAGTTAGCACATGTGCCCACAAGTCAGCATTGATCGTCGTGTGGGCATGCCCAGTGGACTCTAAGGTGGCTGTCTCAATTGTCATTATTGCCATCATCATCATCATCATCACCACCATCATCACTACCATCACCATCACCATCATCATCACTATCATCATCATCACCATCACCATCATCATCATCACCACCATTATCACTGCCATCACCATCACCATCATCATCACTACCATCATCATCACCATCATCATCACCATCACCATCATCATCACCATCATCATCACCATCACCATCATCATCATCACCATCATCATCACCACCACCATCATCATCACCACCACCATCATCAATATTATCATTCAGTGCTGTGGAATGGTTCAGATGGGGCTAAAATTCAGAGTGGCTAGTGGCATTTTAGCGGTGACACACTACCTCCATGCAATGAATACAGAAGTTGTATTTCACACTGCCTCTTCTGATTTTCATCTTGACAACACCCTTTTTCATCAAATTTCCCATCCTACTTCCTTGGCGCTCTTTATAGACAGCGTGGAAAATAGTGATAAGAGTCGGTGTCTCTTTTTTCATGTATTGGGGTGATTCTGTAAAGAAGTTGCAATGGTCCCTGTTCTGACCACACCCTAGTGCCCGTCTGTGGCGTGTCCCCCTTTACTGAAATGAGGTGCTGAGTGTCCAGTGAACTTTTCCACACCAGTGGGCAGAGGGGGTGAGTTAGACTTCTCCATCAGAAAAAATCATTAGTATAGAGTTTGACGGAATAATATGTGTGATGTCTTTGATCTCTCTCCTACACAAAGACCTTTCTGATTCTCCCTCAGAACAGGAGGAGAAATGGGACTGAGAACGGGAGGGAGAAGGACGGTGGCAGGGGACAGTAAACCCTCTCAGGGCACCAGGTTCCCACGTCCTTCTGCTGAAGTCTACAAGGAAAGCATTTTAAAGGAGCTCTAAAAATGTGTCCATAGGGTTATGGAGTAAAAGCCAAGTCTTGAGCACTGCCTACATTAGAGCTTCCCAAACTCGTGTGATGACCATGTAATGTACTGTCCACATGGGGACCCATTTGAGAATGAAAGGAGGTGCTAACACCAATTAGTAGATGTTAGTACATTAACAGACAGGCTCGACTTAACTGTCCCGGCCCAGCTGGGATGTGTGGCCCCCTAAAACAGCAGACTTGGTGCTCAGCTGATTGACAACAGATTTCACCATAGACAAATGAGAAAAACAACAAGGTAAATATGCACAAATGTGTTGTCATAAGATTGGCACCTGACCTTTTCTGCAGCCAATCTATCCTTTACCTGGGATTATGCTCCTCCCACTTTTTTGTGTTAAAATGTTCTTTTGAAATAAATTAATTGGTCATAAGGGTAGATAATAGGGTTTTGTTGTTTGTGTTTGCTTGTTATCTGTTTGCTTGTTATTTTTCAAGTACTTAGCTGGCACAATAAAATTAGGTGAGCAGATGTCAATCCACCCATTTTTCTTCTTTTTTTTAATTTCCTGGTCTCTGAAATCCTCAAATCTGGGTCTACTTATCTGGACCTCCCCAGCTGACTGGAAAAAGGGTCATTTGCTCCATGAGTGGAGACATAGTGGGGACATCCCTGCTAAGGATCACCCTGTTGGCTGCCCCAGCCACATCTCCATTCTCAGAACTACCCATCCTTCTAATTGTGCTAGGTTGTTTTTTCTTCAATATTATCGTTTTTTAACCTGCATCCTCCTCTGCACAAAAGCATTAGAGGGCCTATTCCCTTAAATCTTACAGAAGCAGCCCCCTCTCCGGCACCACCCACCCCAGCCACCCCCACCCTGAGCAGCAGCAGCTCCTCCATCATCAGAGACACTGGAATTTGTCTCAGGGCCATCTGGCCGGCATCAATGCAAAAGGTCCCCACCAAGGGAGCCCCGCAGGGAGGTTGCTATCTCAAGACCCCATGCAGGGTGGTTGTTATTTTTAAAGGGAGCTCATTGGGCCACTGCAGGGAACTAATTTCTTTTCAGCACTGCTGCAGCCCGGCCACTGCAGCTCCCGCTGACGTCAGGGAAGCTAGACAGAGATGGAGGAGGTGGGGGTGGGGTATTATTATTAGCACGATTTCTAGGATCAAAGTCCTTTATGACCCCAAAATCTCAGCTGTTAAATTATAAATTAGGGTTTAATTAGAGCCTTGTCAATCAACTTTCATGGCTGCTGCAGTTTGGGCAAATGGCTCTTAGTTTGGCAAGTCGTTTCTCAAGTGTTTTGGAGCATATGAGCTCAGGCATCCATGCCAAGCTGAGGAGCACATGCATGGTGACTTTCTGCCCCTGAAGAACTCTTTTTCTTCCTCTTTAGGAAAGCAGGGATGCATTTCATTTGCTTCAGCAAAAATAACCACAGATATGAAGGTTTAAAAGTCTCCAGGCATCTACATCTTGGTAATTCTGGGGCAAAGATGAAATCACAACTTGGTCTACTAGGAAGCAGTGGTGAAAGGGCCTGAGATTTAAGTTAACTGGTAGACTCTTCAATTCTAGTTCTAGTAACCCTGGATGAGTTAGTTAGCTTCTCTAAGCTTCATTTTCCTCATCTCTACAATGAGGACAGTGACTGTATCTAACTCATGGAGTTGCCAAGGATATTCTTTAATTCAAGTACTATTTATTGAGCACCTACTATATGATGGGCAGTGGGCTAGGTTCTGGAATCCACTGTCCATAAAACAAACAAAATCCCCTGCGGAGCTTACATTCTGGGCAAGAGAGAGAGGAGGAAACAACAGACCAAAAAACAAATCAGCATGTGATACAATGTGACGGACGCCATGAAGAAAAATTGAGTGGAGTGTAGGGAGAAAAATAAAAGGGAAGTAGTAATGGGATGTTAAGTGAGCAAACACAAGTTTAGGAGTTAGCACAGAGCCAGGCAGAGTACAAGTGGTCAAATAACATTAGTGATGATGGTGATGATGATGATGGTGATGTGATTATGGTGATGATGGTGGTGATGATAATGGTGATGATGGTGGTGATGGTGATGATGGTGATGGTAATGATGGTGATGATGATCATGGTTATGATGATGGTGATGATGATGATGGTGATGATGGTAGTGGTAATGATGGTGATGATGATCATGGTTATGATGATGGTGATGATGATGGTGGTGATGGTGATGATGGTGATGATGATGGTGGTGATGGTGATGATGGTGATGATGATGGTGATGATGGTGGTGATGGTGATGGTGATGATGGTGGTGGTAATGATGGTGATGATGATCATGGTTATGATGATGGTGATGATGATGGTGGTGATGGTGATGATGGTGGTGAAGGTGATAATAGGGAGGCCAGTGATAATAATGGTGATTCCTGAAACTTCCTTGGCACACCAGTTTCCTTTCCTTAACCCTTGGAAATAACCCTTCCATGATCCTGATTGGAATAAAGGGATATCAAAAATATGCCCACCTTTTCGTTTTTCAAGTTGAACACTTTGCCTTATATTTGGCCAAAGGCTTTGGAGTAAATGTTCAACTAGACCTTCATTAAAAAGCAACGTACGCCTGAGCAAATGCACAGCTTGAGAAAGCATCCAGACTGGAAAAGAAAAAGGCTCTTTGTGCTTTGCTGCTTGGCAATGAGTCTGCATTAAATCAGAACAAGACTGATCCCACGCAGATAGGAGCTCTTGGAACCAGCGCTCCGAGCTGCCCCAAGCTACACGTGGCTGAGCGCCTCACACCACACTTGTGCCTTTTATTAAATTCTGGGAGGGGGGCGCTGGGGCCAGGCTGTTCCATCACTAATCCAGCACTGCAGGGCAGGCCAGCATGGGGGGATGACCGCCCCCTGGCCTCCCAGTCGCTCTAGGATTCTGTGGTCACTTTTCCACGTCCCTCTGACGGTGGAGGAACGTCCCCATTCCAAGGGTGCTTCTGGCTTCACCCCAAATGTAAAGCCATCATGTTCGTCTTGTTTTGGACAAAAATCCACGTATTTGGCATGGAAGCAGAAGGCGGTCCGAGTCACGGAAGGAACCGTTCCCATGCATTTCTCTTTCCCCGGGATGAGTGAGGAGAAGATAAAAGGAGATGAGGAGTAGCACCGAGGGAATCCCACGCCTCGCTGCCTCTGCGTGTCCAGACAGGGTGAGAGTGAAGGCATTCGACTCCATCAAGTACCATACGAGTGATGATGTTAGTTAAGATTAATTAACATTCTTTTTAATCTAAAAAATATTTTTTATTACCTGAAAGTTTTATTGGAGTGTTTTATTATTTGAAGATTTTTGGTTGCACTGAAAACATTTCTGACTTAAGGAAGAAGGGAATTCATTGATTGTTCTGGGACAGTTCACAGGCCGTCACGGGAGAATTCCAGAAGCAGAAAGGACAGGAACTCGGATAGCTCTAGGGGCCCCGTGGGTGGTCTTCCCCCAGGGCCACAGTCAGAGTGAGTGATGCCAGCCATTTCTGGCCTTGGGGTCAATTGGTGCCAGATCCAAATTCCAGGGAGAGCAGAGCTTGTCAGGTGGACCCCACTTGGGTGACATGCCCAGTGCTTGGCCACGGGGGACGCATTAGTCTGTCTGTGCTCCTGTAACAAAGTACCGCAGGCCGCATGGCTTAAATGACAGGACAGTTACTCTCTCAAAGTTCTGGAGGCTGGAAGTGCAAGACCACGGTGCTGGCAGGGATGACTCCTTCTGAGGCCTCTCTCCTTGGCTTGCAGAAGGCTACCAGCTCACTGTGTCCCTCCTCAGTGTGTGTGTGTGTCCTAATCGCCACTTCATTGCAGGATGCCAGCCCTACTGCACAAGGGCCCCACCTCGGGGCCTCACTTAACCTTAATCACCTCGCTAAAGGCCCTGTCTCCAAATACAGTCATATTGGGGTGAGGGCTCCACTCTGTGAACTTGGGTGGGAATGGGACACTATTGGGTTCGTAAAAGGGGAACTGGCACTTTGATTGATAAATCGATTGGAGTGTGGAGTCCCAGAGAAGGCCGGGCCCAAATACAGTCACCTCCAGAGAGGCCAGCTAGTAGGTGCGACTATGAGTCACGAGCGGAAAACAATAAACGAGTGATTAAATCACAGGGCAGCATGGCCATGGAGAAAAATCTAGAAGGGCAAGGGGGCAGGCAGTGCAGAGAGCCTCGAGGATGAGTTGAAGGAGAGGAGTTGGGGAGGCAGAAGTCACCCCAAGACACCCCTTTGATGTGGCCCATGCAGAGGGTGTGAGTGCAGAGCTGCCCCCCCCCAGACTCCAGGTTTCCCGGTTCCAGGCAGAGCAGCAGGGTTAGGGTGAAGCCGGCAGGATCTGCTATGGGACTGGGGTGTGGGCAGCAGGGAAGAGGGGGACACTGAGGCACCCCTGGGGCGACCCGAACAACTTGGCAGGAACGCAGGACGGGCAGGGGCAGAAAGGAGTCAGGAGCTCAGATCCGAACATGAGAAATCTCCAGCGCAACCTAACGCAGACACCTGGAAGACAGACACCCTGCCTGCCCCGGGGCAACGGGGCTCACGCTGTCTCTGCCCGCGGCCCCCTGGCATTTCTCTCCCACGTGCAAGGCCAAGAAAGATGAGCTGCCTCCTCGCGGCCAGCCCCGGCCGTCAGGAGACGGATGTTCTGTGTGGACGGCGCTGCCCACGCATCTGGAAACCCGATCGCTCCGCGTCTGTGAGGAAGAGCGACTCCTTGGCAGGTGATTATTTTTGCTTCCCCTTCATATCAAACACGCCAGGGATCAGTGCTGTGCTAAGGACCAGCTGTGGACAGAATTCCGGCTACGCACTTGGGGTCTCCTTGGGGCTGCCAAGCGCAGTGTCCCCTCACCTAGCGCCTGTGGCCACACACGCCCGGAGCTAGGGCCTGGGCTCCCTGGGATGTCAGGGGAGCTCCCAGGGCTGGTCCTGGGGCCTGAAGAACTCCTGCTCACCATCCGGGCCCCAGCGGCAGTTCACCTCCCCCAGGACTCCGCCCTGACCCCAGCCTGGACGAGGCTTCCCTGTTACCTGGTCTCATAGCACCTGTCTCCTCCCCCCTCACATCTGGCAATCTTGTAGTGGTTTATTGATCACCCATCGTGATCTGTTTAGCATCTGTCTGTCTCCCATGTGACCATGAGCTTCCTGGGGACGAAGGTCCATGTCCCTTTGGTTTCATGAATCCTGTCCCAGACATAGGATCAGTGTCCTAACACATGGTAGGCCACTGATCAATATTGATTGATTAGCTAGCCATTGACATCATCTGTGCAGAATGGAGTGAAAAAAGGTGGGCTAGTGAGCAAACATAAGACAATCATAGCTCTGTTCCATTTTGAGCAAACAGATTAAAAAAGAAAAAACAACCTAGACAACAGGCATTCACCAATAATGTAAAACCGTGGGTTCCAGTCTGTGGGCTACAGGTGTTGCTATGGGGAGCAGACAAAATCATTTTAAGGGATCTGTGGATTTATTTCTAGACCAAGTGCTACTTTTATTTAAATTTTTTATTATGAAAATTTTCAAACACATACTGCAGTAGGCAAATTGTCTAATGAGCTTCCTTAAACTATTGACCACATCCAGGTTATCAGCACTTCCCTCACTCCCAGATTCCATGTCGTTTCTTTCCTATATACTTAAGTATGTGTGTGTGTGTGTGTGTGTGTGTGTGTGTGTGTGTGTGTGTATTTTAAAAATAGACATTTTCTTACAAAACACCAAAAGCATCTCTGGAGAAAATGCTGTCTTGCACATGCAAATTGGACTATTATTTTAAAAAGCGTATGATTCTGCCACTACTGGTTTTCTAAAGTTAACTGCAGAGAGTCGTGGAACTCACAGGAGACGTATTTTGCCAGTGTATTTTCTCGGTTCACACACATCAAAAGTCCAACTGCTACCCTGGTGGGTCTGTGACATATTTTGATGTCGTACTTGAAAAGGCTGGGAAACTCTGATTTAAAACTTCGTTTGGGCCACAGCCTGATTTCCCCGGCAGCCTCCTGCTGTGACCTGCAGAGAACTGATGCGAGGGGCTCCGCTTTCTTCTCCGCTGCCGCCCAAGAAGGTGTTTCTGCGCTGTGGCTCACGCCTGTAATCCTAGCTCTTGGGAGGCCGAGGCGGGCGGATTGCTCAAGGTCAGGAGTTCAAAACCAGCCTGAGCAAGAGCGAGACCCCGTCTCTACTATAAACAGAAATAAATTAATTGGCCAACTGATATATATATAAAAAAAAAAATTAGCCGGGCATGGTGGCACATGCCTGTAGTCCCAGCTACCTGGGAGGCTGAGGCAGGAGGATGGCTTGAGCCCAGGAGTTTGAGGTTGCTGTGAGCTAGGCTGACGCCACGGCACTCACTCTAGCCTGGACAACAAAAGTGAGACTCTGTCTCAAAAAAAAAAAAAAGAAGGTGTTTCTGGCAGACGCTGGCATCGGATGACGGGTGACTGGAGGGGCCATGTGGCGTGCCCCCCCCCCACAGGGTGGTCCAGCAAGAGCAGCTGGCGCTGGCGTTGGTCTCTATGTCATCTAGAAGGAGGGATTAGAGGTTGAGTCCGTGGGGTAGTCAGGGTCCCAGGTGACTCAGTTCTCCTTCCGGTCTGGCATTTCCTAGCCGTGGGACGATACTGGAATCACTTCACCCCTGTGAGCTTCAGTTTTGTCATGTGCAAAATGTGCATAAGAATTCCAGCCTCCCTGCCTAGTCTCCTTGGGGTTAAAGCCCCAACTGAGGCAGCCTAGGAAAGCATTTTGCAATCTGTTAAGTGCTGTGCACATCTTAACAGGCACACGGATGCTCTCTGTCTTATGATGGCCTCTGCACAGGTCCCTTGTGGCCGCTGAGCCTCCGGGTGCTGAGGCCACGTCCCGGCCGCTCCTGCTCTCTGGGCAGCATCTCCACAGGAGCTGCCTGCTCCCCCAGCCCAAGCATCTGGCGCCAACTCGGGGATCCAAACAATCCGCAGCTCTGCCTGAACATCCACGGAGGCTCCTCGTCGCTGACACGGCCAAACGGCCATCAAACGGCTCTCGGCGGGAGCCCAGCCCCTCCCCCGGCACACATCCCAAAGCTCGGTGTCGGCCACTCTCATTTGGCAACGGCCTCTTTGAAGAGGGGTGCAGGGCTGTCCCTGTGACCACTTGGTCTGATGCAGAGGTCTTCAATCCCAGCTTCCCCCAGGGCCCCCCAGGGAGGATTTAAAAGGCTCAGCACCCAGACCTGGTCCCAGGGAGGCCAGACGGGGAGCTCAGGAGCTGGGGTCCGGGCACCGGTGTTTGCTGGAAGCTCCCAGGTGACCCTGATGTGCACGCAGGGCCAGGAACCGATTGCTCAGTCAACCAACTTGCCCGTTAAAGCTGGAGAGAAATGAACCAACCAAATCAGTCCTTACACAACCCAAAACACAGAAGTTCGTCTGGTGCCACATGGAGACTGAGCCACGGAGGTGGGACACAATGGTGGCAGCCCTCTCCCTCAGTGCAAGGATTCCAGGGGGATGAGTTATGGTGACAACTCAACTGGTTCCTGTCCGCATGGAGCTGTACCTGGTGAGCACCTTGCTGGCTAAGGTGCAGGGAAGCGTTGTCCCAACCCAGAGCAGCTCCTCAAGTTTTGGGCTGTTCCCTCAAGTGTCCCAACAGGACCGATGTCATTCACTCCCTTAGTCATCCCGGTAGATCTCTCTCCCACCCCAGGAACTGTGTCATGTCACAAGTACATACAGATTCCTAGCACCTGGTCATCGTCTTCCAGTGGGGGAGAATTACGGAAGCACAACAGGAATCAGAGCCATAATGTACTATACCTCTGTCACGCCAGGTGTTCTGCTAAGAACCGGTTTGGGCTCAGAGCAGGGCTGGGACCAGTGTGCTCTGGAAGGTGTCAGGACAGGGCTTTTTTAAAAAAATTATTTCAGCATATTATGGGGGTATAAATGTTAAGGTTACATATATTGCCCATGCCTCCCCTCCCTCCTCAAGTCAGAGCTTCAAGCGTGACCATCCCCCAAACATTGCACATCTAAGACAGGGCTTTTAAAGAGAGTTCTCTCACTTGCCCTGTGAGGGGTTCATGTGCAATTTGGTGAGATGCCAGGGAGGCCAATCTCTCTTCCAAATAGCTGCACTCGCCAACTACTTGGCAGCCAGGCGCAGAGGACGCAAGAGCCTGCTGAGACCTCCACTAGCACTGTCATGGGCCTCTGGCCACATGCAGGCTGCTGCTTGGTGGTTTTAATAGGAGCTTTGTAGGTGTAGGTCACACTTGTGAAAAGCAACCACCCAAGGGAGTGCAGGACGGGCTTGACATAGGAACTCAGGAGCCAGGAGCTGCAAAGCTGTTCTCTGTGCCTGCACAACCTCCGTCCCTGGCTCCAGCACAGGCCTAGGCTCTCCTTGGTGACGGCCCATCCCACCCTATGTGAAAGGAGGGGACTGGCACACCCCTGGATCCGAAGTGTCCTTGCAGTCTGATACCGACAGAGCCCTACTTATTCTCCTTCGGGGATCAGCTCACAGCTGCAACCCGGCCAGTCAGCACCGCCTGACTCAGGTCCAGGATGGACTTGAACTTAACACAAGCTTAAAGTGGCTCGGGGATTGTCTGGCTGTGTCAGAGAAGAGTTGGGAAAAGAATGGAAACAGCAACAATGACAAAAAAAAGCAGAAACAGAGACTGAGCCCTGATGTCGTGGTGGGAACCCTGGGGGGAAGCACACCTCGAGGGGTCCTGCTGCCCGGGTTTTCACTCCTGGTCCCCCACACATGGTCTCTGGCTTAAGCTGGCTAGAGTTTGGTTCCCATCACTTGCAACAAGAAGAATTCTAATAATTCTGCATGCACACAGGAGGAGATGTTCATGGACTGGTCACAGGGCTATTCATTGCTGGGGTGGCCACCACATATCCTGGCTGCCCTAGGGAAGTTCTGGAGCAATTACTAGTGCTGCCTTTCACGCTCAGAATACCCAGTTGCATGGGGATGTTGTCATTGTCTGTCTCTGTGTCAGAAGCCACCTGCAGCATAGTGACTGGACACAGCTCCTGCCTGTCTGCACAGGATGCTACAGTCTGGACTGAGCTCAGCATAGTGGTTATTCTACTCTTCTGTGGGTGGCCATTTTGGTGATGACATTTAACCGATGGATGGATGGGCTGTGCTCCTTCTGGGGCAGCAGCGTCTCTCTGTCCAGGGCCCCTCAGGGCGACTCCCTCTCCATGTGGTCCCTTCCACATGGCCTCTCCAGCAGGTGACCAGATTTCTTATGTGGCAGCTCAGGGGTCCAAACAGGTGCAAAAGCAGAAGCTGCCAGGAGCCCCAAAAGCCTCTGCCTGGAGTGAGCACAGCCCCCTGAGCTTCTGTCAGCTAAAGCGGGTCCCAATCCCAGCCTGGACTCGGGAGAGGGGCCTGCGGGGCTGTGAGCCCTTGCAGGTGTAGCTTGTTGACAGTCACCAACATAAAGGACCATCAGCATAACTAGTTCACAGCATCCACCTGCTAGCTGGAGGCCAAATGAGAACCTGGTGCCTATGAAGAAAGGACGGACCCACACCTGGGGGTGTGAGCGGCCAGGTGGGGACGGGACAGGATGCATTGACTCCTCCTCCTTCACTTTCAGCTTCTAAAGAATGAAGTGGGGGCAGCTCCCTTCTCAAAGTGTCCTTCCCCTGCCCCCAGCAGTACCAGGACAGCCCTGGAGCTTGTTAGACATGACAGTCCCAGGCCCCAGCCCAGACCGATGAACCGAAATCTGTAGTTTAACGAGATTCCCTTGAAGGCACTTCAAGGTGTGAGAAGAGCCGGACCCAGACTGCACCGTCTCAAAGAACTTGCAAACCATGTTTGCACAGCAAAACCCAGAGAGCTGCAGCAAAATCTGCAGCCGCCCTTGCACAGCCATCACCGCTGGGAGACCCCTGGTCATGAGGATCGACCTGTCCCCTCCCGGAGGGATGTCCCAGGATGTCAGGTTCCCGCTCAGACCCTGCAGTGAGAGGGGACAGCTCCGTCTGGGACAACTCTCTCGTCTGGCCCCGGCTCTGGTGCATCCTGACCACCCGCCTGCGCCGGGCCCCTTCCAACCCCGAGGCTCTGGGAATCCAGGAAATCCCGATTTAGATACATGGCTTCGGAAACTGGCAGCGAACAGGAGAATGGAATCCGGAAGCCCTCGCCATTGTGAGCGAGGAGTCTAGACGCTGGAAAGGGAGCCACCGAGGCAGGAAGAAGTGAAAGTCCCTTTCTCAGCAGTCCGCCTTCCAGGAAGCAATAATCAAGGGGGTCTCAGCAGAGCTCTCGGGCTCCGGCGCGGCCGCCCTGGGGCGCGGCCAGCGCGCTGTTATTGTACTCGGCGCTCCTGGTGCAAACACTCACACGCCCAGCCCAGTGCTTCCTCGCGATAACACCAGTAGCGGGCCTGCCCCGGTGTCATCCTGGACAAACAGGTGGTGTTTACTTACAGCGCGTCAAAGGGAGCCCGCGGCCAGCCCGTGCCAGCTGGGAGCAAGGCAGCTGATAAAGGCAGCTTATCACAAAGGGTTAGCAAGTGTTATTTTCTTTCTGTTTGTTTGAAGTTCGGTATTTGGACAATCGCTGTGAACCCCAGTGTGGCTGAGGCCAAGTCTAACAATGGCCACAAAGGTGGCAGCAACCAATCGGCGAGGATGAAACGATGAAACGAAGTGCAAGCGCCGCCACTGTGCAGGGGGCACTTGCCGCAGGGGCTTGTCGTGCTGGGTTTTGACAGGTAGGGGCAGCGTGAGGATTAATGCGCTGGTTTGGCTGTGGACAAAACAACCACACTGAGCAAAACTCCTGTGTGCACGAGATGGGGGCTTCTCGACCGGGGACCATGTCCTCTTTGCCGCGCCTGGCCGCACCCGGAAGCAATGACATCCAAATCTCTGGAGGTAGGAAGGAGTCCAACATCTGTTTTTCAAAGGTCCCCGGCACGCAGACAGTTTTGAGAAGCCATGCCCTAGACTGAGGTGTCTTGGAACTTAATGAACATTCCAAACACTTGGGGACCTGCTCAGTGCAGACTCGGACTCGGTGGATGGAGGGTGGGCCAGGTTCTGCGTCTCCAAGGCCCGCCTGCTCCCGGCCACAGCTGGGCCCAGAACACGCCTGGACGGCAAAGCCGGTCGACTGCTGTGCAGATGCCCGAGCATTGTCCCCCAACTCTGAGAAGCCGGCAGAGGGGCAGAGGGCTCTCCTAGCTAGAGGAGGTGGCGGTCACGCCGCTGGCAGAATGACTGGGGCTGGGTTTGTGGCTGACCACCAGGTGCGGGTCAGAGAACAACACCTCAAGGCGCAAATTTTTAAAAAACATCTTTATCGATATGTAATTCGCACACTGTAACGTTCTCCCATTTAAAGTGCACAGTTCAACGGTTCCTAGTGAACTCCCAGCGCCGTGAAACACCACCGTCCAGGTCTAGCTTGTCTCTCACCATGAAGGGCGTTCTTTCGGGCCACCTTTTTCCCACCAAGGTCCTGCAACACCTGCAGGAAGGGCACGTGTGCGAGTCCCCCTGCAGGGGTCGAAGGGGTTGAGCCCCCGGAGGGAAGCCACTGGGGTACCAGCTCCTTAGTAAAAGGAGGGTGGCGGAAACTGATGGAGCCGCCGACTCCAGAAAGCCCCCCATGATGGCCCAGGCTGGATTACACGTGTGTCCTCTCTGTTCCGCAAGCCCCCGGCTCACCTTCCACCCACCTCAGCCTCCCCTGCACCAGGCAGGAGGGCAGTAGGTTAAGCTGCCAGTTGAATCTGTTTTGCTTTCTATAGGTTTTCAGCTTTGGGGATGTTGGAATTGCTGGTGGGGTTTGGAGTGTTGGGCAGACCCCGGCGCCTCCACTGCCCCGGCTGTGCCCTGTGCCCGTGGGGGCTGCTGCGTCCTGCAGCACCGAGGTGCCCCCTCCTCTGGCCCTTCTCACACCACCAGCCATTCCATCCAGGGCCTGGGGCGGCAGAATTTTGTTCCTCTCTGCGGATCCTCTGGGGCAAAGGCCGGTGTGGCGGCCACTTTGGTGCAACAGTACCAGGGCAGCAAACTGCCCTCGGATGGGAGGACGCGGTCCCCCGATGGGCCACCAGAGAGCTGTGGCCGTCTGCGGCTAGAGTCGAGTTCCGACTCCCACCTGGGGTGTTTTTCTCTAAGCCGAGAAGCTCAAGGCAGGGAAGCACCCAGGGCGCCGGGCGGGGGACATCACGCCGAGGCTGACTCCGGAGCAGATGCCCGAGGCTCCGATCCAGGCCCAGCCGGAGAACCTCTCGCCCCTGGCGATGGTTCCTCCTGAAATCGAAATCCCTTTCGTCCGTGGGAAAAACCTCATTAAAAAAAAAAAAAAGAAAAGCTCCACTGACAAGCACACTGGCTTCTATTTATAATTTGGAGAAGGAATTTCACATGGATTCAACACATACATGAGAAATAAAAAGAATCGATGACTCAGAGGCTGAGGAGTCTCCCAGTTCTTAACAGCCTTAGCGTTTTAGGTCACCGCTCAGCTATTCAAAGACTGTTTCGTTGAAAGACAACTTATTTACCAAAGACACTGGGAGATGCTCAGAAACTGTCGCTCCCCCCCTTACCCCCGCAGTACAGCATGTGCCGTCTCTCTCTCCTGCTGCGAGTTCGGGAGCCAGGAAACCTCGGAGAGGCGCACACGGGTTGCAAGCAGCAAAGATTCTCGTTTCTTTTTCATAGATAGGAGGAGAGCAAGGAAAGAGACAAGGAAGGACCAGTGTCCAGAAAGGCAGAGCTAGGGCTGGAGCTAGAATTTCCCGCCGCTCTGCTGGCAAGTTCTACGGAAAATGAGGACGCCTTCAAATAAATCTCATTCTGTGGTCAAACCCAATCCCAAGGAATTTGGGGAGATTTGAAACTTTCGACCCCCCCTACCCCGAATTCTCATAGAGAGTCCAGCAGCGGGGAGGGGGGCTCCATCTGGGAGGTGCTGGGGTGGGGCCTGCGGGGCGGGAGGGTCTGAACGTGGGCACGTGCTCAGAAGCGGCCGAAGGAGTGTTCCGTGGGTCTGGGGGCCAGGGAGAGAAGGCAGGGTGGAGACAGCCTGGTGGCCGGAGAGGAGAGGCCAAGGGGTCGCAGCGGGACACCAGAGGGAAGAGTCGGTTGAGGCTCAGCCAGGACAGTGGTGAGCAGAGCTGTGTCCTCGCCACACTTCAGTCACAGAGGAGAAAACCAGGTGGCGTCTGCAGCATCCCAGCCTGCACGGTGACAGTCACTCGTGTGCGATGGCCGTCCCCTCCCCACCCAGGAAAGAGGATTCTGTTTATGTCCGAAGAAGGACCCCACCTCCCACGCCACCCTTTCGGGCTCCCGTCCGTCACGAGGGCGTCAGGCCCCATGGCTGTGCCGGGAGGGAGGCGGGGGCGGCCAGGTGTGGGAGGGGATGGAAGGCTCGGCCAGGGGAAGCAGCTCATGCCCTCCGCACTGGCCCCGAGTTGGAGTCTGGGCTACTTCCGATATCCCCCAGCTGCTGGGCTTGGCTTCTCTGATGATGGCATCGCCAAGACGGGAGCTCGGGCAAGGGTGCCCTGGACAGCACGGGCGGGTCCACACCCACAGCCGGTCGGCTCCGAACCCAACCTGCGACACAAAGACTGGGGCCCACGGCACCCTTGAGAATCATCTGAGCTGCCTGGAGGGGCAGGACTTGCTCCTGGAAAGCTCAAAAACCTCAGAAGTTACTTCTGTTGTGTCTTTATGAACTCTGGCCATGGGCTCCCTTTCCCCAGGGTGGACGGGGGGGAAGGCAAAGGGGTTTAGAACAAGAGCTCGTTTCAAGCACGCGTGACCGGGTGCTGGTGAGTGTGGCACCTGTGCCTGTGCACGCGTGAGCGTGTTGTGGTTCCACCGGCTGCCCTCCACGGAGGAGAGGGGCTGCCTGTTTCTTGCTCATTCGAGTTACACCTGCTGTCCCCACCCCAGATGCTCCGTCCAGGGCTAAAGGACCTGCTCGTCCACTCGGTCTCGCAAATGTGTTCGCAAACAGACCCTCCCCGAATTTCCAGCTCTGGGGCCCGGCAACTTCCACGTCCCTTCTGTCTTTCTAAGGTGGGGACGTCGGGTGGGAAGAGGGACAGTCACCAGGCAGCCGTCGTGGCAGCAAGCCCCCAGGAGAAGTGCAGGACTCGAACAGTGGGACGGCGACCACCCTCGCCCTGCTGCTGGGCGCAGGCGGCCGGCGGCAGCTCCCTCCGTGGCCGTGCCGGGGCTCACAAGCGGCGCTTTGTCCCGCCGGGGATCTGGGACGTCCCGTGAGCTGGAACATACACACGCCCACTGGATTAAGAGCCGTCAGACTGGTTCCCAAAGCAAACACTGAGCTAATTTTTCCAGCATATTCCTTTCATGTCTGGGCTGCTCCGGGCTCCGCCGGGTCACTGGCGCTTTGTTGCTGCTGCACCGAAGCCCCCAGCCCTCCGCCTTGCTGGCTCCCGGCGTCCCCTCACACCCGCGTTCCGGCACAGCGTCCCCTTTCACAGGAGGAGCTGGGAGAGCCCCGAAGAGTCCCTCTAGGATTGGCCTTTGAAACCTGCAGGCTGGGGCAGGAACTCACTGGAAGTTTCGGATCACATTTCTCCCAGCCCGTGGCACGTGTGGCCCACAGAAGTCAAGCCGTCATTCTAGGATGTGTCCCAGATCCTGTGTCACATGTTTCCCTGCCTGAGGACCGTGTGATGGTGCCATGGCCACCCCTAATCCCTGTTCAAGTGCTCCAAGGGCTCCCCTTGCCTCGAGATCGTGTCCAGACCCCTTGTCTGGCTCCTAAGGCCCAGCCTGGGCTGGCCCTCACGGCTAGCCCCTAATCATGCTGAATTTATTTTGTTCCCCCAATGTGGGATGCCCCCTTCCTTCTATGACCCAAGAGGAAACCTCGTTACCATCTGTGTTGGGTGGGGTCCAAGCAGGACGGGAGACACACTCTGAATATTGGAAATACATAGAGAGAATTTAACGCAGGGCATTGGCTACATGAGCCGCAGCGTTGCCCACCGGGGACAGGGAGGTGCCATGGGTGAGTGACAGCAGGAGGTTGCAGATAGGAGGACGCAGTGTGGGGTCCCCCAGGCCACACCCACCGTGGCACCTGTCGGGGGCGCTGCTGCAGCCCTGGAGACACTGAGCATGCAGAGGAGGAGCAGAGGGCATGACCACACCTCCCTTCCTCCTGCCTTTGTGGGTTCCCCGGGGCCTTCCGTGGCTGAACCAGCTGGCAGTCAGCAGATGTGGGGACCCGGGGGTACAGCTCAGGCTAGCCCATGTGTGCTGTGGGGCAGGACAGGTGAGACAAGGGCTGCCCTGGCAACAGACAGACAGGGGCCTCGGGCCGCCTGCCTGGGTGGGACCCAGCCTTCTGCATCTCCTTTTGCTTCTCGTCATCATTCGCTTGCGTTTTCCAAAACACTACGATGCAAGTGACAGAAACTTACCTAAGCAAGAAAAGGAACATGTTGGGCTGTGGAACTGAAAACTCCTGTTGTTGGATTCAGGCAGGGCTGGATCCAGGGACTCAAACAAGTAAGTGAGATCCCGCCTGGACCATGTTGGCTCCAGCTCTCTCCTCTGTCTGGTTCCACTTTCAGGGTGGGCAAGGTGACAGCTGTGTTCCCTGCACGCCCCTGTCTCCTCCTCACAAACACAGGCCCCAGTGAGATGGGAAATGCGTCCTGTAGTTGCTGGCACCTGGAGTCCCAGAGCTGCACTTCCATGGCAGACGCCCCTTGGGAGCAGGTGCCGCATGCCCACAAAAACAAAGAAATGTGCATTCCTCATTGGAAATACAAGTCGGGACTTCCTCTCCTTGCTGTTCTCACCGTGTGCAAGGAGCTGGCCCCGGGGACCCTCCAGGTGCAGGTGTTCCCTGCGAGCACACCAACATTCCCTTGGGGACTCAGAAATCGGAGGTCCCACTCATTCGTTCATTGATTCAATGAAAACACTGAGCACCTTTTCCATGCCAGATGCTGTTTGTGCGTCGCTGCATGAGATGGATGACGTCCCTGCCCTTGTGAAGCTTACATTCCAAGAGGGGGATCCAACGGCAGAGTGGTGCCGGGCGTGATGCCAGGGAGGGCTGCTCTCTGAAGAGGGGCTTCCTGGACTGGGCACTGTGGGCAGGGCAGACACAGGGGACTTATAGGCCTGTTTGTGCAAAAACTGCACCATCTTGACCTCCCGGGATACACGCGTCCACTGGATGATTGTAAATGGTGATTTTCCCAGATGGATTTAGTGAATAGGGTAGTAAGTGCTAACCATAAAAATGGTTAACTCTTTCCATGTTCATGATGTGGAAAGGTGACACACTGTCTTTAGCTTGGTACGTTCTCTGCGGGCCGGTGGAAGGGAAGGGACCGAGTGTGCAGGGGGAGGCTGGTGTTGTCTCCAGGAACGGCCGGCTGATTTCACCTCCCTGACTCCCAGCAGCTGGCACCGAGTGAGCCCCTGTGTTGAGGAGCAACGCGACGCTCGCTCCAGATTCTGTGCCCGAGAGTCCTGAGGCCCTGGGCCGGGGAACGCATGCAGCAGGCCTGTGGGTGGGAGTCCCCACTCCAGTGCTTCACACGGACCTCAAAATGTTTGCAAAATTATAAAAAACAACAAAAAAACCTCTATCTATATATTTAACTAAAATGTTAAATATGAAACAGGTGCACATCACACAATCTCAGAGAGAGGAAAAGGTAGGATGTCGTCAGGCACTAAAAATACCCCACAGACTCTCCTGCCGTGTCAGTTCCCACCGAGCTCACTGGAGACAGAGGGGAGGGCAGTGTTCAGTGTGTATGTCCCACGTCTGGAATTCAGATGCCAGTGACCTCGTTTCAGCGGGAAAAGTGTTTAAAATAGACAAGTCACAAGAAACAAATGAAAGTTGTTACATTTTGTTGGTAGGGGTACAACTCTGGCAGCATTCATGTTGAGGGGCTTTGCTGTGGAGCTATTCTTTGTGCTTTGTGGAGCCTGTTTGGAGTTTCTGTCTGCTGCTGTCATCATCATCATCATCTTCACCATCACCACCATCTTCATCATCACCACCATCACCTTCATAATCATCACCATCACCACCACCACCACCATCACCAGCATCATCTTCACCACCATCATCACTATCCTCATCATCACCATCATCATCACCACCACCATCACCATCATCATCTTTACCATCATCACCATCATCATCTTCACCATCATCACCATCACTATCATCACCACCACCATCACCATCATCATCTTTACCATCATCACCATCATCATCTTCACCATCATCACCATCACTATCATTACCACCATCATCACTATCCTCATCATCACCACCACCATCACATCATCATCTTCACCATCATTTTTATCATCACCATCATCATTATCATCATCACCACCATCATCATCTTCATCATCATCATCACCACCACTGTCACGGGTGTCTTCATCATCCTACTATGGTTAATGTCAAGCCCAGAGAAACTTGTGACGCAGCAGCGGCAGCAGCCGCCCCCAGCAGGAGCTTCACACACGGACGCCCTTCTCTTTGGCTTCTCTTTACGCAGTTGCAGGGGAACAGGAGCCAGCATTTTATGCACCGGCTGTCTAGTCACCTCTGTCCCCTGGCTCTGCCCAGAGCCTGACCTCGCAAGTCAATGACAGCTGTTTTCCTTGTGCGAATTGGCTCCTGGCAGCCACCCTGGCCCAGCTTTCAACGGGGTGGATTCCCACGAACTCCGTTTCGTGTTGTCAGCTGGTTCCGATTAGGGACGAACCCATAAAACGTGGGGTAGCACAGTCGCACGGTGTTCCTAGACGTGGCATGCTTCCACGTGTTTTGATTTACGGCTTGACCAATGAAACCCAGCCCTTCAGCAAGGTGGATTCCATCTCTCACATATTTTGCACATTTTGGTAAAGGCAGCTCTTTAGAGATTAGGAAAAAGGGAAGGACGTAGGCGTGAGCAGTGCATTGTGAGCTTGCATAGGTGCGTGGGCTTCTGTGTGGGGCGTGAGAATGCGTGGGTGCAAGTATGTGAGAGAGGGCACGTGTGTGAGATGCAAGTGTCTGTAAAAGCACGTGCGAGCGTGTTACAATGCATCAGGTCAGCCGCCGCGTCTCTCTGGCAGGGTAGTTCACACCAACTCAGAACACCTAAGATTTCTGTACTCATTCCCCTTGTCAGCACCCTGGGTCAACTCAACCAGGAACATAAAAATAAATACATATTTATACCATGGCATTCTCCTCCCCCACCTCACCGACGGTCCCTGCCCCTCCTAAATAGCCCCTTTCCGTCTGCTGTTAGTTTCCCTTCCAGGGTGGCTGTGACTCATCAGTTTTTCCCGCCTTTGTGCTGGATGGAATTGTTGGCCATGAAAGCCGCAGTAACTTTGTGATTTTATGTAGAGAAAATCCCGCGCGGTAGGTGTATGCCCGGGACGGTTTCTGCAGGGATTCCGGACAGAGCGCAGACGACATCTCACACACACAGACATGGGCCAGGTAAAGCAGCACAAAGCTGCCTTAGGGGCCACCCTGAGGTGGGTGGTCTATCTGGGTGACGGGAGGGGCTCCCCACATCTGTGTGTCTGTGCCACAGGGCCGGCTGCTCACCTGAGCGCTGTGGCCGGCATTAGCCGGTGCTCAATAAATACAGGTGCCCACATGCATCATCGTGGGGGGTGTGAGAGACCCAGGGAGGCTGGGGGGGGGCAGGTGTGAGTCAGGTGTTGTGGATTCTGTTCAGAGGAGAGGAGGGCGTTCTAGGTGACACTTGGAGTTGAGAATTAGAACTGCAAAATCAGGAGGGAGCTTGGGGGCCACAGGCCTGGCCTCCTGCAGAGCGGCCAGTAAGGTGCCGTCAAGAGCCGTAATAGACCACTCATGCTTTCATTCATTCATTCGGGAAATGAGGCTGCAATGGTGAATGTCAGTCCCTGCCCACATGGAGTGTGTCTCCAGGTGGGAAAGACAGAACATCGACCAGCAAACAAGCGGAAGAAATTCTCAGATTGTGGAAGGCCCTCGACGAAACAGGGTGCTGTGTGGGTGATCAGGGAAGGCTTCCCCCAGACATTCACAGAGAGGCTAAACCTGAAGGAGGAGAGAGAAGAACACCTGGCCTTGGCCCCACAGAAGAGGCAGGAAGAGCAATCCAGGGAGCAGCAATCGCAAGTGCAAAGGCCCTGCGGCAGGTTCGACCGGCTGTGCCTGTTGGTCAGAGAGGAGTTTGCATGGCTGGAGCTCAGTGAGGTGAGACTCCAGTGCCGGATCTTTCTCTGCGTTCTAGTTTTAGGGTGGCATGGACTTTGTGACCCCAGCTGGGAGCCTGGAGAGTGAAAGGGGAGAGTTGCATCATCCCTTAGTGGCGCAGGGTATGCAGCTGGCCCCGCTGTTCTGAATCCTGCCTTTTTCCCACTTGAAACATCGTAAGCATCTTTCCATTTCAATAAGTGTTTTTCTTGCTTTTTCCCCCATAAAACCATCTCTGAAGGCTGCCCAGCACCAGCCTGCAGCTGTGCCACCTTCCCACAGAATGCCATGGTCATCTCCCAGCCCTCTGCTGCAGCAGGTGGTACGGGAATGACAGTCCCCTCAGCCAGGTCCTGGTGCAAGTCCATGGTTGTTTATTTCTCCAAAACTAATTCCTAGAATGTAAAGTTTTGTGGTTTAATTTTAAGTTGCTAGGCAAGAGAACGTGGGTACTCTTAATACTTCCGTTCTGCTTTACCAAACTGCCCCTTGAGAAAATTATCCCCCGCCCCGCTGGGTATGAAGGGTGATGAGGGGTGTGATTACGTTTAGATTCTCAGTCTGTTTGAAAGTGAGACTGTTGGACGTGGAGGGCAAGGGTGAGCCGGCTGGGAGAGGCGGAGGTGAGTGTTCCAGGCAGGCGGAGAGCCCCAGCCAGGTCAGGAACGCGGAAAAGCATGCACGTTGCAGGTTCTGCTTGTGACCAGTGTTCTGCGTCTTAGGGAACTAGATCACTTCCACTTTTGGATCCATGATCAGATTGGGAGAAGACAGATTATATGTATATTAATAATCCTCATTAATCCTATATTAATAATCCACTCTGACCTCTTCTCCAAAATACACAACATTTACCAGTGACAGTAGTGGTTGTAACAGATGTCTCCCTGTCCTCAGCCTCGGAGCCAGTAACTGCGTCCTCCATCCTCATGTCCTGAACCCTCTTAAGCTGGGGTAGGAACTCTTACTGTCTCCATTCTGCAGCTGGGGGACGAGTGCATCTGCTCCATCCTGTCCACACGGCTCACCTGGCTTCTCAGTGGACCAGGCACCCAGGGCCCCGAATGTGGTGATGGTGGTGATTATCATGGTGATGGTGGTGATGGTGATGGGATGATAATGACAACATGATGGTGATGACGTTGACAGTGATGATGACGACAGTGATGATGATGGTGATGACAATGATTGTGATGATGATGGTGATGGTGGTGGTGGTGATGTGGTGATGACCGTGATTGTGATGATGATGGTGATGGTGATGATGATGATTATGATGGTGATGACAATGATTGTGATGATGATGGTGATGGTGATGGTGATGACCATGATGGTAGTGATGGTAGTGATGGTGATAATGGTGATGGTGATGATGGTGATGACCATGATGGTGGTGACGATGGTGATGGTGATGATGATTATGATGGTGATGATTATAGTGATGGTGATGATGATGATTATGATGGTGATGATTATAGTGATGTGATGATGATGATTATGATGGTGATGATTATGGGGATGGTGATGACATTGATGATGGTGATGGTGACAATGATGATGGTCATGACCATGATGGTGGTGACAATGGTGATGGTGATCATAATGACTAACACAGAACTCACTCTGTGCCAGGCCCTGCTCTAAGTCCTTTGTACATGTTACTTCATTTCATTCTGATAATTACCCTCTAAGTGAGGAGTTATCATTATCCCCATTTTACAGATGAGGAAACTGAGGCCCAAATCGTGATGCCCCTTGTGCAATCTCAGAAGTGGCATTTTAGAAATACTCATTGTGGCAGTAGTGACGCAGAGTTGAAAATGAGGGATTTAGTTTCCTTGGAAGCAGTAAACACAACCGCGAAAACGTGTTTACAGCTCACGTGGAAACTCAGGCCAGCAGGCTCTCCTGGCCTTTTCTTTTCTTTCTTTCTCTTTTATGCATTTATTTTTCAATGTTTGAGCTTCCATTTCACTTACAGTCTGTGAAAAATATTTGTCCCTTTCGAGGTGCTTGTTCACCCTGGAAAACTGGCCGCCGTCCAAGCGCCGTTTTCCTGCCATCGGTGCAAACGAGGCCTTCGCGCTCCCAGAGAAGAACATGGCCAGGTACCCTCTCTTTGTGGAGACCCCTTTAGACCTCACTCTGTTTACTTCCACGTTTTCCCCTTGTTTATTGTACCGAAAAAGCAGCACACACACGGAATGTAAACCAGACAAGACAGGCGGAGCGCGTTTAGGATTTTCCGTCGGTGCTCGGCGTTTCTGACGACTGGGCAGCGGCAGGAGGAGACGGATGGAGGGACGACCCGTCACAGTCATCTCGGCCCGGGGAGTCAGAGCTCCGTGGAGGGGCGCGGCAGGGAGCACTGGGCGGGCGGATCCCGTGATCGGCTCCTCCAGAAACTTCATGGTCCTTTGAGGAAGGTCCTGTGCCAGGTGCCAAGTGTCGAATGGGGGGAAAAGCTGAAATCCGTGGACCACAGGGACTTCGGGCCAGAGTGCGTGCGGGCGGCAGTGAATGCAAAAGCGAATTGGCAGCTACAGTGTCACGTGGGACAGTCCGCGTGGGGTGTGGCAGAGAGCACCTGTTCCGTGTTCACTGTCCTGAGCACGTGAAAGGGCTCCGCGCTTCCCCGCCCCCCTCGCAGGTGGGCGGGGGCCAGGAGACCCGTTCTGGACAACAGACCGTGAGCCACGGTGGCACCTGCCACTCTGGGCAGTTGAGGCAAGAGTGAGTTCGCTACAGGCTCTCTGCCCCTTGCTGTGTCCAGAAGTGGAGCCTCCCTCCGCCTGGGCCCCGACTGATGATGCGGGAGAGGGACCCACAGACTCGAGTGAACGCGCAACACGCATAAAAAATGGACGTTGGTTTTATGACGTCTCTGAGGTTTCTGAGCCACTTCGACACCACGGCCCCACCTTGCCTGTCCTGGCCGGCACAGTGCTCTGGAGCACAGGGGCAGGAGGGGGGCAGCAAAGGCTTTTCCTTGGACATGAGAGGGAAACTGAGCCCCAGATGGAGGAAGAGCACTCCAGGAGGAGGGAACAGCGTGTGCGAAGGCTGAGAGGAGAACCTTGCACTGCCAAGGAAAGGCAGACGCGCCCGCATGGAGGAGAGGAGTGTGCAGGTGGCTCACAGGAGGGGAGCTAGAGCCTCAGACGCCGTCCTAAGCGTGTTGGTCTTTGTCGTGCAACCAAGGAGAGTCACCCGGGCATTCTAAGAGGGGCGACACAATCGCTTGCACGTGAAAGGCGCTGGCTGCAGACTGGCCCGGAGGAGGGAACGAGACCGAGTCCGAACCCCCACGGACTCTCCACCCATTCAGCATCCATTCGGCGCATGTTTACGAGCCCCACGACATGCCAGGCCCCGGTCTGGGTGCTGGGGAGGCAGCAGCGAGAGAACACGGAACGCACATGCCGGATGGACACGCGTGGACGTCAGGTGTCTGTGCAATGTCCAGAACATTCCAGGCAATCCGCACGCCCAGGGGAAGTCTGACGACGTGTCCTTGAGGAGGTGGGGTACCGTAACCCCCTCGGCACCCGGGTAGCGCCAGCCCCCCCAGCCCACAGCAAACGCCAGCCAGCAGCCCGAGGGCTCCCTGTGACTGATGGCAGGGTGAGGATAGCAGCTCCCAGACCAGCACGACACCACCAGGCGCAGGGACTGTTCCCATGGTGCGTGCCTGGAATGCTCTAGAATTTTTAATTGGTTTGTATTTATAATAAAGTGCTTAAGAAAAAAATTATGTAACCAAAACACATAATTGCACTGTTCAGGGAGAGTTGCGTAAAAGCACAAAGAGGAGGTGTCAGTCTGATTCCAAATAAACATTATTCAAAATGGTCACAAGGATGGCAGCAGGATGTCCACACTGGGGAGGAGGGTGCTGGAGCCAGCCGCGAAGGCAGGCGGAAAGGGCCCCTCCCCACCCTGGTTCCAGCCCTCTCTCCTCCTCCGTGCCAGTAGGGGAACAGAATCCCCCTGACCGTCAGGGCGACCACACGCCATCGGCATGGCAATCCCTCCTTGCCGCCCAGAATGCAGCACTTTCAAGACTCGGCCCGTAGAGCACCTGAGGGACCCTGGGCGGCAAGAGACACTCTGGGGAGGAAAAATGAAATCTGTAGATACAGGCTGCTCGGGCAGACAAAGGCGGGGTCTCAGGGGACGGCCTTCTGGTCCTGCTCTGGGCACAGAGGGCCGCAGGGCGCCCCACGGGAGGGCGGCGGCCTTGGAGAGCGCCACACCCTCCCGGCAGCCCCAGCCCCCAGACGGCCTTAGGGTCCCACTGCCCAGCTGGGCCCCGTGCCCACCGACGGTACGGATGTCATCAGCTCACAGTGTTTATTCCTGGCTTTTTCCATTGCGCTCGGGGCCAGCTATCGAGCCAGACACATTTTGCTTTTTTTAACTTAGCCTGGTTATGACTACAGCGTGGAGCTGGGATCTGAGAGGAGGGCTCGTATCTCCGTTGACACAGAAGTGCCAACTGTGTCTCTTTGATGGCGAGATAAACTCGGTTTCCAGCAAAGGGGACAGAGCACAGGCAAAACAGGTGGGGCCCTCCCTGGCAGAGGCTCCTGGGAGGTGGGAGAGCTGCGCCACGTCTGCATGAGGCGGGGGACAGGCCACACCTGGCAAAGCCTATCTGTCTCTGAGTTTCCACCGACCGGCGTGCGGGGCTGAGACGTGCAGACGCACCGACTCTCCCGCCAGCCCCTGGTCTTGGTGGCCGGTCACTGCCCTCTTAGCTGTGCCAGCCGCACCGGCATTTGTTCATCTAACACGCTTGCCACCACCTCTCCTGTGCCAAAATCCACGCTCAGTTCCCTGGGTAGAACGGAGGACGTGATGGACGCGTCCCTGTCCTTAGGGAGCTTCCCGTCTAGGGAAAAGACAGGCCCACGTGAGCCACAGAAGGCTAGTTAGGAAAAAAACAGCCACTCTTTCAGATGACCAAAAATCTGCCAAAAATATTGCCAAAAATCTGTTGCTATTGGGTGGCACAGCCAATGTAAAGGGTGGCTTTAAAACAGGTCACCAGTTCCCCAGTATTGGGCCTTCTCAAGTCCACACCAAGGGAGACCTCCTCCCGGTGGCTAAAGCGGGACCATGCCCTTGGTGGCACTTTTCACAGAACACTCGCACCAGGCCCAGCAGCCCACACCTGGCAGGCCTGATCGCACCGTGCGTGGGGGGCGAGGGTGGCCAAGGGGGCCGTGGCGGGGCCAGTGCTGGTCACGGCTCCTGCCTGGAAGGACACACGTCCCAGGGACACTCCCAGGGAGAGGTGTCACACGGAGGGCCACGCCCTGGACAGCAGAGCAACTCCTGGGCACCCCTTTGTTTGGTTTCATGTTTTATTTTTAATTTGAGCCAAAATTTCCTAAGACTGGGAGATGTCGTCAACCGTTTTGAACTTGTGGCTTCTCTTGAAATCCGGGGAGATACGGCCACACAGGCTGGCATCTCTCTCGCGGTGGCCACAGCGGGTGTAGCTGAGTGTGGGCTGGCCAGTGGGGTGGGGTGAGCAGAAGGAGAGAGACAGGCAGAGACAGGGAGATGGGGGAGGAAGAGGGAAACAGGCAGAGACAGGAACAGGGGAGGGAAGTGGAGGCAGGGAGAGAGCGGGGAGGAGAGGCGCAGGGAGACGGAGGGAGGAGAGAGGAAACGGCTGCACGATCAGGCGGCTTTGCCCACGTTTCCCTCTGTGGACTTCTGCCCGGAGAGGGAATTGGAGCCCAGTCCCCTCCGTGCCCCTCGGCCCACCCAGAAAGAGCATCTCACAGTCCCGAAGGCGAGTTGAATTCCCTGTATGCAGACGGAGCGATCCCGGCGCTGACCCTGCGGTAGAAGCTGGCCGCTCTCGTGGGCCAGCGGCGGAAGCAGCATGATTTATGGCCGAGTTAACTGTTCTTTCAGGGATTACTTTCTCTATACTGTTCTTAATTGAAGGCTTACGTGCTGACATTAGAACTTAATTCCCGCTGAAGTGCAGCTCTGCTGGAGCTATTGAGTGTCTGCTCTGCCCCACTCTGTCCAGCCCCAGCCCCAGCCTGGGGGCAGGTCCCCCCCCCCCCCCGGTTGACTCTGGCTGGAATGTCCCCTCCCCACAGGTGCCAGGTCCAGGCTGAGCTGAGGGGACCAATGCTCCATGCAGAATAGCGTCAGCCTGGCCTCCTGGCCCTGTCCCCGTCCCCAGGAGGCCAGGACAGCTGCCCCCAGGGTAAGAAAGCCGTGGCTCCCCCAGGGTGCCGAGCTTAGCCTCCCACTGGGGCAGGCAGAGGACCGGCCACCCCTGCAACTGTCACTCACAGCCATATGGGCCCAGCAGACAAATGTCACTCACTGTCCCCGACTAGATCAAATAAACTGGCCGGGGAGAGGCAGGGACCAGAGGGGGACTGATGGCTTTACCTTCAGTAAACCCTGAAGTCTCTCAGGCAGGCATAGGCACAGGCCACAGACACACACACGTGTCCACAGACACATGCATGCACCATGCACGTGTCTTCCTCACCTCCCTGAACACACGGAGCACATGGGCGCTGGTGGTGAGAGTGTCTGGGCCTGGATAAAGGCGGTCCCACGACGTCGCGAATGCACAAGTGCCCTGAATCGCACACTTTAAATGGTTAGTTCTGTGCTGCGTGAGTCTCGCCTCACCTTTACACGGGCAGCATCGATGCGCGTGCGCTCCATCCACGCACACACCACGCTTCTTCGCAGACTCACTCGCGTGTGCACTGACATAGTGTCCAACAGCAGGGAGGAGGCTCCAGTGAGGCAGGGTCCCAAACTTGCCCGATTTCCCAGACCCCCTCCCACCCTTAGCAGGGAGAGAGTGCCATGCTAAGTCCCCCCAGTCCCTGTGGTGAGTTGAGGTCAGACCCACGGGGCAGCCAGGATAGGCGGGTTGGCTCAGAGACTCTGGTGTCCGCTGTCTGATCTGTGCGCGTACCCAGGCCTCTGCAGGCCCTGACCACTGCCGCCGCAGTGCAGTGAGGCTGCGGACTGCGGTGGAGCATATGCGCCCCAACAGTCCAAAACCAGACGCAGCTCAGCAAGGATGCGGTTTAGGCAGCTTAATGATCATCTATCGCAAAGGCCTTTAAACTCCCCATGGGATTGGAAGAGCGACGTGCACCAGGGCAATGAGATCAGCCCAGCAGGCAGGGAGTAGGATGACGACCCGATCCGGGAGCCACACGCCACTCACTGGGAGTTAGGCATACCTGGCGGCAGGTCTCTGTGCATTGGAGCATTTTGCAGGTGACTGTGTCAGGCCACAGAATGCTGCCGCGGCCTGCGTCACCCCCACCCCCATGTAAACCCATGGCCTGGGAAGGGAAGCAGAGATGCTCTCCAGCACACGGCAGAGCTGGTGTAAGTTCGGGGGTAAGAGCAGGGAACGGTGCCGGGACAACTGGATGCTGGTGGCCACCACGCAGCTACTGGACGCAGGGCCCTTCCACAGCAGAGGTGGGGTCAAGTGTGGAAACCAAGGTGAGACATCTGCCCTCCATTGAAGGTGTCTGCAGGTTCATGGCTTTGGCGGGTCTGCCCCGGCTGTGCCCACCCAATGTGTGCCCACCCAGCACCCGCGAGTCAGGGGCTGGTGTCAGAGGCTGGACGAAGGGTTTAGGCCAGTGCCGCCCAAAACTACCCACGGCCATGCCTGGGAGTCACCTTCCTCCTCCCTGCCCTCCCTCCTTCCCTCATCCCTCTTCTTCCTCCTTCCTTCCTTCCCTCCTCCCTCTCATTCCTTCCCACCCTCCCTCCCTCGCTTTCTCTCTATTTCCCTTACCCACCCAGGAAGCAAACATCAAACCGAGAGGGACTTAGACGCCCTCAGGAACTCATCTCCACCCTCCCCCCCACGGCCTGGTGTCCTGGTGCCCAGACGCCCAGCCCAGACGCCTGCAGGCCTTGGCAGGCGGCGAGGCTGCACCAGGTATGCCATGAGCAAACCCTCCTGGCGCCACGTGGCTGCTCCTGAGCCCCTGGGCCACCGCTGGCACCAGCGCCAGCACTTTGCAGTCCTGATCCCTGGGGACCAGGAAGTCAGCCCTGAGCCCGGCCGGCAAGAAACCTCCAGACAGACCTTTCAGGGACCTTCTGCACTCAGTTGACGGCTCTCTCAAGCGCAGTGTTCTCCGCGTCTCAGCAGAATTCCAGCCCTTCGTTTGTGCTGACAACCACACATTCCTTCATTGTAGTCTGAGCCCCTGAAAGTGCGGGAGGGAAAGCAGGGTGAGAATCCGTGACCCGCCGTCTCCTCCTTGCACCTCTGTTTCTCCTCCGCCCCTCTGGAAAGTGCTCCTCGCTGGCCCTGGCTGTCCACGCCCCGCTGAGCCTTGAGGACCACGGTGCGGCCTGCGGCCTGTGCCCTGTGCCCCTCGTAGCATGGAGCACGCTGGGTTCCCTGCAGCACCCCCCTCCCCGGCGTGGAGGCCGGAACAGCTGCATGGGGAGGAGGAGACCCCGGCCGTCCAAGGTCTGGGACGCAATTTCCCCCTCGAATGTTGGGGAAGTTTGAACCCCACTCCTGTGAAACCCTAGAGAGCAGGGGAGGTTGCCTCGACGTGGGTCTGCTCCAGGCTGGTTGATAGCCAAGGGTGGGGAGGCTCGAGGTCAGCCGGTGTCCCCAGGTGGGGGGTGCTGGAGGCGGCCGCTGGCCCCCACCGTGGGCCGAGCATGATCTCAGGTGAGTGGCCCACCCTCTCTGGGCCTCGGGTCCGCAGTTATGAAAATGAGAGCTTCGGACAAGTCTGGGTGCTCTGAACCTCCCAGCCACGGAGCCCCGGCCACCAGGTGCCTCTGCCGACACCTCACCCACCGTCAGCGGGGGCCAGTTTGAGTGCTCAGGGGGCGAACGCCTCGGTGGAGTTGAACGTGAAAGAGGAGCTGGGGAGGGAGCACCAGGGTGACCGACCTGTGGAGAGGGACCCGCGGACTGGGTGCTGGCCCCACACCTGTGCAGGGAGGGGAGGCGGCGGCCTCGGCCCCTGTGCATCTCCAGGGAGGCTCCGCAGGCTGCCCCACAGTGACAGTGGCCCCAGAGGACTCCCCTGCTGGCAGAACCGGGGTCCTGTGCTTGTCCATGGCCTTGGCTAGAAAGCCAGGACAGCGCCACGGCCCCGCCTGCGGCAGGCTTCTATCCGCGGGAGGGGCTCCGAGCTGCACACCCCTGGGCTACTGCTGCAGGACCTGCATTTGGTCAACTTCTTTCAAGAGCACTTGGACAGTATTTACCAAAAACGTGAAAACACAGGACTCTTTTCCCATAAACTCCACTCCCAGGAATGTATCCAGTGGACCCACGCATGCCTCGTACGAAGGATAAAAGTTTTGTCACAGTGTTGGCGTGCAAAGTAACAAAAGATTTTGGAAGCAGCCCACGTGTCCAGCATCAGTCAGGAGGGATTAGATGAAGGCGGGTGTGTCCCTCGCCGGAGCGCGGCGCAGCCTGGGTGAGGGGATGGAGGTGTTGCCGTGTGCGAGGACAAGGATGGATGCCATGCGCGTCGCCAGGTGGTGACGCTCTGAGCACGGAGATGAACGCCGGGCTGCCGTGTCTGGGGGAACAGCCCGCAGCCAGTAACGCACGCCACACAGCACATGCTGAACCCCATTCGGCAGCTCGGGGACCCAGGCTTGGAGAAGTGCCTGTCTTGTCCGAGACACCAGCCCGTGGCGGGGCAGGCGGCAGCTGGTGCTCGGCTCGCCCAGATTCCAGGCTCCAGCCTGGCACTGCTGCAACTGCCACTGGGGCAGGTATCTGGGAAGCTGGGTCCTGCGTTCCCAAAGCCGTCACTCTTTGGGGACGTGGGACATTGCACAAACAGGGAGAAAGGGCGAGCAGCAGTTTCACTGGAGAGCCTGTTACTCTGAACGGGCCCGCACTTCCCAGCCGCGGCTGCTCGGGGCTGCGGTTTGCCTCTTCAAAACCGCCGGAGCGTTCAGGTTGAGGAAAAGCCCTTTGTGCTTCCAAGTCACATGTTTTATTTTCTAGAAGCTCCAAAAGACAGAAACCGAGTCTGCTGGGGCCAGACCTGTGTCCACCATGTCTCAGAACCTGCACGTCATTGCTCCTCCATGTTGACCTCAGACACATCACGTGGAAAACATAGATTCCAGCATTTACGGTGCACGAGGATCTGTTCATTCCTCCCGTCGGTGCTGTTTAAGCAGCACTTACACGCGCCTGAGAAGGGTCCTCACGCCACTGCCAGACGCTGACAGGGAGAAGACACAACTGTTTATGCAGAGCTGAGAACCTCAAAGCGTGAATCGTCGTCACGAGTGGGGCTCCAGCATGCCGCGGAAAGATGAACCTTCTCCCAACGTTTGTGGCCTAAAGGCCAGAAAGCAGCTCCCAAAGATGGGAGATCTCTGTCTCTGCCTCTCTCTGTCTCTCTGTCTCTCTCTGTCTTTCTCTGTCTTTCTCTGTTTCTGTCTCTCTCTGTCTCTGCCTCAGTCTCTGTCTCTCTTTCTGTCTCTGCCTCTCTCTGTCTCTGTCTCTCTCTGTCTTTGTCTGTCTCTGTCTCTGCCTCTCTCTGTCTCTCTCTGCCTCTCTCTGTCTCTGTCTCTCTCTGTCTTTGTCTGTCTCTGTCTCTGCCTCTCTCTGTCTCTCTCTCTGTCTCTGCCTCTCTCTGTCTCTGCCTCTCTCTGCCTCTGTCTGTCTCTGTCTCTGCCTCTCTCTGTCTCTCTCTCTGTCTCTGCCTCTCTCTGTCTCTCTCTCTGTCTCTCGCCAACACCCACCCACATTCACACCCCACACTCACTCACGCGCTAACACACACACACCCCACTACCATCTCTAACTTGCAACGGGTTTGCCCCCAATTCCTTGGAACGTTCCCGCTTCTTTCCTGTCCTTGGGAAAGGGAAATTTCTGAATCCTTCTGGGGCTTCTCATTAAGATCCTGACAAACTCGGGAACAAGACGAACTTGAAGCCCACCACATCGCCAAATATGGGATAAAAATGTGCCCTTTCCCCCCTGCCTTCCCCATCAGTCACACAGTGGAGCCACCTACGGGCCCCCAGAGGGCCGTTCCTCACGGGCCGTGGCACCAGCTCCCGGCCAACGCTCAGCAGCCGGCATGGCCACACAGGCTCCCCGTGACACCCCAGATGAAAAGGCTTAAACTCTGCAAACAGTGCTGGGCTTTCTCAGAAGCCGGCCTGCGCCCCGCCCTCCTGGACGGCTGATTGACAGGCCCTGGGCCCACGAGGCCTCTGTCCGGGCCTGGCCCTCTCTGGGGTTCAGAGGCCCCACCAGATCATCTGCGTGGTCCGGTGGGGACCCGTCTTTCAGCTTTCCCTGCCAAGAACCCTGCCTCTTTCTCAGGCAATGGTGAAGGGGGCTGGAGGGCCAGACGGCCGGTCCCCCGCGTGGCCAGCGTGAAGTCCCCCGTTAGGAGCCGGCCGCCATTTGCCCGAGAAGCACACAGATGCAGCCAGGCCCGGCTCTCCCTCGTTTTTCACCCCGGAGATCCTTCCCGGTCGGCGACAAGCATCCGAGCTTTGGAGGGGGAGCTCAGCCGCAGCTCCCCTGACCTGGGCCACGACTGGCGTCACAGATCTCTGTGGAAGACGAGCCCCGTGACTGTTGCCACCCGTGGGTGCACGATTGTGGCCTTATATCCCCTGCAGCTGTCGGGCTCCCTGAGCGGGTGCCCTCTCCCTGAGCACCTAGTGGGCACCACGTGAGACTCCTGGGACGCGTGTGGCCACGTGGGGGACAGCTCTTAGCACCACCCTACGGATGGCCCAAGTGGCCAAGCAACCGATCAGAGTCTCACACACAGCAACAACCTGCGTGGGACTCCACATGACGTGGCTGTCCATGGAGGTCCCAGCCCCGTCTCTCTGAGTCCCGTTATTCTCAGGAGATGTTTCACAGCAGCAGCACAGAGCGTGGACTCCGAGGCCACATGCCAGCCCTAGTGCCCACTGCTGCCCTCCCTCCCACCCCACCCTCCAGGCCCGCTGGCCACCCTCCCGTCCAGGCACACACAACCCGACCACTGCAGGGCCTTTGCACGTGCTGGGCTGCCTGCCTGGAGTGCTGCCCTGCTCACCCAGAGAAGCCTGCCCCGCCCACCCGAGCCAAACCCTGCCTGCCCTGCTGCACCAGGGTCACCTCCTTACCTTGCTGCTCCCCGACATTCACAGATAGGCCTGCCTGCTTGTTATGGGGTCTTTCCTCTACAAGGCTACAGGTGGCTATGGGTGGCTGGGGGTGGTGGGCACCAGAGAGAGTCTTGGGGAGAAACTGCGGCCAGAGGGGCTGTGGGGCCTCCCAACCTCCCAACCGAGGCCCTTGCCGGCCACATGTGGGATTTATCTGGGCCTCTCAGCATCTTGGGAGGTCAAGGATGGAGCACAAAGACCCTCAGAGGTCAAGTAAATTACTTGAGGTCACAAAGCCACTTCGTGGGAGGTCCCCACACGGCTGTTTCTCCTTCAGCTGGGTCAGCCCAGCCCGAGCCTGCACATAAATGACAGTTGGGGGGGCCGCACCACTGGCCGCCCCCACCAGCCATGCGCAAGGGTGCCATGTCCTCGCCTGCACTTGTCATTTTCCATTTTGTCCACAGCTGTCCCAGTGGGCGTGCAGCAGTGTCTCTGTGGTTTCGACCTGTGTTTCCCCCACAGCTCATGGCACTGGGCACCTTTTCGTGGGCCCGTTACACGCAAAAGGCCACGCAGTGGATGATTCCACGTCTGAAATATACAGAGCAGGCAACTCCTGGGAGACAGAGGCGGTTGCGGGGGGCTGGGGAGGTTGGTTGGGGAGCGACTGCTAATGGAGACAGGGTTTGCCTTGGGGCAGATGGAATGCTCCGGAATCAGACAGTGGTGAGGGCTTCATGACACCGTGGATGTTATTGATGCCACCAGACCATACGCCTCAAATGGTTAAAATGGTGAATTCCACGTTTGGTGTATTTTACCACGATGAGAATTAAAGCGGTGAACTGCTGCGGGCTATTTTGGAAGGGGGTTGCCTAATTGTAATTTTATCATCTTCTAACCTGCTCCTTTCTTTTCTGGGGATTTTGGCATATTTATGAACAGGCCGGGACTCTCGCCAAGGCTTTCAGGAATTTGCCTTCAGGAAAAGGTCTTGGGAAGCCCACCAGGGCTGTCTCCGTGTGTCATGCTCAGGTGTTGGCGCCCGTGGGGGGGACCTGCTGATCGCTGGCTTTGCTCAGCGGGACAGAGGCCGCGGTGTCCACGTCAGTGCCCGCTGTCACCCCCAAACACATCCGGCTCCCAATTACATCGACGCCCAGCCCCGTGTGGAAGCTGGAAGCACGTGAACTAATAACAATAAATAGTTATTTGGTTACTCTGCAGACACATTTGGACTGCATTTCAGGCAATTTTATGGGCAAATGCTATTTTGAGCATTCCCAAATCCCCAAACTGCACATGAAACATCTGCAGGGCGAACATGTGGAGTTTCCAGCTCACAGCTCTTGGGCATAAATCTTAAACTGTCCCAAGACCCCGTCAGGACTGGTGCAGACCCCCGAAGTGCTGTCCTGGCAGGCTGGACGGTGCCCGCAGGCTTCGGTCCACCTGCACGTGGGCAAAGAGGCCGAATCCACGGCAAGGCACCTCGGGGAAGGAAGGGGTGGGTGGGCTTCGGGGAGACCTGGAGGGCCGTGGATGTCACCTGCTCTGGTGGACCCTCCACACTCTTGGTGGGGCTGTTGTTGGCCACACCCAGCTCTTCCCAACCTTAATTTAAGGTAGATGCATGGGCACAGGTGGGTACAGGTGGGCACAGGTGCACCTTCCTCCACCACCTTCTCTTTTAGGCCTGCAGCCCCTGGCCCTCAGCCCCATCTGCAGTGTCTCAGGGCCACCCACTGCTCTGAAGTCCCCATGGGGATTCCCAGGGCTGGCCACCGAGCTCCGTCCAGTGCTCAGCCCCTCTTGCCACAGGAGGTTAGAGGTGCTGTCCTCAGCCCTGGCCTTCTCCCCCAAGAGCAGCACACGGTCATCTCCAAGGGCGTCCCCGGTCACCGCGCCAGTCCAGGCCTGTTCTCCTGGCGACTTGCCCCCCACACCATGTGTCCCTCTTGCACTCACATGTCTGGCACGTAACAGATATTTGGGATAAATTAATAAGCAGATGAATGAATGAAAACATCACGGGGGTGCAGTCACTGAGGGTGGCACCACAAAGGCACCCTCACCCCAGGACAGCAGCCTGGGTCCCGTCCGCCTCACGAGGTCTATTCCCTGAAGCACCATGGAAGGGTCTGGAGAGCAAACGGTGACTCATGGGCACGCACCATGCTGCCACATGCACCCGGCTCCTATTGGCGTGTTCCCACTCAGCTGTTCTCCGTTTGTACACACACTTGTCATGACCGCAATGGTGCATAGTTTACTGAGTTTTAAAATTTAGTATGACATCACTTACATTTTTCTAAGCTTAAATTGGCCCCTAAATGTTTGACCATGTTTTGTTTTTTCAAAATTTGAGAATAATATATATGTATATTTATTATAGAACAGGGGTCTGTGGCCCGTGGGTCAAACCCCACCTGCTCTTGTAAGCACAGGGTTGGCAGAGCACAGCCACACTCCTTCACCCCCACCCCGACCATGTGGGGCTCATGACAGAGACCGGGAGCACGCAGCCTACAAAGCCAGAGCTGTTCACTATCTGGCCATCTAAGGAAATGTTTGCCAACATTCTAGAATGTTTTAGAACATTCAGGTATTTTACAGGTATTGCCAGTTAGGTTACCTGGCAGTGAACATCTTTGCACGTTTGACTTTTAACGTCTAATCTCATTTTTCCTCGGTATTAAGCTTTAGGGATGGAATTACTAGACGGAAGAGAATTAACATTTTTTGCAATACTTCATATTTCCCTGTGGTTGCACCCACACTGCGAAAATTCACCAGACTGTCAACGTTCATGAACGCTCTGGTTCCACACAGCCAAATAAGCACCGAGTGTCACATTGGGAAGGGCAGGAGTCAGTGTGGAAGGCATAGAAATGACACTTGGGGACTTCTTTACTGTCATGACTCTGACTATTTAGTGGACGGATCTCATTCTCAAAAGTCCGATAATAGAGTTACAGTGAACCTTCTTCTAGAGAGATCTCCAAACACCTTCGCTTATTGCAAAAAAGCCTGTTTCAGAGAAAGGGGGTATTTCTCTACAGGAGCTGCTCTCTGTGGGGGCTGCGGTTGCCGTGGGGTGGACCTCCTTGGGGTCAGTTAGAAGGACTAGATTCTCATCTGGGGACAAACTGCCTTGCAAAGGATGTATTTCTCCAGCCTGCAGGCTGTCACCTCCCGAGAGACTCACACAGAGCATGGACACAGCCCCGGCCGGGCCGGGCCGCTCAGCCTGAGGTCCGAGCCAGGGCTGCCCAGGGGGTGTCCAGAGCCGCTGTCTGCGCTGCTGCTTCTGCTGTGAGACACCCCAGGCTGGGGCGGCATGCGTCCCCATGGCTGTCCCGGAGCAGACAGACACTTTCTGAGAGGCTGGCAGGCCCGTGGCAGCCAACCAAGAGCCCTCAGGCATCTCGCGGTTTGTTTGTGCCATTTCTCAAATTGTCCGGGAAGACGTTGTCAGGTGTCGCTCAGCCCCGGTCCCCCACCCTGCCTCCGCCCTGTGCAGCCCCACGCCTGGCGCAGGACAGAGGACACCCCCTGGAGTGAACGTGGAAGGAGACGGACTCTGGAGTCCTGACCGTCACGGCCCCAGCGCTTCCCACCCCAGCTGGCCATCGGGACTCCCTTGGGGAGCTTTTGCAAAGCGCTGAGTTGTATGTGGGGCATCCTATTCCATACGGTGTGATGTCAGTGACCTGCGGTGGGACCCCCCCAGGGAGGCTAAGAACCCCGCTCTTGCCTGAGTCTCTGCTTCTTGGCCTGACACCTCCACCCCTCTGCACCCCACCCCCGCCCCTGCCCTCCAGAGCTCCTGCAGACGCCCACGAGGCCCCGCATCTCCCTCCCCCGGCTCCTCCACCGCGGGCCTCTCTCTCCACCCCTTGCCACCAGACCGCTCTGACACACCATAAGAACGTGCACCAAACGGGACCACGGAGGCACGGGGAGATGAGACGTGGCCCAGATCTCAAAGGCTGGCACACCTGGGTTCCCACCCCGACTCTAGCACTTCCCGGCTGGCTGATTAGGGGCAAACTGTTAGCTCTCGACCGTTTTCTCGTCTGTAGATGGGAAGTAACGACAGCACACAGACTGGACAGTTGCAAGTACTGCAGGCGATAGTGTGCGTCCTCAACAAATAACAAGCCTAAAAAAACGTATTGCTGCTATTACTGAAACAGCTGCCCTCTACTCTAGCCCAGCATGTTTCTAGAAAGGGTCTTAGAAAACTACCTGCGTTTGGCCTCTTCAAAGATACGTATGTGTGGTTCCTATCTTTGGTCATCTTAGCCATAGCAAATCCTTATCTTTAGAAATTGGTTTGAATTTTAAAATAGCACTTCAGAGTTGGTCCTGGTGAATCATTGATTTGGCAAGCCTGAGTTGTGCTCCAAGTGAATAAAAAAACAAAACCAATTTCACAATTTGATGCTGCAATCCCTGGGTGTACCTGAACGTCCCCAACATCCAAGACCCGTCACGTATTGACAGTGCCTCTGTGGATGGGGTGTCCTAGCTATCTGTCTGTCTATCTGACAAGTACCCGCCAACCCCTGGCAGAAGGCAGCCGGGGATGGATGCACAGATAGATAGATGGGTAGACAGAGGGATGGTGGGTGCCGGACACGTAATGGAAACCACTTGACATTCTTAGGAACACTCATAATGCTCAAAGAGCATCATGGAAAAACCTAATGACAATTAGCCTCACGACACAAAGCATATCCAGAGCTATTGCTGAGGACAGAAACTCTCGGTTAAATAACCATAAATACATACAATTCTCATGTGTCAATAAAAAGGGAAATTAGGGTCTTGAAAACGAAGCAAAGCTTTAGCGGGAGCTGGAAACTGGAACCCACCCTCTCGTTGCAAAGCGAACGGGTGATCGTTAGTGGATGCACTTAAGTCAGGACGTGGACGTGGAGAGTCCATCATCCCAGAAGCATCTTTAATCACACGGAGGCAACGGTGTCTGGTCCAGCCAGGGACAGGGTGTCTATGGGCTCAAACGAGGACACCTGCTGTCCCCTGACGCCAGCACTAAAGCCCTGCTTGGTACCCACTGGGGGAGGTGACCGTGGCCCCTAGAGGCAGGTGTCGTGTCCTATCCACTGTGGCCCTGGGAGGCCCCGGTCCTCGCTCACAGGCCTGTTCCCAACCCTTCCCTGTCTCCCGTCTCCCAGAACCTCATTAGTTGCATGAGAGGGCAGGCACAGGCGCGCTCTGGGAGAATGACCTGAACCGTATGTGTTCCACACTGCTCTGGCTCCCGCAGGTGCAAAGCACCCAGGGTATGTTAAGGAAATGCCATCATCATCATCACCATGGTTACCACTAGCTTCCACTGCAGCTTTCCACCGAGTAAGATGATTTTGTGAACTAACCCACTCAGCCCCTCCGCCCCCAGCGTGGCCACTGCGAGATCCTCATTCCCTTTGCTCAGAGGGGCCAACTGAGGCACAGGGAGAGAAAGCCCCTGGAGGCCAACCAGGCAGGCGGTGGCAGAGGTAGGATTTGAACCTGGGTCTGGACTCCACACTCCCAGGGTGTGTCTCTAAGTCTCCAACGTCAACAACCCATCAGATACTGACGGTGCCTTTGCGGATGGTGCTGGCCCCAGAACCCCCGAGTTCTGACCCGTGATGACGGTGGTTCTCTTCTCGGAGGCTAAACGCCTGTTTAAAGCTAGTTGAAAACATGCCGTTGGATGCACTTAGGCACAAAAAATGCATTGATATGCCTGAATAAAATTAGAAGATTTCATGGTTAATTTAGCACACTGGACCATTACGTTGGATAATTCCGTCGTTTGGTCTTTTTTCAAATTGGCTGATGCTACTATTGCTACGGCTACAAATGAAGAGGAAACCCTTCCTGTGTTGTCTCGTGGCCAAACCGGCCAAGAGTTTTCCAGTATCTGTAATTATTACGGAGAAAGTGTGTCCTAGTCTCTGTGAAAGCAAGTTTCCAATTAAGATCTTTATCACCAAACACATTGAGGAGATGGAGATAAACATCCCAGTTGACCCCAAATGCCTTTTTTCGGAGTTTGCTTTTTGAGAACGTGCATGATTTCATTTTAAGTTGTTGGGCATTTTTGGTGGCCGGCTGTCTTTGTTTTCTGTTTTTGTTTTCCACGGTTCGGCGTTTGTCCCACTTGGGAGGGGCACGAGGTGCGGGGGGAGGGGCATCTGGGGCTCCACGCTGACCACCAGGGCCAGGCCCCACGAGCAGACCAGCTGCTTTGGCTCTGGAGACCAGCCTCCTGGGGAACATTCCAGAACAGAGACCACGAGGCTGAGCGACTCACCAGGGTCAGGCGCCCACAGAGCGAGGCTGTGGGCAGGTCCCCATCCTCAAGCGTTAGGTCCCAGCTCCTCCCTGGCGGGGGTGGGGGATGCTGCGTGCCCCCCACTTTCTGAGCAATCAGAGCCTTTAGAGTGGAGATAGGGAACACAAAACTGTTAGACATTTTGTTTCACGGTGTTATATAAGGCTTGGGAGAAATAGCTTGAAAATATAGAGTCATATTTTTGGCAGGTGGAGATTTCTAGATGGGGTCATGACTATTAATGAGGACTTAATAAAGATTCTAAATGATTCCCCAAAGCCCTTTGGGGAGCAGGCGTGTGAGTCAGCATATACAATGGGACACGTTTTTGTGCTTCCCAAAGGGGAGGTGTGTTTAAGAAGGTCGAGACACATTTGTTTGGAGAATGAGCCACAGAGTTAATCGAGAAGAACAAAGCAGCCACATGACACTTACCCAGTCATTTACATATTTATTCAAAATATCCAAACGTCACATCTGCTGGGTGTCAGCACAGGACCCGGCCGCGTCTACACTTGGGAGAGTCCAGCTCTGACTTGGGGGTGGGAGAGCACTAGCCAGGCCTGGCTGGGGTGCTGGGGGCCCCTCGGCGGCCCACACGGGCACCTTCCTCTTCTCTGGGGCCGGCACTCTCCCTGCAGAGAGCTGTCCCCTATCTGAGGTCTTGAGAAAAATCGAGTTGCTGACGAGCCCTTTCTGGATGTGTTACAACGTCGCTTATCACCTACCCCTCCTGCCGTTGCACAATCCATGCCAGCCGCCAGCCGCCTTGTCCCTGGCTGTGCCAACGCCCCTCCCCTGCAGCGGAGCATCCGTGTGCAGTCTCCCATGGCTTCAGAGTAAAAGGCTCGTATTTTCTGGTCTCTGCACCAGGAAGATGTTCCCTGATCGGATCTTTCCTCTGTCCCCGTTCTCTGAGGTCCACGGCAGTGAGGAACATCTCCAGGACCACGGGGTGAGCTAGGCGCAGGCCTGGCCCTGGGCCCCGGCCCCCTGGCCCCCTCAGGGCTCCCTCCCACCACAACGTGAGAGTCTGGCAGTTGTGAGGTGGGCACTGCAGATAATACACCAGGTGGAAATTTGGGGCCCAACATTGCCACATTTATTAATTTTTAAAAGGCAAGATCTTTTTTGTTATGATGAAAAACTCCTCCGTCTCTAAAAGCTCCGAGTTTCCAGACGTGCATAACCTCAGGGGAATCCAATCAAACCAACTCCAGTAGAGCGGCAGTCTGCAAAACGGCGAGCCCGCACGCTCCAAAGTCCTCCGTGAAATAAAGAACAAGACCGACGACGCAGCCGCATTTCGGATTAAAGGGGACGCAGCGACACATGGCAACCGCGCACCGCCAGAGCCCGGGTGGAAGCCTGGGTTGGGAGGAAAAGTTGCTAAAAGCGCAGTCTTGGGGGAGGGGGGCATGGGCAATATACACGACCTTAACATTTGTACCCCCATAATATGCTGAAATAAAAAATAAAATTAAAAAAGCACAGTATTGGGACAAATGGTGAGATCTGAACGCGAGTATCAGCTGAGAGCATCCTGGCAATGGGGAGCTACGGGAAAGTGTCCTTGTTGCTAGGAGACTGCCGGTGAGTTCGGAGGCGGGGGGACACACCCTCCACGAGCGGCTGTCAGAAGTCAGCAAAAATAAAAAATGATGGTGACGTGATGTTGAGAGAGAGAAGTCGCAAAGAGCAAACCACAGACCAGCCTAGGTGGCAGGTCGCTGTACTATCTAGCAATTTCTCTATAGGTCCAGATATTTTTCAAAATAAAAACTTTAATAAAAACAAGTAGAACAGGAGGAAACAAAGCCAGCTGAGCCAGGCCAAGCCTCCCTGCCCGGCCACCCCGCCACGGGCCCCTCCCTGGGCCGGAGGCTGCCCTGAGCAACAGCGCCCGCCGCAAAAGGGGCTCCGTAACCGTCTCACCCAGGGCTCAGGCGTCAGGACGGCCAACCGCCCACATGTGCCAGGCACACGGAGGAGGGCAAATCAGATGCGGCTCCCGTCCCCACGGAGCCCATGGGCCAGACGCGCCCAGATGAGGAGCACACGTTGACCCGCGTCGAGTCACAGCTGAGCGTGTGTGCTGGAGGAAGCCAGGAACCGGCAGCAAGGACCAGGACCAGATGTCAACTGGAGCAAAGCCCAGGCAGGGAAACCAAGGCCTGAAGAGTGACCCGGGGAAGGCAGGAAGCGGCCCAGGCTGCGGCGGCCTCCAGCGCAGCAAGGTGGGGAACGAAGGCCCGAGTGTTGGGACCAGAGCAGGGACAGGTCGGGGACTGGAGGGCACTGGCCTGGACCCCCACGCTGTGGGCACCGGGCTGTCCTGACCAGGAACCACGGAGGGGTGGGACCTGTGTCTGCCCCGACCCTTTTTCCCTCCACCACACTGGCATCCTGTACAGATGGCGGCACTGAGAACAGGACCGCTTGGGTTGTGTGCTCTGTGTGGCAGACACAGCTCTGCACACTGGACATCTCTGGGCAAATCCAGTGCCCGCATCAGCCTAGCCAGGACAGTACAACTGTTATCCCCACTGTGCAGACAGGACAACTGAGGCCCCCAGGCACCAGGGCCGTGTGGAGAACAGCTCTGCTCCGGGCTGAGTGGGTTCCTCCAGATGGATGCGTTTGCATCCTCAGCCTGGTACCTGTGCATGGGACCTGATTTGGAAGCAGGTTTGTTGCAGATGCAGCCACGTTAAGATTAGGTCACGCTGGGTTGGCGGGGGGGTGGGGGGGTTGGCCCTGATCCAATGCCTGGCATCCATACATGGAGAGGGTCATGGCCCCACAGCGAGGGCAGGCGGCGGAAGTGCAGCGGCGCAGTTGCAGACTGAGAAACCCCAGGGGCTACGGCAACACCTGGAGCTGGAAGAGGAGGAAGGAGCCTCCAGAGGGAGCGCGGCCCCGCCCACACCTGGTGTCACACGCCTGGCCCCCGCAAAGCGAGAAAATAAACCTGTTGTTTTTAAACCCCCACCCCCGTCTGTGGTCACCTGTTACTGCGACCACAGGAGACTAACTCCAGCTCTAGAAGGGGTCATCAGACCCCCCATAAACAGGGCCGGCCCCGCACCCTACAAGGAGACGGCGGTATCGAGGGGTCTGCAAGGGGCTCCCAGAGTCCATTTGGGAACAATTGTACGTTATTCACTAGGCCCTCCCGCGGCTCGCCATCCGCCCGGCCCCCAAAGCTGTGTCGGGCTGGAAGCCGGTGGACCCCACAGGAAGGAAGAGTCGAGTGGAGTGGTCCCCATTCCTTCCCCTGCCCCTTCCCCCTGGGGGCATCATTAAATAAATTATAAGCCGGGGCTGTACCGGGGTTGTCCCACGTTTGGGCCCAGGCCTGGTTTGAAGGACAGCTGTCTGCAGAGGAGCCGGAGGCCTCCGAGGCCCCTGCCTGCAGGCCGGGCCAGGGTGGCCACCACGGCGGCGTCCCTGGGAGCCGGCAACAGACACCTGATCAAATCAGCATGTGCAGCTGTCCAAATCGTGGTCCTGAAACCCGATGACCGTGGCTGCGAGGGGCCGGGGACAATGCATAGAAGAGGAACCCCGTTCTAAAGAAAACACTTGTGGGAGAAACAAAGGGGACTTTCTCGAGCCTGCCCTGCCTGCCGACCTTCCCTGGGAAGAAGCGGGCAGGGGGGCGGGGCAGGGAGCTCAGGGAGGCGGGAAGGGCAGCACCTGGCCTGTCCCGATGGTGGGCCCGGCCCCCACCTGATTCCTGACCACCGATGGCTGTTTTGGCAAGCAAGCATTTGGGCTCTGCAGGAGGGAGTGATCCAGCACGCATTTTCCTCGTGTGAAACGAGCCAGCCCCGAGGGATGGGGAACTATGGAAGTTTTCATATGGGAGTAAACAAGCCCCTTTGATTTTGCTCTCCAGGTACACCAGGAATAGACACGTGGTCCGACATCCAAGCAGGGAGATCGCCTGCTTTTTGTATAACAGTAGTGGCTGTTTAGAGAGAGGAGCAATGGTTACACTTTCGAGTCTTAGCCAGAAATTGCACATAAACAAACTGTCATGACGGCACCAACGAGTGCCAGATGCGGCCAGGTAGAGGGGTGGGAGCTTGTCTGGGCCGCCCTGCAGCCGAGGACAGGCGGGCAGAGCAGGCCAAGCCACAGCGCAAGGCGCTCTATGAATGGGCTAGACCAGGAGCTCAGACTCGCAGGATTTGCTCTGGGGACGGAGTCCTCAGCTCCCGACACCCCCTGGAAAGATGCTTCTGGACCCTGTGGTTGGACCAGCAGCTCGGGGGGGAGGGGGCTGCCTGGGGGTGGGGACAGCAGGGGTCAGAGCATTTCACTGAGCAACATGGTGGACACCACCTTGCTCACAGCACTAAAAGGCAGGATAAATATGCGACCACACACAGCGGTTTTGCAGGGGTGACGGTTGTGAAGGACACTCACTGCCCCAATGACTTCTAAGTCAGATGGCGGCACAGAAACCAAGGCCAGCTGTCACAAGAGGACATGCTCTTCCCTGAACAGCCTAGCATCGTTGCTACCATCATCACTAACAATGGGTGATGTCCTTGTGCCAGGCAGGGTCCTAAGCAGTCAACATCCAGCATTCCACTTAATTCTCCCAACATCTCGCCACATAGCATGATTATTTCTCACTTCACTGGTGTGCTAGCTGAGGCTTTGGGAGGTTAAGTGATTCGAACACATCCTCCAGACCAAAAGTGGAGGGGCAGGCGGTGGGGCCACATGGCTTTGCCCCCGGCCACGTTCAGTGCTTCGTGGGATGCTGTTCTCTCTCTCAGTGGCCTTGCTGCCTCAAACAATTACAGTTGCTCAGTAATTTCATAAAATATCCCCCACATATTCAGTCATCCATGCAGCAAGTATTTTCAGAACAGCTCTTGTGTCGGACTCTGTAGGTGTCTGCACAAGGGACGGGTCTTGGCCCTGGGGACAAGTCAGTGAATGAAAATGACAACAGCGGAGCTGACATCCTAGTGGGGAGAGACAGGCACTGAGCACAGTGAAGAAGTAAACTGGAGAACAAGCTAGATAAAAACAGGACGGGGTAGGGGGACTGGGTTGGAGCATGCGTGTGGATGTACCACATGCCAGCTCCACACTGGAAGCCACGGTTCGAACATGAAGAAGGCGAGGTTTCTGCACATGAGCCGCTCAGCCGGCTGGGAGAGGCCGATGTGGGAACCAGTCCCACCAAAGTGCAATGCGACGGCAAGACCAGGGTGGTGTGGGAGCAGGAGGGAACAAGCCTAGGTCTGCTCCCGGGTGACGGGGGTGGGGGATCTGCACGGAGGCACACACATGCACGTGCACCGTGTCCCTTGCCAGGTAACTGCCACGACCACGGCTGCTGTTGCCATCACTGGAGGGCTGCTGAGCATTGACCCACACAAGCATCATCTCACCGCACCCTCAGAAACCTCTGTGAGAAAGAAACTGAGGCTCTGAGGGGTAAAGACCACCTGCCTTGGGCCCCACAGAGAGTGGCGGGTGTAGAATCCCCACCAAGGTCGGCGTCTGCCTCTCGCACTTAGCTCATGCCCCAAACCCTGCTCTGCAACACTTTGGAAGGAAGAACTACTTCCTCTCTCTCCTGCTGTGAGCCTGGCACGGCGTCCTCACTGATTAGATGCTCAGTAAACAGTTGCTGAATGCACAAAGGCACTTGGAAGTTGGCAGCTGCATGTGGTTCTGTGCTTGGTGTCCTGCACATCCTCTCTCCGTCCTGCACACACAGGGCAGGGGAGAGACACACGCCTAGGATGTCAGACATGTACTCAGCCAGTGTTCTGGCTGAAGGACTAGCTGTCTCTCTCCCAGATGCTCCCTCTGTCCCACCTGACACAGGGCAGTTTGCATGACGCCTGGCTCTGGAGCCGCAAGGCACCTCGGCTTCCTTCCCTGCACTCCCTGGTCATGCACTACTCAGGGTGTGATGGTGATTGCGCCGGACTATCCTCGAACCCTCAGCCAGGCAACAAGCCGGGCCTTGTGCCAAGCCTGGCCGGCTGGCCTCTCTTTGCCCTCCCCAGCAGCCCGCAGGAGGATCCAAACTCCAATCCAGCTAGCGGCACCTTGCAAGTTCCTGCCGAGTGGAAAGGCCCAGAAAGGTGAGCCTGTTCGTCAAAGGCTCAGCCCAGGCCCGAGGAGCAGGCCAAGAATGAGCTCTGTCCAAGGCACCCCGTGAGGCCATGAAAAGTCCTCCTGGGGTGGGGTGGGCACAGTTTTAGGCTGAGCTGGCTCCAAGTCAAGGGCGTCAGCAGTTTCATCTATCTGAAGCCTTTCCAAACCTTTCCCAGCGGAGGAGCTACGCTCCAAGGCTGCGCCCTCCGGCTTTGCAGTGAGGCCCTGGCACCTCTGCCTGCCATCCGGGCCAGGAACAGCGGGGCCGGCTCCTTGGCCCCACAGCCCTGGCAGCTGCAGCCGCACACAGAGCCCCATTGACGTCCAAGGGACGATGGAGGAAACAGCTTGCAGACCTGACCCCAGCAATCCAGCCGAGCGTCCCAGCAGGGCCGCGGGCGGGGGAAGGATGAGGTGGGGAGAGACGCCCTGACTAGGGGGTGGGCCCGGCCATGCTCGGGCAAAGGTGAGTCCCAAAGGGCCTGGGAGCCCCCAGCGAGGGCCATCTTGGTCCAGGACAGGAGCTGCCGTCCGGAGAGCAGGACTGACCCCCAGATCCTGCCTGCATTCCTGGCGGCTGGTGACATTTAGGGAGCGATGGTCCTGGGCACCTGCTCCTCACGCTGCGTCTGATGGATGCCACAAATGTCGCCAAGCCAGTCCCCAGCGGGTAGACTCGCGCTACTGGACATCACACGAACTCCATCGCCACGTCAGCAAGCGCTCACTGGGTGCCTACTCGGGATTAAATGGGGGTCTTGCTGCGTCCCGAAGGGTTGAGGTCTTCAACATAATCCAAGTTAACCGAGGTTTCCGAAGGAGACTTGGGGGCATTCCCAAGCTACATGTCCCCAGCGCCCAAGCTTACTGCGTGTCCACTTTCTCACCCAATCCCAGCTTCCTGCTTCCCCACTCAGCTGATGCCCACACTGTCTTCCTCTTCCGGAATGGGACCCTCGAGCACCGGGCATGACGCTTTCCTCGTCTAACCCCCGGCTTCCAAACCGACAGAGCCGGGACATCCGCTCACCTAGAAAGCGTCTTTTCCGCTCCCACACACAGACCTCATACACCTCTCCTTACTCGGCTCCTTCTTGGCAAACTCTCTTGTCTTCTCTGTTGCGGAGAAACCAGCGCCCTGCACACTATCCAGCTCAGTCATCCTTCACACACTCTCCCCTCCCTCCTCCCTCCCTCCCTTCTGCTTCCCACATTACGTCTTTCCTCCTTCTCCTCTCTGCTCTCTCCCTTCCCCGCATCTCTCTTGCCCTCTTCCTCCTGCGCCTTCATTCTCCCTTGAAGCCCTGCTGTTCTCAGTGTAAGAATGCAGAGCATCCCCAGAACAAGGTCCCTTTGCCAGAGGTAATGACCACGAAGATGCCTCTGGCCACATTATGCTGGGCTCACAGCCGGTCTTCAGGGGATTCTTGTTGAGTGGGGGGCACAGTGCACCCCTATTTTGAGTGGAGGCTCCATGAGCACAGGTGACACTATTGCTCAATGTTGCGTGTGACAGGGTTGCTCCATGTTGAGCGCAGGTGACAGGGTTGCTCCATGTTGAGCGCAGGTGACAGGGTTGCTCCATGTTGAGTGCAGGTGATAGGATTGCTCTCTGTTAAGTGCAGGTGACAGGGTTGCTCCATGTTGAGCGCAGGGGACACTATTGCCTCATGTTGAGTGGAGTTGACAGGGTTGCCCCATGTTGCGTGCAGGTGACAGGGTTGCTCTATGTTGAGCACAGGTGACACTATTGCCCCATGTTGTGTGCAGGTGACAGGGTTGCTCTATGTTGAGCACAGGGGACACTATTGCCCCATGTTGCATGCAGGTGACAGGGTTGCTCCATGTTGAGTGCAGGTGACACTATTGCCCCATGTTGCGTGCAGGTGACAGGGTTGCTCCATGTTGAGTGCAGGTGACACTATTGCCCCATGTTGCATGCAGGTAACAGGGTTGCTCCATGTTGAGTGCAGGTGACACTATTGCCCCATGTTGAGTGCAGGTAACAGGGTTGCTCCATGTTGAGTGCAGGTGACACTATTGCCCCATGTTGCGTGCAGGTGACAGGGTTGCTCTATGTTGAGCACAGGGGACACTATTGCCCCATGTTGCGTGCAGGTGACAGGGTTGCTCTATGTTGAGCACAGGGGACACTATTGCCTCATGTTGAGTGGAGTTGACAGGGTTGCCCCATGTTGCGTGCAGGTGACAGGGTTGCTCTATGTTGAGCACAGGGGACACTATTGCCTCATGTTGAGTGGAGTTGACAGGGTTGCCCCATGTTGAGTGCAGGTGACAGGGTTGCTCCATGTTGAGCGCAGGGGACACTATTGCCTCATGTTGAGTGGAGTTGACAGGGTTGCCCCATGTTGCGTGCAGGTGACAGGGTTGCTCTATGTTGAGCACAGGTGACACTATTGCCCCATGTTGCATGCAGGTGACAGGGTTGCTCCATGTTGAGTGCAGGTGACAGGGTTGCTCCATGTTGAGCACAGGGGACACTATTGCCTCATGTTGCGTGCAGGTGACAGGGTTGCTCCATGTTGAATGCAGGTGACAGAGTTGCTCCATGTTGAGCACAGGGGACACTATTGCCTCATGTTGAGTGGAGTTGACAGGGTTGCCCCATGTTGCGTGCAGGTGACAGGGTTGCTGTATGTTGAGGGGAGGTGCCCAGATCACTCTAAGCCCACGGTTGACACTGTGCCTGTGAGCAGCAGCTCTTCCCATCAACAGCCCATCACCCGGTGGGATCCACACCAGGTGCTCCCGTCTGGCTGTCGTGGAACGAGCCAGCACACTGGGGTCTCTGGAAGGAGCAGAAGTTTGCTTCTGGTAAGGACATCCTAGTATTTTATCCATGCTCAGACTAGCCTCAGTTCTTCATGGCCATGACTATCTTTATTTCCAGAACAACTTTTACAAGACTAATATCATCACCCTTATCTGACAGATAAAGAACCCAGAAACCAGAGAGATAAAACACTTCCCCGATCACCCAGCTGGGAGGTGAGGGAGCTGGAACTGAAATCCCAGTGAGAACATTCCACTTCCCCCTGGTGCCCTCCCCCTGGCCACAGTCCAGACTGGACTCCCCCATCTCATCCTGACATCTCCATTTCACAGTCTCTAAAGCCCCAACAAGCCACCTGGGCTCAGGGGGTCTCCAGGGCCTGGACTCTCAGGGGGTGTCAGGGAGAGAAGCATCCTCAGACATCACCTTCTGCAATATCCCTGCCTTGTAAACCAGCAAACCAAGGCCCAGAAAGGGTGAGTGGCTTGTTCCGAGGCCCAGGCACCGCTAGACTCGGGCCCTCAGGGGAGCGTCCACCACCTGCCATGGGCTTCAGTTTCCCCACCCTGGGAGGGTGGCAGGGACAGAAAGACACAAAGTACTGAAAGGAATCTTGGGGTCATTCCTCCCACCCCTCCTGCTTACACAGGTGCCCATCGGACAGGCGGGCAGTCTCCTGATTAAGTCACACAAGGGGACGTGGTAGGTTATTCACAGATGTGAATCCAGAATATTTGACTGCCACATTTCTCTCCAAGTTTCTAGCAGTTTCCCACCCATGAGCTTTCATTTGTGACTGCATTTAGGGGCCTTAATGGCAAATTCAGAAATCTGGAAGACTGAAATGTGGTTAGAACTCGCTTCTGTCTCTTTTCAATGAGAGACTCCTACACAGGCTCACAGACCCGAGTGCCCACAGAGGCCAGGCATGCTTTCAATAGACAAAGTGCACCGGGTGGGAGACAACAGGGAGTGGTGGGGACTGCGGCACAATGGAACTCACATCCCTGTCCACCGGGGACGGCCGCCACCCAGCACCAACAAACCGCTGCCAAATGCAACGTCCAGCTTTCGCTGGATCTTCTAACTCACCAAGAAGAACTGGAGATCTGGGATTTTAAACAAAGTATCCTCTTTTAAAGTGCTGTGAGACAGGCTCTAAATACTTAAAAGCATCTCTGGACTGGTGAGGTTCCCAAGCCACCAGTTTGCACCCTGTGCTTTGCAGCAGGAGAATGTCACTGTGCGTCCAAGCTGTGAGCTGCCCCCCCCCCCGCCCCCAGGCCGGCTCTGCCTTGCCCACGAGAAGCAGCAGCAGCAGCAGCCTTGTGGCAGAAATGACAGCTGACATCAACCGCTTGAAATTGGACATGTCTGTAGAACCTGCCGCCCATCTTGATGCAAGCAGTCGACGCTGCTATTAGCAGCTGGACTTCAAAGTGCGACTCGGACAGCAGGCGTGGGCCTGCACAGCGTCACCGCTGCCATCCTGTTATTAACGAGCGCTGGTTTACATGAGCTTCAAGTGCTGATAAGGGCGTCTGAGCACGGCCACCGAAAGGCTCTGCAGAGCAGACAATTTATTGGACAGCCAGCTCCAGCCCATTAGTCATAGACTATTAGAGGACTTTTTAGAGGTTGTTTTTAAACCATCTTTTGAACTCCATTAGCCTTGAACTTCATGCAGGTAACACTGGGAGGATGGGAGCTGAGGGTCGCCCGGGAGCTGGCGTGGGAGTTTCCACCCAGACATCCGCGTGGGATTGGCAAGGCTTGGCGCTGTGGGGGCCGGGAGAGCTGGGAGCACTAGCGTGCCACCTCTGGCCCACCGGGGAGCCCTGGTGTGCGTGTGAGGGGGGGTCACTGGGCATCTTCGGACATCGGCACCTGCGGCTGTGAGATCAGAGCATGAGACGGGGGCTCTGCAGACCTCACCCAGCCACAGTGGCCAACGTCCCTGTTTGCCTGGGACTTCCCTGGTTTTCTCACTAGAAGCCCCATGTCCCAGGCAGACCAGAATGGTCATCACCCTCCTGCCAGCCCTGAATCTGTAACGCCAATCAAACCAGGAGCTGTGAAGGCACCCTGCAATGTCGGAGGTTGGCAATGAACGCAGAGGTGGTGTGGGCATGTCAGGCATGGTCAGATCTTCTGGGAACCTCACAAGAGACTGTCCTCCGCACCACAACCCTCAGCTCACGTGCCTAGAGTCCCCATGATATCTAGTAAGGATTGGGAAGAAGTTCTTGAGCCTAAGGCTGTTACGAGTTCTTTTGTGGGAGGACAGCATACCGGCTTCAGTCTCATGCCTGCCCCACTCCCCGCCCGGGTACAACACACACACATGCACGCACAAACACATACACACAGACACACGCTCATACAGAAACACACACAACACGCTTCCCTCCCCTCACTCCAAGTCGGTCCCGACGTGAGTTCTGCCCTATCCTAGAGACCCTGCGCCACATTAGGGTCTTTGCTGCCACCTTTGTGGACTATCTGCCCATCACCTGCCGAGAGGACAGGTGGGCACTGAGCTACAGGTGAGGAAGCACCTTCTTGGTGAACCCGAACCCCACCCCCCACCCCCGCCTTTCCGGCTTGCCCCACCTGGGGCTGCGAGCCCCACTGGCTACTTCAGTACCAGGCTGGGCACTTAGAGGGAAGCAAATGCAGCTGACCCGGCTGAAGTCCATGCGCTGCCCCAGCCTGGAGCTTTAAACCACTCTTGTTTTATTCTACTGGGCCGCCTGTCGGGTCCCGGCCCATAACACTATACCAAGCTTTATGCAGAAAGCAAAAACAAAAAAAAAAAACCAGGGAGCTCGCTCCAGCGCTGGATATGCACACACAGGCCGGGATTTTCTAAATGACAGCACCTGTTAATTGTCTGGTTAGGTACGAGCTATTAAACATTTACCGCCCATTTCCTGTACACGTCTGGCGAGGCCGGCAGGAAATTTAGAGCAAATTAAACAGCAGCTGCAATCCCTCATGTTTTAATGGTCCCTCCACGACCCTATGTGGTATTGTAAAATATGAGGGGCAGATCTATTAGGGACAGGCTGGTTCCATCAAGGAAGCGTCCACCTCCCCATCCTCCTGCCGGCCGGGCCCCATAAAGTTAAATTGGCCAGCGAGTGTCCCCCTCCCCGGCCTCCGCCCGCACCGCCCCGGGTTTGGGGGAGGCCCTTCCAGCCCCACACCCCACTCACCTCTCTCCCCGGGCCCCCGCCCCCGCCTGGCCGTTCCCACACGATTTCACATGTGGTCCGAGAAGGGCACTTCCTGCCGTTATAAAAAGCAAAACCGAGACCCCAGCGAAAACAGCCTGTGCATGGAACACCCAAGTTGACAGTGTGAGAGCGAGGGCCTAATCCGTTCCATATGACACGCCGCAGTGGCCCACAGGGGCAGGCCGGACCCTGTGGAGAATTCAGAACAGTCCCCCTGCCCACGCCCCGCCCCCCGCGCCCTGGACACGCACCCGCCCCCCTCCCTGCTCAAGTGGACCCTTCAAAACAGGAGAAAAATATCCCTGGGAGCATGCCCCGAACTTCCAACTGATTATGTTTGGGCTTAATGGTCTACTATGCATTGTTCTTTCCTCACTTTGAAAATAAACTCTAGGAAGCATTAATGCAAATACAATATAAACACGCTCCTTCCTAAATTTTCAACTCTCCCTGGTGTGTTTGGGCTTGCTCCTTAAGGTTACGCGGTCTGGCCTGATGGAAGAACCAGATGGGTCTTTAAATTGGAAGCTCTGCAGCAGCCCTGGCCGTGTAAACAGACAGCTGTCCGGATGATTTGAGGGCCGAGGGGGCCCCAGAAACGTGGCCTTTCCTAACTGCACCCATTGTCTTCCTCGAACAGCAAAAGGGACAAGGCCCGTGCGGACTGCTTTCTGACGGCTCAGCAGCAAAATGACAAACGCCACCTCAGTGGTAGAACAAGGCACAGTTAGAGGTTCTGGTTGTCCAGAATGGATGCAAAGAACACACTTCCAGGGTGACCACGGTTTATTCCAGCCCCTTATATTTCTGCAGCTAGGCTTTGAGCTGAGTGATCACCGCTGGTGTTGATAAATGCTCTTCGTTCCTCTGTCCCCGATAGCCAGCGGGTAGGACGGTCCCCTCTCATGGTTCCCACCAAGGATGTGCGCCTTGACGTGCTTATCCGCTGGCACAGCTGTGGCAGACCCTTCCTACTTCCTGCTTCCTACTTCCTGCTTCCGGCTCCCTCCTTCCATAAACCATTCTCCTGGAGAGGCGCTAAAAATGGAACGGTCGAGATGAAAGAGGGGGCCGGAAGATTTACACCAGCCCATAAAAGTCCCTCCTGTGCTCTGCAGACTGAGTTGTCACTTGTGCTTTAACTTAACCTTTTACCGAGCAGCCGATCTGAATTTCGTCTATAATTCCGCTAAAACCCGCTGGGCTCGCCATTTGTGGTTTGGTTGTTCTGGACGGCTTGACAAATTGGTATAGTAAATTTCGGGTGTCTTAAGTACTAAATTAGGTCATTTGTTTAATGGGCCAATCCCCTGCCCAGAGTTTGACCCCGGCCGCCAGGGTGAGTTCACATGGAGTTCCAGGGCGGAGGCCTGTGGGCCTCATTTGTCTTGTGCTTCTAGAGAAACTACTCCGAAGCGAGGGCTGCACGTCCAATTCCAACCTCCGAATTGATTTGTCAGCGAAAATGGACAAAGTGAATTCTTTCGCCTCCGTTTCTCTCCTTTAGGATCCTTCAGTGTCGTGGTCGTCATCGTCACCATCCTCATCCTCCAGCTATCACTGGGCACTCCCCGCCCGCCAACAGGCCGTGCGCTCAGCGCTTTGGGTGCGTTATCTCGCCCGGCCCTCTCGGTAACCCCGGGAGGCAGTGCCATCCTTATCCTCGTTTTCTGAATGAGAAAATACACGCTCAAAACGCCGGCTCGCCCGAGGGCACGCTCCGTCACTCACACTCACTCACTCACACGCTTATTAAACCTCCCAGCGAATACGTATTAGGCATCCACGTGGTGCCAGGCACCAGAACACAGAGCCGACTAAAGGACAGTTATTGTGTTCCAGGGCTCTGCTGTGCGGCCGAGTAGAGTCATGCATATTAATGAATGTAATGTAATTCTGGAGTCACCATCATCCAGGAAAAAGTACACCTGGGGCACACAGGCATCAGCAACAAACTTTTTCTCTAAAACATTCCTTGAATTATGCATGTGAGTCCACCCTTTGCAAATGACGCCCACCCACTGACGTGCTGCCCCGCGCAAGCCGACACCGAGTGTCTCTAGCAAACGGCCCTCAGCGCTCCCGTACCGCAGAGGGACGGGCATTCCCTTGGACACAAATTGAGGTTCCCCTGGAAAGTGGGAGAAAAGACCATCTTCCTGTTATTTTATTCAAGGCTCCCCACATCATATAGCTTTTCATTTCTTATCTGACTGCTCTGAACAGTTAAGAAAGGTTGACCGTTCCATGTCTGGCAGGTAATCTACCCACAGCCCACCCTCCGCAATGGCAATATTTTTGTTTTATGATTTTGCGAAGGACTCCTGAGATAGCTTGCCGAGAAGTGACTTCTGGGCAGCAGCAGGGAGCTCGGGACCTTCCCAGAGGGTCTCCTGGCACCCTTGCATGACAGCAGCAGTGTAAAGGTCACAGCAGGGCCCCTCCTGGCTGCCTTCACAGACCCTGCCCCTGCCGGGGATGGGGGTCACTGTTCTTCCCTCTGCCTAACTATACACCAGCCTGGTCAGGACCCCACGGTAGATTTAAGTATTTAGGAAAAACAAGAACCACTGCACACCTGGGCACTTATTCCTTGCATAGTAACAATGCTGTTAGTGTAAACTTTTTGCATTTGGTGCAAGTGTATAAAACCTCAAATGACACACACAGATGCACACACACATGTGGAAAGGGGAGTCGGTGGGGAGAGAGAGAGGAAGACACACGCACATGCACATACGTGGACCTACAATACACCTTGGAAATAATACCCAGAGGTAGAGACATTCTCATGAACCCACAGGGGTCGGAAGGTGACCCTAGAGTTTTCTAACTTACGTTTTCGGTGGACCTTCCGCCCCATCCCAGTCCCTGCTGGCATTTCCTTATCTGAGCCCCTAGAGTGCTCTGATCACCCCGACTAGCCCGTAACTCGGTTGAGGGTGGTGCCTGTGCTGTCTCCCTGATTTTACCTGGAGTGACGTAGATGCATACAGCAAAGTGCACACCCACTAAGGGGACAGCTGAACAGCTTTTACACGCGTACAGGCTGGTGTAACTTCCACCCGGATCAAAACACCGAACTTTCCAGCACCATGGAAGTCTCTCTGGCGCCCTTCCCCAGCACCCCCTGCACCCGAGGGTGACCCCCACGCTGACCGACGTCCACCGCCACGGGCCGTGCTGCCACTCAAGGTGTGAACGGACTCACACCTGCCCATTGTGTGCCCTCTTCCCTCACTTGTGGCCAGCGTGGGAGAGTCACACGCGCTGTGTGTCCCATCCTTTTCTACTGCCGACTGTCATCAATCATGTGGAGATGATAGTGGCGCTTGGGTGTAGTTGTCTGTTCTGCACAGATGGATGCTGGCACTTTCCAGTTTACAGTTACTCCAAATAGAGCTGTGATGAGCATGCATGTCTTGCGTGTGTCATCGACGGACGTGTTACTCTCGTGGATGTGTGGGTCAGGTTGTGGGGTCGGCGGCTGTTCCACTGTGGCAGACACCGCCGCGTCGTGGTTCTCCAGAGCATTTCTATTTACTTTCCGCCAGCCCCTCGTGAGCTCTGCCAGCTCCGCACCCTCCCCGCGCCGGGCAGTGGCTGTCTCTTGTAGAGTTTGTGCTTATTTCCCTGGTGGATGACGACGTCGAGCACCTTGTAATGCACGCACTGTCTGCTGCTGACTCCCGAGAGCACTGTCTGCTCCAGCCTTCCGTCCTTTTTAAAAAACTTAACTATTTGCTTTTTTGTCTCATTGACTCGCAGACGTTCTTTTCCAGATGTGTGTGTCGTGGATGTTCCTCCCTTGCCCGCTTGCCTCTCTGCGCTGTGACTAGTACCACACCCCTTGCCAACAGAGCTGCTTATTTTTAACTCCCCGAGAATCTATCCACCGTATCTACGGTGAATGTTTCTAGGTCCTGCTTAAGAACAACCTCGTCTTCTAAACGACCGTGTATATTGACAACTTTCATAACATCGAGTTATTACTTATTCCATTTTGAAGGCGTGATGGTCAGTCTTATGTGTCACCTTGGCAACGGTATGGTCACCAGTCACCCAGTCACACACTAACCCAGGTGTGCAGCAAGGATGGTTCCCAGAGGTGATTAAAGTCTGTGAACGGTTGGCTTTAAGGGAAATTACCCCAGATCATCTGAACGGGCCTCATCGAGTCAGTTGAACAGATTTGCGAGCAGAGTGGAGGCTCCTGCAAGGAGAAGGAAACTCCCCGCCGTGGGCAGCGGCCACCCTGGCGGTGGCTCCACTGGGCTCACTGTCAGCGCCAACAGGTGGCTTATTCTTCACTCCCCTGCTCCTCTCTGCCCTGGCTGGGCACTGGTGAGGACAGTCCCAGTCTCTGGTCCACGTGCAGCTGGAGGACGGGCGACCCGGCTCTCGCGCTCTGCTCTGACGCAGGGAGGCCCCATCGGAGCCGCGTGCTGGGACGCTGCCTTCGGCCCTGTTCTTTGTTTTCTGATTTCGGTGGGGGAGGCCCCCCTCTCCACCACCTCTTCCCACTCCCCTGAACAAAAACACCATTCTCCACGCTGAACTTTGCCCGCTGCAGGGGCGCCCGGCTTCCTCTGCCACAGCAGCCGTCAGGTTTCGATTAGGCCGGGGACGCACCACAGGAAATGAGGCCGCGAGAGGGAGGCTGTGATTTTCTTTTTTCTTTTTTTTTAATTTCAAATACCAGATTTATTATTATTTTTTTTTTAGGTGACAGTGTCCCGGCCGTGCCAGGTCGAGGAGGAATGTGAAAAATGCGCAGCTCGGGGGGCAGCAGGATCCTCTGGTGGTTCCTAATAAAAGCCCGTGGGTGGCTCCTGGGCGTCCCGGGGAAGACGAGGCACGTCAGCCTCGAGGACACGAGGGCGCAGGCCGAGCGGGAAGCTGGCTAGGCTTCTCCTGGGCCCCTGCACCCGCCCCCTCCTGGGCCAGCCGTGGCAGTCGTATGGCCCTGACCTTGCCAGTGCAGACTCCAAAGTCTTACCACAACTGCGTAACTGGCCCACAACCTTCCTGAGACTCAGTTTCCCCTGTTGCAGAATGCAGCATTTGAGCTGAATATAGGGGCCATCTCAGACCCTTCCATTAATAGCTACCAGTGCTGTCGGCATCGCGTGCAAGTGGGCGTGGCCCGAGCACGGTTGGTGCTGTCCAGAGAGGCCAGGCAGAATCCCGGCATGCCACGCCAGCACTGCCACCTCTGTGCAGTGACATGTCAGGTAGGCCTTCCTGGGGCTTCAGTATCTCCTTGGTAAAGCCAGCGTCACAATGTCACAGGTGTTCTGTGCCAGCCGCTCTCGGTGCCCGACACGTAGTAGCTCACTTTGTCCCCGTCCCACCAGGCGAGCACATTTAATAGCCCCATTTCACAGATGGGAACACAAGACAAGTTAAAATAATTTGTCCTGGGCCACACGGCTGTCCCATGGCCATATCAGTGCATGCAGAGTTGCGTAACCGGTGCAAGACAGGCAGTAAGAGATTTATTGCCCCGATGGGCTTGGGCAGTGGCAGGGGGAGGCCAGGCAAGTCCTGAGTCTGCAAGGCAGTCAGGGACAAGGGACCTGATCGCCCAGCTTGGGCACAGCAGCCTCCCGCAGTCTCCTCTGCGGCTGTTACCTCCTACTTCCACCCCTTCCCAGCCTGGGCTCAGCGCACCTGCTGGCAGGAAGCCCCCTTTGGGGAGCCGCCCTTCCTACCCACCCAGGAGAAGCCACTTCCGAGCTCCCTTTCTGAACATCACGCACCTCTCAGCATCCCCGGCCCAGAGCGAGGTCTCAGGCCGAGGAGGATGGGAGCCCACTGCGCAAACAGAAAGCAACATTGTTTTATTGTTTGATAAAATAAAAGCCCCTCCGAGGTCCTCGCCCAGACAGATGCACGGTGGGGTGTGAGCGGGTGTCGAACGGGGTGGGACTCACGAGCCAGGTCCCAGAGCTTCCCACTTCCTGACGAGTTCCATTCAACTTCCGTAAACACGACTTAACTCTTTAACCGAATCATCAGAACAGCCGGCCCAGGGGCCTGGTCACGGCCCGGGGTCCTTCCCCAGCCTGCCGGGCGCCGGCCGTCCCCTGACAGCCCCCAGGATGGGCCGACCTCCTTCCAAATGGCCCCCAAGCCACGTCCTGCTTCCTGATGACACAGGCAGTGTGGGTGTCACAGGGCCTTTGTGGAGATGTGAACGGATTATTTCACAAGCAGAGAAACCCTCTTCACACCCTAACCGGCTTCTGCCATGAAGATGAATGAGTAGAAAGCGGGTCAGGTTGGAAAACAGAGATGCCAGGGCTGTTGGGGCTCCATCCAAATTTCACTCGCACCAGGCACGGCTGGGGGGGGAGTGGGGTCTCCCTGCGAGTGGAGCAGGGCCTGAGAGTGCCGACGTGATAATCCGGCCGTGGGGCCCCGACGGAGCCGGACATTCTGTCCCTTGTCAAGACGCCACAAGCCAGGAGCAGATGGAGCGGTGTCAGCAGTTGTAAAACGCTCCCGCCCCCACGGGGACCAATAGGTTAACAGGAGGGATTGGCGCCGTGCACGCCATAAAAACCCTCCAGGCCTGTCATGTTCCGATAAATCTTGGTTTTGTAACGGAACAGCGCGGAGGTTCCCAGCCTCAGGTTTCACAGGTGAGTCGGGGCTGACGGATGGCTGGGGTGGGGGAGGGACCGAGGAAACCTAACCCGCCACCAGCCCTGCTGGGCTCCCCAGCAAACCCGGCCTGCGGGGGGGGGGCCGGGGGTACCCCAGGCCTTTGCCAGCCCTTCCTTGTCCCTGTCTATACCCACAGATGGATGGGCGTTCAGCTGTAGGAGCTGAGCTGACGCCGGTGGGCTGTCCTCGTTCTGCCGGGACCCGGGACCCGGCAATGGTCACAGCCACGGAGGAGCATGAGGCCAGGCCCTACATACTGGCTCTGCCTGCCACGACGGGCGCTGTGCTGTGCAGAGGGGGGCCTCTGGGCCACTTTCTCAGCCCTGGGGGCACCCTCTTGCTAGCAGGACCTCTGTCGTCAAACGTCCACAGTGAGCACTTCAACTAAAGGATGGGACTCAGAAACCCAAAGCTCTTCTGGGGCCGCAGGTGGCGAAAGTGAGGGTATCGGCCTCCCTTAGCTGTGTCGCAAGTGACCCTGGGCTCCGGAGAAATGGGCATCTTGGGGATGCGCCCGCAGAGAACAGCCCTCCAACAGAGAGTGTGTTAGAGCGTGCTAGGTATCACAGCAAATAGCCCCCCAGTAAAAGCGGTTTAACACAATGGAAGCTTGTAACTCCACCGTGTGAAGTCCAAACAAGTGTTCCTGACTTAACAGGCAACTCTCTCCCTGGAGCTAACTCTGTCTTGTGGCCTTCTAGGGCCTCAGAGTCTTCTGAATTTAGCTGGGAAATGGGGAAAGAAACCACAGTCTTACCAGGGAGACTTTCACAGGCCATTGTCTAGCCGCGGTCACGTGACCACAGGGAGGCTGGGAAACAGAAGCAGTCTAGCTGTATTTTCAGGAAAAGAAAAGAAAAAGGGGAAATGGCTTGATGCATTTCTAATCAGTCTCTGCCAGAGAGGACGAAAGAGGTCACACACGAAACAGTGCATCCATGTTGAGGTGTTTGGACACACTATGGAATTGTCACCGTGGGTGGGACTCGCCGTTGCTGCGTCCCGCGAGTCTGTGACGCAGGGCTCCTCCCTCCAGGCCCCCCTACATGACGGCCAAAGGTGGCCATTCAAACAATGGCATCTGCACAAACCAGCTCTCGCCGTCACACCCGTCCCTTGGAAACTGCCTTGCAGCGTGACGTGCCAGCCGCAATGCAGCAAGTTCACCCACATCGGCAGCCTGACCAAGCCACAGCGCGCGCCTGGTCTCTGCTCAGACAGGATGCTGGAGAAGCTGCATGCAGGTGGCACTGCCCAGAGTGTCCCGGGCACCAGCAGAGTGCTCTGAGCTGGGTGGGACCCTCTGAGCTGCTGCCAGGCCGCCCACCTGCCTGGGGGCTGGGAACATGGAGACCCCCAAACCGTCTCTGCCTTCAAGGGGTGCACACCTGGGCAAGGGGAGGCCAGGGCCGGCGTGGTCAGGACAGAGCAAGCCCCTCCCCTCAGGCTGTCAGTGCCCTGATCTGTTAGCCTGTCCCTCATCCCTCCTGCCCTGCCACCTGCTGGTCCTCAGGGGTGCCAGGCTGAGTTTGCTGCATGTGCACAGGGACCCTGTTTTCTTTCTTCCTCATCTTCATAGACACCATTTTCCGTCCTGAAGCACCGGCCCCGCTCCCACTCCTCACTTGGACCCCAACTGTGTCAACGCAAACGCAAGCTGTGTGCCCCTCGGCCCCGTGCCCCTCTACGCACTGCCCAGGTCGTCGTCCTGGTGACCTGTCTGTGCCAGCCCCACACTCCCTTTCTGCAGGACCCACCCCACCCTGCTGGCTCCTCTGCTACTGCCAGAATCCCAGGAGGGAGGCTCCCCTGGCTGGGACACAGCCCCCACCCAGCTCACAAGATGCCAGCTAGAAGCCCCCAGGACAGCAGCAACTCAGCCAGGTGTAGGGTGGGGACCCAGACCCAGGAGAGGCTGGGCCAGGTCTGGCACTTAGTGTCAACCGAATGTGCACCATGACATGGGGCCGCTTAGGGCCGAGCAGTGGGGGCAGGAGGAGGGTGATGGCTAAAGCGTGCATGGCTTTGGGGGGATGATAAGAAAGTTCTAGAACTGATTGGGGTGATGGTTGCCCCTTCTGTGAATATACTGGAAGCCACTGAATTGCACGCTGCAAAATGTGTGACTTGCACGAGACGTGAGTCACACCCCCAGGAAGCTGTTACGAGCACAGGACTGAAGAGTGGGACCCGGTGCCGCTGGGGAGGCCGCCGCGGGCGGGCAGGATGGTCACAGCGTGGCTGGGGGCTGCTGCCGCCTGGCTTCCCCCAGCCGCCGTCTCCTCACGTGCAGAAGACTGTGGTCCCTCGAGGGCCTCTGGGATGATTTAGTAACATCATGGGAGTGAAGGACCCAACTCACGGATGCCGATGGAACGGTGAGACTCGAACAAGAAGGAAGTGGCATCCTTATTTCCCTGTGACGTTGGAGCAGACGCCAGCTCCTACTACAGCCGGTCCTTTTGTCCTGCGAGGAGCAAACGGTCAGAGCTCAGCTTCCAGGGGGCGCGGGCCCCTTCCTGGAGGGGAGGGGGTTGGGCCTGGAGAGAGGGCGTCCTGGGCCCGAGGAGTCTGACAGGCCAAAGTGGGCGTCGAGTCCCAGCTCGCCCGTGGGGTCCTGAGATGCTGGCAAAGCAGCCCGCGTGGGTCACAGGCTGGGGCGGAGGAGCCAGGTGAGGACAGGGAGGGCCGCTGGGCTCAGCCCGGTTTGAGTCCTGGAGCTGCCACTCATCAGCTCCAAGACTGGGTGAGTTCCTTCATCTCTCTTGCCTCGGTTTCTGTATCTGTGACATGGGGGTAAAGAGGATCCCCTCATGTCATGTTACTCAAGGACTGCCTTAAGTTGCTACAGGCAAAGCTCTCGGAAGGGCACCTGGAAGGGTACTGGGGCCACCACTGTGTCACGTGTCTTCTCTCTGCCACGCCGCTGCTCTGCGTCATCTCATTTAACCACTGGGACATTGCAAGGAAGAGGAACTGTTGGTCCCACATCTGTGTCCAGATGTGAACACAGAGGCCTGGAGCATGGCCTGACCTCCCGGACGTCCCACAGCAAGATGTGCTGGCCCCACCCTGAGCTGTCTGAGCTGGGACTTCGGAATCCCCCGTCTCTCTCTGTGACCTTTAAAGTTTTGTTGCCACGGGGCACTTGTGTTGGCATTGGCTGGCATCACCCCTGGACCCTTGGTGGCAGGGACAGACATCACCCCCATATCCCCCAGCCCGCCTGGCAGCCTCAGACCTCTCTCTGGGGGGCACCTCCACTGTCGCTCTTGCCCTGCCCCCGCCCTGACTCTCGAAAGCCCTGTCCGCCCTGTGCAGTGCGGGACGGCTGGCGGGTCAGAAACCCGAGCCTGGTGCTGAGAAGGCACGACTATTGCCGCAAAGGGAGGGCCCCTAATGGGTTTAGCTGATGCTGCAGGGAGGGAGGGCCCGTGGCGGCCCCAGCTGCCCACCCACAGATAACCCCTGACCCCTGCCTCCCTTGATGGGGAGTCAGAGAGCTGGAGCCCGGAGGTGGCCAATAGAGACTTGGGTAAAACTTGGGTTTTACTTCTGCTAAGCCGGCGGGAACCATGCCCAGAGTGTCGATGGTGTGAGGAGAGCTTGGCTTCTGCGTGGGGTTCTGGAACCTCCCTCTGGGCTCGTGCAGCATCGACCAGAGCCGAGCACCCCCCAGGGGGTGGGGGGCGTGCCAGGGTGAGACTGGTGGGCCCAGAGCACCCCAGGCCCTGCTTGGGGCCAGGACGCTCACTCTCCATGAACACGCCCTCTGCTTACCCCTGGGACGCCTCGAGGTAGGCAAGACATTCTGGGGGTCAGTTTATTATCCAAGAGAACAGCCGAGTTTAGAGGACAGGTTGGAGTTCTTGTTTTCTTTCTAAGGTCACATATTCACGTGGGTAGAAATTCCAGATGGGAAAAGGCATCTCCCTCTCACCTGTTCCCACAGCCACCTTCCCAGGGGCACTGTTATCTAGAGATAGTTAGGCCTGTAAGCGTGTAGCGACATGCATGTACAAAGGCGAGTGCATATCCTCACACACGTGTCATTATACACACACACATACACATATATAATCACAGGCTGCTGAGTGACAGAGACACGCTCTGAGAAGCGTGTCTGTAGGTGATTTCATCCTCGTGGTCACGGAGTGCACTTAGCACAGAGCTACGTGGTACAGCCCACGACACACCTGGGCTGTGTGGTGTGACCCTCGCTCCCTGGGCTGCAAAGCTGCACAGCATGGCATGTTCCGAACACCACAGACCAGCGGCCCCCAACGTTTTTGCACCAGAGACCAGTTTCATAGAAGATAATTTTTCTTCTATGGCAGGGGATGGGTGGTGGCGGAGCTCTGTGGCCTGGTCCCTAACAGGCCACGGACTGGTACCAGGCCTTGGCCCAGGGTTTGGGGACCGTAGCCACAGACAACTGTAACACAGTGGTAACTAATCACGTATCTAAAAATATTTAAACACAAAAAGGTACAATAAAAATATGGCGCCATAATCTTATGGGACCACCATCATATATGCAGTCCTTTCTTGACCAAAACTTTATTATGCAGTGCATGGTGGTATACACACACGCATGCATGACTGTATATACACATATACATGTATAACTGTATACACACATGCATACACGTATGCATGTACATACATACACATACATGCATGTAGTGTGTGCACACACGCGATACACAACACATTGCACTTTGTTTCTCATTAGTCTATTTTGGTGGTCAGCGTGTGCTGTTATATAAATAACTCCCCATTCTTTTTCATGGCTCTGTACTATTCCCTTGACTAGCCAGTTTATCACCTTTCAGTTGAACTGGCCCCTACTCACAGGCCCTTCATGATAAATGTGCTTTTCCCATGGACTCATGCATTAGCCAGTGTCCCCTACCATGGCTCTCTGGGACTCCCAGTCACTCAGGGCTCGTCCCTCCTTTCCTGCCGGCCGTCTCTGCAGCCTCGTGTCTGGGGTCCACCTCCCTCCCGCCTGAGGCCCCATCCACAGCTAGGTGAGACCAGAGGCCCTACAGCTTCTATAGGGCCTCCCGTTAGGACATCGAGGTCCTGCCATGCACTTGCTCCGGTGCCTGCAGTGGGTGCTCAACCGTGCCCCGAGTGGAGCGTAGGAATTCCTGGCCAGGGACCCCGTCGTCTCGCCACGGGCCATCCACGGGAGCTCAGATGTGGCCAGAGGGCGCTGCAGGGGAGGGACAGGGCGGGCCCAGTGGGGACCTGGGGTCCAGAGGCGTGAGTGGGCATCCCGCCCCTCCTTGTGTCACCTGAGCCAGCCGCCACCACCCCACCTGTCCAGAAGGTGTCAGCAGGACACGAGACCCCGGTGAACAGCACGCACGTGGCTCTGGGCAGAAGGTTTAGCGCTTCCGTCCAGAGCTCGCTGGGGTCGGCCCCGCCTGGGCCCACAATCTGGCTCCACTTCCTATGAGCCAGGCGCCCGGAGCCAGCGCCTTTCCCCTGAGCCTCAGCGTGGGGATAATCGTGACTGTCCCCACCTCACGGGCTCGTGGGTTCGTTTTTATGGTGAAATGAGACCCGGTGGCACATGTCTCGCAGCTCAGCCCCACTGGCGCACACGCGGTGCTCGGGGCGTTGTCGATTTTGCCACTGTTGTGGCTGTGGCGGCAGCCGGCGCTCTCGCCTGCACATACGTTCCCCACGGCACACTGGTGCAAACCCGCAGCGCCGCTGGGGCTCGGAGGCCCGGCACAGCTGGCGGGGATTACCACCTCATCAGCCCCGCAGGTGCGCACCGCCCGCTTCCTCCTGCCGTCCCCACGTGTGTCCCGGGATGCTGGAACACACACGACTCTGCGGGAACCCGCCTGGAGGCAGGGGAGTGAACCCAATGACCTTTTGACCTCTCGCCCAGCTCCAGGATTCAGGAGCAGCCAGTGTGCACGGATGAAATGAGCCTCTCTTTCCGGAAATGCGGGCTTTTGACAGCTCCCAGATATCCGTCTCAGATAAGACCTGCCCCAGGCCGGCTTTTCCCCCAGGACTTTTGCAAGCTTCTGGGCCTGTTTGACATCAACTCGAGTCCTCCCAAGCCCACCCCTGGCCTTCCACCGACCTTTGGATACCGCCGAGAGAAAACGTCATTTTCCCCTAACCCACTGAACTCGCTGAAATGACAAAGTGACAGAGGCCAGCGTGGCCTTTCGAGAGGGGCCCCTGGCCCGGCCGTCACTGTGACTTAGAAAAAGCGCCCGTGCCCGGCGAGGTCAAGTGTCGCCGCCGGCCCCCTACACTGGACGCGAAGCTTGGCCTTCCTGAGGGGGCTTCTCCGGGCCAGCCGGGCAGGAAGGCGGGAGGACGAGACAGGACACCGGGGAAGGGGAGGAAACGGCCGGCGGGGCCAGACCCGTTATCTGGCCGTGCGGGCACCGGGCCCCACGCGTCCACCGTCCCCGGAGCGGACTTCCTGCCCAGCATCTACGCCGATGACTTCACCCTCTTGCTATCTCGGCAGCCCCGCTGCTGCCCGCTCCGGGCCCTCGGGAATTAGGGCCAGATAACAAGTCTAGACAGCGCAGAGGTTTTAAATGGATTATTCTCTGGGGGAGGAGGGTGGCCAGCAGCAAGCTCGGGCCTCAAATGCCAAAGCCCTGGATCGCGTTCAGATCCGAGTCTGTGCCGGGCGTCTGGGGCGGTGGCTCTCCCCACAGCCGCCAGCCCGAGGCTGGAAGTAGCTGCGACAGCCACAGGGCTGCCCCCTGGTGTGGCGCCCACCCTCCCTCCCTAGGTCTCAGGTAAGCCTCCAGTGGCCTTAGCGGAGCTAGATGGACCCCAGGGCTGACAAAGGGATGGTGCCTCCCTGCCACCATGTGTTCAGACGAGGCAGAGGCCGGTACGCGCGACAAACGGAAGGCCACCCGGCGGAACCCCTCCCCTGGGGTCCCCGCTCAGGCATTCGGCCAAACAGCCAGTGTTCCCAGGGCAGCTCCCCTTGGTGCCCTGCCTCACGGGTGACCCAGGGACATGCCTTGGCCGCCCACTGAGCCGCCCCGACCTGCGAGTCCAGTCATCCCTTGTGTGGGCCGGAAGCCCCGTCTGCCCCCTGCCCCTACTCTGCTGGAGTGTTCCCCGGAAAGCCATGTGCCGGCATCCCAACTGCCGGGACCAGAGAACGTGCCCTTATTTGGAAGCCGGGTCCTCCGAGACGTGACTAGTTAAGATGAAGTCATCCTGGAGTCGGACTGGCCTCCAATCCGATGTGATCGGTGTCCGTAAGGAAAGGCCGCTAACGACGGACAGGCCGGAAATGCCTGGGGGCTCTGTCCTTGGAGCAGCCCTGAGCTGGGGGCAGCACTGAGATGCCCCCACGAGACCCTCCCAGGGGCTCAACACTGTCCCCCAGAGCTCCCCAGATGGGCCGGCAGCCAATGGCACATGCTCTGTTCCCTCCACTCCCTACGCCCCTTCCCTGTTCCCCGACACCTCCTGCGATCACGTTGCACACGGACCACCTGCTCAGGAACCCTGACTCTGGTCTGCTGGGGGTGGGGGGGGAGGTCCAGACCAAGACGACAGAGGGACCTAACCCCCGGCAAGGACAGACCAGGACGAGGAGACAGTCTGGGCCACATACGGAAGGGATGACTCTGTGCTTTCGGTTCTCGGGATTTACTAGGTGGAATATCTGTCTGCAAACTAAGGCCAACCTGATGGGTGGTGAGACTGCCAGCTCTCCCCACATCGGTGCTCCCTCCTCCGTGGCAGTGCTCGCCGTAGCCGGGCACAGGACCGTCCTCCCAGAGACCTGTCCTTAATAAAGACAAGGGTCCGGGGGTGTGACTCCAAGTCTAGATTCCGGCCACTGGGTGGGAGCAAAGGTGATGCCCAGCTCGCAGGCTGTGCCCAAAAGGGAGGATACACACTTGTGCCATCCCTTCCCCTACCTGCTGCAATGTAGACGTGACAGGAGCCCACGTGGCTCCTGCTCCTCCTCCCCTTCCTCCTCCTTTCTTTTCTTTCCTCTCCTCGTCTCACCCCAAGGAAGACCGAGGGTGAAAACACTGGGCAGAATCTTGCTGCGCTTTCCCTCCTTCAGAGCCAACCCAGAGCTTCCGGTCCCAGCGCCCCCGCATCACAGAGCCAGAGACCTCGCCACCGCGACCACGGCGCAGTGGGGGAAGTTAACGCAGGCTGGCAGAGGATGTGGGTGGACCAGGAGGTGCTGGGAGACTGGAGCTCCTCCAGAGAGGACGGGGAGAGGAGCAGCCGTCCTGATAGAGTCTGGAAAGCTCTCCCCGGTCGGTGAGGGGTCTTGGCCCATTGCCCGGGGGCCTGTTGCCTGGGACACCCCCTTGGAGGAATTTCCTAAAATGACGATCAGCAAGAACAATGGGTGAGTCAGGGCTTTAATGGCCAGGAATTATCTCGATGTTCCTGGCGACGCTGAAGCGTGTGGAAAGTCTGTGCTGCGTGAAGATAACCGCGTGTGAGCGGCGGCCCAGAGCCGAGTCCGCGTCCCTGCGGCTCCCAAGAACAGGCCAGCGGCACATGGCTCAGGCACGGATGGGAGCAGTCTGCACCAAGAGGTCGGAAGAGGTCTCTGCGGATCCGACTCGCAGACCCGGCCCTGCTCATCGGCTGCAAAGTGGCGATTAGGGCGGCAGCACACCCGGCCAGGCAGGACGGAACGGGCGTGGGCCTCGCGGGGCACGGCGTGGGGGTGGGGTGTGGGTTGGGGCCAGTCCTGGGTCGGAATTCTCCTCCTGCCACCTTCCAGCTGTGCACCCTCGGGCAAGTCACTTAACCGCCCTGAGCACACTCGGCACCTTCTAAAGGAGCCCATGTCACCTCTCCTGTTGGGTCCCCCTGGGACACAGTGAAGTAGCGCAGTGCGCAGTGATGGCGGGTGGACAAACGTCCTCCCTTCCACTTCCAGAGGTGGCGGGAAAATACCTGGGCTGATGTGGGCCTGGGCAGATGGACCAGGTATGGAAATGTGAGATGTGAGTGTAAGTGTGAGGTGTGTTGTAAGGTGTGGTGTAAGTGTGAGTGTGTGAGGTGTGAGTGTGAGGTGTGAGGTGTGGTGTGAGTGTGAATGTGAGTGTGAATGTGAATGTGAGATGTGAGTGTGAGGTGTGAGTGTGAGGTGTGAGTGTGTGAGTGTGAGGTGTGAGGTGTGGTGTGAGTGTGAGTGTGACCGTGAGGTGTGAGTGTGAGGTGTGGTGTGTGAGTGTGACCGTGAGGTGTGAGTGTGAGGTGTGAGGTGTGGTGTGAGTGTGAGTGTGACCGTGAGGTGTGAGTGTGAGGTGTGAGGTGTGGTGTGAGTGTGACCGTGAGGTATGAGTGTGAGGTGTGAGGTGTGGTGTGAGTGTGACCGTGAGGTGTCAACATGAGTTGGTGGAAACATCTCCAGACAGGAAGCCAGGAACACTAGATAAGTCGTAATAGTTGAAAGGAAAGAGAAGTTGAGGATTTTACAGTTAAAAGTACAATTGTGAAACAGGAACATATCTTGGCTTAGGCACCTACCTGTGCGCGCGGTAAGAGTCTAGAACTGTGCCCAGAAGGAAACTCCCCGACTTCTGCACAGAGGTTCCTTCCAGCGCAGGAAAGGCGGCGGGAAGAAGGGCGGGAGAGAAATGGGGCCGAGTGAGGGCCTTTAGCTGCATCTGTGCTTTTAAATGGACAAAGCTGAAACTCTGAGAGACGTTCTAGCCAAAGAGCCAACGGACGTGCGCGGGTGCTCACCACTGTCGGCCATCGGGGAAACGCAAACTAAAGCCATGCCGAAACACCACTTGGCACCCGCCGGGCCGGCCACAGCGGGCAACACGGGAGAGCCACGTGCTGCTGAGGACGCGGCACCACTGGAACTCTCGGACAGTGCCACCAGAGCACGGAAGGGACGCGTGGCCTGGACGGCTGTCCTCGGGGCCTCGTGAGCCAGCAGGGACCTGCCTCTGGCCCCGAGGCCCTGCTGCTAGGGGCGAGCCCCGCAAAGGCAGGTGCGGCGTTCAGCGAAGGGCATCGGCAAGTGTGTTTACAGCAGCGCTGTGCACCAGTTAGAGCCTGGGAGCAACCCGGCGCCCTCCAACAGTAGACAGGAAAAAGCGTGGTCTGTCCCTGGGACAGAGACGGTGACAGCGGTAAGAGTGAGGAAAGGACAGCCTACACCACAGGGGTGAGTCCTCGTCACCACGGTGACGGAAGGAGGCAGCCCACGGAGGCGTTCCCGCTGCTGGATCCCACGACCACGGGGTTCTGTCAAGTCCAGCACGAGGCACAGCTAATCTCTGCAGCTAGGGGTCAGGGTGAAGCGTGGCCTTGGGGGTAGTGAGGGGACAGGGGCCCGAGGGGTCCTGGGTGTCCGTGTTTCTCTCTGTGCACTGCTGACATGCGTGTGGTCACCTTGTGAGAATTCCCCAGACTGTGACCTTAGCATTTGTGCATTTTTCAGATTGCATCTTATACTTTAATCACAAGTGCACTTAGAAAACAGTTTAACTATCTGGGTGGTGGATAGCTGTTATCTCCCATTATTTTCCAGACACTTGACAGATTTCACGACAAAGAATTAAAGACAAAGATGTTTATCACAAGGAGATGCAAGTGTTCGAGCTATGTACTGAACAATGTCTTATGGGCTGACATTGTGGGGGACCATGTCCCAGGATTAGCACGTTGGAGACCACGGGCCAAGGAGGAGGCAGCTGCCCGGGGCCGTGGAGCTCGCGCACAGGGTCAGGGTTCAAACCAGCTTTTCTGCACGCTCTGCCCCGGCTGGGGCGGGTTTGATGGCCACATGGTCAGACAAGTTCTCTGGGAAAGAGGAAAACAAGAAAGGAAGCTGCTTCCGACCGAAATGCCCCCGACACAAGCATCAGGAAAGGCGGGAGGGTCGGCGGGTCAGCGTCCCAGAGCAGTGGAAGTTTCGGCTACACTGCAGGGCTTGGGGGAGTTCTGACGGTCATCACAGACTGATGTGCTCCGGGTCCCACGGCTATCAGACGCCGCGCACGGGGAGGGGAGTGAGGAAGAGGGCGGTCCGTGCGGGTGCCTGTGAGCAAAGGCAGGAAGCAGCAGAGATTTGCCGGGAGCAGCCGCAAAGCCACTGACTGGGGAGGACACAGTGTCTACACTGAGCCCGTCCCTCTGCCCCTTTGGATGGACACCACTTTGGATGAGACGCAGGCCCAGCAGGCATGTGACGAGGCATGTGACACCCCATTAAATATACACACAGCTGAGGCCATTCTCAAGACGCAAACCGCTTTGGGGGGTGAGGTGCCAGCAGCCCCCTCTGTGCCCGGGCTCCAGGTTGGGGGGGGGGGCGCAGCTCAGACACCAGACCCAGGTTCCTGCACAAACGTCACACACACGCACACACACACGCACACGCACACAGGACCGAGGTCTCACACGTGAAGAGGAGGCCGCCGACAGCAGACGTCTCAGGAAGTCACAGTGGACAAAGGATTCAGATTCAGGGACCTCCCACCCCCGCCGCTCCTAGCAGCCCATTGAGCTGTCATTCCCATGCCGCACAGCGCGTGTGCGGCGCACAATGCGGCGGGCCTCAGCCCGTTCACAGGGTGGCCCAGCCGTCACCAGCGTGAGAACAATTTTAGTGAACTTCAGAACGTGTTCGTCACTCGGAAAAGAACTCCCCCAGGCCCCAGCCCTGGCAGCCACCACCCTAACTGATCCCCCTGTCCTGGACACTTCCAGGCGATGCCGGGTCTCTGGAGTCCCACTTCTTCCACTCGGCGCGACGTCTCCGAGGCTCGTCCGTGTTGCAGCAGGTGTCACCGCTCCGTCCCTTGTGGCGGGTGAACAATATTCCGTCGTGTGAATGGGCCACATTTTGTGTGGACCCGTTGATCACCTGGTGGGCATGTGGACTATTTCCAGTTTTGGCTACTGTGAATACTGCTACTTTGGACAGCTGCGTGCAATCCCATGTGGCCGCCTGTTTGCACTTCCCCTGGGCATTCGGCCTAAGCCGTGCACAGCTGCCCGTCTCCAGAGCAGGAGGCACAGGCCGGCCCTCGGGCGCCACGCCCAGCTGCAGGCTGTGGAGGGAGGGCAGGGAGGAAGGTGCAGGGCTTCTACGGGATCTCAGTGCATGTCACACAGCCAGGGCCTGTGGGTACTCGGGGAAGAAATGATTCAGGCCGGGCGCCGTGGCTCACGCCTGTAATCCTAGCACTCTAGGAGGCCGAGGTGGGAGGATTGCTCAAGGTCATGAGTTCAAAACCAGCCTGAGCAAGAGCGAGACCTCGTCTCTATTAAAAATAAAAAGAAATTAATTGGCCAACTAAAAATATATAGAGAAAAAATTAGCCGGGCATGGTGGCGCATGCCTGTAGTCCCAGCTACTCGGGAGGCTGAGGCAGGAGGATCGCTTGAGCCCAGGAGTTTGAGGTTGCTGCGAGCTAGGCTGACGCCATGGCACTCTAGCCCAGGCAACAGAGTGAGACTCTGTCTCAAAAAAAAAAAAAGATTCAATTAATGAATGAATGAGATGCTTGAATTTAGCATGGGCGGACCCTCTGCCCTTCTATCAGCCTGTGAGGGACAGGGTTGCCCAGTGGCTCTCTCCCGCTGTGCCCGAGAGGCACCCACCGTGGGGTCACCATGTACCTGCCGCTGGGGTGTCTTCTACAGTCTGCCCACGTCAGGCCACAGGTAGGGGATTCGAGAGATCCACAAGAAGAATGAGTGCAGGCGGGACTCCCCGGTCTGGTGCCCACGCGGCTATCAGAGCGCAGACTCGGCCGGACGTGGGCTCAGGTCTCGGCTCGCCGCCTCCGAGTGCACGACCCTGGGCCAGCTGCGTGGCTTCTCCCAGCCTCGTCTCTCCTACGTGCAGTGGGGACAACGGTGCCTTCCCACTTGCAAACGTAAGGTGCTTGTCACGCTCCTGGACAGGCCCGGTGTGGAGCCAGCACTTGGGAACCGGGAGCACTGCAACGCTGAGACCCGCGCACGGGAAGAGCGGCGTGGATCCGCCGGGACCCAATCGCCTGCCAGTAGGGAATGGAATGGGGACAGGCCGAGCCGCCACCGACGGCAACTGCCACAGGGGCCAAGTGACAGCACAGATGGATGCTTTATTTAGAAAACTCCTTCTTTCTCCTTACTCTAGGGAGCTTTGCTGATGATCTGGGTACCAAGCGGCATCTCAGTGTGAAATGATTTGTTGAATCGGATGGACCAGGTACAGAAAGGCAGCATCCAGCACAGCTTTGAACTGGCCTCTCTGCGGGGGAACCATGTTCTTAGCCACGTTCTGAAACCTCACAAAGAAGCAGGTGCCGTGGCCCCTGGGCGTGGCCAGCTCAGGAAGTTCTGTTCACATGGGAAGCAAAACTTTTGCCGTGCACATATGAGATCTTGCCTAAACAAATGCAGTCTGGCATCGTTTTCTATACATTTTTCTTGGGAGATTTCTTTTTTCCAGTCCAAAGTCCAAAACTCTTCCATGAAACCCTGCAGGAAACTATGAGGTACAGCTTCTAAATGCAGAAGGCCACACCTCTCTCTTTTCTACCCTGTGCACTTCAGAGAACACTCCACAATCGAAAAGGAAACTCTGATAAGTAGTAAGGCCATCTGTGCTTTGCCCTAGCCATGCTTTGTGTGAGATGAAAACCATTTACTCCACAGAAATCTCATGGTATCATAAACCTTAATAGTCAAGTTATCAAAACTATTGCTCTGACAATGGCTTTTTGGTGACAGGGATAAGACAGTAAGAGAGTTGTCTAGTCATTCTCAGGATTGTCCTCATGGTCACAAGGTAGCTGCTGCTGCACAAGCCATCTTATTACTCTGGTGTTCAAAGCAGTGAGCAAGACAAGGGAGGAGAGAGAATGTCCCTTGTATCTATGTACTGTAAACACATAAGCATATTTTCTTCTAAGTTTTTAATCTTGTCTTCCACATTAAATTTCTAAATGAACACGGTGTGTATTTTTGCGTGCAGTGTGAAGTAGGCTTCCCATTTCACATTTTAGCATGGAGTTTTTAAATGTTGACACCATTGAATTTGTCTTTTCTTTTGTGGATTTCGCTTATGAAACCAGCGCTGTTTTCTCATGAATAACATCTCCAAAACCAGTTTTGAGATCAGAGTGCTTGTCCTGTGTGTCAGATATTTTTTGGATGTTTTTAGAAAAAGGAGGGCGGGGGAGGGGGGTTGCCCAGTAGCATTCCGGAAATTGGTTTGTCTGGGAATTCATGGAAGAGTACACTTGTGTTGGCACCGGCGGTATTTTCCACATCGAGGAGCTTGGCTGCCAATAAAGTTATGGAGTAGACAGAGCTGCCGTCTCTCTCCACCACCCCGCGTAGTGACGAAGTTGCTGTGGCTCACAGTGGGGTCTCACCAGATGGGTCTGGGGTGCAGGGCGTCCCCCACTCCCATGGAACCCTGGTGGTTCTCCCTGTGAATTCAGACGGCCACCCCTCTCCAGGGTCATGGACGCCTGGCCACTCCCGCACAAGGGTGTCCCATGGTGCAGAAGACAGAGCCCTGGTGCTGGGGGCCCTGCCTGGCCTCTCCACCCCTTTCCACTTTGCGGTGCCCCCTCCTGACACTGGTCACAGGAGCTGTCCTTCCTCGTTAGCACATGGAGGCACCACGGTGCCAAATAGGCTCCCATGGCCCACGCCCCGGCCCCATTGAGATGGGGGCCGTGTGGCTGTGGAAGGTTCTGCTTTCAGCCACTCCTGGACACCAGTTCACGTGTCAGGAGAAGCCTCGCTGTGCGGCGGGCCAGGGTGGGCGCAGGCAAGACCCCTGTCACTCTGGGGACACATTCGGTCAGTTGTCACTTGTGCCTTCAAAGGAGCATATCTGAGAGCCAGTTATTTTTTCATAAATAAACGAGGACAAAAGCTGATAAAAATCAACGTATCTGAAACAGCGCACTGTTCCTGGTCCGGCTTCCCAGCGGATATCTTGTGGCCCGGCGGGCCTCTTTGAAATAGTCACAACAACAGACTGGCTTGTTTTTCCATCCAAAGCAAATGAAAATACTCTCCATGGGGCAAAAACAAACACCATCTGGGGGCTGGAGCCTGTCAGACAACCCAAGCAGGCCCTGGGCGTCCACGACTCCGCCGTGGCTGTCCGTGGGAACGTGGGTCTCCACGGAGCGTGGGAAGATGGGAGACTGTCTCAAGGGCTGGAATCCTGTGTGAGGAAGGACTTAGAGTGTGAAGAGAGTGGTTTCTGGAGCCAGAAGAACGTGGGCCAGAACCCTGATGGAGCCGCTTGTCTAGATATCTACCTTCTTGGGCTTTAGCTCACCTGTCTGCCAAACAGGACGATAACAGTTCCTTTCCAAGGGCTGAGGGGCTTCACTAACTTAAACCACATAGTTAAGTCCTGACTTAGTGCTAATTCTCCATAGTATCAGAGTTTCCATGTCAGAAATTAATGACGTGTAACTCCTTTCCAAATAGCTCATGTTTGCTTTATACCATGAACTACAGCTTTGGTGTCTTCCATTAGTTGTGGTTTCATGTCATTTCCAGAACCAGCATGTGTTGGTTGAGTTAGGCCCTTCGAGTGGGTCTTTTCTCTCCGCCCGGATCATAAGGCCCCCAGGGCAGGGCCACGCCCGGTTCTCCTTCTGCGCCCACACTGGGTTTCTATGAAGATAACAGCACATGGTCACCAAGCACATGCCAGGTGCTGCTCTAGGTGCATAATAATTGCTCATTTAATCCTCACGACAACTCCATCCCAAGGTGAGGGGCCACTATTATCATCCCCATTTTACAGACTGGAATTGAAGCTCAGGACAGACGATTAACTTCCCCAGTGCCATTCAACTTGCACGAGGCAGGGCCGGGGCCCACCCAAGACAGCCTGTCCCTCCGTGTCCAGCCATGGTTCATCTGTCAGAGGGGACAAGGGGACATGGGAAGGGGTGCAGGGGTCAGGGGTGATATCCAGAGCAGCCATGTCTGGGTGTAGCTGACAGATAAATATTAACCGAAGGAGTTGGTCTGTAACACAGTATAGCCGCTGGAGAAAAGCAGCTTGGCGGCTCCTCCAAAGATGAAGCCTAGAGTCAGTATGAGACCCAGCAGTTCCACCCCTGGGCATGTACCCAAGAGAACTGAAAGCAAGTGTTCACACACAGGCATGTACACACATGTTCACAGCAGCCTTGTTCACAATAGCCAAAAGGCGGAAACAGCCCAAAGCCCACCAGAAGATGAATGGATAGACACAAACACGCTCTATCCACACAGTGGGATATTATTCAGCCACAAAAAGGAGTGAAGTTCTGACACAGGCTACAATGTGGACAAAACTAGAACACATCGTGGTGAGTCAGAGAAAGCAGACACCAAACATCATATATCGTTTGATTCCATTCATATGAAATGTCCACAATAGGTAAACCCACAGGGGAGAAAATATCCTCGTGGTTTCCAGGGGCTACAGAGTGGGGAATGAGAAGAGATTGCTAATGAGTGTGGGGTTCCCTTTTGAAGTGACAAAAATGTTTTGGAGCCAGATAGAGGTGGTGGTTGTGCAACACACTGTATACACTAAATGCCACTTAGTTGTTCACGTTAAAATTATTTAGTTTTCCAAGGCTAAGCCAGTCTGCAGAGACTGGAATAAGGCCCCACTTCTTCAAATCTGTAGACATTAACACAAGGCAGCAAGAAACATAAAAAGCCAAGGAGACATAACACCGCTGAAAGAACACGACAATCTCCTGGTAGATGACCCCAAAGAAATGGAGGTACATGAACTATCTGACAAAGAAGTCAAAATAATTGTTTTAAGGAAGCTTAGTGAACTTCAATAAAATACAGAGAAAGAATTCAATGAAATCAGGAAAACAATAAATGACTGAAATGGTTAATTTTATAGCCTGTACATTTCATGTCAATGAAATGACATGGCAAGAGGTTAGTGCCTGTGTGTGTGTGTGTGTGTGTGTGTGTGTGTGTGTGTGTGTATGTCAACCAAAGGAAGGTGAGAAGGAGAGCCCTGGGTGTATGAATAGACAAAGTGGTGTATGAATAGACAATGTCTATTCATACAGCAAGGCCCCAAGGAGCCAGGTCAACTCAGGGGCAGAGCCAGGGTCAAGACATCTTGGCAGAGCAAAGCGAAAGGCCTGGGCCTGTCCTTGCCAGATGTCAGCTCCTGGCACATGGGCATGAACCACAGAACCCCACCCAAAGATGGGGTAAAGAACAAATGACTGCAAGGCTTTGTCAACAGTGGAATTTATTCATTCAATCATTCCACTGGTATTAACTAAGCACCTACTACATGCCAGTGGTAAAACTCCGTGAACTCGGACATCTAGTTCTTGCCCTTGTGGAATTTACATTCTAGAGACACAGAGGTAGTGGTTAAAGGGTGGTATTTGGTTCGAGGAAGAAATGGAAGGTGCCATGATGAATTTCCAGAACCCCTGACCCTGCCAGTGAATCAGGGGAGGCCTCCTAGAGGAAGGAACATTATCTAGGGAGAGAGGGAAAAGAAGAGCATCCCAGGAAGACACAACTGTGTGCCACCCCCCAGGTAAGAGGCAGCACAATGAGTCTGAGGGATGGAAGAGAGTCAGCGTGGTGGGTGCCCGGAGAGCGGGGGGCCGCGCAGGTTGATGATGGCCATAGCTCATTGATCAGATGGTCGCCACATGCCAGGCATGGTGCTCAGGGCCTCATGCCATTGCAACCATTCAATCCTCACTGCAGTCTATGAGGCGGGCTCCACAAGCATCCCCTTTTCCAGGCAGAGAGAGTCATGAACTCACCCAAGGCCTCTCCCCAGGGGACGTGGGACAGGCATTCACCCCTGACGTGCTTCAGAGCCTGTGCTCCTGAGCAACAGGCCCTTACACAGGGGGGGCTTGGGCAGGGCCAGGCCAGGGAGCCCGGGAAGTCATGGCAGGGACTTTGCCGCCTTTGTCTCAAGACCATGGGGAAGCTATCGAGGGTGGTGGCAAGGGCACGTCTGCCTGTGGGAGGAACGCCGTGGGGAGAATGAGACCAGGCGGCAAGACCAACCACAAGACGGAGTCTTCAGGTGAGAGACAGTGGACCCTCTAGCCAGGGGGGCTGCAGCAGAGACTGGAGCACATGGTGGTCCCAGAAAGTGACCACCCCAGATAAAGCAGCCTGCTATGCCGGCCTCACTCTCTCCCCTAATTCCCGCGCCACCCATGGATGGCTCCAGGGCAGAGCTTCCCCACCTGGGCTGCTGGCCACAATCACCTGGGGAGCTTTAAACATGGGAGTGCAGGGCCCTGCGGGAGAGGATGACGGGATGGGTCTGGGTGGGGCTCGGGCGCTGGCATGTTTTAAGAGTTCCCCAAATGAGCCCATGGGCAGCCAGGGGTGGGACAAGCCCAGGTTTCCAGGACTTGGAAACGAACTCTCCCCTCAACCAAAGGAATTCGAGGGCCCGGGAAAGAGGCTCAGGGCTGGCACAGATGTGGTGAGAGTTTGGCGTGGGCCTTTCTGGAAATTCTTTTCATCCGCCCTGCTCCCCCATCATTTTCTCGAGGCAAAAATAAACACCGACATCCCCGCTTGTGTCAAAGTGACGGGCGTGCACGCCCTCCGCGTGAAAAGTTATGCCCCGAAGCTGAGCTAGACAACCAAACAAAACTCCGCTGTCAGTGAGTGGATGTGTCCAATATTTCAAGCAAAACTGTTTAAAGCTATTTTTGTAACGTGACTCTAAGTGGATAATGTGAGGCTGCGGCAGGGCCTCAAGAATGAATGCATTTTTGTTTGCAGTTTGGAAATCAAGAGCAGACTTGGAAACCCTGTGCGCTTTCGTGCGCGAGACAATCCGAGTCATTGAAGCGAGGCCAGTCCGCGGCCTTATGAGGGAGTTCGGTGGCCAGGGGTCAGGACCGAGCCCTCCGGCTTTGGGAAGAGAGGGGCCGCCCTCACTTCCAACCCTTGCTAATAGCACGCTGTGGCCACACCATCCCAGGTTCTCAGCGCTTTCTGAACCTGAATCTGCAATGCTGGGTTCAGGGCAGAGAACGGTCAAGTCACGGGGAACGAAGGTCTGGCCAGGATCCACTTAGAGGCTGGGAGCCTCCCTGCCTGGCCTCTCCAGGGCCCCAGCAAATGCTCTCATGAGGAAGACATCATGTCATGTGTGCTCTTCCCCTCCTCGACATGCAGGCAAACACGCATCCATCTGGGAAGTCCTCAAAACCTCTGGACTAAACTGCGATGAGATTCTCCAAGTCCGGGGTGGGGGGGGGGAGATTCTTGCCCGAGTCCGCACCTGCCTTTTAGGGGCTGATAAGCCCACCAGGCTGAGTGCAGAGCTCCATCCGCGTTGCCAGGTTCCCGCAGGGCCCCCTCACCTGCAAGCTGGAGCTCACCCTCCTCAGAGCAAATGCCACCTCTGGGGTTGTGAGTCCCCTAAGCATCCCTCGTGTCTGGACTTGGGGACACATACTCGGTCTTGTCCTCACCTGAGCACTGTTTCTGCTCCGTAGACCCTCCCCTTCCCGAGGATGGGTCCCGGGTGCCCCCGGCCAGGTCCCCACTCTCCACCCGAAACTAACACCTGCTCAGTGGAAGTCCCATGGCAAATAAACGGTGCTTCCAAACTGCCTCTGGCGTTGTGTAGGGCTGACTTCTCACCTTCACATAAGAAGAAAGGGGACCCACAGGACAAAATTTGACCATGAAGCTGTCCTCAGTCTGTGCCCAACTGAGCCAAACAATAGAAACAGCTAATGTTTACAGACACTGTCTTGGCGGGTCCTCCGAGAGCAAACCTAGAGCCAAGGGCCATGAGGACCTGGGTGCGAGTGGGTTATTTTGGAGGTGAATTTAGGGAGCGCTGGGAGGGTAGCGGGAGGTGAGACGGGGGGGGGGGGGGGCAAAGCCAGCCCATGCAAGTTGGGGCCAGTGGGGTGACCAGGCGCTATCCTGTTGGGGATCCTTGTAGAGCCACGAGGAAGACGCCTCGGAATTATCCCCCCGAAAACAAAACCCCAGCACAGGTTCCACCCACTCCGTCCTCACCGGTGGGGGCTGCTCTGAGGGCTGAGTCCCTGAGGCCCATGGTGCTCTCCCCGCCACAGCAAGCCCTCGGATTGCGAGAAGCAGGCAAGAAGGAAGCCGAGGGTGGGCTCAGGAGTCACCCACCCACACGCTGGTGACCTCCGGGGAGGCAGAGGCAGAGCCCGGTCACAACAGGTTTGCTGCGGGCGTTCCTGTCTGCGCCAGACACCCTGCCCGGACCTCGCACGCGTACTCTATTCTCCTGCCTGGACCACGGCTGTGAAGGGGTGACAATGGCCACCATCGTTAGCCCCATTTTAAACGGGACAGGGTGAGGTTCAGGTGCGCAACGGGGTTTGCCCACGGCCGCGCTGAGCAGCTGGCGAAGGGCACATCTGGCCCCTTTGTTTGTCCTGCTCCTAATCTCAGGCCCTGACCCCCACGTGGGGCCTCCCGAGGCAGGGCCGGTGCCCGCGGTGGGGGCTGTGCCAGTCGGGAAGGTGGCCGCAGAGGAAGTGCTGAGTCAAACACCTGAAATTCTGCTGACCTGCTCTGTCCCCACACTTTTAGGGAAAACAATACAGGCTTTGATCGATGTCCAGGTCCGGGGTGGGCTCAGGTTCAAAAACAACATGCTCCCAAAGTGGGGAAGCTCTCGGGTTCTGGGAAAGTGGGAGAGCGGCTTTGTCCTTCCTGAAGTTTATTCAAGGTTTCCTCCTCTCCGGGTCGCCCCAGCATCCTTGAGAGAGGCAGCATCGACCCCCCGAATACCACGGGGCCCGGGGCAAGGACGGGGCCCGGGGCAAGGACGGCGCCGGCCGTGGTCAGAGCAAGGAGGGACACACACCTTTGGGGGAGGCGTGGAGGAGATGCAGCGTCCGGAGGAAGACATCAGTCTCCCCACCTGCATGCACGTGTCTCTCTGGAAGTCGCCGCCCAGATCGGCTGCGGTCCTGGCCTGGCGAGAAGCAGAGAGCGTTTGGCGTGCAGGGCTGAACCCAGTGAGCCCAGGGAATCCCACCTAGGAAAGGGCACAATGGGACAAGGGCCGTCACAGGTGGTGAAGCTCTGAGATCTCTGCCTCTGTTAGACTCGTCTCTGAGCACACGGGTTGGGCTCTGAAGCAGCAGAGCAGGAAGTGGAGGAAGCTGGCGACAGAGGGAGCCCAGCGTGCCCGGAGCAACGCGGCGAACCTCGGCACAACAGAGCCCGCTAACCACGGCCAAAACCCCGACTGCTGCAAAGGTGCCTGCCTGTTTCGCTCATGAGTCCGAAGGTCGGCTGAGCAAGTGTGTCAGCGTTTTGGGGCTCTGTGTCCTCATCGGTAAGGCGGGGACACGTGGCAACGCGTGGCCTGGGCAGTGGGTGTGCCCCTTGGGTAGCCAGCTACCGGGGCTCTTCCGACCATGCGTGTGCGCTCCATGAATCATGGCTGTGACATGCCCAACGCCTCAAGTCCCTTGAGTTCTGGACACAGCCTCACCGTCGCAGAAGGTGACAGCGTTGTGTTTATCAGTGAAAGGAGAACAGTGACGAGAGTCTTCAACAGTCATGTAAACTCTTCCACATTTTTAAATGCTTCTCGAAATCTGTTCCTAGATTTTTTAACCACACACTTGTACAACCACATTTTCACATTGACAGCGACTTCAAGATGCTGACGCAAGGAGTATTATCATCACGTGCTGGTCAGGAGCTGCACGCAGATGTTTGCAGCATAAAATTTGATTTTACTTTAAAAACTTATGCTTGGGGAGGTGGCGGGGAGAAGAGGTGACTGCCAATGAGTGCAGTTTTGCAGGGGAGGGTGATGAAAATGTTCTAAAATTAACTATTGTGATGGCTGCATACACCTGTAAATACACTAAAACCCCTTGAGTTATGCACTGAATGAGTGAGTCGTATGGTAGAGCAGTCAGGACAAACACCTGGCAGGTGCCCTCCAGGTGGTCGGGGCTGCAGGTTGAACCGGGCAGGTGGGGAAGGCAAACTCCTCCTTCACCTGACGTCCCTCCCCAGACATGCTGGACTTTGCCCCCTCCTGGGTGAAGTTTGGAAGATGGCGGTCCTGTCCTGGTGGGAAACGCTTTGTGGACGTCCCGCCAGATTTGCTCTGCCTCCACCTGCTCTGAGCGGCTCAGGTCCCCCATGCTCCTGCCGCATCCCCACATGCTGCCGACCTTGTGCACCCTGCACGCATGGGTCAAACCAGCCCTGTGTTCCCCGAGAGCGTCCTCAGCCAGGGGAGGACCACCAGGGTCCCCCGCCTCCTGTTCTGTCCCTGTGTCCACTGCTCAGGGAGACCACATGCTGAGCCAGGCATGGCGGTAACTGGCTATTGGCATTCCTGCGTCTCCTCACCGCTGCTCTGTGAGACGGCATCGTCATCCTCACTTGGGGAAACTGAGGCACGGGGAGTGAATACCTGGCTCGTGGATCCTGCTCCCAGGTGGTGGAGGCAGGCTCAGAACCGCTGCCGGCATGAACCCGCTCCTCGTCCACGGTAGCGCCCGCCAAGCTTCCTGGGCTGTGCACAGGGCTCATGCCGCAGAGGGGGGCTGCAAAGCCAGAGCACCCCGTCCTACCCCAGCCCTGCAGCTTCACCTCTTTGTGCCTCAGTTTCCACCCCTGCACGCTGGGGATATCTGTATCTAGTACATTGTTGGTGTACGAATTTAATGAGTCACATGTGAAGAATATTAAATACATTTTAAAAATTTAGAGTAAGTGCTCAACAACCACTTGCTGCTACTGTTGTTATCACAGTCATTATTGTCCCTGCCTGGCCACGAACCAGGGACCTGCCCGGCCAATGAGCCCCCTGTCGCCAGGCTGGAGGGTCCCGGGCTGGGTCAGGAAGGCAGGGACAGTGTCTGGGGGCTCTGAGCACCTGCCCTCCACCCACCCTTCCTCAGCAGAGATCAAGCCCACCCACGTCGGTACCGGGTGGCAGGTCCCACCCCGAAGGTTTCCGCGGGCGAATCCTGCTGGGGAAGCCTCTGCCACATTTTCTCTCCTGGGATCCTTCTAGACATTTCCATAGGTGCTCTCAGGCACAGGTACTAACTCAGACCTCTGCACCACTCGTGTTCGAGTGCCATTCCTCTAACCAAATTTCGGGATCAGCGCCGGAGCGCAGTGAGCAGCTGACTAGAGAGTTTCCATAATGCCCAGTGGAGTCCCCTCCATCCCCACTGGGAGTGACAACCCAGGACCCCCACTCGGAGGAAGAGACATGTGGGGGGGTGCCACCTTGTCTAGGAGCGTGGTGACATTGATTGACAAGCCTCTTGGTGCCGGGCGTTTTCCCATGCACTGCGTGCGTGCTAGCTGATTTAATCTCCCCAAAGGTTGCCCTGGGGTGTGGGACCCAAGATGGGCATTTCTGTCTTCCTCCCCATGTTACAGATGGGGAAACCGAGCGCCAGAGAGGAGGAGTCACTTGCCGAGGTTGACACAGACCCCCTGGTCCAGCCAGCCCACTGCTGAGGGCCACCCTGTCAGCCACGCGGTCACACTGCCTCTCTGGGCTTTCTTTGCCAAAAGAAATAATTTCAAGACTCAGAGAGGACCTTGGAGGCCCTTCAAGCAATGCCCTCCTCTCTGTTTTCTGGCCATTTGGAGATGGGGAAACTGAGGCACGGGTGCTTAGGGGAAGTTTCTGAATATACAGAGTAATCGGAGATCCCTCCAACCAGAGCTACCTGGATCCTGCCCTTTGGGGCCGACAGCCTCTCTGACTCTCTCTGCAACTCAACAAGAAGAGAAGTTCATGCAAGGAAGCAACCCCAGTTTTCTGCTCTTTTTGCGATGAGATGGGTTTCACATAGGAAGTTGGAGGTGATCGTGCACAATAACCGCACACGCACTCCGCTCACCCCCACCCCCGCCCTGGGGAGGCGAGAGGCCAGCTCTAATGATAATACGTTTCCTGAGAACTTTCCACTCGCTCTGAAACACTTCTAATTATGTCTGGAGTCTTTCCTTCCTGCCCCACAGGATGGGCTTGAATAGGGACTCAGGAGTCCGCTCTCGCACACGGCAGCCTGAAGCCGTTCCAGAAGGGGATCCCGGCTCTCGGGGTGGGGGGTGACCCTCGGTGGGTTCATCCTGCCACCTCCCAACACCCTGCAAAGAGGAATGAGCAAGGCAGATTCCACACACAGGCGTTTCTGGAAAGAGTCAGTGAGACAGTGGACACGAGTCCTCCAGCCACCCAGGGGCTGCGAGCCCCAGCTCCTCTTACCTGGCTCTGAAACTCTGCCCCCATCCCTGTTTCACTCTTGGTTATGAAGCCATGACTATCTCTGCAGGAGCTCTCAGGATGAGCAGCGACTGCCCCTCCTTCCTGCAAGGGCCCCTGGGTATCTGGGCCAGTGTGTCCCCAGCCACCTCCTGGGGTTCCATAAACTCAGGTCACATCCATCTACACACATAGCCTTATCCTGTTATATTACATGAACTACATGTGTTGCATGATACTTATATGTTATGACATGTCCATACCTAATACATATCATCATGTGCTAGCCACGATGTCATGTTTATAATACATGGAATGACTTAGGAGGGGTTCCTGGGCCAGGGATGACAGGTGACCAACCATGCAGAAAGAACTTCAGGGGAGGAGAGCCCCTCCACCTTATGTCCAAGCCTCGGGCCAGCCGCAGCGGTCTTGAGCTGTGATCCAGCCCTATCCCTTAGCCCGCGCCTCTACAAGCCTGAGTTTCCAGATCTGTCACTGGGAAACAAGGCGCATCATGGTGTGCTGCAGGTCCAATGGGCGAATGTGAGCACAGGCACCACACGGATGGCGTGTGTGCAGGGCAGGCACAGGGTTGTGTCACATGCACTTGCTCACTGTGGCCTCAGCAACATGAGGACAGAGGCGCCCTCAGCCCCTGGTGTATGGATGAGCAGCCAAAGCTGGGAGAGGAGGAATCTTCCGTCCAGTCACGAGACTAAGGAGAGAAGGTTCTGGAGTCCTGGGTTGCTCAGGCTGGCGGGACTTCTACGTCCCTCCTCCCTGCCTGCCATGACCTGGACTGATGTCCCAGCCACACATGGACAAGTCAGGGAGTGGGGTGCAGCTGCCTCCTGAGTGCCAGGGCTCAGCTCCTGGGCACTTCCAGGTCTCCCAAGATGAGGGTCTGTGCTCTGTGCTCCACATGCTGGGACCCAGAGTCTGGCAGCCTCATGGTTTGAAGGGCAGTGAAGACCCTGCTCTGTAGTGATTCTTACTTCACTGCACTGGGACCAAGAGTTCCCAGACTGATTCCCCTGCATCTTGGTGGTCATGACATCCGCAGGGCCCAGCACTGTGCCTGGCATGAGACCAGTAAGTACTAAATACACATGTGGACTTCGGCATTAAGCAGATTGGCAATAACTGTACCTGGCACATACTGTGACCTGGGCAGGTCACTTCACTCTCCAGGTCTCAGTTTCTTCATCTATAAAATAGGGACTATTTACAGAACAGCATCTCACTAGGTGGCTGGAAGGACTAAATGCCACATATAGGACACTGAGCACAGTGCTTGCCTGATAGCAAACACTCAAGGAATGATAACTGTCCCCATCACCATCATCATCTTATTCATGACCATTATCATCACCATCATCACCACATTATCACCATCACCATCATTGCCATCATCACTATCATTACCACCATCATGATCACAATCATCACCATCATTACTACCATGATCAACCATCATCATCATCATCACCACCATCATCATCACCATCATCATCACCAACATCATCATCATCACCATCACCATCACCAACATCATCATCACCACCACCACCACCATCACCATCATGATCACCATCATCACCATCATCATCATCACCACCATCACCACCACCATCATCATCACCATCACCAAAATCATCACCACCACCATCATCACCACCATCATAATCATCACCATCACCACCACCATCATAATTACCACCACTTCCTCTGTAGACACTTTGTTGAGACGAAGACTTATCCTGATGGTGGCTACTCAGGACTTGGTTTTGAGCTGCCAAGAACCAATCCAGAGCACATTTGAAGTGTGGCTTCCCCAGCTTCCCAGCATGCTCTATTTCTCTGACCCACTCTGACAAGAACATGGCAAAGGCGAGGACGTGTGGAGCATGCCCACTGTGCTCTGGTCCCTGGAGGTCCCACCACATGGTCTGGAGCAGGTGGGCAGATTTCACCACCACCGCCCTCCCCCTCCCATCTCTACAAAGGAGATTCCCAACTTGGCGGTCAGATCAGGGCATGGTGAGGATGACTCACTCTGTGGCCTTCTTCACGATCCTCCCCAGGAAGAGAAGACATCACTTTGGAGGCTTTCACCCAGACAGAGAACATTTTCTTCCCCCTCGTGAGATCAGTGTGTTCTCAGCCGGGCCGGGAAGCCATGCCAGCAGGCTGTGCCAGGGTGTCAGGAACGCTTAGCTCCTCGAATGGGGAACGAGAAGCAGGAATATGCGCGCATTTCCAATGACCCGTGGCCATTGCCGAATGTCTCCGTTGCGGTAACAGCTAACGGCTTTCTAATCCTTGAAGAATGCGTGTGGCGGAGGAGATGGCTTCAACCCACTTCCTTCCCCCCAGAAGCCACCTTCCGCATGGAGCTTATGTCATTCTTGGCAGACAGCATGGCCAGGTTTTATGAGCAATTCCTTCCCGAGAAAGTGGTTGTTATACCTGCTTCCTTGAAGAGGACCCCAAGTCCAAATACGCCAAGTGCCCTGCTGGGCGCCATTCAACATTCGCTGGCGCATTCGGATCTTGTTCTGATCCCTGGTCAAACCCAGTTTTCCAAACTATGTGGCAGCTGACATTTATTGAGGGTTTGTGCTATACTAAGCCCTCGGTAGTTGGTATTGTGTTTGCTCTCCACGGCGACCCAATCACTGAATAGTTATCAATACCGCCCGTTCGTGGATGAGGAAACCAAGGTCAAGAGATGTCAATTTCTTTAAGGTCACTCAACTAAAAAGTAGGAGGCTGGGATTCAAGGCCAGGAAATCTCTCTCCCAGCCCCATCATTAACCTCTATGATCTCTGGTCTCTGCTGGTCACTGGGCTACCCTGTCCCTCCTTGCCCAGCTTGGTAGTACAGGGTACTACAGTTCGAGGCTCCCGTGAGCTCCGACCTCTGGGCAGGGTCAGCTAATGGGAAGCACTGATGGAGGACTGCAGGGAGCAGCCCCTCTCTCTCTCTCCCCACCCCTCTCTTTCTCTCCCCCATATCCTTTCTGGCTCCAGCCCCTGTGGGAATGCCCCTCCCTCCCTGTCTCTAGTCCCTCTGGACAGGCCAACAAAGTTCCAGCTTTCACCAGGTGGTCCTGGCTACTGGGTTCCATGGCATTACCTCCTCCTTTGCCCCCAGCCCAAGGAGTGCTGGTGACTCCGTGCTGCCTCACCCTGCACTGTGTGGCATCTCCACCAGCTCATCACATGTAAGACCAGCTTCCTGTATTCAGTCCCTCCGTCCGAAATACCTGGAGTGACTTCTGTTTGCAGAAGGCACAAGGGCTGATGCATTCCCAGCCTCGGCTGCCGTTGTGAGAAGACTAAGTGGCAGGGAACAGGGAAACACAGTGATTGCAAACTGTCTCCTGGGCTCCACACTATGTGCCCGATAGACACCATCTCATGGTGCCCTCACAATCAAGCATCATTAGCAGGTGGCCTCATTAGCACGCTTTACGGAGGAGAAACCTCCAGTTTTGTGGGGTTGAGGAACTTGCTCATGTGCAGGAGAAGAGAGGTGGCGTCAGCCCTGGCTCTGCCAGGTCCCAGGTGGGGAGCCCCGGCCCCCACATCCGCTGTCTCCCCAAATGCCTGGCCTGCCCTGCACCCAGCCCCCGCTGTGCAGGAGGGCACCACCTGTCCGTGCCCACGCACCTAACAAAAGCCTGTGCAGAGCGTCCATCCCGAGTCCTGTCCCTCCAGATTCTGCCACTTTCCAGCTCCTGGGTGCCCCCCTGGCCAGAGCTGGGCTCCCTGAAACCAGAGCCGCTGTCGCAGCCCGGATTTATGGCTTTGTTGTTACTGTGTGTTGGAGTTTTCGCAGCACCACGCTCCCTCGAGAGGCCCAGTGCTTTCTCCTGGTCATATGGGGCAGGCGGCACAGGAAGCATCCGCAGTGCTGGGAACATCCTGTGCTGCAGCGTCTCCCGGCCCAGGTACCCATGGCCTTTTGTTCACAGCCCGAGGGAGGGGGGAGCTGATAAAGGCAGGGGCCCCGGTTTGTTCTCCACCACGACACATGTCCCCAGCTTCCTGACCAAAACAGTCCCCACTGCAGGCCTCTGATGTGGAGCCAGAGCCCGTGCTAGAGGGAGCCCCGCACAACCAGCCTCCCACCCGTGCAGGCAGACCGCTGACTCCGCCAGGGGCCGGCGTGAACGCCAGTGGGGTCCGGCATGCATGCCAGTGGGGTCCCGCAGGTTTTGCCCACACAGAATACAAGGAAGGCCCGGTTGTCCCGCCTGGGACCCTCCCCAGCATCCTGGGCTCAGGGTGGGGGCAGGGAAGGGCTTGGAGCGCAGGGGAGAGGAAGTGAGAGCTGTGGTCAGAGGCATATTGGTTGAGCCTTTTAAAAAATACATGCATATAAATAAAATAAATAATGATCAAAATATACAATGGTCTAGAATGATACATACTAAATTGTCAAGGGTAGTTTTCTCTGATCAGTGGGATTAATTCACTTTTTGTTCTCTAGACCACTCTATATTGTACCAAAAAACTTTTCTTAATGAACGTCTATCACCATTTTATAAGAAAAAGCTTAAAGTTCTTTTGATTTGAAAAATGCAGCTCATGCCAGTGAAGCCAGGAGCAAACCAATATTTAGGAGAAGTGGGTACGTAAGCTCTGCCTGTTTCCTTGGCAGCTGGTATGGCACCAGTTCTAGAAGCTTCCTCACCCTACCAGGAGGGAGGAATGGCCCTTTGGGAGCCCCAGCCCTATGGCTGTGGCCCCCTTTGTGGTCGAGACACTTGTGAAGGGAACGGGACACAGAGGCCCATGGGAGAGGCGCCTACAGCTGGGGGTGCTGCAGGCAGATGGCTTACCCTCTCCCTGGCCCCATGGCTGCAGCTTTGCCCCGTGGTGGGCTGTGGAGGGACAAGGACAGCGGCACCAGAGTCCCCAGCTCAGCCTCCAGCCCCCTTAGAAGAGAGAGCGCCTGCGGCTGCATCTGAAACACAGTCCTGGTGTCCCACCCGCCACGAGGAACAAATGCGACCCGACCTCCCGCTCACCCCCACCTCCCCTCTGACCCGCCCCCATCCAGGCCTGAGTGCTCCGTCCTGGCAGCTGCAGGGCCAGGCCGAGCTTTCAAGTACGGTTTTTGGCTGCCTGAGCGCGGCGGCTGCTAAAAATACGCCATTATTGACGGGGACACGTGGACGGCTCTTCTGGTGTTCATGGAGCACAGAGGAGCCTTTCATAAGGCTGGCGCTGAGGGCAGGAGCAATGCCCCCTGGTGACAGATGTCCTCATGTCTGGATTCCATGCAACCTGGGGCTCCGAGTGGGCACAGGGCATCGGGATGATGAGCATGTGCAGGTCCTGCTGCCCTCGCCCCATGTGCGGGTCTCCCCTGCAGCAGCCACCATAGAGCCCCAGGACACATGCCTATAGCAGCTCATGAGTCCCCTGGTCCCCTGAGCAGGGACAGGACCCACCCTTCCCTGCCTCATCTGAGTTGAGTCACCAATAGCATCACACACAGGAAATTACCCACCATTCCCATTTCTCGGAAAGTAAAACTGATAAACAATGCTTTTTTTCTAGCTCAGGGGCTTTGCATCTGCCATTCCTTCTGCTCAGAATACTTTTCCATGTGATCCTCACACAGTGAGCCAGAGAGTCAAGGTAGAAGCCCTAAGCCACCAGTTAAGACTGCCCCGAAGCCGCCACAGTGGAGGGGTCACATTGGGAGACGACGGGTGTCTGGGAAGGCGTGGCACACGCAGCCTGGCCACTCGTGTCACTCCAGCCCATGTGCCAGGAGAAAGGAAGCCACGTGGCAATGACCCCAGGTGCAGCCCCATCCCATGCATTCCAGCGAGAGACCCAGGGGAGAACCCCCTGACCACACGCCCGAGGGCCTGCGGTGACAGCTGAGCCCCCAGGCAGAGGCCGCCGCAGCGGGCAAGTTGCTGGGAGGAGACTCCGGCCATGCGGGGGACCGGGACTTCCCACTCAGGCAGCTTCTCAGGAAACAAGGCTTTGGAAAAGGTGGCGACAGTTCAGGGAGGGGCAGTGGCTTTCCAGATGGTGACAACTCAGGGAGGAAGGCAGCAGCCCACTTTCTCACTTGGATCCAGAAAAGCTCCAGGGAAAGGCGGCGGCAGGGGTGTCCAGGAGTCCGGTGGGTGTCGGGGATTCTCAGGTGTGGTCACCTCCGTTCCCCAACCCCGGCTTGTCCCGGCTCCGCCTCTGGACAGGAGGCTCAGAGATACAGGATGTCCAAGATCCAAGGGCCCAGCCCGTGACTTCTAGAGCTTGGGTTCCGGCCAGGTCTGCCTGACTCTGCTCTCCGCATCGACATCAGGTCAGCGGGCGCCGCGGGCAGAAGCTCCGCTCCCTGACTGTCAGCGTGGTGACTGCAGAGCCACAAGCACCAGTACCGGACCCTCGGTCAAGGACACTAGGGAGACAGCCTGGAGGCGGCCGTGGTCCACAGCTACATGAGCAGTCGGGCTCTCATGCTCAGAGACCAAATCAGCCCATTATTGACTGTCCACCTCGGTGAGTCAACTTCTATAACACACACCTGGCAGGGTGGGGACCCCACGGGGCGTTGTGGACCTGCGGGAGCTGGCATGGGGTGGAAACTTCCCGAACGGCGGCTGCGGGAACTAATGTAACTATCGGCCCATGTCAGGAGATGTCCCTGAGGACTGCACTCCTGGGCGTTCCTGTCCCACCTGGGCACCCTCTGGAGCTCCCAGCGGCTGCCTGTGCCCCCTGGCCTGGCCAGGATCCCCTCCCCCTCCTCACACCCACCAGCCCCTCCCTCTTCTCTCCTGGCTCCTCCCGCCACGGCCGGTCAGACGCTGTCCCCAGGGCCTGTGGGCTGCAGAGCACAATGCACAGAGGTGACAGTCTGTGTCCGACAGAGGCCCAGGTTGCTGCTCTCGCGCCAGCTACTCTGATAAGAAGCCACACCTGGCGGCGAGGCACCTGGGGACACCGTAGACCCCACACTCGCTACAGAAACAAACGCGTGGACGGAGCTAGAACACAGGGACAGAGGCCAGACAACAGGGCACATGAGTGCCACACCCCACAACACCCAGAACAGCAGGCACTTTGAGCACGTGGGTGTGACAGATGCTGTTTAAACTTTTGATTGAAGCATCATACACGTCGTATGCGTGTGGCTCAATGACACCTTGCGCAGGCACGCGTCTCGCGTGGGACAGTGGAGGGGACCCGGGAGGAGCATGCCTGTGCCACCTGCACCAGGCTCATGGCTCCACTCTGCAGCTGCGTCCTTCTGTCCTTCCTTCCGCCCCCCCCCCAGCTCCTTCCCCTCGGCCATCAGCCCACCTCCCTCCGAGGGTCGGCCCCACAGAGAGCTCGCACTGTGCCAGGCCCTCCCTCAGCAGCCAGTCACTTTCCACTGATGGATGAAAGAGAGTCCATGTCTCCCAGCTGGGCTGGGACCCCCCAAGGGCAGGACCACCAGGCCTGCTGCGCCTCTTGGTCCCCAGGCTCTGGCCTGGGTTCCAGCTCTAGAGCTCCGACCCTCCAAGAGAGCTCCGGCGGCCGTCCTGGGACCCTCGGACCCACCGCCCCACCCCTGGGCCTCCCGCAGTCCCCAGGAGAAGGCGGGGGCTGCCTGAGCCCGGGCTCCTGACCAAGACGTCACAGAGGCCGAGCTGGGCAGGACAGGGAGATTTATGAGCCACGCGGCTCTGCTAAAAGCATCCTGTCAAAGAATGTGAAAAACGCATCTCAGATTCAGCGTCGGAGCTGGCTGTGCCCGTCTGAGCAGGGGAGGCTGGACGCACATCCTCCCATGGCCGCCCCGCCAGCCCGAGAACAGACTGCGACAGACAGGCGGCCTTGGGCCCAGGTGTCCCCTGCCTGGGTGCCATGTCCCCCTGGACACAGAGAAGCAGGAGACACTTGGGCCGAGAGGGGCCCTGGCAGTGCCGGGAGGGAGCAGAGCTGGCAAGACTTGCTGGGACGCAGCCTCGGAAAGCCAGGCTGGGCTGGGCCTCTTCCCACGAACTGCTGCAGGAGCAGCTCCTGGACCACCCAGCAAAAGCTCTGCTTCTGGGGCTCTGCTACCCCGGCCCACTGCCCCCCGCCATCCCCAACCCTGCCAGGGTTGCCACTCGTGTTCAGAAAGCGCTTTGAAACACGCATGTGCGCCCTGGGGTATCCCAGGACCCTGCCAGTCCCCACCGGGGACATTTCCCCAGGTCTTACCTTGCCCACCTCATTTTATTTTAGCCCAAGTGTCACCTCCTCTGACAAGCCCCCCACCCCAGTCACATACTCTATAGTACGTACCCCCTGACATCACATCCATGCTTGTGCACACACGCTTGTACACATATGTGCACACACGCACATGCACATGTACACCTGTGCATGCGTGAGCTCACACACACACGCTTACGTGCATCCCCACGTCACTGCGCCCCACAGGAACTGAAGGCCTTCTCCCCACTTGCTGCTTTGCTCACGGTCTCCTCTGCCTCCCTCGCTGGCCCCCACGGAACGCAGGGAATGTCGGTGGGACAGACAGAACATCCTCACCCCCTCCCTGGGAACAGACCGCACACCCCACATGCAGAGGGCCACTGTCCAGTGGCGACCGAGTGCCACTGTGACAACAGACTGACAGACGCCGTGGAATTATTTTTCCTACACCAGCTACTATTTCAAGGTACACCTTGGTTTTGCAATACGTCCGTTTTCCCAAAAAAGGAAAAGCTTCCCATTAACTTAGGCTACAACTTGAAGACAGCGTCAATGGTAAGATGCGTCCCACTTTCTAAAACGTCAAAGCATTTTAAAGTGTGTATTTTGGTATCGGCGGAGCAAGCGAGGCCCTTCACGAGCGGGGAGGGCTCTCAGAGCCGACACGTGGACGCACGGGCAGGTCCCAGCGCACAGCCCAGTCCCAGACACTGCGCCCAGCGTCTCCTGTGGCCCCCGTCAGCCCCGACGCCGGTGTCCAGCGTCCCTTTCCTGAGCCTGCCACTCACTGACCACACCGAGTGCCAGGCCTGATGCTGGAGGCTGCACAGGTCCCTCGTCAGACCTCACACCAGTCCCACTGGCAGGTCCCGCCACAATCTCCTCCTCACTGAACAGCCACTGAGACAGCAAGTGGCAGAGCCACGTGGAACCCGAACTCACTCGGCTCTGGTCTCACACTCACAACAGCCGGGGGAATTTTTTTGTGACCCCCATAGGACAGAGAAACTGAAGCTCCTGCAGGGCAACGGATGTGCCCACTCCCCGGCCATCCGTGGGTGGCAGTTGGTACTTATCCCAGCTACCCCGGCTGCAGCATGTGTCCCGCTCTTCCCAGCAGGGCCCAGTTTGTCACAGTTAGGAAGTAGAGTTGTGGTTTTGTCCTCTTTTCCAATTTTCTTGCGGTGGGCTGACAGGTACGGCCCCCTCCCTTCCAGCAACCCCCACACCAGGCTCCTCCAGGCCCCGGGGCCTGTCCCTGCACTGCGGGGATTGGTGGGATGATGGCAGCCAGCTGCCCTCTCTGTCCCCGAGAGACCGAAGCTGATCGAGTGACACTCTTGGAAGCTTCTCCCACCTTCCTCTCCCGGAGTCTCCAGGCAGCCAAACCCCAGGAATCTGCCTGCCGGGAGGAACCAAATCCGCCCTCCCGTGCTGCCCACGCTCGGGACCCGGGTCTCCTGGAAGAAGGTTTACGAGGCGGCTTCTGGATTTGATTACAGGGAAATCTGTTCCCCTTCTCAACCCCTCAACTCTGCCTGCCCTCGACGGCAGGAATGTGACGCCGGCCGGTGTCTCAGCAACTCCCGAGTTCCCGCGGACACCAGACGGCCAGCCAGCACTCACCCCAGCCCCACGGTGCAAAAATCACAGTGCGATCGAAAGGAACATTCAGAAACAATCAGAAATCTAAAGAGGTGGGTGGATGAGTTTCCTGGGGCAACGAACCGCCACACACTGGGTGGCTTAAAACAGCAGAACACACTGTACGGGGCAACCAGAATTTTCCTGTGGCCGCTTCAAGAACGGCTTGGCTCTGCAGGACACCGTCTCTTGTGTTCCCCTCTCTGCCACGTGCTAGCTGTGCGGCCTGGGACTAGTCACTTTACCTCTCTTTGCCAGTCTCCTAATCTGTAACATAGGCATAAAAATAGTAGCTACCGCTTAGGGTTGTTGGGGGATTAAGTGGATTAATGCGCATGAGGTGCCTGCCCTGGGGCCTGGGGAACTGTCCGCTGTTATGTCTTATGAGGGCAGTTGTGGCTGTGGGCAGGGCTGGGCCCAGCTGTCCCCCAGCTGCTTGCCCCCACCCCTGCCACGGACACATGACATCTCACCCCCAAGGCCTGCCGTGGCCACTAGTGAGGTGATAAATCTCCCACCACCCCCTGCCTGCCCTCCCTCCACCCTCTCTGCAGAGACCCAGTCGTTTCAGATGTGTCCGGCCATGTGAAACCGAACCCCGAGACAGTGGCGGCATCCGCAGCCGCCGTTGCCTTGTCTGATCAGAAACCAGCCCCTGCTCCAGGGGAGGCCTTGCCAAGAGAGCTTTGCCGTGACTCTGATCCCGGGTACACCCGGGACAAGCCAGGCTCCACAGAGGGTGGGGAGATGGAGCGGTGAGCGAACAGCAGCCCCCACTCCCGACGCCCAGCCTGCGCTTTGCCGTCTGTCCTGCCACACGTTTTGGGCAATGACAACATTCTTGTCTTGCTCCCCTGTAAAAGGAATTTATTAGCTTATAAAACAGAATGGTCCAAGCGTCATTTGGGGGTTTCAGGTATGGCTTGCTCGAGAGTTCAAATGGCGTCTCCAGAAACTGACTTTCCTCTCTGTTTCTGGACTCTACCACCTGGGTCGGGGCTTCCGGCTCCGACCTCATGTGTCAGCAGGTGTGCCCGACAGCCCCCGGCACCACACTCCTCCGGATTTCAATGTAGCAGGAAAGAGCGAATGCTCCCCTGCCCTGGCCTGCCTCGGACCTGGCCTCCAGGCTTCAGCTCAGATGCCACTGCCTGGGGGACTTTCCCACCTCCTCCCTATGTCCCCACAGCCCCAACCTTCATCACCTTGGCAACCCCAGGGCTCAGCTCAGCACCTGGCACACAGCAGGTACTCAGAGCATGAATGGAATAGGCAGATCCACTTAGGTTGAACAATAAATATTTGTAAGCACCTCCTGTGGACGAGGCTGGTTTGAGCCCTGCAGTCCAGCGGTGAGCAAAGGAGACAGGAATCCCCAGCCTCCCATGCTGGCTGCAAAGGCAGTCAGTAAGCAAGAAAAGTAAGTAAAATCTGCTTTAGGGCATGCCAGTGCTGAGAAGACAACAGAAAACTGGGAAGGGTCATATGAAACATGGGGGCCTGGAGAGCTGAAGATTCTATAGAGAGAACTGAGAAGGCCCCACAGAGAAAGCCTCAGGTGCCTTGGGAAGCATCACATGGGTGGACGGACACATGATGGACAGACGATGGATGGATGACGGATTGATCAGGGATGGGTGGTAGGTGGACACATCCCATCTGTCCAGCATGGGCACTGCTGGGAGCCTCACCTGGTGGCCCCAGACTGCACCCACCTGTCCTCTCTGAACTCCTGGAAGCCTGGAGTCTGTGCCCGGATTCAGACGGATGAGGCACTGGCCCTGCCTGGGGTGGGGTTGAGCAGGACCGCGTAAAGACTCACTCCTGAAAAGGTGTCTGCAAAACTAATTCCTCCACGGTGAATTTCGTTTTGTCTGGGTTATTTTTTATCAGTTTAAGTATTTGCTTTTTTGTGAAGGAGCAGAGAGATGGCTTCAGGGCATTGCAATGCAAGAACATGGAAAACGTGTTTGAGAGGTCAGTTAATACCGAGTTCTGCACACAGTAGGACCACAGTCACACATCCAGCAGCGATATGTGCAGACGGGGAGGATGAAAGCTGACTGTGAGGTGTCTTTCTTTCCCCTTTCTCTCCAACCCCCTTCTTGGTTTTCCTAAATTTCTATAATGCACAGGATGAATTTTAAAGTGCAAGAGAAGATAGTTTGCTTTTAAAAAGAATGCAGATTCAGAAACGGAGGCTTGTGTGAAAATCAAGTCAGGAAGTCGCTCACGGGTTCGGGCAACCCAGTGGCCACAGGTTTGAGGTCCTGCCTGTCTGGGAATCATCTGCCTGTGGTCGCTGGCTCTGGACCCCATCTTTGAGCAAATAGCACAAGAAGAACCCCAGACTCCAGCACCCAGCCTTCCCCTGAGTCTGTAGCCTGGCATGAACTTGCTTGGGTGTCAGAAATGACGGTCCGGGACCCTCTGGCACCCTCAGACAGGCACCCGGGGCAGGTCTGCATAACTCATCAAAGCAGGCTTCGAGCTGCTGCCATGTCTGTGACCCGGCTGTGGCGGGGGCAGGACAAGGATGGCGTGGAAAAGGCTGCCGAGGCTCAGGCACACGAAAGGGGTGCTCACAAGGTCCTGCCTCTCTGCTTGTGGTGTTTCATGCTTGCAGAAGGGAAAGTTGAGCAGGGGCCTCCCACCCAGAGCGCGCACACACCCTCCCACTCCCTGTCCCCACCCTAGGAGTGAAAGCTGGGGGAGGCAGAGCTGGTGCAACCCAGACAGAGGATGCGGAAGTCAGTGCAGGCTTGGCTCCCTCGGCGAGCGTTTTCCTAGGGGCACCCGGTCAGAAGACAGAGCAGGGCACCGTGTGTGCCACACGCGCTCGGAGTGGGTCTGCAAACCACAGCGCTGGGCCACCCCCACCCCCAACCCCGGAATCTGGTGCTGCACACACGAGCTAAGAACGTTTCTCACATATCTAAACAATCACTATAACGTTTTTTAAAATGACATTTCACAACACAGGTAGAGCACGTGAAATTCAAATCTCAGTGCGCATAAAGGCAGTTTTCCTGGCACACAGCCATGTTTGCATGTTGTCTGTGGCTGCTTAAAATGGCACAGTCGAATGGTCCCACCAGAGACCCTGGGGCCCCAGAACTGAAGCGCCAATGGGCGCTTCACAGAGAAAGTGTGTCAAGAGACAAGCCACTCTGCAGGAGATGAGGCCGGGAGGGCCCCACACAGCGAAACTGACGGGTTGTCAAGATGCACCCCACACCCCCAGAATACATGCTCACGTTTCACTAACTCGTCTATAACAAGATTTGTACTTTAGATTATAATCATCACTCATTTTTAAGTTTTTTTGTTTTTAAACAGATACATGAAATATAGTTAAGCAGCATAAAACTCGCCCATTTGAAGTGCACAATTCAGGAGCTGTTAGCATCCTACAGAGCTGTACAGGCACCGCCAGGATCTACTCTCGGCACCTTCCACCCTCAACAGAAACCGCGAGTCCACCAGCAGTCACTGCCTGCTGTGTTCCCAGCCCTGGACGACGACTTGTCTTCACCTTTCCTGAGAGCACGGTCATGCATTCCCGTTACATCTTAAGGACACTTGGTCTGCAAGACTGTGCCCTAGCGAGGCCCATCCAGTTCTCAGTGAGTGATGGATTGGCACCTCTGATACCACCGGCGTCCTTGGCGCATCTAGTTGACACACACTTGGAACGAACCGCTGCTCCCCAAACATGCTCCACGACAAATGAGCCCCGTACAGCAGAGATCGCTGGCTTCCCTCCGACGTCTGTCCCCTCGGTGGTCAGTGTTAGGACGTCCGACTTGTAGCCAGGCATGTGGCAGCTGGAGGCCACCCAGCAAAAACTACATTTCCCAGGGCCCTTTGCAGTCAGATGTATCATGTGACTGTGTTCTGGCCAATGGGGAATGACAGGTACAGTCTCTGGGAAGTGTCTATAGAAGGCAAGTGCTGCGGGTGTGAGTAGCTGGGAAGCCGAGGAAAGTGGCTTCCTCCCACCCTGGCCCTTGCCTGCTGGCAGGAGCACATGTGCTATGGCCGGGATGAGTCATCTTCACCCATGAGAATAAGGCCAATGCCCCGGACATGGTGGAGCCCAGGCCCTGGGCAATCCAGCGTCTTTACCAGCCCTGGACCACCGACGTCTAGATGCTCCTGAGGGAAGGAATGGAATTTCTGTCTGGCTCAGGCCACTGTTGACCAGGGGCTTTGCTGAGAAGCCGGACCTGCGTCCTAACTAATGCAGTCCACAAACAAAAAGGAAAACGGAATGCCTTGCTCAGAGTAATAAATGCTGCCTGTGGTATCCCCCAAAGGTCAACCTCCAATCCACACCAGTTTACTAAAGGCTCTGAGAAGTCCTGCAGCAAAGAAAGCCGTTGAAGTCCATGTGAGCCAGCAGTCCCCAAATGTCCATGGCTTTTTTTTCCCTCCCTTTTCTTTTCTTTCTTTATTTGTTTACTGGCTTCTCACCTCTCAACGACCCATAGAAAACTCTGTGGTGAGTTCTAATCAGAAATGACAGCAACGCTGGGCAGAGATAGGAACGCTCTTTGGCCTAACTCCCCGTTCTGGGTGGCAGAGTCTGAGCTGCTTTTAGCCGGCCAGGACCCACACTCCCGGAATCCTGGGAGGAATCGCAGAGCCCCGTGGTTTGCAAGAAATGCGGTGTTAGTCCACAGCTCTCACAGAGACAGCCTTCCCACATGAATGCCAAGAAAGGGTGACAAAAATCCGCCTGCCTCCCATGGTCTGGGGACGTTCCCTAAATCATAAGTAAACTTTGCTCGGCCTAAAGATTTGGAAGACACGACCGGCGCGGCAAAGGAGTGGCCGTGCTGAGCTTCACACTGTGTGGATCATCCACAGCCATCTGCCCGCCTGACGTCGCCCTGGGTCGCGCAGCTACTAAGTCTCCGAGCCAAGATCTGATCCCAGCTGTGCTAAAAATATATTTTTTTCTCCCCTACAAAAGGGCCACGTCCTCGGAGACCAGCCGCCTTAGCGAGAGGAAGCTGCGACTTTGAGATACAGATCGGACTTTCAGAGCGGGAGTGACCCTGGCCTCACCTCTACAGGGGGCTGGCGCGGCTGACCCGGGTGGCGGGGGTTGAGAGTTCAGCTCCGCGTCTGGAGTCAGACTTCCTGAGCCCGGACCCAGCTCCTCCGCCGAGAGAGTGAACTTGGGCGACCGCCGCCCCTGTCGGAGCCTCGGGTCCCCAACGATAATGTGAATCCCAGGCCGCAGGGCTTCCGAGGACCCTGAGGGCAGCACCCCCCGGAAGGGCAGGTCGTCTGTGGCCCTGCGGCCCGGCAGCTGCACTCCCGGCCACACCCGCCACAGCCATGGAGACACGTGTCCACCCAAACAGGCACAGGAGTGTCCAGGCAGCGCCGTGTGCTACAGCTCCGGACCAGAAACCACCCGGCACCCGTCCCCAGCGGGATGCATGTGTAACCAGAGACCCTACGATGACAGCAAATGAGACGTCGCTGCCCAGAACAACGCAGAGGACTTGCATAGACACGACGCGTGCGGACAAAGCCCAGCACCAGAGAGCCCGTGTGACACGGCTGTGCCGCGCCCAGCCCATCTCGGCGTCAGGGGCAGAAGCACGGCTGCTCATCCAGGGACAACGGGGTGCACTAGAGGCTAGTGCCGTCTCTTTCTGGGGCACGCGTGCTGTGCTCGGTGTGTGAAATGTGTAGATGGACATGATGGAGATATAGGTGCAGATGTAGGTGTAGATAGATACAGAGACAGACGGAGACAGAGAGAAATAGAACCATAGCGAAAGTTTACCTGTAGAGTCTGCTCTCAACACGGTGCCTGCTTCCAAGTCAGTCCAGGTCATTTCTACCGTTTATTCTACTCTGAGGGCAGCGCCAACACGCACGCTCTGTAGGAAGGCAGTGTCTCTCACACACAACAGCCAGTGCTGTGTTCAGACCCCTCCAAGCCTCCAGCGTGAGTCTGGTCCTGCGTCCCGCCCATGCCAGGCTGACCTGGAGTATAGCCTGTGGGGTCCAGCCGCCAGCACGAGGGGTAACCTGTCGGCTTCACGGGGGGCCTTCAAGCCGGTAGCTTTTTATCTGCCACAAGGAGGGTGGCCCGGGAGGACCCCGAGCTGAGACACATGGGTGAGGCGCGTGCCTGGGCCTGCAGCAGGGGAAGGAGACCCTCTGGAGACCCGGGGGTGGGGGAGACCTGAGCACCAGCCCCAGCAGGAAGGGATAAAATTAAAATAGAAATAGGATTACCCTAAAGTGGCTATTAGATAATAAAGGAATTAAATGATTTTTACAATTTTAACAGGAAAGGCATTTCCGCAGCTCTGAAGTGTAAATAAACTTAAAAGATCTATGTTCAAGAGCCAGTGTCCTCAAACCATGGCCTGTGGGCCACGTGTCGCCTGCCTAGGACATTTATCCGGCCCGCCGGGTGTTTTTGCCGCTGCTGCCTGTCCTGCTTAGCAGCCGACCCATCCTGGGCCCACAGTGCGCACTCTCCAACGGTCTGAGGGACAGTGGACTGGCCCCCTGTTTAAAAAGTTTGAGGACCCCTGTTCAAGAGCTTTGCCGCCCCCTCCCACGTCCCGCTGTCTGCGGGGCCGGCCCAGGCCCTGCGCAGGCGCCAGCGTGGTGATCCTGCACACTCCCTTCCCGCCTGCTGTCTCCGCCTCGCAACCTGCTCCAGAGAGCCAAGCGTATGAGGGTGCAGGGAGCTCCCACAGCCTTTCGGTCACGTGGGTTTGGATCAGAGCTGCAGAGCGGCCACGTGGGCTCTGGCCGGCCGGCCATCCGCATGTGTCTGGGCCACCACGGGTGAGCGTCACGGCCTCACCCTTGTTGCCCTCCTCAGCGGTGCTGGCATCCACCAAGCCTCTGTCTCACAGGCTAAAATATGGAGCTAACGTGTGCGGCAGCCTGTATATGAGCACAGGTTAGGACTGGACTTCTCAGGAATGTGTGGAAGCTGAGGTAGAGGATAGAGGTGAAGGCTAGGGGTAGAGGTTGGGGGTGGAAGCTGGGGAGGAGACTGGGGTAGAAACTCTGGGGCAGAGAGTCTGAGGGTGGAGGCTGGGGGTGGAGGCTGGGGGTAGAAGCTGGGGAGGAGACTTGGCCAGAGAGTCTGGGGGTGGAGGCTAGGGTGGAGGCTGAAGTTAGAGACTGGGGAGGAGGCTGGGGGTGGAGGCTGGATGGAGGCAGGGGTGGGGGTTGTGTACTAAAAGGGACCTGGTCTGACCGCACATGGCTCCGCCACCAAGGGGCTCACCTGTCATATTCTTCATCTATAAAATGGAAATAGTAATACTCAACTCTTGGACAGTGGTGCAAATTCAACGAGATAACACGTACTATTATGGGTTCAAGCCTGAACAGCTGGACTCCGGGAACCATCGCCTTTAGGCACAGACCGTGAACTCCCACCGTGCAGTGAGCCAGTGTGCACAAGTCTAGAACATTCCCCCTTTCTCCTGCCTGCCCCATGACGAGGAGTGGGCAATGCGCTGAGGGCTTGCCATGCACCTAACATCATCAGCGCCACGTATGAACATCCTATTTTCACTCTCCTTTTACTGGTGGGGAAACCGAGGCACAGAGATGGTAAGCAAGTTGCTCCGGGTCATGGGGCTGGCGAGCCGGACAGTCTGGCTCCGGGCGGCGCCCTCACCCCAGGTCGAGGCGTGGACATTCCCCTGGGGAACTTGATCGCAAAAGCCGGCCAGCCGTGAATCATCCGGCGACAGACCAGTGGGGGCTATCTCGGAGCGGCAAAATCCATCTCTTTTACAACGGTCCTGACGTGTTTATAGGTCCACGGATCTGATGGCGGGGGGAGGGGAGAGGTGGCTTGGAATCTTCCGGGCCACCCCCTGCCCCCGTGCAGGGCGGCCACCGCAGAGAAATGAGGGAAACCACCCATTTTGAATGATTTCTGTGAACACGGGTGCCAGAGCTGATCTTTGCCACATGTGCCACCGAGACCCTGGCTGTCTGTAAAATACAGTCCAGAGAGCAGGGCGGAAAGCGGCAGGGACAGAGGAGGTGCCGTCTCCAGGGTTAGATACCCTGAGTGTGGCCTCACCTCCTGCCCCCACCCTGCAGCTCCTAGCGGGTTATCCTGCCACACAGACGGCCAGCTGGGAGCACTTTGGGGACCAGCCCCCGACACCAGAAAGCCCCTGGGCTGCTGACCCCCCCGCCCAGCGTTCTGTGTCCAGCCCCCTGGTGTGGGGCGTGCCCTGGGGAGGAGGAGATCGGGGAGGGACAGCGGGTGTGTTCGGCGTCCACCCTGCGCCACCCCCACAGGACGGCAGACCCGTCGGTCTCCACTGAGGGCGCCCACACCAGGAGCTGTTTGCAGAAGAGGAGGACGGTGTGCTGACTGCATCTGGAACCCATTGAGGGAGGGCCCAGTGGCTGTCAGAGCCTGGCACCCACTTGACTGTGCCCGGTGGGACATCTCCAAAGTGTCAGGGAAAGCAGAATGCAGCAAGCCCCTCCCAGGGCCCCCAGGCAACCGAGTGAAGGCACCACGTGTAAAGAGGCAATTACCTCAATTATTATGCAAGTTTCTAATCACTGAGCACTGGCTAATTACTTACAAATTGCCCCAGCAATAAGGCTGCCTGGGGCAGAGAGACCTTCCGCTGGAATGTGGGCTGGCCACTGAGGGGAGGGCTGGCAGGGCCTTGCTCCCAGCCCCAGAGGCTTGGAAACACTGAGAACATGGCAGACAGCAAGCATTTCTGAGGGTGACCACAGAACTGCACTTGCTTCTTCCCGGAGTGCGGGACCTAAGTCTCCGAGGACCTGAAGGTGGGCCCTTAAGTTCCCCAGAGAGGCGGCTCAAATCCAGAGCCCTGCGGACCACGTGCTGCACAAACGAGGGTCAACGGGAAGCCTGTCGGCAACGTAGACACCAGAGCAGACCATGGAACCAACTTCTGTGCTCTAACTCTGTGGCACCTTAAGAACATCTTCTACGGCCATCTTCCTAATTAAAAAAAAAAAAAAGTCTTTCATAAAAATACAAAACTTCTCTTTCCCCCAGAGAAGCTGGGGCCGGGGCTCTGCATCCAGGAGCCGGGGTCAGGCCCGTCCTCACGCCCGCCTGATGCGGCCCGGCCTCGCATCCTGCTGCCCCGTGACTGCTAACGGCGGATTCTGTTTATGGAGCGCCCATAGGTCCGTGATGCAGATATTGCTCTTACAACCATTTTACAGACAGAAAACTGGGAAGCTCGCAAGGAAAGGGACAGCCCCTGCCATCACCCACCACCCCCTGCTCTGAGCCTCAGTTCCCTCGTTGTGAGCATGCAAGATAATGAGGACAGCGATTTGGCAGCAATTGTGCCTATCTCTACAGTTCTACGTTGCACCCATTCTCCGCATGTGGCGGAGTTCACTCCCCGGGACGTGCTGTGTGCACCTGCTCCCCCCACTGCTTTCCGCAGCCCCCGGAGCTGGCTCCGAGAGAAGCTCCCGGCCAGGCCCCGGCCTTTCCTCCTCATTGCTGGCCCCCTCCTGTGCACCGAGGACCCCCCATCTGGTGGCTGTGACATTTCCAAGAATCTGCATTTCAAGGGTCAAAAGACAAGCAGAGCTCCCTCTGGGGTGCGTGCAGGCCGAGGGCAGGGCCCCAGAACCCGATGGGTTTAAGATTTCTCTCTGGCGTAATTGCCGCTTTGGCCGTCTGAGTCTTGGTTTCCTCCTCTGCAAAATGGGGATGCAATATTGGAGCATTAATGCACATGCCAGGTTGAGCAGGGTCCCCCCGCTACACTCACGTCCTCCTCGAACCTCAGCATGCGATCCTATTTGGAAACAGGAGCTTTGCAGATGTGATATGCTACAACGAGGTCACGCCAGAGTAGGGCGAGCCCTAAATCCTGACAAGAAGAGTAGAGACACAGAGACACACGCGGATTGCCACGTGAGGACACGGGGAAGGAGGCCGTATGAGGTGGATACAGATGGTGTAGGAGTGATGTGGCCACAGCCCGGGGACACCTGGAGCCACCTGAGGCTGGAAGAGCCTTAAGCTCAGCCCTGCCAACACTGTGTTTTAGACTCTGGCCCCCAGACCTGGGAGAGAACACATTGTCACAGCCGCCTGGTCTGTGGTCTTTGGTTACAACGACCCCAAGAAGCTGATGTCTGCAATGCCGAACCCGGAGGCTCCCTCGAGTCTTGGCACTCAGGCCACCACTGCCATCGTGGGCATGTCCCCCTACCTGGTGCCTGCTCTCTCTGCAGGACACGCACCTGTTGCTATGTTGAAATGACCAGAGATGCCAAGTGAGAGACACGGGGGCACCTGGCATTTGGGGCCATCTTCTCAGCCTGCCCAGGGCCCTGGGCTGTGGGCGTCCCTGAGGGCCTGTCTTCCCCGCACCGGCTGGGGAGGCCCAACAGCCCCGGCTTGGGAAGTCCAGGCAGAAGCTGTAAGAGAACAATGTCCCCGCCGCAGACGACCGTTGCATCACCCCGTTGTTTGGGGAGCGGGACCTTGCTCACCCCTCAAACCCAAATACAGATGTGTAGGGTCAGGGGCTGGGGCTAATTAACTTAGCAAGGCCACGTACACTTGACCGGACCGCAAAGGTCATCGGGAAACCCTGAGTTGCCCCCGTGCTATTTTTAGCCTTGAGGGCCACGTGGTGAGATGGCTCCACTGCAGCAGGGGCGGCTGGGGGAGGGGCTCGGCTGAAGAGGAGGAAGGAGGGAGGACTGAGGGTGCTGGAAGTTCGAGTGTGACAGCCAGGCCTGTGCCACACCAGGAGCTGAGCCTTCCTTGTGACATTTTCACTCTCACAAACTCTGTACTTGGAGGATCACTGTGGGGCAGGGCCAGGGCCGGCGCCCTCTCAGAGTTGGGGAAACTGAGGCACAGAGTGGCTATGGGGCACACACGAGGAGTCTGGGGAATTGGGAATAAGGGGATGGGGAGGAGAACTTGGTCCTCCAGACTCGCTGCTACAGGAGACCACGGCCAAGAGGATGGGGGCCCAGGGTGCCTTGCAGAGAGGAAAAGTGACACAAGATTACCGGTCACCTGTGTAGCCAGGAAGTGCCAGCTTTCCCAAGCTGGGGTGAGTAGTTCAGAGGCCAAGAGGGGCCCCTGGGCTCAAACTGTACTCCGTCACTTGCATCGGTGAACCCCTGACCAGTGGCTTAGCAGGCTGAGAAATGGAGTGAAATGACGTGACACAGGTGACAGGCTTAGCACACCGTCCAGAGCTTGGCCAGTGCTCTACGGAACTTCTGTGACTCCCTGACCACCCCACCCAGTGGCCTCACAAGGATGTCCCAGAGCGAGGGTGGCCCCCGGGGCAGCGGCGGGTGAGCAGGAGGCGGAGAGGAGGTGGGGGCAGGGCTGGCCCGGCGCAGCCCCGCACACAGAGATGGGGTCTGACGCAGCTCTGATTACAGGAGATATGGCTTTCGACGGCCTCCAACCGCCCCTTTGTGGGATTAGTATTTATTACGCCCTGAATTAGTGGCAAGAGGACGGCTTCTGTGGGGATGGTTCGCAGAGCCTTGAAGCATAATGTTCCTTTTACGGCTCCATAAACACGGCTGCGCTTACCGCCTCTTCCTCCGCTCGGCCCTTAGTCCTGTCTCTTTAAGCCTTTTAAACCTTTAATCAGAGATTAATTGGGCAGAGTAATAACAAATCCCTTTCGACTCCGTTCTTCCAGAGCCCTGGCCAGGCGATAACCAAGGCAGTGAGACCCAGAAAAGCCGCAGTGGGGGCGGAGGCACCTTCGAAGGCAGAGCCGCCCATGCGCTCTGAGAAACACGGGGTCAAGTAACTCCCTGGCTGAGAAAGAGCTTCCCAGCAGAGTGAGTGGGAATAAGCTATTACCCAGGGTGTTCTCGCTGCTGCATACGTGTGGACGCTGCACACCTCCGGGGGGCCATTTTATCCCCGCCTGTGGAGACGGCACCCTGGAGCTGGGCAGTGCGCAGCCTGAGCGACATCACTTAGTGCCCCATTTCTACGGATGCCAGGTAAGGTAGAAATGCAGAGGGACACATCCAGTGTTAGACGTGGCATGTTAAAGGTGACTTTGTTTCATTCTCTGAGCTTTTCCTGCATTTTCTAATGGATTTTCCACAGTGAGGAGGCTTGCAAAACATGCCCGGCCAGGTTCCAAGCGCTCGGTATGTATTAATTCTGTTACTATGCACAGCCACCCTACAAGGGTGGCTTTATAGACAAGGAGTTTGGGCACCATTCTACTTACCAGCATTTCTCCAGGAAAGTCGGGTCCTGTGTCATGCACGTATAACGTCAGAGCCCCATGATCGAGAAGTTGAGACAAAAGCAACACCCCCAGCTTCCTTCTGAGCAAGTCCCAGGGTCATGAACAGATTCAAGGCTTTGAGAAGTCCTGCAGGGAGGAATCCAACCGGACTTGCTTAATTCAGTGTTTCTCAGCCCTGTTGGATGGAGGAGCTCTTTCTGACAAACTCCAGGAAGCGTTTTTATGGAGAAGGAAGATTGGCAGAAGGTTTTATGGGCAGGAAGGGGACATGATCAGAGATACAAGGTGGGGAGTTTCATCAGCCACAGAGAGACAGACAGCTGCTGCCAGCTCATGTCCACTCACTGCCCCCTCTAACCTCAGCGTGCTGGTGCCATTCCACGCAGGCTTCTAGATGCTTCGTGCCGACACATCTTGCCTCAAGCCTGGGCTGTAGGTTCTCATCTGCCCCGAGGCGTCCAGCGCCATGGAGGCTGCCAGAGCCCTCTGGTCTCTCCACCACACAGGAAGCTGGGCGTCAGTGCTTGACCAGCGAGGGCAGGAGACCGAGGGGCTGACAGCTCTGGGAGGTGCTCTGTGCTCTCCTAGACGGTCCTGTGGGCCTGAGTCCCCGCACCCTGGCGGCACCGTTGGTCACAGCCCCCACCTGTCCTTTGCTCCTGCCCCGGACGCCTCCCAGAGAAACCGCCATTCCCCGGCACGTCTCGGGCTGGCTGTGCGGGAGCCCATGGTGAGAGCAGGAGGGTGTCAGAAGTGGAGGGGTGTGAACACCATGTGTAGGGAGAAGACAAGACAGTGCGAGGTTCTGAGCCGGACCCAGGAAGTAAAACGTAAAGGTCAAAATGGACGTTGCTCCGCAGAGAAGCAGCAGATGCAGTCAAGGGTAGGAGCATCTCCTTGCCCAGTTCGACAGGGCCGGAAGCGGCCTGCACCTCATCTCCGCTGCAAGTTCTCTACACTCCGGGAAAAGGCTCTTGCTGCCTCCTTGATCTTACAGATTTGGAAACTGGGGCTCAGAGAGGTGTGCCAGTTCCTCTAACCTGGGCAACTTCCCATCCACCCAAAATATGTTATGGAGGAAGAACCAATCAGCCAACGTTGGGTTTCAGGCAGGAGGAGAGAAGAGTTGACTCTGAGGTTGCCCCAGGAAGGCTCCCTGGGGGAGGCGGACAATTAAGAACACAGGGCCCTCCATCAGAGTCAAGTGCAAACACTGAACATTAGTAGTAGTAGTTATTATCCTCTATCCCAGTAAAAAGCCTCGTGGCCAGAGGGTGTTCTGGAAACCCTAGTTAATTTCTAGTTAAATATTGGGTCACCTGCAGTCTTTCAATGCTCATTTATCAAGCTGGGAGGGTCTGCAACTCGAATGCATTGTCAAAACCAGGAAACCTTGACCCCGGTCCAGACCGCAGCTGAGTCATCTCGAAGCAAGCAGGGAGCTGGCGATTGTCTCGTTCTTGAGGCACTGACTGTCGACATCCAATCTGGACAACCACGTCCCACCCGGGGGCACTTGCAAGACACAGCTTGATGCGTCTCTCACAGAACAAGCAAAGAAATATCTCAGTGTCATTTGAGCCCGTGGGCGAACCTTGGCCCCTCAGAAAGAGCCCAACCTTCGGCTCTGCCCAACAGACGTCCTGTGATGACAGCTCAATTGTCCTCCCCCTGGGACTGTGTGGACAGGGGAGGCGCCTGTCCCGGGGGACAGGCTGTAAGTTCTGGGCTGTCACGCCAGACAAGCCCCCCGGCCTGCTCCCCCTGCAGCCCCCACAACCCAGGTACGGATCACCAGAGGCCGGCTCACTCCCAAATGCAGTTATAAATCAGTCCTTCTGCAGGGATATTTCCCACAAAGTTCCCTGCTTCCCTGCCAAAGGGTGAAAGGAAAAGGGGGGCGGGGGGAGTGAGGCCAGTGGCAGGGGCGCAAAGGCAGAAGCAGGACGACAGCATTTGCTCAGGGGTCGGAGTGGAGCCCCCACAAGAGCCCGGTGTCTCGAGAGCCCGTCCTTTGAACTGTCGCCCTTTGTTGTCCTAGCGGTTGATAAGCCCACCCAGCACAGCAGTGCTGGGAGCCGAGGGCATATGGACTCCATTACCGCCCACACCTCCCGAGCACTCTGCGGCCGCCGCCCACGAATCCAGGCAAAGCTCGCATCGCAGGGTTAATTTTCTTAAATGGATTTTAGTCAGGCCAGTCCTGGGCCTTTCTGGAGTGCTTGAAGTTGACAGCCATGATCTGTCCTTGGGGTGATGACGTCTGCCCCTCTGCGGCGCCCACCTCTGGTGAGGACCATGTGAGGTCGAGGCCGGGGAGCAGCCAGCAGGGGTGGCCCTGCAGGGTGGTGGGGCAGAGCTTGGTGCCACCCCAGCCAGCTGGGAGAAACTGGGGCAGACTCTTCCATCTGTGTCCCGGGGTCGCCCTCTATAAAGCAAAGGTAACAGTCTTGACTCTGCAACACTGTTACAAGGATGCCATGGGTTACACTGTATAAAGCAAAGGTAACAGTCTTGACTCTGTAACATTGTTACAAGGAAGGCATGGGTTACATTGTATAAAGCAAAGGCAACAGTCCGGACTCTGCAACATTGTTGTAAGGATGGCATGGGTTATATTGTATAAAACAAAGGTAACAGTGGGTTACATTGTATAAAACAAAGGTAACAGTCTGGACTCTGCAACATTGTTGCAAGGGTGGCATGGGTTACATTGTATAAAGCGGCAGGGACGGTTAGGGGACCAAAAAGTGCTCAGCAAATATTTACTGATGGGAGACGGAAGGAAAACAATCTTCAGAGCAGGAATATTCACCAAGATCACATGTATGCTGCAACACCTTACCAAGAGCTTCAGACAGGTATCTCTGGTTCCCAGACCACCCTTCTTGTGGTTCTGAAAACACCCATGAAGCCGTGCCTGGAGCAGGGCACAGAACCCAGCCCCTGCCAGCAGGGCTAAGGGGTGTCTGACTCTGGGTACCAGGTGGGGAAAGTTTCCTCCCTCCTAAGAGGAGACTCACGAGGAGGAATTGCCTCCTGGTGCTGAGGCTCTGATGTGGGACGCGGCAGCTGAGGTCTTCCTTCCCTAGAAGCCGGAGCCACAGGCTAAGGACAGCAGAGGGAGGGACAAAAAGCCTGAGTGTCCCTGCGCACACCTGTGACGGCGCCTCCCTGTTCTGTGAGAGGGTCTGACTCTGTCCATAGGGGAGGCAGTGTCAGACAGGTAGGGACGGACAGTGCAGAGCAGTCCTTCATTCATGCATTCACTCATTCACAGTCATGTTTATCAAGCACTTGGTGTATACCAGATGCCTCTCGGAGGCAAGTGGACTTTCTATATAAGGGTGCAGGTTCTTAAGCTGGTATTTAGGTGAGTGGCAAAGTGCTTAGACTATGAGGCCACCCGGGCCCCTGGTGTAATGAATCGACACTATGGCTCTAGGAAGAAGCACCAGCATTAGGAAATCTGGGGTTCAAAGACATTTAAATGGGCTCCCCTGTGTGATTTTTACTGCAGGACTTTTCAGAGCCTTGAGTGTGCCTGTCTGGACTCTCTAAGGCCTGTGGCCGAGAGCATGTCACTGGTGCTCTCTGGCCTCGGTTTCCTCATCTTTACAGTGGGGACAACAGTAATAGCCACCTCCCAGGCCTTGGGCGCTGCTGAAAGGATTAGACGAGACAAAGCTTCTAAGGTACCTCCCACAGTGATGGCACATGGTGAATGTCTGGTCCCTGGGAGCTGTGGCAACTTTGGTTCCCCCTCCCCTTCCTGAGCACCTCTGCTCAGTGGGGGAAAACACTCGGACCGATCGTAGGGGTGGGTGAGCCTCCCATGGGCCATTCCCTCCACAGCCTCCTGCTTGTCTGTCCCTGGGTCCCCACTGGTTAGCAGTTCCCGGCTGACACCAGATCTCTGGGCAGCCTACTCAGGGCTCCAGCCAAGCTCCCTCCCCAAGGGCAGGGTGATACACTCCCCGAGGCTCTCCAGGACGCCATGCACACCTCGGCCACTTCTGGACATGGCCCTCTCACTCCTGGCATCTCAGGAACCGCTTCAGTGCACACACTCCTAGTTCACCTTATCTTTGTTTCCTCTGCTTAGCCCCATTCATTCGGGAAAAATGATATAAGCTCTTAAGACAGGCCATGAGGAGTTCAAGCCCCGGCCACTGTCTGCATGAATTTCACAGAACGTGCCTCCCCTGACTGCAGAGAGGATGGGAGCAACTCGCCGGGAGCCGCTGAGGCCTGGCGGGACCCCACCTCCGGGCAGACGGATGAGTCCCCGACAAAAGTCGTACACCTCTCTTGACTCTTTTCTTTTTGTTATAAACAAGCATGAGGGAGGATAGCTGGTTTCCCCAGAGAAGCTGGCATTTGGCAAAGAACATGCTTAAGAACTAGCAACGTAGAGATTCTGTTTTTATTTAATTTATAAATAAGACTCCTGGGTTGAGTATTGGAGGTTTGCATGTGACAATGGCCTAGATGAATTTTATAGTTATTCTCGGTGGCATGGAAAAAAACCATTAACATGCAAAAGGAACCCAGCTGTGACCACCAAAGTGTTTGGATCTTATAAATCTGTGTGCCCGATCCCTTGGCCCGGGACTGGTACCGGTCAGTGGTCTGTTAGGAACCAGGCCGCTCAGCAGGAGGTGACGGCAGGTGAGCCAGGGAAGCTTCACCTGTATTCACGGCTGCTGCCCATCACTCCCATCACCACCTGAGCTCCGCCTCTTGTCGGATCAGCAGCAGCACTAGATTCTCACAGGTGCGTGGACCCTACTGTAAACTGCACATGTGGGGCGTCTGGGTTGCGGCTGCTTGTGAGAATCTAACGCCTGACGATCCAAGGTGGAGCTGAGGCGGTGGTGCTAGCGATGGGGAGCGGCTGCAAACACAGATGATCAGCAGCAGAGAGGTCTGACTGCACGATAACTGTGATGCACTTGACTCATCCTGGAAACCATCTCCCCAACCCTGTCCGTGGAAAAACTGTCTTCTACCCTGGGTCCATGTGAGCTGTTGTGACTGCCCTGTTGGGTCAAAGGTGGGATCGGAGAATGCAGAGATTGTTGGTGACAAAGGACCTTATTATCTCATCACACCTCATCTGGTACATGAAGAAACCAAACCCCGGGAATATGAGGGAAGTGTCTGAGGTCCCCCGGCAGGTCGTCGTATTCTATTACGCTCTGTCAACCCCACTGCTGATGCCAAAAAAGGGCCCAGCTCTTCCCTGATCACTTTTCACTTTGTGTTACGCTGCTGGCCCCAAAGTTTCCCATACTTGAAATGGATTAAGCCGCAGCACATAAACATAATTAAATTATAGCCATCTGGGTACATTTTTGGTCCAAACAGGGGCTCGTTGTCTACTGCTAAAGCCATCACCTGCCTGCCTGACTGTGTCCTGGCTCAGGTCTGTGATAAATCACCAGTTGGCCGACTTCCCCAAAGGAAGGTTCTCTGGTCTCCCCCAGGGCCCCAGCCCAGGCCTGTGCAGGGTCCTGACTCTTCTCACACCCCCACCACCCCCACCACAACAGAGCAACGATGACGACAACACCACTGGCAGGCTACCTGCTCAGACCGAGATGAGGACAGGTGGCACTGGAACCATCTCTGCTCACTGGACAGCACCAGGGGTGGCCAGTGGGACTGAGCTCTTCTCTGCAAAGCCAGAGCTTCCCGACTCTTGTATTCCAGGCTAGGCCTGATTTCAGCCATAAACAGCAGTCCCCAACCTTTTTGGCACAAGGGACAGGCTTCATGGAAGACAATTCTTCCGCTGAGTTCAGATTGCCTTGCCACCATGTAAGTTGTGTGACCTTAAACAAGACACTTGTCCTCCCTGAGCTGCAATTATTTCAGCTATAAAATGGGAGTAACTGGCACACTCAACTGCAGGGCTTCCGATTCCAGCCCAGGGTCCTTTTATTACAGTTCTGCATCTGACATCTCTTTAGTCATGAAAGATTTCCATGTATTTCTGCAGCTGCTCATATCCTGAATTAACCACAGGTTAGTGGGGTTATGCGGCTCCCGGTAGATGGGAGGATTTGCCTCCCCATTCCTGCTCACTCTCGTGCCCAGGAGTCTCAGCTTGCACCCAGGTGGGTACTTAACCCCACCCACCTGCACCTCTGTCAACCTGTACCCACACTCACTCGGTGGCTGCACTTCCCCAGGATGTCCACCCCTCTGGTCTCCATTCCTCCCCACGATGCTCTCCCCCGGGCGTGCCCACTCCCTTTGGCCCTCACTGCCCAGCCCAGCTCTCCTGGCTTCCACTGTGGTGACCGCCGAGTGCAAAGGGCTCCAGGGCCCCCGTGGGAAGTGCTGCCATCTGGTACCTCCTGTGCTGTGGGCTGGGACTCCCGGCCTCCGCTGGAGACCAGGTCGCCAGTCTTGTGTTTCTTACTCCACATGACACTTCCAAGCTCCTGTGAGTCAGCACCGTGGTGGGTGGGCAGGGTGGAGACAGAGTCTGGAGAGGAACGTGACCTCCTCCACGGCCAGCAGTGGCATCCTGCCGGGCAGGGGAGGCGCGGGGTTGAAGACTGCCGGGGCGGAGAGGAAATGGGCAGGGAGGAAACAGGCAGGGAAAACCCGGCGGTGCCGGTGAGCAGAGGGGCCCCTGGGCCAGCGGGGCAGGTCAGGTTACTCTGGGCTGCGCATTTGAGAGTGAACAATGCAGGCTGGTAAACTGAGGCAGCCTTGGCCCTGGGACAGCTGGCAGAGAGCCCCAGGAAGGGTGGAACGTTCCCTCCGTGGGCCAGGCTGGGAAATCAGAAACCCAGGTCCCCACCCTTGCCGAGCCCAGCCTCCCTCCCAAAGGTGTCACCTGGAGCCAGGAGAGGGAAGAAGAGCTCCAGCTCGGCAAGCTGAGGGGCCAGGAGCCCAGGAGCCCTGATCTCCCCCATGGCAGAAAGGCACCTCCCAGTGATGCCATTTTGTTTTCACTCACTCAGCAAATAACCACAGCGGACCTACTCAGTGTCAGGTGCTGTTCTTGGCCCCAGGGACCCAGCACAGAGCCAAGGGGTAGGGGAGATCCCTGCCCTTAAGGAGGCTACACTGTGGTTGGGGGGAAAGAAACCTTAAAATAAAAAAATAAGGAATACAAATATCTGGCACATCAGACAGTGGGGAGCACTACAAGGAAAAACAGGAGAGGAGGGTGGGGGCAGGGGCGGAGAGCTGCCCACAGGTGAGGAGGCTTGGAGGGGACAGAGAAGGGACAGAGAAGTGGCAGGATCTGGCTCAAATTACTTTTTTATCAAGGTGAAATATAACACAAGATTAACCATTTTAAAGTGAACGATTCCGTGGCACTTAGTGCACCCACCCCAGCCCCTGCAACTCCCCCCCCCCACCTGCCTCCTGTCTCACGGATTCACCTACCTGGGACATTTTCTATACATGGAACCTCACAACATGTGACCTTTTGCGTCCACCTTCTCCCACCCCGCACCCTGTCCTCAGGGTCTGTTCATGATGCGGCAGGTGTCAGAAATTCGCTCCTTTTGATGGCTGAGAAATATTCCCTTGTGTGGAGATTCCAACAACCTTTCTTACAGAATTGAAAAAAATGATCCAAAAATTCATGGGGAACTATAAAGGACCCCAAATAACCACAACATTTTTTTCTTTTTTTAAAAAAGAACAAAGTTGGACATTCAAACTTACTATAAAGCTACAGTAATTAAGACAGCATGGCATTGGCATTTTAAGTACAGAACAATGAAATGGAACTGAGTGCAGAAATAAACCCATGCTTCTGTGGGCAATGACTTTGACAAAGGTGCCAAGGCCATTTGATGGAGAAAGAATCATCTCTTCAATGAAAGGTGCTGGGAGAACTGGATTTCCACGTGCAGAACAGGGATGTTGGACCCCTACCTCACACCATATACAAAAACTAATTCAAATGGATCAAAAGCCTAAATGCAAGAATTAAAACCATAAAACTCTTAGAAGAAAACATAGGGGTGATTCTTTACGACTGACTTAAATCTTAAAAGGGTCAGCCCGGCTCTGTGCTGGGGGGGGGGCGGGGCGCAGACGCAGGGACTGCGCCGACCCAGCGGAGCCCTGGGGGCCTGGGCCAGGCAGGACAGTGCAGTGGTGGGAGGTGTTGGGTTCTGGGTCTGTTGTGAAGGCAGCATCTGGTGACAGGGATGTGGCCTGAGCACCTGGAAGCTGCCCTTAAACTTGAGTTGCGTCCACGTCATCGGCAGTGAAAAGCTCCTTCCTGCCAATGTCCCTCTCCTGTCGGCCCTCTGGCTTCTCGCCGTGTTTCTCCCAGCCGATGCTGCAGACATGTCATGAGAAAAACTGACTCATGGAGGAACCTGAGAGAAATTTCCAACCAGCTCCGTACCTGCCTCAAGCCGCAGGAACAAGAATATACTTCTCCTCTCCTCTCACCTCCCTCTGCCCTCAGCCCACCCGGGCTGTGCTGCTCCCTGGCCACCCCCTTCTCCTCCTTCTACCTGCCTGGGCATCCAGCTAAGCACTATTCCCAGCCAGAGGACCCCAAGTGCTGCCTAATTCCTCCTTCCCAGCCATGGACTCTAGCCCAGAGGTCAGCAGGCTTTCTGTGGAAAGGGCCAGAGAGTAAACATCGTAGACTCTGCATGCCATGGTCTCTGCTGTGACTACTCACCTCAGCCACGACAGTGCAAAAGCACTGTAGAAATACATAATGAATTACATGGCTGGGTTCCAATAAAACTTTATTTACAAAAACAAGCAGGGGACCATATTAGGCCCACAGGCCATGGTGTGCTGGCCCCTGCCCTATAGCACCTACTGGGCTTCCTATGTTTATGAAAGAGCTTTGAGACCCTCAGTGAACATGGAAGAAATACTACTACCACTACTACTACTACTACTACTACTACTAGCAACAGCAACACTGTGTGGTGAGTGCCGCCTCTCTGTTGTGTCATCGTCCTACTCACTGAGTATCTCCTGAGCTAGGAACACAGTGATGACTGAGACAGATGCACTCCTGTGCCCGCCCCCTGCCTGGGGCTCTAGTCTGACGATGGGAAGTTCCCAAACACCAACAAGGCGAGTGTTGTCTTTCTCCCCTTTTAACAGGTGCGAAAACCGAGGCCCAGAGAGGCCACGAGATGTGCCCAAAGCAAAAGCAGACAGAGGCAGTGGATGGCTGACAGGGGGTGAATCCCAGGCAGTTGTTTCCCCAACCGTCTTTGAGACCCACAGACCCTGGAAACCTTGATCTCGGCCCCACGGTAGGGACAGCCCTTGGCCCTGGGCCCATGCCGGAAGGTGGCCCCCAGGGACACAGAGAGGCAGTGGCGGGCCCCCCCGTGACAATGAGCTAGCACTCTTCCACCCACACGAGATGCCTACGTGACATCATCTTTGACACTCCTTCTGAGACAGAGACTTTATTCTCTTGCCAGCGCCTTCGCTCTCCGACAGGAAGGAGCTTTGATCTACCCGCTGCGTTCCTGCAAGGACTCCGGCGGGAGGACTTATGTCAGGGTGACAAGCATCCCCGTCCTCTCTGAGCCGGCTCCTGGGGCAATGCAGGGGACGTGCCTCTGACCAGCAGGGTGTGCGGAGCTGGACTCTGCTGCGGCCAGCCAGCGATGCCCATGGGAAGGACAGGCCCACAGCTGGAAGACGGGGGGCGCAACGAGGTGGGGCAGGGTGGGTCCCCACCTGCCCGACGCGGGACTGCCCAGCACGCCCCGCTGGAGCCACATCTTTGTCAGCAGCATGTTGGGCTGAGCCTGGAGCCACCCGAAGACGAACCTGCCCTGAAGTTGGGCCAGCACGGTCACTGCCCACCAGTGTGAGGCTGCCACGCAGCTGCTGCATGAGCTGTCGGAGGATTTGAGGGACTTTCAACGGGGCAGGTGTGGGTTCAGGGGACACACGTTAGTCTGACTGCATGTTCATATGCTCCCAGGCCTGGCGGCGAGAGTGTGCCACACGCCTGTCCGCTGCTGGGGCGGAGGCCGTCTGGCTGGGCCCCAAGGGCCACGCAGGTGGCCTCAGCCCCTCCAGGCAGACAGGGTGCTCCTGCCCACCCCACACACGCAGGCTGCGGCGGGCTGGGTGGGAAGTGGGTGGGCCGGCTCTCCGTGCCTCCGTCCAACTTGGCCCGGGCCGGGCAGCAGCCTCCCAAACCGCGTCTGCGGCGGCCTCGAGGCGGGCTGGAAGCAAGGCCCTGCGTAAACACACGCTATTTTCCTTTGAGGCTTATGAGCGCTTATCCATGTCATAAATTGTCACCCACTTACACTGAGGGATTGCAGGCCTCCTTCCCGGGGAGGTCTCCGCCCCCCCCAGCGTCAGCTCCCGGGGAATGGAGGAGGGACGCCCACACCCGGATCCACAGACAACCCTGAGGTCCAGGTCCACGACATCATTTGTTCACTCGCTCATTGGTTCAATAAACACTGACCAAGCGCTGCCCCTGTGTCGGGGCCATGCTGGAAGTTTCCGACGTGACAAGAGCCCAGCGCAGGGTAAGACGATCACCCAGAAACTCAGTCTCTTCCCGAGACGCATGCCGCACTGTGCACAGATCACACGACGGGGTGCCCAGGGTTGGCTTCACAATTAACCAAGAGGACGGGAGGAATCTGGGGATGTGGGGGGCTGCCAGGGCCGGGTGGCACACAGCGTTCATTATCCTTCTCTGTCCACCTCTGTGTAGAAATTCCATAAAAAGGCATGGTGCCAAACGATGGCAGTTATGCCAGGGCCACACGAGGACGCGCTGAGAGCTTGAGCGCCGTTCGCTAAGGGGTGTGACCTTGAGCAACCGTCCTAACCTCTTGGTCCCTCAGTTTCCTCATCTGCCACGTGGGGACAGTGACAGTGCCTGCGTCACAGAGCTGTGTAGACTAAATGTGACGCTGTCCAGGAACCAGGGAGAGCTCAGGAGAGTCAGCTCGAGGGATCCCTCCCTGCTTGGTGGGATTCTCTTCACCTTCTGGAGGAAGATGCTGAGGGTCAGAGTGGTAAAGAGACCTGCTCGAGGCCACACGGCTACAGGGATGGCAGAAGCAGGATAGGAACCCCTGTCTGGGGAGCTCCAAAGTCCACAGCACTTTGGTGGGGTTGGGTGGGAACAGCACAGCAGGAACGGGGGGCCCAGCCTGCTTGGATGAACACAGCCGGCTGCAGTGAGCACCTCCTCCCTCAGCAGTGCCGACACCCTTTCCCCTGACGACGAAGCCTCCAGAGGGGCCAGAACACAGCCCAGACCTAGAGGACTTTGGCACTGGGGGGCGCAGTTTGGGTAGGCTCAGTGCTGCAGGTCGGTCGCTGGCACTTCCCCAGGAACTGTCTGGCCACAGCCCTGCTGTGGGTTCCCTGCCCCTCGGGTCCTAACACAGACACCACCAGGGTCCCTCCAGCCACCACATCCCCACCGTAGAGTTAAAAGTAGAGTTAAACGTAGAAAGTTAAACGTAGAGTTGGCATGGAACCCAGCAATTCCAGGACTCAAGCAGAAGTTCGTGTATGAATATTCATAGTGGCATTATTCCGAATAACCAGAAAGGTGGGGGCAGCCCAAGTGCCCATCCACAGGTGCACGGACAAGCAAACTGTGGTATGCCTGGTCAGTGGAATATTACTTGGCCATGAAAAGGTGCTGATTCATGCTACAAATGAGCCTGGAAAATACCACGCTATGTGCAAGAACTCAGTCACCAAGGTCATATGTTGTATGATCCTATGAAGTGTTCAGAATAGACGATCTATGGAGACAGAAAGGAGTTTAATAGTTGCAGGGGCTGGGGAAGAGAGGATGGGGAGTGACTGCTTCTATGGGTACAGAGTTTCCTTCTGGGGTGGTGAAAATGTTTTGGGACTACGCGGAGGTATCTCTGCACAACAATTGTACAACATTGCGAATGTTAACCAAATGCCACCAAATCGCTCACTTTGAAATAGTTAATTTTGTGTTATGTGAATTTCACCTCAATAGAAAAAAAAAGGCAGACCAAAGTTGGGGACAATTCAAAGCCCTGGAAAGTCAATTATTCCATTCCTGACATTATATAAGCGGCAGCGCTGGCCAGGAACGCGGGGTGCGGCTCCAAGCGCTCATGGCTTAAAGTAACAGGAAGCCTGAGCGATGTCATAAATCAGGCTGCTCTGACTGGGCTTCTTGTCCCGAGCAGGACAAAGTGTATCGAATATCCGCAGCATGTGTGAGGCTCTTGCCTTCCCGGCTGCCAGCCCTGCCAGGGGGGAGGCCCCTCATTTGATGCTGGCCTCATGCTAAAAGTCGCTCAATGAAAAATTAGGCTTCAGCATTTTAACAAAACTCAAGCTGGAACTGGTATTAAACATGAGCTGCAGGGTTTCAGTAACAGCACGGAAAACACAGACGGGCAAATTTCTTGCATGGTTGAAGCAATGGAGGGGATATTTCCTCCTCTGGGGCCAACGATGGAGCTCAGAGCCGTGGCCGCCAGTGATGGGCATCTGCCAGCCAGCGAAGCTTGGTCACTGTCCAGTGTCCCTCCAACATGTGCACGTCCAGCTCTTTCGTGGCCAGAGCCTGCAGGTTCGGGGTGACGGGGTTCGGAGCCTGGCCCCCGTGTTTGTGAGCCCTGCCCACCCAGACGCAGCACATGTGGGTAGCATAAACCCAGAACATCTCTCCTAAAGCTCTACAGGTACAAAGCCCAAATTGGGCTTTGGGGAAGCTTCTGCTTTTTCCCATGAGCAAGCCTTTTCATGAGCCTTTTAGTAAGAAGCTGAAATCACCAATCACCTAGGGACATGGGATATAGATGCTCCTGGCCCAAAGAGTCAGAAACCTATTCATCCAAGTACAATGCTCCCTCCTGCCCCTTGACCTGGCAGGTTCCTGGTCTTTCTGAGCTGCGGTTTCCTCGTTCGCGTAACAGGGTACCAGCACCGTCTCATCAGGTCACTGCACTGGCTTTTGCGTGCTGGCCCCTGTGCCTGGTACCCTCCTCCGAACCTTCTCTCCTGGCCAACTCCACCATCCTCTGGGTCTCACCTTGAACCTAAATCTCCCTGGGCTGCCTCAACTGGCGCCCGGACAGGGTCACACCCTGTCACCTGTCTGCCCCCTGGATTGCTGATAGATGGGCCATCTGAATAACCCTAGACAGTCTCGCATCTCAACATCTTCCACTTAACCATATCCACAGAGTCCCTTTTGCCCAGTTAGGTAACATACTGAGGTTCCAGGGATTAGGGATTAGGATGTGGACTCTTTGGGGACCTGTAATTCTTTCTACCACAGGTGGAAAAGCCGCTCTCACATCTTCATACAAAACAGACACAATATATGGGGTCCCCATGGAACTGACAGTGTGGTAGAGGAGAAAGGCTAACCTTTCTGCTCAGGAATGACAATGACAAAAAAAGAATACTTGTGGAGCACCAACTGTGTTCTGGGCATTTGTTGGACACTCATAGACACTACTGTGCTTCCCCCAAACAGTGATGGGAGAGGTTGGGTCTTGTCATCCACACTTAACAGCAGTGCAAACTGAGGCCAGGAGGGTCCAATGGTGCCCGGCAGTTCATACTCATGTGCTGACTCTGCCCTGCTACACACAGAGGGACCCAAGGTCACAGCCTGTCCGCCTATCTGCATTCGAGGACAGAGATCTAAAGGTGTCACAAGAGGTATCTGTCTACATTATAATGCATGGGAGGGGAGACAGGGGCCCCACCTGTGCTTCTGCAGGCAGCCCCCTTCCCAGACAGCCCTGGGGGAGCAACTGCAGGGAAGATGTGACTGTAATCACCTGGCTGGACACACCCAGTCTGCAGCTCTGCTCTTCTCACCCCCAGACAAACTAGTACCAGTGAACTAGGACACAAGCCAATTGCACAGCAAACATAGCCCCTCAAACCACTCAAGCCAGGAAACCAGAAGTCACAACGAATGGAATTGCCGAGAGACTGTGGGACCTGACCAGCAGCCTCAGTTCTCCCTGGGAAAAGGGATTCTTTGCTGTGGCTGGAGACTGGTCTCCAAGGGTCTTGGCGGCGACTCTGAAGTTAGTCCTCACTCCACCGAGGGCTGTGACTGCCCACATGTGCTGTAAACAAGGTCTACTTTCCAGCAGCCTCATGACCCAGAACCACACATCCAGAGCTCACTTGAAAGGATGCCTAGAAGGTCTCCGAGCACCAAACCCAGAAAACGAGCCTGTGTGCTAAAGCACGTGGGTTTCGTTCATGTCCCTCTGATGCTCATTCTGTGTTTATTTACTTTTTGTTTAAATATAATTCTAACATGCTTGGTTATTTTGTACATCACCACATTAGCATGATCAGATGAGAAAGGAAAAAAGAAAAGGAAAGTTAAACATAGTAGAAGCATTAATGATATCAGTGACCTATAATGACTATATGTATATATATATATATATATATATACATATATATATATATATATATATGAAACAATACAGGCATTGGGGAAGAAATAAAGACATAGACATCCAACTCGTATCAGACAAAAAAAAAAAAGACATAGACACAGCACCTTCTGGAGTTAGACAAAGAAGACCCAACACACGGATAAGATGCCCCAGAAGAAGAACATCAAAGAGAGGGTGCAGAACGCAGTACTGAACCCACAATTCAAAAAAATTGTTCTGCAACTAAAAATATTTGAAATGATACATTAAAAGAGTACACTGTGTAACTGATAATATTGATCAAAATGATCAACTCCAAGATATTCTAATTGTTAAAAACTGGACTTTAAAGGAAAGTAAAATATACATATATTTGGCCACTGAAGCACAAAGAGCATGTGACTCACAAAGGAACAGAAACTGGGTTATCATCGTGCTTTTTGATCACGGTACTTTATGTCAGAAGAAAAAGGTATTTTTTTTAATAGAGAAAGAAAATCTGAACCAAGGATTATATAACCCATAAATCTAATCTTTAATAAAAGAGCACACAGGTACACTATCATCGGTGCACAGGAACTCAGCGAATACCGTTCCCACAATCTAAGGGGCAGTCAGCCGGAGAACCAGCTTCAGACAGTAAAGCGGGCAGGAATGAGGCTGCCACAGGCTGGCAGGGGCATCACGTACAGTCACAGGCTGGCGGGGGGCATCACGTACAGTCACAGGCTGGGGGGGGGGCATCACGTACAGCCACAGGCTGGCGGGGGGCATCACGTACAGCCACAGGCTGGCGGGGGCATCACGTACAGCCACAGGCTGGCGGGGGCATCACGTACAGCCACAGGCTGGCGGGGGGCATCACGTACAGCCACAGGCTGGCGGGGGGCATCACGTACAGCCACAGGCTGGCGGGGGGCATCACATACAGTCACAGCCATGTGCCACATGGCCACGGTGGACCACACATGCAAAGGTGGTCCTTTTAGATCCCATCAGATTATAAAGGGGCTGAAAAGCTCCCATTGCCGGGTGACACTGCAGCAGGTGCAGGGTCAGCACACAGCCCGCGGCTCACGTGTTCGTGGAGCTGCCGTGTAGACAAACCTCCTGAGCTGCCGGTCACGTGAAAGTCTAGTGCAGGGGTCCTCAAACTTTTTAAACAGGGGGCCAGTTCACTGCCCCTCAGACTGTTGGAGGGCCGGACTATAGTTTAAAAAAAACTATGAATAAATTCCTATGCACACTGCACATATCTTATTTTGAAGTAATAAAACAAATGGGAAAAAACACCTACATGTGGCCCGCGGGCCGTAGTTTGAGGACACCTGGTCTAGCGCACACAATTACATGCAGTACAGAACCCTTGGTAATGATAATAAATGACTGTACTACTCGTTTATGTACTTACTATATTGTATTTTTATCATCATTTTAGAGTGTGCTCCTTCTAGTTATTAAAAAAGTAAAGTTAACTATAAAACAGCTCCACGGGCCCTTCAGGAGGCATCCAGAGGCACTGTCGTCCCAGGAGGTGACAGCTCCATGGGTGTCACTGCCCTGGAAGACCTTCCAGTGGGACGAGATGCGGAGGTGGAGACAGTGATATGGGTGACCTGACCCTGTGTGGGCCTCGCCAAACTTGTGTGTTTGTGTCTTCGTTTGTCACCAAGAAAAAGTTTAAAGAGTAATCAGAATAAAATCTGCCAAAAAATTTTAAAAATGGTCAAAAGCTTATACAGACATAAAGAAAGAAAACATTTTTGTACAGCTGTTCAATGTGTTCCTATTTTATTATGTTATTATTGTTATTATGTTATTATGCTATTGTGTTGTTATGAAAGAGTCCAAACGTTAAAAATAAATTTAACAGTTTATGAAGTAAAAACGTTGCAGTAAGCTAAGGTTCATTTACTATTGAAGAAAGAACAACGTTGTATCAATGTAGCACAGCTCACGTGTGCAGCGCTTGTAACGTCTACAGCTACCTGGTCCTGCGGGCTCCATCATGGTGAGTGCCCCACACAGATGTACGTTTTTATCTTTTATGTAGTATTTTTACTGTACTTGTTCTATGTTCAGATAAGTTTAGACACCCCAATGTTAATACTTCCCACAGTTCCACAGTTGCCCACGGCGCTCAGAGCAGTGGCCTGCGTGCAGCGTAGGCAGCAGGGGTACCGCGCAGCGGTATACATAGAAGGCTGTGCCACGTGGGTTTGTACAAGTGCACTCTGTGATGTCCACACAGTGACGACACAATCAGTCGAGGACATGTCCCTCAGAGCATATCCCATGGTTAAGGGAGGCCTGGCTGTCCCTGCGGAGCTCAGATTCAACGGGGACTATGGTACACTGCGTGTACCGCGCAGTGGCCGTGTGCTCTAACACGGCAGATGGGGCACGGCCGGCCAGGAAGGAAGAGCCGCCGGGTGGCCCAGGCAGGAAAAAATTACTCTGTGGTTAGTGCTTTTCACTGGCAGTGGTCACACTGGTGATGCTATTTTGAGACTCTTATATGTGTAAAGTTGGCAAAAGCCAGTTAGTAATTATGGAATATTATATGATATCCACCCCTATTTCCATGATAACCGGAATTCTCAGTGTGGAAGAGAGACTGAAAAGAAGAAATATAAAAGAGATTACACAGAAACTCTGTAGTCCCGAATTTGAAATAGAGCCGTCAGTACAAACTCAGGAGGTATTTATTTAGGAACTACCTAGAAACAAAGACTAAGCGATAACCCCCGACGGCCAGAATGTGGCTTTAAAATGTCGCTTCTCATTTAAAGAAACCAGGGCTCCTTGGAGAAATGGAAGATTCCAGATCTGGAGAGGAAATGCACAAGGTAAGGCCAGAGTGACAGAACACATCAGAGAGAAACAGGTGTCGAAGCCGGCGGAGGCTGGTTAACAGGAGACAACGGGAACTTCAGTAAGGAGATGAGCTGTAATAACTGAAACTCGTTGTGTTTCAATCTATAAGTGGATGATGATTTTTTTTTTTTAAACAATCTAATTGGTCACCTTTTGAGGATGAGAGGGAGTCAATTCATCACCTTCAGAACTGGGTACGTAGTGAGTGCGGTGCGCACCGTCTGGGGGATGGACACACTTGAAGCTCTGACTCGAGGGGGGTGGCAAGGGCAATATACATAACCTTAACATTTGTATGCCCATAATATGCTGAAAAAAATAAAAATAAAACAAGAAAAAAAAGAACTGGGTAAATCAAAGGAAAGAATCATTTATCCTCCCTTTCCTGTATGAACTGCAACCCCAGGTAACCCATTGGTGGTGGAAAGGACTCATTTCTGTGTAAATTCGCTCCAGCTCATGGAGGAAAACACAAGGGTAGAATATCGCTATTGCACAGCCCCAGTGGAAAGACATTAAGCATCAAGGGCAGCTAAATCAAAACAGAATAAAAAACAAGGAAAGAACCTGGCAAGTGAAAGAATCAGAGCTGTCTTTAGTGGTCGGGAAAAACATGAATTCATGTGTGTGAGCACACGCCTGCGCAGGTGAAGACACTCATGTGCGTGAGCACATGCCTGCCCGGGTGAAGACACCCGTGAACGTGAGCACATGCCTGCGCGGGTGAAGACACCCGTGAACGTGAGCACATGCCTGTGCAGGTGAAGACACTAGTGTGTGTGAGCACATGCCTCCCCAGGTGAAAACACCCGTGTGCGTAAGCACATGCCTGTGCAAGTGAAGACACTAGTGTCCTTGAGCACACGCCTGTGCAGGTGAAGACCATGTGCTGGGACTTGATTGATGTACATTAACTTTCCTCATGCCTTGGAAACAGAACTTTTAAATAACCAAAAGTGAAATAAAAACCCTCACATCGATCTAAAAATCCCTTTTCATTTTTGTAGTCATCACCCATCGAGTATGAATTGCAAAGTTGCATTTAATACCCGTATTTCATTGCCAGAGCAGTTCCATTGTCCTTTATGTCTATTTTTGGTTTTTGTCCTCAAAGCAACGAATATTTATTTTCAGGAAACAAATCTGCAAAAATCACACAGTTTCTGTGCTAACGGCAAAGCGAGTGCGTGGATCAGCATTCTCGGCAGAAGGACGCTCTGCGTGTCCCAGCCTGAGCTCCCTACGTCTGGGGTGGCTGGGAGAGCAACTCTGCAGCAGCAGGCCCTGCCCTGGTTGGATTTTACTCAGCGCATTAGTAAAACTCCTTCACTGACTTAATGAGAAACAAAAGTCATGTGATAAAAGAGTCACCAGCAATAAAACGCTAACTAAATTTACACAGCGGAGGGCTTGAAATTTTCCCTCCATATCAGCAAAACCGAATCCGCAGTGGAAACAGGAATTGCTATAAACGGCCTCAGACCTGAGCACGGGAACCTTTTTATATTCAGGATGTAGGTTGCTCCAGAGACAGCACACACAATCTGCACATTTAAAGTGCTAGAAATGTGTCCAAATCTTTGCTAACTGGGAGCGGTGATGAGAGCTCGGATTTACGGCCGTGCTGCGTGCCAAGCGCTGTAACAGTTTTGAACACGGTGACCAGTTCCACATTATAGGGCCATCATTACTCCCATTTCACTGACGGGAAAACTGAGACTCAAAAAGCCAATGGACTCACCTGAGGTTCCTCAGAAAATCATTGACAACGATGAGATCCAACCTCCAAGCCAAGAGGCTTGGACCCAGGCACTCCCAGTACCTCTAGCAATAAAAATGGGGAGAGAGAAATTACAGAATAATTCTGACACCCAACTGTCAGGAGGAAGGAGAGAGATGGGATCGCCAAGGGTGCCATGTGCAGCCTGAATATAAAGACGCTGTCCAGCAATTCCTTTCTGATTGGCTTGATCATAGTATTTTCTTCTTAATTTCAACTAACATCAAAGGATTTTGCATTCCTCAGTAGCGAGCTTGGGCTTCTACTAACAGAGGCGCCCTTGTTCAGGATGGAACTGCACAACTCACAGGACATTTTCATGCGACCAGTTACCTAGCCCTATGTGGTTAGGGTTAGGCCAGCCACTGAGGTGATTAGAGAAGAGTTGCCTATAATTCACACAGCAGTTGTCTAGATGGAAGTCGGCACTTCTTATAAATGGACTTAAACACAATCTGAAGTGCACTTGCTAAGCCCTCACCTCACAGGATGGCCCTGGCACTCGGAGAGGGTGGCATCACGAGGTGTGTGACATCCTGGTGGTCTCATTTGTTGGGTGAGACACGCCTGTGTCCAAGCAAGGCAGGAAAGCCATGCCCACACCAACTTTCCTCCCACGCACATAGCTGCTGTGGCCAAGCCATTGACAAAAGCCCCCCAGGGTGTTCTGAGCCAGCCAGAGAGAAATGGGCTCTCGCTGGTTCTCTGCTGTCATTTTCACAGCCGCGGGATGGACCTCAGGTGCTGGCGCCTGCCTAGACTCTCCTCTCCGGACACCACTCCCCCAGGGCCGTGATGGCCATGAAGCTCTGTGCCCGGCCCCCTGATGCTGGGTGGGACCCAAGCCAGGACCACCTGAGTGCTCCCTCTGTGGACCTGACACACACGTGGCCGTGCCTTTGAGCTACCGGGGCTCAGGGGCCGAGACCCGATGCCAAGGGTCCCCTCCTCCAGGAGTCTGCGGTTTCCTTTGAGCCTGTTGGTCCCCAGCATCCCTGCCCACAATAATCCCTTGCTCTTGTGCTTTAGTGTGACGTGGAGACTTAGTTGGAACTCCTAGTCACACGCAGGTGCCAGAGACCCAGCTCAGACCAGTTTAACCAGAGAGGTCGTCTGTTGGTTCCAGCAACCAGAAAACCTACCCGGTGGGTCTGGCCTCAGCCACACTTGGTGCGGGATCTCGCTAAAACCCTCGGGAATCTGTCCCTCCCCTCTCTTCACCCCTCCACCATGGTGTCTTGATTTTGTTCTCAAGTGACAATGATCCTTGGCCGCACGGGTCGCAGCCCACACAGGCCGGGGGCCCGGCGAAGGGGGCATGACCTTCCCTGCAGCTCTGGGGGTGGCTTGGGCTGGTCCATGCCTATCTCCGGGTCCATTAGCCCAGGGATGGCAGATGCAGAACTCTGAGCTGCCAGACGCAGGGACACGCCGCGCACGAGCCAGGAGGTGGGCCGCAGCAGAGCCACGTGGACCCCACAGAATAGAGCGTGGGCTCCCCCGAGGAAGTGGGACCTGACACATGTACCCTCTCCGGAAAAAAAAAAAAGGTCACCACAATTACAACTACAGGGCCCCATCTGAGACCAGTTACACGGCATCACCTCCAACGGTAGTGATGCTGAGATGGATCAGTGCTCAGGGAGGACAGAGCTGCCAAGGAGCTCCGCCTCCACAGCCCTCGGGTTCAAAGGTTGCTCTGACGTCTCCAATACGTAGCCATAGCTGAGCACCACCAAGTGGGAAAAAATCATGTCATAGATTTTGCTCCCTGAGACCCAGGAAGGTTGTTTTTCCTTCCTCATCACGTTGCTTGGGCCCATTTCATTTTAAGAGAACAAAACCCGGCCTAACCAGGCTATGCCAAGGGGCTGGGGGTGGCAGTGATGACGCAGGGGTCTGTGGATGACAAAGGCAAGGCTGGGCCGGAGCCTGTCACCCTGTCACTGCCCTGAGTCCGGCCTGTCCAGCTGCCAACCAGTGTCCTCTCCTGCTCAGGACACCAGCCCAGCCTGGGAGGCTCTGCTTGCGCCAGCGTGGGTCGGGGAACCTGCCTGCTGTGGTCAGAGGGGTGGATACTCGGGGTCCAAGCACGGGTCCTAGGCATGGGGGGTTAAAGAGCCACTCGGGGTCACCCCTCACCACCAGCTCGCACCTGCGCACACCCTAAGCCACTCTTCTTCCCGTTGCCACGACGTTTTGCTACGTCCACTCACGACTAGTCACACGCTAGATAACCTTCTCTCTTCTTTTTTTTTTAATACACTCACTTTTTAAACTTCCATGTGGCATTTTCTAGGCAGCAACGGCATCTGTGTGCTTGCAAGTCAGGCGTGCTAGGAATGTTTTTATGACGCACGGCGGCAGGTGCCAGGCTATCTTCGAAGCTGAGGCACAAGGAAACAACAATCCCGACCCTGATTTTGATGCTTCGTTCACCAAGGAGTTTTCTGCATTTTGATTTGTTTAATTATTGCATCAAATTATTAATTTATCTCCACGATGGCAGGGTTTTGTGACATCCCCTCTAATTTTGCACCCGAGGCAAGAGCCTCGCCTGCCCTGCCCCAGCTCCAGCCCTGCGGAATTTTTTAGGTAAAAGTTCAAAACACTCACGCCTGTGTCACCTAGGGTCTCTCCAGTCCTGGCCTTGGAAACGCTCCTGTCACCTGCCTAAAATAGAATCACACCCTTTCACCTCCGCAGATGCAAATCCTCCCTCCTGAGTGAGGAAACCGAGGCCCAGCTGGGGCAGGTGACAGGCCCAAGACCCCACCGCGTTAGATAGCAAACTCCACGTGGGGGCTGGGTCTGCCAGCCGGTTTCCCTCCGCCGCCCCCCACGCATCAGGGAGGGCAGAGGGAGTGAGGGCTCTGGCCCCGCTTCCCACCGGCTGTGTTTTATTTCTCAGCGCGCCGTCCAGCCCTGGCCCAGAGAATCGAGAATTCCACTGGGAAGGAGCCCGGAACTCTGGAGCCCAGGCCAGCGCCTCGGGGGTGCGAGGCCGGCGGGAGAAGTCCCACAGCGTGCCCCTCCCGCCCCATGCCGGGACCCGCATGTCTGGGCGGTGATATCAGAGTGGAGTGAGCAGAGACCACCCTTGAAAGGAAAAACACAGAACGAATGGGGAGGGGGGGTGTGCAGGGTGAACGATGGCAGTTCCTCTCCCTCGCCTTGGCCAACACGCGACATTGGGGAACAAAAATGATCTCTGGTGACATAAGGGTGCTGCCATTCAAGCTGGTCACTGGGTGCTTGTCCAACGGAGGCTGGCAAAACTCACCATCCCATGTAAGCCCCACAACCGGCCTCTAAGGAAGGTGACACTTTATTCCTGCTTTACACCAGAGGACACCAAAGCTAAGAGAGGTGCAGTGGCTCCACTAAAGTCTCTCACTCCGTAAAACGTGGGGCTGGATTCAAACCCTGGTCACCCCAATAGCTCCCGAGTAGAGGGACCCCATCCTCAGCCCCCAGGAGACCCCCTGCAATCCACGCCAGAAGTCAAAGGCATGTTCCCCAAGCCCCCGACCCCAAGAGTGGCAACATCCCAAGACCCCTCTGTCCCCCCCCATAGACTTCCCTCTGCCCCCACCCCCCATCCCCAGGCTGCAGGACCCTCCCTCTCCCACACTCCCTTCCCGCAGGACAGTAGAAATCCTGGGGTGGCTGGGTCTGTGCCCCACGCTTGCACCCTCCTGCCAGAGAGAAGTTGGCCTTGGATGGGTGAAACCCAAGCTGGCCCTGTCCACCCACGTGTGAGATTCCTGCAGAATTATGCGCATTTTTTGGAGGGGAGAGGGAGGAGGCTGAAACATTTCTGATGAGACTGAACTAGGGCTGCCTGGAGCCATCCCCTGAACTGCATCGGCTCCCCAGACTCTGGATCTCACCACTTATCTGCTAATCGTCAACGAGGAACTCGCATTATGGCTTGGCCGAGAGTCGCGCCACCGCGAGAATGTGCCCGGCGTCGCTTTCCAGAAGTGGGGGGAGAATCGCCTGCCTACCCAGAAGCCCATTTCCTGCTCCGACCAGGTGGAAAATCTGCTAAACTCAAAAGGTCAAACCTAGTTTAATTTTATACCCTTTTGTTAAGAATGTTCCCTTAAAAAAAAAAAAAACTCATGTTCCTTTCCAACTTTTCAAAAGTTAATTCATGTGGAAGCAAAAAAAAAAAAAAAAAGATTAGGATAAAATTTCAAATATTAAATTCAAATGCAGGATTAATGACTTTTTATTTCTAAGCCCAAGAGGTTGTCTGGAATTTAGGACATTTTTGGAGCGGTCGACACCAGACGTAGCCAGATGCGGTTGTGTTTTGGACCAAGTCAGCACAAATCTAGCACCTTGAAAGGCTATATCCACGTCTGTCTTGACACAGACAGTTTCCCCCTTTCTTGAAACTCTCCGTCCAAAACGAATTCAGAGCCTTCAGCTTAAAGACAAAGACTGAACACTCTTCAAACGTACGTGCGAGTAGCTGACAAGCGTAAGCTTTCCTCAAACACCCCACGACACGCTCCCCTTCCCCTTCCTCTAACACGCACATAAACACCGGCCAGGGGACAGCACTGAAACGGCTAGCGTGAGAGAAGAAATGGTAGGCTCTCGCTGCGTGCGATCACCGTGACGATGAGCCCCAAGCCTGCAGCCCCCTGGATTCTGAAAGCTCCCACGGACAGCTCCTCTCCGGGTGACTTCCAGCCCAGCGTGGCTGGGACCACTTAGGAACAGTCTGAATAGGAGTCCGGGTGATGAATCTGAGTCCACAGTGAGCCTGCAAAGACAGCATTCCCTGATCTGGTGACATTGGTGCAGACAGGAAGGACATGGCAGAGTGGGAAGGTGCCCGACACCAAGATTCCAGGCCCCGGCTGCGTGAAGAGTGCTCTGTGTGGAACATGATCACCCCTGGAAAGACAAACTCCACAAGCCAGAGTGTAGGGAAAACACTCCATAATCTGAGGTTCAGGCTGCAAACTACGGCCCTGGGGCCAAGTCCGACAAGCCACTTGTATTTGTAAATAAAGTTTTATTGGAACCCAGCAGTGTCCATTCATCTGCAGGGTGCCTACAGCAGCAGTCCCACTACAGCTGGTGGGTGTGACAGACCATGTGACCTGCACGGCCTACAGCCAGGTCCTCTATAGATATAACCTTTGTCACTCCTGCTTTGCTCTGAGACCTTAGGCAGGGGTCCTCAAACTTTTTAAACAGGGGGCCAGTTCACTGTCCCTCAGACCGTTGGAGGGCCGGACTATAGTTTAAAAAAAAACTATGAACAAATTCCTATGCACACTGCACATATCTTATTTTGAAGTAAAAAAACAAACAGTTGGCAAAAACATCCGCATGTGGCCCGTGGGCCATAGTTTGAGGACGCCTACTTAGAGAATCACAAATCACATCAACGTCACCTCCCTCCCACCTGGGGAAGACACAACACGCGTGCTGCAGCAGCAGACGTGCTCCCAGCTCTGCACACCCCGAGGGTTGCAGCAAGACCCAAGGATTTCGTGGAGTCCACACGTGGGTGGCCCAGAGTGGCTGTTTCCGTCGGGGCTTAGAGGGAGTGGCCGTTCCCCACCCCTGGAAGACCCTCAAAGCAGGACTGGCTGTCCTCGTCCCCCCAGACCTCTAGGTGCTCGGAGCTCCTGGTTCAGAATCTCCCCCTGCCCCGCCTTCTCCTCCTCACCGTCTGCTGTGCTGGCTAAAGCGCATCTCTGACTCATCTCGGAGGAGTGGAAAACTGTGTGAGTAACAGGTGTGTATTTTTCAGAATGTGCACTCAGCTGCCCTCAATTCTCCTTCCTGAGAAAATCCCGAGTGGGAAGACTTGGGGACTAACCACATCAACACCCTGCGGGTTCCACTTTCCCAGGAGACTGGGTCACACTGGGCTGGTTTGGGGAACCTGGGCTGGGTCAGTTCTTCCCTCTCCCCGTGGGCTTTGCTGTCTAGGATTGGTTTGAGCCAACATTCAGTTGAGTTTGCCTTCTCTGGCGATCTGCCAGGTCAGCTGTTGGGTTGACAATCTGGGGCAAGTAGAGCAAGAATGAAACCCAGGCTGGGTTCGGAGATGGCAGAGAAGCAGCCGTTCTTCCACACAGAGCAGTGAGGTGCCAGGTGCCAAGACACCTGCCCATCCGAGGCCCTTTCCTGTCCCAGGTGCAGGAGGACGAGCCAGGCCAACCCAGCCCCCGTGGCCGGGCCAGCCATGGTGTGGGCAGCCGGCCCACTGGACTGACGCAATCCCGCTCCCAGGGACCTAAGGGGCCACACAGGCTCTCAGGGATGGGGAGCCATGTTCCCACAGGTGCCACTGCAGCAGGGCCAGTAGCTGGGGTCAGGGGCCATGAGGCTAGGCCAGGCTGAAGCAGGGGAAGCCTGTGGCATGTCCAGGTACCCCCCTGGCCTCAGGGTCACAGGAGCTGGGACTGGCCAGCATGCCTGGAGCCACAGGCCTTCAATCTGTCATGACACCCCAGGAAAAAATACTGCCCAAATACTATTTTTTCATCCCTTTTATTACCCTAACGAGACCTAACCTGGAAGCACCGTTGGCACGGAGCGCTGGGATGCATCCAGCGGGGCTCGGGGCCACACGCTGCCCCTGGCTCCAACAGTTCCCTCGGAGCCCAAGGTCGCCGAGGCCCAGGCCCTGGCCAGGGGGACGACATCCTCCCCAGCAGCTTTGTGGCCTCGCACCGCTCCTATAAAAATCCCCGGAGCAAGGGTGTCCATGGTGTCCCGGCACGTGACGTCACCATGGGGGGCGGGGCTGCCGCTTTGGATCCCAGAACAGGGAAGTCAGCGGTTTCCAGCTGCGAGGGGCGTGGCCCTGGGGCCAGTCCTTGGGCTGAGGCAAGGGGAGGCCTCTGAAAGCCGAGCCCCTCCCCACACTGAGCCACTCAAGGCCCAGTCAGTTCCCGCCATTCGAGAACCATGGTGGGGGGCGCTCTCGGGACAGTGGGTCAACACACAAAGGTTCTTGGGAGTGGACAGTCGCCTTTCCGCCATCGATCTCATGGTGCCTGAGGAGTCCTGTCACCTCCGATCTCACCTGGGCCAGGACTTCCACGTTGGTGGGACCCCACCCACCAGGCCCCTCGGAGATTCTCCCCCACACGCAGGGCCGGCCTCGCCGGGGGCCCACCCTCAGGAGGACCCTGCCCTGGGGATAAGGCTCTGCTGTGGCCACGCGGACGCTTCCTGCGTGACTCAGGCTCAGCACCACAGGGATGCTCCGCTCCCATCAGTCACCGTGGCCATCCTGCAACAACTCAGCACCGAGCAGCTGGGGGGAGAAGGCGGGTGGGGTCTCACCGTCCTCCTCCTCCTCGGGGACACACGGGCTCGTCACACGCACGTCGCCGCTGCCACGGAGGCTGGGGAAGGGCTCTGCATCCCAAATTGTGACTTGCCCAGTTAGGGAGTCTCTCACCACGGAAGGGAAGCTGGGAACCCGGCGGAGGCCCCCCCCCCCACTCACCAGCTACCCAGGCTGCCCTTCCCCTTTCTGAACAGAACGGGCTCTCCCGGATCTGCCCCTGCCTGGAGGCCACACCTCTCCCCTGCCCAGCTGAGCCCCACACGTCCCTCACGCCCTGGCTGGGCTGCCCCGTCTGCATCGGGCTCCGGATTTGCTCTCTTTGCTCTAGTCTCCCCTTTCCTAGCACTTCTCAGCCTCGGGAGGGTCCCTTTGTGCGGTCATGTGACCCCTGGCTGCCCCACCCCAGCAGGTGCTGTACTTCCCAAGGCAGGAGGTCAGCTTGTTTCCCATGAAACGCTAGCGCCTGGTGTAGGCCCGAAACCACTGGCTGAAGGATTGAGTAAATACCTGTGTCTTCCCCAGTCCCCAGGTTCCCTCCTGCAGAGGGACACAACTCGGAGTCCTAAGGAAACAAGGCCATGGCGAGAGCTGACAGTGGAGACTCCGAGAAGTGGCAGCACCATCAGTGGTTTTAGTTTGCTTAATCCTCCCAACGGCCCTTTAATGGGTTTTCTTCTTGTCCCCATTTCACAGAAGTGGCAGTGGACTCTAAGGGCAGAAGTGAGTCAGCAGAGTGGCTGGGACCGAACGCAGCTCTGGAGCCGGCCCCAGGGCTGGGGCCAGGCAGCTCCCTGTCTGCTCTTTCCGGTCGGAGGAAGGGGAGACCTGGGCGCTCTCCCCTCGCCACAGACGAGGCCGGCTGAGGGAGCCGATGGCGGAGAGGCCTGGAGCCCACTCCTGCATCTTCCGGGAGCCCTTCCCAGACAGACCCAACGGTGGCCTGTGAGTAAAGGAGCCGTGTGAACCTGCCCTGGGAAGGGCCACTTTCTGCAGAGGGTCCCCAGGACCCCATGAGACCAGGGTTCCACAATGCCATGCAGCCAGGGGCTCCGGAATGTGGCTTCAGGGCAGGTCCCTTGCAGCGGCTCCTGGAGACCCACAGCTGGGTGACACACAGCCATCCCCTGCTGGGCCACAGGCCGGAACACAGGCAGGCACATGGCCCCGGGGGGCAAGGGTGGAGCAGCTCGCAGATGGGGCATTCAGTCTGGCTGGGCCATGAGGACATCAAGGAAATGCCAAAACATGCCCCAAAGAAAAGTCTACTGGGGTGACACAGCCAACTTCCACATCATTCTTTGTTTTTTCTAAGCCAAAAAACCCACTATGTCTTCATTACAGAAAGGATAGGCGCTCATCACCGGGTTGGGGAGAACACACCGAATGCGACAGACACGAGGGTGATCCACGACCCCCAGCACTCGCAGCCAGGGAGCCCCTCCGTGTGGCCACCACCCCTCACTCTTGACGGGGAGGCCCTGCCGCTGCTATCATGGATTCAGTCCCTCTGGGACTGCCCCTCCGAGGGCCCCATGGCTCACACGGGAACAGAAGGAGCCACGTCTCCATTCCTCTCCCCGGTGGGCGGTGGGGCGGATGGCGGTGGATGCCAGGGACAAATGGTGCCTGTCCCCTCCACTGAGACCTCTCCAGGGAACAGAGCTTTGACAAACCTGTTTTGTCTCCCATTTCCCGCCCCTCCCCCCAGCTTCTTATCACCCAGGGGTAAGTATTAATATGTGAGATGGTCATTTTGTTTTTAGCAAACATTTTCGCAGCTCTCTCCACGTGCTAGGCACCACTCTAAGCACATCACAAATACTAACTTGGTTAATAACTACCTTAAGAGTACTCTTATGATCTTATTTTACAGATGAGGCAATTGAGGCCCAGAGAGGTCAAGCCATGAGCCTGAGGTCACACAGCAAAGGGGTAGCAGCAGCTGAGCTTGAAACCAGGCATTTGGGAACCAGAGCCTGTACTGCTGTCGGGGAAACACAAGCTAACCAAGCATGAGTGTGAGGACTCCATGGGGCAGCCTGGCCCAGGGGAGACAGAGAGATGGGAAGTGCCCCAGGGATGGGAGCCCCTCCTAAGGAGCTGCTTTTTGAAAAAATATTCCAGCAAGAAGAATTGGGTGTAGAGTGGTGGTTAGGAACCTGGCTAGACGCAAGACTCACCTGGTGCCTTGAAAACTGCCCCCTGGCACTGATTCCCCAGGTCTGGGCTGGGGCCCAGGAGTCTGCATTTCTGAGACGCCCCAGGCCCCTCCACTGGGAAGCTGTGTCCATGCACCTGTCTCTGTGACCCTGGGCGCTTAGCTTTGCCCCCAGGCCTCAGTTTCCACACCTGAGAAGCGGGACTACTATTGCTTTGGTGAGTATAAGAAGCCACCAAGTGGCGAGGGCCTGGTGCAACCCGTGAGTGTTGCAAAGCGCACGCTGCTCTCCGCGCACAAGTGAAGGTGGCGCCTTGGTCTGCTCCACTGCCGTCACAAAGCCCCACAGGATGGGTGGCCCGAACGGCAGAACGCATCTCCTGGGTGCTGGGGCTGGGACCCGAGACCAGCCTGTGGGCAGGGCGGTTCCCTCCGAGGCCTCTCTCCTGGGCTTGCAGACAGCCACCTTCTTGCTGTGTCCCCACGTGCTCACCCCTTTGTGTCCTAATGTCCTCTTCTTATGGGGACACCCGTCCGGCTGTGTCAAGGCCCACCCTAATGACCCTGTTTTACCCTAATCACCTCTTCAAAGGCCCCATCTCCAAAGACAGGCGCAGCCTGAGCACGGGGCAGGAGCGTCCACAGCTGGACGTGTGAGGGCAGAGCTCGGCCTGTGACAGTCGGTGGACGCAGACAGCGCCTGTGTGTGGAGGGGCTTCCACGGGGGTGTTGCTGAGAACCCCATTGGAGCCCCCTTCCCCCGAGCAGGGCAAGCGAGGCAGGGCCATGTCAGTGGGTTGGCTTTGACACCCGCGTTGCAGACATCCCTAACCTGGGCTGCCCCTCTGCGCCTACCCGCCCCGCACCCTGCGCCCCCCCCCGCCCCGCACCCTGTGCCCCTCCCGGCTGCGCGGGGGTTAACCCGAGGGTCTCTGCAACTGGGTGGATTTACTGCCGAGACCTTTATCATCTCACCCTGACGTGGAGGGCTCACATTTCTCACTTAATTACTTGTCCTGCAATCAGAAGAGATAGCCGGACCCTGTGTTGAGTTGGTTGCAGCTGTGAACTGTTTATTTACTTTTCCTCAGCCCGGGAATGGCTATAATTTAAAGGTTCAGATCTCAGCTACCCTGCCTGGTGCAAACCCCGCTTAAACACTTCCATATTGCCCGGGAGGAATGTCGCGGGAAGCCGCCCCCACCGCCCCCTCCCTTCCCAGGGCGGAGAATGCGAGGGCAGGTGTGTTCCCAGTATGGAGGCTGCCCACGCGTGACGGCGAGACCGCCAGCCCGGAGACAGCCAGAGACCGAGGCAGGGGACCTGCAGGCCACACCTGGGGGTGAGGACCATGGGACACCCCCAACTACCCCCCTCCGACAGAAAAGTTGTCCCTTCCACAGCGTAGGCCCGCTCTCACTAATTCCTGCGCCAAATGGTGTAATTACCACTTAAGTTGTCAAATGGCATCCAGATGGTCTTACCTTTCACACCAGCGGTTTAATAAGCTTTTAGGCCTGACCTCTGCAGCGCGTCCTCCACCTGCGCAGCCCCGACTTGCGAAACCCGAGCCCACAATTAGATCTGATAATGAGAGCGGAGAGCGCCCGGCCTTGAACTCTGCAAGCTGCTTCAAGGGGTGCCCAGCAAGTCACCCCACGCCACTGACAAATGGCATGTGTCCCTCCACAAATGGAGCCCCCCCATGCACAGGCACCCTGGGGGCCCACCGGGGAGATCACAGGCCCAGAAGCCCTGAGGCCCGAGATCGCCCTGGGGGGCCAGGCCCCGTGCTGGGAGCTTGGGCAAGCTGTAGCTGGAGCCGAATTCCAGCAAACTGGAGGCTCAGACCTGAGAGTGACCCCAAGGGGCAGCCCACCTGGGAGGAGCCATTTCTAGTGCTGACACCTCCACCAGCACCAACAACAGGTGGGCCCCCCCACGTGCGGCTCACCCCACTGCCGAAAAGCCGCCTGTGACTGTCTGTCGATTTGTATTTCCTTGAGCCAAAGTTGCTTCTCGGTGAAGCTCTTGCTACGGGGAGCGTGATCTCGCATCGCAGACAACAGCGTCCCAGTGTCTGCTTTGAAAATCAAATTATTCTTTCCCGGGACGGGGCAAAGCCCTCTGATACTTATGGAACTAACACATACCAGGCACCATGTCCAGGGCTTCACGCCTACCGACTTCCTTAATCCTCACAGTAACTTAAGTACTGTTTTTATCCCTCATTTGCAGATTAGAAAACTGTCTCGTAGAGAGGTTAAGTGACTTACCTAAGGTCACACAGCAGGCAAGTGATGGGAATGGCATTTGAAACTAGGTGAGGAATCAGACATCATGATTGTGTACAAACTGTGATCCCTTTGGACAAAAAGATTTAATTAAAAATGGATTGATACACATGCAGGATAATATAATGTTATTATATATACTAAACCAAACTGAAAGGTTTGTGTCAGGGTTTGGAAAATTCCAAATATTTCTAAAAGAGCCCCCGACACGGATGTTCTCAAGCCGACGGAGGTGGGCGGTACAGAGAGAGACGCAGACCTAAAGACATGTCCGCGCTGGGTGACGGCAGCAAGTGACCAAGGAAGGTGCATACTCGAGCTCTCAGCCAGGGAGAGAATTTTCCACGTGCGAGTCTCATCTCTGAACTCTGCCAAGAGGAGAGTCTGGTGAGAGCAAGTCACAGACTCCCCGAGCAGAGGGCCGGCCAGGACTCACCTCCCTCCTCGCATCCGGCTCTGTTAGGGCTGTCTGTACCCCCTCTTCCTGATGCAGCACCCCGGGTTTTATGGTCTCATCCCATGTTGTCACGGAAAACCTGCTCTGAGGATCGTGCGTGGTTCTTTCTTACTAAGGTGCAGATGGCTGACACTCAGGAAGAGGAGAGGCCCATAGTGTCGTTCCTCACAGTCAGCTTGGCTTCTCAAACCCCAAAATAAACATGATGCTCCGATATCAGCATTTTTACTACAATAATGGTGTGGGCAAGGGGAAGCGCTGGCCTTTCAAAACGCATCTGCATCTACCAGGGGACACAGACGTGTGAGGAGATGCCAACAGTCCCCACCTGGGCAGGTGTTGGTCTGTGGTCCTCACTCCTGGGAAGGGCCTACTCTGCCAAAAATTCCTTGGTAGGAAATCTTGACAGGCAAGGCTTTAAATAATGCAAGTGGCTCCTTCCAAGGCTGGTACCATCAGAACATAACCAATATATTTAATCATGATCCGGGGGTCCCTGGTGACAGTTCTAGGACTGCCTGCATTGAGAGCACCAGGAAAAGCCCACCTGGTCTTGGGAACCCCCCACCACCTGCGGATCTCAGTGGTGGGTAGATCCGTCCACGGACCCCTTCCTAAGCCCGGTGGCCACCACAGCCCACACCTCTGTGTCTTGACATCAGCCATTCCCCTTGCTCAGAACGTCTTTGTCCCTTGTCTACCTGGAGGACTCCTGCTCACGACCAAAGATGCCATCACCTCTGTCCCAGCCACGTCCCACTGCCATGTCCGTGGGACTCGACGTCCCCACCCTCTGAGAGCTGGATCTGTCCTCCTCCACCCACGCCTGGGAAGGCACTTGGCCCACAGGGCGGATGCTCAGCACACCCCACCGGATCATTCCTCCCCTTACTTCCTCCTCTCCCTGGCATGTGTGCTCCTGGTGGGCAGGGACTGAGCGTGTCCATTTCTGTGTCCCCGTGCCCGGGCTGGGCAGGTGGCACCTGTGTCAGCATTGCTGAATCACTGCAGCTCCACCTTCTGTACGCCTTGATCCACACACCTCCCTTGGAGCGGGATTCAGCCAGAATCCCAGAAGTACACAGTGTTCCCAATTCAGGGCTCCTGGACTCTAGAGGACAGCAAAGAAATTGAGTCTCTTGTATTATTGTCAACATTTCAATGTTTCCAATAGAAATAGTTTTAGTACCTAAAATGAAGCCACAGAGGGTGCTCGAAACATTCAAGCTCTCCAATTTTTTTTTTGAGACAGAGTCCTGCTCTGTTGTCCAGGCTGGAATGTGCAGTGGGATCATCATAGCTCACTGCAGCCTCGAACTCCTGGGCTCAAGCGATACTTGTGCCTCAGCCTCCTGAGTAGCTGGGACTGCAGGCTCTCACCACTGTGCCTGGCTAATTCATGTTGCTCAGGCTGGTCTCGAATTCCTGGTCTCAAGTGATCCCCCTGCCTCCACCTCCCAAAGTGCTGGAATTATAGGTATAAGCCACTGTGCCTGGCCCAAGGTCTCTACTTTTGACTCCAACCCTCAGTTGGTCCATCTGGTTTTTATGATTATCAGAAACTTTGCCAGGAGGGTTGTGTCTCTGAATATCATTGTGGACAATAAGAATTCGCCCTTTCCTGAACACTCGATTCAAACACTCTGTGTGCACAGTACTCTGGGATTTCTCCCAATAATCGCACAAGGAAGATAACATCGGAACCTGTCAACAGAAGAGGAGACTGAGGTTCTGAGAGGCTTCAAGAAACAAAGCGACTGAAAGAAGATCATGAAGGTAGAATTCAGCCTGAGTCCAGAGCCGGCCCCGACTGCTAGAACAGTGTTTTCCCCGAACTTAACAGGTCAGAAGAATTACCTGGGGGCCTGGTGTGAATTGTGGGTCATGGACCCCAACCTGGTTAATGAGTCTGACTTTGACACCAGACACCTGAGAATCTGCATTTTCGGACAAACATCACTGGAGGTAAGATTGAGACCACCCCACACACACACTCCAGTGTTTCTATCCCCCTGTGGCTTGGTAAGAGCATATTTCAGAAGTTGGTATTGATGGGGTGGGGGCAGGTTGGAGTGGGCAGGGCCTGCACAGCACACCCCCCCAGAGCCCCCAAGAGCCACCGTGTCCCCCACGGCCCTGGCTGACTGGGAACCACCCCTGCCTCTGCACAAAGAATGGGAGGAAACAGCAGTTTGCCCTGTGCTGCTTCTCCCTGGCGGCCGGCCGGGCTGGCCCGAGGAGCAGCTGAAAAGGCCAGGGACAGGGGAGAGGGCAGTGGCGGCGCCCGGCTGCGGAGCTGGGGGGCCTGGGAAACAAAACACAGCCCCCCCTCCAGAGCTGGCTGGGGGCAGCGGCTGGAGCAATCGCCCGCAGGAATCTGCAAGCTCATCACAGTGCTGGGAAGCCTCGCTGGGGACGCGCGCGGCACAGGACGCGTCCTGCTCTGCAGAGATAAGAGAGGACTCCCGGGTTCTCACCACTGAGCACCCCCTGGGAAAAAGCGCTGCTGGCGGCTACTCAGAGGAACGGGACAGAGATGCCCAAAACAAACATGCTGGCAGGGAGGCCCCCCTCGAGTGAGCGGGCAGGGCCTCTAGGCCGTCACCCCTCACTCGCTTTGGGACAGGACCTCCTGGGGAAGTGGTCTGGGGTCACATGCTGAGGCTGGACCCCTGGTCACTGAAATTACTCCTCGGACTGACTTTCAACCCTACCAGGTGCTAGCTGTGGGGCCCTGTGCCTCAATTTCCCCACTTGCAAAAGGAAGCTGCAGATGGAAACTCCCTGCCATGTCAACGCCAACATAACATCTAGGTCTCCTACCCGACCTGGGTCACCCTTCCCTCATTGACCCCACGCCTGCCCTGGGAAATATTTAGATGTTAAGAAATAAATGTCTTGTCAGAAGGGTTTCTGTAAAAATATTTTTTAAAAGTCTCTTTCCTCATCTGACCCAGGGAGGATCCGGGTGACAACCAGATCTGACCATACCCGTTCCTGGGCCCTCTGCTGGTGGCCCACCCATCTGTTCCCTCCCCACTCCTCCTATTGGCAGCAGTCTCCTTTCATTTTGCTTGAAAATAAGCCCCTATGAAAAATATGCAATTTCCCAGATGCCTTTGCAGTGCAGAGTGGTCTGGTGACCCAGTCTGGCCCATGAGATGTGCACGCCCAGAGGATAAAAGACCTTGTGTTTCTCCCTTTATCCTTCCTCCTAGGGAGATGTGACATTCATCCAGGTGTGGCATTCACCTTGTCACCCTGAGGGCCCAGGCATGGAGGCCAAAGGGTGACCGACACCACCCATCTGGGGCTCTAAGACAAGTGCATCCCTCCCTCCCAGGCCTCTGACTTGCAGCCGGGAGCATCCCTGCACAGGAACAAGCCAAGGAAGCAAAAGAGGGTACTAGGGCAGTCTCCATGGCAACAACCCCCCCCCAGCTCTGCCTCCCTCTCCCCATCTGAGATGACTGACGGGGATGCCATCCAGGTAGCACATTTTCTTTCTCATTTGGGACACTGAAAGGGAGCCCACCTCTACATTCTAAGATAAATATTTTATTTCCTGGCCTGTTGGTTTCGTTTTATTAATTATTTTACTTATGCATTTATTTATTTCCCTTTTCGGTAAAACCTGCCTGCATAAAACATGACGTGCAGGCCGCAGAGACTGTGAGCCTTTGCTTCCTGCCTATGTTGCAACTGGTGGAGACGATCTCTTCCAAGAGAGAGGAGCCTCCCAGGCCAGTGGAACCTGCTCGCCTACCCGCCGGGAAGGTCCCCGTGCTCCCCAGCACTCTCTGAGCCCCCGCCCTGCACCACATCAGGCTGCCCCTTCTCAGCTGGGACAGCCGCCTGGAGAGCCAACCCTGAAGCCCCTCCTCTATGCACACTCTGCCCCCTAAACTTTCCCCGCACAGGACTGCAGTTGCCGGTGATGTGCCGTCCTCCCTGACGGGCTGCGGAGGGTGACAAATGCCTTTGCCCCTTGTTCACCGCTGCGGCACTCAGTGAGTATTTGCTCCTGATTGAAGGACCAGCTGTTGAACAAACCCACGGAAGCAGAGCTTTCCTAGCAGGCCTGGCTTCTCCGCAGAACACATGTAGCAAAGCTTTGTTTTGCTCTCACCTTTTTCCTCCTGCCACGTCATGATGCCCTCACATCATGTCTCTGGGGAAATGTGGCCCGTGAGTGTTTTGTCACATGGGCCCAGATGACACGTTAGCTCCCACACTCCATGGTCAGAGAGATGGTGCCGGGTGACCCTGGGGTGCAGAGGAGAACACACTCCGGGCGTGACAGCCTGGAAAGGGCGGGAGGGAGCACTGAAACACTCCGATGATCATCCTTCCGACACTCACTGCACTCACGTGGGGCCTTGGAGAAAACAGATTTGCTGGCTGGAAAAGCGCTTCGGGGAGAAGACACGGCACGGCATGTGCAAAGGCAGAGGCCTGGGCCAGCGTGGCGTGTCTGTGGAACACCGAGTCGTGGGCGCAGTGGGGACCTCAGGGACACATGTCAGGGAGGGGAGACATGAAGGCAAGCTCGCTCTGGCGATGCAAAAGCTGAGATGCCAACCAGCAAATACCTGCTAGTAGCTGGGGACCCGTGAGACCGAGAGAGGAGCCTGCGGTGGGGGCCGCCCAGCGGCGCTGGCCCTCCGTGGGCTCATGGTGGCCCCACACATGCTGCTGGACACAGCCTGAGCACAGACAGACAGAAGAGGAGCAACATCCCGGCGTCCCCCTCCTCCAGCCGGCCCTCCGGTCTCCCGCCAGTGCCGCCCACTGGCCCCCGGCCAGACCCCACCAGAAGCCTCGGGAGCCTGTGGGCAGAGCAGGGCAGGAGAAGGACCAGGAGGGGCCCCAGGACGTCTGGAGCTCACAGAGAAGTGGGCAGCCGCCTCCTCAGAACCCCCCGGGGACACTCTTGGAGAAGACGGAAGTGCACGGTAGCCTCTGTCTCTGGGGTGCCTGAGATTCAGGCCACAGGCACACAAATCTCTGGGATCTTGTTAAAATGCAGCCTCTGACTCAGGAGTTCTGGAAGGGACGGAGACAGCGTTTCCAACAGGCTCCCTGGACGCTGGTCCATGGGGCACACTTCCCCAGGGCCGAGAGTCCCTAGAATGTGAGAGCTGGAAGGAGGCGTGTGCTCCTGGGACAGTCTGAGTGGACATCCGTTTAGTGTTTACCCCAGGCCTGGCTCGCCCTCCTCATGCCCTGTCTTGGAGGGAGGAACTAAAGCCAGCCCTACTCTACAGATGAGGAAACCAACACCCGGCAAGCCCACGACTCTTGCCCGGATCGCCCGGCCGGTCGAGGGTCAGCCCCACTGCCTGCTTCTTTCTGGGCCCAGGGTCCGGCCTGGAGACATCGTAATGCCACAATGCTGCCCTTCACCGAGCACACGCCACGCCACGCCCCTCATCACAAGCTCAAACCTTCACAACCCCAAAAGCAAGATTACTAGCTCTGGTCTATGTAGGAGGAAACCACTGAGGCCTGGAAAATTTAAGGAATTTACCAGTCACCAGTAAATGAAGGGGGCAGAGCCCTCCCTGAACCCAAATCTGCCCTCCCCTGAAACCTTCCTCCTGACGTCACACCCCACCATCTCCCAAATTCAACACTCACGTATTCACTCAACACGTACTTATTTAGCAAAGCGCCATGAGGCCTGGTGAGGACTGTGGGGTCCCTGATACAACAGCCTGGATTTGATGCCCGGTCCTCCCCTGCCCTCCACACAGGCCGTGCGACTTTGGGGACTTCACTCAGCCTCCCGGGGACTCAGTTTCCTCGATTGTCAAATGGAGATAATGACATTTCCTGCCTCACCGACTTGTTGGGAGATGCCACCGTGCTGCCCCATGCAACACCCAACACACTTAGAGCTCTGGATTAACAGCTGTCAGCGTCTCTCATGTGCCACTCGAGGCCTTGGGCATACGACCATCCTGACACCCAGATTCTCGGCAGGGGACGTGGTCGGGGAACACACTAGAAACAAAGGCATTTGTGAAAATGGCCGAGCGCTGCATGAGAACAGCAGAGCAGCACTGTCCAAGCCCCTTGGCTTGGCCAGGCCTCCCGCCCACGTCATGCCCAGGTCTGCAGGGCACACGCATGGCACTGGTAGTCACGAGAGCCTTTGCTGCCCTGGGTGGGCACGTACCCTGTCTCCACCACACAAGCCTGGAGAGAGACCTGTGTCCCCAGCACCCTCTCCTGGAGGAGGTTCAGCCTGGGGTATTGGGGACGCCTCCCCTCTAAATGCTCCATTCTCCAAACCGCCCGGGAGACGTTGCCCAAAAACATTTCTGAGAGACAGGAGGGGATTTGAATTTCTGGTGCTTGTTTGCACAAAGGATCTCAGCCTTCTTCCTCCTGACGTGCCGCTTAAACATGTGAGCTGACCCTGAAACGAAAGCCCCGCAATTTCCCCTCTTCTTCCAGGAGAATTTCCCGGGGAGGGGTCCGGGGAGGAGGTCTTGCAGGAGCCGTCCCCCACGGCGGGACTGAAGGTTGGGGGCTGAAGGCTGGATGCTAGATGTGTCTTACAGTTTGTTTGGGTGTGTTTTTCTCTTTTCTTCTACATTTTAACTAAAACACAACACCAAAGAAGTGCCCTGATTGCATTCAGCTGTTAAGAAGGAAATAAATACACCTCCCCACCTTCGTTGGCAGAGATCAAACGTGCCTTTCTCAAAAAACAGAAAGTGGAAAGTTTACAAATACAGGACCCAGGATCTGAATCAGTGGTAGACACAGACGGACAGGCCTCCGAGCCATTCCTGTGACCCACGTGCAAAAACGGCACCGACCCACGTCCTACCCTTCCACAAAAAAAAAAAAAAAAAAAATTCCAGAAGAGGCAGCAATCTCTGCATCTGCTCAAACCTTGTCTGCTGGGTTGGCAAATAGAAACATAAAAATATTTTAGGCTGAAATTTGTCAAACAGGATGGTTGAGTTCATTTGTCAAAAAATCTTGCCCCAAACCAGTTAACTCAGATGCATGAAGTCTGAGAGTGCTTTGCCTTTCCGAGTTTCTGAAACCTGAAATATTTTCAGCTAAATGAGAAAATGTTTGCTGTTGAATGGCCTATTAGAGCTGTCACAAATGTGATTTCTGGAAATAAACAAGATTGTAAGGTTGGCTGAAGCAGAAACATAAGTCACCACTAATAGGTGGTGTAATTAAATTATCCCTTAAGCCAAGGTGCCAAATGACACAAATTTTTTGTGTGTGTGCTAATTCTAGTACAATCACCTTCATGCAACTACAAAAATCTGAACGGCTCTCTCACCAGAGTCGCTAATTTTATTTTCTTTAGTTTCTACGTATCGAATGGCTCCCTCTGTTCTGCCAGGGAGCCGAAGTACTTGGGACATAAATGTTCATATTTTCTCCATATCATTTTACAAAGGTTCACTTGATACAAACATGGTTCAATAAACAATGTTTATTTTTTATGGGTTAGTATCTTGCTCAAGAAAATTAGAACTAAGTTTCAGGAGGATTTATTTACATTTTAACCATTGTTCGCCGGTCACTGCCACTCAATACTTAAATGACTTTCTCCCTAAAGGGCAAAATCTTTAAAGCAGAACAGAATTTATTTAAACAGCTGGATTTTTGCACAATCATTTTATTAATACATACACTTGAGTTATGTATAGTGGGTGACTTGCACAACTTGTAAATACACACAAGTGTTAAAGCTAGCATGTCATTCAATTAAATTTTTACAGAAGGATACAAGATTAATTACTACCAGACTTGATGAAGTCATTGTACTAGGCTACATTTACATATTTCTAAGTCTTTAAGTATTTCAAATTTGGAGTCAAGTGGGAAAAAAAAGTCATCCTTTTTTCCCCCAAGAATAAATGATAACATCATTTTTAGGAAAAGAAATAAATATTTTTGTTGCTGTTGTTGAATTCCAGTTTGTTTAAAATACTTGTCAACATGCACACTACTTCTTTCTAAATTAAAAAACAAAATAGTAAATTATTGCATAAAATAAATTAAGGAATCATGTCATCCCATGAATAAGCAAAACATTGACATCATCCAAAAATGTTTTAAACATCATTTTAATTTTAACATTAAATATGTTGAAGAATGTGCTCATCATTATTTTGGGATTTTCTTTAGCAAATGATGGAGATAGAAAAAAGTGTTTGAAATAAAGTAGAAATTGTTCCAAATGGGGCAGAAGGGGGTGGTTATACTGGAATCCTTCATGGGGCATTAAGGTTTAAAAGCTCTAAGAATCTGGTGATACCACTTTATCAGGTGCTGATATAATGAAATACAACGTCCCAGTATATATTTGCTCCACCAACACATCAAAAGGAAAACACTTTTTTGAGAAGGTGAGACTATCATCACGTATTCATGCCTAGTTACACTTGACCATTTTGATGCACATAAAATTCCACATACTACGGTACAACGCACATTCTCTACAACTGCTACAGGAGAAAGGTGAGGATGTCATTTAAAAAAAAAAAAAAACATAGGCAACTGACAAAATATTGAAATAGCTGCCAAGTTTCTTCCATTTTTATCTCAAACTTTTCCAGGGAGCGTTTCTTTGAACTCGCGCTGGGCACCAACTATTTCAGGAGGGTGAGAGGTTTGGTAATTAACATTTGGCTTAAACACTTTAAATACTCTTTGATAGCTCGGCACGTTTCAGGAGAGGCCCCCAAAGTGTTTCTTGTTACGTTCAAAGCCCACTGGATGCACTCTGGGAGAGGTGACAGGGTGACCCGAGATTATTTCGGGCTAAGTCTCAGTGTCTTCCCCGCCCCCACCCCCAGGTCACCCTAGAAGTAACATCGCCATCTACTGGACAGCGGGCAGACCTCCCTGCCAAGGGGACGACGCTTTCTGTTTCCGGCCACCCAAGCTAGAAAACTCAAAAATGGCTTTAAGGTGTAGAATGCCACTGTTTCAGTGACCGAAGAACCAGAACAAAACACTCTAGTCAAAATCACAGGGAAGTGGAGACAGCCTTCTGCACACCTCTGGTCTACCGTAGTTTCAAAAACCAGCTCTAGCCATTGCGCTATTCCCTGCAATTACCCCCCAAAAGAGGAGGTATTTTTTTTTAAAGTTAGAAAATTGCTATTTTTAAGAGTTTCATATTAGCTACGAATTTATGGAGTAAAGGTTGGTTCCAACCAGTCAGCTCCCCATGCTCCCTGGGTGGGGTGCAGGGAGACAGCGCAGACCGCCACACACACATGCGACCCTCCTTGGAACGGTGCTCTCTAATCCCTCCCGGCCCCCAATGAGCCTTTGTGAGCACAAGAGAGCACAAAACCAGGATAACCCAAATATTATTCTAAATTCTTTTTTCAGACACTTAAGCAAAACAACTTTCATTTTTGAAGTTTATGTAACTTTTCCTTGTAAATACAATCACATTCCAATTATGCATCTGCCTGATGTCGATTTCTGGATTTTCTGACGGAAAACCACCATCCTGCCTTCCTCCTCTTCCCACCCCTAACTGATCGCTGGGTTTGCCGTGAAATTTCGGCATTAATTGCTTTCTCTTGGTAATTAAAGGCAAGGTATACTCTTTTCACAAGAGAACTCCATTGTTTTATAATTTCCCATGCTAGTTGGAATAGTTTCTCGGAAAGGAAAGAAATCAACTGTGGCCTCGAACATTAACATATGTTTTCTTTCCAGCCCTACCAACATTTTGACAAGATGTTCGGAAGATTTAAAAAAAATAGGAAAATTACATTAACAAATGAAAATTACAATTACAGTTATTGAGTATTACAATTCACCCCTTTTAAAAGAGAAACATTTTTTACTGAATCTTATTTTTCTTTATTACACATCATAAAAAATTTAAGTGTCGTAGGACCCCAAAGCCAGGCTCGCTATATTGCATTACAGTCACAAATTGCTTTGTTTCGTGTGTGTGTGTGTGTGTGTGTGTGTGTGTACACCAAAGTATTTAAATTGTGTAACTTAATTTCTCACTCAATAGAGTTCGAAAGATCTGGACATTATAAAGGCAAACTCATTTTCTGCTGGAATGAAATGAGAAAAATGAAAATTTTTAAAATTCATTTTATTAGGTAAATTCAGTAGAGACTCACTTCAAGCCCCTGAAATAAACCAGCCTGCTTCTGTTTACTTTCTCCATCTTTCGGAGCCTTAAAATGAAAATTGAAGTCACTCCCCCTCCCCTTCCCACCCGATGTTTGTGTAGAAATTGTAGAGTCTCTTTTCCTAAAAGTGGGGAGAGGCGCTGCGGCCCGCAGAGCGGGTTCACGGGAGTGGAAATTTAGCTCCGAGCTGCAGAAAGGGCAGGGAGCAGGGGGTCTGGGGCGCTGGGAAGGCCAGACCGGGGTGCACTCACGGTTCCCGAGTCTGCTCCGTCTCCTGGTCCCGATTCCAAAAGGAAATGTGGCTCTTTTGTGCAGAACAGAAATGAACATCCAGGAAGTTGGCAAAATCACTAACTAAACAATCAATAGAGGAAACACAACAAATTAAAATACCAAATTCGGGGTTTTTTTTTTTCCATAATGGAAAAGAAAGTGACTAAAGGGGAGAGGAGGAGAGGGGAAAGAGGACTTATTTTAGTTTTTTCCTGTGACCTGAGCCGGGCCCCAGGTTAATACTCTAAGCGCTTGTTTGGAATATTTGCTCCCCTACGTCCACGTAATATAAAGGATCGTTTGACGGACTGCAATAAATTTAGGCTGATTGCAAACCCCAGACTTCGCCGGGTGAAACAGTCCGCATTTCCACCACGGATCTGCAACGCGTTTTCCTGTGGAAATACTTCGTAAAGCCCGGCGACCCCCACCCAGTGGAAGGCCTTCAATGACAGGAAATGTTAACCGTTTTAAGCGATTTTTATTTGCATTTGCTCCGAAGTTGAGGGAGTTAGGGGAGAAACGTACGTTTAATGATTGGTGGTGAAACGAAGATCGATGGAGTGAGTGTGGACATACGCATTTCTGAGCACCCGGGGAGGACATCCTGGGTCCCAAATTAGCCCCTGGCAACAGGAGTGACTTTGCTTCGAGTTCCCCAGAAGCAAGAAAGGGTTCTCGTGTTGCAGTCGAGCCGTATTTCAGATTCTCTTGTGTTGTTGACAAATCAAGAGGCGATCCCTTCCACTTTTCCGCTGGGGAGGCTTATGAAAAATGCCTGTCTCGCAATGTTTGCGGTGCGGAGACGTGTTTGTGTGAGTGTTTTCTCCCTGGGATCAAAATCTCCCCCCCCCAAATCAACTAAACACTGAAGCTCAGAAACACGCGGAATGTGTATAACATTGTCCTTCAGAAATCCATCCTGAATTTTTTTTTTAAAGTCCTCTCTTTGATCAAAAGCCGGCAGAGAATTACATTTTTCTCCATTCTGTTGCATTTAACATGGACTAACACAGGCTGAGTCTAAACAAACACACGGCCCAGGCATGAATGCTCCTTTCAGTGTGAGTGGCTTGAGGTGGGCTGGAGCCATAGGGGTGGGGGCGGCTGTTGGGGGGATTAGTTAGAGACAGGAGGCTATGAGATTTGGGGGAAGCTGAGACAGCGATACGCCTGCGATGAAAAACTATTTAAAACTCCACGTACTGAGCCTGCACCGCGCAAGTTAACTGTTGAAATTCTTCTGCCTAAAAGACAAATGGTCTACTTTATTCAAGAGTGTCAAGTAGGGAAAACAAAACAAAACAAAAACCCTTCAAAGTATATTTTCAGAAGATAATCTGCCGCACGGCCAGGCCGCCGTGAGAGGGGTGCGCGGGGGAGAAGGCGGGGCAGGGGGAGATTCTGAACCAGGAGCTCCGAGCACCTAGAGGTCTGGGGGGATGAGGACAGCCAGTCCTGCTTTTAGGGTCTTCCAGGGGTGGGGAACGGCCGCTCTCTCTAAGCCCCGAAGGAAACAGCCACTCTGGGCCACCCACGTGTGGACTCCACCAAATCCTTGGGCCTCGCTGCAACCCACGGGGTGTGCAGACGTCTGCTGCTGCAGCCACGCGTGTTATGTCTTCCCCAAGTGGGAGGGAGGTGACGCTGGCTGGGCCACCGCCCCACGGGTCAGGAAATGAACTCTGCTGCCGGGGCTTCCGAGCACCGGGTCAGCTGTGCCGTCAGCCACCAATACCACACCAGCCTTTTCATTGGAAGGGAAGGTCTGCCCAGGCCCAGGACTATCCCCCGTGACCTCGAGACCTCCCTAGACTCCTCCTCGCCCACAAGAGCAAGGAGCCTGCGGAAGAGGGGCCGCTATGCCCACCCACTGTTCCCCCGCAGCCTGGGAGACGCCACCTCACCTGTCCATGTCCCAGGGATCCAAAGGACTTCCCCAAATCCCAGCCAGTTGTTGGGACGGGTCTTTGGCCTGGCATCAGGGCCGGGTGGGCACTAACATGCAAGGGGCACTGCCGACCATTTCGAAGGAGAGTCGTGCAAGGCAGCTTTGCATTTCTCCCCTCGCTGCATGCAGAGCAAGCACAGCCTTCCATGCTCAAGGAGGGCGGCGGGAAAGAAGGGAAGATAAAGTCGTCAGGCACAGCGGGCCATGTGGGGTAATTTATTAGCGCCGGCGCAAGGCCCGGTAGAACGCAGTCAGTGAAAGGCGAGGTAGCTTCTGGAGGCTCCAACCAGAGGAGATGAACCAGGACACCAATTACGAACGCTGACAAGGCCCGGCTGCTGTGTGGACACTCGGGCAGCCTCTGGCCTGGGGACCCCATAACCCAGCAACCACCCCCACCCTGGAGACCCCCCCAGCTACCCCCTCTCTGGTTCCTGGGCCACCGAAATGATAGATATTCCCCGGGCTATTGGCCATTCATATTCCAGTTTTCAACCATGTTGTGGCTGCCACGGGCCCCAAGCCTGGAGCCAGCAAGGAGCCGACAGCTGGTGGGGAGAGAGAGTGAGAGAGCCTGCAGGGGTGCAGGAAGGAAGAATGTTCTGGAAGGCGACAGAGCCCCCTTCCTGGGCCCAGAACGCAAGGGCCATCCACTTTTCTCTTTCACTGATCTTTCTCTGAAACACCAAAAAACAAATCAGGGGCGGAATAAACACACGCGCGCACACACACAAAACTTATTTTGTGTTTAATTTGTTTATTTTAAATACCAGACTGTCTTCCCCTGAAGGCCCTTCCCCTGGCTATTTTACCCCTCACTCTCATGGAGCTTCCCTCTTGAATGTAAACGAAGGCGTTTCCCGCAGCCCTTTTGCTGGAATGCTCTAAAATGCAGCGTCGACACATTTCTCCTCACTTTATTGCAGACTTTTTATTTTACGGCAATAGGCGTGTGGGGGTGAGGAGACCGGCGCAGGAGACAGGGCTGCCCGGTGGTGCTGTCGGCCTGAGATAAATCCCGCACGGTGACGGTCGAGCTGGCGAGAGACGCTGGGAAAGCAACAGACAAAATATACAGTGCGGCCCACGGGCCTCACCTTTACGAGGCACCGGGAGCTTCTGGAATGGACGGGCCCCGACCTCCAAGGCCACTCATCAGGCGCTTGATGCGTTGGACGTGGGGCCGATCGCCCTCCTGGGGCAGCCAAATGCTCGAAAACCAAGTTTTATTAACCTAATAAAAATGAAAGGGAAAAAAAGTCGGGGAAATTTCAGCTGGAAGGATAAACGCAGGGGCGGGCAGTCAGTGAACCCACTAGGAGTATATTTAGAATTATATTGGCGGCGGGAGCAGCCTCCCGAAAGACCCCAGGTGTGTCCTGATGTCGGCTCTGAGCTGGCGGGCCAGCACCGCGCCACAGCTGTCCGAAGAAACCGGGTGACAAGCGGTTATTCTCCCGTTCTCGGGGCTCGTCACAAATCAGCGCATTTTCAGCTGGACACGGGAGCCGAGGGACGTAAGAAGGGGAAACGGCGAGGGGATGTCTTGGGAGCCACGGGAGTTTGGAGAGGGAAAGGAAAGGGAATGTGTCAGTCCTCAGCAATGTCATCGCGCTCCCACCTTCAGAGAGAGAAGGGCAATGAATTACAGCAGATAAATCAAGCGCGCACAGACACGTCAGTGTTTCTTTTATGCACAGATACCTTCGGGGATGCTAAACTTTGGAACCACTCAGGCTCTGTGAGCGTCTGTTCTAGGACAGGGGCCAGCACGCGCCGCGGCCGTTTACCCTCCGGGGCGGCGAGTGGTCGTGTTCCTCGGGCCACCAAGGCGTGGACACGTTCTGTACAGGGGACTTTTCCAAGCCACCCACTTCCTTCACTTGAGCCCCCAGAAAGCAGGAGAATGATTTATTATCTCTGGGTCCCCGGGGCAAAGGCCGCCCGCGGTCTGTTTGCACGGCAACGCTGCACAGGAAGGAGGACGACTTCGGCGCCAGATGTGCCAGCGACGGCGTGCAGAGGGGAGGGGGCAGCCTCTGGTTCCCAATCAGGGATGTGCCAGCTGTGGCGTGGGCACCGCCGCACGGTCCCGGGGGCCGCAGTGCAACGGCAGAGTCCACAGGGCCCACACCCCGAAACCACGGCTCCCCAAGGCCAGCGACAGAGGGCGGCCCCACCCTACACCAGGCCAGGCACCCGCATCCCCACGGCACCCGTCTCTTTAGGAAACAGCACGCGCCATTGGCACTGCTGTGATTGCACATAGGTGCCCGTGCTATTCTCCCCGAGCCAGTTCTGCCTTCCTGTCGCAGCATCTCCAACGCAGCCACATTCTGGATACAGAGTCAGTTAAGAGTGTCCCCATCGCATGCGCCCCAGCTATCCAATCCCTAGGTTATTCATGCAGCGCTCGAAGTTGGGACAGCCCCATCTTTTAAAAAGTTGCTTTAAGATTTCATTGCTACACGGGATTTGGGATTTTTAGTGCTGTGAAATCATTCTGTGTGATACTCCAATGGTGGACATGTATCCTTACACATTTGTCCAAATGTGTGGAATGTCCAACATGAAGCGTGATCCCTGTGTAAACTGTGGACTGTCGAGGTTAATAATATTGTAACGAATATGCCACACTGCAGATGTGGACCACAGGGGAGACAGGGGTCGGGGCAGGGGTGGTCAGGAACTCTATTTCTGCTCGAGTTTTCTGTAAACCTTCAACCGCTCTGAAAAGTAAAGTCTCCTAATAAAAGAAATTCATTGCTGGAGCGATAGAAGTTTTTTCTTTGCCTTTTCCCCTCCAGTTTGGTATTTCCTGAGAAAAGACTTTCGGAAAGTAGAAAAGTTCAAAACAAAACAAAAAAAAAATCCCACCAATGTGGAGCTATTTCATGGACCCTGCTGAGGCCACTCTGCACGGGGTCAGGCTTGGAGGACATTTTCCGAGACTGAGCTCAGCAGAGACAGAGGGTGTTTGATGAGCCCGCGGTGGCGGCGGCAGTAAAAGCCAAGTTATTTCAACAGTGTCCTCATTTATTTTCATTTGCCGCACTGACGTGCCATTGTGCTGAGCGCAGTGACAATATCTCTCCGAATAAACCCAAACCCACTTTCCTATCGCCGAGGCCTCGGTCCTACTCACAGCCAAAGGCAGGCCTGTGAGCTGGGATTAGGGACAACTCTACCCCGTCCGCTGAGGCCACCGAGTGGGGCTGAGGTCTGCAACCCGGCCACAGGCTTGCAGCCAGGAGGAAGCCGCCTCTGGATGTGGTTTACCTGGGGAGACTCCTGCCTCGATGCTCCGGCAGAGATGGGCCCTGTCCCTGATTAGAGACAGAGAGACAGGGAGACTGAGACAGACAGAGAGACAGAGAGACACACAGAGACATAGAGACAAAGACATGTAGAGACAGAGACAGAGGGAAACAGAGGTGCTGTAAACCAGCCCCAGCCGCCACCCTGGCATCCTCCCTCGGAACAGATATCTGCAGGCTCCATCACTCCATCTTGGGCCCGGCCATGGCCACTGGGGTTACCCTGGGACCACACTGCAAACTGGTGTCAGCCCCGCCCTTTCAACAATGAAACCAAGGCAGTCCCCATTGCAGCCAGGGTGGCACCAGCAGGTGGCAGTGGGACAGGCTCCCTCCTCTGGCTCTGCACAAAGGGAGAAGCCAGCTCCAGTGCCGTGTGGGGCACACCCTGTGCAACTCGACTCCACCGCACATGGGAAAGCCAGGCGGTGGCCACTGGCCCCCACACTGAGGGGACATGTGTCTGCCAGCTCCTGTCTCATAGAAGGCCAACAAGAGAGGAGCTCGACAAGGAGAGCTCTCGGCACTGGGCTTTGAAATATCAGGCCCGGTGAGTAGACGCCCTTCCTCGCTCAGACAACTTCAGCCTGGTTCTAACCCTCGGAACCCAGCTCAGACCCTCACAGTTAAAATCCCACCTGCTGCACAGGCTGTGAGGACTAGAGGCAAGAGGCAGTATCTAGCATAAAAGACACCCTCCAAACTCAAAACATGAGCATCGTATTTCATGAGGCTGTTGTCCGTCTACCGGAGACGGGGGCCAAGGGGAGGCGCAGGGTGGGTGCAGGGAGCGTCCAGGCGCGTGGGAACCCTCCCATTACATCCTTCTTCGTACCCACTTTCTACACTGAGCCACAGATGCTTATGTGGCACTTTGTAACTACTGGTTGGCATTTGAAAATCCACCCCAGCTAGTACCAACCACAGACAAGTAACAATTGCCAGAGGTGAGGCTTACTCCCCACGTACCTTCCACACGCTCACACCTGTGACCCCCACCGCACTCCCCCAGCCCCATTGTGCAGGTCAGAAAGCCAAGCCGAGGGCTGTGTGGCCAGTACGTGGCCAGCCGGGCTGGGACTGGGACCCACGCCTGGGCCCCGGGTCCAGGCACCCCACCGCCGAGATCTCGTCCTAAACAGGAGTGACACGAGAGGGCTGCCTCTCGCTAAGGCTGCGCATGAAAATCTGAGAGCTAAGAAAAACAAGTTTCACGCTATTTCCTCACCAAAACCGTTTTGGGAAACAGGAAGCAGAATGGAAGCCCAAGGGGAAACGCTGGAGTCAGTGGAGACTCGAATGAAAATAGTCTCAGCTGGACGGACACTCCCCAGCGGTGTCCTCTTATCTGGGCATCGGCACGCGGTGCGATGGGACAGGCCAACCCCGAGCATGGCACTCCTCTCTGAGATGTCTCCCGGGAGCCGGGAACACGCTGCCCCAGGGGTCACAGCCCCTCGCAGGGCACCGCCACAGAAGAACACACAACTTCAAATGCAACCGAAGGGAATTGTGCAAAACAAAATGGGGTTAACCCCACAGACTCTGGGGTCAGAAAAACCTGGCCTTAGCACCTGAGTGAGCCCTCCCACTTGCTTTGGGGCGCATGGCTTGAGTTTACAGAGCCTCAGCGTTTTCGTCTACAGACAGAGACCACAACACGGGTTCTCATACGATGCATGTGAAAACCAGACCCAGCGTCCGGCAGGGAAGAGACGCTCCAAGAGGGTGTTGATTTCCCTGGCGAATGGTCCCGGGGCTCCCGCTGACACTCTTCTAGGCTGGGGAAGTTTGTTAGATCAAGAAGCAACTTATCCCATTTTCAACCCGTTAAAAAAGAAAAATGCATTTCACAGATAAGACAAATAAGAAACGAGTCGAGAAGTTTATGGAAAAAAGAAGAAATGTTACAAAGTTGCGATAGCTACCACAGTGTGATACTGGCACAAGAAGACGCAGGGGGAGAAACAGAAGTCCCAGAAACGGACACAAGGCCATTGGAGGATTTGGTATAGAACAGAAAAGCCTTATTTCCACCATGTGGGAGAGATGGATTAGTCAACAAATGGTGCTTAGATGATGGAAGCCTTCTTCATAGTGTTGTGGCTTTGCTTCATAACATTTATTCCAATCATTTCATCAAAATATTAAAACATTGAAAATTATATGTAAACCCTAGAACCACAAGAACACTTTAAAATATATATTTGTTGTCTGAAAGTAGGAAAGGCCTTTCAAAGTATAAAACAAGGAAACAAAAAGATCGATAGTTCATACACCTTAAAACTTCTAGATACAATGTAAGACATCTATCTGGCAAAAAGTTAGAAAACAAGATTAATATACAAATAAATAAGTGAAAAAATACCTGCAACTTAGCAAAGGAAGCATTCTCCTTAATATGTAAATAATGCGTACGAATCCAAAAGAAAAATGTGCAATAGGACACAAAGGAAAAAAAAATACAAATGCCCAAATACAAATGCACCTTTTAAACATTATCCTAACTAGTAATCAAAGAAGGATAAATGAAAACTAGCATTGGATTATTACTTTTTGCCTTAAATTAACAAGAAGAGGGTTTTTAAAAAATTATTTAGTGACAGCAAAGGTGTTATGAATTCCCACAGCCTTTCTGGTAAGCAATTTAACCACAGATTTCACAAGTTTTACAAGTGACCACACACTTTGATTCCTTTTCTAAGGTATCCTGTGGAAATAATGCAAGAATTACAGTCTTTACTGAGCAATTTCTTAAATGATTAAAAAAACAGGAAGCAACTTAAATGTAGGAGTTGTGTGATGAAATTATGATAAATCTATATGAAGAATATTATTATGCAACCATTAAAAAATTAAGTAATTTGAAGACTATTTAAATATTAGCAAAGATTCATTTTTCCATTAGGTGAAAAAAGAGTATATGGAATTAACTCCTGATTTTGTAATGTGTAAAAACAGAAGACTAAATAACTATAACCAAGACAATAATAGTACCTATTTGATTAGAGCAAGTCAATTTCATTTTAATATTATTTACACTTTATGTTTTCTAAGTTTTCTACAATGCTCATGTATTGATTTTATAATATAAATTTTGTATTTTAAATATGTAGACCTTTAGTCTTAGCAATTCTGGGAATTAATGTATAGAAATAATAATAGGTGTTTATTAAAATTATATCATAAATATATTACAAATAATATTTATAAATATTATTAGTAAAAATATTAACCAATATGAAAGAGAGCATTGTACATGTCCATTATATCATTATTTATAATAAAAGAAAAAAAGTGCCTTTGGCAGGAATAACAGCCTAAAAGTCCAAGAAAGTGGGGGGTTGGCTAGGCAAATCTTTGCACAACAAATAGAAAGCTACCCTTGCATGTAAAATCACCTCACATGGGGCTTCTGGGATCAGAGAGTGCAGCCTTCCCTGTATTAATAGAATCGATTTGTCCTATCCGTGGGAAAACGTGTAGAAGAAATTGCTTACTGCATGTAATGTGTGCAAAATCTTGTAAAATTGCCCAATGCTTCAGGCGTCCTCAAACTATGGCCTACAGGCCACATGCGGGTGTTTTTGCCCGTTTGTTTTTTTACTTCAAAAGAAGATATGTGCAGTGTGCATAGGAATTTGTTCATAGTTTTTTTTTTTTAAACTATAGTCTGGCCCTCCAATGGTCTGAGGGACAGTGAATTGGCCCCCTGTTTAAAAAGTTTGAGGACTCCTGGTAGACAAATGCTGGAAAGAAGTGCATCAAAACATCTAACTCTGTTTAGATAATAGCATTCCCGATAACTCTTTCTTCAATTCACAATGTTTCATGTTTTAGCCACTTTGATCATAACTAGAGGAAATTTGAAGACAAAGAAATGTAAAAGAAAGGAGAATAAATACCTTTTTCTCCTGACCTACACTACTCGCTGTCCACATGCTTGTGACCACTGACGCCCACGAGGCCCGGTAGGGAGAGTCCCCGGCAATCTCCGAGCCTTGCTGGGGGCCACGCCCAGCCCTGCAGGAGAGACCCGGCTCCTGCCTCCTCCATGCGCTGCAGGTTTGCGCAGACGCCCAGGATGCCTCTGGGGAAGCCGTCACAGCTCAAGCCGGTTGTCAGTCCTAGCAGGCTGCCCAGCCCGCCCGGCTCTGCTCCCCCTGCCCTTGCGATGGACACGTAGAGTGCTGTACACACCTCCTTTTCTGTGTTCCTTTTCTTTTCACTGACAAATGTGGTGTGACTCGCGTATTTGTGCACAAAAGTAACCCGGCATTCCAGATGGGTACACAGGACACAAACCCATTCGAACCGCACGCCCCGCCCAGCACCCTGGGTCCGGCCTCTCTTTGTTGTTCCCCGCTTTGTTTGCGCTGCTCAGGTTGGGAGGGTGGAAACCAGCCAGCTCTGTCTGGCAGATGGCGCAGAGAGACTGTCCTCGCTCACTTTCGGTCCCTGCGGTCACACATCAGGGTCCCACTTAGAGCCACAGGACTAAAAATAACCACAATAACAAACAAAAGCAAGACACACACAAAATGAAACAGCATGGAAAGGGAATTTACTAATGGAAAACCTGAGGCCCAGAAAGAGGTGACGTGACCCAAAGCGATTCAAATCCAGATTGCCGCGGAGAGAATTAGGAAACTGCAGCCACGGGTCGAGCTCGGACGTTGCCTCTGACATGACCAGGCCTGGTGGCAGCCGCTTACTTGTATTGTCGAAGGAGGCCCAGGGGACACTTTCTGACCCTCGGATGGGAGGGCGCACCCAGGCCGCATGCCCAGAGGAATAAAGGGGCTGCACGGTGACAGAATTCAGTTTTCTTTTTGTCCAACAAACCCTTTCCTGCCCTCCAAGTTATCGACCAAATGACTGTGATTGACGCTCAAGCCACTTTCCACACCGTTGCGTGGATTACGCTCCCCTCTCTTTACAGAGACAAGTATTTCTTTGCCTTTCCCACCTCCAGCGTTTTTGTTTGCCGGTTTCTTCATTCTCCCAGCCCCAGCCCCGCTGGCTTGACCCGCACGGCTCGTCTGCTGTGAGCTGCTCCCCGCTTTCCCCGGGACCGTCCCAGCCCCTCTGCGGCTCACACGCCTGCACTCGTGTTAACGAACATGCTCTCGGTGTCACGGATGTGCCGGCTCCATCCCCCGATTCCCCTCCCTCGAAGGCACCAGTCAGCTCTGGGTTTTTGTCCCGATTCATAGCGCAGCAAATGCCCTTCTACGGTGTCACTGGGGCGCTCTCCACATGTGTGAACTAGAGTCCTCCCAGTCGGAGTGCAGGGACAAGTTTTATGCTTGGGTGCTTAAGCGTTTCAATTTCTAAAACAACGGCCGGCCGGACTTCACTGTCTCGCACACTCGTGGCCGTCCTCCCAACCACGAGCGACTTGTGAGCGGCCGTTCCGCCCATGCCGCCCAGCGTCGTCGCCATTGAGCCTTCGAGTTTTGCCCACCTCAGCTACGACCAGACTCACAGAAGAGCCTGGTGGCCGAAACAGCCTCCCGGGCTTGGCATGGCGGCGGCGCTGCGCCCGCGCTTGTTTGTTCTCCCCACACCTCATTCCACAGGGGATTTGACGCGGCTGTGCTGATCCTCCCGGGTCCTCCTCTGACGAGCCCTTTCATCTGCCTCCGCATCTGAGCCTCAGTCCCTGACTTCACACGCTGCCCCGCCCGGGAAGCAGGGCCCGGGGGCCCTGGAAGCGGGTCCTCGTCAGGGCGGGAAACACACACAGAGCCCAGGGCACCGGGCCGGGTCCGTGCCAGCCTCTGGTGACCCATTCGACTCTCACTATGACCCTGTTATTTCACAGAGGAGCCCACCGAGTCACAGAGATGAGTCACCTGCCCTCGGCCGCGGAGCCAACAAGATGCCATGTCAGCGCTCGCACCCACGTGGCCTGGCCCCGAGCCCCTACTGGAGATGGGCGTGGCCTACAGGACACTGCCACACTTGCCCCGTCTGTCCTGAACTTGAACATGGCCCCTGTCACTGTCACCTGGGGGAAAATGCACACACAGGCACACACATACAAACACATGCACACACAGGGGAGTAAGTGTGAAAAAAATGTGTGTATGCATATGTGGAGGAAAAAATAATAAACTGCGCTGTAAGTCAGTATTTCCCAAACCAAATCATCCCTCCCCAAGGTATGCGTGTTCCAGAAAATGTTATGCCTTGCTTTACATGAAATATTCCATGGGTAGTTAACCTTGGCAAATGCGTCTTCCTGCAACCCCGCGTTGGTGCTTCACAGCAGCTCGACGGCGCTGCATGTCCTGCTGCAGAAGTGCCGCTCGAGGCCCCTCCAGTCAGCGCCCCCCAAGCACAGCGGCTTTGGGGCTTTCGGCGAGTGTTGTGCGTGCCATGCCCTGCTCAGAACCGACCCAGCTCCGCCCCGCTGGAGCCCTGTGTGATGGCAGAAACAGAGGTCCATCAGGCCACCACGGGCAGTAAAGTGACAGCTGTGATACGCGTTAGGAGATCAGGAGAGTGGGGTGTGACGAAGCCTACACGGCCAGAGATGACCTCGTCCGGGAAGGCGCAGAATGATCCCCAGCTGGGGAGGGGAGCACAGAGGAGCAGGCTGCGTCGAGGGGCAGGTTGAAGGGGCATTGACCACCCAAACCCCGAGACGCTCGAGGAGCAGAGAGGCCACGTGAGCTCAGGCAGCGGGAGGGAGAGAGCAACGTGGCTGAGTGCAGAGCCCACAGAGAGCAGGGGCAACGAAGCAAAGACAGAAGCCACCGGGAAGCAGATGGGGCAGAGAACGCCCCAGTGGCTCTGACCTGCCCATGTCAGCCATCTGGGGCATTATCACAGCAAAGCCCACGGCCCACCCCACATCCACCAAAACATAGCCGTGGCCAGCCCAGGCAGGCTCGTGGCTTCCTGCAGCCTTAGGGGACAGACACATGCACATGCACGATCAGCCTGGCCACACGCAGGTTAGTTTCATATACGGCGTTTACCATTCCCTGAAATTATGTGGCGGGTTTTTGTTTTGTTTCGGGGTTTGTGTGTGTGTGTATGTTGATATATTTTTTTTTTGTCTGCTCAATGCTTGTTTTGTTTTGGAGGGTTGGTTTTTTGTTTGTTTTGTTTTGCCTGCTTAATGACTGTCTCCTCGCTAGAGCAGAGACTCCACGATGCCAGGGACCCTGCCCACCTGGTGGCCCTCATCTCCAGCATCTCACACAAAGTAGATGCTCAACAAACCTCGTTCAGCATGAATGAACCCTGGAGGGGTACTGGTGGCAGTGGCATTTTCTGAGACAGAGAACAGGAGAAGAACACCAGGCTAAGGGAAGAAACGGTGACTCTTTTTGCTTTTTGATACATTGAGATTCCTTTGAGATGCCCTCAGGGGATATCAGTAGGCAGGTCTGGACAGGGACTGAAGCTCTGAGGACAGTTCCAGGACAGGTGTACAAAGTTGCAGTCTCCTGGGCAAAGGTAACACTTAGAGCCGAGGGTGTGACCAGGTTTGCATAGGGACCGTGTAGAGCAGGAAGTGGGGCAGCCTTAGATAGGATTTTGAGGAACACAAACATTTCACGTCCAAAAAGAGGAGGTACACATGCAAAGAAAACAGCAGAGGCCTCTAGGGTGGCAGGAGGAAGATGGGGACAGAGGGGCATTCTGGGGAGGATGGTGGCGACCAGAGGCCCAGGTGTTCAGCAGGCTGAAGTGGGGGCTGAAATATCTACGGAACAGGACGTAGTGATGTCAAGGTCATTGGTGACTTGGGCAAGTGCTGTTGGATTAACAGAGGTCCTCAAACTTTTTAAACAGGGGGCCAGTTCACCGTCCCTCAGACCGTTGGAGAGTGCGGAGCACATTCCACACATGCGCACTGTGGGCCCGGGACGAGTCGGCTGCTAAGCAGGACAGGCAGCGGCAGCAAAAACACCAGGCAGGCCAGATAAATGTCCTCGGTGGGCCGCATGTGGCCCTCGGGCCGTAGTTTAAGGACTTCTGGATTAGAATAATGGAAGTGTATGAAGAAAATGTGGCATATACACAACAGAATGTTATTCAGCCGGGAAGAATGAAACCCTGCCATTTGCAGCAACAGGGATGGAACTGAAGGCCATTATGTTAAGTGAAATAAGCCAGGCACAGAAAGACATGCACCGCGTGCTCTCACTCACACGTGGGAAGCTAAAAACATGGATCTTGGGGAGACGGAGAGTGGAGTGGGGTTACCAGAGGCCAGGAGGGAAGGGGGGCAGGGGAAGTTGAAGGCAAAAATGAGTTTAAATGAATTTATTGCCACTAAACCGTATACTTAAGATGGTAAATTTTATATATATAAAATATATTTTTTATTTATAGATATAAAATATGTATTTTAAAATATATTTTATATGTATTATATATAAATCTCAATAATTTTTTCAATTTATGATTCTGATAAGTTATTTGAGTTTTCCTTGATGCTAGAGTGTGAGTGACTCAGTTTTCTACATCCTAAGTGGAAGCCAGAGGAGCTTATCACGTTCAAAACTATGAAAGGATCTGGTTAAGAAGATATAAGAAAGAAAGACCGAGGGTCCCGCAAAGGTGAGGGGAGGTGAAAAGTGAAGCCAGGAGGCGGGACGGGCTCAGACTGAGGACGGACGATTCTCCACTGCAGCGGGGAGGGTCACCGGTGTGCATGTGGGCAGGTGGAGATTTTCATCTTTGTTGGTCAAGTTTTGCAGAGATAATCATATAACCAGGTACAAAATCGCAGTGGCTTGTGCCAGTGACACTGATTTCTCAGTTCCAGGTCTGCTCCCGAGTCCGGTCCACGCCGAGGGAGCGCCAGACACTTGAGTGTGCTCTTCTCGCGGCAGACTGCAAGAGGAAAAAGTCAGAGCGAGAACTCACAATGACTCTCAAAGCGCCCTCTTGGAACTGTGCTCTGTCAACTCGGAGACACTCCTTTGGCCAAAGCAGGTCACATGATCAGGTCCAGAGTTACTGGACAGGGAAGTGTGTCCCATCAGAGGGACAGTGGAGCAGAGCGTGAGTATTTGTGGGACAATAATGAATCTATTCATACCAGGACATCTCTGGGAGCACACGTGGAGGAACTTCTTATAATATGTTCTCTACTTATTCTGTGAAGTAGGAGACAAATCCAACTCCTGCACATGAGGGAAGGGGGAAGTCAAGTTTTGAGAGTAGGAAAGATTTGAAATAGTGTGGAAATAGTTGTATACCGTGACCCGTGAGCTTAAGGAATGTAGATTCACTCTCTAGCAAACTCTCTGTCGACAGGCAGACTAACTAACCAAGCGAGTGAGTATATTCCTGGCCACTGTACAGGTCTGGCTCCAACTTGGTCTCATATTGATGGTGAATCCCTTCCCTGGGCTTGGCCGCTCCAGAGAAACATCATCGTATCTTCCCAGGAGAGCGGTGGAGCAGGAGGTGAGAACACACTTTCATCACAGTTCTCCTGCTTGGTTGTGGGAGTGTGAAGGCCCAGTGACATTGTGCTTTCACAACTAGCTGTTGGAGCAGGAGACTCCTACCCCAGCCAGTCACTGGGGTAATTTCTTCCTGTGTTCCTTCCACCAGAGAGAAACGTGGCCAGGGTTATGCTCAGGATAAGTGGCAGCTGGAAAGTCCAGGCGGCTGAGGACTGTCCAGAGTTGCTTCTGACCTGCCCCAATTTGGGTTTTACTAGAACATTCCAAAGGACATTTCAGAATATGTTCTTTATAGTCAAATGCACTGTGGTATTTGCTCCATCTGCCTCTGTTAAAGTTTCAGGTCTCATGGCATCCAAGAGAAATTCAACGCCAGTGTTCAATTCATTTCACTTAAACCATCCAAATGCCAGTTTCTGGGCTGCACAGAGGTCTCTTCAATCCCTCCCCCTGACCCAGGAAGTATTCCATGCCAACTCCAAGGAGAATTCCACCCCTGGTCCAAGTTGCAAAAGATGGGTTTAGCCCTGGCACATACACCCTCTCATTTGGGCCCCTGGGCCTCTTCCTGAGGCATCTCCCTGCAAGTAGCCGGCCCCGGGAGCCTGTGTGCAACAAGGTGGCAGGTCCTGGGGTTACAACACCCACGGGGCTGGTGGGTCTCACCGCCAGACACAGCTGCAGAAAGGCCCATTGTGCACGTGTGTTCACACGGCAGAGGGTCTTGTGTTCAAGATACACTTCAAGGCCTGGGGCACCGGTGTTATGTTGCTCTGGGGCTGCCTGGCCGCTGCGTTTGCAGGCTGTGGCCGGCACTCTCTGCCTTTCACCAGGACCCTGCTGGAGACTAAACAGAGTCTCAGGAGGCTGTTCATTCCGCCTGAGAAGTAACAATCAGGCAGCCAGCACGAACAATGGGCACTTGGGAAAACCCTGCTGCAAGAGGCAAGAAACAAACAGGACTTAGTAGTAAAGCTCAAGGTGAGGGGGGGGAAGAGGAGGAACTAGGACAGCGATTGTTCAGTCACAAGAGCACTTGGTCAAGGGGGACGTCAGAAAGTGATTTCACGTGCTGTGTTCATGGGGGGGACCCGCCCGCCAGTGCGTTTACAGCCCCCTGTACGACACTTGCTGAATCTCAGGGTTTGTTTTGTTTCCCGGCTAAGTTTTATACATGCTTTCTTAGGTGGGATACGTGGAAGTGGTTCACTGGCTGGGGGGACGGTGCCCTCGAGCTTGAAGGCTGTGAGACCCTGGAGAGATTACTCATTCTGTTCTCCCCAAACCTCAGACTGAGCAGTGCTGTGGCCACGCCACACCTAGACATCACACCAACGCTTATGCACCAGGTATTTTCTTCGTCTTTCAAAAAAGATGATATTTTGAAAAATGTCAAACCTACAGAAAAGCTGCCATACCCCTAGTATAAATGAACCGCTAGTATCATTTTTCCTAAAAATAAGCATAAAAATTAATGCTATAAAAAAGAGTTGGCTGCAGTTGCCTTCTGTGTCTTTGAGCTGAGGCTTCTCTCTGCTAAAAAGGAGAAGTTGTCATGGTCAAGAGTTGTTAGTGGTCCATGAGCTCCCCGCAAACACGCCTTCTTGCCTTAATAACTGACCCCTGTCCCTGGGCACTTTGTAGCACCAATGGGGTAAAGTGGGGACTCTGCCCTGCAACACCCCAAAGACACCCCTTACACCCACTCCCCTCACTGAATGGCAAGGCCCGATCCATGAAGTGACGGGACGGGAGCTATTCCACCGGCTGCCCCAAAAGTGATTTGTAATGAGGGGTTTATGCCAAACTTTTTGCATTTTGTCTTAAGTTCTATCAACCTCAAACTCCCTTTTTCTTTCAAATGGAGCAGTCCTGAGGACTAAATCATCCAATCCACCTCTTACTACACAACGTAAGTGCAGGCAAACCCACTGAACTTTGGGAGCCCTTGCTGGCTTCAATTGGCATAAAAACTGGACTGGGTTTCAGTTTTTTTTTTTTTTTTTTTTTTTTGAGACAGAGTCTCGCTTAATTGCCCAGGCTAGAGTGAGTGCCGTGGCGTCAGCCTTGCTCACAGCAACCTCAAACTCCTGGGCTCAAGCAATCCTCCTGCCTCAGCCTCCCGAGTAGCTGGGACTACAGGCATGCGCCACCATGCCCGGCTAATTTTTTCTATATATATCAGATGGCCAATTAATTTCTTTCTATTTTTATAGTAGAGACGGGGTCTCGCTCTTGCTCAGGGTGGTTTCGAACTCCTGACCTCGAGCGATCCGCCCGCCTCAGCCTCCCAAAGTGCTGGGATTACAGGCGTGAGCCACCGCGCCCGGCTTGGGTTTCAGTTTTTATCAAGCCTGTTTGACACCTTCTCAGCCTAACCTAGACCTTGTCCATCTTCGGTGGCTTGGTGTTCATAAAATAAGGTCGAGCCCTCAGCCTGGAAAGGAGGCAGCTGCTGCTGTTCGTTCTAAGGTCGCGGCGGCAGAGGCCATCCCAGAAGTGTCCGCAGTCACTGTTGGTGGAGTCGGGACTCACAGCCCAGTGTCCCTAACTCACAGGGCTTGCACACACAGGCAGGGGCAGGCAGGGCTGAGACCCACTCAGGGGCAGAGGGGGCCCGGAAGGAAGAGGGGAGCCTGGCATGCAGCCCGTATTTGTTTGGGACTTGGTTCTTGTTTTTGCTTGTTCTTGGTGCACCCCGCTTCCCTGCACACAAGGCTCTGTGAGGGTGGTGGTCTCCCCCAGGGAAGCTTAGAGAGCACTCCCAGTGCATCAGGTCCCCTGGCAAAACCCGGCTGGGCAGAGCCACAGGCCCAGGTGGTGGCGCCAGATGTGCCTCTGCGGCCTATTCCAGAGCTTCACGTGTCCCCTGGGCTTCAGCCTAGTGCCACTTTATTCTAACAGGCAGAACAGACTGCTCGGCCTCTGCCAGCCGGTCCCGCCTCCCCCAGAATGGCTGGTCTCTCGGTCACTTTGCATGGACCATGGTGGAGGCAAGGGGTGTGTGAACTCAGATCTACAGATACAGCTAGCACCACCCCCACCCTTCCTCTGGGGCGCGAACATGGCACATGGAGAATGCAATGCCATGCTAGGAGCAGGCGCAGGAGCTTTCAGGTCAGACAGACTTGAACTCAAGCTCCACCCTGCCAGTTACTAGCTTGTATGACCTTGAACAAATTACCTCTCCTCTCTGAGCCTTTGGATATTACAGGAGCAGCTACAAAGGTTTCTTGGAAAGATTAAATGGGATGACATGCGTAAAAAGCTTGGGAGAATAACTAACACATAGTGAGCTCACAGCCAATGGCAACTGCTATGAAAGCTCTCAAAACCATGGGGGAGACACTTGTACCAAAAAGAAACTGTTACACTTTAGTTATACATTATATATACTTAGAGTTACATGACTATGTTCAGATATACATTGTATCACTGAAACCCCAGCTATCCTAGGATCTAGGAAGTAGCATATATATATATATATATATATATACACACACATATACATACATACATATACATACACACATTGTATACATCTTTCAGATATACATTGTATATACTTAGCCATTGAATGAATGTGTTCAGATATACATTGTTTCAGTGAAACCCCCAGCTATCCTGTTATCTAGGAAGTAGTTTTCATACATAAACTGTACACTGTATCCATATGTTCACATATACATTGTATCACTCGACACCTCCCCTTGTCCTGGTATCCTGTGGGGAAGTTCATTTTCATACCCATTCATAGATAAGGAAATGGAGGCTCAGAAAGCTTAAGCAATTTCCCCAAAGGGAAATACTGTAATTCAAATATAGATATATCTTCAAAAGCATCACTTCTCTGGCTGGGCTGTAATCTTAGCATTCTGGGAGTCCATGGTGGGAAGATCTCTTGAGGTCAGGAGTTCGAGACCAGCATGAGCAAGAGCGAAACCCTGTCTCTACTAAAAATAGAAAGAAATTAATTGGCCAACTAAAAATATATAGAAAAAAATTATCCGGGTGTGGTGGTGCATGCCTATAGTCCCAGCTACTCGGGAGGCTGAGGCAGGAGGATCGCTTGAGCCCAGGAGTTTGAGGTTGCTGTGAGCTAGGCTGATGCCACGGCACTCTAGCCCAGGCAACAGAGTGAAACTCTGTCTCAAAAAAAATAATAAATAAGCCATACCTCTCCCACTTCTCTCCACTGTTGCTGTCACTGTCCCCCAGACACCCTGCCCCACCCCCACCTCAGGAGAAGTGGGGCAACACCTAGAAAACAGCCCCCAGCCAACAACAGCCCTCGGCGAAAGGCGCTGGGAAATCACCAGTGGTTATTAACTTTTGAAGGGGTCCTGGGGCCTTTTCAAACTCTTCTGAAAGCTACAGACTCTCTCAGCCCAGAAACATTCAGTCAAAGTTGCCTTCAATTTTGCAGAAGGCCATCCACATGCCCCTGGGGTCCTCCAAGTCATGACATTCCATCTCATTCCTTATAAAACAAACAAACAAAACTCTATTAGACTGAAATCTCAGGGTGACTCATTCATTCATTCAACAAATCTTGAGGAGGGAAAAAAATGCTTCTGAAGGAGACTTTGTGAACTCCGGAGGACTGGCAGCGCTGTTTCTCTCTGGGTTAGAAAACAAAGACGAAAGGAAAGTGGGCTGAGAGGGCACGTTGGTAAATGCGGTGGTTACAACCCGTGCCAATATTCCAACAACTGGGATAATGACTAATTTGAAAAGGAATTAAAATTTAGGCATGAAAACGGAAAGCCTTACAAACAAGACCTTTGCTGACAAAGTAGAATGTAAGCAAGCCAATGTTTCATTTTATTTGCACTAATGGAAGGGAACAGGGTCTGGCAACCCCCACATCATTTAAGAACCATCTTTGGCCTTGGGACTCTACTCAAATGAAAATAATGAAGCCAGTGTACTGGCAAATAGGGTGTTTTTTTTTTCCTTTTCCTTCTGTTTCTCTCTTGTTTTTTAGCATAACACAAATTAAACAAATCCACAAGGCATTAAAACCTTCTTCCTGTTTCCGTAAGTCAGATTCCAAGCAGGGTCTGGGTGCCCTTCACAAGTGGCCTTTGGAAGTCACTTCCCATGTACCAGTTGTGTTTCCCCTTCTAATAAAGAAAGATTCTCTCCCTCCGTGGCATTCTCAGAATGTTTACAATCATGCTTCCCATGGCACTTAGCGCAGAATTCAAAGGCCTTATCATGGGCTGCCAGGCGTGACCTAATCTCTCCCAGTGAGGCTACTTGAAACATAACCCGAGACTCAAATGCGAGCCACACATGTTATTTGTTTTCTAAATCCACCAAAATATTTTCTCCAAAATATTACTTACAAACAAATTGGTGGTGTGTTTTATGCTTCCTGTTTTGTCCTTTTTTGTTTTAAAATTTATTTTTAAAAATAACATACAATCGTATGCCTCTTTTTGCTTGTTGTTGATTTGTTTGTTTGTTTTGGAGTTCTGCTTTAACCCCTACGTAGACTCATATAAGCAACATCACAATCAGAATGCAGAGTGGTTTCCTCACCCAGAAAAATCCTTCCTCATCCTAAAGCCTTGGAGTCGTGCCTCACGCCCAGCCACCACTAACACATTCTCCGTCTCGAGATTGTTGCCTTTCCCAGAATATCACGTAAGATGGAACAATGTAGGATGTGATCTTTAGACGTTGCTTTCTTCCAAACAAACCAGCGGGTTTGAAATGCATCCATGTTGCTGTGTGCATCAATAGCTCATTCCTTTTTATTGGCAAGCAGCATTCCATCATGCATACAAATGCACTCACTTGTTCACCCACTTACCTGCTGAAGAACACGTGATTGTTTCCACTTTTTGGTGATCATGAACATGCAGCTGTAGACACTCCTGTACATGCTTTTGAGTTCTCTCCTGAGTCGACAGCTAGGAGTAGATGGCTGGGTCACATGGTAAATGTATGATTAACTTTATAAGGTACTGTCTTAACTATTGATACTTTCTAAGATAGCTGCACCACTTAATATTCCCATCAACAATGTAAGAGAGTCCCAGGGGCCCCATGTCCTTGCCAGCATTTGATGTTCTGTTTATTTTTTAATCATACCATTCTAATTAATATATGGTAGTATCTCACTTTAATTTTAATTTGCACTTCCCTAGTGACTAGTGATGTTCTGCATATTTTTGTATGCTTATTTGTCATCCATATCCTTTTCGGTAAAGGGTCTACTCAAAATTTTTACCCATTTTTTTAGATATAATTCATATACCAAAATTCACCCTTTTCAAGTATACAATTCAGTAGTTTTATTATATTCACAGTTACACAAAGCTCACCACTACCTAATTCTAGAACATTTCTATCACTCCATAAAGGAAACTCCAAGCCTGTTGGCAGTCACGCCCTCATTCCCCGATACCCGCCGGCCCCCAGACCCTGGCAACCACTGATCTACTCTGTCTCTAGGGAGTCAGATGTTTCATACAAGGAGGATCACAGGCCTTAGTGTTTGGCTCCTTCCACAGAGCATAATTTTTTCAAGGTTCATCCATGTTGTAGCATGTGTTAGTACTCCACTCACTGTTATTTCTGAAGAACGTTCAAAGGGAAACATGGATATACTGTATTTTGCTTATCCATTGACCAACTGATGGGTTTTCAGTTATTACCACTGTTTACATATTACAAATATTGCTCCTAAGAACACTTGTGTACAAGTTTCCATGTGGACTTACGTTTTCAATTGTCCTGGGTTTACACCTAGGAGCAGAATTGCTGGGCCACGGGGGTGCTCTATGTTTATTGAGGGATGGTGCAGTCTTTTATGTAGGAGAGTTTCATCTTCTCAGTATCTTTACTAACACTTGCTTTTGTCTGGCCATTTCATTAGAGCCATCCTAGTGGATATAAAATGATATCTTCTTGTTTTGAGTTGCTTTTTCCTAATGATTAATGATCTTGAGCATCTTTTCATACGTTTATTGGCCATCTGTATATCAGACTTGGAAATGTCAAGTCTTTTGCCCATATTTTAATTAAGTTGTTTTTCTTTATATTTTCTTTGTATTTGTTCATATAGTTAGTTGCCAGATATATCTTTATATATTCTGTACAATAGACCCTTATCATATATATGTATCAGAAATATTTTCTCCCATTCTGTGGATTCTCTTTCAACTCACTTGATCATGTCCTTTGAAGGATAATTTTTTTAAAAAAATTGATTAAGAGCTGGGCGCGGTGGCTCATGCCTGTAATCCTAGCACTCTGGGAGGCTGAGGCGGGCGGATTGCTTGAGGTCAGGAGTTCGAAACCAGCCTGAGCAAGAGTGAGACCCCGTCTCTACTATAAATAGAAAGAAATTAATTGGCCAACTAATATATATATAAAATTAGCTGGGCATGGTGGCGCATGCCTGTAGTCCCAGCTACTCGGGAGGCTGAGGCAGAAGGATCGCTGGAGCCCAGGAGATTGAGGTTGCTGTGAGCTAGGCTGACGCCATGGCACTCACTCTAGCCTGGGCAACAAGCGAGACTCTGTCTCAAAAAAAAAAAAAAAAATTAAGAAAAATTTATCAATTTCAGGAGGGTATGCTTATCCTTTTTGTGCCATATTTTAAAATCTGTTACCTAATTCAAGGATGCAAAGATTTTTCACCTATTTTTTGTCTAGAATGTTTATGGTTTTAGCTCTGGTATTTAGGTCTTCAACCCATTTGAGTTAACTTTTGTTTGTGGTATAAGGTAGGGGCCCAACTTTGTTCTTTGGCTTGTAGGCATCTTATTGGCTTAGCACCATTTGTTGAAAAGACCATTCTTTCCTCCTTTTCAAAAATCAACTGCCCATAAGTGTATTTCCCTCAATGGAATTGATTAAATGCATTTGGTCTGTTCCACTGATCTATGCATCCTCCCGTTCGCCACTACCATACAGTCTTGATTCCTGTAGCTTCGCAGTAAATTTTGAAATCAGCAAGTGTGCATCTTCCAACTTTGATCTTCTGTTTCAAGATTGTTCTGGCTATTCTGGGTGACTTGCATTTCCATATGAATTTTAGAATAACCTTATCAATTTCTGCAAAACAGCCAGCTGGGATTTTGAGAGTAGTTACATTTAGTCTGTAGGCCAGTGTGAGGAATATCACTATCATATTAAATCTTCCAACACAAGGAAATGCCAAGTCCTCTCTGGGTCACTCCTCCCCACATTAGCAGCCGTTCCTTGATTCTCTTTCTTCTTATCTGTTTCCTTCTTAGCTTCATTAAAAATTGTCACACTTTAGCTATTTGCACCATTGATATAACACCTTTATTCTCCTGAAGGCAGAGACTATGTCATCCTCATTCATCATTCAACTGCCTGATTAACAGTATATAAAACATCGGGCAGGAGCTCAGTAAACACTGAGTGCATGAACACACACTTTCCTCTTTTTGCTTGGCTTTTGCTGCCCTGCTTTGAGCACTTGCTTTGTGCTGGGCAGTGGCTAAAGACTTTGTGTGCACTGCACCTCATTAAGCTCTCTTGGCAATTTTCTAAGAGAGCTGTTACTATTCCCACTCCACAATCCAGGAAAGGGGCATCAAAGAAATGAGGTCACTTGTCCACTGACACTTAGCTAATAAGAGATAAGAGTCAGAATTTAAACTTAAGTGGTTTTTTTGTGTGTGTTTTTTAAAGAATAAATAAAATATTATTTTTTATTTCAGAATATTACAGGAGTACTCATGTTTTGGTTACATGGATTGCTTTTGTACTGCTCGAGTCAAAGTTATAAGTGTGCTCATCACCCAGATAGTCTACATTGTACCTGTTAGGTGTGATTTCACCCTTCCCTCCTACCCTGTCCCACCTCCTTGATTTCCATTGAGTTTTACTTCCATCTGTGCACAAGAGTGCTGTTCGGTTAGTTCCAACTTAATAGTGAGTACATGTGGTGTTTGTTTTTCCATTCTTGTGAGACCTCCCTAAGGAGAATGATCTCCAGTTCCATCCAGATTGTTACAAAAGGAATTAATTCATTGTTTTTATGGCTGAATAGAACTCCATGGTATACATATACCGCATTTTATTAATCTATTCATGAATTGATGGGCACTTGGGTTGATTCCACATCTTTGTGATTGTGAATTATACTGAAATAAACATTCGAGTGCAAGTGGTTTTCTTTGTTTTTGTTTTTTGGTTTTCTTTTTTATAAAATGACTTTTTTTCCTTTGGGTAAATACCCAGTAGTGGGATCGCTGGTGGGTCTACTTTTAGTTCTTTGGGAATCTCCATACTATTTTCCATAGAGTAAACCCAGGTTTGAAAGCATTCTTCCCCAAGACCTCCTCTCGGTCATTCTGCATATTACATTTCCTGACTGCTTCCCCAAGAAGATCCAGGTCTGTGGGCAGCCTTTTGGCTGCTCCAAGTCCATCCTGGCAGCGAGTGCAGATCTGAGAGTGTGGGGTCCTGATGGATGCTCAGGTCCCAGCCAGAGACCATCCGGTGGGAAACATGGAGGCTGGAGTGTGGAGCAGGTGCCTAAGGGCTTCAGGGAGCTTTTCTCTCTTTGCTGCCCCTTTGACCCCTTAGTTTAACTTACAGTTGAGGAAACTGAGGCCCAAGGAGGCTAGATAACATACAATAGGTCACACGGCCAGTAAATGGCAGAGCTTGGGCTGGAGCCCAGGTCTGGTCTGACTTCTCTCTCCTCTCCCCACAATCTGGCACAGACAGGTGTGCTTGGTCGTGATGCATCATTTGGAAATAGAGAAACAACTGCTCTCAGAACATCCTCAGAGGATTTATTGGCTGCTGGTCTGGAATATGCCTCTTGCAAATATATTTTTAAAGTTTTGTGCAAGATTGGAATATAAAACACCCATAGATAAATATCTCCCTCAGTCTCCAATGCCACGTTCACCCTGATTTATGGAAGCATTTCCTTGCAATGGGATATGTTGGAAAGTTTGAACCTGGCTCAAGAAAAAGTGGAGTATGTTAATTTCAAGGCAAATTAATTAAAATGCAATCCAAGCTCTTTGGAAATAACTCAGAAATAGTCTTCAAGGCTTGGTGTCTGTCCAGACAGAAACAGGCCCTCCTGCCTCTGGCTAGCATGGAGACAGCCTCGTTTTGTCCTGTTTTCATCTCAGACATTAGATTTCATCTTTCAAGGAGCTCAGCTTTGGGTATCACCTAGCATTTTTGCCATCAGTATTCCAGTCTTCTCACATTTTCCATAAATATTAAATATAGAGACAACTAAGCCAGGTAGCATTTTAATCAGGGTCCCAGTAAGAATCAGGTGGGAGACATCCAAAGAAGGTAATCTGAGGAAAGTTCAACAAAAGTGCTTTCAAAGGTGTAGGCAGAATTTAAGGAAACCAGTGAGGGATATTGCAGAAGCCCCAGGTAATAAGAGCAAGGGTGCTATTAACACCACCTGTGGGTCTACAGGTGGTGGGGAGGGGGCAGGTATCAGCACCCAGAGGAGGTAGCCAGAGTGTGGGCCATCTCACAGAGCTGTGCCTCAGGTACAAGTGCTTGGCAGGAAGGAAGCTGAGGAAACACACACCCTGGTCTCTTTCCTCCCACTCTCTGATCCTCTGCCACACTTGCCCCTGACTAAACCCAGCAGAAGCAGAAGAGTGGGGAAGCCCCTGGTGCAGCCCTGACAGATGAGCCTCCTGGGGCACCGGACAGAGTAGGGAAGTTGGAGACTAGATCCAAGGGCACATGGAAGACGTCCGACACAGGTGGTCTTATCTTTGTCTCTTTCCAGATGTGTCTCTTAACACAGGACTCAACCTCTCTGTGCCTCAGTCTTCTCTTCCAGAAAGCGTAGACCATAATAGTCCTGGCACTGGTACCCTTGTTGTGGGGATGCTCAGAGTGATCCCTTAGCCACTATGGGGGCTGCCAGTGTCACTCCTGGTCACTCACAGGACTCCACAGGTTGGAAGCTGACAAGGCCCAGCTATTAAGATAGAGCTCAAGTCTATCCCCCTGCACACCTAAAAATGCCCTGAGATCCCCAAACCAAACCCCATACACCACGAGGACAACAGAAATAACAATGACATCAATAATATAACCACCTAAGATTACTGCAAGGATCGAACGAGCTGATGATACACATTAAGTACTTAGAATAGTGCGTGAACCAAGGTAAATGTGGTGGACTGAGAAAGGCGGCCCCAAGTTTTCACAGACTCAGAAATGAGAGGTTTCACCCTCTCCTATGAACAGGTAAATTCGATTTCACCATCCTTTCCATGTGGGCTGGTCTGTGATTGCTTTGGCCAACAGGAATGAGTGGTATAACAGTTCTGAATCCAGGCCTCAGAAGGTCTTGCTCCCTCTCTCTAGAATTCTGCACCCACAAGTGGGAGAGCCCAGCTATCCTGTGGGGTGGATGAGAGACCACACAAAGCAGAGGTGAGACGTCCATGCCAACATCTCCCCCACCCAGACCAGCTTGCCCCATGCCAACACAAAAGACAACCATACACACCTGACTGAGCCTACCAGAAGAACCACCCCGCTGAATCCAGCCCAAATTGCTGTGGAATTATGACTTTGAAAAATGGTGTTGTTTTAAACTGCTATGTTTCTGGGCTATTTGTCATGTAATATAAGCTAACTGATAGGGGAAATAGTCAACAATTAGTGGAATTTGTTATTGTTACTATTATTTTGTTAGTAGTAGTATTAATCAGGCTGGTTGGACCATGAGTCATCCATTCCCCCATGAATATTTGTACAGCTCTTCAGAGCCATAAATTTCCATGTATTATCTCATTCAATCTTCACAACAACCCTCCTAGGTGGTGCCATGATTCCCATTTTACAGGAATCTGGGCTTCAGCAAGGGGACTTGGTCCTCACCCAAGAGGTAGAAGAATTGGAACTGTGGCCAATGTCTAATGTTTTTTCTGCTGTCATCTATGGGTCCCTTGGGATGGTTGTTTTACATAGCCTGGATTTTTTCTAAAATGTGACATTATCTGAATACTTTACATTTGATTTTATAACTTTGTTCTTATAGGATGGGTAAAAAATTCTGTATAATTTTCCTTCTACCCTCTGTTCAAATATCCACACCAAACCCTGTACCAGCCTGCGCTCTTTCAGTTGCATGTCCAAGGCTACTCCAGCTTCAAGAGCAGGAGAAGCCAAAAGCTCCAACGGTGTCACCAAAACTCATCCCTCTCTTTCTCCACCTGCGCGCCTCGATGTGGGAGGCGCCTGCAATGGGTCCAGCCTGCTGCACTGGTGACCTGCTCTGTGTGGTGGCCCTGGGGGCATGTGCCCATCCCTATCTAACCCTCTGCTCAGGGGTACGGACAGTGGTTATTAATATTAATAGGTCTTCGGGAAAGTGCTCAACCCTGGGTCTGGGAGGAGAACAGCCAGCCCAGCCCAGCTGCCAGGAAGGAAACTGGGGAAGAGGGTCTCCCCTGAGGAAATCATGATGTCATGGCCCAGATAAGGGTGGGGGGGCTGTAGGGCCCAAACGCAGAGGGTGGATTTGACCTGTGTACCTGCCCAGTCCAAGGAGGGCCCCAAAACTCCCAGGAGAGTAGCAAGGCTTTGCACTCCAAGCACATCTAACCCTGGAGCCTTCTAGAAGGTTAGAAGACTTCACACACCAAAAGATCTGGCTTCTAAATTTACATATGTAAATCATGATATATTTTGGCACCTTCCTACCACACCCTCCTAAAATGGCTATGACCCTCCTAAAACCATCAGTAAGCCACATAACTTCCTAGTTCAGTTTCCCCATCCATAAATCAAGGTCTTTAATACTTATGCTTGAGAGAGATTGCAGATATAAAATGTCCTAGGCAAATGACTTGGCTAAATTTTTCACTTTCATTACTGCTTCGTTTTATGTAACACTTCACAAAGAGTTTATTTGCTTATATGACTAACTAGAACGCCCACTCGTGCCTGACCTGTCTGGGGACGGCATCCACACGCCGGCTCCCCCTCAATAACTTCCTGCCTCTGGGAGTCGGTGTTTCTTGGAAACACAGTTTGATCGCTGGAAGGACTCACAAGCAGGTGGCCTTGGTTCACTTCTACAGACAGAAAGTCGTTCCAGGATCAAACAGAAAATTGTCAAGTCAAATGTCAGCCTCATGCTTAGGGACAAAACTCCAAGGTAAAGGATTAATTTGCTCATAACAAATCAGATCAGTGTAGCGTATGATTTGAAAAGGTTCCCAAATCAGATAACAATGAAAGAGTCCACCCTTTCTTGAAGTGAAGATCTAGTAGTGATAGCAATGGCACTAATGACAGCAGTTCACACAGTTTGGACATCACTCTGCAGCAGGTGCTGCCCAGAGCCCTTCGTGTTCCAAATCTGACCCTTCGGCGACACTATGAGGCAGATGTTATTATATTAAAGGTGAGGAAACTGGGACCCAAAGGTAGCTGAGTGGGAACGGAACAGATGGGGAGAGAAACAAAGACAATAGTAAGTAGAGGGAGAGAAAAGAAAGAAAACACATCATCTCTAGGGTTTCTACAAAGTTTCTTCCCATGTTTTCTTCTTTCCCTTTTAAAGAGGACATAGTCACTGAAAAGGAAAAATAATATTTCTGTAGCCGAGGGAACCCTTTCATGTATCTTAGTTCTACGATTAAAGAACTTCGGGGTCTTCTATAGCAACCTTTTCTTCTCCTTAAGAGCTATCACAGTGAACCTGGGAGGGCTTCCGTCTAAAGATTGCCACTGTTCTCACAGGACGGTGGCGGTACCTGACCCTTTTTTCTTTTTTAGCAATGGCATACAAAGAACGCTGGTTTCCCCCTCCCAGCAAATGATCACATTAAAATTCATGCTCTCCTTTCCTCTTTTCACTGTTTATTTTATAAACAGAGACACGGTGTCTAAAAACTCCAGTAGCTCAAAGACACACTTTTCTAGTGAAACCTAACTACTTTCTACTTGTATATCTGAAAATGAAGCAAAGTCTCCCTTCAAAGAATTTTCATCCAAATGGATCTACTTCCCAGTGGAAGTGGCAACCTCACCCAGTTGTCCAAAAGCCATAAACCCACACTTCTCTCCCAAAGCCCTGCATGGGGCAGGCCTCTCTCCGAGGAAGTTGCAACGCTGAGAATCCCTGAGTAAGGTGGTATCTTGGAATAAACTAACTATTCTGTCCTTCGTGAATGCCAAGCAATCCCTCAAATAAAACGTGAAAGCAGTTAGAGATCATAGTTTTAAAAATCAGCAGGTAGGCACACAAAGTGCTAACCAAAAGAAAACAATTAATAAATACAACTTCATCAAAATTGAAAACTTCTGTTCATCAAAATATAAAAAGTATATTTTTATATTTTAAAAGTTTAAACAGTAAGCTTTTCAAAAAGTCTAAAAAGCAAAACAATAAACCACAAATGAGAGCAGATATCTGCAATATGTTTATCTGAGAAAGGACTCATATCCTTCTACAAATCAATAAGAAAAAGACAAAGGGTTTAATTAAAATATAAGCAAAAGCCTTGAAGAGCCAATTCACAAAAGGAGATATAAATGTCCAAAAAGCATATGAAAAAGTGTTAAATATTTTCCACCAGGGAAATGCAAATTCTGAGATCACACTGCCTACCCACTGGAAGAGCGAAAATCCAAGAAAACTGGCCACACCAATTGCGGTGAAGACGTGCAGAAACTGGGACTTTCATTCTCTGTTGGTGCAAAATGGTGCCCTGTTTTGGTTAATGGTCAGTTTTTATAAAACTAAACATATAGCTACCTATGATTCAGCAATTTCACTTGCAGGTATGTACGTAAGAGAGACAAAAACACATGTCCACAGAGATGATTGCCGATTTCTGGAAGCATTACAAATGCCCGTACACATGAAAGTAGGTAAATAAATGGTGGGTGAGACTCACAGATAGGATGTTCAGCAAAATAAGCCAGACACAAGAGAGTGTGTACTGCAGGATCCCACATACATGTGTGATCCCACATACATGTACCATATGATCCCATATACATGTACTGTGTGATCCCACATGCATGTGCTGTGTGATCCCAATTATATGGCATCCAATTACGCTGGTGGAGGTGTCACCAGGGAGGCAGGACCCGGGAAGAGACGGGAGAGGGCTGGGGTGGCGGAGATGTTCTACAATGCAGAGTCTGTCGCTTCTCAGGGAGGTGTTTGCCTGGGTGCATTTGCATATAAAAATCATTGAGCCATACACTGAAACTCATGCGAGCTGTACACAATTCACCATAGATTTTTTGCACTTAAAAGGAAAAGGTCCCTGGAACTGCAGGCCCAACCCTCCCTCCTGGCATTGGACAACAGAGACAAAAGGTGTCCCAAGTCCACCAACAAATGCAGGCACTTTGTGACTCACAGGGACCTCAGGAAGCACACAGCGCATGTGCAAGGATGACTGTTGCTCACTGTTCACACGGCCAGGAAAGGGCAACGTAGAAAAGTGTAAATTGTAGGACCCATTTTTATACTATTTAACTCCAAAATGTAAATGCACATATAGGTCAGATTAGTTGAGTAGGAACGAAAATACAGAAAGACACACACTAGGTTGTTAACACATTTTATTACTTTCCTATTGTTGCCATAGCAAATGACCCCAAACTTGGCAGCTAAAACCAGCAGAAATTTATTCTCTCACAATTCTGGAGGGTAGAAAGCCAACATTCATTTCACTGGGCCCAAACTGAAGTGTCCGCAGGGCCACACTCCCTCTGGAGGCTCCCGGGGAAACCTTCCTTGCTGTTCTCAGGTTTGGGGTCCACTGGCACTCCTTGGCCACGTCACTCCAGTGTCTGCTGCCTCTGTGGCCATGTGGCCTTCCCTTCCCTGTGCTTTTTCCCCTGCTTCCCTCTTATAAGGACATTATGAGGGGACTCAGGGCCCACCTGCTAATCCAGGGTGATGTCAAGATCCAATCGACACAGGCCTGGCCAGCTCCAGAGCAGAGGGGGGTTATGTTAGCTGGCTGTAGCTGATCAGGATCCAATCCAGGACCCCAACGTGGAAGAACAAGAATGTTTTCTAATCGTGTGCATTTCATGCAAAACTATTTCATTGCTTAAAAAACTGAACGTGTTTAAAATAAGATAGTAGAACTTTAAGTGATTTTTTTCCTTGAGGGTTTTTAAGTATGCCATTTATTTCTTTCCTATATGCACACTTTTTTCATAATCATGCATTTTTAATAACACACTTTTTATTTTAGATTCATTTTAGACTTCCAGAAACGTTGCACAGAAAGTCCCTTTGTGGCCTCATCCCATATCCCTGTTGTTACTATCTCATATCACCATGGTACCCTTTGTCACAACTAATATCGTCTTTCTTCATCAGTAAAACAGAGATAATATTGGAGCCAGCTTACAAAATTTTTACAAGGATGTCATGAACTAAAGCACACATGGCACTTTTCAAAATGCTTGGCATATAGTAAGCAGTTACAAATGCTTAATATTATTGTCATCACCATCAGCAAAATTTGGAATACACTTACATTTATTCTACAACAAAAAAGAAAGCAAACTGTTTTTAATGTTTTGTGTATATGCCCACCCTCTTGTTCTTTGAGAGTTTAAAAGAAATTCATCATTGTTTCCACTTGAAACCAAGAATGTTTGGAGAGATAGTTCTTAGGAAATCTGATTGCACCAATAACAGAAAAAAAAAAATGCAGAAACACAGTTGAAAAGATTACATTTCATTTTCTGTTCTTCTACAGAGACCTCACACTGTGAAAGATACAAGATTAGGTTGTATTTGTGGAAGAGCAAATTCACCTCATGTCTCTCCAGAAGACTGATTTATTCCACACATTTACCCCAGACCAGAAAATAACTCTATATTTCATTCAAGCTAAATCTGAGCAGAGCTAAGTTCCGTTTCACTAACTCTCTGCAGCTTGTCTGATGAGCACTTTGTATGTTGGAAGGTCGTTCTCCTTGTCTCGCTGCCTTTGTTTATTGGCATAAGGAGAGACCATAAACCTGCCGAACATTTTTTCTTTTTTATGTCTTTCATGTGTTACTTTCAGATCAAAAATGTGATTTGTCCTTTTAGAAACTGCCTACCTACTGGAAAGAAAAACTTACAACAGCTGACGTCTTTGATGCAGCCCCAAATAAATCGTAGCTGGCCTGCCTGGGGGTGGGCACCCGACGTGTCATTAGAGAAATGGAACACTAGCGTCCCTCTTTTTTTTTTTTTTTCTTTTACAGTTTTGCTGGGAATTACTTAGAGAAGAGGAATGCTGGAGGTGTACGGCGGCCTCGTTACGAACAGAACATGCCCAGGAAGCACAGAGAGGTTAATCGTTAAGGGTTTGGGCTCAGACTCAGGCTCCTGCAGTTCGGAAGTGAGATGGGCTGTGTGACCTTGGACATGTTACTTCCCCTCCCCAAGCCACAGTTTTCCCTCCATAAAGCTGAGGTAGTGCCTGCCTCTCAGAGTTGTCAAGGTGCTTCAATGACATCCCGCTTGAGAAGCGCCACCAAGTCTGGCCTAAAGAAGTTGTATAATAGCTGCTATGACCATTCGAGCCACAGTGATCAGTGCTTTGGGATGGAGAGACTGTCACGTTCTGGCTTACTGGTGACATTAATGTATAGTACATATTTTGGCTATTGCATGAGTTCTTTTGCTCCGTGGAAAAAGAATATGGTGGGTGTGTCAGTTAGAAGGTATTCCGGTGCAAGGAACAGAATGCTCAACTGTAGGTGGTTTGTGGGGGAAAAAAACATTGTATAACAATTTAAAAGCCCATAAGTAGGTGGTCCTGGGCTTGGCTTGACAACACAATTGTGCCATCCTCACCCAGGCCCTGCTATCTTTCTGCTCAGCCTTCCTCAACTGGGCTCCTTCAGGGTCTCATCTCACAGTCCCACGATGGCTGCTACAACACCGGCCACCTCAACCAGATTCAGTGGCAGCAAGTGGAACAGGATCTCTTGGCATGACCCTCCACACAATTTCCTTTCCTTTATGCAGGAAGAAATTTCGTCCCCGAAAGCCCTGCTGACTTCCCCTTTGGCGTATTGACCAATGGGGTAGGTCCGCCCGGCACTCCTGGCTGCAAGAGGACAGGCTGGTTTGGAACCATCGAGGGGAGGGTTAGCCCAGTGGAAAGAGATCAAGACAGAGGTGGAGGAGGAGAGCCAGCATTTGCTGGGGTCAGTGAAAAAGGCAGCCTTCACCTGAGGCAGTGTGATCTGAGCCTGTCTGCTCAACTCGGGCCCCCAGGACGCTATGGGAAGGGCGGTTTTACTCCATCTCTTACTGATAGGACAAGCCCTGCGCTCTAGCCTAAAGCAGCCAATAAAGATGCAGTGCCAGCCACATAAGTAACTCTTAATTTTAGAGTAGACGCATTTAAAAAGTAAAAAGAAACAATGAAACAAATTCATTTATTTAGCCCAATATACCCAAAATATTCTCATTGTATTATGTAATCAATATAAATAATTAATGAGATTTTTTTTTCATTCTTCTTTTTCATACAAATTCAAACTGAGGGTCCACACCTAGGGGCTAGCTCGGTCCAGGCCAGCTGACTACTGGAGGGAAAGACTCTAACGCCTTATGGAGATGGACTAGCAGCAAGCCTTCCTTCCTGCCCTCTCTCTTTCCTTTGTCTTAACACTTCCTGCTCAGGGAGATAGTGCTGAGCTCCAGGTGGGAACTTGCAGCCAGCAAACGGCCTCTGGCGTTCCCCACGGCAGTGAGCACAAGCGCCTGGGTGCAGTGAGGGGAGGCATCTATCTGCCATTGCAGCTCAAGCCAGTCTGCTGCCAATATGGAATTTCTTTGATGTCTTCTGTGTTATCCTAAAAAATTTACGGAGATTTTACATTCTACTCCAAGATATATCCATGTTTGTTTGAATACTGAAAATGTTTTGAATTGCGTGGCATCCAGGAAAAATCAAAGCTTAGCATGTTTATGTTAGAACTCCCTCTGCCCACTCTGTGTACCTTTGGGGTTGGGTGCACCCCAATCTCAGAGGCACGGGATTATCTGATCTCCATGCTTCCTTCCAGCTCTGGGTACCCACAACTCTTTTTTCAAAATGAAGCTGGATGATCCATTCTCTGGCATTTAGGCAATCCGAGAGGCTGTGTAAAATGTTCTTTTGTTGTGGTGTGTTTCTTCCCCTCTTAACCATTCCAACCGGGGCTAACCCACCGGCTGGGAGGCCTTCGATGGTGGATCTTCCGGCTGCCCCTCATGCCAGTAACTCTCCCCGTGTGTGCTGAAAATTGCCCGTAGCTCCCCCTGAAGCTCACCAGAAATGCCTTCTAAATGTTTCCCCAGAAAAGACTCCCTCCTGGAAGTCTTTCCAGGTGGTTCCTACCGAAACTACTTCTGAAAAACCAAATATTTAGACAGAGATCCCCAATATTATGAAAATTCCTAGTCCTTTTTAGAAAAAATATATTAAAGTGGTAAATTTTATAATTATTATAAAATGTTTTATATATGTAAATATTTTATATTCATCAATATAAATATAATTGAATTTATTATATAAATACATGTATAATATATGAATATAATATATAATTATACAAAACCTTTAAAAAATCATATATAAAACATATATTGTACATAAATAAAATATAAAATTAGATAAGTATATAATATAGTATTAACATGTTAAGTTTTATTATAAGTTAATAATAAACAAAATATTTGTTTATAAATGAGTAACTATGTTATAAATTGTATTTAAAATTGACTTAAAGATTACCATTAATAAGGAAGCCACTAAGCATCTTTAGTGTAAAGAGCCCATGAGGTTTGAGGTGCCCGGGTAGGCTCCCAGGCAGCCTGTGGGGGTTTGTGTCTTGGCAGGGGGCTCCCCAAGACCTCGGGGTGGCTTGGTGGTGGGGCTGGAAGTGAACCTGGAAGTATTCCAGAGATCCCAGAGGCCGTCTGGGGCAGGCAGCGTAGCTTTCGGTGGCAGCTTGTGTTTTCCAAAGGTAGCCACCACGTGTGTCCCATGCCACTCCCCCCCCCCACGGCCGTGTGTACTTCTTGGGACATTATCTTGGTGCTCCCTCCACTAAGCAGTGTGGGGTCTGTGTGGCCCTGGGTGGGACTTTGTGACCATCTCAGCCAGTAAGGTATGGTAGAAGCGACTGCCAAGACTAGACTGTAAACATGCCACCGGCTGACGCCTTGCACGTGTAGAACTCTGATTCCATGCTGCGAGGGAGCCCAAGCAGCCGAGAGGCAGGCCAAGCATGAGGCCCCAGGGACCGGCCAGCACAGGCCGCCAGGCATTCGAGCGAGCCCCACCACCAAGCCACCCCGTGGCATGCGAGGCAGACCCCACTGGAGCCAATAAAATCACGCATCAAACAGCCCCGAGACTCTTCTCGAGAGGCCAAAGGACCCAGTGCTCTCTCCCCAGTGTCGGCACAGACCGGTCCTTCTCTAAACCAGCGCATGGAGCAGCTGGCTGAGGTTAGGGGCCTCGTCACAGAAAAGACACACCTGTTCATACGTTAGAGTCTCGCATGGTTCAGGAAGATGCTTGCGCTGTGCAGGCTGAGATGATGACCAAGACCTACCGCGGGAGCAGCAGCTTCTCATGCACACCACACACACATGCACATCACACAACACACACACACACACACAAAACACACCACATGCACGCAGTGCTGAGAGTGAGCAGGTGACTTTGCAGACAGGACCCACCAGACACCTGAGCGAGTGTCAGCACGTGTGACATGCCCCATGAGCAGCGCAGCCGCCGGAGCTGGGGTGACGATGGTCGTGGCTGCGTGACCATGGGGCTGCGGCAGAAACCATCCAGAGTCTCCTTACGGGTCCAGCCAGGATCCCATGGGGCTGCTAATGACATACAATGTAAGCACTGATTTAAAGTCCTAAAATCTAACAGATTCGAATCCTGAAACAGATCTGGCCCCCAGGGTCTCAGATAAGGGACTGGAGGGAAAGAGAGTCCCACTCAGGGACAAGTGAAAACATTGCGGCCGGCAACATTCCCAGGCTGAGCTTGGGTTTCACGTGGATTATCTCATCTCTCCGCACGCACCCCAAGGGCCGGGAGCCGGGCAGTGCCCCATGGTGAAGCTGCCCAGCCTCCGCCGTGCTCAGCTGGCCACCGCGGGGACAGCAGGCCGCCTGGGCGCAGAGGCCACGTGCACACCCAGCCCTGGCACGATCAAGTTTCCCGGCGCCAACACTCCCTCCCTGGCCGCTGCCGACCTCAGGCTCCGCATTAAACACCAGATTAGAGCTGTTTGTCACAGGATTTACAGGGATTTCCCCGATGGCAAGAGATCCTGCATTTCCCGGGACATTTAATACAGCTGCCGGGGGCTCCCTGCAGCCGGGAGCGGGCAGCTAGGGCCAGGGCGGGGGTCAGGGCAATGGGGAGTAGGAAGATGTGAGACCCAGCAGGAGTGAGTGGACCCTGGGCCCAGACAAATCCCCTGCGCTGTGAAACCAGGGGTCCCTCACAAGTTCACCCCTGAAAGGCTGAGCCACTCGCAGACTCTGTTGAGAACTAATAGCTCAGCTCTCAATCACAGGGGTCCTGTTGGAACCCCAGCCCTGCTCCTGCCTCTGGGATGTTGAACAAGGCACCATCGCCGTGTGTGCCTCGTTTCCGTGTCTGTGAGGTAGAGATGTTAACAACCGTGGAGGTGTGCCCAGGACTTTTCAGACGCCGGGACACGTGCAAAGATCTCAGCCTCCAAAAGACGACGTACAAGAAGGTCCACGGCCACGCCATTCGAAGCAACCAAAAAATGGAAACAACCCAAATGTGCCCCCACAGGGAGATGTACGTGAAAACCAGGACGTGTCCATAAAACGGAATTCTGCACTGCAGTGAGAAAGAGCCAGACACCGCCAGCCAGACACACAGGTGAACCTCACACATGAAAGACACCAGTGTGAAACCGAACGTGCCGTGGGATTCTGTGGACATAACGTCAAAGAGCAGCAAAACCAACAGCAATAAAAGTCGGACTCGGGTTGGCTGCGGGAGACACACCAGCTAGGAAAGAAGGCCAGGTAGTCCAGGGGTGGCGGGACTCGCCTTGTCTCTACCTGGGTGTGGTCGTGCACACTTGGCCACTCACGGAGATGCACACGAAGTGGGCGCTGAGCTGCTCCCCAAGAAAAAAGCAAGTGCTGGTGGGTCATGAGACTCAAAAGGGGGGTGCCCGAGGCGTGACTGTGTGTGACCCTGGCGCACCAGGGCTGTCTGTCCTCCCCAGCAAACAGACGAGTGTCTGTAAAGGCCCAGGAGGTTTTATGCCCCTTAGGGGTTTGTCACTTTTCTCTTAATTCGGGTTCTTTCTGGTTGATTCCATTGCGCCTCTCTGGTTGGGATATTTTTTTTCTTTTGAGGGAAAAAGAACAGTTGGGTGGTGGCAGGGCAGTGCCGAGAGGAGAGCGAGAGCGAGTTGGGCCAGGGCCAAGGTAACCAGCTGCCGTCCAAGACAAGCCTGTCAGTAACGCTCCCTGGAATTTCCTCTGTATGTGCTCGGGGCTCAATTTTTCCATAAAGTCCCACGTTCCGGCGGGGGACCCGGCAGGCCCCCGAAACACAGCTCCGTGGTCAAAGGCTGGCCAAGTGGCCACCTCCCGTTGCAAGACCCTCGGAAGGACCTTGAAATGGCCCTGAGCTACGGTGGACGATGGCTTTAATTTGTCCTGGGAATGAGCAGGTCCCAGCTGGGCTCAGAGTGAGGCCGGGAACCTTCCCTCCCTTCAGGCTAAAACACCTCCCTGCGGATTCTTTAAACACCGCTGTGTTTATCTAGAAGGCAGCAGGCAGAGTCTCTGCTGAGGCTGACGTTTTGAGTGAACCCGCTTTTCACCTCCCAAGCAGGACTCTCTGTCCCCTTCTCTAGAGGTGGGCCCGGCAGGGGGACAGCAACAGCCTGGGGGGACCCTGGCCCTGCTGCGCAGGTGGCTCCCTGGCTGTCCAGCGAGAGGTGCGGCCATCCGATGGCTGGGACCAGCCTCATTAGTATGCAGGGCGGAAGCCTCGGCCTCCTGCTCCAGCGTTTCTGCAACAGCCTGGCCTGCAGGGTCTGGTTTCAGCAGGAGCATTCTCTGTGTGGAGGAGGCTGGTGAGCACTTTCCAACCCCCCAGGACCCCCAGATCAGGCTGTGTCACCCTCCCCTCACATCTGCAGCCTCTCCTGTCCTGGTACATACTCAAGCCCAGCCCAGCCCCCACGCTGGCTGGGTCTCCACAGACTTGAAGGTGTTCTTGTTGCTGGTTTGTGCATATGAATTATGGAAATCATCTTGTTGGAGGATAATATTCATGCAGAAAAGTGCACGGCTCAGTGAGTTGTCACCAACTGGATATAGCCAGAAAACCAGCACCTGGATTGGAAAACCAAGCAGCACTCTGGGGTCCCCCTCCGGGCTCTGCCTCGCCCAAAGACAGAGTGTGCGGGTGTTTTCCAGCGACCATTCTCGATGCATTTCCCCACTCTGCACTGTGGGGGGCCCTCTGCAGGGGGCTCTGTGCACATCTGGCCTGTTTTCCCCACAACCTGCCTCTTGCACCATGGCACAGTCTGCCCCACCCACTGCCCCGCCCACTGCCGGGGGGGGGGGGGGGCACACACCAGCGTCCCAACACCACAGGCACATCCCCATCCGTGCCTTGCATTAGGGACCTAGTGAGGGTGCTTAGAATATACACAGGGACACAGAAGTGTTGAGTGTGTTAGCTTCCTATGGCTTCTTCACAAAGCATCACAAACGCAGTGGCTTAAAACAACCCAAAATTGTTGCCTTCACATTCATTCTGGAGGTCAGAAGTACAAAATGGGTTTCGCTGGGCAAAAATCAAGGTGTGAGCTGGCTGCTTGCTGGAGGCTCCAGGGGATGATCTGCTCTCCTGGCTCCTGGGACCTCCAGCATTGCCCAGCTGTGGCCCCGTCATTCCAACTCTGCTTCCGTCCTCATATCTTCTCTGCCATGAGCCCTCCTGCCCACCTCTTGGGAGGACCCTGTGATGACACTGAGCCCACCTGGGTAGTGCACGACCATCTATCTCCCCATCTCACAGCCCTAAACTTAATCATGTCTGCAAAGAGCCTTTTAATATTCAGGGTAACATAGTCATGGGTTCTGGGGATTCGTGGATGTCCTTGGGGTGGAGGTGGGGACTCTGTCTTGTCTACCACATTGGGTGAACAGTGGCCCAGTGTGTCTAAGCAGAACCAAACCTTGAGCTTCCAAAGGTTTGCACCAGCAGTTTATGCTCCAGCCAGCAGAGCACGCAAGTTCTTATTTCCCCATACTCTCACCTTCCTGCCTTCTGACCCCACTGCCTCCCCTCCCAGAGCCCTGCTTCAGCCTGACGTCACCCATGCCCAGGACCTGGGAGAGGGCAGACCTACTCCTCCCTGGCCCCACCTTGGAGGATACCCCCCTGTGAGATGAATGGGCCTCCACGGGGTACATCTCTTAAAACACAATAAAACATAATACCCAGTGCTGGCGAGGCTGCGATGAAAAGGGCAGCCCTGTGCACTCCCCATGGGAACAGAAAGCAAATTGGCAACGAGTTCCAAGAGCCTTGACAATACTCAGACTTTTTGATTCTGCGATTTGTTCTGGCTAGCTCTCCTGAATCCATCACATGGGAGGTGCTGGATAAATAGCTGTTCAGCTGAATTGGACTGGACCTCAAGGCAGCCGAGGCGGGTGAAGAAGAGGAGAGTTAGAGGTGAGTTTTGGGTATGACTCACACACCCTTAAGGAAAATAACAGCATGTGAGAGCGCCACAGGGAAGTTAGCAAGTTCAGGGCTGAGGAGGGGCATTCCTTCCTGTCTGGTGTGTGGCCGCCCTGTCCTCGCCCCCCCATCAGAGACCTGCACCCCCCAGCTCTCCTCTTCCTGCCGTGTGTAAGGGTCACTGCTACTTTCCAGCAGAGCAAATCATAAACATTGAGCAAGAAAAGAGAGAGGAACATGAGTCAGAGAATGGGGAAGAGAGAAAGGAAAGAGAATTCTATGGTGATTCAAAAGAAAAGGACTCCCGCTAAAAGTTCGGATTCTCCTAGTGGCCGCTATGGCATCTATTCAGACAGAGCAATGATATCAGACCGTGGTCCTCACAAAACACAGGCTTGACTGAGGTCACTGCCCATCTGATTAAAAACAATTTGTGCCACTCTGGCTTCAGGACAAAATAGCATCTCTGCCTTGTATCCCTCGAATACTTGACAGTGTGCAAAATGCTTTCTCTAGTGATCACCACCTTTAGGTTCTGCATGCTGGGAGTAAGGCTGGCTAGGACCAGCCTGAGCACAAAAACCTGGGTGCAGGTGATCGGGAAACTGAGGCTCAGTGGGGTCCAGCTTCCGTCCCATGGAGCCAGAAACACTCAGAGCTCAGCCTTTGGAGCAAAGCCCTGAAGACTCTGTGAGTTCTCAAAGAGGCATAGACAGCGGAGTCCTGGTGCTGGGCACCTTCAGTCTCTGCCTCCCCGACCCAGTGCTCCTCCACCTCTGGCTCCCCCCACCCCCTGATCTGCTGGTGCAGCTGGTGGGTCCCTACCCACACCTTGCAGAACCCCTTCCTGAAACCCACCCCACATTAACTGGGCTGTGTGTGCTGTCTTTTCCTGGGGAGCGGGGGATGCTTGGTTTGGAAAAAAGGTATTCAAATTGCTGTAATTTTAGGGACCAGGACACGTGTAGCCTGACAATAGATTATCATGACAAGACAGACTCACTTTCGTAAGGCCAAACCGTGGCTCATTCAGGCAGCTCTCTGGCCACAGGTCCCCCTGGTGACCTTCCGGAAAGCCACGTGGGCCAGGCTGCACCCAGGCTTAAGGCCCTTGGTGGCCGCCTATCACCATGATAGAGTTCAAGCCTCTCCTTTTGTCCAGCTCCCAGAGCCTCTGGAATCCTGGAATCCCATCCGCACACCCCCAGCCCCCACACCCTCCCCCCATGTGTTTCACCTCTGACCTCTGGCCTCTGCTCTCTGGGAACTCTCCTGTGAAGCCTCCCCTGATGGGAAAGGGTCACGTGACAGGAGGAACACAGTGTAATTCTACCCCTTGCTTCTCAGTCGCAAGGAGGCCCACAGCATCTCCTCTCAGCTTGGTCCCTGCAGGACAGGGCCTGGGCCAGTCTCCATCCTCACACCTCAGAGGACACCTGGGCCCGTGGGCGGACTGCCCGGCGGCCAGGCCCGTCCTGGCACCACTGACAAACACAGCGCACGGACGCCGCTCAACCTACGGCAGAGTCGAGTCTGGATAAACCCATCGTAAGTTGGAAATATCATAAGTCAAAGATGGACTTTCACCTTAAGGTATTTTTGATTTAAGGTGAGTTTGCCCAGATGTGGACCAGGGCATGTCCAGGAGCGCTCTGAGTGCCCATCGCTTTCGCCCCATCATAAAGCAGGGACTGTTTGTAGTGTGTTTGAGATCATGCAACACCGAAATCACGCTGACGCTGGTTGAGAATCGTCAGATTGTTCATGAAGATAGGAGCCCAGCAAAACACACCTGCCTGGAGCCCCCGCATCCTAAGGACAGTGGTGACAATAGTGTCGTCACTGCTATGAAATGCTTATAATTACAACTAATAATGAATAGTCTGTGTCTGCCCTAAATTTAATAGCAGTAAAGACGCCCCCTCCTCCAAGAGGTGAGGCACTTTGGAAGCCGAGCAGGGGCAGCCCTCGTGTGCCCGAGGCACAAAGGGCCCACGGGTAGGAGGTGACACGTCCAGTTTCCATCCGAGTCGGGCTGCGGGAGCCAGTGCCCTGTGTCCTATCTGGAGAGCTACTGAGGAAGGAGGCAGGAGGAGAGTCCTTCCGGGGGCAAGGACATGAGCCAAATCTCCCTGAAATCATAAAAATGCTGGAACTTGGAAGAAAAGAGCCAAGATCATCCCCTCAAACTGGCTTTGCATTAGAATCAGCGGTGGGTTACTAAAGGTCGGCCTCACCCCGAAGCCCTGGAGATCCTGCCCCAGACAGGAGGGGGCCTGGGAGTCGGATCCCAAACTTCTGGGTGATCCAGCCGCAGTGAGGGCTGGGAACTACCAAATTAAATTACCTCTGACTTTCTTCCTTTTCCAGCCTTCTAGACCTTCTAGCACCTCTAGAAGAGATGACTCCCTGCCTGTCTCACGCAGTGCAAGCATGGCCTCCCATGCCCCGTCTGTGCATTCTACGTAGGAAGTTGAGACTCAGAGTGATGAGGCCAGTCACAAGGTCACATGGAGGGTCACTAAAGAAGCCAGGAGTGGGTCTCAGCTCACTGTCCAGCCCTTTCCTCTGATACCAGCTGCAGCCTGGCCTGCGGGGGGCTTTTCCCTCTGCCACGGAGCGACACCAGCCTCTGCTACAGACACGAGTGTTGAGACATAGAAGCGGACTAGAGGGGTAAAGGTGCCATGCTGGTGGGTGCCCTTGTCCCCCTGGGTGAGTCCAGCATGACAAGATGCCTCACCAAGAAAGCCACCCCGGTCTGCACCAGCCCCAGGCGCCAGCGGCACGTTCTCAGAACCTCCGGGGAAGATCTGCTCGCGGTGCCGTGTGGGGCCCGAGCGAGGCCCACCTCGGATGCTGTGGTCCCGTCCCGCAATCTGTTTCTAATTCCCTGACACAGGGGGCAATGCACCCCCTCCCTTGCTGCCGCGGGCTTCGCATGCCTCAAGGATTACACGCTGAGTGAACTCTGTCCGCGCGGCCGAGTCAGCAGGGAGCGAGGACAAGGCGTTCCATTGTTCCCCGCCTGCCTCCCCAACGCCCTGATTGGCAAGAAAATGTCTCCGAGAGACGGATGGAAAGAAAACATTCCCGGCCGAGCCTCCCGTCAGGCGGGTCGGCCACCACCACTGGGACTGTCTTCGCGGGAGCTGGTGGGCAGGAGATCTTTCCTGTTAGCGAACAAAGCTCCCTTCTCCCTCAGCTCCCTGTTCCCAGGGAAAGGAACCTCAGAATTGGGGTGAGCCCCCAGGGGACCATGCACTCAGGTTTCCAGCCAGGCCACTTTGCAAACGCGGCACCTACCACGGTTTATTAACACAATCGCTGCTGCTGCAACTCACAGAGCGCTTGCAGCATGTTGAGAATTGCACCGAACTCTCTGTAGCAAACACCAGGCTCTGGGGCCTGCACCTTCCGTCCCGGTTAATCCTAACAGCACAACTGCAAGGTGCGTACTGCCTCAGTCCCATTTCACAGACAGGAAGACGGAGATTACAGGAGTGAAGTGAGCCCCCAAGCTCACTGAGTTTAGCTGGTGAGCAGCAAGAGGAGTTGGAACCCGAGTCTGTCGGATTCCAAAGCCCAAGACCCAACCATTCTGCCCCCCTTGCTGCCTCCTCCTTGAGGAAACTCAAAACTCCTCCCCAATCTTCATCCTACGAGTCCCATGAGTGTCACCCCCACACCCCCTCGCTGGCGTGCATGGTCTTGTTCAGGGACACAGTGACAGGAGATGAAATGCCGTGGCCACGGCCGGGGGAGGGGGGGCAGTGCTGTCAGCTGAGTGACATGGCTCTGGACACCTGCCCTATGACACTGGACACCCATTCTAGAGCATCTGGAGGGGTACCCTGAGGCTGCCAAAACAAAGCGCTGCAAAATAGGGGGCTTGGCACAGTGGAAAGTTGTTCCGGAGGGCAGAGGTCCCAGCCCTCTATGCCAGGGTCTCCCTGCCTCTCCTGGTGGTTGCCCAACTCCTGGGTTTGTGGCTACGACGCTCCCATCTCTGCCCCTCGTCACACGGCCTCCATGTGTCCCTGAGCACCTGAGTCTCCCTCTTCTCATAAGGACACAACCACTGGGTTGAGGCCACCCTAATCCAGCTTACCCGAATTACAACTGAAAAGACGATATCCAAATAAGGCCGTATTCTCAGGTTCCAGGTGGACATGAGTTTCGGGGGACATGAATCCGCCAAGCACGCCAGCTATCCATCCATTGACCCTCGGACCAGACCGGCATTCACAGCAGCCACTCTGACCCGGGACTGTGTGCTTCAGACCCGGGACACTGGGGGCCCAGCCACGTGGGGAAGGGCTTTGGAAGCCCAAAGAAGGAAGAGGTCACTTGTGTCTGGGGACGGCTGGGGACAGCAGTGTGGTGAAGGCAGCATTGGAGCTAGGCCTTGGAGAAGGAGCAGGGACACCCCATGAGGGTCAGGCGGGCACCTTGAGGAAGGAACGGGACTGGGCTGTGTTTTGGGTTCGTGTGTCTTTAACTTCAACAACCGGTTTCTAAAGAGACTTGTCTCCTGTCACCGTCTACACCACCCCAAGGGCCAGTGATAAGCTGTAGGAAGCGTAAGCCTTCAAGACCCCCCTTCCCAGCCACAAGGCCCTCACATTGGCCATGAGCAGGTGCTTCATCCCGGGGCTCTGGAGGAATGGGAGAAACTGTGGAGGGGCCTGTGTCAGTCCCAAGTCATCCATGACCATCAGCATCATGTTTTAAGCCACAAGCCTTGGTTCGGAGCCTTTCCTGCCCACCACTGTGCAGACAGGTGCTTCCTCACACCTGCCGCCAAACCCCAGGCCACGAATTCCACCCAGTGGCTGCTGGTCCCCAAGTGAGGCTGGCTGACCTCAGCCTATTCTTCTCATGGGAACAAAACTGCCTTCCAGCCATCCACGTGGCGTGTGAGGCTCACAGGGGCGGACAGAATCATGGAACGTCCAACAAGCATGGGCTCCAGACGTCCCTCTCCGCTGCCTAGAGCAGAGAGCGTGAACGGGGCTCCCCCAGAACGTGGCTTTAGGGCGTGGGGGGAGGAGAGGCTTCTGGGTTGTTTGGAGAGCTGAGTGACAAGAAAGGGAGGAAGGAAAGCCCCTCAGGGGCCGGGCCCCCAGTGCACATGGCTCGCGGCCCCACAAGTGGAGAATTGACGCCTTCTGGAGCAAGTGCCGAGTGTATGCCCTGGTCACTCCTGAGCCCTAACGTGGGCAAATTCACTGATGTCACCGCAGCCCTGCAGAGACGGGTTCTTATCTTTCCATTCTGCAGAAAAGGAAAATGACGCCCAGAGAAGTTAAGCAATTTGACCACGGTCACACAGCCTAGCAAGCCACAGACCTGGGCTTCAAACCGGGAAAGCCAGCCTGTCCCTGCTTCACGTCTGCTTCTTCACCCACCCCATGTATGGCCAGGTTGGAGTCCCCGTGGCGGCCTGGGTGGGGGACGTCAGACCCCGGCGTGGAGAAGAGCGGGTTGTGGGAGAGGCCCTGCTTTCTGTCATTCTTTTACCTTAAGAAGCACATGAGCTGTGTCAGGAACATTCACCCCAGACGTGGAGGAGAAGGAGGAGGAGGTGGAGGTGGTGGAGGAACCTAGCGTCATCAGTCACGGCTTCAGTCTAATTCCCATTGACTCAAGAATACTGAGGGCGGGCAGGTGCGGGGACCTGACCCGACAAACCTCCTGTGAAGAGACTGTCGGGGTTTCGCTGCAGCCACTGTCCTCCCAGACTCTCTAACACACCCCACCTGCAGCACGGCCACACTACGTGACCACACTCCATCCAGTCATGCTTGCTTATTCCAGAATGTTCTGGGATACACATGCCAATGAGTCATCACTGAGCAACTGCTCTGGGTCTTTCTTTAGTGACCAGCCCAGTGCTAAATCTGTCATTAGGTGGGATAAGTGACATCACAGACAAGACAGAGCACCTCAGAATGAATACCTTGGGGCTAGGGTAGGGCCAGGGGTTAGGGATTGGGTCAGGGGTCAGGGGTTAGGGTCAGGGGTTAGAGATAGGGATAGGGAAAGGGTCAGGGGTTAGGGTTAGGGTCAGGCCCCATAGGATGCCTTCCCTTGCCCAAAGGGTGAAGAGAAGCCACTGAGAATGCCACCACATTGGGACTCAGCCTCCAAAGCATGAATTCTGGGGCCACAAATATTCAAACCACAGCACTCTGGAAGTGGGAGCTCCAGGGGCACAGGTCAGGGCAGTGGAACACTTGGGACAGTAAATCTTATCACAGGCCATATAGGGATGGGTGACCAGGTGTCTCTCACCTGGAATTACACCAGCAAGAGCCCCACACCTGGCTGTGGCCTTCCTTTCTAGCAGGGTTTGATGCTGGCATGAGTTAAGAATCCTAGAGGCTCCAGGGATGTGGGAACACACAGATGCAGCATTGCAGCCATGCCACTCCCCGGCCTGGGACTCTGAGTGAAATGCAAACTCACCCCCCCACACCAATCATGAAGCTGGAAGCTTTGCGACCTGCCCCGACCCCTGACCTCTGACCCCTGACACTTCCCCCATGACCCCGACTCTCTGAGCTCCAGCCACATGGGTCTCTTCTCGCACTGAGTCCCCTCCCCGTGGGTCCTTTAGCTTTGCCCTCCACCTACAATGTCCATCCCTTGTCCTCCCACTCACACCCGGACCCTGTCCTCCTACAGGGGACGGGGCAGGTGTCATCTGCTCGTAAGGGCCCCTTGGACCACACTAACTCCCCCTCCCTTAATTCCTAGCAAGCCTTCCTGGTCATTAAGTTTGTATCGATTTCCTTTCTAATCATCTGTCTCCCCACTAATTCCAAATCCCACGAGGGCAAGCGCAGCATCTGTTTTACTCCCCGCTGTGTCCCCAGACGCTTGCAAGTTGCCCCGAGTTTCTGGCAAATGAATAAATGAATTTGGCTTCCTGAAGTTCTCTGTGTGCAAAGGGAACCCCCAGCAGGCGTCACTAAAACAGGAAACCTTCTAAGAAGCACAATAGCTGGTATACGTGGCAACTGCCCCCAGATACATCCAGGGGTTTAGTGACTCCCCGAAAATGCCCACATCCTAATCCTTGGGACCTGTGAATATGTTACCTTATGTGGCAATGGGGAATTAAGGCTGCAGGTAGAGTTAAGGTTGAGCTAATCAGTGACCTTAAAATAGGGAGGGTGGCCTGGGTCACCCAGGTGGGTCACAGTAATCACAGGGTCCTTAACTGTGGACAGAGGAGGCGGACAGAGATTAGGGACGGATGTGATGACAACCAGGTCAGAGAGAAAAAGTGCTGCTGGTTTCAAGGCGGGGGGAGGGCACAAACCCAGGGATGCGGCAGCATATAGAAGCTGGAAATGGCAGTGAATGGATCCTCCCTGGAGCCCCCAGAAGGAACCAGCCCTGGTGACATCTTGATGGGTGGCAGCGGTGGGGCCGTGGACCAGGCAGCAGGCCCAGGTGCTGCCTGCCAGGTGCAGCTGCAGGGACTGAAGGAGGTAACAGGTGAGAACTCAGCACAGCACGCGGCACACCGCACGTGGCAAGTCACATGGTTGATAAGCTCAGCCTCACCCAGCTTAAAGGGCCAATCGCTTTTCTCTCCCGGATGATGCTTCCTAGCTTTCCAGGCTACCCTTAGCCCCTGGGCTGGGCTGACTTACTCCACGTCCACAGGCATGTGGTCATAGCAGGTCAGAATTTCCACGGTGCCGAGTCCTGCGTGTGGGTGAGCCGCCCAGATCACCTGGGAAGGTAACTGTCCCCCCATCACACAGAGGTGCACACAATGGCTCTGTCTCGTTCCTCCTGCCGCCTCTGACCCGCTGCGGTGTTGACTTCCAGAGCCAGCGTGGTTTCCCGCTCACCCGCATCCGGCAAAGAAGTGGGTGAGTTGCCTCCTGGAAGTGCGGGAGCTTTGGTCTTCCTTCCCGTCCCCGGGACCGAGGGCAACACAACACGTGGACACGGAGATGGATTTTCTCCTGAAGCGGGCCCTGCAGGAGGGCAGGCCCAGCGCTGTGAAAACCAGCCGTGTACTCGTCTGAGAGGGGCAGGCGGCCATGGAAAACAGCCCTGCCCAGCTCCCTCCACGACACAGACCGCCCAGCAGCCCCTTCCCGCTGCCCCTCTCCCCGGGACCCTGGCGCCGGGGCTGCGTTCGGCCCTGAAAAACGAGAACGGATTTGGGTGAGAGGTGGGAGGCAACTGAGCTCTGCAAAGGGGCCCTGGTTATTTTAAAAATTAAAAATAAGTTATCAGTGACTTGGGGAAAAAAGCATTTCCCAGGCATTGTTAAACTTACAGGGATCTCAGACCCCTTTGGAAGTCTCACAAAGCCAATGGGCCCTACTCGGAATGTTTTTAAATGTATAAAATTTGCAGGATCACAAAAGAAACAATTATATTGAGATTCAGTTAACAAAATAATTTAAATTGTGATATAATCAGATGTGTACCTTTTTAGAAACAGATCACACAGACACGAAGTAGCACGGAGCTCAAGTTATATTTTGGAAAAGCAGCCACAGCTATCCTGTGATTAGAAAATGAGATTTCGCTGGTGACAAAGTGACAGGGTCTATTAATTCGACTGGCTTGCTGCCTATGTCCATAAGGGAAGGAAATGCTAAGTTTCAGGGAGAGCTTAGAGAAAATAAAGGTGCAATATTTTTCCAACCAGTTTCACCAATGCCCCGAATTCTCTCCACGGATATTTTGGTCAGGGCCCCAAGGACAACCTTGAGGCCCCTGCCTGCTATCTGGGTCTCACTAGAGTATTGGCAAAGAGAACTCGCTCAGCAGCAAGTATGCATCAATATGCAGGCTACCACGTGAAGTATAAGATATTCTAAATTCTGCATTTAAAAAAAAACACCCTCAGGAGAAGAAAAATTTGAAATGAATTTGGTAGTTATTTCTAGTACAAGCTTTAGGGTAATTTTTTTCTTTTTTGCTCATCTGTCATATAATTTTTCTGATTATTAAATTAGTATAATAAAAAAGGAGGCCTTCACTAATAGTGATGACTTTTATATACAGAGAGCTTTCATTTTAATATTGTACAAGATGGTACTGTTTGAACTCTCTACAACAGATTAACATTACACTTTAAATTAAAAGCTAATAAATAGGCCAGGTGCGGTGGCTCAAGTCTGTAATCCTAGCACGTTGAGAGACCAACCTAAGAGGACCACTTGAGTTTGAGACCAGCCCGGGCAATAGTGAGACTGTCTCTCAAAAAAATTTTAAAAATTAGCTGGGCTTGGTAGTGCAGTACCTGAAGTCCCAACTACTCGTGAGGCTGAGGCAGGAGGATCGCTCAAGCCCAGGAGTTTGAGGCTGCAGCGAGCTGTGATCATGCCACTGTACGCTAGCCCTGAATAGAGCAAGACCCTGTCTCAAAAAACAAAACAAAAGCTAATAAATAACCATTGAATTGTATGCTTTCAATGGGTGAATTGTATGGTAAGTACACAAATTATGTCTCAATAAAGCAGTTAAAAATATTTAACTAGTTTTGGACATTCAACTTGGACACATGGTTAACTTGGACAACTTTAATTAATTAAAAGCTAATCAGTCAAACAAACTGTAAAAAGAAAAATTATGAGCCACTTGGGAAATGTAAACATTGTTTAAACAGTGGATGATATTAAGTAACAGTTGTTAAATATTTTAGGCATGATAATATTACAGTTATATATCACAGGAAAGAGACTGAAATGTACAAGGCATTGCTCTGTTATTTCTTACAATTGCATCTAAATCTATCATTATCTCAACATCAAATGCTTAACTAAAAAAAGATAGATCCTTATTTATTAGTGATACACACTGAAATACCCAGGGAGGAAAAGATACAATATCACATATTCGCTTCAGGAATGTCCTGGCTTTGGGGCAGTGGGCAGAAGTACAGAGGAAAGGAGGTTGGTGAGCTGATAATTGGTAACCTTGGGTGACACACACACAGGACTCTGTTCTGCTTTTGTATGCATTTGAAATTTTCCATAATAAAATATTTTTAAACACATATTTTTTTAAATTAATTGGACAAGCAGTAAGAAAGAAAACTGCACAAGGTAATCAGGTTTCTAGAAAAATTGTCTTTTGTTTTGAAAACTCAAGAAAGAAAGAATCGTGGTGCTTGTCACTGTTCTCCTTTTGTTTTGTAAGTTGAGAGGATTTCAGTAAACACACTTCCCCAGCCGTCCTCCCTGCCCAGCACAAACCAGCAAGACTGGCCGGCAGCACGGAGTGCCCAAGGCCGGATCGCAGCTGCTGCAGCCCCTTCCCCACTCCTAGCCTTGGTTTCCCCACCATCCTGTGAACAGTTTAGCACTAGAAGAAGCTCCAGGCTCCTTTCCAGCTGTCTGCTGCGTGGTCATAGGAGCCGTGTTTACTCGGGCGCTGGCTGAGGAGGGCAGGGGCTGCCCTGCATTACGCAGGCCCTGCTGTGCCCCAGGGAAGCCGCAGGCCCCGCTGCTTCCAAAAACACCGGCGCTCCACACCCCGCCGCGGGCCCAGCACGTGAGGCCAGGCGGAGCTGTCCAGGCGAGGGCTCCCCTCGGGTTGCCGAGGGCGTTTACGGGAACCCTGCAGGAGGGGCAGAGGGTGTGAACAACTGCAAGCCTCTCTCTGGCCTGGCCAGTGGACACCCCCCAAACCCCCGTCCTTCGGGGCCTCACCCTGAGCCCTCATGCACCGTGCCAGCTGTTACAGGGTGTGGCCCAGAAAACTGCAAACCCACAGGACCTGGCAGTGGCCAAGAATACGAGGGCTTCTTGGCGGTCACTGGCTAGCAATGAGGCATGGCCGAAGCACAGACCCCTACAGAGTCCCTGGACCCTCTCGTGTGGCCCAAATTCACACCCACACCCCGAGGGCCCTGACTTCTAAGCTGCCCCTTGGACAGCACGGCTCGCTTCCTCCCTGCTTCTAGGCATCGGCCCATTCTGCCATTCAGACTTGGCACACCTGGCCCAACCACCATTTCCATGAGATCTGGAAGCCCCCAAGAAGCATCCTCCTGACAAGTGAGCATGTTCCAGCGTGGCCCCCAGAAACACACTTCACAGGGTTTTCTCAGCATTCCATTCTAAAAGGCTCTGTAGTTGGGTCACTTTGGGTAAAACACAACTAAACGTGTCCTCTGCCTGCCTGCTCAGAGCCCTCACGGTGCCACTGCGCCCCAAGAGTCTGGATTTGGGGATCTAGCACTTCTCTGCTGATCTGAGCCCAGAACTTGCTTAACAGGCATGTGAGGGACAGATCTTCTGCATGGGGCCGGGGGATGGGAGGCTGCAGGAACGTTTCAGCGCCGTTCTGTCCACTCATCCGGAGTCTATCTTGTCTTTGCTTTGCTTCCTTTCTTTTTTTTTCTTTTTCTTTTTTTGTTTTTTGTTTTTGTTTTCTTGGCCAATATTCAGCATACAGTGTTTTTCTACTTTCAATGCATTATTTCATTTCAGAGGCAACGTGTTTGTTGTGTAAGGATTGAATCAGCTGGAACAGAGCCTAGCACACAGCGTGGACTTCTGCTATCATAATTTGTTAAGATTATAATAATGGGTTAGTATTAAGATAGCGCCGGGAACGTTTGAATTCCGTCGTGGGGCGTCACTCCTCTCTGTGACAGTGCTGACAGAGCTGGCTGCCCAACAGGGACAAAACAGGGTAAAGGAACACCCCATTGTCAGCTGCGGCTTTGGCTCCAACCCTACCGTGGAAGCCCAGAGAGTGGAGCAGAGGGTAGAGTCCACGTCCTCCGGCTGGAGCCAACAGACACCGACACGGCAGCAAACCCCCCCCCCCCGCCCCTCGCTCACGTCGAGTACTGAAACTTGCCGTCCGTGGTATGAAAATGACACCTGCCAGAGCTGGGGAGCGGGGACAAACAAAAGAGAAAAGTGCCCTAGTACGGGGCTCCCTGCCCCAGACTTTCCGTGCCAGGGCCGCACGCTGAGCGTGATGTATGAAGAGAGACAGAGGGGACCAGAGAGGGGACGTGGCGCAGGCTCCCACCCTGTCCTGAGCCTGCCATCTGCGCCTCGTGGGTGCAGAGCTGAGACACAGAGCGGGTTCCAGATACAGCCCGAGCTCTTGTGCCGTCCCGGTCTTGTCAGGGCAGGACAACACAGAGAGCTCTTGGAGGGTTGCACGGTGTCCCCCAAAAGGTGTGCTCACCCGGCACCTGTGAATGGGAACTTGAAGGCATAATTATGCCAAGGGTGCTGAGATGAGGCCGTCCCTTATCATCCAAGGGATCCTAAACCCAGTGACTGATGTCCTCACGTGAGGCAGGAGGGGAGGGACACAGGAGAAGGCTGGGACAGAGAGAGGGTGGGGTGACGCATCCACAGCCAAGGAGCTCTGAGGATCGTCGGCAGTACGAGAAGCAGGAGACAGAACAGATTTTCTCTCTGAGCCCACAGGGGCACCAGTCCTGCAGGCACCTCATGGACTTCTGTCCTCCAGAACTCAGAGAGAACAGTTTCTGTTTTAAGCCCCCAGTGTGTGGCGATTGCTACGGTGACCCCGGGACTCTCACACACACGCTGAAGCGTGTTTGGCTTTAGCCCCCCAAAGCCACCGCCAGTGCCTTGATCCCTTTCCAAGCCCGATAGGGCTCTGCCCGCTCCTCCCCTTGTCTGAGGTTTCCAAGGGGTCCCAGGTACACTGTGGGAAACCCACATGCTGGGAACGCGGCTGCCCATGGGCTGTGTTCGAGTCCCGAGCCGGGTGACGGAGCGAGCCCTGGATCCATGAGGGGTGGGAAAGTCACAGGCTTTGGGAGCCTCTTGGCCCAGGGCTGTGGCCTGAGCAGACCCAGGGCCCACAATGAATTCTCTCTGCAGAAAGCAACTGGACAAAGTTGTTACAACCGCATCAGGGCTCTGGAAATTTGTGGAATTTGTGGAAAATATGTATATATTTATTTCGGGTCCATTAAAGCTTTGAAATCTGAAAATGGCCAAAGGCAGACACCAGACTGAGAAGAGTCTGCCCTTGAAGAACAGCCTTAGCCTTGGGTGCGAATGCCGGGGGTCTGCACCTTCTCTCTGGGGCCTCCTCGTCTCCTCAAGGGGCTTTGCCAGCTCGGGGTTGGCTCAGAAAACCAGCGTCTGGGCTGCCAGAGGGCCAGGGGCATATTCAACAGGAGGAGTGTGAAAATAAGGGGCTTGGTCCGCTAACAGGACTGGGCTGAACACAGGGAGCGAGACCACAGCTCGGTGGCAGCTGAGGTCTCAGCCGGGGGAGCCACAGCCACAGAGGCATCGCGGCAACCCTAGGGATGAGAGAACAGAGAGCCAAGGACAGCCGGGTCCCTGCTGCCTAGGAAACTGCTCCACCCAGGGACACCTAGAAGCCTGCTGGAAAGTGAGAGCCAGGGCCGATCTGGGAACTGGGGGGCCCTGGACACACCTGTGTTCATACAAGACAGACCCACCTGCAGACAAGGGAAGCCTCAGGGCTCAAGGTGCTTGAGCACAGCCCCTGCCCAGACCATCTGCTGAACACTAAGCTACGCAGAGATGAGGACGGCCAGGAGCCGGGCTCGCAGATGAAAACGAGAACCAAGTCACCAGCAGGGATGTCAGTGGCTACACATTAGGGGGGATGGAATTTGCAGTTTGAGTCCAGGGAAAAATACTTAAAAAAAAAAAAAAAAAAAAAAAAAACCAAAGACAAAATAACCCTCAGAAACACAATTCAGAATGCAGATTTGCTGTAACGTATTATTTAAAATGCTCAGCACTGTGGAAAGTCCCTGGTGGCTCCCCCCAGCCCCAGCCAAGCTGTCGGATGAGGCCGCACCCCAGGCACCAGCTGGGATTTCGACCTCATGAGACACCAGAGCCCCCCTGCTGCACCGCTCTGAGCTCCTGACCCTCAGAAACTGTGAGACGATAAATGTTTATTGTTATTTTAAGCGGCTAAATTTGAGAATTATTTGTTACACACAAATAGATAATTAAAACATCGGGCTTCTCCACTATGGGGCAAGGGGGAGAGAGGGCAGGAAATATGGAATCTCTGCAGGAAATTTAAATTAGTTCTACGAACATGCTTTGGGCTCCTGGACCCACAGAAGCAGTTTGTAGGTGAGCATAATATTCTAAACATCAGAAAAAAAAACATTCACCCATTATTATCACAATTTGCACTTGTAAGTTCAAAGGGTCTTTTCCCCCCTTTCTACACAAAACAATGATGTCGGGATCCCCTGGAACTCTCTTCCTGTGGAGGGAAACAGTGGGGAGATGGATATCAAGTGAGCTGAGGATCCGTTCTTGTCGTACGTCAGGGAAATGAAGACAGCCCAGCCCGAGAGGATTCCATGCTTGGGTAGCAACAAGAAAATCAAATAAAACTGCACAAGTTCCGGGAGGGGCTGCCATTAAAAACGTGGTGCTCTTTAGCTCCCAAGAGTGAGCTCCCCAGGGGTGAGCAGGGCAGAAAGGCGGAGAATGTGGGCTCCAACTCGGCAAATGTTCGGAACATGTGCACAAGCATTGCCATGAGGACCAAGAGCCAGGCAGGGTGCCCAGTGGGTGCGGCTGAAGGCAGGGCAAGAGGGGCAGCTGGCGGCAAGGCTGGTGTGAACACGACAGGAGGCACTGGGACGGCGCCAAGTACCAGAGCTTCCCTTCCCTCACCCTCCCCTGTCATCGTCATCATCAGCCATGTGCTCCCTGCAATCCTAGGAGGCAGGTACTATTATTCTTCCCATTTTACCAATGAAGAACCTGAGGATCAGAGATGTTGATTCACTTGCCTAAGGCCACACAGCCCATAAATCTGTTAGAGGCAGTATCCAAGCCCAGATCTGTCTGACTCCACAGCCCCATGCCTTAGCGACTACGATGTACCTTGGGTAACAGTTAGTGAATAATGTGCCAGGAAGAATTCCTTTTGTAATATTTCAATAGCGCCAGCACCCAAAATTCTGAGACAAATTTCGTAGCTGTCGGTGTCATGTTACCGTTCACTAAAGAGTCCTCAGGAAAACAAAGTGAGGAGACTCCAGGGCTGGGGGAAGACACTAAGGAGGAGAGCTCTGTTTTCTTTCTCTCTTTGTTTTCATTATCTAACTCCACTTGGGGGAGAACAGTTCGACTTGAAGGGGAAAGTGGCCAACAGAGACCGCTGCTCTGGGGATGATCGTTTTGGGTTGTTTTTGTTGTTGTTGTTATTGTTGTTTTTTATGGTTCCCTTTCAAAGCAATAGTTCGTTCAGTGGTCCTGACTTGATTTCTTCATTTTTAATTAGATTTATTTATTATTATTTTTTTTTGAGTAGGTAAGATTTTTACATGACACAAAATGCAAAAGGAACAAGAGTCCTTCCCGGTCACCAAGCTGGGCCCCCGGTCTCCTTCCAGAGACGTTTTTGGTAAGTTCTGCTTAACCACATGGTTCACTCCCTCGTCTACTGCTCGCTTCACAACATCTCTCATGTGAGTGTCCCTGAGTGACGTGCACAACCCCTTCCTAGCACACAGTAGGCACTCAACACGCGTGTTGTTGCCGCTGTCGCTGTCATCCTCTTCACCGAGTCATCTGTGCTGGGGCACGAGGCCTTCCTCTCTCTCCTGCAGTTGCACACTCCTCTGCATGTGCAAAGCCGTGAGTGACTCCCACACGTAGCCTTTCATAACAAGGTCAGAGGTGTCGCTGGCCTGGAAAACGAAAACGGCCGGCGCTGGCTCTAGGAGACGCCGCAATGGGCAGCCTGTGTGTGCGCGAGCTCTTCCGAAAGGTGAAAGGTGACCACGGGGAGACAGGACCCCGACGCTGATCTGCATTCTTTCTTCGTAGTCAAGGCATCTCCTTCCTGACGGGGCACCTGGGCTGCCACCTCTGCATTTCCGCGTCGGTTCCCGTCCCCGACGCAGACTGATGTGACCTCGCAGGTCTGCTTTTGCAGAGGCAGTTCAAAGAGCCACGTTTTCTTTGACTGCCAAGACTGGGCAAAATCCCTGACCTTGGGAGCCTGCCTAGAACCTGGAATGAGCAGGAGAGATCCTTCCAGAAGCAGACTGCCTGCCACCCCGGCCACCGAGCATGGCAGGTCCCTCCTGTGACTCTGGACCCCAGTCGTGAAATGGAGCACTCTACTTCCCGCTCACCACAGACTCTAAGGACACACAGAGCCCTCTGGGGTGCTGGCTGCCAATGCCAAGGGGAACCCCCAAGACCCTGAGAGCACTTGGGGAGACTGCCCGGCCAGGGCCCCTCTCCCGGGGTTGTTTCTCCCAGACAGATGCTAATAGCTCCCGGTGCTTGAGGAGGGCAATTTTCTTCCTCTTGCCAACTTGTCCTGGACCTTTTGCTACCCGGGTGCTGGCTGATTTGTCCAGCAGAGCCACAATGTCGGCCCTGGAGATGGATTTCTGGGAGGAGGAAGAGAGCTAATGGCTCACTTACCTCCGCCTCTGTGAGGGAGTAACAGCCCTCACGACACTGAGCCATCCCGACGCCACGCCCATCCCTGAACCTAAATGAGGTTGGGTGAGTGAGTGACTCTGAGGGCCTGTCCCAGAGACGGCGGGAGCACTGGGGCTCTGCCACGTGTGTGACCCACAGCTCCGTCCACTGACCCAAGAGGACAGGCACGGAGAAGAGGCCTTCCAGAAAGCACTGACTCACAGCTGCCAAAGGGCGGCAGCCCACGTGTCCATCCCCTGACACACGGGCAGGTCCGTGCAGCGGAACGTTACTCATCGGTGCAGAGAAATGATGCACTGACGCTTGCCACGACGTGGACCAACCTAGAGAACGCTGTGCTCGGTGACAGACCAGACACAAAAGCCGCATGATTCAGTGTGTGTGAAACCACAGAGACAGCAAACAGATTAGTGGTTGCAGGGGCTTCGGTGGGAGGATGGAGAAAGGGAATGGGGGTGAGGGCTGAAGGCTGTAGGGTTCTTTGTGAGACGAGGAAAACATTCTAAAACTGGCTGTGGGGACGGCTGCACAGCTCTGTGAACAGGAGACACCATTGCCTTGCACACTTAAAATGGGCGAGTCATATAGTCTGTGAATTATATCTAAGTGAAACTACAGGCAGGAAGGAAGGAAGGGAGGGAGGGAGGGAAGGAAGGAGGGAGGGAAGGGAAAGAAAGGAAGAAATGAGGGAAGGAGCTGGCATAAAACCCAACTTTACCACTTCCTAGCTGTGTGATCTAGGGCAGGTGACTAACCTCTCTGTGCCTTAACTTTCTCAACATAAAAGAACAGTCATCATTACACCAACTGCTCTGTCATCACAAGGATCAGTTAGGTGGCTGTGCGTAAGCACTACGCATGGAGCCTAAGAGTCAACACACTGTCTCCCTTTCTTCTCGCCCCAAGCAGAGACCAGCAGGGAGATTAGCACAGGGGTCAGGCAGGTGTGACAGGTGTGTGGGAAAGAGTCTGTCCTCTGCCTGTTTAACTGGCATCTCCTTCCTTCTCTCCAGACACAAAGGAAGGTCAGTTGACAAAGCGCAACGTCCCGTCTCACCTGGTTTTCCGCCCAGCCCAGGAGGTAGATGTAGGAGGCAGCTATTCCTAAGGAAGCTTGAGAAAACTAAGAGTGGAAGACTTTTGGCTGATTTTTAAGCCTCCAGTCCTAAATGGGCCACTTTCTGGGTCCCTTGGAACTCCCTTGCTCTTAATGTCACCTCTAAAAGGATAAAACATTGACAATTTGTGGATTTCAAGAGGATGCTGGTGGCTCAGGAGATTCCAAGTGCAGCCAAACCTCTGAGTCCAGCCCAAAGGAAAGATCCACGAATCCCACATGGCTCCGGACCCACCACGCGCTCCACTCGGAACGGAAGAGACCGATTCGGGAAACAAGACTAAAATCGTTTGGGGTTTAGGATTATTATTTCTCAAATTTGTGGAAAATATGTATATATTTATTTTGGGTCCATTAAAGCTTTGAAATCTTAATGTCTAAATTGCCAGGATTATATGAATTCCTTTCAAAATCATTGTTTAAAAAAATAGTGGGTAACATGGTTTGGAACCATCTGCCCCCTCTGCAAAGTGACATCACCACTTCGCCCTCAGGCTTTCCCTTCCTGATCCGAGCAGATGTGCCTGCTAGGTTCCTCTGACCTGGGACAGGCCCAGGGGAGACCTGCACCCCTTCCCGCCACGGGAGCCGGGCGCTTCTGCCGGCAGTGAGTCACCGTCTGGAGACCGGCTCGGGGTCCCCTTTCCGTGGAAATGGTTCAGGGAAGGCTGGAACCACACGATTTATTATGCTAAACATTTCCCCTCAGTAAAAAAATAAATTGTGGTAGAGCAAGGTTTGGAGCGCCAGCAGGTGGTTCTGCAGGGAGCACTCACTCCTGGGGCCAGCCTCGGGGCGGTGCCAAACGGCCCCGCTCTCTAGTGTCTCCAGATTTTGCCAAAGTGAGAACACAGCAAGGTTTTGAAAGTTCCCCCAAGAGTCCGAAGATTGGCTGACGGTGTCCTAACCGGAGATTCTCCGAGCCAGCAGCAGCCTGCGCACACGGCACCCAGAGCCACCAAGGGACCAGGACGGGCCACCATGGGCCCCACAGGCAAGGGGCAGGATGAGCACGCAGGGATGGGGCCTCCGGCTGTGCCCCACACCCGCCAAAGCAGCTCTGCCACTCCCTGTTCTATCTGAATGTCGGGTTTCAGCTGAAGAAAGTTATCCAGACAGGAAAAACTTTTTAAACCTGTATCGTCTCCAAAATTCTCATTTTTGAGATGAAGAAAATAAGATTTAGAGAAGACAAATGCCTTGCCTTAGGTCAAAGCATGAAACTCGTGGGTTCATGACAGGATGGAGGGAACCTTGTTTGTCTGGGTTCATGTGTTTATTGGTTCAGGGAAAATGCCTTTTGGCCATCATCCAAAAAGTCAGGAGCTGCAATCTTGGCATTCTGTGGGCAAAGGCAGGACTCCTGTCCCCGGGCTATGGGTGGCGGGGGGCCCCTGTCACTGCTGAAGCTCTGCATTCGCCAGCCTCTCTCCCAGAACACCTGATGAGCAGCCACATAATCACTGGAAAGAAAAAGGAGCACACTTATCTTGATTCGGATGATGTTTGTTGAATGGACTGATGAGCAGACACCATGAGAGGGCATTACCCACAGTCCTGCAGATGAGGAGAAGCCTCCATAGGTCTCAATTCTAGGCCTGTCTGAGCAAATTCTGCACTGACCTGTAGTCAGACCAGGGACTTCTTCCTCTGCCCTTAAAGTCCTCCTGGGAAAGCTACATGGGTGCTAGGGCTGGCATCAGCACCAGATCTGGGCCACCGCTGGTTTTGGTGACATTGGGACACAGCCAGGCCATCCACTTACATGATGTCCACTGCTGCTTTCGTGCTGCAGCACAGACTTGAGTGGCTATAGCAGGGGCCAGCAGAGCCTGAAACAGAGCCTGAAACGCTCACCATCTGGCGCGCTACAGAGGCCGCAAGCCCCTGCACCAGATGGTCCCTGGGATCCGCTGGGGGGCCATTTTTGCATCATGATCTGCTAAAGAATAGGGACAAAACCCCTCTCTCTGATTCCCTCCTGTAAGAGCAAGGAGGGCAGTATGTGCACACGCATGTATGTGCACACCCAGGCACACACACACTGCGCGCAGTCGTCGTCTGAGTCTGCTTACAGCTCTGCCTGCCCCCCCGGGCACTTGTGCCTGTGTCTGGGGGCAGTCATCCCCCACCCCACCCTCAGGAGCCTTGGTCAGCCCACCCAACCGCAGGCCGAGTGAAACCCTCCCTGTCCCCTTCCTCCCGGGGACTGCCTGAGCCGCCCTGCGTTGGAGGGGAGGCCATGAGCTTGACCTCGTGAGACAAGTGCAGCACGCCCAGACTAAACATCCTTAATTAAGCCCCCGTGAAGGTTGCAGGCAATCAGACTGCCAAGGAGGGCTACGTTGCACGGATTGACCCTTCACCCCACAGGACTGTGGGGAACACCCCTCCACCCCCACGCCGGGGCTGTGGGCCTCCCGGGTACGAGCTCCGGTTGCTGCTGTGGGTCCTCCTGGGCTGTCTCGTCGAAGGCTCGTGCCCCCGCTTCATGGGAGTGGTGCCAGCAATGTCCCTCACAGTGCGCACTCCACGCTGAATCCTGCACTCCATGCCACCCCCACCACCATCTCTTCCTGGGGAAGGGTCCCCTGACTCCACCCCAACACCAAGAGGGATCCCCGAACCATGCTGCTCCCAGCGTGGAACCTACCAGGGCCAACCCCCCGCGAACAGCCCCCCAGCCTGGCCCCACCCGCCATCCCCGGCGCCTGTCACCCCACAGTCTTGCTTCCGCCTTGGCCGTCACTGTTTCCTCCTCCCAGACAGCGGCGTGGCTCCGTCACCCTCCATTTGGCATCTCTCCTGACCCACCTCCCCATACAGCAGCCGCCATGCCCCACCCTCTTCTGGCCCTTCTGCCTGGCCCCCCTTGAATGTCATATTTGCTTTATATCTTCTACTTACACTAAGGAAAAAAACAAAACTCAAAGCTGGGGAAGGTGTTTAAATATTGAAAGAATATGAAACTTCCAAATGGAGGCCATTCCATTTTTTTAATAAGCTCTTAGTCTTGCTTTTGTGAGCATGATTTTTGGGAATCAGGCCTATGCCCGGCCTGGCGACACCTGGCCTGGACTGTCCCAGTCTGCACGCCTCCTGCAGCAGCTCTGAGACACGGACTTGGGAAGAAGGCGTCCAGGAGGCCGGTGTGAGGATGTGGGAGTGGGAGACGGGGCAAGGGGGTGAGCCGTCGGGGGCGTCAGAGACAGGGGACTGTGGGCACGCCACTCTGTGGAACATGTGGGACTCCTCCGGAACCACCCCACCCCCACGACCAGCCTCCTTGGCGGACACTCGAGCAAACGTCCTCAACTGGTCACCTGCAGGCAGCATCCAACCAGATGAGAGGAGTCTATGCCACAACCTGGCAAGATTATTCCCGGAAGGCAAGGACGGCTCAGCTATGAAAGTCAAGGTCATGCATGGCATTGGTAGAACGTCAGGAGACGGGGGGGGGGGGGGTGGGGGGGGCACATGGCCTAATCATCTCAATCAATACAACAAGGGCATTTGACAAGAGTCAACACCTTATCATGATAAAAACACTCAGACAACCAGGACCAGAAGGGAACTTCCTCAATGTGACCAAGGGCATTTGTGAAAAACCCACAGCTGACCTCATGCTCGCTGGAGAAAGACTGACAGCGCCCCCCCCCCCAGACCAGGGAAAAGATGGGGGTGCAGCCCACAGCTCTGCCAGTCCACACGGCACGGGAGGCCCAGCCAGAGCAATTGGACAAGAAAAAGAAATAAAAGGCATCCAAATCAGAAAGGAAAAAAATGCAACTATCTCTACTTGAAGGTGATGTGATCCTCCATACAGAATTGCTCTGGGAGGGCAGGGAGGTGTGGGCTGTCACCGACCAACCTCACTGCCCCACCCCCCCACCACTGCACAGGAGAAGGACACAGTGTCCCCTCCCTCCAATCTCACCTGGGTAAGGGTGAGGCCAACACCAAGGAAAGTGTGAAGGCAGAACAGAGGGAGGTGCAGGTGCGCACTGCGGGGGCTGCCAGCGCCCAGCGCCCATCTGTCAGAGCCGCAGGTGACCTGGCATCCCAGGGATATAGGACAAGCCAGCGGCAGCCTCCGCCCCAGGTCAAGATGTCTCAGGGATGATTTCTCCAAGTTCTCAATAATCACTCTCACAGAGACATTTTGTTTGCACAACCATCTAATTTTAAAAAAACAAAAAACTTCTAACCAACTTTTACAACTATTTAAAAATTTATAAAAGTTGAAACTGTTTTGAAGACCTTCCCTGAGGTTCATTTTCTATCACTGACAAACATAACATTAAAAGGTTTTGAGGTAGTAAGAATGGACTTCAAATTCGATGGGGTTTTTCCATGTCAGATATTTAAAAATAAAGATGAGGCCTTTTCTGGAAAGGTTGTCAGAATGGAGCCCAAGTGTGTGCCGCTTCGCCGGCCTCTCTCACCCGGTGGGCTGCGTGTGTCTGTCACTCGCTTGCTCAATGTTGGGTTCAGTTCCATCGCACACCCACTACGGGTGACTTCCAGGGTGTGTACGTTGCACCTGAACAGGGCCGCTTAAACTCCCTCGAGGGGAGAGCTCTACCCTGCAGAGGGCAAGCAGCCCTGCTCGGGCCACCCACAGGGAGCTGGGTTCCCCCCAAAGACCACCTCGACCTCGAGAGAACAGGAGAACCTAAGGCCTGTGAGGGCAGATTCAGGGGGGTCCCACCCCATCCCGCACGGTGCTCGCAGCTGAGGTGCCCCCGGCCCCAGATCCCCCCTTGCCTGGGCTGAGGGGTGATACCTGGAGACTCCCTGAGACTCCATCAGCATCGTAAGGAGGCTGGGTGCCATGGCTCAGGCTCGGCCACTCTGGCCTGAGGAGGCCAGCCCTCTCCTGCTGGTCTTTGATTCCTGCAGGTCAGCCTCTGCCACCTGCCTCGGCCTGCCACAAGTCACCCCAAGTTCTGATCACTTCTCCAGTGTGCCAAGCACTGCCTCACTGCAGGGCCTTTGCACATGCTGTCTCCCAGCCCAGCCCCCTCCCTCTCCTGCTGCCCAGCCCCCCTCATCCAGCCAAGGCCACATGCCCAGGAGCATCCTGTCTCCCCGAAGCCAGGTCAGAGGAGCCCACCGCTCTGCGTCCTGTCATGTAAGTTCCCTGTGGGGCGGTGTCCAGCGTCTGACCCCTGCTGGACAGAACGTACTCGGGGCCCCTGCTCAGCTCACCGTGGACCCTCCGCCTGGCTACAGGGCTGAGGGATTCGGCCCAGATTCAACCGTGTAGACCAGCCCTCTTAGTTACAAAACCACGTTACTGAGTGAGGAGAAAACCGGGGGTGAAGCAGCTAATCGCATCAGTCTCAGGCTGCCGTCCATGTGGCACCTCGGGAGGTGCGAGCGGAGGCTCAATCTCTCCTCTGCTCACCCCCATCTTCCCGCCGGGACACTGGTGAGTGTGCAAAGTGAGCATGGAAAGCTAAGAAGGAGGAGTTACGCATGGACCCTCCCCACAGCTGTGGTGACCCTGGGGGTCCCTCTGGGGCCAAGGCCCCCATGTGGGGAACACCCAGATAGACGCCCTCCAAGACCCCAGCTCCCCTCCAACAGTGACGACCTTTCACCCCGCTGACCAGCAGGAAGACCACCAGGGAAGCAAGGTCAGTGGCCAGGCTCAGCCCTGTCCAGGGGGAGCTTCTGGGGGGTCCCTGGGAGGGAGGGGCTGGGAGGCTGGAGGGAGGAGGGCAGTGCAGATAGGGGCACAGCCGGGTGGGGGGGTTGCAGGAAGGGGCCACAGTACAGCCAGGGAGGGGCAGGAAGAGAGAGACAGAGCTGGGGCCATAGGACCAGGCAGAGGCAGAGAAGCAGGGACAGAGGTAGGGACAGGGACAGACAGAGCAGACAGGCTCAGGAGGACCCGGACCTGCACAGCAGAGACACCTTCTCAGAAAGCCTTCGGAGGGGCTGCAGGTCCTGCAAAAGCCCAGAACACACAGGCTCTCCAAGACAGCGTGTAGAAACAGAGTAAAGCCGAACTACCACAGATGCCTGTCCTCTCTTCTCTCTCCTCCTGCCTCCCTCCTTCCCTCTCTCTGCCTCTCTCTGTTGCTGTCGGGCATGGGTGGGGGGCATCAGGGGCAGGACTGACTGATGGTCTCAGGTGCTGGGTGGGCGCGGGCAGGGCTGGTGGCGCAGGCCCTCCCCTCCTGCTCCTCTCGCCCGGCTCATGGCGCAGCGCTAATTACGGTCTAGTGTGTCATGCTATTTTGATTCATATTTCCTGTCTGGAAAACAGACTGGAGTGCTGGGCCCTGGGCCAGGACAGAGGCCGGGAGGGCAGGGCAGGGACCCGCCCGGTCACTGGCCAGAGCCCACCGCAGGAAGCGGGAACTTTCCAGGGAGGGGCTCAGCACCCGCTCACCCTATCCCCACACCCACAACCCCCCCAACACTCGCAGGGAGGGGGCGTTGCTGACCGCTAGCTCCGAGTTGGACAGAGCTGAGTTCGAATCCCTCCTTGCCATGTGGCCCCCACCAGCCCCTTGTCCTCCCAGCCCAGCCTCCCTGGTCTCATCTGTGAAGTGCAATGTGTGGCACTGTCACGGGTACCTATGCGAAGTCCAAATGCAGCCCAGCACCTGCACAGTTCATTTTGTCATCACTCTGGTCATCGGACCCCTTCAGAGTAGGGTTGGCCCTCCTCCCTGGAGGAAGCGCAGCCGGTGGACACAAGTGTCAGCTCTCGGGGTGTCATTAACCTACATGAAAATAGTACTCCATGGAATCCAGGGGAATCAAGGAGTCTGGTGATAGAATTCAGAAAATCCATTACGTTGGGTGGGAAATAAATTATCCTTTATCTTCATTATTCTCTAACTGAAGTTTCTCATTTCCTTCAATGATATGTGAAGCCAATGATATGTGAATGATATGTGATATGTGAATGATATGTGACACCCCGAGAGCTGACACTCGTGTCTACCTGCTGTGCTTGACACCCCGAGAGCTTCAGTGATATGTGAATGATATGTGAAGTGTGCAGCCGAGTAGCCCTGCGCAGTGTGCGGTTTCCTCGTCCACAAAGTGGTCTGCACCAGCGCCTGGCGCACAGAGTCCTTGGGCAGGTCAGGGGGTCAGTCCACACGCAGTTCTCAGAATCGTGCCGGGCACAAAATGAGTGTCCAACACACATGATTCCCTGTCCCCGTGGATGAAGCATGTGAATATTAAATACCATGTAAGTCATCACGCTTGCTAGGAATATAAGTAATAAGCTGTCCTACTGCAAAAGGCCCGCGGTGGTGAACCCTGTGTCCCTGTGCCTCCCCACACAGCCCCAACTCGGAAATGCCACGCGCACACCCTGGCTTATAGTCACCCTTCCACCCACCTACCCATCCATTCATCCGACGAGCTCATGAAGCCGCAGGGATAGGTTCACGAGTAAATATAGCAATGATATAACCAACTGCTGGACTGGTCTAAACAAGCCAAGGATTTAAGGAATGAGCAGAGAGCAACGACTGGATGGGTTTGGGAATCAGGTGGGCCCAGGGTTCAAACCTAATCCCATGCTCCCCGTGAGACCTTGAACAAGCCCGGTCTCACCAGGCCCCGGTTCACAGGTCAGTGAAACATGCCCACAACGGGGCTCCCCTTACTGAGAAGCCAGCGTCACATAAAGCAGTTGGCACTGTCCCTGGCGTGCAAAGAGCAAGCAATCCGTGGCTGCTGCTGCTGTTGTAAAATAAGGGTATTTGTGCTTAAAAAAGAATGAAAGCAAATAAACCAAACTGTTAACAAATTTAGCCCTAACCATTGGAGTCACACACATGATGGTTATTTTCTGAGAGGTAATATTCTGAATTGTCTGCTTTCCATGCTGGAAGCATGTAATGTTTATGGAATTAAAAGAAGCAAGTTTGGAGGCTTTTTAAGCAAATGTTCATTGCGCCTGACGGCTCTCTCCTCCGCGGCCTGGGCGGGAAGTTCCTGGAGGAGCCAGGAGTGGGCGGGCTGCTCCTCCGTGCCCTGAGGGGAAGCCGACGCCTGGCGCTGCCAGCGCCCAACCTGAATAACCCTTCTTTCCTCCACTCCTCACCCCTGCCCTCCTAAGCCGTGTGGGGTCTGCTGGGCAGGCTTGAAGGCCACGGCCCAAACCCAGCTACAGAGAAGCGGCTTTGATTGGCACCTGTGGAGCCCACCCGGGAGGGACAGGGGACCCGGGGCCACAGCCCTGAGGCCAGTGGGCACAGCTGTGTGCGGCCGGCTCCAGCACCACCAGCGGACCCGTAGCAGCGGCCAGCCGGGGAGGCACGGGCACCCCCACCGCTCACCCCATGGCTCCACAATAAAAATGTCCTGAAGGGCCCGGGAAACGCAGGGGTGACCTCCAGGGATGGCTCAGGCTCAAGGGTGCCACTTCGATGGCAAAAACGGCAGATGCCCAGAGCGCCTTGTTTCACGTGCGTTTTACGAGCCTCGAGTTCCCTCCTCCTCTCTAGGTCGGTGCAAAGATCCTTATTTAAACTATAAATTGAATTAAAAACTCACATTTAATATTTAGTTATGGTGCGGTTAACGGTTTACGGGCCAGGCTGTGGCCTTCCCGTTGCTTACAATGTTGTCCTTGACGTTTGCCAAAACCAGGCTGCTCGAATGACCAGGCGGACGCCAAGTTATTAACAATTATTACCTTTTACAGTCATTTTTGGCCCTGGCATGCTTTTTTGGTGGTCTCATAATTTCAAAACAGGGACCTTTGAAATCTTACCCTGAGACCAAACGGGCCTGTGGACAGCACTTCCTCCCTCCCCACCGGGCCGCCCGGTCGAGGTCGCGTCGTGAGATATTCCTCACCCACATGTGGGAGTTGCAGGCTGCCCCGCACTCGCCTCCCTCCCTGGAGGAGGGAGCCCTCCTGGGGCAGGACAGCCAGCCGGCCACTCGCTCAGAGGGATAACCTCAGGGCCAAGAGCTACGTGCACCTGCAGTGACATGGGTGGCCTTCGAATGGTCACCCAGGCCGAGAGCTCAGGGCACGCCGAGGCACCCCCACAAAACTGCCGGCCCATTATACCCCATGCGTGCACAGTAGGATCTGAGCGTGTGTGTGCACAGGTGTGTGCGTGTGCACGTATGTGCACAAGCGTATATGCATGCATGTGCAGAAACAGGACAAAGAGAGCCCATCATATGTCGTGACCTCCCAGTTCTCAAAGCAACTTTCATGAAATGCATCTTCCTTAACGGATTCTGCTTGCTTGAAATATCTATAAAGATATGTATTTATTACATATGTATATGTTTATAATGTATATATTATACATGTAAATATTTATAATATACTATATAAATAATTTAATGTATTATAGAAGTGATAAACATTATATATAAATGAATAAACAATGGGGAAAAAAACCAAAGTTCATGTTGTTCTTCCTTTGGGATCCCACACTCTCCAAAACTGGATGCTTGGCTCTGGATTTTGAACGGAGGGCGTGGGAAGGAGGCACCAGCTCTCGTAAGTAGAAAGCACATAGTAGGTAACAAGGTTGGGTTTGGATGCTGTTGTGTTCACCCCTCAGTGGGGAAACTGCAGTTACATGGGATCCAGCGGACTGGCCGGGGCTCTCACTCCTGGGCTCAGCAGTTCTGCCCACACGTGGGTCCCCAGCGGCTGCCCCCAAAATATCTCAGTCTACCCGTGGCAGATGCACAAATATTTACAGCAGCGTGATTCATGATAGCCCCAGAACACAAACAAGCCAAACGCCCATCCGCTGATGAATAGATACATAAAACGTGGTCTGTTCACACCGTGGAACACTACACAGACATGAAAAGGAATGAAGCTCAGATACCGCTACCACATAGGAACCTCAGAAACATCACGCTGAGCAAAAGAAGCCACAATAGGCCATGTGCTGTACGATTCCCTCTGCAGGAAACACCCAGAACAGGCAAATCCACAGCACATAGAGCAGGTTGGGGTTGCCCGGTGGAGGAGGGGAGGAGAGTCCACTCCACAGGTTCAGGATTCCTATTTGTGATGGCGAGAATGTTCTGGAACTACACAATGGCAGTCATTGCACAACTGTAAATATCCCCAAACACCATTGAATTGTGAACTTAGATGAGTAAATTGTGTGGTAGGTGATTTTATCTCAACAACGCTGTTTTTATAAAAGAAAAAAATGTTGCCTCCTGCACCCCAAGACTCTCCAGTCCCTGCCAAAGTCTTCTCTGTCCCAGTGTCTGGGTGGCCCTTACCTCACCATGGCACGTCTGATTCCTGAGAGAGACAACCCAAAGTGGGTGGGCTTCTTCAGGGTGACACTAGCTGGGTATTTATTTTTCAGGGGTCCTGGTGCATTTGTCACCCTACACCCTTGTAGGGTGTTAGGACCTGTTTGGGATAAAGCTGGGTGACTGACACATAACACAGCAGTGGGATGCATGCATTAAGGCTGTGTTTGAAAACTAGGTGCATGGTTGGGACTTTAACTCTGTGTTCTTAAAGGAGTAGTGAGTCCCGTACATCTGCCTGGCATAGCCCCTGCATGGCTGTACTGAGAAAAGCCAGCCAGAGTCCACAGACAGTAGCACTAAAAGAAAGAGCCTAAAAGAAAGTGGAAGGCACCAAACATGAGAGTGAAGTAGCCTTGGGCCCCTTGGAACAGCCCATCCACCCCAGTTGAATATCACCAAGTAACTTCAACTGATGCAACATGGAGCAGAAGAACCACCCAGCTGAGCTCTGCCCACACTACCTAACCCACAATATCAGGAGATAGAATAAAATGTTTTACTCTTAATTCCTGCTACCCACTTTCCCGGCACTGTGTATTTTGCCCTAGAGATTCTCAACATGGATGACATTGCTACCTAGAGAATGTTTTGGAAGCCAGGGGCACTTTGGTTGAAACTCAGATGGGATGCTACCGGCATTTACAGGAGGAGGAGTGTGGGCAGAGGCTACCTGGCATCCTGCAGTGGGCAAGACAGCCTCATTCAACCAAGAATGGCCCTACATCCTGTGCAGCTTTTGACATTCATAGAGATGAAAGTTCTTTGTATCATTATCTGAGCCTGGAACATGGCTTTTTATGGGTATAGATACAAAGCATTTCTTAATGATATTAACGTACCCTGAATTTTTTAAGAATGTGACTATGATATAAATTAAAGAAAAACTACAATATGCCTGGCTCAAAACCTTGTTAAAAATTGTTCAGAAGGTCGCAATGAAAGCTGGCAAGCCCTGCTGGTATCTGAGCCAACCACGCACACTCAGAGCAGTCCCTTCTGATGCCGCCACCCTCCCCGCAAGCCCGTGAGTCCACGCGCAAATATACACATTCAGTCCCTGTTTCAAAATCACAAATATCTAAAGAAGGGCTTGACAGTGTGCCATGGAGTAGTGTCTTCTTTAAAATCCAAATTTGTTCATCATAAGTAGGCCAAGAGTCCTAGTACAGGTGACCCCGAGCTTCCCATATTGCAATACATGTTGTGAATAAATAACTTCCCTTTCATTTCTCCTCTGTGTGAGAGCCATAGCACTGTTCGTGAAACTCTATCTGCAGGTAGGTTATGTTATGAGAATTCCATTCCAGAATCCAAAGGGGCGTTATATAAAAAGGAGGCGGGTGCGTTGGACAGGGTGGACAACCATGGTGCCCCAGGGACCTGGGTCCCAGGTGTCACCCAGGGAAGGGCAGAAGTTTCCTGAGAGGGCCGTGAGACCCCTTGAAGTCTGTAACCCTCTTTTTGCTGGCTCCCCCGAAAGACGATGGCCAGGGCGGTATGAAAAGGTCATTAGAAAAGAGAGAATCACACTTGGCTGGGTGTTAAGGACAAGCAAAGTGAACAAAGATCTTTATGCACAGGGTAAAGGCAGTTGGCAAAATATACTTTTGAGTCCCTGGGAGCAGAGCCCCACCAACCCTGCGGCCCCTGGACAGGGGGGTCAGGCCGCTCTCTTGGCCTTGGCTGTCTTATCTGTCCTAAAAGCAACCTCCCAGGGGACTCAAAGTCCCTGGCAAGAGGTGACTGTGTCACCTCTTTGTTCAGGGGACCCCTGGACGACCACAGGTCCTTCCCGACAAAGGACAGAAGGAAGGAGAAAACATCCGTCTTCATCCTCAAAATCAAAAAGCACCATTTCACACTCACCCAGGTTAAAGACAAAAAAGAAAAAAATCTCCCAGCATATTAATGCTGCAAAATATGCACAGCAAGGCCATTTCTGGAGAGAGAAAAAAACGAAAAGAAAAAAATAAGGTTTTTCAACCTGTGAATAAAAAGTGTCCTTTAGCAGGTGATAATTATATACAGGAAGGCAATTAAGGCTTTAATAATTTAATTACCTTCCTGCAAACCCATCAAGGGAAAATATGGAGTGAAAACATCTTTGAGGGCCAGCGGCCCCGGCCGAGGGTGATCAAAGGCTGGGAGATAGCTTAGCTCTGAGGCAGTTGACACGTTAATTTTTATGGGCTGACCGCCGTTATTAATAGGAGAGACTGGAGGGAAGTATTTTTCCACAGTGGGGGGGACCACATCATCATCTGATGCCTGATGTTACAGCAAACATCGTTTTGGCTTCTCCCTGGAAATAAATCTTGTTTTCTTTGACCTTCGTTTGGCTTGAGGCAGGGCCAGCCTGGGAGACGGGGCTTCTGGAGAGGCCGCCTGCCCCGGCTGCCACTGCTGAACATCAACAAGAAGCCCTGAACGGAGATCAAAGGGAGTCGGGTTGAAAACCACGGACGGGGTGGGCACGGCCGGGCACCAGCAGGCTAGAGCTTCCCAGCGCTGCCCGCCCGCCCGAGGTGGCCTGCCGAGTCCCCCCCCCCCCAACCTCCGCCACTCTCTCCCAGCACTGGGGTGACGCCTACACAAGCGCCACCTGTACTGGTGTTTACTTGACATCTCTAAATTCACCCATTACTTTCTTGTTGTCATTTTATTGTAAAATACACACAAGAAAAAATTTCCCATTTTAACCATAGTGAAGTGCACAGTTCAGTGGCATTAAATACGTTCACAATGTTGAGAACTATCACCTCTGTCTAGTTCCAAAGCTTTATCGTCACCCCAAAAGGAAACTGTCCCCATTAACAGTCACTCCTCATCTCTCTTCCCCAACCCCTGGTGACCACTAATCCACTTGCTGTTTCTGGCAATTGGCCTGTTCTGGGCATTTCATGTCCATGGAATTGTATCGTATGTGGCCTTTGGACTGATGTCTTTCACTCATTATTTTTTAAACTGATGCAAATTCATCTTAAAAGGAAACTTCGTATTATTGTCAACAATGGAAGACATGCACCACTTGCCATAAATAAAAAATTCATCCACTGAAAACAAGCTCATATCCCCAAATTGCTCAGTTCAGCAAACTTTCGTGGGATCTTCCCACGTCCTGGTCACCGAGTTTGTCATCTCTGGGCAGCCGGACTCCACCCTACCGAGAGCATATAAGGAACCTTGTGAGCTGTACTGAGTTGTCCTCTAAATGCCAGGAGGCAGGACTGACTCCTCCCCAGGAGGTCAAAGGATGCCTCCTGGGGATTCACCTTCCCAGCCTTCTGGCTGAGACTTTGGAGATTCCTGAGGCTGATGGAGAGACACACGGGGCCTGGGAAGGATGCCATCGGCTGCACAGGAACCATCCCCAAAATCAGAAGTGGGCCGACAGGATATGGCAGAGAGGTCCACCACGTGGAAATCTGTATGTGTCAGTGGGTGAATTCTGCTCCATCCGATGTTATAGCCTCATCATATTTCACTGTATGACAGATCAGCAGCTGTTTAATATATTTTTACTGATAGATCTTTATGATGCTCCCATTTTTTTGTTTTTTTATCATTACAAACAATGCTGAAATTGATACCTTTGTAATCATTCCATCTGTGAGTATAATCCTAATATAAATTCCTAGAACTGGAATTAGTAGGTCAAAGGATGTGTGTATTTTCCATATCAATAACTATTTCCAAGGTGCTTACTTTGAGAGGCTTTCAATTTGTCCTCCTACCAGCAATCTGTGAAAATGCCTGTTTGTTGGCTGGGGCGCAGTGGCTCACACCTGTAATCCTAGTACTTTCAGAGGCTGAGGCAGGAGGATCATTTGAAGCCAGGAGTTTGAGACAGCCTAGATTCTGTCTCTATTAAAAAAAAATATTAGCCAGGCATGGTGGCGCATGCCTGTAGTCCCAGCTACTTGGGAGGCTGAGCCCGTAGGATTCCCTTGAGCCCAGTAGTTTGAGGTTGCTGTGAGCTGTGATCATGCCACTGCACTCAAGCCTGGGCAACAGAATGAAACCTTGTCTAGAAAAAAAAAAAAAAAAGGTGTAATAAGGGAATACTATGAATAGCTCCATGCACATAAATTTGACAACTAGATAAAATAGACAAATTCCACACAAAAAAAACCTATTAATAGAAACTACCAGAATTCACCCAAGATAAATAGATAACATGAATAGTTCATAACTATGAAAGAATTTGAATTCATTCAGTTTAAAAAAAAAAACTTCAAAAAAGAAATCTCCAGGCTCAGATAGTTTCATTGATGAATGCTACCAAATATTTTAAAAAGAAATAATAGCATTCTACACAATCTCTTCCAGAAAACAGAAGCAGAGGGAATACTTAGCAACTGATTTTGAGGCCAGCATTACTGGGCACCAAAACCAAAGACATAGCAAGTTAAAAAAGAAAAGAAGCTACAGACCAGTATTTTCTGTCTACACAGAAACCCTTAACAAAATACCAGTAAATTGAATCTATCAGTATATAAAAGGAATAATAGACCACAACTTAGTGGGGTTTACCCCAGGAATGCGAGGCTGGCTCACTATTTAAAAATCAGCATAAAATCAACTCTGGAAGCCTAACTCCAGAGTCCCACTCCCTCCACCACCTCCCCAATGAAGAGAGTCACAGGCTAAAGGGGCTACCTAAGCAAAGGAAAAAGGATTGAAATACAATGTGTATTTGTGGAGAGCTCATATCAGGGAGATGATGGTGGTGATGATGAAGATGGTGTGATGGTGATGATGATGATGATGATGATGGAGGTGATGATGGTGATTGTCTCAGTTGGTTCTGGCTGCTGTAACAACCTACCATAGACTGGGCGCTTTAACCAACAGAAATGTATTTCTCATAGTTTCAGAGGCTGGAAGTTCGAGACCACAGTGCCAACATGGTTGGGTTCTTGTGAGGGCTCTCTTCCTGGCTTGTGGATGGCCACCTTCTTGCTGTGTCCTCACATGGTAGTGTGGGGATAGGGGAGAACATTCTGGTGTCTCTTCTCATATGGACCTGAAACCCACTGTGGGGGCTTCACTCTTGTGACCTCAACTAAACCAAATTATCTCTCAAAGGCCCCGTCTCCAAATATCACCACTTTGGTGGCTAAGGCTTCAACATATAAATGAGGGGGAGACAAAAACATTCAGTCCATAGCGGTGAAGATGGTGATGATTGAGATGATAACAGTATACATAGCACAGGATGGTTTTAATGATTCATTTATGAAAAATAGCTAAAACTTCTGTGTAATTCCTGGCTTTAATAAGCCCCAGTGATAACGTGTTGTCATGATAAGATTCCAGTTTTAAGACACACTCTCTAGGCAATGCTCAGTAAATTTGTAAACCTCTTTCCACATACGACATGTTCTAAGACCCTCAGGCTGCAGATAGCGAAGGCTGCATCACGCCGACTCCTGCCAACTGGGGAACTGATCACCTCCCTAAACAGAGGTGGCTCAGACAACGTCTCAGGTCTTGGTCTCTCTATTTCCCGACTGGTTTCCTCTTGCTGGTGTTCCTTCAGATGGGCCGTCCCGGGGGGCGGCAAGGAGCTTCCGGCATCCTTGTGCTCTGGTCCTCCTGATTTAGCAGTCCCAGGACAGAGAGAATGCCTCTTTTTTGGTGTTGCAGACCTCTCATCAGAGGTCTCAGCATGGTCGTGTGAGTCACATGACACCTCTGGACCAATCACCATGGGCAGAGAAGACACGGTATTCTCACTACCAAACCTGGGTCACACACCCGCCCTGAGGCAGGTGCACAGACTGGGCATGGAGGGGATATGACTCTTTGAAGGGAAACCCAGGTGCTGTGAGCAGGAGAGATGGATGCTGAGTGGGTGCTGTATGCACGTGGCACTGGGGCCCAGGCTGGGACCAGCCTGCCCATCGGGAAACACCCGCTGCTCCCTCTCTGTCCGGGTGCATCCAAGCCAGCTGCTGTGCTCTCAACTCGACTGTTTCCCAGACCCAGGGCAAGCCGAAGAAACCAGCTTCTGACCCAGCCCCTGAGGGAGCGGCTCAGGCTCACTGCAGCCCTGGAGGAGAGAAGACATCCCTGTTGTCTGTTCTTCCACCCCAGGAAAGTGCCGTCGCTGAAGGGGGAACTGCCCAGCTTAGGCAGCCCAGCAGGCGAAGCCCACCCACGACTGTGGATGTGACCCGAAGCCCCCCCCCCCCCAGGGAGCGGGAGAGACTGGGTGGCCTGTGGCACGGACGCCGGGCCAGCGCCAGCAAACCCGGGGTCAGAGTTTGTCCTCAGAGAGCCCTCGGGTCGAGTCCGTTCTTCTCAGCGGATATCATGAGGCATCTTCCTGCTGGAGGAGGAAAGAAACCATTTCCCCCAGGAACATGCCGTCCAGAGGCTGTTTCTGGGATTAGGCAGGTGATGGGACGTGCAGGATTGAAAGCGGAGTGTGTGAGAGTGTGCGTGTGTGTGAGGGTGTATGTGTAAGCGTTTGTGAGTATGTGCGAAACACAGTGTGAGTGTGTGTGTGGCTGTGTGTGAGCAGTGGAGAAAGCGTGGGGAGGCTCCGCTTTGTCTCAGGAACACATCCTCTAAATCAGTTACCAGAATGTCACACCCACCAAGCGTGTCCCTGTGCTGGCGCAGAGCTGAGCGCTCTCCTGAATTGTCTCCTGTGCCCTCAGGGCAGCCAAAGGAGCCGAGGTGTCATTTCTCAGATGAGGGGACCCACATCTTGCAAAGTGGTACTCAAAACGGCTTGCCCCAAATCCCTCAGCTGGGGAACGCCAAGCTGGGATTCCACCTGCCACACGCCCTGTAGGGTGCAACGCGATGACAATGGCATGTGCTCATCAAGTCTCAAGACAGAAACAACCCTGGGTCTGGCTTTATGTCAGTACAAAACCATATGCTTTGGAATCTTAAAACAACTCACGGGCCCTTCCTCATCACCTTCACAGAGCCCCTGGGTCACAGGGCACAGTTTGGGAAGTGTTGGTCTAGAATAAAATTGTGCTCAGACCTAGAGATGTGCCACCCAGGCCCCAGCTACTCCTCTGGGGCCTGTCCCAGCTGCAAAGAGCTGCTTGGCCCAAGTCTTGCCCTTCCAGGGGCAAGAAGTCACATCTGGTGACTACAAGGCAGAGGTGTGGGCACCTGGGCATTTGGTCCAAGGTCCAAGGCAGACCCTCTGATGGGCAGTCCTGGCCCCAGGTGCCCCACCAGCCTGGCCGGGGCTCTGTCAGACCGTGCAGCAGTTTAGCGTCTCCCTCTGCCCAATCCTATTCACTCTGACTTCCTTCCATAGGTCTTAATCTAAAAAATCAAATCTTTTACCCTAAACTCTGTTTCAGAGTCTGCTTCCAGGAGCTCAACAGTGACAGATGTGGTGGGAACCTTGTCCTTCTCCCCCTTCTCCCCCTAACCACACCTCATGGCTGGTGGGTATGGGCGCATTTGCTAGACACTCCCCAGCCCACAGCTGGCAGCCTCGGCTCTCCGAGCGGGAGTTGTGGGGCTGATGAGGGCGGGAGGAAGGAGAGAGAAGGAAGGAGGGAGGAGGTGGGGGAGCCAGCACCCTCCAGACTCCAGTCACCCTCCTGGCTAAACCCACTGATGACGGTTTGTCACACCTCTCCCCAGCCTAAAAGCAAAAGGCCTTAAAGACTAGAAGGAAGTCAGTCACACCCAGGTCTTAAACACCGCGCCAGGCCCCCAGTCAGCATCCCACAAGTAGCAGCTGCTCTCGTCCCAACACAAGGCGTTTTCCAGATCTACGTCCATTGCTCAACAAGAGCAGGTCAGACTATCACCCTCGTGTCCAGCAAGTCTCACTGCAGACAACTTCATTCGTGCACACACACCTTTCTGTGGTCTTAGGGCCAGGGGGAGCAAGACCTCTGTCTTAGAGGTCTGACTTCCTGGCTCCTCTGACAAAGAGCCCCCACCCTTCTCACCTTGCTGACCTGTGCTCTGGGGGCACAGCAGGAAGCCTTGGTGTTTGAGCTCTGCTGCTGGAGGACAGTGTCAGGGGGCCACTGTCTCAGAGGGGGGGTCCATGTGGCCACTGTCACTCCCAAACCACCAAGTGGTCCCAAGGCCCTAGGGCCAGGGGTCTGGAAGGTGAGCATGGCCCCCTTAACAGGGTCACCTGGAAAGTGACGTCCTCGTGCCTCTCCTTGGGCAGTGGGGGACACTGTGTGGTGGAGACTTTCAGCACATGGAAGTGGAAATCTACCCGGGTGCGTGTGGCACACACACATCTTCGCACACACATGTCCGACTCACACCTAATCTTCCCTAACGTTTCAGCTGGGGAGGGCAAGCGGGAAGGTGACGTTCAAGACTGGAGGGTGACTTGCCCAAGAATGCAGCGAGCAAACATCTTAAAACTCCACGGAGAGCCTCTGGAAGCTGATTAGAACCATTTGTGTGGTCAGCAGGAACGGGGGAAGCCAGGGACAATATCTGCTCTGTTCTCGCTCGGAACAGACGCCAGCGTTGCTTCTGGCTTTACAGCTTTTTCTTGGCCTGTGTGGCTGTGCGAGGCTGATTAAAACCGGGCTGGCCCTGGATGTTGAACAGGCTCCCAGAATGCAGCTCAGGCCGAGAGGGCCAGCTGTCGTCTTCTCCGGCTCCGGCTCCCTCTGGACACGCGTGACAGGTGGGCACGTCCAGCCGCCATGGCTGAGGCTGGTGCTCCGGACCCTCTCCTGAGCTGTCTACGCCGGAGCCCCAGCCAAGGCTGAGAGCAGGGTGACGCCGACACCCTTCAGTCTCCAGTGAACCAAAAGCACCCACGTTCCGATGCAGATGGAAAGACGTTCGCTCCTCCAAAGCCGCCTCCCCCCAGCAGCTGTGGGTGAAGCGAGTGAGCCCAGGCGTTGGGTTTCGCTGGGCAAGTCCCTGTGTGGTCTGCTCTGAGCTCTGAGCGCGGAGACTTTCCAACCATGCATTTCACCGATGGTTACCCGAGTTGGGGTAAGAAAACACTTACCCGATTTCCGAGCAGACTGCACCAAGGGGCCTGTAACCAACGGGGGCGTGTTTCCTGGCAGTGCCCATCGTAGGGGCGACACAGGGGGCTGTATCTGCACGCCTCACCCCCTTCCTGGGAGACGGGCACGGCTCCCGGTGCCTTTCAGGGAATCCCACACCTGCCCGCTTCCCAGCCAGAGGGTCGAGGCCCGAGGGAGGGAGCTGGAATGCGGGTTGGAAAATGAAAATACCCTGTTAATGAGGATTCAGAACAGACTGGAAATGCCAGAGCTGGAAGGGGCTTTGGAGAGGGGTGTGCTCAGGTCCTGGGGCCTCCGCAGCCTCATCCATAAAACAAGGGGGTGGCGTGGGTGACGGAGGTAGGCCGTCCGAGACCACCCAAGGTGTTAGTGGCTCATCTGGGCTCAGACCCCTGACCCCAATCCAAGGTTTTCCCCATCGAGAGAGAGTCCCAGGAAAGGCCTGTTCGCCCTAGCGCGGGAGGGAGATCTCCAGACCGGGGTGTGCGCCGACCTGCTTTCCACACAGACCTGCCACGATGGCCCTGACCCCAGAGTTTCTGATTAAGGCTGTGAAAGCCGCTTGGCGCCTTCATTCATTCCACAGTAGTGGGTTACCTGTTGTGTTCTATGGTCATGGAAGGAAGGAAGAAAGGAAAGGGCTTGTGTGCGTGAGTGACAGAGAGAGGGCATGTATGCGTGAGAGTGTGCGTCAGAGAGCCCGAGAGAATGAGAGGGAGTGTGCAAGCAAGTGCATGAGTGTGAAAGCATGTGAGAGCGTGTGAGCTAGTGCATGAATGTGAGTGTCTGAGAGTGTATGTGAGCGAGTGCATGAGAGTGTTTGTATGTGAGTGAGAGCATGTGAGAACATGTGTGAGTGCATGAGTGTGAGAGCATGTGTGAGTGTGTGTGAGCGAGTGCATGAGTGTGACAGCATGCGTGTGTGAGTGCATGAGTGTGAGAGCATGTGTGAGTGTGTGTGAGCGAGTGCATGAGTGTGACAGCATGCGTGTGTGAGTGCATGAGTGTGAGAGCATGTGTGTGTGAGTGCATGAGTGTGACAGTGTGTGTGTGAGTGCATGAGTGTGAGAGCATGTGAGAGCATGTGTGTGTGAGCAAGCACATGAGTGTGAGAGTGTGTGTGTGAGTGCATGAGGGTGAGAGTGTGTGTGTGAGTGCATGAGTGTGAGAGCATGTGAGAGCATGTGTGTGTGAGCAAGCACATGAGTGTGAGAGCATGTGTGTGAGTGCATGAGTGTGAGAGCATGTGAGAGCGTGTGTGTGAGTGAGCACATGAGTGTGAGAGCATGTGTGTGAGTGCATGAGTGTGAGAGCATGTGAGAGCGTGTGTGTGTGAGCAAGCACATGAGTGTGAGAGCATGTGTGTGAGTGCATGAGTGTGAGAGCATGTGAGAGCGTGTGTGTGAGTGAGCACATGAGTGTGAGAGCATGTGTGTGAGTGCATGAGTGTGAGAGCATGTGAGAGCGTGTGTGTGTGAGCAAGCACATGAGTGTGAGAGCATGTGTGTGAGTGCATGAGTGTGAGAGCATGTGAGAGCGTGTGTGTGTGAGTGAGCACATGAGTGTGAGAGCGTGTGTGTGACAGCAAGTGCATGAGTGTGAGAGCCTGTGAGTGTGCTATTCAGTGAGCCCCACCCCCGCTCCCTGATAGCAAGGTGCTGCCCTGTACAGGACACCAGAGGTATGAAGACACTCAGGAGAAACTCCTCCCTGCAGAAGGTGCCACCCAGTTGCGGAGACAGCCACTGAATAAAGGATCAGGATGCAGAGCAACGAAGAGGGTATTTGCCCCACTCCCCACAGACGGGCAGTACCTGAGCACAGGACAGTAGGTTCTCCCTTCCAAAGTGCAGCGCTGAGCAGATGACTGATAGCAACATACTTGCTTGACTGGTTAGTACATGGTTGTTGATTAACTGATAGGTTGGTTGGTTAGTTGCTTGACTAATTATTGGTTGGTTGTTATTTAGTTGGGTAAGGTGTTCGTTAATTGGTTAGTTGGTTGGTTAACTAATTATTGGCTGGATGGATTATTGTTCATTAGTTGGCTGGTTGGTTCGTTGGTTGGCTAAAAACAAAAAGCAGATCTAAACCCCCATGGTGTCCTAACCAGAACATGGACTTTGGGGTCAGAGAACACAAATCCCGCCCCCAACTCTGCCCCTTCCAAACTCTGTGACTGTGAGAAAATCCCTTCACGTTGACATTTCTAAGCCATAAGTTCCTCATCTGTAAAATAAGGATAACAGTCGCTACTTTGCAGTTAACATATGTAAAGCGACTAGCACATCAAGGGCGCTCAGCGAATGACAGATATTGTTACTGTTATTATTCTTCAATGTGGAAATGAAGGACTAGACCGTATGTCATGCAGGACATCTCTACCACAACCCCAACATGACGCCACTCGAGATTTGCACACCGTGTCCACACAGGCCCGGCAGTCCCCATGGAAAAGATAAAGGGGTCGTCGCAAGCCCAGCACAAGAGCCAACCTGTAACTTACGGAGTGTATACACCGCTTGAAGGAATTTCAAATCCCACAGAGTTCAAAGCTCCCTCCCTGACCATCTGAGATTAAGGGCCCACACCAAATGCCAGCATCTGACGGAGGGAAGTTTCCCCAAAGGTCACCTGCACATGACTTAGAAGCACCCGGAACACTTTGCAGTTTGTGAAGCAGATTCCCATACGTTATGCCACCTGGCCCTCAGGGTACTCTAGGAAGGCAGACAGAGCTCAGTCAGTCTCCTCATTTACAGAAGAGGAAACTGAGACTCAAAGACGTGAAACACTCAAGTCACACAGCAGAGCCCGAGGGTGCAGGTCACATGCCTTTCCAGTGCTCGGGCACATGTTTCAGGTCTTAAAGCACAAACGCATATTGGGCAGGAATCCTTGATCCAAAATTATCTCTGAAGTCAACGTCCAACAGTTTGATGTAAGGCAGGTGCAGTTGTCAATGTGCTCTTAGAAAAACTCAAAAACAGAAATGTTCTAAACCACTATTTTTTTTAATTTCCCATGAAAATTCCAAAGAGCTATAAATGAAAACTAAACTTCTGGATATTAACATTAAGTCAATCACACAATTCTGAAAAATATCATGGTAACCCAGTTGCCAGCTCTAATGAGCCCTGTTCCCATTACGTGTGTAGCAGGGACCAGGCTCAGGCCCTACCTCTCCTGGATTCCAAGAAGTAGATACAGCCTCCTTCTTTCTCCTAGTCCTATCCAGATCCAAGTTCTACTTAGCACTGAAGTTGTTCCACTTATTCACCATATCGCTGTCCCACGTGTGCCCATCCTTGTTCTGTTGGCCCAGTAGATTAGACTCCGTAAAGGAGAAAATTAGTGAAACAGGATCACATGGAATTCAATACACAGAAATGAGGAGACAGAAAACATGAAGAATTAAGAGATATGGAAGATAAAATGAGAAGCTCAAATAAATATTTAACAATATTCCTAACCAAGAAAATAGAGCATTAGAGAGAAATATTTTTGGATGAAGTAATGAAACATTTTTCAAAAGCAAACGAGGACAGAAATGTTTAGACAGAAGGAGCATTGGGACTAACAAGCAGCTTGGGCTGGCTGGATGGATGGATGGATGGATATTGCAGCGATCTGAATAAGGACATAGCTGTGAAAAGATTCACTTAGCTTAAAAGTAAATAGTAAATTTGACTCACTTTTTGCCAAGTTTATCTCCCAGAGGCTGGAAAAAAATCTAATACTCTGGAAATCTTTCAGACCAACAGGAAAGAACTAAAGGACTGCTTAAAGATATGGTAATGTGGGAATTTCATTACAAAGTAACAAAAAATAAACCCCTACTTAATCTCATAGACAAAAGTAAGTTCCACGTACATTAAATAGCTAAATATGAAAAGCAAAATATTTAAAATTTTGGAAGGAAATAGAAGAATTATAGATTTTGAGAAGGATTTCTTAAACAGGAAGTAAAGACATATCTCATAAAGAAAAAGTTAACAAATGTAGGGGATGCTGGGAGAGCACAAGGCTGAATCCTAACGAATGACTTGCCAATGGAGGAATTTTCGTGACAAGCAGGGAAAACATCTGAGAGTGGCTGAGTTCCTCCAAATCATCCTAGAAACCAACAGTCTATGTGGTCAAAGTCTTCAGATCACCAAAGAACACTTATAATCTTCACTTCCATCACCACTATCATTATCACCATCATCATCATCACCATCACCATCATCATCACCATCATAATCATCACCATCACCATCATCACCATGACCATTATCATCATCACCATCATCACCATGACCATTATCATTATCACCATCATCATCATCCTGATCACCATCACCACCATCACCATCATCACCACCATCATCACCATCATCACCATGACCATTATCATTATCACCATCATCATCATCCTGATCACCATCACCACCATCACCATCACCATCATCACCATCACCATCATCACCACCACCACCACCATCACCATCACCATCATCATCATCATCACCACCATCACCATCATCACCACCATCACCATCAGCACCATCATCATTATTTCTAGAAATAATAGCAACTAACATGTACTGAACATGAACCCTGCACATTTAATCTTACACATTTTATCGCATTCACTCATTTAATTCTTACAAAAAACCTCAAAGGCACAGGTAGAATCATTGTTCCCATTTTATAGATGAGAAGCAGCTAAGGCTGGGACAAGTTGCAAGACCTGACCCCAGTCCTACAGCTGGAAAATTGTGGGGTGACTCCAGGACTGACCCACACCCACATCCTCCATCCTGCCTCCTTAGATCTGCCCCGTGCCTGTTGTGCTGCGTTCTCCACCAGATGTCTTCAGACCTGCTGCCTTGAAGTCCGCCCTCCTCACCCCTAGTCCATATATATTCATCTACACACTGCACGAAAGTGCGTTAAGACCTACTAGGTCCTAGGGGTTGTTCAAGACCCCAGCTAGGTTGAGTTTGATTTCACATAGCTCATTTCATCACAGACTTATGTGAAATACCAGGGAAAACATTTTTTAAGTGTAAGAACACAAACAAACATTAAATATTCTCCAAGGGTCTACCATACAAGCATGGGCATGAGGGCGTTGAGCCGGATGGAACGTGAGAGACCCCTGCTAGAGAGGATAGGCGGGAAATCGCCCTCCCCCTCCCCCAGGTTTGCTGGAGAAAACTGTTTTTGCAGGTGGAAAATGACTACATTTCAATCAGGATCGAATTCCAAAGGCTGTGCCAGCATTCACAAGTGCCCACATGGTGCGGAGCCCTCGCTTGGCCAACTTCCTACTCAATAACCTATTTCTACAGGTCTTTGGATAGTAAAACAAAAATACAAGATAGACTCAGCTGAAACTCAAATGAATGGATCCGTTCCCATTTTAACGTCGTTTGAGGGTGTTTTATAGCCTGCACTGTGTATCTTTTACACATCTATTTTTAAATACTGCAAACTTAACGATCGTGATAGAATATATAAAACCCTTTATGAAATTCCATCTACAAAATTACAGCGAAGTCTAGGAGGTAAAAATGTGTAGTCAGTGCTGTGAGGCATTGACGGAGGGGCCTGAACTGCACTGAACCAGTCTTCTTTTGAACAAGCTGCAGGAGTTAATGCCTTGGTCTTCTTCCTTTAGGTTGCCCCAGTTGCAAACCTACCTCCTCCGTGAAAATGCAGGAACTTCCAAATGACCAGATGCAAGGGTTGACGGTCCATCTGTGGACACTGCAGGTATCAGCTCATGTTTTCACCACCACCCTTCTATGAGAAAGGCGTTAGGCCAGCTTTGATAAGACCAGCTAACACCAACTGCAAGCCGCCTGCTGTTCTAAGCACTTTATATGTATTAACTCGCTTAAGATTCAGCAGAGCCCCATGAGATGGGTGCTGTCATCACTATTTTACAGATGTGGACACTGAGGCCCAGAGTTGCCCAAAGACACACAGCCAATAGGTGGTAGAGCCAGAGTTAGAACCCATACCAGCTGGTCCTGACTCCTGCTTTTAACCACCCTGCTCCCCTGCCTCTAGGGGATGCAAGGTTGTACTTGGCTGTAGGCATTTTGCTGCCAGACACAGAGGTAATATGACAGCCCCAGTTTCCTCATTGGAATATGATTCCCTCCCTTCAGCTGAAGCAGGCAGTGACTCCATCCAATAATTGTGATACTAGTGGCCCATACAGAATTTTGGTATGAATTCGAAAAAGAAGTCACTTCTTCAGTCTATCAGAAAATGGTCATAAAATAACTTTTGTTGGAATAAGTCACTTTGCTGCCGGACAAGTATCAAAATAAGTATCCATGTCTGTGATATCCGTGATGTGAATGGAGCCTTTAGGGCTGTGCAGTGCACGATCTGAGCAACTATACACAGTGTCCCTACCCTCTATCTTCAGCCAAGTAAAACAAATGCAGTTTGGACAGTGTCCCTGCAAAACCAGATGACAGTAAAGCAAGAGGCAAGGAGGGTGGTCCCTGGAGTCACACTCCCTCCAGTCATTGCTAGGATTCGGCGAGGTCATGCAATTGTGTTTCTAGAAACTGCTCAGCACAGTTCTCCTTATATGCGGATTTTTCTTTTTTTTTTTTTTTTTTTTTTAGAAAATACAGTATTTATGGGATGTCCTGAAACCCATCCCCTGTGTACACTTCACGTGATCCCACTAACCTCCCAGGCAGCCCTCTCATCCCCATTGTACAGGTAAGAAAACTGAGACTCAGGTTCACAGGGAGCCTCGCCCAAGGTCACACACCTGACGATTCCAACCCCAATGTGTTTGCACTTCGTAGCCATTGTTCTTAACCAAAGTGGGTCATTAAGCCAAAATGAAACCATTTTGTAAACCTCACGGACGAAGCTGAAAGCAGCTGGCCCACGGCCCTGACGCCGTAGCGCAGATGAAGACAGCAGCCTTCACTGGGCAGAAAACACTTCTGCTCCCTTAGAAAGAAATCATGACAGACACAACAGCGGCTCACCATTCACGGCATTTGATCCTCTACAGAAACAAGCCCGGAACCCAAGGTGCTACCAGCGTTTTAATACCTTCTCGAGTCAATGCGCCAGTAGAGGGGACGCAGTGGGTGCAGGGAAAGGTGGTTTTCCATTTATTGTTTTCCCTTTCGGTGAGACCCTCACAGCCTTCTCCAAGTAACAGCTATATTAAGATGCTACGCAGGGGGACACTTCTGTAGATATCATCTCATTTAATCCATTCATCATTCCGCTACACCAATTTGAAAACTGAGGCTCGGAGAAGAAAACGGGAAAGCAGCAGAAATGGGACTTGAACCTGGACCTGCTTGAGTCCAACCCCAAAGACGTTTCCATCACTCCATGCTTCGTCTACAAGAAGAGTGAGGCTTAAGGTGTGGTAGAGGCAGTTGCCCTTTTGTCACCTTATTGGGGTCTATCTTAGGGACAGCAAGAGCGCTGCACTTCTGCTTGGCTCACATCAGTGCAAATGCACGCAGTTTATCACTTCACCCGGTGGATCCTTGGGCTGGAAGTGTGCCCACATCTAGGGAGCCCTAAGAACAAGCATGGCACAAATAAACCTTTTTCCCTAAATTTCCCTCTGGTTCGTGGAGCTACTGAGCGAGCATTCCAATATTCCTGCAACTTTTTTAAGCCTGCAAAGGAAAGTTAAAAAGCAACGAAAGGCTTTGTGGTTTTCAGCTGCATCCTAAGACTCCTCTGGGTAAATGTCTTAGCGGACTGGCTCCATGGCAGCGTGCGGGAGGGGATGGTCTGCCCAAGGACACTGGTTTGCTCTGAAGTTGGCTGCAGGCCAGCAGAAAGGATTTGAAAATAAGGGAGATGGGAGATCTCAGCAAACATCCTTCTGTTGTAGACCTGAGGTTCTGACCAACCTGGTTAACACACACACTGTTATTAAAACCAGTAAAATACCATTATTTTACAATAAACACAATGCCTTAAAGCCTTTTATTTATTCTGTAATAAATTAAAGCCAGTAGTATACTATTAAAACCAAAAAATGCATTATCTTTGGTATAATTACAAGATACCTAGAATATGGCCTAGAGAGAGTATCCCCAAGAGACAAGGCCACAGACTAGAAAGAGAGAGATGCCAGCTGCCCATCCCAGAACCACTCCCTGGCCGAGTCATTTGGTCTCTCTGGTCATTAGTGTTCTAGCATGTAAAACTAGGCATAGGCATGAGAGGAGGCTGTGGAAATGATGGAATGTGCTTCAGGTCTGTGTGGCTGTCACTAGAAGACGTTGTGATATTTAGAATGTTTCTGCACAAACTGTAAGGAAGTTGGCAAAAGTGTTTCTACTCAAGTGTAGTTGATTAAAAACAGAGAACTGTGTTAAGAAGGACTCCGAGGCTAAATCTCAGGTCAGCGGGTGGAACTCTGAGGTCGATTAGCAAGGTTTGCCACAGGTGAGGGTTGGGGACTTGGATTAAACAAATGATATAAACTCTCTCAAATGAGCAACACACGATCATCTCCCCAAAACCATGAGGTTATTTTCTTTATAAAAAGCTCCAAAAGGTGAGGCCTCTGGTAACCTACTCCAGGCACTAGCCAGCTTCAACAGGAAATGTTCTCTAAATAGGTTTAATTCTTGTGAACTTTCCAAGGAAAGCCCAGATTCCATCCCCCTCAACTCCGGACCTGAGACCCTAATGGAACAGGCGGTTTCCATTTTCTCAGGCCTCTGACTTTTCCAAACGGGACACAAAGATGAGCAGTCTTCAAAGAATTTTTCATGTTCATACAAAAAGGCAGATTTTCCCATCTGCCTGGAGGTTGCTCTTGGGCCACAGCCACGGGAACCACAGCATGCATTTGGACATTCCGACGCACTGCCCCAGACCGGCTTCGCCCCAGAGAGTGGGGAGGGCTGGACCCGCCCTGCAGAGGCCACAGCCCCCTGCCGGCCCAGCGCCCCTCTCGGCCACACCCCGGCCTCCTCCTGCTGGCCTGGAAGGCCCACATCTGCTGCCCTGGCCAGGCAACATGCGCTCCCCACTGCCGAGGCCTGCGGTGCCAGCCCCTCGGCTAGAGCCGGAGTGTGGTGGTCTGTCTGTGTTTGTTGAAACTGGGCTGGGAGAAAGGGCCTCCTCGGCAAGACTCCCTGGAATGTGTGCCCCAGCGCTGCGCAGACGGCTCTGTCAGCAAGCTCAGGAAACGGCCCCACAGCTGGGACTCGGCCCAGGTCTGGGCCAGAGCGCGGCCTCCCGGAACTTGCCATCAGAGAGGGGGAACCAAGGGACCACCACTGCCAGGACAGAGGTCCCTTCTGTGCTGGTGCCATCCTGCTGTCTCAGTCCCCAGCGTGAGGCCTCCTTGCTATGACCAAGTAGAAAATCAAGTAGGAAGCGTGGATTTTCTCATTGCATGCCTCGGGCTTTTTCTGAAAGGAAACCTGACTCACGCTGAATTTCTGAGGCTGATAGCATATTCTCTTCTTTCCCCCAAGGTACAATGTCTAAACCCCTCTCTTAAAATAACAATTGCAAGATTAGCAGTGATGAAAGAAGTTCCCACTAGTTGAGCACTTACTAAACAGAGAGAGTGCCCTGCATGTTATGCTCAAATTATGTAGCACCCAACAGTCAGCAGAACACACTGGAGCTGGTCTCAGAAGCCCCACTGGAACAGGTGTGGCATTCAAAGCCTCCAGGCAGCGATTATTTGCAAACAAGTACTGCAAAATTTCAATATTTTAGCCACAGTCCTGGTAGAGCCTTGTATCTGCATGCCAGCCCCAGGGAAAAGCATCTGTGCAAAGTGATCTCCAAAATGTCCCCGAACAATTCCACCCTCCCTGTGTCCAGGAGCTGCCCATCCGCTTGCCTAGAGTTGGAGCTGTGTATGTCCCTGCCCTTGACTCAGGGCTGGGCCTGGGACTGCTCGGTCAATAGAATGTTGCAAAGTGACACTTGCATCTTCCGAGCCCAGATATTAGGATAACCTGGCAGTTTGGGCCCCCTCTCTCTCAGAGGCAAGACTTGGGTAGGAAACCCAGGCCTCCCCATTGGACAGGACAGCCACGTGTAGAGTCACTGGAGAGACAGAGAAGCCGTGCTGGGAGCCACACAGCTGCTCCCACCACAGCCTCTGCCACCATGTGGGGCAATCTCAACCCAGACAGCAGAAGAACCACCTGCTGAGCCCGGCAGGCCCATGGAATCCTGAGATACAACAGCAGCTTACCACTTCAAGCCCTTGTGTTTGGGGATGGTTTGTTACCCAGCCATAGACAGGCAGAACAGCTCCTGGTGTATGTCCCTGTATTTATGATCACAACTCTGACGTGGGCATTATCACACCCATTTCACAGACAGTAAGGAATTTGTCCAAAACCACACTGAATTTTAGAGCCCAGCTTGACTGGTACTCTGACCCCTAACCCATCCTCATTTACAGATGAACCCACAATCTCTCTCTGGCTCACATTCTCACACCTCCACCCTTCACTGAATCCCCAGAAAGCACCCACGTGTGTCTCGTGATTTCTCCTTGTGACCTTGTCAATCTTCTCATTCTGCCCACTGCAGCCTTGTGGACCTACGTGAGCCTCCCCCGTGTCGTGGGAAGAACTAAGGAGCCCACTGCTGTCACTGGCTGCAGCCTCAGCCGACAATGCCACCCTCCCTCTGGGAGTGCCAGCCTGGCCCTGCCCGGGTACCTTCTCCTGGAAAGCCCTTCCCACCCCAGCCACGTGACCAGCGCCGTGGCATATTTAGCAGCAGGGAGACTTCCCAGGATGGCATGGTTGTTTCTGGACCTCCGTCCAGCCCAAGTGGGAGAGCCACCCTGCAGTTTCCTCACCGCCCACTCTTCGTGTGTTACACATTCACCCATAAGCTTCCTCCAAGAAATCGAGATGTGTAACGGTTACGAGCTTTATTCCTGAAAAAGCTGATGGAAGTAAAACAAAATTCTCATTTTTTTCCAGTGCAAAGTATTTTTCCATATTTTTCTGTCTTTGTTATGAAACGTCCTCAGCTATGTTAATTATTCAAAACAAAATTGCCCAGTCAAACTGAATTCATCCCACCTGAGGGCCAAGTGTTTTTATTTCTGCGGTGCAGTTGGTCTCTCAGCCACCTCTTCCCGCAGCCCCTACTAGCTCCTTAGGGTGAGGGATGCGCAGTGTGAGCAAAGATGGGCAGGAGGGGGAGAGTACGCTGTGCCCCCACTCACCACATTTCTCCTGCCTCCCTGCCCTTGTCCTCCGAGGCTCTGCTCAGCCTCCCCCTCTTCCAGGAAGCCCTCGGGGAGCTCTCCCCTCCTCTTCACCCAATTAAGACACCTGCATTGGTATCTCTCATACAACCCTAAGCTCCTGTCTCTAATCTCTCTTTTTACATCTTATTTTCTCAGCAACCGCCTGTGCTCCAAAATTCCACATCTCATGTTTTCTTATAGACAACATCACCATCAGCACCAATCAGCACCACCCTGTGCCCAGGCCTCACACCCATCATTTCATTTCATGATAGACTAAGCACTACCCCATTTCACAGAGGGGAAGATCAGGCTCCTAAAAGGTGAGCCACAGAGTGTAGGGAGGGAGTGAGGCAGCCAGGCCAGAGCTGGTGCCACTAACCAGGTCAGCAACGAGCCCACGGCCCTGACAGATTGTCAAAGCCAAAAGGAGAAAAAGTGGAAGGATGTGTTTCCCACAAATGGGCAACAGACAAAAAGATAAGACTGTCATGGCAATACTCGATGCTGGACAGGGTGTATCAAGACGGTGCTCTGTGGCTTTGCTCGTGGGCATCAAGTGTACACAGACATTCTTGTGTGTGTTTGGGGGACACGGCACAAGCACCCCAGAATCAGCCAGAAGGTTTCACTCAGTAACTCCTGCTGTGGACGACAAGTCCTAAGGACACGAGGGAGACGTGGATCGGGTCTGTCCACGCGGGAGCTCCTGCAGGAAGACTCCCAACAGCAAAGCCTGGAGGGAATCTGGGCGGCGGCAGGAAAGAGGAGCTTCCAGAAACGTGTCTGGGGTCCACTTCCTTCTTTCCTTCTTCTGCCTTTTCCAAACGCTTTCAAAATACACGTGTTACTTACGTGATCCGGGGTACATCAAGTGCATGTTTGCGGCTAGGCAGGGGCACAGCCCGCCCGTTACCAGGAGGGAGGACAGTATTAGCGGGGGCATTTTGGCAGCACACGCTCCAGCACAGGGATCCTCCTTCTAGGAACCCATCCGACATAAATCCTCACAAAAACACTCCAGGACATACATGCAGAGATGCTCAGTGAAGCACGAATTGCAAAAGCAAAAGACTCAAATCAGTCTCAGCGCTTACCCAAAGGGAACAGCTAAGTTAGGGCACATCCACACAAGGGTAGCTGTGAAGTTGAAAGGAGAGTAGAGCTAAACCGTGCAGGATTGGCCCTGACACACCGTTGAGTGAAAAAAGCCTGCTGCAGGCCTGTGTGTACAGTATAATCCCATTTGTGTAGAACAGAATAAATACACGTGGTTGTTTATATAGACATCGGAACATCTAGAGGGATCTACATCAAACCCCTAGACAGCGGTTACCTGAATGAGAAACAAGCTGGAGGAAGGAGAAACTTTAATGTTTTATATCGCTTGAATTGTTTCCAAGAGTGGTATCGCTTTAGGCAAGTAAACACATGCTTTCTTTACTTTCTGTTATGAAAAAATTCCGATTTGAGCAACAATCCAGAGAACAGTGCGATGAGCCCTGAGGTACCTGGCCCCAGGTTCCAGCTTCAAAAACAGTCCACTCCTGTCCAATCATGTTTTATCTCTACCCAGTCTACCCAGACCACAAGACCACTGTCACACTCAAGCAAAACAGTAATTTCTTAATCAAATACCTCATCGGTGTTCTGATTTCCAGTCCCTTGTGATATTATAACTTCTTTTTAACAGTTAGCTTGAATCAGAATTCAAATAAGGGCCATAAGTTATAAATTTGAGATGACTTTTAAGCTTTTTATTATATAGATTATTCATTGTCTCTCTCTATATATATATTTGTGTGTGTGTGTGTGTGTGTGTGTGTGTGTGTGTGTGTGTGTGTGTGTGTCTGGAGAGAGAGAAGTGTTGAGGAAATCAGGCCATCTGTCTGCCAGGCTCTCCTACAGGCCAGTGTGGTGTCATTTAACCTGTGCCTCTGTCCTTCCTATTCCCTGAGAGTCGGTGGTTGGACTTGGAAGCCTGAGCAGGTTCGTGGCTCCACAGGCCACGGTGTGCTCTTCCATCCCGAGTCGGTCTCTCGTGTGCGAGGCCAGCGGCACTGACGCTCTGTGCTGCTAAGTGGTCGATTTACTCTGGAGATGCGTTAAACGTTGTTTCTGTGCGCTGCTCAGCACACAGCCAGCCTCTCTGCTGAGCGACATGCTAAGGTGGCAGTCCCGTGCAGTCACTGTAATTGTGGGAAGCTCTCATCAGCTGCAGTTCTTTGCTTTCTGCACCCGTGAGCTTGATTACACAGCCCCCAGGAGTGTGGCGAGACGGCACACACACGCGCTACCAGTGCACCCCTGTGCTAGTCCTTTGGCCTGTCTGGGCCTCCCCACCACAGAATAACACCTCTCCTGTGCTTACCTTGCAGAAGTGCTTTGCAAACTGACGCACGTGGGGAGATACAGAAGTGGGGTCTTATTTATACAGGTGTTTCCGTCCACACTTGGAGGTGCTCAGGCAAATGGACATGCTCACAGACGCCAGGGCAAAATGGAAGACCATCTGTACCCCAGTCATGGCTTCCTCACTTTCTGGGTGTGAGGCAAGCTCCTGGCTGCTCTGTGCCTCAGTTTCCTTGCTATTAAATGGTGATAACAAGATCACCAGCCTTGTGGGGCTGTAGCAAGAACTGAATTAGGTGATTTTTTTTTTTTTTTTGAGACAGAGTCTCACTCTGTTGCCTGGGCTAGAGTGCCGTGGTGTCAGCCTAGCTCACAGCAACCTCAAATTCCTGGGCTCAAGAGATCCTTCTGCCTCAGCCTTCCGAGTAGCTGGGACTACAGGCATGTGCCACCATGCCCAGCTCATTTTTTCTATATATTTTGGTTGGCCAATTGGTTTTCTTTCTATTTATAGTAGAGACAAGGTTTCGCTCTTGCTCAGGCTGGTTTCGAACTCCTGACCTTGAGCAATCCGCCCGCCTCGGCCTCCCAGAGTGCTAGGATTACAGGCGTGAGCCACAGCGCCCTGGCCTGAATTAGGTGATATTAATACATATAAATAGCTTAGAACGGTGCTGGCACATGGTGTGCTGGCTTCCCTTACGTGACTTTCGAAGGTTTCACATAGAAATGAAACCCAGTGAAGCCCAGTGAGCACGAGATGGGTCAGTAGACGGTGGAGTACGGCCTGGCGATAAGGAGTACTTTGTTCTGGAATCAGCCCATCAGGGTGGTGCTGCTTCCTAGCTTTGTGACCTTGGGCAAACTGCTTAACTGCCCCCCACCCCTCCCAGCCTTAGCCTTTATATCTGCAAAACAGGGTGTGGTAGTACCCAGGCCTTATAGGGGCCTGTAGAGATTTAACAACCTGAAGCATGTGATGCTAAGCGCTAGCATTTATGGGAGGCTCACCTGCCCCAACACTCTGTTCTGTGCTTCCTCTGCCTTCACCTCACCCCTAGGAGGACTGTTCATTTCTACCTCATGCAAGGTTCCCACAAGGACACAGGGCTGTCATCGGTCCACATCCCTTCTCTGAAGCCCCTGAGCCAGATGTGCTTCGGAGTTCGGAGTTTTGGGGATTTTGGAAAGGCAACAAAGTGTATCCTGACACCCTGGCAGGGTCCAGGGTAGCACCCACAACCAAGCACGTTAATACTGCTACAAGAAAACACAACCATCCCCCCACAAGTGGGACAAATAAAGACCTAAATAGACTCACATCAGTTCAAGTTTTGCCACCCAATTAGTTTGTGGCAAACTTACAACAAACGCTCCCGTGTACCAAGCTTCTGAGATGTGGGTGCTGCAGACAGAGGCATGTGGACCCGCAGTGTAAGTATCAGAGGATCACGCACGTGGTGTAGTTGCCAACAGGGTGACTCACCTACCTGGACTGCAGATGAGCAGTGGGCCAGTGCCAGGCCTTACAGACCCCGGCCTTTTCCACCAACAAGGATCCTGTGACCCCCAACTGGGATAACCTTTGGCCTGTGAACAGGGCTGGGCAGAAAGTGGGTCCAGGAAGGCTGGACGAGGATGGAGCAGGGCCTTCACCACCATGGCCCCTCTGTCCACAGCCTCACTGCCTGCTGGGGGTGCTGTGGGCTCCGGACTCCCTGAAGCCCCTGGGATCCAGGTAGTAGCAGGACTGCATTAGGGGCGTGCAGTAGGCTCTTTAATCTTGTCTTCCTACTGTCCCCCCTTTCTTCTGGTACGACCCCCTCCTGATATAAACCACTTTTCCCTCCTCCTTCCACCTCCATCTGCTAGAGGGGGTGGCCATATTCTCTTGTGACTCCACCTCCACGGTCACAGCTGATTGGTCCAGGGGAGAACACACAACCAATCAGAGTCCTCCTCTGAGATTTTTTCATAGGAGGACATTGGAAACCTCCACTAGCTCAGGTGTGTCTCAGGTGCAGTTGCTTCTGCTCCCCGCAAAGGAAGCTGTTCTGGAGAGAAAGCAGAGAACTGGAACACAGAGAGAAATGGGTGTGGGAGGGACAGACATCTTTCCCTCCCTGGCTGAATTGTCACAGAGACCAGAGTCCATGCCTGCCCGCTCCATGCTGGGAAGTCCATGGGGCTGGGGAGGGCGGGAATAGGGAGAGAGGCATGAAGGGGTGGGAGCAGCTGGCAGGAGTGCCCATCTCACTTGTAAATGAGAGCTGCGCTGGGAAGCAGCCTCTGCTCCTGTATTTGTTCAGGAGGTGGGGGGAGCGTCTCCTACCCCAAACCCACCCGACACCTGTTGGGAAACACTGACCCCATTGCAGAGCTTGGATTTACGCGGACTCTGTATAACACCTTGTAAAGAAAGCCGCTGGTGCGGGAGATTAAAGAACACCATTAAGTAAGTTGTTTTATTTCTTCTGAGACTGCAGGAAGGCTGGAGAAGTGCAAGGAAACGTCGCTTGGTTATTTACTCTCCCTTCCCAGGGACCGTGCACCGCCTCCTGCAAGCACCCCAGTCGGGTCACGGCAGTGGTTTATAAGGTGTAAATGTTGAGGGGGAGCCAGCGCCATCCTGGAGGGGAGCTCGGGGCTGTCATGTGGATCTGAATGGAAAGTTAGCACCACTAAAAGCTCCTGGGGCCGGCCTAGCGTCCTGGCCACGGCGGGACCCTGAAGGAGGTCTGCAGGGCTCCATGAGTGTCCCTGCCATGTCCCTGGGTGGAGCATGTTGCAAGACCTTGCCCACTGGGGCCCCTCTGTCCTTTTATGGAGCTCTGCCAATCCCATTCCAGAGCTCAGGGCATCTTTCTCCAGGAGAAAGTGGCCCCTCTAGGTCCAGGCTGCTGCAGAGCGCGGGAGGAGGGAGAATTTCACACTGGGACTGAACACAGCTCATCCATGTGTGGGGCTATCGGGGCTCTGGCCACTCTGCCTGCCTGCCTGCTCCCTGGTTAGCTGGCTTTAGGGGGCGCATGGGTCTTGGTAAAGCTCCTCAGGGTGGTAGGGGACAGACACTGACTTGAATTGGCTTGAGCCAAAGAAAGGGATCTGTTTAAGGTGACGTGGGTAGCTCAAGAGACACTCGAGGGAAGAGGCCTCGGGGATTAAGGCAGACACAGTCTCTTCTTCTCTCCTCGTCTCTGCATCTCATGTTCTTGTGTGTGTATCTTCTCTGTCACACTCCAGACCTGCTTCCTCTGGTTGCCCACGTACATGGTGGATACAAATAACCCCTGATCCCCATGTGATACGCCCACCATTGAAACCACCCAGAATCCTAAAATTCTAATGGAGACGATTTGATTGGCCAATGTGGGGTGCAATGCCCATCACAGTAACGGCCGGGAGTTAGGCAGAAAGTCAGCACCTGCTCCTGCTCCTGATCATGGAAGCCACCACACGTCCCCCCAGTCAGCAAAGACACACGCAGCACCCACGAGGTGCCAGGCAAGGTGCCAGGTGGCAGGGATACCAGCTGAGCAAAAGGAGGCCTCGTCTTTGCCCTCAGGACATCAACACCGCAAGGAGGGGGCAGATACAAACGCACCAATCACACAAACGAAATTCCACCCTCCAGAAGCCCCTTGGGAGAAAGGTCAATGGTGCAAACAGAACTTGTGACACAGGTGGGGTAGGGGCGGGGTGAGCAGGAAGGGGCAATGCAGGGAAGGCCCTGGGAGGGATTTCCATCCTCATCGTATAGCATGGGCAATGTTGGGAGGCTCTGGAAGGGAAGCAAGTCAGTTTGTCCCTAAGGGAGCCCACCGACAGCAAGTCCACTGGGTCCTGTCTCTACGAGCTGCTCCCAAGTCTCCAGGAACTCTGTCCTCAACAGTCTGAAACACTTCTTGACTTTCAGCCCCCATATGGCCTTCCCAGTGGGTATCTCACGTTCACCCACATCCTCACCAGCCACTGACACACCTTCCCCACCCTCTGGGGAACATAGGACGTGACTCGGATCAGAGACACCGACAGCAGCCAAGCTGGCACCTTGACCACAGAGATGGAAATGGTCCAGGTGAATCTGGAACCCCCCCCCCACTCCTCTGCCTGTCACGACTCAGCTTGGGATCTGCTCTGCATGACACATGGCAATGACAACAACATGCCGTGCATGACGGAGGACCAGCCCAGCGAGGACCGGCCCAGCCTGGCCCTCACCCAGCAGCAGGTGCAATGGTCTTGCCCACTGCGGTGATGAGGAGGGAGCCCTCCCCACCATCCCACAGTGGGGCATGCAGCAAGGCTTGAGCTCACAGTGGGCCCCTGCACCCCTACTTTGAGCCACTTTAGCCTATGGCTTCCTACTTAACCCCTCAAAAACAGAGCCCAGATAGTTAGGCTATGGTTGTGCTCAATATGCTCCCACTGAGTGAACAATCAAATCCAAACCTGTCCAGGTGTGGCCTGCCCAGGTCTGCGCCCCCATCCTAGGCCCCTCGCCCTGGCCACAGGGCCCAACCCCAGGCTGCTGCTGGGGAAGCCCCCCCTCCCTGGGCCTTTGCCCCCCTCAGCACCTGCCATGCATCCCTTCAGAACACCCATACCCACTGCCATTCGTCACATCGGAGTGACACGCCTGCTTCCTTCTTTATGTGACCAGGAAGTTCTGACAGGCAGAGGGTATTTCTGTTCCATGCACGGCTAAACGCCCAGCAGCTGTTGCATGGCTCAGAACACAAAAATATTTATGGACAGGGAGGGGAAAGAGAGAGAAGGAGGGATGGGAAAATGAAGGAAGAAGAGAGGGAAGGAATGAGGAAGGGAGGAGGAAAGGCAGAGAGAGTGAGGGAGGGAAGATATGCCAGATATTTGGATATTTTATGTCTCTATAAGGATGGAACCTAACTTGAAAGAAACTGATAGAAATGAAAGTGAGTCTTGTCTGAGAACCATGAAAGGAAAGACAGCCCCAAAAGGTTATTGTTTATTGCCCTGTATAACATTAACTAGAGTTATAGCTAATCTTAGTTAGCAATCATATTCACACATTATTTCAAAAGCTTTTCCTGGTGGAACATATCAACCCCTGTTCCTCCAATGCACTTTGCCATCTTACCGTTTCTAGCTTTGCCATCCTATTTTTCCCCCTAATGAGTTAGCCCATTGACCTTTGGCATGTTTTTATTCTATGTTTGTAGAGAGTTGTGGTTTAAATATTTTTAATATTATACTCTAAAAAATGCCATCAAAGATGGTTTCTTAAGGAAGGTGAACATTGAGCTGGGCCTTGACGGACAGCTTGGGTCCCCGGGTGGGACCAGCATGCTGGGCAGGGACTGCAGGGGGGATCATACTGGTCCTTCTGCTCTGCTTAGCTGGTGCCAGTCTTAGCCTGGGCTGTGTAACAAAGTATCACAGACTGGGTGACTCAAACAGGACTTCTTTCTCACAGTTCTGGAGGCTGGGAAGTCCAAGGTCAGTGGATTTGGTTCTTGACAAAGACTCTCTTCCTGATGTGCAGATGGCTGCCTTCTTACCGCTTCCTTGCAACACAGATCTCGTCTTCTTATGACACTAATCCTGCGATTAGTGTCTCCTATAAGGCCCCACCCCTGTGACCTCATCTAAACCTAATCACCCCCCAAAGGCCCCACCTCTAAATACCGTCACAGTGGAGGTCAGGGCTTCAACGTGAATTTGGGGCCATGACTGTGCCTCTATTTTGAATGTTATTATTGGGCAAAAGTAACATTGTAGAGAAAGATTAGCAAAAATGGATAAGGTGTTGAAACTGCCCTTTATACAATTAATGAGAGGCTATAAAATGGGAATTGTGTTGGGGCCTGAACTCTGCAAAGGTATAAGCATAATTAAAAAATATATATGTATATCACCAGCCACTGTTCCCTAGCTGGCTCTCCTGTAATTGCTCACTACCACCTCAAGAGTGGTTATAACAATTCTTAGCTTCTTCGTTGCTCCTACTGATAACCTCACCCTGTGAAAGCTAAGCCTGGTCTTTGAGATACACTCCAGAGGCCGCACTCCAGTGGACCACTGACCCACCCAGACCAGCTGGTCTTGCCACCTGGGAACTGACTCAGTGCAAGAAGACAATTTCTGCTTCCCGCCCCTGTGAGTTCGGCCCCAGCAAGTCAGCAGATCTAATTCCCAGCCCTGTGCCTGCCAAACTATCTTTAAAAATCCTGGCTCCCAAATTCTCAAGGAGGCGGGTTTGAGCAATTTCTCCATCTCCTTGCTCAGCACCCTGCGACTTTAAACTCTTTCCCCACTGTAACCGCTGCCGTCTTGGCATCTTGGCTCCCTCTTGAGCGAAGGGCAAGGAACCTGGTTGGGCAGGAACAGCGATTTTGAGGAAAGAAAATGAATTTATCTGGTTTCAGTGGGAGAAAGCACACAACAGGAAGACAGACTGGAGTATCTGTGGAGGACACAGAGAGAGCATCTAGACAACAGGATATTCTGCCTTACGGGCCAGCCTGAGTTCCATGTCTGTGCCATCACAGAAAAAGCTCTAGACATATTGGATGTATTCTGTGCCTAAGGACACCCAGGACACATCAGTCACATATTATTTAAAAAACATTAGCACACAAACATATTAATAAACAAATTGAAAAGTGATATAGGTAGAATGATAGCATTTATATACAAAACTATATGGGTACAGATGCAAATATAAATATAATTTTATACCTCAGAAGTTTCTAGAGAGGCGGTAAGGGAAAATTGCCCAACCTGGTTCAGGAAAGACCCTCCTCACCTGATGTCATTCCCACCTTCCTTCTGGGAAGAAATTGGTATTTCTGACAAAATGTTTAAGTGATTTTTAGAGAAACTTCAAGTGAACCCTCATTTGAAGGAATCAATGATTGTTAAGCAGTTATTCAGTTCTTTGGCTTTTTGTTTTATTTTGTTTGTGGCACCAATAAAGATTCCAGAAGTGGAGGAAACTTTCAGTCTTTACTCTCTGTGGCTGTCATATTTAAGCATTGGCCCCTGCCCTGTGTCATTTTAACAAACGTTGTGGAGGATCAAACACATGTTGTGTGTGTGTTGTAGAGAAGTTTAAACACCGTGTAAAGTATCTGAAATTATCGTGGAAGCAGTGGGGAGACCTGGAAAGTTCTGAGCCAAGAACTTCCTGAGTGGATGTGTCATTCCTAGAAGATTTACCATGAACTAGTGATTTCCCCACGTCTGTGCCTGTGTTCTCCCAAGCTCCTCCTGAAATGAGGTTTGGAAACGACAGTCCTTCCATCTGAACATTCAAAATAGATTGAAATGGAAAATGACTGTTTAATGTGAAACAGTTTGAAAAGGGAAAAAAAAAAACGATTCATGAATATCATCGGATCGATGAAACGAATTGGTTGGACTGAAATGTCAGTGGATATTTCCCCCAACGCTGGGAATTGTCTGGCGAACCCCGCAGAGCCATCCGAGTCTGCGGAGGGGCTGCCTTTGTCTGGGCTGGAGCAGGCTACTTAACAACTGAACACCTAGGACAATTAGAGCAAAGCCATGGAGTCCTAGAAATGCAAACAACTTCTGTACTGCAGAGATACAACTAATTCCCCTGTAGCAAACACAGTTCCAAACATTACGTCATGAGCCTTGGAGATAGGAACTAGGTGTGCACCTATTTAAGAAATTCATTCCAGTTTTCCTGATTGCCGGTATTCATGTCTGCTCTTCATAATCTCTTTTGAATCAGCTTTAACATCTTAACAGCTTATTAACAACCTAAATAACATCTCTTAAATGTGGCCATTTTATATTGGCATGACCGTCCCGGTTTTACCTTCTGAGAATTATACATTTTGACACCATCAGACCAGAATGGAAGGAACGAGACAGCGGCTGCGTTCCATGGTTGTCTTATACGCAGAGAGGAATTTGAAATGACTAGAATTTAGGGTCTGACTATTTTATGATTGAGCATGTCAGGAAGCCAGCACCGGAAAAGGAAGATGTGATTTGGAAACCGTTCAGGAGTCAGTTGGGCATGGAGTGGCAGGGGACCGTTCCAGATGTGGCAGAGCCGGGCGGGGGTGGGAGCAGATGGAGGGAGAGCTGGGAGCAGAGAAAATTTGATTATCAGATGTGCAAATCGCTGACAGGCATGTTTCTGTAATTACTCGATGCTCGACAGGACAGAAAGAATGAAGAAAAATGAAGAGTTGAGGGCTGGATGTGGGGAAACTTGTTATTCTTGAATGTGAACAATGAGCTGTTTTTTTAAAAGATAATCAGATAAGGAAGCCAAAGGGAGGCTTGCTCTGCGCTGCAGATTGGGTAGAGCTATATTTACATTAATTTGAACGCTAATGACAGCACAGGTCAGTGATCAGGACAGCAGCTCTGGCCTGCTAAGGTCCTCTTCTCGCCTGGACAAGTGGGCAGGCTGTGTTTTCAATAAAAATAATTCAGAACAGGACGAGGAAGGGGTGGGCTTTGGAGAGAAGACCCAGGGTCTAAGGATCATTTCTGGGTAAAAGTGACCTTAAGGAGGGAGAGAAGGGAAGCACTGTGGGTCCTTAGTGGACTACAGCCCGACTTTGGATGTTGGCTCTGGGATGCTTAAGTCTGGGGCCGGGACATGCCGTCTGGACAGGGGAGGGACCTCCCAGGCCAGGCAGGCTCTGTGCCGCACCCCCGTGCCACCTCTGTGAGGTTGAAGGAGGTTTGCCCAGACTGACTGGGGATGGAACCTTCCACTGCCTTTTGCTGACTAAGAAGACAGGTGAAAAGAATGCTTCAGACTCAAACTCCCTGCTTTTTTCTTTTAAACAGTGCAACTGCATTGGTTTACAACTCTTACACAAAGCACAGAGGTAGCATGGCATTTGGTTAAGCCTGGAGGGTTTGGTTTCTAAACCTCAACTTCCTCATCCGTAAAGGGGGGTCATGTCTCCCAGAATCGGGCCAGTGCATGGGTTGACACCAGGAACACATTTGGCGTGATGCCAGGCATACCCGGGGCTCTTCCTCAGTGCCGCTTGAACATCACAAAAATAATGATTACCAGCAGTGGTATCCGGGTAAAATGCAAATGTTGAATATAATCGTTGCATTAGGGTAGTGGGAGATTATTGATAATTACTTGTTTGAATTTTTCTTTTTTTTTTTTTTTTTTTTTTTTGAGACAGAGTCTCACTTTGTTTTCCAGGCTAGAGTGAGTGCCGTGGCGTCAGCCTAGCTCACAGCAACCTCAAACTCCTGGGCTCGAGTGATCCTTCTGCCTCAGCCTCCCGAGTAGCTGGGACTACAGGCATGTGCCACTATGCCCGGCTAATTTTTTATATATATATATCAGTTGGCCAATTAATTTCTTTCTGTTTATAGTAGAGACGGGGTCTCGCTCTTGCTCAGGCTGGTTTTGAACTCCTGACCTTGAGCAATCCGCCCGCCTCGGCCTCACAAGAGCTAGGATTACAGGCGTGAACCACAGCGCCCGGCCTGAATTTTTCTTGAATTGTGTCACTTTGTAGTCTTTTCAATTGCAAAATGAAGTAAGACTTGCATTCAGCAGGGAAGATAGGAATAATGAGTTCCATAATATTAAAACAATAACTTGTAGCACTTAGTACCTGCCAGGCGTGGTTCCATTTAGTCCTCACAGTAGATGTATGAGGTAGGTGCTCATTATCCCCATTCGACAGGTGGAAAAGCCAAGGCCAGGACAGGTGCACCTGCACGGAGGAGGTGAGCAAAGGTAACAGGGGCCCAACAGTCTGGCTCAAGGAATGGAATGTCCCTTTCATAAAGAAGACACGTCGTGAACAGAGATGGGGGAGGTGGCGCCTCACAGACTGGGACCTCTGGGCCATAAATGGGGCCTTCCACACACCAGGTCAGAAGGATCCCCTCTGAGCTGAGTTGGAGGCCCCCAAAGATGTCCCAGAGGCCTCTGGTTCCTGCACCTTCCAACGTGCATCAGGAAAAAACAACTCCCTCTCCCATGACCCAGGAGAACTCCCCAGCTTCTTTTGTTAGGAAAAATTAAATGCCATGCAAAGATGTCGGTACCCTGGCTGAGCCAGTGGCATGTCCAGCATGGGCACAGTAGAGATAGATTGAAGCCAGGACAGACAGCTTGTGTCCCATCCAGGGACAGCCCGTGCCAGCTACCAGGTTGGGGACCAATTGATTCATGAAGTCAGCTTGTGAGGCCCTCACTAGCAAAGCAGCAAGTAGGCACGTGGCTTTCCATCTGCTCAGGAAGCTGTGGCCAGACAGAGAAAGACACGCCCACTGATTTCACCGAGATCACCTTCACCAGGGAGTGACCATGGGTGCTGCCCAGGTTACGATCACCAGCTCCCTGGGTCCCTGCCCACCTGGGCACTGGGCAGAGCTAAGCAGTGTCTAGAGACCTGAGTGTGAAGACGTTCCCCAAAAGGCCACATTTGGGCACAAAAGCTACACTTCAGTGTGGAGCTTTGGAACGCCTGGGCTCGGCTCAGCCACGCTAACAGAAAGACCTTTCATTAGGCTCTCAGGAGATATTTCAAAAAAAAGTAAAGTAGAGCCTTTCAAAGAGGAAACTTCAGCCCTCAGCAAAACTGGTTTTTTTAAAAAAAATTTTTAATCAATTTTTGTGGTTTCAATAAAAGCAAAGGATTTTGTGGTTTTCCCTCAAATTTTTCACCATTTTCCATAAAAACAAAGGCCAATATTTGAAACCATTTCCCCTCCCCCAATGAAAGTGGCAATGTTTTTGCCCAGGGACAATTTCCTGGAAAAATGTCTTTGCAACGTTCCAGCCTGGGAGAGCTCTGCTGGGGCTGAGAGCACCGCACGCCCGTCTGCCGGGCACCCTTCCCCTGCACCAGATGTGCGCGCTGCCCGGCACGGAAATGGGCTTCAGCTAGGAAAATTCCACATGTCGAGAAAAGGTCTTTTTTCTTTCCAGGGTTGTATAAAAAGGGGCCATTTTCCTTTCTGGGGAGCAGGACGTGAAGGTGTCGAGGTGAGTACTACCAGGCAGGAGTTGCGCCCTCAGGGAATCTGATGCAGAGGGTGAAAAAAGTGCTCCCTCTGGCACCCGTTATAGACTCACAAGCAGAACCGTCTGCCATATTTGAGATCCCAAAGGAGTTGGTTCTAACCCTTTTGACAGATGGTCAAACTGAGGCCCACAGAGGCTGCAGGGCCATCTCTACGACACAGTTGATTGGCAGAGCCACCAAAACCCAAGTCTCTTTGCCACCAATGTTTTCTTTTCCATATCACACACCCTCGCTCAGCAGAGTTTGTTTTTGTTGGTTTTTAATTCCTAAGAACAAACATCATCTACACTTTAGAACTGAAGGTCAACAACTTTCAGCCTCTTGGATTTGAACTTTAGCAAAAGATTTCAAACACAAAATATTCCTTTCAGACTAGAATCAAGAATGTTCCAGGAGCTGGTGAGGGGCTCACTATTAGTGAAGCAACCTAGGACTATTGGCCTCTCCTGGATCTACTTCCCTACATTTAACTTTGAGAACAGCACTGAACTACTTTTGCTCTTTGCTTTTGCTGCTAGGAAACTCAAGGCTAAATTGTGTCCTAATTTGTAGTTAAACTTCCCTCTGTCTAGATTTCTTATGTGATTTCTACCTCTGCCCCTTTACTATCTTCTCTTTTGCCTTTTATTCTAGGTTAACGCTTTTTATACTTTGTACTTTAAACCATTTCCAAGTTTTTCTAAAAATGGGTTAGGAATACTAAAATAAATAAATACTTGCTTTCTCGGATCCCAAAACAAAATAAGGGACAAACTTACTCAATTTCAGATATCCAATTGCAAGGAAAACTCAAAAGCAAATATAAAAAGAACTTTCTCCCCAAAGGACAGCAAAAGGAAACCAATATATTAATGGTCAATCTTTCAGAAAACCACGCAGTTGTCATCATAAACCTCTTGTCCTACTCTGGCTATTGGCTGCCACACAGAGGCAGGGAAGCTTGGCTCTAATTCTGAATTTTGAACCTGTGGCTCTCTTCTCCTTCTGGTTGCTTGGGATGTCCGAGCTGGAGGGACCCTGACAGCACCAGCTCCAGCTCCAGCTCCACCATTTTGCAGATAAGGAGACTGAGGCCCAGAGAGGGCAAGTGACTTTTCTAAGTCCACACAGCATGATGTGGTGAAGTTGAGGGTTCTTTCTAGGGCATCGCACATTCCTTCACCACTGTGCCTCGTTCCACCAAACCACATTAGACAGACTTCAGAATTTAAATCACCAACATAAGTTTTATTGTTTTTGTCTTTTTAGGCCAACCTAAAAGCTAAACCAAAAGAAAAAAGGCTGTTTCTATTGACCGATCTACAATAATCCGTAATCTGTGTGTGTGTGTGTGTGTGTGTGTGTGTTTTAATATCTTTATAATAAAATTTAGGAAATTATTGGTAAAACAAGCTGTCACACTTATTTGATGAACTTTTTTTTATTCAATAAATATTCGACAAGAGCCTGGCCCCAGCACCACAGGGCAGGGAGCAGTAGGCAGAGAATTTTGCAGCCCCTGGGAGCACACAGGCCGACCCCAGGAAGCTTGTGTCTGAGAAAAAAACAGCTCTACCCAACTCAATACCTTGAAATAAACTCTAAACTCTGGTTGATGTTGAAGCAAGAGAAAAAATCCCAGCCTCTTGATGATAATCAGTTGTTTCTGCAGGTGAATTAAAGCAATGAGATCTTTTACATTCCCCACGGTAACGTAGGTCTCAGAGGATCGTGTGCACAGCCTGTGGCAGGCCGCGCTCCCACGCTCAGCTCCCCGTCACCGCCAGGCCCTTGCCTTCACTCTGCTGAAAACTGAATGTCGAATAAAACGGCTGCCCGGAAACCTGGGAGCCACAAACACAGGCTTGGGATCTAGAACATTAGTTTTCTGTGTGTTTGTGGAGAAGGATTGATTTAACTATGCTGAGAACGTCTTAGTGGTGAAAGTGAGTGGATTTTTTTTTAAGGAAAATTTTATTGGGAATATTTTTTCCCCTTAGGTGTGAAATTTGGCAGGTAACTACATTCTCTGATGGACTGTTGAAGACTCGGTTAATTAGAAATAAGATTCAGGTCCAAGGTAAACAACTTGAGCCCACTAAGTCTTCTTAGGATGTTTGTCTGAAATGCTTCTGAAAATAGTATAGCTTTCTATAAAGAAATATTAACCAGCGTTCATAAACGGAGCTGACTACGTCCTAACCCAGCCCTTCCTAAATTGGTATTAGACGAGGGATTAGTCTCTGATTTTATTTGAAAATCCCAAGAGCAAAGCAGCTCCAACCACTGCTTGCCTACCCGTTTCTCGGAGAGCCAGCCGGAGGCCCAGCGAGGGTGCCTCCCCTTTAATCACAGCAGTGGGGAGCTGTTCGCCCAGCCCCGGTGGCTCGGCTCTGAAAATGAGGGCAGTTAATTGCCCGGTGTTTGTTGATACAACCGACCACGCAGACAGGAGACACACAGCGCCAAGTCCCAAGAGCCTGTGAGGCTGGACACGCAATCCCCATTCATGCATCTGCGCATCACGACATCCTGCGTTCTCCTGCCAGTCCTCACCCTCCATGGAGCACGCAGAGTGAGGGTGGTGCCCTGGGATTCACGGGAACCAGACCCCAGGCAGCCCCAGGTCCTTGCACCCTGGATGCAGCAGCCCCCCCAGGGAGGATGAGCAGAGCCTCTGTGGGGCGCCCCCTAGGGGCCAGACTCCACCAAGCACCATTCCCTCCATTTTTAGACAGGTAAACCGAGGCCCAGAAAATCTGAGCAATTTCCCCTCCCACCCATGACCAGGTGAAACAGGGTTGAACACAGGCAGCGCTGACTTCAGAGCCCTGCACTTTCTGCCCCTAATAGTGGGCCGGTTGTCCTCGTCTGTCTGTTTCTACTCGTAGAAACTAAACAACCAGGACTCCCAGCCACCATGGTGATGTTCAGAAGGAGCCCTCAGCCCTAAACTGCTCAAAACAAACTCAGCAAACAAGGCACGGAAAGCAAGTCAACACACAAGCAGAAATTGTAGGAAAATAAAACTTAGTGACCAGTAGGAAAGAGATGAGGTTTCTAAAGGATGTCCCTAGAAGAAACTCAAGACAGTTCTTAAAGAAAGGAATCAACAAAAAATTGGCAGAGAAGTCAAAAGAGATCGTCCCGATTTCTGACTGTTGGAGACAGTTTCTCTGAAGTCTTTCTCTGATAATGAACATTGTCTAACCACATAACATTTTTAACATTTAAAAGTCTCCCCCGTGGCTGGTCCGAAGGTAGTGAGTTATCTCACATGATTGTTCATAGTTAGTTACAGATTGAACTCCTTGTTCTACTGCTTTCCCGCCTCCTCACTACTGCACTTGACTAGTCTTAAAAAAAAAAAAAGTCTCCCCCATGGAACTCTTGCATGCTGTAGTACACCCATTACGGAAAACAATACAGAAGGTCCTCAAAAATTAAAACGAGAACCACCGTATGATCTAGGAATCCGCCTACAGGGTGTATCCCCAGAGGAAATGAAGCCGCTGTGTTGGGGAGACATCTGCGCGCCTGTGTTCCCTGCAGCACCGCTCACGGTGGCCAAGGTATTAACGTGAGACCAGCCCGGGTGTCCACTGCTGATGGACGGATAAAGCAAGCACAGCGGTGCACATACACACCCGAACACTAGTCAGCCTTGAGAAAAAGAAGGAAATCCTGTCATTTGTGACAATATGGGTGAACTGGAGGCCGCAGTGCTAAGTGAAATGAGCCAGGCACAGGAAGACAAATGTCGCATGATCTCACTTCTGTGTGGAATCCGAAAAATGTCGAACAAACTCGTAGGAAGAAGAAAGGTCGGTACTCAAGGCTGCTGTGGGGGTGGGGAGATTGGTGAGGTGTTGGTCAAAGATACAAAATTTCAGTTATGGGGGAGGAATAAGTTCAAGAGACCTATTATGCAACATGGTAACTATAGTTAACAACAGTATATCATATACTTGAAAATTGCTAACAATAGATTTAAGTATTATCTCCATACACACAAATAAATACCTATGTGAAGCGACCCATATGGTACTTAGCTTGATTTAGCCATTCCACATTCCGCATACATGTTTCAAAGCATCTTGTGGTATACCACACATATATGCAATTTGTACTTGTCAATTTTTAAAAATAAATAAATAAGGCCAAGCATGGTGGCTCACGCCTGTAAATCCCAACATTTTGGGAGGCTGAGGTAGGAGGATCACTTGAGGCCAGGAGTTTAAGACCAGCCTGGGAAACATAGCAAGACCCTGTCTCCACAAAAAAAATTTAAAAATTAGTCAAGTGTATGCTGTGTGCCTGTAGTAGCAGCTACTTAGGAGGCTGAGGCAGGGGGACCACTTGAGTCTAGGAGTTCGAGGCTGCCGTGAGCTATGATCACACCACTGCACTCCAGCCTGGACAAAAATAACTAACTAACTAACTAAATAACCCTGTTGAGTCTCCCCCATGGTAGCACCAGGGAGCTCCTTTCTGGTGATAAAATTGTCCTGCATCCTAACAGTGGTGGTGATTACACAAATCTATACAAGAGCTTGACTGCACAGAAACACACATGTTCACACGTGCACACACACACGTGCATGTAAAAACTGGTGAAATCCGAACACAGTCTGGAGTCTAGTGTTCCAACATCAATTTCCTGGTTTTGCTATTTTACCGTAGTTGTGTAAGATGTCACCATAGGGGAGAGCTGGGGGAAGGGCACAAGAGACCTAATGTACTACTTTTGCAATTTCCTGTGAATCTATAATCATTTTAAAAGTAAAAGTGAAAAATAAAATTCCCCATTCCCCCCATTTCTTCCATTGCAATAGGTCTCTTGCCACTTATACTACTTGTGACTTACGACTTACCTAAAATCACCTGATAACGAGGAGGCTGGAACAGTTAGGCTCCCAGACAAGAGGGTCCCCTGGGAGCAGGCACAGGCAGCATTCCCAACCCTTCCGCAAACAGGGCAACCGAGGCTTTAGGAGATTTGCCCACAAGATCAGACCCAACACCATGCCCGGCACCTGGCGGACACGCAACGTATCGTGAGTAAACAACTGCAGACAGTCAACCCCCAGCCCTCTGGTAACTCCACGGATGAGAAGGGCCCAGCAGAACCCAAGAGGACGACCAGGAAGTCTGGGCAACGACCCAGAAACTGCTCCTGGGGGAGGGGCGACGGGGTTGGCAGAGGCGGCTGAGCCTCACCAGACGGTTCAGTGAAGTGCTCGCTCACCTGGCCAGGGGACACCTAGCGACGCTTTTAGGAAGGAGCCAGTCCTGTGATAAAACCAGCCCATCATGTGACAGTGGGCACGGAGGACAGGCGTGCCTCTCCCACAGCGTGGACGTGCATCCCGAGTCCTTGGGGTGGCGTGGCCAAGGCCACACAATCCCATTTGCAGAAGTCTGCCCTAACAACATAATCCAAAAGAAACAGCAGTTGTTAGCAGTCAAGACAGTGGTTGCCTCTGATGAGAAGGATTGGAGTGGTGACCAAGTGCACACGGGGTCTCCCCGGGTGGCCACTGACTGCTTCTGAAGCCAGGGCTGGTCACACAGGAGGCTTCACGTGGTGAAAACTCTGTGTGCTGACAAGTGTGAGTGGTGCACGTTTCTGCAGGTATGTTCTACTGCCACGACATGCCCCTTCAAAAGACAAGGAAGAACCTCAAATGCTCGAGAATATGTAAGAAAGTACCAGTCGGAAAAGGCTACAGACTGTGTGATTCTGCCTATGGGACACTGGAAAAGGCAAAACTATGGAGACAGTGAGAAGATCATGGTTGCCAAGGGCAATGGGTGAGGACAGATGAATTTTTAGGGCAGTGAACCTATACTGTCCCATACTGCAACGGCAGATGCATGTCATGACACATCCGTCAAAACCACAGAGCATTCAACGCAAAGAATGAACCCTGACATAGACTATGCACTTCAGTAAGTAATAATGTATCGACATTGGCTCATCAATTGATACAAATGTATCACACTAATGGCGGATTTCAGTAGGTAACAATGTATCGACATTAGTTTATCATTCGATACAAATGTATCACACTGATGCCAGATTTCAGTAAGTAGCAATGTATCAACATTGGTTTATCAATTGATACAAATGTATCACACTAATGCCAGACGTTAACAATGGGGGAGACAGGAAGGGGTGTATATGGGAACTCTTTGTACTATCTGCTTTATTTTTCTGTAAGTTTCAAACTGTTCCAACAGTCTATAAATTTAAAAAATAAAATAAAACTGTTCCTGGTCTCCTTGGGATCTTAAACAATTGAGAGCTAGTTCATGATCTCAAAAGGAACATTAACAAGAGAAAAAACTGTCGAAAATATTTGTTACAAATAGGCATAGGAGAAACTGGACAAATGTATGGAATTCTTGACCCTCCTAAAATATATCATGGGGCTCCCTGTTCCCCAGCTCCAAGGCAAGGACAAGGAGACCCCCATGGGTGTCCACAGCAGCCACTGTCTGCCCCACCGAACTTGTCTCTCTCTCTCTGTCTATCTCCTTTCCTCATTCTTTGGTGTCTCAGATTCCCTGTGTTGGTACAGCTAAGCTGGTCTCACTTCTACCCTTTTTCTCCACGTACATGCAGTGCTTTGCACCAAAGGAAAATTACACAGTGCAAACATTTATTCAGAAAAATGGTTTGCAGTATTACCTCCCTGGAGTACTTGGCCACGAATGAAAGCTTGGTACACACTCCGGCTGGTGGAGGACAGGAAATGGAATCCTTTGCTCAATATATTTCCAGCTTTTATGAGGCAGCTTTAGTGGAAACGCGTCAACTTCTCAGCCGAAGCCCAGGCTGAAAGAGGGCTGCCCCAGGGGCACAGAGACAAGGCACGTAGGTAGGTAGCTGGTCCGGGGCTCTTGGTATCAAATTAGGCTCTCGGTGACTTTTCATTTCAGCTTCCAAAGGGGTAGGAGCGGGCAGCTGAATTCCCCGGCTCAGAGGAGGCAGGGTCTCTCGTGTCCTGGGCCTTGAGACCACAGACATGGGAACGCTGGCGCCCTCAGCTGTACCCTGAGGATGCTTAGAACTGCCCTTATCACAAAATTAAATTACACTCCCCTCTCCCCAGCCCAGGCACTTCCTCTCCCTGCCATTTTCCCCACTGTAGACTGAATTGTGTTCCCTAGAAAGATATGCTCAAGTCCTGTCCCCAGCACCTGTGATGTGACCTTATTTGGAAATAAGGTCTCTGCAGACGTCATCAAGCTAAATGAGGTCACGTGGTGTGGGGTGAGACTACAGGGACTGGCATCCGCCTAAGAGGGAGGTTTGGACACAGACACACAGGGAGAAGCCACGTGAGAATGGGCGCAGAGAGCGTAGTGATGCAGACCCAAGTCCAGGGACACGGAGGACGGCCGGCCACATGGGAAGCTGAGAAAAAGGGATGATCGGGTTCCCCAGCTCCCCAAGAGTGGCCCGACCACTGAATCCAAACCGCACAGAACAAGCCCCTTTATTAAAAGGGTTTATTCTGTAAAATTTGGATTCTGTCCAAAGGCCACACTTGAGGATCCAGAAGGCCACAGTTCCCCCAACCCCCTGTCCCTCGGGTTTCAGCCAGCGCACGGCCCTGCCGACCCCTGGAAGTCAGCTCCCGGCCCTCTAACCTGGAGAGAGTGGATCACTGTGGTTCTCAGGCCCTGGTCTGTGGTCCTTTGCATGGTGGCCACAGGACCCTGAGCCCGATGGACAGGGCTTGCATCTGCTGTCCGCTGCTGGGTCCCCCACGCCTGGCACCAGGCAGGTCCTTGGTACAAACTTTCACGGGGCAACACGGGGCTCCTCCAGAAGCTGGATTTTGGGGGATCTTGGAGCAGCATGGAGAGGAGGTTATCCATTCCTCCTACACATCCCTCCTCACTGAACCCCACGCCATGTCCCCACCCAACACTGCCTCCCGCAAAACCATGGGGCAGCATCACGTCCCTCCAAACAACAGGAACGGGCAGCTGTTCTCTCTCTTTCTTCCTTCCTCCCTCCCTTCCTTCCTTTCTTTACGTCTCCCCCCACCACTGCCTCCACTTGTCTGGGTTAGTGTTTGTGCTGAGGAACCCAGCCAGGTGAGAGGAGGCAAGGAAGGGAAGCATTTCTGTGCTGCACCAAGAGGGAAAAACACTTCTTTAAAACCATAGAGGTAGATAAATTCCTAACTGTTGAGCCAATCAGGGCCAGATTTGGTGCTTTGGCCGCTGCCAGTGTCCCGCCGGAGGTGCCCCTGCACAGGTGAAGGAGGCAACTTGAGCCCACCCATGTTTCCAAAGGGATCGTGCAACAGGGACCGGCCCTACTGATACCTCGATTCTGGACTTTGTCGCCCCATAACTGTGGGACAATGCCTGCCATTGTTCTCAGCCTCCCGGTGTGTGGTCCTCTCTACGCCAGGCCAGGAAACTCTCACAACCTCCACCTCAGGGAGGGAGAAGAGCCCGCCCCACTGAGCAGATACAGGGTTTCCATCTGGGGTTGTGACCTGGCCTTGGGAAGGTCACTCAGCCTCCCCCAGATCCCGGGTCCTCACGTGGAGTGCAGGGGTCGCAGAACCTTCTCCAGGAGGATTTTAGGAAAACCCAGTGAGCTCATGCAGCAAAGCCTGGGTGTAGAGCCCGGTCCTTGGTGGCAAGGCCAGAAAAACATTAACTCCTATAATTTTCTTATTCTTATATTTGAGCCTTGAAAATAGTTGCACTTTACCCAGAAATTCCTCTTCGGAGAATTTATCCTTAAGAAAATAATCCTAAATGCAGGGAGAAAATGTTTTACACAATGCTGTCTATGGCTGTATGTCATGTCATTGATAATATTGAAAAGTTAAAAACAGCTCAAGGATCAAAAATAGGAATGTAATTAGTTAACCTAAGTATCCAAGTGATAAAATACTATGCAGCCACCAAAAATTGTTTAAAGATTGTCTAATAGCTGGGGAAATGCTTATAATTTCAAGCAAAAAAGTAAAGGAGAAAATTGCAATTGTGCATATAAACTGGGACAGCTAAAAATAGATACTCACTAGAAAGAAATCCCCATGCTTAACACAGTTGTATTCCCAGAGGAGAGGTGGAAACACATTTCTTTATTGAGATGTGCACCTTATATAGTATGTAGAAAAAAGTTTAAACAAAGAAATGATCCCCAAATTTAAATCAGTTCTGATGTCAATAGGAGGTTATGACTAAGAAGTATTTGAATCAGTATTACTGTCTTTGACATTCAGCTACTTCTGATCACTCAGTACATGCTAGCTTAAAAATTCGGTCAAGGCTGGGCATGGTGGCTCATGCCTGTCATCCCAGCACTCTGGGAGGCTGAGGCAAGAGGATCGCTTGAGCTCAGGAGTTTGAGACCAGCCTGAACAAGAGCAAGACCCTGACTTTACTAAAAGTAGAAAAATTAGCTGAGTGTTGGTGGCACCTGCCTGTACTCCAAGCTCCTTGGGAGGGTGAATCAGAAGGATCACTTCAGCCCAGGAGTTGGAGGTTGCTGTGAGTTACAATGACACCACTGCCACACTCTAGCCTAGGTAAAAGAGCAAGACTCTGCCTCAAAAAGAAAAAGCTCTGTCAAGATAATTTGTATATATGTTCATACACACAGAGTACGCCTATACATACATGTACATTCATACACATGTACTATACACACACGTATATAGACAGGTAGAGATGTGTGTGTTCCTGTATTTGTGTGTATCCATTAGGATTTTATTCCCCAAGAAAAATTTACAAATCTTAATTTGTTTGGAGAAAAGAAAAATCCCTGAAGGTGGATTCCAATGATCTCATGGATATGAGGACCAGTCAGTGCTCATGAATACATGATACATAGAGGAATAATTGTATACATGACCTGTTCCTGGCAAAGTGTCAGCCATACATTTCAAAATTTTTTAAATTAATTTCAATAATAAAAAATAAAAAGTCATTGAGTAATTAAATTCCCTGCCTCTAAGCATTTTCACTTACATAGATCCATTTGTTTATTAACTGGCTCAGTAGAAATTCCTGGGCCAAAAACAGGAGGTCTGAGCTGGTAGCCTCAGCCTCAGAGCCACCCCCATGCCCCCGAGTGCTGAGCTGGGCCTAGCTTTAAACTCCCTGTGGCCCCAGGCAGGTGACTCAGGCCTGGCTTTCTACTGCTTTGCAGGGAGAGTTCAAAATCATTGTGGATTCTGTGGGTGGCTCTGGGACATGCAGGACCCAGCTGCTGTTCCCTGGCCAGGGGCCATGAGCCAGAGAATGCCCCTCTCTGAACCTCACTTCCCTCTTCAGAAAAGTGGGCATAGCAAAAGCACCTGTCTCGTCAAGACTGAACAACGTAAAACTGGGACTCACCGGTCAAGGGTCTACGCTCAGACCAGCCCCTGTGCAGGTTACTGGGCCTCCCTGTCCCCTTTTCCTGGATTCCAAGATCACTGACTGCCTCGCTGGACATTGTGAGGGTAAGCTGATTGATGGACACAGTGCTTACAGACAGGAAGCTCAGAGAAGCTGCTGGGCTTGCTCAGTGTTCCACAGCCGAGGTCTGCAGCCAGCTGCCAGGAAAGCTGGGAGACCAGAGAACAAGGTCACCACGGTTGGCTTAGACTGAGGGCAGCAAGTTGTTTCATAAAAGACCAGACAGTAGATATCTTTGACTTCGTGGGCCTGAAGGTCTCCATCACAACTACTCGACCCTGACCTTGTAACACAAAAGCAGTCACAGTCACAGACAACCCTCAATGAATGGGCGTGGCTGTGTTCCAATTAGACTTGGCTGGCAAAGGAAGCTGCCCTGTCCAACCTCAGGGCATCACTGGGGGTGGCGCCCTAAGACAGAGCTCTAGTGGCAAGGAGGAGCAGGGAAGGGCATTGAGTAGAGTGGAACAGAATGTGCCACAATCACTGAGCTAAATCCACGCCAGGCACTGCCCAGCACAGCCGACCAGCAGACCCGGGCAAAGGAAGGAAGAGCCCACAGGGTCTGCAGGCTGGCAGGAGAGGCCGCCGTGGGAAGATACCCTCTCTCCACCCTGCGCCCAGGGTTTGCTTTCTGGGACAGAAAATTGGCACTAAAGACATGGCACAGAGCCTGCCCGCTGGGTGGTGGGTGAGGATGTGGCTCCTAGTACAACTGGGGCCTCCCACAGGGTGTCTCTTCTGCCACTTCACACCTGGGGCATGGACAGTCAAACTTACCATGCGCCCTCCAGCCTCGGGGCCTTTGCTCGTGCTGTTCTCTCCTGGGCTCCTTCCTCCTGCAGGTCCCAGCATGAGCAGCAGCTCCTGGGGACAACTCCCCACAGCCCAGACACAGCCCACCTCCTCTAGCATAGGAGCCCCCACACACCTGCACCTGCCCTGTGACTCTAAGCACACGGTGGTTCCATAGTACATGTGTCCCCCTCCTGGACTCAGAGGCCTGTGCACTCAGGGACCACGCTGGCCCCATTCTCCCAGGTTTCCCCAGTTCCTGGCAAAGTCTGAGTCCCATACTCACTGAGTAAATGGCTAGAAAGAAAACAAACGTGCATGTAGAATCCTCCCATTCTGAAGGCCAGGCTGAAGCTCTGCAGCATGACATCATCAGAGCCAGCAACGTGTTTGAATCCTTTGTTCGCTTCCTAGATTTTCCCACTTTCTTGCTTTCCAAATTTAGAAACCCAGGGAAAGTGAGTTCATGTAAAGGACTGAGCTCTTTAAAAAAAAAAAAGTTTTTCAGTGACTGATGTATTTAATTAGCATCCAAAAAATATAGTTACATTATACATTTTATAAAACTACTAATCCACATGTGCGCAAATTTGCCTCTAAGGACGACTTAGTATTTTTATGATATGTTTCAATATTTCCCCATTGTTCCAAAGCAATATTTTTGCTATTAAAATATATCATAAAGTTCTCAAGAAAAACCAGGGTCACTCTAGGCAAGTGAAAGCAGGAGACCGAGAACTTATATCACCAAAGCTTTCCCTTTGTCTTTGACAAGGGAAGGGTCTGAAATGAATTTTACCTCCTTGATTAAAAAAAATACATTGGAACGGTCACAGACAGGCGTTAGATTTAACTCGAACTTGTCACACTGCTTCTTCGGCTCTCTTTCCTCAAAATCAAGAGGCTCAGCAGACCCTGCTCTGTGAAGATGCAGCAGTGTGCAAACGTCTAATGACTGGCTCTTAAATCAGGAAAGCCAGCCTCCTGCCATTTGCCCATTGCTGTGGTGTAGAGACCCCACCGTGGCTGATGACAAACTGGTGATGTGACGTGAGACACACGCTCCACACTGGCCGCACTGAGTACTCTGTGACAGCACCCAGATCATGGGGTGGCATGAGTCACAGGGACCCCATGTGGTGAGGTCTGCGATCTCTTGGCCCTGTTCCTGGTGCACAGTAATTGAAGGCTGAATAGACTAGAAGGCTGAATAGACTGTCCGATGATCAGCCCTTCTTTCGTAAGCGTTCCCTTGGGGAGAAATCTGGCACCTTGGCACCTTCTCACATGCTATCCCTGCCAGCCTGCCAAGGTTTGCCTGAGCACTGGGCACCGGGGACCTTGACGATCGCTTCCAGCACTCAGTGAATGACAGCCCTCAGTGGAGTTCTCAGTCCTGCTAATCTCCCCAAGCCTGGGAAGCCCAGAATGTCTCATGGGGACGCAAAGGACATCCCCTATCCCAAATTAATGAAAGCCGCTAAGATCTGAAGGCTGCAAAGCATGTGGTCAGCAGGGTAGGACTTCACGTCAGGTGAGCTGGGATTGAAGGGCTTTTTTTCCTATCCCCACCTTGCCATGCGCTGGGTGACCTTGCACAAGCAACTCAACCCCTCTGAGCCTCGGTTTCCTCATGTATAAAAGGGAAATGCTTCAAGCCAGCAATGTTGGGAGGGAACAAAGGGAATGCCCGCTTGCAGAACTGGGCAGGTTGTTAGAGAAAGCACACGGCTTCAGAGAGCCCCAACCACATGGCCCAGCAGCGCGGCCCAGGATGCCATAGCGCTGTCTGACGCTCAAGCTAGCAGGCAGCCCCCTATGCCAGCACAGACAGAGCTCCCCCGGGAGCAAAGGACATGGGCACAGAAGGCCCCGGCGATGCAGTGATGCAGCAAACAGCCCAGTGCTGCCATTTCGGACACTGGAAAAGTGGCTGGAACTGAGATGCACCCTCAGCGTAGGGACCTCAGAGACTTAGCATGAGAAAGAGAGCACGAATATCTCATTAACGTGTTTCATGTGGATCAAGTGTTGAAAGGATGACATTTTGGACATACTGGGTTAAACAGAATATATTTTCAATAATTTCACTTTCACTCTTTATAACATGGCTACTGGAAATTTTTAAGCTACATTTGTAGCTCCTGTTATTTTCCTTTTGGACAGCGCTGGCTTAGACTGATGGTGGACGCAAACCATTTGCACAATGTACTGTGTGACCCTGGGCAAGTGGTCGCACCTGAGGTTCCTCATCTGTAACTGGCACAGAAATGCAAACACATTTTGTCTGCATGTCACCTGCCCAACAGCTCTTCCAGAGGCGCTGCTTCCCTCCAGGTGTGACTGCCGGACTCCTCTCCGGGAAGGGCTCTTCCCTTCCCCACTCCTTGGCAGGCCCTGGGGGACTCGCACAGCCTTTTTGTGTTGAAGAGCTGATTGGCAGGTGGACACTAAGCAAGAAAAACAAACAGGGCCCCTCTCTATGTGGTTACTTAAGAGAACCACTTGAAAACAAACAAGGGAAGAAAGGAGTCTTCAGAGACATCTAAGTCGCTAATGAGTGCTTAGAACTGGCTCCAGGCTGCAGGTAGGAGGGAGGGAGCGCAGAGGAGAGACCAGGTGGAGAGAGGACAGGGCTGAAAGAGTGAGGGAAGCTGGGTAGAGGAAAGCAGGAGGGAGGTCTGACAGGAGGAAGCCAGAGCTCAGGTGGAGGGGGAGGAAAGAGGTCTCCACGTTGGGAAGTAATTATTTAAACATTTTGCACCTTTCAAAATGGCAGACAGCAATTTCCAGCCCCAGATATCTCTGTGTCCCTGTTGCAGAGCAGATCGGCCTCTGAACCCAGTGGGTTGAGAGGGGCTTTCAGCATCAGCTCTGCCAGGCACAGGGGGAAAGAGGGGGTTCTGCTGGGGTTCCTCCACGTGCCGCTGCAGGCTGGGGCCAAGGAGCGAGAATGCAAGGATGGTTTGTCTGCCGCCACTGGGATGGAACTGGCTGGAACCCGCTCACATCCTGCACCGGCCAGTAGTCACAGTGTGATGGATGGGGGTGGAGAACCTGTCCTGGCCTATGTCCTGGAGAAGGGGCCTCATGAGAGCCCCTTTGCCTTCTAGGGGGAGGAGACTGAAGCTGTCTGAGCCTCACAGCTAAATCTCCTGAGCTGTGGAGAGAAGCTTTTGTCAGGGGCACCTGTAGCTATTTTGATGAGTAAAAACAGAGTCCTACACCCTCTGGCTTTAGCAGGGCCCCCTCTACACCATGTACCACCTGGAAATGTTGGTCCCGAAGCTACTGGCCTGCAAAGTTGGGGGAAATTATTTACCTGCCTGTTTTTCCTGAGAGTGTGTGCAAGACCCTGCCCAAGCCTAGCTGATAAAACCTAGACCCCTCTCTGCCTCCCTCTGCTCCCTCTCAGGGTCCCTCATGCTAATGCCACCTTCCACGGGAGAAGATGACAGCAGCTGGGCCTGGAGAGTTTCCCAGGATGCACTGCCCTGAGTGTGGCCTGTGGTCACCACCTTGCACCTGTGATAAATGTCCCCTCGCTCTTCTGGCTCCTGCACAGCCATAGCTGCCTCTACTCTCTGGAGCATCATTTTCTAACAATCTAATGATTTCCAAAGCTGGCTGTCAGCCCCTAGGAAGACAGTGAGTGACTCTACCCAAACTATCTTGGCATGTGCATGCTGCAGGGAACAAATGCAAACTGGCCACTGAATGAATGAATTAATTAATTAAAATTGACTGGGGTGGACAGTCCAGGGTCATTCTGAGCCTTTCCTGTTTAACAAGGAGCAGAGGGGTCAAAAAGCACAGACTCTGATATCAACCTGGTTTAGAATTCTGGGAAAGTTACTTAACACCTCTGCATAACAATCGTACCCACCTCAGCGGGTAGGAGTAACCCAATTGCTGTTACGGCGCTTAGAGCAGTGCCAGACACATAGTAGGATGACAGAAACCAAGCAGTGTCAGTTCTGATTGTTTCACTTGCACAAATAGCAGAAAACCAAATGCTTTTCTAAAAATCCTGATGTCGATCCCGACAGCTGATTTTGGGTTCACTGCCTTAAAGCAGAAGGCAAGGAGTTAAAGCGTCAGCCTCAGGAAAGGGGGATTAGCAACATTGTGTCTGTTTAGTTACTCAGCTCCCTGCCTCTCCAGAGAAAAATATCTTGAAAGATTAGATTATGTAGCTCGAACTAGGGGGCCACCGAGGAGAAGGGGCTGCTGTCACCTCCCCGCTAAGCTGAGGCCCGGAGGCTAATTTCCCGTAGGTGGTCTGGCCAGATTTCCTGCAGTCCGAGGGACAGAGCAAACAGCCTTTCCTGTGCCCCTGGGGATTACAGCCTGAAAGCACTTTTTAAACCTTAAATTAAAAAACTGAAAGGCCGTGTCCATTCTGCAAACTCCTCGTACTTAATTTTTAAAACAGCAACACATCAAGAGCTCTCAAAAGCGGCAGACCTTGCCTTGGACTATTGAAAAGTGTTCCCCTTCAAGAAAAATAACTCAAGCCGAGTGACATGTGCCTGACAAAATGAGTCAAAGGGCGACTTTCCTTCTCTGAAACATGCTTCACTTCTCCAGGTGTTAGGGCCGCAGTGGGTGTTTACAAGGGACGATTGGAAATTGTTTCTGCTATGATAGTGTAACCTTCCAAGGTAGTCATGGCTTAGCGCCCCTGGAATAGGAAAATATCCTGTTCTGGAGCAAAGACTGTGCTCTCTGTGGAAGGCTGTAGTTGGGATATGTCATCACACGCATGCTCTTTGGATAGGAGACGATGCCCAGAGATACCCACATGGGCAAAGATCAAACGTGCAACAGAGAAGCCACGATCCAGACGTGGTAGAAGGTCAAAGCACCACAAAGCCTGAATTCAAGGCTCTGCTGGGCCATTTCTGAGCTTTGTGACCCCAGGCCAGTTTCTTGACCTCTCTCAGGCTCAGTTTCCGCATCTGTAAAATGCTAGAGCTATCCTTCCCTACTTCACAGGTTTGCAGAGAAGACTCCACAAGACCTTGTACTTAAGGATGTTGTTTTATAAACTGTTAAACAGTATTCACAGCATTTCTTTTCTTATACACACACACAAGGGCACACACATGCATGCACGCACACACACAACAGCCAAGGAACTTCTAACACAAATTAATCCCAAAATTAAGGTTAGGAAGGAAATCTCCCCTGGGACACCAGTCATATTTGATGTTGGGTTTCTGTTTGTTTGTTTTAGAGCACTTACGGTTTCTTTCCTGAACAAAGGGTGAAACTATCTTTTGGGATCAAGCAAGGAGATCTTCCACTGGCTTTTAGTCAAAAGCTGAACACATGTTCCAGCCAGTACAGACCCCAACCGCCAGGACCCATTATGGAGTGAGCACTCAGCGACTTGCCACCCGCACAGCCCACACCCCCACTGCACACTCGAGGCACCACCCTGGCTGGATGATCAGAACCTCGAGTTGACATGGCCCCAAGATATCGTTAATTACCTAGTTCCCCCTGGAAACCCACAGCCCCTGGGCTGTAGGAATGGTTCCTGTGGGGACCTATTCCGTTGTCTTGCCCCGGCACGAACACTCCACGAGCTGGAAAACCACCAGCTGCGAGATCGGGCTTAATCTTGGAAGCATCTACCCATCATCCCATCCCAAACTCTGCCACCCATGACAACTCCCCCAGGTGTCCCCCTCACCTACCTCCTCCCCCTCCACATGCATCCCCATGTTGGGCTTTTATGTCTTTGGTGAATTCTGCCATGTGGTCCAAGCTGTTACAGGCACCCAGGGGGCTTTGGCGGGGAGGAGATGATGGTTGCTCTGAATGAGCCCAAGGAAGACACAAATGGAGGACAACGCGGAAAGCTGTGACATCGCTGAGAAACGTTTATTCCCAGACACGGTGGAGGCACGGTGTCCACTCACCCTCCAGCCAGTGATGGGGACCGTGGCTCTGAAGTGTAGAGTCTCATCCCCCCAGCCCCACACACAGCTGTCTCCTGGGGACTCCTCCTCCCAAACTAACCATGAGGCTCCACCATAAACCGCCACATTCTAGAAGGAGTCCCCACCACTTCCTCCTATCCTCAGCCCTGGGGGTGTCAGTGGCCAGAGGAAGCTAGTGGCAGAGAACAAAGAGACAAGAGTCAACAGACAGAGATGAAGGCAGTGCCCAGCCCCTTCCCACAGGGCGGCTGTTCCACTTCACCCTCCATCCCTGAGCAGACTGACAGCACAAAACCCCCAAGCAAGAAAAAGAAACTTTGAGGTGTAAAGCTCAGGTGGCAAATTTTCCCAGCTACAACAACCCCTTCTTTGATAAAAATGACTACAATGAAAAAGGCCCGAAATAACAGAAAAACTGCCAGACTTCAATTCAACGGGTGACATCACTCCAGCGCATGCAACGGAAGGAAATGGCATGGGATCACCGTTGCAGCCTCATCCTTGTGAAGTGGATGGTGGGAACAGAGAGGTCAGCGGGAGAGATTCACACCAAACCGAAACCAGGTAGTCAAGATCTCCTAAGAAAGGCCCCTTGCTGTGTTCAGGAGCTTTTGCGTAACTGCAAATACATTAAGAAAAAAATCATAAATATACTTTTCATTCCGGTTGAAGGAACGCGGGAGAGGCCTACTTTGCAGCTGTGTGGGACCATTCTCGCGTATGAGCTGGGAGGGGCCGGGGAAGGGAAGGAAACATTTGGGATTAAATCTTGTCATCTGAGTGGCGCAGCTGATGAAAGGCAGGAAGCTCTGAACGTGTGCACCGACAACCTGCCACTCCGATTTTACACTCCGGACCCCCGAACAAAAGCTACACTGTGCGGTGCCCGGGGACGGCGCTGGCGTGACTGCACAGGGAAGGGACACAGGTTTCCTTTCAGTTTAATGACTTTTCAGTGTTGAGTGTGAAAACCAAAATGTTGCTCTGCGAGGCAGGCAGAGGCTCGGGCCCCTTCTCCTCCCCCGGCGCCCCAGCGGGACGGTTTCGGGGCGAGGGGCCGTCAGCTCACCCCGCTTCTCCTCAAACGCAAGGGCGCTCCCCCCAGCAGGACCCTTCCTGCCCGCCGCGTGGGCGCAGGGGGCAGCCGCGCCGCCAGGGTCCCGAGCCCAGACAATCCCAGCACTGTCCCCGCCTCAGTAAATCAGGCCGGGCCGCGGCCGACGCCGGCTCTCGACAGAAAGCCAAACAGCGGCGTGCAGAGAATCGGCTCGGGAGGGCCCGCGCCCGGGTCAAAGAGCCCCTTAGAATGGGGACCGCTGTTCGCCCACGGCGCTCGGGGGGGACGACAGGGGGACCACAAGTCACGGCAACCCCGGGCTCCCGTACCTATGCACCGCGTGCAGCCAACGGCCTTAGAAATGCCTTAGTCTCTGTCCTCCAGATGAAGCCTCGCGAGACCGATGTTGCTTGGCTCTGACCAACTCAGAGCCGCAGAGCAGGAGCGGGAAGGGGCCTGAGGCGCCGCCTTCCGGGGCGGGCGCGCCGAGCACTCGGTGGGGCTGCCGGGCCGCGCGGCGCCCTCCACGCCGTTCCAGAGGAGCCGGCCCCGCGGCGCCCTCCACGCCGTTCCAGAGGAGCCGGCCCCGCGGCGCCCTCCACGCCGTTCCAGAGGAGCCGGCCCCGCGGCGCCCTCCACGCCGTTCCTGAGGAGCCGGGCCCCGCGGCGCCCCCCACGCCGTTCCAGAGGAGCCGGCCACGCGGCGCCCCCCACGCCGTTCCAGAGGAGCCGGGCCGCGCGGCGCCCTCCACGCCGTTCCTGAGGAGCCGGGCCCCGCGGCGCCCCCCACGCCGTTCCAGAGGAGCCGGCCCCGCGGCGCCCCCCACGCCGTTCCAGAGGAGCCGGCCCCGCGGCGCCCCCCACGCCGTTCCAGAGGAGCCGGCCCCGCGGCGCCCTCCACGCCGTTCCAGAGGAGCCGGCCCCGCGGCGCCCCCCACGCCGTTCCAGAGGAGCCGGCCACGCGGCGCCCCCCACGCCGTTCCAGAGGAGCCGGCCCCGCGGCGCCCTCCACGCCGTTCCAGAGGAGCCGGCCCCGCGGCGCCCTCCACGCCGTTCCAGAGGAGCCGGGCCCCGCGCGCTGTGCTCTGTCACGGTGCCCTTGTCCTGGTTCGCGGCTCTCCTGCAGCCCCAACGCGGCACCGCTGGGCCCTCACTCTCGGGGACCCACCCTGCCCCGCCTGGCCTCCCTCCAGCCTGCCCCTCGGCACCCCCGCCGCCCCTGCTCCCCCACCAGCCCCCAGCCGGGCCGGACGCTTTCCCGCCTCACACCTTCGCCTAGGCTGTTCCCTCTGCTCGACGCGCCCTTCCCACACGGCCTCCCCTGAAGAAATCCCAGACGTCCTTCCGCGCCCACCTCAAAAGCTACCCCGTCCAGTGCCCGAGGTGCCCAGAGAGGCCGGGGCGTTCGCGCGTGCCCGGCTCCTGCGCGCCCCAGGCGCTCCGTGAGCGAGCGGGGCCCACTTACCCGGACGACAGCAGGGCCTGCTCTCCCGGGCAGAGCGCCTCTCCGTGACGGGCAGGCTCCAGGGCGGCCACCGTCTCTGACGCCAACGCGAGCGACAGGCACCGGGCTGCCCCTTTCCAGGCACAGGCTGCGCAACCCCGCCGCGCCTGCACTTCTGTCCCGCTTCTCGGACGAGGAGGCCGAGGCTCGGGCGGCCGCGGGACTTGGAGGCCGAGGTTCATGGCGGCCCGGGGACTTGGAGGCCGAGGCTCGGGCGGCCGCGGGACTTGGAGGCCGAGGCTCGGGGCGGCCGCGGGACTTGGAGGCCGAGGTTCACGGCGGCCCGGGGACTTGGAGGCCGAGGTTCATGGCGGCCCAGTGACCTGGAGGCCGAGGTTCGGGGACGGCCCCGTGACTTCCCCCGGGGCCCAGGGCAAGGGGCGCGAGAGCCGCCATCTTCGTCAGTCAGCACAGGTGTTACCGGCCCCGCCAGCCTTTCCCGCGCAATCTCCAAGGCAAAGCTGACAGAAATTCTCTTCTATTTAGCTGTTGTTTCCCGCTCAGTAAGAAGGGGGGGGGGAGAAATAAAAATAAAAGAAATTCTCTTCTAATTACTAAAACGGTCCTCAGAGCTCGGATGAGGGGGCTGAGGAGACGTCTCAGCTCAGCTCGTTTTCTCCTTCTTCCTTCCAGGTAACGGCTCCAAGATCCTGTCAGGTCTCCAGGATTTCCCCCTCATCCCCGAGCAGCGTTTTCGGGGTGAGCAGGGCTCCCCGCACAGCCTCATAACCCGTGGGACAGCGCCACCTGCTGGCCGGCAGGCAGGTGACAGCCGGCGTCCGCGCGGCGGCGCTTGGCGGAGAGCAGCCCGGGCGCCCTGGGCTGTGGAGCCGCGCAGTTCCCCGGGGACCGGAAGTAGGCGGCGGACGCAGGTGCTCACGGGAGAGGGGGCCGGGCTGCCCCCCGGGCTCGCTCAGCTCAGGTACCCACCTGGCCGTGAACCGGGGACACGGGGCCTCCCGGGGCTGGGGGAGCGTCAGTAGCCGGGAGCGGAGCCCCAGGTGGGCTCCAAGAAGGAGCCCCGTCTGCCAGCAAGGCTTGGGGCCCCCCAGGAAGAGACTGGAGGCGCGGGGCGGACGGTGGATGGAGGAGACACAGGGGAGGCAGAACCAGGAGGACAGGGCCTGGCACAGAGGAGAGGCCCAGTAAACGTGTCGCGGAGCGAAACGGAAGGGCCCTCCACGAGCCGGCGCCGTGCCCGCCTCGTGCAGCAGCAGCCGCGTGGGCCGGGGACCCGCAGGCCCCGCCGCCCAGAGCCCCCCGTGGAGCGGGAGAGATGTCGGGAAGTTCACAGGGAGTGCTGGCATGTCGTGTGTTAAATTCAGCCACAGTTTCCAGGTAAATCCCCACCCCCCACCCCATACTGCTGAAGGATGATCTGGGGTCCCCCAGAGAGAGAGGCCACGGGGCACTGGCACTCATTCGGTGAACATGAATCGCCACTCTGTGCCATGCCAGGTGCCGAGATCCAGCACTCTGTCTGCATCGCTGTGTCCTGAGATCTTCACCACAACCCCATGAGGCAGGAGTCAGAATCTGCATTTTACGGCTGTGGAAACTGTGTCCCAGAGAGGTTCATTAACTTATCCAAAGTCACACAGCTTCTCCGTAGCAGAGCCAGAATTTGAGCCAAGTTTCAACCCCAAGGCCCCAGGTACTAAGCGAGCCAATTTACATCAGCAGATGTTCATGGAGCCCCTGTCACGCACAGGGCAGGTGGTCAGCCAGGCTCAGGGGACACACAGCAGGGGACGGGACAGAGCCGATGCTCGGGGGAAGACGCTGATACACACGCAGACAGGAGGGCGCTGCGGGGGAGGCCGGCTGCCTGGGGGCAGGGCCAAACAGACCTGCTTTCCACGTGGCTCTTGTCCACCCTGAGCCTCAGTTTTCTCATCTGTGAAACTGGGACAAGAGCAGGTTGACGGGAGGCTGGAAGGGGCCAGGACATGCTGCCCCTGCTACCCCATCAGTGTGCATTTCCTTAGAACAAGGCACTCTCCTAGCCACAGCACAGTGCTCCACGTCGGGCACTGATTCGCTTTGGCACAATGTGACTGTCTAGTCTGCGGACCTTCCTCCTCGCTCACCAGCGGTCCCAACAGAGTCCTCCGTACCAAAGCAAAGCCCAACCGGGCGTGGCAGTCAGTTGTCAGGTCTCTTCAGTCTCCTCCATCTGGAACATTCCCCAGCCTTTCCTGCCTCTCTCGGGCCAGTTGTTTGGTAGAATGTCCTCCAATTCGGGCTTGTCTGATATTTCCTCACACCTCTGATTGGACTCGGAGGTGTGTTCTGGGCGGGAGCTCCAGGGAGCCATTTGTGTCCTCCTTGGAGCATCACGTCCGGAGGCCCCTAGAGTCTATTTGTCATTAATTGATGATGTTGACATTGACTGTCTGCTGGCCTTCTTCACCTTCGGGTTAATTCTTTACACTTCAGAGTTGTGATAGTATCTGGTGAGGACGCTCTTTGAGACGACGTCAGTGTCCTGTTACTCCTGAAATTTTCACCTGCTAGTTTTAGCGTCCACGAATGACCCCTGCCTAACTCGATGATCACTACTGTGGCTGCCAATCAGTGTTTTCTGGTCATGTTCTCTACCTTTGCAGCTGGCGTTGGAGCAGACCTTTCCTCAGAGGCAGATTATCACATGAGAGTGGGAAACTAGTCTCCCCACATCCTTCTCACCCCTACAATCTGTTCTCCACACAGTAGTTAGAGAGAGGCTGGGTGCAGTGGCTCACACTTGTAATCCCAACACTTTGGGAGGCCAAGGCGGGACAATAACTTGAGACCAGGAGTTCACGAACAGCCTGGACAATACAGTGAGACCTCATCTCTACAGAAAATTTAAAAGCCAGGCGTGGTAGCATGTGCCTATAGTCCCAGCTACTCAGGAGGCTGAGGCAGAAGGCTCACTTGAGCCCAGGAGTTTGAGGCTTCAGTGAGCTATGGTGATGCCACTGCACTCTAGCCTGGGTGACAAAGTAAGACCCTGTCCCTAAAAAAAATTCATATATATATATACATATATATATATGGATAAATCTTCATGACCTTGGAAATTCCAATGGATTCTCAGATGCAGCACCAAAATCAACAACAACAACAAAAGAAACATAAACTGGACTTGATCAAACCTAAAAAGCTTCAAAGGACACTATCAAACAGTGAACAGACAGCTCACAGGATGGGATGAAGTATTTGCAAGTCACATATCTGACAAGGTATTTGTACCTAAAATGTATAAAGAATTCTTAAACTCAATAATTAAAAGACAAATTACCCAACTGAAAAATGAGGGAAGGATATGAATAGACATTTCTCCAAAGAAGATATGCCAGTGGCCAATAAGCACATGAAATTCATTATCGTTAGTCTTCAGGGAAATGCAAACCAATACACAAGGAGGTGCTACTTCACACCTGCTAGGATGGCTATAATCAAAAAGTCAGGCAATCGCAGGTTTGGGATGAGGATGTGGAGAAACTGGAACCCTCCCGTGCTGGTGGTGGGAATGTAAACTGGTGACCACTGAGGTTATGTGCAGGGAGAACGGCTTAGAATTTTACAAAACTAATGAAAGACATCAAGTCACAAATCCAAAAAGATCAGAGAATGCCTGAGCAAGATTTTTTTAAAAGACACATCGTATTCAAACTCCTGAAAAATAAAAAGATAAAATCTTAAAGGCAGCCAGTGAAATTAAGGAAAAAAGAATGACAGCAGATTTCTTGTCAGAAACTATATAAGCCAGAGGATGATGAAGTATCCTTGTTAAAGTGCAGAGAGAAAAATAACCGTCAGCACAGAATTCCTCCCCCAGGAAGAAATATCTTGCATAAATGAAAGCAAATGTTTTAATTTCAGAAAAAAATAAATCTGAGATCATTATCAGTAGAATTGTGCTACAAGACATTAAAGAGAAATTTTTCCAGTAGGAGGATATGAAACCAGACAGAAACTTGGATCTATACAGAGAAATGAAGAACTCTGGAAATCGTTAAAATGAAGACAAGTATGAAAGAACTTTTTAACCATTCAAAAATATTTAGTGTCTAAAGCAAAAATAGAAGCGAAGGATTGTGGATTTATAGCATAAGGTAAAAGTTCGTGTATGACGGCAATAGCATAAAAGATGGGAAACGATAAAGTTCTTATCATTTGTACATGAAGTGATATATTATTTGCAGGTAGACTGTGAAAGATGCACACACATTGTAAACCCTAGGCCAGCCAATAAAATATCATTAGCTGTTGTTTAATACAAATATGATAACGTATTGTGGGCTTTATAACACACGTAGAAATGTATGAGAAAAATGGCACAAAAGTCAGGGTGGAAGAAATGTTTACCCATATCTCTTTGACCAAACCAACCACATCTGTCAATGAGGAGAACGTCTGTCTCACAGGATTACAAAGTAACTACATGAGATCGCGCATGTACAGCATCAAGCCCAGCACCTGACATGCAGTAAGTGCTTGGCAAGTACTTGTTGAATGAGTGGCTCGTTCCATATCACACATTCATTCGTTTGTAAGACAAAGCAGAGACTCCACAAAGCTTTCCTAGCAGGGCTCACGGGGACGGTGGTGAACTGCCGGCCAGCTCTGCGTCTTTGAGTCCTGGTCTGGGAAACGATCTATAATCAATTTCACCGCCCGAGACTCCGTCCACCTCCCGGGAGCACGTCAGTGAGGCAGACAGAGCTTAGCTAGCAATAGCAGTCAGGAAAAATAAACTCACCTGCAGAAAAGGACAAAGAGAACCACAAACAACTTATGTTGAGAGAAGGACTGTTTTAAGCTGCTCAACATCTGCCATGCACATTTATCCTGTGATGAGCATTTGCACTTCTGTGTCTGACCTCGGGAAGACCCTAAGAAGTCTGGCTGGTTTGAAGATGAATGTGAAACCACACACAAAGTCCACGGTGAGACAGCCAATAAATATTCTCCAATCTGCCCTTGACACGTAAACATCACTGTGAATCTTAATGGCTTTCCGCCCCAATCCTAGGCTAGGGGCAGCCAGCACAGTCCTTGGAAAGATGTTTAAATGGGACGCAAGTCAATGGAATTCATTTTCTGTTTTGTGCAGGAGAAATGAGATCGCCTTAGATAGAAAGGTGAGCTGCCTGAGCAAAGGAGGCAGGTGGGGGAGCCCAGGGCACGTCGAGGAGCGGCTGATGGACCCTCAAGTCTAGTGCGTTGGGCATCCCGTGCCCAATGCTGTCCCTGCACCCCACCGTTGTGCTCCAGCAATTTCCGCACCAACCAGCTGTGCACAGATGCAGCCTGGCGCCCTGCCTTGCAGCGCCGCGTACCCCTGCGTTCTGCCCGGCTTCTGGGTCACCATCTCATGGGAAGCTCGCAGAAGCCCACCAAAGCCCATCAGCTACAGAAGTGCCACAGACGTGTCACCTTGTGGGTGGGACAGCCCTTCGCCACCCTTGGGTCACCCCCGCCTCTTCTGTCTCTAGCAGACAACTTCCTGGGTGCAGTCTACACACATCCTCAGAAAGTCCCCAACAGAGTCCCACCTGCCCGCCACGGAGAAGAAGAGTCAACTCGCCTAGTCAACTCATCTCCCCCAAGAGATCATTTTTCTAGAGGACCAACTTGTAGAATTTATCAAATTTAACAGCTCACCAAAAATGTGTTTATCTTAGCTCTTTATAATGTGTACAGAGATTTATATTGGAAAGGAGGGTTTTAATAGATTTTGAAGATGTCTGCAAAGCTTTTGGTAGCTGATTTTTTTTTTTTTTTTGTCTTCCCCATAGCATTGTCCCCAGCAAAGGGGGAAAGGTATACAGGTGACTCAGCACACAGAGTGGCCTGAGCTGCCGACCCTGGGCGGACGCTCAGGGAGACAAAGCCAGGTGGTGCTGGGAGGGGCGGCCCAGCCCTGGCACCCGGGCTCCACAGCACCCTGGCAGACCCCAGCGGTCCTTCGAGGGTGGAGCCTGTCCCCTGGGTGCGGCTGGGTTTAGGTATCGGCTCTGACACCTGACGGCTTTGGGGCCTTGAACAAGTAACTTCCATGACCTCCTCTGTGAAAGGGCGACACCATCCCCCCTCGGGGGTTATAACGTGGGTGAAATAAGACACTTCGCGCTTAGCTCCTAGGGCAGCAGGAGCCTGATACACATGGGATGTTGCTATAATTACTATGGCCACAAATATTGCCTGAGACCTCCTATAAGTCTGAGGAAATTGCTGGAAGGTGTTAAGAGTCCTCTCGGCCAGAGACCTGCTCCTTTTCAAGAGACTGGCACGTGGCTGCCAGGGTGAAATCAGCTGGGGCCCTGCGCCCTCTGAGCCCACACCCTGGTGCAGGGAGATGCGCAGGACACAAGGTGCTCATGCTCAAGAAATGCACAGACTTATCTCAGGTATTCTATTGTAGCAAAAAAAAAAAAAAGAAAGAAAAGAAAAACGCGCAGACGGCCCCGCTTACCAGCTTTTGACTTTATAAGGGTGCAAAAGCGTATTATTCAGTAGAAACTGCACTTGGAGTTTTGGTTTCTGATCTGTTCCCAGGCTAGTGATACACACTGTGGCAATGCTGGGTGGCCACGAGGGTGGTCTCGAGGACAAACCGAGATGCTTGACACCTTCCTGAACACACCTCGCCTGCTTGGCCATCAGTGTCCACGTCCAGCGCCTCCCACCTGCAGGTCTGAGCCCACCAGAGGAGAGAGGAGCTGCTGGCCCTGCTGCAGCTTTTCACCTGGAGATTAAGTCTGGCTCAAGGCTTCCAACATGCTCTGGGCCAACGTGCTCTCAGCTGTGCGTGTCAATGGTGGGGACCCGCATGACGCTGTGTGTGCGCAGTAGTCAATAAGTGACATGAGATATTCGGCACTTCAGTATAAAACAGGCTTTGTGTTCATGACTGTGTCCGACTGTAGGCTAGTGAAAGTGTTCTTGTGCTAGCCGGGGGGGGGGGGGGGGGGGGCGCAGCTATCTGTGGACTGAGGCTTCCAGGCTGAGATCGCAGAGGTGGGCGTGTGCCTGGGAGTGAGGCACAACTGGCAGGGCTAGGGGACTTCGGGGGCTAGCGACCCGTGGTGGGGACTTTGGCTCTCACTCTGAGTGTCACAGATATAACAGTAATCTGCGGTGGAGGTTGAGGTGTGAGCAGGGAGGCCAGTGAGGAAGCTTCTGGAACCTGCCAACCTCAGCAGTGACCTGCAGCAATAAACACAGCAGAGTCACTGGCGCATCCTGGTCCCTGTGCAAGAACTCCTCAAACCTTCCACCAGCCCGCTTCCCACTGCATGGACCTTAGCCATCGATCTCACACCAGGAAATGTAGGCTTTAAACAAGTGGGTGTTCAGACACTGTCAATGTATACATCTTCTGCAGAATAACATCTCTTGTCTGCATCAGGTTTAGTGATTTTGTTAAACAAACACACACATGGGACTTAGCATGGACCGTCCACTATTGTAGGGACTCACTCACTGAACCTTCCTAACAACCCCATGAGGCTGCTGTTACTAATTGCTCCATTTTACAGAAGAATCAAGGCTCAGAGGGGTTAAATAATGTACCTAAAGCCTCATCAGGGGGAACAGCAGAGCTGGGATTTGAACAAGGCAGAATGGCTTTGAAGTCCATGCCCTTAAGCACCTTGCAGGTGTCCTGTCCGATCATCATGCCCTCGTGCCTAGTGTGGCAACCATTTGGGTTTGTGTCTTATGAGCTCTGCTAAACTGCGAGCTCCTTAAGGGGAGAAACCCTTCATCTCTCCCTTACACCTCCCATAGTGTGTGCCACATACAGGCCACTGAGTAAGTGTGTGGGTGGGTAGGTGAATGAGTGTGTGGATAAATGGATGGATGGGAGGATGATAGATGGATTGGTGGGTGGATGGGTAGGTGGTACATCAGTGGGTGGGTGGGTGAATGTGTAGGTATGTGGATGGAAAGAAGAATGAGTGGATGGGTGGGTGGGTAGATGAATGGATGGTGAACGGGTGATCGAGTGAATGGATGAATGGCACATGGGTGGATGGGTATATGTGTGGCTGGATGGTAGATGGGTGGGCGGATGGTAGATGGATGAGTGGGTGGGTGGATGGGAGTATGGATGGATGGATAGATGAATGGGTGGGTGGATGGATGGGTGAGTGGGTGAATGAATGGATGGATGCATGGGTGGAAGGGACTGTGGGTAGGTGAATGGATGGATGGGTGGATGAGTGGACTGGTGAACAGATTAGCAAATGGAGGAATGGGATTATAGTTCTGTGTTTAAGAAGTCCAAATCCTTAAAGGAGAACTGCTGGAAATTTCCACATGTTTTCCTTCTGCAGTCTTTGACAAATGTTCCACAGCAGAATAAAGTTCAGCTGTAAAGTGCCTCCTCTTTTCCTGAGGAAAAACAGCACCTCTTTTTTCTTTCCTGAAAGTGACGCAAAACATCTCTCATAGCCCCAAACAGATCTGCCACCTAAGGGTCAGGAGCTGGGACCTTCACCAAACACATACCTCATTAAAAGTTCCCCTGAAATTAATGTCACCACTGTTTCGTGACCGCAAACAGAGCATTAAGCAAACACTGAGACGGGGAGAGCTCGTTACCCCAGGCTGTTAAGTGGCGCAGGACGGGGGCAGCCACATTTAAAGCCAATTAAGACGCCTCACCCTGGTTGTCAGTGGCACACGAGGGACTGGGACGTCCCCCAGCACGTAGTAGGCACCTCATAAAATGAGTAAAACAGACCAACAGGGTCAGGTTTGCAGGCTACACCAATGGTGCCCTGTCTGGGGTCCCCACGTCACCTTCCCGGGGCTAAGTGTGACAGGGACTGCAGCACTCAGAGCCCAGGATGATTCGTGAACACACAGAACAGATCGTTGACAACAGTGACTCAGTCATCTGTTTCCATTTAACAAACACTTGCGTGACGCTTTCCTGCCAGGGGCTGTCGGAGGTGCTTTATGATTATTAATTCATTTAATCATCACGTCAGCCTTCTAAGGGAGGGACTTTATTGCCCCATTTTGAGGACGAGGACACTGAGGTGCAGAGAGGGACGCACAGCAAACCGTGGAACAGGTTCTGGGCCAGACACTGAGCCGAGCCGTCCACGTCTGCAACAGTCCTGTCTCCCACCGTCACATCAGGCCCATGGGGCCCGGAGCACAGCGGGGGCTGGTTCGGAAGAGGCTAGGGGAGGAACGCGCTCAGGAGACAGAGCCCGTCGTCTCCGAGGCAGAGCCTGGCCAGCACCCCGCAGGAGCTGGGTGAGCCTTGGCTGCCTGGTGCACCGAGCCCCACGTGGATGGGATCCCACGGAATGGGGCAGCTGGGGCAGAGCCCACGCTGCAGGCTCTGGGAGCCCTGGGGCCATCTCCGAGCAATCCTAGAAGGTGCTGTGCTTCGCTGGGGGGGGGGGCCGCCTGCAGGCCCTCTGCCCTCCCACACCTCTTCTTCCTTGTCGCCGACCGTTGGTTACTTTCGCTCCTGCCTCTGGCGTCTGATTCTGCTTTGGGGGAGCCATTCTGCCACCCCTTCTCAGCCCTCACAGCGAGGACAAGATGACCCCATCCTCACCTTTAGGAACACCGTAGGGGTTTGAAATGTGCACCCCGATTCTTTGACATTCCTGCGGTCAATGGGGTGGTCTACGTCCACTGGATTTGGCAGGAGTGATGCCGGGCCAGCTCTGGGCCCAGCCCGACAGCTTCTGCCTCCTCTCTCTGGGGACACTCACTCTGGGAACCCGGCTGCCGTGCTCGGAGGCCACCTGGGCCACCCATGGAAGGACCCATGTGAAAAGAAAGCTGTGGCTGAGCTCTAGGCAGACGCAGGCGCAGCAGGGTTCACTACTATCGCATGGCCAGCTGACAAGGAACAGATTCTGAGTGATGTCACGCTGTTGCGCCGCTGCATCGCTGTGGTGTCCCAGACGTGCAGCTGCGGGCGCCCAAGACAGATGCTGGACTCGATGTTGTGACAAAGGAGGACGCATCCCTGTGACACTGCAGCTCGCTGCGTCCGGGGACTAATCCCCTCCTCGTCCCATCTGTGGGAAAGTGAAAGGACCCAACTTGCTGCTCTCCATGGGGCTCAGGCCCCCCCGGCAAGGAAAGAGCCCTCGGGGCAAATGGCATCTGTTCTCCATTTCTATAATGTCATCATTTCAGAGGGATTTGGGGACAACTGGACATCTACATGCAAAAGAGTGAAGCTGGACCCCTCCCTCACACCATAGACACACCAAAATTGAATAAAATAAAAAACCTAAATGTATGAGCCAAAATTACAAAACTCTTAGAAGAAAACCTAGGTGCAAACAAACCTCTGTGACTCTGGATCAGGCAACGATATCTTAGACAGGACCGTATTACCTAAAGCAAGAGCAATCCAGGAAAAAAACAGATAGCTTAATTCACAAACATTTAAAACTTTCGAACTTCAAAGGGCATCACTAAAAAAGTAAAAAAGGCAGAAGAGGAGAAATTATTTGCAAATGATATATCTCATAAGAGTCTAGTACCCAGAATATATACAAAAACACATACAACTCAACGACAAACAACCCAATTAGATAGACAACCCAGATAGACAACCCAATTAAAATACAATGTATTTGAACAGACATTTCTCCAAAGCAGATATGCGAACGTCCAACAAGCACGTGGACAGATGCTCACCATCACTAGTTGTTGGGAAAATGAAAATCAAAACCGCAACGAGAGGGGGGGAAATGGGCATTTATTGAAACCTTAAAATCTGTACCCCCATAATATGCCGAAATAAAAAAAAAAAAAACGCAACGAGATGCCACCTCACACCTGTTGGGATGGCTGCAATCAAATGACAGATATTAATAAGTGTTGGCAAGGATGTGGAGAAACTAAAACCCTCACGCACTGCGGGCGGTAACACAGAATGGTGTACCTGCTGTGGGCAACAGCCTGGCAGTTCCACAAAACACTAAACACAGAGCTACTGTACGACCCAGCTATTCTCCTCCCAGGTACACACCCAAAAGAAATGCAGACATTTGTCCACACAAACACTTGCACATGAGTGTTCAATACAGCATAATTTGCAACGGCCAAAAGGTGGAAACAACCCACTTGTCTATCAACCGACAACTGATAAACAAAACGTGGCACATCCATGCAATGGGATATTATCCAACCATAAACAGAAAGGCAGTCCTGATACACGCCTCAACATGGATGGACCTGAAAAACACGCTAAGTGAGAGAGTCCAGTCTCAAAAGACCACATATTGTGCAATGCCACTTACATGAAATGCCCAGAACAGGCAAATCCGCAGAGACACCAAAGAGCTTTGTGGTTTCCAGGGACCAGGGGAGGAGGGGAAGGAGGAGAGATGGCTTAATGGAGATGGAGTTTCTTTTTACAGTGATGAAAATGTTCTGGAATTGGTGGTGATGGTTGCACAACACTGGAAATATATTTTAAAAAACAACTGAATTTTATACTTTTAAAAAAGTGAATTTTACAATATGTAAAATTAATCATATTAATCAGATTTAAAAATTCAATTCACATGCAACTGTTATCCAACGTAAAGTGAAACCCACCTTAAACAGGTGCAAAGACCACCTCGGAACCCTCATCCAGGGGCACAGAGATGGGGAACAAGCCCATCCTGAATGAAGGGGAATCAGAGGGGATCACTTGTGAGTTTCACAAATAACGTTTATTGACCGCACTCACAACAGAATCTCACCCAATCCATACCAACTCCGCTACGGCTAAGAATCCCCTGATGGTAAATAATCTGGGTTGGATTTGGGTGTGAATTATATTATATGAGAAAATATGGACATCACAGACTCCTCCCGATTGGAGGTCTGTCGTTGATGATCTTGATTGTGGCTAACATTTTTGTTGATGCTCTCGACAGTAGCTGAAGATTCCAACTTCAAACCCAAAAAATCTGGCTGGGAAACAAAGAGAGAGGCAGTTACTAGGAAGTGGCCCCCAGGCTGAGCCCCCACTGCCCTTGGAGTGCCCTTGGCCGGCGGCCTCCACAGGGTGGGTCCGCACAGTGCTCAGGGCCTGCTCATTCTGGAAGGGGATGACACTCCTGCTGTGAACAGATGAAGGCCAAGGCGGGTCCACCCCTGATCCGGAGGGCTCCCTGGTGGGAATTCTGAGCTCACCCCTCTCCAGCCAGGCCAGCGGATGGCCAGCTGCAGCTCCTCCCGAGATAGCCTGGCACGTGGCCCGGGGGGGGGGGGTCTCACAAGGCACCCACACACCCCAGGCAGACAACACACATTCTCCCAAACGGCTGGCAGGTGCCTGCCCCTGTCCTACAAGCTCAGCTCAGAAGTAAACACACACCTGCTACAGAACTACAAAGTGGGGGGCTTCCCCAGCCTCCGTGGAACCCCCGCCGCCCATCACCCCTCACCCCCTACAAGGGTGGCACTGTGCCCAGGGCCTACCGCCCCCCCAGCTCGCCTGCGCACCGAATGGCCATGATGACCCTCAGGACGGCCTGGAGCAGTGCGAGGAGGCAGAGGCCCAGGGGCAGCAGGTAGGTGGGGCCGCTGGCTCCCGGCCCCGGAACAGGTGGCCTGTCCCCGTGAAGTGCCTGGAGCTGCTGCCACCTGAGCAGGAGGCGGCCATCGTCACAGCAGATGCGCCAGCGGTTGTGCCGGGAACTCGAGTCCAGGGGGGCCTCTGGGTGGAGAAAGGGCAGGTGTGAGGTCAGGGGAGCAGCCTCAGGGGTGGGGACACTGACCCCGCCCAGTGGATGAAGAAGGTCCTGCCGGCCTTGACTTCCTGGGTGGTAGCGGCCCCGGGCTGTGCTTCCCAACAACAGTCACCATCCCCTGGTGGCCATGCAGTGTGCAGGCAGGAGGAAGCTGGGACTTGCTCCAAAATCACCTTTTCTTTCTGGAGAGGGGAAGGGGGTGGGTGAAGACCAGGTGAAACCAGGTCAGACACTGGCGATGGGCACAGGGCGTTCTTTAAACCAATCTCCACCTCGACGAGTATTTGAAATTTTCCACGACGTAAATTCCTGCTGAGTGTGGGAGTCTCCACAAGGGATTCGGTGGAAGGTTATGCACGTTTTACAATATGACAGCTGCCTCCAAATTGACCCCCACGAAGGCCGTGACAAATTGCACCCCAGCCAATGGTGGGACTTTTATCAATTAAGAAAAAGGCACTTATGTGTACACCATGAAGAGGTGGGCGTGTTGGTGGGTGATTATTCATTCCCCAAGCACCGCCCCCCTTCCCCCGTGCTCTAGGAGTTCCACTCAGACCACGCTCCCTCCCTGGGAACCCAGGAACCCCAGAACCCACCTCCATTCACAGATTCACGCATTCACAGGCACAGTCAAGGCCGACCCCCTCGTTTCAGAGACAGAGAAAGTCACGGTGGGTGGAGATGTCGATGCCCCAGATAGGGTGTCAGGAGAGCGTGGGAGTGCAGATGTCCGTGTCACAAACGTAGGAACAGACACCAGGTCACAAACACACAGATACAAGAATATGCGGCACGCGTGTGAGCACATACTACACCCATAACGAATGTAGGACTGTATAGACACTAGGTCCCCAGTATACGAATTATGAATATAGCATGTTGTGAACAGGTGCATAAATGTTGTGTTTTGAACATACGATGTGTCATGAACACACCAATGCGTGAGCGTATGGTAGGATATACAGGAATACGGGCTATGCCATGAATACATGTGCATACACACAGCCCGACTATGTCATGAATTACAGAAGATTAGAGCTTAAATAAAATCCACTGCAGATGTCATCGAGCTGACTTAGAACGGGGTTCCATTGGAAGAGCCACCGCTGACAGACAGGCGGGGTGGCCTGGGGAGCTGTGGCTGCTCTGGAGTCACTAAGGAAAGATGGTGAGTGACCACTGGTGCCTGGTGAAAGCAGGGCGGGGGACCCACAGGCATGTCACCACTGTGGTCCTCTTTGTCCCTCAGGGGTCTGGGGACGGGAGGAGTCCCCCCACCCACCGTGACGGTCCGGGAGGAAATGAGATGAGCCTCACGGAGTTACCTTGGATACCTTTAGCACTCTGCTGCCTCCTCGCCACCTACGAGACAAGAACAGGGCATGTGTGTCAGCCCAGCAACCCACGAGAGGGGAGGGCCTGGTGACTTGGACTCGCACCCTCTGGGCAGGAGTGGTGGCCCACTCAGAACGCCAGCCGTGGTCCCTTGTTACGTGGTCCCTGTGCTACTCAGTGACGAAAGCCAGCAGCTGGAGGTGTGGGCGAGGGAATGAAGGAAGCCTCTGCCTCCCTCCCAGGGCCTGGGGACGCAGGGGAGAGAAGGGCCCGCTGGGCAGCAGCGCTTTCCTGGGACGGGTGCTGTGGGGGCGGCCAGATGGACCAGAGAGAGGACAGGAAATCATGATGGTCCTTCCCAACCTCCCTGTGCCAGGGCTGGGTCTACAACCCCAGGATGCAGGACAGACACAGGACAGAGATGGAGGAGGGCTGGGCCAGGTCAGGGAGCAGGGAGGGGTGGGGGAGAAGAGGAAGAGGGAGAAGAGGAGACCAGGAAGCCCTCCGCAGACAGCTGGGAGACCTGCACGGCCCTCCCTTGGGCCCACCACTTTCCATGCTCTGCAGCCTGCCATAGTGATTAGAGCACCCTCTCTGGGCAGTGGCAGAGGCCTCTCTTGGGGACCTCTGGGCACCCCATGCTCCCCTTCACCCTGTGGGCCCAGCCCTCCTCACCTGCTTCTGTGACCTCAGGACCCGGGGCACCCAGTAGGGCATGGCTGCCTGGTCCCTGGGCACTGGGAGGTGGCCCCCGAAGCGGTGGCACGGGCAGGGGCACATCTTGGTGGTTTGGGGGATATAAGACCGGAGCCTCTTTGGGATCTAACAGAGAGGAAGGGAAGAGCAGGTTGAGAAGGGGCTGGAGCCACACCCAACACCCGCTGGGCCCGGAGATCTCCTCCCGTGTCCCTCCGCGTCCAGACACACCCAGAGGTGGGGGACACAGGACCCCCGTGGCCTGCCTGCCCTCATCACCCACCGTCTGCCCCTGTGCTGTAGGACATCCACGTGGCACCCAGGCAGAACACGCGGGGTGGTGTCGAGAGATCTGGCCCTGTCCTGAGCCCAGCGCTCTACAGCAGTGGCCCTTGGGCAAAATAGTTAGTGTCCCAGGCCCCAGCACTCTCAGCCGGAAGAGGGCTCTGCTGGCATCTGACAAGTCGCCAGGTTCCTAGACACAGCCTGTGACCGCGCAGTCCCACCCCCAGGGATGCATCTTCCGGGGACACTTTTGCATTTGCAGCATCGTGTGCACAGGAATATTCACTGCGCCATCATAGTCTGTAGTGACCGGACAGCCTGCACGTCCATCAGAAAGGGACAATAGGTGATGGATGGCCAACAAGAGGGCAGCGGCCGCCTGCAGGAGGGGAGAGCAGAGCTGTCTGCACTGGGGGTGGCTCTGAGGCCAGAGCTCAGACTCCTCACTGAAACCCGAGCTGGGCCTCGCGGCAAGGTCAGACCCGCACTTTCCATTTTAATTTCATTTAACTACATTTAGGGATAGAATGTTTTTGCTTCTTTTCCTATTAGTCTGCATTTCCTTATGCATCAGTGAACCAGCTCCCCGGAGTTGGATCCACCTCAAATCCCACAGGTAGCACTAACGTTCACCTTCAGTGAGCACCGCTGGGGCTCCTCACCCGGGTGACACGTGGCCACCCAGGAATCAAAGGTGCCTCACCCCCCACCCTTTCAACCTTCTCTCCCCAAACCACATGCTTCCCTGAGCCAAGGCCACTCTAGCAAATCCCACTTCGCTGACACCCACCCTTAGAAACACAGGAAAACACGATGCTTCTGACACCGCGTGTGGGAGAGGTACCCACACACCAAGCAGTACTCAAATGTTCATAGCAGCTTGATCTGCAACCGATTAAAAGTAGAAACAATGCAAATGTCCTTCTGGATGAACACACTATGACCCATTCATAAAATGAGACATAAACTATCAATGCCACCGGGTAGATGAACCTCAAGATAATGGCCCCAAGTGCAAGAAGCTGGACAAAAACAGTAGGTATTACTGGTTCCATTTATATAAAACTCTAAGAAATGGGAACTAATCCATGGTGACAGAAAGCAGACTGGGGTTGGCCCGGGGATGTCAGGGTGTGGAAGGTTGCGGGGGGATCACTCGGGGGCCCCAGGAAGCCTCCGAGCGCTGTGTGTATGCCCGTTACCTCACCACAGTGGTGGTTTCACAGGGGAATACATGCATCAGGACTCAGCAATCCAAGCACTTTACATAAGTGTAATTTGTCACATGCCAATCATACCTCCAGAAATCTAGTTTTTTAAAAATGTTTTAAAAGAATCACAAGCTGTGTCCAGAAATTTTTAAATAGCATTCACGTGAGACTTATAATTCTGATCCCCTGATGTGTACCCTGCACCTAGGTGAAGACCCCCTGGTTCCAGTCACCTACCTGCTTTGGGGGTCTCAGGGACAGAGGCACCCAGTAAGGTAGCGCCGCCTCAGCCCTGGGCACCGGCAGGCGGCCCCCGAATCTGGTCTGGCACTCACAGCAGGTGGGCTCCCGGAGAACAGCGCAGGGGCCAGGGTACATCTGAGCAGGATCCAGAAAGGACAGAACTGAGCGTGACACTGCACTCATGGTGCAGCCGAGGAACCCTGGCATAGCAGGGCGATGCTCAGAGCAAGAATGTTGGGGGCAGGGACAGGTGCCCCAGCCCCTACGGCAGCTCAGAAAGAGGCAGGTGACGGTGGCTCACCCTGAGGCCCTCCAGACCTGGATCTGCAGACCAGAGCATTCTGGGATGCCCAGCCAGTGACTGCCATGTTACTGCAAACAAGTCTCACGGGCCCCGTCTGGAAATGGTGGAGTACAACCAGCTCTAGAGGCTTGCGGGGAGATGAGTGTTGCCTTTAGGGCCACCTGTGCCATTCATGGTCTGGAAGGGCTGAGTCTGAGGTCTGAGTGCTTCATGTCTGCAAGGGCTTTCACATCGATCCCACAGGACCCTCGCAAGACTCACAGGCAGGAAGGAGAGGGGCTGTCATCACTTCTAGGGGCAGATGGAGATACTGATCCCCAAACCAGGTACGTTAGGTGGCCTGCTGGTTCTCCCAGGGCTCCTAAACCCAATGAGGTATCATGGAACCAAGAGGGTGGAGGGGAAAGTGGGTGGCAGCGGGTGCCCCTACATAGGGGTTTGAGGACTCAGTGACGGCCCTGAGATCACAGACTTTCTTGTGCTGTGCATCCTCTCATGAGAGGCAGCTTTTGGACCCACATTTTCCATTCTCCTTGCCCCACAGGGTGTGTTAAGGTTGTGGCACAGTGACCGAGAGTTTGCTTTCCTTACCGAATGATCTGTGAGGCACACTTCTTTCCTGAAGGTTTGAAATGTGCTCTGCCTGGGAAAAAAAAAAAAAAAGAGGAAGACTTAGAAAACTCCAGGGTTTGCATAAACTGGGGGGGCAGGGAGCTAGGGCAGGGGCCTGGGCCAACCTTCTTGGAACAGACTCTTATCAATAAACCCCTGGGGTGCGGGAAGGTCATCCTTCTGAGCCCAAGAAGGGTCCTGGGGAGACATCAGAAGCAGGTGTGTGCTTGCTAACGTCTGGGAGTTCCTGGATGCCAGCTCTGTGGAATCCTGCATTCCCAAGCCAACTTGCTGCAAGTATATTCCAGCTAAACTTGTGCTTAGACCACCAGGAAAGATGGGAGTGTTCCAACCTGGTGAGAACTTTCCAAGACCTTGAGCTGCCAATCACACCACCTATGACGTTTTGTCAGACACCCCCAGCTTACTGAAATACTGAAGGAAAATACTGTCAAAACTGTACATTCATGAAACTCCTTCCAGTATAAAAACCCAGGTGCTTTGTCTCTGGGGTGGCAGCATTTGGGGGTACACAGCTCTGGGTTACTCTTCCCCATCCTTCACCCCAACACATTGCTTGAATGTTGGCCACGTGGAGAGTCTCCAGTGGGTACAAATCAAACACAAAGCAAAGCCCTGTTTCCCTGACGGTGGCGTGTCAAAGTGCTTTGTAACCTGGAAACTACAAGAGTGATATAAGTGTTTTTGCATTTCATTATCATAATCATTTTTATTGCTATTGTATTAGAGTAATAGAGTCAAGCATCTACTCTCCCAGCTGATGCTTGAAAACAGAGGCTGAGGGGTGTTGCCCTGCATGGCATACCAGCCCCCTTCCAGTGCCTCAGAGGAATGTGCCTCTGGAGGCTCAGCCCTGTTCATAGGTCACGACTTTTAACGGTTAAAAAACGCAGCCAAGCAATCCGAGCAGAGCCCGGGAGCATCCTGTAACAGCATTGCTGTTTTCTTGGGGGGCCATAACCCATCTCAGTCCATGTGGCTCAGGTGGCTGAACTCACCATTCCCCGGCCTGGAAAGTGAGGCCAAGCTGGTCTCTGAGATTGGCTCAGTATGGTGGCATAACACAAGTTGGCCCAACGAGACTTGATTCTGGGACTCTGTGCTGGACATATTGGGGAAAGAAACTCTCCTTTTTTCGGTTGGGGTTGATAATTTGATAACATGTAAACCTCAGGAAGTCTTGGTGATCATCCTGTCTCCACGAGGGAATCCAGCACAAAGTAAAAGAAGCCCAGAGACGAGGAGGAGCCGTCCAGGACCACTGTCCTTGTGCACCTGGATACGCCCATGCCTGTAGGCTTATTCCTCAAAGTTTCAGTTCTATGAAAACAATCAGTTGCCTCTTTGTGCTTAGGCCGATGAAGACAGGTTCTGGACGGTTCTGACCGCGAGTCCCGCCTGCGTGGAGGTAAGGCGAGCCAGGCGGGATGCTCACAGGTGTGGTCCGGGCACAGGCGGGCAGGGTTCAGGGGTGCACTTGCCTGCATAATGCGCTCTGACTGTGCGTGCATGACTACCGGACCGGACCGAACCCCACCACAGGCAGAAGTGCCCTGGGCCGCTCAAACAGCATCGCGATGACGACGGCGACCACAACGCCAACAAAAACGGACAGTGGCTCACATGGGACCTTCACACCATTGTCTGCAGCCTCGCTGCCCGAGCCAGCCCGTCCGCCCCCTCTCCCTCCGCCCCGACCCGGACCCGGAGCCGGTCCGGGTCGCGAGCCCTCGTGGATGCCACCCAACAGCTTCACTCGCGCGCGCCCGTGACCCGCCCCGCCGATTGGCCCACATCCAGCCAATCAGACGCAGCCTTCTAGCGACGTGAACTTAGCTGGTTGCTGATTGGTCATTCGCCGGGGTAACTAGGGTCAGAGGGTGGGAGCGCGGCCGCGCCCCCTCTACCCGCCTGGCCCTAGGGTGCCGCCCACCGTGTCCAGCGGACGCTCCGGGGAACCACCGGGCGCCCCAGACTGGGGCTCCGTCCCCTGCGACGAGAGAACGAGGTGGGGCCGGGCGCCGAGCCTGCGAGGGCGACCCTCCCCGCGGTGCGAGGACAAGCTGCACTGAAGGGCCCCTGGGCTCCTCTGAAATCTCAGGTAGCCGCGGCGTCCCGACCCGGCCGCCCTGGCGTGGGCTCGAGCTGTGACCCTCAGAGGAATGTGCCTCTTGAGCAGCCTGGGCGTCAGGGCCGCGCGTTCAAACAGCCGCCATCCGGAGGGCCCTGGGCCCCCTAGGCCACCGCACTCCGCCCCCGAGCACGAGTGTGCCCTCTTCCTCTCTCGTTAAGTCCCTCAAGTCATCTCGAACTCTAATTGGTCCCACTTTTCAGTATTTTCATGGAGACTCTAGTACTCTTAGTATTTGTATTTGCCCAAATTCCATCAGAAAAAAACTCTAGTCCTGACGGGCGATAGATACCTCAGACGTGCTGTGGTCCAGCCACGGAGCAACAGGATGCTCCCGGGCTCTGCTCAGATTGCTCGGCTGCGTTTTTTAACCGTTAAAGTCGTGACCTATGAACAGGGCTGAGCCTCCAGCCAGTTCATACATGCATGCTCTCCTGGCCAGCACCCCTGCTAATTGGGTAGTGCCCAATTGGCTCTTAAATATTTCGAATGTAACCGTGTGTGTGTGTGTGTGTGTGTGTGTGTGTGTGTGTGTAAATAATGTTGTCACTCGCCTTTTTCTAGCTGATGACAAAATTATCCAAGAATCTCACCATTAGCTTAGCATTTTTACTTATGACTAACTCATTTCTGCCCACTTTGGAGCACTCTTGGCTTCTCTGCTGCCTCCATTTTCTTCCTGAGCCCACTGAAACGTCACTCTAGCCCAACAAGTTACAGAAGATAGGCTCATGGCCCTGGAAGCGCTGACCATCACCTCTGGGACACTGTCTTGTTTTGTGTCAAGAATAGCTCATCACCACTACCCAAGAATGGCTCAAATGAAAAGGACTGGCAGTGCCAAGTTTGTCAACGATGTGGCAGCTGGAACCCTCATTCATTGCTCATGAAATTGATACACCATAGCAAACTGGCAGCATTTATAAAACTTAAAACACGTGAATACTCTATGACCAACTAGTTCTTTGCCTCACTTAAGAGAAATGAGAGCTTATGTCCACCAGAAGATATGAACAAAAAGATCCACAGCCACAAACTGGAAATGACCTAAATGTCCATCCATAGGAGAAAATATTTTAGAAAGTATGACATATTCACACAGAGGAATGCTACAACAATGGAAAAAAACACACAACTGCAACCCACAGCGTGGGTGAAGCCTAGAGACAAAGCATCCAGACCCCAAATGTACATAATCATCACACCTGTGTGATGTTCAGGAAAGCAAATCCGTGACAACACAGGGTGGTGATTCAAAGGAAACTCTGCCCGAGCAGCCCCTGAGTGTTCAGAGTAAAAAGTTACCAGAGACAGATACAGACAGGTTGCTTAGCTTTTCTCAGTTTTGTTTGCAAATAATCACAGAACCAGTCCCAAGGAAGTATGAGAAGACAGAGCGTGACAAGTGTTTCAAAGAGCCAGGCACAGACTGAGTGTTCATTACACACCGGCTTATTCTGTGAGCGTGGCTGAGTGGCACTTTCTCCTCTCTGTATGTCCCCTTTCCCTTCCTGCGCCAGGCAGGAGATCAGCTTACTGCTGATCAGGAGAGGGAGGTGGGGCCAGAGAAGCTCCAGGTTGCCAAGTGTTTTTCTTCCAGGCTTTTCTTCCCAAAGCCCCAGGTAGGAAGGAGGTGCAGCTCTGTGAGTCCCAGAGTCAGGGGGACCAAAGCCAAACCTACAGAAGCTGCTTGATCCTGGAGAGAGACAGTTGCAGGTGCCTCCCAGAACATGCCTCCCAGGCAGCCTGTGACCAGGCAGAAGCAGGGCTGCTGGGCACAGTGGTGACAGTTTATTCACCAACCAAGGGTCCCTGGCTGACAGCATGAGTGGGGCTTATGTTTACTCTGCCCTCAGCTTACCAAATCACACCCCCCCCCGGCACCCATGGCCACATGCTGCCAGCTGCCAGCACCTGTCACTCTGTTCAATGGCTCCTTCCAGCGAGACAGTAGCCTGACCCATGTCTGGGGCCAGCCCTCAACAACGATGGGGAAGGTGGATCAATATTCCAGCTTCTTCGCTCTGCAGCCAGAACGACTTTGGGCACATCTACACCAGCTTCCAGCTACCCCATGGGACTGCATTTGCTATGAGACCCAGGTGCAGGCCCTGCCTTCCCTATCCCACCTCCCCACTGCCCTGCCTGTGTCTTCCCACCCAATTAACTACTTGCAGAAAAGACAGCCCCTTCCCACCGTCCCTCAGACCGCATACCCGCTGCATGAAGGGGCTCTTTCTGATGGTCATGAAGCCTCCTGCCCCCTGCATTTGTGCCACAGACCAGCAACAGCCAGAGCTGGTTCACCCAGAGATGAGAGCAATGACCCTTGGAGACCTTGTGGGCAGAGGTGGACTCTGCCGGTCACTGCCACGGATGCAGCAGCATGAGGCTGAGCAAATGGTAACAAAATCCTTAGGGGAAAAAAGCCCTGGGCAGACGCAGGGAAAGGAGCAGAAAGGAGAGCTCCCGCAGCCTTCACTGCCAGCAAGACCCTGGGGTGGACAGGGAGCAGGGAAGAGACGCGTCCTCCAGGACGGACACTGTCCTCAGTGCTGGCTTTGGACAGCATGCAGGGAAGGGGCTGGGGACATGTCCGCCAGACTGCGCAGCTTCCCCTAGGAGGCCTGACAGGGGAGAATGCTGTTTCCACGCGTGTGCACATTTCTCTGTCTATGCTTTGAAAACATCACTACAGGCGTACACAGCACTACTTAAACCAGAAAAGAACCAAAAATTCGTCATTTTGTTTTGAGGTTGGCTTGTCGTTCTAGGATAACTTGCCTAATATGACCCACGACAGGCATAGAAAAGGCATCCTACAAATCCAAACACTGGGGATAAAGTAAAAATGTGGTTTTAAAAATAATATATAAAAATAAACTATAATTTTGAAAATCTCACTCTGTCATTGGGGGCACTTTTTGGGTCTCTCTGAAGCTGAGCAGCCCCTTCCCAGACTGGGGTCCCAGCTGTCGCTGTGCTGGCTTGTGTTCTGTGTTGAGTGCGCCTTTTGATACAGGACTCCTATTTTTTAAACCAGACTGTGGCTCCCTGTGGTGTGTGACCAGTCCCCACGCTGGGCGTCATTCTGAGCAGCTCTGCTGGCTTGAGACCTTACCTTTCCTGGAGGAACCTCTGGCTCCATCGTCGCCTCCTATTCTGCCCGCCTCTGCCACTGTGACAATTTGCAGTTCTGTCTTCCGAGGGGCCGTGGAACATCAGGGTCTGGGTCTTCGCTCACTCCGTCCTCCTGCAGTCCGCCGAGGGACACAGCGTCATCGTCCTCCTCCCCTCACCAGAGCTGAGTGAAAGGGCGCGGCCGTGACAACCAGGCTCTAAGAGTTTGCTGCCTTCCAAACGCCTGTCACCATCTCACCGCCCACCCCATACACGTGGCACCGAAGACCCCCTAGGGCTCTCTCTGAAATCACCAGAACATTCTCTAGAAGAGGGTGGTCCTGCCCGCTGTGTCCCCCACGCCATGGCGCCCCGTGGAAGCTCGCCCTCTGATAGAACTGTGGAACGCTGGGAACAGAGGAGAGAGCAGCTCCACGGTGACAGGGGCTGTCCAGCCTCTGCCCCCTTCTGGTCCTGCAGGGAAGTGAGGAGACAGGAGCCCGAGGAAGAGACAGAAATTAGGTCTAATTCCTCCGTGGGCCCTGGGGCCACAGCTGTGTTCAGTAGCAGCTTCCTGAGCGATTACCTTCAGAAGGGCTGGCCGTTGTCTGCCACAGGGCTCAGGGCAAATACCCTTCTCTCTGCTGCCTGGTGCCCAGGTGGGGACAGCAGCTCTGAGCCAGTGGCTCCATGAGGTGGGCTCCAGGGCAGAGTCGCTTGCAAATACAGCCTGAGTAGGAGCGTCCAGCAGGGGTGGAATCAGATCTGACACCCAGCTCTGCTCATGTTCGCCCCACCCAACGGTTCCCAGTTCACCCAGGGGTTGTCACCTCCCAGGGCTCCCAGGTCTCCCACCTCCACCTTCCTCCCCTGCAAGCCATACTCAGCATGCCAGCTGCAGATATCTGAGCATGCCCAGAAGCCTCCAGGGGCTGAGAGTGAACCAGGGTCCTCACGGTGGGCCACAGGGCACCGTGAGGTCTGTGCCTAGTTAATGTAGGCACAGGCGCACACCCACACAAATGCGTGTGCATACCCATGCACGTGTGCCTGCACGCTCAACCTGCACAGACGCACCCTGTCCAGGTTCCTCTGCGTTCTAGCCCAAGTGTCTAAGGGCGGCCTCACTGCCTCTGGGTCTCCACTCATCGTCCCCTTCTCAAGGAGACCTTGACTGAGCTCCCTGTTTAAGGTCCACATAACACATATCCCCAGAGCAGACTTAAGAGTTTGCAGGTGATGTGGCAATGCTGGTGCTGATGGTGATGGTGATGATGATGGTGGTGATGGTGGAGGTGGTGGTGGCGATGGTGATGGTGCTGATGATGGTCATGATGGTGGTGGTGATAGGGATTGTGGTGATGGGGATGATGATGCTGGTGATAGCTACTATAGCAAAAGTTTCTCAGGTGCCAGGGACTAGTCTGCGTGCTTCCTATATTTTGACTCATTCCCTCCCCACCGTAACCTATGCGATAGGTACTGTTATTGTCAACCTCTTTACAGATGAGGAAGCTGAGACTTTCGTGTCTTGGGCAAGTGAAACTCACTGATGGGCTCTTTTCTTAGTGCCCAGATGCTCCTTAGGACACTTGGGAGGCAAGAAGTATTTACTGGGCCCTTGAGAATTGCAGGAAAAGCTCCCTGTGGGAGCTTTCTCTGCAGGACACACCCCAGCGCTGCTGCATGCAGGGGCGTGTCCTCAGTCCCCCAGCCCAAGTCCCCCATCCGCCCTACACTCCTCCCCTTCGCTGCCTGGCTTCCGTGTCTTCCTGCATAACCTCCCCTTTTCGTCCCCAATTTTTTGTCAAGGGATACGGCAGCAGCTTTGAGCAGATACATCGCCGCTGTAGGTGGGTGGCAGCTGAGCCTCTTCGTGGCAGGCAGTTTCTCGTATGATTAAGCATGTACCCACCATGCGATCCAGCAGTCCCACTCCCGGTTCTTTACTCTAAAGGGATGAAAACTTGTGTTCACACAAAAATCTCTACATGGATGCACATAGGGATTTTATTCATAAAACGTCCGACTCGAACCTCTCAGGAGGGTCACAGATCACTGCCTTCTGTCATGCGTGAGCTTTCCAGTCAAAAATGGGAGGAAAGGTTTGAAAACTTTATCCAAATGGCTTTTTCTTTGTTCTTTTCCTTGTGGCTGCTGGGGTCAAGCTGTGTGCAGTGACCCTAAGCCCCCACTAGAGGTCACACAACAAAGATGTCCCCGCAGGAGCAGAGATGAAAGGGACCACCAGGTGCCCAGGGAGAAAGACCTGACTGTGGCCCACCAATTCCGCAAGACGCGATGCCTTCCAGGGCAGCAAAGCCACGCAGCCCCCCACATGGAGGAGGTGGGCTCCCATCTGGCACCGGGTGACCCAGGCACGACCCTCTCCTGTTGCTTCCTTCTACTCTAAGTAATTCTGAGAATACAGAGTCAATTACATTCCTGATCTGTCCCCCCAAACCAAAGGCAGTCCATGCTAATGCGGCACTTATGACCATGTGGGGAGTGAGCCAGATGAGGGTTCCACGAGCATGTCCCTTGAGCATTATTAGAAGTCAGAACACGAAGGTCGTGAACAGAAGGCCCTTAAAGAGCCCAGCTGCTTTTCCCAGAGCCTCGAGGCAGAGCGTGTGGCTGGAGGAAGGTCGCCGCTGAGCACCCACCCCTCCTCTGCCATGGAGGGTCCCTGGAGGCCACAGAGCCATGGCCAGACCGGTGGGACCCCAGGGCCAGGAGCACTCACTGGAGCAGCAGCAGCGAGCCAGGAGGCACCTGGGGCAAGGCCAGGAAGGGTGGCCTCAGCCAGGACAAGGAAGAAAGGAGTCTGCAACTGCACCCCCACGAGGTCCCCAGCCTACTCACTCAGCACCAGGCGAGGGGGTCAGGGCCTAGGCAGCCGACGTGCCCTGATACCACCAGCCCACGTCCCACAGCCCGACATCACTGATTGGAACACCCTCATACAAACAGCTAGTAAAGTCCCCAGTGACGTGTCTGAAATCCTGAATCACATGCTTTCCAACAAGTGACACAGAAGAGCAGGTTCAGGAGTGCAGAGCTGCACCTCGGGCCATCCAACCGCAGATGACAGCCAGCACAAGCAAGGCGGCAAGGCCACAGCGGCCAGCAGGGCAGAGGTCTGGGAAGCCCGAAGGCCCCGGGTCTACCTGCGGCTCCCCCCCACCCAGCACCACCTGGGCTGAGCCATTCCCTGAACTGGGCTACTCAGGCTGTCCTTGGAACCTGTTTTATCAGAATTTCAGTTGCCTGCAGGCCTCTGACAGTGACGTCAGCTCTTCCGAATCCTCAACTGCAGTGAATGAACTAACGGGAAGTTCCCTGTGAGCCGGGTGCATGCGCTGGAAGGGAAGCTGCTGGAGTCTGGCCGGCGCAGACAGAATCTGGGACTGACCCTACCAAACTGGAACCAAGGACTGGCTAAGGAGAAAACATTCCCGTTCCCTCCAGGCCGTGCGTGTCCTCACAGCCAGAAGGGACCCGCTGTGCGGGCACCAAGGCCTCGCCTTCCCGGCCGGGGGCTCTGCCAGGACCCCACAGCACCCACACACCAGAGCCAGCAGCCGCTTGAACCGACCGTGGCCCGAGATTAGTCATTACTGGTGGAAACCATTTACACACCAAACACTAGAAGCAGGTCACACATTCGGATTTGAGACTTTTTAATCAGAATGCTCATCCCCGTCCATGTGCTCTTTATGGCCCCAGGGGACACCTCGATGGGACGGGCCCTTTAGAGTGAGCCTCAGGCTCTTGGTAAAAAATGCGTCTTCCTGATTTAAACAGTGGTGCGCTGTTTAGAGCACCAGCCTGCGTGCGTGTGGCCCTGGGGCTTCGTGGCCACCGTCACCATCATTCAGGGACTGCCTCATTTGACACACAGAGTCACGACCAGAGAGGGCATTTAGACGAATCCTGTGAGAGACCAGAAAGGGGACTCTGCCCTCAACTCCCTGCAGGAGCAGCAGAAACTCCCGCAGCGCGGGGTCTGGGAGCTTCTGGACCCGGGCTGCCCGGGGTGCGCTTCTCCACGCCCTCGTCCTGAGGGCGGGCAAAGTACCACTGAGCGCTGCGGCCACACCACTCGCCAGTCTCTCTGGGAAGCAAAGGAAGCTGCAAACGGACTGAAGCTCGGGCAATGGGAATTTTCATTTTATTTGATTAAAGGCCAGTCAGGGAGAGATTAATCGGGAAAACATTTCCTGGGACATCCTCAGGCTGGTCTCTGTACAAAGGCACCACAAGTCAGTCACATCTGGGGGTGGGTCCCTCGAGTCCAGGGTGCCCAGCCCAGGATGAGCGGTAGAGGGGGATGCACCCACAAGTCCACGTGGGGACAGAGCAGGTGACAGGCTGGAGGAGGGGCCAGCTCCAGGCCCTGTGGTCACTGCTCTTCATTCAGGTGACACTAACATTGCTAAAATCTTCAACAGGGTCCCCAGTGCAGGTGTTAACACAACGCTGGGCACAACGCCAGCAGAAGCAGCAGCACTTGGGGTGTTGGAGCTGCAGGGTCCCCGACAGGCCCTGGCTTCCAAAGTGCACCCCTACGTAGGTGCGGCTTTTCTAGAAAGCTGTCCTCCCACCTGCTGAGGGGCTTCCACATCTGACGTGGCCACTTCTGGCCATTAACACTTCCAAGAACTGCCCCTGTATAAACCACGCAAATGCAATAAACGCAGGGACCACTTCAGATGCGTGACCCCACAGACTTGGTTCTGACAGGGCAGCGTGCACAGGGAGGGCGGCGTGCATGGATCAAACGCTGTGTCTGGAGCAGGCCGCTGCGGCAGTCACGTGGCCAGAACGTGGCCTTGGTTCCAAGCTAGAGCGCGTGGTCGGGGCAGGCACAAGTGACAGTTCCTAGTGACCCATGTCGCTAACCCCATTTCACTGACGGATTGAAACTGAGGTTGGGATGAAACGCTTTCGTCCAAAATCCACGTGAGTCAATAGAGAAGTGGGAATGCAATCCTGGATCCCACCCCGGCCTGACCCTCCACCGGCTTCTGGGAGCTCCTTCTCCGCACCGCCCCCAGCCACCTGCCCAGCCCGAACCATCTGCCTCTTCCTGACCCCTCTCGGGGTCGTTTCTGCTGGCTCCATGGGGGGGAGGGGGCAGGCGCGCCCCCCCACAACCTGCTGTACCTGCTCTCGAGAAAAGGACTCTCTGAAGGAGGATCGTGTTTTCCCTGGAAAACCACCGGGGAGCCGAGGATGTGCACGACTCCGCCACTTCACTCTCATGTGCCTGCAGCTGTCCCTCGAAATCTGGGTTATTCTAGTTCATTCTTTGTTTTTTTATTTTGGCAAGACATGCTCAGCTTTCCCATCGCGGTACTGACAGACACGGGGCATGTGTCACACGCCGTATGTCGAGTGCTCGGGGCAGCCGGGCTGGGCGACGGGAGGTGTGCGTTCCGGCAGAAGGCCGCATTTCCAAAGTGCATGCTGCTTCTATTCACAGGTCGCGTCCAGAGCCCCGGAGCTGTGGGGACGTGCGCACAGCCGTGGCCAGTCAGGAGGTGAGGGCCTGAATATTCTTGAGCATCTCGTCGAAGGCCTGTGGGGACGGCGCGTCTGCGTTCCGGAAGGTGGCCTGGACCCGGCTGTACAGGCTGAAGGATTTCAGCTCCAGCCAGACGAAGCCGAAGCGGTCCTCGTCGAAGAGGATGAAGACCCCGGGGGTGCGTTCAGGACTGGTGAAGCCGTGGCCTGCGATGAGGCCGGTGCCATAGAAACTAGAGAGAGACAAGAGGGGGAGCGTGAGGAGGGTGGGCGGGGGGGGGGAGGCGTGAGGGGGGCCGGAGGGAGCCACGAAAGCACAGGAGTGGCCCCAGCTGAGCACGAGCCACGTCAGTATTCTCCAACACCCTTCAGGCCATGAGAGCCACTTCCACTATTCAACAGCCACAAGCTAAGAGCCAGTGGGCCGACGGCACCCGAAGACAGCCTGTGTTTGCAGGGGCCGCTGGGAGGGGGCGGCGCGGGCAGACCTCCTGCTGGAAGCACAGCCCTCGGCATGCAGAGGCCAGGGCTCTGGGCCACTCGGGATAAGCGCTGACTCACCTCGCAGGGGACTGGGATTCTCCTGGTGATCGGCCCACCACTGACCACCCTCTACCAACTCACCCAACTAACACGAGACACCGCCACAGGCCCACCGAGGAATTCTGTCCCAAAGTACACACCTTCTAAGCAGGCCCAACGTGACAAAGACCTTAACTTCTGGCCAGTTATGCCACCATACAAATGATTAAGTTATAATAAAACTTAGCCTGCGGCTGACGTGAATTCCAGAGCCAGGAGTTGCAAATGCTCATGTACGGCCCTGAAGCCAACAGCAGGACGGAGGCAGCTTGCGCCTCTCTTACACAGAACTAAGTGCTCCCACTCGGTGAGCGGCTAAGGGGTGCCCAGGACCCACCCCTGCCACCCTGGCCCCGGGGAAAGAGGAGCAGCGCCCGTGTCGCAGGGGCATCTCAGGTGGAGAAAGAAGTGCCATGGCCCAGGGGCAGGTGGAGCAATGGCCACTACGCACAGAAAACAGGCAACAGGTATCCCCCACGCAGGTGCTGGCCAGGCCCTGCAGACACACAAACCAGGATGGAAGGGACACAGCTCGCCCCTCCCGGGCCACGAGAGCCCCTGACATTCAGCACAGGGCGGACCACCGTCCTGCAGGAGCTCCCCAGCCAGCGGCCACGGCACACGCCGTGAGCAACTGGGAGCTAGCTGTAATACTCTCACAGGGTAACAAAGGCTTTTCTTCCGTGGCCACTCAGAGACTCACATCAGTAGAAATTACACTGGAATGCTCTTTGCATGCCTGTCTCTGTAAACCCAAAACCCAGCCACTGTTATCCTAACTGTGCGCCATGAAGAAAGCCCCACCAAGACTCCTAAACCCCTCAGGGCCCAGCTCTCAGCACTCATTGCTCTCTGAGGTCAAGTGAGACGAGGTGTAAGGACGAAGCGTCACGCAGCCTCGACGCCAGCCCCTTCCACACACCCACACACCGTCTCGCACCAGGTGCGGCCCAGCGTGGCCGAGAGGGGCAGGAGACCCCAGGAGGTGGCGGGAGGAGGCAGGGAGGCTGCGTTCACTAGGGACTGCAGAAGCGCCGGCACTGACGTTATGGGGACACCCGGGCACAGCAGTGCTACCCCTGGGCTCCTGCGGGGGGGGCGGGCAGGGTGGCTTTGTTCTCTGCTCTCTACTGTCATGGCTGTCGGACAGTTTCCGTGTTTCCCTCGACTGTGAAGTCACTTCAGAGCCGGCGGTGCAGGTGCCTGTCAGAGTGACGTGAGGCACCTGGTTGCAGCCTCCTGCCCCAGCAGCTCTGAGGTCCCCAGCTGCAGCCCCGAGGAGGGGGACAGAAGCCCAGAAGCCTCTGTCCCGAGACCCAGCCATGCGGCCAACTGCTCAGGAAGGGACACAGCCTGAGTGGCCAGAGGTCCTACCCTAGTCTGGAAGCTCCCACCACCCGGCCCACCCCGGCGCAGGGCCACCATGTCCTCACCACATCCTGCAGGTACGGGGATAGTCCTCGTTCCTCGAGCTCACACCGGCCGGCAGCACGAATGGCTGCCCCTGCCCAGACTGGGCGGACTGCTCACCCGCGGCCGCCGCGTCCCCAGGCTCCCCGCTGTCCTTGGCAGGCGCCGCGTCCAGCTCCTTGCTGGGCGGCGGTGGCTCCCGGGAGCCCTGATGGCCATGGCCCTCGCCTGCCTCTCGCCCACCTTCCTGCTGCTCCTGGCGCACGCGCTCTCGGACCTCGAGAACGATGCGTGAGAGCTCGTTGAAGTTGCGGAGGTTCTCCACATCGGGCAGCTGGATGCGGTGCCGTAGGTCGATCTCCACCGTCTGCTGCCCGGCGGGGATGTTGGGGTCACCCTGCAGGGCAGGGAGGGGTCAGCGGGGCTCAGGACCAGAACAGCAGCCTCTGTGCAGAGTCCAGGCAGACTCCGCCTGTGGCCAAAGGCCTCGAGCCAGTGTCCTGCTGACTTGGGAACCATCCCATATGATGGAGCCACATGTCAGAGGCCCCCAGACAGTGGCACCTGGAGCAGCGCCAAGAGGGAAGGTACTGGGGAGTCCAAACTCAGGGTAGGGTGGAGGGAATGCGTGGCACTGGTCCCAGGAAGCTCGGGAAGGTGGCTCTGCTCCTCCAGAACACGTTACTACCACCAGCCAGAAAGTCCCCACTATAACTACGTGACGACAGGCCAAGACAGTGTGAATGGTGGCCCAGTGGTGGGAAGTGAGCACCTATTCTTAGCAGCCCCTTCAGACCCAGGACAGGGGCTTCGCTGCTGGGCTCACCGCGGCTACAGCCAGGACAGGTGCGACAGCGACCTGTGAATGCAGGGTCTCCAGGTGGGTGCACCCGGTGTCACCAGGCAGCTCAGCAGCTCCTTTCCCAGGCTGCCCCCCAATAACTCAAGTCCCCACAGAGCTGAGCCCCGCAGGACAGCCTGGGACAGCGCACGGCGCTCACCGTGATCTTGGTGCCCCTGGCGCGCCAGCCGTGGAAGCTGAGCATCACGATCTCCAGGCCGTGGCTGCCGTAGGTGCCCTTGAACAGGCCGGGCTTGATGAGGTCCTCTGGGTGGCTGGGCGGCAGGTAGATGCGGCGGTAGGTCAGGCAGTTGCTGCAGAGGGAGCAGCGGCGTCAGCGCGGGAGGCTGTGTGGAGCGGGCAGGGAGACGGCCCACCCAGCACCCGGGCTGAGCCATGTGGGGTGAGGCAGCTCAGCCAGGGCCTTGGGGTCCCCACAGGTCTCCGAGAGCCCCCTCCCCCGCCAACCCACAGCACAGGGCGCAGGCGCTATCGTCCACTTCCAACAGGGCTCCCAGAGGTGGGCCCCGCCACTGGGGGAAGAGCGACACCCCCACGCAGGGCCCTGTGCAGGACTCAGCAGACAGAAGCCGAGCCAGGCTGGAGGGAGACACCCGGATCAGACGGAGACAGTCGCGGTGCAGAGCGGCTGCGCTTACTCGTACTGGCTGGTGTAGATGAACTTCATCAGGATCAGCTCCTGCATGTGCTCGTGGAAGATGTCCTCCAGCGTGCGCCCCCACTCCTCCCTCAGCCACGTCCGGAATTCCTTCGGGAGAACACACAGGCCGTGAAAATCACCCATCACGCCCACGCACGGCAGGAAGCACCTGCGACGGCGCTGGGTGAGAGAAAGGGGAGCCACGTGTGTGCGCACCCGTCCGCGAACAGCGAAGGTTCTGGGTCCCGGCTTTCCCGGGGTGCCGGGGCCCAGGCTCCTGACACGAAGCACTTGCAATCAGAAAGACACTGTTGGATTTCAGAATCAGTGCACTCACACATGGAAGTCACCTGACGGGAACTTTTATGGATCCCAAAGTATGTATTACCAGAAATACGTGGCGTTAAGGCCTCAACAGCTGAGGAGTTTCCATTTTCTTGGAAAATACGCTGACATTTTTCTCTTATTTAAGAACTTATTGTGAACTGCGGCAGTCACATACATGTTGCACGTGTGACTACATGTAAAATGACAGTATTACAAAAGAGAAAGCATTCCCATTGTTTGTCATCCACACATGTCATCTACATAGGAAAACAGGGAACTCATCGACCTTCACCAGACTCCACGTACACACACCTTGTTTATCTCAGCTCTCCCTGCAGGTATCTGGCTAACGGGGAAACCACCAGAAAATCAGGAACTGGTTGAGAAAGACACACCCAACAAGTGAATATAAGCCACGAGTATCCTGTATTTCACAAGTTCAAGTTCTTTGTAAAACTATTTTGAAACGGCAGTGTGACTGGGTCAGAAAACCACAGCTCACGGCAATGTGAAAACAGTCATGCAAACACAGAGAGCCCAGCACACAGGCTCCCCAGCTGCCCTGCCAGGACCCGGAACCTGGGGCTCAAGGATGGAAAACACAGAAGCCCTGAACACGCACGCTGGGTGCAACTCGCACAGAGAAGCTTCCCGGCAGCCCTTTAGCAATGATGCTCCCGCCAGGGGCAAAGAAGGCTAATTAAGGAAACAACCATTTCCATGTGGTTCATTCCGAGGGGTGACAGAGACCAAAAGCTCGCACTCACGTACTCACACCCACGCGATGACAGCATGTCAGACGCATTTTCTGCCTGCCAACGTCAGGCAGCACCACGGGAAACAGCCATGCTGCATGCTGGCGATTTCACACCCTTCGACCTCGAGTGTCTGTCTTTGCCCATTGGGGGAGGCCAGGTCGGCCACCGCGGAGACTAAAGGGCAGGCTCACTGCCCCCCGCAGGCCCACTCACCTCCTGCCTCCCGCCAGACATCCTGTGGTGGTCCGTCTGGTTGCACTTGGTGGAGAACTCGTCCTTCTTCACAATCTTGCATGTTCACAACAGAAGGAAAAAGGACATTGCAATTGAGAAACACAGTCACAGCATGATGGGGTGGCCACGACCACCCGTCCCTCACCTACATCCACCAAACCCACCCACAGATGCCCAAGATGCCACCAAAACGGGCCGTCCAGAGGGAGTGCAGAACCACCCCTCCCAGAGCAGGCGGTGGTGGCCACGTGTCCCAGAGGGGCGCCTGCGACTTCCCAGTGGGACTCGGAAGCGGCGCAGGGCCCATGTCTCGTATGGTGTGCGGAGTAACACGGTGCTCCTTGGGGCGCCTTCCGCCAGGCCCCATGGGAGCAGAGTACTTTGTTCCAAGCCGATACTCTTGCAAAGAGGAGAAAAGACACAGAGGAACGGCAGCTGGAAGAACCAGTGGTTCTGACCCAACACGGATGGACGGGGCGTCCCAAGTGAGCCTGAGGAGTCCCGTCCCACCAAACAGCGCCAGCAACGCACAGCGGGCCAGGGCGGAACCTCCCTCCCCTTCCCCAGACTATGCCACCTGTCCGCAGCACAGCTGGCTGGCACCCGCACGGACACCAGCACGCTGTATCTGAGGGAGGCCCCGGCCCCCACGCACCTGGATGTGGCCATTGTGGGGCCCCTTGTGGCCGTACATGCACTCCACCGTGGCAGACTTCCTCTCCATCAGGTGGATTCTGAAGAGGGGCTTGAATCTCATCGGGTCGTCCACATGCGGGTCGTGGGGGGGCAGGTACATCCAGCCAATGATGAACAGGCCATCCACCTGCAGCGGGTGTGGGCAGGGGGCCAGGTGCAGGCTCAGGCAGGCGGAGCGACAGTGGCCCCGCGTGCCCCATCTCCTGTCCGGCAGTGGCAGGCAGCGTACACCCCACCTCTGAGGGGCTGGTCGGGGTGTCAACGAAACAGCCAGACCGAACCTAAGCAAGCACCGCAGCGCTGGCTCCCAGCTCCACAGCCGGGAGGGAGCGAGCCAGACGATGCGAGCCCCCAGCCAGGGCGCTGAGCTAACAGAGAGAGCATAGGTGCTACTCTCAGCAGGGAAGAGGCTCCGGAGACGAGACAAACGCAGCGCGAGGGCCCTGTTTGCCTGATCTGAACAAGCCGAAGTTAAGAGGCAGCCTGGGAAGCTGAAATTCAGGCTGGACGCCAGGGAACATCGAGAGTCAACGCCACTTTAATCAGGTGTGACAGTGACCTGCCAGACAGGTGAGGAAACACCTTCCTCTGAGAATGCCATCCTGGAACAGGAAGGGATGAACTGCCACGGGCCTGGATCTGCTTTAAAATGCTCTAAAACAAGAGCTCAGGGAGGGACAGGTGCCGGGAGTGAGGCGCCTGCAAGAACAGGAGCCAGGAGGTGACACCTGCAGGTGTGCGTCCCGCCATCCTGTCCCCGGGTCCCCTGGGTGTCGAGGGAGAGCACATGCAAGCAGGGGCAGCCCCGACACCAGCCCGCACGGCGCCTGACCAGAGCCACCCCCTTCTCGGAGAGCTGCACCCGCTGCCCCGGCCCCGGCACCCGAGGAGAGGATGTGATCTCTGTGGCCGATGAGTCTGAGACGAGAGGGAGCTGGTGTCACTCTTCCCGTCTCCTTAATTATCCCGCTTTCCAGAGGCTGCTTTTTTGGTCTTTGTTTTTTGCTTTAACTCTATTAGTCACTGCCAGTAAGAAAAACAATTATCGCCCTCCCGACTAAAAGAAAAGAAAGAAATCCGCCCACGCTGACAGCGCCTGGCTTGTCTCTGGAGGGAACATTCTAAAAGCAAGGCTCATCCCAGTGACCTCAAACCGACATGCGTGTGTGTCTCAGCGGGTGCTTCCGCCAAGTTACAAAGAAGGAGCAGCGTTTGTCCCCACCGAGCCCTGCCTGGTGAGCAACATGCAGAGTGACCGGTCACCCGGCGGCCTGTGGACACCAGGCCCCGGAACCTGCACAGAGCTGTCCGTGCAGGGCCACGGCGAGGGCACACACACCTGCTGCGGTTAAACGGCGCACACAGGACTGGACTCGGCTCCGTGCCCAGAGTGCACAAAAGAAGGGGTCAAAATCTAAACGCCGGCACCCAGCAAGGGCAGCTCACTTCGTTTTTACTGTGGCATCAGCTACAGTGACACCGCAGGGTCTAACCACATACGCCTGGGGGGCTCCAGCCTTCTGTTCAAGGGAACAAGAAAGGGCCAGAAACAGGGGTTCACGCCTCAGTCCAGGCACTTTAGGAAGCTGAGGGAGGAGGACCCCTGGAGCCAGGAGTTCGACTGCACCACTGCACTCCAGATAGGGAGACAGGGCAAGACCCTGTCGCTAAAAAACAAAGACAGAAAGTGAGCCCGTAGGCTATGGGGACACCTGCACCACAGGGGGACAACTGCACCACAGGGGGGACATACCTGCACCACGGGGGACCTCACTCCACACGCAACACCTGCCAACACCCAGAAGTATCAGAACACCTAACTGTTTAAATGGGCCAAAAAACGAGCAACTTTTTAAAATAAATAGGCAAGTGACTGAGAAGCACATACAAAGTGAAACTATAGAAAGACTTCTGCTTCTAGTTCCGACCAAGGAGCGGCGGTCACACCGACCCTCCTGCTAAGACCCTCGACAAAGCTGAACCCACTGAAGGTTTCTAAATGCTGCTTGAAGACATCAGGGAACCACCAGCCCAGAGATGGGGCCCCAGATCCTGAAGAGAAGGGACGGGAGCGGCCCGGCCTCCACCCCTCCCCAAGGCCGCCGCCCGCTGTGGCCAGGCAGAGAGGGCTGCAGAGGTGCGTGCGGAGGTCAGGTACTGACTGTGAGGGCGGAGCTGGACACACAAAGCAGGCTCGTGCCCCTGGTCCCAGAGCGCTTAGCTCCTCCCCACCGGGCGCCGCCTGCGGGGCCCTCACTCACCACCACGTTCAGGAGTCCCCCGTAGGGCCCGATGTCCGGCTGCCACAGTCCCAGAATGTGTCTGTACCGGTGAAGCACTACGGGAGAGAGGAGTCCTCGAGTTAGGCCTGTGCTGCTGCAAACCAGGGACGGCACGGGACGGGGAGGCGTCCTGGAGAGGCCACCCACAGGCTTGCGCGAGAGCCTTGAACAAACATGCACCGGACCTCGCCTACAGGTGTCCAAAGATTTCTAAGATGACACTGTCTTTGGGAAGCCTGAATGGAGTGAGTTTCCTATAAGTGATGAGCTTCCTGTCATGGGGACTCAACAAGGCTGGGAAAGCCCTCTGAGGATGACAGAAGACGCGCACAGCGGGTGGAGCGCCTTCCTCATGCCAGGAGACCAGGTCCTCACGGGCATGTGAAGCGATCAGACCTTTGCAATTATGGTAACTAATGATCAGATCCTGTCCTTACCCTCAGGAGGCCTGAGACTGGACTTCTCCGTCACGTGCCAAGCCAGCCAGCCCAGGCCCCCTCGCCTCCAGAGCAGCTGCAGTTCATGGGGCCTGGGCCACTGTGCCGGTGCCTGCCTTCCCCGCCCACCTGTCACCTCTCTCCGTGGCTCCCAGCTGGCCCTTCATCGTCTGGCTGCACGGCCTTCCTGCCTGTCCACACCGCCTGCTGCTCCTCTCAGCCCCCTAACGGGGATCACACCGACCCCTCTGCAGCCCCCACAGTCGCTTCTGCATTCACAAGCCCGTCCCCACCTTGCACAAGCCACCCCCTGCCCACTAAATGCCTGCTGAAGCCTGCCTCACCCACTCCAGCACTGTCAGCTCACACCGTTCAAGAAGCCTCACACGTCAAGGAAGGGACACCAGCGTGAACACCAGGAGGAGGTGACGCTTGGTGACTCCCCTATCTGGGTCTGGGTTCTCTCTGCTGGATGCAACAGCTGATCTGGGGGTGGTCCCAGGAAGGAGGTAGCAGAGCTAAGAGACCGGGCAGGAGGAGGAGCCAACAGAAAAGATGATTTGCAGACACCTGCCCATTGCTGTCACTCAAGGGCAGAGGTGGGTGATCCAGGCTGTGACTGCCCAGCAAGTGCCAGCCACCAAGCCCTGCACCGGCTTCCAGAGCCTCCAACAGAGGGGCAGAAAGTGCTGGGTCCCGTCAGACATGGGGCTGCCCATGAGGGGAGGCTGAGCTCCCCCAGGACGCCACCAGGACAGCAGGCAGGAGCGAGGTGGGCAGAGGAGCACCCCTGGGCACCTGAGGGGCTGCTGGAGCACGCCTGGAGGCCAGAGCGCAGCCCCGATCTCCAGCAGAACTGAGAGGCGGGTAACGAGAGAACACACAAAGCCACATCGGTAACTCAGAGGGAGAAAACAACAGACCCCAGTCATAACAGCAATAAGCAAATTAAACCAACTAACATTTTTTAAGACATCAATAAAGACAGAGACACGCCATGTTCTTCCATGGGAAGAACATACTGTGAAGTCAGAAGTTTCCCCCAACTGATTATAAATAATGTGATTCCAACTAAAAACCCAAAGGTTTTTGAAAATAATTTAACAAAATGATTCCAGAGTTTATGTGGAAGAACAGGTGTTGATAGCCAATACTACATTTCAAAAAGTTCCCCCAAAGATGCTCATGCCGCTGGCCTGGGACCACACTCTGAGGACCACAGATCCGGCCCAATAGGAGAGCCTGGAAAACACTACAATAATCTTTTGGGGTGGACACATTCCTGTAATTCCAGGCGTTAAAAGCACTAACAGGAAACACTCCGTCCCGGCCCTGCCAGCTAACTCCGACTGGCAACAGGAAGGAACACAGAACGGCGAAGCATGAAGCTGGCACACTGGCGAAACCAAGCGCAGAGGATGGATCTCGCAGTCCCTCCGCATGGCCCCCAGCACGGGACTCAGCGCGCCGCCCCGCACGGCAGGGAAGGCGCGGGGGCACCTTTCTGTCTTCATCCTTCCCGACCACCTCCTCCCTCCTCTCCGTCCCGAGGTGTCCCCAGCTCCTCGTGGCAGGCTGGGGCTGCACAGGCAGCCTTCCCAGCAGGCTGCTCTGTGCGGCAAGTGCCTGAGTCACCTGAGGGTCAAAAGTGGCCCTCCATCGCCTTACCAGGTGGGGGTGACGCTGCCCCCAATCCCCTGTACCTGCTCAGAGCAACCTGGAACACCACCCTCAAGACGCCCTCTGCCTACACACGGTCATTTTCAAGTTCAAAGTGCAGCGTGACCGTCTCCATCAATGTGCACACGAGTGCATGTGTCAGACACGTCACGAGGACAAGGCACTCCTCCATAGCGCTCCCAGCACCCTTCAGATGCAAACCGTCCAGAGTACCAGGCAGCAACACACAGCCAGGAGAAAAAACGAGCAGGAAAGACACCCTGGAAGAAGCCAATCTGAGGTCACAAAACTACTCGGCAGAGCTGGGGTCCTCGGCCTTGCCGGGCTGACCTGCTGCTGCGCAGACAGCCTTGCGTCCAGGGAGTGGGCTCGATCCCTCACGTCCAGCCCCCGGCGTCCTCCCTGGCCCAAAAGCACGGGGTCCACAGGAAAACACAACCAGGGAACAACACCGTCTCACAGCTCGAGGGTGACGGAAACTCAAACAGCATGAGGTCCCTAAACACTCATCAGCCAGACCTCCGAAAGGTCACAGTGACAACACAGAGCGAAGTTTGAGGTGCCCTCCATTAAACACTCTAAGAACACGCGAATACTGGAAACACAAACACACGATGGCTTTCAAACTGGTTGTTGAATTGGGTTTCTTTTTTCACGTACAAAGAACCTTTTTCCTGGTAATCAAGCAGGTTGTGGAGCTAACAGACCACTGATTGTTTAAACGTGTCCCCAGAGAAATGCAACTGATGTTACAACTGATGCTTTTCACTATATTTTCTGGATTTTCCAGGTTTTCCACAACGACTATTTTTATCACCACATTGAAACCGTAGGGGGGACAGGAGCACACGCATGTGACAGTCTGGAGCCACATGCCCACGCAGGCACTGAGGGCCACCACTCATGGGGCTTAGAGTCCAGATGCTCCCAAAGTCCCCCCAGCAGCAGCTGGGGTCTACCCCTTGGAAGCTGGGAAAAGCTCCCGGAGAACAACCATGGGGGCTCCCTGGGTCCCGGAGGCCCAGCCTGCCCCAGGCTTGTCAGAGTTCACCCTAGCTCCACAGTGTACGCTCCGGAGGAACCCTGGGATGGAGGGATGACGTCACTGAGTGACTGTCCACTTGTACTGAAAAGCCCAGGCCAGGCGGTTCCGGTCAGCACAGCAGGATCGATTGTTCTCATCAGTTCTCGCTACATCAGCCGTTCTCTCCCACGGGGCTGGAGAAGGCACCGGCATCGACTGCTAGGCGGGAAGAGCAGGTCGTCTACGACAAAATGTTCTAGACAGCTATTTCCAGAAGGTTTGGGAAAGGACAGCACTGGTGTCTCCAAACATGCCCACCCCTCCCCAGCAGTCTCAGTCTCAGCCCCTCCCCACCCCAGGATGCTATTCACGCAGACCCTGATGTGTCTGTTGCCCTCGACCTCCACCCAGCTAGACAGGTCACCTCCGCACCTGTTCACACACAAGGCAGGTGTGTTAGTCGCTGTGCAGGGAGCTCAGACACCACCCAAAGCAGGCTGAACACACCAGGCATCGCTGCATTAACCTCAGGACTGTCCCCTAGGTAACACGGGCTCCAGTCATCAAACTGCAGCTGTCTGCCCAGGGTCCAACAGAATGCTGGGAAAACTTCTGTGAACTGCCCTTGTTCTTTCTGCTCCTGGCAGGACTTGTCAGAAATTGGGTATTTATAAAACTCAGAACTGTGTGGCTCGCAGCGGGCCACGCTAAGACCAGGGCACTCTGACAGGCTGAAGGGACCGCAGGGCGGTGGGGACAGTGGGGGCTCCACAGCCTCCAACAGCCCCTGCACGGCCGTCAGTGCGGGCAGGCGTTTCCAGTCTCTTTCTTCCCAGCTGAAATTCGCCGTCCCCGTCTCCACCAGCCTCTCTGAGCTAACGCAGCGAACACAACGTTAATGTCCTGTGACTGTGGCTTAGAAAACTTTCCAGATGAAAGAGGGACTGGTTCTAAAGAATGAACTGGTGCTACCTGTGTTTGTCCACTGTGAGTATATGCTTTTCTAAAATCATGTATGCTATTAAAATGTGATTAACTAATAAAGCCTAGAAGTCAACTACTTACATCTCATCTGAGAAAAGTTTTAAAGCTTCTACTGTTCTCTCCTTGCTGCCTCTGCATGACTTTTTGCAGTTGCTTCCTCCATAATCAACCAACGTTAAAATGTGCACCACACAGTGATCTCGATCAGTGCTGCCCCAAACCCAGAAGCTGCTGGAGAAACCCGACCCCCACACAGCTTCCCTGGGGCCTGCACTCTGCTGTGACCTCTGTCGTGGCCAGACCACAGAGCAACACCACGGCCAGGTGAAAAGACAGCAAAAGCCAGGAGGTCAGCTTGCTCTGGGGCCCCAGCAGTCCGGTCTGTGCTCAGACCCTCTTCATGCGGGTTCTAGGCGTGCTCGCTGCCGCAAAAGCGAAAGCCAGTGGGAGGTACATACGGCAGGTGTACACATCTCTGTACTCCATGTGCTCGTAATCGGGGAGGATTTTCATAAAACGTCCTGACTTCACGCGCGGGTTTATACCTGAATAGACACAGCAGGGAAAGGGCTAAGGATGGCTCCTTTTTCAAGACTGTTTTTTTTTTGTTTTTGTTTTGTTTTTGTGATACAGTCTCGCTCTGTCACCCTGTCTGGAGTACAGTGGCATCATCGTAACTAACTGCAACTCCAAACTCCTGAGCTCAAGCCATCCTCCTGCCTCAGCCTCCCGAGTAGCTGGGATCACAGTGTGCACCACCAACGCCCGGCTAATTTTTATATTTTCAGTAGAGATGGGGTCTCACTCTCACTCAGACTAGTCTCGAACTCCTGAGCTCAACTGATCCTCCCACCTCAGCCTCAAACTTCTGATTAAGTGATCCTCCCGCCTTGGTCTCCCAGAGTGCTAGGATTACAGGTGTGAGCCACCTGTATTTTTATTTTTAATTTTTGTTTTGGAGACAGGGTCTCGCTCTATCACCTGTGTCCCCACCGTGTGTTACTTCTGGTGCTTACAGCTCTTAGAAATCTGGCTGGGCGCGGTGGCTCATACCTGTAATCCTAGCACTCTGGGAGGCAGAGGCGGGTGGATTGCTTGAGGTCAGGAGTTTGAAACCAGCCTTAGCAAGAGCGAGACCCCGTCTCTACTATAAATAGAAAGAAATCAATTGGCCAACTAACATATATATATATATATAAAATTAGCCAGGCATGGTGGCACATGCCTATAGTCCCTGCTACTCGGGAGGCTGAGGCAGGAAGATTGCTTGAGCCCAGGAGTCTGAGGTTGCTGTGAGCTAGGCTGACGCCACGGCACTCATTCTAGCCTGGGCAACAAAGCAAGACTCTGTCTCAAAAAAAAAAAAAATCTGTTCCACACTGCTTTGAGACAATATGGGCCAAATGGCTTAACAAACTGAAAGAGCTGTCAGGAGAGGAAAACGTGCCGTGTGAGACACTCATGGAAACCACTGACCATCCGAAACAGCCAACAGTTTCATCCACAGAGCGAGAGATGGAAACATTCCCGGCACTGAAGGAAGGCCGGCTGGGGAGGCAGTGTGGGGCTGAGGAAGGACACTGAGTACTCCGTGAATGTTGCCCATGACTTCAGAAAGCAAAGGATCCGGGGAAAAAACAAATAGGGTGTTGGAGGCTCAACCTGCTCATGGAAAACTGAGGGGAAGGTGGAGCTTCGGTGGGGCAGGGGCAGCCTCTCTATGACTGAAGGCCAGAGGGAGGAGGTCACCCAGGAAGCGTCTGCTCACGTCTCGCAGGGCTGGAGGCCCAGGCCCAGGCCCAGAGCGGCAGGCAGCGCCAGGGGCACCAGAGCTGTTTCCTGTGCAGCCCCCCTTTCTCAGATCCAGGGGTCCAGGATGCCTAGCAAGAGACACTGCACCCACGATGCACGGAAAAGCGAATGACGCAGGGCCCCAATCCTGGTGCTGTTCCCACCAGTGCCATATTTAAAACGTAGATTGCGAGTGTGAGTTAGTGTCTGAGAAAACAGAACCATGGGCCAAACTGTTTTCATCATTCGTCCGCTTCTGGTACAAAGTGAACAAGGACGATAACAGATTTACTCACGCTTGGCATAGACATCCCGGCAGGACACGCCCGTGATCTCCAGTTTCCGCAAGTTTTCACAAACACCATACTCTGTAACAAGAAACAGTTGCTGAAATGTAAAACCTAGAAATCGGAAAGCAACAGGGGTGGACAGGCTGCTGAGGCCGCAAGCACACGTGGCCTTGGCCCTGCTCCCGAGTGTGCGTCTCTCACCATGGGGACCCCACTGGTCTTCCCCGGTCAGGCAACGCTCTCATTCGCCAATGTTGCCATTATTTTTTGTCAGCATCACCCTTGATGAAATAATAGTCTGCACTATTCTGATGAGCTCCAGAGCTTAACCACACAAACCAAAATCAGACAATCCTTGGTTTATGAATAAGGTGTGGCTGTCGGGACACAGTGCCATGTCCCCATGGAAACGTGATCACCACTGGTGCTAGGGCCCAGACGGCCACAAAGGCCTATTCAACCCCACGTGCCTCACCATGCCGCCGATTCTGTTCCACTCAGCTGCAAGGCCGGTTGTCGAGAACCATGTGAGTCATAGGGAGGAGGTGGACATTCGTCCTTCTGCACTGGCTGCCCCGGGCCAGGGCTCAGTGAAGGGTTCCCTGGCACCTTCCACTCCCCCTGTTCACACCCCACTGCCAGCGCCCTCCTGCCCCTCCTCCCTGACCCCTCCCCCCCAGCTCCACTATTCAGTCACCATCCGCATGTCCCAACCCACACCCTGCCGGCTCCTCCGGCTCAGGTCTCACCCGCCTTTGAAAGGACAGCCCCGGCTGAGCTGACCTCCCTACCACAGAACTGCTGTCAGTCCCAGCATCCTCCCACGTGCCAGCACCAGGCCAGGCCTGCCAGGCATCGCTGTGCCGCGTCCCGCCAGCAGGCCTGTGAGAGTCGCCATGTCATCTGACTCAACACCGAGGAGACAGGCTCGGCAAGGGGATATGACTCCCACAAAGGAACGAGAGCTTAGAGTGAGTCGGGAGTCTGTCCTCACTGCAAACCAGCCCAGGGAAGTGCAGGGGCCACTCCCAAACCACCCCGGCACCTGCTGCTTGCGATGGCAGAGCGAATGATACCAGCTCACTCCAGTTTGTCTGACTGTCTGTGGATGTGACATTTGCCTCCCAGGTGGGACCAAGGACTGGGAAGAATCTCTTGAGCGAAAATTTGTCAACAATGGAATACGTTGGTTTGGGAGAGGTCTCCGGCTCTCCAAGGCGCTCGCCTGGGACGGCAGGAACACACAGAAAGAAAGTCTGCTGCTGCTTCTGTGAGTCTGCGGAGGTCACAGGATGCTCAGACCCCACGGGGAGGCTCCGCAAGGCCCCCTCTTGGGGGAGCCGGGACAAAGTGCGCAGTGTGAGCTACAAGTGACTGCAGCATAAACGTCTTCACTTCTCACCGTGAATGAAAGGATTGGACTCAATCCTCTCTAAATTCCCTTTCCAAACTCTCAGCAGTCTCCAGCTCTAACTGGAGGAGAGAGAAGAGTCATCAGCAAACAGTCGCCACCGGCAAGGGGGAGTGGGAGCACACATGAGCAACTCCACAAACCGAAACACGCTGCCTGCCACTCTGAAGCAAGGAGGAAACAATGCCAGCAGGTACCATGAGCCACCAGCAGTCTGAGAGCCTGCAGCGCCCAGGTCCTTGCAGACCACCCACCCTCGTCAACCAGCAGCGGGCCCCATCCCCCGAGGTCTCCAAACGTGTCGGACCGGCTGAGAGGAGCCTCGCTCACTGTCAGACCGTGTCCGGCATCTCCTGTGCGTACTGCTGGATGCCGGCCACGACCCAGGGTCTCCTCCTGAGCCACCCAGTCGGCTGTCACTATTTTGTCTGGCTCGCCACAAACACACCTTTCCTTCTCTCGCACAAAGGATGCAATTCAAACTTGTTACTTCGTAGCAAAGGCTGGCGCTTCAGTGTGTCTTCCGTGTGGCTTTCAAAGGACGGTTCCTGGGTTCCAGCACGCCACTGGCGCACAGGACACTGCCTCACCGGTGCAGTCTGCATGCCAGCAGTGGTCCTCTCACACCGCACAGTTTTGTGACATGTACAAGTGCTGCAGGCGACATGCTCCGGTCCTCAGTGCCAAGAGTCAGGTAATAGGGCAGAGACCAGAAAACACACCCGCGGTGCCCTGTTCGTGCTGCCTGAAGTCAAAAGCCAGCCCTTGGCAAGGCATCCATATTGTCGTAGGCAGCTTCTCTTTGCTCAGATTGCTGAAGGCTGGTGACCTGGCTCTGTGCATTTTCACTGAGTCCAGCGCTCACTCTAACCTGACGGCACGAGGCACTGCCTTCCAGCAACTGCACAGACATCTGACTGATTCCAGGGTTTCTGCCTGGGATGACAGCATCGTCAGAGCCCCAGGCCAGCACAGATCTCTGTATCCAGTGCCAACAATGGTACTGATAATACCAAGTAGGTGATGAACTGGATGCTCAATAAAGCATCCACAAAACCGACATTAAAAACCAGAAGAAAAGCAAAACTATGGTGTAGTATTGACAAATATGACAATCCTCAGTGGGTCTTCCTGATGTTCCCAAAAGGACATAACAAACACACCAGAGTAAAATGTCACTCTGATCCAACTGTTCCTGCAAGAAATGTTTATTTTCCACATGCTGAAAAAAATCTTTTCTTAAATAGTGGCTCAGAACAATTCCACATCCTCTTACTGTTCTATCAACCTTCTCACAACAAGCCAACAAAGGAAACTGCCCTTAAAATAGCTTTAAGGCCAGTGTACTTTCCAGCAACCACGTACCCTTCCTTCCAGAAAAACCAGCAAGTGCTAACCCCCATCCTTCTGTACCAATCTCACCCAAGATGACATAAAGATAGCACGCCAACCTACGCTGCTTTTTAAGTAACGGATTTAGTGTTGTAGGCTGTCAATGCAAAAAGTTTCCCTGCTAATCTATTTCCTTTCCCTCTATTGAAATGGATTAGGAAATTCTTTTTGGAAAGTGTACTCCAAAGATGGCAACAAAGTAACAAAAGTTGGAAAGAAGAAAAAAAGTGAGTGAGCTGGAAGAAATATATAAAATTAAATGGTCACACTGTGGAAATTAGTATGGCAGTTCCTCAAAAAAGTAAACTTAGAATTACCATATGACATAGCAACTCTACTTCTGGGTATACACCCAAAAGAATGAAGGCAGGAAACAGACATTTTCCCACCCTTGCTCACTCACCGCAGCCCCAGGGGGAAAGGTTACACCAGTGTCGTCTCCCACCCAATGGAATCCTATTCAATCTTGAAAAGCTAGGACTCCTGATGAGAGACGAACCCTATGACGTTATGCTGCATGAAATGAGCCCGTCACAAAAGGACAGACAGTGTAGAATTCCACTTCCACGCAGTCCCTGAGGAGGCAGATTCAGAGACAGAAAGTAGACTGGTGGGGCCAGGGGCTGGGGAGGGAAGGGGAGGGTGGGAACAGGGCGCTGTCATTTAATGGTACAGGGTCTTGGTCTGAGGATGGATGGTGGGGATGGCCACACAACAGTATGAGCAGTACGAGCGTACTTAGTGCCCCTGAACTGTACACTCAAACATGGGTAAAATGGCTAACTTTATGTTTATTTTTACCACAATAAAAAATTAAATTGCCACTTCACATATTCCAACCAGAAAATTTCCGAAAAGCCATTTAAGAAATGTTTTTGCCAAGAGGGAAAGAACGGTCCAGTGAGCTGGCCTGAGCCCAGTTACCACTGAAGCTGTGTGCTCTGGCGACTCCCTTGCCAGGGGCCACCACTCTCTGGACTCTGACTTCCTGTCCCACAGAGCTCACTGCTGAGTGACAGGGGCTACCAGGGCGCAAACCTGAACACACACAGCCCTGCTGTCTAGTCTCTCTCCCACCGCGATGGCCTGCAGTGCCCCCTCTGTCGCCCCCTCTCCCTCTGCCCTCCGCTCCAGGGAGCCAGCTGCTTCGGAGGCTCCTCCCTGGAGCAGAGGGTGCAGGGAACCAGGTGCACCCTCCACAGCACTGCGATGCTACCCATGCCTCGCGTGGGGGCAGGTGGCGATGAGACACAGGGTCATGAACCAGTGCCCTGTCTGAATGCTGGGGACCACAATCAGAGGGAACTCATCGTCACACTCCCAAAAGCGCCTCAGGGGAAAGGCACTGTCGCCAGGACGCCATGAGAGGCGAGCTGGTGGGTGCACGAGACAAGCTTGGAAAGAGACCTCTGCCCCAGCCCCAGGGGACTCCAACGCCAGGGGCTGGGCTCAGCAGGGGAGAGCGGAGCCGGCAAAGGCGACTGGATGTGCAGGTGGAGAACTCGAGCAGGCGGCACGCACTCCCACATCAGCGGCGGCGCCTCAGGGTGGACACCGAAGCTGGCAGGACCCTGTGGCTCTGGAGCAGGAGGGGTCAAGGACACGCGCCGAAGGAAGGTGTGCTGCCCGCTTTAAAAGTCAGTATTGATTGGAAAGACTGCATTTGTGTCTGCACTAAATTAGGGGATGATTATAACCCTTGAGGAAATACGGCCGAAACTCTTTTGCTTCTGAGGCTAGAGGAAGTTAAGGCACAGGGAACAAGCTGGGGAAATGCCAGGCCACGAGGCAACCCTCCGACCACCGGCAGGGACCTCAGACCTGTGCTGGGCCTCCCCCACACTCACTGCAACTCAGCCATTACTGTGACTGCATGAAACTCTGTTTTTAAATAATGCAGTAGGTCTGGAAAACACCCCTGCAGCCAGCCCCCTGAGGATGGGAAGAATGTAAAAACCAAAACCTGGACCCAATCCCTACATGTCTCCACCAAACACAGGGACCACCTGGGATGCTAAACAGGATGGCTGAAACTGCCGCACCAGGGGGACTTAATTCTCAACGAGTCTGATCCCTGCCGAGACAGTCTCCGGGCAGCAGAACCTGGAGAAGCCTGGAGAAGCCCGGCTCTCACAGCCAGCGGACCTGCAGCGCCATCCTACCCCCATGGCCGGCTGCCACCCCGGCCCAGGGAGCCGCCTCCCACCAAGGCCCGTCTGTCATCCCCAGACACCCTCTTTCCTGCAGGGCACGGACGCCCTCTGTGACGCCGCACACCACTCATCTGTTAGTGTGACTCTGGATCATCTCACCCCAGCCTTGCCTACAATTTCAGACATTTCCTCTTCCTCCACTGACACCAGTCCCGCTACCTCCCTCTGCTCCCTCTCCCCAGGGTGGCCAGGGAAGGCATCTCTGTCCCAGGATGCTGACTCACAAACCCCAGCCATCTCCAGAGAGGGGAGGGAAGGCAGGGAAGGGACTTGTGTTTAGACAGGACACTTATTCCTCTACAAACTCCCAAGATGCCCTTGTGTTTACAAGCCCTTTCCAGTCAGAGGGCCAAACCCCAGGTCCCGGGATACATCAAGTTACAAACACCCAGAAATGGTAGGAACAGCAATGCCAGGACTTCCAGCAACCAACTAATTCCCTTGGCTAAGTCACTAGGGTCTGTCCAGCTATGGGGGGCGGGGGGTGGGGGGACGACCTTGACTCCATTTCTCAGCACCAGATTCACTTTCTAGCTTACTTCTTTAGCATTAAAAATATGTCTTAAAGAACAGAAATTGCATTTTCTTCTGCATGCAAAAACAAAATTGAATATTGGTTTTTAATTTCCCATTTTCATTGTAAATAAAGATCAGACATTATAGCTGCTTTTGGAATTGGGCTTACACTCCAATAAACCCACTGGAAGTTGAAAATATCCTATGTTGAAAATGCAAAGCTGAAAATATCCTAAGTTGAAAATGCACTGAGCCTGGGCATGGTGGCTCACACCTATATTCCCAGCACTGGGGGAAAAGGATCACTTGAGTCCAGGAGTTCGAGACCAGCCTGGGCAACACAGCAAAACACCAACTCTACAAAAAAATTTAAAATTAGCCAGGTATGGTGGCATGTCCCTGTACTGCTAGTTACCAGGGAGGCTAAGGCAGAAGGACACCTTGATCCCAGGAGTTCAAGGTTACAGTGAGCTATGTATGATTGCACTACTGCACTCCAGCCTGAGTGAGACCCCATCTCTAAAAAAAGGAAATAGAAAAATTGGCCAGGTGTTGTGGTACATGTAATCCCAGCTACTCAGGAGGCTGAAGCAAGAGGGTTGCTTGAGCCCAGGAGTCTGAGGCTGCTGTGAGCTGCGACTACACCACTCACTGCACTCTGCCCAGGGTGACACAGCAAGACTCTTGTCTCAAAAAAAAAAAAAGAAAAAGAAAAAGAAACTTACCTTAGCCTACAAACTAGGCAAAATCATCTAACACAAAGCCTATTTAGTAATAAAGTTACGTATCTGACATAATTTACTGAGTAACATACTGAAAATCATAAACAGAATGGTACTTGAAGTATGGTTTCCACTGAATATGGCCTGCTTTTGTACCAACATAAAGCTGAAAAATCCTAAGTTCAACACTTGTATAGGAAAAGGGTATTTCTAGTTATGATGAAATTTAAACCCATTTTAGACTAAAAAATAATCAAAATATTGTACAAATATTATTCCATGAGACTTTAAAACATTTACCATCAAGGGAAGAAACAGGCAAGTTATAAATTATAAATTCCCTGGCAGATCTGAAGCTAAGTAACACTCAATCCTCCTGCCTCATTCCCTGGGGGGGGGGGGGGATATGAGTGCTTCCTCTTTTTAAATCTATCTTTTGTTATTATTTGAATATTTTGATTTAGAATTAGGGTTTGAATTTTCCAAACTCATCAGCCTTATTAGGCAGACGTCATGAAGTATTTCATAAGTGAACAGCGTCAAGGGGCTAGCATTTCAAAACTCACCCACTGAACAGTAAAGCATTAACCAAGAAAAGTCCAGCCAGGGGCAAAGGCAAACACAGCAGTTGGCTTCTGCCCCTGGCACTCAGAACCCGGCTTATTTATAGCCTTTCATGCAGGGCCTGCAGGAGGCCAGCAGCCAAGGGGGTGATGCATGGCCAGGCCCTGAGGCTGGGTGGGTTTGGTTTTGTTCTCCAGCACATGGGAAACCACCTCTGTTGGTTACATGCTCGCTCCAGTACTGGGAGCACGAGTTGGCTTCTCAGCGGAACCTTCCTTCACCTGCCCAGAGAAACACCACCGGCTCCAGGCTGCCCCAGTTCAGCCTGAGTCACTCCACTTTCCAACACGGAGGGGTAAGGCCAAAGCCGTGTAAAAATAACTGGTCTACTACTGCTAACAGGACACTGCAAATGTTGAGTTGCTCACTCACCAAGAATTATAAATAACTACTTCATTTTAAGCTTCCAGTGTCTCCTGCCCCTGCCCCTAAATCACCCTATCGCTTTGCAAAGAGCTCTTCACCGTGCATACCTTGACTGCCCTGAGACAGTCCAGGCGGAGTTCTCTGAAACAGTCAACACAGGCGGGGGAGCTCCTTCTTTCCCACTCCCATTTTTGTGGCTTGTTCTCTGTTTTGGGAAATCCAATCATTAAAATATAGGAAGCAAACACGTAAACAATGAGTGATAAACCCACAGATTAGTCTCACTCACCCTCCCGAGACACTAAGAAACGGAGCCATCTCTATGCCCCGCCAGGAAACACAGGCTAGGATATCCACCTCCCAGCAGCCGGGGACCAGCCTGGTTTTCACTTAAATCAACTTGACTTAAGTGGCCTCACTAGCATCCACCACAACCAAATGTCAAGTTCAGGAGAGATGAGCTTTCGGGTCTCAGACAAATAAGATCAGAGCTGTCTCATACAAGACTATCCCTGAACATATTTCCAAGCACAGTTAGACTAACAAAAGGAGACACCTGTAAAACCACCTCAGGGGATTGCCCTGCATGGGGTGGAGCTGGAGCTGCCAGAGGGAGCTACTTAGGCTCCAAGGACCCAGCTGCCACCCTCAGTGACCTTGGGCTGACAACTTATCACATAAACACTTTTAAAATCTGTAACTTGGGCCGGTAGCTCATGCCTGTAATCCTAGCTCTCTGGGAGGCCAAGGCGGGCAGATTGCTCGAGGTCAGGAGTTCAAAACCAGCCTGAGCAAGAGCGAGACCCTGTCTCAACTAATATATGTAGAAAAAAATTAGCCGGGCATGGTGGCACATGCCTGTAGTCCCAGCTACTTGGGAGGCTGAGGCAGGAGGATTGCTTGAGCCCAGGAGTTTGAGGTTGCTGTGAGCGAGGCTGACGCCACGGTACTCATTCTAGCCTGTGCAACAAAACGAGACTCTGTCTCAAAAAAATAAATAAATAAAATAAAATCTGTAACTTGGATTAAAGTTGGAAATTTCACAGAAGTCACTATAAATGGAATTAGAGAGCAAATGACTATAAATGAGAAAACGTTTTACAATATATTAAACAAATCTATCCAGATGATAGAAATAAACCCACAAATCAAAGAAAAATAGGAAAAAAAAAAAAGGCAAAGATGAAACCAGTGCAAATAAGAGGAATCTAAGTAGCCAATAAATTTATGTGTAGAGACAGGGTCTTGCTATGTTGCTCAGGCTGGTCTCAAACTCCTGGCCTCAAGTGATCCTCCCACCTCGGGTTTCCAAAGTGCTGGGGTTACAGGCATGAGCCACCTCATACCACCTCAATAAATACATATGTATATAAGGTGTTTTGTTTTTTTGTTTTTTTACAGACAGGGTCTTGCTCTTTCATCCAGGCTGGAGTATTTACTGCATCCTCAAACTCCATCCTCCTGCCTCAGCCTCCCGAGTAGCTGGGCCTACAGGGATGCACCTCGAGGTTCAGCTAATTTTTCTATTTTTAGTAGAGATGGGGTCTGGCTCTGGTTTCAAAAGCCTGACCTCAAGTGATCCTCCCGTCTCAACCTTCCAGAGTGCTACAATTACAGGCGTGAGCCACCCACCGCACCCAGCTGGCAGCTGTATTTCCAAAAGCAGAAGGCTGGGAATCACCTGAGCACCGTCAAGAGGGGCTGGATGAATAGGTGATGACGCTGGCCTGCCACTCAGCTGTAACAAAACAGACAGTCTCTATAGCTGATGTGGCACGTTCTACTAGAGATACCAAGAATAAACACAGCTAGGGACATAACAGCATGCTCACAACAACACTACCTTTGGGGAAAGTGTGGGAGATAACCAGATATTTGCATTTATTTACACATGCATAAAAACCTCTGGTAGCCCAACTAAGAGAAAAGTAACAGTGGTCCTGTGGTGGGGGTGAGCAGACAGCCAGGCAGAAGGGGTTGAGAGGAAGGAGAATTCACTATATACCTTTTATTTATTTCATTTTAATTGTTTGTGTCTATCCTGGGACAGCTGTGCCCAACTGCAGCGGGAAAGGCAGGACTGAGTAGTCCTCCTATGTCAGCTCCCATCTTCTTTCTACATCTTCATCAGGACTTTGCATATTTCTGTTAAGAATTTATCCTGAGCTGCAATTCCAGTTACATTTACTCTGTGTCCCCCCCCCTTTTTTTTTGAGACACGGTGTCTCTCTGTTGCTGGGGCTATTGTGCAGTGACATCATCATAGCTCACTGTAACCTCGAACTCCTGAGCTAAAGCGATCCTCCTGCCTCAGCCTCCCCAGTAGCTGGGACTACAGGTGTATGCCACACACCTAATTTTTTTGTATTTTTTGTAGAGATGGGGGTCTCCCTCCCTTGCTCAGGCTGGTCTCCAACTCCTGACCTCAGGCAATCCTCCTGCCTTGGCCTTCCAGAATGCTAGGATTACAAGTGCTAGTTCCAGAGTGCTAGGCCTTCCAGAGTGCTTGGCCCTGATTTCATTTGGGTAAAAACGTGTGCATGACTCTACATATATATATGGACAGAAATTTTTCTAAAATTTTAAGGGCGGGTTTATCTTTGATTGCTGGGGTCTCTGATGAGCTTTTATTTTTCACTAAGTACAGGGAGTCCTGTGCAGAATCAGATGAGTTTTACTCTCTTCCTTGCTGTTGTGTTATTTGGATGTTTTCTCAACAAAGTATGAGCGCTGACTGACCATCAGCAATCTGCCAACATTTAAGCACAGAGAGCCCTGAACTCTGGACTGATTAAACCTCTCCTGCAACAGGTGTGAAACTGCCCCCCAGAGAACGACCCAACCTGGCAAGGGCGGGAATCACCCCCTACACCTCTACCCTCGTCTGCACAGACCCGCCTGTCACCGGGGACGCCCGCTGGGACCCCTGCCTCGACTGACTCCAGCTCCTCCTTCTCGCCCATCACGGCCTGCGCCCAGCCAGGGGCAAGGGAGGAGCCGGCAGACTCCAGCTGGTGTCCCGCCCGGACCTCCAGGGGTCCCAGCCTGGGCCCCCCCGCGGGGGCACCCCTCAACCCGTCCGGACCCCCAACGTGGGCAGCACTAAGGCTGCTCCCTACCCCCACCCGGGAACATCTCCTCTCTGCACCCGGGCCCCGCGCCCGTGGCAGGTCCCCCAACCCTGGGGTCACCTCCGCCCCCACCCAGGTCTAAGCACCCAACCCGATCAGGACCGCTCCTCCTCCAGCGCCCCCTCCTCCTCCGGGGCCCAGGCCACTCCCCTGCCCCTGCCAGCATCCCCGCCCCCTCCCAGGTTCGAGACCCCGCCGCCCCAGGACCCCCGCCCCCGCCCAGGCCCGACCCCGCCGCGCGCGCACTCACCCTCCCGGCAGCGCCGCCTCCAGATGGTGTCGGTGTGCAGGATGCGCCGGAACTTGGTGCAGACCTGGGCCAGGCTGGGCAGGTCGGTGCCGGGCAGCGAGGCGAAGATCTCCACCAGCAGCTCGGGCGGCAGCTCCAGCAGCGAGCAGCGCGGGGGCGGCGCGGGGCCCGCGCACGGGCCGTCCCCCAGCCCGGCCAGTGTCGCCGCGCCCGCCTCGATGCGCTCCTCCTCGGGGTCCGTGTCGGGCTCGCTGTCGGCCGCCGCCGTCTCGGCCGGACCCCGGCGCTGCTGGCGCCGCCGACACCCGCGCGACGGGCCCACGCCGCAGAGGCGAGCGCACACCGCCATGCCGGCACTGACGGCCGGACGCCGCGCTCTGCGCACGCGCGCCAGGCCACGCCCCGCGCAGGCCACGCCCCCGCCGGAAGGGCGCGCGCGGCCGAGACGCAGAGCCGACCCCGTCCCACCCGAGGGCCTGGCCCCGCCCCTCCGTGAAGCCCCGCCCCCGAGAAGCCCCGCCCCGCCGCGACTTTCGGATGCTCAGCGCGTCCAGGCCGGGACTGGTCCCGCCTACTCTCTCGCGAGATCTGCGCGAGCGCCGGCGCGGGAGAAGGAGCGGTGTTGTGTGGGAGCGAAGAGCGCCTAGCGTGGATGCCCACGAGGGCCGGCCCACGACCCCGGCGACAGAGCTGGCGCGCCACCGACGGCGCCCGTGACCTTAGGAGGGCGGCCCCAACACGCGCAAACACAGGCGCCTCTCGCGGGCCGGCCGGCGCAGACGGACTCGTGTCCACGGCCTCCAAACGCAGGAGCCAGGTACACCTACACCGCGTCTGTCGGCCCTTTGCCCTTTACGGAAGCGCGACGCTCCGCCACTGCCAACCTGGCATTGGTAAGCCCGCTGCGCTGCGCCCCCGGACTCTGCAGGGCCCCCTGAGGCCCGCGCCACCTGCGCCGCGCCCACCTGCATCCCGCCCCACGCGCCACCTGCATCCCGCCCACCTGCATCCCGCCCCACGCGCCCACCTGCATCCCGCCCACCTGCATCCCGCCCCACGCGCCCACCTGCATCCCGCCCACCTGCATCCCGCCCCACGCGCCCACCTGCATCCCGCCCCACGCGCCACCTGCATCCCGCCCACCTGCATCCCGCCCCACGCGCCCACCTGCATCTCGCCCACCTGCATCCCGTCCACTTGTGTCCCACACGACCCCACCCCCCCTGCTTCCCCGGCAGGTGGGGTTCACCTGGCAGGACAGGCAGACGCATAGCTACTCCGGTGTGTGGCCAGCAGGATGCTCGCTGCACATCCCTGTGACCTTTCGTTCCACGTGAGTACGTGAAATACTTAAACGTTAAGGAAGTTTAAAAGGCGCAGCCTGAGACGCTGCTCTGTTCTGGGGAGCGCAGGTGGAGGGACCGGCTCCCGCCCTCACGTGCTGGAGTGTTGCTTGGACTGCCACCACGTGCGCTTTGCTATGACAAGGGGGCTGTCGTCTTGGTCCGCAGAGTCCAGTAAACCGCGAAGTGCATCTTTAGATGAAAACAGCCAGGCAGATGCACCCAAGCCCAAACCTGGGGCATCTCGGGTCCACCCACTTGGAAATCAGTAGCTGTAAGAAGTGAGCTCCCTGCGCCTAGAGCCCTGTTTTCCATTCCTTCCTCCAGTGTTGTGAGAACGCCCTTCCTTCAATAACAATAATAAATTAAAAAAAAAAAAAGCCAAGTCATCGTGTGACTCGCTCATTTACAAGTATTCAGTGATTACGCAGTGCCCCTCCCAGCCTGGCTTGGTCCACATGCACCTGCCCACCCGGCCTCCACCAAAACCAGCCTGTGGCTCACTCGCTCTGCAACAGGCAAGCTGTGCCCTGTACCACTGAACGGCTACACCCTGCCACTTTTCCCAGAGGAGAGCTTTATTGTAGCATATCCTATCGTTTTATTACAAATATGTTTCCTTTTGACCCGTTCCTCTGGACATATCCCGTCACATGTTGTGGCATCAAACATCATATGATCGGTGAATGTTTGCTAACTAAATGTTAAATGGGGGAAAAAAAGAACAAACACACAAACTGGCAAAAAGTCTGAAAAACGAGGGAAGGACCAAACAGAGAAGACCGGTGGATCAGTCAGAGATTCAAGCCAGGAAGTATCTCAGCAAGCAACAATGCATACACAAATTTCATAAACATTCAGAGAATGCCTGACTAGCCTATGTGCTATGTCCTGTCTATAGCCATAGATTCCAAAGTACAATCCTTGCCACTGTTGTATTTCAGTTTATTTATTTTATTTTATTTTTTGAGATAGGGTGTCACTCTGTCACCCCAGCTAGAGTGCAGGGGCGTAAGCCTAGCTCACAGCGACCTCAAATTCCCAGGCTCACGAAATCCTCCTTCCTCAACCTCCGGAGTAGCTGGGACTACATCTGGCTCATGTTTAAATGTTTTTGTAGACTTGGGGGTGTCTCAGTGTTGCTCAGGCTGATCTTGAACTGCTGGGCTCAAGTGATCCTCCTGCCTTGGCTTCCCAAAATACTGGGATTACAGGTGTGAGCCACCGTGTCTGGCCTCAGTTTATCTATTTTTAAAATATCTATCCCTTTGAACATCACTAGATATCAAGGTGACATAAATAAAAAATATTAAAAAAAAGAAATTAAGAATAACTAAAATTAAAAAAAAGATAAAATATCTATCCCTTACTAGGCCTTATACTAGGAGCTAGGTATAAAAAGATTAATAAAACACATTTTTCTCTAGAAGAGCTTTGAGTTTATTTAAATACACAACATAATTTGGTTAAGTTTCCATCTTTAGAAGAATGGTTATATGAGTCTATGTTCATAATTTGGATTATGCAACTATGCAGATAACAGCCTGGTGTGGTGGTGCAGGCCTGATGTCCCAGCTACTCGGGAGGTTCAAGGCCAGCCTGGGAAAACGACTGAGATCCCTGTCTCTAAAAATATTTTTTACAAATTACATACAACTATATGTTATTTCTATAGATAAGTGTACACGGATGCCTCTCTTCAGCAAGAAAATGTTCCAAACTGGTCACAGTGGCTATCTCTGAGGGAGTGAGGGACTAGATGACAATCAACACAAGCTTTTGTTTTTTCTTTAGTCTTTAAGTAGCTTAATGATGAGGAAGTATTCATATATTATTTGTATAATTAAGAATAAATGTTTTAAAGGGAGAAAATACATATGCATGAAAATATAAATAACCATATCAATATGAGATGGGGGCCAGAATTTGAACTCCTGAAACACAGGTTACACACTTATGAATCTGGGATTGACAGACAACATAGTGATGAAACTGGTGTTTTGGGAAGCCAACCCAGGCTTCAGCGTGCAGCATGGTACCCTTACGAATCATATGCACGATGAGTTAACATGGTACTTAAGCATTTTTATCTTAGTTTAGTATTCAATATACATAAGTTAAAATGTAACTAGCATATTAAAGTTACGATTGCAAGGATATTACTGCTGGTGACAAAGCTACTTTTAAATACTTTAAATAAAAAGTGAGTTGTGGCCAGGCATGGTGGGTCCTGCCTGTAATCCTAGCACTTTGGGAGGCCAAAGCCAGTGGATCACTTGGGGCCAGAAGTTCGAGACCAGCCTAAGCAAGAACAAGACCCTGTCTTTACTAAAAATAGAAAAATTAGCCGGGCATGGTGGCGCGTGCCTGTAGTCCCAGCTACTCAGGATGCTGAGGCAGGAGGATTGCTTTAGCCCAGCAGTTTGAGGCTGCAATGAGCTATGATGACACCCCTGCACTCAAGCTGGGGCGATGGAGTGAGACTGTCTCAATAAAAGCTGTTTTAAAAAAAATGGTAATAGCAGTACAGACGAAGGTGACACATGGATAAGCACAGTTGAAAATCACAGGACGAGAGGATAAGAGAGACTGACAGCAGGATTAACAGAAGCTGTGTACAGTGACCCGTCTTCCGCCGTCCACAGCTGCGGGTGAGGGGATTGGCACGGACCACCAGAGCAGAAAGGAAAGGACGGCTGTGAGAGCTTGCACGGACCGTGTTGGCGGGAAGAGGAAAGAGTTAGTGCCAGCGGAGAACTATTACACATCGAATCCTGAAAGCTTAATGCATCCTTGAAACACTTTTATAATCCCTTATGTAGCACTGCCATCCTTTACAAAGAACACTAGGAGAGGGCATTCATTCTAAAATGCTCAGGAGCACTAGATAGAAGAGATCATTTGTTTTAACACCGTGATGAAGCTTTACAATAATGGGCTCTTTGTCAGAAGAACTGATAACATCTAAGCAGATAAAGTAGATTGTGGGTATTTTTCAGTTGGTTGTCTCAGAGGTCACTGGAAGTCAAGTTTCTTGGAGTTAAGAACACCAGGTTAATTTTACCTGTAGGAGTTCTCAGAATCCAGGTGTGAAAAAAATGGCAGCTTACCGCACCGCTCAGAAGAAATAGTCATACTAACCAGAAAGAAGGGAAAAGACTCAAAAGGCTACATAAACAAGAGGGTCTCAGTTGAAAATAAGATAGCTCCATAGTCCCTCTGGAGCCAAAGCTGTAAACACAGCAATTGTACAGTTTCTTTAGAATTAAACAAGCAAACAGAAAAGTGGTGGGACAGTCAGTCCCACCGGTTGTTACACACTCTCAGGAAAGAACTCCAGGCTGTGCGAAGGATTTATGGAACTGCCAGTACTGATCTGCGCTGTCTCAGTTGTACACAGAGGCCCAGCTTCCCTGGGGAGAGGAAACCAGCGCACAACACCTGCTCCGGCTGCTGACAACAAGGCCGGCAACCTACTGAGTGTCAACTTCTAGATCCTCCTGACTTAAGTCCCTCCTGAGAATAGCTCCCGGCACTGCTCTTGAGCAATACTTGTTTGTTTACTTGTTCTAAAGAGCAGAGCGATGACACCACGATTGATCTGACACCTGGCCAATGCCAGCCTGGATGGCACGGATGGCGGCCAACCAGAGGGAGGAGAGGTGGGCCGGGCCCAGCAGGCCTGGGGCGCTGAGCAGATCCTCTGCAGGACTTGCCCTCCATGTTGAGTGTGGCGAGGGTAACCCTAATGTGCTGTGGGTTGCCCGGTCCTGTTCGTGCTTCATTTAACAGATTCTTAGACCTCACTAGACAGCGTGATTTCCTGCCACTTACATCATTAATGCTGGAAGATCACATTTGAGTTTTAGCGGTTACATCATTTCCCCCACGGTTATGGTCATTTCATGGCATGAGAAAAGAAATAGGGTGAGTTATTTTAAACTGCCACTGTAGGCTGGTCTGAGAGCTGTGGTATGTACAACTGATTGATCATAGCCAGTTACAGATTCCTTTGTTGCTTCTCCACTCCCACGGCTTCATTTGACTAGCCTTAAAAAAAGAAAGAAAAAATAAATGAATAAAAATAAAACTGCCACTGCTGAGCTTTCTAGAATGAATGGTTATTTGATTTTAAAAAACACCATGAAATTCCTAGAGAAACATTGAATACACTAAAAGATGTATTCTTGCTCTTCTACTTTACATGGATTATTTCAGGGAACATTAATGTTTATGTTAATATTATTCATTTAAAAAAATCATACCATGCTCACACTAACTCAAAATAATTCATGAGTAATATTTACCACTGAATATTATACACTACATTAAATGGCCTATTAAACTGCTGTCTTTTGGGTCACATGAAATGTTTTACATATACTCAGGCACACTTCTGCTTTCAAAAGTTACATGAAGTTGCTTCTAAATTTATATTTATTCGTATATGAATAAGTATAATTTATATATTATGTGTCTAAATGTGCTGTTCTTACATGGATTGATGCTTATGCAACATCTTCACCTCCAACTGCTTTGGATTACTTCCTGAGAGACACAGAGGGATGTGTGGTTTTAAATTCAAACTGGAATTGGAAGTTAGGGGTAGAACTATAACAGCTTTGCAAATGTGGACTTCAGTACTATATTTCAAAAACACAAAGAGTGACCCTGGCCCATCACTACCACAATCCTGGAGGCTACTTCCTCTGGCAATGAACCCAAGGTCAGGGGTAATTTGGCTAAGCTTTATGGATGCCTAAGGGTAGGAAAATATGAGACTCTACTTCCCCTCCCCCTCATCTCCATATGCCAAATATCGATTTTTTCCCTCTTCTTGCATTTGGAACAGCTGTCCCAATGAGAAAGAAAAAGCTCATTCCTTACAAAGAAATTAAGCCAAGAAAGCACTCACCAGTCAATACTTAATATCATAAAAATTCAAAAAGAAAGCAATACATAGTCCACTCTCTTTTAAGACCTCAAAACTGATCATTTTGCTTTTGGCAGAAGGTAGGTACATAATGTTCACTCACTGGATGTCCTTTTTCAATGTTTACAGAGTAGAAGAGAACTAAGGCACAGACGTCTTCCAAAGAACACCGTCCTAGCTCATGTGATGGCATGCCTGGAGCTCAAAAAAAATCTCCCTTTGGAAATTCAGGAACTAAATAGAATGTTTAAGTACTATTCTTTATTAATTGTATAACTATGAGAGATTTTTGAGGTAAAGAATTATGACAGAAAGAAAACGGCACAAAACTGTAGAATAAAAAACTACAGCTAACATCATTCTTCTGGTGGTAGGAATAATTTTTTTATTCCCCCACCCCATGAATAATTAATTATACAAGGGTCTAAACAATATTTGGCTTCCCCATAAGGAAAGAAATCTCAACTGTATAAAACCACTTTGAGAAATGTATCTTTGTGTGCTTTGTATGTTTCGAGTTGATAAGGAAGAGTACATTAGCCTAATCCAATTACTTCATCAAACAGGCATTTAACAAAGGCTTTTACAAACTCAAAAGGGGTAAAGCTGGCTGGTGGTGGCTCACGGCTGTCATCCTAGCACTCTGGGAGGCCAAGGCGAGAGGATTGCTTGCTTGAGATCAGGAGTTTGAAAACAGCCTGAGCAAGAGCTGTAGAGACCCTGTCTCTACTAAAAATAGAAAGAAATTAATTGGCCAACTAAAAATATATATATAGAAAAAATTAGCCGGGCATGGTGGCGCATGCCTGTAGTGCCAGCTACTCAGGAGGATTGCTTGGGCCCAGGAGTTTGAGGTTGCTATGAGCAAAGCTGATGCCACGGTATTCACTCCAGCCTGGGCAACAAAGTGAGACTCTGTCTCAAAAAATAAAAGGGGGGAAGGGGGAAGCCTGGAATGATGGGATTCTTTCAAAGTATTAAAAAGCAAAAACAGCCGAAGAATCTAGCGCTGTTCATAACCATGTGCTCTTCCTGAGATGTGCAGTCACGATCATAACTAAACGTAGTAAAGCGATTTATGGACTGCAGACTACTTTTGTTCCTCACAAAACACTTGGAGTTCTACAATATCCTTGCCCTTTTACAAATGAGTCTTAAACTTATCAAATTCGTTACTTGTTTTAAGGTTGCTCATTTGGTTTAGTGGTTCAAAGACAGGGTATGAAAATGGCTCATTATTTATGAGAGGCGTGCGGGTGGTGGGTAGCAACCGAGGTGACAGCGCACAAACTGTGAAGCTCCAAGGGACTTCCAGAAGTCACCTAGGGGCTGTGGCATCTTGTCAAAGGAGGGACTCGCCCAACACGAAGGCCTCGAGTCACAGCCCAACCCTCCTAGACGTTCTCCTAGGGCGGATTCTATCAGACACCGCGGGAGTTAGCTCAGTTCTCTTCCCGGTCCAGACGACACGTGGCAGGAGTTACCAGCGGCGCGTCCTTAACAACAACAACAACAACAGAGATGTGTCAGATCCGACCGGCGCTAACACAAACCGAAACCTCATCCCTCGGATAGGGATATGCCAGGCAGCAGCGAAAACAATCTTTACTTCCACGTGGCAACGGCGTCGGTCATCGGCATGCAACGCTGGGAAACCGAGGCTGAGTAACGCAAGAGCAGCGTGGCCACTCGGGAAGCCGCTCCCGGCCCGGCCGCCTCACTCGTTTGGAACGGCGGGGACACCGGTGTCGCCGCCCGGCCGGCTCCAGCCCCCGAGTGACCACGCCCGGGAGGGTCTGCCCTGCCCGTCCCCGCGTCCCCGCCCAGGCTCCCTGGGGGCCGGTGCCGCCCCTCCGCCCTCCTCCAGGCCTGCGGAGCCCTGGGCGTAAACAGGCCGGGACGAGCCCCGCCGCCCGCAGACACCCGGCCCACCCTGCTGCGCACGCGCACTCCGGCCCCGCCCCTGCCGCGCACGCGCCGGCCCCGCCCCCCGCGCTGCGCGCGGCCTGGGTTCCGCCACGCCCGCCATGGCGGCGGCCCCGGCCGGCCCTGGCCCCGCCTCCCGGTGACGCGACGCGGGTCACCTGACCCGGCTGCGGGCTGAGGAGACACAAGGGAAGTCGCTGTCGCCAGAGTCGGATCCTCCGCCGCCCCCCGGAACCTCGGGGACCCTCCGTGCCGCCAGCCAGTCCCCGCGCCATGCCGTCGGAGAAGACCTTCAAGCAGCGCCGCACCTTCGGTGGGGGTCGCGGCGGCGGGGCCTGGGGCCGAGCTGTGGAGGGCCGAGCGGGCCGGCGGAGCCGGGGTCGGGGGCCGAAGGCTGGGGGCTAGGCCGAGCGCGGCCGGGCCTGGAGCCGAGGGCCGAGCTGTGGGGGGCCGAGCGGGCCCGAAGGCTGGGAGCCGAGGGCCGAGCGGGCCCGGGCCTGGGGCCGAGGGCCGAGCGGAGCCGAGCGGGGCCGAGGCCCGGCGTCCCCGGGGGCTCCTGGGCTGCCGAACCCCCTCGCCTTCCGCGGGCCGGCCCGGCCCCTCCCGCGAGCGCGCCTCCGGGAGCGTCGGGCTCTGGGTCGGCGGGCCCGGTGCCGAGCGGGGCAGGCCCGCGCTGAAGTGGTGCCGCTGAGGGTCCGAGCGAGTCACCTTCAGGGGATTTGCGTTGATGGGAAGGAAGGGGCCACCTGGGCAGGTGTGAACGTCGGTTCCTTGGTGGAGAGGCGCGAAGACTGAGCTCCGGGACGCCGTCCCGGCTGGAATTAGGACAGCTGCTGTCGCCCCGGGGCGAGGGTGGGTGACTTTCCTCCTTGGCCGTTCGTTCTTACCTTTTCTGCCAGTTGGGACGGGAGGCCCACCGTAGGCATGCTGGCTTCTGGTTGAAGATGGAAGCGTCATCGCAGTATTGACTGCACACAGACGAGGAGAAAGAAGTGGTTATTTCTCTCTTTAAGCAAGCATGCTCTGCAGTGACATCCCGGCAGGTTCGCATGTCTGTCTTGCAGGGCTTGCTTGTGACAGGTCTGAACGACAGCAGGAGTCGTGGGAAAGCGGTGTCATTCCAGCGGACGGCGAGGTTCGTGTGCTGATCCTCTTTGGGGTCTTAAACAGTGGTGCTGTTGGTCTGCTTGTGCCTAGTTTCTTGGAAGAGTCTAGAAGGAGCTTGGCGTTCATTTGAGTTTGGATATGGTTTTGAGTGTCTCATTATTGACAATTATTTTGGTTTCTTGTGCCTGAGACGTTTCAGTAAATGGAAATTTACATTGGCCTGCCAAGAGTATCTTATACAGCCTCTTGAGGCCGTTTGTTGGTCAGCAAGACTTAGACATGCCTTTTTTTCGTTAGAAAGTTTTCTCTTTAGTAACCTTAATGAACTTATTGGTATTGTCTAAGGCTTTATGGAGACCTGAGAGCAACATTTGAGGTAGACTTGCTGTCTTATCTGGTTTCTGTCTTCACCAACTCTGGCATGGAAGTTAACGGGGGACGTTCTTGTAGGAGAGGTGCTTTTTTCTCATCATGCAAACTATAGTTTTGCTTATAGTACCTTTGGGCTATTCTGGAAAAGTCCTTGAGGAAGAGTAGGTAGTAAGGGTAGGAAACAAGATTAACACGTCACAACAAGGAATTTGCCTGGAACCTGAAAGTGGCCCTGGGAGTATAAACCAACTGGAATGGCCTTCACCCCTCCCCATTGGTGTATATATCTTATATGTGCTGTATTTATTTTCTGGTGGCTCTCCTTAGCTCACCTTTATTTCTCCCACCACCCTTAACGTTTTCTTTAATGGTCATTTTGTAGAAAAGTATCATTTAACGGCTATTGTCTTTCCTAGCTTCTGATTTTGGTAATCTTGACAAGTGCTGACAATTTTCAGAGATTTGTAGTACAGCAACGAACGATAGAAATTACCCCTGAAAGTATAGTCTTTGTAGTACAGCAAATAAGGGAAATCAGTTCTTTGGAGAGAACCTCTGTATAGAACCCAAGACCAGCCCCAGTTGGCTTGAATGGTTCTTTCCCTTTCCCAGTGAGTGAGTTTAAGGCTAATTTAAAGCTGAATGTAGCTCTGCTGCTATCAGGACCAAGAAGGTTCTTAAAGTTGACTTGGATCTGGGGGCTCATACAAAACAACCCCTTTTGTAGCTAAACAAACTGGGTGGAGCCGGGAAAGGAAGATTGTGGTCCACCTAGTGGCAGAGTCTGGGCTGGTACCCATAGCCTCCTGGCCTGGATCCCAGTCTCAGGCAGATACCCATCATGTCTAATGTGAGGAGTGGACCAAGAGTGAGCCAGGAGACAGTGTGTGTCCTTGCAGGTGGTTTTGAAAAATTTAACCCACTTCAAAAAGTGAAATTGAGCAAAGTTCGTATTTGGTCTTCTCAAATGCAATAATTTCACTCCATTTTCTTCTGAGGTCCCCAGTTTTTTAAATAACAGATCTGTTTCCCAAATACTGTTCTGAAATTTTGTCAAGGTTGGTAAACTTAGGTCTTAAGCTGCCCCAGTGGAAATGTTTGTCTTTGGAAGGTTTATGGGTTGGTCTAGAAAAAAACAGCTCAAACTGCTGTGCTGGGGGACTGGAGAGTGATTTATGTGGAAGCCTGGCTGGCACTCATGGCTTATCAACAGAGATTGGGAGAAATGTTTATTATGCTTACATTCTATTAGTGAAATGAATCCTGGGAAATGTGTGTAACTAAAATTTTACATTTTAAATACTTGAGGATATCTCAGACAACTTTGCAAATAATATGCTAGTTAGAGTTAGACACCTTAGACTCTCCCCTTCATTTTTGTCTGTTTGTAAGGCTTCTAAGGATTCTTAGAGACCAGAGGAAAGGAATCTGGGGAAATAGATGTTAGTGTGCATTTGGGAGCATTCATTTCCATTTTACAGCTTTCCTTCGGTTGTTTATTAATCATGTCTGTGTACAAGCCCCAGCCCTCAGGATGTGGGGGGGACTGGAGCTGGGCCTGAGGGCAGGGGTGGTCTGCTGTGGAAGACAAGGAGTAAACACATCTCCTACCCTAGAAACAGTGGAGCAAAAGACTTGCCCTCCTTCTATACATCGATACCTGTTGGCAATGCTTTTGTTAAACGTACTGTTAACCTCTGAAACAGCTGTCTACTTAAGAAAAAGAGCAGCTACCAAACACAGTTGCTCCAGGCTCACTGGGTTTTCAGTGCAGCTGGGCGAAATACTCAGTTAAGTTTATTATAGCTGAATTTATCTTTATTTTCTGACTTACTCAGGAATATGCACCGGCAGCAGTCTGTGAAGTTGCAGTCTTTGTCCACAGCAAAGATGTTTTCTTTAGTTTATGTTTAGAAGCTGAAATGTTGGGTGGTCCAAATCATGTTCCAGCTGCACAGTGTATGTCTGTGTTCAGTAAATTAGTATTGAACACTAAAAGAGATGCCAGGTGGGAAAATAGAACAGTAGTATGGCTGCACTTGCACACAGGAGTTTTTTATAATAGTATTTATAAAGAGTGATAATAAAATTGTTTTAAATCCAGATGAGATTGGCAACAATATTAGAATAAATTTATATTTATATAGGTCATAGTATCTTCTTTCCAGAACCACCTTATCAAGGAAGTTCATGACATTGATCATTTATTTCCAGATACCATGAGAATGAATCCTACTATAGTAAATTAAGCTGATTTTGTTCATTTTTTTGGTTGAAAGCTTTAAATAATGTCATCTAAATCATTATGTTCACATATTGCTTTGTAATGACATATCTCTCCAACTTTTGTCAGTTTATTGAGAACTGGACTTGGCGTGTTTTTTCCTGCATTGTCCAGAGAGACTAGAATAACTGTTAAAATTATAAAGAAGTGATTATATTAAAAGGGGGGAATAGAGATGTTCTCACAGAAGTATTCAATAGTAGACTTTGTGCTTTAAGCTTTGCTTTCTTTTAGGCACTGAGCAAAACTATTTAAAACTCAAATTGGATATTCTTTTCTTTCTATATTCCTTTCTCTTGAGCAGTTTCTTTTCTCTTAAGCACCATATCAGTAAAAGGTTGGAAATAATAAGGAAATTGTATTGAATAGTCTGTGATTTATAATGGATTCCTATACCAACTTAAAAAACTATGAGAGATTAACAGAAATTGATGTGGATAATATAGGCGGTAGGAATCCTTGTAGGAAAGATGGGATCCTACACAGTTAACCTGCTTAGCATACCTGACTACAAACCTGGGCTCTAGTCCGTTGAAACTAGGGGTTCTGTGCTGCTGGTTTTGTGTCACACCACTTGACAGAGCCATGCAGTTGCCGCATGGTTTTCTTATACTTAGCTTTTGGCCTCTGTCAGATATGAAGCGTTACTGTTTGGCTCTAGGAAAGATGTCTTCACTGCTCTGCTATGCCACAGCTAAGAACAGCTGAATTTAGATGTAGAACCGGTAGAAATGCTAGGAAGAAGCTGCCTGGTCCTAAATAACACCCATGTCTTTTCCTTTCATTGCAGAGCAAAGAGTAGAAGATGTCCGACTTATCCGAGAGCAGCATCCTACCAAAATCCCGGTAGGTAGTCTCCGGCATCTGTGTTAGTCATTAATGTATACAGAGGAGAATACTCTGGCAAGTACAGCTTCAGAACCCTGCTGCTCAAGCACACCCATTTGACAGGGAATTCTATAGGGATCCCTAGACATTCAAACCCTGTGTGTCATTTTCATAACCTAAAGTGGAGGTTTTTATTTTTTTTAAGTGATGGGATCTTGCTATGTTGTCCAGGCTGGAGTGCAGTCACTGTTCACAGGTGGGATCATAGGGCACTATAGCCTCCTCAAACTTCTGGGCTCAAGCAGTCCTTCTGCCTCAGACTCCCAGGTCTCTGGGACTGCAAGCACCCAGCTTAGAACTGAGATATTATTTGACAGTTTTACTATCTAAACATTTTTCCTAAGTCTGAGTTTGCTGCCTTTACATATTTCACAAATGTAAATATTTGAGGAGAAAGGGACAGGAGGGCTAGAATTGTTCATGTTTTACTATGGAAAGAAGTATTACCTGTCTTTCCCCCCCCCCCCTGAGACACAGGGTCTTGCTTTGGTGCCCCACCAAGAGTGCAGTGGTATCATAGCTCACTGCAGCCCCAAACTCCTGGGCTCAAGGGATCTTCCAGCCTCAGCCTCCCAAAGTGCTGGGATTACAGGCATGAGCCACCACACCTGGCCCTATTACCTGTCTTTTCAAGGAAGCAAACAGACTACCGCTATGGGAAAATCAGTAGCTCTCAGGATTTAAACATAACTGCAAATTGAGGGATGCCAGAGTCTCCTGCATCCTTGCAGGGGGTGGAGAAAAGACACTGTTCTTTCTTGTCGTGTGTAGGGGCCTCAGATTCTTATGGCTTTGCCCAGCCACCAGCATCTTCTGCTCTAAATCCTTTGGTGGTGGATGTTAGACAGGCCTTCTGAGGTATTTGGTCTAGAGAAACCTACCTTTGGTTTCAGACAGGTCAAGGTCAAGACCTAGGTTCAAGGGTACTGAGTAATCTTGGACTACATAACAAAGTTCTGAGAGGAGATCCAGCATCCTCATCTATAAAATGGGAAGAGAATCCCATATGGTTATTGCAAAGATTTGCATAGTTCTGGGCCAGGGGCAGTCACTTGATGTTGGCTGATATTACCTCATAATTTTATAGACCACTGAGAAAAGAACTCCACTGCTGAGTTCTATGGACACTTTCATGTTTGGCTTTCTGACTGGTCCATTCGTACAAAATTGAGAGGGGTAAGAGGGTAAAAGATGGCTCGGGTAGAAGCTGCTATGTTGGCTGTATTGGGGTTTTACAAGTGGACAGAAGGAAGAAATGGGGTCTGCCCAGCAATTTCCCAACTGCACGATTAGCTACAGTAAAAGACGCAGTGTTCTCTGTTTTCCCTAGACTGGGTGGAAATTTCACAGTTGTCTCACTTGGCTCCTGGGGCCAGCTTCCAGGCAGGGCCCTCTATGAGTCAGGACCTGCTAGAACGGTGTCTCTCACAGCAGACCAGACCCAAAACAAATGAGAGCAGAAAGGTCCCCCAAGATAATCATTTGGCATTTTCCAGACTCCTATTTGTCCCTTTAGTAGAAAGATTCTAAGGTCTTGAATTTTTCTTATTCTGTGGCCTTTTCTGAGTTCCCCTGGGGCCAGGATCCAAGATTTCTGTACTGCCTCTAATTTTTTCTGCCATGTAAACCCAGGCAAGTGGTGTCTGCACACTGATACATCTTTGTGGATATCATGCTTCTGAACATGCCCATTAGATAAAGCTCTGTTTCTTAGCAAGAAAGATGACAACTTGGCTAGGCCTTACACAGAACCTTATATAGGTCCCAAACAATGGAACAATGTATAGAAAAGCATTGTTCCTTTCCAGAGAAACGTGAAGACTTTCCATACCTATCTCTCGCCTTCCATCGTTTTGACATGATAGAGTTAACATTATAGGGCAAAGGATATCTGTGGCACTCAGAAAACACAAATGATAAGGAAGCTGCAAGGTCTGTGGTCAGATTTTATAGCTATTTAGAACTAAAACATTTTTTTTGTTCCTCCATGGAAAGGCAGTATGGCAAGGAGCTAATGGATTCATTTCAGTTCACAACGTGGAAGGAACTACTTTTGTTCCTTATGGAGTTCCCATACTTAATTCAATTTTAACCTCATTTAAAGAAATACAAAGAATATTTTATCAAAATGAAAGGACCAAGTCCTTCTGTACCAACTTTGTCTCCAGAACCAGCTACTCATGGTCTCTATTTGGCTTGTCAAATATTTACTTACAATATTTTATGTCAAATAGACAGACTCTAGTATGGGAAAACATTGAGTATATTACCATAATTAAGAACTTAGACTTTTTTTTGGGGGGGGGAGACAATGTCTCTCGCTGTTGCCTAGAGTGCAGTGGCATCGTCATAGCTTATGGCAACCTGACACTCATGGGCTCAAGTGATCCTCCTGCCTTGGCCTCCCAAAGTGCTAGGATTACAGATGTGAGCCACTGTGCCTGGCTGAACTTATACTTTCATTAAAAGACATGCACTTGCTTTCATTAGAACTTCTCACGTCTCAGGAACTGGTGGTATTAGTCCGGATGCAGAGTTGTTTCGGATCTTTGCACTTGAATCTGGTACCCAGCTTCTGTTCCTCTAAGGCTTGGGGTCTTTTTCTGACTAGGTAGTTTATTTTTCATGGTTCCAAACTCAAAACAGAATGAAAGGATACATAGCAAAGTATCTCTGCCCGCCCTGCGGCCATCTGCTCACCTGGTAGCGGCCATGACATCTCTTCTTATGTACCGTGTTTTGTAAAGAATAGAGGCTGAGGTAGTAACTCATCACTCTGCATAGGAGAGTTTTGAGAAAACGAATGAAGGTGCTATTTGAATCCCATTTTGGCCTGTGCCAGTTACAACATAGGAAGCATTTTTATCTATTTTTCATTGTTGGTGACTTTTTAAATTTCTTCTGGCTTCTTTCCTAGGTGATAATAGAACGATACAAGGGTGAGAAGCAGCTTCCTGTACTGGATAAGACCAAGTTTCTCGTACCTGATCACGTCAACATGAGTGAACTCATCAAGATAATTAGGTATTTAACCACCATTGTTTTATATGTCCGTTGTGTAACTTCTCATTATCAGACTTACAGATGAATCTTTAGTTCTGATTAAAATCTGCAGTCAGCTGCACTTCTGTCTGTAAACTAGTTTGAGCTGCTTTTCTTACATTAGACACTTACCTGCCTATTCGACAGCATACTGGCTTAACACTAGTCTCAGGAATACAGTAAGAATAATCTTTCAGTGATTATAGCTAATATTGAACATCAGTATAATCATAGAAATATTCTCCATGAGAAGTAATAGATTCAGCAGCAGCCTTTACAAAATCTTAATATTTTATCGATCAGGGTGGGTGATATTTTCACACACGCTACATACTTAATATATTGATGTGTATTTCTTCATATTGTTTTCTTTCAATAGAAGGCGCTTACAGCTCAGCGCTAACCAAGCCTTCTTCCTGCTGGTGAACGGACACAGCATGGTGAGCGTCTCCACGCCCATCTCAGAGGTGTACGAGAGCGAGAAGGATGAGGATGGGTTCCTGTACATGGTATACGCCTCCCAGGAGACGTTTGGAATGAAATTGGCAGTGTAAGACCAGAAAAATGCACCCATTCTAGAACTTTTTAAACCCTTACCAAGGAAAAAAAGGGATGTTACCAACTGAGATTGATCAGTTCATCTAATCACAGATCATCAAAACCGTAGTGTTCGCACCTCCTAGGGTTTTAGGAAGTTGTTTTTGTATTTCAGACAGAAAAACTGAGCTCCAAATGAGCACATTCAGCTTTGGAAAACTATATCACTTAACTTAGGCTATCTTGTTTTCAGATCTTAGAAGTTTAAAAATAAAATACTTTGCATTCTAAGTTGCCAACACATAGACCTTCAAGTTATTTTAATGCTCTTTTTCCCCCAATAGGAACTTGCAATTTGAGCAATAATTTAAAGGCGTTCAGAGAGACACTGAGTCTTCTCTTTGGGTTCTCAGAACCTGCCACCTTTTTATAGAAGGGTTTCTATTCAACTGGAGAAATCTTCCTCAGAGGATCTTTAGGCAAAAGTTAGTCAAGCACGATCCCCCAAAACACATGTGCTGTAATAGCAGGCACAAAAGCAGGTGCATGGGGCGTGTAGGGAAACAACCCTCAACTGCTGCTCAGGGTCCCTGACTCTTAGCAGTTTACCCCAAGTCTATGCTCTCTGGACAGTTACAGAAAAACACCACCACTCAATAGGAACCTTGAATAATTTATAATTTTGGTCTAGTTTCTTAAGAGGCCCCAGAGAAAAAGAGTGGTATTTCTTCTTTTGGATCTTCTCTAAGAGCTCAAATTAGTGCCTGCATTGGTAGATGAACAAGCAGTTTTACCACCGTCATTCCTTAGGACAGTGGCAGAAACCACAGAGTAGGAAAATTAAAAGCATTGAAATTCAGATGCACTCCTACCTTTTGGCTTAAAGCTATAGGTGATCCATGTTTTTTTTTATGTTGGGTGTTTAACTAAAATGTTATTAAAAGGTTTTCACATTTTAAAGAGTAGTTCAATTATCACTTAGGTCAAACCACCATTCTCCCACTCTAAGTGCATGTCAGTTGTGGAGGAAACGCAGCCAAACGAGACATATGCTCTTTACAAATACTAACGCAGACTTAACCATCTTCCACGTACAGCCTGTGATAAACCCTACTGCTGCATGGGGCTCACTGTTCACTGTTTTCTTGGGAGTATCACAGAAAGATCACAGTGGTGCCGCCTCAGACTGCACATGTAGCAGGCCACAGCTTCCCCTTGTGTGTTCAGATGTGTGTGGAGTACTGTATCTGTCAGTGAGAGATGTTTACTCTAATGGAGGGAAAAGCACGAGTCCTCCCCTCATCTTTGCTCATTAAAGGGGTCCCCCACTGCATGCACGTGTCCACTTGGCTAACTTTTAATATGTATATTTTTACATTATGTAAATTCTTAACCAGCCTGTCTTTAGATTGTACACATTATATCTGACATTCTTGTAACTACTATGTGACCAGTAAGATTCCTATAAGAAATACTGCTTTAAAAAACAAAACAAAAACAAAATACTGCACTGGGAGTGTGTGCGTGCGTGTGTGAGACTAGTGGTTGGTCACTTTATTTATAGGATCTTTAAAAATAAGTACATTTTTAATGAACTAAGGTGAATAAAGGCACAATTAAAAACTGTCATCAAAGCTTAATTTAATGAGATCAGCATTTGAGACTCTGGATCCCACACTTTAGGTTCTCTCCAAAGCCAAGCAGTTCATTATCTTCCCAACACGGAGCCTCCGGGCACATCCGCCCGCACCTGCCTCACCTAGGTTAGAGCCCCACCACCTGGTCTTGCAAACTAAATTCTCATGAGAACTTATGGACCTGCTACAAACTGGAAGATGGGTGTGGGACAAGGTGTTTTGTGGGAATAAACACCTGACAACCTCCTGCCCCAAACCAGCTGCCACCAAAGTGGAACAAGCACAAAGGGAACAGAGTGTGGCGGGTATGGTCAGGAAAGTGTGACCTCAGGTGACCAAGTGAGGAGCTGCCGGCATTAGGTAAAGAGATACAACTTCAGTGCTCCTGGTCGGAGCGGCCAGCGGTGCTCATCTAGGAAACCTGACCCAACGCAGTTCAGGCACTTAAGCGCGTGTACAAAAATACAAGGGAGCGAGACGAGGATGCTGTCCCCACGCCAGCACTCAGGAGAAGCGCACATGTGCGCCATCCTGTCTTAAGAGCTCCCTTAAGACAACCCCATAGGGTGTCGGAGGGGCTGCCCGTGGGTGCTGTCTCCTCCCAAGTACCCCTTCTGTAAGTCTGGGAAGTAGGCAGAAAGGGTAGGATCCCTAGTTTGGAGAGCAAGACTGTGATTTGAAAAGATGTGTGCTTCATGTTCTGAGACAAAGGCCAAATAAAATCAGATACTGAGCCTTTTTTTTTAATTTTTATTTTCAGTACATTAAATTTACTCATAAAAACATTCTAAAAATGTACAATTTTTCCTTTTTAACAAAGTATAATAAAACATAAAAACCCCAAAAACAGAATACTTGACATTTACAATTCAAAATCAAATTAGCGGAATATTAAATATTTACAAAACTATATCTTTTAAAAATATTTATAAAGTTACATGCAATTTTGTAGAATTGACAAAAGAATGGCTCAAAAATGGGAGAATTTTCCTTCATTCCTAAAAAGAAATTATGTCCAAATAGAAGCTGTGCAGAGTATACAAGGTTCTCGGATTCGGTACCAAAGCCTCATCTTTTTGTGCACATGAGAACTTGCACATGTGAGAGGCTGTTACGACACACGTGCAGCTGGAGCGGGGCTGAAGGCCGCTGCTCCCCTCCCTTGGTGAACAGTGCAGCAACCTTGACCTTTGGCCTCAACCAGCACAGTATATGGTTTTCTAGAATATTGCAAATAGAGTGTTGATTAAGGATGATCACTTTCATTCAGACCCTTGGGACTTTGCAACAATTCAGCCTCTTCAGAACCCATGGCTTTAAATGTCACCTGACTCGTTCTTTGGGAGTCACCTGCACTTTGGCAAGGACAGCCGACCCCGCTAAGGTTGCACAGGACTCCTGCCTGCGGTGGGGGTTGAGTCGAGCAGGGAGGTGGCGACCCTCACAACGTGAAGACCTCAATTGTGACCAGGATGGAAAGCAAGCGAGGCAGGAAACACGAGGAAGCAGGGAAGGTGACGGACACGACAGGGATGGAGGAAGGAGTGGCCCGGCCCCGCCCAGCAAGTGCCCACGAGCAGTACGTAGCGTGGGCAAGCGGAGCCTCGCCAGCCTGTGCTGAGGTATGAACCACAGGACAGCTGGGGTGTCCCAGCAAAGCCACCACCACCGCCACAGTGCCCCAGTGCAGTGTGTAGTACAAACTATATACTGACTTCTGGCAACAAAGGACTAGAATGCTAAATACTGAATTAAAATACAGAACCTACTAACTACCGTATTAACAAGCTGACTCCTGTAATCTTTCAGAGATGATGGATGATGCTGGTTTTTTGAATACCCAATCGCTATGCGTGTTCAAGACAGTGTCTTTATCTTCATCCAAGTGAAGATAGCGCCCACCTCCTCAGTGCTCTTTAGCCATCAGGAGTTCTAATGTCTAATACCAATTGTCAATGTCACCACGAAATAAAAATTAGAAAATAAGGCAAAAAACTGTTTTGTTTAAAAAATAAAATGAAAGATTAAATAGTTGTTTTATCCCAACATTGTTTCTCCCTCCATCTCCACATTCCACTTTCCCCGTTCTTGGATATGAGAAAACGGTGTTAGAAACTTTAATATCCGACAGACTACAAAGAGCCAAGAAGTGGCCGGTGCCACACCTACCTGGTTGCTACGGCATTCTGAAACTGAGGCCACAAGTTCAGGAAAACGACCCAGTACTTGAAAGGGCCGGGGTGCTGTGTGTGTTTACCTGGCGAGGAAGCCTCCTGACGAAACGCAAAATGCTCTTCAGGCGCCCTGACCTCGGCTGCTTGTGGAGAGGAATTCATCAGAGATAAGCCCGCTAGCACATAATCTCAAGTCCAAGTGTGCGGCTCCCTCAGGAAGAGGTCTCGTGAGCCGCGGCCGCGCCTCTGTTCCGCGTACGTCACGCGCCTCACCACTCTCGACTTGGAACGGCCGCCCGGGAGACGTCACACTGTACACACGCTCTCAAAGACCTCTGAAGGCCGGACCTGTACAGCCACACGACGCCAGAACTTATCTGTCTCGACTCTGAATGTCATGCTGCAAACCGAAGTTTCTGTCCTAACTGTGTTATATTTAAGGTTAACCTTGAATATTTATCAAAATAGTTACAAGGGTAGCAACAGATACTTCCATTCCCCTGTACTGACCACTAAAACAAAAAATTTTAAATGATTTTTACTTTCGTTATGAGACGGTTTTCAACAATTTCACTGTGTTGAGATAGGATTTATTTAAAATATTTCTTTGCTTAAAAAAAAAAAAAAAAATTTAAAAGTTTGGCTTTCAGCACATATGCAGGCCACCATAATAGCCTCAGAAATATTAAAATCGTAAACATCAATGAACACTCTTAAGTCTTCCTCGAACATAATGTGATAAGGTCCAGTCTAGTACTCTTTAAGGCAAAGTTGTGTCGTTCTCACTGTTTTGACATTTCGTAGTGTTTATGATTCGAGAGATGAGCGTAACGTTCCCCTCGACAGCCGCGTGTCCGCATCGCCGTCGCTGCAGCGCCGCAGCGCCGCGCACCAGGAGCGCAGAGACAGAGGCCCGTCAGCTCTGCATTGCATAGAAATAAAACTCTACTGAAACAGAACTGGAAACTCTACCGAAAAGCCTTCCGCAAGAAAACGTAACAACTCTGTCATTTGTTTCCGTTACGTCAGGAAACTGACCTCCCTCGAGAGGCCTCACGTTCTAGGGCGTTCTTTTGATTGATACCAATTTTCCATGAGGCTGATTGTCCCATTTTAGAATGGGTCTGAATATTGTAATTTTTAAAAAAGTAGATATTCAACTGGAAAGTCCCTGGCAAGACCTTACCAATCAATATTGTAATATTGAAGGCTTTAGCATCTTAAATAATATTACTTGAGCAGAAAATTCCCTTTAACCTTGAAGATGTAAGTAAGTCCCTAAATTTCAGAGGAAAATGCTTTCATTTCAGTGGCTGAAATTTAGAGACCGACAGTGAAGACTTTTATTTCCTACCTTACAAAAACCAGACTTGCACAGATCTCGTAGCTCTGTCTCCTGTGTGTGGCCTCTTTCTTCCAGAGTCCTACCACTGTCCACTGAAGATTTCCAGGTAATTTTTAACGGAATTGACTGTCAGTACACAGCCTAATACAAAAGAAGCGACGGGAGAAAATCCCCAATCTTTTGCTCATAAGTGAGAGGACTGTATTACTGCTGAAATGTCTGTCTCAGGTGTGAATCCATGAGCAGTGAGCCTTGGGGCTGGGGGTTCCTGGGGAGCCCGTGTGACAGAAAGCAACTTGCAAACTCTGCCAAGGATGTGCGGCATCCCTCACAGCCAAGTCACACAGCCGCACTGTCACCCTGTCCCTGCGAGAGTTCGTTTGTAGTGGAAGATGTCAGGGCTCAAAGACACTGAACGGCTGGGAAGGAAGGTAGTCTCAAAGCCTTGACGACTATGGATTCTCTGGGACTTGGACCCTTAGAAATTAAGTTGTTGCGAGTAAACTATTTCTACTTAATAATGTAGTTTTAATTTATTTGCAGAAAAAAATTAAAAACCTGGAACTGCTATTAAGTGTTTGCAGGAGGGAAGGAAGTACTAAAATCTCTGTTGTGTACTAAGTCGAGTAGCCTGCTGGTGCCGACTCTGTGTATGTGGATTATTATTTGAGTCTCTTGCACTGACTGGTCTCGGAGGAGTCTGTCTCCCAGAACTGCAGAGATTTACATCAGGTTACATTCTTCTGTAGTGCAATCCTTAAAAATCCCAGAGATTAGTGCCTAATCACTTTAAGAAAAAAAACAAAACAAAGTCGACATTTTCCCTAACCCAGGGGTGTCAAGAGTCCGGCGGGTGGAACTCCACTCGGAGAACTCCAGCCTTCAGGTCTCGGTTCAGATCACGTAGCTGCCCTGGAATTACGTGTGAGCCTAGAAGGACCAACGACAGCAATGCTCTTCGGGAGACACGCCACCTCTGCATTGCGGCCAAGAGCGCAGACGGCCAGTTCCACCACCGCGGAGATACCCGCTAGGCCACGTCCTGACATCAAGCTCCAATCTAGGGTTTTGGCAATAAAATCGAGTCTGATGTACTTCTATGCTAGGTTTTCTATCCAGTCTAGGAAAGTAAAGCACCTTTGGATTAAAAATATTAAGCTCAACAGCAACTAGACTTCTCAGTTTTGTATTTAATTTTCCTTATGTCTCCATGGCTTAATAATGTTCTGCTGCCAGAGAAAAATATCAATCTGCGGAGTCCAGACCTTCTGCTGGGGGGGCATATTTCAACCTAAAAGTACCTAGAGAGGAGGGAAAAAGAGATCAAATATGATTCGCTGTAGAGTCACCACAAGCCGCCAACCTGCCCAGTTAGTTCCAGAGTCACTGGTCAGGATTCTGGTGCCGGAAACCTCGACCCCCTGGGCCAGCCACACCCGCCTCCTTCCCCTCCCAACACTGGAAGCCCTTTTTTTTTTTTTTGAGTCAGAGTCTCGCTCTGATGCCCGGGCTAGAGTGCCCTGGCGTCAGCCTCGCTCACAGCAGCCTCCAACTCCTGGGCTCAAGCAATCCTTCCTGCCTCAGCCTCCCGAGTAGCTGGGACTACAGGCATGTGCCACCATGCCGGGCTAATTTTTTCTATATAGTTTTAGTTAGCCTCTAATTAATTTCTTTCTATTTTTTTTAGGAGAGACAGGGTCTTGCTCTTGCTCAGGCTGGTTTCAGACTCCTGACCTCAAGCGATCCTCCTGCCTCGGCCTCCTAGAGTGCGAGGGTTACAGGCGTGAGCCACTACGCCTGGCCTGGAGGTCATTTTTTAAAGTCTATGAAATCGGACTGGGGTGGACTGACTTGAGGGAAGTAACCGATCCATTTCTTTACTTCACAGGAACTCTTTTTTTCTGGGAGTCAGACGCAAGGTGGGCGGGCTGGTCTAACGCACCCAGAGCTGAGGGCAGCACAGCCCGGCAGGCACCCTCTGCCTCAGGAAGTGCAACCGCGCTCTGAAGGGAGGGGCCCCCAGAAACACAGACCATCGCCCCACCCACCCCACAATCAGACCTACTGAATCAGACAGCGTGTGTCCCTACAAACTCTCCGGGGGTGGGAGCGGGGGCAGGCCTGGGGAGCACGGATCTGCCACGACCCTCCGGAGTTACGGGAGGTCCGCGGAGATCCCAGGCTGCGCGGGGAACAGCCAGCGTCGGGACCCGCCTTCTCTACCCCGTCCAATCTTCCCGGAACAGACAGCGAGAATAAGCTGCTGTGAAGGGCGCAGCAGACACACACTGGAACGTGGCGAAAGGAGTCAAAACACAGAGTGGAAGGAAACAGACGAGGAGAGGAGGGAAAAGACGCACGTGCAGCACGTGTGAGACACCCGGGACACGGGGGGTGGGCGCAGAGGGTCCCCGAGCCCCACCCCGGAGGCCCTGGACTTCCGTGCCATGGCCTGAGCATCCGTGCCCAGGGGTGGCACTGAACCCCTCACACCTGCTGGTCCGGCACGTGGCAAGACCGGACAGAGCCCAGGCTCTGCGCACCGGCCGCTCGCCTTCTAGAATCAGGAGTTGTCTGAAACCATAAAGACAGTCTCAGAACCGACAGGAACCCTTCTGGGGACGTCATAGCTTATCTGTAAGATTTTCACACTGTTTCAGAGTATCCGGAAAATTATTAATTGCTTTAAAAAGAAAACAGCGTACTATTATTTTCATTAAAACCAAGCATTTGTGTGTATTTCTCCCGTGGGAGCCCCGCGGGGCGCAGAGCCTGCAAGGCGGGCCCCGCAGGACCCGGCCGCCGCGCGCGTTTACCTTGCCGGTTGAAGTCCATGGACGGCTGCTTGCAGTCCTGAGCGCGGTGACCGGTGGCCCCGCAGTTGTAACAAGACAGATTCCCACTCTTTTTGTGACTGGAGCCATTGCTACTACCCACCAAGCCTTGGGCCTGGTACACCCCCGCCGTCCCCGCCATGAAGTTCGGCATCGGTGGCACCGCGAACGTCGACTGCCCGCCCAGAACGGGCTCAGGGGTCCCGCTGCTGCTGTAGGGGGCGTGCACGACCGGGAAGGTGGAGCCGCCGCCATACTGCTGGGCGCTGACGTAGCTGGGGTTGAAGGACAGGAAGGAGATGGGGAACATGGACGGCCCGGAGAACGGGTGCTGGAAGTAGTTGGCGTAGCTGACGGTCAGGCCGCCAGAGCCGCAGCTGCCGCTGCAGCCGCAGGACGTGCACACGATGCAGCCGGGCGGGGGCGGCGCAGGCGCCGGAGGCGCCGGGGGCTGCTGATGGTGGTGGTGGTGGTGGTGGCCCGGGTTCGAGGCAGGGATGTTCCCTGTGGAGCTGCTGCCACCACTGCTGCTGTAGAAACTGCTTTCGGGGACGGAGGACAGCGCGGGGCTGGAGCTGGGGGCCGGGCAGCTGGGCAGCGAGGCCATGTTCGCGAAGGACGTGGAGGGGTGGCTGCTGGGAGAGGCAGTGCTGCTGTTGGCGCAGAAGCCGCCCTGCAGGGCGCCCACTGGCATGCTCATCGCGGAGAAGGCAACTTTGGTGTTGGCTGTGTACAGGGCAGTCCGGGGGTTGATTATTGCCGGGGGCACGCTGATCTGCACGCTGTTGGGGCAGGACGTCTGCCCGGAAATGGCAGGCTCAGCAGGGACGGAGGACGACAGCAGCAGCTTGATGGGCGGCCGCGCCGCGTGGAGGACCGTGCTGGGCGTCCCCGGGGCGGCCGTGCTGGTCTCCACCACCAGGGCCGGCTGCTGCGCCGACTTCAGCACCCTGTCCAGTGTGGACGCGTGCACGACTTTGGCTCGGGGACCAAAGGAGACGGTGGGTGACATGGAACCGCCCTCCGAGAGCCCGGAGAGCACCTGCACGGGCTGGTGGGGCGTGGGCGGGGGCAGCGCGTCCACCATGGCCCCGCCGAAGCTCTTGTCCACCTTCACGCCGCTCCTTGGGCCAGACCCCTTGTTCCTGTCCTCTAGAGACAGGAGCGAGTGCACGGAGGACGAGAGCAGCTTCATGTCCGCGTTTCCTCTTTCCGACTTGTGCACGGAACTCAGCATCCGCATGGGCGCCACGTGCGAGGCCGCGCCCATCATCTGCGGGGGCAGCGGGTGGTGTCCCGCCGGCGCGGAGCCGGCCTCGTTCTGCACGGGGAGGACCTGGGCCGTGGGCCGCGCATTGCTCGGCGTGAAGTGGTTCAGCAGCATCACCGGCTTCTCCTTGTCGGGCCCCTCCAAGTGAATCTCCACACCTAGAGGTGGAAACAGAGCAGTCAGCACCGTCTCGCGCCCGGGACGGGCCAGCACCACGCGCCACGCCGGCGCCCTTACGTCTGTCGTTCTCCTCGGCGCTGTCAGAGCTCTCCTCGCGGGCCTGCACGCCCATGGGGCTGGAGGAGGAGCTGGAGTACTCCGAGGAGCTGCCTTCCCGGGGAAGCTGGTGAGGGGGCTGCTCCACTTCCACCCGCAGCTCTGCGGAGAGGGGACAAGCGAAGGGCCGTTGGCCGGGGTTCCTGGCTCAGCCGCCACCCGCCCCGTGCGCATGGACCGCACCATCAGCCCCAAGGAGCCGGTGCTACCTCCAGGGGCAGACGGGGCTCTGAGCGTCTCTGGGGACAGCCGCCGCCCTGGGACACACAGGGGTTAGGAAGCAAAACTCAGGCGGGCGCTGCCCCACCCGACACCAGGAACACCAAGACCCCCGAACACGCGCCCTTTTCATCCCTATCGCTCACAGACACGGAGAGACACCCGGGTTGCGAGGCTGGCCGAGTGACGTCCCTGTGGTCCAGTGACTGAGGGTGGCACGGATGGGCTTTCTCCCTGTTCCCCCGGGGGATTCTGGGCTAAAGGAAGGCCCGGCTGCCCTGAGAGAGCAGAGCCCCTGTCACCAGGTCCCGGCCCTTCCTCAGAGGAGAGCAAGAAGGAAGGAAAAGGGCACGCCACGGGGACCTCGATCCCCCCAGAGCAGGGGGTCGATGGAGAACCAGCTGCCCTGGCAGGCTGGCGCTGACCTCAACCTGACCCGAGCGCCAATCCTGGAAAGAGAGCGTCTCCTCTCGCGTCTGCCCACCTCAGAGCGCTCTGTCACCCGGTGGTTTCTAGACCTGGCCATTCTGCCCAAACGACTTCGGACAAGTGACCCCCCTCCAGCTCTAACCCACCGTCCCATCTGTTCTCTTATGGCAGAGACCACAGAAGTTAAAATAAAATAAGTATAAAGATTAAAAAATGTAAATGGCAAACGGATGTGACCTGAGGTCTAGTTATCATGAAAACCCAGGGCAGCCGCGTGAGAGCTCCCCCACCTGCAGCGTGGCTGCCCCGCCCAGCCTGCACGGGTCCAACGTGGCTGGTGGGGGGCACGCGCGCCACGCCGCTGCTGGTGACCAAGGACGGGGCCGAGGGGTTCAGGCACCGTCTCTCCGACTTCTCCCTGTGAACAGAGCAGCACAGGAGCACGTGAGCGCCGCGGCCCTCGCCGTCTCCACACTGTTCAAATCGCACGAGGGCGGTTCCCAGCAAAACCGTCTTAAGGGCGGGAAAGGGTCGAATCTACCACAGAGGGCATCTCCTGTCACTCCAAAGCCCCCTGTGTGGCACGTTAAAACAATTACCGAGGATTGGATGAGCGCTAACAAGTAACCCAATCCCCGACATTTAGCAAAACTGTAAGTCTCGGCACCCCCGCGGCACACGGGAGACTGAGGGACACACAGGCTTCGGAACAACCGCGCACTCACTTTTCCAGCTCCAGCTGAGTCTTGAGTTTTTTCTTTGCTCCCATGGTGAGGGACTCAAACTTGTTCAGATCTTCTTCTGTAAGGCTCAAGAACTTGCACAGGAGAAACAAATTGCAAAGTTACTGAGAAGCAATTAGGACTCTGAAAACAGCAATTAGGACTCTGAAAACAGCGTGGACCTGAACTGGAAACATCTATTCCAAGTCTGGGAGATGCGAACTGAACAGACAGCGAGAGACTGGGGACTGCTCCACCACGTACTTGCTAAACGGTTCGGTGCTGACAGTTCACACTGGGGCGCCGCAGTGTGAACTGAGTGTGACGGTTCACACTCAGCCTCCTGAGCAGTGGGGACTACAGGACTGCACCGCCAAGCTTGGCCCCGGCCGTGCGGAGGGGCCCCGTGACGCCCCCCACCCCGTGGCACAGCCGGGCAAGCCACCTGCCCTGTGCTGCACCAGTCCCGGCAGGTGCCTGCTGCGTGGGCAGGTGACCGGAGAAAATGTGTCCCGTAAGTCACAGCTCAACACTGCAGAGACACGGTTCAGGAGAGCAGCCTTGCCCCGAAGAACGCACCCCTGCAGACGGGAGCACAGCCTTCTTAGGATGGGTCTTTTTTAAAAAGATTGTCAATGTGTTAAGGGTGACAGCAACTTTGTTAGGCAGCAAGTGGTCCGGAAAAGTAGACGCCACCCAAACTAAACAGCTGGCTCACCCACAGGCCGGTACTGAGCAAACAATGAGACTCCAGCTTTCAGATCATTCTGTGTTTAGTCATTTCAACTCACACATTAGACTAAGAAGTCATAAACTACGATCAAGGTTAGTATAATCTTTTCCTTTCTTTTTTTTTTGGACACAGGTCTCCCTCTGTCGCCCAGGTTGGAGTGCAGTGGCATGATCCCAGCACACTGCAGCCTCAAACCTCTGGGCTCAAGCGATCTTCCTGCCTCAGCCTCCTGACTAGCTGGGACTGCAGGTGCCCACCACCACTCCCAGCTAATTTTTGCATTTTTTTGTAGAGGCAGGGTCTTACGATGTTGCCTGGGCTGATCTTGAACTCCTGGACTCGCATGATCCTCTCACCTCGGCCTCACAAAGTGCTGGGATTATAGGCATGAGCCACTGTGCCCACCCATAAATCTCTTTTTAAGATTTATAAACCCTAAACAGAGCTGTGTAGTGAAAGCTTGATTTCTAGGTTCAACTGCAGATTTATGGACAAATGAAATTTTCTCATGGATAAAAGCCACCAAGTCATCTTGTACAGCAAGGGGGGCGCTCAGAGTTCAAACGCCTCCTCCAGGTGCAATTTAGTTTATTAGTGACATCAGGACTTAAATTTCAGAATTTTTTTAACAAAGAAAAAATGTTCCTCATCAAACTATTGTAAAGAGCAATTTCTGAGCAGGACTGCTTGAAAGATGTCAAACCGTCCACTCTTCTAGATATGACTTCGAAATCCAGCCCGATCATCAGAGAGCTGCTTATGTGGACCTGCATGTATGGGTCCGTGTGACATGCCTCACTGAGCCTCTCGACACGCACAAGCTACACGGAACCCGCTCAGAACGGGGGTTTGGTGACAGAGGTCACGACCCCTGTGTCTCCAGCAGGGCTCTGGGGACGGACTGTCCGTCATGTCACACGGAGCATCTAGACCCTGCAGGCCCGAGAGCAGCTGGAGAAGCTGGTTGCGACAAACCCCGTCTCTGTCTGCAGGCGGCCCTCACAGCCCCCCGCCCTGTGAGACCAGGCCGTGGGGCTTGTCCACCTTACTTCCTCCACTTCACGTGTATTTTGGAAACCCAACTCAGTTCCCCCAGGAACGAGGTCAGAAGAAATATCACTTGAGGAAACAACCACGGAAACTCTGTACAGCTCGCTAAGAAACCAACATACCTTCTCCATGGTGAGCTGCTTAAAGACGGGGTAGTACTTGTGCAAACGCAGCTTCCTGAGCCAATCGAGGATTCCGTTTTGCTCCTGCGTCTGTGGGGCCTGCAGGCTGGGAGGCATCAGGATGGCAGGCGAGGCGTCCATCTGGGCCCTGTAGGCCAGCGCCGAGCCCGCGCCGCCCGCGTGGGAGCAGTGGGGCAAGGCCGGGGCCGGGCCGGCCGGGTGCTGCACGTGGTGCTGGGCTCCGCTCTGCGAGGACGGGATGCCGGCCACGCCGCACACGGGCCTGTGGGACGGGGCGGGCAGAGAAGAGAGAGACCACAGGCTCCACCACGGATCTGTTAGGTCTCCAGGCGCTGCCCTCCCGCCAGCCCACAGCACAGCGCGCCGCAAACTCTGGACACACCGTGGTTCTTCCCTCCACTGCCCCTCCCTCCTCCAACTGAGATCTCTGCAGGTGCGTGCCTGTGCACACCAGCGCACATGCATGGGCTTAATGTGTGCGTCATACCTGTGTACATGTTACCTTTTTTTTTTTTTGAGACAGAGTCTCACTCTGTTCCCCAGGCTAGAGTGCCATGGCGTCAGCCTAGCTCACAGCAACCTCAAACTCTTGGGCTCAAGTGATCCTCCTGCCTCAGCCTCCCGAGTAGCCGGGACTACAGGTGTGTACCACCAAGCCCAGCTAATTTTTGTTTGTTTGTATTTTTAGTTGCTCGGCTAATTTTTCCTACTTTTAATAGAGACAGGGTCTTGGTCTTGCTCTGGCTGGTCTCAAACTCCTGATCTCGAGCAATCCTAGAGCCTCGGCCTCCTAGAGTGCTAGGATTACAGGTGTAAGCCACCACATCCAGTCACTTTCTTTTTTTTTTTTTAGAGACAGAGTCTCACTCTGTCGCCCAGGCTGGAGTGCGGTGTCGTCATCATAGTTCACAGCAACCTCAAACCCCAGGGCTCAAAGCCATCCTCGTGCCTCAGCCTCCCGAGTAGTGGGGACTACAGGAGTGCACCGAGCCAAGCTTGGCTAATTTTTCTATTTTTCTATGGAGATTGGGCAGGGGAGGTGTCTTGCCCTTGCTCAGGCTGGTCTCAAACTCCTGGCCTCAAGCGATCCTCCCAGAGTGCTGGGATTAAAGGCGTGAGCACTGCGCCAGCCCCTTTCTGTTACTTCTAAACCACAGGATGACATTGATACATCAGGAGTGAAAACCAACTACTAAATCTTTAACATTCACATTACTTTTAGAAAAATAAAACCTAAACGACACTAGCAGCATTCCACTCCTTGCCTTTGCTCCTCCCACGGCAAACCCAAACACACTAACTGAGAGCCTCCGATGTACCAGGCACGGGGTACGGACGTCAGCACCGCCGAGCCCCGGTCACGCGACTAGCGCTCTGCTCAGAGCTATCTGCAGCTGTGTCGCTGGACAGCGGTTCTTTCCCTGTTGGCCTCCTCCACGGTCACCTGTCCATCGAGACAGGCGACTAGCTTCTGAGCAATACTGCTGTCACCCCGGGGCCGGGTGCCAATGGAGCCCCCCGACACCGTGGGGGCACAGTCACGAGCCTGCGGGAGCCGGGGGAGCCCAGGAAGGGGATGCCGCTCAGACGTTCCGGCTGCTACGCCTGGGCAGGGCCCAGGAACCTGAACTTGCAGTGAGCGTCCCTGGGATTCCGGTCCCAGTGGCTCAGAGAGCGCTGCCTGGGAAATCACGAATGGGATTCTCTCCGCCCAGCTCCTCCTCCCCACACCGTCCGAGGCTACATTCGAAAGCTGCTTAACTCTAGGGACAATGATTTGTCCACAGCTGAAAGTGAACCTTACAAAGTGCCCACTTGGAACGTGTTGGTTACACAGAAGATCTCTTACCTTCCGGCCACGCCCATCATGGTACCTACTTTAGACAGGGAGGGGTTGCCAGGACCTATAAATTTAAAAATAGTTATCATAAACATTTCCAGACAACAAAAATATTTTTATTTTTATTTAGTCGAAGTTCATAAACTCACTTGGACTTTGAAGCTGTTGGGTGGGAGATGAGGTGCTGAAAAACTTCTTCACATGGTCATTTTTTAATACATGAGAAGGTAACGAAGCCAAATACCTGAAACTCAAACAGAATGGTTTCATCAGCATGAAAACGGCATTATCGAAAACTATCGGGGAGAAAATGTAGTTCTCAATTAAGATAAATACATATTAGATAAAATAAGAACTAGATGTGCCAGAACCTCACATTCTTCCTGCTTTAATTTAATGCAATTCTTTTTGGGTTTGAGATAGGGTCTTCTTCTCTTGCCTGGGCTAGAGTACCATGGTGTCACCATAGCTTCACAGCAACCTCAAAGTCCTGGGCTCAAGCGATCCTCCTGCCTCAGCCTCCCGAGTGCTAGGATTACAGGCGTGCACCACTGCGCCCGGCCTGGCTCAGTTCCTGCTACGGTTCACGTTGCTCGCGCAAAGCCCCTTCCCTGTCCTTCACTTACGGGCCCGTGTGCCACGCCACTGTGTGCGCCACACCACCACCAAGCGCCCTCTGAGAAACTGTCTGCTAGGCGCTAATTGGAACAGTCTCAGTTCTCACTACAGAGCAGAAACAATAATCCAACATGATTAGGAAGACTGTCAACAGTACCTTAAATAATGGCATATGCTTTGAAATTCCTTCCCTATTACCTTTAAAATCACCCTTAGGCTATTAGGATCTTTCAAATTCCCTGTAACTGTTGAAAATCCCTAAAGGTGAAGCCGAGACCCAGACCCAGGTGACCGGGCATCCCTCAGGAGCACCTCGGGGACCAGGACACACCGAGGTCTGCCCGTCCCCGCCCTCGGCCGGGCGGAGCCTCACCTCAGGCCGGCTTCCAGATCCATGTGGTTTCGCTCCACGTAGAACGAGTCTGGGCCAGCTAGGCAAGGAATGAGTTTCTCCAAGTTCTCTTCGGGGTAGAGCTGAGACAGCTGAGAGAGAAGAGAGCGCGTACGATGGATGTCAGCCCGTTTTATACAAGCACAATTCCTAGACATAAGGACATCTGATGGTGACGCAGCGGGTGTGACGGGATTCACACCACACCAGCAGCCACGCGGGGCTCTGCACCCTGAGGATGGAGGGGGCCGCAGAGCAGCCTCACTCCCACACTCCACACAACTCAGCTGCGCCCACCACCACACGAACTGGAGGAGACAGGACCCGGGAACAGTCCTGCCGACAGTACGGCGGCTGCACACCGGCAGGTCAGAAGAGGCGGGCAGTGGACACTGCTCCCGGCCGCGTGGCTAGCCCGCCTGCCCTCCCCCAGCTCTCTCTCCCGGGAGGAGCCAGAGGGCCCCACGGATGGTGGCCTGAGGACCAGGCGCGAGGCCCTGCGCATTTCCCTGGACCCCTCGCTGAGTCCAAGACAAAAGCCCTCAGCTGTTGGGGCTTTTGTCACCCCCCGTTTCTGGGTTGGAACAGGGGCAACCCGCCCCTCCCCAGGGAGAGGCCAGGCGAGAGGGTCCTGCCCAGGACGAGGCGAGGCTGGACTGGGAGACCAGAGACACCTCCGCCCCCGTCCAGCACCAGGTAACGAGCGACAGCAGGCTACTCCTGGGAGGGGGCGAGAGGAGAGGGAGAACCCCCCCCCCCGCCCCTCCCGTGCCACAGGCGTCAGGGACTGCCGAGAGCTCAGAGTGAGCCGCACCACCGAGAAGACCCCTGGGCTCAGGTGGCAGCCCTTCCCTGGAGGGACACACCGAGGGTAACCATGGCAACCCCACCCAGAGCCAGCGTGGCTGCCCCACTGGCCCGGGGGTCCCTCTAAGGGCCTGAGAGGAGAGGCGCGTCGCTGCCCAGGCACGAGCAGCTCTTCCTCCAGCCCTCGTCTTCCAGGCGCCATGTCCAACACTCCACCCAAAATGTGCGAGACACACAAAAACCAAAAGGGGGGAAGCTAGTGTCCGCAGATAAAGCAGTCATTACATCCAGACTCAGAAATAACCCGGGCGTTGGAACTATCAGACAGCAACTTTTTTAAATAACCATCATTCACTTTTAAGGATCTAGTTAAAAGATGACACCAGGCATAGACACCAACGGGAGAGTTCACGGTGGTGGAAACTATTGTAAGTCACGTCCAATGGGAAAACTAGGGGGAAAAACGAGAACGAAACAAAATCCCTGGCACCAGAGACGGGGAGTTCAGCACATCCTCCAGGCTCGGCGGCAGCCCGGGCCGCGTGAGGGGAGGGACGTGGCCGTCTGGAGGACAGGACGACAGACATCGCCCATGCCACGCACACACCAGGGGCCTGAGACACGTGCAGCCGCGTCCCAGAGGGAAGCACGGGCCGAAGAAATATTTGAAGAGCTAATGGAAAAGCATTTTCCAAAATTAACAAAAGACAACAAATCGGACAGCCAAGAAGGCCGCAGACCCGAGCAGTGCAAATGTAGCTGGCGTGGTCACCAAAGACCAAGGGAAGGGCACAGTCCCAGCTGGCATTCGTGGTGTCCAAGGAAACTGCTTTTGTCACAGAATGGGCAGCGGGCACGGAGGGCGGGAGTTTCGTGCTCTGAACATCAGGGCGAGGAAAGTGAACTCCCAGGCGCTGTGTGCAGCCCTGGGGGCGTGGCCCGAGTTCCCCAAGGCCTAACAGGCCAGAGAGACCAGTGTCACCCAACACCCGTGCAGGCCGTGGAGACAGGGCCGCCCACTGAGCGTTCCCCTGCAGCCGTGCGCCCTGTGGACACAGACGTGTCGACAACGGGGCCGCTTAGACGCACCACTGTGGCTAAGACGGTGGCTCACGCTGCAGCACACGCCAGTGAGCTGTGAAACAGGCACACGCACACGGAAGTGCGGAGGTGCGTGCATACAGTCACACGCACGAGGGTGGAATCTCCGCCATCCGGAGACGTTGAGTCTCCGCCCATGCGGCCACCCCGGCGCGCCCCTCCCCTCACCTGGCCGGGGGACCCTGGGAGGGTGAGGGGTGACAAATAAGACAGAAGGGCCATCAGTCACTTGTGCCTGGCACCCAGGATCATGCTCGCTGCTGCCGCGAGGGAGGCGGCCTGCTGGAACCGCACCCCAGTGCTGCCGACCCCCGGGCACGCGGCCCTCCCCACGGGTGCAGGAGCCCTCCGCCGCCTTACCTTTGAAATGAATTCAGTCACTTCAGAGGAAGACTTGGTCACTGATGTTATTGAAGAATCAGACCACAAGACCTTAAAAACAAACAAACAAACAAACAAACAAACCAACCTTAAGAACAGACACCACATGCTTAATTCACAGCTCACACGTCCTGGCACTATTCGCCGGCGCGGGTTTGGCGAGCGCACGGAGCCCTCGCGTCTGCACGTGCCTCGACTCGTTAGAGAAAGAACAGTCCTATAACACGAGTCCGTTATGGCTTAGCTCCTAGTTCTATACAATTTGAATCAAGTATCACCGAATTACTCAGGCACTCGGTCTGAAGTGTGCTAAGTTTTAGAAAATCACCGGGCATTACAAATTGCCCGCCACGCTCGGCCCACCACCCACCGGCAGCCCGCGGGCGCTCAGAGTCTCAGCCAGCAAGAGGGCTCTCACCAGACGCGGCCCTTTGGCTATGGACTCACTGGCCTCCAGGATTTGGAGAAATTTCTATTCTTTATGAATTAAAAAACAACGTGCTTGCGTACGCCAGTGTTCATCTGTTTCCAGGGGACCTCTGCTCAGGTAAGACTACGTGACTCCAGATGCAAGACCAACATGCTCCCGGAAATAAGCCGCTTCGTTCAATAGTAAGCGCCCGGGGCGGGTCAGGTGCCGTGGACACGTGGACAAAACAGGCGCCATCCGCTCTCGGGACAGTGCACAGCTGTGGCGGCAGGACAGGGCGGCGAGCCCCAGGAGAGGGAGGTGTCTGCCCCGGGAGGAGGGGCCGGGCAGCAAGAACCAGGGACAGTACCCGGCAAGGCTCCCTGCAAGTTCCGCGGCACCTGGTGTGTCCCAGGCCAGGCACAGGCGTCGGTTTTCCCTCCCAGCCCAGAGCACGGTGGCCGGTGTCATTTCCTGTCTCCCCGAGTGGACTCAGCTCCCGGGGCAGGGGCTCATGCTCGCCGGCCTCACACGTGCGCCCACAGGTGCCGACCCGATGGGGGGCACTGCGCACGTCGGAGGGCGAGTCTGTGCGGAGGAACGCGCGAGTCGCCTTCTGAAAGGCAGGTGAGCAGCACAGAGGGGACGGCAGGGGACAGGCGGAGGTGGGGCTGGAGCTGGGCCCGCACCACACGCACAGGCACTCTCACATCCAGAAGGAGCTACCGGAAGACTTCGAATCAGGAGATAAAATGACCAAACGTATTTTATTATGCACACAAAAAGTATAACGTTCACGCCGATTTAGAGCAGAGCGCCTGGAGATGCCGCCCTCCTCTGCCCCCCACCCCCCCCGCCGGCCCCGCCCCAGGCCCCACCCGCAGAGCAGGCACCGCCCGGTCTGCGCCGTCAGACTCTGGCAAAACACAAGCGAGCTGAGGGACGGGACCCCGCTTCCTGCCTCTGAATTCCCAGCGCCCGCCCGGACTCGCAGACGCGCGGGCGCCGGCATCCTCCAAACGGACCGCTGCGGCGGGCCTCGCCCCACCTCTGCTCGCCGCGACCCTGCCGGAAACAGGGCGGCCTCACGGCACTGACGAGGAGTCCGGGAGGGGCTCGCACGCCACCACCAGCATCTCAGGACAGGGGAGCATCCTCGGCACGCAGACGGCTGACCCAAAGCACTGCCCGCAACTCGCATTTTTCAAAGTAAAACACGTCGTGGAAACTCCCTTCCTCACAACGTGCGCATTCCTGTTTCTAGGGTGACTCTTCTCTCTTTCCTTCTACACCCGCGTGGCACACGTGCACCGCGACCCGCCAGCAACAAGAAACCCGCCAGCACAGCGCAGCCCGCACAGACCGCTCCGTGACGAGACACACAACCTACTCCCAGCGACTACAAGCCTCGCGCAAGCACAGCGCCTGCAGCCTGTGCTCCTGGTGCCTGTTTCGCTTACAGATGGAGCCGGCACCCGCCCGGGGCCGTCACAGAGCGCGCACGCCACAGGCGGAGCCGCGGCTGGCTCACTCTCAGCGGCAACGCTGGGGTCCCCCCAGGCTGTGCCCCGGGTCCCAGCTGCCCGGCCCTCCCTGCTGCCGCGCCTGCCCACGGGCCCCGAGGCACTAGAAGACGGACAGGGCCCTGGAGACACCCCAGAAGTCTCCTCGGGCTCCCCAGGAAACCACTGAGCTGCTTTCTGCTGCTACAGATTGGTTTGCGTTTTCTAGAAGTTTATGCAGATGCTCATGATGGACTTACGACATGCAGACTTAGTCGTGTGGTCTCTCACAACACAGCCGAGATCCACCCACACCGCGAGGACCCCGACGGTCACTGCACTCCTCTTCGGCGCTGAGCGCTGGTCCGAGGAGCGGACAGAGTTGCACAGTGCGCGCCCACCCTGCGAGCGGGCACCGGTGCCGCCTGCAGCCTCGTGGTGTTAACACGCAAAAGCTGCTCCAACATCCATGTGCGGATCTCCTGGAAACACACACGTGATTTCCCTGGGCAAACACCGAGGCTCGGAACCGATGGTCGCGTTGTAGGTGCAGTAGGATTAACTTTTCAAGAAGCTGCCAAACCGTCTTCCAAAGCAGTCACGCTATTTCATGTTCCCGTCACTGAAAGCGATTCCAGCTCCTCCCCGGTGCCGCCAGCGGGTCTCTGCGCTTCAGCCGTGTGACCCTCAGCACAGGGTCGCTTCCTGCCGCAGTGTGAGCTCGTGTTTTCCTAACGATCGGGGATGCCGAACGTCTTCTCCCATGTGCTGATTCCACACATGCTCCTGGGCAAATTGTCCAAATCTTTCACCCATTTTCTATTGGGTTGTTTGCTTATCATTAAATTTTGAGAGTATTTATATATTGCAAACGTAAACCCTTCATCAGGTGTGTGATTGCTTAGTGTCTTCTAACCCAGGCCTTGTGTTTTCATTCTCTTCAGGGTGCCTCTCAAAGAGCAAGTTTCAAAGAGGTTCAATTTATCAGCTTTTATGGATTTATTTTGACATTGTATCTAAGACCGAGTTGTAGGTCTTAGATACAATGTATCTTTACCTACTTCAAGTATGTAAAGATACAGTGTATCTTTTTTATTTTTTTTTTATTTTTTTCAGCATTGAAGATCAGAGAAATTTTTTTTTATTTTTTATTTTTTTAGATACAGTGTATCTTTACATTGTATCTTCACCTAGTTTAAGTCACAGAGTGTTCTCCTAGAAGTTACATAGCGTTTGGTTTTATATTTAAGTCTAGGATCAATTTCGAGTTAATTTTTGTTTAAGGGCTGACGTGAGGTCAAGGCTCTTGTGTGCACGTGGACATTGGCTCCAGGCTGTTTGTTGAAAAGACCACGCTTTCTCCACTGCACTGCCAAGCCCGCTCCACGCCTTTGTCAAGACTCCACTAGCCGTTTGCACCTGAGCCCGAGTCTGCAGTCTCTCCTCTGTGCCGCGCGGCTGTGCCTTCTGTGCCTTCAGCGACAGCAGGGACACGATCCTGTACTAAGTCTTGAAATCGAGTAGTGCGAGTCTCCCAGCCTTTGTCTTTTCAAAATTGTTTTAATTACTCTAGTTCTTTCCATATAATTTTCAAAATCAACTTGTTGATTTCTAAAATAGAAAAATCCCACTGGGATTTTTTTTGGCGGGTGGGGGGTGTTTCATTCAGCATGAGAGAAAGTACGTCTAAAGACGTGTGAAGTCATCTTCTCACGCTGCCCCTGGTTTGCCTTCTCGGCAGAGCGGCAGTCCTAGCACTTCTCCTATGGGACGGGAGGCCCAGACCTGCGGAGCGTGGACAGTGACGCCATGGGGTCTTGTGAGCAGCCACGTATTTAAGAGGATAAGGGCACGAGAAACCAACAACGACCAAACGGGCACACGCTTTAAGCTCTATCAATGAACAGTACGTTTTGTAACTGATAAGACACACTTCTAACAGATGTTGATATTGACTCTCTTCCTTTGTGCCTTGATTCACCGCCCCACGCAACACGTGTGGCTCGGGCTGTAAATTCCTAGGGCGTACCCAGTGAGTGCCCCGAAAGGAGACGAGCTGGACCGGGGGGAGGAGGATTATCAGCGCCCCACGCACAGGGACACCGCCGGTTATCACATCGCGGGAAGTCAGCGCTCCAGGCAAATAAGCTTTGTCTGCGAGTCCCGAAACAGCTCGGTGCCCCCACTCGGAGGAGAGAACGTCTTAAACGGAACACCTAACGCTAGATAGGGTCAGGGCCGTGCGCACCGAGCAGCGGCTACTCTAGTGCCGCCACCGCGGTCCGCGCAGTCCCAGCAGAGCTCTCTGCTCCGGGCCGAGGCCCAAACAGGCCACACATCTCGCCAAAGCTCAGTCCTCACAGAACAGCGGTCGGCAGTCGCGCTGTCCGAAGTCACCGCGTCCCACGCCGCACGGCCGTGACTCCCTTGCCGCAGACGACGGGACCGGGGACTGGGAGCGAATCCACGCCCGGGCCTGCGCCGGGCCCTGCTGCCGCGGGACTCTCTTCCAAGTGCACAGCCTGCGGGAGGCCGAGCAGGACCCGGTGAGGAGGCGGCCAGCGCAGGGCGGACTGGAGGGAAGGAGCGAAGCGCGGGCGGTAGGCTCCAGGTTCCGGGGTCAGCGCCGGGCTGCCGGGCACTCAGGTCACCCCAGTGTGGCACGGCCTCTGCCCTCCCGGCTGCGACGGCCCCCATAGCGCGAAAAGACCAGTCTGCGGCGTAGTGACCGATTCTCAGAGTTCAGCATCTCCCAGACCAGACGGAGATTTTTACCCTTTACTGGTGAAAGGACTGAAGTGCTTTGACGCGGCTCCGCCATTTAATAAATCAGTGGACCCACACGGTGTGCCTGCTAGGCACGACCCGAAGCTTCTGTCCCCAAGAACGCCGTGCGGCAGCGCCGGGAGCGGCCTGAGGGGCAGTCGGGACCCAGCAGGTGACGGGGACAGCCTGGCCACAACGGGGGCGGGGCAGGGGGCACCGGCCGCCTCTCTCACAGCTAAGTAGGCTCACGAAGCTCAACCCTGGCCAACGAGACACAGTGCACGTGTCTAGAGCCCGCCTCCAGGACTGTGCCTCAAGAGAGACAAACAGTGACCTTTCTCCTCGGCCCCCAGCACCCTGCTGCCCAGACGGGAAACGCAAGGACGGGGCCCTCGGCAGGACCCCGAGGCCGAGGGCACATGGGGGCGTCAGATCGACGGCCCTCAGGCTCCGACGGGCCCAGCCGCGGCCTCCCCTGAGCTCCGTCCCGTGTGGGACAGAGACCGACTCTGAGTGGGTCGCCCTGCCGAGATGGTCTCCACCCCCGCGCACGACACGCCTCCACTCTCACGCCCCTTCATCTTACCCGGCTCTGGTGCCCCACCAGCACCCGAGCCTGTCGGTGCAGAGAACTCTCCCTGCCTGACCACGGAGCCTCTGTCGTCCCGTCTTCACTGACAGTCGGCACCCCGGGCGCTGGGTCTGGCTCGTCCTCCGGAACCCCCGAGGCCCGTGCTGTAGGCCTCCGCCCACCCCCGGGCACACACACCCCGATGGACGGAGCCACCAGGCCAGGCCCGTCCCCACAAAGGCCACACGCGTGTGGAGGGGCAGCCCCGTCCTGGACACGGCCCACCCGGGCGCCGCCTGCACGGCTGCTGGGCCTCGCAGAAAGGCCCGGCTTCTACTTAGACAGATAAAGCCCCTGCTATCGGAGGCGTTCCCTTCCTATCCCTTAGAGGAGAGAGGGAAAAAAAACTGAGCGTCTTACCTCAAAGGAACATTCAACATTTCTGTCATTTTTTGTGTGTGACAATCCCTTCAGGTCTATCTTTTCAACACTCACTGTAAAAGTAAAAAAAAAACAGAAAACAAAAAACAAATTATACAAATGAAACAAGAGCTTGACGTGCACACGCGATCATCATTTTGCATCTGACGCTGTGGCGGCTTTCCCGCGGAGGCGGCCGGCCCACCGCGACCCGGACGGCTGGCAGGGGGCGGCCGCAGGCGGCCGGCGCGCACCGACGGCGAATTTAAACGCAGAATGGAAAGCGCAGACGAAGCACAAAACGATCACAGAGAAGGAAGAGCAGGGGACAGAGCTGGAGGGCGGCACGGTGTACCCAGAGCCAGCGAGCCGCGGCTGAGCGCGCAGCTGCCTCCGCCCCCTCCCGGCAGCAGCCACCCGCGAGAACCTCTGAAAACCAATGCCCGACCCTTTCCACCGCGGGACATTTCTGCGAGTGCGCGGCCGGTCGCCCGGAGAGCCCTCCCCTGCGTCTTCCTGTGCACGGACACGTCCCCGCCCTCGTCCTGCAGGCCAGGGTGGCGAGACGAGCGCCAGCTGCAGGGGACCGCAGAGCGGAGTGCAGCCGTGGGGTGCGAGGCGGCCGAGGGGGCACCGAGGACGGGGGAGGGGCCGGAGAGACTGCCCGGAGCCAGCAAGCCCCTCGTCCCTCCCTCTACACACACACACACACACACAGGTGCATTTCCTCCTCCTCAAAATCGAGACGATGACAAGTTTCAGGCGCCGTTTCTCTCTTGGTATTATGAAACGACTCGCGCTCTGCCGCCAGGCTGCAGTGCAGAGGTGGGACCACAGCTCCTGCAGCCGCCAGCCCCTGCCTCCACCAGCCCCTGGCCTCCGCCAGCCCCTGCCTCCGCCAGCCCCTGCCTCCGCCAGCCCCTGCCTCCGCCAGCCCCTGGCCTCCACCGAGCCTGCCACCTCCGCCGCCCCAAAGCCACTGGACGGCAGGCCGGAGCCCACACACCCGGCCCTTAAGGGCTACTTCTAAATGAGCCCGAATATCTGTCCAAGATCCGACAGTCACTTGTCAGACACGCCGCAGTGTCCGGCTCCGCCCACATGAGCGTGTGCATGTGTGTGCGTGTGCATGCGTGTGTGTTCTGCTGCTGGCTGGTGTTTCTCCACTGCTCACTGTGACCAGCTCTTCATCCCCCCCACGGGCACAGTCGCACTCTCCACCTCCTGTGCACAGCCACAGCCAGGAAGGGCCTGTCTCGAGGCAGGAGGGCTCCCAACGTGCCCCCCCCCCCCCGCCCCACTGCTCTCGCCGTCCTGGCAGCCAGCTGGCCGTGCGCCAGGGGGTTTCTGCACATCTGTAAACCTCCCTTTGCCCAAGGCGAAAGGCTCGATATAGCCAACGTTTCCCAAAGTCTTCTCGGAGGAATACCACTGCTCTCACATGTGCCGCCCCTCGGGAAAATGAATGGTCAGAAAGTTTGGGGGGGGGGATCTCAGAAACCTCTTCCAATAGACTTTTTTTTTTTTTTCTGAGACAGAGTCTCGCTTTGTTGCCCAGGGTAGAGTGAGTGCCGTGGCATCAGCCTACCTCACAGCAACCTCAAACTCCTGGGCTCGAGCGATCCTCCTGCCTCAGCCTCCCGAGTAGCTGGGGCTACAGGCATGCACCACCATGCCCGGCTAGTTTTTTCTATATATATTAGTTGGCCAATTAATTTCTTTCTATTTCTGGTAGAGATGGGGTCTCGCTCTTGCTCAGGCTAGTTTCGAACTCCTGACCTCAAGCGATCCTCCCGCCTTGGCCTCCCAGAGTGCTGGGATTACAGGCGTGAGCCACCAGGCCCAGCCCCAATAGACTTTTTTTTCTTTTTAATTATTTATTCCTTTGACCATACCCTGCAATTCCCATAGACTTTTTTTTTTTTCTGGAGACAAGAGTTTCACTCTGTCACCCGGGCAGTGCCGTGGCATCATCATAGCTCACAGCAACCTCAAACTCCTGGCGATCCTCCTGCCTCAGACTCCCGAGTAGCTGTGACTACAGGCATGCGCCACCGTACCCGGCTAGTTTTTCTACTTTTAGTAGAGATGGGGTTCTCGCTCTCGCTCAGGCTGGTCTGGAACTCCTGACCTCAAGTGATCCTTCTGCCTCAGCCTCACAGAGTGCTGGGATTACAGGCGTGAGCCACCGCGCCTGACCTCTCATACACTGTTAATGTGCATTAGCACACTAAAGGCTCTGGGAAGTCCTGTAATAAATAAATCTTTTTTTTTTTTAAACAATGATTCCCCAATTCTTTTGGCCACAGAACTCTTTCTTTCCCTAACATGTATGAATAACAGCCTGCTCTGTACAGCCCACTCTGGGCCAGGTTCTCAGCCTGCAACCACCTAATACCAGAGCCGCTAACCACACCTGACTACTTACATTCAGGTTAACTTAAACCAGACACTCACCCCCAGCTGCACTAAATGACCGCGTTTTGAGTGTCCAGCGGCCACACCTGCTGGTGGCTGCCACGAGGGACGGCACAGCCACGGCATGTTCCGGTCATCGGGGAGGGAGTGCTCCGGGGACAGTGCCGCTCTGGCCCAGGCTGCCCTGCCCGCCAGCAGGCGCGGCCACGCCACTCGCCGGGGCCTGCTGCCCCACGGCCGCAGAGCTGAGGGACGACCCCGGCCGCTGCACGGCTCCCAGAGCCAAAAGCATTTGCTACCTGCGTCTCTGCAGGACAGGTTCGCTGAGCCCTGCTCCAAACCAACAGTCCTGGTCCATTCGCCATCCATCACTACGATTCTGCCGCGTACAGGCCACGCTCGCCGGCTGGGCACGCAGAGGCAGACAGGCTGGCGGGAGAGGCGCCCCTCGCTGGGAGCCTGCCCCCCCCCCCCCCCGCCACTCGCTCGGGGCGGCCGCTGCCTCCGCACCTCGGGCTACTAGAACCCAGTCGGCTTAGAGTCTTTTAAGCCTAAAACAGCACCTTACAGGGAGGCATTATTCTGAAAAAATAAGAACGTTTATTTCCTTTCTGGCAAAACAGGGTGCACGCTAGGTACGCTTGGAGGCTGCACACCTCGCCGGGTTCGCTCCGGGAAACCCTTCGCTGCTCCCGCCCGACCACTTCCTCAGACTGTCCGCAAATAAACGCTTTTATGGTTTTCCAAGGCAGCGTTTTTAAAAACCTACCCACAATGACATCACTCCGATCCGTAGCTTTTACTTTTCTGAACAGAACATACGATCGTCAATGGACACAGAAACGTGGGATCAGCATTCTCCCGGCCACGGACAATCCACGTGCACCTCCATGTTCCGGGACAGGATAATATCAGGGTTTATGAAAAAAAGTTAAAAAAAAAAACCAAAAACAAACCCTATCTGGTCTGAGAGCAGGAAGTGACTCATATCTGGACAGGAAAATGTGAAAAGCAGATGAATGCTGCTCAGCTGTTTTCAAACAAAACAGGCGTTTCAAACTCCAGGCCCGAAGTGCTTCGGAGCCTGCTGCAGAGTGGCCCGCAGGCCACGGCCACCCTCTCGGGGGCAGCCGCCCTGGGCTCTGCAGACGCGGCGAGCCGCGCGGTGCAGGAGGGCCGGCAGGGCACGCGGGGAGGCGCAGCTGGGAGTCGGGCGGGAGGAACGTCCGCGCTCTCGGCCTCGGCGCCATTGAAGACCGTCGTTACAGCCCGCGGGACAAATGCTTGTGACACGGACTAGAAAATTACAAATTATACGTAAAACATGATTACAGTTTCCAGATGTAAATAAGCAAAAAACAAAAACACTAAAAATAAATGACCAAAAATGGTCAAGATGATTTTGTACGACGGTGGGATTACGGGTCATTTTCCCCCAAAATTTCTGCGACGTGGTTTCATGACTTCAGAGTGAACACCCACAATCCGCCCGGCCTGCGCCTGCAGAGCGGCCCTGTTTCTTTGCCCCCCCCAAATTCCAGGGGCAAAATGTCCCTCCCCCACGTGACGGGATAAAACAGCCAAAGAGGATGATCTGCAGCCACTCACTCAAAGACGCCAGGAGGGGAGTGGCACCTCCCTCCATCGGCAGCAAGAGCCCCCAGCACAGCCGGGGGACGAGCCCGGCAGGAGGGGGGGGCTCGGCCGCCTGGGCAGGTCTCTTCTCTTCTCCTCCGGGTGCACAGCAGCAGTTCTGCTCAAGTCTCACCAGCTAGATCACACGGCCTTAGCGTAACCGCATCAGACCACCATTTGACGTGTGTGTGACTGAATCAATACCCAATTTTAAGAGTCGATAAAGTAACTGAAAACAGAGAAAGGGACAAGGCTGGCTAAGAGTGGCACATGGGAAATCCGGTCGGCGCCACAAATCGCCGCGGCGGCCGGTCAGAGGCGCGGTTTCCGGCCTTCACCTTCGCCATCTGGACACCTCTGGGGCCGCACTGCCAGCCGAGGGCATCATCTGCGCCTGCTGCTGGCCGCGCCTGCCCCTCTGGGGAAGAGGGGGGAGCCCAGGACGCACCTGCAGAGCAGAACCCCGAGATAAGGACAGCGTGCTCAAGGACGCTGCCCGCGTGCACGCAACGACTCGGAGGACCGGCTGCGTGGGGAACGCGGACGCCCGACCTGACACGCCACAGGAGTGTCTTTTTTTCTCCCCTTTGAGACAGGATGTCACTCTGTCGCCCAGGCTGGAGTGTCGTGGTGTCACCATGGCCCACTGCAACCTCAAACTCTCGGACTCAAGGGATCCTCCCACCCTGGCCTCCCAAAGTGCTGGCATTACAGGCACGCGCCGCCGCGCCCGGCCTGTTTTGAAATGTTCCTTTACGTGCATGTACAAGAATATGATTTTAACACTCTATGTAAATCTTTCAATAAAATTACAGGCAATAAAAAGCAGTGTGTCAGTTTAATTGGCAATGTTTTAGCTTATTTAAAGTACACAGAAAGTCCTACGACCAGCAGCATCTCACATTTGATGAAGTGAGGTAGTTCAGACACAAGGAAAGAAGACCAAGCGCCGTCTCCCAAGATCTGAGTTTGAATACTCATCCGCTCAGTAACCTGCCACTGTAATCTCAAACGAGTGCCAGTCTGTATCTGCTTTCTCGTTGTTTAATGGGAACGACGACTCAAGTAGGAACAGGAAACGGCTCCGGTAAGCACGAAGCTCTAAAAGCCCTAAGAGATGATGGTCTGTGAACTGACTAGCTCTGCTGGATTCGGGTTTGAAAAAGCAGCACAAAACTTCTCCCCATGAGCCCACTTTGCCTCACCTGAGCCTGCAGCGCAAGAAGAACGAGAAACAGAACAGGAATCTGAACCAGAACTTCCATTTTAGCAAATAAATTCAGGGGCCCTGTAGCAGGAAAAGACATTTTCCTTTAAAGATATAACCGATAATCCCAAGATTATAAACGACTTATCAACGGATAGCTTTCTACTCCAATCCATCAAGAAGACACTCTCAGAGAATTCCGGCTCCAGGTAAGACGAGGCACGAGGGAGGTCCCCAGAGCCAAAGCACAGAGGGCGGGGCACGACCTCACCGCTTCCTCCTGTCCTCGCATGAACGCGGAGACGGTCACAGGCCGAGCACGGCAGAGGGCTGACCAGAGTCCCAGCTGTCTGGCCAGGGGACTGAAAAGGGAGCCCCGGGGACCGGGAAGGACAAGAGAGAGCAGACAGGAAAGGTGTCAGGAAAGCAACCCCACACAGCTGGCTATGAGCCCCTGGGCTCAGCCCTGAACAGCCTGAGTACGAACCTGACCCTAAACAGCACACACAGACTTTGAGATCCGCACTGTGGAAGCCGTCACCCCAGTCTCACACTGGCCACCAGGTGACACGCACAGAGGACAAGTCCATGCAGCACCGCAGAGGCTCTGGGGACTGAGCTGGCTCGGCGGCCACGACCCACAGCGGCTGCGCAGACACTGCCGCCAGCCCCAGCCAGGCCAGGCGCCTGCTGGGTAGAAAGCACCGGCGCTCTCCGCGCGACTTAGGAAGCGCCCGAGTCTCACACCGTAACACGCAAGAAAACCAACAGAGTCCAACAGCGAGATGACGTGGAAGTTGGAACTGCCAGACACAAGAAAGCAGCTACTACAGAAATGTTCCAACAAGCAGGGCAAACACAGGAATGAACAGACTAAAAGCCTGAGCAGGCCGGGCGCCGTGGCTCACACCTGTAATCCTAGCACTCTGGGAGGCCGAGGCGGGCAGATTGCTCGAGGTCAGGAGTTCGAAACCAGCCTGAGCAAGAGCGAGACCCCGTCTCCTAAATAGAAAGAAATTAATTGGCCAACTAATACATATATAAAAAATTAGCCGGGCATGGTGGCGCATGCCTGTAGTCCCAGCTACTCGGGAGGCTGAGGCAGGAAGATCGCCTGAGCCCAAGAGTTTGAGGTTGCTGTGAGCTAGGCTGACGCCACGGCACTCACTCTAGCCTGGGCAACAAAGCGAGACTCTGTCTCAAAAAAAAAAAAAAAAAGCCTGAGCAAATAAAGATGTAAAGAACCAAGTGGACATTCTGAAATTAAAAAAAAAAAAATTCTAAATTAAAACTTGTTGGGGGTGAGGGGAGAGGGCGGTATGGCTGAAAATTTCCCAAATTTGTTGAAAAACATAAACCTACACACTCCAGCAACTCCATGAACTCCAAGCTGGAAATCCCAAATAAATCAACACCCACACACCTCGTAATCAAAATGTTAAAAACAAGAGTCAGAAAACATCCTGAAAGCAACCAGATAAGAACGACCCGTCAGGTCACCGGAGAAAGCCGTCCGGGTGACCGCAGGTGGACTTCCCATCAGAAGCCACGGAGGCCAGGAGGAGGCAGAGCCGTGTCTGAAGTGCTAAAGGGAAGAACTGTCGGCCACGCTCCTGTGCCCAGGGAAGGCGAAATGAAGATGTCCGCGGATGAAGGAAAACTAAGAGACCCTTTGCCGGCAGACCTGCTCTGGGAAAATTGCCGGAGAGAGTTCAAACAGAAGGAAAATAAACAGGAAGGAAACCTGGACCATCGGGAATGAAAGACAGGCAAGGGAAATGTCAAACATCTGGGTAAACACCACAGACTATCCTGCGTTTGAGCTGTTCAAAATAGGTGTCGTGGTTGAAAGCAAAAACCGTGATCCCGCCCGAGGAGGCCTCCGCCGTCTGGGCCGACCCGTGAGGCCGCTGCGGTGGAAGGGGCGGCCCCGGGTGGCCTGGCTGCCCGTCCACGGCACTGGTGGTGGGTTCCTGGCAGACTGTGGGTCACTGACGGAAGATTAAAGGAGAAAACGCTGCTGCTTCCAAGAAACTTGATTTTTTTTTGTTTTTTAAGTAGGCAGCTTTTCTATCGATGCCGGAACTGTCAAGTGAGCCTGCAACCAGGTGAGCCAGCTGCTCGGAATGAGCAAACGCAGAAGGTGCTCATCATCACCCCTCCTACTGCCCTTCCACGTGTCCCTAAAGCCACCAAAGCAGCGGAGCGGCGTGGGGAAAAGCCCGTGGGCAGCAGCCCGAAAAGGCTGCTCACCTGGGGAGGGGAGGGGCTGTCCCGGCCGTGGCAGAGGCCGGGCCGGTGGGGACGGGTGGCAGACAGGGTGGCAGACCGGGCGCCGACCAGACAAGCCAAGATGCCGCAGGCAGCCACGCGCGACAGGGTCCTCCCTGCGGGGAAGGGAGTCCCGACATGCAAGAGGAGACAGCCGGGACGAGCCTCGCGGCGCCAGCCTGACGCCAGACGCACTGCTGCAGACTCGCGGTCACCAGTAAACACACAGAACAAAGTGTAAGTGTGAACATGCGTGTGCACACCCGGCCCCGCTGTTGCCGAGAGAGGGCCTGGGGACGGCCACGCTCCACTCGCAGGGAGCAGCCCCAGCATCAGATTCTGGCTCCTGAATCCCACTTCCCACGGAAGGGACCAGAGCTCCTTGGAGAGACAGGCGGCCGGTTTCAGGGCCGGGGAAGACAAGACGAGCCTTGAACATCCTGTTACGCCAGAAAGGAAGGGCTCGGAGCCCGGTGGACGTCTCAGAGTCAGCCTGCCGGGCTCCACGGGCCAGGCCTGGGTCTTGGGCATCGAGATAAATGGCGGAGATGGGCCGTGACCCACCAAACAGAACGTGGCCCCAGGAGACATAAACAAGTGATTGAGCCGAAAGTTTGATAGGAAATAGGCTGTTGGCTGGGAGCAGCGGCGCGTGCCAGCAGTCCCAGCACTCCAGGAGGCCGGGGCAGGAGGATCGGCCGAGCCCGGGAGTCGGAGGCTGCGGCAAGCTGTGATGACTCCACTGCACTCCAGCCTGCGCGACAGAGAGGGACCTTGTCTTCAAAGTAAATAAGTAAAACTTTAAAATATATATATGTGATCCACATTTGGGGATCATGGGGTATCAGGTACATAGATCACTCCCAAATGTTTCAGGAAAGTTATTTTTACTGCAGTTGCAACTTTTCTGAAAATTTGTAATTTTTTTTTTTTCTCTTTCAAAATAATCTATTTTTAAAAGATGCAGACATGGTCCACCAGTGTGAGCCATCACAAAGGCAGCATCTGCCAGAGCTGCTTATTTTTCAGTTTACGTTGAGAGCAAATTTATTTCTTCTCATTAACTGTGATTGCTATATTGTCTTCCTGTATTTTGTCTTTACTCTGAAAGACTGTAACCATTCCCTCAGATCCTCGGGAGTTACTTGCTGTCGGTTTTGACAGGCGGCCACGGGATCACATGTTCCTTTGGAGTGTTCTTTGATACTTTATTGCCAGATAGTCCCTCCAGCCTCCGCACGCAGGCTCAGCAGGCACCACCGTGCCGTCTGCCGGCCCGAGGGACACACATGCCGACCATCTGGCCGAGGGCTCCAGGCCGGAGCGGAGTCGGGGCACGAGAATGTCTTCCTAGGACTGTGAGTCGTGCTGCCTGTTTGGAAGCCAAACCTCAAAATAAAGCAAACTAAACAATGATTGTTACAGGTAAAAAAACGTTTTTCGGCCGGGCGCTGTGGCTCACGCCTGTAATCCTTGCTCTTGGGAGGCCGAGGCGGGCGGATTGCTCAAGGTCAGGAGTTCAAAACCAGCCTGAGCAAGAGCGAGACCCCGTCTCTACTATAAATAGAAAGAAATTAATTGGCCAACTGATATATATATAAAAAATGAGCCGGGCATGGTGGCGCATGCCTGTAGTCCCAGCTACTCGGGAGGCTGAGGCAGAAGGATCACTCAAGCCCAGGAGTCTGAGGTTGCTGTGAGCTAGGCTGACGCCACGGCACTCACTCTAGCCTGGACAACAAAGCGAGACTCTGTCTCAAAAAAAAAAAAAAAAAAAAAAAAAAAAAAAAAAAACGTTTTTCATCTAAAAAGAGAAAAAAACATTTTTCATCTAATTACTAATGCTGTCTGGAAATCAATCTTTTTTTTTTTTTTAATATCATACCTCTAGGTACTGCCTACTCCAAACACGGACTGTGTGCATTATCTCACTTATAACTCACGTGTCTTAGATAACACGGTTGGCGGACCAGAGCCCAGAGTCCAAACTGGCCTGTTTCGTACAGTCTGAGAGTTAAGAATGGTCTTTGCATTCCTAAAGGGTCATTAAAAAAAAAAAAAGAAAGAAAAGAAAAAAGAGCATGTGACTGAAACCACATGTGGCCCCCAAAGCCTAAAATGTTTCCTATCTGGTCCTCCACAGGAACGTTCTGCCAACTCCTGAGTCAGAGTGTCCGTGGAGACGTTGAGGAAAACAACAACAACAACAAAACCTTTACCTTGTGAACAAATGAGGTGTTGAAAGAGTGATTTCGCTTCCCTTGGGTTACCCCAGAGGCCGGCAACCTCACAGTCTGTACGGGGAAGCTCATTCGGCAACGAAAATGCCACGTGAGAATTTTCACATTCAAAAAAATAAAATACACACGTGTATGTGGAGAAGCCTCCATCCCACAGTGTTTTCTAACTTGAGGCAAAGTTTACATAGAGCAAAATGCATACATCTAAGGTGTACGGTTCACCGGGTCCGGGTGAACTCACACGCCCGAGACCCGCAACCCTTGACAGAGGAGGGAGAGCACCCGGTCACGCAAGTCTGGAACTCCGTGTGAACGGAGCCGCACAGCCTGCTGCCTTTGGGTTCCGCTTCTTCCACTCCGCGCCCCGTTGCTCAGACTGGCCGTTGCAAACGTCACCGAGCTCCGCCGCTCCCTACGAACACGCCGGGTTACCCGTCCTCCCGCTCTCCCGTTCCCGGCCACCGCGAACAGTCACCCGAGCCGTCGCCTGCACGCGCCGCGTGGACCTTCGCCGTCACTCCGTGGGATACAGCCCCCAAGGCTGGAAATGCACCCACACACGGGACACGTTTATACACACAGGACATGTTTACACGCAGGGCCACACGTGTCAGGTGGCTGTGCTGCCTCGGTCTCCCGCCGCCCTGGACGACAGTCCCCGCAGCCTCTGGCCCTCACGTCGGCGGCGCTGCCCTTGTGATTCCGGCGGCCCCGTGTGGCGCGGCGTCCGGCGCCGGCGTGCATTCCCCGGCGACTGGCACTTCCTGCTCCACTTCACAGGCACGGCGACCCACTTCGCTTCACGACTCAAGCGTGACTTTCTCGCAGAGTGCTGGGCGTACACGCACGTCACGCGTGTTCCTCCGGAGTTACCGCCTTCGCTCGCAGGTAGGGAGACGCGACTGGGACGCCCAGCAGACCTGTGACGCTCCCGCCCCTCTTCCTCGCATCCGCTGTCCGGGACGCGGCCCCGTTCTCTACGCAGAGAACCTTCCTGACCATCACAATTTGCTGTGTTTCCCGGAATCCGAACTGCTCCAACACCCAGCGCTTTCTGTGCGCCGACGAGCCGCTCGCAGGGAGTGTTCGCTGGAGCACCGAGGATTCTGGATCAGGGACGCTGAACCGGGAAGAGTAACGCAGACGTTCCAAAATCCAGAACAAGTCTGAAATCTGAAACACTTCTGGTCCCCAGCCTTTGGGCTAAGGGAGCCCGACCTGTGGCGACCGCTTCCTGGACCGCCGTGCGGCTGTGCTCGTGACGCCCGCGGCCGACGCCAGGGCCAGTGCCCGCCTTGCGCACCTGGCACCCGCCTCCCCGTGCCTGCCTTGCCGGTGGAGTCACTGCAACCCTGAGGTGACCTCCGCAGACAGCGTGAAGGACAGAAACCCGCCGGCTCCTCGGCACACTGCAGACGGCAGCCGTGCCGGCGGGTAACTGGGCAGGCAGAGAACCCTGCTGCCGGGACCACTCTCATCCTCACGGGCCGCACTTTCCTGGGTCCTCCCGCCCCGCTGCCGCCACCGCACAGCCCCGCCTGGCTCAGCAGCGAGTGACCCAGTGGCGCCAGGGCCTTGAGGCAGCGGCCGAGGCCGGGGAAGACGATGAGGGGCTGGTGGGGCAGCGGGCAGACCCAGCAGGGGCCGCCCCCGCCCAGGCGGGCGCTCCCTGAGGCCTGACGCAGGGCGCCGTGGCGGCCAAGCAGGACGGGGCCTGACCCCGAGCCCCAGCGGCCAGATGTCCCCGCGCGCTGCTCCACCCGGGTCCTCCTCGCTGCCAAGCGCCTTCCAGTGACGGAAGGGGCCGTCGAGTCGCTGCGAACGGAGCAGGCCCCTCCAGTGACGGTTTCCGCGTGCTCCCAGAGCACCTCGCGCTGCTCACACGCCTCCCCTTTCTACCCCAAAGCCTCCTGGAAAGAACTGAGTGGCTGGCAGTTTTCTGCAACGCGTCTTTCTTTTACTCATTCTCCATGCGTCTTCATTAAGATACACGCCTGACAACAGGAAGCACTGCAGTAATGACCAAAAGCACACTGGGGGCCGGGCGCGGTGGCTCACGCCTGTGATCCTAGCACTCTGGGAGGCCGAGGCGGGAGGATTGCTCGAGGTCAGGAGTTCCAGACCAGCCTAAGCAAGAGCGAGACCCCGTCTCTACTAAACATAGAAAGAAATTAATTGGCCAACTAATATATATATATAGAAAAAAAAAATTAGCCAGGCATGGTGGCGCATGCCTGTAGTCCCAGCTCCTTGGGAGGCTGAGGCAGGAGGATCGCTAGAGCCCAGGAGTGTGAGGTTGCTGTGAGCTAGGCTGATGCCACGGCACTCACTCTAGCCTGGACAACAAAGTGAGACTCTGTCTCAAAAAAAAAAAAAGCAGCACACTGGAAAATCACAGTAAAGGGGATGGATACTGTTTGTGACATTCTAAAGACGTTTAAGAAAGAGCAGACCCGCTATCTAGCAGAGACACCGCTTTTCTCCCAAGTCCCACGCGATGCAGGTCGGTCTTCACGCTGGGACGCGGAGCCGTTCCAGAATCGCATGCTGGCTCCTCCTGTTTTAAAGTTCCATTACCAAAAGCCACCTTCATTGAAAAATTGAAAAACTGTATTCTTGAAAGTCTCCGCTGAATAATAACGTCCCCAAAATATCAACTGAGTTTCTCACTTTCATTTAGTTGCCTGTGCTAACAGGGATCATTTTTAGCAGCACTGCTTCTTTTAGCCGCTGCTGCGATCTGAGCTCTGTCTGCTACACTTGATTAACCGGCACCCTCTTCCCCAGGTTTTCAGGACTGTACATCGTGTTACACTTAAGAACTCTGAAATTTATTTTTCTTTGATTTGTTATCATCTTGCTACATTGTATTAAATTTGATCTGTTCTCCAGAAAGAGAGGGAAACAAAAGTAGCACAATCTGGAAAACATAAAGCTGATGAAATATCTCTGAAGTAGCAAAAACAGGAAATGAACACATTTTTCCACTGTGGCTGATTAGCGATAAGGTACTTAGATTCGGGGGCCTCCCACAGTGGAGGGGATCGAGATAAAGAGAAAATAAAGAAAAGGATGCAGTGGCCTCAGGAACGTCACTTATGTACAAAGGTAGCTGCTTCACTCCGCACTGCCACGTGCTAGGCACAGGGCCCGCCGGGAGAGAGATGAAAATCAAAAGGTTCGCGGAAGTAAAGCCGTGCTCCCTTCATCGGGACCCGGTGGTCAGGGCCCAGGAGGCAGGCAGCGCGCTGCTCCCCAGCCAGGCAGGCACCTGGGCGGGTGCGTGTCAGGAGACGAGGCCCGGGAGGCAGGAGAGGCCACACGGGGAGAGTCAGGCCTCTCTCGCAGGTCCCTGTTAACCCAGGCGCTCTGCCTGCGCACGTCCGGGTTTGAAACACGACAGCTTCAAGCGCGTGATCTTGAGCACGGGCGTGTCATCCCACCAAGCCCCCGTCCTCACTGAACAAACAGACAGTGGTCCCTGCCGCGGGGACGGGCCAGGGGCACAGCAGGCGCCCTGCGGCCTCAGCTGTCCTCACCGGTCCACACTGAGGAGCTCGGGGGGAGCTGCGGTAGACCGGCCCCTGCCTGGGCACCAGCCGGGGAGGAGCAGGCCAGGGACGGAAGGGACTGAGAGACTGCAGGCAGGACAGAGCCCGGGGCCAGACCCCTGGGGACTCCCGGGGCCTGCTGAGCCGAGCGTGATTAATCACAGATGCCGCAGACTCAGGGGCTGGTGACGGGACACCCCAGGCACAGCGACCCGCCGATTACCGGGCGGTTGGCAAGGCTGGGCCGGACTCGCAGACCCGCGTGTCCACAGAGCAGCTCAAACTTCTGAACAAACTTGAACGTAGGCTTGAAAGCCCACGAAACGCACGACAAACGCAGAAACCTCGGGAGTGTACAATAATGAGCATTTTTTAAGTAGACTAAAACTCTATCAATTTTAATTATAAACCAATGATATTTATATTTAATCGCAAATATGGCAAGTATCGACAGACATAACCCATGCAAACATGCATTCTTTTGAATCTGTAATTCTAAGAGCTTTTACAAAGGGATCCTGAGACCATAAGGTCTTAGAGCTGCGGGTAACTAAACGTCATTAAGTTTAACGAAGCTGAACCTCCTTCCCTGTCTCACAAAAAGATAACTTAAAATAAATTATAATTACTCAAAATCCAAAGAACAAAGTTACAGAACTTCTTTAAGAGTATTAATATTAATAAAACTAATTTCCGTCTGGGCGCTGTGGCTCACGCCTGTCATCCTAGCACTCTGGGAGGCCGAGGCAGGAGGATTGCTTGAGCTATGGAGTTCAAGACCAGCCAGAGCAAGAGTGAGACCCATCTCTACTTATAATAGAAAGAAATTAGCTGGACAATTAAAAATGTGAAAAAATTAGCCGGGCGTGGTGGCGCATGCCTGTAGTCCCAGCTCCTCGGGAGGCTGAGGCAGGAGGATCGCTTGAGCCCAGGAGTGTGAGGTTCTGTGAGCTAGGCTGACGCCACGGCACTCACTCTAGCCTGGGCAACAGAGCGAGACTCTGTCTCAAAAAAAAAAAAAAAAAAAAAAAGGAAAAAGAAAAACTTCCACCTCGATTTCTACATGACAATAACTGTTTCCCAAAATTCCGGTAAACATAAACACAAGTGAGTGGATTTGGGAAACACGGGGAGCTCTCACGTCGGCACCCCAGTCCTCGGCTACATTCCCAAGCAACACAAGGACAGGAAGCCACACGTGGCACCCGCTGGGGAGGCATGTGGGTCCCCTGCACTGTCACCTCCACTCCCATACCCGACAATTTCACTCAACAGCAGGGAAGAAAGCTGCGTCCGCTCTTTGCCACGGCCGCCTGGCTTCCCTCCCCGCGCTCTCCAGTCTGACCCGCTGGTCGGGAGCGCCCGCTCCGGGTTTGAGCCCCTGCCTACCTCAGGAATGCCGCCTCTCTGTGACTCGGTTGTCCCTCTGTGAGACAGGGTCAGAGCCTCCTCACGGGACCACTGTTACCGTGAAGCCGGTGTGGCCGGCCCCTCCCGGGGTCGCGAGGAGGACTGTGCGGGCCAGCGTCTGGGACGAGCTGCCCGGCTGGCGCAGGCTTGGGGGCGACCCCGCTGCTGCTCCCCGAGCCTGAGCTCGCCCGCACGGAGAAACGCAGACGTCTGACCCCTTGGTGAGCCACGCCGCGACACTCCAGGACTCCCGAAGCAGCAGGGAATCGCCAAAATGGACGCGCAGTAGAGAGAGATGGGGAGGACTTCACAGCGATAAAACCACACCCCCGGGCGACTGCGACACTCAGGAGAGCAATAACCCAGCAAGAAGCCCAGCAGAGTGTTAAAGGGATTCACGAGAAACACAGCTAACAGAAACCAAGCTAACTTGCCTGACGATTTCTGCACAAAAGAGACTTACTCTCTAAGACTAACGAATGGAAAACGCCGTGCGACTGCGGCCCGGGCCCGGCGGCTATCCGGGGTCAGGAACCGGGCCGCACAGCAGGAGGCGAGAGGGGGCAAGTAAGGGAAGCAACGTCTGCACTGACAGCCGCCCCCATCGCTGCGTCACCGCCCGAGCTCCCCCTCCCGTCGGATCAGCAGCGCGAGATCCTCACAGGTGCACGGACCTACTGCAAACCACGCGTGCGAGGGATCCAGGCTGTGGCTCCTCGTGAGAATCTAACGCCTGAAGATCCGGGGCGGAGCTGCCAGCGCTGGGGAGCGGCTGCAAACACAGATCAGCAGAGAGGTCTGGCCGCGATAAATGGGATGCGCCTGATCGTCCCGACACCGCCCTCCCTCGCCCGGTCCCTGGAGAACTGTCTTCCAAGGCACCCGTCCCTGGTACCAAAAAGGGCAGGGGACGGCCACTGGAGGTCACTAGCAGTGCCTGCGCACTGCGTCACCTCGGGCCCCGTGGCGGTCTGAGAACGGACAACCACGGCCTCTCGTCTGCATCCCACGTGGGCTCTGCCCCAGATCAGGCGAGAACCGGCTAACACGGCTCTCCGGGCACCAACACACACAGACGGGGGGAGGACGGATCACAGCCACGTGTTTTAAGATTACAAACTTAACAAAATGAACGGGGAATCCTAGCAATTGTGCCTCGAGGAAAGAGCGCCATGGTAACCAGGAGCCCTACAGGAGACCAGGGCCGGCTCCCAGGCTGGATGTCGGGGACAGGGAGTGGGCGACACTCGTGGGGGGCACCGCCCCCCAGCCACGGAGAAGCAAGGAGAAGCACAGCTCCCAGGGCGGAGGAAGGCCCTGCCATCCAGCTGCCAGCCGCCCAGGGGCCGGGGAGGGCAGGACACGGCTCCGTGGAGAGGGCGGCGAGACGGGCTCCGCAGCCGCAGAGGGCACCGCGAGGCCGGACGGGGCGACGGCCCCCAGGGGCTGTCCCAAGGACGGGCGCGGCCCCCCACCCTCTCGCGCAGGGCCGCTGGGGAACGCACGGCTCCCGGTGTGACCCAGGCCAGACACGGCGGCCGCTGCGACGCTCTCGGCACGGACGTCTCTCTAAAGAAAGGAGGCTGTCCTGAAGGGCCTGCGGGGCGCAAAGCACCGCGGCCCAGACACAGGGAACAGGGAGGGCGCAGGGCAGACTCCTGACCTCAGCCGGCCTCGTGCCGGAAGAGGAGCCCCCACCCCGTCCACGGGGACGGGAGGACAAAGGGCCGGAGGTGCAGTCGCCTCGGGGCCACGGCACACGGCCCCACTACGAGGACCTCCACGCTCCTCCCCCATCCGCCGCACCCCGCACGGGTGCTTGCCCCCAGACTCGCCCCACTGCGGCCCCGTCCCGGCCTCCTCCCGGCCGCCCCTCCCGTCCCAGCCTGAGCGGCCACCCACTCGCCGCAGAGCCACGCTACCCCGTGGACACGTCACTCTCGCCGTTAAATTAAATAAAAATGAAACTTCAGCCCCTCCACGGCGCGGGCCGCACCCCAAGGGCGGCAGGAGCCCCTAGGACAGGCTGCTCCAGAACCCAGGGCCTGTTTGGGGGCGAGGTGGCAACGAGGGTGTGATGGTCTTCCTTTTCTTCCCCTTAACAAACATCGCTATTTGAGATTTTTACAGCCAAAACATTCCCATGCACTGAGGGTAGAGTTCAGAAAACACCCAGTACTGGCTGGCGCTGAAGGAAGATCTGGAAGCATGTAACAAAACATCGGGGGACCCCCGCCCCAGGGCATCTCCTCCCAGTGCCCGTGGACAGCCTCCCGAGACCCCGGAGCCTCACCTTTGCCGTGCTTCCCTAAAGGCCTCTTGGGCAGTGACTCCTCCGTGGAATGTGCCGATGTGTGCAGAGCGCTCTCCAGGCTGTTGCCCACGCCGCCGACGGGGGCCTCGGGCCGTGGGGAGACCTGGGGGGACACAAGCGTGACCGCCTTAGTCTCTTCCGCTGAGTTAACATGCAATGATTTTTCTTATTTAAAAGTCACATTTACCTTGGTTCCAAGATTTTTTCTTTTTTTTTTTTTTTTTCTTTGAGACAGAGTCTCACTCCGTTGCTGGGCTAGAGTGAGTGCCGTGGCGTCAGCCTAGCTCACAGCAACCTCAATCTCCTGGGCTCAAGCGATCCTCCTGCCTCAGCCTCCTGAGTAGCTGGGACTACAGGCATGCGCCACCATGCCCGGCTAATTTTTTCTATATATATTAGTTGACCAATTAATTTCTTTGTATTTTTAGTAGAGGCGGGGTCTCGCTCTTGCTCAGTCTGGTTTCAAACTCCTGAGCTCAAGCAGTCCTGCCGCCTTGGCCTCCCAGAGTGCTGGGATTACACGTTTGAGCCACCGCGCCCGGCCAGTTTCTAAGATTTTGTATAAAACGTGTGTCACTAGAATAAGCGCCTCCTAAGAAAGACAAAAATGCCACCTACCTACCTACTGCTCCACTGACACTTAGAAACAGCACGCAGCTGGCTCAGCGTCACGCTCACGTCCCGGCGCTCCACCGGACCAGACAGAAACGGGCTGAGCCAGGCCGTCCTGGATCACGTGCCTTCATGTGAGGCAAAACTTTATTTCTGCACGTCTTCGAAGCGAACAGTTCCCTATAAAACTAATTACACGGCCGGACTTTGTGCTGCCCTGCTATACGTCTTAAACAAATAATAAAGCGCCCTAAAGACGACAGTAAAGAGCAGAATACCAATGGATCTATTTGGGGCACAGCCTGAAAAAGCAGATTCTAAAATTATCACTCCATGTCCAGGAATCCACCACCATGCCGAGCACTCACACGTGGGGGGGAGCGCTCGCTGTGGAGCCTTCGCGAGAGTGAAAGCCTGAGAGCAGCTTCGGTGCGGGGCGCCAGGGACCCCAGGGCACCGCACGGGCCGTCTGCCGGGACCGCGAGTCTCCGCAGAGCCCAGGGCAGGAGCCCGCCGCCCTGAGAGCCCTCGACGCCCAGTGAGGACGGAAGGCGCGTCGTGACGGGGTTGGGGTCGCCCCCCCCCCCCGCAGGTCCAGAGTGCGCGAGCCGGAGGCGCCGGGCCTGGCACGCTCCGGGCCGCGGCCCCCGCGAGGGGAGACTGTCTTGGGTGGGCGGGGGAGGCTGGCTGCGGGAACTTCCACTTTTTTCTCGGATCAGCATTTGAAAACTTCACGACCAAAACGTATCACTTGCAGGAGTCAGAAGGGTAGAAACTGCCCATGCTTTAACTTCTACACAGTCTCGATTTAATACATTGAGACATTTCAAACGACAAGGCCTTTAGGTTTACCGAAGAGGCCTGGGTCTCCAGAGGCCGAGAAACACGGCGTCGCGCACGCCGCCAGGAAAGACGCTCGGGAAGACGCAGCCTCCGCCTCGAGACACGTGCTGACCTCTCCGGCCTGTGCCCATCGTCTCACTCGCTGCCCGGACGGCAGGTGGCAGCTGGCCGAGTGTCCCGCGAGGCCACCCCCACGCACAGACGCCACAGCGCGCGGGGGAAGGGCCGGCCCAGCGAGGCAGGGCGTGGGGGCGGGGGGACGGAGGACAGGGTGGAGACCAGCGCCTCGTCCCCGTCATCGGACGGACGGTGAGCCGCAGGAGGCCGCCGAGCCCGGCAAGCTCGCCCAGCGCACGGGCGGGGGCTAGCGGATCTCAAGACTCCTCACGTGATGCCCTCCAAGAAAAGCAGCACAGGGCTAGTTAATTTGGAGGTTTATGTGACTCTAGAAAATAAATCCTCGCCACCCTGGCACTCCTCCAGAAAGTCAGTTCTTCGGATTACGTGACCAGAACGTTATCAAGAAAAGTTAAATTCTTGAAGTTTGCATTTGTAATTTAACTAAACTGGGCAGTTTCCCTCAGATTTAGCAAAGTTTCTTTTATCACCCGGTGGTTAAAAGTATCCCAGAAACGAACTTCCTTCCCGTCCAGCAAGATAACAGAACCAACGCAAGACAGAAATTTTACACAGGGGGGAGACGCTTAGTCCCAAACAGTAAATGTCGCTTTGGGAAACGGCTCAGGAGGCTAACACTGCAGCTACTAACACGTAACAAACGTGACCACGGCAGACACCGCCCCATCTCGCCTGGCGCCTGGACCTCCTCCACGCCGTCCCGGCCACTTTGACATCCTCGGTCCTGGTCCTGGGGAGACGGGGGGCTGCCCCGACGGCCTGCCGCAGAGGTTCCAACTCCGGTGGCCGGTGGCAAACCCACCCGCCCGCCCCGGACGGAAACGTGCGTGGTCAGTGATTTCTGGCACCTACGCCACCTGCCCACCCCCAGTCACACCGGACGGCCACAGGGGAAGCCAGCCCCCCACCTGGGGAGGAAGGGAGAACGCAGCTCGCGAGGGGGGGAGAGACATGCTGACGCGGAGCTGCAGCCCGACCGCGCCGGACTCCCGGGCCGAGGGGACAGAGACGGTGGCCCCCGCACACCCGATTACATTAAGTCAGGATTTCTGGAAGCGGGGCCTTTGGGTTTGTTTTTAGTGCATGAAGCCCTCTGGAGACTCTAATTTGCAGCCGGGCCGAGCAGCAGCAACGCCCCACTGGCGACCCCGTCCCCCACGTGGTTCCGGCCAGGACCGGGGAACGGGGACCGGGGCGCAGCAGCGGAGACACACGGGAGAGGACGGACACGTGTGGCCCCAGCAAAACACACGTGCTGCGTGCGACACAGACACACACGGAGGAAATGCTCTCAAAGTACGGCCGCTGGAAAAGCGATGCTTGTTTTCCTCGGCACTTTTCTCCCCAAGGCGTTTCTTCTTGGGTTTCCAGACGTTCGTTTTTCCCAGCCGGGCCTGTGTCTCCACTCCGCTCCTCTGTTTACACTGAACGCTGTCTTCACCCGCGTTTCCCAGAAACGCTGTTTTCGGGGTTATTTTTGGTGGAGTGAGCCTGCTCCACGTGACTGCCCGGCTCGACTCAGGCGCGCTGTGACTCAGGCTCACCCGCGGGGCGTCGCCCAGCTGCCGGAGCACGGGAACAGAGGCCCGGCCGGCTCCCCACGCCGCCGCCGCCGGGAAGGCGGCAGGAAGACGCCCCCAGACAGGCCCGTCGACCCAGGCAGGTCGTTCCCGTTAGCTCGACATCCTGAACAAAGCACCCTGAGCCCCATTTCCAGATGAGGGCTCCCGCTCGCCGCGCCCCTCCTCGACAGGCCAGCCCCCAGTCCGACCGCCCCTCGCTCTCGTGCTCAAGGCCCCCGGGCCTTTGCACTGGCTGTTCCCTCCGCCTGCGACACCCCCCACCCCGCCCTCCCGTCCGGCTCAAGTGTCACCTTCGAGGAGACTTCTCGGCGCTCAGCGGGGCAGGGATTGGCACTGGTCTGTTCTGTCCACGCTGGCACCAGGCAGGCGCTTAGCGAGTGTCTGTGAAATCTGCATCGCCAGGTTGTGACACAACTCAGAACTAAACAAACAAGCACCCCCACTTCAAAGGAGAAGTTCCTGCAATTTAAATTATGTGAGCAGCCTGGTCTCAGGAAGGGCGCACAGCGCGCAAGCAAGACAACAGCAAACAGCACAAGGCGAGCACAGCGAGACGCCCAGAGGGCAGGGAGCCCCGCGGGGCCGAGGCCGATGACGATGGCGGGAAGGGCCAGAGTTGCTGCGGAAGCTGCAACCCAGGATGAAATGTGACCCCGAAGCGGTCCCGGGCCACACACCTCTCTGTCACTCAGCCAGGACAGCCGATTCAGGGTCGACAGCTGCCGCACACCCAAAGGGACACTAATAAAGTCCAGGTACCTGGGCTCAAGTAGCTCACACCTGGCTTAGACAGTTAACCTTCCGACTGCCGCCCCTGTTTAGAGACTGGGCCACTGCTCCCAAACTTTAATGTGCAAAATGCCTCCAGATCTTGTTGACATGCAGGTTCTGAGCCAGAAGGTCTGGGGTGGGCCTGAGACTGCGCTGCGTTCCCACCCGGCCCCAAGTTGATGCCGGGGCCGCAAGAGCATCCCGGGACAAAGCAGCTCGCCGCGATCCACACAGCCTCCTCGCACGGGGCGGGAAAGGGAATCCCGGCCCTGACGTCAGATGACAGAGAGGGTCTCTTCCAAGGGAAAGGGCTGCGACCACAAGCCTGACACCCCAGTGTGGGGCTGCTGGGCTCACACCTCCTGCCACCCCCCCCATGGATAGCAACACTTTTTTTTTTTTTTTAAAGGTTTTCCTTAGTTCATGACATCTGATAAAAACAACATCACACAATGCTTCTTTAAAGCTCCGTGTTTAAAACTCACTTCAACGTTCATGGACCAGACCACAATTTTCACACGAGATTTAATTTTTAACCCTTTGCACTCGGATGTGGAGTATGCATAGTGTCGAGTGGATAATGAGAAAAGGCAAGCGAGTGCTACGGGCTAGGAACCTATTTCACTAAGGATCACCCAAAGTCATCGCGACAGGACACGCTGACACACAGTCAGGCTGACGCAGAGACCCCCGGAACACCGCCGCGGCAGAGAAGCTGCCTGGAGGCCGCCTGGGTCCCCAGACGTCACGCCCCAGGCCCTGACGGGCATCTGAAAACCGCTCCCGAACGGCAAAGCGCTTCCAGAGCACGGTCGCACTTTCCCTGCGCCAGGGACCCTGCCGGCCGTGGGAGGTCACCCCTGGGCCCTTCCCGGAAATGCGTCCCCAATGCCTGAACACGCGGGACTGCACGCGAAGCCAGGTCACGGTATTAACGGGCACACGAGCTCCTCAGACACACGCAGCGAGCGGGTCCGAGGCAGCTTCAGCGCAGTGACGGGCACACAGGGGCGCGGCCACAGGTGACAGCCGAGCCGCAGGTGTGTCCCTCAGTGCTCCGCGGGTCTCCAGGTAGAGGCTGGAGGACCAGAGCCGTGAGGGGTTCCCACCTCCCAGGGCTACGACCCCTGCCTGGGGACAGTCACATCTGCCCGAGCCCAAGGGCTGGGGCAGGGCTGCCCGGCGACCACCCGCCACTGCCCTCCTCGCCTGGTTTCCTCTCCCCAGACGCCAGGCCTGAACGGCATGGACTCGCGCGCCGCCGCGTAAAAACAGGCCCGATGAGAAAGTCCTCCGGCCGCTCTGCAGCCGGGTGCTTTTCGTGGAAATCTGCTCTAGGTGCTGACGGACACGGCCTCGGCCCACACCCTTCCCCGACTCCGACTCTCCCGGGTTCTTATCCCAACTCTACTTACAGAGTCTCGCTTTCCATTACTCCCTCACCCAGGGGGGCCCTCAACTGGGAGCAATTCTGCCCCCCAGGGGCCATGCGCCACGTCTGAAGACAGTCCTAACCGTGTGGGCTCTCGGGGCACCAGTGGGTGGGACGCCGTTCAACACCCCACAGTGCGCAGGGCACCCCCCATCCCCCATCCGATTCACTTCCCTGGGATAAGCCTGACGTTTAAGACAAAAGCAACCACTTCTGTTTTCTTGAGACAGTCTCACTCTGTTGCCCGGGCTAGAGTGCCATGGCATCAGCCTCGCTCACGGCAACCTCCAACTCCTAGCCTCAAGCAATCCTCCTGCCTCAGCCTCCCGAGTAGCTGGGACTACAGGCATGCGCCACCATGCCCGGCTAATTTGTTCTATACGTATGTGTATATATATGTATGTGTGTGTGTGTATATATACATATTTTTTTTTTGTTGGCCAATTAATTTCTTTCTATTGTTAGTAGAGACAGGGTCTCGCTCTTGCTGAGACTGGTCTCAAACTCCTGACCTTGAGCGATCCTCCTGCCTCGGCCTCCCAGAGTGCTAGGATGACAGGCTTGGACCACTGCACCCAACCCAACCTCTTCTTTTCTCACTACAAACCTGGGGACCCAGCCCAAATCCAAGACCCTGTTACACGAAGCCTCTCCTGGCCCTGTTCTCCTGCCCGGCTCAACTCCCCACGAGCGAGCGGATCCACCTGCGGCCGCACGCAGCCCGCTCACACCCCCACAGGTTCTTTAGGACAGGCCCGACAGGCAACCCTCCCAGCCCGCCCCGACACTGCCCGGGAGGGGCAGGCATGCACCGTGCCCGCAAGTGCGTAACAGCCTTGTGGCGAGACGAGGTTTAAGACAAAGCTAACTGAGCACCTAGAACAATGAGTGGTAAAAAAATTTAAATATTAAAAATAATTAATAAAAATATTAAAAAAAAAAGACAAAGTTGGCAACTCGGCAGTTGCCACCTCGAGACACCGGCGCTTCCGTGGCCAAGCAGCACGGTAACTCAACCATCTGTCGGAGAGATGGCCGGGACAGACGCGGCCACGGGCACGCCAGCGGTCCCGGGTCGCCTACCAAGACAGAGCAGCGGCCTCCCTCCACACGGAGGCAGGCGCTCCCACACGCAGTCTGCACACCACACCACGGGAGAGACTGGGAACCACAAGGCGCCGCCAATTCGGGCCGGTGGGACGGACGGCCCGTCACCAGGAGCTGTGGACACCGAGCGGGCGAGGAGGCCGGGCACGACGTGGGCAGAGCAAGACTCAGTAAGCTTGAAAGGCCAGGTGCGAATCGAATGCCGAAGACGCAAAGCCACGCCATGGGAGGCCACGGAGACCCGAGAAGGGAAAGACCCTCGCAGCACGGCCGCACTGTGCACTGCGCCACACGCACCCGGTACGCCAGTGTCGTGCTAATCGGCATGATCCTTGCAGTCGTCCTTATTAACACGCGTGAGGATCAGATTATCTCCGAGCTACACGTGAGAAAAGCTGACTGTCGGCTCCCAAACGCACTCCCTCACGCCCCTGAGCCCGCAGAGCAGGGAAAGCACGGTGGCGAGGTCCTCCTGTGACTGCTGGGGACCGGACCAAGGAGGCGAGCGGCACAGCGGTCAGACACGCGACAGAGGCCCCGGCACCGGGTCAGGCAGCAAGGCGGCCCTCACTGGCCAGGAGACCCTCCCACCAGGCTGTCCCCTCCTCTGTGAGTGGGGACAACAGGACCTGCCTCGCTGGCCAGGAGACCCTCCCACCAGGCTGCCCCTCCTCTGTGAGTGGGGAAACGGGACCCGCCTCGATGGCCAGAAGACCCTCCCACCAGACTGTCCCCTCCTCTGTGAGTGGGGACACGGGACCCGTCTCGATGACCAGGAGACCCTTCCACCAGGCTGTCCCCTCCTCTGTGAGTGGGGACAACGGGACCCGCCTCGCTGGCCAGGAGACCCTCCCACCAGGCTGTCCCCTCCTCTGTGAGTGGGGACAACGGGACCCGCCTCGCTGGCCAGGAGACCCTCCCACCAGGCTGTCCCCTCCTCTGTGAGTAGGGACACGGGATCCGCCTCGCTGGCCAGGAGACCCTCCCACCAGACTGTCCCCTCCTCTGTGAGTGGGGACAACGGGATCCACCTCGCTGGCCAGGAGACCCTCCCACCAGGCTGTCCCTCCTCTGTGAGTGGGGACCACGGGACCTGCCTCACTGGCCAGGAGACCTTCCACCAGGCTGTCCCCTCCTCTGTGAGTGGGGACATGGGATCCGCCTCGCTGGCCAGGAGACTCTCCCACCAGGCTGTCCCTCCTCTGTGAGTGGGGACACGGGACCCGCCTCGCTGGCCAGGAGACCCTCCCACCAGGCTGCCCCTCCTCTGTGAGTGGGGACAACGGGACCCGCCTTGCTGGCCAGGAGACCCTCCCACCAGGCTGCCCCTCCTCTGTGAGTGGGGACAACGGGACCCACCTCGCTGGCCAGGAGACCCTCCCACCAGGCTGCCCCTCCTCTGTGAGTGGGGACATGGGATCGGCCTCGCTGGCCAGGAGACCCTTCCACCAGGCTGCCCCTCCTCTGTGAGTGGGGACACGGGATCCGCCTCGCTGGCCAGGAGACCCTTCCACCAGGCTGTCCCCTCCTCTGTGAGTGGGGACATGGGATCCGCCTCGCTGGCCAGGAGACCCTCCCACCAGGCTGTCCCTCCTCTGTGAGTGGGGACCACGGGACCTGCCTCGCTGGCCAGGAGACCCTTTCACCAGGCTGTCCCCTCCTCTGTGAGTGGGGACATGGGATCCGCCTCGCTGGCCAGGAGACCCTCCCACCAGGCTGTCCCTCCTCTGTGAGTGGGGACCACAGGACCCGACTCTCGTGGCTCTGTGGGCAGAGAGCAGGACGCGCTGGCAGTGCACGGCCCGAGGCTCCGATCATCCCCGTGGGGCGCAGCTTCGCCGGGAGGGCAGCCACATCGGCGAAGTGCGTGCCGGAGGGGAGCGCCGGGAGGACGCACAGCTGCGGGCCGCCCCGCCCAGAGCGTGCCCAGCACAAGGAGGTGCACACCAGCCAGGTGAGCGCCACACGCTGCCACACGCTTCTGTGTTCCCTGCACACAGGGATGGCACCGGGGGGGCCACCTTCTCCTCCAAACAGAGACTCCACTTAACAGTGGACTCCCTCCTAGCCCTCGGGGAGGCCGAGGCGTGAGGATCGCTTGAGCTCAAAAGTTCGAGACCAGCCTGAGCAAGAGCAAGACTCCATCTCTACTAAAAATATAAAGAAATTAGCCAAACAACTAAAAATAGAAAAAATGAGCCGGGCATGGTGGCGCATGCCTGTAGTCCCAGCTACTCGGGAGGCTGTTGCAGGAGGATCGCTGGAGCCCAGGAATTGGAGGTTGCTGTGAGCTAGGCTGACACCACGGCACTCTAGCTCAGGCAACAGAGTGAGACTCTGTCTCAAAGAAAAAAAGTGGACTCCCCCACAGAAAAATGGACACTGGAGACCCCAAAAGGTGGGGCGGGGCTGAAGGATGACAACTTACCTACGGGGGACAATATCCATCACTCGGGTGGTGGGTGTACCAAAAGCCTTCACCAGTGCACAATACAACCAGGTAACAAAATTTTAAAAAATGGACTCTGCCATGACAGGTGATCACCTATTCTAACACCAATGCGTGACAGCTTGAAAAATTACCAAATTATTTGAACTACGGTTAAACAAAATGCTCCTAAGAGTTGATGCTAGCAAGTGCAAACTGGTGCGACCCTCTGCACAGCAATTAGACAGGCCATAATAAACTTTTATTACATCTGTACCTTCGACCCACAGTCGTGCGTGGAGGAATCTACCCTAACGAAATTATCAGCAATGCAGTCAGAGGTGTGCATGCAAGGAGATTCATCTCAGCTTTGAAAGAGCTGAGACAAATACAAACAACAGCCAGCAACAGATTAATATCTAAACATATCAACAAATCTCTATCCATATGATCAAATATTATGTAGTCTTTAGAAAAATAACTTCAGGAAACAAAAGGCAGGAGGGACGCGCACAGGTGAGGGGAAACAGGCGGAGTGGGTGTCGGTTGCGTGCACACACAAAACGAGCACTGAAAAAAAGACAAAAGAGAACGCACCAAAATGTTACTATTTATCTCTGGGTGGCTTTTATTTCTTATTTTTCTGTGAGGCACAGTAACCACTTTTAGAATTAGAAAAGCATTATAGATATTAAGCCTAGGCTGGGCACAGTGGCTCACACCTGTCATCCTAGCACTCTGGGAGGCTGAGGCGGGCGGATTGCTCAAGGTCAGGTTTTCAAAACCAGCCTGAGAAAGAGCGAGACCCCGTCTCTACTATAAATAAAAAGAAATTAATTGGCCAACTAATATATATAAGAAAAATTAGCCGGGCATGGTGGCGCATGCCTGTAGTCCCAGCTACTCGGGAGGCTGAGGCCGGAGGATTGCTTGAGCCCAGGAGATTGAGGTTGCTGTGAGCAAGGCTGACGCCACGGCACTCACTCTAGCCTGGGAAACAGAGTGAGACTCTGTCTCAAAAAAAAAAAAAAAAAAAAGATATTAAGCCTAAATATAACGCCTTCCTACAAGACACGAGTGATACAGAAAAGTACGACACAAGCTCCTGAACCCGCAACCTTCCTTCCTTCCACGAGTATCCCACACCCAGCTGCGCGGCCGGCACCCCGTGGGGCTGTGTGTGGTGCGTGAGCCCGTTCTCAGGAAGGGCGCACAGCGCACAAGCAAGACAACCGCAAACAGAGAGAGCAGGAGGCGAGCACGGAGAGACACCCAGAGGGCAGGGAGCCCCGCGGAGCCGCGGCCGATGGGGAAGGGCCAGCGGTGCAGGGAACAGAGTGTGTGGAGCTCCAAGGCTGCAGGAGCGAGCGGAGAGGAGCGGAGGGCCAGGCAGGGGCCAGGTACCCCCGGCGCAAACACGAAGTCCCAAGCGCCGACCACAATACCAAGTCCAGAGTCAACGACATGTTTATTTCCAACTTGTTTCCCAAGGAGCCCACCTCTGTAGAGGAAGGGATAACATCCGTGAAGCACTTTTAAGTCAATGCAAAAAAACACAAAACATAAAAAGGAAAAGTGATTTGTAAGCATTTTACTAAAATAGTCATTACACATCCCTAAAAGCCAGAACAAGAAAATAGATAGTTTAATAAGTGAAAGCTATTTGCTGACTTAGGCCAAGTAAAAGCCAATGCTGACCAGAAAAACCATATTCCACATAAAACTGTTCTTTTTAATATTTCTTACCCTAGAGCTCTACTCTTTAAAAAAAAAAAGACAAATCACTTCTCAAAATCTCAGTAAAAAGCACCCAGCACTTAGCCAGATGAGCTCCCGTAGAGTGAGGACAAAGCAAACTTCTGGAAACAGCCTGAGAGCAGCACAGCAGCCCCCACTGGGCCCCCCAGCCCTGACCCCCACAGCCGAGGGGCTCTCAGACCGCGAGATGCCAGGACGCCCCGGCGCAGCCAACATAAGCGGCCCGCGGGGAGGGGCGCGTGCACAGCCAGCCCCCAGCGCTGCTCCGGAGACCGCGGTACAGAGGCATCCAGAGCCCTAAGGGGGGGGGGAGGCTGAAGACGTATTTCCTAGTCCTGGAAACCCACAAAACGGGGCTGAAACAGCATCTGAGAGTCGCCAACTCAAGAGAGGACGCCAAGCCTGTGGTCCCCACGTGCTAACAGCTCACGTCTCCCCCAGCCCCGCCCCGGGCTGCGACTCGCTGGCGTGGCCCTCGGGAGACGGCGCTGCTGACCGCCACCCCGACCGGGGTCCGACCTCGGCTGTTCACCTGCGACCGCTGCTCCCCGCTAAGAAGAAATCCCGCTTTACACACAAGGTGACGAGACGCCTGGGGCAGCCCAGGTGCTGGGAACGCTGGCAGGAAACCCGCAGGAGCGAGGAGCAGGACAGCGAGCGAGCGGCACCAGAGCCCCCGGGAGGGACGCTGCTGCCTTCCACCCCCCACCCCGCGGCGCGGCTGGAGAAGGGGCGCTGGCCCCCCAAACCTGTGCCCCCGTCTGCGCCGTGGGGACGGCCACGCCCTCACTTCCCCGGGGCCGCTACAAGGGCCAAAGCGGCCAGGCCTGGAGGGTGGCTCTGAGGACGGAGCCTGTCCCACGCCGAGGACAGACGCAGGCAAGGCCTGAGCAGCCGCGCCGCCACCCTCACTGAGGCTCGCTCCAGCGCGACCCGACAGAGGAGGTGAGGAGCGGCACATGGTGGGGGTGGGGCAGGAGCAGAGGCACCAGCAGCTGCCGAAGGGAGGCACAAGGAGCAGGGACAGCGACCCACCGGCCGCACAGAGGGAAGGGCCCGGGGGGAACAAACAACCCAACCAACCAACCGACCCACCAAACGCTGAAGACAATGCTGTCTGGAATGATGAAGCAACGCACTCGCCATGACAGTCACACCCTCGTCGAGAAAAACTGACATCGTGTGTCACCTGTAATATCAAAAACAGGCAGGTATTGACCCTGAGATTCGCACGAAAAAAAGAAAAAGAAAAAAAAAAAGGCAAGCAAGACGGCTCCAGGCCGGAGGCGGCTCACGCCTGTCATCCTAGCACTCTGGGAGGCCGAGGCGGGCGGATTGCTCCAGGTCAGAAGTTTGAAACCAGCCTGAGCAAGAGCGAGACCCCGTCTCTACTATAAATAGAAAGAAATTTATTGGCCAACTAATATATACAGAAAAAATTAGCCGGGCATGGTGGCGCATGCCTGTAGTCCCAGCTACTCAGGAGGCTGAGGCAGGAGGATCACTTTAGCCCAGGAGTTTGAGGTTGCTGTGAGCTAGGACGCCACGGCACTCACTCTAGCCTGGGCAACACAGCGAGACTCTGTTTCAAAAAAAAAAAAGAAAGACAGCTCCAGATGCAGAGACGGCGGCTCTTCCCCAGCGCTGCGGTCTCGGGTAGAGCCCGGGTGCAGGGACGTCGCATCCACAAGGGTGGCAGATAAAGCCCTCGCCGTGGGCCTCTCTCGCCTTCGGGACTTCTGACATCAGGCACGTTCTCCACACAAGACTGTCACAGTGAATGCGTGGGCCAGCAGCACGCGTAAATGCTGCAGTTTTCTGGAGAAACTGGCTAAGTGTCTAATCGCAGCGAGTGAACTAAGCTACGGTGACCACTTTGGTCCCCAGTACGATGTCCACCTGCCCACGGTGGGCCACTGGCAGCAGGCAGCACACTGCCCTTGGGAACTCCAGCCACGGTGAGTCCAGTCCGAGCACGTTCAGGCGTCCAGGGTGCAGAGAGCAGCACCCGAGGCCGCGGACCCAGCGGGAAACACCCGGCTGGCACCGATGCGCCCCGAGTCCAGAAAGCGCAGCCCACTGGCCCTCGGGCCGCGTTTCTGCATGAGCCACAAACTCCGCCCCGTGATCCGCAGGGCACGGCCGCTACGAACCAGGCAGGGCTGCTGCCGCGGCCAGGACCAGACCTCTCGTGGGTGGCCACGCAGGGAAGGGCCAGGCCAGAAAGGGCTGGATGGGCCTGACCACGGGACACGCTCGGGAAAGGGGATTCAGGATTCGCCTCCCACGTAGCTACCGCCGGACCCTCGCGGCACAGGTGCACCGCACCTGCCCAGACGGACTCCACGACAACAGCGGGAGGAATGCAGCCCGCGGGCAACCACGCACCTGCCTCTCCTTCCTGCTGTTCAGCACCTCCTCATGCCAGGAGACTGACGACGGGCCCCGAAGGCACCTTCCGACCTCAAGGCGGAGACTGTCCAGCTGCTTCCCGGACGGGGCCCCACCCTGCGCCCTCCCTGACGCAGCTCCTGCGGCACAAACCTCCCCCGCACGGCCGCCTCTGCCCCTCCCAGCACGCGGTTCGTGTTTGCCGCGACTCTTGGACTATGAACCGCAGGTGGTCCTGCCTCCCGTGCCGGCCGAGTAGGCAGCGCGATGCTCTTGCGGGTCACTAGGAACTCACTCCCCACCCAGCATCCAAACGCCAGGCTGCGCAGGTCCCCGGGCAGGCAGAACCCAGAGGGGTCTGGGAGGCAGGCGTGCGGCTGACCGGAGGGAGCCCACGCTGCTAGACCACCGTGGCTGGGAAGCCGGGTGGCGGGGGGAGCACCACATCCCGCAGATAAACTCTGCCCACACCTCTGCGAGCGCAGGCAGGCCCCAGGGCTCGCCGAGACACGGCCACGCAGAGATCCCAGCCCCGAGAGCGCGGGGAAGCCTGTCTGTGCGGGAGCCCGGCCAAACCCGCTGTCTGCGAAAACACGCAGGAGCGCCGACACTCTGAGGAGGACAGGACAAAGCCCGGAGTCTCCACGGCGCAGCCACGATCCCAGAAGCCACCCGGGATCGGCAGACGGGGAGGACGGACGCCGTCCACAGGCAGGGAGGCCACGGAGGGCTCGGCGGGAACGGCCGTCGTCGCGACGCACAAGGACGGAAGGAAAAGGCTTTCCAGAGACGAACGGCGTTTTTAAAGATGGAAATTCCAGCCCTGAAAAATGCCATTTCTAAACTAAAAAAAAAATCCAGTGGATGGGCCTGACCAGCAGCCTGGGGGTAACGGAGGGCTCGGTGATTTGATGGATCAATGGAGAGTGCGCAGTCAGGAGAGAGAGAGATCTGAAAGGAAAAAATGAACGAGGCTTCAAGGACCCGAGCGACGAGCACGGCTGGACGCCCCTGTCCCGAGTCCCAGAAGGAGAGACGCTGAGGAAGAGCCATGGAGAAATCACGGCAGAAAAACTCCCACGTTTGGTGGAAGGCATAAATTCACAGACCCAGCAAGTCCAGGAAACCAGATAGGACAAACCCAAGCTGACAGTCACAGTCGAGCTGCTCACATACAAAGACAGATGATCTTGGGACCAGCCGGAGGCAGGCACCACGCTGGACCCGGGACCGAGGCCGGCGGACGGCAGGGGCCGGAACATGGCGGCCCGACTTCTTCGAAGCGCCGGAAGAAAAAAAACGTCGACAAAGAATCCCGCGGCCGGTGCAAATACCCTTCGAGAGCAGCACAGGTGAAAGCAAAGCGTTCTCTGACAAAAGAAAACTAGGACTGTCTTGCCAGCACACCCACACCCCAAGAGGCGCTGACGCGGTCTCGCGGGCCGCAAGGGTGCAGTGACCCTTGGCAGCTTCAGCGAGGAGAGCGGCGGGACGGCGGGCGCGTGGGCCAGCGTGAGAGACGGTGTCTCCTCCTAGCCTTTACGGAGCGCGCTCACACTGAAGCAAACGAGGGCGCCGCGCCGGGACGAGCAGATGTGACCTGCATGCTGACCAGAGACAGCGCACGGCCGCCGCGCCGCTCAGAGCTAAGCATGCAGAGCATGAGCCCGGGACGGCCACCGAGCCACCTGGCAGCAGAGCAGGGAATGAGAAATAGAGCACAGGCCGGGGCCGGGGGGTGCAGGTGGGACCTGGTTGGAAAACGGCGCGAGGGAACCCCTCCCGAGGCCCGCGCACCTGCCAGAACTCTAACAGTGGAAACGCTCCGGTGACACACTCGGACCCGTGCATTTCGCTGAGTCCTACCTTTCAACGAAAAGAAAGGAAAACCCGAGGAGACGTTGGCCCGTGGCGCAGAGCCCTCTTGGCCGAGACCTGCGTCCCAGGACGCACGCGGGCGGCGTCCCCAGGCAGAGTGGAGCTGCGCACAGATGAGCTCTGCCGCCGCTGGCTGCCCGGGGCCGGCTCGCTCTCTTCCCAGCACATGTTCCTCGGGGTTTCCTCCGCTTCTACTGATGAAGTGGGCAGGCAATTCTGACTTGACACAACAAAAACAGCCACTTGCCAATGTCACCTCGGCAAAGCACTTACACTGAGCCTCTCGGTGCCCGCTTTCTCACGGCTAGGGCGGGGACAAAAACAGAGACCCACTCGCAGCGTTGTTACGAGGGCTTGATAAACACTCAGAAGCACTCGGAGCAGTGCCTGCACGGGGGGGGGGGGGGGGGGGGGGCCGTCCTCGCTCACGCCGGCCGCTCTCGCCTCGTGCCTCCGTGGTGAGCCCGGAGCGGGAGCACTGGTGGATAACCGGCCTCCCACACAGACAGCGACGGTGTGCTGCTGCACAGCCTCAGGACTGCTCTTTTTTTTTCTTTTCTGAGACAGAGTCTCACTCTGTTGCCCAGGCTAGAGTGAGTGCTGTGGCGTCAGCCTAGCTCACAGCAACCTCAAACTCTTGGGCTCAAGCGATCCTCCTGCCTCAGCCTCCCGAGTAGCTGGGACTACAGGCATGCGCCACCATGCCCGGCTAATTTTTTCTATATATGTTAGTTGGCCAATTAGTTTCTTTCTAGTTTTAGTAGAGACAGGTCTCCCTCTTGCTCAGGCTGGTTTCGAACTCATGACCTTGAGCGATCCGCCCGCCTAGGCCTCCCGGAGTGCTAGGATAACAGGCGTGAGCCACCACACCTGGCCTGAAAAACTTATTTTTAAGTTAGAAATAAGAAAGTAGAATACAGATGTTAAAACTCCCCAGGGTCTACAGACAGAGGACATGTCAGAGCGGCAGCCGTCGCACAAGGGCACAGGGTGAAAGATGAGGAGCTGGAGTCGGTGACGTGAGTGACCACCATGGCCAGGGGGCAGGCGTCCCGAGGAAAACACCGTCCTCTCCGTCACATCCAGCACCTCCTGCCGCTGGCCTTAACAGACACCTCAGGGAGGAGCCCATCGGGGGAGAGCTGCCAGGCCCTAGGGACTGACAAGACAGCGTCCACACTCCAGGAAGTCCAAGTCTGGAGCCAGAAACGTAGAGAAGCCCGTCACAGCACGGCGCACAGGTCTAGGGTGAGGAGGGCACCTGGCGGCCAAGACGCGGGCACTGGGGGTGTCGCCGGCCCCAGGCGCCTGGGAGAACAGCATCTGCAGGGGCTCGGGGGACAGAGGGACGGCAGGGGACAGGGGAGCTGCGACAGGGCGGTGGGGGCTACAGAGACGGGACCCAGGCCAGGAGACCGGGAGGTGCCAAAGAGATGGCCCAACTCAAGGTCGGAAGTTGAGGCGAGTGTCCCTGTGATTTCTAAAAAGAGCTAAGGTATCAATGCTTCTGAACCATTTAGCTAAAAAAATAAAACAAACCAGGGGTGGAGCCGCTGCTTGCGGACTTTAAACAATCGCGCCGGCTTACTTGCAAGAGAACACCGCCGGTCCCTCGCCATCCAGCGCGCGTTTCTGAACCGGAAGGAAGGCGGAGTTACGCCGGGCCGGGCCGTTCCCCAAAGACTATTTTAATCTGCGCCCTGGCTCCGTGGCCCACTGCCCCACACCCGCGTCTGCCTTGGCGGCACGCCACGCGTGTGACCAGTGTGGCGAGCGCGGGTGGAGACCCCGAGAGACACGCACCCCTGGGGGTCGGGGCTCGGGGGCAGACCAGGGAGGGGACGCGGGGCTCCCGCACGGCGGCAGGCGCGGGCCTGGCTGGTGCAGACCGGGAGGAGGGATGGCGTCTCGGAAGGCCAGAGAGGGGCCGTCGTGCACAGAGAAAAGCGGCCGCGCGCAGCATCTCTGGCAGGCCTGGAGCCGGGAAGCCCGGGTTCGAGGGCCGTGCCTGGCAGGGCCTCTGCGGTCTGTGGTCCCGGGCGGAAGGGCAGGACAGCGAGAAGGGGCCGAGCTCGCTCTGGGCTCAGGGACACTGACCCACTGCCACCCGCAGCGGCCTAGCCGCCCCCACGAGGCCCCACCTCCAAAGCTGCCACACGGGCACCGAGCGTCCCGCGCGTGAGCTTCGGGAGACACGGCGGAGCACGGCAGCGCGGGAGGAGGGAGGCCTGCCTTTGTCCGGCCGAGCCCCCGCCGGGACCGCCAGGCCTGGCTGGGCACACAGACTCTTTGGGACTCGCCAGTGAGACTGGCAAAGCCGCGCTGAATCAGCGCCCCAGATCACAAAGCGAGAGGAAAGAAGCCTGAGAAGCGGCGGGATTAGAAGTGCAGGGGAGCAGGCGAGAAACGGGGAGCAAACCCTGGATGGAGGGGGGGGCCAGCAGCGCCGAGCGGGCGGCAGGCGGCACCGCCCTCAGCCCGCGAAGGGCCACGCGCCCGGCCAGGACGGGGACGTCGGAGGGTGCGGGCGCGAGCCCAGTGGACACGGGACATATGGCAAGAGATGTCTCAGCTCTGGGAGGGAGAAGACGGACACTGGGCAGGCGGCACTCGGGCAGGCGGCTGTCATCTGGAACCCATGAAACTGGCTTTGTGTCTTTTACCAAATAGGTTCCAGATGGATCGGTTCGACACACAGAGCGAAGCCACACGGGTTCCGTGCCAGAAGACACCGCGGGGTACTGTCTTCACAGCGTATGATGCATGACACGTACACGTGAGTAACATGCACTAACGTGTGCAATGCGTAGCATACGATGGGTAATGCATTCCTGATTATGACACAAAACCCAGAAGCCACACACAAAAAAAGACTGACAAATATGACATTAAAAAAAAAAAAACCCGCATGGCAAAGGCAAAAGATAAAAAAAGGAAAGCAAACACTTGCAACTCCTACTAATTTCCTTGAAACTTGAAGAGCTTCTAAAAACTAAAGACCCACAATCCGACAGAGACGCGCAGAGATGGCTCACTCGCCGAAAATGACAAAACGGTTCGCTTTGAGGCAATGTAGAAGTAGAAAATAACTTTAAAAAAAAAGAAAAAAAATTTTTAAAAATACATAAATAAAAAGGGTTTGCTTGGCAAAGCCGTGTTCAGCCCCACGCGTGAGAGGGCGGTAAGGTGAGGCCACGCGGCGCGGAGAGGGCTTCCCGCCCGACCACGTGGCGCTCGCACGGGCTGGCAACGTGCAGGCAACAGCGCCCCACGCCGTGGCGGGAGCTTTAAAAGGGAGACGCGTCACTACGTGAAACGGTGAGAACAGCACAGGCCGTCCGCCCGACTCCGCGTCCAGATTTCCCTTCTGCAGATACGCGTGCCCGCACGTGAAGGGTCACGTCTGCAGAACGAGGGCGCTGTGTATGTGACACGTCACGGACGCCGTGCTGTCCGCAGTGATGGGACGGCACCAGAACGTGTCCACGGGACCGACGGACAACACGCCCGCCCCGGGCGGCCTCGGAGCAGGGCCAGGGACGCCGGAGCAGGGACTGCCGGGAACCCTCCTCCCGGCCACCAAGAGAGGGAACCGAGGGACAGGCCCCTGTGGCAAGGATGACGCCAGTCATCCATTTGTAAATACGCTCAGGCTCTCTGGAAGGTTCTACAAAGAACGCTGTCACCTGCTAGGAGGGGAAGTGGACGGCTGGGGAGAGGACAGGCAGCTCGTTCTCTACATGTGAAATAAGGGCTCTCGCACCGGGTGAGGGACCCAGACGCCGCCTGACCCTTGGAACGTGCCGCGGCCTTTCCTGACCGCTGGCGGGAGGGGGTGCCCCACACGCTGGGCACCTTTGCGAACCTTGAGGACCTCTGAGGACTCAGATTTGTCTTAGCTCAAGAGATCACCGAATTCCTTAATAACGACTGTCTTAGCTGAGGAGGCAGAGGCAGCCGCCGAGGAGCAGGCAGGGGCAGTGGGTGCCCATGGGACACGCCGGCCGCGTGCCACTCGGCCCCTGAGAACAGCACCGCTAAGCCCCTGCATGTAAATACACATGTGACGTTTCAAAAGCACCGCAAACACACATGTATTACACGGTAAAAATGCCCTGGAGGACGCATGCCAGCCTGGCGGGCATGGACGGCCGTAGCCGCACCGGGCGTGGGAAAGCTGCCTCGGGTCGCTGGGGGGACGTGGGTCACGCAGGGACACGGGAAGAGGGGCCGACAGGGGCAGACTGCATCAAAGGAAGGCCTTGGCTTTGTGCAAGAGGCAAATCAGAGAACATGTTTGTGGGCCGAGTGGGAAAATACTGGAGGTTGAAGGTCAGTGGGGGGGAAGGAGGAGGGAGACAGGAAACGGCGAAGTTCGGACAACTGACCCAACAGTGCCCCGAGGAAACGAAGACGTGACTGAAACAGAGAGAGGACACAGCAGAGAGATGAAGGCCAGGGCCAGGTCTAGATAGGACAGTCCGAGGGCCCGTGCTGTTGCCAGGGGCCTGCAAACTACACCCCCCACCCCACCCCCGCAAGTGCGCTGGTGAGACCCGCGGCGGCGGCCACAGGTGTGGGGGGGACGGCGTCCTGCGCCCCGGCAGCCCTCTCTCTGTGTGCAGTCCCACCTAACCACGCCTCTCTCTGTGCGCAGTCCCACCTAACCACGCCCCGGCCAGGCGGCTCACGCTGCTTTAGAACAGCCACTCCAGGAAGGTTACTGTCTTGCCTTTCTCTCCTCTTCACTTTAACTAACTCCAGGCCTTTTAACCCGGAAACGAAATAGAAATTGCTAAGAATTAACCTATTTTACTAGTTCTGGATTTTCTCTTTTTACTTTTTTCTCACTCTGCTCCCCTGGCTATAGAGTTGTGGCGTCAGCCTCGCTCACAGCAACCTCCAACTCCTGGGCTCAAGCGATCCTCCTGACTCAGCCTCCTGAGTAGCTGGGACTACAGGCATGCGCCACCATGCCCGGCTGATTTTTTCTATATATTTTTACTTGGCCAGTTAATTTCTTTCTACTTTTAGTATAGATGGGGTCTCGCTCTTGTTCAGGCTGGCTTCGAACTCCTGACCATGAGCGATCACCCACCTCAGCCTCCCAGAGTGCTAGGACTATAGTCGTGATCACCCACGCCTGGCCCTCTTTCTACTTTCGATAGGAAATGTTCCTGCAATGCGTCAGGTCTCTCCACAATCAAAGCATCTATCTATGTACAACTGGACAAAAACAACCTTGTGAAACTAAATTCTAAACTGCGTATGTCAAAGCTAAGGTCAAAAATCAGAAACCCTTCTATGATGTAAACTAACAGTTCTTACTTAAACAAACAAGATAACTACTGCTTCAGCTGGGAGTTTCCCACACACAAAAAAAAGGATCTTCTAAGATGGTCCGAGTACAGTGCCTCGTGTGTATGATCCCAGCACTCCGGGAGGCCGAGGCTAGAGGATCCCTTGTGGCCACAAATTCAACACCAGCCTGGGCAACCTAGTAAGACCCCATTTCTACAAAAATAAAAAACTGGCCAGGCATGGTGGTGCGCAACCATAGTTCCAGATACTTGGCTACTCAGGAGGCTGAGGCAGGAGGATCGCTTGAGCCCAGGAGTTGGAGGCTGCAGTGAGTTATGACGCACCACTGCACTCCAGCCTGGGCAAAAAAGTGAGAACCTGTTTCTTAAAAACAAACAAACAAAACCAATCCTTCTACGATGCAGGGAGAATTAGTTTTCCTAGGCATAACAAAAATCTCTTTTGACCAATTCAGTCTCCAATGAGGTCGGAGGTCACCACTCCAACGAGCAAACAAAAACGTACCAGTGTGGGTACTTCTACTAGCTGGCCTCTGAAGTTGTAAGACTCAAATGTGAATGTATTGGAAAATGCCTCTTAGTCCAAAGACGTGCTCAATCCAACAGGAAGGCAAACGAGGCTTACAGGACTGACGCTAAAACGGGCAGAATAGAGCCTCAACACACAACGAGCTTCAAAAACCGCAGCAGCAAGGCTCAACGTTGGCGTTTATCTGCAGCTGTTTCCAATTTTTATGAATTATATTAAGACCACCATCCCATCACTCGGCATACCCAAGGATGACATAAAACTCCGAGTCCTACAGCCACACTCCAGAACACAACACGTAATATCTATAAAGCGGGAACTCCAATGTTTGCTGAGCTGAATAAACATCAGACGTGCACGAGCTCGTGTGAAAACAAACGGCCTCCACTTGACGCAAGGGCAGAGGACAGCGACGGAAGTGCCGCGTGAGGGAGCCATCGCCACACGGGAGGGGAGGTGCTTCGCCGTCCGTGAACACACCACCATCGAGAAAGCAACTGAAGCGGCACTCGATGCCGCCATGCTCCACGTAGCAATGTTCCCGCCGCCGACAGCCAGCTGTGCTTGGCTGCACTTGATGGTGGGTGCCCGGTTAGATGACAGAGTACCTCCCTGCACCCTTTCTACCTTTAGATACACAAATACTTGCCGCTGGGCCACGACGGCCTGCAGCATTCAGCCCAGCACTAGGCTACGCAGGTTTGCAGCCCAGGAGCCACAGGCTGCACCCCGCAGCCTGCATTTCTCTAAGTGTGCTCTCACGCGCACAGGACAAAGTCACCTGACAACGCACGTCATATAGAGCACGTCCCCACCCCTAAGCGGAGCATGGCTGCAGGTCTCAATTCCTGTATCGTATGCTGTACTTCACTACGAAAACAACAGTCGTCTACGCCTACAAAACCTGCCCCCCCAAAAAAATCCCGTATGTGTCAGGATGCCATCTCCTGTGGCGTAAGAAACAAAGTCACGCACACAGAGACAGCCAGACTCCAGCTCACAGACGGGGCAGCTCCCAGCTGCCCAGGAGAACAAATGGCAAAGCCGGAGTCAGGGTCACGGCTATTCCTCCAACCACCGGCAGCTGCTCCAAAGTCCTTTCCTGCGGAATGCTAGATGGCTTTCCCAGTTGCAACAGGCACAGAGTTTCAGAGTTAAAGGAGAAACCAAAAGAAGTCACTTACACCTCACGTGATAACCACAGGCCAAACTACCCGATGTTCCACCTTTGAACTGCAACGATCCGCTCACCTTGGGCCAGAGGTCGCTGGCAGGTGCGTTCCCAGCGTTTGTGCACACCCAGGGTTTCTGCGAGGCTCGTCCTACGGCCCTCCACACCTCATCCATAGAACAGACGCCCTGGGGAAGACCACCTCTCCACCACACCCCTGCACCAAGCACTTTAAAAACACCACTTTAGCATCTCCCTTTTAAGAAAAAACAAACATGCAGTAGTTCCGTTACAGTCTGTATCGCAAGGATGCTGAAACACAAAGGTCAGGGGCACGTGGGCCTACCTGCCAGCCAGCCGGAGCAGAGGTGTGAGCCCTGCTCCTAGACACCTGCCCTATTCCTCCCCGCCTGCACCAGGAGCAACTCCACTGCCCACCACCAGCCCTTGCGCCTCTGTACCTACAGCGGAGCCCTCTGCCACCCCCCGTCCAGCTCTTGAGACAGGCTACAGACACGCACACGGCTCTGCACACGATGCCCTGCTGGTCACCAAGCGGACTCTGCTCACGGGAACCAGGGTCCTCAGCACAGCCACGTGCTGACAGCATTCCAAAGACCACGTTCCGGTCAGGTCCAATATAAGGAAACTCAGACAAAGAGCCTGCTAACCATGAAGCAAAATCAAGTCATCTAAAAACAAGCACATGAAGCAACCCAAATGTCCACCCACCGAGAGAACCAGGTAGAACGTGGCCTACCCACAAAACGGAGCACCACTCGGCTACGAAAATGAAGTGCTGATACGTGCATGACAGAGACAACCCTGGAGACACAATGCTGAGTCTAAGAAACCAGACAGGAAAGGCCACGCAGTGTGTGGTCCAACCACGCAACGTCCAGGAGAACCATCCACAGACAGAAAGTGGACTAGTGGCTGTCAGGGGCTGGGGCGAGTGAGGAGGACTGCTAATGGGTACCAGATTTCTCTTCTGGTTGATGAAAATGTTCTGAAATTAGTGGTCATGGTTGCACAACTCTGCGACTCTACTAAAAACCACATAGTGTGTGAATTGTATCTCAATGAAGCTGTTACTAAAAGATACATAAGCACGTGCATATGTCATAGCACATCACTGACACACACAAAAAAATTGCAAAGGAATTAACTTTGTTTCCAGAACTACAGCTTTATATTTAAATAAAAAGACAGGCAATGGTAAGTCTAAAGCCAAGTGTCATCAGTGCTTACCAAGTTGATAGCATTTATCAGCTCAGCTACTAAGCAGAATAAAACTATTTCAATCTACCGTCAGTTTCGCTACAATGAATATTTCCCTTTCTGAAAGTAAAATACAGCTGTATCTATTCTACCCTCCCAACACTTCTAAACTTCTAGAAGTCCTTAGAACAATAAGAATCTTAAAATAAAAACACAGTGAGGGTTTGGAGATGCAAATGCAAATAATGAATATTTCAAAAAGTAGAGTTAAAAAAGAAATAAAGATTTAAATAGGATAAAGAATTTAAAAGAAGAACACAGAGTCTCTAAACTCAAAGAGTTCAAAGCAAAATGCAACTGCTTACAAAAGAAATGTACAACAGGGCTTTGGTGGGGCTGCTGTCAGGATGACACCAAATGTGAGACTGAGGGACTGAGCAGGCAAAACACTCAGGCTGGATTCCGCCCGAGCGGCCTACTCCAGGCAACAAAGCGTTCATCTCGTCTAAGGAGCCAGACATCAGGCCTTAACCACAAAGCGGCAAAGGAACAGAAAGTGAAATAAACATGATTGAAATGACTTTAGCAGCGACACAGCGGACACTCGGGGGAAATCTAGAAACCACAGTTGTTTCGAAAGATGTAAACAATGGCCCCCAAGGTTACTCCTTTTATAATAACCCTCAGTATTAAGGTTCACATGGAATTTTCTGATTTTCAAAAAAAAAAAAAAATTGTCAGCTTCAAGTAACTATTCAAAACTCAAATCAGAACACAGACACTCGCGACCAAGACCCAGCTATTTCATTCTAGGAAACGTGCCCCGTTCTCGGTTAGCACACCTCTGCAAAACACTGCTTTAAAAAAACAGAGAGAGAACCAAGCAGCACTCACCGCCGTGTGCTGGCTGGGTTACCTGCACAACCCTCCAAACAGGCCTGTGAGGTAGGGGGACACCCCCTACCACTGCCATAGGGAACTTCGAGAGGGCGGGACTCTGGCCAAGGCCGCAGGGCTGGTAACTTCAGAGCTCATGACCCCAAGGTGTTGGGGGCGTAGACCCCTTCACCTCATCTAAGGGATTTTGGCTAGATGGAAAGGCTCCCCTTTTCATAAAAAGGTATTTTTGTTCCAGATGCGGTTCACTGCCCCACCAAAATAGCAATCACCACCTCTGCATACAGCGATGCACCTGCACGTGACAGAGTGCCCTTAAAGAGCTGGTGTGACTAGCAACAGCCGGACGCCACGAATGCAAGGGACTGGGAGGACTGACGGACGGCATGTGGAACTGGCCAGGGACGACGGAGGTTCCAGGACCCGGCGACACCTCCCCGGCATCTCAAGGCTCACACGGAGCTCACCACAACCAACCGCACTTCCGAGGGCCCCGGCTGCCACTGCTGTGGCTGGAGCCCTTTCCTGCCCAGCACACGGGGAATCTGGGGGGTGGGGGGTGGGGGAGGGAATCAACTCAGTGAAAAGAAAACCATAGTCCTGAAGGTAAATGTCACCAAAAAAGATAAGACATCAATTAAAAAACCAATGTAAGTACCACAACCACTTCTTAGAGGAAGACATTAAAAACGAAAAGCCGCCATGTAGGGATGAAAGACAGCTTCAAGAAAACGCCACACACAAGCAACCCAGTTTTCTCAGCCACTCATAAAAGCAAAGTCACGTCAAAGTTTTAAGTGCAAGGAGCATAAAGACGTCGAAAAGCAGCACTCGGCACGGCTGGCCGACGGTACCTCTGCCTCTCCAAAGAGAACCGGTTGTAAGCTAAGCACCCACCGCACTGGGTCAAAGGGAGATCTTTTCCTCTGAGAGCAAGATTTTGGCACTGGGTTCCAGGGGGCAGGCAAGCTGATGCCCTTCCTGTCTCACTGGCAGGCGGAGCCCCGCTCAGCCCAGCTCCTCACCGAGGCCGGGCACGGAGGCCGGACACGGAGGCCAGTCTGCGGGGAAGGCGGTCCCTGCACGTCACTCAGTGGGCGCTCAGGCTCTGCGAGTCTCTCTCTGTTCAAGCAGCCTGGCTCTTAAAAACAATCTCACACACAGGTTCACAAACACACACATTCAGCACACACATGTACACGCCAGCACACACGTCCGCGCTAGGCGCAGCCCCTCGGGCACTCGGACACCTGGGACACCTGTGCCGAGGACAGCCGACACACGGTCCGACCCCAACTCCCACCTCGCCAGCGGCTCTGGCACAGCCCGAGTCCCGGTAACAAACACCAGATTTGGAGAGAGCAAGGCGATACAATGTTTAACTGTTATCTGTCACCCAAGAGCCCAATTAAAGGGACAAATGCCTTATCGCGCTTGGGCCGACTCTGGCCGGGTGCTGACCCGCTCAGGCGGCGGTCTGGGGCGCGGGGTGTCGTGCGCCCCCGCCGCCAGAGCCCGAGCGTCCAGGCGGGAAGGCCTCGTGGCTGCGGGGTGGAGGCTCAGGCCGGGGCTGGGGTGCAACCCCGGGTGCGGGGTAGCAGCCAGAACGGGGCCCCTGGCGGGGACAAAGCCATTCGGTACAGCCTGAGACGCCAGGTGCAGTCTGGCACTGGGGCCGAGGGTTCAGGACGGGGACGTGGGGCGCAGACCCGGGAGCGGGTGCAGGCGCGGGTCGGGGGTTCGGGGTGGGGCCTTGCGGTGCAGGCGCGGGTCGGGGACTGGGGGTTCAGGGTGGGGACGTGGTGCGCAGACCCGGGAGCGCGGGTCGGGGCTTTGGGGTTCGGGTGGGGGCCGGGCTTGCAGGCGCGGGTCGGGAGCAGGTGCAGGCGGGCAGGGAGGCCCCAGGCCCGCGCAGCGGCGGGCGGTGGCGGCGGCACGTACCTTGTGGCAGGCCGGGCAGGCCGGCGCGCCCTTGCCCCCGGGCCCCCCGCCGCCGCTCAGGCTGCTCTGGATCTGCGTGAGCTCCTGGCGCAGCACCTGCTTCTGGTGGAAGCTGAAGGCCGGGTGGTTGGAGGCCATGGTGAAGAGCAGCAGGAACTCATCGCCCGTGCGGCCCTCGTTGAGCTGCAGCCCGTAGTTGTGGATGATGGAGTCGATGTGCGTGAGCGTGCGGTACAGCACGCCCGCCGCCTCGCGCTGCTCCGAGCCCAGCAGCGCGAGCGACACGAGCAGCTTGCTGCGCACCACCTCGTCCGTCAGGTTGGTGAGGCTGCCCAGGTCGGCCGGGTTGTTGGCCTTGATCTCCGAGTCGCGCAGCGAGTGGTAGTCCTTGCGCGCCAGGTCCTCCAGGCACGAGCCGAGGAAGCGCAGCTCGAGCGGGATGCACAGGTCCAGCAGGCCGCACAGGAACTCCACGCGCTGCGGCGACGGCAGCTCCGAGAACCAGCGGTACACGCCGTCCCTCTGCAGCGGGCAGCGCTTCTCCACCATGCTGCCGCCCGCGCCGCGCCGCGAGCCGGGCCCGGGGGCCGCGCGGGGGCGGCCGGGGGGCGCGCCGGGGCCGGGGCCGGGGCCGGGGCCGGGGCCGGGGCCGGGGCCGGGGCCGGGGCCGGGGCCGGGGCCGGGGCCGGGGCCGGGGCCGGGCGAGGGCGAGGGCGGCCGGGCGCCGCGGGCCGGGGGGCGCGGGCCGGGGCCGGGGCCGGGCGAGGGCGCGGGCGCGCGCGGGGCGCCGGGGGGGCCCGGGGCGGCCGGGGGCGGCGAGCGGCCTCGGGCCCCCCGCTCACGGGCAGGCTCCCGGCCCGCGCCCGTCCCCAGCGGCGGCCGGTGCGCGGCGGCGGCGGCGGCGGCTGCTCCTCGTCGTCGTCGTCGTCGCCCGGGAGGCGGCCGCCCCCATCTCCCCGCGCGCCGCAGGGTCTGTCACTGCGGGCCGCCCCCCGACGGAGCCGCCCCGGCCATGCCGCCGCCGCCCGCGCCGCCCAGGCCGGCCGTTTCCGCGGGCCGCGGGCTCGGCGTCGCCGCCTCGGAGCGCCTGGGGCCGCGCGGCGGAACGGGCGCGGCGCGCGGCGGGGACACGCGGCGGCGCGGAGGGATCCGCGGGCGGCGGCGGCGGACGGATCCGGGCCGAGCGCGGCGGCGGCGGCGTCCGGGAGCGGAGGGATCGCGCGCTCGCGCTGACGGGCGGCCGCTCCGGCGCAAGTGGGCGGGGTGGCGGCCTCTCGCGACAGCCCGGGCCGGCCGGGCCCGCCCCCGCCGCCCATTGGCTCGCGCGGCCAGCTCTCGGGCCGTGATTGTTCCGGCTCCCCAATCCGATTCGCCCGCGCCGCGGCCCCGCCTCCGAGCGGGGCTGTCAATCACGGCGGCACCGCCCCTTCCCGCCCCTCGGCGGCCGGCGCGACGCGATTGGCCGGCGCAGCCCGGCGAGGCCGAAAACCCGGGGTGGATTCCCGGGTGCTTTTGTTCCCGCAAATCTGCGCGGAGCATTGTTTTCGGGTGGAGGCCCGGCGCTCGGCCTGGCCGCCGCGCTCCCCGAGCGCTATAGCGGGGACGCGGCGGAGTGTGCCCTAAGAACGGCCGGGGCGGGGTCAGGACTCGCGCCCCGGTCCCCAGCTGTCACCGCTCTGCTGTGTGACCTTGGGCGAGTCACTCGGCCTCTCTGAGCCCCCGGCGCCTCCCGGGGAGACTGGGGGTAATGACAACCGCCGGGGGGCCGAGGGGAGGCGGTGAGCTCACAGAGGGCGGCCGCCCACGGGTGGAGGCGCTGGCCTGCCTCGGGGTGCGACGGGAGCAGGAGGTTCTCCCCAGAAACCTGCCCCCCGCAAGGGGAGCCTTTCAGTCGCCGGCTTTCGGCGGCGGGATTTCCCCTTGCCCGAGTGGAACCCAGAAAACGCGGGCACGCGGGCCGGGGTCGCGGAGCTCACCTGGCCGGGCTGGGCAGGAAGCGCCTGGCACTGGCGTTGGCACCTGCCGCGCTGGGGGAGGGGCTGAGGCACCCACCTCCTTGACATCCCATCCCAAGGTGAAGAAACTGAGGCACGGGGCAAGGCCTTCCCCCCCTCCCTGCAAGCCTGCTTTTGGTGTCTTGGTGTAGGATGGGGTCCCTGCGTGGGTCGGTTTGGCACCTGCTGCCAGGTGCTGCGGGGGCCTGAGCCCTGCGGCCAGCCCCTCCCTACCCAGGGGCTCACAACCTGGCTCTGGGCGGGACTGGCAGTGGGGATTTGCGGAATAAATAAGTGAATTTCTTCGGGATATGGTCCACGGTGCTGAAAACTTCCCAGCTAAACATTCTCCAGCCTCCGGTCTCCAAAGCTGAGCAGACCCTGCAGAGAGCCACAGCTGGGGTGGGGTGGGGGGGGACAATTTGCTCCCTCCTGCCCCGGCCCCCTCCACCCCTGAGCACATTTCCCAAGACCCCCCCAGTGTTCTTGGGGGTATGGTGGGAGCCCTGCTAGAAGGTCCAGGATTGGAGGGGGAAAGTTAGGGTAGCTTCCCACACAAGCATGGCGGGGAGGCCAGGCCCAGGTGGGTCCCTCACCTCACCTCCCAGGTACGGACCAACTTCTGTCAATAATTGCATTAATCCTCGTTCCCTTGGACTTCACCTCCTCATGTGATTCCAGGCAAGTGGCCACATTCCTGGATCTAAGGAAGTGAAGGCGCAGGAACACCGAGATTCAAGACCTTTGCTTATTATTGATAGAGCACATCCCTCCGAGAAAGATCTCGGGAAAATCTGAGAGCCTTATCAGCGCTGGGGTTCCTGCGATCCAGCCTGAGCTGGCTGGGAAACCACCGGGCTCCAGCACCAAGGAGACCCGGGTCCCGGTCCCAGCTCTGGCGAGCCGTGTGACCTTGGCCGTTCACTCAACCCCCCCATCCGAGCCTCAGTTTCCTCATCTGTCACAGGGAGCCAGGAACCCTGCCTCCCTGCTGGCAGTGGAAGTCAAGCATGCTCCATGGGAAGCCCTTGTGAGCTGGGAGGAGGAAGGCCTGAAGCTTTGGAGGTCACGGGGTCAAAGTCCCCCAGCTCCCAACTGCCTTCTGGGTACCTCTTGCTGTGCCGTTCGTTATTTAATGTCTTACTGCATTGAATAGTGTCCCCTCAAAGTTCACGTTCATCCAGAACCCCAGAAGGTGACCCTAATTTGGATCATGGGTCTTTGTAGATATGATCTACAAGGTAAAAAATCAAGATAAAAATCATACTGAGTTAGGGTGTGCCCTAAATCCAAGGAGACTGCCTGTGTAGGAGGCAGAAAGGAACACCTGGAGGCTTAGGGGAGAAGGCCCCGTGAGGACAGAGGCAGAGACTGGAGCCAAGGGACGCCTGGGGCCCCCAGGAGCTGGAAGAGGCAGGAAGGACCCTCCCCTGGAGCCTTCAAAGGGATCACAGCCCTGCCCACGCCTTGGCTGTGGACTCCTGGCCCCCGGGGCTGTGTGGGAGGATGAATTTATGTGGCTTCATAAGCCCCCCGGTTTGTGGTTATTTGTTATGGCAGCCACAGGAAACCAGTGCAATGTCATTTCCCTCCTAAACTTCCACGTGGCCCGGCTTAATTCAGTTCACAACAGACAATAAAAACCTACCCTGCAAGGCCAGACCTCACGAGGGGGTTGCGGAGAATGAGACCCGGCCCCTTGGCTTTAAGGAACTGGCGGCCTAGACCAGGAGAGGGCGGACACTCACCTGTCCTCCCTCCAGCACTCTGGGGCCTGGGCCCCCGGACCTGGGATTTCTGCGCTGCTGCCGGGTGCCTGCTCTCACTCCCGCTTCTCTGTCCCCGCAGGGGCACAGGGAGAGGCCTGGCCGCACGCGGGTCTCTCCCCACCTCGGCCTTGGCATCTGCTGCCCGCTCCTCCTCCAGAGAGCACAGCGGCCGAAGCACACCAGCCCCAGACCTGGTGGAGTCCCCGGGGCAGAGGCAGGGGAGGGCTGGGCCAGAGCGTGGGCTGTGCCTCCAGGTGAGTGCCACAGGCCACGGGCCACGGGACAGGGGGTGGGTGGTGTGTCCAGACGCGGCACCGAGCGGGAAAGCACATCCACTCCTACTCACCCCAGAGCTGCCCCTGCCTCCCCCTGGGGCTGGGCGGGGACGCCTTGGGGTGCTGGAGCTCTGATTTGAGCTGGAGCTCAAAATCTAGGGTTCCAAGATAGGTCCGTCTGCATTTTTGTTTACTTTTTTTTTTTTTTTTTTTTGAGACAGAGTCTCACTCTGTTGCCCGGGCTAGAGAGCCATGGCGTCAGCCTAGCTCACAGCAACCTCCAACTCCTGGGCTCAAGCGATTCTCCTGCCTCAGCCTCCTGAGTAGCTGGGACTACAGGCATGCATCACCATCCCCAGCTAACTTTTTCTATATACATTAGTTAGCCGATTAATTTCTTTCTATTTATAGTAGAGACGGGGTCTCGCTCTTGCTCAGGCTGGTCTTGAACTCCTGACCTTGAGCAATCCTCCTGCCTCGGCCTCCCAGAGTGCTAGGATTACAGGCATGAGCCTCCTCGCCCAGCCTATATATGTTTTTAGTTGGCCAATTAATTTCTTTCTATTTTTAGTAGAGACAGAGTCTCTCTCTCTCTTGCTCAGGCTGGTTTCAATCTCCTGACCTTGAGCTATCCGCCTGCCTCGGCCTCCCAGAGTGCTAGGATTACAGGTGTGAGCCACCGCGCCCGGCCTGTCTGCATTTTTATTTGTGCCAAATTGGTTACCTCTGGGTGTAAGACCAGCGAGAGGTGGGGACTGCCCCTTCCACAGGGCTGGAATCAAGCATAAATCACTTTAATAGTTTTGTTTGTGTTTTTTTTAGAGAGGCTTGGAGTTCACCACAAATTCCCCAGTTTTGCAATGGAGGTATGACATGCCTGGGGTTACTTCTTATGTCCCAACTAGCGGCACTGACTCAGAGGACCACAGCAGGTGGCCAGGCCAAGCCTAGAAACGGGCCCCTGGTCCACGCTCTTCCCCGGGCCACTGTGGTCGTTGTCTTGCTTTCCCTTCCCACTTAGCATCCGCCCGAGAGGAGGAGTCTGGGCCTCGGGTGAGCCGGCGGAGGAAGATGTAGGATTCCCAGGAACGCTCCGATGAGGAGGCGCGTTCCCCACGCAGCCGGGTGGGACATCCCCAACGTCTCCAGGTGGGACGCACCTGCAGGGTTTCCTCTTTCCTTTGGCCTGAGCCCTGCCGTCCTGGGGTTGAGAAGGTTCTGGGCCCGGCACCCCTCACATGGAAGCCGCATATCCAGTGGACCCCCCAAACGTGCTGGGGGTCCGTGCTCCGTGTCCCGGCTCCCGGCAGCTTCGTGTGATGGCCACAGCCTGTGGGGCTGGTCCCGGTACTGCCTTCCATTGTCGGAATTCCCAGGTTGCAGGTGCGGGACGGTTTGGGCTGCGGGCTGGGCCGGCGGTGAGTACGTATTGGAACTGGATCCCGACCCCAGCCAAGGGCCCACGGACTCTGCCCCTCCCAGGAAAGACACAAAGGTGACACACCGTTTCTTCACTACCTTTGCAAAGGTGCTTGCTGCATGCCAGCTTCTCCCAGCCATGACTGCTGACAAAGTCCACTAGAGTCGTAAAAGGGCAGTCATCCCCGAACGCCGCCCCGCCCCGTCTCTGTACAGCGACTCGGTTTTGTCCGCGGCAGGCTCGTGTCTTTGGGGTTGGGCTAGATGCCGCATTCCCCAGCGGGAATGCCCTGGGCTCTTATTTGACATGTAGCGTGCTAAGCCTGACCCAGGATACTGAGCCAGGCACCCCCGGGGGCGAGGCCTTGGAATCTGCATTTCTGTTGGCGCCAGAGTTTGGAAATTACTGCTGGGTTGTGGGGATCTTGCTTTCAGGCTTCTAGGGTGCACCTTTGGGGCGGACCACAGCACCGTGGTAGTGATCAGAGCTTTAGGTCCATGTCACATGCCTGCCACTCAACAGGGATTCTTCCTGTTCCCCGGATGGGGAAACTGAGGCTTCACAGGGATAAATTACGCAGCTGGTGGCTCCTGGGTTCTTTTTTTTTTTTTTGGAGACAGAATCTCACTTTGTTGCCCAGACTAGTGTGAGTGCCGTGGCGTCAGCCTAGCTCACAGCAACCTCAGACTCCTGGGCTCAAGCGATCCTGCTGCCTCAGCCTCCCAAGTAAGCTGGGACTACAGGCATGCGCCACCATGCCCGGCTAATTTTTTCTCTATATATTAGTTGGCCAATTAATTTCTTTCTATTTATAGTAGAGACAGGGGTCTCACTCTTGCTCAGGCTGGTTTCGAACTCCTGACCTCAAGCGATCTGCCTGCCCCGGCCTCCTAGAGTACTGGGATTACAGGCATGAGCCACTGTGCCCTGCCTGAAAAAGTTCCTTTTATTTTTATGTTATTACATGTATGTGTTTGTTTTTAGAGACTGGGTCTTGCTCTGTCACCCAGGCTGGTCTCGAACTCCTGGCCTCCCAGTAGTTGCTGGGGTTACAGGCGTGAGCCACTGCGCTTCATCTGTTAAATTTATCGATGTTGTCTTTATTGCATCTGAATTCTGAGTCACGGTTAGAAAACCTTTCCCTACACCCAGGTTGTAAAGGAATTAGCCCATAATTTTCTTCTGCTGTTTGTACAGTTTCATTTTTTTAACATTTAGATTCCTGGTGCATGTGAAGTTTACTCTTGTATATAGTGCGAAGTATCTGCTTTTGAAACCCACTTTGATTGAATGTGTTGATTAAACCAAGGGCTGTGGATTAAAATGCCTTAGGGAGGAGCCAGGCGTGAGTGACACAGGGTGGCAGGACAGACCCTGGGTGGTGAGGCCTGTGGCCAATCAGAGATTAAAACCTTGGAAAAAATAAAAACAAACTCTGTTTCCTGGGGTACTGTGCACACGTGATCACAAACCGGGTGGCTCAGGACAACACAGTTATCCTCCGACAGCTCTGCAGGCCAGAGCTTGGAGGTCGAGGCGTCAGCAGCTTGGTTCCTCCGGAGGCTCCGGGCGTCTCCCAGGGGCTGGTGGCGCTGGCAGGGGTTGAGGTCCCTCGGCTTGTGGACGGGGACCCCGCCTCCACGGTCCCGCCGGTCTCCCCCGAGTCTGTGCACCCCCCACCCCCCGCGTGCAGTTCATACCCCAGCCCTGGCCCTGTGAAACGCAGGACAACGCCTGCTCCAACACGCGCTGCAGACTCAGGTGGCGCGGGGCCCAGTGGGTGTGGGGCGGCGGCCGGCCTCGCTTCCGGAAGGCCGTTACCCCGAATGTGCTGGAGGCGGCTGCCACAGAAGGCGTCCTGAGTGCAGACGCTGTGTCCCTCCCACTGCGGCTTCCAACACACTCCTGATGCCAACGGACACCTGTCACCTTAGCGTGTGTGCATGCATGTAGGGGTAGACAGACGTATATGTGCATAGTCTGTGTGTGTGCACATCTATGTGTGAATGTGGTGTGTGGTGTATGTATAGATGTGTGTGGTCTGTGTGGCATATGGGGTGTGTGTGTGGCATGTGGTGTGTGTGGAGTGTGTGTGTGGCATGTGGTGTATATATGTGTATGTTTGACGTGTGTGTAGTATGTGATGTATATGTATGGGTATGTGTGCATGTGTGTCTGTAGGTGTGTGTTGATATGTGTGGTATGTGATATGTGTGTGCTGTGTATATGTGTGATATGTGGTGTATGTCTCTGTGTGTAATAGTATGTGTATATGTGTATATTTGTGTGTGTGCACGTGGCATGTCATGTGTATGAGTATATGTGTGTATGTGGTATGCGATGCGGGTGTGTATGTATGTAGGTGTGTGTATAGGTTTGTATGTGGGGTATATGGTGTGTATATGTGTATGTGTATATGTGTGGCATGTGGTGTGTGTGGTGTGATCTCTGTGGTGTGTAGTATGTATGAGATCTGTGTGTGGACTATGTGTGGTGTATACTGTGTACATATATGTGTGATCTGTGTGGGGGGCATGTATATGTGGGGGTATGTGTGTGGTGTGTAGTGTGTACATGTGTTTATAATCTCTGTGTGTGGTGTGTATATGTGGGGGTATGTGTGTGGCGTGTAGTGTGTACATGTGTTTATAATCTCTGTGTGTGGTGTGTATATGTGGGGGTATGTGTGTGGCGTGTAGTGTGTACATGTGTTTATAATCTCTGTGTGGGGGGCATGTATATGTGGGGGTATATGTGTGGTGTGCAGTGTGTACATGTGTTTATAATCTCTGTGTGTGGTGTGTATATGTTGGGGTATGTGTGTGGTGTGTAGTGTGTACATGTATGTGTGATCTGTGTGTGTATATGTGGGGGTATGTGTGTGGTGTGTAGTGTGTATATGTGTTTATAATCTCTGTGTGTGGTGTGTATATGTGGGGTATGTGTGTGGTGTGTACACGCGTGTGTGGGGTGTGTCTACATCACATATGCTCCCTCCTGAGTGACCCCCATCAGGGAACAGCTATCACGACACCGCGCCGCGGCCGCTCACGGGTTCGAGTGGGTTCCGTGTGCGAGGGCGGCCGGCCCCCTGAGCGAGGACGGGGCCGCACGTCCCAGCCAGGGCACCGCGGGCTCAGTCCCCTGGGAGGACAGACAGCCAGCGGGGACAGAGCTGGGACTCGGGCTGGCAGGTGCCTCTCGCCGAGCCCGGCCGGACTCGGGGTTTTGGCACGGGCAGCAGGAAGGGCAGGAACGCCAAGGAGGAAGCACTTTCACGCCTCATTAGCCCTCGAGACACGCTCAGAAACCAATAGATCGGCGTCCTCACCTGGCCGGGAGGAAGTCGGGCCACACAGACGTGGGCACAGCTGGGACCCGGACAAAGTCCCCCGCCCGCGGCCTGCGACTCCGTCCCCTCCAGAGTGGCTGCAGCCCAGGCTGGTCCACACGGCAAGGAGGGTCGCCATGCAGCTGGCCTCGAGCCAGAGGCTGGTGAGGCCGGGCCCGGAGGTTGATGCCTGTCATACCTGCTAGGCCCCCAGTTGGGTGTGGCGCTTGGTCCTCGCCAGAGGGATAGTTTCTTTTTTTTTTTCTTTGAGACAGAGTCTCACTTTGTTGCCTAGGCTAGAGTGAGTGCCGTGGCGTCAGCCTCACTCACAGCAACCTCAAACTCCAGGGCTCAGGTGATCCTCCTGCCTCAGCCTCCCGAGTAGCTGGGACTACAGGCATGCACCACCATGCCCGGCTAATTTTTTCTATATATTTTTAGTTTTCCAGCTAATTTCTTTCTATTTTTAGCAGAGACGGGTTCTCGCTCTTGCTCAGGCTGGTTTCAAACTCCTGACCTCGAGCGATCCTCCCGCCTCGGTCTCCCAGAGTGCCGGATGACAGGCGTGAGCCACCGTGTTGGCCTGCCACAGGGATATTTTTACAGACGAAGAAACTGAAGCTCAGAGAAGCCCCTTGCCCAGAGTGGACAGCCAAGAAAGACAGAGCCAGGCCTCCTGGCCCGTGAAACCCGTGTCCCCTCCCCTGTGTGATCGGGGGTTTCCGGCCAAGTACAGCGCTTTGTCCCCGCGTTTTCACCACGGCAGCTCTGATAACACGTATGCACATGTGTGTGCGTCATATGGACCCGGCTTCAGCCTAAGACTCTGCGGAATGTTTCGGGGCTGACTGGTGTTTAAACCGCTGGTCTGCGTGTCTTACCTGCGGTTCTTCGCACACGTTCGATTCTCGGGGCTTCGACTCGCTTTCTGTTTCCCAGGGTCCCTGCAGGGAACCGTCAGAGCCAGCGCTGGCGGCAGGACGTGGGGAAGCCACGCGGGGGGTTCAGACAGCAGCCCCGCCCGGCTGACACGCATGCACCAGCCTGACTCCACCGCTTGGGAGCAGGGGCCGGGCCTGGTGTTTTCTGTCACTTTGGATTCCCGGCTCTAGGTGGACGCTGCGTGTGCTGTTGGTGCTCATTAAGTAACTGCCAGTGTCCACCCTGACTTCCTACAGAAGGTTTTGCAATGTTTCTCCCAAACAGAGAGATATTTTTCTCCGTAAAGATTATGATACGGGCCGGGCGCGGTGGCTCACGCCTGTCATCCTAGCACTCTGGGAGGCCGAGGTGGGCGGATTGCCCGAGCTCAGGAGTCCGAGACCAGCCTGAGCAAGAGCGAGACCCTGTCTCTACAAAAAATAGAAAGAAATTAACTGGCCAACTAAAAATGCATAGAAAAAACGAGCCGGGCGTGGTGGCACATGCCTGTAGTCCCAGCTACTCGGGAGGCTGAGGCAGGAGGATCGCTTGAGCCCAGGAGTTGGAGGTTGCTGTGAGCTAGGCTGACGCCACGGCACTCACTCTAGCCCGGGCAACAGAATGAGACTGTTTCAAAAAAAATTTTTTTTTTGGTACTAAGTTAATTTCTCCAAAATGTGGGATATCTCATCCATCAATTATGATTTGTCATGTATAACTGTGGTTTTACCTAAACACTCATAAAATGGAATTTTCCCAAAATATTGTTAATATCTGCTTATACTGTGGCATCCACCTGAGAGGGGAGACTTGAGCTGGGAGAAAATGCAGGCCCTCTGGGTTAGCTGCCTAATTAGCAAGGAAAGAAACAAACTTCAAAGAGGTAGAGGAGCTGTCGGGGGTCACCCAGCTAATCCGCTTATTAACCCGTATTTGGGAGCTGGTTGCTGTGCAGGAAATAATTGATTTGATTCACAATATCTTCTTTTTTTTTTTTTTTTTTTTGAGACAGAGTCTCACTCTGTCGCCCAGGCTAGAGTGAGTGCCTTGGCGTCAGCCTAGCTCACAGCAACCTCCAACTCCTGGGCTCAAGTGATCCTCCTGCCTCAGCCTCCCCAGTAGCTGGGACTACAGGCATGCGCCACCATGCCCGGCTAATTTTTTCTATATATATTAGTTGGCCAATTAGTTTCTTTCTATTTATAGTAGAGACGGGGTCTCACGCTTGCTCAGGCTGGTCTCGAACTCCTGACCTTGAGCAATCCTCCTGCCTCAGCCTCCCAGAGTGCTAGGATGACAGGCGTGAGCCACCGCGCCCGGCCCAATCTTCAGATTTTTGATCAATTATGTGTTTGGCCAGATTTTTCTACGTTACGGACGTGAGAACGTTTTGCACTAGCACGTTCTGCTCCCTGTGGGTGCACATCCTTCCCTCCCCTTCCCCGAGGCTGCTCCTCCTCCAGGAGTGAGGAGCGGCCCTGGGGGGACGGAAGGAAGTTATTGACTCTGCCTTGCTCTTTAGCGTCTCCGAGGAAGTGTGACCAGGAGGTGGCAGCCGGAGAGGCTGTCCGTGCATGGCTCTCTGCCATCAACCACGGCCGGCCCAGACCCAGGGGCACCTGCAGACCCGGCATGTCACCAGCGGCATTCCCATCCTCATCCTTCACGTGGCACTTGGGCCACCATGATCACCAGCAGGAAAGCCGGCCCCCACCTGCGGTGGCCCTGGGAAGACCGTGCCGGGTTGAACCCTCGTGTCGCTCTGGCCCATCCCAGGGAGCAGCCGTGAGAGAGAGAGAGCGACAGGGCCCGCAGAGGCAGAGCCTGGAGGCCTGGTCTCTGCGTCTCCTCCCAGCCCAGCCTCAGTGGTGCCTTGTTCTCTGTGCTCGGGGCTCCGCCTGCGTGCCGGGGCCACCTTGCAGAGGCTGCCGGCTCAGGACTGCGAGTGCGGAGAACCGGGCGTGTCCCCCAGGCCCAGGGGACACCAACATCCTCGTCACCGGGCTGGGGCCAAGGAAACGGGGAGGAAGGCAGGGCTCCCACGCGAAGCCACAGCCCCACGTGTCACAGCACCGGGGAGCGGCCTCGGTTGGACTCGATGGAGTGGGTTGGACTCGATGGAGTGAATCGGACCCGCAGCAGTCCCTGGCCCCTAGGCGTGCCCTAAGGAAGAGTTTAGGCTTCCCCGAGAGGGCAGCTGCAACGCCCTGTGTGCGTCCTTGCTTTGTCCAGGGAACCGGGAAGGAGACATTTAGGGGGTTCTGTTTCCTTCTGGGTGGGCAGGTTAGTTCACCGTGGCTGCCGTAACAAAAGACCACAGACTGAGTGGCTAAAAAGGACACAAATTTAGGCCGGGCGTGGTGACTCACACCTGTAATTCTAGCACTCTGGGAGGCCGGGGTGGGAGGATCGCTTGAGGCCAGGAGTTCAGGACCAGCCTGAGCAGCATAGCAAGACCCAGTCTCTTAGCGGGCGTTTTGGTGCGCACCTGTGGTCCCGGCTACTCGGGAGGCTGAGGCAGGAGGATCGCTTGAGCCCAGGAGTGTGAGGCTGCAGTGAGCTGTGATCACACCACTGCACTCTAGCCCGGGCAACAGAGTGAGACTGTCTGAAAACAAAACAAGCAGCAAAAAATAAATAAAATAAAATAAATAAAACACCCCACGAATTTATTCTCTTACAGTTCTGGAGGCCAGAATGAGTCCAAAATGAGTTCTGTGAGCTCAAAATCAAGGTGTTGTCAAGGCTGAGGACACTTAATGTCTTCCCTGAACTTATATATAACATTTTACAAGTAAATGCCTGCGACATATATATATATATGCAAAGCAGAGAGTCTGTAACTTCACCAGACTCCCAGAAGAGTCCGAGACCTGGGAGTTTAAAAAGCCTCAGAAGGCTGGGCGTGGAGGCTCATGCCTGTCATCCTAGCACTGTGGGAGGCCATGGCGGGCGGATTGCTCAACATCAGGAGTTCGAAACCAGCCCTGAGCAAGAGCGAGACCCCGTCTCTACTAAAAATAGAAAGAAATTAGCCGGACAACTAAAAATATATAGAAAAAATTAGCCGGGCATGGTGGTGCACACCAGTAGTCCCAGCTACTCAGGAGGCTAAGGCAGGAGGATCGCTTGAGCCCAGGAGTTGGAGGTTGCTGTGAGCTAGGCTGACGCTGACATCACTCTGGCTTGGGCAACAGAGTGAGACTCTGTCTCAAAAAAAAAAAAAAAAAAAGCCCAGAAAAGTGGGACCCCGAGCCCAGGCTGGGTTCTGGCCCGGAGACCCCGGCAGGGCCCCGCTCTGCACCTCGGCTCCCCTCGCCTGAGCACTGGGTGAGGTCCTGCCACCCGCCCCACCATGCTCCTGGACACACCGCGCCTGGCCCCCGGGGGCCCGGCACCCCCAGCCGTCCTAGGTGCGCTGGCGTCTTTGGCCCCAGACTCCCCGCGTCCCTGGCGACCAGTTTCCCCGGCAGCCTTGTTGTTTATTTGGAACAGTTTCTTGGGGTCTCCTGGAGAAAAGGCTCTCAGCTGAGTTCCAGAAAACGAGCGCGGCCTCCCGTGCTTGGAGGGCTCCCAGCTGTTCCCCTGGCGGCCGGCGCAGGAGAAGTGATGCCAGGAATGTGTATCTCCCAGCAAGCTGAAGAGCTCCTTTCAGCACAACAAGAATTAACCACAGAACGGGGCGCAGGGGCCCTGCCCAAGCATCCCAGCACGGCGCTGCCACCACATCCATTTCCTTTGTCCCGCCTGCACCGCCACCACTGCTGGGACAGGCTCAGAGCCCTCAGCTGGGTCCCCAGACATGTCGGTTCTTTAGGGACAAGGAGACTTGGGGTCCTGGATTCCAGCTCCGAGCCTTTCTTTTCTTTCTGTCTTTCCTTTTTTTTTTTGAGACAGAGTCTCGCTTTGTTGCCCAGGCTAGAGTGAGTGCCGTGGCGTCAGCCTAGCTCACAGCAACCTCAGACTCCTGGGCTCCAGCGATCCTCCTGCCTCAGCCTCCCCAGTAGCTGGGACTACAAGCATGCGCCACCATGCCTGGCTGATTTTTTCTATTTCTAGTTACCTGGCTAATTTTTTTCTATCTTTAGTAGAGATGGGGTCTCGTTCTTGCTCAAGCTGGTCTGGAACTCCTGGGCTCAAGCAATCCTCCTGCCTCAGCCTCCCGAGTAGCCGGGACTACAGGCATGCGCCACCATGCCCGGCTAATTTTTTCTATATATTTTTAGTTGGCCAATTAATGTCTTTCTGTTTTTAGTAGAGGCGGGGGTCTCGCTCTTGCTCAGGCTGGTCTCGAACTCCTGAGCTCAAACGATCCTCCTGCCTTGGCCTCCCGGAGTGCTGGGATTACAGGTGTGAGACGCCGCGCCTGGTGTGGTGGGAGCTATTGTTATTTTAGTTGTCTGATTGTAAAATCAGAAAGTTGGAAACAGGCTGGACATGGTGGCACCTGTAGTCCCAGCTACTCGGGGGGCTGAGGCAGGAGGATCGCTTGGACCCATGAGTTTGAGGCTGCAGTGAGCTGTGACAAAAGCACTCCTATGTCCACAACGTGGAGATATGTGCTGCTAGCCTTTTGTTATGATACATTCCCTTTCTTCCTTTTTTTTTTTCCTGTGCATGTGTGTGTATGTGTGTATATTTCATGGGATCTATTCATTGTTGAATGGGCATACTTTACATATGTGTGTACATGTTAGTCTTTCTTTCCCTCTCTCTTTCTCTTTTATCGTCTTGTCTTTGTCAGGCACGTGTTAGTTTTTCTTAATACCAGGCATGATATTTTTTAACCCACTTTTTTTAAATTTAAAAATATATTGGGAACATTTTCTCCAAATCATTGCGTTTTACCATATTGCATATTTTTTCACATTTTAATGTTTCTGAAGTAAAGACGCGTTCTAGAATCAATGTCAAAAAAAATGTGCCAGCTGTTTCTTCTCTGTCTCTTTTTTGTTTTGTTTTGTTTTGAGACAGAGTCTCGCTTGTTGCCCAGGCTAGAGTGAGTGCCGTGGCGTCAGCCTATCTCACAGCAACCTCAGACTCCTGGGCTCAATCGATCCTCCTGCCTCAGCCTCCCGAGTAGCTGGGACTACAGGCATGCGCCACCATGCCCGGCTAATTTTTTCTATATATATTAGTTGGCCAATTAATTTCTTTCTATTTATAGTAGAGACAGGGTCTTGCTCTTGCTCAGGCTGGTCTCAAACTCCTGACCTCGAGCAATCCGCCCGCCTCGGCCTCCCAGAGTGCTAGGATGACAGGCGTGAGCCCCCGAGCCCTGCCGTTTCTTCTCTCTCTTTTTTTTTTTACCTCTAAAACAGGGGCCACGGAATAAGTAACACGAATAACAAACGACAACGATGTCTCGGGTTCGAAGAAACGCGATGTCCTAAAAGATGCTTCCGGAAGACCACGCAGTATTCTCCTCCCGTGCCGTTGCCATCATCGTGGATTGATCCACGACGTCTGTCTCTGGACATTTCAGCTCCTTCCAGTTTTTCGCTACTATCAATCGCGCTGCCCGAGAAAACGTCGGCAGGAAATGCCATCAGCTGGGGCGCTGGACCCTGCAGGACGGCGCTGGACTCTGCGTCACGGCTCTGGGCGGGGACTTGGGGGACCCGAGCCTTTGGGTCAAGGTCACAGCCAGCATGTGTGACCTTCAGGGAGGCAGATTTAGGGTACGTCCGTCTCCCTCTCCCCCCTTCCTCCAGCCCGAGCCGTGGCTCCCCGTGGCCAGACCGCGTGGGAAGTGGAGGGTGAGGAAGGCGGAACAGGGTTCCCGGGCCAGCCCCCAGGGCCGGGGTAGAGAGCAGCCCGCGGGCGGGCAGAGCGTGCCATGCGCCTGCCCCGGGGACCGGATGCCAGGGCTCCCGGCTTCCCCTTCCCGGGAGAACAGACGGTGCGTGCTCCAGGCCTCCTCCCCGCGCCAGGGACAGATTGCTCAGGAATCTGTGCGCTCCCGGGCGCAGGGGACGCTGCCTCCGTTCCTGGAGTTCCGTCTCATGCCTGCGCCTCGGGCAGGATGCTATTTTTGCGAGGCTGGCACCGCGGGCCTGTGCTCCGGAGGGAGGAGAGGGCACCGCCGCCGCAAAGCGGGGTCGGGCGGCCGCAGGCAGGGGGCGGGCGGGTGGGGGAGAGGGGCTGCCTTTGAGGGGCGGCGGGAACAATGCGGCTGAGGGCTGGCTGGCTGTCACACCCACCGCCGACATTCATCACATCCTGCCTGGCGTCCCCGCAGCTCCGACACATGTGGCCACACCCCGCTTCTGGAAAGCTCTCTGCTCAGACCCCCCCTGGTTGGAGCCGTGCCCGGCGGCGGCGGCGGCGTGGGCTCCTCCTGCCGGGCTCTGGCTGCCGGGTGGGCCTTGGGCCACGCGGGGAAGCAGGCAGGGCCCCTTCCACAGGGGCTCTGCAGGGCTAAGCACGGGGCCTGGGTGACACGGGCCGTCACGCGGGGTGGGGGCGAGGGACGGGGCTCAGCTTGCAGCTCGGGTGTTGGGGTTTTGAGCAACAGAAACCGACTCTTCCCCGTTGAGTCGGGGCTGGAGGAGGGGTCTGAGCCTCCGGAATAGAAAGGGGAGATGATGAGCGGATTACAGGATGGGGGCACAGCGCTGGGATCTGGGAGGGACTCACGAGCGGCCTGGGGGTGGGGGCAGGTCTGCGGGGGGTGGGGTTGCTTTGCTCCATTTTAACAGAGGACAAAACTGAAAGCCAGGGGGTGGGGGTTTGCCGAGAGCCAATCGCAGGCACCGTCCACCCTGGAGCTCAGACCTCTGACCCGTCCAAAGCCACCGGGGACCTCCCTGCAGAGGGACAAGGTCCTCACACCACAGGAGCAACCAGTGGGGCCCCGCCCCCGGGCCCTGACCCCGCGGGCCAGGCTTTCCTTGGTTCTCACACTGGGCAGCCTGCGCCCCAGGCAGAGGGAGGGGCGGCCGGGCGGGCGGCGGGGCTGGGGAGAGTGACTCATTTCTGTCCACCCGGCCAGCGCCAAACCCAGAGGTGGGCAGGCGGCGTCCGCAGCCACTCACCAGCGGGCGGAACCGGCTCAGAGCAGCCGGCCGGGCCTCCACGCGTGCAGGACGCCGCCAGGCCCCTCTCCTGCGACCACCGGCACGCCAGCCTCCCGATGCTGTCCCCTTCCACTCCCTGTCCCTCCTCTGCCAGCTCCGGCCACGGCCACGGGGCACACGCCAGCCCGTGTGTCCCTCCCAGCTCCCCAGCTTGGCAGGCAAGACTTCGGCCTCTGCCGTCAGAAAACCGCCTGTCTGCCACCGCAACTTCCCGGCCGTGGCTCTCGGGCAAGTGTGTGTCTCCTCTGTCTGCCTCAGTTTCCTCCTTTGTAACTCGGGGACGAGACCTCCCTGGGAAGGGCTTGTCGTAAAGCCCAGGAGTCAGGGGTGCAGGCGCCGACGCTTGGTGCGAGCAGTAGGCACCAACTGTGACAGCTGTTCTCCTCCCAAGAGCCAGCAGCCCCCCCCCCCAGCCTGGAAGCATGTTCCGGGCGCCCCCGAGGGTTCCCGCCCTCCTCCGGTGATCTCGATCCGGGCCTTCGGGACCGCACATCCCGGTTGCCGTGAACTAGAGGCTGTGTGGCCTCCGTGGCGGGAAGGGAACATTCCGGCTGCTTCAAACCCAACCAGACAAAAAGCTGACTGTCACCAGCTCCTGCCTTCTAAAAGGAGAGGCACATTTCACACGGGGGGCGGGGGGGGGTGCTGGCCTAGTGATTCTCGCCCCCAAGAGCGGAGGAAACGTCCTTCCAGAGCGTGAGCTGGTGTCCCAGAGTGTCCCGTCCCGGCTCGGTCCCGCCCCGTAGCGAGCCCACGGTGTGCACGTTGCACAGGACTCTTTTGGCTGCCAATGACGGAAATTCAACCCAAGTCACTGCAGCAACATCATTAATTAATTAGTTAATTAATACAGCAACATTATTAATTAATTAGTTAATTTTTTCTTCTTTTTTTGGAGACAGAGTCTCACGCTGTTTCCCAGGCTAGAGTGCCATGGCGTCAGCCTAGCTCACAGCAACATCCAACTCCTGGGCTCAAGCAATCCTCCTGCCTCAGCCTCCCGAGTAGCTGGGACTACAGGCATGCGCCACCATACCCGGCTAATTTTTTCTATCTATTTTTAGTTGGCCAATTAATTTCTTCCTATTTTTAGTAGAGACAGGGGTCTCACTCTTGCTCAGGCTGGTTTTTGAACTCCTGACCTTGAGCGATCCTCCAGCCTCAGCCTCCCAGAGTCCTAGGATCACAGGCGTGAGCCACCGTGCCCAGCCAGTTAGTTAATTTTTAATATTAATTATTATTGTCATTATTTTAGAAAAGTGATCTCTCTCTTTGTTGCCCAGACTAGGGTGCCATGTCACCATCGTAGCTCACTGCAGCCTTGAACTTCTTGGCTCCAGCGATCCTCCTGTCTCAGCCTCCAGAGTAGCTGGGACTCCAGGTGTGCACCACCACACCCAGCTAATATTTAAATTTTTATAGAGATGGGTGTCTCACTAGGTTGCCCAGCCTGGTCTCAAACTCCTGGGCTCAAGTGATCCTGCTGCCTTGGCCTCCTAAGTCACTGGGATTACAAGGGTGAGGCACCTGCCTGGCCAGAATTAATGTTCATGGCTCACTTCACTGTCTGGAATGAAAATCTGCAGGGGAGTCTAGCTTCAGGTACAACTGGATCCAGGCGCTCCAAGGATGTCTATCCTCCTGTCCACACTGCTTTCCTCTGTGTGTGCTGGTGTCCTTTGGTAGATGTCCTCATCCATCAGAGGAAGGGTGGTAGTAGCTCTGGGCTCCTTGGCAGGTTGCACATTCTAAATTTGGCCACGACGACATATGTCCCCTCCCACATGCCCTTCTAAAATACATGCTGACAAACTTCCATCAAGAGGCAGACTCGTGGCTGGGCGCGATGGCTCACGCCTGTCATTCTAGCACTCTGGGAGGCCGAGGCGGGAGGATCGCTCGAGGTCAGGAGTTCCAAACCAGCCTGAGCAAGAGCGAGACCCCCGTCTCCACTAAAAATAGACAGAAATTAATTGGCCAACTATAAATATGTAGAAAGAATTAGCCAGGCGTGGTGGCACATGCCTGCAGTCCCAGCCACTTGGGAGGCTGAGGCAGGAGGATCGCTTGAGCCCAGGAGTTTGAGGTTGCTGTGAGCTAGGCTGACACCACGGCACTCTAGCCTGGGCAACAGAGTGAGACTCTGTCTCAAAAAAAAAAAAAAAAAAAAGAAAAGGAGGTAGACTCATGTTCCCTCCTCTTGACATTGAATGTCCTTCGTCACCGTCTTAACCGACAGGAAATGGTGACAGAGACATTACGGGACTTCTGAGGCTGGGTCCTGAAAGGCGGCCCAGCTCCACCTTGGTGCCTCTCTTTGGGGACACGAGCCCTTGGGGACCAGCAACCACACGCTGTGCCCTGCCCTGACCCGCAGACTCTGTAAGCACAGCCGGTGCTTGTGTTGTGCCACTAAGCTTTGGGGTGGCTTGTTACGAGGCCACAGCAACGCGACAGCTGTCGGGGTCCCTGTAGCTCAAAGGCACAGCTGGGGAAATCGGGAAATCATTTTCGCATCGGCTACTTGTCACCTCTTAGCAAAGATTCAGACTGATCCAGCCAGGTGTGGACCGCACCCGTAAACCGGTCCCCCGGCACTCCTCGGCCTACAGACGGTCCCTCGGCCTCAGCCAGGGCGGCACACGCCTTCCCTCCCGTGTGTCCGCGCTCCCCTCTTCTACGGCGAGTAAGGCCCGTCCCGCTCCAGCAGACTTCATCTTAACCAATCACATCTGCAAAGACTCCTTTTTTGGGGTTTTTTTTTGCTCCCCAGAAAAGTAAGAGCCCTGCTTCTACACGAGGTCACGTCCCGGGGTTCGGGGTGGACGTGCATTTGGGGGGACGCTTCTCGGCCCCCTGGCCACCGCGCCGCGGCGCTTCCTGCCTGGCTTTGGTCGGTCCCGCCCCCCTCTGCCTCCTCGCTTTTGGTCTTCCTCCCTCCCTGGCACCTCTCTCGCTCTGCCGGGCGTCTGTGGCAGCAGCCGTCGTGAACAGCCTGTTCCACGCAGACGGAAGAGGCGGCGCCCGGCCAGGCGCCCTGCGATTGCCGTTCGCGGAGCCTTGTCAGTGGGCGGAGAGGCGCGGGGAAGATGCGCCGCCCGGGGAGATCATCAACGGAAAGGAATGTCCCGGGGCCTGGACTCACTCGAGCACGGAAACATTTGCGACCAAAGACTTCCTCCGGGTTCTGTTTACTCTTAGTGTTTTTTTTTTGTTTTTTTTTTTTTTTGCAAAAACAACATTCTAGTTGAGCATGGAACTTGTCAGAGCGCAAAGGTGGCATGAGGAAGGGTTTGGGTTCGGGGTGTCAGCTTTTCTCTTCCTTAAGGTGAAGAGGAAATGAACAAGGCAAGTCTGTTGTCACGCAGTGTCAGGCATGAGGCTGGCGTCCCGCCAGGGGACAGAAGGAAGCCTCCTCGGGGTCAGTCCACAGGGTCAGCTACTTTTCATCAAGCCTCCCACCCCACGTGGGTCAGAACGGTGCAGCGATGCTTCGGGGCGGGTTTAAAAGGCACTGTGCACTTGGGTTTGTTAGAACTTTGAAAAAGGTCATATGAGGTCGGGTTTGATTTTTTTTTTTTTTAATGTGGTGGCAAGTGCGTGTAGCTCTAGCTACTCGGGAGGCTGAGGCAGGAGGATCGCTTGAGCACAGGAGTTCAAGGCTGCGGTGAGCTATGATGACGCCACTGCACTCTAGCGTGGGCAACAGAGACTCTGTCTCAAAAAAAAAAAAAATTAAAAGCTGGGAGGGATCTGAAGAAGTCATGTAGCTTGGTGCTTCCCAGAATCACATCAGCCTTAACGTCTTTTTTTAAAAATTTGGAATTTATTATTCTGAAATGAAATTCACAGAAAACATAACCCACCTTCACAGCATTTGCAAAAAAGTCAGTATAATGCCCCAACTGTAACATAAAGAAAAATTTAAAAAGGTAAGTCAATTACAATAAAATAACATGGATCTCAAAAGGTAAATGCATTTACTGAAAAATTAGTCGTCGGTTCCTTGTATTTCCTTCTCGCCTTCCTTGCAGAGATGCCCAGGCGTGGTGGCGTGTGCCCGTAGTCACAGCTGCTGGGGAGGCTGAGGCAGGAGGATCGCTTGAGCCCAGGAGTCTGAGGTTGCTGTGAGCTAGGCTGGCGCCACTGCTGCACTCTAGCCCAGGGCAACAGGGTGAGACTGTCTCAAAAAGGTGTGTGGCCATCGGCCCTTCATGTAAATTTAAAATCTTCTTATACTATATGGGTCTAGAACCTAACCTAAGTGTTTTTTGCTTTTTTTTTTTTTTTTTGATAGTTGTCATATACCTTGGATTTTCTAGGAATCTATTCACCGTGTGATCAAGGGGAGATCGTTCCTTCCTCTGTTTGGAACTTTGCTGAGAGTCGCTGAGCATTTTGGAGAGCTATGTGTTGCCAGCAGCCATGCCTCCCTGGTCTCGCAGCCTCCATGAGCACACCTGTGCCCACCTGCACCTGCAGCCGTCACATTCACGCGACACTCATGGCGTAGTCTAATAGAACGAAAAACACAACGGCCAAACAGTACAGAAAAGGATGTCAGGAAAAATCAATCCCGGCTGGGCACGGCGGCTCACGCCTGTAATCCTAGCACTCGGGGAGGCCAAGGCAGGAGGATCACTAGGGGTTAGAAGTTCGAAACCAGCCTGAGCAAGAGCGAGACTCCCATCTCTACCAAAAATAGAAAGAAATTAATTGGCAAACTAAAAATATATAGAAAAAATTAGCTGGGCATGGTGGCGCATGCCTGTAGTCCCAGCTACTGGGGAGGCTGAGGCAGGAGGATCGCTTGAGCCCAGGAGTTGGAGGTTGCTGTGAGCTAGGCTGACGCCACGGCTCTCACTCTAGCCCGGGCAACAGAGGGAGACTCTGTCTCAAAAAAATAAGTGAGTTTACTTCCAGCCTGTATCTTCAGGGTACCGGACCCCCCTTCACTAGCTCTGTGTGTGTGTGTGTGTGTGCACGTGTCCCTGTGCACACGCGTGTGCACGCCTGTGTGTGATCCATCCCACGGTGCCTCCTGCAGAGCGGCCATGGCCGACCCCTTGCTCTTCTCCTCCATTTCCCTCGGGGGCCGCTCTGGGTCAGCGCAGAGGGGTCCCCTGCCCCCGTCTGCTGACTGCGTGTGAGTTCTTGGTGCTCGGGCACAGGTCACCTGCTCCTGCCCGCCCCGCCGCCCGATTCGCCGATGTTCTCCGTCTTTGCCATAAGAGACGGCACGGGGTGGACAGCGCGGCCAGCCCGGGTGCCCGTGTCTCTGAGACCCATGGGACAGATGGAACCGTCCCCAGAATGCCCTCTGGGGCGGAAACTGCTGCAGAGACCGGCAAGGGACCCCAGCCCCACCTGCCGGGGCGGAGCGTCAGGCCCAGGCCCCGTGGCCTCCTCGCTGCCCCCGGCCGGCTGGCCACCAGGAACCACCTCGAGGAGCCCACCCCGCTCACCTCGCCACGGCCGCTCTAGAAACTATTTATAGACCCGAACGCCACAGAAGCCGTCGTGTCTGCTGTTGCCGTGGCAACGGGCACTGCGGCGCCAGCACCGGGCTACGGGGGTGCCGGGGCGGTGGATTTCCACGCGGGAGCCCCTGGCCTCCCCAGAGGCCACCCGGGCACGCCAGCCCCCCGCTCTCCCTGGTGTTCCCAGCAGGGCCGGCGCAGTCCTGGGGAACAGCGCCACCAACCGCCGAGAGCGCTGCTTAGCCGGTGGCTGTGCTTAAAGCCTGTGCTTGGGAGGAGAGTTGTTCTAGATCCTAGAACAGTGTTCCCAAGCCGGGCTGTGCCCTGTCACCCAAGGAGCCTCTTTGGGATGTAGGGTCCAGACCCACACCGAGGCCCGGCCCAGCCCAGGCTCCTGGGTGGGGGCCTGGGGGTCCCTGTCCTGGTTTGTCTTTCTTTCTTCCTTTCCTTCCTTCCTTCCTTTCCTGCTTTCTTCCTTTCCTTCCTTCCTGTCTTTCCTTCCTTTCTTTCTTTCCTTTCTTTCCTTCTTTCTTTCTTTCCTTCCTTCCTTTCTTTCCTTCCTTTCTTTCTTTCCTTCCTTCTTTCTTTCTTTCCTTCCTTTCTTTCTTTCCTTCCTTCCTTCCTTTCTTTCCTTCCTTTCTTTCCTTCCTTTCCTTCTTTCTTTCCTTCCTTCCTTCCTTTCTTTCTTCCTTTCTTCCTTTCTTTCCTTCTTCCTTTCTTTCTTTCCTTCCTTTCTTTCTTTCCTTCCTTTCTTTCTTTCCTTCCTTTCCTTCTTCCTTTCTTTTCTTTCTTTCTTTCTTTCTTTCTTTCTTTCTTTCTTTCTTTCTTTCTTTCTTTCTTTCCTTCCTTCCTTCCTTTCCTTCCTTTCCTTCCTTCCTTTCCTTCCTTCCTTCCTTCCTTCCTTCCTTCCTTCCTTCCTTCCTTCCTTCCTTCCTTCCTTCCCAGTCTCACTCTGTTGCCGGGGCTAGAGTGAGTGCCGTGGCGTCAGCCTAGCTCACAGCAACCTCACACTCCTGGGCTCAAGCGATCCTCCTGCCTCAGCCTCCCGAGTAGCTGGGACTATAGGCATGGGTCAGCATGTCCAGCTCATTTTTTTTCTATATATGTTTGGTTGTCCAATTAATTTCTTTCTATTTTTAGTAGAGACAAGGTCTCGCTCTTGCTCAGGCCGGTTTCGAACTCCTGACCTCGAGCAATCCTCCCGCCTCGGCCTCCCAGAGTGCTAGGATTACAGGCGCGAGCCACCGCGCCCGGGCACTGCTGCTTTTTCTTTCTGTAGTTGCACCATGCCAGATGGCCCTGAGGGTGTACCGAGGAACCTGCGTGCTTAGCCAGATCTTTTTTCTAGAAGTTGCCTAGACAGACCCGGATATGACGATGAGTTTTCCAGTGATCCGTAAGGCAGTGCACCTGGATACAGGGAAGGGGGGGGTGGGAAGCCAGGCAGGGGGGGAAGGAGCCTTCAGGAGAAGCCCTTCCGCAGCTGCAAGGGGCTGGTGAGACAAGTGGTGCTCAGGATATCCGGCCAGAGTCCGGCGAGCTGCAGCCCCCGTCTTCCCGCCCGGAACCCACCTGTCTTTGGCTCAGGGCTGCCCAGAGAGCTATAAATAAATTCCCAGACGTTTCCACTTATGAGAGCAAAGTGGCTTTGAGAGCCCGAGGGCAGCCCTCCAAACAGATAGCCGCCGCCACTGCCGCCGCCGCTGGCGTTGGAGGCAACACGCCCCAAAGCTTCGGGGTGCACAAAAGCAGTGGAAAGGAAGGCGGGAGATCTGGCGGGAGCCCGTAGCTGGGGTTCGAGGTGGCGAAGGCGGCTGCCCCGGCCTAGGGGCAGTCAACCAACGAGCATCACCTGTGTAGGAACCTGCAGGAACAAGCCCTGCGCTCGTGCTCGCTAGGGGCCCAGGTGTGCTGACTTTGGGGGGGACCCAGGTGCTCGGGCCTTGGCTCTCCCCACGAGGGCAGCTTCCGGCGGCCATGGACCCCGCACCTCCAGCCCTGCCGTGGACTCCTCAGACGTGAGTGTCCTCTCTCCCCTCTCCCCGCCGTGGCAGGCACGGGGCAGCCCCGCAGAGACCTCTCTGGGCAGGAGGCCTTGCTGGCTCTGCTTGTGTGTTGGGCACCCAACACGCTATTGCTGGTAGCTCCGTAATGTGCTCCCAGCGTTTGACCTACGGCGTTTAGGGTCTTTCAGATGAGCAAGGACCTTGGCCACGCAGGCAGGGGTACTGGGATCTGAGGCCCCTCGGTGGCCTGGAGGTCACCTTCTGCCACTCCCCACGTGGGCCTGCTGTGCGCGGCCCGTGAATCATCCCCGGACAGAGGCTCGGGCTCCGGCGGGTGCCCTGCGGTCCTGCGCGGGCCGCGTTGCTCTCGGGGTAAGAGAAACCGTGGCTGCTGACCAGGCGCAAGGACGCCAGCCACCTCCCAGCCTGCCTCGCAGGGGGACGTGGCCACGTGGGAAAGAGCCGTGTCCTCCCAGGCTGGGGAGTGTCTCCTCGACCCCTGTCCCCTTGCTGCTGGCTGGAAGGGACTGGTGGGGACCCAGCCGGGTCACGCTCGGGGTAGGAAACCGCTGCAGGAACTTCCTAGGCAGATGTATCCCGGCCAGAAAACATGCTGGCCCCTCGGGCCACTTGTGCCGCCACAGCCAGGTGAGGGTGGAGGTGGGAGTCACGAGGGTCCCGGCTTTGAGGGATGAACTGGGCGATGGGTCCCGGAGGGACAGGTGGGTGCCAGGTGCTCGCTGGCAGATGGAGATGTTTGCACCGGGTGTGCTACCGTGTCTGACCAGCAGGTGGCGCTGCCCAGACAGTTTGTCCATGGTGTGTGTGTGTTTGGGAGCCTGGCTCAACCTCTCCCTCCAACCCCCTGCCTGCAGGTGGGGAAACTGAGGCCAGAGTTCTCCTTCCCCCTTGCACACCGGGGAATTCATTCCCGCAGCCACACAAACCAGGCTGCGTCCTGTGGGGAGTGCCTGACCCCGACCCCTGACCTCTGACCCCTTCACCCCACACCCACACAGTCTGTGTGTGAGACCCCAGCACCTGCCGCCTGGCCCCTGGGGTCTCCGTGGTTACTGCTGTGCACCTCTAAATCTCCCGTAGCCCAAACATCCCCTGGGAGGATCCAGCCCCGTTTGCCTGCACGTGTTTTGGGGACAGGCAGCCACCCTGGGGACAGAGTGTGGGGGTGCAGGGTCCACACCCGCGTCCACCCAGCCCCAGCACGCGCATGCTGTGTGGCCTTGGGCAGGTGGTTCAGCTTCCCTGGGCCTCTCTTCCGTCACTGCAAAGTGGGATGATAATTGTCACCACCTCGGAGGGACCAGGGAGGACTTGAGTGGGTACCACAGGGCCCGGCCGAGGCGCTGTTGTCCTCTCTCCACGCTCCACGCACAAAACCGAGGCAAAGCAGCTTTGAGAAGAGAGCGAGAGGCTCGGCGGTTCCAGTAGGAAGAAGGTCAGGGCAGAGCTGGAGGCCGGCTCACCCTATTGATAGATGGGGAAACTGAGGCCCAGGGTGCCCACCCCCCTGTCACTCTGTGCGATCACTCTGGAGACTAAATGCTCTTGTTCCATCATCTTTCGGGAAGAGACACAGAGTCTATGTAACTGCCCAAGGCCACTCAGCCAGAAGTGGGATTTGAACCCGGGTCTGACTCCATGTCCTGGGAAGGGTGGCTGCTCTCTGGGTAGCTACCCAGCGCCCCCCCCCTCGAGGGCCACCCCAGCGGCAGAGACGGGAGCGCTAGAGCTGGTCATCTGTGGGCCGATGAAGAAACACCTGTCGCTGATTCTAAAGCTCTACCTAAACCTACATGTAGCTATAACTGGGTTTGGTCATACCTCACGCGTTTTATCTGTGCATGTAAAACATTGTTCTGAGAAGAGGGGCACAGATTTCACTAGAATCCCAGAAGGTTCTACAGCACAAAAGGGTTAAGAACCCTTGTTTCAGAGCATGCCGGTGACATAATGAGGACGAGGAAATAAAGTGCCGCTTCCGAGAAGCAGGGGCCGGGTCACCTGTCCCAGCCCCGCTCTGTCCCCAGCATCTAAATGAGCTCTGGTCTGGGCCAGTGTCTGAGTTCCCTACGGGAAACCTACACCCTGTGACCTGCCCCGCGCCCTGCCCTGTGGGTACCATCCAGGCTGTTGCACAAAGAGCCCTGCAAATGCAGCCTGAAGGTGGCCCCTGGGGCACTACCCTGCCCCAGGTGAGACTGCTGCCAGGTCGCCTCTTCGATATGGTTCCTGGAGCTGCCACAGCCCTGGATAACTGCTGGGAAAGGGGTGAGTCCTAGAGGGGTGCGCAGAACTCGGCTCTGGGTAACCAACCTGGGCTCAAATTCTGGCCCCGTGATTTACTAGCGGGTGACCTCCCTTGCCATTCCAACCCTCTTTTTCTCATCTGTAACATGGGTTCGATCATGAAACATTAGTAAATGTGTTCTATGTTTGCTTGTTCACATATCTGTACATCCATCCACCCACCCATCTGTCCACTCATCCATCCACCATCCACCCATCTACCTACCACCTATCCACACACCGTCACCCATCCCTCCACCATCCATCCATCTATCCACCCACCATCCACCCATCCATCCATCTAACCACCATCCACCCATATAACCACCATCCATCTATCCAACACTCACCCACCATCCACCAAATACCCACCCACCATCCATCCATCCATCCACCATCCATCCTCCATCCATCCATCTACCCACCATCCACCCATCCATCCACCATCCATCCTCCATCCATCCACCCACCCACTATCCATCCATCCATCCACCCACCCCCCCACCCCCTCACCCCCCCCACACACATCCACCCACCCACCCACCATCCATCCATCCACCCATCCATCAACCATCCATCCATCCATTCATATACCGTCCATCCACCCACCCACCATCCACCCACCCACCATCCATCCATCTATCCACCCACCCATCCACCCACCCACCATCCATCCATCCATCCACCCACCCACCCGCCATCCACCCACCCACCCAGCCATCCACCACCCACCATTCCACCCACCCATCCATCCATCCATCTACCCACCCACCATCCATCCATCCATCCATCCACCCACCCAGCCACCCACCCATCCAGCCATCCACCCACCCACCCATCCATCCATCCATCCACCCACCCACCATCTATCCATCCACCTGCCTACCATCCACCATCCATCCACCCACCCACCCACCCACCATCTATCCATCCACCTACCCACCCATCCATCCATCCACCATCCATCCACCCACCCACCCATCCATCCACTATCCATCCATCCATCATCCATCCACCAACCCACCCACCCACCCACCTACCCATCTATCCATCAACCATCCATCTACCCACCCACCATCCATCTACCACCCATCCATCCATCTTATTTTGATGTATTTCAGAATATGTACATTTCCTCCTAAACACTTCAGCACACAAATCATTAGCAAGACTTCACTGTTTCAGAAACTTAAACTTACTTCTATAATTAAAGATGGCCAAGTCGTGCCTCTCCCCACTCTCACTGTGCAGCTCCCGGGCCGAGAACAAGCAGGACCCTCTAAGTTCCCCCCAGACCCCTTGTTCCTGGAGGACCCTCCACCGAGGAGAGTCTGAGGACAGAATGAACGTGATGTCGTCACTCAGTCGGGGGGAGGGCCCTGCTTCTCCTGGAGTCCTTCAGTGTGAGCCGGGTGCCAGCTCTGCTGGCTGTGGACACTGCCACCTACCTTCCGCCCGGACGTCTCGTCAGCGCTGGCACCAGTGCCAAGCTCAGCTCCTCGGACCAGCTGCTGCCAGAGGTGGTGAGCTCCCCATCATGGGGGGTGGTTAAGCAAGGACTGAAAGCAGCTCTGGTGGGGCGGGAGGACGTTCTAAAAGGGATTCAAACCCAGAACGGGTTGAATCACATCAGGGTTTCCTACCCCTGGCGCCGCTGATATCTCGGGCTGGAGAACTCTGTTTTGGGGCTGACCTGCGCACTGCGGGGCGTTTTGCGACAGTCCCGATCTCGGCCCTCCAGATGCCAGTAGCACCCCCCGCCCAACCCCAATGCCTCCAGCCATCACCAAATGTCCCCTGGGGGGTTGCGAATTGGCCCCCAGCTGGGAACTTCTGAACTGGAGGAGACGGAAGGTCCCTCTACCTAGAAGTCCCTGCTTCCCACGCCCCAGGTGCCCCCCTCCCAGAGTGCAGCATCCTTTCAGTTGCCATGGAAACCAGGCATTTTTCTTTGCCTCTTTCTCTCATCCTTTGCCCACCTCACTCATGCATTCTTTCAGCCGACCACACCCCCCAGGCCAAGCCAGGGGACAGTGACGCGGACAGCCCTCAGTTTCCTCTTCTGCCCGACGGGAGGGACGCGTCTGAGGACCAGGCGAGGGTGCGCAAAGCCCCGGGCAAAGGGTGAGCACGGTGGGCCTCGGCCCTCAGACCCGCCGCCCCGGCCGGCCGCAGGGGAGGGGCTGCGCCACGGACCTGCCAGGCAGCGTGGCTTTCACTGGGCCACCTCTGTCCTCCATGACAGCCTTGGCCATTTGGCCACATGGTCCCTTCAGACCCCGGGCCAGAGCACGTGCTCGTAAGGACCGGGAGCGGCACGGACGGGGAACTCACGGCGGAAGGGTGTGCAGCCGCTGTGCCGCGCCCCGTCTGGGAGGAGGCCGGAGCGTGTTGCTCTCGGGGGACGCGGGGACAGGCCGTGCTCTGCGCGCTCTGCGCTACCATGTGGGCGCGGAAGACAAACAGCGCACAGTCGTGCATGGTTACGGACGGATGCACCAGGATTTCTGGAAAGACCCCAAGAATCTGGTCCTGTCGCCTGCCTCTGGGAAGCGGGGAGCCGGGAGCCGGGACCGGGGAGGTGACGGACGTCTGGCTTTGTTCCCGAGCTGGCGTGGCACCGGCGTGGTGGCACCCAGGGAACCAGACTCGGGTGCACAGCGCGGTAAGGCACGTGTCTCGTCACAGGACCGGTGACGTCCGGACGCGGGCAGTCCTGGCAGGGGCAGCGCCTCCACGCTGGCAGCCGTGGCCTCCCCCGGCTCTCCTCCTCGCGGCCGCAAGACAGTGGCAGCGTGACGGCGCCACCGCAAGGTCGAGAGGCGTTCTGGGCAGGAAGGAGGGCAGAGCGCAGAGAAGATGCGGCCGAGGGGGAGGGCTTTCCCAGGAGCCCCTTACGGCTTGCAATCCTCGCTGGCGGTGCCGGGTCACGCAGCCCTCCCCGCTGTGCAGAAGGCCGGGGAGACACTGTCCGGCGGTGCCTCGGTGCACCGGACGGAAGCAGAGCTCTGGCAGGGAGGAGGAAGGGAAGCGTGGAGCCAGGCTGGCCCCTGGGTACCTTTCCAACTTCGTAGCTGCCACCTGTCTGGTGCAATCACACGTCCGCACCTTCTAGCCCCGGGCCTCGGCTGGAGAATGTGCCGAGGGGAGCCGGCTGCTGTCCCCGAACACCCTGCAACCTAGCTCGTGTCTGCTGCGTGGCCTCGCCTGGCTCGGAGCCCTGTGGGAGCACAGCATGGAACACAGCCTGGAGCACAGCCTGGAGCACGGCCTGGAGCGCAGGCTGCAGTGGGGAGGGTCCGGGCGCCGGGGGCCCCTCCCTGCTGGCGGAAGGACGGGGCCGTGCCAGGAGACAGGAGAGATGGCAGATGGTGGCCGAGGGGGGTGTCAGTCTGAGCAGTAATGAGGTAGCTCATTACCAGGCAACGTTGGAGCGTGGCGAGAGCCCAGCTCCGGCCCAACTCACGCGGCCCAGGTCCGGGGCCTGCTGCTGTCTGTCCCGCTCCCCTGCCCACCCCCCCACCCCCGACCACTAACCTACTTTCTGCACCTGTGCATTTGCCCGTCCTGGCCGTTTCATATGCGTGCAGTCATCCCATGGGGAGGGGTCCTTTGTGCACGGCTTCCTTCCCTGCGTACAATTTCCAGGGTCCCTCCCCGTTGCAGCGTGGGGCGTGCCGTGTCCCTGTTCGGGGCTGAGTAATATTTCATGGCGTGGGCAGACCACACCTTGTCCGTCTGCTCGCCCGCTGGAGGAGAGTGGGGTTGCTCTCTTGCATTTCAAAAGACATTTCTACGAGCAGAGTTCTTACTGAGACATGACACCCGCGGCGACAGCGCACGCGAGTCCCAAGCGTGCTCCGTGGGATTCTCGGCTCCCCGCGGAGCAGAGTCCGGGTCAGGAAACAGCACCCCCATCCCGCGTTCCTGTCCCCTCCCAGCTGCCCGCTTCCCAACAGCGACCATGAGTGCCGTCCCCAACAGCAAAGGCTTATTTCGGGGGTTCTCGTGGGTGAAATTAGGCAGCACGTTTGTTTGCGTGTCCGCGCCGGTGAGACTCACCCGCGTTGTGTGCTGTCTTAGCGCATTCACATCTGCCGCCTGGATTTCCGTGGTGCAGCCAGGCCAAATCGCCGCGCTCCTTCCGCTGTTGGCCGGTGCGTGGGCTGTCCCGGGCGGGGCGTCGCCACGCCCGCTGTGTGCCGGGGTCTCTTGGAGGACGGGTGTGCTCCGCCTGCTCGGTCTGGGCGGGAAGCGGGGTGTGTAGTCCCGGGGTCCGCACCCTCCGCGTTGGTAGGCGTTGTCGGGGCCACAAAGCTCTGCAAGTTTCTAGAAGGAAAGACCCTCCCAGAGTCCCGGTTACTCTACGTTCCTGACTCCTGTTAACTTTTGCTTTCTTATTTATTTATTTTTTGAGACAGAGTCTCACTCTGTTGCCCAGGCTAGAGTGAGTGCCGTGGCGTCAGCCTAGCTCACAGCAACCTCAAACTCCTGGGCTCAAGCAATCCTCCTGCCTCAGCCTCCCGAGTAGCTGGGACTGCAGGCATGCACCACCATGCCCGGCTAATTTTTTCTATATATATTTTTAGTTGGCCAATGAATTTCTTTTTATCTTTTTTTTTAGTAGAGACAGGGTCTCACTCTTGCTCGGGCTGGTCTCAAACTCCTGAGCTCAAACGATCCACCCTCCTTGACCTCTCAGAGTGCTGGGATTACAGGCGTGAGCCACCGCGCCCGGCCACTTTAGCTTTTTTTTTTTTTTTACAGTTTTATTTGCATGCAATTGACATGCCTTATAATTGACCCATGTAAAGCATACAAACCAGTGCAGTTGGTGTGTTCGCAGGGCTGTGCACCCATCGTCAGCCAATTCTGGAACATTCTCGTCACTCCAGAAAGAAGCCTGCTCCCTCTGGCTGTCAGCCTGCAGCCCCCCCATCTCCCCCAGCCCTCGGCAGCCACTCATCCGTTTTCTGTCTCCGTGATTTGGGAATTTCCTATAGATGGAATCACATGCCACGTGGCCTTTGTGTCTGGAATTCACTCAGCACCATGTCCTCAAGGTTCATCCGGGTGGTAGCGGATGTCAGAGCTCCGCTCCTTTTCATGGCTGAGTAATATTCCACGGTGCAGACAGACCACGTTTTGTTAATCTGGTCCTCATGTACGGACATCTGGGTCACCTCCGCCTTTCACCGTCGTGAGTACTGCGGCTGCGATGTCCACATACACGGTTCTGCGTGGACAGGTGTTTTCACTTGTCTCGGGCACATACGTGGAGTGGAGCTCCTGGGCCCCGTGGCCGCTCTGGGCTGAGCTGCTCGGGAGCCGCGTGGTGGCTGCGCCGTGTCACACGCTCACCAGCAGCCGAGTCTGTGCCCAGCAACACGTGCCGCTCCGCCGTGTGGCCCCGACCACGGGCAGACCTCGGAGGACTCTGCACCCCTCGTGGGGGCAGGCGGGGTGGGGAAGGGATGTCTGCTTCCATGACGGGGCCACCCCGAGAAGGCCATCGTCTGGGCAGCGTCCAGGACGCCCCTGCTGGTCAGGCACAAGTCATGGCAGCATCTCACGGTGGCATCTTTTTTTGTTTTGAGACAGAGTCTCACTCTGTTGTCCAGGCTAGAGTGAGTGCCGTGGCGTCAGCCTAGCTCACAGCAACCTCAAACTCCTGGGCTCAAGCAATCCTCCTGCCTCAGCCTCCCGAGTAGCTGGGACTATAGGCATGCGCCTCCATGCCCGGCTAATTTTTTCTGTTTTTAGTTGTTTGGCTAATTTCTTTCTATTTATAGTAGAGACGGGGTCTCGCTCTTGCTCAGGCTGGTTTCGAACTCCTAGGCTCAAGCAGTCCTCCCGCCTCGGCCTCCCAGAGTGCTAGGATGACAGGCGTGAGCCCCCGTGCCCGGCCTCACGGTGGCCTCTCGCCCAGGGTCACCAGTGGGCCCTTGACCCAGAGCTGTCACGCACACTTCCTTATCGGCAGGCGTCTCTGGGGAAGGACAGCGAGGGCCACCTCCCCACCTGGCGGGAGACACGGGCTCAGGCACAGGTCACCGTTTCTAGAGAATTCCACAGAGGCCTGCCCGCAGAGGGCAGTTCCGTGCTCCTGTGTTGGGAAAGCCCAGCTCCTGCAGGATGGGGGAGGGGCGCTCGCTTGGGTCCTCAGTAACCTGCAGCTCCGGAAGGTTCACTGTGGAGTGCGGAAACCCCCGGAACTGGAGGAGGGGCTCCGGCTCCCGTCTGCGGAGAACCAGGAGCTCGGTTCGTGCTGGCTGCTCTGTGGACTCCGGGAGGGGCGGCCAGCCACACGGGGAGAAGCCTGCTCCACCCGGGGCTGGGGCGAGGCAGGATTATTTAAATCCTACTGGCAGAGTGGCCCCAGCGGGAGGAAGATGGATAAGCCCGGGGCCCGGGGCCTCCCGGGAAGCCGGATCCAGGCGGTGCTGGGCCAGGAATGACGTGCGTGCGACTCCCTGAGGCCACGTTAGCTGCTTCAGCGCGATGTTTGTGCACCCTGCACCCTGCACCCCTCTCCCCAGCGGTTTCCCACCTGACTCGCAGGCCCCACCCCTGCCTTCCGCAGGGGCAGAGGCGCTACTGGATGATGCTCACGCTGCACAGGCCGCCACGTGCAAGCTCCGCAAGGAGGCTCGCAAGTGAGATTCTTTTTTTTTGAGACAGAGTCTCACTCTGTCGCCCAGACTAGAGTGCCGTGGCGTCAGCCTAGCTCACAGCAGCCTCAAACTCCTGGGCTCAAGCGATCCTCCTGCCTCAGCCTCCCGAGTAGCTGGGACTACAGGCACACGCCATCGTGCCCGGCTAATTTTTTCTATATACATTTTTAGTTGCCCAATTAATTTCTTTCTATTTTTAGTAGAGACGGGGTCTCGCTCTTGCTCAGGCTGGTCTCGAACTCCTGACCTGGAGCGATCCACCCGCCTCGGCCTCCCAGAGTGCTGGGATGATAGGTGTGAGCCAGTGTGCCAGGCCGGAACAAATTTTTAAAAAGCCAATGAGAGAAAAAAAAAAAAAAAAACCCAAGTGGATCGCAAGGAGAAGTCACATGATAAAAAACCAACGCCGTCCTGGGCCTCTGGTTTAGGAGGAGCCTCAGAGCACGTCATTTCTGGACGGGGCCAGCCTGTCTGCGGGCAGCGTGACCGCAGGTGGCAGCCTCCTCTGGTCCCGTGATCCGAGCCCTGCGGGCCAAACACACACGCTGGAGGGCGGCTCCCAGCCCGCGGTCGCTCCCATCCTTCCACCATGGCTCTCCGAAGGGAGACGGAGGCGACCGCCTTCTGGAAACCAGGGCTCAGGAGGGCCTTGGAGAGCGGCCACAGCCAGCGGAGGGCCGAGGGCCGGGCTCCCCCAGACCGGAGAGCCAGCCCCGACAGCTGTCAGGGAAGCCACGCTGACCCCGGGGTCATTTCGGGGCAAACCTCCCTGCACTTTAAACGCAAACGGAAAGGGCTCCGTGGTCTGGGGAGGTTTGCCCCGTCCCCTTGGGCAGGGCAGGCCTAGCCAGGCCTTGGGGCCTTTGGGAGCCTCTCCTGTCACCGAAGCCGTGTGAGCTTGCGGAGGTGGCCTCCCTCCCTGGGGGCCGGTCCCCGCCGTGCAATGAGCAGAGGGACGAGGTGCCAGGATTCCTGCGTCCGAGGCTGGGGAGGAGCCGGGACAGAAGGGAAGAGGTCGGGCCAGCGCTGCCCTCTGCCGACGTCTGTACATGTCGTCACACGCCCGCCTAGGAGGCCCCGAGTCCGGGCTCAGAGCCTGCGGTTGGCTTTGCACCCTGACCCTGGCCCCGCTCCCCACCGCGTGTGCGGCCTCAGGAAAACCGCTTTGCACCTCTGAGCCTCGGTTCCCTTATCTGTGCATGGGAACAAAGCGAGGAGCCACCTTGCAGGGCCTTAGCGAGAATGCAGCTCTTAGGACGGGGCTGGGCCCATGGTAAGCACTCAGTGCCTGTTCTCAGGTGTGCAAACACGTGTATATACACGCGTGTGCACATATACACATGCACATGTGTACACACGTACCAACGCACATGCATGTACATATCCTATTTGTTAGAGATGAGTGATGAAGTCCAGCCTACAGTCAGGGACAGGAGAATTAATCTCTACCTCTTTTTATTTTTATTTTTTAGAATCTGGCTCTGTTGCCTGGGCTGGAGTGCAGTGGCGTCAGCCTAGCTCACAGCAACCTCAAACTCTTGGGCTCAAGTGATCCTGCTGCCTCAGCCTCCCGAGTAGCTGGGACTACAGGCATGCGCCGCCATGCCCGGCTAATTTTTCTATTTTTAGTAGATACTGGGGTCTCACTCTTGCTAAGGCTGGTCTCGAACTCCTGGCCTCAAGCGATCCTCCTGCCTCGGCCTCCTAGGGCACTAGGATTACAGGCGTGAGCCACCGAGCCCGGCCTAATCTCTACAGCTTAAGGAGAAGAGTAGCCAAGAATCCACGGACTTATCATTAAACCCAGCACGATGGACGACCCCACCTGGGCACTTGCAGTCTCGCTGCAGCCTCGTGAGCTGGGGTGTGAGTTCCCGCCCATGATGAGGAAAGGCCCCTCTGCACCTGCTGGTCCGGCCATTTCCCAGGTAAGTGGTCTCACACGCTTCCTCTAAAAACAATGACTATACGCAAAAATTAGAAGCCACCTGTGTGCTCATGCAGTGGAAGAGCGTGCTGTCGTGCGCTGCAGATAGCTGCATGGATCAACGCTGATAGATCAGAAACGCTCTAGAGGCCGGGCGCGGTGGCTCACGCCTGTAATCCCAGCACTCTGGGAGGCCGAGGCGGGAGGATCACTCGAGGTCAGGAGTGCGAGACCAGCCTGAGCAAGAGCGAGACCCCGTCTCTACTAAAAATAGAAACAAATTAATTGGACAACTAAAAACATATAGAAAAAATGAGCCAGGCACGATGGCGCATGCCTGTAGTCCCAGCTACTCGGGAGGCTGAGGCAGGAGGATCGCTTGGGCCCAGGAGTCTGAGGTTGCTGTGAGCTAGGCTGACGGCACGGCACTCACTCTAGCCTGGGCAACAGAGTGAGACTCTGTCTCAAAGAAAAAAAAAAAAATCAGAAACGCTGCAGAGCAGGAAAGAGCGAGTTGCTCAGGATTTGAGCAGTGTGACCCCTTCTCTGTGTGTGGATCCTGAGTGACCTGCCGTCCTGGGTGCCGGGGGTGGAATAGCCTCGGCAGCAAACTCTCACGGGCCGAGGGGGCAGGGATGGGTGTGAAGTGCAGCTTCAACCCTCTCCAGCTCTGATCTTCTTAAGAAGCATTCCAAAGCAGACACGGGAAAGATGAACATGTGTTGAATCTGGGCGGTGGCCCCGGAGCGCCCGGTACAGGCTGAACTATTTGTGATTCACAGTCCTCAGCGTGTCCTCACATTGCAGCCGCCGTGAGCGCGCTCTGGGGAGAGCTACGGGCTGAACAGCCCCGGTCGATGCTCCTGTGCTGAGGCTCCTGGGGCGGGGGGGTGTCATGCTCCCTGAGTGACACACGCTCCCGTGCGGACAGGTGTGTGCGTCAGGCATGACCTCCCTCCAGCATTGCAGCAGACACACGGCTGTCCGCTGTTTCGATCCGGGCCGGGGAAGCGGGCTTGTCGGTGTGTGATAGAGTCTGACTCCCCTGCTGACGTTGCTGACAGCTTTTCGGCTCCGCCCTCTGCCCTCTGCCCTCTGCCCCCTGCCCCAGATCCGGCAGGGCGGTGACAAGGCCCAGGTCCTCCTGCCTTGGTGCCAGCACGAGGGTCAAACCGTGCGAGCTCCTTCCCGAATGTGGGCGCCCTCGCCCCGGTCCACACCCGACCTCGGTACAACCCCAAGCTGGTCTCTGTCTCCCTCCCTCAAGCCACCTGCGGTCGGGCTGGGGGAGCGTGCCCAGCCCTCCCCAGAGAGCCTCAGCACGTGAGCACCGGTCCTTCCTTGCCCTCTCGCTGTGCGCACGGCACTCCACTGTCCGCGTCTGACCCCAACTCTGAGTGGGCGTCCCCTGTTTTCTCAGCGTGGGAAGCTTTTGCTTCCTAACCCTGGCAGGTCAGGCCAGGTGAGCCAGGTGCCCGCCTATTGCCTCCTGGGCTTGGGTGGGGTTCAGCCCCTGCCCCTGGGCCGCCCTCCCGGGCACAGCTGTCCGTCTGGGCTCCCAGGCTCTGCCCAGGATGGACCCCTGAGTCTGGTGGGGGAGGGAAGAGAGAGTAAGAACAGCTCGCCGGTCCTCACTGGCGTGTGGCTCTGGGTCAATGCTGGGAAAGAGAAAATCCTATGAAATCCTCGGGGTCACTGTCTGGGGAGTCCCTCACTGTCATTGGGCTGAGGGACCCAGAGCCTTACACTTGGTGGCACCTTAGACCCCATGGGACATGCGTGGTAAACATGTTCAGCGACACGTGTAAAACATGTGATTATGTGCAGACACATGGGCATGTGTGTCCCCTGAGCGGGGCAGCTGTAAAAGCCACCATGGGCGTTTGCTGGAAACGGCCCTGTTGGAGGTGTCAAACAGCCGAGAGCACCAGTCACGTTTGTATAGACGCCAGGAGGCGTCAAGGAGGAGCCCAGGCTCAGGGTGGTCACGGAGCCCGGGTCGCCCACCGGACAGAGGTAGAATTCACCTTCCACGTGCCCCCACCGTCTGTCTCCACTGCCACAGTGGGAGCACGGGTTATCTGTTCCCCACGGGTTCCTGTGGAAAGTGAGACAGGCAGAGTATTTCACACCCTGCCCTCAGCTTTCACCTGGACACAAAGCAGGGTCCCCCCGCCCCCCAGCCCGAGCAATGCGCAGGCATCTGCAGCTGCCAGGGCAGAACTGGAACGAACGGAGCACACCCCCCGAGGAGGCTTCCCGGAGTGGCATTTCCGAGGAAAGAAGACGGTTGCCATGGTGCACGCTCACTCCCGTCCAGACGGGGTCTCCCTCGGCCCGTGCTACTCCCGGGACCTGCTCTCCTGGGGCCTGGGGGATAGGGGGCCGAGGGCTGTGAGGCTGCAGGAAACCCTTGCCGCCCCTCTGCTCCGGCTCCAGCCCTTCTCGATGCCTCCTGGCCCGGCCCCTCCATGGCCTGGCGTCTGTGCGGGGAGTGGATCCTCTCTGGGCTGGATCGGACCGGCAGGCTTTGGCTGCACTGGCGGCTGATGGCAGAGATTCCGGAGCCATGCGGAAGGCAGGAGCCATGCCCGGACACAGGCAGCCTCCCAAGAACGGGCCTTCCCCAGCCCTGACGACCACATGTCCAGCCTGGCCACGAACGCACTTCCCCGGGGCTGTGATCTGCACTGGGCTTCCTGCGAGAGAGACATGGAGGAGGGGGTGCATGCACACGCGTGGGGGAGCCCTGACCACGCAGCAGCGTGTGGGCCCAGACCAGCCACGTCAGCACCGCCTTGGAAATGCAGAGCCCCAGGCCCCTCCCAGCCCTGCTGGCCCAGAACCTGCACTTGAGCAAGAGCCCGGGTGCTTCCGTTGCACGGCAGGGGGGCAGCCGGGAGCAGGCAGCGGGTTTGCAAACCGCACACGCCCTTTGACCTTGCCGGTCCACTTTTTTGGCATTCTCCCAAAGGAAGCAACCAGAGACGCCCCGTGGAGGGGCTCGGAGCAGAAACTCAGCACACGCCACGGGTGCCACGGCGCAGGGGGGCCGGCGGATGTCCCTGTTTCACGTTTGCAGAGCCGCCAGGAGGCGTCAAGGAGGAGCCCAGGCTCAGGGGGGTCACGGAGCCCGGGTCGCCCACCGGACAGAGGTAGAATTCACCTTCCACGTGCCCCTACCGTCTGTCTCCACTGCCACAGTGGGAGCACGGGTTATCTGTTCCCCACGGGTTATCTGTGACGTGGCGGGAGTGGGAGTGGTCACAGTTCCACGCAAGGTGGCCTGTCGCTCTTTAACTTGGGGGCGTGAACACCAGCGCCCTGCAGTGCCTTCATGCACACGCCAGGAGCAGAGCCCCTGGGCACTTCCATCCCGCACTCTGTCCTGGAGCCCAGGGGCTCGTGTGGCCGCAGGGAGAGGGAGCCAGTTCCGCAGACGGAGGCTCCTGCGGCCGCTGCAGGTGGCCGGGCTCCCCTGGTCGGCGGAGCTCCTGTCTGCTCCCACCGAGGCCGGGGCGGATGCAGGGTTGCCGGGGTGGCAGCCCTCGTTCCGGAGCTTGGTGCTGGGGCCCAGAGGGCGGGGGAGGAGGGCAGGAGATGGTGCCCCCCCTCCCGTGTCACCGTCACTGCAGCCCTGGGACCTTCCTTCGCATCCACTGTGTTCCCGGCGCTTCCGATGGGTGCGGGCGCCTACACGGACGGGCGAGGCCGCCTCCCCGCTGCGAGCTCAGGAAGGCACGGCTGGGGGCACAGGCTGCCCGGTGGCGTCCCGCACGTGGTCTCCCAGAGCCCCGGACGGCAGAGCGCCCACCCTCCCCAGCGCCGGCCCTGCCCGTTTCTGCCACGGCGAGGGCGGTTCAGCGGCAGGGTGGACTCTGGGCCGGCCCGCCCAGGTCCAGATCGCAGCCCCGCCACTTAGCAGCGACGAGACCCTGGGCAAGTGGCTTCACCTTTCTGTGCCTCAGTTTCCTCCCCTGTAAAACAGAGTTGTAGCAGTATGCTTATTTCCCACGGCTGTTGTGAGGATCAAATGAGTTAATATATAGGGAGCATTTAAAAAATAATCGCCGTGTAAACGTCGCAAAGCTCCAGAGCACTATATAAACGGTAGAGAGACACCAACGTTTGCTGTTTTGCTGTTTTTAACGGTTTAGGAGGACTTAGCAACCATTAAGTTGGGCTGCAGAAGACGATTTAATGAAATGGGAGAATGTCCAGATATATTGCACAGAGGAAAAAAAAAAAGGTAAGTGCAAAATGCCCTTCTCGGCCTGCTCTTAATTTTGCAAAATGTATCTGTGTTAACTCTGCATAGGAAAAAAAAACAACTAGAAGGAGATAAATCAAACCCCAACTGTCGTAACTGCTAGACAGTGGGACGATGATTTTCGTTTTTTTTTTTTGTAATTTTCTGTATTTTGCAAAATTTCTGTAATAACCATAATGGTTATAAAATGAACCAGGAACATTCCCGGAAGCTGCTCTGCAAAGCAGGGAGCCGTGGCCCACGGGCGTCCCGGCACTTCTGTGAGGGAGGCTCCTTTTGGCGTCCTGAGAGCAGGGGAAGCTGTCGGAGGACAGAGGAAGGGAGCCCCCAACTCTGCAGGGAACACGTGGGGCCCCCAGACCAGCAGGCTCTTGGGGATTCTGTTCCTTTCTCCGGGGTGCCGCCCAGCTGGGGGTGTGCAGATTCAGCGGGGTGACGCTTAGCCCTGGTCCTGGCACAGTGACACGTCCATATACAGGATGGATTGTGGCCGTCACAGCAACAGTCACCTACACTGGTCACATGCACGCGACCCCGTTCTGTGCAGGGAGGGGGGGCCGTTTTCTTCTTCCTGTTCGGCAGGTGACAATTCGGAGGCTCAGAAAGGCTAAGTGGCCCGGGCGCGGCGGCTCACGCCGGTAATCCTAGCACTCTGGGAGGCCAAGGCAGGAGGATCGTTTGAGCTCATGAGCTTGAGAGCAGCCTGGGCAAGAGCAAGACTCCGTCTCTGCTAAAATAAAACAATAGAAAGAAATTAGCTGGACAACTAAAAGTATATATAGAAAAAATTAGCCGGGCGTGGTGGCGCACGCCTGTAGTCCCAGCTACTCGGGAGGCTGAGGTAAGTGGCAAGTTCAGAGTGGTCTGGCTTCAGGCCCTGCTGGATTCAGGCTCTGACACAGGCTGTAAGCACCGGCTGAAGCCAACGTGTGGGCTGAGGATCACGCAGAAACCTGAGGCTTTTGCCCAAGCAGAGGGAACAGAATGTGGGAGGCAGAGGCCAGCCGGCCCAGGTGGGCTACAGGAGCTGAAGTGGGAGGCTCAGAGGGAGGAGACAGGAGGCTTAGCAGACCCCGGTCAGGTGACCAGAGGTAAGGAGGCTGGACAGTATCCCAAGGTCAGTGAGCGCTGGTGGAAGCCTTCATGGATGGGACAGGTGAGAGCACACCTGGCTGCACCCTGCACGCTGAATGAGGCTGGTCTACACTGGCCAGGGCTCCAGTCCACTACTGCGACTTCCGAATTCATCTCCCCAGCCTCTGCGCCTTTCCACATTGGGGTTTTTTTTTTTTTTTTTTTTTTTTTTGGAGACAGAGTCTCACTCTGTTGCCCGGGCTAGAATGCCATGGCATCAGCCTAGCTCACAGCAACCTCAGACTCCTGGGCTCAAGCGATCCTCCTGCCTCAGCCTCCCGAGTAGCTGGGACTACAGGCATGCGCCACCATGCCCGGCTAATTTTTTTCTATATATTTTTAGTTGGCCAATTTCTTTCTATTTTTAGTAGAGACGGGGTCTCGCTCTTGCTCTGGCTGGTTTAGAACTCCTGACCTCGAGTGATCCGGCTGCCTCGGCCTCCCAGAGTGCTAGGATCACAGGCGTGAGCCACCGCGCCCGGCCCTCCACATTGGCTTTGACCCTTGGAAACACCCACCAGCCTTGAGTAGCTCAAGCCCCTTCCCAAAGCCCAGACTCTGCGACTTCCATCATCATCTTTGATGAACCAGCACATTCATGAGCCTCTTCCTGCCGCCTACACGGCTCAGTCATCTTCCACGGGGACAGACGCATCGCAGCACGGCAGATAAGAAAAGGCACAAGGAAACCGCTGGCTGCCTTGTGCTAATGAGGTCTAATCACACTCATTAGCCCTGGGAGGCAGGCAGGGAGGAGGGCATGAATGGAAGCAATTGGACCGGGAAGCGTTTCTTGGGACGTCTTTATGTGTTCCACACACCATCTGCCTAGCAGGAAGGGGCGGGGGAGACCTCTTACACTCTCTCTGTGTCCCCAAGTGCCACGTTGATGATATCAGCTGGTGTCAAACAAGGTCAAAACGTAGATCGGAAATAGCCACGGCTGAGTGAGTGTCTTTAAAGCACCTTCGAGCTGTGCCCTTCACTTAATGTGACACATTTTTTTTTTTTTTAGAATTTTATTATTTATTTATTTAGAGACAGAGTCTCACTTTGTTGCCCAGGCTAGAGTTAGTGCCGTGACATCAGCGTAGCTCACAGCATCCTCCAACTCCTGGGCTCAAGCGATCCTCCTGCCTCAGCCTCCCGAGTAGCTGGGACTACAGGCATGCGCCACCATGCCTGGCTAAGTTTTTCTATATATTTTTAGTTGGCCAATTAGTCTCTTACTCTTTCTATTTTTAGTAGAGATGGAATCTCGCTCTTGCTCAGGCTAGTTTCGAACTCCTGACCTCGAACGATCCTCCCGCCTCAGCCTCCCAGAGTGCTGGGATTACAGGCGTGAGCCACTGCGAGTGGCCTAATGTGACACATTTTGATTCAACAAATGTTGAGGGGACGATGACCGCTCATTCATTTGTTCGTTGGTTCATCATTTGCTCAGAATGCAATGACTGCAGCTCTATTCTGGGCCTGACACCATGCCCGGTGCTGAGGGGGAAAAGAGATCTCTCGGGGCCCTACCTGGCAGCACTCCCCACTCCCCGTTTGGGTAGACGAGACTGCGAATTAGAAGATAAATACATGGCAGGGTGACGTATACCGTGTTTCCCTGAAAATAAGCCCTACCCATAAAATAAGCCCTAGCAGGATTTCTAAGCAGTTGCACAATAGAAGCCCCACCCCGAAAATAACACCTAGTGACGGGCGTGGCTACGCAGCGCGTCTGCACGACCCATGCATTGTGTCGTGGAGCGGGAAAGAAGACGAGCAGCCCTTCTCATCTGCCCCATCCGTGACAGCTGCTGTCCCAGAGGTGACCGGACAGGTGCGGGCAGCCCCACCAACAAGGTCGGCTCCCCCTGTGAGGTCCCGGCCACCCTGTGCATGCTGCACGCTGAGGCTTTGAGGGGAAAATGACATATGCCCTGAAAATAAGCCCCGGGGTGTCTTCTTGAGGAAGAATAAATATAAGACCCTGTCTTATTTTCGGGGAAACGCGGTACTGTAGTGGGTGAGGGATCAGGGTACCGACCGAGTTCAGAGAGGAGACAGCGAAACCGGCCTGGCGCCCCTGGAGAGGGGTGGCGGGTCCTGAGAGTGCATAGAGTCCTCGGTGGAACGATTTGTGCACACGTTCCAGAACACGCAGACAAGATCGTTAAAGCGCTTGTTTCCGATAGCCGGAAATAGCTGGAAATAGCGCTCCTGTCTACTCACAGTAGAATGGGCGGGTAACATTTAGTATATTCCTGCGATGGAATCGCAGGCGGCAAAGGCAAAAACGAACCTCAGAGACACAACCACGTGGATGAATCCCACAATGTTGGGCAAAAAAGAATGCGTGCAGTGTGATTCTAGTCACATAAAGCTCAAAGACAGCAGGCAGGACTGAACACAGTGCTTAGCATGCATATACACATGGAATGAAAGATATAAATTTATAAATATAAAGGAAAGCTGGCCGGGCGTGGCAGCTCACGCCTGTAAATCCTAGCACTCTGGGAGGCCGAGGCGCGAGGATCGTTTGGGCTCAGGAGTTCAAGACCAGTCTGAGCAAGAGTGAGACCCCGTCTCTACCAAAAATAGAAAAAAAAAATTAGCCGGGCATGGTGGTGCACGCCTGTAGTCCCAGCTACTCGGGAGGCTGAGGCAGGAGGATCGCTTGAGCCCAGGAGTTGGAGGTTGCTGTGAGCAAGGCTGACACCACGGTACTCTAGCCTGGGCAACAGAGTGAGACTCTGTCTCAAAAAAAAAAATTAAAAAAAAAATATATAGAGAGAAAAGCAAAGATGATTATAAATTCAGATTAATGGTCCCGTCTGGAGGGAGGCGAGGTTATGATTGGGGAGGATGCACAGTGGGTTTTGGCATGCTGGTAATGCTCAGTTCTTTGGCCTGGGTGGTCTTTACATGGGCACTTGCTATATAATTACTCATTAAGTTATGCAAATACGTGGCTTGGCCACAGATAACAGCTCATCTTTCCCAGCGAGGGGACATTTACACACTTGAGGCTGAGGAGAGCGGTGGTTGCACATCTGTGCTCTGCTGTCAACTGCTTGTTCGATTCCACCTTACGCAAGTGAGTTGACCTGTGTAAACCTCAGGTTTCCACATCTGTAAAATGAGAATAACAGTAGTACCAGCCTCATAAAGTTGTTTGTTCTAGAAGTCTGTTCATTGTTACATTCATGTGACAGTGAATGTAAAGTACACAGGCACGTGAATGAAATAATTCCTCATCACCATCATCATCATAACCATCACCATCATCATAATCATCACCACCATCATCATCACCATCATCACCATCATCACCACCATCATTACCATCATCACCATCATCATCACCATCGTCATCATCACCATCACTGTCATCACCATCACCACCATCATCACCATCACCATCACTGTCATCACCATCACCACCACCATCACCATCATTACCACCACCATCATCACCACCACCATCATCATCACCACCACCATCATCACCACCACCATCATCATCATCACGACCACCATCATCACCACCACCATCACCATCACCATCATCACCACCATCATCATCATCACCATCATCACCACCACTATCACTGTCATCACCATCATCGTCATCACCACCATCATCACCATCACCACCACCATCACTGCCATCACCATCATCACCATCACAGCCTCTTTTTTTCCTTCCTGCTAATCCATCCAAATCCCCTCTGCATTATCCTCTTCCTCGCCTTCCTCCTTCCTTCCTCCACCTGTCTTTTCATAATCACCTCCCTCTTGAAATCAAACAGGCCGTGACAGCTCCCTGGGTTCACACATAGTTCTAGGTCTCGGCAAGTCAGTGAACAACCCTGTACCTATCGCTTTTCCAAAGCTCTTCCGTTCTCAGTTGTAAGTCACCTGTCTCACCCACAGAGATCACTCCCAGTTTCTGGCTCAGAACATGCTACCTCTGCTTGCACCAGCAGTGCCAATCCCATCTTCCCACTGTCACGAGTTGGGACCCCACTCCCTTGACCACAGATTGCTGGGTCAGGAACGAGCACCTGACGCAAGCTGAGTACCTCTCCCAGGACTCAGGAATCGGGACTTGAGAGTCCAGGTCAGTGCCTGCCGGGGTGGAAGGAGCAGGTGGCAGAAGAATAAGCTGGACAGAGGAGGACAGAACCACCGAGAGATGGCAAAGGGGAGACCCGGGTCCTGACAGGGTGAGCAGGCGGCTGTCTACAAGCCAGCAAGAGAGCCCTCACCAGAAACGGAATCAGCCAGAACCCTGATCTTGGACATCTAGCCTCCCAGACGATGAGAAGAAACACTTCTGATGCTTAGCCACCGAGTCGGTGGCGTTTTGTCATGGTGGTTCTCACAGACGCCGTACACATAGGGCTTGGTAAGCTGCCTCCATAAAAGACAAGACGGTAAATATTTTAGGCTTTACGGGCTACATGGTGTTGTCACAACTACTCGACTCTTCTGTTGCAGTCTCAAAGCCACCATAGATAGACATAAATGAACAGGCATGGTTGTGCTCCAATCAAATTTCATTTATGAGAACAGGCAATAGGCTAGATTTGGCCTCTGGGCGATACTTGCATGATGCCTGGCTTAAAACATTTCTTTTGGCCTGGCGCGGTGGCTCACGCCTGTCATCCTAGCACTCTGGGAGGCGGAGGCGGGAGGATGGTTTGAGCTCAGGAGTTCGAGACCTGCCTGAGCAAGAGCGAGACCCTGTCTCTACTAAAAATACAAAGAAACTAATTGGCCAACTAAAATTATATAGAAAAATTTAGCTAGGCATGGTGGTGCATGCCTGTAGTCCCAGCTACTCGTGAGGCTGAGGCAGGAGGATCGTTTAGCTCAGGAATTTGAGGTTGCTGTGAGCGAGGCTGACGCCCCGGCATTCTAGCCCAGGCAACAGAGTGTGACTCCGTCTCAAAAAAAAAAAAATTCTTGTGTTCATTTTGTTCAGAAATTAAAATTACGACAAGAAGTGATGGGAAAGGCTTGTCTCTGCTCCAGGTGGCTTTGGCTGGGGTGGCCGCCTGGGGGCTGGAGGGTCTCCTTTCAAGGTGGTTCACCTTGCAGCTCAAGTGCTGCTGGCTGTGGCTGTGGCCGGGAGGGCCCTGTGTCTCTCCTTGTTGGCTTGTCCTCGGGCTGCATGGGCTTCCTTACGGCATGGCGACTCTGTTCCCGGCTCGTGCATCCCAAGAGCATGAGGCAGAAGTCGTGTCACCGTGTATGACTAACCTTTTACATTACATTGTGTCACTTCTTCGTTACTGGGGGACTCTGGGGGTGGGGGGAGGGACCGCAGCGCACCCCTCTCCATGGGAGGGGTGTCAGCAGTCTACTGAGAGGAGACTGCGTGGGATGGGGTAAACACGGGCACGGCCGGGAAGGCGGGCACAGGTAACTGCCAATGGTGGCCAAGCTCTCTGAAGGGCACACAGGCTGCTGGGGACACAAAAGGAGGGCTTGTCTAATGTAGTGAGGCCAGGAAGCCTCTCTGGAGCTGACGCCCGAAAACTCCCCTGTCCTGGGAGGAGAGACCAGGGGGCACACGGAACAGCAAGTGGCAGCGCCTCTTGGGGCCAGAAACGTCATGGGCTGGAGCCCAGGCAGACCTGGCATGTCCTCCCAGGGAAGGTGCTTCGCCTGGGCAGGCCCTCGCGGGTCTCTTTCCAGAGGAGACGTGCAAGCCCACAGCCCCCATGTCATGGGTGAGATGACCGGCGTGGGGGGCCTGCTTCACGGGGGGCCGTGGAACCCTGCACGTGGGTTATAGCTTTTCTTTCTTTTCTCCCTCGTTTTTGTTCTTGAATCGCTGGGTGGTACTACGTGGATAGCCTTGCAGAGTTTCCTCCAGAATGAAATCAATACTGCCAGCCCGATTTAATGGGAAAACTATTTCCAAATTGCACAAAGCAAATGCCTCCCATATCTGCATTTCAGAGGATGGAGTCTGCCACTGCCGCAGTTACCGTGAAGGTGGGAGACCGGAGAGGGTCAGCTGGAGGCGGGGGGCAGCTTAGAACTGCGAGGGGGCGGGCGTGCTCCGGCCAGAGGTAGAAGATGCTGAGCTGCCCGGTAGCTGCTTGGAACCAGTCACCGGTCTCCGGCAGGGCCTCCGCAGCAATGCACTGCCTGTGCTGGGAAGGGCTGCTGAGTCAGCAACAGAGGGCTGGAGCCGGGACTGGAAGAACGGCTGTCACGGCAACGCCCCCTTCAACAGGCTGAGGGCCGGTGTCCCCACGTCGGAACCGTGGTCTTCGCCGGGTGGCTGGCCTCCTAATGACAACATTGGGAGGTGCCTCTTCCTGTCCTGAATCTCAGGGTCTGCGGCCATTCCTGGCTCACCGTGGTGCCTGTCACCCCGCCACCCACCCCCACCCCCTGCTGTGTGCTTGCCCTGTGCCAGGCACACAGCTCCTGGGATTTTTCTCGGCAACCCTATGGGAGCTGCTGTGATCCCATTTTACAGAGGAGAAAACTGAGTTCAGAAACGTTAAGCAACTGCCCAAGGCCACACAGCCGGTGGGCCCTGGAGCCAGGATTGGAAACTGAACCTCGTGAGCACACGTTGCTGCCTTCTGCACACGCATGTGCAACACGTGATTTTTCACTGACACGGGAACAGCCCTGAGATGCTATTTCATACCCGTTTAGATGAATAGAATAAATCAGGAAGTTTGATAATACCAGTGTCAGCCAGGAAGTAGAGAACCACAGACCCAGGGACGCTGCGGGGTGAGAGGTAAATGCCTCCAGATGTTTCGTGGAGCAACTGGCAGCTTCCAGCGAAGTCCTAGACGTACCCGATCCAGCAATTCCACCCCTAGGCATCTAGAGAAACCTGCTGGAGCCCAGGAGACAGGACTGGGAAGTGCACTGATACATTGTAACTACACAGAAGAAAACAAAACCCCCTGAATGCTCCTCTTGGCTGGTGACGTTTTTTGTGGGGTGGGTTTTGGTGCTCAAGGCCAGAGGTCAAGGTTGAGCCTCCAGGAGGGGCTGCTCATCCTGTGGGAGCCCCTTCAGGCAAAGGCTGGCCGTGGTCCATCTCTCAGGCAGGGGAAGGTGTCAGCAGGGTCCCCAACTCACCAAAGGCTCCAAACTGCGCCTCTTCCTGTCCTGAACCTCAGGGTCTGCAGCCATTCCTGGATCACCCCGGTGCCTGTCAACTCGGCCCCTCCTTTAGGTGGAACCAGTGCGGCCTCCCCAGACCCCCGCAGCCCTGTGCATGGTGGCTCCCGCTTGCAGCAATATTCCATATTCCAGGAGAGCTTGGGGACCGGGGCCGAGGGCTTCTGCCTGCGGATTTGTGGTCTAAGAAATGCATTTTAAATGGGCCCCAGGATTCTCGGATCCAAGAATCTCTTGGGGAGTGGTGGCGGGGAGCGTATGTGTGGAGAGAGACCGACTGCCGGATGCGATGCAACTCTGCTCTCCGGAGTGGGGGGCTACCTGTTGGCCAGGGCGCAGGACGCACGGAATTTGGGTGACTTAGCTTCAAGATACGTGCTTGTGGCTCTACTTTCACTTAATTTATGGGGGGGAAGATTCGCCAAATACATGTTTTCTGAGGCGAGCACCCCTCCCCCCACCCCCCTGGGGACCCAAGCTGCCGAGAAGGAAAAAGGATGGATTCTTTGTCATACAAAAAAACCACCTGTGGTTTGCAAAGAGCCTTTCAGTCAAGTCCGGGGCAGGTGGAGCAGATGCGAGCCAGGCGCAGCGCGCGGGGCGGGAAGGGTCGGGTGCCCTGGCTGACAGACAGGGGCAGAGGCCCCCCAGCTAGCAGGGCCTGCTCCGCGGGCCTCACCTACTGGATCACGGGAGGGTCGCAGCGCGCCCTGGGTGCTGGGCGCCTTCCCATTACGCAGTTCCTGTCCCTTTAAATCCAAGTCCCGGGAAAGGGGGGGCTGGGGCGCCCTGGCTGGACCCCTATTCCCAGGCCGGCTGGGGCCAAGGGACAGCCCGGAGGAGGGCGCGCGCCGGCTGGGGGTTCGCGGGCGGGGCGCCCCGGGGTCCCCGCCTGCGCGCTGCGCCCTCGGCCAGGCCGCCAGCGCCCCTCTCCAGGCCGCCGCGCTCCGGGGGCGGGCGCAGGCGGGGGCGCGCGGGCGGGGTGCCGGGCGGGGTGCGGGTGCGGGCGCGCGCGGCGCCGGCCCGAGCGCGCGAGCGGGCCCGGAGCGCACGCCGCCGCCGCCGCCGCCGCCGCCGCCCGAGCCCGCCGCATTGCTGCTGCCGCCGCCGCCGCCCCGCGCCCGGCCCGCGGCCCCCAATATGGTGCGGCCGCCCGCGCCGCCGCCCGTGCCGCCGCCCGCGGGCCCCGCCGCCGCCCTCGGGCGCCCGCAGCGCGGCAGCCGCAGGTGGGGGGCTGCGGCCCGGGCCTGAGCCGCCCGCGCCCGCCCGGCCTGGAGGCGCCGTCCCCGCGGGCCGCTGGCGAGGGGCATCTGCCGCTGAGGTGGAGCCGCGGGCACCAGCGCCGCCGCTCCTGCCCCCTCCCTCCCCTCCCCTCCCCCTCCCCCCGGTCCTGGCTCCAGCGGGAGCGCGAGACGCCGGTCAGGCTCCGCGGCGCCGCCGGGCAGGATCGCTCCCCGCGACCCCGGGACGCGCCGCGGCCGCTCCGGAGCTGCCCGCCGTGGGTTTCGCCCTCCCCATTCCTCCTTTAGGAAACCGAATCAAAACAAAACGCCAGCCAGCCCGCCCCGCAAGACTCCGGTTTGTGGATCGCCTCCTGCTTGTTTTCACCGTTTGCGGGATTTGCAGACCGAGTTTCATGCATGTCCAGTGGGGGCAGGTTTAATTTTGACGACGGAGGGTCCTACTGCGGAGGCTGGGAGGACGGCAAGGCGCACGGCCATGGCGTCTGCACCGGCCCCAAGGGCCAAGGCGAATACACCGGCTCGTGGAGCCACGGCTTCGAGGTGCTGGGCGTCTACACCTGGCCCAGCGGCAACACGTACCAGGGCACCTGGGCGCAGGGCAAGCGCCACGGCATCGGCCTGGAGAGCAAGGGGAAGTGGGTGTACAAGGGCGAGTGGACGCACGGATTTAAGGGGCGCTACGGGGTGCGGGAGTGCACGGGCAACGGGGCCAAGTACGAAGGGACCTGGAGCAACGGGCTGCAGGACGGGTACGGGACCGAGACCTACTCCGATGGAGGTAGGTGCCGGGCGCGGGCTGGGCTGGGGCCTCGCGGCGCGGGGACCTTCTCCCAGCCCCGCTGCTTCTGTTTCTGTCTGGGGAAGTTGAGCTGCTCCCTCCGGCTGGGCCGTGGGCACCTGGGGCATTTCCTGGGGTTCCCTGGGTGCCACAGCCGCTCCTGGCTACAGGTTGCCCCGCTGCCTGGTGGGGGACCGAGCCCTGGAGCCCGCTGGAGGGTGTCGGGGGGCTTCCAGAGGCAGAGCCAGGCCCGGGGCTGTGGCAGCGCGGAGCTGACTGTCAGTGCATCATCCTCGCAGGCCTGAGCCCTGCCGGAGAGGCCGGGCCCGGGGCCGCCACCTCGGGGACCCACCAAGGGCAGAGGGGGGACTGGGAGAGGCCCCTCCCCATGCTGGCACGGCCCCCTCGGTGTCCGCCCGGGGACCAGGCCCCAGCTTCACTTCTTGTTTCCCTGCGGTGCCCAAGGGCCTTCCTCAGAAACGAATCAACCCAAGCCACGGGAAGGGAGCGATTGGGAGCGCTAGAGGCGGGGGATGGCTGCCCAGACCAAAACAGCCAGGCAATAAACTTCTAGGTGGTTGGACGCGGGCTGGTGCTGTCCAAGCAGCCTGCCGGAGGGAGGAGGGGAGGCCCATCTGCTGAGCGAGAGCCCAGGCATCTCGCCTCTCAGTGGCCGCCTCGTGTGCACCGTTAGTTTAGGGGATTGTTCTGCGCCTTCCTTCTAAGATGCCACCTCGGCCAGGGCAGAGCCGGGTGCCGGGTGCCCGTGAGCGGCCAGCCCGCGCGGCTGGGAGACGTTTCTGTGCAGCGAGGCTTAGCCGGCTCTACGGCCGCCCCCCTGCCCCGTGCTCCACCGTCCACCCTCGGTGGTGCGTTGGAGGCTCGTGGAGCAGTTGCTGATCCTGGAAGCCGGACCCCAAACAAACCTGCCCCCCCCCAGCACCCTTCCCCCCAGCCCCCAAGTCCAGGAGCTCTGTCTTCAGAAGTGGCTTCCTTGCCGCCTCTGGGCTGCTCTTCCGGCGTGGCTGCCTGCCGGGGAGAGGAGCGAGAGGCAGCAATGACTTGTGCTTCTGCCAGGCATAAACACGGGAGTGTGCCGTCGTCCTCCCGGCCTGCCCGCTGCCTCCGAGTCTCAGGAAGAGAGAGAGAGAGAGAGCTTGGAACACCTGCTCCCTGGCCACCTCCGGGAGTGACGGGGGCTGCAGAAGAATTATTATTTTGGCTTATGCAACTGAAAAGCAGGGTTCGTTATCACCCGAGCAGGAGGAGGAGGAGGAGTCTGGGGCAGTTAATTATATAATGCTCCTGCCTGTCAAAGCCGTGCCCAGCCCGTCTCAGGCGGCCTCTCCTAGGCTTTGTTGTTTTCTCGGAGCAGGTTGGAGAGCTTCCCTGACCCTGGGGCGCGGAGGGCCGGGCGGGAGCAGACGGTCCTCCCCTGGTGCCAGGCTGTGGGCCTGTGTGTGTGCGCGTGCGTGTCTGTGTGTGTGTGTCTGTGCGCGCGCGCAGGCGGGCACCCCGGGGCCCAGGCAGCAGATGTGGGTGGCTGAGGCGGGCGGGCGGGCGGGCAGCCTGGCGCTCCCAGCTGGGCTGTTCGGGAGCCCAGGGGCAGCTGTCACCCCCGGGGCTCGGGCCGGGCTGCTCTGCAGAACCCTCCTCCAGAGGTGCTGCCAGCTGTGCCCGCTCTGGGAAAGCCGTGCGGGCCAGGCAGGCATGGGGCGTGGGGAGGAGAGGGTCTCGCTCCTGTCATCTCCGCAGAGCTCCTAGCATGTTTGGGCCTGGCGGGGCTGCCCCAGTCTGCCCAGCCTCCCCCCTGGCCTGAGGGATTCCTTCCTTCGTTCAGCAAATATTTATTGTGCCTTTAGCGTGAGCCCGGCGTTCTAGGCTCTGGGGAAGCAGCAGGGAGCAAGGCAGACGACGGTTGTTGCCCTCTTGGGGCTTCCGTTTGCGGGAGGAGGGGTGGTGGTTCTGTTGTGGTTTATTTGGGGAAGGGAGGGTCTGACCCTGTGGCTGGCGGGGAGTTTGGGACCCGAAATGCTGGTTTGAGAAACATCTCTCTCCGCTGCGGATGGACCTCTTGGGGCTCTCCGCCCTCCACCCAGCAAGCAGCCGGAGCCCCCCCACTCACTTCCCAAAGCGTTTCCCTCCTCACCGTTCTGCTGGGTCACATGCATCTTACAGGCGAGGCCAGGGGGCCGTGTGAGCCAGGGGTGCAGGGCCCCCGCCTGTCTGGGCCAGGCCCCCCACACCCCCCGACATCGCAAAGCCTGCATGGAGCCCAAGCCATGTATGTTCTCCCCAGGGGAACGTGGGTCTCGGGTCCCCTGCAGGCGAACCGAGGCAGGCACACACACGTGGGCTTCGGGGCCAGCTCCTCCTTTGGTTGGTAACATTGCACGAGGGAAAACAGGCTTGACCCTCTGGCTGGGGTGGCCGGGTCCAGACATGTGGGACACTTTTCTGGAGGAGCTTCCCAGCTTCTCCTTGGGAAGGGGGTGGCTGTCGGGAACTGGTGCCCTCTGCAGCCCCTGGCGAGCACCAGCGTGGGGCGTGTGATCTGCTGGGACAGAACAGGGGACCCCCCCACGCCTTCCTCCCCTCCAGGCAGCTGAGCGGGCAGGTGGAGCCATCACGAGTTCACAGTCCTCTCTCCAATCCGACGTTTCCCGTGCACGGGGCATGGGAATGTTGGGCAAAGCTCCTGAACGGCAGTCCGGCTTCCGGTGCCGACGTAGGGCCGGTTTTGGTGGATAACGCACGAATGGCGAACGTGTTCGACGCCCAGCTGGAACAGGTCTGGAATCCGCTTCAGCTGGGGACACTTCTGCCGGCTCCTCCTCCTCCTCCTCCTCCAGTCTTAACCTGCCCCCGGTGCGGGCTGGTGCCACTCCCCGACGTGAGCCGCTCAGCCTGGATCCGTGCACGGAGGCCTGGGGTGCGGGGCGGGAACAGGAGCTCACGCTTGTAGCCGACGACCCCGGCTTGAACGCTGGCCCCGCCATTGCCTTGCTTTGTGACCTTGGGCAAATGACTCAACCTCTCTGAGCTCCTTTCTTCATCCTTACGAAGGGCTGATGGTAGCACCTGCAGGCTGGGTGAGGGTTCATTGAGAATGGAGCGGCGTGTGGCTGTGCAGCGCACAGAGTAAGCTGTCGTTATCATTCACCGTTGTTTTAGTATTACCGTTCGCACGCAATGACTGTCGCTTGTGGTGACCGCTGTTAGAACCCATAGCCAGGCATGGCCACGGGGCTAATGAAAGTGACAGGAAGTCGCTTCCCACGTGCCAGGTAGGTTGCAGACGTTTGCGTGAATCGTAGCACGTAATTCTTATACCCCAGAGGGTTGATTCTCTCATTATTCCCATTTGCCACGTGGGAAGTGGAGGCTGCCAGTGGATGCACCCCGGGTGGGACTAGGGTCCGGGTTCAGGGTGGCGCCCTGCCCAAAGCTGGGTCCGCCGCCCTCCAAACCTCCTCGTGCAAAAGCGCCTCCTGCTCTTCCTTCTCCACACCCATTCTTCTCTCCGGGTGCAGGAGCCCGAGTTGTAGCAGACGCACACGCGCAGACATGCAGACCCCGCTCCCCGTCCCTCCCTCCCCAGCCCGCAGAGACCACTGCCTTCTCTGCTCCCGGGGCCCCTGCCGTGGGCCGCGCAGGTAAGCGTCTCCTCCTGGTTGCCCCCGCATACACGGAACCCCTTGGGCCCAAATCACCCCCCCCCCGTAAACCCTCCCACGCCCTGCAAGCTGTGAGTCATCTCCCGCCCCGGCCTCTCCCCTCATCCTTGGGTCCTGTTCACCGGCCCAGATTCCCCAGCCCACACACACCGCACACTCCCACAGGCGGGATTCAGACGCACCGCGGCGCCTGCGTGCTCACACATGCGCGTGGCACACCTGCCACCTGCAGACGCGCTCCACGCGGGCCCCCAAAACACAGCCACGTGCGCCCCCAGGCTTTGTCCACTCCCCACCTGCCAGGAACTCTGAATCCCCGCCGTCCTTTGTAGACGGGGAGTTAAGATGGCAGGTGCGGTGTTGAGCTGTGTTTCCATTTTATTTTATTTTATTTATTTGAGACAGAGTCTCACTCTGTTGCCTGGGCTAGAGTGCCGTGGCGTCAGCCTAGCTCACAGCAACCTCAGACTCCTGGGTTCAGGTGATCCTCCTGCCTCAGCCTCCCGAGTAGCGGGGACTACAGGCATGTGCCTCCGCACCCAGCCAATTTTTTCCTATTTTTTAGTTGTTTAGCTAATTTCTTCCCATTTATAGTAGAGACAGGGTCTCGCTCTTGCTCAGGCTGGTCTTGAACTCCTGAGCTCAAGCGATCTTCCCGCCTCGGGCTCCCAGGGTGCAAGGATTACAGGCGTGGGCTACCGCGCCTGGTCTTGTGCTTCCATTTTAAACCCACGAGTGTGCTGCTGATGACCCTTGGTGGAAGGGGGAAAATAATTCTCTCGTCTAAACAAAATAAACTACCGCTGGGCATATTTTGGGTGCTTGGTTGTGACCCTGTGACAAGTAAACTTTTTTAAAAAATCCAGATGCCCAGGCTGGGAGGAAGCAGGTGCCTACACGAGGAGATGCCACCAGTAGTAACCGGTTTCGGGAACAGAAAGAAATGAGCCCGGCAAGGGGAGACAAAGCCTTTCCTCAGACTGCCAGCCACTTTGGGGGTGGGGGCGGAAGGTTCCGCAGGGGGAGAGGAGAAAGGAAGAGCAATCGCTAGTCCTTTGTTGCCGGTTATAGCTGAGGAAGGAACCTGGCCGCTGAGCAGCCTCCCTCAGCAGCTCAGCCCTCGGGCCACTTGCCGGCTTTCGGAAGCGGAGCTGTGAGGGGGGAAGTGTCAGCACCCTCCGAAAATAGCGTCCACGGTGTCGCTAGCGGGTGGCCCTGGCTGACGCTGGGAATTAATGTAGCTGACCCGAGGGAAGAGAGCTCCAGCAGTCTTCTCCGAGGACGGCGGCTGGCCCGAGGCAGTGTGGGGCGGGGGTCCCTGGGCTGTTCTTCTCCAAGACTTTCCTTCCTCCTCCGTCCTCCCCAGACCCCCAGGGGGCTAAAGATAACCCGCTCTCAGCTGTGAGCTGATGGTTTTGTACGTCATGCTCTTTGTGTCCTCAAGTGACAAAAAAGATGTTTAGGTTTGTGAGTATCAGAAGAAAGGGTGAGGTTCGTGTACATTTTCCACGGTGGCCCGCCCCTCCCTGATCAGCAGCTCCCGAAGTCCGTAGTTTCCTGGCTCGCTGGGGAGAGCCCACGTGGTGGTGGGGCTGTGGCCTTGGCCTGGTGGTCCTGCTTTGGCTTGAGAGAGGCCTCGTTCAGGAGAAGGAGAGGCTTCAGCACCTTGGAGAGCGCTCCTGCCGCCGCTGCCTGGGTGCAGCCGCTGGGCCCACAGCCCCGGGCCAGACCACTGACTTGCTGGGCCTGGGATGTCGCCCAGGAATTTTTGCTTCTTACAAGTTTCAGATGGTGCTGACGCTGGGGGTCCTGGACCCCCACTTGAGCGCCACAGGTCCAGGCTGGCGCCTCCTAACTCCGGCTCCTCCTTGGAGTCACCCTGAACGTTCCCCGGGGAGATTGTTAGAAACGCAGAATCCCAGGCCCACCGTGGACCTCCCCGGTTAGAAGCGGCATGTTCTCGAGACGCCCAGACGGGTTCCGAGCGCAGGAAGCGCAGCGTCACTTTAATCTCTTTACTTTAATCGTGGCTGTGCACGGGGCCTGTCTCACTCACTTTAATCGTGGCTGTGCACGGGGTCTGACGGGGGGCTTTGAAAAAATGCTGATGCCCGGGTCCCCCCAGAGGTGCTGATCGAGGTGTTCTGGGTGCAGCCTGGATGTTAGAGTTCTTTTTAAAACTCTGCAGGTGAGGCCGGGCGCAGTGGCTCACACCTGTCATCCTAGCACTCTGGGAGGCCGAGGCGGGAGGATTGCTCGAGGTCAGGAGTTTAAGACCAGCCTGAACAAGGGCGAGACCCTGTCTCTACTAAAAATAGAAAGAAATTATCTAGACAACTAAAAATATATAGAAAAAAATTAGCCGGCATGGTGGCGCATGCATGTAGTCAGAGCTACTTAGGAGGCTGGGGCAGGAGGATCGCTTGAGCCTAGGAGTCTGAGGTTGCTGCGAGCTAGGCTGATGCCACGGCACTCTAGCCCAGGCAACAGAGTGAGACTCTGTCTCAAAAAAAAAAAAAAACCTCTGCAGGTGATTCTGAGGTTCATGTCAGCTTGAGGACCCCTTGTCCACATAGCTGTAGCTGCACGTGGGAATCATTTGGAGGGCTTCCAGGACTGGCCCGGGCTGGGGTGCAGCCAAGACCATGGAAACCAGAAACTTTTGAGGGTGGTGCCCTGGCCTGAGTACTTGATAAAATAGGCAGGGCTGAGAATCCCAGCTCTAGATAGAGCTTTTCAAACTGTGGGTCAAGTGGTCCATGAAATTAATATAGTGCGTTTTTAAAAAATATGAAGTAGGCTCGAAAATTTCCCGACAGGATACGTACGTCCCAGTAAGGACAAGTGGTGTGATGTTTCTGTCTCCGTTGTCTCTCGGCCTTCTCCTCTATTCTGTTTCTTCTCCTCTTCTGTCTCTTATGAGGACACCTGTCATTGGATTTGGGGCCCAGCCTAATCCAGAAGGATCTCATCTCAAGTTCCCTCACGACATCGGCAAGGATCTGTTTGCCAAGCAAGGCGCTGGAGGTTTGGGTGTATCTTTTTTGAGGGGGGGGGGGAAACAATTCAGTCTGCTACAGTGTCTTCCAGAGTTCAGGTTGAAAGGGCTCCCAAGCACATGCAATTATCCGTAGGGATTCTGGGGGAGCTGGATCCAGGACCCCCGTGCATACCACAACCCGCAGGTGTCCAAGTCCCCGATAAGAAACAGCAGTGTTCGCGAATCACCTGTATGTCCTCCTGTGTGCTTGAAACCATCTCTAGGTTGCTTATAACACCTGTAACTGTGTAAATACTGTATAAGTAGTTGTCACACTATATCTTTATTTGTATTTTTTTTTATTGTGGTTTTCTAAAAAATATTGTTGATCTGTGGTTGGTGGAATCCACGGACGCAGAATTGGAAGGGGCCCACCGGATTTGGTAACCTGGAATCCCAATGCCAGGGAACTAATTCCTTTGGGAGAAAGGTGCTCACCTTTTTTTTTTTTTTTAAACATCTACTTTGTTCCAAGCATTGTGCTGGGCATTTTATCATAGATTTAATTTCTTTTTATTTATTTATTTAGTTTTGAGACAGAGTCTCACTCTGTGGCCCAGGCTAGAGTGAGTGCCGTGGCGTCAGCCTAGCTCACAGCAACCTCAGACTCCTGGGCTCAAGCGATCCTCCTGCCTCAGCCTCCCAAGTAGTGGGGACCACAGGCATGCGCCACCATGCCTGGCTAATTTTTTCTATATGTATTTTTAGTTGTCCAGTTAATTTCTTTGTATTTGTAGTAGAGACAGGGTCTTGCTCTTGCTCACGCAGGTCTCGAACTCCTGAGCTCAAACAATCCTCCCAACTTGGCCTCCCAGAGTGCTAGCATTACAGGCGTGAGCCACCGCGCCCAGCTGATATTATTTCTTTTATCCTTTAACCACTTCGGTACGGGGCTCACCGGCCTCGAAACCTCGCCCACAGCCGGCACTCACAGTCTGCACGGTAGTCTGTGCTGTGCATTGACGACGAATCCGTTTTGCTCTTGTGTGATGAGGGAAGCTTTAAAGCACTGAAAGCTTGTTTCACTTTACAGGCAGCTTTAGGAAAATAACTATAATAACCCCTACTAAGGGCTTGTTAAAAGGTCGCAGATTCGTAGTAACTTACTAGCTGAATGTACACACTGCAACTGCAGAGATAAAAGCAAAAGCTTTTGGCTGTCGACTAAAGTCGATGCTGGTACCGAAGTGGTTAAAACAATGCCTTGAAGCAATCCATGCCGCTCCCGCGTGGGAGAAGAGAGAGGAGAGGCTGGCGGGTGGCGTGGCTGGCAGAGGTTGCCGGGCTGGTGGGCAGCGGCGCCCGGCTGGCTGCGGAGTTGTGCGGACCCGCTGAGAGCATGGCAAGGCCGTGCGGCCTCTTCCAGGGAAGACGCAAGTCCCTGCACACGCACAGTGTTTTGTGGCACCTCTGGGGGTTCAGAGGCTCCCTGAGACTCGTCCTCAGACCCCCAGAGAAGAACCTTCCATCCTCCATGGGCGCCTAAACGTGCCCAGATTGATCTCATTTTGCACAGTGGGTGGAAAAATCGGTCGGAGCCAGCAGAGTCCTGCAGCCTGGTGGATCCGAAACCAAGGATTGAGGGAGAGCCGCTGGGCTTTCCCCATCCCCGCACCTCCACGAGGTCGCCGGTCCCCCTGGGGAGGCCCCCTGCCCTCTGGGTCTGCCCTGCAGGCAGCTGGGGATGCCCGGAACCTCCTTAGTCTTGCGTCCTCCTCCCCAGCTCAGCGTGGACTTGGGCGTCAGCCGCTGTCCTTCTGTCCTGCCCAGCGAGTGTCCGGCCGTGGCTGGGAGCTTCCTGCGCCCACCTTGCCGATATCCTTGTAGGCCCCCCTGCCTCACAGCGGGAAAACAGGCTCCCAGAGGCAAGAGAAGTGGGAAATGGACTCGGCGACCTGTAGTCGTTGGTTTCAAACTCGGTGCACATCCCGGTCAGCTGACCCGGGCTGCCCAGGAGAGCGTCCTGGAATCCGGGGTGGGGTCATGCAGTTGGCTAGTCCCGGGGACCTCACGTGGGAAGCCGGGGCCCCTTCCCCAGGCTGTGTCAGGAAATGAGGAAATGAGGCATTTCGAGGGGGAGGCGGCAGGGGTCGGGGGGCAGGCATATTGCCAGGAGACCCCGGAGGGATTTTCAGTGGGGGCTCTCAGGTGTGGCCTGCCCTGAGGAGTCACACACCTGTCGGCAGGTGTCACACGGCACTGCAGGGTGTAGGGTTAGGGTTAGGGAAGGGAAGTGGAGAACTGGGCTGTCGTAGAAGCAAAGCCAGGGGACAGACTGCCCACAGGGGGACGGTCCGGCCCACCTTTTCACATAATCTTCCCGCCCCAGCCTTTGTGTATCTGAGAGTTCAAAGGCCGGGCTGCTGTGGGCAGTGCCCACCGTGTGACTCGGAGGGACAAAAGCCATAGCCGAGATGCCCTTGGGTTCTCCAGGTGACCCCACAGCCTTTGGGCCACAAGCTCTGGGGGGGCAGAGGCCAGGTCTGTTGGGGTCAGCTGTGTGCCCAGCCCCCAGGCACAGCACCCGACAGCAGCGGGGTGTTCCAGAAGGTTCCGGGAAGGGATGACCAGTGATAGATCAGCCAAGCTCCGGGGTCCGAGCGGGGCGGCCAGGCCTGTGGAACCCGCATGGGTCTGAGCACAGACGGCGTCCAGGCCACCAAAGGACTTTGGGCTTTGTCCGGGGCCAGGGAAGGGCACTGAGAGATTTAAGCCGGGCAGCACCGAGATCTGGGATTTGGGTTTTTGTAATTAAACATTTATTTTGAGATCACCGTGCATTCGCAGGCAGCTGTGAGGACCAGAGAGAGCCTGTGTCCCCGTCCCCCGGCTTCCCCGGTGTTGACGCCTCGCAGAGCTCGGCACAGCGTCTGGGTCGGGACACGGGCGGCCATGCGGTCCAGACGGAGCGTGAGAGTGTCTGTCCCCGAGGGCCCTCAGTGGCCCTGTCACAACCGCCCCACCCCCTGGCAGCCCGGCGCCTCTGCCATTTCTTTGCTCTGTTCGTATCAAGAACGTCCCGCGAGCGGACTCGTGCGTGTGGCGTGTCTCCATGGGGACCGGCTGTTTCTCCAAGGTCTAGTTCTCCGGGACTCCTGTGGTCACGTGTGCGGTGGTGGCTGGTTCCTGGCCGTGGCGGGGCAGGCTCCGTGGCCGGGCAGGCTCCGTGGCATGCATGTCCCCGAGTCTGGGCGTGTCCAGTGTCGCGCTCTGTGCACACGGCTGCCACACACCTTCTCACAGGGGTTTCTCGCTCGTCGGGGACAGGTGCCGGCGGCGGCGTGGCTGGGTCACGTGGAGGCTGTGTGGCTGTGTGCAGAGAGCCGCGCTGGCTGCTGGGTGGGCACGGAATGGGGGCCAGCGTGGAGCCCGGGGACCGAGGCGGGTGCAGCGTCTGGGGAGAGGAGCTGGCGGCTGGACCCGGTGGGAAGGACCAGGGCTGGAGCTTGGAGGGGGCTGGGTGGGAGGGCGGAGTCCCGGCTCAGGGCTGGGGCTGGGTGGTACCAAGGGGACCCTGGAGGAGGCGCAGGTGCAGGCCAAGGGGTGCCTGTGGGGCGAGTTTGGTGTGGGAAGCTGCGTGGAGCCAGGTGCGGTGCTGAGTGCCAGTGGGGACGGCACTCTGGGTGCACTCAGAGGTGGCTCCCAGGTGGCTCTGGAAGTCGGAGGGAGGAACGCGCTGGGAGGACCTGGAGGAGCCCAGGACTAGGGGCAGACGGGGAGGCAGGAGGGGAGGATGGAGGGAGAGCGAGGTGGAGGAGGAGGAGAGTGTAGACAGGGTCAGTGCCTGACCCTGCAGTGAACATCCCACCCCTTAGGCCACTGTCCCTGCTGTCCTGTGAGGCTGGGTCCATCCAGGCACTGTGCCCATTTTACAGACACAACCGAGGCCAGGGTGATGGAGTGACTGGGCCACGGGTAACCGTTCCCCTCGGGAGGAGCTGCCGGCCTGTTGCCACTGCGGCCACCTGTCCCACGTTCCCACCTGCAGCGCCTGAGGTGGGTTGCTGCCCACGTCTTCGCCGGCGCCTGTTACTGGCTTTTCTTTTGAGACAGAGTCTCTGTCACCCGGGCTAGAGTGCAGCGGCGTCATCATGGCTCACTTCAACCTCCGCCTCCCGCCTCAGCCTCCCGAGTACCTGGGGCTACAGATGTGCACCACCGCATGCCGCTAATTTTTCTATTTTTAGTCTTGCTCTTGCTCAGGCTGGTCTTGAACTCCTGGCCTCAAATGATCCTCCTGCCTTAGCCTCCCAGAGTGCAAGGCCCTTATCTGCCTTTTTGATTGCAGCCATCCTGACAGGTGTGAAGTGGCATCCCGCTGGGGTTGTGATTTGCGTTTCCCGGATGGCTGTGAAGTTGAGCATCTTTGCATGTGCTGATGGGCCATGGGTGCATCTTCTTTGAAATGGTGTCTGTTCAGATCCGTGCCCACTTTAAAACTAGGTAGACCAGCCTGGGGAAGAGTGAGACCCTGTCTCTACCAAAAATAGAAAAAATTAGCCAGGCACCGTGGCTCACGCCTGTAATCCCAGCACCTCGGGAGGCCGAGGCAGGAGGATTGCTTGAGCTCAAGAGTTTAAGAACAGTCCTAGCAAGAGCGAGATCCCGTCTCTACTAAAAATAGGAAAAATTGGCCGGGCATGGTGGTGCATGCCTGTAGTCCCAGCTACTCGGGAGGCTGAGGCAGGAGGATCGCTTGAGCCCAGGAGGTTGAGGTTGCTGTGAGCGAGGCTGACGCCACAGCACTCCAGCCCAGGCAACAGAGTGAGACTCTGTCTAAAAATAGTAACCAACAAAAAACCCTGGGGTGTTTGTCTTCTTACTGTTGCATCACAGCGTGTTTTTGTAGGGTGCAGATGCCCCCACGGACACCCCCTTGCTGCCCCATGTGTGGCCGTACCCACTGGAGGGTGGGCTTCTTGAGACACATTGTGCCGGGTGCCTTTCTCCCCCCCACCCAGAGCATCTGCCACAGTGCCAGGCACACAGTAGGCGCTCAGTAAATGCTGACACGGCAGAGCCAGGACCACAGCCCCATGGCTCATAATAGGTCTGGGGTCCGGCTGCCAGGCCGGCTCTGCTCAGCAGCTGTGGACCCTCGATGCCGTGACCGGCTGCAACCAGAGAGAACAGCCCTGGCATCTGGGGGCAGTGGGGCCCCACGCAGGTGTTTACTGAGCACCAACTGTGTGCCAAGTAATAAGCAGAAGGGGTGGGCAGGGGCTGCGGAAAGCCTCCTGGGGAGCGGAGTGGGTGACCAGTGGCCTCCCAGGCTACAGGAGGAGCATTTGCGAGTGCCCAGGACCGGGGCACGAGGGGTGCAGGGGACAGAGCCTCAGCCCCCGAGACCTCAGGCGTCACTGTCTGGGCCTGCCCGGAACCACGCAGCTGTTAGGGGAAACAAGAGCCAGGCGGTGCGCCGCTGGGAGATGCACGCAGGAGGGAGGGAGGCGTGCGTTCGGGTCACCTGGGCTCCGGGGTCCGGGGTCAGCAGTGGGGGCTCCAGGCCCCGCACTGGGTCCACGCCCGAGCAGCTGCGTCCACGCTGCGTGGCCCTGTCAGGGGTAACTTGGTTGCTGTCCTGGGAGACGCTGCAGACACGTAGCAAAGGTTGGGTTATCCTCTGGGCGGGGGGACGCCTCGGGGCGCACACGCAGGCCACCTCCCTGCACCTGCCTGCTGTCCCGGTCCTCCGCATTTCCTGGGCGCCCCGGTGTGGCAGCAGAGGGGAAGTTTCCAGAAAGCCCAGCCGTTTCCTTCTCTCCTCCTGGGCTTGGGTCTGAGGTCAGCTGAGCAGGTGGCACCTGTGCCTCTATTAACAGGGACGGGGCAGGAGTGGGCATCCCCCGACCGTCAGGCAAGGTCCCCAGCTGTGTTTGCTCGAGTCCCAGGTAGGGGACCTGGCAGCCCCTCCTGCCCATGCAACGGGGAGTGGCTAGGTGGGGTCTAGCCAAATTCGGGCTGAGGGTAGGTCCCGAGGGCTGGGACCTGACTGAGGAGTTGGGGGTTCTCAGGTGCTGGGGAGCCCCAGAGGGGGGCAGGGCTGATCCATCCGGCCGCACCTGGAGGAGCCCAGCACGGCCGCAGCCTGGCGGGCTAGGGGGTGGTGTGGCCGGTGGTTGCCCCCCCAGGGCTGTCAAGGCTTCAGGTCGTGAGGGGGTCCCCATGTCTGGCTGGAGGACCCCCCTTCTCCAGGATGGTTGGGGTACCCCGGGTTCCTCAGGGATGTGAGGTCAGCTCGGGGCCTGGGGGGCCTGGCAGAGGCTGGCTGTGGCCAGGGGGTGCACCGGGTCATTGAGGCCCCTCCCAGGCCCAGCCCTTGGGGATACCGAGTCAGCAACGGGGGGTGTCGGAGGAGGGGTCCCCGCTGGCCACTCAGACACTGCCCGGCTGGTGCTGTGGCGAGGCTGACCTCCTCCCCCTGGTCTCCTCTTCACAGCCGCTCTGTCCTGCCCCCCTGGGGGGACCCCAGCACCCTCCTGGCTTTGGCCTGGGTGTCTGGGAGCCAGGGCCCATGGACGGCTGTGGGGGCAGGTGCGGGGGTGGGCGCCGCCGGCCTTGGCCTTGGCCTGTCCACCCTGGCTGGCCCCGCTGGTGTCCTCGGGTGGGTGCGAGCTTCATCCCGGCTCCCCAGCCAGGGCAGGCCCCGGTGTGACACCGGCCCCGGCGTTTGCCTCCACGGCAACGGGACCTGCCGCCTCTCTGGGTGACAGGGTCGCAGACGCGGCCAGGACCACCATGGTCTGAGGCAGATTCCAGTGTAAGCGGGTGTTAGCTCTCAAGCAGGGGTCAGTGAAAAGACAAGGACGAAACTTCTCCATATACCCCCCGAGTCCATCCGGGACACCCCCTTCCCCAGCGTGGTAACCCCACATCTACTGGGAGCCTCCACCTCTGAGTCCTGCCCTGGGTCCCACCCACCCCATCTGGCGGATTTTGGGGTGTTCTGTGGAGGTTTGGGGGTGAGATGAGGGGCACAGCTTACAGACACACCCCGGCTGTGGCCCCGGGCCGCAGGGCCAGCCCCCGGGAACCCAGGGAGCGGCCGCCAAGGCGCTGGGCTGGTCCCGGTGCAGCCGTGTCGACAATTTGCCGGTCACAGCCAGTGACAGATGCCTTCGCCCCTTCTCCACGCCCACTGCGTCACCTGACCGGCCTTAAAAATAGAGTAAAATACAATAAAAAGTTTGAAACATTTAAAAACCCAGGCACTGGGAGTGTGGTTCTCAGGCACAGCCTTGGCTCCGGGGGAAGGCTTGGGGTGTCCCCGCAGCTGGTCCGGACGGGGGACTGTGATATCCCCAGCAGGGCACGGCAGGCCGGGGTCAGAGCTGCCTTCCCGGGTGGACGGGCCACACCTTCCCCAACTGCAGAGCGAGAAGGAACTCCATAGACCCGTGGCTTTAAAAAAAATACAGCTTTTCGGCCGGGCGCAGTGGCTCACGCCTGTAATGCCAGCACTCTGGGCTCGAGGTCAGGAGTTCGAGACCAGCCTGAGCAAGGGCGAGACCCTGTCTCTACTAAAAATAGAAAGAAATTAATTGGACAACTAATATATATATATATATATATATATATATATATATATATATATATATATATATAAATTAGCCGGGCATGGTGGCGCATGCCTGTAGTCCCAGCACTCTGGGCTTGAGGTCAGGAGTTCAAGACCAGCCTTAGCAAGAGTGAGACCCTGTCTCTACTAAAAAAATAGAAGGAAATTAATTGGCCAACTAAAAATACATAGAAAAAATTAGCCGGGCGTGGTGGCGCATGCCTGTAGTCCCAGCTACTTGGGAGGCTGAGGCAGGAGGATCGCTTGAGCCCAGGAGTTGGAGGTTGCTGTGAGCTAGGCTGACGCCATGGCACTCACTGTAGCCTGGGCAACAGAGCGAGACTCTGTCTCAAAAATAAATAAATAAATAAATACAGCTTTTCTGACACATAATTACAGGGACCACATAATTCACCCATTCAAAGTGTACGGAGTCCTGTGGCGTCCTGAGACTGTTGGTCCCCTAAAAAGGCGCTGTAGCGAGGAAACGGCGGTTGGCCTTGAAACAAGGGGCCCCTGGGAGGCCCCACAGCCCTGGTGAAGGTGGCGTTAGCAGCCGTTGCCGGAGGCCCCAGGTGCGGCTCCTTGCCTGACAGCAGGTCGCAGCTGCAGGCGTCTGAAATCCGAATCGCCAGGGCCCCAGCCCCGAGCAGGAGCCAGAGACTCTGTATGCAGTAGGTGCCCATGTGTTGCTGCGGCCTGGGAGCCCCCTGACTCCCCAGCCACAAGGGCAGCGCCGTACCCAGAGCCGTCTCGGGCCTCCCCTGTGCGTGTTCACGTTTGATGACACGCCGTGCTATCGGCGTGCCCGGCGCCGCCTGCAGGTGCTTTGCAAACACAAACCGCCCCTCCCCCAGCGCCCCCAGGTGTGTGTCGTCATTGTCCTCGTTTTTTTTTGTTTTTTTTTTTTTTTTTTTTTTTTGAGACAGAGTCTCACTTTGTTGCCCAGGCTAGAGTGAGTGCCGTGGCGTCAGCCTATCTCACAGCAACCTCAAACTCCTGGGCTCAAGCGATCCTCCTGCCTCAGCCTCCCGAGTAGCTGGGACTACAGGCATGCGCCACCATGCCCGGCTTATTTTTTTTTTATATATATATATCAGTTGGCCAATTAATTTCTTTCTATTTTTTATAGTAGAGATGGGGTCTCGCTCTTGCTCAGGCTGGTTTTGAACTCCTGACCTTGAGCAATCCGCCCGCCTCGGCCTCCCAAGAGCTAGGATTACAGGCGTGAGCCACAGCGCCCGGCCTGTCCTCGTTTTTTACAGGAGGGAAAGCTGGTACCTCATGATAGCTGTCCCCCCTCCCAGGCTCGCCTCCCTCCTTTGTAGCTCGGAGGGAATAATAATATTTATCCCCATTTTGCAGATGGGGAAAGTTGAGGCTCAGAGAGGTCAGGGAACCCGTCCAGGGTCGCACGACCGGGAAGCTCACAGAGCCGGGGCCGTGCTTAGATCCGCCCGTTGTCCTCTCTCTGGATGGGGCACAGGTGTGACCCAGCACGGGCAGGGCTTGATGCCGGCCACCTGCTGCTGCCCCACGCCCCAGGGCTTGCGTTAACCCCGCTGTTTAAGAGGCCGGCCCTCGAGCCCTCGAGGCCTGCTGGGTGGTGCGATGGGGAATGGCGTCCCCTCTCTGTGCCCCGTCTGTCCCCGCGTCCTCGTTCGCTCCCACGGCGGGAGGCTGAGCAAGGGGCAGCGGGGAGGGACGGGGTCGTCCCTGCTCGCGGCGGCCGGCTCGAGAACGGGGCTGGCCCTCGGGAACCCGGAGGACACCGGGGGTCTCTCAGCCGCGAGTTTGAACAGCTCACCCCGGGGAGAGGACGGTGCTGCCGCAGAGAGCGCGGCGGGCCCCCTCGGCTGGGGACAGGCGGGCTCTCGGGGCCCAGAGCCCAGCACAAGGCCCCGCTGCCATCACACACCACGAGGCTCCCTGCCGTCCCGGGTGAGTGAGCACCGGCAGGCGGGACCTGGAGTCGCCAGAGCTGGGGGCTGCTTTCCTGGCCTTTCCCTTCCCCGTCTCTGTGGCGGTGGGTGGTGGAGAGGAGCCGCACCAGGTGGGCGCTTTGGAATCAGACACCCCGAGTTGGGGGCCCGGCTCAGGTGCTCCCTTCAACGGTAGGACTCGGGGCGGGTGATGTAATCTCACTGTGCCTCAGTGTTTGCTCCTGTAAAATGGGCACAATCACGTGCTGATGTCTCCCTCCTGGTCCTGTTCAGCTCGGCAGCAGGTGCTCGGAGCCTTTGCCCCCTACCTCCGCCCCGGGTGGGGTCAGGAGTCCCCCAGGGCCACGGGGTGTGGCGGGGAAGGGTGCCCAGAGGTCAGGGGAGAACATGGGGCCACTCTGCTCCTGGGGCGAGGACAGCTGACTGGGGTCCACAGACGAGCCCCACTGCGTAGACTTGCCCTGGGCGTGCACAAGTCAGCCGGCCTCACTGGGTGTGGGGCTTCCCCCAAGGCAGGGACAGAGAGGGGGCAGAGGGCGGGGTCCCCAGACCCCGGAGCTCCATTCTGGGCTCTGGGGAGGGATCAGGTCTCCACCTCTTCTTGCTGTGTGGCCTTGGGCAAGTCGCCCCACCTCTCTGAGCCTCAGCGAGCCGCCAGGGAATGACAGGTGCCTGGGCTGCCTTGGTACCCCGAGTGCTCAGCAGGTGCCAGCAGACGGTGCCCTTCAGCTGTGGTTCCCGACTGCTGGGCTGCTGCAGGGGTGGCCCCGGGAGGGTTTCCATGTCCCCCCACAAGCTGAGACGGCGGCTTACACAGGGTTTTAGTGAAGGCAAATAGGAGGATTTATTTGATTTGAAAGAATGTTCATTCTGAGAGCAGGTCTGTCCTGGTTTTCTTTCTTTTCTTTTTTTTTTTTTTTTGAGACAGAGTCTCACTCTGATGCCCAGGCTAGAGTGAGTGCCGTGGCGTCAGCCTAGCTCACAGCAACCTCCAACTCCTGGGCTTAAGCGATCCTCCTGCCTCAGCCTCCCGAGTAGCTGGGACTACAGGCATGTGCCACCATGCCCGGCTGATTTTTTTTGTTTCATTTTTAGTTGACTGGCTAATTTTTTCTATTTTTAGTAGAGATGGGGTCTTGCTCTTGCTCAGGCTGGTCTTGAACTCCTGAGCTCAAACGATCTGCCCGCCTCGGCCTCCCAGAGTGTTGGGATCACAGGCGTGAGCCACCGCGCCCGGCCTGTCCTGGGATTTGTTTTGGCTGGGAAAAAGACCTTCCCTTTGTTCATAATGGTCAGAACTCAGAAGCGGCAAAGGTGCCCCCAGACAGGGAGACGGATGAACTGCATGGAAGGGTGGTGAACATGCGGTACGCCATGGAAGGGCCAGTCGGGGACGCCCCGGCGAGATTCCGACTCTGGTATCCGGAAAAGGCAGAACTGTGAGCTGGCGGCCATCCCTCCGCCTGGCCCTGGTCTGAACAGCAAAAGCAGGGTTTTGGGGTCGGGGGGCTTCTCCGTGTGAGTCGGTCACGGTGGGTCTGTGTTGTGACATATCCGTTCAAGCCACAGTGCACGGCCCCACGTGTGAGGTCCAGGTGCACTCTGAGTCTCAGCTGACCATGACCACACTGGCCGGTCAGTGGTGACAGACATGTCACATGGTGCAGATGTCGGCAGCAGGGAGACGGGGGGGGTGGGGCACAGCAGTATTAATTGCACTAATATTAATTTTTTTTGTTTGTTCTTTTTGAGACAAAGTTTCACTCTGTTGGTGGGGCTAGAGTGCCGTGGCATCAGCCTAGCTCACAGCAACCTCAATCTCCTGGGCTCAAGCGATCCTCCTGCCTCAGCCTCCCGAGTGGCTGGGACTACAGGCATGCGCCACCACGCCCGGCTAATTTTTTCTATATATATTAGTTGGCCAATTAATTTATTTCTATTTTCAGTAGAGATGGGGGTCTTGCTCTTGCTCAGCCTGGTTTCAAACTCCTGACCTCGAGCGATCCTCCCGCCTCGGCCTCCCAGAGTGCTAGAATGACAGGCGTGAGCCACCGCGCCCGGCCAGTACTAATACTAATTAATAATAAGTAACGCTCTACTTTCCAGCCAAGTTTTCTCTAAGCCTAAAATAACGTATCAATTATCATTACAAAAGAGAAAGTTAAAAAAAGAAAAAGTTACAGAAGACCTTCCCCTGCTGACCCGAGTGGAGAGCAGAGGGCACTGAGGCTCCCACACGGGGACGCTCGGACGTCCACGCTCGGCCGACTGCGTCTCTCTGGCCTCGGCCCACCCCCGGCACAGGTTGGGGGACCGTCCGGGCGGGGCCACACCCGGGCGGCCTCCCTGCACCTCCCCAGCCCCCCACGCCGCACTCTGGGCTGTTCCGGAGCCCCCTCCCCGGGCGGGCGCGGGTGGCCGCGAGATCCCATCGCTGGTGTCCCACTGCAGATCTGCTCTCGGCCCCTCCCGCCCCCAGGGTGGGGGTACCTGGGTGCCTGGAGCGTGGTCGTCCCCGGGCCCCCTCCTCTCGTCCCCGTGCCGTCTGACTCGGCTCTGACTTGGTCCCTCCAAAAGACGCCTGCTGCCCTGGCCCCTCTCCGGCGTCCCCACCAAACTCCCCAGTACCCAGGGGGGAGCAGGACTCCCGTCACCAGCCTGGCCCAGGTCTCCACCCGCCTCTCGGAGACACAAATCCTCTCTGAGCCTCGGTTTCCACGGCTGGAGAGGCAAGGATAATAGAACTACTGTGTGGGGGGGGGGTGGTGGTGGTGTGTGTGTGTGTGTGTGTGTGTGTGTGTGTGTGTGTGTGTGTGTGTGTGTGTGTGTGTGTGTGTGTGTGTGTGTGTGTGTGTGTGAGTGTGAGTGTGAGTGAAGGTGTCTCCCCGTCTCCTCCCCGTTACGGTTTTTAATCCCTGCCGAGATCGCGTGCTTGTAGAGTAAGATGCCGGTGAGTACCGAAAACAAAGCGGCGCTCAGAACTAGAATCGGCCGCACGGCCGGCCCCGCGTGTCCGCGCGTGCACACGCGTGTCCCGGGCTCACGCTCACTAGCGGGCCTCTCCCTGGACGTCCCGCTGTGCTAGACGGGACTTTTCGTCGTTCAGCCCCTTTCCTCGCCCCTTCCCCACCTGTCTCCATAGGCTCGTGTCACAGGTTTTCTTATTAAATCCCCACCCGGAGTTTTCCGTCGTGACGGTGGTTGCTCTCCGCGGAGACCAGCCACGGCCCTGATCCTGTGCTTCCCGCGCACGCCTCGAGTTAGACAGCCTCGCCGGCCCCAGTTGCGTGGTTTGTGCGTGGCGCTGACTGCCACGCACAAAAACAGAAAGTTTTCCTCGGGGCCACGGTGTTTGCTTATGAAAATAGAATAAAAACTTCGAGTGTAATTTAAAGGTAAACATAAATAGAAAAATGACATTTGTTGACTTCTACGTGATCCACGCCTTTATTTATTTATATATTTTTGAGACAGAGGCTCGCTTTGTTGCCCAGGCTAGAGTGAGTGTCATGGAGTCAGTCTAGCTCACAGCAACCTCAGACTCCTGGGCTCAAGCGATCCTCCTGCCTCAGCCTCCCGAGTAGCTGGGACTACAGGCATGCGCCACAAAATCGGCCCGGCTGATTTTTTTCTATATGTATTAGTTGGCCAATGAATTTCTTTCTATTTTTAGTAGAGACGGGGCCTCGCTCTTGCTCAGGCTGGTTTCGAACTCCTGACCTCAAGCAATCCTCGAGAGTGCTAGGATTACAGGCGTGAGCCACGGCGCCCGGCCAGATCCACGCCTTTAGAATTAAATTGTCAGTATTAATCGTAGTGATAAGAACATCAACAAGTAAGATTTTATGTGTGCTTCACGTGGCCCCAAGGTGAAAACTAGGGTGAGTTAAATACAACTCACGTGGCAGGCAATGAGTTAAATCATTGGTTCAGTCTTTTTCCACTTTGCAAATGCTCAGCGGAACACCTCTCAAAGGCAGCTTTTCAATTGAACAGACCTGCCAGATTGTCAGTAATAGATATAGAGACAAACACATAAGTTTATCGATTTGTTTTCCCAACCCCCCCCCTCCCATCTTGGAAATTTCTTCCTCTTCCCTTGTGTTTCATCTTATGTTGTCGTGTTTCTTGCTTTCCTCCCTCATTCTGGTGGGGCATATCCTGAAGCAACTTTCTGAAAAGGATGCACAGGAGATACAGTTTCTGTGGCTTGATTATTTGCTTGATAAATTGTATAGAATGCTAGGTTGAAAATGAGTTTTGCTCAGAATTTGGGGCAGGGTGGCAGCAGTTTCCCACTGACTTCCAGGTGTGGTGTTGCTGGGTTTTTTTTTGTTTTTTTGAGACAGAGTCTCACTCTGTTGCCTGGGTTAGAGTGCCGTGGCGTCAGCCTAGCTCACACCAACCTCAGACTCCTGGGTTTAAGCGATCCTCCTGCCTCAGCCTCCCGAGTACCAGGGACTAAAGGCATGTGCCACCATGCCCGGCTAATTTTTTCTATATATTTTCAGTTGACCAATTAATTTCTTTCTATGTATAGTAGACACAGGGTCTCACTCTTGCTGAGGCTGGTTTCGAACTCCTGATCTCTTGAGCGATCCTCCTGCCTCGGCCTCCCAGAGTGCTAGGATGACAGGCGTGAGCCACCGCGCCCGGCCTGGAGTTACTGTTGAATCTCATCCTGTTCTGATTCTCAGCCCTTCATTTACAGTCTATCCTGCTGCTTCTCTGAAAGCATCTAGAGTCCTTGCTTATTAGAGTCCTGCAATTTCATCTGCCGTGTCTTGGCTGAGTGCCTTGCTCTCCCTTGAGCAGGGGGCCCGAGTCCTTCTGGGAGGCTTTCCTGCTAAAAATCTTCCATCATTTTCCTCCGTTGCTTTCTAGAACTTCTCAGTATTCAGACATGGGGCCTTCTGGATGAATCCTTTCATTTTCTTCTCACTGTTTTGCCCACCTCTTCTTTCTCTAGTTTCTGCAAGATTTTCTTGATTTTTTTTTTTTTTTTTTTTTAAATCTTCCAACTCATTGACCAGATTTTTTATCTTAGCCATCACACTTTTAACTTCTAGGAGTTCTTTCTTTTTCTGATCTTTCCTTTTTTATTGCATTTTATTCTCATTTCCTGGACACGGCATTTCATCTATCTGAGGATTTACATTCTGGTTCCTCGATGTCTTCTCCCATCCCCTGTGTGTTTCAAGATTCATAATTCTTGGCCGGGCGCGGTGGCTCACGCCTGCAATCCTAGCACTCTGGGAGCCCGAGGCGGGAGGATCGCTCAAGGTCAGGACTTTGAAACCAGCCTGAGAAACAGCGAGACCCTGTCTCTACTAAAAATAGAAAGAAATTAATTGGCCAACTAAAAATATATAGAAAAAATTAGACGGGCATGGTGGCGCATGCCTGTAGTCCCAGCTACTCGGGAGGCTGGGGCAGGAGGATCGCTTGAGCCCAGGAGTTGGAGGTTGCTGTGAGCCAGGCTGACGCCACGACATTCTAGCCCGGGCAACAGAGTGAGACTCTGTCTCAAAAATATATATATATATAAAAGGATTCATCATTCTTTTCTTCCCATTTGTACGTTGTGGCCTTTCTCTTCTCTGCTGAGGTTTCTCCAGGCGCCTGAGGCTGCTGTTTACGGACTCAGGTCCCAAAGAGCTGGCGTGTGGCCGCCCGGCACTGGCCCGCCCGGACCCGCCGAGGGGCTCTGCGCCTCCCCGCCGGGCGTGGCCAGTCTCCTGCGTCCCGTGGGAGGCAGCCGGTGTCTGTTCAGAACAAGCGCTTCTCCCGGCAGCCCCCGTCCCGGCCTCACCCAGCCCCCTGCCGAGCACCCCGGGGTGGAGGGTGGGGTGGGGGGGTGGGAGCTGCTGCTTCTGTTTCTCCAGAAACTTCTCTTCCGGGACCTGCACATGGGGGGGGGGGCTCCCTCCTCCTGGCTCCTTGTGTGTAGGTTCTCAACAATGCGGCCTTTTGTCCCGTTGCCTGGTTTGTCCTAACTTTTACTTGTTTAAGTACCGTGTTTCCCCGAAAACCAGACAGGGTCTTGTATTTATTTTCCCTCAAGAAGACACCCCGGGGCTTATTTTCAGGGGATGTTATTTTCCCCTCAAAGCCTCAGCTTGCAGCACGCACAGGATGGCCAGGACCTGACAGGGGGAGCCCACCTTGTTGGTGGGGCTGCCCGCACCTGTCCGGTCACCTCTGGGACAGCAGCTGTCTTGATGGGGCGGATGAGAAGGGCTGCTCGTCTCCTTTCCCCTACATGACGACACGCACGGGTTGTGCAGACGCGCTGCGTGGCCACGCCTGTCAGTAGGTCTTATTTTCGGGGTGGGGCTTCTATTGCGCACATGCTTAGAAATCCCGCTAGGGCTTATTTTGTGGGTAGGTCTTATTTTCGAGGAGTTCCGTGTTGGTTTCCTTGGGCTACTGTGACAAAATGCCACAGGCCGAGTGGTGCTCGGATGGCAGGAATTTGTTTCTCGCGGTTCTGAGGCTGGAAGTCCAGGATGGAGGTGCCGGATGAGGTGGTTCCTCCGAGGCTGTCCTGCTCTGTCTTCACGGGGTGGCCCCTCTGTGCGGTCCCTGCAGTCCCTCCGCAAGGCCACCGGTCAGACCGGATCAGGCCCCTCCCCAAGGCCTCCGTTTTAACTCCGTCTCCTCTTTGAAGATGTCATCTCCGAGTCCAGCTGCGTGCTCAGGTGGCGGGGCCAGTGTGTCACTATGCGAGTCTGGGAGGAACACGGTGACAATTACAAATCCCAGCAGGTGACAATTCAGGTCCCAGCCGAGAGGTTTTTACAGATGATGCTCCGTGGTGTTGGTGACGACAGGGGGGACATGGTCACTCTTAGCCTTTTCTGAGGGCAATTTATTAAAACCCTTAAAACACTCCAAGACCTTTTTTTCAAATTTTTTTTAATTTTATTTTTTTGAGACACAGTCTCACTCTGTTGCCCGGGCTACAGTGCCGTGGCGTCAGCCTAGCTCACAGCAACCTCAGACTCCTGGGCTCAAGCGATCCTCCTGCCTCAGCCTCCCGAGTAGCTGGGACTACAGGCACGTGCCACCACTCCAGGCTAATATTTTTTTCTATGTATTTTTAGTTGGCCAATTAATTTCTTTCTATTTTTAGTAGAGACGGGGTCTCACTCTTGCTCAGGCTGGTTTCAAACTCCTGACCTTGAGCGATCCGCCCGCCTCAGCCTCCCAGAGTGCTGGGATTACAGGCGTGAGCCACCGCGCCCAGCCCAAGGCCCCCCCCCTTTTTTTTTTTTAATCAAGCAATTTCACTCTAGGAATTTATCCCAAGGATAAAGTGTAACACTGCATGTAAAGATTAGCTGTCAAAAATGAGGAATGACCTAATGTCCCGCAGCTCAAGACTGGCTTGTGACTTGCAAAACGTCCCTGCAGAGGGTGGGGCCCCTGTGCAGTGAGTGTCACCTGCCCTCCGGGGACAGCTGTGGCCGCAGAAGTTGGGGGGAGCCTGGGCTCCCCATGAGAGCAGAGCCGGGTGCTGTGTGGACGCTGCCCGCTCGCCTCACGGGGAGATGCCCGTCCAACATGGGTGCTCTCGCTGCCGTGCCCGGGGCCTGGGTCTTGACGGGGACCCAGAGGGTGCTCGTCCCTCAGAGGAGGAGCCCGGGGGCCGGGGTCTGTTCTGAGCTCCGTGGGCAGAGAGTGTTTGGGCACAAAGGACAGAAACCCAGTCGACGTGGCTGACGTCGGCGTGGGCAGGAATGAGGGGTGCCGGGGTGCAGGCGCAGGGCAGCTGGGGAAGCTGGCAGCCACCTCCGTGCCCCCTCTGAGGGACGAGGCCCGGGTCCTAGCCTTAGTGGCGCCTGTTTCTTCCTTTCTCTTGGGGCGGGAAGGGGCCCTGCCGGCTCCCTCACCTCCCAGCCGAGCGTCCGCGGAGCCTCGTTGTGTTTGGCCCCGTGCCAGGGGCCGATGTGATTGGCTGAGCTAGGCGGTGGTCTAACCCCGTCCAGTCAGCTGCGACGGGGAGGGGGCTCTGGCCCGTGCCCACCCCACCCGGGTGGGGGGGAATGGCCCAGGCCGGCGAGGCCAGGCAGAGCGGGTCAGGGTCCGGTCCAGAGCAGAGGCTGTGGCCCACCAGGGTGGGAGGAGATGGGCTTGGGGTCGGGCATTGGTGCTGGCATGGTGGGGGGCTGGCTGGGAGAAAGGGGTGCCGCCACCTCCGGCCCAAAGACCCTCAACCTCGGTTTACAGCCTGCTGTAGCCATGTGGCATTGCACAGTGGGTTTTATACCTGTTCTGAGCCTCAGTTTCCTCACCTGTTAAGTGGGCACAGTAAGAACCCAGAACTGCCAGGGCACCGTGTGGGTGAACCGTGACTCTGACCGCATGGAGCTCAGGACGTGCTCTCCGCTCTGCCCCCTCCTTACCGACTCGGCGGGCCCTGGGTGGGCTCTCACCCCCCCCCCGCCACACTTTGCAGGTCAGGGGCCGTGCGTGGGGGCCTCCCGTGTGGGGTGCGGCTGTGGCGTGAGCTCAGGTCTGCAGTGGGCTCCTCGTGCCCCAGCCCCGGGCTTGCCTCCCGGGATGCCCCATGGGGGAGATTTGAGCCGCCCTGACACCGTCCGTGGGCGGGAGGAGGCTGACCACGTGGTGGAGGCGTGTTTTCTCAGCTGATGGACGGGGCTTCCTGGGAGGAAAATACACGCGTGTGTGAGCTGCACGGAGCCCTAGCGAGGCACAGACGCCCCTGTGGAGCTGACGGTGCACGCTGGCCAAGAGACCGGGCGCTGGGGGCCTCAGCCTGGCCTCGGCCAGCTGTGGGGCATGGGCTGCAAGGCCCAGGGCTCTGGCTTTCGTGCCGGGGCAGGGGCAGTTTCGTTAACCAGACGAAGCCGGCTGCCCGCGGCGGGCCAGGCTGGGAGCCAGGCGCTGAGTGATCTCCCGGCAGATCTGGGAACGGGGTCCCTGAGCCTTAGGCTTCTTGGGCTGTGCCAGTGGCAGGGTCAGCGCCGGGGCGGGGGAGGGGCCCCACCCGGTGGGGGTGCAGACGCCGCTTGCGTGACAACGGGCCGGCGTCTCCTCCTGTTTGCTGTCCCCCGCGTGTCTGGGCCATCCCGGCCGGCGTGTCAGGCGGGAGGCCAGGGAGGCTTGTTCCTCACCTGAGCTCCACCTGTGCCCCCCGACTCCACTTGTGCTCCGGCAGGTGACCTGGCCGGGCCCCTGCGCCAACACCCCCTGTGGCCATGCGCCCTGCAGAGCTCACAGGGAGGAGGCGGGTACCCTGCAGAGCCCCACCCCCGCCGGGCCACCTGGATCTGGGCGACTTCCAGGGCTCCAGGGTCAGGGGTGAGGTGGAAGGTGTAGTAGGCAGGATGTCATGGGCTCTGGGGGGTGGGGGCACCGGCCCAGACAGGCCCCCCCAGCAGCCCTGGGCGCCCTCTGCCTCCCCGTGGACGCCTGTCCCTGCCGCTGGGCACCTCGGGGTCTGGCTTCCCGCCAGCCCTTTGCTGTGGGCGCCGCAGCCGCCGCCCGGGGGGTGGGAGCGGAGGTGCCGGGCGGGTTTCTGTTTGTCCAAATGCATCGTGCTGGTACCAGCCGTGAAGGCACACGTGTCCCCACTGGCAGCGAGACCCCAAATACGACAGAACTGCAAACACTGGGCGAGGAAGGCGCGGCTGGCCCTGGTCACGCTGTGCGCTGCGCGGCCGTGGCCACTGCTCTGCCAGCACCTGTGGTGGAGTGTAGACCTGGCGGGGGTGTGACTGTCGCCCGTTCCACAGGGCGGCGAACTGAGGCCTGAGACCTGAACTACCCTCCCCCGGCATAGTGTAGGTGGCAGAGTCAGGGCGACTCAGGCTTCCGGTCCCAGGCGTGCCGCTGCCTGATCGCAGGTGTGCAAGCTCCCTGGTCCCAGGCGTGTTCCCTCCCGGATCCCAGGCGTGCTCCCTCCCCGGTCCCAGGTGTGTTCCCTCCCGGATCCCAACTATACTACCTCCCCATCCCAGGCGTGCTCCCTCCCGGATCCCAGGCATGCCCTCTGCCTGATTGCAGTGTGCAAGCTCCCCGGTCCCAGGTGTGCTCCCTCCCCGGTCCCAGGTGTGTTCCCTCCCGGATCCCAACTGTACTCCCTCCCCATCCCAGGCGTGCTCCCTCCCCATCCCAGGCGTGCTCCCTCCCCATCCCAGGCGTGCTCCCTCCCCATCCCAGGCGTGCTCCCTCCCCATCCCAGGCGTGCTCCCTCCCCATCCCAGGCGTGCTCCCTCCCCGATCACAGCCGTGCTCCCTCCCCGATCACAGCCGTGCTCCCTCCCCGATCATAGCCGTGCTCCCTCCCCATCCCAGGCGTGCTCCCTCCCCGGTCCCAGGCGTGCTCTCTCCCCGGTCCCAGGCGTGCTCTCTCCCCGGTCCCAGGCGTGCTCCCTCCCCGGTCCCAGGCGTGCTCCCTCCCCGGATCGCAGGCGTGCTCCCTCCCCGGATCGCAGGCGTGCTCCCTCCCCGGTCCCAGGCGTTCTCCCTCCCCGGTCCTAACCGTGCTCCCTCCCCGGATCGCAGGCGTGCTCCCTCCCCGGGTCGCAGGCGTGCTCCCTCCCCGGGTCGCAGGCGTGCTCCCTCCCCGGGTCGCAGGCGTGCTCCCTCCCCGGGTCGCAGGGGTGCTCCCTCCCCGGTCCCAGGCGTGCTCCCTCCCCGGTCCCAACCGTGCTCCCTCCCCGGGTCGCAGGGGTGCTCCCTCCCCGGTCCCAACTGTGCTCCCTCCCCGGTCCCAACTGTGCTCCCTCCCCGGTCCCAACTGTGCTCCCTCCCCGGGTCGCAGGCGTGCTCCCTCCCCGGATCGCAGGCGTGCTCCCTCCCCGGTCCCAACCGTGCTCCCTCCCCGGTCGCAGGCGTGCTCCCTCCCCGGATCGCAGGCGTCCTCCCTCCCCGGATCGCAGGCGTCCTCCCTCCCCGGTCCCAGGCGTGCTCCCTCCCCGGATCCCAGGCGTGCTCCCTCCCCGGATCCCAGGCGTGCTCCCTCCCCGGATCCCAGGCGTGCTCCCTCCCCGGTCCCAGGCGTGCTCCCACCCCGGTCCCAGGCGTGCTCCCTCCCCGGGTCGCAGGCGTGCTCCCTCCCCGGTCCCAACCGTGCTCCCTCCCCCGGTCGCAGGGGTGCTCCCTCCCCGGTCCCAGGCGTGCTCCCTCCCCGGGTCGCAGGCGTGCTCCCTCCCCGGTCCCAGGCGTGCTCCCTCCCCGGTCCCAACCGTGCTCCCTCCCCGGGTCACAGGGGTGCTCCCTCCCCGGTCCCAACTGTGCTCCCTCCCCGGTCCCAACTGTGCTCCCTCCCCGGGTCGCAGGCGTCCTCCCTCCCCGGTCCCAACCGTGCTCCCTCCCCGGGTCCCAGGCGTGCTCCCTCCCCGGATCGCAGGCGTGCTCCCTCCCCGGTCCCAACCGTGCTCCCTCCCCGGGTCCCAGGCGTGCTCCCTCCCCGGTCGCAGGCATGCTCCCTCCCCGGATCGCAGGCGTCCTCCCTCCCCGGATCGCAGGCGTCCTCCCTCCCCGGTCCCAGGCGTGCTCCCTCCCCGGATCCCAGGCGTGCTCCCTCCCCGGATCCCAGGCGTGCTCCCTCCCCGGATCCCAGGCGTGCTCCCTCCCCGGTCCCAGGCGTGCTCCCACCCCGGTCCCAGGCGTGCTCCCTCCCCGGGTCGAAGGCGTGCTCCCTCCCCGGTCCCAACCGTGCTCCCTCCCCGGGTCGCAGGGGTGCTCCCTCCCCGGTCCCAGGCGTGCTCCCTCCCCGGGTCGCAGGCGTGCTCCCTCCCCGGTCCCAGGCGTGCTCCCTCCCCGGTCCCAACCGTGCTCCCTCCCCGGGTCGCAGGGGTGCTCCCTCCCCGGTCCCAACTGTGCTCCCTCCCCGGTCCCAACTGTGCTCCCTCCCCGGGTCGCAGGCGTCCTCCCTCCCCGGTCCCAACCGTGCTCCCTCCCCGGTCCCAGGCGTGCTCCCTCCCCGGATCGCAGGCGTGCTCCCTCCCCGGTCCCAGGCGTGCTCCCTCCCCGGATCGCAGGCGTGCTCCCTCCCCGGATCGCAGGCGTGCTCCCTCCCCGGTCCCAGGCGTGCTCCCTCCCCGGATCGCAGGCGTGCTCCCTCCCCGGATCGCAGGCGTGCTCCCTCCCCGGTCCCAGGCGTGCTCCCTCCCCGGATCGCAGGCGTGCTCCCTCCCCGGATCCCAGGCGTGCTCCCTCCCCGGATCCCAGGCGTGCTCCCTCCCCGGATCCCAGGCGTGCTCCCTCCCCGGTCCCAGGCGTGCTCCCACCCCGGTCCCAGGCGTGCTCCCTCCCCGGGTCGCAGGCGTGCTCCCTCCCCGGTCCCAACCGTGCTCCCTCCCCCGGTCGCAGGGGTGCTCCCTCCCCGGTCCCAGGCGTGCTCCCTCCCCGGGTCGCAGGCGTGCTCCCTCCCCGGTCCCAGGCGTGCTCCCTCCCCGGTCCCAACCGTGCTCCCTCCCCGGGTCACAGGGGTGCTCCCTCCCCGGTCCCAACTGTGCTCCCTCCCCGGTCCCAACTGTGCTCCCTCCCCGGGTCGCAGGCGTCCTCCCTCCCCGGTCCCAACCGTGCTCCCTCCCCGGGTCCCAGGCGTGCTCCCTCCCCGGATCGCAGGCGTGCTCCCTCCCCGGTCCCAACCGTGCTCCCTCCCCGGGTCCCAGGCGTGCTCCCTCCCCGGTCGCAGGCATGCTCCCTCCCCGGATCGCAGGCGTCCTCCCTCCCCGGATCGCAGGCGTCCTCCCTCCCCGGTCCCAGGCGTGCTCCCTCCCCGGATCCCAGGCGTGCTCCCTCCCCGGATCCCAGGCGTGCTCCCTCCCCGGATCCCAGGCGTGCTCCCTCCCCGGTCCCAGGCGTGCTCCCACCCCGGTCCCAGGCGTGCTCCCTCCCCGGGTCGAAGGCGTGCTCCCTCCCCGGTCCCAACCGTGCTCCCTCCCCGGGTCGCAGGGGTGCTCCCTCCCCGGTCCCAGGCGTGCTCCCTCCCCGGGTCGCAGGCGTGCTCCCTCCCCGGTCCCAGGCGTGCTCCCTCCCCGGTCCCAACCGTGCTCCCTCCCCGGGTCGCAGGGGTGCTCCCTCCCCGGTCCCAACTGTGCTCCCTCCCCGGTCCCAACTGTGCTCCCTCCCCGGGTCGCAGGCGTCCTCCCTCCCCGGTCCCAACCGTGCTCCCTCCCCGGTCCCAGGCGTGCTCCCTCCCCGGATCGCAGGCGTGCTCCCTCCCCGGTCCCAGGCGTGCTCCCTCCCCGGATCGCAGGCGTGCTCCCTCCCCGGATCGCAGGCGTGCTCCCTCCCCGGTCCCAGGCGTGCTCCCTCCCCGGATCGCAGGCGTGCTCCCTCCCCGGATCGCAGGCGTGCTCCCTCCCCGGTCCCAGGCGTGCTCCCTCCCCGGATCGCAGGCGTGCTCCCTCCCCGGATCGCAGGCGTGCTCCCTCCCCGGTCCCAGGCGTGCTCCCTCCCCGGATCGCAGGCGTGCTCCCTCCCCGGTCCCAGGCGTGCTCCCTCCCCGGTCCCAGGCGTGCTCCCTCCCCGGATCGCAGGCGTGCTCCCTCCCCGGTCCCAGGCGTGCTCCCTCCCCGGATCGCAGGCGTGCTCCCTCCCCGGTCCCAGGCGTGCTCCCTCCCCGGATCGCAGGCGTGCTCCCTCCCCGGTCCCAGGCGTGCTCCCTCCCCGGATCGCAGGCGTGCTCCCTCCCCGGTCCCAACCGTGCTCCCTCCCCGGGTCGCAGGCGTGCTCCCTCCCCGGTCCCAGGCGTGCTCCCTCCCCGGTCCCAGGCGTGCTCCCTCCCCGGATCGCAGGCGTGCACCGCGGTGACCCCGAGAGTTCTCAAGGCCCCTGGAACTTGCCCCGTGTTCTCCTGTCCAGTCTCAGGCATTTGAAGTTGCACACGTATGTGTTCCCATGTCACGACGCTGCCGTTCGTTTCTGCTACCGTGGCTGCCTTCTCTCTTTAACCGACGTGACGTAAAACAAGCCGTCCCACCCAAGCGGGCAGTGCAGTGTTCTCGACGGGAGCTTGACCGCTGTGCGGATTCCATTCACGGCCTCTCGGGCGCTGGCAGCGTGGTGCCTCCCCTCTGTGACGGTCGGCCGTCTCCGCCACTCCCAAGGAGACCCGTCCCCACGGGCGGTCGCGGTCCACTCTCCTTCCCCAGCCTTGCAGCCGACAGCCAGCCTCCCGCCCCTGGCCTTGCCTGTTCCGGACGTGCGAGGGCCTGTGGCTGCGTGTGCGTGTGCGAGACTGGAGCGTGTGCGTGTGTTTCACATGAAAGCTGGGGGTGCCGGGCTCCCTTCTCCTCCTCTGCCCTTCTCAGCCCCTCCCAGCCAGCCCCTCTGCAGGGGGTGGCCGGCGTCACAGACCCCAACCCCAGTCGCGCCAGGCGAGACCCTGGCGGCTCCCAGGCCCCCGGCCCCTCTCCAGAGCCAGGGCCTGCTGGGTGACACCCCCGGGCCAGCAGCCCCCAGCGGCCGTGTGCGGGGTCTGCCTGGCTGAGGGCCTGGGCGTGCGGCTGAGGGAAGGGGACACGGGGCACACGCAGGGCTGCCGTCTCGCCCGGGGACTGCAGCCCCACTGTCCCCCTTGTTTCTCCCGTGCTCGGTTCAGTGGCGTTAAGCACGTGGCCGTTGTCCGGCCGCCGCCGCTGCCTCATCCCGAACGTCTCCCCCTGAAGCGGGCCCTGTCCCCACCGGACACTCACAGCCCAGCCCCCCCATCCCGCTTTAATGCCCAGTGGTCCTCCGGGCTCTTGGACACCTCCGGTGACGGGGAGCTCACTGCCTCGCCAGCCAGCCTGCTCGTGCCCAGGGTGTGAGCCCGAGCCCACGTCCCTAAAGCCGTCCCCGCGGCCCAGGACGTGCTGCCTCCTCCTGCCCCACCAGGTCCCTCCCCGGCCTCCGCTCGGTGGGGCCTCTGCCCCTGTGCACCCTGGGTTCCGTGGCCCCCGCTCCCCAGCCGGGCTCCGACGCCCCCACTCCCCCGCTGCTCGGAGAGAACAGACTCCGGCCGCGGGACGCGGGGCGGCGGGAGTGTCTTCAGAAGGACCACCCGGGCGATACGCATTGTAAAAACGCCCACGGCCCGTTCCCCCCAACACACGCCGTCCCCCGCAAGGTTGCACCCGGATAGAAAACGCAGACGGAGAACCGTCCCGCGGCCGGACCCGCCGCCCGCTCCTCCGTGGCGGTGCCAGGCGCTCACCCTCTCTCGCTTGCCTCCCCAGGGACCTACCAGGGCCAGTGGGCCGGCGGCATGCGGCAGGGCTACGGCGTGCGGCAGAGCGTCCCCTACGGCATGGCGGCGGTCATCCGCTCGCCCCTGAGGACGTCCATCAACTCCCTGCGCAGCGAGCACACCAACGGCACGGCGCTGCACCCCGACGCCTCCCCCGCGGCGGGCAGCCCGGCCGTGTCCCGGGGCGGCTTCGTGCTCCTGGCCCACAGCGACTGCGAGGTCCTCAAGGGCAAGAAGAAGGGGCTGTTCCGGCGCTCGCTGCTGAGCGGGCTGAAGCTGCGCAAGTCGGAGTCCAAGAGCAGCCTGGCCAGCCAGCGCAGCAAGCAGAGCTCCTTCCGCAGCGAGGCCGGCATGAGCACGGTCAGCTCCACGGCCAGCGACATCCACTCCACCATCAGCCTGGGCGAGGCCGAGGCCGAGCTGGCCGCCGTGGAGGACGACATCGACGCCACCACCACGGAGACCTACGTGGGCGAGTGGAAGAACGACAAGCGGGCCGGCTTCGGCGTCAGCCAGCGCTCCGACGGGCTCAGGTACGAGGGCGAGTGGGCCGGCAACCGGCGCCACGGCTACGGCTGCATGACCTTCCCCGACGGCACCAAGGAGGAGGGCAAGTACAAGCAGAACGTCCTCGTGAGCGGCAAGCGCAAGAACCTCATCCCGCTGCGGGCCAGCAAGATCCGCGAGAAGGTGGACCGGGCCGTGGAGGCCGCCGAACGGGCCGCCACCATCGCCAAGCAGAAGGCCGAGATCGCCGCCTCCAGGTAGGGGGGGCGAGGGCCGGGGGCGGGGGCCCCTCCCGGTCACCCGGCAGGTGCGTGGGGGCCTGGCCTGGGCGGTCGGTCGTGCTGTCCCTGAAGACCCTGGCTTGGGCCCAGGTTGAGGCCTACGCTGGTGTTCCTCAAACTTTGCCCCGGGGGACCACTGGGGCTCCCCAGGGGTTTCTCGGCGGGGGCGGCGGGCAGGGGTGGGGCCGGGAAATGGTGGATCTGAGGGGCGCGCCTTCAAACAGAGCAGTGTCTGTCTGCCGTTCACGGTGCCGGCATTTAACCTAAAACGCTGGCGGGTAAAGAGCAGGGGGGAGGGGGGGCTGGCTGGTGGCGTGATGGGTAGGACAGCCGCTGGCTGAGAGAAAGGGGTGATGCCCCCAGGTGGATGAGAGAGGAGGCCGGAGCTGCCCCGGCTCCCCAAGGCTGCGGCCCAGATCCTGCCTGGGCCCCGAGAGGCGGCCCCAGCTGGGAGACCGGGGGTCCGATTGTGGGTGCCCGGCGAGGGGCTCACATGAGCCCCGGTTCTGAACGGGCTGCGGGACTCACTGAACTTGGGATTCAGCGGGGCCCCTGGCCCTAAGGAACGAGTCGAGAGGTGCCCATGGGGTCCAAGGTGCCTGTGGGTGTGGGGTGCAGGGGTTTCAGGGCCGGACGAGGGGGTGCAGGGTCTGGCCTCCGGGGAGCCGTGAGGTGGCATGTGTGCCCGGGGCTGGTCCCCGCTGGGCTGCGGGAGACGGGAGGCGGCGGTGGCAGGAGCCGCCTGCTGCAGGTTGGAGAAGGTCCCCCCGGGACAGCCGAGGGCCCCGCAGGTGCACAGGTGGGGTCTGCAGGTGCCCAGTGACTCGAGGGCTGTGTCTCGGCTTCGGAAGGCATTTTAGGAAACCCGCAGCCGGACTGCAGCAGGGCTAGGTGGAAACGTGGGGTTGGAGCTGCCGTAGAGGGTCCCCGCTGGGGCAGTGCCCACCGGAGTTGTGCGGGCAGAACTGTCACCCGGAACTGTAGAGCAATCAGGCCGGGCTCGGTGGCTCACGCCTGTGATCCCAGCACTCTGGGAGGCCGAGGCGGGAGGATCGCTCAAGGTCAGGAGTTTGAAACCAGCCTGAGCAAGAGCCAGACCCTGTCTCTACTAAAAATAGAAATAAATTAATTGGCCAACTATAAACATGTAGAAAAAATTAGCCGGGCGTGGTGGCGCATGCCTGTAGTCCCAGCTACCTGGGAGGCTGAAGCAGAAGGATTGCTTGGAGCCCAGGAGTCTGAGGTTGCTGTGAGCTAGGCTGACGCCACCGCATTTACTCTAGCCTGGGCAACAGAGTGAGACTCTGTCTCAAAAGAAAAAAAATAAAAAATAGAGCAACCAGCCTGCAATGCCAGCCTGGGATTGCTGGAGCTGGGGGGGCCCAGCAAAGCCATGGGGGTGGGGCTGCTGGAGGCAGGCAGTGGGGGTCCAGTCTCCACCCCAGCCTGTCCAGGAAGCTGCATAGACTGGAGTCAGGGAAGATTTTTCTGGAGGCTCAAGATGTCATGTTCTTTTCCCTGTCGGGTTTTGGACTTACCTGGGGCCTGTTATTTCTTGTCTGTTGCCTGTGTCACCGTTTTGGAGTGAGAATGTCTGTCTTATGCCAGTCCCACCACTGCATTTTGGAGGGAGACAACTTCTCTGATTTCATGGGCTCACGGCTGCAAGTGTCACCGTCGAAGGCTGCTGGGCTCGCCGCGTAATAGAAATTAACAAGAGGCCAAAGGGGAGTCACAGGCAAGGCTGTATTGGGGAACATACGGGAAGCAACACAAAGGGAAAATCCCGAGGATGGACCCCCCAAGGGGAATTGGGGGAGAGTTTTAAAGAGGCTGAGGGCCGGGCGAGGGGGCTCACGCCTGTAATCCTAGCACTCTGGGAGGCCGAGGCGGGAGGATTGCTCGAGGTCAGGAGTTCGAGACCAGCCTGAGCAAGAGCGAGACCCCATCTCTACTATAAATAGAAAGAAATTAATTGGACAACTAATACATATAGAAAAAAATTAGCCGGGCACGGTGGCGCACGCCTGTAGTCCCAGCTACTCGGGAGGCTGAGGCAGGAGGATCGCTTGAGCCCAGAAGTCTGAGGTTGCTGTGAGCTAGGCTGACGCCACGGCACTCACTCTAGCCTGGGCAACAGAGCGAGACTCTGTCTCAAAAAAAAAAAAAAAAAAAAAAAGGCTTAGGTGGGGGCCAGGGGCCGTGGCTCACGCCTGTAATCCTAGCCCAGTCCCCGCCGGGGATCGAGGTGTCGTGGGCGGCTGGGGGCGGCACAGGGGCAGGTCCGTGATCTCTCCGGGCCTGGGGGCCGGGTGCGGCACGGGGCCCTGCGGTGTGTGGCTCCGTGCAGGGGAGAGCGCGGGGGCTGGGCCGGGCCCGGGGCACCATGGGCTCGAAGCAGCAGGAGGCTGGTGGGCGGTGCACAGCTCTGCGAGTCCCCACCCTGGGGGCTGGCGGCGTCAGCATGGCCGGGTGTGCCTGCGTGTCCTGGGGGGTGCGTGTCCTGCGTGTCCTGCCGGGTCTCACTTAGTGGACGGATGGACAGATGGACGGAGGGGCAGAGGGAGTGGGGTGGGGGTCCGGTGTGCACACGTGTGTGTGTAGCTGTGAAACGGGCGGTGCCCCCACCCTCCTCATATTGGGCACCCCTGAAGCCCGCCGGCTGGCCGGCCCCGACTGGCCTTCCGCACTGACCGGGTCACCCGGCCCCTCTCAGTCACCAGCTTGGCAGGCACCTGGGCAGGTGCTGGGGGTGAGATGGGTTCCGGCTCCCACACACACACGGCTGGGGTCTGGGCACTGGCCCCCTTGAGAGACTCTGTCTCTGCACACGCAGTTACACATGCCACACGGCCATGCACAGCCCCGAGTACACACGCTCACACATGGAGATGGGGGCTAGGCCACGGGCAGTGACACGCTGTGGCACCGGGCTGGTGGTGGGGTCCCCTCACCCCCAGTTGGGTGGGGGGGTCATGGCCCGTCCTGGGTCTCGGAGCCCGGCACCCCGAGTGTGTCCGAGAGGAGGCGGCAGCGCTGGACCCCGGGCACAGGGAGCCCACAGACCTCACCCTCCTGGGCCACTGCCGCTGGGTGCCCCAGGCCGGCTGCCTACCCTCTCTGGGCCGGGCTCCCCTTGAAGGTTGGGCTGGGGCTCCCCAGAGGGCCCTCAGCCTGGAGCCGGCACCGTGGCCCTTGGTGTCCCTGGGCCGCTGGGGGCCAGGCACAGGCAGGCGGGCGCCCTGAGCTCCCAGTGAGGCCCCGGGAGGCACGGGGGAGGAGCTCGGCCAGCGTGGGGGCGGGAGCTGGTTTTCTCAATTAGCCAGAACCGAGGGGGAGGGAGGAGGAGGGGACGGCGCCCAGGGCCCCTGGGAGGGACTCGCGGTCAATGGCCGGGACGACCTTCCACTGGAGCGTGAGAGCCGGGCCGTGCAGCGACTGGCCCTGCTGGACTGGAGTCACTGTCACAGCGCAGGGCGTGGCTGTCGTCACGGAGGCTGGGCAGGGCTCAGGAAGCGGGAAACGGCTGGCAGTGCCAGGCCAGCGGTGCCGGGACCCTCCCCGGGAGCCGCTCTGCGGGGGCGGCTGCAGCGAGCACCGTGGACACGGTTCTCCAGGAAGACGGGTGGGGGGGTGTCGCCGTCGTCTGAGAAGTGGCCTGGGCTGCGGGACCTCGGGCGCTCCGGGTGATTCTGGGGTGCTTGGACGGCCGGTAAAGACGCCAGGGTCGGGCTCCACACGCCGGTTTTGTCCCAGCAGGTCTGGGGCGGCCCGAGAGCCTGCCTCTGCCCCGCTCCCCGGTCGGCGCTCTCTGTCCCGCCCAGCGGGGAGGTGAGGCGCGTGCACACGTGGCCATGACACCCTGGGTGGCGGGAGGGCCCACGGGAGCGTGTCTGTGGAGACCGGGGAGAAGGGGGTGCAGGGGTGGCTCCAGGCAGTCCCATCAGGGCGAGACCGGCTGCTGAGACCCCACCCGGCCAGGGTCTGTGTCGGTTTTCTTCTCTGCCCAATGCCCAGTGCCTCGGGACATTCTGCTCGGTGACTGCGTTTCAGATGAATGAATGAGTGAATGAATGAATGAATGAATGAATGCTTAGGGCTCCACTTTCTTAATCGGGGCCTCCCGGCCACTTCCCTTAGTGCTGGGGACCAGGAGGTGACCTCGGCCACCACGAGGCAGGGATGACGAGGCCAAGTTTGCAAGGAGGGCGGGGTGGCTGGGGTTGCCACGCTGGGGCCACATCCTCAGCCTTTTCCGTGGCCCTGGCCCTGGGCAGGGCCGTGGCCGTGGCGGGTGCTTGGATGAGGACAGGCAGGCGAGGAATGGCAGTGCCCCAAGTGCCCTGTGTCCCCGCCCTCCGCCGGGCGTGGCCCCCTCTGGCCCCCTCTGGCGCAGAGCCGCAGCCTGGAGCGCTGAGTCAGCCCCGCCGTGCTCCGTGGGCAGGTGGGGGGGTGCGCCGGGGGCGGCTCTCCCAGGATCTCTGGCTCCCGCTGGAACAGCCCTGGCGTGGGCAGGTGCGTGCGGGCGGGTGGGTGGGGACAGCCCCCATCTGCTCCGGAGGGGGCGGGGAGGCCAGGTGTGCGTGCCGAGTTCCAGGAGGCGGCTGCGTGGATAACGGCACCTGCTCCCATGGGTCGGGGCGCTGGCTGTCTTGTGAGCTTCTCTGTGTGTGAGGCCTCGACCGGGCTTGCAGACCACAGGTGGCAAGTTCTTGGCACTGGGGTGGGGCAGACACAGCTAGGTGGTGCCGCACTCGGAATCTTCTGTGGGCACGGTGGGAGGTGTGGCCCCAGGTGCCCAGGACGCAGTGGCCCAGGTGGGGCTGGAACTCGTCACTCCGGCTCCTCCCCTTGGCACCCCCAGACCCAGCCCAGATGCTGGGACCCCCGTTGCTGATGTGGGTGTGGCGTCTGGCATCCTCGAAATGCCATGTGAACACAGCATCTCACCTGGATGGACGGGAAGGACTCAGAGCACAAAACCTGGGACAAGGCCAGCACAGAAGACCAGGCGCGGTGGCTCACGCCTGCAATCCTGGCACTCTGGGAGGGCGGATCGCTCGAGGTCAGGAGTTTGAGACCAGCCTGAGCAAGAGCGAGACCCCGTCTCTACTAAAAAATAGAAATAAATTAATTGGCCAACTAAAAATATGGACATAAAAATTAGCCGGGCATGGTGGCGCATGCCTGCAGTCCCAGCTACTCGGGAGGTTGAGGCAGGAGGATCGCTTGAGCCCAGGAGTTTGAGGTTGCTTTGAGCTAGGCTGACGCTACGGCATTCACTTTGTTGCCTGGTCAACAAAGCAAGACTCTGTCTCAAAAGAAAAAAAAATGTTTTCTTGTTAAAATTATGAAATAACATAACCTTGTAAAATATACATGTATCAGAAAACCCAATCAGATCCGTGCAGTGTCGCCGGGTGCCGCGGCAGGCTGCCCTCCCCCTTAGCAGCAACTGCGGTGTTTTCAGACTTCCCGGTGCGTGTGCACATGTGTGCGTGCCGCACTCGTGTGATTTCCTTTCACGGGAACGGGATGGCGCTGCGCTCGCTGCTTGTGGCTGCTCCTCCCCCTCCCTGGTGCTGAGGTCACCATCCCACGTGGGGTCCCGGGGCCGCGAGTTCCCTTCCAGCTCGGCGGATCTGGACGGAGCGGACGCCCTGGACGCGCCACGTTGCTCTGGCCCTTACACGGGGCATTTCGCATCCGTCAGACCTAGCGGGGACTGTCCTCATCCTGCCGCCTTGGCCCCCGCGCGGGCACTTCTGCCCCGTGAGCTCCTGGAGCAGGTGGTGTTGGTGACTGACAGGTGTGTGCACGTGAGGCTGGGGGCGGGTGCTGCCTCCTCCCTGGCTCTCCCGGGCCGCAGGAGGAGGGGCGGTGGCCTGGACCGAGTGCCGCGTCGCTGGGGGGCTTCTACCCGTGGGAGGCTGAACAAGGGTCTCCAGAGACGTCCACGTCTACTCCTGGAGCCACGGGACACGGCCTGGTGTGGCCAGAGAGTCTTTGCAGACGAGGCATGTCGAGGACCTCAGGGTGGTGTGACATTCCCCGGGCCGCGCAGGGGGCCAGGTGTGACCACAGGAGGCCCCTGCACACGGAGGCAGGTGGCTCCGAGTCGGGGGAGATGGGACCCCGGAAGCAGAGGGTGCTGTGAAGGCGGAGGGAGGGCTGGGCGCCCGGGGACACGGAAGCTGCTAGAAGCTGGAAAAGGCGGGAAACAGATTCTCCCCGAAGGAGCTCCAGAAGGAGCCATCGCTGCCCTCGTTGAGGTTCCGGCTCATCTGGGACGCGTGTCCGGCCCAGCTCTGGGAGGATGAACGTGTGGTGTCCGTGGTCACTTGTCATAGCTGCCCCAGGACACTCAGACGCTGGGCGTTCCGGCTGAGGGCAGGTCTGTCGCCTCTGGTGTCCCGGTCTCTACGGCAGGTGTCCCGGCCCCTCCTGCCCCCGCCGGGCTGGCGGCACTTCCAGGTCCCGCGGCGCCGGCTGTCTCCGTGCAGGGAACGGTGGCTTCCTGCCTCCGTGGGAGGCCGGCCTCATGCGGGCAGTGGCCTCCTGCCGGGTGCTGGCCCATCTGTTCGGCCCCGGCCGCCCAGCGTGACGGGAAGCCGGCCGGGAAGGGGAGCCAGGGACGCGTGTTGGACTCCCTGGGAAACGGCCAGGTCCAGGGCCAGGCCGGGGGGGGGGGGACTTGGGGGGCCGCCGGGGGGCTGGTTGTCATTCGGGGGTCTCGCTGCCTCTGGGGCTGAGCCCACAGACTCTTGGGTTCCTAGGAAATCTTGACCTCGGGCCTGTGTCCGGTGTCTTTCGGGAACTTCCCAGGGGCTGGCAGACACGGGGACTTGGGGAGCAGCCAGCTCGGGTCCTCACCTCGGGTCCTCCCTCCTGGGGTGTCACCATGCCTGAGGGGTCAGGGTGACGCTGTCAGGGGCGACTGGGGTGTCACGTGGGGGTCAGTCCAGCCTCCGCAGAGGGTGCAGTGAGGAGGGGACAAGGAGGCCTGTGTGCCCATGATGTGGCCTCTGCTTGGCTGTCCCAAGCGGGGCTGCGGGGGGGGGGGGCGGGTGTTGCTAGGAGACAGCGGAGCTCAGGCCTGGGTGTCCGGGGCGCTGGGGTCCCCATGCTCGGCGCCTCACGGGCGTCCACAGGGCCGGCCGGGGGGCAGGCAGTCGCGCTGACATGGGGCCTCTGCCGCTACTCCCGGAGAGCCATGGCATCGCCTCTCTGGGCCTCGGTTTCCCTGTCTGTCAAATGGGATGACAGCAGTACAGGTTCAGTGTCCCTTATCCAAAACGCCTGGGGTCAGAAGCGTCCTGGACTTCAGATTTATTTGGATCTTGAAATATTCACACAAACGTAGTGAGGCGTCCTGGGGTGGGATCCAGGTCGGGCGCAGAGTTCACTTACGTCTCGTACAGTCATTTCTGGAGCTCAGCGGGGCGTCCGTTCCTCACCGCCTGCAGCTTCCTGAGGCCCCAGCCCCCGGTGTCAGGCTGGGCCCCCGTCCCCAGTCCCCGGTGTCAGCGCTGGGCCCCCGTCCCCAGTCCCCCGGTGTCAGGCTGGGCCCCCGTCCCCAGCCCCCGGTGTCAGGCTGGGCCCCCGTCCCCAGTCCCCGGTGTCAGGCTGGGCCCCCGTCCCCAGACCCCGGTGTCAGGCTGGGCCCCCGTCCCCAGTCCCCGGTGCCAGGCTGGGCCCCAGTCCCCGGTGTCAGGCTGGGCCCCCGTCCCCAGTCCCCGGTGTCAGGCTGGGCCCCCGTCCCCAGTCCCCGGTGTCAGGCTGGGCCCCCGTCCCCAGCCCCCGGTGTCAGGCTGGGCCCCCGTCCCCAGCCCCCGGTGTCAGCGCTGGGCCCCCGTCCCCAGCCCCCGGTGTCAGCGCTGGGCCCCCGTCCCCAGCCCCCGGTGTCAGGCTGGGCCCCCGTCCCCAGCCCCCGGTGTCAGCGCTGGGTCCCGTCCCCAGTCCCCGGTGTCAGCCCTGGGCCCCCGTCCCCGGTCCCCAGTGTCAGGCTGGGCCCCCGTCCCCAGTCCCCGGTGTCAGCCCTGGGCCCCCGTCCCCAGTCCCCGGTGCCAGGCTGGGCCCCCGTCCCCAGCCCCCGGTGTCAGGCTGGGCCCCCGTCCCCAGTCCCCGGTGTCAGCCCTGGGCCCCCGTCCCCAGCCCCCGGTGTCAGGCTGGGCCCCCGTCCCCAGCCCCCGGTGTCAGGCTGGGCCCCCGTCCCCAGCCCCCGGTGTCAGGCTGGGCCCCCGTCCCCAGCCCCCGGTGTCAGCGCTGGGTCCCGTCCCCAGTCCCCGGTGTCAGCCCTGGGCCCCCGTCCCCAGCCCCCGGTGTCAGGCTGGGCCCCCGTCCCCAGCCCCCGGTGTCAGGCTGGGCCCCCGTCCCCAGCCCCCGGTGTCAGCGCTGGGTCCCGTCCCCAGTCCCCGGTGTCAGCCCTGGGCCCCCGTCCCCAGTCCCCAGTGTCAGGCTGGGCCCCCGTCCCCAGTCCCCGGTGTCAGCCCTGGGCCCCCGTCCCCAGTCCCCGGTGCCAGGCCTGGGCCCCCGTCCCCAGTCCCCGGTGCCAGGCTGGGCCCCCGTCCCCAGCCCCCGGTGCCAGGCTGGGCCCCCGTCCCCAGCCCCCGGTGCCAGGCTGGGCCCCCGTCCCCAGCCCCCGGTGCCAGGCTGGGCCCCCGACCCCAGCCCCCGGTGCCAGGCTGGGCCCCCGTCCCCAGCCCCCGGTGCCAGGCTGGGCCCCCGTCCCCAGCCCCCGGTGCCAGGCTGGGCCCCCGACCCCAGCCCCCGGTGCCAGGCTGGGCCCCCGTCCCCAGCCCCCGGTGTCAGCGCTGGGCCCCCGTCCCCAGTCCCCCGGTGTCAGCGCTGGGCCCCGGTCCCCAGTCCCCCAGTGTCAGGCTGGGCCCCCAGTCCCCAGTCCCCGGTGCCAGGCTGGGGCGTCCCCTCCTCCCTCCTGGGAGGGCCTGTGGTTCACGGGACCCGCCAGGCGAGCCCAGCACGGCCTCCCCACGCCCGGGTCCTCAGCTCGGCCACCCCAGCGGAGCCCCTTTGCCGGGGAAGGTGACGGGTTCACGGCTGGGGCCCGGGATGGACGTGGCGGCTCGGGGAGGCTGTGACTCCGCCAGGCGCCTTCTGGGGTGCCCTTCAAACCCGTGGATGGCAGCCACTCTCTTTAGTACGAGCCGGAGTTCTGGGCGGGGGATGCGGGGCCACACGCTTTGCTGGGGATCCCACGGGGGCCCTGACCTGGGGCTGAGCTCCCTCGAGCCTCCCGAGGCCCCTGGGGTCGTGGGGTGAGCCCCGCGTCACACACGGCGCCGAGACTAAGGCCGGGAGAGCCGCTCCCCGCGTTCCGCGTTCATCTGGCGTTGGGAAACCGGGGTCTGCGTCCTCGCTGGTGACCGCCGGGGTCGTGGGCCAGCACCGCCCTGTCAGGGCGCCGGGATGGGCGGTCAGACGCTGAGCCCCTGAAACTCCCTCCAGATCGGGGTCCACAGGCTCTTTCCACAGAGGCCCGGACGGTGCGCCGTGGGCTCTGCCGGCCCTGTGGTCTCGGCCACGTGCTTTTGCCCGTTTCTCTGCAAACCCTCGATAAAGCAAAGCTGCCCTAGTTCCAGGCCACGGCCGCGCTGGGCCCGCGCTGTGGCGTGCAGGCCCCGCCCCGGTGGACGCCCAGATGCCACCCGCACGTGCCAAGCCTCACGTCAGCCGTGCACGCGTGCCGTGGCCTCGGAAACGTGGCCGTTTGGCTTCCTCGACTTCCTCATTTGCTCCAGGGCCTGTGTCCGCTTCGTTTCCTGCCCCAGGTCCGTCTCCCCTCCCCTCCCCTCCCCCGAGCACCCTGGTCCTCTGGGAAGGTGTCCGGCTGCCGCCTCGGCCTGTCACCGGTCGGCCGTCCCGACCCAGCCGCTCGGTCTGGCGGTGATGGCCAGCGCCACGCGCAGGCAGTCATCAGCATGGCCGACCCTCGTGTCTTGTTCTGGTTTGTTCCGTCGAGGCCCGGCCCTTCCACGCGGGGCCTGGAGACGGTCCCCGGCTTGTGCCCTTCCCCTCCCGATCCCAGCCCCACGCGCGGGAAGTTCGTGCCCACCGTCAGCCTGAGCCCTGCGTCGAGCAGAAAGGTGACGGTGGCAGGGTCGCTCGGCAACAATCCTGCAGGTCCTGCGTCTGTCAGGACAACCACTACCAATGCCTCGGTTTCCTCTTTTGTGAAACGGAAGGAAATCTCCTGTTCTCGCTGAAACGAGCTGCTCCGGGCCCGAGTGGTGCCGGCTATGAGGTCCCGTCCCTCTCTCCGCGACGGGGCCGGCCCTGCCTCCCTGGGTGACTGTCGTCAGTCTCTTTCCCTCCCAGCTCTGACACGGTCAGAGACCAAAGAACCGGCTCCCAGGTGCCACCTCCCCCGGCCTCCCCCAGGGAAGACGAGAGGGACGTCCCCTGTGGAGCCACACTGGGACCCGGGCCCCACCCCTCGGCCGCCCGGGGGCAGAGCTCGGCATGGCTCCCCCTCCCGGTCCTCACTCCCGCCTGGGTCTGGTCTCGGGGGAGCGGCAGCCACGCCACAAACATCTCATTAGTGCTCCCCGGGGTCCCGTGGAGCCAGGCCCGCTGCGGCTGTCCTTGCAGAGCCGAGAACCAGCGAGAGATTCCTGCCGCCCTCTCCAGACGGCCCGCCTCCTGCCCTCCCTCCCGTCTCCTGCCAGACTGTCCCCGCCCCTGGCGACACGTCCTCTGCAGTGGGGTGCGGGGACCGCTGGCCGTGGGGCTGGGGTGCACCAAAGCCCCCCGGCTCCCCCTATGCTCCTGCGTGAGACTCCACCCCTCAGTGGGGTTGGGGACTCGACACGCGCCGCCCGCCTGTGGCCAGGGCTCCGCTCTGCTCCGTGCTGGGTTTCCACGTGGGAAGAGGGGGGTCGCAGGGTAGCGGCCAGAACCGTGCGGCAGGACCGTGTGCGGCCGCCTGGTTGGCGGGGCAGGGGGCTGGCCCTACTGGGAGCCAGGCTGGATCCGAGCAGAGAAGCAGGGAACGGACGACAACGGCAGGGACAGCTGCCCCGTGGGCACCCGGTGTGGGTTGATGCTTGGGCCCCTCCGCTTTGCGTTTGCGGGCGACCTGAGGCACAGAGGGGTTGCCGCCGCGTCCCGGCGTCTCATGGTAAGGGCCAGGCTGCCCAGTGGCCGTGGGCGCAGCCACGTCTCTGCTGCCGGCTCTGTGTCCTGCGGCTGCCACGGGGCCCCTTCCGTCCAGCCCTTCATGGAGCGGACGCGGAGGCAGGAACTCTCTGTGGTCCTGAGCCGGAATCCGCAGGGCCGCGGGACAGAGAGACAGAGTCACCGAGGCTGTAACTATCAAAAGGAGTTTTGTTGTCTAGCTCGAGCTAGGGTCCGAGCCTAAGAGCACCGGCTCTATGGCCTCTTGTTTGGGCGGGGACCCCCTCACCCCACCCCCGTGTGCGAGTGAGCCTTCAAACCTAAGCTGTTTACGCACTGATCACACGTCTGCCCCCTACAGCGATTGGTGGGCCCCCGCCGGTCATGCATCTGCTCAGCCTCTTACTTCATCCTGCCCCTGTTTGGCTCTAACCTGTTCCGGGTCCTAGCCGAGAGGCTCCGGTCTCAGCGTTTTGTTTTTTTGTTTTTCTTCTTCTTCTGCATCCCCTAATGCACCCATAATGCCCTGTGGTCAGCAAGCAAGCACTGAACAGAAGCTGAAAGACGGCACTCAGCCTAATAGCCCAGTATCTTACAGACGTACCCCTCCTCGGGGGCAGAGGGTGTGGGCAGGGTCCGAACTGGCCGGCGTGGGCCACTGTGGCACCCCCTTAGGCCAGCAGTGGGGACAGTGGCCCGTGGCGAGTCTGCCGGGGGCCCACAGCACGGCTGAGAACATTCCGGAACGATGGTGCCGCCGGCTGGAGGCTGCACAGCTGGCCGCTCTGGGGCCAGGGCCTCAGCACCCCCCGGTGCCTCCGTGCCTCCCCTGTGCAGTGGGGGGCCGCGGGCGGTCTCGTGGGCTCCTGCGAGAATTAAATCCTGTGCACAGAGCCCGCGCACGGTGGGAGTCCTGCAGACCGTGGCTCCGTTACTATCAGTGATTTTTATCCCGTGGTGGAGGAGGAACGTGGCCGTCTCGAGGTCTGTGTTCTCGCCACCTGGAGTCCGCCCCGGGGCTCTAACGTCAGGGCCGGCGACAGCGCCGGCTTGCGTGGGCCATGAGAGCCACGTGCACAGTCACGCGGGACGACCGCGGGCAGGACGGCCACGTCCCGTGGATGAAAGTGGCCTCACAGCTCGGTGGCGGGGACCGGGCTGCGCGTTAGCTGTCACCACCAGGGCCCCTCTCGAGTGGCCATCTGGGAAGAAAGTGACGTCGGGACCCTACCTCGTTCCTTACGCCAAGATAAGTCCCAGCTGGCCCAAAAGTTTAAGTGTAAAACTGGATATCGAGACTGGGTTCCTTTCTACATAAAATGTTCCTACAAATCAACAAGAAGAAGAAAAAAAACCTTCCAGTAACAGAAATGTAAGTTAAAACTACAGCAAGGGCCAGGCGCGGTGGCTCACGCCTGTAATCCTAGCTCTCTGGGAGGCCGAGGCGGGCGGATTGCTGGAGGTCAGGAGTTCAAAACCAGCCTGAGCAAGAGCAAGACCCCGTCTCTACTATAAATAGAAATTAATTGGCCAACTAATATATATATGTAAAAAATTAGCCGGGCATGGTGGCGCGTGCCTGTAGTCCCAGCTACTCGAGAGGCTGAGGCAGGAGGATCGCTTAAGCCAGGAGTTTGAGGTTGCTGTGAGCTAGGCTGACGCCACGGCACTCACTCTAGCCTGTGCAACAAAGCGAGACTCTGTCTCAAAAAACAAACAAACAAACAAAAAAAAACTACAGCAAGGCAAAAAGGCTGTTTCACGCACGTGTCGGCGTGGAAGAGAGGAAACTAACTGCTGATCTGTCGGCTTGGAGAAGACGCCGCCCCCGTGGCTCGGGGAAGCGGATCACCGCGGCCTCCCGGACGGCCCGTGGTTAATTCAGGCGATAGGAGTGTCGAAACCGCAGCTCTGACTCGCAGATTCTACTTCTGGAAGTCTATTCTGAAGACGGATCTGGGTGTGAGACATCAAACGCTCGAGGTCACCGCTGGACCGTGGTGTTTGACAGCAGGCGGCGGAAGCGGCCATCCCGGCTGTGGACGCAGGCAGACGCCACGGGTGTTGGCACGGCCACTAGAAAAGAAGCAAGCTCTGTGCGTGTTGGCACGGGACAATCTGTAACATACGGTGTCAGGTGAAGGGCGGGGCAAGGTGCAGAGCAGAGTGTGTGTGACGTGCTCAGGTCCCTACCGTGTGAGCATGCAGCAATGCGGGGCGGTCTCCACGCGGCGTCACGCCTGCACTTCTGAGACCTTAGCACGAGGCCCCGTTAGAAGGCCGGGCTGGGCAGGGCCTGGGAATCTGCATTTCCGGTGGCCCCGTGCGGGAGCCAGGCTGGGGTGGTCCTCCGCGGAAGGTGCCTTGGCCCCCCTGCTGGCGTCTTCCCCTTCCCTCTGTCAGCCGTGACCCCGTTCCGGTGGCCCGGCCCACAGGACCCCCTGGAGAGGTCCCAGCTGCCCCTACAGAGGGTCACCCAGAGCGGCACACCTGGGTAGGAAGCCCCACACGCTCCCCAAGGCGCCTGACTGGGAAACAGCGCGTCCCGGCTGAGCCGTGCTCGCAGCCGCCCTGCCGGACGGCTCTGGCCTGCTCCTGCGGGGCTGGGGCGGCAGAGCCGGAGGCGGGGCTGGCCAGCTGCCACTCCAGGGCCCTGGAGGGAGGGTCTGGGTCCCTAAGATCGGGGCTCCAGGACAGCCTGTGGCATCCTGTCGTCACACGGGCAGAACAGGGGCTGGCATCGGCCAGACTGGGTTCAGGTGCCAGCCTCAGTTTCCCTGGCTGCACGCCAGGAGTGACATGGTTCCTCCCCGAGGGCTGGGCGCCGGCACAGTGCCTGGGACATGGGGCACCTAGTGTCTCGCTGCCTGTCGGGGGTGAGGACGGGCGGGAGTGGCTCGCACGGGGTGGTGGCCGGGGCCTGGCACCGAGCCGGCCGAGCCCGGGCAGCAGGGCTGGGAACCCCGGCTCCCGCCCTTCGAGGGCAGCCAGCAGCCCAGCCTCTGGGGCTGGGTCCTCCTCGGCCGTCTGTGGGCTGGGGGCCGCCGCACGCCTGGCACTGGGCCTGGGTCCCTCCCAGCCAGCCGCCTCCCTTGAAGAGGCGGGTTGCCGTGGCGACGGCAACCAGGGAAGAGGAGCTGGCTCCGGGCGCGCTGTTTCCCCGCACGTGGGCCTGGCCGCCGCTGGCAGGGGTGATGGCGGTTCTCTTCCTTCACCCCGAGGTTCAGATCAGTCCAGGCCAGGCGCACTCCTCAAACTACGGCCCACGGGCCTCCCGTGGGTGTTTTTGCCCATTTTGTTTTCTTTACTTCAAAATAAGATATGTGCAGTGTGCATAGGAATTTGTTCATAGTTTTTTTTTTTTAACTATAGCCTGGCCCCCCAATGGTCTGAGGGACAGTGAACTGGCACCCTGTTTATTTTTTATTTATTTACTTATTTTTTTGAGACAGAGTCTCTCGCTCTGTTGCCCGGGCTAGAGTGAGTGCCGTGGCGTCAGCCTAGCTCACGGCAACCTCAAACTCCTGGGCTCAAGCAATCCTGCTGCCTCAGCCTCCCGAGTAGCTGGGACTACAGGCATGCGCCACCATGCCTGGCTACGGCCCCCTGTTTAAAAACTTTGAGGACCCCTGGTCCAGGCCCCGGTGCCACCGGGTTAGGGGATCGGCTGGAACGGGAGGACCGTTGCTGCCACAGCTGGGAGCTGACGGGGCTGTCACCCCCTGCTGGGGGCGGGTGGAGGGGACCTCCTGGGAAGCCACGGCGTGTCCCCGCGTACTCACGGCCGTTTCTGCGGATCCGTGTGTGTTGAGACACGTTAGTGCCGGGCTGGGAGGCAGCTCCACGGCGGGTGTTTAATAACATGAGACCCAGGGGTGGCTGCGCCGCGGGCTGCTGTCGGGGGAGGGGACCGTGCACACGCGTGCGAGGCCCGTGGTGTGTGTTTCCCCTGAATTCTGCCTCTCGTCTGCCGGCTTTTCTTCGCGGGCACGACTGTCACCCGGTCACTCTGCCCCACGGTGCCGTGTGCCCCGCGGGGTCAGGCCGAGTGCCCTCCTGCGGCCTGGGCAGACCAGCCTGCCCGAGCCCGTTTCCCGCCTGAGCAACGGTGACTGCTTCCGCACCAGGTGTGGCCCACGGGAGCCGAGCGTGGGGGAAGCAGCTGCCGTGGTTGTGACTGGGGCCACCAAGGAGGCGCCAGGAAATGGGCGGGGGGTGGTCGGGGCACGCTGGGAGTGGGGTCAGCCCCGCTCTTTTGAGGCTGGGGGTGAGGCCGGCCGGGTCCTCCTCCTCCAGCCGTCCCCAGCCCAGACGGCGGCAGGCCTGGGCCGAATGGTGGCCCCAGAGACGTCCACCCAGGACCTGGGAAAAGGGTCTTTGCAGATGCCTGGAGGTGACATCCTGGGTTACCTGGGGGCCCCGAGTCACCACCAAGCGTCCCCAGAACGGGAGAGGAGAGGAGACGCAGGGAGATGGCCATGTGATGACGGTGCAGGCTGCAGTGACGTTGGCCACCACAGGGGCCAGCAGCCCCGGGCTGGGAGAGGCAGGAAGGACCCTCCCCTGGGGCCCCCGGAGGGAGTGTGGCCCTGCCACGCCTCGGTTTGGGACCTGCCGCCTGGGCTCGTGGAGAGGATTTCTGCTGTCAGGTCACCTGGTCGGGGTCATTTGTCACAGCGGGCTCAGGAGGCTGACACCGTCTCCCCCGAGACTGACTGTGGCACCCGTGGCCCGAGGAGAGGGGCCTGGGCCGCGGGCCACACCTGTCTCTCTCCAGGCCCTCGGGAGAAATGTCACCCGTGAGCCGCCCTGGCAGGAAGGAGTTTGGGGACACAGGCCCTGCGAGGGCCACACGGGATCCTGGCGGTGGGGGTGGCGGCTCAGGCCCGGGACTGGCCACGTCCACATCTGAAAGGCCTGTGGGGACGTCAGCTGCTCTGTCGACCTGGACGTAGAATTTCTGTCTCCCTGGGGCGGTGGCCGGCCAGCTGTCCTACTGCCTGGTGGTGACGGGGACCAGATTGTCAGGGGTCCCGGTGGCTGGCCGGGGTGGCTGCTGGGCCGGGGTCAGTTTCACCCAGAGGGCAGGGCTGGGGCTGCTTTGAGTCGGACCCCAGACACGCAGAGCTGGGGACCGGGCGGGGCCAGACCACCTGTGCTGCCAGGACGGCCCTGTGCCTGGGGTTCCTCAGTGGTCAGGTGGTCGGGGCCATGACGGTGCACCCTGACAGCTGGCTGGTGCCCCGTGTCACTGTCACTCTAGGTGTGTGGAAGGCCCCAGGCAAGAGGGTGGGCAGCAATTCCAGGCTCCCCCAGCCTGGCTTGGACGCCCTTTCTTGCCGGAACCCTCCGCGGTCAGGGCTGTAGCTGTCCCGCAGGTGCCTGCTGCTTCACCCCCCCCCATGTGCTCTGTCCACCCCGCACAAGGCTCCTCTTTGATGACATCCAGGCCAGCCCCAGCCCCCGAGTCCTACCTGCCCTGGGCTGGATGGGGCTCTGGGCTGCACTCTGGGCTGGGGGGGGGGCTGGTGCGGCAGCTGCGTGTCGTGAGGACCTCGGATCTGGGTCCTGTGTCTGGTGGACCCGTCATCGAGGACCCGGCTGCAGGGCAGGCGGGGAGCTGTCAGCTGTGTGTAAAGTCACGCTCTGGGCGGGAGGGTTCTCTGCGGCAGGAATACGCGGCCGGCCGGCGTACTCCCGGCAGGCAGGGAGAGCCGTGGGGCACTGGGGGTGGGGGCACTGGGAGGGGACGGGGCTGCGAGTGAGCCAGCAGAGGGGGTGGTCAGGACGGGCTGTGGCCAGGGAACAGGACCCTGGTGTTTCCACCTTGAGCACAGCGGTTCTCAAAGTGGGGTCCCTGCGGCAGCCGCTCACCCAGGCGTGAGCAGTGTGGCTCTCACCCGCCCGGGACCTGTGGCGTCAGGCGGGGGCGGGTCAGGCCGTGTGGGTCGTCCTGTCCTGCAAAGACCCTATTTCCAAATACAGTCACGTCCCCGGGTTCTGGACGGACGCTGTTTTGGGGGACACCAGTCCATCCTGTGAGGGTGCTCTGAGTGGAGCCGTCCTGCCCCACCCGCCCCTGCGTCAGCCCGACGACCGGCAGGGTGGAGGTCGGGGGGTGCTCGTGAATCCCGCTGGGGGGCCCAGGCCGCCTGCTGTCAGCAGCAGCTGAGGTGCGGGGGATTTTCTCACCCCTCTGGGTCGCTGAGCTGGTGGTCGTGGGACCCCCGAGCGCAGGGCCCAGCCGGCGAGAGCATGCTGCATGTCTGCAAGACCGTGTTGGAGAAGCAACGTGGCGGGGCCCCTGGCGAGTGGGCGTCGGGCACGGGACCGTCCCCCGAGGGCTCGGACACCCTCCCCACCCCGTGCCTCTGTGCCAGGTGCCGCAGGTGTGGGCGGCAGGCAGCCGGCTGGGATCCTCGCCCATCGGAGTCCCGGCCCCCGGCCAGGCCCGAGAGTCTCGTCCACAACGAACCTTCACGCCATGCTTGGGGGCGGGGGGGCTCTACTCTTCCACGCACTTGTCCCAACTCGCTTTATTTTAGGGCTGGCACAGCGCGTTCTTTTTATATACGTGTGAACGTGCATATGTAAACACACGCGTGATGTTGGTGAGTTGATGCTGGTGGTATTTTTACAAAGCAGAGATGTGGGAACCAAACAGTGGCCCCTGGGGGGGTCTCCTGCTCGCTGCCTGGCGCCTGCGTCCGTGCGCGGCATGGCTGGGGTCCGGGCGGTGCGAGGCCCCGTCCTTGCCCGGGGCTTGAGGCAGGGATGCGGTCGTGAACAGTCGCCCATCACGGGAGAGCCAGGGGCACGCCGAGACGACAGCCGCGGGAGGCGTCACCGGGGCAGCTGACGTCCCCTTCTTGCCTCGGCGTTCGGGAGCTGGGAGCCCGCTTGGCCTCGCGTCCAGGCTGGCTCTGGGGCAGGGACTGGGGATGCCCCGGCGGGGTCCGGCGGCGCCGTCCCGCCGAGCTCCCGTCTCCGTCCGGGGCCAGCTGCGTTCGGACTTGTGCGTCTTACGTTTGGGGCATCGACTGTCCCCACGGAAGCTGACGAGAGCCGTGCACTCTGCTCGGGAGTTGGGGGGACCAGGGAGAGGACTTGAGTGGAGTTTGGGGGCCCCCTGGTCGGACCCGCGCAGGACGGGGCTCTGGTGTCCACGCTGGGCAGGTCTGGGCGATGCCGCTGTCCGGGCACAGAGGCCGAGCAGGGCGTGGGACGAGTGGCCGTGGCCTTTCCTTTGGGCGCTGGGAGGGAGGGGGCTTCCCACGTGGCCCCGGGGCTTCTGCAGCAGGGGGAGCTGGCGCGGTGTGATGGGCCCCGTGCAGCAGACGACCCCCGAGGTCGTTGCCCTCTCCTGCTGGGTGGTCCCAGGATGCTGGTCAGATGTGCCGCGGCTCCGCCTGGGCCGGCAGACGCGGTTCTTTCATCTTGGCTGTCGTGGTGCCGCTGACGCCTCCCGTGGCACCTCCCGCCTCTGACCAGACACCAGCCGGGGCCGGGGACAGGAAAACCCAGATGCTTTTCCCGTAAACTCCCGGCCGAGACGTGCAGGGCCCGCCAGGCTGGGACTCGAGGGAGAGACCTGCTCCGGGGCTGGGACCAGCCCGAGGCCTGGGCGATGACTTGTCGATTGATTTTTTAATTTTATTTTAGCGTTACGGGGGTACAAGTGTTAAGGTTACATATATGGCCCATGTCCCCCTACCCCCTTGAGTCAGAGCTTCAAGCGTGTCCATCCCCCACATGTTGCACATCCTACTCTTGTGGTTGTATATACCCATCCTCTCCCTTCCTCCCACCCTCCCGACACCCGATAAATGTTACTTGTTTATGTCCACTTAGGTGTTGATCCGTTACTACCAGTTGGCTGGTGAGTACATGTGGTGCTGGTTTGTCCATTCTTGGGATACTTAGTAGAATGGGTTCCAGCTCTAGCCAGGAATATATAAGAGGTGCTATAGCACCATTGTTTCTTAAAGTTGAGTAGTGCCCCATGGTATCCATATGCCACATTTTATTAATCCACTCATGAATTGATGGGCACTTGGGTTGTTTCCACAGCTTTGCGACTGTGAACTGTGCTGCTGTAAACATTCAAGTGCAGGTGTTTTTTTGTTAATTGATTTTTTTACCAATAGCAGGTCGAGCGTTGACTGGTGCTTTATTAACGGGTCTGTCTCCAGGGCGCCCCTGCCCCTGGTGTGTCATGCAGAATACAAGCAGCGGGTTCCTGAGGAATCTTCTAGAAGGTGTGGTGCGCGTGCTCCCGTGCGACGCGGGGTTGCAGCTGTGCCAGTCGTCTTTTCTCAGTTCCCAGAACGTGGAGCCAGGGGAGGGAGAGGAGTCCCGCGGTGCCGGGTTCCCGTGCGTGTTCTCCCGGGTGGCCGGGCGGGGCCTGCTGCCGGGAGCCGCGGTGGGTGAGGCGCAGGAGCGCTGGGGCAGCGAGCGCGGGAGGAGACCTGGAGACCTTGACGCGTCCTCCCTTTCCTGACGCGCGTCTGTGGCTACGGCACGTGTCACCGTGTCCGTGTAAAAGTCAGAGCTGTGGCCTTCTAGCAGAAGCGTTCCCAGTGAGCAGGGCGGGATTGTGGGGAGAGAAAACCCCGTCCTTCCTGGGAAGTGTGGGGTGTCCAGGCCTAGCCCGCAGGCTTTGAGCAATGGGCATCGCGGGGCGCCCAGGCTGCAGCGTGGGAGGCTGGGTGCCCGCGTCCTGCCGGGACGGCGGGGGGGGGGGGGGGGGGGGGGGACACTAGCGTCACGTGCAATGGGGCCCTGGGGAGCCACCTGCCCCTTCTCCACGGCGCCATCTGCAGACCACACTCCAGATCTGCCGGTGCCTGGGTCTTGGACTTGCAGCCTCTGGAACCGGATGGGCCACCAGCGCGGTGGGCGTTTTGTTACGGTGACAGACGGGTCCGGGGACCTTGAGCAGGAGACCTCTGAGGGAGAGTCCGCCCTCTGTCTCGGGGCATTGGTCACTGTGCCTCGGTTTCCCGTGTTGGGGCAGCGGCGCCCACAGCCACCGGCAGGGCCCCTGGAGCCCAAACGCCGGGTAGGAAGGAACGCGGGCACAGGCAGAGGTGAGGACAGTTCTGGTGCTGTTCTGCCGGGCGCCGCCAGGCCCTTGCTCTATGGAGGGAGGCGGGGCTCTCGCGGGACTCGCTGGGACAGGCACGCGCACGGCAGCAGGGGCCACGCGCCCTTGTTCCACCCGTGGACGTCGGTATCGTGTCTGCCGGGGCAGGGAACCGCCCAGACCCGGGCCCCAGCCCATGTGGCTGGGGCGGCCATCCTGAAGCACAGACGCAGGTGGCGGCCCCGTCACCCTGTCCACCCTGGGGCTGGCGTCATCTGGTGTGGCTCCCTGGGCACCCGTGTGGGACGTTTCTTGGTAACAAGGACAAACACACTCTGAGCCTGTCGCACTGGCCGGGACCCGGTGAGCTCAGATCGGTGAGTGAACGGAGAGTCCAGAGGTCGGGGACAGGCTCGAGGGCAGGTCCCCGTCCCAGCCCGCCCTGCGTGGGGGCCGGCGTGGGCCCCCAGCCCCCCTCGTGGCCATCCCCTCACCTCCTCCCCGTCTCCCGCAGGACCTCGCACTCGCGGGCCAAGGCCGAGGCGGCCCTCACGGCGGCTCAGAAAGCGCAGGAGGAGGCGCGGATCGCCAGGATCACTGCCAAAGAGTTCTCGCCTTCCTTCCAGCACCGGGAAAACGGTGAGTCCCGCAGCGGCGGCCGCGCTGGCGTCCGGGCGGGGGTGGGGATGGGCTCGGGCGGAGCCTGCCTGGAAGCCGCCACCTGGCCTCGTGTCTGTTTCTCTCTGGCGAAGGTACGTGTCTGTGCTGGGTCTTGGCACACGCGTGTTGGGATGCACATGAGTGTCGGTGCCTCCCCCCACGTTCCTGTAGCTGCGTGTCCCTGTGTGCACACGGGTGGCCACTGTCACTCGCTGTCGGCACCCGCCTGCTCAGCCCATGCTGTCTCCCCACGTTCCTCTAGAGGTGTTCTGGAGCCTTCGGTGATGAGGGACCTACCTTTCTCGGCTCAGTCCAGCATGGCGGCCAGTAGCCGCGTGTGACTGCGGGACCGAGTCCTGAGTCTTACTCAATCTCGACTAACCTACATCTCACCTGCCCTGGCTGGGCTTGCAGAATGCAAGTGGGGACAAAACAGGACGTGACATGCTGCTCCCAGGGTCACACAGGCTCAGCCCTGCATGCCACCAACTGATTCCATTGCCTGGGGCCCGTCTCAGTTTCCCCATCTGTAAAGGAAGGGGGCAAGAGGATATCTAAGGCTCCCTACCGTGCTGAGTGGTGGCCCAGGAGAAGCAAGTGTGTCCACAGGACGCTGGAATGTGACCCCGTTTGGAAGAGAGTCTGTGCAGGTGTGGGTAAGGTACACACCTCGACACGAGACCCTCTTGGATGAGGCTGAGCCCTGAATTCAACGAGAAGACAGAGGCCAGTGACAAGGCCACAAGCCAGGGGCCCAGCCCCGCTGACACCCGGATCTCAGCTGCGCTGGCCCTGGTTGTGTGGGAAGCCCCCAGCGTGTGGTGCTTCATTGCTTCAGCCCTGGAACCCAGGGCGGAGACTCGGGCGTCGGGGAATGTCCGTCCAGGGCTGCGTTCCTGCCCCCTCGTCCCAGCCTGTCCATCCCTGGACCCGGTTCACTCCGAGCATCGCTGGCTCCCGTGGCTGACACTGCCTGTGGCCCGGCCACTGCAGAGAGAGCCTGGTCGAGCGTTTGTCAGCTCGGCGGTGGCGTGAGACGCGTTCTGCGGCTTGTCTTCCCGACATCTGGGGCCTTTCCTGTCTCCACCTGGAGAGTGTTATAAAGACCAGCGTTCCCAGACCAGGGACTGTGGGGACGTCTCGACCAGACCGTCGTTGGGGCGGGCCAGGCACCCTCTGTCTCACTTGGTCCTCGTGGAGCCGGTGTCCCCTCCTGACAAGGCAACAAAACCGAGCCTCCGGCTGCGGATGGAACGTAGAATTGAGATTTAAAACGAGGCCCAGCTCTGAGGCTCGTGCCACACCTGCCTCGAATGGCAAACCACGGAAGTGCTTCAGCTGGGGGTGAGCTGCCCGCCTCCGGCGTCTTGGCCCACTGCTGCCGGCTGCAACCCCTGCCCGGGAGCTCAGCTTGGTCGAGACTCTGCCTGCGGCCACGTGGCTTTGATGGTGGGACCAGGACAGAGCCTGGCGTCTGCCCCACCCTGCTGGGGCAGCGTCCAGCACCCGGTCACTTGTGCTGCCGCCCCCACCCCTCGGAGCCCAGGAGACCCGAGTGGCCGTGGACCCAGGACACTGACGGGACGGAGGCGCTGGATTGAGCTGTGCGCGCCCTCGCTCTGCCCTGCGCCCTCACGGTGATGCTCCCAGAACTCGCCTCGCCGAGAGCCCCTCCCCGCTGGCCTGGGTCTTGGGAACCAGCAAGAGGCCCCAGCTCCCTCCAGGCCGTGGGGCTGCTGGGCCAGCCGGGCCTGGTGCCAGGGCTGCAGCGTGTGGAAGGGTTGCTGGGGACCCCCGCAGGGCCTGGAGTCGGGGCCAGGAGGCAGGTATGGCGTGATAGGCCTGGGTGTGTGGGTCTCACGTGGTCTCGAGTGCACCTTCCTGGCCTCTCCCCTCTGTGAAGGGGGGACCCACGACAGCCTGGATCTGCATCTGGGGCGTGACCACAGAGCACCAGCCTGGCCCCCGCCCCCACAGGACAGAGGGACGCAGACTCGGGGCAGAGTTACCCCACCCCAGGCTCCAGCCGTGTTCTGCTCAAGGCTGCACCTTAAGGCCACCAGAGGGAGCAGGGAGTGACGGTGTGCTTCGGATCTGAGCGGTGGGCGTCTTGGAGGCCCGTGCCAGCCTGTCTGGTTTCCAGCCATGTGCAGGGAACTGTGTCTCCCCAACCCGCACCCGCCCGGAGGCCCAGGGTAGGAGGGTGGGCAGGTGTTAGAAACTCCTGGAGGACAGTGGCTCCGCTGTCCCGGCTGTTACCAGGAGGCAGCAGCCCTTGGGCAGGGCCCCGAGACCTCCGTCCTCAGGAAGAAGGCGACCAAGCGCCCAGGGACGTCTGTGGCATTTGGCTTGGGTGGGATGGGGGTGCAGGGGTTTGGGGGTTCTGATGTTCTGCTGCTGAGTGAGGACTGCACTTTGAGGTGACTATGTTGCTATGAAGGGACAGGAAGTGCCCTGTTCTTCCATTTGTCAGCCCAGCACCCGCTGCCCCTGCTGGCAGGGATTATGATCTCAGGTGTCGCTTTGGGTCTCCCTCCCTCTTGCAGGAGGCTCGTGGAGCCCAGAGATGTCTCAGTAGCTGGTCCCACTCTGCCACCCCTCCCTATCCAGGCCTCAGGGTCAGGGGCCACTGGGACCACCTCCAGACAGGGACGTGCCCTGCTGGCTGCAGAGCTGGGCCCTGCAGGGGGAGCCCAGCCCCAGGGCCGGGACTCCGAGGCGGGCGGGGCAGCCTCACTCCTGGCCGGCCCTGCACTGGCCAGGCTGTTCCTCCATGGCTGCCCCACCACCAAGATACGGTCTCCCGGGCGGGGGATGGCCCTGGCTCCAGGACCCCGCAGGTCAGCTGGTGCGAGATGCTTCCTCTCATCCTCGGGAGGGGCCCGAGGCCACACGGAGAGGCCGGGCCAGTGTCCTCGCTCACTAACCTGCGAGGTCCCTGCAGCCTGGGACCACGGCCAGGACCCTCAGTGTCCGTGGGGAGGGGCCGGGGTCCCCCAGACGGGCTTTGGGAGCCGCTGGCACCGGCCCCGCTTGAGGGCGCCGCGCTGCCCAGGCCTGCCTGTCGCCCTGGTCTGGCGTGACCCGCAGAACGTTCCGGTAACCCCACGCTCTGTCCTGTCTCTTCCTTCGCAAAGGGCTGGAGTACCAGAGACCGAAGCATCAGCTCTCCTGCGAGGACATCGAGGTGCTCTCCACGGGGACGCCCCTGCAGCAGGAGAGCCCCGAGCTGTACCGCAAAGGCACCACCCCTTCCGACCTGACCCCCGACGACAGCCCCCTGCAGAGCTTCCCCACCAGCCCCGCGGCCACGCCGCCGCCGGCCCCCGCCGCCTCCAGGAACAAGGTGGCCCACTTCTCCCGGCAGGTGTCTGTGGACGAGGAGCGCGGCGGGGACATCCTGATGCTTCTGGAGGCCCGGGGCGGGGACCACGCCCGCAACAGCTGGGGCGAGGAGAAGCCCGCGGGCCCCAGGGGCGTCCGCAGCGGCGCCCTGCGCAGCGGCCAGCCCGCGGATGACTTCCACTCCCGGGGCTCGGGCCACAAGCAGCCCGGGAACCCCAAGCCCCGGGAGAGGCGGACGGAGTCCTCGCCCCTGTTCTCCTGGACGTCCCCGCACCGGGCCGGCGGCCACAGCCCCGGGAGCGCCAAGCTGCTGCAGCTGGGCGAGGAGAAGCACAGCAACTACACGATGGAGATGCAGCCGCTGCGCAGGATGGACGCCTACGCGCAGGACGCGCACCCCCAGAAAAGACGCTACGGCAAGGGGGGCGCCGGCCGGGGCGCGGGGGAGGACCACCGCACCGAGGACCGGGGCTTCGGGGTGCAGAGACTGAGGTCGAAGGCCCAGAACAAGGAGAACTTCAGGCCGGCCCCCTCCGCGGAGCCCACGGTGCAGAAGCTGGAGAGCCTGCGGCTGGGCGGCAGGGCCGAGCCCCGGCTGCTGCGCTGGGACCTCACCTTCTCCCCGCCCCGCAAGTCCCTGCCGGTGGCCCTGGAGTCGGACGAGGAGACCGGGGACGAGCTCAAGGCCAGCACGGTGAGTGGGCAGCTGGCGGGCTGCATGGGCCCCAGGGTCCTGTCTCTGCGCCTCCTTGCTGATCGCTGACCGGGCCGCCCGTGCCTCTCCCCAGAAGTGGAGGCTGCACCCAGGCTCCGTCCTCTCAGGGAACAGCCGGATGGTTCCGGAAGCTCCCACGAAGGAGCCGGGCAGCAGGGACCCCCACCCCCACCTCAGCCCCCAGCCTGCTGCAGCCGCACACCCAGGGCGCCCTGTGCTAGGCAGCAGCCTGGGAGGTCACTGCTTTGGAGTGTCCTGGGGAGGAGCACAGAGGACCGGGAGCAGACAGCTCGGGTGGGGGCCGCAACCTCGGCTCATCATGCCCTGGTGGGCGGTGTTGGGGCTCGCTCACTCTCGACCCAAGTGAGACACTCGGCCTCACCCAGACACCTCCCACCTTAAATTCACTCCTCCCCGTGCGGGTTTGGAGGAAAGAACTGCACCCCCTGGGCCAGACCCAGCGCGCGCCTGAGGGGCCCGGGGCCTTGCCATGGGGCTGCTGCACCCAGAGGGGGCCTCCTGGGACTGACCTTTCACCCCAGGGCTTCTACCCTTATGCGCAGGATGCCCTGCTCACTCGGGGAAGGGCGGCAGGTGCCTGGGCTTCAGCTCTAAACAGAGATGCTGAGGGTGCCGAGGCCCGAGCAGGGCTCAGCGCGGAGGCCTGGTCTGCTGGGACCTGTGTTGGGGTTCCGCACTGATGCCTGGCACGGGGGGTCGGTGTCCTCCCTCCCTCTGTGACCCCCCCCAGGGGAGCTGGGGTGTCTTCCTCCAGTCTGCCCCACCCCAGGGCGGCTTCGTGCCCCTTGGACGGCCCGTTCCTGCCTCCGCGTGAAGCACTGCGCGCACGGGCGCCTGCGTTGCTGGTTCCTAAAATGCCTCCCCTCCCCCAAATGCTCGCCCACAGGGAGCACCCCACCCCCTGCCACCCCACCGTGCTCCTGCCGGGGGGACCAGAACGCCAGCTCTCGCTTACAACTGCATCCTCCCCATCCCAGCGCCGTGCGCGTGCGGGGTTATTTTAGGAACAGCCGCGATGGGCAGGGTGGGAGATGCGGGACGGGCTCTATATTTAGCCTGCTCAACGCGCTGGCGCTCTGGGTGCTGCTTCAGACGCAGCTCCCTGGGGTAGATGCCAGCCCTGGGTGTGCAGCGGCGGCAGGAGAACCAGGGGGCTGCGCTGGGGGCCTGTCCCTGCCTGGGGGGCGCCCTCCTCCCACCCCAGCACCACCTCCAGCCCCACCCTGAGCAGAAGCCACCTTTGGGGAGGTGGCCGGAAGGGTGCACTCTAGTGCCTGCCAGGGGGTTGCCCGGGGCCTGGGCTTATAGCGAGGGCCAGGCAGGGTCCCTGGGGCACTGCCCAGAACCACCTACGGGAGCCGGTTGCCCCAGTGCTTACCTTGGGCGACAGTGGCGTGGGGCAGTCCCCAGTCTGCCCTGGGCCGCCGTGGGGTCAGGGAGCCGTCCTCTGGCCTGTGACACTCCCCACTCCCTGGCCAGTGAGGTGCTGGGCATGGACGGCAGGTCACAGCAGGGTCAGGGCAGGAGCCCCCACATGCTTCGTGCTGCTGAGCTGGGGTCCTGCTGTCATCCGCCTCTCCCCTGAGCACATGGGGACAAGAGTCCCGCTGTGAAGGCGCAGGGGTGACTGAGCAGGACAGCCAGAGGGCCCGGTGAGGTCCCCTCAGGTAGGCACACACCTGGGTTCTCTCTCCGGTGCTGCCCGTAAGCGAACTCTGTGGCCCAGCGAGGTCCCCAGTGGTTCTCAGGCCTTGGTTTCCCCTCTGGTGAAATGACGCGTGTGACCTGAGGAGGGGTCACTGCAGTGGGGGGTGTGGAAGCCCCAGGTCACACTGGCTGTGTCCTCGTGCCTCTGCAGAGCATGAGCACTGCCCGGCCGGGCACAGGCAGACACCAGTGGGGCTGCAGGGGCTGTCTGGGGACCCTCCTCCCTCAGCTGAGTCCCGGGGGGACAGTTCAAAACTCCCTGTGCCTTCTGTTGAGCAGGCTTTGCTTTTTTCTTTTTTAAAGTATCTCCAGGGACCCGCTGGGCCAGGATGCACGCTGTGCAGGCAGCAGGGGCGCCCTGCACTCGGTGCAGAGCCAGCCCGGGCTGGAGGGGCGCGGGGCACAGGGACAGGCAGAGTAACTGCAAGTCGCAGTGAGCCTGTGCCTTTCACTGTGCTGGTCACCACGTTCAGTCCAAACGTGAAGCCGCTGGCCCAAGCTGGGTGTGGGGCGAGTGCCTGAGTGTTTGTCACTGTGTGGTCACCTGAGGAAGCCAGGGCAGGGTGGGACTGAGGCCACGCTAATGGCTCGTGCCCAAGGCCCTGTGTGAGCAGCACAGGGTCAGTCCTGGCAGAGAGCGGCGGGGCGGGGGCTCCAGCACTGCACAGGAGAGGGAGGTGGCACAGCCGGGGACCCTGGGCTCTGCAGGCCCCCAGGGAGAGGGCGTTGAGGGCTCAAGTATAGGACCTGTTTGAGAACACCCCGTGGAGCTGGGATTGGGCCCTGAACAACCCTTGGGGGTGTCACTCAGCTGGGACACAGCCTGGGAGGAGGACCTGCAGATGGGCGGATGGTCAGGCCCACGGCCCTGGTGGGTGTGTGCAGGCGCCCCAGCAGGGATTGCGACTGGTGGTGCCGCGTCCCCAGTGAGGACCTCTGGAAAGCCCCCTCCCTTCCAGTCGGTGGGATCCTCACTCCCAGGTGCTACTCTGCTGCTGACCTGACACCTGAATCCATTCATTCTGAGCGCCCCCTCTTTTTAGGTGACAGCTTTATTGAGGTATAATTCTTACACAAGCTACCTCGATGAAGCACACAGTTCAGTGGCCTTCAGTGTACTCAGTTGTGCAATTCTCTCCATTAACTCTAGAACAGTCCTATTACCCTGGGAGAGGCCTCATAGCCCTTAAGCAGCTACCAATCCACTCTCCGTGGATCTGTGGTTTCTGTACATTCCTACGAACAGAATCCCGCAACACGTGGCCTTCTGGGTCTGCCTTCATCTTCCCGAGGTCCGGCCACGCTGTAGCCTGTCAGAGCTTCGTTCCTTCCACGCCTGAGTGATCCATGTGTGGGCAGACCACATCTGTTTGTCTATCTGTGGTTGGACCTTGGGTTGTTTCCACTTCTCGGCTATCGTGAACATTGATGTGAGGGTGCACACGTGGCCAGGCGTGGAGCTGCTGGTCTGTGGTGACTCATGTAGCAATGCTGGTCAGACTGTTCTCCAGGCTCACTGAGGGACAAGCAGCCGGCTGGGAGCTCCAGGGAGTGAGATGATGCCACTGTGGTAGGAGAGGCAGTTTTAGGGTCCCCTCAGTGGCTTTTTACCATAAGTCTAAACAGGACTCGCTTAGTCTAGGAAAACCAGCCTCTACCCCCAGTCATGTCTGAAATTTGACCATTCAGGGGCCGCGTTTGGGAACTTACAGGAGTGCACTGACACCAGGCTGCAGCACTGGGATAGGGCAGGAAGAGGCGGGAGCACCAGGGCCAGGCAGATTGGGGGTCACGTCCGTCCTGCGTGTACTTTCCAGTCGGCTGTGGGAAGCGGACGTGTTGGGGAGGGGCCAGGACACGTCCGGCACCCAGAGGAACCATGCTGCCCCTCCTCCCGCCGAAGGGACAGGTGCTGGTGCCCTACCCAGCAAGCTCGGGCTCACAGGGCTCCATGCCCAAGCTGAGCCGCTGAAGCAGGGCCCTGGCGCCTGGGTTCCAGCCAGGCCGACACGGAAGGCACTCCCCCTTCAAGGCTGCTGCGGCAGCTCTCGGGGATGGTAGGTGGAGGCAGAGGCAGCTCACGGTTAGCACAGAGCTGTCCAGGGCAGGTGCTTTTTCGAGGGAGGCGTGTTTAAGGGCCACATCTGATGCCGGCCGTGGCAGCCACGTGGGCTCTCCCGGACTCCCCGTCACAACGGTCTGAAGTCTCAGTTCTGCAGCGCCGGGGCATCTGCTGCCTGGCAAAGCACAGCAGCGGGTGGGACGCTCAGGTAGCGGGGCCAGGGCTTTCTTCCCAGGGGCACCGGTGCCACGGTTTGTGGGGCCACAGCGCCTCCCAAGACCAGCAGCACCTTCAGCCTCATAAGCACGTGGGGCACCCGCCCTCCCCGGCTTCGGACCCCGAGGGGCGGACACGGAGAGCAGCGTGGGTGGGAGGTGGGGCCGAGGCTCCAGCTCACCGCTGTTCCTCTCCTCCCGTTCCAGGGCTCGGCACCCATCCTGGTCGTCATGGTGATCCTGCTGAACATCGGAGTCGCCATTTTGTTCATTAACTTTTTCATCTGATGAGATTGTCGCCACAGCAAAAACAACGGTGTACAAAGGGGGACGCAGAAGCAAAACCACCACAAGGGAAAGCTCGCAGCTCCGACCGCCCGACAACTTCCAGGTCTTTCCGCAGAAGAACATGATTGGGTATCACTCACAGTTTGCCTTTTTTTCTGGGTAATGTTTTTTGGATTTTAGCCAAAATTCTTCGCTTGTGTAACTCTCTGCTGTGTGGCATGGCAGAAGGAGGCCAGCACGCAGACCCTCCAGCCGACGTGGAAGGAGAAGGGATCCCGGCAGGAAGAGTGTTGCCATCATGGTCATCACCCTTCGCGCCTGGGGTGCGCGGGGAGGCGGCGCCAGAGGAAGGACCCTCGGCGGCGCGCCCAGTGGTGCCCGGCACGGGGGAGTGGCGTAGCTGGACGCGCACGCGGAAGGCCCTGCCTTGAGGGGGTGGGAAGGGGGCTGTCCCCCGAGGGCGATAGCCCGGGCCTTTCCGCCTGCGGTCTGTGCTGCGCCCGAGGGAGGGACGTGCCGCCTCCCGTCCCCCAGACACGGCACTGCCCCCGCCTCCCTGGAGACGCCGACTCCCCACACCACGTCTTAAGCAAAGTCCTCCTTCCTTCCGCCACCCACGGCCCACTCCTCAGGCCCCTCGGCCGCCCTCCCCCCAACAAGCCGGGGGCCGACTCTGATCCGACGGGGCACGTCTGAGCGCGGAAGTCGAGGGGCTGTGCCGTGGGTTGCGGGGGGCCCCCCTGCCATGGACGGTCGGCCTCGCACTTGGCGCGCAGGCTCTGTCCCGGCAGCGAGGGCCCGAGAAGGACGTCTCCTCGGGCTGTTACTGACCTCCAGGGGTTTTCACATCTTTGTACCGTGCCTGCCTCAACCTCCCCTAACAGATATGCATATTCCTTCCAGATGCCTCAGTGCTACTCCAGAGCGGGTCTGGGCCCGGGACCGGAATGTGTCTTGAGAATCTGTAGCATATCCGATACCTCCCCCCCAAAAATGTACAATGTAACTTGTTTCAGTCCAACAAGAACAGGTTCCTTATGTTTCTGCCTTCTTCACCAGGGTCGCTCTGTCGCCCACACAAAAGAACAAGGTTTGCAGGGTGTCCGAGCGCTCAAGGCCCCGGCTCCCCGTGTGCATGGACGTGTCGGGGGTCTCGGCACGCCCCTGCGCAGGACCCTGTGCTCGCGCCCGGGGGCGCTGCCCGTGGCTCCTCATCCCGTCCCGTGGACTCTGCCTTGCTTTGCTTATGTTCAGCTGTTCCTCTGCTGCCTTTCGAGCAGATTTCTTTACTACACTGCACTGGATTGCTATATTTTTAACCAGAAATAAACTAAAGATTAGAGCATGTTCCAGTTAAATTCAGTTCTGCTGTTTTCCGTTACACGTTCACCCCCAGTCCGGCCTGGGGGGGCGGTGGAGAGGAGGGAGGATCGGGGGGGCCACACAGGACATCTCTGAATGTTGCTTTCTAAGGGATATGACATCTTTTTGTACATCTTACTTTTCCGTTCCTCTTTTTTAATATCGAGTGGTTGCTGCAGACCTGACGTGAACCAAATAAAGATTCCTGCTCTTTGCAGCTCTGAGAATCTTCCGTGCTGGGATATGTGTGTTGTAATTCTCTTTGCAACTCCTTTAAAGCTCACAGAGACCTCTCCTGTACATCCCGTAACTGCATGACACAGACTGGTCACGTGCTCACACGCAAACTCCATGAGACAGGCACAAAAGCAACAGCACAGAAACGCAAATCACTGGTGGTTCCATACCTGGGGGGCACCTGTCTGCTGCCACTAACACAACCCTGCACCCCAAACTGACCCCACTCCCACAAGGACAAGGCCATTTCCCCATATTCTCAGTGAATCCAAGCGGATTCGGTCAAGACGAAAGCACACTGCGTCTGAGAGACTCCAGACAGCAAACCTTTAACTGGTTTCCAAACTGTGATTAAGGGAAGGCCTCCTTAGGGGACCCTGCAGGCCGGCGACGCTGGTCACCTTGCCTTCCCTGACGGGCGCCAGTCAGTCCTCCCAGCCACGCAGTCCTGGTGGACACGTCACGTTGACTGGATGAGACAACAGGTGGGTCGGGGAGTGGGGGGTGGCGGGAGCGCTGGCTCCCAGTGTGCAGAGCGTGCGGCGAGTGTGAACACCCAGAGCAGCCTCACAAGAACCACTTCCTGCCCTGGCAGCTGCTGCCACGCTTCAGACGTGGACAGTGAAGCAGGGAGCAAGCAAGTAGCCCCAGTCACCACCCAGGCTCAGCCATCCCCTCTTGCAAACCAACACTCACACCTGTCAGGTGTACCTCTCTGTGCCTGCAGTTAACCTGTGTCATTTATCAAATTTGAGGATCTTTGCACATTGGATTTACGTGTGCTTTTGGAATTTCAGACACCTGAAAATTTCTCCTTATCCATTCTTTTTTTTCTTTTCTTTCTTTCTTTTTTTTTTTTTTTTTTGAGACAGAGTCTCACTTGTTGCCCAGGCTAGAGTGAGTGCCGTGGCGTCAGCCTGGCTCACAGCAACCTCAAACTCCTGGGCTCAAGCAATCCTCCTGCCTCAGCCTCCCGAGTAGCTGGGACTACAGGCATGCGCCACCATGCCCGGCTCATTTTTTCTATATATATTAGTTGGCCAATTAATTTCTTTCTATTTATAGTAGAGACGGGGTCTTGCTCTTGCTCAGGCTGGTTTCGAACTCCTGACCTTGAGCAATCCGCCCGCCTCGGCCTCCCAGAGAGCTAGGATTACAGGCGTGAGCCACCGTGCCCGGCCTCTTTTTTTTTTTTTTTTTTTAAGACAGAGTCTCACTCTGTTGCCAGGACTAGAGTGCTGTGGCATCAGCCTAGCCCACAGCAACCTCAAACTCCTGGGCTCAAGCGATCCTCCTGCCTCAGCCTCCCGAGTAGCTGGGACTACAGGCATGCGCCACCATGCCCGGCTCATTTTTCATATATATTTTTAGTTGGCCAATTGATTTCTTTCTATTTTTAGTAGAGACGGGGTCTCGCTTTTGTTCAGGCTGGTGTCGAACTCCTGAGCTCAAACGATCCTCCCGCCTCGGCCTCCCAGAGTGCTAGGATTACAGGCGTGAGCCACCGAGCCCGGCCTGCTTATCCATTCTTTAGGATTCTAATCAGTATGCAGGATTCACAAAGCTACAGACCAGGCAAGCCAGTGTGCAACTATAAACCAAAACCACCAACACGATGATGACGGAACACCCCCTGCAGCTGCAGAAACGTTGCCCGAGTCCTTCCAGGGCGGGAGGAGAGGCACCAGGGCCAGGGCTTGCTTTCCCAGTTGGCCCGGCCATGCCGCACAACCACAGGCTCTTCCCCGTACAGGCGCGAGCAAAGACACATGAAACACGTGACAGAACAGTGGGCCCTTCCCCACGCACTCTAAACCCAAGATTCCTGCGCGACACGAGGCCACGGGCTTCCGCAGGCCCCTGGGCCTGGCTCTCGCTGTGCTGTGCCCTTTCACCTCCCCGCAGGCCCTGCTCAGCGAGCCACGCGGCCACCCCACTTAACTATTAAAGGTCGCCACAGAGCGCCCAAGGCCGCGCACACCTAAAGTGGGGGTAGTGGGAAAAGTGAAACGTAAGTTTTCCACGCTTTCATCCTCTCAGCAGGATCCCCGCTTGGGCCACACTCTCTGGGTGTCAGCTCTCCTGCGTGCGCACTTCAGTGCACCACGGCCGACACCTCTGACCTCTCCCCAAAATTCTTCCTGCGACGGCTGCATATTCCATTTTCAGATGTGGCTGAGATACTGCTCACACTCCGTGGTAAGGCCAATCTCCTCCCGCTAGACAGCCCAGCTCCTTCACCTCTCCCCGAGTCTCACCTTCCCATTCCTCCTGGCCTTTGGTCTCAGAAACTTCACAAAATGTGCCGAGCAGTCTTTCAGATGTCTGTTTCCACGCTGAATGTGCCACGTGACTGTTTTTCTGTTCGATCAGCAGGCAGCGTGGGCACAGCAGGCCGGACAGACGTCACCACGGAGGCATTTTCATGTGGCCTCTGAGGGCAGGGTCAGACTCAGCTAAAGCTCCAGCGTCACCCCGTGTCTGGTTAGCTTTGCGCTCTCACCAGGCCAGCCACAGCTCAGGGGACAGGGCACCAAGACAGAAGACAATCTGTCCCCAAAGTGCCAAGAAGTATCCCTAACCCAGCCCTAAAAAGCAGCAAGAGAAGTGCAGTTGCCCTTGTTTCACTCCCATGCCAGGATGTGAGGCATGGAATGTACCAGATGCAGAAGGCGGGGGCCACGGCGCTCGGAGGGGTGGCACCCCCAGACAGCTGGGCCACCCAGGCGCCAGGTCAGCCGGGGCGAGGCTTGTGCTTGGAGCAGGCGAGGCCCCCATGGGAGGGCAGCCGTCTTCGGAAGGTGGCTGAATGTTCTCCAAAGCACTAGTCTGCATGTTGAGCACTGGTTTTGGAGTTTGCTTCTTTGAGAAGCCCAAAGGCCAAGTGCCCAAGATCCAACGAGCAGTCAGGTTCTGTTCCAGCGAGTTCTGAGCCTCAGAGACGTGGGCAGCCCCTCGGGTAACAGGCCAGAGTGTGGCATGAGCTCGCTCTGCGACGCTGGGGTGCCAGGGGCTGGCAGGCAGGCGGTGGCAGTGACCCCTGCCCCCACCTCATTCACGCGCCTGCCCCCATCCCCTCCCTGGTTCGAATACGTCCTTCCTGTGTGCCAGGCCACCTGCCCAAGCCACACTGCACACCAGTCCTCACATGTGTGCCCGTCACCCGCTGTCCTGCCCACTGTCTGCACCACTGAGGACGTGGGTCTCCAGTTATGCTGCCCCCAACCCCCAGGCCAGCCGCGAGAACTCCGTCTCCCTAAGGCCAGGGCAGCCCTCCCACCCTGGCTTCCCGCGGGGCTGTGCGCGCAGCAAACTTCTCCACTGGGGTCAATCTTGGCCACCAACAGCTCTCATGCAGTCCAAGGGGCTCCTCCCCTTCCAAGGCTGCTCCCCGGACAGACAACCCGTCCTCAGCAAGTGACACTCCCAGACCACCCTGAGCCTGCACGAAGGCAGACGCTGGCCAGCAAGGAGGGCCGGCTACCCAGGTGGTTTCCCAGACGCTGGCGTCAGGCTGAAGGAAGATGATGGGGGTCAGGTGGGGGGCCGGCCCTGCCTGCACCGCTAGCCCGGGAACCTGCCCTCCACTGTCTTCACGTGGGCCCTGGGTGAGACCCGCCCTCCTGCACACGGCCACAACCAGAGCAGCTGTGGCCAGCACCCCAGCCTGGCAACACGCTGGCGGTTTCCACGTGACCAGACACATCAGCTGCCTGGCTCTGCGGGACACTGAGCTAACCTGACGAGTCCGCCTGTACGCGGCTCCCCTGCACCGCCCGCCATTTCTGCAGAAGCACCGCCCCAGAGCCGCAGGAAGTGGAAACCAACACAGCCCTCGTCGCTCCGGCGAGCAAGGCGAGAAACCACTGACCTGGCGTAGGTGCCTTTTTGTGAATCCCAACCTGGGATGGTCTTGGCCCTCGTCTCCTTCTGCCGGCTGTTTCTCCGGCTGTGTGTGCACTGTTGGCGCACACGGCTCATCCTGCGTGCTGACGAAAAGGGAACATCAACCATGATCTGGTTTTTCTTATCAATGAAGCGGCTGAAAAAGTCACCTTGGGCCGGGCGCGGTGGCTCACGCCTGTAATCCGCATTGGCTTTCTGGGCACTGGGTGCGTCCTCTCGGCAAACGGCAAACAGCACCCCGACCAGGGGCCGAGCTCTCAGGGCAGAGCAGAGCTGCTCCTGGGGACAGCACTGTCCCGGGCCGTGTCTCTGCCTCTCCCTGCCGCTGTGTCTCAGTGAGCCCGCACCGGTGTTTTAATCATGCCACTCACAGAGATAGCTCCTTGCAGGAGACTGTCCATCGAATCCTCATTGGTTCCGACCAGCCCTTTCATACGAGCCAGACCCTCAGCAGTCACCCGAGCACCCGGCAGGACACTCCACACCAGGGGTCCTCAAACTTTTCAAACGAGGCCAGTTCACTGTCCCTCAGACTGTTGGAGGGCCGTTGGAGAGTGCGGCGCACATTCCACACATGTGCGCTGTGGGCCCGGGACGAGTCGGCTGCTAAGCAGGACAGGCACACCCGACGGGTCGCATGTGGCCCTCGGGCCACAGTTTGAGGACCCCTGCTCCACACCGACATGCACAGGACATCTCCTCCTCAGGGATTCTGTCACTTCTCTTTCAACTTGGCTGATTCAAACCCCACCTGGTCACAGGTTCCTCTGAAAGAAAAATGGCCTCTGATGACAGACCCCTGCACTGCAGCCACCAGCTCTCCCAGGCACTGTCCCCAAACACAGCGGGAGGAACACTGCTGGCCACACAACCCGCTCTGTGCTCCAGACACAGGAGGGAGCAGGCAGGGCCGGGGCGGGCCTTGGCCAGGCTGCCCGTCCTGGGGCCTCCGTGTGATGCCTAAGGCTGCGGCTGCCTTCACTGCCTCCTCAGCCCTGTCCAAGGACCTTGCGACCAGCTCCAGCCAGAACATCAGAAAAGGACCCTGACTGCCCAGCATGCGAGAGAAAACGCACAAATGTGACGTTCAAACCAGAGTGCGATGCCCTCTCACCGACACAAGGCACACGCCACCTGCGCTGATCAGATGGCTGTTCCACCTCTGGAAACCACGGGTGGCATGGCAGGCTTGCCCGGGGGCTTGCTCCCTGCGGGCACCGCCAGCGCCATGTTGAGGGTGCTGCCTGCACCTCAGGAGGGTGAGCTGCAGCAGAGGTTGCTCCAGAGCCCTCCTGCTTCCAAGCCAACCTGAGAGAAGCCTAAAGGGCATGGTGACAGAGCTGGCACTGCCTGCCAAGGCCTCCTGCGCTGCTGCTACACCCAGGGGTGCTCGGCCCGTGCCCACTGCTCAGGGTGCCCGAAATGATCCCCAGGGTGGCTGGGGTTTTCTAGGGGCTGGCCCCAGGGGCTGCAGGACCGAGGAGGGGCCTCTTGCCCATCCCCACCAAGTCTGCCGCGGCCCAAGGCCTGCCGGCCAGGAGCAAGGATGCCCGTGCCTCTGGTGACACCCAGGATAAGAATGTCATGACGGTGACTGTGCCAGCCGGTTACAGAAAACTAAAAATCCTATGTTCCCATTGTTCAAGGTATTTCAGATAAACGGGGCAAAAACCGCCCAGGTTTGAATCCAAAGCCCAACTGTCGGCCGCAGTTATGCAAATGAGACCTGGTCTCCTGCTACTGACCTGGCGCAGGCAGTGGGCAGCACGCTGGCACAGCACACACTGCCACAGAGACGACCCGCCGCTCCACAGCCAGACGGCCCTGGCTGGGGACGCCGTGTGGGGACGGCAAGAGTCCTCGCCCTTTAGTCTCCTCCTGTCATCTGCAAACTCGAACCCTAAGCCAAAGGGTAAGGGGCGAGGACGGCTCCGCCGCCCCCCACAAAGGCCAGTGCCCTGAGCAGCCGGGCTGCTCTCGCACGCCCAGGCCCTCCCGCCGGGACACCTACCGCCCGGGGCCGGCCAGCGGGCGCTCTGCTCAGAGCTGGCTAGGGACGCGTGAGCTGACTGTGGCGCTCTGACAATGTTTAGATGCAAAGGGCCGATCTTCCGTTTGATGGTGTGTGGCCAACCAGAACCTTCTTCTTGTTTCATGGGAGGAAAACCCCTCAAGGCACGACATATCCCAGCGTTACTGGAATAGAAACTCCCGTCCTGAGGGTTTCTCGGGACCGAGGTTTTGCCCCTGCTTGGGGTGCTCTCCCTCAAGCCCTGCCCTGGGACAGGGACCCCAAGAAGGGCAGACCAAGGCCTCGCCAGAGCACGGGGTACCTTGTGCTGCACAGAGGACACCTTTGCTGTGGGCTCCTTTCAAGTCCCATTTTATTTTAAACAGCACAAAGAGACGTGGAGGGAATTCAGCGATGCCGCACTGGCCGTGACTTCCGGCCCAGCACCGCATCTAAGCAGAACTGTCAAAGAAAGTCCTCGCCATGGCCTGGGCCGCCCTCAGCACCTGCTTCTCCTTCGCGTTGGGCCCCACGCTGTCCCGGGCGTGCTTCACCCAGTGCGGCTCGGTCCTGGGCAGGTAGTCGGCAAACCGCTCTCCGGGCGCCACAGCCGGGGGCTCTTTCCCACGGGAGGAGGGAGGAGGAGAGAGAAACACATCAGCGGAGGAGGCGCCTGGGCAGGCAGTTAGGGACAACGCTGGATGTCATCAGAAAAACCACATCAACGCGTGCCCAGACACGCTGCAGACACCAGGTCTCCTCACACCTCGATAAAGTCAAATTATGATAAAAACCTAACAAAAACGTAATCTTTCATTACCGATACAAGCGTGGCCCCGGGCAGGGAACGTCCCAGCCTCCAGCCCCCACACAGCAGGCTGCCCCGCCGAGAGCCTGGCCTCACCTCCGTCCTCCGAGCTGCCATCCTCTGCGCTGTCCTCCTCCTCTTCCTCTTCCTCCTCCTCCTCACCACCCTCCGCACCCTCAGCCTGGTCGCTGTCCTCATCCGAGTCCGTCTCCTCCAGCCACTCCTGCGTTTCTTCAAAAGCAGAACACACACGCTCACACCAGGGCGACCACACAAGGGCAGCCACCGCTCCCTGGAGGACTGTTTCCTCACTCGAGAACTGTGGGGGGGTGTCTACCTCTCCTGCCCCGAACACCCTCAGACCAGCAAGGAGAACAGACCATTTCCTGGATTTGAGAGCACAGACCCTGAAGTGGGCAAACAGAAATCACACCCCTCTCCCCGCCAGCGAGGGGCGGCCCACTGGGGCCCACGTGGCAACCCAGGATCACTGTTCCCATAAAACAGCAAACATCCTGCAGCAGTGGTCTGACACCTTTCCCCAAATACATGGCTTTTGCTTTTAGTCTCAGATCCTTGGAAACCTCAGTAGTGACTTGAGTCCAGCAGCAGTCTTGGGGGAAACGGGACCACAGAGTCAAGGAGCAAAGACAGAGACGGCCCAGAGAGCACGCGGGAGCCAGGGCTGGGACTCAGCGGCCTGCGGACGGCGGGCTGCCCACGGTCAGAGGAGGACACTCTGGACAGAGGGGAGGGGGCCGTGCCAGTGTCCCGGCCACCACACACAACAGCTCCCGTCAGCACCCGGAATGGGATGGCCATGCCCGGGGGCCTCCCTCTCCATAGGCGGGTCCCACCCCGTGTCGACCTGGCCACGGAGGCGGGTGCACAACCCACGCCAAGGTGCGTCAGCTGCAGGTGACTGTGGGCAATGTGGGAGACTCGTAGATGACCCGAAACACAACAGATCGGGACTCGCGCTCCCTTCAGAGGGGTGTGCACCCCGTCCGGCTCACCTGGGTCCATCTCCACCAAAGCCTTCCACTCCTCCATCTTGTGGAGGTCGAGGCAGTACAAGTCGCTGAGGGTGACCTGGCGGTCACCTGCTTCGAACATGCCCCCGTAGACGTAGAGCACCCCGTGCTTCATGGCCAGCATGGCGTTGGAGCGTGGACTCGGCTCGACCGCGGGGCTGCCGGCTTCCTCAGGACTGTCTTCATCCTCGGGCTGGGGCGGTCCCGCCGCGTTCGGGGCGCAGACCATCTGCTTGATGGTGACCACCGTCCCGTCCTCTGCTACCACCTCCGTGACCACCTCCAGGGGTGCCGGGGTGCTGGCTCCCCCACACGCCTGCTCCTGCTCGCCGGCTCCTTCAGGCCCCGCCCTCTTGCCCCGCCGGCGCCGTCTCTTCTCCGTCTTGGGTCCCTGTTAGCAGAAGAGGGGCAGAGGGCAGTGAGCTGCAGAGGAGCAGGGGGCGGCCCTGCCACGTCCACAAGGCCAGGTTATGTGAGGGCAGGGCCGGCGTGGGGTGTGTGACAGGGAAGGTGGGCCAGGCGCCCCAGGGGCAGCACACCAGATAGGCAGGGACACGGCTGTCTCCCACCAGCCTCAGCGTTCACTGCGGGGCTGGAAGCAACACACCCCCGGTCTCCCCCACCGGGACGTGGAGGAGGCCCACCAGACTCCCAGAAGCACCGCGCCGGCCCCGTCAGCTTGAGCTCGCCTGGAAAGCCCCACACGCCCAGGGGGTGCCGCTCACGGAGGGGCTGGAGCAGCCAGGACGGCTCCTGCCACCCTTTGCCAGCGACAAGGACGACACACCACGTCCACAGTCCAAGATGGCACATAATGAACCCCGAGCCCGGAGTGGAGCCTTCAGCAGCACACACTTGGGGAGCAGCTCTCTGGTCAGGCTGCCTGCTGTGGGACTGCGCCTGGCTGCCTCGCAGGCTAAGTCCGGGCCCTTCTGTTGCCATCCTACAGAATGCTGCCATCCCACGCAATGACATTTGCCACGTTTTCAAATTTCCCGACCACCTCCAGAACCCCCCAAATTCAGACTCAACTTCTAGACTTCCAAGACCTACTTCTTTCTGAGACTGTGCTTCATTTTGAACCAAAAAGGAGAGCTCTCCGGGGTCCTCAGTAGTTTCTGAGAGTAGAAAGGAGTTCTGGGACCATCTGCTGGGCTCCGGGCTCTCTGAGAAGCCACGGGGAGAACCTGGCACAGTCATTTGCCTGGAACCAGTCGTTCCAACAGTAAAAAACTACAAAGGGCCGTGATTCCAGAAACAAACCTTCATGTGTAAGTGATTTTCCCTAAAGGGGCCAAGACGCTTCGATGGAAGCTCAGTGTCTGTACCAAACGTGCTGTGGGGCCTTCTGGGTCTGGCTGGTGGGTCACGTAGACCCCAAAGCTGATGGGAGTTCCACTCCTGGGACTGTCACCCACTGCCCTGCCTGTCCCCAGCCAGTAGCTGGGCTCACACAGCACAAGGAAGAAGGCGGTGGGAAGCAGGGACAAGCGCGAATCCCACAGACACGAGGGCTGGGGAGGTCGCGAGCATCTCACCTCCGCCAGTGACTGACCCAGGTCAGGCTTCAGCACCAAAACCAAGGGCTCCCCGGACGCCAGGGCACACGCAGAGACTGGACACCCTCCCAAGCATGTGCAGGCCCCTCAGAGTCACTCTACCTTCAGCTGTCCCGCAAACCAGCGGTTCCTGGCAGCATCGTAGAAGTACAGGTCGTTGAAGAAGTCACCCTCCAGGCGCTCCTCCTCTTCCTCGTCACAGACACCCCCGAAGAGCAGCGTCTGGTGATTTGGTGCCATGGCCACCGAAAAGCCAGACCTTGGAGTGGGCTTGACTCCCGCGGGGTTGATTCGAGACCACTCCCACCTGCCTGTCAAGGGAGAGGCCCTGAGAGCTGGCCAGGGACAGCGGAGGCCCCCCAGACCCCCCTGGCGACAAAAGGAATGAAAAAACACAAGACAGGCCAGGTGTGGTGGCTCACGCCTGTAATCCTAGCAACACTCTGGAAGGCCAAGGTAGGTGGATCACTCAAGGTCAGGAGTTTGAGACCAGCCTGAGCAAGAACAAGACCCCATCTCTACTATAAATAGAAAAATTAATTGGCCAACTAAAAATATATAGAAAAAATTAGCCGGGCATGGTGGTGCATGCCTGTAGTCCCAGCTACTCGGGAGGCTGAGGCAGGAAGATCGCTTGAGCCCAGGAGTCTGAGGTTGCTGTGAGCTAGGCTGACGCCACGGCACTCATTCTAGCCTGGGCAACAGAGACTGTCTCCAAAAAACAAAGAAAAAACACAAGACTGAAAGCAGGTAAAAGACACTACGAGCACTTCCTCCTGCTCCATGGGCAGAAAATCCAAACCAACGCTGCTACACACCCCCAAGTCTAATCCTTCTTGAGATTCAGTCTGTGTTAAGATAACGTTTTCCACGTACCCTCCACACACCTCTGCCCACAGGGCAATCCCAAACTACAGCTAAAGGCAGGGATGAGACAGAAGCGGTACACTACCCGCGGCCACCTGTGTGGCTGCCCGCGGGGATGGAACGTCAGCGCACATGCACAAAGGGCACGGCCCGCCCCCCGGCTGTGCGGACACATGAGTGTGCGCCAGCCCACGACACGCGTCATCTCACTGGGGGTCAAGGAGTCATGCGCACGGGCCTGGGCCACACTTGCAGGTGCGCGCCTGCCGCTGTGTGAGCCGGGGCTCCCGCTCAGGGCAGGTCTGCCCTCCTCAGCCCTGCACATGCGTGTGCAGAGGCCACCTGAGAAGCACACAGGCACACAACACTTCTGGGTGTGAGCCTGAAGCACTGTGAGCAAGAAAGAGGTAGAGACACTCTGCACAGCCACCTCCTCCCCTGGAAGGTCAAGGACTTGGCACAGGCCACGCAGCAGACCTGGCATCGGGGCCCTCAGTTTCCACACGGCACCGCGGACACCAAGGCCACGACAAACCACCCAGGATCCCACGTCCTCTTATCTTTTCCTTGCTCTTGAGCAAGAACAAATAAAATTCTTTAAACAGTCAAGAAATGACAGAAGGGGCCGGGCGCGGTGGCTCACGCCTGTAATCCTAGCTCTCTGGGAGGCCGAGGCGGGCGGATCGCTCGAGATCGGGAGTTCGAAACCAGCCTGAGCAAGAGTGAGACCCCGTCTCTACTATAAATAGAAAGAAACTAATTGGCCAACTAATATATATAGAAAAAATTAGCCGGGCATGGTGGCTCATGCCTGTAGTCCCAGCTACTTGGGAGGCTGAGGCAGGAGGATCGCTTGAGCCCAGGAGTTTGAGGTTGCTGTGAGCCAGGCTGACGCCACGGCACTCACTCTAGCCTAGGCAACAAAGCAAGACTCTGTCTCAAAAAAAAAAAAAAAAAAAAAAAAAGAAATGACAGAAGAGTAGCACCCGGTCTCTCATCCCTACACACACGTGTGGCTTCTGCGACTTCCGGGGGTCTTTAAAGCAACCACTGCAGAGAAATGCCACCTACAGTTCCTTCCCGGGATTATGGAACGTGTCACAGGCTGTGCATGCATGGAAGGTGGTGAGGGTGGCCGACCCATCCTGGGCCAGCAGGGCCACGCTGAGCTCCCCCATAAGTAAGTCCACATCATCCTTTTACAAAGCCCCAAAGAAATAACCATCGGTACCCTATTTTTCAATAAGAAAACTCTGAGTCTTACGTCCAAGCTTAGCTGAAGACTTTTAGCCATCTAGGCACCCTGGGAATCCTCTGAATTCAGTAAATGAAACCACACTGGTGCAAGGCCGTTTTGGAGGCTGTCCCCATTCTTAGGAAGAATTTCCGAAATTCTTCTGTTAAGCAAGCACTGGTCCCTGCCTCGGCGCCCCCCCCCCCACAGCGAACCCTTGTCACCCACAGTGCCGAGTGCACCTGGTGACTCAGGTAGGCTCAAGACCTCCAACCGTTTCCCACAGAAAGCTGAAGAGACCCAACCCGTGGGGGACCAGCACACTCCGAGGGGGGCTGCCTCTGGGGCGTGTCTCAGCGGGCAAGGACGCACCCCACCGCACTCACAGCTTTCCACAACGGGAAGGCCAGCGCTGCCGCGTGTCTGAACACCCACTGCCCGCCCACCGTGTCTGCAGACGGGACGCTCAGGATGCGCAGAGCGTCAGCGGCTCAGCACAGCCTTGTCTGGGAGCGGCCGTGCCAGGGCGAGGCAGACTGGCCCTCAGCTGCGGGGCCACCTCCAGCCCCACGTCCACGGGAGACAGCGAGGGCTTCGCTTCTGCCCGTGCGCCAGAAAGGGCTCGCCCTCCCAAGGCAAGCAGACAGCTGCGCGTCCCGGGTCACAGCGCCAGTACCTTCTCTCCCCTCGTCAGGCTTCAGGAGAAACATGTCAGAGTGCGGCGTGCCTTTGTCCACGTCCTTCTTGACTCTCTGCGTAAAGGAAAAGGAGTCATGTGAGAACCACCTGGGCACCTACCCGAGCTGGCCACAGCGCCCGCAGACGGGAGGGAGGAGAGGCTCTCCCCGCAGGCCAGCCTCACGGGGAGCCTGAGGTCGACAAGGTGCCGAAGCGCCTTCAATGCGTTCCGATGTCACCTGCACATACGACTGCTCACCTAAGAACAGATCCATTTTTAAAATCCACCATTCCGATGGCCGCGATCCTGCTAAGAATACTCCAGAGCTGTGGTCCCCGTCCCCAGGACCAGTACTGGTTGCCGGCCTGTTAGAGACCAGGCCACAGTGCTCCGCCACTGCCCCCCGACCCGTGGAAAAACTGCCTTCCATGGAACTTGGGGCGGTGGGGCCCACAGCAAGAGGTGAGGGGCGAGTGGGCCAGGTTTCATCTGTACCTACAGCTGCCCCCATCACTCGCATCACCACCCGAGCTCTGCCTCCCCCAGCCTTGTCCAAGCAAAAACTGTCTTCCATGAAACTGGTCCCTGGTGCCAAAAAGGCTGGGGACCGCTGCTCTAGGGCTCTCGTACTGGAGCTTCCTGTGGCTCCCACAGCGCCCTGGTCCACACGGAAGGGCGCTACTGGAGACGCCACCGGACTCCGGCTCACGTTACGGAGCCACGCTTCACGTTCAGTCCCTTCGTGTCCTCATTCCCTCCACTCTTCAAATGCTGCAACTCAGGCTTCTGCGCAGGAATCAAATTAACGTTCTGTGCAGCAGCCGGACAGACACTGCCCACTTAGAGACTTCCCTGGGCTTTGAAAACAAAGACGTCCACACCCCTTAACCCTTTGTTTTCTGCTTCAAGTGAATCTCACCACCCGCCAGGCCAGACGCCAGCACCCCATGTCCTCACGCCACACGGCGCACCGAGGGACCAAAGGCACCCTGGAGGCTCCTCAGCACAGCGCCCGTACTGGGCGCAGGGCTTCCAGTCCACATTCAGTTTCTTCTTTGTATTTGTGCTTCAAATTCTCTATTTTTAATGCAATTTATCTTAGAAGTCTGCACACACAGAAGCACCAAGCAGGCGGCCGGGCATGGTGGCTCACGCCTGTAATCCTAGCACTCCCAGAGGCCGAAGCAGGTGGATCGTTATGAGCTCAAGAGTTCGAGACCAGCCTGAGCAAGAATGAGACTCCGTCTCCACTAAAAAATAAAAAGAAATCAGTTGGACAACTAAAAAATATATGGGAAAAATTAGCTGGGCATTGTGGCACATGCCTGTAGTCCTAGCTACTTGGGAGGCTGAGGCAGGAGGATCGCTTGAGCCCAGGAGTTGGAGGTTGCTGTGAGCTAGGCTGACACCACAGCACTCTGGCCCGGTCAACAGAGTTAGACTCTGTCTCAAAAAAAGAAGAGAAAAGAGAAGAGAGAGGAGAGAGGAGAGAGAAGAGAAAAGAAAAGAAACTGCAGTCCCTGTGACTTCCCTGCTGCAAGGGTGCCCGCCTCAGCCTACCCTACGTGCTGGTGCACCAGCAGCCTCCTCTTGCTCTCCAGTCTCTAAGCACCACCCTCTGACATCCCCTGACCAGTACCTACTGCCCTTCCAGCCCCCATCCCGTGCTGTCCACGCGCGGCACCTCCTTCTTGGCACTCCCTGCCCAGCCCCAGGCTCCCCCCGTCGGCGCAGACTCGAGCTCCAGCCACAGCGGGCTCGCTGGTGCCTCTGTATGTACTCTGCACATTTCCACCCACCCCTTTGCTCATAAACCTCCCCCCCCTTCTTTGAAGACTCTCCCAAAACATCTCCTTCCTAACGATCCTTTGAGTCTCAGCTCAAGTTTTGCCCTGCTCTAGGGGGACGGCACTTGTAGTGTGGACCGCACTCAGAGACCAACAATTGCTCGTGGACTCTCTGAGAGCACACAGCGGTCCCTCAGCTGCACTCCTAGCTGGGAGAGAGGTGACTCACAGCTTTACAAAGGCCACCAGTCCCACAGCTTTCGTAGGGGCGCTCAGGAACCCATCACTGAGATGATGCCGAAACCAGACATCTCGAATGCGACTTGAGGTGCACCAAATAAGTATTCAGCTTCCCTGTGTTTTCACAGATGAAACAGTAACACAAAAATGAGGATCACTTTCCTACAGATGCAAGAAAATGAGCCCCCAGGGTGGAAAGGACCACAGGGGAGAAGGGGCCGGGAGCTCACGCTCCCCTATGATGCACAGAACACCTCCCAGAAGACACGGGTGCAGGGAGCCAGCACCGCGCATGATCACATGACGCAGGGCACAGCTACTTAGCAAGAACTTGTAATTACCGGCGGCTTAGGTGAGCTCGAGGGCCCATCTGTCTGTCTTTAGCGAGCCCGGCTCACACCCAGCCCAGGTACCGACGCCAGCCTTTCTCCAGTGTCCAGGAAGACTCATCTCCTGAGACACCGGAACACAGGGAGGTCTGATTCCCATGAACACAGCACAGCAAAGGCACGAAGTACTGAACGGTATCAGGACTGGAAAGAAACACAATGTCTGCAAATGGCATGATGATCTAGACAGAAAACCCAAAAGCATCACAAAAGCATCACACAGATGAGTCACCAGAATAATTAACCCTCAGCAATGCCTACACAAAAATAAACACACAGGAAGCCTCTGAATTTCAACATCCAACATCCTGCAATAGGTAGAAACACAATTCTGAATTCACAAAAAAAGAATAAGATATGTAGGAAAATCCCAAATATTTGGAAATTAAACAACACACTCCTAAGTAACCCACAGTTCAAAGAAGAAACTACAAAGGAAATTAGAAAATATTTTGAATTCATTGACAAAATTTGTAAAATGAAGTTTTAACAGTTTTTAGAGGAAAATTTATAACTTTTAATACCTACATTCAAAAAAGATCTAAAATTGGCTTGACTGAGAAGTCAATAGAGCAGAGCAAACCTTTCAAAAGAGTGGAAGGAGGTAACAGCACAAACCCACAAACTGAGGAGAGAGAAAAGCAACTGGAAAAATGAACTCAACTGAAAGCTACATGAAATTAACAAATCCCTCAGCTAGATTAATCAAGAAAAAAGAGAGACGACAAAAATTACCAACATCAGGAAGGCAGGGGCACCAGAACAGGATCTACACACATAAAACATTAAGAGAATGTTATAAACAACTTCACACCAACAAATTAGACAATAAAGATAAAATGGAGCCGGGCAGGGCAGCTCACACCTGTGATCCCAGCACTCTGGGAGGCCAAGGCAGGAGGATTGCCTGAGGCCAGGAGTTCAAGACCAGCCTGGGCAACATAGCAAGACTCCATCTCCACAAAAAAATTAAAAACTAGCCAGGCACCACGCAGGTGCACACCTGCAGTCCCAGCTACTCGGGAGGCTGAACAAGGACAGCTCGGGCCCAGGAGTTTGAGGTTGCCGTGTGCTACCATCGCACCACTGCACTCTAGCTCGGACAACAGAGTGAGACGAAGAGAAGACAAGAGAAGACAAGAGAAGACAAGAGAAGACAAGAGAAGACAAGACAAGACAAGAGAAGACAAGAGAAGACAAGACAAGACAAGACAAGAGAAGACAAGACAAGACAAGACAAGACAAGACAAGAGAAGACAAGACAAGACAAGAGAAGACAAGAAGAGAAGAGAAGAGAAGAGAAGAGAAGAGAAGAGAAGAGAAGAGAAGAGAAGAGAAGAGAAGAGAAGAGAAAAGAAAAAGATAGACAAACTCCTTGAAAAATATGACTTATCAAAACTAACATGAGATGAAACAAAATATTGTTAGCCTTATCTATCAAACAAATAGATTCATTATCAAAACCCCTCCATTAAGAACACCGCAAGCCCAGGGGATTTCACTGGTAAATTCGACCACACACTTATGAACTAAATACAAAATCAGTCTGACACAAAAATCTTTCATAAAAGAGAAGAGGGAGCAGATCCAACTCACACTACGAGGCAACAGAATGTAAGTCCAGGACCTGTCAAAAACATTACACCAAGAAATTACAAAGCAGATTTCCTCATGAACATACACACAACGTCCTTAACAGAACATTAGCAAATCAAATTCAGCAACACATAAGAATGACAACACACTATGACCCAGTAGAGTTTCTCCCATAAATACAAGGTTAGCGTTAACATTAAAAATTAATCAAGGCAATTCACAATATAAACTGAATAAAGGAGAAAAACTGTATGATATGATCATTTCAATAAATGCAGATAATGGATTTAACAAAATTTTGCAACCATTCATGATACACATTCTCAGAAGACAAGAATAGAACTTAGAAAAGGGCATCTCTGAAGAAATCGCAGCTGGTGCTGTACTAAGCAGTGGGTACCAGATGCCTCCCTCCTTAGAGCACCAGGAAGCTCGTTCTGCACACATCCCCACCCTGTGCTGGGGCCCTAGCTGTTGCAATAAAGCACAGGGCCCAGCCTAGAATCTTATTCCCTGCAAAACTAAGTTTTGTATATGAAAAGAGAAACCAAGACATTCTCAGATAAACAAAGACTGAGGGAATTCACCAAGACAAGACCAGCCCTTCAAGAAGTACTCAAAACAGTGTTACCCACGCATCAGCACAATAAACACTCATGAATGTAAATCTACTCAAAGCTAAAGATCAAAGCCCAGATACCACAATGGCTCAAGAGAGAAAACAAAGCAACAAAGTTCAACCCAACATAATGAACAGAAATCTGCCCCACCTATCAGTTATCACAATAAATGTGAATGGTTTGAATTCCCCACTCAAGAGACATAGGCTGGCCGAATGGACAAAAAAACACAAGCCAAGTATCTGCTACCTTCAGGAAACACATCTAACCTGCAAGGATGCATACAGACTAAAGGTATAAAAGGGTGGAGAACAATATTTCAAGCCAAAGAAGAAGCCAAAAGAAAGCTGGTGTGGCGGTGCTAATTACAGATAACTTAGTTTTTAAATCAACAAAAGTAATAAAAGACAAAGAAGGTCACTATATAATGGTGAAGGGTACAGTTCAACAAGAAGACATAACAATTCTAAATATATATGCACTCAACCTTGGTGCACCCAGATTCACAAATCAAACTCTACTGGATCTAAACAAATGGATAAACACCACCACCATAATAGTTGGAGACCTTAACACACCCCACTAACAGCACAGGACAGATCCTCCAAACAGAAAATCAACAAAGAAATAATGGACTTAAACAGAACTCTAGAATAAATGGACCTGACTGACATTTACAGGACATTCTACCCCAAAACCACTGAATTAATACGTTCTTCTCATCAGCTCATGGGTCATTCTCTAAGATTGATCATTTCCTAGGACACAAAGCACATCTCAAACAATTTTAAAAAATAGAAATTATACCATGTATCTTTGCAGACCACAATGGTATAAATGTAGAAATGAATCCTAACAAGAGTTCTCATTTCCACACAAAGTCATGGAAACTAAACAACCTTTTGCTGAATGATCACTTCATAAATAAGGAAATCAAGATGGAAATCAATTACAAATGTTTTAGATCACAAAAAAAAAAAAAGATGGAAATCAAAAGATTCTTTGAACTAAATGACAAAGGTGACACAAGTTACCAAAACCTGTGGGACACAGCTAAAGCAGTCCTGAGAGGAAAGTTTATCTCCATAAATGCCTACCTATATCAAAAGTCAAAAAGATCAGAAATAGACAACCTAATGCATTGTCTCAAAGAGCTGGAAAAAGAAGAACAGACTAACCCGAAACCCAGCAGAAGAAGTGAAATCATTAAGGTCAAATTAGAACTAAATGAAATTGACAACAGGGAAACTATACGGAAGATTAATAAAACAAAAAGTTGGTTCTTTGGAAAAATAAACAAAATTGACACACCATTGGCTAGAGTAATGAAAAGCAGAAAAGAAAAATCTCTAATAAGCTCCATCAGAAACAATAAAGGAGAAATTACAACTGATGCCACGGAGATACAAGATATAATTTGTGAATACTACAAAAACCTCTATGCACACAAACTGGAAAATGTGGAGGAAATGGACAATTTCTTAGAGACACAAAGCCTCCCTAGGCTCAACCAGGAAGAAATAGAATTCCTGAACAGACCAATATCAAGTACTGAAATTGAAACAGCAATAAAAAAACATTTCTAATATGGATTTTGCTGGCAACGTGAAAAAGAAAACAAAAGGAACTAAGCATAACCCAGAAGATGAAGATTCAGAAGGTAGAGATGATGAAATTGATAACTTAGATGATGATGAAGTTTCTTTGGGAAGTATGAACGATGAATTTGCTGAAATTGATGAAGACGGAGGAACATTCATGGATGTGTTAGATGATGAAAGTGAAGACATTGCAGAACTTGATGAAGACTGTTCCAAAGTCAATACTAAGCAAAGCAAGAGAAAAGGTGCAATGGTTTTGACTTTGCAGGCTCATTTCAAAGATCAAGAAAAAAAAAAAGAAAAGAAACTTAAATGACTCTAGCCTATTCAATAAATGGTGCTGGGAAAACTGGATAGCCACATGTGGAAGACTGAAACAAGACCCACACCTTTCACCTCTCACAAAAATCAACTCACGCTGGGTAACAGACTTGAACCTTAGGTGTGAAACTATTAGAATTCTAGAGGAAAATATCGGAAATACTCTTCTAGACATTGGCCAAGGCAAAGAATTTATGAAGACGACCCCAAAGGCAATCACAACAGCAACAAAAATAAACAAATGGGACCTGATCAAATTAAAAAGCTTCCGCACAGCCAAAGAAACTGTCAAGAGAGCAAACAGACAACCCACAGAATGGGAGAAAATTTTTGCAAGCTACACATCTGATAAAGGGCTGATAACTAGAATCTATTTAGAACTCAGGAAAATCAGTAAGAAAAAATCAAACAACCCTATCAAAAAATGGGCAAAGGATATGAACAGAAACTTCTCAAAAGAGGACAGAATAATGGCCAACAAACATATGAAAAAATGTTCAATATCTCTAATCATCAGGGAAATGCAAATCAAAACCACAATGAGATATCACTTAACTCCAGTGAGAATGGCCTTTATTAAAAAGTCCCCAAACAACAAATGCTGGCGTGGATGCAGAGAGAGAGGAACACTCCTACACTGCTGGTGGGACTGCAAACTAGTTCAACCTCTGTGGAAAGTAATATGGAGATACCTCAAAGCGATACAAGTAGATCTACCATTTGATCCGGCAATTCCAGTACTGGGCATCTACCCAAAAGATCAAAAGTCACTTTATGAAAAAGACACCTGCACTCAAATGTTTATAGCAGCACAATTCACAATCGCAAAGCTGTGGAAACAACCCAAGTGCGCATCAATTCATGAGTGGATTAATAAAATGTGGTATATGGATACCATGGAGTACTATTCAGCTTTAAGAAACAATGGTGATACAGCACCTCTTGTATATTCCTGGATAGAGCTGGAACCCATTCTACTAAGTATCTCAAGAATGGAAAAACAAGCACCACATGTACTCACCAGCAAACTGGTATTAACGGATCAACACCTAAGTGGACATATAGGAGTAACATTTATCGGGTGTCGGGAGGGTGGGTGGGGGGGGACGAGGGGATAGGTATATACAACCAAAACGAGTAGGAAGTGCAACATTTGGGGGATGGACACACTTGAAGCTCTTACTCGAGGGGGGAGGAGGGCATGGGCAATATATGTAACCTTAACACTTGTACCCCCATAATACGCTAAAATAAAAATAAATTAATTAAAAAAAATAGCCAGCAAGCATTTTGTTAGGGTATTGAATCTGTAGTCCAGTTTAAGGAGTATTGCCATCTTAACAAAATCAAGTCTTCTGATCTGTAAACGAGATATTATTCCATTTATTTAGGTCTTTCATTTCTTTCAGCAATGTTTTTTAGTTTTCAGCATACAAGTCTTGCACTTCTTTTGTTAAATTTATTCCTATCTTATTCTTTTGATGCTATTGTGAATGGAATGTATTTGCTTTTGTAATTGTTCAGAATTTTATTTCCACTAAAAAAAAAAGAAAAGAAAATGAGAGACCAATATCACTGATGAACATAGATGCAGAAGTCCTCGATAAAAAAAAATAAATAAATAAAAATAAAGCACAGGGACAGAGCACAGCCCAGAGACAGACTCACGTTTCCAGCCACAAGACTGCCAACCACGGGCCGCATGGCATCCAATGGGATAAGAAGAGTTTTGTCAACAGACAGTGCTGTTGACAAACACGTATCTATGTGGGAGACACACACAAACCTCAATACCCACCTCATGCTGCACATGAAAGCCATTCAAGGTAGATCCTAGAACTAAATGTAAAAGCTACAACTGTGTTTGCTTTTAGAGAAAAATATAAGCAGATCTTTGTTACGGAAGATAAACGAGGTCTTCTTAGGTCATGGAGAGCAATAATCATAAAAGATAAACATAATAAATTAGACTCTGTTAAAGTCTAAACTTAAAGCTTCTAGTCATCAACAAACACTTAAGCAAGCAAGCAGGCAAGCCACGGCCGGAATGTGTGAGCAACTCCTGCGACTCAGGAACGAAGCTACAGCCCATCAAAACAGGAAAGGACATGAGCACACACTTCAGGGAAGATGTATTAGTTCAAACGACCAATACACTCCAGAAAAGCCTTCAACATCTGCAGTCATCAGAGAAATGTGGAGTAAAACCACAACGAGAGACTGCACATCCACCGGAATGACTCGTGACAAAGACCAAAAGACCAGCACTATCGGGCGTTGGCAAGAACGTGGACGACCATCAGGACGCTAACGTGTTCAGTGCAAGTACCTTTGGTGCAATCGCGTTGGGAAGAGGTCTGACCATTTCTGTGAAGCTGGAGCCTCTCTGGGACCCAGCAGCTCGGACTCAGATGGCTCACTGACCCGAGAGGTCAAAGCGTGTAGGCACACGACACCACCCAGAAGTGCCCCCTGCAGCTTTACCGACGCCTACGAGAGACTGCGAACAGCCAGGGTGCCCATCAGCAAAGCAGAGAGACACAAACCATGGTGCAGGCACGTGTCGGATGCCACTCTGCACTGAGAACAAGCTGGAAAGAGCAACGTGGACGGCGCACTCAGGAGCACACACTGTATGGCTGCATCCATGACAGGCAAAGCTAGCGCGGGGGAGAAAGCTGAACAGTCCTCACCTCTGGGGGACGAGGCTGGGTGGGGCTGGACCACGGTTCAGGTCGCACGGCGAGTGCGCCTGTCACAGCCAGCGAGCACACATGTAAAGCGTGTGCTCCTCAGTGTGGCTGAATTTCACACTGAAACTAAGTGCTGACCTCCACCTGACGGGCACATTCACGTGTTTGGGGGCACGGCGTCTATACTTTCTTAGACATCAGACATCAAGAGACATTGGATGGACCGACAGGGCTACAGACAGCTGGACAGACAGATGAAACGAGCGTAGTACAATCTCCACAGTAGGAGCTAGGTGGGGTATATAAATGTTCACTGTAAAATTCTTTCAAGTTAGCTATATGCTTGACATTTTTCAAAATACAAAGGATTTTTAAAAGCCCAACGAGACCATTTCATACTGCTCAGATTCACAAAATGTGAAGACAGGTAAAGCGTGATGAGCAGTGCAGTGACAGGACCCTCGCCTGTGCGTGTGCACACATGTTCCCGCCAGCACCGCCTGCAGACTGCAAGAGCAAGTGGCCTGTTCACTGTAGAAAGGGGAGTGAGTCGTGGCATGTTCCACAGTGGAACACTGGACAGTAGACTTAGTATCTACGGCTTAAGAAGACAGACCCTCAAAATACAGAATCATTCACACATGGTGCTGTGGGGGAGCGTGGATGAGATATGGCCTTTAAAAATCTTAATAGGCTGGGTGAGGTGGCTCACGCCTGTAATTCTAGCACTCTGGGAGACTGAGGCGGGTGGATTGCTCAAGGTCAGGAGTTCGAGACCAGCCTGAGCAAGAGCGAGACACCATCTCTACTATAAAGAAATTAATTACCCAACTAAAAAAGATATATATATAAAAAATTAGCAGGGGATGGTGGCACATGCCTGTAGTCCCAGCTACTCGGGAGGCTGAGGCAGGAGGATCGCTTGGGCCCAGGAATTTGAGGTTGCTGTGACCTAGGCTGACACCACGGCACTCTAGCCCAGGCAACAGAGTGAGACTGTCTCAAAATACATAAATAAATAAATAAAATTAAAAAAATAAAATAAAAATCTTAATATGTTCACAAAGGAGCAGATCAGCACTACCTCTATTTCTAATTTAATAAAAAGAATGTTTTATATTAAACCCATGTGTAATCTTATTTGGAAGTTTTCATCACTGATAGAACTGAACAGCAGCAGACAGAAGTCACCGTTCCCCACACGCCACACCTCACCTGTTTCGAGTAGCCCCCGTAGATGACTATGCTGCCCTGTGGCGTGACGGACATCTGGCAGCCTGAGCGGGGGCTGGGCCCTGTCCCCGACGGGCACAGCTTGCTCCAGGTGAATGTGTCCAGGTTAAAGGCGTACACATCGTTGTAATAAACGTAGTCCCTGGGGAGAATAAAGCACACATCATCACAGTCAGTAACGTTGGGAAACGGCAGTGACGTCAGAAAGTGAACCTGATTTAAATTACAGGTAAATCCCCTACCATTTACTAAGTCATCTGTTTAACTGAAGTTTAAATTCATACGAAAGGACCACAAGCACGTGTGAGTTCCTATTTGAAAACTAGAAATAATGTCAGCCCACAGAAGTATAATTTAATATAATTCTATTTCCTCAGTCAACAGCATCACAATCTCACAAATAATTACATTAGGTTACTATTATATGTTTTATACACATACATATATACAAAATACACGTGCTGTGCGTTTTAACACCAGCAATGGATTACAGACCTAACTGAGCAGTCACAATGGCAGAGCAGAGACACCCACAGTGAGGACCTGGCAAGACGCTGTGTGTGTGTGTGTGGGGGGGGGGGGCAGGGCGTTCCCAGGACACGAAAGACACCAGAAGCAGATCCTGAATCCACAGGCGCGAGCGAGGCAAAGAATCTGAGGCGCCCATAGGCCCCTCGATCCTGTCCTGCTCAATGCCTCCCATGGGGCTCAGGTGCCCAAAGATGGCAGAACACAGATAGGACTTGAAAAGGTCACAGGTGCTCACTTCCCCTTTGACCTCTCCACCCTGCTCTGACACCGAGCAGCCCAAAAGGCCTCGCAGGAAACCAGGGCCATGTCCTTGGACTTCCCAGGCTACAGAATCATTGGCTAAGTAAACCTGTTTTTATAAATTACCCACCCTAGGCCGGGCGCTGTGGCTCACGCCTGTAATCCTAGCTCTTGGGAGGCCGAGGCGGGCGGATTGCTCAAGGTCAGGAGTTCAAAACCAGCCTGAGCAAGAGCGAGACCCCGTCTCTACTATAAACAGAAAGAAATTAATTGGCCATCTGATATATATATATAAAAAATTAGCCGGGCATAGTGGCACATGCCTGTAGTCCCAGCTACTCGGGAGGCTGAGGCAGAAGGATCACTCGAGCCCAGGAGTTTGAGGTTGCTGTGAGCTAGGCTGACGCCACGGCACTCACTCTAGCCTGGACAACAAAGTGAGACTCTGTCTCAAAAAAAAAAAAAAATAAATAAATTACCCACCCTCAAGTATTCTGTTACAGCACACAAAACCAATTAAGATATTTGCTTAATTTGAATTATATTCTTAAAATTCCACCCCCAAAAAGCATTTAATAATTTAGATACCTTTTTCTCAATTAATGGAATTAATGAAAATATTTCATATCCATGAAGAAAATCCAAAACCTTAAGTGAGCCAAATCCACATCTAATGCCCCAGCCTGTGATGGGGGGTGGGGGGATGTGGGAAAATCGCAATGCTTGCCCCTCCTGACTCACCCAACGCTGCCTTCCTCATACGTGTTTGAGGATTTATTTCCCTGCACCAAAAATTACCAGAAAACCAAAAATTATCAGAAAAAACGGTACACAGGATGTGACGGCGCTGAGACAGAATCAGTGACCACCTGCTCGCCCATCTTGCTTTTCTGGTCTGCATTAAGGAAGCTCAAGAAGGTGTATAGACAAACACCAGGCTTCAAACAGAACCCGCGGCTCGCCCGGGAAACGCACTCCAGCCGCACGGATGTCAATGTGAGACAGAGCTGAGAACGTGGGCTATCGCTGCTGTCCCCAGGAATATTTTTTAATTGTCACAGACCAGTGGCTCTCCGAGTGAGGACCCCTGGTCAGCAACGTCAGCGTCAAGTGGGCGCTTGTTAGAAACTCAGGTTCTCAGGCCCCGCCCGGGCCTGCCGCGTCAGGGCTGGCAGTCAGAGCTGTAACGAGCCCTCCAGGGTCTTCTGGACCAGGCCACAGTCTGAAGGCCCCATTTCACATAGGACTGGCCACATCACGTGCAGGGCCACGTGTAAAATTAAAACGTGGGGCCCCCTGTTCAACAATTCAGAATTTCAGCGCAGTGACAACACAACGCCAAACCAGCTGCGGGGCCCTTGATGGATGCCAGAGCTGCATGCCGGCGAAGTTGGCTCTGATTGGAGAGGGCGAGGGCATTTTCCACGCGTACTCAGGAAGGCCTTCCATAACAAGTCCACTCCTGATGCTTCTGCAAAGAAATGCTTTTCTGCTACTGGTACCAACCTTGTGCTCTCATGGAAGCCACCAAAAAGGATTAACTGTCTCTTCCAGGCTACCATCCGATGTCCGCTCCGACCTGAAGGACCTCCTGTTGCTCTAAAAATGAAGGAAACAAAAAAAAGGTATAAATCTGCTTAATTTCTAGTTGCTTTAAAAAAAAAAAAAAACCTCTTTTTACACTGATTTCCATTTTGTAAGCACTTACTGTGTACCATATAGTCTGATCCACAAGCTACCAAAACCATCCTGATGGAGCCTAGCTAGCTACTATAAAACTTCAAGAATAAAACAGGAGGTAATCTCCATGACCTTGGAGTGGATAAAGATTTCTTGGGTAAAACATAATAAACTGGACTCCATCAAATTTAAAAAACTTCAAAATACACCATTAAAATATAAGAGGCAAGGGATAAACTTGGGAGAAATATTTTTAAACACATGCCTCACAAATGACTTATATCCAGAACATACTTTATCATAATAGTAAGATAAACAACCCAATAAAAATATGGACCACAGCTCACCAGGATTTACCACCAAAAAAAAAAAAAGGAAGAAGAGGAGGAAGGAGAAGAAGAAGAAAAAGAAAAACATATGGGGAAAAGATTTGAACGGAAAGCTCACAAGAAACAAAAACAGTAGGGAAAAAAGATGTAAAATGGCCAATAAAAACATGAAAAGATGTTCAATGTCATTAGTGGTCAGGGAAATACTAAAACCACAGTCAGATCCTACCACACACCAGCAGAATATCTAAAATAAACAGACAACACCAAGTGCCGGTGAGGACCTGGAGCAACTGGAACTCACTCACACGGTACTGGTGAGAGTGGAAAATAGCGCAACCACTTTGATGGTTTCTTACAAAACATAAACTTAGCCTACAATTTGGCAATTTGACAAAAGATATTTACTCAAGAGAAAAGAAAACACAGGTCTACATGAAGACTTATATACTCATGTTTACAGACTCTTTAGTCATAATTGTCAAAAACTGGAAACAGCCAAGATGCTCTCCAGTGGAGGAATGGACAGATTGTGGCGCATCCACAGGATGGAACACTTCTCAGCAACGAAACGCAATTACTGCCGAGCCTGCAGCACCAAGATACTCAGGAGGCTGAGATCACTTGAGCCCAGGAGTTTCAGGCCAGCCTGGGCAACACAGTGAGACCCCTTCTCTTTAAAAAATAAAAAAATCAACTCACAATAAGGCAGATTAATAAGAAAAAAAATTATAAGAATATAAAAAATAAAGAAATGTAATTTTTTAATTAAAAATATAAAAAAACAAAAAAATCACTTACTGATACACACAACCATATGGATGAATCTCAAAAACATCATGCTAAAGAGAAGCAGGGACTGCATATGAGATTCTTTTTTTTTTTTTTTCTATATATTTTTAGTTGTCCAGCTAATTTCTTTCCATTTTTAGTAGAGACAGGGTCTCGCTCTTGCTCAGGCTGGTCTCAAACTCCTGAGCTCAATTGATCTGCGTGCCTTGGCCTCCCAGAAGACTAGGATGACAGGCGTGAGCCACCGCGCCCAGCCTGCATATGAGAATCTTGAACGGCAGTAAGGTTAGACTACGGTTGACAGTAGCTGCCGGGGCCAGGGCTAGGAGGGGCACAAGGCAACTTCTACCCTGATTGTGGTGGTGGTTCGATATATTTGTGGAAATTCATCTAACCATATACCTAAAAGATATACATTTTATTGAATTTTACCGTAATTATACCTAAAATTGATAGAAAAATGTATGGTAATTATCTGACATGCAGTGTCAGTGGGAAAAATATAGGAAAAAATGGCAATAAAAAACAATAGAAAAAGAAGTGAATTTAAAACCTTAAGAATATAGACAAATAATGGAAACAAAACTAAAATCAACCTCCCCAGTAAACAAAGAATTGTAAATAAAAGTAGTATTCTACCAATTAGAACTTAAAAAAATTTGTGTCAACACTAAGTTTTGAGGAAAAAGAAAAGACTTAAAAAATCAAATTCCTTGAAATATGGTATGCCATGGGAAAATGCTCAAAAAACAGTAAGTGAAATGACAGGTTACAAAGCAAATTATTACATAAGGTTCTAAATTGAGGGTTTTCCATGGTTTTATTGTTGTCTTCTTCTTTCCTGCATTCCCCAAGTTTCCACCACTGAAGAGGTATCACTTTCATAACAAGACAGAAGAACAAAGACAAAACAAAGAGGGGGTGGGGGTGTGGACATGCTGGGGTCCCAGGGACCCGGAAGCTCTCAGACAAAGACACACCTGCTACAGGTGTGTGGGCACCGCCCGCATAGCTCCCAGAGCTGTGGACAGGCAGGCCTTAGTGAGAGCTGGCAGTCACTGCAGCTGCTCCCCAGGCCCCCTCCCACATAGAAATCCATCCCCGGCTCCTCTGCACCTGCCCTCTCAAGAGGCCTGCACCGCCCCCGCCCCGGCAATGACCACCACAACTCCAGGCTGCAAAGGACAGTCACAACCTCAATCACAAAATTCGGTACCTATTTATATAATGCATTATTCCATTTATTTTCATGCGTGTTATATAGCTTTCTTCAAACTCACTCACAGGGTTTATACAAAATCTCACACACAGCAGGTACCCTAAAAAATACAACACAGAATCTCACAATTAAAAGGAAGCTTGAGTTATCCAAAACAAACATCTACCCTTTACAAATTTCAGATGAATAGTTTTTGCTTATAGCCAAGCTTTATTATGTATGAACCTGACTTCACATACAAAATTAGGATGCAATTTCACCTAAAATTAACTCATTAAATATATTATAAAAATATAGTCTCCGAAATTCCAGAAGGCAGGTATTCAAGCAGCAGTAATTAACAGGACAGGCACGGCAACAGCATACAAATACGGACACGTCCCAAATCTGCACGTCACCCTTGCCCAGGGCCGCGCTAGCCTTCCCGGCATCGTCCCAATTCCAGCGCATGCACGTGCTGCCGCGGCACACGCTCAGGTGAACGACCCACGCGCAGCACTGGCCCCAGCTGGGATGACTTCAGTTCCCACTGTTCACGCTCTGGATCACACTGGACTCTCTCCTCTAGTACCCTCCACTTTATCAACGTCCCTTTCACCGTGTCACTCAACATGACCACCACAGCATCCGCCGACAGTCACCCAGAAGCAACCCACACCTTCTTCTAGACACCGTGCGCTAAGGAGCCCGTTGGGCAGCCGCCTCACATACCGATTCCTACCGGATCACAATTCACCAACCCCCCCCCCCCCGGGCCCCTAGCAAGGGCGGCTTCTTAGTCACATCTCCTTCATCCTACGTTCACACGCACCCTATAAGGGAAACTTACTCCACAAAAGAATTCCATCTTGCTAGATTTGGTCCATGAAGAAAACTTTGGATGCTGAATGTGTCAACCACTTTACTTGCTCTCCCTCCTAGCTTTGTATCACCCACAAATTTAATAGGCATATTTTTTTGCCCAAGTTCATGATAAAAAAAAAAATACCAAAGCCTGTGACAAGACGCAGAAGAGAGGGTCTGGGGCATGCCTGATGACGCCTCCCCACAGGTTTATGGGGTCACTGGGAGCCAGGGAGCCCCTGGGACCCTCCACCCCTTGTGGCGTCCACTCGGCACTGAGGAAACGGCCCTCTCCCGCAAGCCGGCCTCGCCTCGCGGTTCCAGCAGACTCCGTGACATCCACGTCCCCTCCACGCCAGGTGCGGGGGGTACGGTCACACAGAGTGCTCACTGCACATCATATATCTGAATGACAAGAAAACCACCGCTCACTGGGCAAGAAACAAACCCCCTTCTGAGAAACTTTCTGATATCTTTGTAAGAACCATCTGCAGAATAGACTTTCATTCAACAACAAAGCTAGCACACTTGCATCCAAATCTAATGCAAAAAAAAAAGGTGCAGAGGGGAACCTGAGCGCACTGGCGTTCTTCTGATACCTGGAGCCAAGGCTCCAGGTCAGCTGTGCCGCCGCTGACGACTCCACAGAGCCCCGAAGGCGCCGGCTAAGACCCTCTGTCAGGTCCTCGCGTGGGAGGAGCCCTACGGGATGTCTGTCCTCTGGCTGAGCCAGGCACGAAGGACTCAATTAACTTTTCGTGGCAACAGCCAAATACCACTGTTTTGTGACTAAAAAGGGAACATTTTTTCTATAAAAAGATTCCACATCTCTCTTTAGAAAAATAAAGCCACTCAAAAAAGCCCATTTATATTTGAATCTCCGGCAGGCTTTTCAACTGCTGTCACCCCTAAATATGGAGTCTTAAGAAATTAACATGCCCTACTCAGCCAGAAGTCTATCTGCGGCATAAAAATACACACGTAACGCTGTGGGAGCCGGTGCTCTGAGGCTGTGTGAGCCGCGAGCTGCGTGCAGGACGGTGTTCCAACGGGGCGCGCTGCCAGTCAGCATCACTATCAGGCCCCCTCGCATTGGGCCACCGCAGTGACATTTACAGAAAACAGGTGTGTCAAATAACTCCACATGCTTAGGGCACAGAGAGTTGAGCACTCAGCACACAAACGCTTCCCTGAGTTATTTTAAAGTTCACATCTTACAACAATACACACCATACAGCCACACGGTGCTCAGTGATGGGAGTGTGTTCTGAGAAATGTGTTGTCGGGTGATGTGCGACCATCACAGTGTGACTTACACAACCTGGATGGGACGCCCAGGCTGTACAGTGTAGCCTGCTGCCCCTGGGCTGCACACCTGCACGGCAAGTCTGCGCTGGATAGTACAGGCGGCTGTAACACAATGGTGAGTGTCTCTGTATCCAAACACAGAAAAGGTACAGTAAAAGCACATCATTGTAGTCATCAGTCGACCATCCTATACGCAATCCTTCACTGACAACTTACGCAGCGCGTGACTGCAGCAGCATCAACACCAAGCAAAAGAAAAATTTCTATCTTAATCCCTGAAACACAAAGCCACACGGGCCAACCCAACACGGAACTCAGTCTGGCGGCTCTTCCTCAGCAAAGCCCCTCCTGCGAGAGTGGCAGGAGACGGCCCAGGCAGAACCACACGCAAGGGCTCCTCCTCCTCATTGCACACCGCACGCCTGTGGCGTCCAGCCCTGCTTTCCCACGTACCGCCTTCACCTAACGACCAACCTCGGGGCTTAGTGAATACGGACATGGAATCATACCGTACGCCTTGTTAGCAGCACTCTCCAGAATTCAGGCAGCCTGTAAAACTAGGTCCTTGTTTCATTTTAACTATCACTGCTAATAGCAAAACTACCGCTTAAGGAGCGTTTATTCTACACCACGCACGGTCCTTTTCTGTGCATTTACACCTCACAACCTCCTCAAGGTGTAGATAGTGTCTTTATTCCCACTTCACAGATGAGAAAATCAACACTTACGTGCTGGGAAACCCACCGAGCCAGTCTGCAGAGCCGGAAGCTGAGCCTAGGTGTGTCCCACCAGGGTAGGCAACATAGCGAGACCTCATCTCTTAAAGAACAAACACACAAATGCGCGCATGCGTGCGCACACACACAGAAACAAACTCACTGAATTGCTTTCACCAAACATCCCCACTGATACCCAATTATTCCAAGACGGTCCTTGACACGAGACAGTCTGATGAGCTGAAGACTAAGTGTGGCACTTGAAGGCAGGTGCACCTTCAGGCCCAGGTCTCTCCTTCTGCCTTTGAGGTAAGGCGTCACATCTGAGAAAACACTCCCAGTGGCCCGAGTCTGGGGTACACAGACCGGTATTAAAGGAGGGCCACTGCTCTCCCAGTTCTGTTGCTGTTACTTGACAGGCTTCTCCTCAGAACAGCGAGTGTGTCTGTGTCAAAAGGAGTTGGGTTCTTTATAAACAAATGCGGAAGAAAAAATGTGCTCCACCCATACAATGGAATATTATTGGGCTATAAAAAAGGAGGAAGCTCTGATTCATGCTACAGCACGGTGAGCCTCGAAAACACCACGCTGCGTGAAAGCAGCAGCCACACAGGCCACGCGTCCGGACACCTCGTGTGTGAAGTGCCCAGGACAGGCGGAGCCCGAGACAGAGGGCAGCGCTGGGGGAAGGAGCATGTGGGTGACTGCCAGGGGAGCTACAGGGTTTGTTCTAGGGGTAGGAAAATACTCTAAATTTAGACAGCGGTGTTGGCTGCCCAACTCTGTGAACATGCTAAAAACCACTGCTGCGTACATTTTGAAAGGGCGACTTTCTGGTGCATGAATCATGTCTCAAGAAAGCTGTTACAAAACACTGATCAGGTGGGGTTCTGGAGTAGCCTGGCCTCCTCGTTAGTGGTCTGAGAGCCGCAGATGACCACCCAGCCCAGAAATAGATGGATAAAGGGGGGCCAAACTCTCTCCCCCCGTCCCAACCTGCACCTCCTCCAGGAGGCAGGGGGAAAATGGGGCTTGTCTCTAGACATGCGGCTTTTAAAGTTCTGACCAAACTTTAAGTACACTAACCAGCTGTCTTACCTGGTTAAGGCAGCCCCACCCCCACCCCTCTATAATCAAACATCACATAAATACATTCGCCTGCTCGATTCTGTTACATCAGCAACACCTCTCGGGCGGGGTTCCCGCTCCCCAGCTCTACTCTGTATCACAGACCCACCCTCCCAGAGTGGCAAGCACCAGCAGAGGCAGGGGTGGGGGGGCCCAGGAGCATATGCATCCCCTCCAGCCCCAGAACCTGCAGCAAGGAGACCCCAGGACCCCAGGCCTAGGTTAGCAGCGCTGCCCGCCCCCTCACAGCCCTGCAGCGAGAATGTGGCTTATTGCTGTCTCCCTGCACTGCCTCCTTGCCACCAGGTGTGGCCAATCCCCGTCAGTGCCAGGCCCTCGTGGGAGGAGACTGCTGCAAATGCCAGGTGTTGTGCAGACAATCAGATACACTCTCTGTCAACAGCCACTATGTGTTTCCAAGGGAGGGAAAAGGTGAGTCTTTCAATGTTTGTTCTCTCCCTGGCGCCTTCCACACTCGAGCACTACCTACTGTGCTGCGCGCAACTCCTGCCGCTGGGGTCTAAGTTCCTTCCAGCCCACAGACATGTGTGCACAGTCAAAACAAACATACAAAGATAAAAGTAAAAACAGTGCACAGAATCTATGCTGCAACATCAGGGTTGTTTTTTTTAAATCAGGGCAGTTTTACAGGCACCTCCCACTCAAGACAGAGCTTGAAGGAGATCTGAACACAGCTGTCAGCACCAGGCACCCGCATCGACGTCAGACAAGGCGGCCAACGCCAACCTTCCACTGGAGCTCTGGTCCTGGCGTCAGTAACACTGTGATTTTCCTCTCCTTTTCAAACCATGAAGTCAAGTACACGTGTGCACTGCCAGAAGGCAGAAGACACTGGAGACCCCTTACTAAGTGTCTGCTTGTGTCAAATGTGCCACAAAACCACCCACCAAAATGGCAAAGACCAAGGCACGGGGCATACCATGTGCCGCCCCGGATGGAGAGGCCGGGACTCTCCCACGCTGCTCCTGGTTACAGAAATCGGCACCCCCAGTTTGGAAACGGTTTGCCAGCATGTGCTGAAGCGACACGTGCAAACCTCAGAACCTGAACCCTAGTCTGCTCTTGGACACCCACCTGGCGGGATGCTGATGACAGCAACACCTGTCCTGACACCAACCGACAACCTCCCAATGCCCACCGACAGCTAGCTGAGTGCACAGTGACGTATTTACATCACCCACCGGCAAATGAACGGACTAGTGCTACAAGCAACACGGATGGGTCTCACCAAAGTAATACGCAGAGAACAAACCCAGATGATAGCTTATATTCCACGAGAGTCCACTTAGATAACGTCCAAAACCAGACAAAAGGGATCCACGTGTGGGAGGGAGTGTGAGGCGCACGGGCTTCTGGGAGGCTGACGCACTCTCAGCTGCATCTGAGGACAGAGGTGCATTTAACTTTGCAAAATTCATCAAGCTGCAAATGGCTGTGTACTCTTCTTTATATAAAATTTACTTTTTGGCCGGGGCGGTGGCTCACGCCTGTAATCCTAGCACTCTGGGAGGCCAAGGCAGGCAGTTCATTTGAGTCCAGGAGTTCGAGACCAGCCTGAGCAAGAGCAAGACCCCGTCTCTCCTAAAAATAGAATGAGATTAATTGGCCAACTAAAAATATATAGAAAAAAATAGCTGGGCATGGTGGCACATGCCTGTAGTCCCAGCTACCCAGGAGGCTGAAGCAGAAGGACTGCTTGAGCCCAGGAGTTTGAGGTTGCTATGAGCTAAGCTGACGCCACAGCACTCTAGCCCGGGCAACAGAGTGAGATCTGTCTCAAAAAAAAAAAAAAAAAAAAAATTTTTACCTTTTAACAAAAATCAAACAGGCACCTGGTCCCTTTGGGGTGGCCCTAGCCTGCCAGGCATGGCCAGGTGCTGAGGCTGTATCTGGGTGTACTCGGTGGCAGGACAGGGCCGAGCTGACTCGGGCCTTGTGTTCAGTCTCCAGCATCCAGTACAATCCGTGCTATGCAAACATGGAAATGTGCAGGCCATGGCCCACGAAGATGCGCCCCCCAGAGACCTGCCGGAGCTCACGCAACCTCCCCAGGAGAGGAGGAAGAACGGTTCTCACCCAGCACCACAGGGGATGCCCAGCCCCTCCTGCTGTCCAGCAAGAACCATATCTCAGCAGAGGGCGAGCACACGCAAGAATGGGCTGGATGCACTCGCTACACATTAGAAACCTAACTCCAATCAGAGTACTGGCATCAAAAAGACGTATCATCGTTAAGGACAACCAGATGGCAGGAGACATCCATCCTGCCCCACCACAGGGAAAACCTTTTTAAAGGCCAAGAAAGGGACTGACTGCTGCAGATGCTGACGGGCCTCGGCCTCTCCTCGCCTTCACCAACACTGACCCTTTTCTAATCCTCAGTGTTAGCGGACTCCCCCCACAGGAGTGAAAGGTAGCAACTAAAAAATGGATGCACAGCGCAGGGCCAGGCCATGGTAACAAAAAGCTCAGGTTTCTGCACTTTTCGGAGGATGGCAGATGGTCCCAGGCCCAGCAACAAGACCTGGCTAAGCTGTCTTCCCCAGAAATGGTAAAGCCTTCGTTTTGGCTCAATCTCATTATCTTCTTTCAGATCAAGTTTAAAAACCAGAGTTTGAAAAGCACCCAGCACCCGTCCTCCCTCAAGAGCAGCCGCGCCAGTGCGGTAGTACCGAGCCCAGCCCCAGCACAGCAGCTCTGGGGCACAGCCCCCCACACTGCCAACGCGCCCTGAAACCGCCAGGTGACTCTGGTACCAGCCTCCTGCACAGTCCACAGCCACCCCAGGCCACGTCAACTGAGCCCGCGCTGCGCTCATTACAGCATGTCCTCCCAAACAAGCACCTGGTAACACTTACGTTTTGGAATCATTAGTAAATTACATAAGCAATACCTACACTAGTTTAACCGTTAAGGATCTAAGGAGCATTTTACATGGGTTTTCTTACTTTTTAAAAGGCAGCAGCTGAAAATTTCACATCAGTGGAACAGTATTTAAAAAAAACAAAAACATGTGATCTATTCGCCAGGCAGAGGCCAATCCATCAAACCAGAATGGAGGACTCCGTCTGCGGCCGTCAGGCTCAACCCTGAGAGGGTGTGGGGAGTGGTCAGCGTAAAATGCAGAGTCCCGAGCCCCATCTGAAACCTGCTTTGAAGGAGATTGTCGTCTGGCATCGGGAGGGCAGGAAGATGCATTCATTCACCTGAGTGCCCCAGGTGCCCCGTGGGGCACACGCTCCGTGGTGCCTCCTCAGGATGACAGCGGCCCGCCATGAAAAACCCTCCACCGGCCTTCACAAGGCCCGTTCCCACGTAAAAAGAGGCCAGAATAAAAGCATGGACCCGGCCGGGCGCGGTGGCTCACGCCTGTAATCCTAGCTCTTGGGAGGCCGAGGCGGGCGGATTGCTCAAGGTCAGGAGTTCAAAACCAGCCTGAGCAAGAGCGAGACCCCGTCTCTACTATAAATAGAAAGAAATTAATTGGCCAACTGATATATATAGAAAAAATTAGCCGGGCATGGTGGCGCATGCCTGTAGTCCCAGCTACTCGGGAGGCTGAGCAGAAGGATTGCTCGAGCCCAGGAGTTTGAGGTTGCTGTGAGCTAGGCTGACGCCACGGCACTCACTCTAGCCTGGGCAACAAAGCGAGACTCTGTCTCAAAAAAAAAAAAAAAAAAAGCATGGACCCTAACAAAGATGACACCTCTGCTTCTGTCATTCTTGAGATTTAGTCTCCTAAAAAATTTATATGTAAATATACTGCCTGTCTCTCTACACAGAGACAGAAGTGCAGCTCTGACTGCTTGCAGATACTGTGATAAACATGCAGCAAAAAACCACAACTGATATTTCCAGAAGAGGTGGAAATCCAGCACAGCGATGCCGGCCTGGCTTGCTGAAGAGAAGCGTGGAAGTTTTCCCCTCCTTCCCTCTCACAGCCTCACTGTTCCTACACCAGCAGGACATACAAGGTGCCCTCCTGCTCCGCTCCACAGCCAGCAAGCGCCAAAGCTAGCCGGCCTCCGTGGGGTGAACAGACAGCCACTGGGGAGAGTGCACCGTGACAGGCAGCTGAGGCACTGACAAGAGGAGCCAGTCCCAGCTGCGCTTTCCACAGCGCCCCATCCAGGGAAGCATGAGCATCTCCCCGACCGCTCAGGGACCCAGCGAGACGAGTCTCCCGGGGCTGCACCCTCTGCTCCTCCGAGCCCCGGTATTCCAAGTGCTCTGACCCTGCCACTCAGAGCTCAGCACGCAGGCTCAGAAGAGCCAGCCCCGAGCTTGGGCTCCTGGCCCAGCATCTTACTTGACTTGCTCCCAGGTCTTGGTGGCCAGGTGCAGGACCCAGAGATCCTTGTAGTGGTAGAACTGCTCTCCGTCGGGAGAAGCGAACTCCCCTCCGAAGACCCACAGCTGTCCGCCACCTTGGGGCACCACCACCGCCTGTCGAGAGAAAGGACAAGATCAGGGCGTAGACACACGGCAGAGGCCGGCTCCACGGGTGACCGCCACCATGCCCAGCACTCGGCCAGCCCCACACTCAGCCTTCCGCTCCTCCTGCCTCTGACGGGAAGGTCCCTGGAAAGGCCGCCGTACAGCTCACGGTCCTGCATCAAAAGTCTAACAAGCTTTCATTCGTTCCTAGGCTGCAAAATAAACAGCCACTTACATTTGGACAACACATCCCATCAAAATGGACAGTTACTCCAAAACCTAACGTCAGTATCACACACCCTGACAGAGTGGCTTCTTTCCATTAGCATCGTAACAAAGCTGCCCACCTGCCCAGACGAGACCCTTCCTGGCCGCTAAGTACTGTCCACCTAAACTACCCACAAATAAAACGCACACTCAGCAGGGAGCACGCATGTAGCACTACTAACACTTACTTTTAAAGACTTCAGCAGAGCAGCAGTGGCAAAGGACAGCAGTGGCATCGACACCCTCTGGCCCAATACGGCAGAGCTCGAGCTGTCCTCAACCAGCCAGAAGAAGCCGGGGAGAAAGCACAGCCCCGACCTGAAACTGCCGACCACCCAGCCCAGAACGTCAAGTCAGAAACCAGGGTATCGCTGATCAGTCAGCAGAGTCCACAAAGTGCTCCAGGCAGGGGGCCCCTTGTGGCCCGCGCCCTCCCAGGACCCCAGGAGCCGTGGGCGGCAGAGTCTCCGGGAGATGGCACGTGCCTGCCCACAGAAAGAAGACAGAATGTCCTAAGTTACAGAGGCACATTGCAAACCTTGCAGCAACCAAAACAAAACAAAGAAAACAGAGGGATTACTGCTAATAAGCCAACAGAGAAATAAAAATGAGATATTAAAATCCAAAAGAGGCCGGGTGCGGTGGCTCACGCCTATAATCCTAGCACTTTGGCAGGCCGAGACGGGCAGATTGCTCGAGGGCAGGAGTTCGAAACCAGCCTGAGCAAGAGAGAGACCCCATCTCTATTAAATATAGAAAGAAATTAATTGACCAACTAAAAATTATATATACAAAAAATTAGCCGGGCATGGTGGCACATGCTTGTGGTCCCAGCTACTCAGGAGGCTGAGGCAGGAGGATCCCTTGAGTCCAGGAGTTTGAGGTTGCTGTGAGCTAGGACGCCAAGGCACTCACTCTAGCCTGGGCAACAAAGTGAGACTCTGTCTCAAAAAAAAAAAAAATTCTAAAAGAAGGCAGAGAAAAAAAAAAAGAGGAGAAAATGCAGTACAGTTGGGATAAATAGAGCAATATCAAAAACATTACTGATGGCCATATCAATAATTACATTGAACACAGGAGAATGACACCGAGTCAAAAGCAAAGACTGCCAAAATAGATAAAAATAAGACTCAGGACCACAGCATTGCTTACAAGAAATACAAAGACACTGGTGGGTTGAGAGGAACAGACACACCACGTCCACACTGACCCTGAGAACTCGGGGTGGCTGTGCTACGGCGACAAAGCAAGCTCCAGAACAAGGGAGGTTCTCAGGGACAAGTCGGCAGGATCTAGAAAACTGGAAGGCCGTCAACCCCCCCCCCCAGCGAGGACACGCGACGGCCAGCAAACGCACATTCCCTCCACACACGCCGAGGACTGTGCGCAGGACGGAGCAGGCTGTAATTCTGAAATTCAAAAGGGCTGGACTACAAATCAGTAACAAAAAGACACTTGGGACAGGAACACCATTATCATTTTTTTTTTTTTTAACCATCTTGATCTTTTTTTCTTTTTCACCCTTTCTTGTGAGAACACGCATTTCATTTCAAGTGAGTTTTACTGAGTTATTACTTTGGGGAAAACAAACCACCCAGTGAACTGAGAGTCCCTCACACCGTTGCGGTCTCTTCCCCTCACCCCCACGGCCCTGCTGGCAGCGGCCCGAGTGCTCAGCAGGCCACGCGCTGTCCGCGGCGCAGCTCCCGTCCTCCCGGGAGACAGGGCACTGAGAGATAACCGCTGAAGCCCAGTCAGGCCGCTCTGTCACACAGGCAAGAGAAAGTGTGACCCCTAACTTCACCGCGCTGCACTCTTTTCAGAAAAAGCCATCTGAGTCTTAAATTATACACTAAAATTTCACTCCTCCAAAATCCAGGGTCTTTTCTTTCTCTGCTCCTTTTGCCCAGCTGATTACAGGGCAGGTAGAGAACATGAACTTCTAGCGTTGCACTCATTAAACCAGTCCACAATGAAGAAACCTGTTTATATCCCAGAGTCACGGTAGGATCTGAGCTGCAGTGACCTACAAGCAAAACGAGTTTGCAACCAATCTGTCCTGCACCTCTCTGGTTCACCGTGAAAGGCGCTGTGTAAACAGCAAGTCAACCCTGACTGCGTGGAGATTGTCACCCAGACTAGCCTAGCAGCCACATAAGTGACAGCTGGCAGCACCTTCTGAAATAACTGAAGTTAAAATCGCAAAGGCTTTCAGGACATGGATTCCAAGAATGCAGTTAGCAACAATGATTAAAACAGATAAGAAAACAAACATGAGAGCAGCCCCAGAGCCCACCTGGCGGAGGGCACAGGGCAATAGTGCCACGCCACAGCAGGACACCAGCACGCGCCAGGCCCCGCCAGCCGAGAGGCATCGAGAGAGCTGCAGACGCTGAGCACTCACTGCAGGACAGGGTCTGGCCTCAGCCTGCAGGCCTTAAACAGACTGTCCGTTCCCCAGAACCAGAGCAGGTTCTGGTGGACAGACTCGAACTTACCAAGATTTATTTACTTATTAAAACCCAAGATCAGGCTGGGCATGGTGGCTCACGCCTGTAATCCTAGCACTCTGGGAGGCCGAGGTGGGCGGATTGCTCGAGGTCAGGAGTTCGAAACCAGCCTGAGCAAGAGCGAGACCCCATCTCTACTATAAATAGAAAGAAATTAATTGGCCAACTAATATATGTGTGTGTGTATATATATATATATATATACACGAAAAAAAAAAAATGAGCCGGGCATGGTGGCGCATGCCTGTAGTCCCAGCTACTTGGGAGGCTGAGGCAGCAGGATTGCTTGAGCCCAGGAGATTGAGGTTGCTGTGAGCTAGGCTGACGCCATGGCACTCACTCTAGCCAGGGCAACAAAGTGAGACACTGTTTCCAAAAAAAAAAACCAAGATCGGTTTTAAACCAGAAAGTAACCGAATTCCTTTATTGCATCAGACAAGTGCGTCCACACCCGGTGAGACATTCACAGGGCAGGGGCAGGTGGGTTCTCCCTCAAGCCCCACTTCAGATCAGTAGCTATTTCTAAGCAAAGAATCAGAAACAGGGGAGCCCAGGACCCCGGAGGACTGTTTTATCCATGCTGCGCTCATCTGATACAGTGATCCTTCTCCACGCTGGAAAGGCAGGCACTTGTTCAAATTGTATTTTGAGCAAGCCCAACTGTTCCAAGCAGACAGTCACAACAATGAACAAGGACAGAGCTTACGGAGTATCTAAGACCAGAGATACTTCCCTGCCGGGACTACAATGGCTCTGACTACGCTTTCCTTGTGAGAGCAACCAGCCAACAACGGGCCAAGTCAGAGCTACTACTTCATCATCCCAGCTGTGACTTGTTTCACTCTAAAGCAGTTATCTGCCCTCCACCATTCACACCTTCCCTGAACACCTGCTCTCTCGTTTTCACCAGCTAGTCCGGATCTCGGGCCAGTGGGTCCTCCCACGCACATGGGGAGCAAGCACTGTGCCAAGGGGCTGTTCCGTGCCAGGCGCAACACTAGTATTTTTACACGGGGTGTTCATATGATCGTCACACCACCTGGGGCAGCAGGTGTTTCACAGTGAAGAAATGGACCTGTGAAGATTCGTAAGGAGCCACAGTTAGAAAACAGCAGGCTCAGGCCCAGCTTCTCTGCACCAGGTGACCTGTCCCTCATAAACACTGAAAGTGTCTGCGTGACCCTCACACGGGAACAGGAAGGCTGACGGCACTGGTGTTACCTGGTGGGCGCAGCGCCGTGGAGGTGGATTGGGGATGTCGACTTTGGACCAGCTGTCCTTTCTGATGTTGTAGACGTACAGCTCGTTATACAAAAAAGTCTGCAGGGAGGAAGAGGAATTTCAGTGTCATAAACAGTATGTTTCCAGGCAGGTGACAGTAAGTTTCAAGAATGATCTTAATCATTAGAATTCCCTGGGAAACTTGAATCCTAAAGCAATATAAAACCATAGCAATGCAAGGAGGCCACGCGGCTGGTCCCCTGAGATCCTTTGGGATGATAACATAATGAGAGAGACCAAATGTCCACCATGCCAGTAATCACTGCAATGCTAAGATGTGTGTGTCATTTTCCTAACTCAAGCCCAGTTGTCAAATGCATGAAATTCTGAGAGGAAGATGGACAGTGAAGTTGTTTGACTGACAGGGCTCCTCGTAGGCTGGAGGGACAGTCAGCTCACACTTTGCAACTGTTTCACAGGCAACTCTGAAACACAGGTCTTTCTGGCCTGCTCAAAAACAAGAGCTAGCCCTACAATCTACCACACTTCCCTGTCCAGGACAACTCTGAAAGCTGTGAGTGTGAATGCAGAAGCCTGCGGAGGGGAAGAACAGCACACACCATCAACCGCGACGAGGGGGCCTGGTCGACCCCAGCAGGCAGTGACAGGAGCAGCTGTGTGGCGGGACACAGGCTCGGCCGTGAGTTAAGGACACAAGGACCCCCTGCACGACTGATGTCAACACAGTCGCTCCAGTGCCTGGGCTGCCCTGGTGACCTGTGAAGGACAGCATCTCACACCAGGCCCCGTGGGTCAGGAGCAAGATACACAGCGGGAGTAAAAGAACCGATTCGGATTTGGTGTCACTGCTGTAAGTTCATTTTACTCCAAATGATGCCCATGACAATTTGGGAGGAAAAGAAAAAAATATATACTTTACTTTTTGGCCATTGAAATATTCACCTCCGAATAGGATCAATTCATCTTTCTCAGGATGTGCGGAGAGGGAGGCATTTAACCTACGAGAGACATAAGCAGAAAGTCAACACAAAGTCACACCCTGGGTGCCCATCTGACAGCTGGTCCCTTTCCCTCTCTGTCACCAGGGACCAGCCATTTCTAACCCTCCATGAAAGAGGAGCCCGGCACTGAGGAAGGAAGCAGAGGTGCCACCTTGAAAACCAACAGTTTGGCCCTGTGCCAACGCCCAGGGCCACGCTCCTGGGGAGCCCGGATCTGGGCTCTTACACAGCATCTGGCTTTTAAAAGTCATGAGGTAATCACAAGTCTAGATACTTCTACTCATACATCAAATTTTCCAGAAATGTCCTATTTTAATAGTCTATCCTCTTAAATCACAACCAAAACTGTTCTAAAGAGTCACGTACTTATTATTTCAATATACATCCCAGGTACCTTCCAGCTAGAAATTGTAAGTGACCTTCTCATTATTTCACACTTGGGGACAAAAGAATGGCTACAAGGAAGAACGCTCTGACCATTTCGGTTGAAGGTAGCCGCAGGCACAGTGGCTACCGGGGCCAGCCACCGAAAACACCCTCCTTCAAAGTCCTCTCTGACGCGGCTCCCAAGGTGTGTTCTGTAACACCAACTCCAAAAGACAAGGAGAAACAGTTTTCACGGCCAAATAAGCTTGGGAAATCTGAAAACTCTGTTTTTCTCTACGGGGTTTACTGCGCATAGAAACATTTCATAGGCTGAGAAATTCCACAGTAAGGGAACCGGCATTAGAACAGCCACCCGTGATCCAGCAACCCCACAGCGATGCCACGATGGCACTCTTACAACAGCCAAAGGCAGAGACAACCCAAGCATCCATCAACAGATGAGTGGACAAAATGTGGCACAGACACAAAATGGAATATTACTCAGTCTTGAGGAGAGTTCTGACACCTGCTGTAATGTGGATGAATCTTAAAACAGACTAAAAGGGCCGGGCGCAGTGGCTCGGGCCTGTAATCCGAGCACTCTGGGAGGCCGAGGCAGGCAGATCACTCAAGGTCAGGAGTTTGAAACCAGCCTGAGCAAGAGCGAGATGCTGTCTCTACTAAAAATAGAAAGAAATTAATTGGCCAACTAAAAATAAATATATAGAAAAAATTAGCGGGGCATGGTGGCGCATGCCTGTAGTCCCAGCTACCTGGGAGGCTGAGGCAGGGGATCACTTGAGCCCAGGAGTTTGAGGTTGCTGTGAGCTAGGCTGCCACCTCAGCATTCTATCCTGAGCAACACAGTGAGACTCTGTCTCCAAAAAACAAACAAACAAACAAACAAACAACAGACTAAAAGAAGCCAGTCACAAAAAGACAGATGACTCCACCTAGAATAGGCAGATTCACAACAGAAAGGAGATGAGAAGCTACCAGGGGATGTGGAGGGGGAAGTGGGTAGCAGCTGTTTCGTGGGGACAGTTTTTATTTGGGGTGAGGAGAAAGTTCTGGAACTAGATAGTGCAGATGGTTGCACAGCATTGTGAGTGTAAGTAATCCCACCAAACTGCACAGTTAAAAATGATTAAAATAGCAAATTTTATGTTGTATATATTTTATCACAATAAAAAAGTTTTTTTAAAAAGAATACATAGGCCAGGCGCAGTGGCTCACGCCTGTAATCCTAGCACTCTGGGAGGCCGAGGCAGGTGGACTGCTCAAGTTCAAGAGTTCGAAACCAGCCTGAGCAAGAGAAAGACCCCGTCTCCACTATAAATAGAAAGAAATTAATTGGCCAACTGATATATGTGTATATATATCGAAAAAATTAGCCGGGCATGGTGGCGCATGCCTGTAGTCCCAGCTACTCGGGAGGCTGAGGCAGGAGGATAGCTTGAGCCCAGGAGTTTGAGGTTGCTGTGAGCTAGGCTGACGCCACGAACCTCACTCTAGCTTGGGCAACAGAGCCAGACTCTGTCTCAAAAAAAAAAAAAAAAAAAGAATACACAGTGTTTTCCAAATTCCTTTGACCCCAAAATCTTTTTTTTTCACTGAACACGTATTAATCTCCTGTGGCAAAGTACTGAACACAGCTGGGCGACAGCCCGTGTCAGGCCAAAGCACAGAACCGGCCCTGAGGCCAGAGCACACCTCACACAGGAGTCCCAGACACACTGACAGGCGCGGAGGCAGCTGAAGGCTGTCGCCATTCCCAGTTACATCACATCTGAGCCAACACCGAGGGTACGCATGCTTAAGAACTGATCATTTTCATAGGTTTTTAAAAAATACGATTGAGAGGCAGAAGGTTGTAAGTTACTAAGGTTACCAAGCAAGCAGTCTTAATTTCACTACATCTCAGTTTTGACAAGTGCTCCATTCTGTCAGGAAGCACACCCAGTGGACCAGAGAACTGCCAACATTTACCTTATACCTTGACATGAAACCTGGCTTTTCGGGCAATGTTACTTTAGGGAAAGTTCTTTTTTTTTTTTTTTAAATTTCAAAATATAACAGGGGTACAAATGTTTTTGGTTATATCTATCGATTTTGTCATGCTTGAGTCAGGGTTAAAAGAGTGCCCATCACCCAGATAGTGTTCATTGTACCGGTCAGGTAGGTGTTCACCCACCCTCTCTTCCCTTCCCCCCAGGAAAAGTTCTAAAATATCATAAAAAAAAAAAAAAAAAATCAATCCCCAAAGCAGCTTTCCGCAGGAGTGCTGGCATATCTGAAGCCTGCAAGATCTCAAAGACTTGTTTGCTCCAACAATTCAAACAAGATTGTACATCTGCCATGTATAATTTGTTTGGCCCCAAAGACAACATGCCAAAGGGAAAAATAAAACCCAATTCCTCACAGACACTGTTAAATGAAAACAGGAAAGACTTACACCTTTGGGAGGGACCCCACACCACAAATTCTGCTCAGGGCTGATCACTGCATCCCCCTCACCTCTGAGCAAGCGACCACTCGACCCTGCCCTGCATCGGAGGTCAGTGGGTAATCACAGTCCCTGCACCTCAAGCATTACGACTTCCCCTCCTTAGGGTGGAACCCTGGCTTCCACTCAGGCTTGCCACAGCAACAGGGGTAGGAGGAGGGCAGTCCTGTAACCCCATCCACAGGGAAATGAACTGACCACTCCCCAACCAAAACAGGCCACTACAAAGTTGACACATTTCCCCTCCTCTGAATGATACAGTATCTTTTTTTATTTCAGCATATTACAGGGGTACAAATGTTTAGGTTACACATATTGCTTTTGCCCCGCCCAGGTCATAGCTTTAAGCGTGTCCATCCCCCAGATGGCGCGCACCGCACCCATTAGGTGTGTATATATCCATCCTCTCCTCCACCCTCCCACCTGCCTGACACCTGATGAATGTTACTACTATATGTGCACTTATGTGTTGATCAGTTAATACCAGTTTGATGGTGAGTACATGTGGTGCTTGTTTTCCATTCTTAAGATACTTCACTTAGAATAGGCTCCAGCTCTATTCAGGATAACACAAGAAGTGCTAGATCACATTATTTTTGTAGCTGAGTAGTACTCCATGGTATACATATACCACATTTTATTAATCCACTCATGTATTGATGGGCGCTTGGGTTGTTTCCACACCTACGCAATTGTGAATTGTGCTGCCATAAACGTTCAAATGCAGATGTCTTTTGGATCAGGGCACTGAATCATCCCTAGGTTCCTAACTGGATGTGTCTTCCCACTACTCCCTGAACCACAAACAGAAGAATTACAGAGCCCTACATCAAATCATAAAACAATTAAAACTCAGAAGCTGAGAGGACAAGAGCTGATGCAGAGGAATGAGAGGTTGGATAAGGACCAAAGCCCGCTCACTCCAGCTCACTCCACAAGACTTTTAAACCCCATAAGACTTGGGATTTTTTCACATAATTCACAAATTCATTGAAAATGGCTTATGTGCAATTTACTAATCAAATTTCTCACATGAGAATTTAAAAGCATTATAGGCCAGGCACAGTGGCTCACGCCTGTAATCCTAGCACTCTGGGAGGCTGAGGCGGGCAGGATTGCTCAAGGTCAGGAGTTGGAAACCAGCCTGAGCAAAAGCGAGACCCTGTCTCTACTGTAAATAGAAATTAATTGACCAGCTAAAAATATATAGAAAAAATTACTCGGGCATGGTGGCGCATGCCTGTCGTCCCAGCTACTGGGGAGGCTGAGGCAGGAGGATCACTTGAGCCCAGGAGTGTGAGGTTGCTGTGAGCTAGGCTGACGCCATGGCACTCTAACCTGGGCAACAAAGTGAGACTCTGTCTCAATCAATCAATCAATAAATAAATGCATTATAAATATAGCAAAACAGCTCTCCACCTGTGATAAGGCACTTTTAAAATACCTTAAAAAAGAAAGAAAAGTCCACTGAGGCAACACTTCTATCCACACATTGCTGCCCAGCTGGAGAACTATCCAACCAGGCATGGCCTCCCAGGGACAGTGGCTGGAGCCTGGTTCCCCGGCTCCTGTGTGACACCAACACCGGGCAGCTCACTCCAGTTATTCACAAGGAAGTGACTGGAACAGGGCGTGATGATGAAAACGTGCCAACTGGCTGGTCATTTATGAAAAACATAGTGCCAATTTATTTTATTTTTAGTTTATTTTTAACTAATTTTTAATTAATTTTTTGTTTTACTATTTTTATTTATTTATGTTATTTTATTTATTTTTTTTGAGATAGAGTCTTACTCTGTTGCCCTGGCTAGAGTGCATGGTGTTATCCTAGCTCACTGCAACCTCAAACTCCTGGTCTCTCAAGTGATTCTCCTGCCTCAGCCTCCCAAGTGCCTGGGACTACAGGTGTGCACACAACGCCTGGCTAATTTTTCTATTTTTAGTAGAGATGGGGTCTCCCTCTTCTTCAGGCTGATCTCAAACTCCTGATTTCAAGTGATCCTCCCGCCTTGGTCTTCCAGAGTGCTAGAATTACAGGTGTGATCCACCACGCCCGGCCCACAGTGTCAACTTAAAGCAGTTTTCTGATTTACAGAAGGAAACAGTCCAACAACATGATGCAGAGAACCCTTGCTTGCTTACCGCGGTGAAGGTGGGGAGCACGGGGTTTCCACAATCTGAGTCTTTCTGGCGTCGAGCGTCTGGAAATGGGCTATGAGAGCTTCCAGGTCTTCCTAAGGGCAAACAAACAGACACATGTGAGCTGGTTCTAAACCTGCCAGCTTTTCTCCTCTGCCAGTGTGATATGACTGGGGTTCCACCAAATCCGTGTATCATAATTCTGTGTGTGAAATGCAATATGCCAAATATATTAAATATGCCAAATTAAAAATATTTAGAGCCAGGTGTGGTGGCTCACACCTGTAATCTTAGCACTCTGGGAGGCCGAGGCGGGAGGATCGCTCAAGGTCAGGAGTTCAAGACCAGCCTGGGCAAGGGCAAGACCCTGTCTCTACTAAAAATACAAAAGAAATTAATTGGCCAAATAAAAATATATAGAAAAAATTAGCCGGGCCTGGTGGCACATGCCTGTAGTCCCAGCTACTCAGGAGGCTGAGGCAGGAGGATTACTTAAGCTAGGCTGACACCACAGCACTCTAGCCAGGCAAACAGAGTGAGACTGTGTCTCACAAAAATAAAAATAAAATATTTAGAGCTTGACCTCAATGGCAGTTTGCTTACAAGTGTAGGCACGTTCATTACCAAGTATTGTCTCATCCCAAAGCCCTCAAGCGCCTTCTGTTTAGACAAGCCCACCCTGACTTCACTGCGAACACCTGACACCCCTCATAGACTCAGGCCAGGGCTGTCCTATCTTCCTCACTGTCTACACAGCAGGGTCTGATGCTTCTCTTACTCACTTATTTACTACTTCCTCTACCTCTCCCCCACCAATGTAGTAAGATATTAGCTCCCCAAGAGCAAGATTAGTGACTGGCTAGAAAAGTGCCTGCACAGAGAGGGCTTAACAAATACCAGCTGCCGTCTATCTGCATAAGAAGGTCTCTATTTTTACAACTGTACAAGCAGCCTTAGAAATTAAGGGGGCTGGTGCGGTGTGGGTCATGCCTGTGACCCCCACACTTTAGAAGGCCAAGGTGAGAGGATCCCTAGAGACCAGGAGTTCAAGACCAGCCTGGGCAGCATAGCAAGACCCATCTCTACAAAAATAAGCCATGTATTGTGGCGCACGCCTATAGTCCCAGCTACTCGGGAAGATGAGGCAGGAGGATCACTTAAGCCCAGGAGTTTGAGGTTGCAGTGAGCTGTGATCACACCACCACACTGCAGCCTGGGCAACAGAGCGAGAACATCTCAAAAAAAAAAAAAGAAGAAGAAGAAGTGATGGTGCTGAGTTGCTTCTGGGACCAAGGGTTCCTACCTCAGTCCAACGCCAGGCTCTCTTTGTTTGCAAGACAGACCCGCCTCCAGTGATACCTGGCCTGTTTGCCCTGTGGAAAGTTCTCTTCTACCCCTAATCTCTTCCCTGAGCTCTCACTCCCCTCACCTTGCTCAAACTGAGACCTGGGATCAGCCCTCCTTCCCTTCCTCCCTCTTTCTCCTTCTGCTCCGCCCCACACATCACAGCCATGTTCCCTCATAGGACACTCTGCAGGGCCTGAAGATAGCTTAGCTGTCCTTCTTGCATCTCTAGACCTTTTTCCCTCCCCTCAAGCCGACCTCTCCAGCCTCACCTCCCACCCCAACCCTCACCCTTCCTGCTGCACTGGGTCCTCTCCCTTCCGTTAATGAACACGCCACATCCATAACCTCAGAATGTTAGAGCCTACGGAGAGTTCTAGGGAAAGTCCAACCCCATTGTCTGACAGATGAGGCAGCAGACTGATGAATGACTTAAGAAGCAAAGGGGCAAAGGAACGTGGTCAGGAGCTCCAGACTGGGGATGTCTGGTCAAGCCCCAGTTCCACACCGCTTCATGGCTACATGACCCTGAGGTGCGTAACCTGCTGGCCTCTGACTTCCTCACTGTTGTAAGGGAACGCCAGTGCTATCTGACGGGTAGGCTGTGAGTACTAAAGCCCAGGCAGTGCAGTGCCCGGCACACAGCACACACGTAATAGATACTGGCCATTAAAACTGTTCCAGCGTAGGGAGCCCGTGAGCAGCAGTCAACACAAAGTAGAATCCACTCAACCCCAAGCTGATCCACCTGAAGATCCTGGGATGGGGTGGGAGGGAGGGAAAAATACCACCGTGGTGGTCACCATCACCTGTTACAGTGTAACAGAAGGAACACCTGAAAAAGGGTAAAATGTTTTATGAGTCGTCTCTTTAAACCCCCCCATTTCTGAGCATTAAAACCTGTATCCCTGCCCAAGGCCAGTAATCAGAGGAGCAGAGGAGTCTGTACCACAGAAGGCTCCAGGGAACTGCCCCAGCAGAGGTCACCAGATCCGCCCCTGGAGATGGGGTCAGAGATAGTGTTGATCAGAACCATTATCTATACTTAAACAACAATAGCCCCAAGCTGAAAACTCCCTTTAAAAGTTCTGTATTTCTGCTTATAGTTAGGACTGTAATACTTCAAGGCACGAGTGTGCCACACTCCTCATTTGCCAGCAAATTAATAAACTCTCCTTTCCTTCTCCGCAAACCCCTTGTCCTTGTTCTTCTGATGCAGCTGGGGACAAGTACCCAACTTTCGGTAACAACGGAATATGCTACAGTTCCAGCAGCTTTTTCACTCACTTAACAGCACTCGATGTGCACTCCTCAGAGATGCTGTGACGACTATTTGTCCTCTTTTGAAAAATGAGAAAACTGAGGCTCAGGAAAGTTAAGGGCCTTACTCCCAGGTAGCACATCTTGCCGAGGAGAGCCTGGCCATCCCCAAGGCGTGGTATGCTAACCCTCGGCCTCTTCCCACCACCCTGCTTCTACCCGAGGGGCAGGGCAGAGGAGAAACGCACAGAACACCACACGAAGGCAGGCAAGCGCGTCCAAAGCAGCAGCTCCGCTGCTCTCCGAGGGCCGGGCGGGCACACAAGGAGACACCGGAGGAGGCGGGCCAGGTCGAGGCTCTGCCAGGGCAGGGCGCCGGGCCGCACCTACGGCTTCAAGCTTTCCCGCGGAGCCGGCGCTGACCACGGCGCACACGGTGGGACCCGCCGCCCCGGAGGGCGCAGGGACTCGGCCAGGCAACACCGCGGGGCGTCGGAACGCGGACCCCCGTGTGTCCCGCCCGCGGGGAGCCCGCTCACCTCCTCCTTCCGCGAACGCTTGGACACTTTCTTCTCCATCTTGGCGGCCGTCTTCTCCGCCCCGCGGCCCTTCTTCTCCTTTTTGCCCTTCTTGCCCATCGCGCCGGCCCGCGTAGAAACACCAGAGAAGCCGGGAGCAGCGCGCGCCGCCTCGCCAGGAAGCAGGTGCTCGCGGGGAGGGCGCGGCGCGCAGAAATAGCGTCACTTCCGGCCCGGGCCCGACCCACTTCCGGCGGAAGTGCTGGCGGAACCGGCGCTGACCTCCGTGTTGTTTTCGTGCTCGGTCTTTGCGAGCCGGCTCGGGGGCTTCTGGCTCCGGCTCACGTCCGAGGGGAAGTGGGCCGGGCAGGCCGTCCTGAGGTGCCTGGGCCTCGTGCCGCCCTAACATCCCACGCCCGGGAGACGCGGCCGCCTTTGCCGGCGGCGCAGGCGTCTCCCGATGGGTGGCTGGGTGGCTAGCCGCCTTCTCTTCCACCTTGCACCCTGCCAAATGCATGGCGTCCCTGCCCCATCCCCACGTGCCAGATACTGTTAGGTACCGTGTTTCCCCGAAAATAAGACAGGGTCTTATATTTATTTTTCCTCAAGAAGACACTCTAGGGCTTATTTAAGTGCAGTACAACTTACCTTGATGTGTTAAGTTCAAAAAAAAATATATATATAAGTGCGGTACAACAATATACATTGATCCAAATAGAGTTAAGTGGTCTTCTGGAACATCATCATAACTCTCCAAACCCCCAATTCCATCCTGAATGTCTTGCAACTCTATTTGCTTTAGAACCATCGGCCCCAATCTCTCATATCAAGCCATACAGCTCTCATGGGGCAGATGATAAGGGCTGCTCGTCTTCTTTACCGCTCCATAGTGATGAAATGTACGGGTTGTGCAGATAGGCTGCCTAGCCATGCCCAGCACTAGGGCTTATTTTCGGGGTAGGGCTTCTATTGTGCAAATGCTTAGAAATCCTGCTAGGGCTTATTTTATAGGTAGGTCTTATTTTCGGGAAAACACGGTACTTAGGGTGTTGTGCCGAACAAGAATCCACGGTCAGTGCATTCTGCCTGCCGTGTGGCTTCCATCAAATATCCTGATGCAGAGAACATCTGTTTCTTAGCCGGCAGGCTTGGGCAGTGATGACACCTCCAAGAGTGGTCAGTTTATCAGCCTGAGAAACAAAGATGGGGAAGATCCAACTCCTGATAGGAAACCACATTTTAGGTTTTGCCGCAAATAATGTAATAAATGGCAAAATCGTGTAGAACACAGAGTATTATGATTTGAAAGAGCACCGTGAAAATGCTGATCTCCACTTAAAAGATGTCATCTTTGGACTTGTAATGAAGGAAATAAGGGAAATTAAGAACAAAGAAAGCAGCCGGGCACGGTGGCTGACGCCTGTAATCCCAACACTCTGGGAGGCTGAGGCGAGAGGATCACTTGAGGCCAGGAATTTGAGAGCAGCCTGAACAAGAGCTACGAAAGATAGAAACAAACAAAAAACCCAGGCATGGTGGCAAAGGCCTGTAGTCCCAGCTACTGAGGAGGCTGAGGCAGGAGAATCGCTTGAGCCTGGGAGTTTGAGAATTACAGTGAGATACCATGGTGCCACTGCACTTTACCTAGGGCAACAGAGCAAGACTATCTCCAAAAAAAAAATCACACAGACACAGGCACACACACACACACAGAGAGAGAGAGAGAGAGAGAGAGAAAAGGAAAGGAAAAATTCAGCAAAGGAAAAGCATACATCAGAAATAATCTACTTTCTTTGTGTGTGAACTTCCAAAGGACTCAGCCTTCAAGAAGCTGACTTAGGTCCAACCAATTACTGGCCACTGAGGAACCAATTACTGGCCACCAAGGAGGAATGATTTTCCAACCAACTCCCAGCCTTGTCCATAAACAAGAAAAATGAAATTTGGGGAAACAAAAGGAAGAAATGGTAGAACTGGATTAAGAGTTCCCCGATCTCTATCTCCAGCACTGCTTGGAGCAGAACAGAACATGGGTCACAGCAGGAAAAAATAACCAGTTAGAAACTGATCAGAAAGGAACTGGAGAATTTCACAGAAACATGGCCTGAGCCTCCAGACATGATTGTCTTTTCTGATGCAATGCAAAAGGCTGAACCCTCACTATTGCCCTGGGAAAACACCTCTAGTGTGCTGTGACTTTAAGAATATGCCTGATCCTTTCATGCTTTTCTAAGTAGCCTGGGTAAGCTTGAGGCAGGCAACGCACTTGAAGCAAAATGGCCCTTCAGCCCCAGTGCATCTGTCTGCAGCACATCACAGTGGTCCCCACTTCAGCGCTGCAAAAGGGGGAGCATAATACCTGCTGGGGGGTTGGAAGGATCTGATAGATGTGGAGTTTAAGAGTTTTATTATCCTGAAAGAGTCTTGAAGCTAAATGGGGAGGCTCTTGGATTATATGTGTCATAGTGATTTATGTTAGGTTGAAATCTCATTACTGAGAGAGAAAGGGAATAGAACATCTAAAATGAGATCAGATCCTAAAATAGTAGGAAGATTAAGTACAGGGTCCTATTTTAGTAAAATTCACATTTTCGAAACGTTAACGTATTATCTTGAATCTAATACATCACTTTTAGAGGGTATCTTTGGGGTGATCAAGCGCCCTCTGCTGCCCTTAAACTGAAGTCCAGAAGGAAAAATAAATCTGTTAATATTGGACGAACTTGAAGAAAGGGATGCTGATTTCTCATCACCCTCACAAGCAATCAGTGTGGTTGGAAGGTTCTCCCAAGTGTGGTATCGACGAGGTGGTTCTCTGCACATTTCCCTTCTGGAAAGTGAGAATAATCCAACCAGCCCTCTTACTACACAGATTTCTTGGGACAATGAAGTGAAATAATGACGCTTAGAAAAGTGAAAAGCAAAATACAAATTTCAGAGGTTCTACATGCTGTTAAGTAAGGCCATGACTCTGAGCAGGCTGACAATTCATTTCATTTAGCAACGTGAGTTGAACACCACGGCATGTGTAATGTTGTACCAGGCCACGTGAGGGGTACCAAGATGAAGAGCCAGCTGCCAGCTGCAAGGAGGTTTTATTCTAGTGGGACAAACATTTGAAGATGTTCATAAAATGCTGTGTGAAGTGAAATAAGGGGCAAGAAAGAAAGGGAAGGAAGGAAAGAAAGAAAGAAGAAAGGAAACAGGGAAAGAAAGAGGGAGAGAGAAGAAAGTAAAGTAAAATCAAAACCATTGTTTCCTGTATTCAGTCCAGTTTACTAGTTGTCTAAGGGGAAAGGGGAAATCCAGTCTCGTTGCTCCGCAGTGGTTAAAAGAAAAATTCTCTCCTCTTTGGAGTGCTGTCCGATTTCCAAATATTTGGGGATCTTTTCATTGCCTTTTTGTTGTTTATTTATCATATAATTCTTTTGTGGTCAGATGATATAGTCTGTGTGATTTCAGTCCGTTTAAACTCATTGTGACTTGGTTTATAGTCTGGCATGTGTCCCCTTGTGCTCTGGGATCGAATGTGATTCTGCAGTTGGAGTAGATGCAGTTCTGTGAGTGTCACTTAGGCCCAGTTGATTAATACCATTGTCCAAACTTTATATATCCTTACTAAAATTTTTTCTATTTCTTTGAGTTAATTCCAAAGAGCGGGGTAATAAAGTTTCCAACTGTAATTAGGGATTTATCTATTTATGGTTTATATGCAGTAAATGCATACGTATATTTAAAGTGTTCACACGTGGCCAGGCTGGTGCACATGGGCCCTAGGGGGCAGGAGTGAACCAGAGTCGGCCCCTGCTCTCTGGGTAGGGCCACCCACTCCGGAGGAGGTTCGAGGGATAAGGAGAAACAAGTGTAGGATTTGTCAGCCTTGAAGTTCCAGATTGGAAACTTGTGTGTCTCTGGGTACAAGGCTTATCTTTTTAATGGAGACGTTCAAATTTCTTGGCACGGAGCAACACATGGAATTCTTCTACTTACAACAATAGGGGAAGTGTTGAATTTGATATGTGTTGACACTCTCGAGGTCAAATAAAAATATAGAGCTGAATCTCTAACAAAATGTTTTACGTGAGAACGACAGAATTGCAATTGGAGGCATACACAATGACCAGGGCGGTCTTCGGTACGTCTGAAGAACAAAGAGAAGGTTGGGGGTTTTATTAGAAAGAGAAATGTCACTCGTGTTTCGGAAGAAAACTGACTGGCGCTAGCAAAGTTTTCAGGAGCTGGAAACCCTGCTTGGTAAGCGACCAGTAGTGTAGGAGGAACCAGCCATAGTGTCGTGGCAGGTCATTTCACAGCTATGGGGTAAAGCTGAGCTCAGGGTCACAGCAGGTCATCCGGGCAGTGAGCTGCAGTATGATCCCGGGCAGGTGCTCTGTGCTCCAAGTGCTTTCCTTTTCCTCTGGTCTCCCCAACGCTAACTTATTCAGGACAAGAGAACTCCAATTCACATCACCAGTTTTCACACTGTATACGTGTACACCCAGGAAACCATCACCACAATTGTGAAAGTGAACATTTGTCAGCCCCGAGTTTCCTCGTGCCCCTCTGTAACCTTTCCTTCCCCTCCTGCACCCCCGTCTCTGAGCAGTCGCTGATATATATCCCGGAACTCTTGGTTACCCTGCACCTTTTAGGGTTTTACAAAATAGAGTCTTACAGCACGCACTGTTTCGTTGAGGGAAGGACTCTGGCTTCGTCCGCTGAGCCTAATTCCTTTGCCATCCATCCACGAATGATGTTGTGCATGAATCAGTAGTTCGCCTGTCTTTCTGGCTGAGGACGGAGGATGCACCCCAAACAATGCCCTGGGGCGCTCAAGCAGAGACTCCCACTGTGGGGCGTCCACGTGCTCAGGGGCACCTGCAGGGCCCGCTTCATTCTTGCTGTTTCCTGTCCCCCTTCCCACTGAGGACTGAACTCTGATCTTTCCCTTTGCCCCAAAAAATTCCTTTCTAAGAGGGCCTGGCGAGTCACGCCTACAAATGATAAAATCTCAGTCAACAGATTTTTATGATGTGGTTCACTTCCCGACCTGATTCCGATACAGCGTCCCAGGAAGGATAGAAGACTCTCATCCTAACACAAGCGTTCCTTTCCTCCGATTCCTGCTCTTTGGACAAAGCCTAACTCTTTCAGCCAATTGCCAGCTCAAGAATCCCTAAACCCACCTATGACTTGTTAAGCCGCTGCTTCGAGATGTCCTACCTTTTCAGGCCAAACCAATGTATGCTTTCCATGTATTAAGACTCTACCTAGGGCCGGGCGCAGTGGCTCACGCCTGTAATCCTAGCTCTCTGGGAGGCCGAGGCGGGCGGATTGCTCGAGGTTGGGAGTTTGAAACCATCCTGAGCGAGACCCCGTCTCTACTAAAAATAGAAAGAAATTAATTGACCAACTAAAAATATATATACAAAAAATTAGCCGGGCATGGTAGTGCATGCCTGTAGTCCCAGCTACTCGGGAGGCTGAGGCAGGAGGATCGCTTGAGCCCAGGAGTTTGAGGTTGCTGTGAGCTAGGCTGACGCCACGGCACTGACTCTAGCCAGGGCAACAAAAGTGAGACTCTGTCTCAAAAAAAAAAAAAAAAAAAAAGACTCTACCTATAACACCCGTCTCCCTGAAATGTATAAAACCAAACTGTGGGCCGGGCGCGGTGGCTCACGCCTGTAATCCTAACTCTCTGGGAGGCCGAGGCAGGCAGATTGCTCGAGGTCAGGAGTTCGAAACCAGCCTGAGCAAGAGCGAGACCCCATCTCTACTATAAACAAAAAGAAATTAATTGGCCAAATAATATATATAGAAAAAATTAGCCGGGCAATGTGGCCCATGCCTGTAGTCCCAGCCACTTGGGAGGCTGAGGCAGGAGGATTGCTTGAGCCCAGGAGATTGAGGTTGCTGTGAGCTAGGCTGACGCCACGGCACTCACTCTAGCCTGGGCAACAAAGTGAGACTCTGTCTCAAAAAAAAAAAAAAAAAAAAAAAGTGCAAGCCTGACACTAATGCGACATTTGTGGGTTTTTGTTGTTGTTGTTTTTTGAGACAGAGTCTCGCTTTGTTGCCCAGGCTAGAGTGAGTGCCGTGGCGTCAGCCTAGCTCACAGCAACCTCCAGGTCCTGGGCTCAAGCGATCCTCCTGCCTCAGCCTCCCGAGTAGCTGGGACTACAGGCATGTGCCACCATGCCCGGCTATTTTTTTCTATATATGTTTTTTTAGTTGTCCAATTAATTTCTTTCTATTTTTTGGTAGAGACGGGGTCTCACTTTTGCTCAGGCTGGTTTTGAACTCCTGACCTTGAGCAATCCGCCCACCTCGGCCTCCCAGTGTGCTAGAATTATAGGCGTGAGCCACTGCGCCTGGCCCCTACATTTGTCTTTAAAAAGGTAAAAGTCCTTGGCCATCTTAAGGTGCTGGTGATTCTGAAAGTAAGTAGATTTTTAAAATCCCTAAACTATCCCTGTTTTGAGCATCTGGCTGTTTAATCCCGCTTATCCCAGGAACCAGCTGGTTTTTTTTGGTTTTGTTTTTTTTTTTTTTGAGACAGAGTCTCACTCTGTTGCCCAGGCTAGAGTGAGTGCCGTGGCATCAGCCTAGCTCACAGCAACCTCCAACTCCTGGGCTCAAGCAATCCTCCTGCCTCAGCCTCCCGAGTAGCTGGGATTACAGTCATGTGCCACCATGCCCGGCTCATTTTTTCTATGTATATATTTAGTTGGTCAATTAATTTCTTTCTATTTTTAGTAGAGACGGGGGTCTCCTTCTTGCTCAGGCTGGTTTCGAACTCCTGACCTCAAGCAATTCGCCGAGCTCGGCCTCCCAGAGTGCTAGGGTTACAGGCGTGAGCCACCGCGCCCAGCAGGAACGAGCTGTGTTGCAGCCTATAATCCCATGGTCAACACCTTATGCTTAGAGCTCGTAGCTGCAGCCCCTTCAATTCCAGTGCCCGGCCACGGAAATCCCTCCCACGGAACGCTCCGGTTCTCAAGAAGGGCCTCTGCCTCTACGGTCCTTCTCGGCCGTGACCGCGAGGCCATCTGGAGGCGCCAGGTGCTAACCCTCCGGGGAAGCGGGGTCCCGAAACCTCCCTCGAGGGCCCAGAGCTAACCACATCCTCCTAGTCCTGGCAGTGCCCGCGGCTGATGCAATGAGCACGGAAGAGGTGACCGGCGGCAGGGACGCCGCCTGGGCCAGAGTCTCCGCGGTGAGAGGGACGCCCAGTCTCAAAATGCCAGGAAACCGTCTGAGAATGGGCTCGGTGTTGCCCGGGGTTTCACAGGCGTCCCAGAAATGACATTTCTTTTATCTGATTTTCAGGAAAATCCAAGACGTTCCCATTAACGACGTTTCCTCCTGTGGTACCGGGAACGCCCGAGAAGTGGGTGCAGGGTGACGGCTCGCGTGTGTCTCTGCCAGCAGATCTGATCTCCCGCCTCACGCGCCTTCATGTCTCCAGGACAAAAATCCTGCCCTGTTTGTTCAACGTCAATAAATTTTGAGTGAACAATAAACGAATCACGTCCCCAAGTGACTCCTAAAGGGATGCAGAGAGCATGTTTATTTGGCATGGTCAAGGCAGGGGACTCCTTCAGCTGGTCGGGTATTTTAGCCAATATCGTGTCCTGCCTACGGGTCACCGACTGCCAAAGGCTGAGGGCCCTGTGCACTCGGCATCAAACTCAAGTGACAGGCCAGGCGCGGCGGCTCATGCCTGTCGTCCTAGCACTCTGGGAGGCCGAGGTGGGCAGATCGCTCGAGGTCAGGAGTTCAAAACCAGCCTGAGCAAGAGCGAGACCCCGTCTCTACTATAAAGAGAAAGAAATTAATTGGCCGACTAAAAACATATATAGAAATAATTATCCGGGCATGGTGGCGCATGCCTGCAGTCCCAGCTACTCGGGAGACTGAGGCAGGAGGATCGCTTGAGCCCAGGAGTTGGAAGTTGCTGTGAGCTAGGCTGACGCCACGGCACTCACTCTAGCCTGGGCAACAAAGCGAGACTCTGCCTCAGAAAAACAAAAAACAAAAAACAACAATGAGATACCTCCACACACCTATCACCACGGCCAAAATCCAGAACAGGACGGCCCCAAATGCTGGCGAGGAGGCGGGACATCTATTCATAGACACCCTGTGTTTGGTGTTACCCTCAACCCTTCCAAAGAAAGAGCAACTCTGCGAGGCCGGTGCCATGCAGAAGTCAGGCTACGGCGGGTGGGCGGGGGGTGGGCGCCAGCTCCTGGCGCCCACCTTCCGGAAGGCGCGCTGGCCGGGACAGGCGTGGGCCAGCTGTCTCGCACGGAGCGCGTGTGGGGGCCTGGCCCACCCCCAGGCTGATGGCCGCGCAAGTATTGTCAGCGTGGCCTTGGCCTTGGCCCCTGGCTTACCCGATCCTCACGCGGTACCTCGGAGACCCCGTGATGGGGACGACATGGGTAGCTCGTTACAGACCCGCGGCCCACCAGCAGGGGCCACGATCACTACGCCCCACACGTGACATTTCACACAAACATTTTTTTTTTGAGACAGAGTCTCACTCTGTTGCCCAGGCTAGAGTGAGTGCCGTGGCGTCAGCCTAGCTCACAGCAACCTCCAACTCCTGGGCTCAAGCCATCCTCCTGCCTCAGCCTCCCGAGTAGCTAGGACTACAGGCATGCGCCACCATGACCGGATAATTTTTTCTATGCATATTAGTTGGCCAATTAATTTCTTTCTATTTATAGCAGAGACGGGGTCTCGCTCTTGCTCAGGCTGGTTTTGAAACCCTGACCTCTAGTGATCCTCCCACCTCTGCCTCCCAGAGTGCTGGGATGACAGGCGTGAGCCACCGCGCCCGGCCTCGCACAAACATTAATAATAACGAAAGAACAGGCAAAAGGAGAGAAAAGCTGTGGATCCAAGTCACTAGACTCACCATACTTTAAAATTACCAGGTACCTCGAGGGCGGGGACCCTCCACCCCGGCCCCGTTTTTACCCACAGCCGCCCCTGCCCAGCCCCCTGGGAAGCCCGTGAGGGGTCTGCCACGTACGCTCCTTGGGGATATTTTTAGAGGCCGACCATGGCATTTGTTTTCTCTTTCGGCATCTGGTTACTCGGGTCGGCGGCCCAGGTGCCGCCAGGGCAGAGCACACTGGCCCTTTTGGCCACTGCACGGAGACGGCCCGACCCTGTGCTGGGCCCAGGGTGTGGGCAGGGAGGGCTGAAGGGCGAGGGGTCGACCAGGGCCTCGGCCGGACAGAGCTTCCTTCGAGGCCAGGCCCTCGAGGTCCCACGACAGTGAGACACAGAGCCCCAGACGTGTGACTCACACCCCCCCCCCCGGGCCACCGGCCCGCACCCCAGAACCCCCGCGGCAGGTGGGGTGGCCCTGAGCCCGGTCACTCGTGACCGAAGCCCGACAGGCCTCAGTTTCCTTCGGCTGATGCAACACTGCTCGGAAGTTAGCCAGGGCCCCCGAGCCCGGCAACGCCCTGTGCGGCCACCAGGGGGCAGCCCCTCCCCACGGACACGGCGCCGCGCTGAGACACAAGCACGGAAGGTTGCATCAGGCAGACGGAGGAGCAGGCGTTGCATCATCCTGGGGCGGGGAGGAAGCGCGGGACCTGCCCGCCGGCGGGGCTGAGCACCCAGAGGGAGCACTCTGTCCGTGCAGACGGGCATCTATGTGGCCGGCGTCCGTCTTTGTCGGGGACGTCAGGCCCGACCGGGAAAGGCGCTGGAGGACAGGTGGCCCGTCCCACCGCCCGCTGTGCTGGGGTCTCCCCTGCGGGCCGGCCCCGGGGGAGCCGGGCTGCCAAATTCCCTCCTGCCTCCCCGACAGCAGCGCGTGGGAAGCTGCGTTCTTGTCCCGCAGGTTTTAAGGGGGCTTTGGCGCCGACTCAGCCGCGGTCTTAAAGGGTGGAGGAGGGAAGAGCAGCGCCCGGCCCCCCTCAGCCTGCTCCGGTCCATCCTCCCACCTGCAGACGCGGCCCCGGGTGGGCAGGGTGGGGCCCTGCGGCCCACCGGGTGTCCTGCCGGGCTTGCCTCACCCAGGAGGAGGACACGGGGACATTTGCAGGCCGGGGAGCCACCGGCACCTGGTGTGCCTTAGGTGTCCGTGGAAACGAGAGAATGGCTGTTTGCCCAACTGTTCAGAACACAAACGAGTGCAGACTCTTCCCTTCCCCGGGCCCCCAGGGAGAAGCTGTTGCCTGGGGCCAACCGTGAGCTCGTTTATAATCTAATCTTCCGCGTGGTCGCCGTCATCGCCAAAGCACTGGAGAGAGCAGGCTACCTCTGGGTCCCCGGCAGAAAGAACCACATGTCCGCCCCGCCTGCACCGCTGACCAGGCTTCCCTGCCCCCACCTTCCTTGCCCCCATCTTCCCTGCCCCCATCTTCCCTGCCCCCACCTTCCCTGCCCCCATCTTCCCTGCCCCCACCTTCCCTGCCCCCATCTTCCCTGCCCCCATCTTCCCTGCCCCCACCTTCCCTGCCCCCATCTTCCCTGCCCCCACCTTCCCTGCCCCCACCTTCCCTGCCCCCACCTTCCTTGCCCCCATCTTCCCTGCCCCCATCTTCCCTGCCCCCACCTTCCCTGCCCCCACCTTCCCCACCACCTTCTCCCCACCTGCTCAACCTCCTGGAGCTCTATTTTATTTTATTTTTTGACACAGAGTCTCACTCTGTCACCCCAGCTAGAGTGAGTGCCGTGGCATCAGCCTAGCTCACAGCAACCTCAAACTCCTGGGTCCCCTCTTCAAGCGATCCTCCTGCCTCAGCCTCCCAAGTAAGTTAGGACTGCAGGCACGCGCCACCATGCCCGGCTAATTTTATATATATATATATATATATATTTTTTTTTTTTTTTTTTTTTTTTTAGTTGTCCAGCTAATTTCTTTCTATTCTTAATAGAGACAGGGTCTCCCTCTTGCTCAGGCTGGTCTTGAACTCCTGACCTTGAGCCATCCTCCCCCCCTTGGCCTCCCAAAGTATTTGACCCGGCTGCCCCAGAGGTTTCATCTGCATAAGGAGACGCCTTTGCCAGCAGGCCGCTGTAACCTGATCTACCAGTATACCTGTCTAGGGGGCCAGGGTGGGAGTCAGACTTCATTCTCTCTGTAACCTCTGGACCAGGAGTCCTCAAACTACCGCCCGTGGGCCACATGCGGGTGTTTTTGCCCCTTTGTTTTTTTACTTCAAAATAAGATATGTGCGGTATGCATAGGAATTTGTTAATAGTTTTTTAACTATAGTCTGGCCCTCCAACGGTCTGAGGGGCAGTGAACTGGGCCCCTGTTTAAAAAGTTTGAGGAGCCCTGGTCTAAATGGTATATGAGCCTCCCGACGCCTGGGGGTGGGGTCCTCTCTGTGGTCCTCCCCCGTCCCCCAGGAAGGAAAAAAACTTTTCAGGTGAGAGTGTCAGCATAGAACTGAGACAGCAATCACATCCACACCCTGCTTTAAGCAGAGCCTTTATCTCTTGAAGCCGTAGCCACTAGGGGCCATCAGTTAATTTAAAGATGCTGCCTGGGGACCCTGCCGCCCAGGCCCTGCAACTTGACAAAGGCTGGTCTGTCACTAATCAGCCATTGTTATCTCAGGAAGCCCTGGGGGATCCCTGACAAAGAACTTCGTATCTGCCACTCCCTGTCCTCCTTTTTCCTGTCCTCCAGTTTCTGGTGGCTCCAAGGAGGCCAAGGCGGGAGAACAGCTCGAGCTCAGGAGTTTCAGACTGTCTCTACTGAAAATAGAAAAATACGGCTGGTTGCGGTGGCTGGCACCTGTCATCCTAGCACTCTGGAAGGCTGAGATGGGAGGATGGTTTGAGCGCTCTGGGAGGCAGAGGCAGGCGGATCGCTCAAGGTCAGAAGTTCGAGATCAGCCTGAGCAAGAGTAAGACCAAGAGTAAGACCCCCGTCTCTACTATAAGTAGAAACAAATGAATTGGCCAACTTATAGAAAAAAATCAGCTGGGCATGGTGGTGCATGCCTGTAGTCCCAGCCACTCGGGAGGCTGAGGCAGGAGGATCGCTTGAGCTCAGGAGTCTGAGGTTGCTGTGAGCTAGGCTGACGCCACAGCACTCACTCTAGCCTGGGCAACAAAGCGAGACTCTGTCTCAAAAAAAGACCAGCCTGAGCAAGAGCGAGAGACCCTGTCTCTACTAAAAATAGAAAGAAATGAGCCCTCCCCACCTCGTATTCTGTGGACAAGGACAGGAGAGCAGACCCCTCCCCACCACCCAACCTAGGGAGAGAATAAACCTGGTCCTAAAAGCACTGTGAAGCCACGGGCTCCGGTGATGATGACGAGTCCACGTGGGGTCCTGGCTGGTGACTAACCTCCATTCCGGTGCAGGGTGCTGACAGTGGACAGCCATGCCTGTGGGAACCAGGTGTGCAGGGCTCTGCACTTCCTGTGAACCTAAAACTGCTGCAGAAAACAATAAAGTCTGCAGGCCGGGCGCGGCAGCTCACGCCCGTAATCCTAGCCACGGCACTCACTCTAGCCCGCGCAACAGAGTGAGACTCTGTCTCAAAAAAAAAAAAAAATACTGAAAAGGTATCCCACCTTTTCCTGTAAGAACTGTACCACTGTCGCCTGGCAGCAGATGGGGAGGGTCTCCCCGTAAGACTACGGACTATTCCAAACATCGGATGGAAACAACATGGGAAAATCAGAATATTACCACCACGTTGCACCCTCAGGGGTTCCCCGTAATCAAAAACAGAGGCGGCCAGACCGTGGCCTCCTGACACGGGGACCCCTCCGCGCCCCAGAGTCTGTCCTGGGGATGGCCACGCGCCCGGTGTGCGCAGCCAGCAAAATCCAGCGGCAGGGGACTCCTCGCTCGGGTAGAGTAGAAAGAGGAGGCGCGGGGCGCAGGGGACGACAGAGGGATTACAAGACTGCGTAGATGGCGTTTTCTCATTTGAATGACGACGGTTATCAGGGCGTTCTCGGAAGAACGATTCACCAAGCCGTACGTTTTGTCTTGTGTGGTTTTCTGAATCTGTGCTTTACCTTTACAACAAAAAGGCTCTAAAAAGGGGAGTAGGGGTTATAAACTGAATTTTTGTTCTCCCCAAATTCATACCTTGAAGTCTGTTAACAGAGACGAAGCCAAACTCTGTGATTTTAAAGAGATTTACTCTGAGCCAAATTTGAGGATCGAGACCCGGGGCCATGCCCAAGAGGCCTTGAGCACGGGGACTCGCTGTGGCTGGGTCACAGTTTGATTTTATACATTTTAGGGAGACAGGGGTTACAGGTAAAGGGGGGGCTTACAGGTTATATAGGTGGGTTTACAGGTTCTGTGGGTTTACAGGTTCTGTGGCTTGCGATTAAAGACATGAAGCTTTGTCCAAAGGCTTGGGATATTTCAGCACAAGGAGCTGTTATCAGAGATGAGCCACCAGACATAGAATTGTTATGTAAATTGAGGACCCACAGGTGTGTCTTGCATACCTTTAGGCCTGTTAATGGGCTACAAAGGAAGTCCCCAAGAAGGGAGGGGGGCCTGGTAAGGCCAGTCTGACCTCCCTCTTCCCGGCAGGCAACTTAGTTTTGGGATATTCTCTTTGGCCACAAAGGGGGCTTATTCAGCCGATGGGGAGTGAACCTTAAAATTTTATTTTAGTTCACAAATCCTACCCCCCAGGACCTCAGACCGTTGACTGTATTTGGAGAGGGGCTCTTAGAGAGGCGACAGAGTTGGAATGAGGCCACTGGGCGTCCCAGTCCAATCCGACTGGTGTCCTCACGAGGGGAAATTCGGACTTGGAGATGCCAGGAGGCTCACGCCCAGGAAAGGGCATGTCCGGGAAAGGGCACGTCCGGATGTAACGGAAGATCCCGAAAAGGGAAAATGTGTCACTTTGTCTCTTTTACTTCCCCCAACTCTTTTTTCTTTTTCTTTTCTTTTCTTTTTTTTTTTTTTTGAGACAGAGTCTCGCTCTGTTGCCCAGGCTAGAGTGAGTGCCTTGGAGTCAGCCTAGCTCACAACAACCTCCAACTCCCAGGATCAAGCAATCCTCCTGCCTCAGCCTTCCAAGTAGCTGGGACTACAGGCATGCACCACCATGCCCGGCTAATTTTTTCTATATATATTAGTTGGCCAATTAATTTCTTTCTATTTATAGTAGAGACGGGGCCTGGCTCTTGCTCAGGCTGGTTTTGAACTCCTGACCTCGAGCAATCCGCCCGCCTCAGCCTCCCAGAGTGCTAGGATGACAGGCGTGAGCCACCACGCCCGGCCTATTTCATCCCCCAACTCTTTTTGGGAATCAAAACCTCCATTCCTGCTGGAGGCCAGTCATCAGTGGGGCAGAAAACTGTTCTTTGCATCTTAAACCACAGGAGGTGGCCCCACAGAAAGGTCGGGACAAAGGTCACTGTGGTCTTCATGGAGACCTGGCTGCAGTTGAACAGCAAGAACCGGAAGCTGAAAACCACTTTAAAACTCAGTATTTCTGCTGAAAGGGAGGACGATGGTTCTCTAAGACGAGAGTCAATGTCCTCCTCATTTGCAGCTGCTTTTGCTCCAGCCCCTTGTCCTCTGTCTTCTTTGGCCTCAGGGAGCAGCCTCAGGGACTGCAAGGACAGCTAATCCCAGAATTTTCTAATGACAGCTAAAGGTCAACCCTATGAGCTCTCTCTGCTGGCAGGCACCTGCTGGGACTCTTGTTTCCAAAAACATCTGGAAATACCGTCTTTCCCCGAAAATGAGACCTACCCATAAAATAAGCCCTAGCAGGATTTCTAAGCATTTGCGCAATAGAAACCCTACCCTGAAAATGAGACCTAGTGACGGGCGTGGCTATGCAGTGAGTTTGCACATCCCGTGCATGTCGTCGTGGAGCGGGGAAAGAAGATGAGCAGCCCTTCTCATCTGCCCCATGAGAGCTCTATTGCTCCACATGAGAGATTGGGGCTGATGGTTCTAAAGGAAATAGAGTCGCAAGACATTCAGGATGGAATTGGGGGTTTGGAGAGTGATGATGATGTTCCAGAAGAAGACGACTTGGCTATATTTGAATAAATGTAGAAGGTTGTACCATACTTAAAAAAAAACAAAACACATCCCCTGAAAATAAGCCCTAGGGTGTCTTCTTGAGGAAAAATAAATATAAGACCCTGTCTTGTTTTTGAGGAAACACGTGGCTGCTGCTGTTTAAGCCGCCTGGTCCGTGGAGCTTTGTGATGGGTGGCTGAGCACAGCACACGGGGTGGGGTGGGGTGGGGTGGGGTGGGGTGGGGGTGGGTGGAGTGGACTCTAGAAGTCGTGCATGCCTGTGTAGTTCCTCCGTGTGTGCGGGGACAGCCAAGGGGTCCTGTGGTCGGCCCTGTACCTGGAACTCGCCCTCGAAGGGGGGCGTGAGAGGGGTGAAGGAGGTGCGGCCAGGAACAGCAGGACACTTGCTACCCGGGGGTCTCCAACGGGGACCACGGCAGCGAAGCCACGGGAGCTTGCTTTGTTTTGGTTTGTGTTTATAGACTTTATTGGTTTTGTTTGTTTGTTTGTTTTGTTTTTTGAGATAGAGTCTCGCTTTGCTGCCTGGGCTAGAGTGAGTGCCATGGCGTCAGCCTCACTCACAGCAACCTCACACTCCTGGGCTCCAGCGATCCTCCTGCCTCAGCCTCCCGAGTAGCTGGGACTACAGGCATGCGCCACCATGCCCGGCTAATTTTTTCTGTACATTTTTAGTTGGCCAATAAATTTCTTTCTATTTATAGTAGAGACGGGGTCTTGCTCTTGCTCAGGCTGGTCTCGAACTCCTGAGCTCAAGCGATCCGACCGCCTCGGCCTCCCAGAGTGCTAGGGTTACAGGCGTGAGCCACCATGCCCGGCCTGGTTTGTCATTTTCATTAAGACATGACTGGTGACTCTCAGGAGTAACGTGCGCATTAGGAGGTGACGTTCCCTGCCCGCCCCAGGGAGGCATGTGCAGGACTGACCTGGCACTTCCTTCCTCTGACCCAGGACTGACGCAGGCGCTGCCCCAGACCTCCGCGGGCTCTGGGAACCTGACGTGAGGAACAGAAGACCAGCAGCCAGCCGGGGAGGCAGCGAGAGGAAACAGCTTCTCAGACTTGTCCCGTCAGGTTGGGGAAGTCGTTAATCCCCTGGAATGAGATCCCAGCGACTCCAGCCCCGCTGGCTGTTCCATTCCTTGGGAATTAACATGCAGGATCCCGAGGGCTTTGAGGGCCTTAACAAGGGCAGGAGGGGTGAGGCCGCAGTCTTGGCGGTGGAGCAGAGGGGTGCTGCCCCACGTGGCCCCTGACTTGTGGGGTCGCTGGGTCTCGGGATACTCAGGAGTCTGTTTGGCCACACGGGTGGGGCTCAGCCGTCTGCGGGGAGTCAGGGCGGGGTGGGGCTCCCGGCCACAATCCCCTAGCGGCACCCACCCCAGCGTCCTTGCCAGGCCTCTGCAGGACCCCACTGGACCCCTTGGGTCCTCTCCCCACACAAAGAAAACCGGTCCCTCCTCTTTGGCCACTTGCTTTGGCCTCTTTGCTCCTTGGGGTCCCCAGGGTCACTGGCGGGATTGCCCCCGGGGAGGAGCAGGTGAGATAGACTCTCATAGGTCTCCCGTCTTTATTTTTGTCTGCCCAGCTGGCGGACACATCTTTCCAGCCCTGGGCGAGATAACGCCATGGTCCTGCTCTCCGGAGCGGATGGCTTGCTGTAATTAACAGCCACACTGGAGTAGGACGAGCAAATGCCCGGCGCCTCCGGGCATCCCGGCCCGGTCTCCCGCATGGCCGCCCTCCGGCCCCCAGGGCTCTCCCTCCCGGAAAGCGGGCAGGCCAGGCCTCCCCGCCAAGACACGGGCACCGGCCACCCCGCGGCAGTCGCAGAGCTCAGCCAAACACTGGCACACAGCCCACAAATGTTAGTCTCCGCTGCCCAGAGCCAGGGCCGCCCGGGATCTGGCGGTGGCGGGTTAAACAAGCAGGACTCCAGACCACGGGTGGCGAGGGCCCCCGAGGAGGGGCCCGGCTCGGCCCCACGTGTGGGCGTGTGACTCTGCTCTGCTCTCAGAAGGGACTTCATCAGCCCGAGTGGGACAATGAGCATTCCGCGGCCGGAGCCGCCACCGCGGCGGCACAGCACACAGGCCCCTCTGTCCTCCGCCCCGCCGGCCGCCGGGAGCTCTTTGTGTGTCTGAATGACCGGTCCTCAACCAGAGGACAGCCCGCGCCAAGCAAGGGACAACAGGCGGCTTTAACTCTCGAGCCGCCGCGGGGATCTGTGCTGGGCTCACAGGGGTCCACGGGGCGCCCGCTTGCCCAGGCACAGACGCCTGCTGGCTCCGGGACGGGGAGCGAGGTCGTGCACGGGGGCGGGGGAGTGGGGGTGTCAGAGACTGGCCCGTCCGTCCCCACACCATGGCAACCCCAGCAGCGAGAGGGACAGGACTGGCTCCCGGGTAGGGGGCCTGCTGGGGGGCAGCCTCGGGTGCCGGGTAACCCCACTGGGAGGTCAGCGAGGTGCAGGGGCGGCCGGGGGAGGGGTGCGGACCCTATTCCAACCCGCAGGGCTCTGTGAGCTGGTCCTTTGAAATAGAGCTCTTGGGGCCAGCGCGGGGGCTCACGCCTGTCATCCTAGCACTCTGGGAGGCCGGGGCGGGAGGATTGCTTGAGCTTAGGAGTTCCAGACCAGCCAGAGCAAGAGCAAGACCCCATCTCTACTATAAATAGAAAGAAATTAGCCAGACAACTGAAAATAGACAAAATTAGCCGGGCGCAGGGACACATGTCTGTAGTCCCAGCTACTCGGGAGGCTGAGGCAGGAGGATCGCTTGAGCCCAGGGGTTGGAGGTTGCTGTGAGCTAGGCTGATGCCACGGCACTCTAGCCTGGGCAAGAGAGTGAGACTCTGTCTCAAATAAATAAATACATGAATAAAAGAACGTCGGAAAGGTAATTATCTGGGGGGGATAGAAATGAACTTTTCCTTCTTTTTTTTTTTTAAACTTACTGAACGTACACAAGACTGTTCAAAACCAAACCACGGCACCCTGGGGGTTTGCAGCGTGTAGACGCAACACGTGTGGCCGCTGCAGGGCGTCCACCCCGTACGTGATGTTAGCATGTAGACTCTGACCCCGAGAGGGCCGTGCAAACCGAGAGTGGACGTCGCGACACCCACCAGAGTGACCCGAGAAAACCACGGGAGGAGAAGTCGCTAAAAGTCGGCAGCTCTGGCTTCAAAGTGCCGACAACTGGAATGAACATCGCAGCCCTCGACCGAGAAATCTGCCCTGTTAATCCCGCCAGGGTGCCCGTGGGATCCGCTGAGCTCTGAGTCTCGTAAACCGGAGCCGGTCGGTGTGGGAACGCCACTCTCATTAGCCAGCTTCTCCCCGCCCGAGATAACGGCCTCCTCCCTGCGCAGGGAACATCTCTGGCTTCTGGCAGAGACGGCTCGGAGGCCCCGTCTCCAGTGTGGTGAGGACCTCTGACCTCGGCCCCGGGATCTTGGCTAAGGAGAGTAACCCAAGGCCCGGGCCTGGGTTCGATTTCCTATGAGAATATTGAACACTCGCACCTGTCCCAGCCCAGCTCCCGGAGATCTCAGATAAACGGGCGGTTTCCGAGGGCCGGGCTGCCCGGCGGGGCAGGGGAGGTGGGCTCTCTCGGCTTCCTGGTGACTTGGCTGGGGGTACCCCCTTCCCTGCCTGCCCCTGCCCAGGTACCCCACCACCACCACCACGGAGCCTGACTCAGTGATTCCAAAACCCGATGCCCTCTGGCCCTCCTAGTGGGGCCTCTTCCCAGCCTGAATCCCTGGGGTCCCAGATTGGCCTCCCCCTGCCCGCCCGGATTGACAGGTTACAAGTCAGACCAAGCTCCGTTTGCTCCTGGCCCAGCCCAGGGAGGGCCTCCCCCTCCCAGAGACCCCCACGAGTTTGGGAGGGACGTCGGGTACAGGGATACAGGACGTTGCCACCGCCCCCTGCCCTGACGCTCTGGAATCCCAGGCAGCAGCAGGGGTCCCACAGGTCGGGAATAAAGGGAGGCCCCGCCGGGTGGGGGACCAGGCTGCAGGACACCCAGCACCCCCTGGCGATGTCCTTCCTACGAGGTCTGGGTGGACATCCCCTGCAGTAGCACTCTTTGCTTCCGGCACAGTCTTCGCAGGGAAGCAGCCAGAGACACAGGTCACGGCCCCAGGACGCTGGCTGCTGGCTCCCGTCTCCCGCTCAGCAGCTGGGGCCTGGCCTGCCCTTGGGGACACCCCCAACCCTCCCCATTCGATCCCAGGAGCGTGGTCACCATGGGAGAGCTGGTCAGATGACATTGGAGGCGTGTGAAGCTGGGTACAGTGTCCTGATCGCCTCTGGGAGGCCAAGGCGGGAGGATTGCTCAAGGTCAGGAGTTCGAAACCAGCCTGAGCAAGAGCGAGACCCCGTCTCTACTATAAATACAAAGAAATTAATTGGCCAACTATTATCTATAGAAAAAATGAGCTGGGCATGGTGGCACATGCCTGTAGTCCCAGCTACTCGAGAGGCTGAGGCAGCAGGATCGCTTGAGCCCAGGAGTGTGAGGTTGCTGTGAGCTAGGCTGACGCCACGGCACTCACTCTAGCCTGGGCAACAAAGTGAAACCCTGTCTCAAAGAAAAAAAAAAAAAAGAAAAAGAAATCTAACCACTCTGAGACTGCCAGGCTGCAGGGAGCCCCAGCAAGCCCCATAGGGAGGGTCCCCAACCAGCCCCGGTGACTCCAGCCCACCCTGCACAGTGCCAGACATGTGGATGAAGACGTCGTGAGATGACCCTGGGCTCAGCCACCGCTTGGCTGCAACTGTATGGGAGACCCTGAGCAAGAACCGCCCGGCTGAGCCCAGCCTGTCCCAGACTCTGAGCTGTTATAATACATTGTTGTCCTAAGCCAGTAAGTTTGGGGCTGATCTGTTCTGTGGCAAGAGATATAACGGGCCAGAGACTTGGTGAGAACTAAAACTGGCTACCGTCTGGGAGGGGGGACATGTTGTTAAAAAGCATCCCCTGTGGGTGGGGGCACAGTCCCACCGGAGGCTTGGCTGGTGGACCCCATCTCAGAGCAAAGAAGCAGATGCCCCGACCTTGAGCTGGAGTAGGCCCACGCCAGGGTGGCAGGGAGCATGTGGACCATGGGCTAGTTCCCAGTGCCTTTGTGCAGTGTACGAATTGTGCAACTGGATGGTGGCCCTGAGTAGACACCTCACTGCTGAGGGGAGGAGGGAGGAGGAGTCTGTTTCGGGCCAGGCTCCAACATCATCCTTCCCGACATCCCCGCTGACTTCCATCAGCTCAGTCAGTGGACAGGGGGGCCCTTGCTTGTGAGGGAGGGCCCGGCAGGCAGGGACCTGGCAGAACACTCTGATGATGCAGGCAGATGTGGCTGCCAGGAGAGCAGGGAGGATTGTGCCAGCAGCTCCTATCAGGACCTGAATCCACCTCCCGGGCACAGGTCTGCAGTCACAGCTTGTCCTCCCGTCCTTTGCCCGCCCTTTTGCCCAAGGCAAGCTGTTTTGAAGTTCGATGCCAGGACCATTAACAAGTGCAGCGGCCCAGAACCGGCGCTGACCAGCCCGGCCGTCCCTCTGATCTCTGGCTGCTCCTGCCGGAAGCAGGTGCGCCCTCCCCGCCCTCTGCCCCGAGCCCCCAGCCCTCAGAGCCACATGGCGTCTGGAGCCAGCCCTGGGAGGATCCCCCTCCCGTTCCCACTGGGCTCTGGCACGGCTTCCGCTTGGGTCTGGGCAGCGGGGACGCTCTCCCCTGGTTCCCTTGCGGCTCGCCGGGGTGCGTTCCTCCAGGGGAGGCCCGTGCACGGCCCTGCTCGACCCTCCGTGCCTCCGCCCGGGCTGGGGGTCCTGCTCCTGCCCTCGCTGGGCCTCAGGGGCTCACTGGGCCCCCCGGAGCCTGTGTCCCTCCTGGGAGCAGGTCCTCAAGTCACTGCCCTGGGGGCCGCCTGTGCCCGCCAAGACCCCAGCTGACGGGGAATGAAAGGGAAAACAGCGTGGGTGTGACGGCTGACAGTGACGACTCTCTGTCCTTCCAGAAGGCAGCGTCCCAGCGACATTATCCCACGTCTTGGGGGCAGAGCAGGTGACCTGGCACGTGAGGCAGGCGGGAGAAACGGGTCCCTCGCTCCCCTCCCCTCCCGTTCCCTCCCAGCATGTCTGGGCCCCGAGTGGCTGTGGGGCCTCCAGTACTGGCCCGGCCTCGCTGCTGTGGGCAGGTGGGCAGTGGGCAGGTGGGCAGGTGGGCAGTGGGCAGGTGGACAGTGGGCAGGTGGGCAGTGGGCAGGTGGGCAGTGGGCAGGTGGGCAGTGGGCAGGTGCGCAGTGGGCAGTGGGCAGGTGGGCAGTGGGCAGGTAGGCAGTGGGCAGTGGGCAGGTGGGCAGTGGGCAGGTGGGCAGTGGGCGGGTGGGCAGTGGGCGGGTGGGCAGTGGGCAGTGGGCAGGTGGGCAGTGGGCAGGTGGGCAGGTGGGCAGTGGGCAGGTGGGCAGTGGGCAGTGGGCAGGTGGGCAGTGGCAGGTGGGCAGTGGGCAGTGGGCAGGTGGGCAGTGGGCAGGTGGGCAGTGGGCAGGTGGGCAGGTGGGCAGTGGGCAGGTGGGCAGTGGGCAGGTGGGCAGTGGACAGGTGGGCAGTGGGCACGTGGGCAGGTGGGCAGTGGACAGGTGGGCAGTGGGCAGGTGGGCAGGTGAGCAGGCCCCCCAGTCCCTCCGACCTGTGCTGCAGCAGCAGCAGCAGCAGCAATGAGGACGCCGACGTTCGCCAGCTGCCTGCAGTCCACGCACACACCCAGCACGGTGTCTCCCTCGGGCAGAGGGAACTGTCCCCCCTCGTGTTGGAAGTGCCTGGGTCCCCCGACTTCTGCCGGCCAGTCTCTGTGTCCTGACACTGGAGGAGTGGCTTCGCGCCTGGCTCTGGGTTCAGGTCAGAGGTCCTCCCAGGTGAGCTCCCAGAAGGCCAAGTGAGCCCACCGGCTTCAGAGCCTGTGTTTGTGTGGGATGCGTGGGCATGGCTTTTCCCGGCTCCTGAGGGCTTTGGAGTGGGAACCGGGACCCGGCCAGAGAACCAGAGAACGGCAAGGGATGCCGAGCGGGGAGCAGCAGCCCCTCAGGGACGGGACCTGGAACCCTAGGGCCGAGCCCGGTGGATGTGGTGGGCCAGGCGTCAGCCCCGAGGGCTGGAGGCACAGGATGCCCAAGCAGCCTGCCCCCACCTGCCTCACCTGTCCCCACCTGCCTCACCTGCCTCACCTGTCTCTACCTGCCTCACCCCTGCCCAGGTCACGTCCTTGCAGCCCGGACATGCACACGCCTCCCACAGAGGAGGACACATGTTTTCAGGTGCCTGGGCGTACACAGTTGACCAAAACACAGAGGCAGGTGTCTGTCCCTGCTCTCCCACTCTCTTTCCCCTTCTGCACCACATCTGTCCGCAAGGGCTCCAGGAAGGGGGCGCTTCCCTGTTCTGTGGGTGTCTTTCAGGTCCTCCTTGCACAGAGCTCCAGCAAAGCCCCCTGCTAGCTGATGGCACGAATTGAATTGCTGGCCTGGCGCCGAGGCAGCCTCCTCTCAACTCTTCCCGAAGAGTTGACACTCCCCCTTCCCGCCTGAACTGTCCTGGCTCTTGCATCAGCCTCCAGCCTTCCTTCCTGCGGGAGGGAGGGGCGGAGGACGGAGTGGTGAAAGGCGCTAATCCCAGTGTGGAGGGAGGCGCTCCACCCGGCCCCACAGGTCAGGGGTGGGGTGGAACGGACGCGCCCGGGGCTCCCCCTTTGCACGCAGATTTGCATTTGTGCAATCAGATTTGGTGGCTGCTGCTCTGAGCTACGCTGACAGGCGCTGGCCGCCCTCACCTGGATAGGGGGGGCAATGAATCACCCTGGGAGGCAGCGCTCCTGGGAGGAGGGGGGGTGCTGGGGAGGTTGGGGGGCTCCTGTAGGGAGCCAGGGTGCCCTTTGATCCTCACAGGGGCGCTGAGAGCCAGGGTGGCCGCCTGCATTTTGCTATGAGGGGGGGGGGAGGGAGGGGGGAGGGAGGGGGGGGAAGTGCCGGGAGGGGAGCAGAGCAGGGAGATGCCACCGGCTCTCTCCACGCCCTACAGCTGGGGCCAGCCCTGGGCAGCCGGGGTCGACTGTGGAGCTTCTGGGCTCAGGTCTCAGCCAGGGGACGCTGGGCTCTGTCTGGAGAGGAGTGGGTTGGCTGTCACAGCAAAAGGAGAGTGTGCTCCTGGCACCTAGCGGGTGGGGCCCGAACATCCTACACAGTGCACAGGACACAGCAAGCAACCAGCTCCACGACAGAGTTACGGAGCCCCAGCCCGGAGGGACTGACGTCCCAGGCGGGTCCTGTCTGCCATGGGTGCAGGCCAGGCAGTGGGGAGGGCGGGATGGCGGGAGGGATGGCGGCTGGGATCTGCACCCCAGCCTCACCCGGCGGACTGTCCGGAGTGGATTCTCCAAGTCACCTCCCGCTTTCCTCTCTGGGACCTTTACGCTCAGGTGTCCTTGGCCGCCCCCCTGCGCTGGGCAGCCCCAGGCAAGGAGAGGCATTTGGACCTGGCCACAGCCGCCATGTTGCACAACCCCAGGTTTCTGCCACATGGGCCTCCCTCGGGCTGCAGTTTCCTGGACGGTGGCTCCACCTGAGCCAGGAGATGAGAGCTCAGACGCCTACAGGAGCCAGAGCCAGAAGGGACGGGTGAAGTGGGCGGGTGGGGACGGTGGCCGGAAGAGGGCACGGCGCCCACTGACAGACTCGCAACGCCCGAGGCACCAGCCGCTTCCAAGCTCCAGGCGCGAGTCCCACGTTACTGGATCTTTGAGTTTCTTTTAAGAAAGTCAAACATTTAGGTTTCTTTAAAATGTGAAATTTCCCAATCTGTAAATGTTAATGCAAAGTATTTGAAAATATCACGTGAGGGAGAAAGAGTCTGTGGGCCGCGTCCGCTGGGTCCAGCCGGTTCTCGGGCAGGTCGCGGCTACCTGCGGCTCCGGCTCACGGCGGCATCGCCCGTACTCTGGGACCCCTGCCCTCCCACCCGGCTGGCAGAATGTGAAGGAAGACCTCTTCCTCTCTGAGCCCGGAGACTGGGGAGGCTTGAGACAGCTTGGGGTCAGCTCAGGGCCAGGCCAAAGGGAGCTCCAGCGACCCGGCCAGTCCATGCCCAGTTTCTCCAAGAATCAAAAACAGGGCCGGGCGCAGTGGCTCACACCTGTCATCCCAGCACTCCGGGAGGCCGAGGCAGGAGGATCGCTTGAGCTCAGGAGTTCCAGACCAGCCTGGGCAAGAGCAAGACCCCGTCTCTACTAAAAAAATAGAAATTAGCTGCACAACTAAAAATATATAGAGAAAATCAGCCGGGCATGGTGGCACCTGCCTGTAGTCCCAGCTACTTGGGAGGCTGAGGCAGGAGGATGGCTTGAGCCCAGGAGTTGGAGGTTGCTGTGAGCTAGGCTGACGCCATGGCACTCTAGCCCGGGCAACAGCGTGAGACTCGGTCTCAAAACCAAACAACAAAAAAAATCGAGAACAGATGTGCAAACACACACCTGTGCACCAATCTTCACAGCAGCCGGAAGGTGGACACAACCCAAAGGTCCATCAAACATGGGTGGACACAGGAAACACTGCATCCACACACGGAGTATCATTCAGCCATAAAAGGAATGGGATTCCGACACATGCTCCAACACGGATGACCCCGGAAGCCACCACGCTAAGTGGAAGAGGCCGGACACAAAACGCCACATACTGCGCCATCTCATTTACGCAAAACATGCAGAAGAGGAAAACATACCAGGACGGAAAGCAGAGGAGCGGTTCTGGGGGGCTGAGGAGGGGGATGGGAGTGGCTGCTCATGCATGGGTTCATCCTTTCGGGGTGATGAAAGGGTTTGGAACTAGGCAGAGGTCGCAGTTGCCCAACGTTGCAAATGTGTCCAAAGTCACTAAATCGCACACTGTAAAGTGGCTATTTTTTCTTTTTTTTAGTAGAAACATCAGTTTATTAGAAACCTTCTCCTACTGGAATGTAAAGAAACTCTGTATAAGGAAATAAAACCATCCCCCAAAATCAAGTTTGGAAGAGTAACCACTAGTAGATATGAAGGGAATCCACAAAGGCAGACATATCAACTATGAAAAAAACATAAGAGGCCGGGCGCGGTGGCTCACGCCTGTAATCCTAGCACTCTGGGAGGCCAAGGCGGGCAGATTGTTTGAGCTCAGGAGTTCGAGACCAGCCTGAGCAAGAGCCAGACTCTGTCTCTACTAAAAAAAAAAATAGAAAGAAATTAAGTGGCCAACTAAAAATATACAGAAAAAACTAGCCGGGCATGGTGGCGCATGCCTGTAGTTCCAGCTACCTGGGAGGCTGAGGCAGGAGGATCGCTTGAGCCCAGGACTTTGAGGTTGCTGTGAGCTAGGCTGATGCCACGGCACTGTAGCCCGGGCAACACAGTGAGGCTCTGTCAAAAAAGAAAAAAGCACAACATCCCAGCACTCTGGGAAGCCGAGGCAGGCGGATCGCTTGAGGTCACGAGTTTGAAAACAGCCTGAGCAAGAGCGAGACCCCGTCTCTACTATAAATAGAAAGAAATTAATTGGCTAATTAATATATACAGAAAAACTTAGCCGGGCATGGTGGTGCGTGCCTGTAGTCCCAGCTACTTGGGAGGCTGAGGCAGGAGGATCGCTTGAGCCCAGGAGTTTGAGGTTGCTGTGAGCTAGGCTGACACCATGACACTCTAGCCTAGGCAACAGAGCGAGACTTTGTCAAAAAAAAAAAAAGAAAGAAAGAAAGAAAGAAAGAAAGAAAGAAAGAAAGAAAGAAAGAAAGAAAGAAGCATAAGAAATGATAAAATAGCAAATTACAACAAATGCCTACTGACACTATAAAATCTTCCCACTGTACAGTGCTGCTTATTGCACTAAGTCAGGAGCAGCAAACTACAGCTTGCAAGCCAAATAAGGCCCGCTGTCTGTGTAGATAAAGTTTTACAGGAATACAGATAGGCCCATTTGTTTATATTTGTCTATGGCTGTGTTCACACTGCAGCGGCAGAACTGGGTAGTTGGAAGAGAAATCATATATCCCCAGAGCCTAAAACACTTGCTATCTGCCCCTTTACAGAAAAAAAGACAGCCAACCCTACTAATAACTGAAAAGAGTGTCTCCTCTTTATTTGGTATCTCAGCAGATTTGGAAGTGACATCAGTATCATATTCTTCCTGTTGTTCCAACATTCGAAGTTCATATTCTGTGACAGCTAACGACACTATACAAATTCTTTCCTTATTATATCTTTCAATTCATTGCCTGATATGCCATCTTCAAATCCATCTTTTTTGTTTCACTCCATTTCCAAGTACATTTTGCCCATCATGTTGAACTAAATTATCAAGTATTGATACTTGATCTCTTCTTTAACATCAGTAAAAATTTCATGTTCTCTCGTTTCTTTCTGTTGTACTCCACCAGCAGCTGAATCCTCCAACGATAAGAAGTTAAAGTTATCGCTGGGCTTCAGTTCAGCCTCGGTGTCAGTAGAACCAAATATCAACTTCCTCAGTGAATACAGATTTTCTGAAATATCCTTTAATAGGTTAGAAACCCTCTGCGGATGTTCCAAATTTCTGGAAGTGTCAGGAAGATGTGTATCCAGATCCATTTCTGCCTCGGAGATTGAAGTCAATCGTTTCTGCATGTCACTAGGTAGGGTTTCCTCCACTTTATTTACAGCAAACCTTTGCGCGGCATCACCCCAAATTTCTAATTTTTGATAAATGGTGAGACCAGCACAAGTGGCTGCATACAGTTTCTGGTCTTCAGTGAGGGGAGAATTATTCTAATCACCACAGCGGATAGACTTATCTTTCAAAAGCTGTTTACCCAAGAGGTGTTGAACCGGACCATTGAGGCTCCAGGTCTCTCTATATCTCAGCTTTTTTTTTTTAGACAGAGTCTCACTCTGTTGCCCGGGCTAGAGTGCCGTGGCATCAGCCTAGCTCACAGCAACCTCCAACTCCTGGGCTCAAGCGATCCTCCTGCCTCAGCCTCCTGAGTAGCTGGGACTACAGGCATGCGCCACCATGCCCGGCTAATTTTTTCCTCTATATATTAGTTGGCCAATTAATTTCTTTCCATTTATAGTAGAGACAGGGTCTCGTTCTTGCTTAGGCTGGTTTGGAACTCCTGACCTTGAGCGATCCTCCTGTCTGGGCCTCCCAGAGTGCTGGGATTACGCGTGAGCCACCGCGCCCTGCCCCAAGGGGCATTTAACCAGACCATTGAGGCTCCAGGTCTCTCTTCATTTCAGCTTTTTATTGCCAATGTCTGTCAACTCCACAAAACTCTTCAATTTGATGTCAAAGTCACGTAGAAGTTTCCACTGATCTCCTTCAATTCCTACACCTGCTTTTTTTTTTTTTTTTGAGACAGAGTCTCGCTTTGTTGCCCAGGCTAGAGTGAGTGCCGTGGCGTCAGCCTAGCTCACAGCAACCTCAAACTCCTGGGCTCAAGCGATCCTCCTGCCTCAGCCTCCCAGGTAGCTGGGACTACAGGCATGTGCCACCATGCTCGGCTAATTATATATATATATTAGTTGGCCAATTAATTTCTTTCTATTTATAGTAGAGATGGGGTCTCGCTCTTGCTCAGGCTGGTTTCGAACTCCTGACCTTGAGCAATCCGCCCGCCTCGGCCTCCCAGAGTGCTAGGATGACAGGCGTGAGCCACCGCACCGGGCTCCTGCTTTTTTTAATTGCTTCATTTTCAAGCAAATTTTTTAATCCCTGGGGGAAAACGGACATGGCAGGAAATGGGAAACAAGTAACATTTGCTCTCAGACACGCACGACCAAATCAGTGCAAGTCCGCCAAGTTTCCCTTTATTGTATACAGGTGGCCATCCCACGTCAAGTCCTACCACATGTCCATCAGATAGACTCCTGCTAATGTCATCTGACAGGGAAGAGCGATCACTGGCTTCGCAGCCATGCACAGGGGATCCAGTGGATTCTAAGAAGGGAAGGCCATCTTCAAAAACACTCTTCAGAACAGAAGATGCCTTTCTTTCTTCTACAGCACAACTTTCATTCTTCATACACATCCATTTAGGAAATCTTGGCCTCGGTAGAGCTGATCCCAGTGTTTCTTTCATTTTTTTTTTTTTTTTTTTGAGACAGAGTCTCATTCTGTTACCCAGGCTAGAGTGAGTGCCATGGCGTCAGCCTAGCTCACAGCAACCTCAGACTCCTGGGCTCAAGCGATCCTCCTGCCTCAGCCTCCCGAGTAGCTGGGACCACAGGCATGCGCCACCATGCCTGGCTAATTTTTTCTACATATTTATAGTTGGCCAATTAATTTCTTTCTATTAATAGTAGAGACGGGGTCTCGCTCTTGCTCAGGCTGGTTTTGAACTCCTGACCTTGAGCAATCCGCCCGCCTCAGCCTCCCAGAGTACTAGGATTACAGGCGTGAGCCACCGCCCGGCAGCACCTTTAATCTTAGTAATTCTGTAGCCTCAGCTTTGTTTTGTTTTTGCTTGTTTGTTTTTTGAGACAGAGTCTACTCTGTTGCCCAGGTAGAATGCCATGGCGTCAGCCTAGCTCACTGCAACCTCAAACTCCTGGGCTCAAGCGATCCTCCTGCCTCAGCCTCCTGAGTAGCTGGGACTACAAGCATGCACCACCATGCCCGGCTAACTTTTTTCTATTTTTAGTTATTTGGCTAATTTCTTTCTATTTATAGTAGAGACGGGGTCTCCCTCTTGCTCAGGCTGGTCCCGAACTCCTGAGTTCGAGCAATCCGCCCGCCTCGGCCTCCCAGAGTGCTAGGATTGCAGGTGTTTGTGAACCACCATGCTCGGCCAAAGTGGCTAATTTTATGTTGTGCAGATTGCACTTCAATTTTAAAAATAAATTAATTTTTTTAAAAAGGGAAGCTTGGGGAGAGAGGGCTGAATGCCTGGGCAGACCCCAAGCAGCCCGGGGTTGCCGCTGCCACTCTGAGGAGCAGGTGCCCCGGAGTCCCGTGCCTGGCGCGGTGCCCCGGCCCCAGGGGGAGGCAGGAAGCGGCACAGCCAGCGGTCGGGGCGCCCCGAGGCACAGGGGGCTGCCGGGGTGGAGAGAACCCCTCCAGCCTGGCACCTGCTCTGGCCGCAACCCCAGCCCTGGGCCCACAGCTTCTGCCCCCCTCCACCCTCCAGGCGCCACCGGCCCCACTGTGTCTGCCAGGTTGGGAAGCAGTGGCAGAGGGAGCCCGGCCATCACGCGGTGTCCTGACATCATCCGCGCTCTTCAGAGACGCACGGACGGTTGCAATGACCGCCTGTGGTCAGGAGACGGCCGTCATGTGGCCTCATCTGACACAGGGACCCGCTCCGTCCTCTGGCCACGCGAGTTTCGGTTTCGCTGGAGAAGGAAGGTCCCCCGCCGGGAGACCAGGGGCGTCTGAGGCTCAGCCCCTCGTGGCGGGTTCACGCTGTGCTTAGGGCCACGTGGTGCTTGCAGAGAGCCACCGGGGACATGGCACCAGCGACAGGGGAGCTGATCACCACGGCAGAGCTGCAGCCCGGCTGGCGGTGGAATCGTGCCCCCCCCCCCCAAAACCCAGGTCCACTGGGAACCTCCCATGTGGCCTTATTTGGTTTCGAACTCCTGATCTTGAGTGATCCTGCTGCCTCAGCCTCCCAGAGTGCTGGGATGACAGGCCACCACGTCACCGCGCCCGGCCCGTAGCCTTATTTGGAACAGGGTCTTTGTGGGTGCAGGCGCTGGAGCAGGGTGGACCCTGCATGCCAGGCCTGGAGTCCTTTAGGGAGGGAGAGACACAGACACGGAGGAGAAGCCACGTGAAGACACGCGGGCAGGGAGCTCCCGGAGAGAACTGTGAGGTTGTCCAGGACTGTGAGGTCGTCCGGGGTGAGGTCCCCTAGTGAAGACCTCACTCGCTGCCGCTGCTCACCCTACCATGGTGGCAGCTGGACGCTCCCTGGGAGGCAGGTCCCCCCCGTCAGGTGCTGCCTGCGGGGCGGTGGGGGGGGGGCTGCAGCTCTCCAGTCTAAGGAGCTTTGGCTGAGATGGTGTCACCCCGAGTTCCCGACCGTCCCAGGCCCCTCCTGCCCAACGCACTCGCTCTGCGGTCCGGGTCCAGCCTGGGTGGCCTGGCCGTCCCAGGGGCGGACATTTCCCCAGCTGCCGGGCATTTCTCCTCGGACCAGGACTGGAAATGTTCCCACTGGGGGGGCTGGGGGGGGCGGGGAGGCTGATGCCGGCAGAGTCCCCTGAGTCTGGAGGGGCCGGGATGGGGCTGCCCCCCCAAATACTCACGACCACCTGGAACCTCAGAATGCAGCCTTATTTGGAAAAAGGGATTTGGCGGATGTAACTAAGGCGGGGGGGGGGGGGGGGGCCCAGGTCCAACGAGCACGTCCTTGTGGGAGGTGGGAAGAGGAGACAGACAGGCTCGTGGAGACGGAGGCGGAGGGTGGGGTGACACGGCCCCTCGCCAAGGAGCGCCCGGAGCCCCTAGGAGCTGCAGGAGGCAGGAGGGACGCGGCCCTGAAACACCTTGATTTCGGATCTCCGGCCTCCAGAACCGTGGGGGGAGGGCTGCCGGAGCCCCCGGCGTGGGACGGTTCGTCAGGGCAGCTGCAGGTCACTGCCCCAGAGAACCTGGGGACCTGCGTGTTTTCTTCCACGAGAGCAAACCGAGCCTCTCAGGATGGTCTTGGGGCCACAGGGTGGGTCACGTAGGGCCACCCCAGATGCGACCCCCAGGGACCTGACTCTCGGCGGCCGGCGTGCGTCTGCCAGAGCTGGTTCCTGGAGGGCCTGGTGCCCACCGGGACAGGTTCTACCTCCAGGCTCCCTTCCAGGGATGTGACAGGTTTATGATGGAGTCACTGCCTGCCTGTCTCTACCACCGGCTGCGCCCTCGGTGCTGAGGGGCCCCAGCTCCCCGGTCAAGATGTGTCCAAGGCCCCGGCCGATACAGAGGTCACTCACAGGCACCGCGGTACTGGATGTGCCCCAAGTCACATCAAACATCCCATTATCTCCACATCTTCTCACAGGGAACATCGAAAACGTCTCCCAACAGCTTGAATCCAAACTTGCAGGTTTCCTCCGGGCCTGGCTTTTGGGCACTGACGGCACCTGGGTGTCCCCAACCGCCCCAGGGGCAGGAGCCAAATGTCTGGCGGACACAGAGCCCCCACACTTGCCCCGGGGCAGCCGGCCAAGGGCTGGCGGACCCGTCAGGGGAGGTCGGTTGCCAACGTGGGGTGGGATCCTCCGGAATGAGCGGCGGCAGGGAGCAGGGGCTGTGAGCTGGGGAAGCTCTGGGGAGGGGTGCACAGAGGGCCCCGGAGAAACCCCGGCCAGCTCGGCCTGCCGGGGCCTGCGCTGGGAGGAGAGTGTACTTTCGTCACGGCGTCTCTGCCCGTGACCTGGGGTGGCGCCGGATGTCTGCCAAGATGGGAATCAGCGGGCCTGCAGCCAGCGCGGTCGGTGGAAGTCAGTCACGGGGCCGCCGGAGCATTTCAGGCCCGGAGTCTCACCCACCGCCTCTCCCTCCCGCCTCCCGGGGTCCCAGCCGCAAAGGGCCCTTCAGGGCCTGACTAAGGTTAGCGCAGCCCGCGTGGGACTGGGCTTTGTTCTGTGACAGTCACGAGCCCGGCACTGGCCCCGGCTCCCCGTCATCTCTGCACCCACCGGGTCTTTGTCTCAAGAGTAGGCGGCCCCCGGGGTGGCGCCTTCCGCGTTCTCACCCCGTCAGGGACCCGGCGGGCCCAGGACAGAAACCCCTGGTCTCCCTCCGCGCCCAGGGGCAGATGACAAGTCACACGGGAGCTGCTCTGGGTGGAGCCGGTTCCACGGCTCCGGGGCCAACCTGGCAGTCCCACCACGCCGGGTCCAACTGTCCCCTGGGTGGGGGTCCCATGAAACCTTGTCGGACGCCTTCCTGACCCCAAACCCTCACGCCTGCCCCATCCTCTGCATCTGCGCCCGGTGCACCCGGCCCCAGCCCAGGGCCTCAAGCTCACTCTGGTCCTGTCCTTGCCGTGCCCAGCGAGGGCCCTGCTCTGAGGAGACGCAGCCCTGGGCCCCCAACAAAGCCTGCTTGTCAGCAAAAGTCCATTGAGCCTTTGGAATTCCGCGTCATTTGCATAGGCTACCTATTCAAAGTGAGTAATTAATTCAAACCAGATCATTCTTTTTTTTTTTTTTTTTTTTGAGACAGAGTCTCACTCTTTTGCCCGGGCTACAGTGCCGTGATGTCAGCCTAGCTCACAGCAACCTCCAACTCCTGGGCTCAAGCGATCCTCCTGCCTCAGCCTCCCGAGTAGCTGGGACTACAGGCATGTGCCACCATGCCCGGCTCATTTTTTGTATATATATATTCATTGGCCAATTAATTTCTTTCTATTTTTAGTAGAGACGGGGGGGGGGGGTCTCGCTCTTGCTCAGGCTGGTCTCGAACTCCTGACCTCGAGCGATCCTCCTGCCTCGGCCTCCCGGAGTGCTGGGATCACAGGTGTGGTGAGCCACCGCGCCCAGCCGAGATCATTCTCTTGGATAAAAAAGGCTCAAGACCCTAACAGGAGTTCAGCGTTCGACTTTCTTCTTTCATCCCTCGCTGGGATACCGTTGCCCCAGACTGAGGGTCTCCCCTGCTCTCTCTGCCTCAGTTTCTCCTCTATGACACGAAGCCCTGGGCCCTGATGACCTTGGCCCAGCCACGGGGTGACTGACTCTGTGGCCAGTGCCACCGTCTCTGTCACACTCGCAGGCGGGGGAACCCCGGTGCACAGCAGCCTCGGGACAAGTCTCCGGGGCGGAGAGCCCAGGGCGCTCGGCAAGGAAGCCGAAGGGTCTGCCCGGAGCCGCTCCTGGGGCGGTCATGGGGCCCAGAGAGCTCCCTGCCCCCCATCCCCTGGGCAGCGCAGGGGGTGGCTGAGTGTGAGGAGCGTGGGCTGCTTGGGGGTCTCTCGGGCTCCCCAAGAGCTCTGCGCTTTCTGCCAGAGGCTCACACCCTCAGCACACTGGAGAACAGGGAGAGCCAGTAACTCCAGGACGTCGAGTGCCGGGAATGCTGCCCTCACGGTTCCCGCCAACCAGGGCCTGCGGGGACAGGAGCGACCTGCACACCCCACACCCCCGGGGCCGAGGGAGCCCCTCTTCCCTCCCGCCCCTGAGACACAGGTCCCCCGGCTTCCGAGGAGCCAGGGGTGCAGGGTTGACTTCAGACGCCCGAGCTGGGGAGGAAGAGACGTCCCCTGGGTGGGGTCCCGGGTCCCCAGGACACATGGAGATTGCACAGCAAGATCCAGACTCAGGCCAGGCCTCGGGGGCCGAGGACGCAGCCCTGGCTCGAGAAGGTCCACCTGAGCCCACTTAGATCAGAGCTCGGGCAGCCCGGCCCACCCCCAGAGAGCCTGTGGGCGGGCGTTCTAAACCTCATTCAAAAAGCCTCGTTTTAATATGGAGATGCCTCAAAGCGATGCAAGTAGATCTACCGTTTGATCCAGCAATTCCACTACTGGGCTTCTACCCAAAAGATCAAATGACACTCCACAAATCGGACACCTGCACTCGAACGTTTATAGCAGCACAGTTCACAGTCGCAAAGCTGTGGAAACAACCCAGGTGCCCATCACTACTTGAGTGGACTAATAAAACGTGGCATGTGTATTCCATGGAGTTCTATTCGGCCTTAAGAAACAACGGTGATCTAGCGCCTCTTGTATTTTCCTGGGTAGAGCTGGAACCCATTCTACTAAGTGAAGTATCCCAAGAATGGAAAAACAAGCGCCACATGCACTCACCAGCAAATTGGTATCAACGGATCAACACTTAAGTGGACATATAGGAGTAACATTTGTCGGGTGTCGGGTGGGAGGGCAGGGGCAATATACGTAACCTTAACATTTGTGCCCCCATAATATGCTGAAATAAAAAAAGAAGAAGAAGAAGAAGAAGAAAAGCCTAATTTGAGGGAACAGGTGAATTGCATGAGATTCAAACTTCGAAAGGAACAGAACGACGCAGGTGAAATGCATTTTCCTGCCCCGTGCCCGGGGACTCAGCGTCGCCTACCTGGCTGTTCCTGAGGCCGTCCATACCCGTGCGACTCCCAGAGCCCGTCCACGTGTGGACCGGGACGTGCTATCCACGCTCTTCCCTTTTATAAAACGGCAGCAGCACCGGGCACCACTCCGCACCGGCCGTTCCTGCTCCACAGCAAACGTGCCTGAGGCTTCTGGAACGTTCCATGTCGTGCAACCCTTGCACAGTCAGTCTGAGAACACGCGTCGCCTCCTTCTGGAGTGAGGGCGTTGTGTCCATGGCAACCCCCGCGAAGACTGCGTGCGTGGGGTGACTGCTGGGCGTCACCGGCGCTCGCTGTAGCCGTGGCGACCGTCACCGGCGGGCACTCCGCAAGGGACAAGAGTGGCGAGGCCACGTGTGGCAGGTCCACGTCACAGTCCCGGGGGGCGCGGGTGGGGGTCCCGAGGGAGGGGCGCCGAGCCCACGTGCAGCTGGACGGCAGCGCCGGTGCCATGGCGGCAACATGGCGCCAACGTTGCTCCCTCCCGAGACCCAAACACCCAGCCTTGTGTTCCAGAAGCAGCTCCCATTCTGGGATGTGGGTGGGGACTGGGGACACCCCTCTGACCCCGGGGTCCAGCCAGGACAAGGCCAGAGCCCCGAACCCCCTTTCGTGGCCTCACCAACGACCCCCGAACCGCTTCACCCCCACGGATCAATCCCAGCAAAACGCTCGCAGCCGCCAAACGCTGGGGCCGCTTCTCCCCTCCCCCGGCCCTGAGCTTGGACCCTCTGCCTGGCTGGCCGAGGGGAGACCGTCTGTCCCCCGTCCCCTCGGGGCCACGCCACGCCACGCCACGCCACGCCACGCCACGCCACGCCACGCCACGCCACGCCACGCCACGCCACGCCACGCCACGCCACGCCACGCCACGCCACGCCGGCTCCTTCCAGCCTGTTCACTGCCCCGGGAGGGAAACGCCTCCGCCTGGCCCTCGAGCCCCCCCGAGAGCCCGTGGTCAGAGCGAACCTGCCCAGCTATGGTTAGGACAAAGCTCTCCTTCCTACACCTGGGTTTGCTTTTTATTTATTTATTTTTGAGACAGAGTCTCACTCTGTTGCCCGGGCTAGAGTGAGTGCCGTGGAGTCAGCCTCGCTCACAGCAACCTCAAACTCCTGGGCTCAAGCGATCCTCCTGCCTCAGCCTCCCAAGTAGCTATGTGCCACCATGCCCAGCTCACTTTTTCTGTACAATTTTAGTTGTCCAATTAATTTCTTCCTATTTATAGTAGAGACGGGGTCTTGCTCTTGCTCGCGCTGGTTCCGAACTCCTGAGCTCAAACCAGCCTCCTGCCTCGGCCTCCCAGAGTGCTGGGATTACAGGCCTGGGATTGTTTTTTATTTGACGGCTGCTGCCCTGTGGAATTCTGAGCCCGACTGGAGGGACAGAGCTGAGCTTAGAAATAAAACAGGAGCAGCTTCGACCCAGACGACAGGCGTGGGGGCCTCGGTCTCTCTGAGAACCAGGCGCCACCGTCCCAAGGGGCAGTAGAAGCTTGGAGAAAACTCCCAGCACTCCCCGGGAGGGGCCGCATGCGTACCTGGGCGCCTTCCCGCGCCCCTCGCGCCTGCCAGGGAGGGCAAAGCGTCGCCCTTGGGCGAGGTGAAAACGGTCATTAGCGAGTGAACTCGGCCTCGCGGTTGTGCAACTGTGGAATGTGGCGAAATCCGTCGGGCGTGCGGCCCCGTGGGAGGGGGTCCGGGCCCAAGCCCGGCGGGGCAGGCCTGCCCACGCCTCTCCCAGCTCGCCGGAGTCGGGAGGGGATTAAGGGATTCTCCGAGCGGTTCATGGGATGGCAGCCGGGATTAGCCAGGCTCCTGGGAGGACGAGGGTGGCCTCGGGGCAGCCCAGGCCACGTCAGGGCTTGGGAGGGCGCCACGGGGGCCGGTCCAGGCACCCGGGCCTTGGCTTTGGGTCTCGTGGAAAGGGGCGGGAGCCCTTCCCTGTGGCCACGTGCCATTCCCCAGCAGCCTTTGCAGAGAGGTCAGCAAGGCGGAGGGAACTTCTGGAACCTTCCGTCGCCCTCTTTGACCCTGAGAGCGTTTAATCTGACATGGAACCGGCGGAGACCGGTTTGGTGGCGGATCTGTTTACCCGGGCGCTGGGCTGTGCGTGTTTCCAGCGGTTGACTCTAATCGTGCAGTTGAGTTGCTACTTGCAGAATTTAGTCACCCTTTGGCGGCGAGGGCGGGAGCCGGGTCCTGTTGGGACTGGACCCCGAGGCGAGAACAGGCCTGCACGGGAGGGGGGGGGGGCCCTTGGTGTGGCCACACTTGCCCGAGAGACAGGAATTTGGGAGAAGTTTCTGGCAGGAGGGCCGAGGTTTGGACAGAGCATAGTGGCAGCTTTGGGGGAGGACTGGCGTTTTCCCTGGCGACGGGACAGGAGGCCTGGACTCGCTGCACGGGGAGGGACAGAGGCCAGGCAGTCCGGGAGCCCCCAGGTGCACAGGTCCTGGGGTGCAGCTCCGGGGGTGCAGATTCGTGACCCGCACCGTGCTCTCCCCACCCTTTTGCGCCCACTGCAAACGGACCTGATCCTGCCTCCCCTTGGTACCCCCCGCCCCCCACCCCACCCGGGCAAGCGAGGGACACTCTGGGCGCCGGAACACACATCACCTCCTCCGGCCGTGGCGGGGCCAGCTCGCTTTCTCACGCTGGACCGGCGAGGTCAAGCCTCAGAGAGCTTCACCAGGGGCCACCCTGGGTGTCCAGGGCCACCCCAGGAGCTCGGACCCAGGGCTGTGGGGTCCCTCAGGTGCTGGTGCCCCTCGAGGGCACCTGGAGGTCTCTGCCCCAGAGCAACGCTCCCCGCCCAGGTCACCAAGGGACGGGGCAGGTGCAGGCTGTGTGGGGCTGAAGGTGGCCTGGAGCCTGGGAGTTGGGCCTGGAGCCGCCATCTGTCTCTGCTGCCCGCTCGGCCCCTCCCCACCCCGCCATCTCTACAGGGTTTTCAGAGCGAGACCCAGGGTTTACAGACTCTTCAGGGGCCAGAGAGGCGCCTGTGCTTGCTTGAGACACTGCAAGGGGATCCTGCCCCAGGCAGGAAGATGGGGGCCTCAGGTGGAACCCCATCCTCTCACTCCGCCAGGTGTCAGCCCCCCAAACCCGGCTGGGACCCCTGTTCGCCTCTCTGGTCCCCACCCCCACAGCCGGCTGCCACCCGGTGCCTAGGCTGCTTTTGGCTGATTCTGCTGCTGAGGGGCAGCTTCCTTCCGTCTGAGCTGTGACGTTCACGCGGTCACTGAACCCCATGGGGTCCGCTGCACAGCACGGGGAAGCCAAGAGCTGCGGTGGGGGAGGCGGCTGCTATTGCCCGGCCCGGCGAGAGTTCAGACCCAGACCCCACCTCCACCGCTGCGGCTCGTGACTCGGGGTTTTAGGGGCAGGGGTGCGTCTCAGGCAGGTGGAGTTGCACACTAAGATGTGGAGGTCACACGTTGGCCTGGCCCCAAAAGGTGGGACACCATGATATAAGGGGGTGCACAGGCGGACTCAAGATTCTTGAGGTGAGCAGAAGCCACCGCCCGCTGCTCTGCAGGCAGGTTCCTCGTCCCTGGCAGCCAAGGCTCTTGCTTTAGGCAGAGGGAACTTCTGGAAACTTCCGTCACCCTCTTTGACCCAGAGAGCATTTAATCTGGCACGGAACCGGCAGGGATATTCTCTCCCCAGCTCCCGCTGCAGGAGGAGCAGGAGCAGGCCGCACTGCTCCGGGCACAGCGGTGGGACGCGCAGCTCACTGGCTTGCTTTGGGGACAGCCTCTCAGGTGTCAAAGCCCTTTCCCGTCAGCGGAAGGGGAAGGAGCTGCCCGGGCTGGGGTAGGCCCAGGGTGCAGAGTAGGGGTCCCGTCTCCCCACACCTTCCCACCTTCAGGTCAGCAGGGGTCAACCCAGGACAAGGCCAGAGCCCCGACACCCTTCCTTGGCCTCACCAAAGCTCCCCAAACTGCTTCACGCCCAGGGACCAATCGCAAAAGAGCATGTGACCAAGTGCAGGTTTGGTTTCTCTCCTTCCCGAGGCCCTGAACTTGCAGCCCGGGGTCTGAGCCGGCCCAGGACCCCTCCTGAGCCTGGGCTGGCCCCTGGAAGCCTGCTGTGTCCACCGTCCTGGCCCGGCCCCCTCCCCCGTGCCTCTGCCGGCCGTATGGTGAATGAATGAATGAGTATGGTAAATGAATAAATGAATGAATGCACAGCTACAGGAAGGAATGGGGGGGAAACCCTCCCACACCCAGAACGTGGTGCAGAAGAACACAGAACATCAGCAGCATTTATAATTTTGATTGTTTTTCTTTAAAAACACAAAAACTCCAACAAAAGAACCCACAAAAAAAACCCGAACTTCCCACCCGAACCCGCCTAGTGTAACAGGTTAGCCATTAACGTGAGAATAAGAACAGGTGCCCCAGCCACACGCGTCGTGTCTCGTCCTGCCCTCGGCGGAAGGCGTCCCAGCCTGGTCGCCGGCGTCACAGTGGGTGGCCCCGCGCGGCTGGGAGCGTAGGGGACTCGGGCACACCCTGCGCCACGGCAACGGCGAGGCCGAACACTGACCTCTGGGAATAAATAGACACAGCGCCGACGGCATCCTCTTAAATTAGTCAAACGTTAGACAGAACAAAAGCAAAACGACTCGACAAGGCGACAAGGCGATGCTCGCTACGCCGGGATGTGCTTTAGAGAAAACGAGAGCCGCGCACAGGGCCGGGAGAGCGTGCGAGGAAGGGCGGCTCTTCCAGGACAGACCCTGTGGTCCCACTGCCCTCCCCGGGGGCTCCCCCCAGGGCTGGTGACGGGCAGGCGGGGTCTCGGGGACCCCCCGCCCAGCAAGTGTGACAGGACGCAGCCCCGAGTGGTCCCTCCCGTCTGCAGCGGGGTCTCCGGGCCGGGCGGGGGGGGACCCAGCACCGGGGATCCCAGGCTGAGCCTCCCACCAGCCTGGCGTGACCTTGGCGCCCCAGCCCCAGCGAGAGAGGGACCTGGGCGCAGGGTCCGGCCCTGCAGGGCGACCCGAGGACGCGGCCTGGGAGGGGGTCCCGCACCCGTCTGCGGCAGCGGGTGACCCCGTGGAGAAGCCACCGCGGGCTGGGCCTTTGCTCAGGGTGGCGTCTGGGGTGGGACCCGGGCCGGTCTGAGCACCTCCTGGCCGGCAGCGCGGGCTGCAGTCGACGCCAGGATGGGCACGGCGGCTGCTGCGTCACCCAAACGTCTCCCTCTGCTGGGGCTGGTGGCCGGGAGGGACCAGCTAGGGTCTTTAAGGCAAAGAGACGTCGGCCCACGGGGCTGGCCGTCAGAAACGCACGTCGCTACACTTATAACAATACAAGAACGAGAAGGCCGAGCAGAGGCCCGGGTCCGGCCAGCCGCGTCAGTGCAGGTCGGAGGTCGGGGCTGGGTCTCAGTAGTTCCGTCCGCTCAGGCGACCCGGCCCCTCCCAGGCATGTCACGCTGCTGGGGTGGCGCCAGGGGAAGGGCGTCTCTCCTGCTGCTGCGCCCGGCCCCAGCTCTTGAAAAAATAATCATCTTGGTGGCATCGGCCCGAAATTTAAGTTAAAAAAAAAAAACAAAAAAACACAACTGAACCGAGGCGGGAAGGGAGAGGGGCTGGCAGACAGCCCGTGGTCGGGGTACTGGCTGCTGCGCGGTTCACAGCTCAGGCATCGAGGAGTGCGCAGTCCGGGACCCGATTCGTACCGGTTTGCACGCGGCTGCCCGCCGGCGGGGGCGGGGCGGGAGGGGACGGCGAGGGACAGGCGGCTGGTGGCGCCCGGCCGGCCGTGTGGACGACGGGGGACTGGAGTTGCTTTTCGAGGGGAGAGTTGCTGCGAGGTCGTCTCTGTGCGTGTTTTTCCGGCAGCTTCTTGGCTCCGCCTATGTCTCCTGCGGGACGACCTGCATGACCTTCTGGCAGAGGACCGTCACCGAATCTGCCGGGAGAGGGGGCAGGGTCAGCCTGGGAGTGGGCGGCTGCCCCCTCCTGGGAAGTGAGGCGCCCGCACACCCCCACGCTGTAAGAGAGCCCAGAAACCCCCTGGTTTGTGCACATGGACACCGGGTGCCCGGGAGTCCCCACCACCACCCCTGCCGGCAGGAGGCCCTGCAGGTCCTGGGGGCCGGCGTGGCCGAGGGCAGGGTGCCGGGTGCACCCCTCCCCTGTTCAGGGCCCTGTGGCCGGGGTGAGCGAGGCCCGTGGAGCACACTCCCACCCCCCAGGCACCTGGGTCAGGACGGGCCCTTCCCTTGGGGCCACACCTGAGCTTAAGACTCGGCAGACAGCGAGCACGCCTGTCGCCCACGACAACCGGGCTTGCCCGCGGGCCGGGCTGGAGCTGAGCGGAATCGCCGCTGTCAGCCAGGGCTCCCCAGGGAGACCCGTCACATTTTGGACTTTCTACAAAGCAATCGCTCTGGGGGGGAAGTCTGACACTAGCAGGGGTCTTGCGTTCCGGCTGGAGACGACTGTGCTACCTGAATGACGAGTGGCTCCCAGTCACCAGCAGGGGCCAGAGCCTGGGGCGGGGCATCCCCTGGCCGCCCTAGGGGTTCTATCTACTCGTTCATTCTCTGGGACACAGTCTCACTCTGTCACCCGGGCTAGAGTGCCATGGTGTCAGCCTAGCTCATTGCAGCCTCGAGCCCCTGGGCTCAAGAGATCCTCCTGCCTCAGCCTCCCAAGTAGCTGGGACTGCAGATGTGCCACCATGCCTGGCTAATTTTTTTTCTATATATTTTTAGTTGTCCAGCCAATTTCTTTCTATTTTTAGTAGAGACAGGGTCTCGCTCTTGCTCAGGCTGATCTCGAACTCCTGACCTCGAGCAATCCTCCTGCCTCTGCCTCCCAGAGTGCTAGGATTACAGGTGTGAGCCACCATGCCTAGCCTACTCATTCATTTTCTGAGACAGGGTCTTGCTCTACTGCCCAGGCTGGAACGCTGTGGCATTAGCCTAGCTCACTGCAGCGTCGAACCCCTGGGCTCAAGTGATTCCTCCTGCCTCAGCCTCCCGAGTAGCTGGGACTGGAGGCGTGAGCCACCAAGTCTGGCTAATATTTTATTTTTGCAGTAAAGGGGTCTCACTATGTTGCCCAGGGTGGTCTCCAGCGATCCTCCTGCCTTGGCCTCACAAAGTGCTGGGATCACAAGCCTGAGCCACTGCGCCCGGCCTCACCCTGGGAGTTTTAAAAGCCACCCGGGGTTGGTGGTCAGGATCTAGGCCTGTAGACACCGAGGCCTTATTTCTAGCAGCCTGGCCACGGTTCCAGTGGGTGAGATCGGCGGACAGGACTTCGAGTGCAAACCACCCCTGGGGCCACGGCTGCACACGGCGCCATGGCGGGCGGGGTTCTGGTGCTTGGCAAGGGCAGCCTGGTTTTCCCAATCCCTTGTGCTGGGAGATTAATCGGCTGGTCGGAGCTGAGCGTCTTATCCCGGGAACACGGGGGCCCGAGTGACTGTCGACACGCCACAGTGGCTGGACCCTCTGTGGCGCGGTACGGTCCCGCACCCAGCACGACAGGCTCTCAGCCCCGCGGGTGGGGACGGCCGGGGCGGCTGCCGGGCCCCAGGGGCAGGACCCGCCCGCCCGCGCCCACCGGCCCTGGGCGGGGGAGGCACTCACAGATGCCCTGCAGGAGCCACTTGGGCTTGTTCTGCCACCAGACCCCGATGAAGTAGACGGGCAGCCCGCTGAGGATGATGATGAAGCCGATGCCGCACTCCACGGGCGTCTTCCAGAAGGAGACGGCGATCAGGAACAAGCAGGCCAGTGTGAAGAACACGGGCAGCGCCAGGTTCACCTGCGCACGGGACAGACACCATGCAGGGGCCGCCAGGGGCCCGGGCGGGGGGAGCTGCCCCTTCGCCCCTCTTCCCTGCACCTCCCACCTGGCGGCCAGGGACGGCGCAAGCTGGCCCCCCGTGAAGGATGGGGCGCCCCTCCTGGCCACCCCTACGACAGCCTGCACTCGGACTGCAGCGTGGGGCGCACGGGCCGAGGTTTAACGCAAACGCGGCTGGGCCCAGGCTCTGAGGGCACACGGCGAGCAAGGGGGTCCTGGACCCGGAGGCGCCCTGTTCCGTCCTGGTCCTGTCCGTGGTCCTGGGCTGGCGGCCACTGGGGGGCTCTGCCTGTTCACTCCCCAACGCAGGAGTTGGGGGCCAAGGCTGAGGGGCTCCCCAGGCCCCCAGTCGAATTGTGGCCTTCATCGGCCGACCCCTCATCAGAGAAACCAGCTGACAGTGGCTGCCCCCCAGGGCAGAGCCGCCGAGGGAGGGGAGAGCCCACCAGGGCCCCGCCCCAGTCTGCACCTAGCGCCCCCCAAACCCTCCATGTTTCACCTGGGGTGAGGCCGGCCCGCCGCGGCCCCACGCACTGGAGACCAGCTCCTGCCCCCTCGCCCTGCCCAGGGCTGGAACTCGCCCCGTCCCCGCCCTGCCTCGCCCCGCTCCACACAGGCCCCATCCCCTCCCATGTCTGCCCCCCTCCCTTGCTACAGCGCCCTCCGGGCGGGACCGTGTTCGGGCCTGTCGTCCTTGGATGACCTCAGTGCCCCGAGCCACACTTGGCACTCGGCAGGGCCACGGGCAACGGCCCCGGGCTGGACTGACCCCGCCTTGGCGGCCCAGGCAGGCGCCCGTCACACGCTCCTGCTCTGGGGACGGTGGCCCGAGCCCTGGCTTGTGGGGGAGGGGGAGGCGCAGGCTGGGGCGAGGCCTCCGCACACGCGCGGGGGCAGGACGGAGGACCGACGGGCCGCGCGGGGCTCGGCTCCCGACCCAGCGGCCTCACCTTGATGGGCCGCTCCAGCTCCGGCTTCCGGTAGCGCAGCCACATCATGCCGATGATGGCCAGGGCCACGCACAGCCAGTTGAAGAAGCTGAAGAAGTTGATGACGGAGAAGATGTCCGTGGAGAAGGCGTACAGCAGCGTCATGACGCACTGGAAGGAGGGGCGGAGCGGGCTGAGCCGCCGGCGGCTGCTCTGGGGGACGGTGGCGGCCACCCCGACCCCGGGACCGTCTGGCCGGCCACTCTTGCCTGCCCTGGCTTCAAACCGCGCGGGCCCCACGCAGGCGCGGGCGGCAGAGGGAGGCGCGAGGAGCAAACGGCAGCGTCCGGGTTTAAGGACCTGGAGGAGGCCCCACCGCATGGACGGTGGGCGAGCCTGAATGCCGTGGCACCGCGCTGATGGTGCAGCCGGAGCTGAGCAGACGCCCGTGGGGGGGCGGGGGGAGGGGGCACCGCTATAGACCTTCACACCCCCGACCGCGGGCACCTCGCAGCCGCCTCCCAACCGAGGCCAAGCTGTGTGGCAGTTCTAGAACACGCCAGGACTCGTCGGCACGCCCCCAACTCTCCCCTTGACCCTCCGGTGCTGCACTTGCCGACCCGCTGCCAAAGGAGGGAAGGGGACGGCCGGGTGGGGTGGCTTGTGAGGCCCGCGGCCAACCCCGTGGCTGTCCCCACGGGGTCAGGGGGAAGCAGCCGCCGTGCCACGAGGACACTCTGGCAGCCCCGTGGCAGGGCCCACGTGCAGCCACGTTTCAGGGTGAGGGAGGCATGGCACTGGGGAGCCAGTACTGCCCATACTGGCAGGGACACAGGCAGCACTGGCCAGAGAAGGACCGTGCGATGTTATAAACACACCCCGCGTGCCGCACCTGCCAGCCCCCTGCTGCAGCCCTAGGGCGCACAGCACACCACGTGGCTCCCCGGCGGCGAGCTTCTGCCCCACACCGTTTGTGGAGTTTGAACTGTGTGTCACACCACGTATCCTCTTAGGAATTAGGAACCAAAAACCGTCTGGCGCACTTTGGTGTCAGCAGGGCTGGCAGTGCAGTGCCAGACACAGGCGCCAGGCCATGCTCGTGTCCGCTCCTCTGCCTCCCCGCACCCTCGCTCCTGCCCGGTGGGCGCCGCTGCCCTGGCCACGCGCCAGGCGAAGCCGCAGGGCGCGGTGTGCAAACTCGGCGCTTCCCTCCGGGGAGCCCCCCGGACGGTCCCGGGCCCAGGGCGGGGGCCGAGCCGCAGCTTACCGTGAACACCAGGGACGGCATGGGCGTCAGGAGCTGCGGGTGGATCATGGACAGGACGGAGGGCAGGTGGCCCTCCCGGGACCCCACGAAGAACAGCCTGCGGGCGGAGGGGGTGGGTTGTCAGCCCGGCCCGCGCGGCGGCAAGGCGTCCCGGACCCACTCGGCAGGCAACGAGGGCTCTCGGGAGCCAGCGGCAGCCCCGGCCCAGGTGGCCGAGAGACGGGACCAGGATGCAGAGCCCCGAGTCTCCCTGGGCGGGGTGGGAAAGGGTGGAGCTCGGGCTTCTGTCATTGCTGCGTCACGAGAACCCTTTAACCACACGTAACTCGCTGTCACAGACACGAGCTTTCCAAGCACACGCTTGCACGCGGCGTGCGGGGGCTGCCTGCGCCCACTCACCTGGAGGATGTGAACAGGGACCCGTTGACGGAGCCGAAGCAGGACAGGCCCACGAAGACAGGGATGATCCAGGACATGACCCCCAGGTGGTAGTTCCCGAAGTCCTGCACAGACACAGCCGGTGGGCATGAGGCCGGGTAGGGGGAGGGTCCCCCTTACTGCCCATTTGAGCAGCTCAGCCCGTGACCTCCCTTGGTGCCGACACCGTGGGGCCCTGAGCTCCCCACCTGCGGCGCAGTCCGGCTCACACTGACACTGACCCTGGCCCTCCCCTGCCCGCCCGGAGACAGCTGGGTGTGCAGGGACCTTGGGGGCCGGACTACGGCTTTGGGGACCACGTCCCTGGGACAGGCCCACCCTCCCCGGCCCCCATCTGATCTCCCTCCTCTGCGACACCTGACCGGGAACCTCTGCCTTCGCTACGCCCAGTGCGCCCACATCTGCAGGTGGGGTCCTGCTGTCCTCACTCTGGTCCTCCACTGGGTCTGGCACAGCGCTTTGCAAGTAGTAGGCTCTTGGCCAACGTGGTCAAATACGAGGCTGGCCCCAGTGTCGACTCCCTGCTCCCACCTGGTCCCCACCCGGCCGGGGAGGCAGCGGCAGGGGCCCGGGAGCCGTGCGGGGGGCTGTGAGCCCAACTGTGCTGCAGGCCCCCCGAACGTCTATAGCGCCTGAGGACACGGCCCGGGCCTCCCCCACCCTGCTCCAGCTGGTGGGAGCAGTTCCTCTCAACTCACGCGGCCGTCACTGACTCTGGTCCTTCTGCACTCAGATTCATTTTTATTTTATTTTGAGACAAGTCTCACTTTGTTGCCCAGGCTAGAGTGAGTGGCGTGGCGTCAGCCTAGCTCACAGCAACCTCCGACTCCTGGGCTCAAGCGATCCTCCTGTCTCAGCCTCCTGAGTAGCTGGGACTACAGGCATGCACCACCATGCCCGGCTAATTTTTCGTACATATGTTTTTAGTTGGCCAATTAATTTCTTTCTATTTTTAGTAGAGACGGGGTCTTGCTCTTGCTCAGGTTGGTTTTGAACTCCTGACCTTGAGCGATCCCCCCACCTCGGCCTCCCAGAGTGCTGGGATCACAGGCGTGAGCCACCTCGCCCGGCCTGCACTCAGATTTAAAAATGACCGGAGCAGCCGGGGACCATCCTGGACTAGCCGACTTATAACTGGTGCAGCCTGAGGCCCGGGCACTGGGGTTTCTGAAGCCCCTGGGACTCTAAACCAGGGGAGGTGGAGGACACCCCACATTTCTGGGCAGCTTAGCAAAGTCCCCCACGGCGGAGCCCGATGGCAACCGCCCAGCCCCCGCAGGCAGGAGGCCTGTGACTCACCACGGCCACGGCCTCGGACGTCAGCATCTGCTCGGTGGACAGCGTGGTGAAGTAGGCCAGGTTGGTCAGCACGTACACCAGGGTCACGATGGGCAGGGAGATGATGATGGCCAGCGGCAGGTTCCTGGGGGCAGGGCGGGAAGCAGGGTGAGATGCCGCCGCAGAGGCCACGCCAGAGCCAGGTGCCCTGCCTGATGCTGTGCACACCCAGGTGGTGACTTGCCGCCGGCGTCAGCTGACCCGCCTGAGAAATGGGCTCCTCCGGGAGACCCGAGGGCTCAGGAGGGCGGAGGCCGCTGGCTGGAGCCCCCACAGCTCAGCCACAAGCCGTGCAGCCGGAACCAGGCCTGAGAGCGCGGTGGCTCCTCCCAGCCACCCACCCTGCAGGGACCTGGGACACTCGGGCACACGCCGTCCTGGGAGCAGGTGCAGGCCCACCCTCGGGTGCTGGGGTCAGCTGAAGATGGGGATCCATGTCGCCTGCCCTCAGGGACCCCCGCATTCAAGGTCAAGGTCACAGGGCCAGGCAGAAGCAGCTGCCCGTGCCAGGCCGACCCTGCAGGCTCCTGGTCACGGCCCCACTGAGAGGCGGGGCTGAGCCCACCGCCAGGTCTGGGTGGAGCGGAACCCCTCCCTGTCTCGTCAGAACAGTGCAGAGATGCTCCGCCTGCCCCAGCACGCACCTGTAGGGGTTGATCATCTCCTCCGTGACGAAGTTCAAGTAGTTCCTACGATTCAGAGAACAGAGTTTAACTACGCGTTGCTCGCTAGGACACAGGAAATCATCAGGAAAAGAATACAGAATCCCACGGGGAAACCCCTCCTGGCTGCTCCAGGTAGGGGCAGGAGACGCCTCTGCCAGCCCTGAGGACCCTCCCTGCGGGTCTCCTGGGATGGTGACCACCCCACTCCGCTCTGCCCCCATGGGCCCCAGCAGAACGTCCCTCGCAGCACTGAGGGTGCTGTCTGGGTTCCAACGCCCGGGGTCAGAGTCACCACGGGGAGGCTCCAAGGGTGGCCCTCCCAGGGGTCTGCGCAGCCGGACTCCAGCAGACCTGGACGCGCCAGTCCAGTGCCGGCCGCCCCTGCTCCAGGGTGCCCCGTCCACCCTCACCGCCTTCCAGCACCTCCTTCCCCGCCCACCTGCCACCCGGCAGCGATGCTCAAGTCCCCGTGCAGCCGGCCTGGGAGCAGGGCCAGGCTGGGGACAGGAGGGGAGGCCCAGCTGGCCCCTCCCGCCAACCGAGGCCCCGGGACGCAGGCTGGGAGAGGCGCCCATGCCCGCCGGGCATCCTCTCCCTGCTCCTTGGGATGCGCGTGGCCCCGAGTGGCTCCCGGAGACAGCCCCCCACTCCCCACGCCACATGCTCCCTGCAGCTGCCCTGGACGGCTACGTTAGGAGTTTCTGGATGCTTCCGAGCCCGTGTCCACAGGCCAAAGGACACAGACATTCCGGAACGTACCACCCTCCGTAGGCGAAGAGGCCGCTGTATAGCGCCAACACGATGTTCCCCACGTCCAGCTTGGTGCCTTCGAAGGAGGACTTGGGATCCAGATTAGACGCCTTACCTGGCAAAGCCGCAAGGAAAGGAATGCAGGGTCAGAGAGAGGGAGCAAGTTCTGGAACGTTCCTGGAACAAAATGCCGTCACACACAAAAATGTCGGGGTGAAGGCCTTTCGTTGGGACAACTGAACGCACCGCGGAGCCGTCTGAGGTGGGCGGGACGTGTCTGTCCCCCGGGAGGGGCGGGCAGCTGCGTGGGCCCCGCCCACCGCCGGGGACATGGGTCTACCGAGGCCTCTGCCACGTCCCTCTGAGGACACGGAACCCGGACCTGGGGCCCAACCTGACCCGGGATGACCCTTTCCCACGTTCTCGGGTTCTGGATGGGGCTACCGTTCCGCCAGGACACGACATGTGTCACGCAACTGCTACGGCAGCGACGGCAATGGCCAGCCTTCCCTGGGGCTCACGGGCGGCACCGTGAGTCGCGGCAGCCATGGGGTCCATGAGCAGAGACCACGCCTGCCTCAGCCACCCCGGGGAGCGTCCTGGCTCCGCGCTGTGTGTCTCAGGCGGCAGACAGGCCACCGCAGCCACAGACACGCTTCTCAGTGAGCGGCCGAGGGGGCAGCTCCCGTCCGCAAGGTGGGCTGGCCACGGCCGGTGCAGGTCTGTGTTGGGGACCATTGCCCAAGGTGGGCACAGGTAGAAGGTGTGGCCCCCCTGAGAGCACCCGGCCTCCCCATCCCAGGGCCCCACCCCGGCTCTGGCGCCATGCCCCGGACGCCCGCTGCCCTCTGGCTGTCTGACGTCTGGGGACCCCAATGGGGTGGGAATCTCGGTTTGGGGGGATCTGGCTGCACCCCGCCAGCCCTGCTGCTTCACCACGGCCAGAGTTGAGCGCTTCAGACTCCTAGAAGAGTCCCCCTTTTGCTTCGAGGTCAACCTCGAATCTCCAGTCTGGACTGGGGAGGCCCCTCCCAACCCCACAGGCCGTGCGGACGCCCAGGAAGTGCCCTAGCACCGGCCGTGTGCAGAAGCCCTGCTTCCCGCCCCTGGATCCCACCCCAGAGCTCGGCACGACGGAAGCGTGCGATCCCATCTGTTCTCCCGGGTGCTGGATCAGTGCGGAGCCCCGGCAGGCCGACAAGTGGTCGCCGGGGAGCAACTCGCAGGAGACGCAGCGGCCCTGCCTCACGCACGCGTCCTTCCAGGAGGGGGAGGGTGCTCCCTCCGCCCGAGACAAGCCCCAGGCTCTGTGGACGCCGGGCAGGGAGCACTCCGCCCTCGGGGCAGCCCCTGCCGGCCTGGCCGTCTGCAGCAACGGCCGAACTCGAGCCGGGCCTGAGCCTGGGGGCCATACAGGGGTACCTGCGCACGGCGTCCTGCCGTCTTGGTGTCACCCGAGCCTGGGCGGCATGCCTCACTCTCAGACAGGCACCCCGAAACCCCCAGCAAGGGGAGGCTGGCCTGAGAACTCCCACGGGAGGTTTAATTCGGCAGCTGTGGCCGGTGTCTCTCTCAGTTAAACTCGCCCTGGACTCACGTGGGGCCGGCTCTCAGCCTGCGAGCCGCGCCTGCTCCCCACCGAGCTGCACAGAGGCTCCGGCCCTGCCGTGCGCTGAGCCACGTCCCCCCAAGTCCAGATGTCCATGCCGTGACCCCCTGTGTGGCTGTTTGGACGCGGGGCCATCAAGCACAAGTGAGGCTGGATCGTTGGCGGGCCCCGATACTCCAGGCAGAGACGGGGCCGTCCCACCTCAGAGGCCAGGGCAGCGCCGCCTCCTCCAGGAAGCCTCTCAGGCTGAAGGGACTGGGCAGGGGGACGTGAGCAGGGCACCGAGGGCGCTTGGTGGCCTGTCTCCTGGCGGGGTCCTGGGGCTTCTGTGATGCCAGCCACACGCTGGAGGACCCCCCCAGCCAGCCCTCCACTCAGCCTGTCCAGTGGCCCTGCGGGTGCTGTGGCTGCTGCCACCATTTTACAGACGGGCAAACTGAGGCTCAGAGCAGCTCGGGGACCGGCCCAAGAAGATGTCCTTGTGACCTAGGCCCTCCCAGGACAAACGTGTCCTCCCAGGCCTGGTGTCTGGGCTGAGAGCCCAGCTACTCGGGAACGTCCTGCCGCCCCTGCTCGGACCACCCGCCAGCAGCCTGCCGGGCCCTGCAGTGCCGTCTCTCCAAACGCACATCGAGGGTGGAAGTAGGGGCCTGCCTCCCGACACTGTGCCTCTCGTCACGGGCCCTGTGGGGTCAGGCTGTGGGACCGGGGCCAGGCCACCCCCTTCTCTGAGCCCCGGGGGGCTCCAGAACCTGAGAAGTGAATGAAAGCCATCATCTTGGACACTCTAAGGCGAACTGCAGATTTGTCTCCCCCTCTGCCCCGGGGGCGCGTGGTCATTTACTGCCTGCGGCACGGGACCACCAGGAGGGGCTCCGCTCCCGGCTGCAGACCACGCCTGGGCCAGCTGTGCATTGGCATCTTCCCACCAACCGTGTCTGCAGACAGCAAACCGGGACTTTGTTTCCTTTTTGTGGACAGAGCAAGAGGGCAGATCTCACTCCAGGGGAATTGTGGTCCCCAGGGATGGGGCGTGGGGGGAAGAGGAGGAAGAGGAGGACTTCCAGTGAGGCCATTTATCTACAGGACTACCCGACCCAGTGGTCGTTGCTCAAGGGAGGATCGGTCTGTTCCACCCCCAGCAAGACCACAACGGGTCCCATTGTGCACCCCCCGACCCAGGGACCGGCTGCCGTCACTGAGCAAAGAGAGACAGCCTGTGCCCCCCACTCCCACCCCCGGCCCCAGGACAAAGGCCTGACCTTGGGGCCACGACCTCTGCTGGCTGGGGCAGGTGAGGGGCTGTCAGGACACGGCACGGTGAGGTCAGGCTGGGGGTGCAGTGACCCCCCACACTCCCTGGGTGCCTCTGTGCCTTCCCTGTGGCCACCAGGTCCAAGCCCCCCTCACCTCTCCTGGCCCCACCCACGACACGTGGGACGGCCGTTCAATCTGAAATGCCACTTGGACTTCCATCTCCCCTTCTGAAAACGCTGGGACTAAATCCAGACCCCCCCAGGTGACCCCAGCCTGGGATAGCCATGGCTCCCCCGACTCCCGGGAGGTGTGGTGGGGCTCACACTCTGCCTTGTCACCCAGCCGCCGTCTCCTGTCCCTCACCCAAGATGACCCTCCTGTTCACCTGCCGGGGGCCGTCCGAGTCCCACACAGACAAGCTCTGGACGGGAGAGCCATGTCCTTCCCTGCTGGAACTTGGCAGAGCTGGCACCCGGGGGCCGTGGAGAAACCAGTGGGGAGGGTGAGGCGAGGTCAGCTCACAGGCCTCATGACCTTCCCCCGCCTGCTGGACCCAGTGGCCAGCACCTTTCTGCTGCACTGGGCCCCACCTGAGTCCCAGGGCAGGTGAGGAGGGGCCTGTCTCCAGGCGGGTGGGGCAGGGACCGGGATGAAGGACAGACACAGGTGCTTGTCCTGGCCTGCTCCGCCAGGCTTTGGACCCGGTCTCCAGACCCAGGGTGGGCCGGCGGCCAACGTGCCCGCAGCCAGAGCCAGGCCTCTGCCTCGAAGGCCCCGGCCCCGCATCCCCGTCCTCGGGGCCCGGGCAGGCTGCCCGAGGCTCCATGCCCACTGGGGAAACAGAGCTGCACGAATGTTTGGGAGAGAGGGGTCAGCATTTCAACAACGTGTCCTCTGGAAGGGAAGGCATTCATCTGGGAACAAAATAAACCTCTCGAAGACAAACAGGGGACAGGAATGTTGCGGACACTGCACTGTGTCCCGAGGCTCAGGAGGGACAGCCGGGGGCAGGATGTTTTCGGCAGCGAGCGGAACGCCAGACGCGTTATGCATTCACGCTGGACAAAAGCTCTTTGCTGTCCCTGCTCGAGTTGGCTTTTATAAAATTCAGGTCCCTCTCCTGAACCCCCGTCTTTGTCTGATCAGAGCAGACGCTCGAAGGCCTCCGCCAGCAACCCGCCCCCGAGCTGCGTGTGTCCTGGCTGGGCCAGGTCTGTGGGCACGGGGCGGGTGCCTTCTCTCCCCTAGCCGACCCCACTCGGCCCGACCACCTCCCTGTACGGGTGGTCACCGCTCCTGAGCTGCCCGGGGATCAGGTGGGATTTTTTCCCTTCAACGACGCTAACCTTGATAGTAGCTGGTGCCTACTGGACACTTAGCCCGGTGCCAGGGCCTTGACAGACATGCGCTGGCCCAAAGCCCCCCCCCACGAGGTCAGCACAGGGCAGCCCCACGGCTCCGTCCAGCCTGAGGGAGGGCTGGGCGCATACCCCCATCCCCCGTACCTGCCTAACCGGCCCGTCCCCAGCCCCGGGAGGCCGTGCACTGTCTGCGAGGGGCCCCGTGGGGCCAGCCGGGGGCTGGGAGGGGGGAGACCCGGGACACACTGACCCCTCTGGGAAACAGTCAGGAAACGGGACTCGAGCGTTCCTGATGGTATTTTCCGCAATTGCTAGAAACACAGACCACGCACCCCTCCACAGAACCACGGATAAGTCGTTGCGTGTCAAGGAACACGGCCCAGCCGCAGGAGAGCGCACTCCATGTGAGGTCACTCGAGGTCACACGGCGCCAGCACAAGGCAGACCCGGCATGACACGGCACGGGAGAGGCCAGCCTGGCTGCTCGCTGTGGGGCCTGAATGTTCTGCGTCCCCCCACATGTGGTCACCACCATCGACTGGGCACTGGGGGCTCACGGAAGTCACTTGGGCGTAAAAACTGGAGCATGGCAAGCGCTGCTCCAAGGCTGGCTCGCCGTCCCTCCCCGGCCCGCAGGCCCCACACTCACCCTTCCCGATCTGCACGAAGCCCAGCAGGATGATCAGGGCCCGCACTCACCCTTCCCGATCTGCACAAAGCCCAGCAGGATGATCAGGGCCAGCGCCAGGAGCTTGGCGGCGGCGAAGGCGTCCTGGACCCGGGTGGCGGCCTTCACGCTGTAGCAGTTCACGGCCGTGAGCAGCACTGTGGGGACAGAGGCCGGCGTGAGCGCCACGTGGTCACTCGCAGTGAGACAGCCATTAGCCCCAGGGGCGGCCGGGGCCTGGCTCCGACAGAAACAGAACCGGGCTCCGTCCACACCAGCCCCCGAGGTGGTTTCTGGTTCCCTGGGACCTGTTTTAAGGAACCTGACAGCCCCCCAGGTCCAAAGTCCCAGGTTGGCACCGCCAGACTCACAGAAGAGTGAGACCGCAGGGCCCCAGGCTGCCGCCCAGAACTGTCTCCTCGGGGACTCTACAGGCACCCCCGCCCCCCGCCCCACCGACCGGCCGCACACCTGCGGTCCCGGAGCGCAGTCTCCAGAGACTCAGGTGACAGAGGCCAGCCCGGCCCGGGGACGGCTGTCCACCTGCTCCACACCACAGCCTGACTCCTCAGACTCCCGGGGACCACGTCTTCCAGAACCTTCCGTGGAGCCCGACAGATGGAACAGGTGGATGAGGAGTCCCACTGGCAGGAACCCACTCAGGAGCCCGGCAGGGGATGGTGGCCGTGCCGTGGCCGGACAGGGCTGGCATGGGCCCGGCCGCGCGGAAACAGCCGGCAAGCTCCCAGCTGCGGCTGCCACAGGGGCGTGTGTTGAAACTGAAAATGGCACCAGGTATTTCGCAGCAGCCTGAGCGGCTCTGCGCAGACGGGCTGAGGCCCCGCCCCGGGCGGTGAGCGTGGGCAGGGGTGGCCCGGCAGCAGCGACGGCCCAGACCCCAGCAAGTCCCCCGGCGCCTCCAGGCCCAGCCCTGCGCCAGCGCGTGCGGGGGCTGTGGAGGGGCTCAGGCGTGCGGAGCCGGCGGACACTACACGGCTGCACACGTGTGAACGACATGGTGCAGAGGCGGCGAACCCCATAGCCCCTGCTTCCTGTCTCGCTATGCGTGGCCCCTCCGTGCTGCGGAGGGTGGCGAGGACACTCTCTAGGGGTGAGTGAGTGGCTGTGTCCCTTCCCGGCTCCTGACGGCCACTGCGCAGGCGCCGTCCACACCTGGAAACGCCAGTGCAGCGCCGGCCCGTGCGAGGCGCAGCCCTCACGGCCCTCAGAGACGGACGGACGGACGGACGGACACACATACACACACACACACACACACACACACACACACACACACACGCACACACACACGGAGCTCCCCGGGGGGCTGCAGGGGGGCACCAGCACCCAGAAAGGTCTCGGGTTTCTCTTTTCCCGATGGAAATCACACTCAGAGAGGCCGGGTCCACCCAGGCCTGGGGGCCACCACCCGGTGGCTTCTCCCCCAGCCGAACTAATTCTACGTGATTCTGCAATTTGAGGCATAAGCCCCGAAGAAATAAATCCATGATAACCGACTGAGGACACCTGACATCTTGTCCCTGCTGTGCCCGGGCGGGACACAGCCCCCCGGGTGTCCCCAGGCGTCTGCACCTGCCTGGCCACGCCCGCCCGTCCCCTGCACGCTGGCAAAGTCTGGCTGAAAACGCCGCCAGTGGTCACTGTGGCGGCTATTCCTACGACGGGGCACCTGACGTCCCCCTGCGGCCCCTCCCTGCAGCCGCGTGGGCAGCCTGCACCTTCCTTGCGGGGAGTGTGGCCACCAGGACTCAAGTGCCCCCGGGCCCTGCCCAGGCCTCCCGACTGCGTCACCGCCCATTCATGCCGGCCGGGGAGGCCCCGGGCTTGCCGTCATCTCGGGTTTCCCTGAGGGCCGGCGGGCAGGCTGCCGCCACGGGCTCGGCCCCCAGAGAGCGGGCAGCCCTGGCGGCTGTCACCTCCGCCCCAGTCTCTGCACTTCAGGGGACGCCACGGGGGCTCCAGGAAAGGCGGGGACTCGCCCAGAGGCCCCCAGCCACGAGCTGTCTCTCTGTGCTGTCGCGCTGCGCCGGGCAATGACGCCGGGCAATGACGCCGGGCAATGACGCCGTCACAGTTGTCACCGATGGCAGGGCAGAGGCCAGGCCCCACCTCAGCGCCCCGCCCCCGCCCACCTCCAGCCCAGCTGCTCCCCGCGGAAAGCGGCCCTGGCCACGGGCCAGGCAGACAGAAGACGCCGGCAGGTGCCGGAGCCACGCCACCCGGGGCTGAGCCCCTCTTAGGTTAATACGATCTGTGTCATGACGTTAAAAATAACCACAAACCACGGGCCGGCGGGTGAGGCCGAGTCTCGGCGGCCGGGAGAGGACGGAGCGGATCTCGGGACAAAGGGGGCTGGGAAACACTTGCTGCTTCTACTAAAAAACAGTTATGATGGGATTTTAACGTTGGTTGCCTTTGGATGAGGAGCAAACAAAGGGTTTCATTATCCTGTGTTCCTTCTCTTAAATGTCAAGATGACACGAAACCTTAGATAAACACACGGACTGATCCTGGTCCAGCGCCCTAAGCCAGAGCTAGGCCAGTCCCGACGGGAGGCGGCCCGACTTCCTGGCAGGCCCCCGCCACCCGCGGAGGGGGCAGTGAGCTGGAAGCACAGGCCACCTGTGTCGGCCGTGGCTGTCAACCCGCCAGAGCGGGCGGGTGGGCGGGGACAGGGCGCTGCCCGGTCGGCAGCCGACCCGGTGGCAGGAAGCCGCCCCTCCCGGGACCCGCCAGCCTGCACGGCAAGCGTGGCTGTGCTGGCCACGGCGACAGCTGGGCTGGGAGATAAAGCCCAGCTCGCTCACTGTGCGCAGACGGCCGGGGCCGCCGACCTCGCCACGCGGGGCCTCTTGGGGGAGCGGGGTGCATGCTGCAGGGACCCTGCCGAGGGGCTTGAGGGGCTCGCTGCTCTCATCCTCCTCCCCATCCTCCCCGGGGGATCCCCTGCAGCCCCGACTCCCTGCCCTGCCCGGGTCGGGCATCTGAGCCACAAAAACATCCCCACTTTCCGGGTGTGCCCTGCTGGGGTCCCGCTGCTCCAGGAAGGCAGGAAAGCCCCGGCCAGGCCAGCCCCTGGCTGGACAGGACCGTGGACCCGGCTCCACGCCTGAGGCTCCTAAGCGGGTGGGGGTGCTGCGTGCAGGGAGGGCTTCCCGCCACACCAGGCGCCCCGGCGGGGGGCCGCCAGCCATGGGGTGCAGCCCTCTGACCCTTTCAGATGGAGGGGCCAACATGCCACCAGGGACTTCCTCAAAGCAGTCTCGAAAAAAGCAGGTGCTTTCTTTCTGCGCGAGGGTTCAGAGACCCGACGCTCGGGGGGAGCCGGTCCCGCCTCGTGCAGGTGTTGGGGCCCGACTGCCGGCAACCCGCCAGGCAAATGAGATCGGTTTCCCCAGAGCCGCCCGCAGTGCGGCTGCTCCCCGGCAGGCCTGGAGAGGGGGCAGAGGAAGTGGCTGGCGGGCTTCCCTGATTCCAGGAATCAGGCGGGCTGGTCCCCCTCCCCCACCCCAGGGTGCACCCGGCACAGCAGCTGGCGCCGGGCCAGGGGGCAGCACCCGCTGACCACCGCAGCCACGCTGGCCCGGGCCCCGGCCCTGGAGGCCGGCCCAACACAGCCCGGCACTCGCCCAGCACGATGACACTAGGCACTGCGCCCGGGAGCCCCGTCCGCGGCGGACCCAGGCTCCGGGGCCTGTGTCCAAAGCCACCCAGCACATGCGGGACCCTGAACTCGGCCCACTGCACGCGGGGCTTGTCAAAACCCGCGCCTTTCGCCGGGCGCGGTGGCTCACGCGGTGGCCTATAATCCTAGCACTTTGGGAGGCCGAGGCGGGCGGATCGCTCAAGGTCAGGAGTTCGAAACCAGCCTGAGCGAGACCCCGTCTCTACCAAAAATAGAAAGAAATTAATTGACCAACTAAAAATATATATACAAAAAATTAGCCGGGCATGGTGGCACATGCCTGTAGTCCCAGCTACTCGGGAGGCTGAGGCAGGAGGATCGCTGAGCCCAGGAGATTGAGGTTGCTGTGAGCCAGGCTGACGCCACGGCACTCACTCTAGCCTGGGCAACAGAGTGAGACTCTGTCTCAAAAAAAAAAAAACAAAAACAAAAACAAAAAAAACCCGCGCCTTCCTCCCTGGCTCCTGGAGGTCGGGGTTGGGTGCAAGTCCCCCACCCTGGCACTGGTTCATTTCCTGCTGTCAACTCCCTGACTGCTGCTGGCCACGGCGGGGGGCTGGGGGGGTCCCCACACTCCCTCCCGGAGACCCCAGTGACCAGACAGCCCTGCGGCAGGCTGAGTCAGAGTCCCCCAGGGGCCCGTAGAGCCAGACACTCCAGAGCTCCTGGTCAGGCAGGTCGAGAGGTGCGTTGCTCACTAGCTCCCAGGGGTGCCGGAGCTGGTGGCCCCTGGACCCCACCCGGAGAACCGGGGGTGACTTCCTGACGTAGCGTCTCGGTTACTGGGCTCCAGAAAATGAATGCGTGTGACCCGAGGACTCCTGTCCCCCCAGCAAGGCCGACCTCCCCTCCAGGGCAGGCAGGGACACCACACGGGCCCACACTGCCGTCCCGGCTCCAGGCCCACCCGCTCCCCACCAAGAGCTCGGAACCTCGGAGGTCTGGGAGCCCCACCGGGCCGGATGACGCTCCGTGCAAACAGGCACCCAGGCCCGACCCCGCCCAGCCCCGCGCTTGGGTGGAATCCAATTACTCACAGCCTGGTGCCACTCGTTCAAAGGCCCTGCGATCGGCCCTTGAACACGCGCCCCCACGTTTCTTTCCTTGTTCCTGGCCAGGGCTGAGCTGCGCCCGACCACACGCGGCTCCCCGGCTGGCGGGGGTGGAGGTGTCGGCAGCCGCCACGCTCCCTTCAAGCCAGGCCAGCAAACGGCAGATTTAGTCACTCTGAAATCTGCCGACACTCCAGGCCCCGGGGTGAGCAGGAAAACCCGCAAGGCGCAACTTCTCGTGTTGGGGGTGCTTCTGGTGCAAGGTCCTGGGGGAAAAGGTCTCCTAAGGGTCTTCATTCCAAGAAACAGCCTGGGCCGGGCGCGGTGGCTCACGCCTGCAATCCTAGCTCTCTGGGAGGCCAAGGCGGGCGGATTGCTCGAGGTCAGGAGTTCGAAACTAGCCTGAGCAAGAGCGATTTTTTAGTCTCTATTTTAGTCTCTACTAAAAATAGAAAGAAATTAGCTAGACATCTAAAAATATACAGGCCGGGCGTGGTGGCTCACGCCTGTAATCCTAGCTCTCTGGGAGGCCGAGGCGGGCGGATTGCTGGAGGTCAGGAGTTCGAAACCAGCCTGAGCAAGAGCGAGACCCCGTCTCTACTATAAATAGAAAGAAATTAATTGGCCAAATAATATATATACAAAAAATTAGCCGGGCATGGTGGCGCATGCCTGTAGTCCCAGCTGCTTGGGAGGCTGAGGCAGGAGGATTGCTTGAGCCAAGAGTTGGAGGTTGCTGTGAGCTAGGCTGACGCCACGGCACTCACTCTAGCTAGCCTGGGCAACAAAGCAAGACTCTGTCTCAAAAAAAAATAAAAATAAAAAATAAAAATAAAAATATACAGAAAAAATTGACCGGGCATGGTGGCACATGCCTATAGTCCTAGCTACTGGGGAGGCTGAGGCAGGAGGATCGCTTGAGCCCAGGAGTTGGAGGTTGCTGTGAGCTAGGCTGACGCCACAGCACTCACTCAACCCTGGGCAACAAAGTGAGACTCTGTCTCAAAAAAAAAATAAAAATAAAAGAAACAGCCTGGATAGATGGGTCAGGGAGCACCCCCAGCCCTATGCTCTGAGAGCAGACCACCTGGTTCCGAAATGCTGTGTGACCCCAGGCAAGTGGCACAACAGGACTGGGCTTCCCTGTCCCCCTCCAAAAGCAGTAAGGCCGCTGCCTGCTTCGGGGGCGAAATGACATGCAAAGATGTCTTGCGGCACCTTGCAAAAAGTGTCACTAACCTGACAGGCCACTGCAAGGGGACTATCTTCGGATGGCACACGGAGCTGAGTGTGTTGATAAGGAGGCTCCCTCCTCCCGGGCTCAACCCGGAGCCTGGCACATCTGTGCTTGGAGAGCCCCGCCCGCTCCAAACCCCCGAGCCTCCAGACAAGGAGGAAAAGGACAGGAGACCTGCCTCGGTCACAGCATCTTAGGGGTACGAGGCCGCTTAGACATCGTCCAATCCAACACCCTCATTTGACAGCTGGGGTAAATGGAGACCAGAGAGGTCGTCCGGCTTGCCCAAAGTCACACAGCAGTTCCTCGGGGTGGAGTGAGGACACCCAGGTCTCTCCTAAGTGTGCTGCTCCTGCTCTGGCCGCTTGACTGGGGTTTCCAACGCTGGCTGTCCCTGAGCTGCCTGGGGCTCTACTCTTGTGACCAGCTCACGGCCCGGCCCTGGACGGGGTGCTCAGCTTCCAGGTCAGCCCAAGTGGACAGCAGGCGGGCGCGAACTCCAGCTCCCTGAATGGGGCTGCGCTCAGACTCGGCCGGGCAGCCCGAGGGGGAAGGGGCCCAGCTCCCCAGCCAGATCAGGCCCTGCGGGTGCAGACGGAACCCCTGGCCCACTGGGAGCGCTCAGCTCCGAGCGGGGCCTGAAGCCATCTGGGGAAGAGCCCCAGGGCCCGAGGCCAGGCTGAAGAGGCCTGGCCACGGCCGCGCCAACACTCCAGGTGGCTCCCGCCTGCCTTCCTGCCAACTGCGCCCACGCCAGGCTTGCCGCCTGGTCAGGGCTGTCGGATTCCTGGAGGCCCCTCCCCCGCCTCACCCCTGCCACGACTGCCACCCACTGCCACGACCTCTACAGACACGACCCGCCAGCCCCCCAAGCCCGGGCTCCCAGCTCTGAAACACAGGCCCAGAGAGGCCGAGCACCCAGCCCCGGGTCACGGAGCTAAGGGGACGCACAGATCTTAAGGGACAGAGCCAGGGCCCGGCTCAGGCCTTCTGCAGTGGCCCCGGGCCCTTCCAGCCGCTTGGGCTGGTGGGTCCTAGAAGGGGACACCCTCCGGCCCTGCAGCTGACCTGTGCGTGCCCGGGGAGCCCCCGGGAGACCCAGGGCGGAATCCCATGCTGGCGAGACGGGGACCACAGGCTGGGCCGGCCTTGGGGTCTCCTCAGCCTCGGTTCCGTCCCGGCTCCAGCGTGAGCAGCTTACACCCGATCCGGTCTCAGCAGGGACAGCTGCTGGCCCACCCCAAGGACAGGGTGACTCAGCACGGACCAGGCGGCACCCATCACTCTCTAGGAGCCCAGACGGAAGTTGGAGCTCATTCTTCACATAGCGGGCAGCTCCCAGGGCAGGGGACAGGCAGGCAGTGCCCCAGAGCCGGCCCAGGTCTCACGGGAGGGATGTCGGACTCGCGGCGGCCCAGCCCCTACCAGCTCCTTGGGCACATGGGAGCTGGGGCCACTGGGGGAGCCCAGCTTCCCGAGCGGGTGTTCAGGCCGCCGCTGGGCTGGAGGGAGGGGCTGCCGGGCGTCCTGCAGACAAGGCCTGCTAGGTGCAGGGTCCTGGGGCACCTGCTGGAGTCCCCAGAGGACAGAGGAGGGAGGTGGCCAGGGAGGGCGGCTGGAGAGGGGCCACCCAAACCCACCCCAGAAGCTCCTTTGCAAAGTGAAGACAGACAGACAGACGCAAGGTCTCCAGGCTTCCGGGGGCCCCACGGTCAGGGAGAGCAGCTTCCTAAGGGTCTGGAACAGACAAACCCCTGACCCACCTGCCTCCCTGTCCCGGCCAACCAGGCCTCCTGGACGTGGTGGCAGACGCCACTCCAGACCCCTGGCACCCGCCACCTCCCCGGAGACGCAGCTCCACACGCCTGATGACCCATGGTGGGCAGCATGGAGGTGTGGTGGGCCTTTGGCCCACCCCTGCCTCAGTTTCCCCAGCTGTGAGCCAGGGAATGTCAAAGGCTGGGGTGCAGAGTGTGTGATGAGACGTGGGGCCAGAGGTGTGGCCTGCTGGTGGCACCGCTCTGCCAGGGGCCGGGGGCCCACTGCACGGTCGCGGCCGGTGGGAAGGCGCCCGGCCCACATTTCCAGACAGATTCTGCACGCTGCGCCGGATTATCAAAGGGGTCTGTGACCCAGGAAAAAAGGGTCAGAAATGCCCGCCGGTATCTCCCGTCTGCCTTGGGGTCATGTGCTTCCACGTTCCCCCCCCACCCCCACCCCCGGCCTCAGCCCCAAATCCCGTGACGCGGCGTGAGCTGCTCAGGCGGCGGCGGCGCTTTCATGTCTGGCTGGGAAAGGCGGATTTCGGCGCTAATCGCCCGGCTGCCGTCTGCGCTGAGCTCACGGCCCGGAGTCTGGGGGCCGCCCGGCCTCCCCAACGCGCAGACCCTGCGCTTTCCACAGGCCTGGGGCCAGGAGCGGGCGGCGCGGGTGGACACCCTGGGTGGACGGAGGCGGCCAGTGGCTCTAGCACCTTGGAGGGGAAATGCACACCCTCCCCCGCCCACGGCCCCACTGACCGGCTGCCAACCAGCCGGCCCCGCCCAAACCTGCCTCTCACCTCCCCCCAGGAGCGGAGGCGCTGACACGTGCCCCACGGGCTTTTCTCTCCCTCTCCCACTTTTTTTTTGAGACAGAGTCTCGTTCTACTGCCCAGGCTAGAGTGCCGTGGCGTCAGCCTTGCTCACAGCAACCTCAGACTCCTGGGCTCAAGAGATCCTCCTGCCTCAGCCTCCCGAGTAGCTGGGACTACAGGCATGCGCCACCATGCCTGGCTAATTTTTTCTGTATATTTTTAGTTGTCTGGTTAATTTATTTCTATTTATAGTATAGACAGGGTCTCGCTCTTGCTCAGGCTGGTCTGGAACTCCTGACCTTGAGCGATCCTCCTGCCTCGGCCTCCCAGAGTGCTGGGATTGCAGGCGTGAGCCACCGCGCCCGGCCTCCTCTCCCATCCTCGCTCCTCCTCGCTAAACGAGAAGGCCAGTCCGAGGGCTGCTCGCTGCCCAGCGTAAACAGGACAGGGACGGTGCGGGTGATCGGCGAGGGCCGCACACATAAACACACGAGGCCCAGACTCCTCAGACACGCGGCAGGCTGGGACGGGTGGCGGGCCCCAGGGCGTTCCTGGAAACATAACCCGGGTTGCTCCCGACTGGGTGACGTTTCCCTGGCCACGGTCCCCAGATGCACCCGGAGTGACGGCCAGGACGTGGGTGTGCCAGCTTGTCACGTCTCCCGTGAGAAGGCGTCGAGACGTGTCCCCAGCCGCCAGCAGACCGGGGGCTTTGCAAGGCTGACCTATGACCCCTCAGTGACAGCAGCAGGGGGGACTGTCCCCGCAGGCGGCTCCCACTAGGAGAGGAGCAGAGCGTGGGCGGCGGCTGCTCTCAGCCTCGGAGAAGCCACACGCAGGCCACCGCAGGGCCACCCCGGGCTCGCGTGAGCGTCCTCCACTCGGCAGCGGGAGCAGCAAGCCCCGCAGCTGCCCTCCCGAACCCCGAGAGCTCCACTTCCTGAGAACTCGCCCTCGGCCGGCCGTGCTGATAGGAGCCTGAGCGTGACCTCGGACGACCCCCAAGCCCCGCCCTGACTCTAGGCAGCTGCTGCTTGCTCGCTGTGCAGAGAAAGCCGTGGTGGCCGGGGAGGGAGGCCAGATAAACTGCCGGAATCAAACCCAGGCCCCGGGAGAATCTGGACTCCAGCCTGTGCCTTCTGCCGATAAGATAAGACCCAGCGTCACTTTGCAAGTAAACACGACCAACTTTTTATTAAGCAGCAGATAACATCCACGTAAGCCCATTCTCGTACCAAACTGCACATGGCCATCAGGAAAGAGATTCACGGAGCCGGCTCCTCTGGCCTTCACACCCTCCGGCAACTCCGAATGCAAACCCCCAAGGCAGGGATTTCTCCTTCCTCCCTGTCCTTGGGCTCTGAAGCCAAACTGTTTCCCCGACACAATGTCACAAGCAGAAAGGGACCTTCTGTGGGATGTGCCCAGGGGAACGAAAAGATCGCCAGCAAAAAGGAGAACTTGGCTCTCCGATCCACACCTTTGGGGCTGTCGGGCAGCCTCAGAGGTGCGTGTGCTGGGGACAGACCCAAAAGCCATTGTGTGGCAGCTTCTGTAGGATCAGGCTCAAGGCAGATGGGGTACAGAGGACCCCTTCTCTTCCTGAGAAGGAATTCTGGAACCCAGCTTTATGTTGGATCATTAAAAAACACAACTTCTGGCCGGGCATGGTGGCTCCTGACTGTTGCCAGGAGTGCCAGACCCCGTCTCTACCAAAAACAGAAAACTTAGCCAGGCGTGGTGGCACATGCCTATAGTCCCAGCTACTCAGGAGTCTGAGGCAGGAGGATCGCTTGAGCCCAGGAATTGGAGGCTGCAGTGAGCTATGATCGCACCACTGCACACTACCCAAACGACAGAGCGAGACGCTGTCTTAAAAAAATAAAAAAACACCACAACTTTCTGTGGCTTTTCTCTGCCTCCAGAACAATGTCCACAGCCTTAGGACGGGGTCCCAGGCAGGGGTGTCCCGAGTGCCAATCCTGCCCAGGCAGGGCTGCAGGCCGCCCTGCACACGGGATGTGGCCATCTCCCTCCACCTGGGAGGCTGCACCTGCCACAAGACCTCTCAGCTGCCCCCTCCAGGCGGGGAGGGTCTCCCTGCCCAAGACCTCCATCACCCCTCTGGGGGCTGACGCAGAGCACCCCAGACAGGCCCATCATTTCCCTCTCTCCACGGGGCCCGAGCATTTGACCAAGGCTCCTCTGTGGCAGACACGTGGCCCCAGACCACACTCGCCGTTGCAGACGCCACGTCCCTTTGCCACTGAAAACCCTCTTTCCAACAAAAAAAGCAATAAGGTCGGGCGCGGTGGCTCACGCCTGTAACCCTAGCTCTCTGGGAGGCCGAGGTGGGCGGATCGCTCGAGGTCAGGAGTTCGAAACCAGCCTGAGCAAGAGCGAGACCCCGTCTCTACTATAAATAGAAAGAAATTAATTGGCCAACTAATGTATATAGAAGAACTTAGCCGGGCATGGTGGCGCATGCCTGTAGTCCCAGCTACTCGGGAGGCTGAGGCAGGAGGATTGCTTGAGCCCCGGAGTTGGAGGTTGCTGTGAGCGAGGCTGACGCACCGGCACGCACTCTAGCCTGGGCAACAGAGTGAGACTGTCTCAAAAAAAAAAAACAAAGCAATAAACGCCCCCTCCCCGGACGCACACAGGTGGGTCACAGAACAACAAATGGCTGAAGGACACAAAAGAAGCCCACCCTCACTCACACCGAAAAGGACCCTCACCCCAGGCCCAAGGGTGCTGGCAAGGCCTTTGCGTGTATTCCAGAACCTACCCTCAGGCTTTGCCCACTTGACCAAAAAGAACTGTTGGAAAGCTGTGAAAAATATTTTTAAAGGCCTTATTATCACAAAAGAAATCCATGAACGTGTGACTTGGCACAGCCTCTTTAGAAAGCACTTTAGCGACCAAATCCGAGTCCGTGTACACCCCGACCCAGGCGTCCTCAAACTACGGCCCGCGGGCCACCTGCGGGTGCTTTTGCCCGTTTTGTTTGTTTGTTTGTTTGTTTGTTTACTTCAAAATATGTGCGGTGTGCATAGGAATTTGTTGGTTTTTTTTTTAAACTATAGTCCGGCCTTCCAACGGTCTGAGGGACAGTGAACCGGCCCCCTGTTTAACAAGTCTGAGGACCCCTGCCCTAACCCCAAACGCCCTCCTTGGGGGCCTGCAGGGGGCAGGTTAAATAAGTACACTAGTCCAGCCGGTGCCGGCACAGACGCCCCTCTGTGCGCTGATGAGGAAACACGGCAGTATCATTTTAGCCTTAAAAAGGTGACAAGTACGTTAGGATCCAACTGACACTTTAAAGGGATAAGCCCACTGTCCGCCTGTCGCAGAGAAACCTCCGGAGGTGGCACGCTGTCAGCCACCGCAGCCCGGGGAGGGTGAAGCAGGAGGAGCGTGGGTCTCATGTTTTACTCCATACGCTCTGTGTCGTCCCAATTTGTAAATGATAACGTGTTCACGTATGACTCGCTGCCCTACCAGAGAGAGGAAATTAGAAAACCCTCCACCCTAAATCTCCCTCCTGTTGGCCAAGTAGGATTTCCCACCACTTTCTCTGAGCACCAGCAGGAAGAGTCGGGAGGTGGCACCCAGGGTCCCGTTTCTATAGACGAGCCCACGAGCCCCTTGAAGACGTCATCCAAGTCATTACGTGCGGGGCCAGAACGTTAAAACGGTACCTAGAAACAGCGAAAACTAGACAAGTCGAGTTCTCCTGTGACAAAACAGGAGAGCGAAGTAACCTCTCTCCCTGGGGCCTGTCATTCGTGGCAGGGCGTGGCCCGGCACCCCCGAAATCTGCATCTCCGACGCCCTTCGAGAGCCGTGGTTTCCCGACTCCCGGCCTTAGGCAGAGCTACTGCTGCTATTCCTAGATTTGGACCAAACAAAGTTTTTTTTTTTAATGCTGAAACCCACATCCCTGGGACGCCCTACAAGGGCAAATAATGTCCCCTTCACGGTGGCGTGGCTGCTCTGTTCCAAGCCTCAGGAAGGCTCCCGGTCTCAGGCAGCCAAACAGAACCCTGTTGAGTTTTGCCCGCCACATGCTCACATTTTGGGAGCACGCCTCAAAGTGCCGAGACGCCTTCCCCACAATGCACAGAGGGGCAGACAGGAAACAGTCCACAGGCCCCAAAACGCCAGCAGCACGCCGACAGGCCCGCCGTTCCAAGCCACTCCCTGGCGATTGCAATTCCCTGGATTTCACGGCTACTGACCCAGAACCACAAACCCAGCCCTCCCAGCCCTGTACCTGTGCGCGCTATCCAGACCAGGCCGGCCCTTCCATGGGCTGGGGCTCCGGACACAAATAAACCTGAGCCTTGGGTGGCCGGGGCCCCACCGTGGGCTCTGAAAGGAGGACACTTCCGAGGCCACAGATGAGCTTGAGAACCGCCAAGTGCCTCCCCCCAATCACGTGGCACTTGGTACAAACTATTTTTCCCTCCTGAAATCCCACAAGAAAACTGTTTTGCAGAGCAGTGGTTCTCTCTGGCCTGGTGAGAACATCCTGGCGCCGGGCCCACCACGTTAGGATGATGTCCAGGGGTGATTCTCACTCAGCACAAGTCGGGACTCCCCCAGCCCAGGTGCCCCCAACACACACAGATTTAATCTGCAGCCAAGCTCCCCTCTCTTAGCACCCGGCAACCTTTGGAGAAGTCAACGCTCAGCACCCACTAGCCACAGTCCACTTTATTACTACTGTTTTCCTATGAGTCAGCCTGTGTCACTGATTGACAACAAGCCTGCGTAGAGAGCAGAAATGAATGACTTTTTTTTTTAGCTGCAGTTTCCTTCTTCTCGACCAGTCAGCAGTGGTAATTCAAACAGGAAGGGCTGCTCGGTCTACACGTGGGTGCCATGCAAGAGCCCGGGAGTATTGCTCAGTAAGGGCCAAAGGCAGGCTGGCACTGCCCGGAACTGCTCCAGCCTCCATGGGTTAAGTGGGGAAGGGGGCTGCCCACCGAGGGTGAGAGTCAGCCCAGGAACCCCGCTATCCTCTCACTGCGGTACAGCCAGGGCTACTGGGAGAGGTGTAAACAAATGAATGAAATGCACGTGGGCTGTGGCCAATGACCTTAACCTAGAACTGCCGGGGATGGCCCAGGGATGGTCCAGGGACTTAGAATCCGGGGACCTAGGGATACTGGGATGGTCCAGGGACACACAGATGCTCCAGGGACGAGGGAATGGTCCGGGGACACGGAATCCGGGGACCCAGGGATACTGGGATGGTCCAGGGACACACAGGGGTGGCCCAGAGACCCAGGGGGACGGTCCAGGGACACAGGGATGGCCTGGACACGCGTGGCCCGGGGACCACGACCCCCGCCCCATACTCACGCACGCAGAGGCAGGCCACGAGCTTGGCGGCGTCCTCGGGCACCGGGCAGGTGGGGAAGATGGGCTTGAGCAGGTAGGTGGCGAAGACGAGCGCCACGATGTACTGCGAGGACGGCCGGATGATGAGCAGCTCGATCCAGAGCTTGAGGAAGGCGGGCAGCGAGCCGTACACCTCCAGCATGTAGGCGTAGTCGCCGCCCGACTTGGAGATGGTGGTGCCCAGCTCGGCGTAGCACAGCGCGCCCACGATGGACAGCACGCCGCACGCGGCCCACACCACCAGCGCCAGCCCCGGCGAGCCCGCCTCCTTGAGCACGCCGGTGGGCGTCACGAAGATGCCCGAGCCGATGATGGTGCCCACGATGATGGCCACGCCGTTGAGCAGCGTGATGCTGCGCTGCAGGGTCACGCCCTCGCCCTCCGCGCCGGGGGCCGCGCCGTCCGCGCGCCGCGCCGCCGCCAGCATCCCCTCCCGCGCCTGCCGCTCCTCCTCCCCGGCCGCCGCGGCCGCCTGCGCGCGCCGCTTCGGGCCCGCGCCCGCCATGCCGCGCCGCGTGCGCCCCGCGTGCGCCCCGCGAGTCCCTGCGAGCACCGGCCGCGCCGCGCGCCGCCCTCCGCTGCGTCTGCGCCCGCGCCCGCGCCGCGGCGCCTTTTATCCGCGCCGCGGCCCCGCCCACCGGGAGGCCACGCCCCCGCGCGCCGCCGGCCACGCCCCGCCCGGCCCGAGGCTCCGCCCGCCCGCGCCCGCCGGCCACGCCCCGCCCCGCCAGGCCTCTCGCGGCGCTCGCTGCACGTGGCGCGCGGGCCCGCGGAAGGCCCGGCCTGCGACCCCCGGCACCACGTTCCCCGCGCCCCCAGGTGCGGCCTGGCAGCGATCTGAGGCCGGGGGCGCGGAAGGGTGGGGTTTGGGGTGCCCAATCCCGCCCCAAGGCAGCCCAGGCTCCTGCCGTGGGGTGGGGGGGACCAACGTGGTGGGAGCCTCCCCCCCACCCCCGATTTTCCCCTCCCCCGCCTGCTCACCCGGGGTCGTGGGGGTACGCGGACATGGGCCCCCCGGGCGCTGGTGGTCCCGCTGGGCCTAGGAGCCGATCCCCGGGGCCGGGGCCAGCGCAGAGGCCTGAGCCATGGCTGGGCTCAGAAATTCCCATATAAATCCCGGGTGAGCTTGCCAAGGAGCCAGGGGCGGGCACGCAGCTTTGAGGAACAGCAGCACAGGCCCGGGAAACCAGCCATGTGCATGAGCTCAGTGGAGTCCGGGGAGCGGGAGGGTTCCTCAGAAGGAGCAAGAATGAGAACCCCTACCCCCGCATCTCAGGGGCTCCAGCAGTTATTCTTAGGGAAAGAATCATAAACACCTGCCGTGAGACCCGGGTCACGGGCCAGGGCAGCAGAAGCTCCTCGGCACCCTCCTCGCAGTGCCCCTGTGTCCTTGGCATCTGTCCCAGCGGGTCCTCAGAGGGGCACAGTTTATGAGGCTTCAGAGCTGGGTGTTCCCAGCGGAACAGTCTGCTAGTGTCTGCGTCCGGAAGCCAGGAATTCTGATGAGTAACCAGGGTGGGAGAAGGCCAGGCACGCAGTCATCCTGGGACCGCTAGCTAGCTGCCGCCAGGAGTGTCGGGGCTGTCCCTGGAGCTCCCCTTGGGGCTGCTCCGCTGAGGAATGCCGAGCAAGGTCCCTCTGGATCTCCCCTCTCAATGTGCCAGTCATTCATCTGCAGGGGCAAAAATCGTCCAACATCCCAGCAGCCCAAACCACCAGAAACAGAGGGGCACAAGGTCATTAAAGGTCACGCAAATATAACTTGCGATGCATCATCTGTGTTGGTGGCTTGAGGGAGATACAGAGTGCCCCACGCTGGCTCCTCCCCCAGTGTTCTCAGGGGGTGCTGCCTGGCTCCCTTCTACTGAGGCTGGGCAAGCTTAGCGAGCCCCTGCCAAGTCCTCCGGCACTAAATATTTGTTGTTTGATACAGTAGGCGTCACGCCTCGGTGTCATTTCCTAGATGAGTGAACTAAGGCTTAGCAGGGTTGCGTAACTTGTCCAGCAGCGAGTGGACTGGAAACCCGCCCTTTGGGCCCCAAACTTACACTGTACTTTCAATCATTCTGCCACCCTTCCTCAAGGACAGAGAGAGGTGGCCAGCAGCCGTACACGGAAGTGTGAAATTACAGCCAGGATAAACGGAGGAGGACGCTGGAAGGGGCCAAGAGAGGAGAGCCGGTCGGTTGGTAGCAGGGAGCAGGCAGGTGCCAGTCGGCTCTCTGGGGTGGTGCGTGGCGCTGAGAGCCCAGGGCCAGTAGATGAGCAGGGCGGGGAGGGAGCCGCACCCGCACCTGCACGCAGGGCTGGGTGCTGCCAGCCGTGGGTGCCCTGGAGCTAGAAGTGAGCACAGCCTGAGCACGGAGGAGACAACCCCCAAGAGCATTTTCAAGTCCCAAGGCTGTTCTGCCCCACTGTTGAGTTTCACCTGGTTTCCATATGGCAAGGTCCTAGATTCTCCTGCACGTGCACTCTGGTGTACGTGTAGCTCCGTCTGCCCTGACGCAGCTTCCCGAAGCACTGACTCACCTGTGTGTCCCCGGCTCCCGCGCCCGCGCTGGCTCTAAATCTTAGCAGAGAGCGCCCTCTGCTGGAACGATCCGGACGCGCGTCCTCCCGCAGGGCAGCGGTGCACCCCCCTGGTAAACAGTGGTCTCTGCAGCTCTGGCCCTTGCTAAAAGTTGTGTCCTTTGTCCTCGCTTGCACTGGCATAGGGAGCATAGAGTCTCTGGAGGGAAATGTGGGACACTCTATCAAAAGACTTTGAACGGTGCACGCTTTTGACCCAGTAACTCCACTTCTGGGAATTTCTCTGAGGAAGTAAGGTTGTGTTCTGTGGTTTGACTAAGCGGTGGTTTCTTACAACTTTAAGAAAAGAATGGCTGATATTGGAATAAACGGAATGTCTGGAAGATGTGCTTTTTTTTTCTTTTCTGAGACAGAGTCTCACTCCGTTGCCCAGGCTAGAGTGAGTGCCGTGGCGTCAGCCTAGCTCACAGCAACCTCAAACTCCTGGCCTCAAGCGATCCTTCTGCCTCAGCCTCCTGAGTAGCTGGGCCTACAGGCATGCGCCACCATGCCCAGCTAATTTTCTATATATATTAGTTGGCCAATTAATTTCTTTCTATTTATAGTAGAGACGGGGTCTCTCTCTTGCTCAGGCTGGTCTCGAACTCCTGACCTCGAGCAATCTGCCCGCCTCAGCCTCCCAGAGTGCCAGGATTACAGGCGTGAGCCACCTCGCCCGGCTTGAAGACGTGCTTTTGTAAACATTGCTGGGTGGTGGGACACAGCGTGAGTCACCCTTAAAAGGCACAACGTAAAGAGTCTGTATGGGGGGCGCCCAGGAGCCTGAGGAAGAGGGCAGCGGCGGTTGCGGTGACTGAGCGGAGCCCCGGTGACAGGACGTTGGTGTTGGTATTAGGAGATCTGCACATCCCACGCCGGAGCAACAGCTTGCCAGCTAAATTCAAAGAAACTTCTGGTGCCAGGAAAGATTCAGCACATTCTCTGCACAGGAAACCTTTGCACCAAAGAGAGTTAGGGCTATCTCAAGACCCTGGCTGCTGATGCTCATATTGCGAGAGGAGATTTTGATGAGAGTCTGAATTATCCAGAACAGAAAGTTGTGACTGTTGGACAGTTCAAAATTGGTTTGATCCGTGGACATCAAGTTATTCCATGGGGAGATATGGCCGGCTGTTGCAGAGGCAGGTTGATGTGGACATTCTTGTCTCAGGACACACACACACAAATTTGAAGCATTTGAGCATGAAAATAAATTCTGCATTAACCTAGGTTCTGCCACTGGAGCATATAATGCCTTGGAAACATTATTCCATCATTTGTGCTAATGGATATCCAGGCTTCTGCAGTGGTCGCTTACGTGTGTCAGCTCATTGGAGATGATGTGAAAGCAGAAAGGGTCGAATACAAAAAATCTTAAAGCCAGCCCTGTCTTGATGATTTTACTGGGTGTCTTTTTTTTTTTGGTTGTTGTTCATTCCTTTGTTCAAATCAAGTAGTAAAGAGCCACAGAATTGTATCACTTTTATAATATTTTACAGTAAAATATACCATCTTCTTTGTTAATACATTATTGCTCTAAGCTTCCTCTAAACTATAAGAATATATTTAGTTTACAGTATATGCCTTCTATGAAAAAATGCCCACCACACAGTAAATGGTCATGTGAAGAAAAAAATTTATCCTTGTAAATGTCTTCATAGTTGATATTTGGAACTTTATTCTAAAAGAAGTGCATGAGGAGAAAGAATCTAGACTTTCTTGTATACATTTTTCTTTTCTCCAATAATAAACATTTACTTTACATTTAAAAAAAAAAAAAAAGAGTCTGTATGGGCCGGGCGAGGTGGCTCACGCCTGTAATCCTAGCACTCTGGGAGGCCGAGGCGGGAGGATTGCTCCAGGTCAGGAGTTCAAGACCAGCCTGAGTAAGAGCGAGAACCCCCTCTCTACTGGACAACTAAAATATATAGGAAAATTAGCCGGGCAAGGTGGAGCATGCCTGTAGTCCCAGCTACTTGGGAGGCTGAGGCAGGAGGATCGCTTGAGCCCAGGAGTTGGAGGTTGCTGTGAGCTAGGCTGACGCCACGGCACTCACTCTAGCCCGGGCAACAGAGTGAGACTCTATCTAAAGAAAGAAAGAAAAGAAACCTTGTATTAATAGCTTCTGGTCACCTTAAGAGCCTAAGGGGGAGGCCGTCCTCCTCTGCAGCAGCCCCTCTCTTTGTCCCCAAGACCCCGCTGGCTCTGGGTCTCCAGTCTCTCTGCCCCTGCACCCGGCCGCCCAGGTCTGGTCACCCCTGGACACCTCTGCTCAGGTGTGATCCTCTCCCCCGGCCACTTCTGGCGCATTCTACGCTGGCTCATCCGCTCTGCGGGCTCCCTGCTGTCCCCCACCCCCCAGGGAGTGACCCCCCGCCCCGGCCGGGCCTGGGCCTGTCTTGTCGTTCCGTCCACGGACGCGTCGCTGGGCCTTGCACGCCGCCTGCGCAGGCCGGGCGGTGCTCTGTGAATGGCCGCGGGTGCTAAACCGGAGTGAGGGCTGTGTGCTTAAGTATGCAAGGAGAGAAGGGTTCTGTCGCGTGTGTGTGCGCACGGAAGGCTTGTCTTTCTGGAGGCGAAGCCCTCCGGGGTGGGCGGCTGCCGTCTGCCGTCTGCGCCTCCCTTCCCGTGTTCGGGACCCCCGGCCATGCGTGGGGCGGCCCCCTCGGCGTTTCCTGGATTCAGTAGAGGATCAGCAGATTTCACTTGGCTTAAAAGCAACTCCCCGGGTTCAGAGCCATGTCAGTGCCGCCAGCAGAGATTCCCAAGGTGACACAGGAAGCTGTGACAAAGGGAATGATCTCCACACTGAAGCGCACGCGGCCTTGATCCTCAGCGCCGCGGTCGCCCAGCGTATCTGGAGCTCGGAGGAAACAGAAGCTCTTTTTTTTTCCTGTTGACACACGTTTTGGAGTTTCCAGAGAGGCGGGAGCCGGGCGTCCCTGCTGTCACCCACCCTGGGTCTTATCAAATGTCTGAGTGAGCTGAGGCCCACGCCGAACTTTCTTCCACTCCGCCCGGGCTGCACAGGAAGAACCCTCGCCCACCCCTGCACCGCGGCGACCGGTGGTGGCAGGAGGGGTACGTGCGGGTCTGAAGCAGCCGTTGAATTCTGTCATCTGGGCCGGGCGCGGTGGCTCACGCCTGTAATCCTGGCACTCTGGGAGGCCGAGGCAGGAGGATCGCTCAAGGTCAGGAGTTCCAGACCAGCCTGAGCAAGAGCCAGACCCCGTGTCTACTAAAAATAGAAATAAATCAATTGACCAACTAAAAATATATAGAAAAAACTTAGCTGGGCGTGGTGGCGCATGCCTGTAGTCCCAGTTACTCGGGAAGCTGAGGCAGCAGGATCGCTTGAGCCCAGGAGTTGGAGGTTGCTGTGAGCTAGGCTGACGCCATGGCACTCACTCGAGCCTGGGCAACAGAGTGAGACTCTGTCTCAAATAAAAAAAGAAAAGAAGAATTCTGTTGTCTGTAGGGACCTGAGCTCTTTCAGCGCCGCCCGCCTGGGCTCCTCTGCTCTCCCTCTCAGCTCCGGCACAGCGGCCCGGGGGACAGACGCCTTACGGCCACGTTCGGGGAGCTCAGAGCTGCAAAGGAGGATTTTGCAGTTTACAGTCCCACTCTTTATTTCGGAAAGTGCCCAGGTGCATATTGTCCCCCACCCTGCACCGTGCCCTCTGCCGTGTGGGCTGCGATCCGTGCTGCCCTGTGACGGGCAACGTGCTCCACGTGTGCCCTGGGCCCGTCCCATGGTGACACCTGCTCCCCTCCCTGCCCTGGCTTCTCGAGAGCGAGGGTCAGCAGATCGCTGATTTAAGGACGTTTCATGTTTGTAGCCAAAAGCGTCTCATACCCCGCCGTCCGTCAAATATCTAGCGATGGCTAGACGTATGCCCGGCTTTGCAGGAAGGAGACGCCCACAGGGACACCGTGGCCCGTGGGCGTCCCGTGAGCCCACAGCTGTGGCGACATGAAACGCTGGAAGAGCAAACGGCAGCGGAGTGCAGAGCCCAGAGCGGAGGGCATGCTGCTGCCTGGCGTGGGGACGGGGGTGGCGTCCTGGGAGCAGGCTCTGGGGCTGGGCTTTGGGAGAGAGGAGGAAACGCACGGCGTGGCGGGGCAGTGGGCAGAGAAGGGTGGGCACAGGAGCGGATGGCACCCTGGGTGCAGAGCCAGAGGTCACATGTCTGACTTGGGTGCAGCGAGTCCTACCTGAGCCCCACAAGCGGGAGCACAGCTGTGCCATGGGCCGGCAGAGCAGATGGGGACACCACCCCCAGGCCAGACACCCCAGAGGGGAAACGAGCTAACACGCAGGAGTGCCACGCTTGGAGACACATGCCCAGAGACGGGGACTGGGACACGGGAGGCCCGTGGTCAGGCAGGTGGCTGGGGAGGACGTTGAGGAAGGGAGAATCTGCTCGCGCAGGTAGCGGCGGAGCCGACAAGCCGTGTGGGGATGCCGCACACGCAAGCCCACGTGGAGGGGGTGGGGACCTCATGGGGAAAGCTGGTGCTTCATCCCAATGTGAGGAGAAGCCTGCTGTGGGCAGGGAGCAGCTTGGCCAGGCAAGTGTTTCCCAGAAAAGACCCGCTGTTAAGCGTGGATTTGGCGGGCGTGGGGGAGAGGCTGGGAAGGGGTGGCTAAGTCAGAAGGCTGGTGACATCCCTCAGCCCTATCGCCTTGGGCTCAGGGACTGAGGGGTGAGGAGGACCTGAGGGTGACCCCCGGGTCTGGCTCTGGCGCAGGGCGGGTGGACAGGGAGGCGCTGGGCGCCAGGCTGGGGACACGGCCGCCAGCAGACAGCCCGCCTCTCGGCACGAGGCACAAGTCCCAGAGGAGGAGGTCCCCGGCCACCGCAGGAGCGCGGATGGCATCAGGCAGGTGCTCCAGGTGACACCAGACAGGTGGCGCCAGGCGGGAGCAGGAGTCAGGCACGTGGAGGGAGTGGGGGCAGGGGCTGTGTGAGCCCTGGGGGTGGCAAGGGGGCGACAGGGACTTTGTCCTCGGGCGTGGGGGGCAGCATCAAGGGCACCGAGTCTGCTCCTGGTGGCCCCCTGGGAACAGACTGTTCTCTGGTCACCCACCGGGGAGGGCAGGGGAGGAGGGGTGGCAGCTTGCCAGGGACGGGAACGCGGCTCACACATCTGCATGGTCACAAAGCGAGAAAATAACATGAAAGCAAAGGGAGGAAGCCTTGAACCTTCAAAGTGGGGCCAGGAACCCTCAGTACAATCGCCAGCCCGCCCCGCAGCCTGGCCTTGAGCTCTCAAAGCCCTGCCGGGGACAGGGGGTCCTTCCGTTTGTTTTTGTGCCGTGGCTTTGAGGTCCGAAGTCAACACCTTTTCCTCCCCGTGTGTTTGTGGTTTCATGACAAGGTGTCCAGGCTCGGTCCCCTTCCCAGGAGGATCGCAGGGTCTCGGGGCTCACAACAGCTTTTAAAAATAACCGGGGACATTTTCTTCAGGCGACAAAGACGTCCGTGCACCGAGGACAGTCACCGCACCAACGTGGAGACAGCCGGTCACGCCCGGCTCCGTGCGGTGCTCCCGTTGGACGTGGCATTGCCGTGCAGCCGGCGGAACCGGAGCCCCGGGGCGCTGCCGTCCGTCTCCCCTCCGAGGGCCTGGCAGGCCGCTCTGGCTCCTGGGCCCGTCTCTGTCCCCGCGTCCCCGTGTTAATGGGTGGCACGGGGAGATGGCCGTGTGGCCGCTCTGCCTCGGTCCCAAGCTCTGCGCTCGGAGCCCCGCCCTCCGGTGCCCACGTCATTCCTTCCACGGGCGGTGCGGGCCTGAGCAGGTGCCTCTCGGTGGCCAAGGGTTCCTGTCACAGCGCAGCTGCGGCCGTCATGGAATGAGCTGGGATCTAAGCTCAGGACTTTCCCTCGATGCGGCTGCATTCTCCCTTGTGGAGCCAGTCAGCACAGCAGGGGCAACACGCTGCCTGTCCCTGCGCCTGGGAGGGCCGCTGACGAGGCTCTCAGCTTCTCAGGCGAGGCTCAGTTTCCCCTTTAAAAGCTGGGGATGATTTCACAGAACTCGTGGCCACGACTCTGTGGGATTGGGCGGCCCGCCCCCGGCTACACAGTCCAGTGAGGCACCCTCCCCCGGGCCGAGGGCACCGCAAGCTTTGGGGGTGAGGCTGGGCCTCCGTGTGGTCCTGTCCCACCGTGGGGCAGAGGACACTCAGCCCCGTGCCCGGGACGGCAGCAGGACGGGGCGGTGTGGCCCGTCGCTGGTGCCCGTGCCCATGCCCGTGCTCCCTGCCGACCGGCAGGCGCCCCTACGTGGCCGGCTGTGAGGGGCGTCGGCGCAGAACGGGAACAGAGATGCGTTCGTTCCCGACCTCGTTGCCTTTTCAACGTCTGTGTTGGTTCCTCCCAGCCCGTCCTGTCACCACCAGACGTGGGCTCCCGGTAGGAGCCAACACACCTTTTCTTTCTTTCTTTCTTTCTTTCTTTCTTTCTTTCTTTCTTTCTTTCTTTCTTTCTTTCTTTCTTTCTTTCTTTCTTCCTTCCTTCCTTCCTTCCTTCCTTCCTTCCTTCCTTCCTTCCTTCCTTCCTTCCTTCCTTCCTTCCTTCCTTTCTTTCCTTCTTTCTTCCTTTCTTTTCTTTCTTTCTTTCTTTCTTTCTTTCTTTCTTTCTTTCTTTCTTTCTTTCTTTCTTTCCTTCCTTCCTTCCTTCCTTCCTTCCTTTCTTTCCTTCTTTCTTCCTTTTCTTTCTTTCTTTCTTTTTCTTTCTTTCTTTCTTTCTTTCTTTCTTTCTTTCTTTCTTTCTTTCCTTCTTTTCTTTCTTTCTTTCTTTCTTTCTTTCTTTCTTTCTTTCTTTCTTTCTTTCTTTCTTTCTTTCTTTCTCTTCCTTCCTTCCTTCCTTCCTTCCTTCCTTCCTTCCTTCCTTCCTTCCTTCCTTCCTTCCTTCTTTCTTTCTCTCTCTCTTTCCTTCCCTTCCTTCCCTTTCTCCTTTCTTTTCTCTCTCTTTCTTTCTTTTTCTTTCTTTTCTTTCTTTCTTTCTTTCTCTTTTTTTCTTTCTTCTCTCTCTCTCTCTTTCTTTTCTTTCTTTCTCTTTTTATCTTTCTTTCTTTCTTTCTTCTCTCTCTCTCTTTCTTTCCTTTTCTTCCTTTCTTTTTTTTTTAGGGGGTGGGACAGAGTCTCACTCTGTTGCCCAGGCTAGAGTGAGTGCCGTGGCGTTAGTCTCGCTCACAGCAACCTCACACTCCTGGGACGCCTTTCCTTTTAAACACTTTTTCTGGAGAAGGAATTACCTGCGGGAGCCTCAGCAAACACAGCAGGCGTCGTTGCCTGGTGACGCTGGCTCCAGGGGACTGTGTTCCGAGATGCCCTCGGGGGCTGAGGCGCAGGCGGGGCCCTGTGCGTCCGCGCCGTGTGCCAGTGACCACGCTGACGGCCGCGTTCGCCCTTCCGCCTCTCAGCCCGACGCTGCCCCGAGCTGCGGAAGGGCCAGGTCTGCAGAGGCTCAGAAACCAGCTCTCAGGAGGGCAGCAAAGCGTTTTCTTTAAATTGAGGCGTGGTGTTACTATAGACACAGTGAAATGTGCAGAGGCTCGAATCTCGAGTGTTCCCCCTCCCCGTGGCTTTCCGTACGTGCAAACCCACGTGACTGCCGCCCAGGACGAGAGAGCTGTGCCGTGCATGAGGCTACGCGACCCTTAACTAATTAAAATCGAGTGCAATTACAATTCACTTCCTCCATCGTGCACCACCACAGATTGAGCACTCAAGGGTTGCCGTGCAGAGAGAGTGCAGTTCTGGAACATTCCATCGTCTCAGGAAGTGCCATAGGTCAACCCTAGTCTAGAGCATTTCCGACATCCGCACGCCCCCGGTGGCTCCCCCGTGCCACCCCCAGGCAGCCCAGGGGGACCAGCCTCGGGGCTGCTCGGCTGAAGGTTCGAGCCTGGCTCTGCCCGTACGGCGTGGGGCTGAAGAATGGCCACGATGGCCACGTCCTGACCCCCGGGGCCCGGGAGTGTGACCTGACAGAGCAGCCCACCCCTCCCCACACCCCCTAGCGCCAGGGGTGTCACGGTTAGGGACTGTGGTCAGCGGGACAGTGGCCCCCAAGGACGTCCACACCCTAATCCTAGAACCTGCGGCTACGTGACCTCACGTGGCGAAAGGGGCTTTGCAGGTGTGCTTTGCAGGTGTGACTAAGGGGAGGGTCTTGAGGTGGGGAGAGACCCCTGGGCTATCCAGGTGGGGCCCACGTCCTCACTGGGTCCTCAGAAGGGGACACAGAGGGTGGAGAGGCAGGAAAAGGGTCCTCCCCGGAGCCCTCAGAGGGAACCCCTGGACACCTGGACCCCAGCTTCTGGCTTCTCAACCCTGAGAGTCAATCTCTGTCGTTTTAAGCCACTAAGTTCGTGGCACTTTGTCACGGCAGCTCCAGGACACGGATGCTGTAGGAGCTTGACATCGGGAAGGAGGGTGTTAGTTTCTGCCTTGTGTCCCGTGGGAACGGAGGGGTGGCCGTCGGCGTGACGAGGACGCTGTGGGGAGAAAGGGAGAGTGGAGCTGGGGGCCACCGACAACCCTGGTGAGTGGCGCTTCTCCCGAGGCCCCGTGACCCACCCCTGCGTCCCACTGATATGTCCCCGTGGCACTCACGTTCCTTTGAAGGGATTTCTTTCACTGCCGCTGAAAAGCACACGGACTGCAACAACGACCTCTCTCTTTTTAATTTCGAAAGTCAAATAGGATCAATCACATTGTGATTCCCTCTTCTCAAAGCCAGTCCCGCCTACCCTCGTGGACCCTCTCTGGTGGCCGGGAAGGACGCTCGGACCGAGCGGCCGAGCAGGGGCTGCAGCGGGCGGTAGTTGTCCGCCATCACCGTCTCCTCCTCGCCGGCGGCGGAGCACAGGAGCGAGCGCAGCGCCGACAGCTGGGGAGACACGGGCGGGCGGGCGCGTGAGCCGGCGCAGGGCGGCGGGCAGCCCCCGCACCCCCGCCGAATGGGGACGGCGCCAAGTGACCAGTAAACGGGGAGGGAGTGACGGTGCGTGTGGGCCACGGCAAGGTCACAGAAGCACTGCGGCTGCCACCTTGGCGTCCGAGGTCACCGGTGGGGGGATGCCGGCCGCTGTGCCGTGCACTGCTCCAGCCGCCCGGGGAGAGGAGCCACTGGGAGGCCGCCTCGGGGGACGGACCTCCCGCCCCGCTCAGGATAGCGGCAGCCCCAGCCATGTCCCACTGCCAGTCCGTGAAGGGTCTTAAGGCAGAACCACCCAAATCCCCACCCCACGGAACTTTTGACAGAAAAGAAATGAGTGTCACCAGGATGACAATCCCCCCTGGGACCGCCGCGAGATGCCTGACCAGGCGGGTGTGGGGAGCGGTGGCCGACACTGCGCATCTGTCACCCCCAAACTCCAAACTACCTTAGACGGACAGAATTCCTGCAGATTCTTAAGATTTCCAGAGAGAAGATACTATGACTTTATAAAAAGTATACATTTGAAATAAAGGCCACTTGAGAGTATTTGAGCAACAACAAAAAATAAATAAATAAATAAAAAATAAAAAGTATACAATATTATATACGCATTTTAGAAAAAAAATTAGAATATTTAGATAATAAAAAGGAAGAAAATAGCCAGGCACTATGGGTGGCGCCTGTCATCCTAGCACTCTGGGAGGCCGAGGCGGGAGGATCGTTTGAGCTCAGTAGTTCAAGACCAGCCTGAGCAAGATCGAGAAACCGTCTCTAATAAAAATAGAAAGAAATTAATTGGCCAGCTAAAAACATATAGAAAAAACTGGCCGGGCATGGTGGCGCATGCCTGTAGCCCCAGCTACTAGGGAGGCTGAGGCAGGAGGATTGCTTGATCCCAGGAGTTGGAGGTTGCTGTGAGCGAGGCTGACGCCACGGCACTCTATCCCGGGAAACAGAGGGAGACTGTGTCTCAAGAAAAAAAAAAAAAAAAAAAAAAAGGAAGAAAAGAAAAGCCACTGCAGACCCATGACCCTGAGACAAGGGCTCTCAGCTTGCGGGGTGTGTAGGTGACAGGTTAGGGCCCTGCTCGGTCACTCCACGGCCTTCCCATGGAGCCTTGCTCTGCCCAACAGGATGAGAGTATGCGTGAGGCCAGCAGGGGCTTCGGGGTGTGTGTGTCACTGGCCTCTCTGTCGCTGACCACGAGCCCCTGCCCTGGTAGCCACTGGTCTAGGACACAAGGGAGACCCTGGACCAGCCCCAGCCTTCCCCACAGCTCCACCCTCCACAGCCCAGGAGCCTCCAGCCAACACACGGACCCGTGAGCGGGAACAATAAACACTGCCGTGACCACTGCGGGTGTTTTGTTACGCAGCGCTGTCGCGGCAACGGCTGACTGGTGCAGTCCGCCTGCGCCTCCCTCTGGGCCCGTGTGGTTCCCCAGCCTCCCAGCACAGCATGTGAGAAGACCCTGTGCCATCTAAACTTCTCACTGCTCCATCACCCAAAGGAGCGGAACAGACTCAAGAATCTCCTCTCCCTCCCTCCCTCCTTCTGTCACCAATGTCCAGGCTGCATCTGTGACATCTTTCTTGCTCTCGGGGCCCCAGAGCAGGTCAGGGCACGTCCTGCACGCGGGGTCGGCCCACGTGGCTGGAACGTGGCTCTGGTGAGCACGTGGCTGTGGTCCCCACTGTCCCTCTTTTTTTTTTTTTGAGACAGAGTCTTGCTGTGTTGCCCAGGCTACAGTGAGTGCCGTGGTGTCAGCCTAGCTCACGGCAACCTCAAATTCCTGGGCTCAAGCAATCCTCCTGACTCCTGAGTAGCTGGGACCACAGGCATGCGCCACCATGCCCGGCTCATTTTTTCTCTATATATATATTCATTGGCCAATTAATTTCTTTCTATTTCAAGAGCGAGATGGGGTCTCGCTCTTGCTCAGGCTGATTTCGAACTCCTGACCTCAAGCAATCCGCCTGCCTCGGCCTCCCAGAGTGCTGGGATGACAGGCGTGAGCCACCGCGCCCGGCCCCCACTGTCCCTCTCTGACCATCACCTCTTAAGGCTCTAAGCCTCTTGCTCCTCCTTGGGGAGGCCGAGGCGCAGGGCACCGCAGCAGGACGAGAGCCGCGTCCCAGGCAGCGCCCGCTCCCACCCCGACGCCGTCTCTCCCGTGCGGTCTGCGCACAGGGGAGAGGCCCGGAGCCTCCCACTCACAAATGCCCACTGCGTCCCTATCAGGGGCTGGGACTCAGTGCCAGCGGTCACGTCACTTCAGTTTTTCTGCAGCGACTTCGCCCGGACACAGACGGGAGAGCGCCTGCCCTAGTTCAGCCGTGTGTGCCCAGGGTCCCGCCGCGCCCCGGAGCGGGGCCACGGGGGAGCGGACGGCGCTGCCACGCACTGTCTCCGCCGGGTCAGGCCTCCCACGTCTCAGCGAGAGAAGGGCTGTGGCAAGGGGGGGGCTGTGTCCAAGCTCAACAAGCTCCTGTTGCAGCTGGAAGCCGTCCTCCTGTGGGAGCATCCGAGCGCAACGCGACGCCCAGGTGAGGTGACTAAGTGAAACCCCAGAGGAGAAGGACGTCGCCCTCCCGTCAGGTCATGAGGGTTACCTGGCTGGGAGCCACCTCGATGGGCTGCCTCTGGAGGATCCAGGTGACCGACTCGGCCAGCGGCGGCGTGGTGAGGGAGCCCGCGTAGGTCCAATAGTCCCGGCAGGCGGGCAGCAGCCGGGAGGGGTCGAAGGGGCCCAGGGCCGCCCGCGCATCCTGGGAGAGCGAGAACGGGCGCAGTCGGGTCTCAGGTGAGACCAGAGCTGCAGGGGGGGGGGCGGGGCGAGGGCGGCATCCCGCTGATCTGAGCGCACGTGGCTTCACATGCTGGGGAGCAGGGGGATGGGGGGTGGGGGGCCCTCTCCAGGATAAAGGCTGCAAGGCGCCCTTGTCAGATTTGGAAGCCGGAACTAGAAAACGTCACCCTTATATACAGAGAAGGAATTCCCACCAAATGCTTGAATTTTCCCTTTTAAAGGCATTCATTTCTAGATATTTTAGGTATAAAAATAGTACATTCTTTCTTTTTTTTTTTCAAGACAGAGTCTCACTCTGTTGCCCGGGCTAGAGTGAGTGCCCTGGCATCAGCCTAGCTCACAGCAACCTCAGACTCCTGGGCTCAGGCAATCCTCCTGCCTCAGCCTCCCGAGTAGCTGGGACCACAGGCATGCGCCCCCACGCCTGGCTAATTTTTCCTGTCTTTTAGTAGAGACGGGGGTCTTGCTCTTGCTCAGGCTGGTCTCGAACTCCTGAGCTCACGTGATCCTCCCAACCTCGGCCTCCCAGAGTGCTGGGATTACAGGCGAGAGCGCCCGGCCTGTGGAGGGTGTTTTATTTTATTTTATTTTATTTTATTTTATTTTATTTTATTTTATTTTATTTTTTGAGACAGAGTCTCACTTTTGTTGCCCTGGCTAGAGTGAGTGCCGTGGCGTCAGCCTAGCTCACAGCAACCTCAAACTCCTGGGCTCAAGTAATCCTCCTGCCTCAGCCTCCCAAGTAGCTGGGACTACAGGCATGCACCACCATGCCCGGCTAATTTTTTCTATATATATTTTTAGTTGGTCAATTAATTTCTTTCTATTTTTAGTAGAAACGGGGTCTTGCTCACGGTGGTTTCGAACTCCCAACCTCGAGCAATCCGCCCGCCTCGGCCTCCCAGAGTGCTAGGATTATAGGCGTGAGCCACCGCGCCCGGCCATGGAGGGTGTTTTATAAAGGGTGGTCTGCGTGGTGCTCCCAGAAAGCAAATAATGACTAAACAAGTAACAAGTGTGGCCCTGAAGGCTCACCGAGAAGGTGACATGGGGGGAGGGAGCAGGAGGAGCCGGTGTAAAGCGCTGTGCAGGTGTCTCTACCTCACCGCTGGGGAAAGTGAGACACGCAAACCACTCGCCCAAAGCCATGCCACCCACGGGCGGGACCCGGGCGTGTTCCGAGGCTGGTGCCCCCAGGGCTGCGGGAAACACAGGGGCGGGGGTCCCCAACCTCTGCTTGGAGCCTCCCTCCTCCCAGTCAAGCTCTGCGGCCTTCAGCAAGGAAGAGGACACCGGTGTGGCCGGCACCGTCCCGGGAGCTCTGTGCCCTGTCCCCAGACACAGGAGGTTCCGAGCGGCTGCGTGGTCACAGGGGCCCTCGTGGCCCCGGAGCAGGTCAGGGCGTGTCCCACACTCGGGGTCGGCCCAGGTGGCTGGAACGTGGCTCTGGTGAGCACACAGCTGTGGTCCCCATTGTCCCTCTCTGACTGTCACCTCTTAAGGCTCTAACCTTCTTGCTCCTCCTTGGGGAGGCCGAGGCGCAGGGCACCGCAGCAGGACGAGAGCCGAGTCCCAGGCAGCGCCCGCTCCCACCCCGACGCCGTCTCTCCCGTGCGGTTTGCGCACAGGGGAGAGGCCCGGAGCCTCCCAGGGAAGAGGAGCATGCCCTGCACAAACAGCCCCACAGCCGTGTCCTGTGTCCCCCAGCAAGAGAGGGGACCCCCACACGGGGGGGGGGGGATGCTGGTTGGGGAAACATCCCGAGGCCCAGGTTTACCCTGGCCGAGGACCAGCCGGGTGGGGGGAGAGGACGGGGCGCCCTGAGCAGTTCCCGAGCCTGCGGGCGGAGCGCAGGGGACATCTGGTCTCCGTCCCCGGAGGCCGCAGAGCCAGCATCAAGGGGGACACGGGGCACAGATCAAACGGCTCCCGGGGACCGCCAGGGAAGGGCTGGCCCCGGCGTCCATCTGGACCCGCTCACACCATTGTTAGGACAGGCACAGCCTCATCCGTCCCGGCCTCTGAGGGTCACGGTGACTCCTCCCGCCTTGGAATTCTTTTGTTCGGTGCTGAACAAATAAACTACATTTGTTTGGTATTTCTGCTTCTGCATCAAAGTCCTTTCTTGGCTGATCTTAGAGAAAAGCGACATGATTGTCCTTGTCATCTTTATTTTTTTTTCTTTTGTTTTGAGACAGAGTCTTGCTCTGTTGCCCGGGCTAGAGTGCCGTGGCGTCAGCCTAGCTCACAGCAACCTCAAACTCCTGGGCTCAAGCGATCCTCCTGCCTCAGCCTCCCGAGTAGCTGGGACTACAGGCATGCACCACTATGCCTGGGTCATTTTTTCTATATATTTTTAGTTGGCCAGTTAATTTCTTTGTATTTTTAGTAGAGACAGGGTCTCGCTCTTGCTCAGGCTGGTCTCGAACTCCTGAGCTCAAACAATCCACCTGCCTCGGCCTCCCAGAGTGCTAGAATCACAGGCGTGAGCCACTGAGCCCGGCCTGTCCTTGTCATCTTTCTGAGCTGAGCTTGGCGTGGCCCAACCAAGGCCGGGCAGAGACCTGCACTGTGGGCTTCAACCTGCGCCCGGGCAGCTGTCTCTCCCATGGCTTCACATTTCCCCTGGACAGGGATGGCCTTGGGTTGTCACCCAGGGAGGGTGCTGGGTGGTACGGGGGTCACCATTCTGAAGTGTGTCAATAGTTATTGATCTCAATCTGTGCTCAAACAAACTTTACCACTGGTGGATGCCATTGCTTGGGCCATGGCCGATCAATTTCAGGTAAACAGTAGTCCCAGTGACAAGCACACGTGTCAAAAACCTTCAAATGCTGCCTGAGTGGCTGACTTTTGGGAAACCCCAGTGGAGCCCAACACCGTCACTCTCCTGAGGAGCAAACCCATTCATTTGAGTTCCGCGTGGCACGGGCACGGCTAGAAATGGCCCCACCAAATGCCCTGTCCAGGGCTGGCATCACTCCCTGATGCAATGCCCGGTCCCTGGAGCTATTTATTTTCCCTTGAAAATGAATGGTCAGCCTACACAAGTGTGCCGTCAAATCAAGCCGATTTCAACACTCGTGGCTCACCTTGTGCCTTATTTCCGGCAGGACGTCCACCACCTGCTGCAGCGCCTGGTGCGGGGCTCCCAGCTGCACGGCACGGACACGACACGTTAGCCGGACAGGCAGACACGGGGGGACTGCATGCCGTGCTTCCCCGAAAACAAGACAGGGTCTTATATTTACTTTTCCTCAAGAAGACACCCTAGGGCTCATTTTCAGGGGATGTGTTATTCTTTTTAAGTATGGGACAACCTTCTACATGTATTCAACTATAGTGAAGTCGTCTTCTTCTGGAACATCGTCATCATTCTCCAAACCCCGAATTCAATCCTAAATGTCTTGGGATTCTATTTCCTTTAGAACCATCGGCCCCAACCTCTCCTGTCAGCACTAGAGCTCTCATGGAGCAGATGAGAAGGGCTGCTCGCGTTCTTTCCCGCTCCGAGACGACATGCACGGGTTGTGCAGACGCGCTGCGCAGCCACGCCCGTCACTAGGGCTTAATTTCAGGGTAGGGCTTCTATTGCGCACATGCTTAGAAATCCTGCTAGGGCTTATTTTATGGGTAGGGCTTATTTTCGGGAAAACACGGTACTTCGCTGCATCTCCTAATCATCACCTGCTGGGGTCTCCGGTCTCCGTCAGGGGCACCGTGCCCTGGCAGGCGATTACCTTTAAGAACACGCCTATCACAGCCAGGCCGTTCTCTCCCGTGATCGCTTCCTGGTAGCTTCGGTATTTCACAGAATTCCAGTGAACTAAGTGCAGCTGAAACACAGTAGGAAGAGAATTTAAGTTGGTCGTGATGCAGTGAGAAAGCAAACTGCCAATTCCCCTTCCGAGTGGCAGACCTAGGTGTCCATTTAATAATTTCTTTTGTTTTCTTTTTTTTTTTTGAGACAGAGTCTCACTCTGTTGCCCAGGCTAGAGTGAGTGCCGTGCGTCAGCCTAGCTCACAGCAACCTCAATCTCCTGGGCTCAAGCAATCCTCCTACCTCAGCCTCCTGAGTAGCTGGAACTACAGGCATGCGCCACCATGCCCGGCTAAATTTTTGTATATATATTTTTAGTTGGCCAATTAATTTCTTTCTATTTTTAGTAGAGATGGGGTCTCTCTCTTGCTCGGGCTGGTTTTGAACTCCTGACCTGGAGTAATCTGCCTGCCTCGGCCTCCCAGAGTGCTAGGATTACAAGCATGAGCCACTGCACCCGGCCCCGTTTAATAATTTCAATGAATTAGGTCGTTGCAGCCGGGTGTACACACGCCCTGCGTGGCCGGCGACCCTGGGGCTCCCAAACCCTTGACAAAACCACAGCAGTAAGAACCTCGGCTTCCTGGTGGGACAAAAAGGGAGGATTATTTTATTCCCTTATTTTATTTTATTTTACTTTATTTTATTTTTTGAGACAGAGTCTCACTCTGTTCACCGGGCTAGAGTGCCATGGCATCAGCCTAGCTCACAACAACCTCAATCTCCTGGGCTCAAGCAATCCTCCTGCCTCAGCCTTCCAAGTAGCTGGGACTACAGGCATGTGCCACCATGCCCGGCTAATTTTTTCTATATATTATCAGTTGGCCAATTAATTTCTTTCCATTTTTAGTAGAGACGGGGTCTCCCTCTTGCTCTGGCTGGTCTTGAACTCCTGAGCTCAAGTGATCCTCCCGCCTCAGCCTCCCAGAGCGCTAGGATTATAGGTGTGAGGCACCGGCCCGGCCAGGAGGATTGTTTCAACTTCATAAACTAGAAATGGGTGGGTTGATCATTTGCTACTTCTTAGTTATTGTTGAACAAAGATTACCAGATAAAATGCAGGCTTCTCGGTTAAATTTGAATTTCAGATAAGCAATGAATATTGTTTTTAGTGTATGTCCCAAATCTTGCATATTTCCCTAAATCAGGTGCCTGACCTTGAACTTCTTGGTGTCTTTGTTTTACACTACTCCTTCAGTTTTCCTGTTGCAGGAAGGTGGGTTTGGGAGCGTGGTCTTCCGTCCAAACTCAGATCAGAGCTGGCTGGGGAGGTTAGGCCTTCCCTAACCCCAACCCTAACCCTTCCTGGTGAGCAGGAGGCGGGACTGTGGCCTGGCATTCCGTGGTGAGAGCGGGGTCTCACCTAGAACAGAAGCGGTCTGGGCATCCACATATTTCCTTTTAAGCACTGGGGTCGTGGTGGAGGGTCTTCTAAAGACTGACGAAGCCCCAAGCCCACAAGGTCGGGGCGCAGCAAGCCCTTAGGCTTCTTGTCAACAGGCCCCCGCCCTGCTGGGGTTGCAGGCTGGGTCCTGCAGAGGGCACCGGGCAGTGAGCATGGCGTGGTTCAGTGACCCCGGGCATGTGCATCTGAGCCCATGGGCCCATGCCTGTGGGTCCCCTGGAGTGCCACACCTGAGACCCCCCGGCCAAAGCCCTGTTCCTTTACAGACCCCACCTTTGAAGTCAGTTTTCCCTCTCCGCCCCCAGTCCCCAGGGAAAGGCTGCAGCCTGGGCCAGAGGCACCACCGGGAGGGGCCGGAGGCAGGGAGAGCACTGATCTTGTTTCCCTACAAATAAACTGCAACAGCTCTCCTCTGTTAAAATATCTATTTATAAAAACAAAGCTGCAGTCCGGGCGAGGTGTCTCACACCTGTAATCCTAGCACTCTGGGAGGCCGAGGCGGGAGGATTGCTAGAGGCCAGGAGCTGGAGGCTCCATAGTGAGCTACGATCACGCCACTGCACTCTACCCTGGGTAATAAAGTGAACTGCTGTCTCTAAAAACAAACAAACAACCCCTAAACAACTATAATATTAACTTCATAACAACAACGAAATTGAAAAATGGTCCGTGACTCGAAATGCATCAAGAAGTCAGGCGGGTTGGTGGAGAACAGAGGTGACAAAGTGACCACAGAATGGCAATGGCAGCCTCATGGGTTCTCACTGCACAGTTCTCTCCTTTTTTTTTTTTTTTTTTTTGCATGTTGGAAATATTTCATAATAAAATGCTGGAGAAAATCTGTTATCATCATATAAGGCATCATTCTTCATCCCAACATAACCACAAAAGGCAGTTCCTAACAGTTACCCCTGCTCATTTCCTTTCCCCACTCCCAGTTTGGAATGTTGAAAATATGACTTTCTGGCCGGGCTCGGTGGCTCACACCTGTAACCCTAGCACTCTGGGAGGCCGAGGCAGGAGGATTGTTTGAGCTCAGCAGTTCGAGATCAGCCTGAGCAAGAGTGAGGCCCCCGTCTCTACTAAAAAATAGAAAGAAATTATCTGGACAACTAAAAATATGTAGAAAAATTAGCCGGGCATGGTGGCACATGCCTGTAGTCCCAACTACTTGGGAGGCTGAGGCAGGAGGATCACTTGAGCCCAGGAGTTTGAGGTTGCTGTGAGTGAGGCTGATGCTACAGCACTCTAGCTTGGGCAACAGAGTGAGGAAAGAAAGAAAGAAAGAAAAGAAAGAAAAAAAAAGAAAAGAAAAGAAAGAAAGAAAGGAAAGAAAAGAAAGAAAGGAAGAAACAGAAAAGGAAAGAAAAGAAAAGAAAAGGAAGGAAGGAAGGAAGGAAGGAAGGAAAGAAAGAAAAGAAAAGAAAAGAAAAGAAAAGAAAAGAAAAGAAAAGAAAAGAAAAGAAAAGAAAAAAGAAAAGAAAAGAAAAAGAAAGAAAGAGCCGGGTGCGGCGGCTCACGCCTGTAATCCTAGCACTCTGGGAGGCCGAGGCGGGAGGATTGCTCGGGGTCAGGAGTTCAAAACCAGCCTGAGCAAGAGCGAGACCCTGTCTCTACTATAAATACAAAGAAATTAATTGGCCAACTAATATATTTAGAAAAAATGAGCCGGGCATGGTGGCGCATGCCTATAGTCCCAGCTACTGGGGAGGCTGAGGCAGGAGGATTGCTTGAGCCCAGGAGTGTGAGGTTGCTGTGAACTAGGCTGACACCACGGCACTCACTCTAGCCTGGGCAACTGAGTGACACTCTGTCTCAAAAAGAAAAGAAAAGAAAAGAAAAGAAAAGAAAAGAAAAGAAAAGAAAAGAAAAGAAAAGAAAAGAAAAAAGAAAGGAAGGAAGGAAGGAAGGAAGGAAGGAAGGAAGGAAGGAAAGAAAGAAAGAAAGAAAGAAAGAAAGAAAGAAAGAAAGAAAGAAAGAAAGAAAGAAAGAAAGAAAGAAAATATGGCTTTCCTTCAAGAAGATGATCTCTAGTGTACAGATTTCAGATTCTCAGAAGAGGACCGCCTGCAGCTGCCAGTCTGCTTGGCTGCAAGAACACGGCTGAGGTGGAGGCTGTGACGAGCTCAGGCTCTGTTCTGGAACCCCAGCTGTCTGACCTTAGCGAGTTACACTCAGAACCTCAGTCTCGTCTCCTGTTAGATGGGCGTGTGTATAGTACCCTCCTGTTAGTTGCATGCTTAAGTGGGTGGGGTGGCCAACTGTCCTGGTCTGAGCACTGGAAGCCCCAGGTCCCAGGAAGTCTCGCCCCCCTGAGCAGCTGGGACGGCTGGCCTCCTCGCAACAGAGCCTGGGCCACAGACAGCACCCGAGTGTGACGGCGTCTACCAACCTCTGCCGGGTACGCGTGGTCCTCCACCGTGTGCTCCGAGCCCCACGCGTTCTCCGCTCCCCAGTGGAAGTGGAACTGCTTCAGCCTGTAGTGGTTTTCCAGGGGCCCACCACTAATTCCTGCAAACAGAAGCAGCAAGACTGTGGGGCCTTTTTTTTTTTTTTTTTTTTTTGAGACAGAGTCTCCCTTTGTCGCCCAGGCTAGAGTGAGTGCCGTGGCGTCAGCCTAGCTCACAGCAACCTCAGACTCCTGGGCTCGAGCGATCTTCCTGCCTCAGCCTCCCGGGTAGCTGGGAATACAGGCATGTGCCACCATGCCCGGCTCATTTTTTTTCCGTGTATTTTTAGTTGGCCAGTTAATTTCTTTCTACTTATAGTAGAGACAGGGTCTCTTGCTCAGGCTGGTCTCGAACTCCTGACCTTGAGCGATCCTCCCTCCTCAGCCGCCCAGAGTGCTAGGATTACAGGCGTGAGCCGCCGTGCCTGGCCGACATGGGTGATTTATATCTCAGTTTTTAAACATACCGAGAAATATCCCTTCCCCCCAACAAGCACATAAAAACACCGTAAACGGTAAAGTCTTCTGGCTGTGAGCACGGAGGAGCTGGTCTGCAGACGGGGAAACCAAGGCAGCACCGAGAGCCTCCCAGCCTCGGACAAACTTCGAGACTTTCACGGCAATTTTCTAGGGATAGAAATACAAGAGGGGCGATTTTTCCCTTTGAGGGGCCTGAGAGCCGATCTGCCTTCGAGGCTGTGTGTTGTGTTTGATTTGTTAGCAGAGGCTACGTGGGCTGCTGAGGCTCAGCTGTGGGAACCGGAATTCGAACCCGGGTCTCATACTAAGACCCCCCACCTTTCCTACTTTATCTCAAAGTACAAAATGTACCCGAGGGCCGAGCACAGTGGCTCACGCCTGTGATCCTAGCACTCTGTGAGGCCGAGGTGGGAGGATTGCTCGAGGTCAGGAGTTTGAAACCAGCCTGAGCAAGAGCGAGACCCCGTCTCTACTATAAATAGAAAGAAAGTAATTGCCCAACTAATATATATAGAAAAAATGAGCCGGGCATGGTGGCGCATGCCTGTAGTCCCAGCTACTCGGGAGGCTGAGGCAGGAGGATCGCTTGAGCCCAGGAGTTGGAGGTTGCTGTGAGCTAGGCTGACGCCACGGCACTCTAGCCTGGGCAACAGAGTGGGACTCTGTCTCCAATAAAAATAAATAAATAAAGGGAGAAGCAACACATCAATCAGCCTTTCAAAGAGGAAACGTGAAGAAAGGGAGGCTGTGTCTGGCGGGTTTTCCGGCCAGGCAGCGCAGGCGGCTGAGGTCTGGCTTGCGCTGGGCTGGGGCGCCCTCCAGTGGCCGGCCTGTGCAGTTGCACCAGGATCCGCAGGTCGGGAAGCCTTGGGCAGGCCAGCGCTCTTGAAACCTCCCCCTTTTAGTTCAAAAATGCCAGCGGGCACTGACAGCCCCCAGCCCCTTCAGTGTCAAAACAGGTGTCTCATCTACGCGTCTTGAGCCCCCTCCAAGTTGGGAAAGACAAATCCCATTGTAAATTTACGATCTCACTGCAAATTCCAAAATTAGTCCTGACCGGCCCTGACGGCTGACCAGCGAGCTGCCGCGTGTGTTCATTCCAACGCCGGGAAGCGGCGCTTGGCGCTCTTTCTGCAGACCGCTCGGCTGGGCAGCCGGGAGCGGGGTCTGCAGTCTGGCCCGAGTCCAGAGGCTGGTGCCAACTCCTCCCAACGGTGTGACCTTGGCCCAGTTATTTTGCCACTTCCAGCCTCAGTTTCCCCATCTGTAAAGTGGGGATGGTCCCAGAACCTGCTCCACAGGGCTGTTGCTAGGATTGAGTCACATGGAAACGCAAAGTTGTTAGCGCAACCTCTGGCGGGTAGGAAGCTCTCAAAGAAAGAAAAGCCAAACAAAAAGTAGCCGTTGCATGTCTGGGTGGGACAAACCAGCCGATTAGGGGACAGAGGCTGTCGTCGTCCAGTGACCCTCACGTGGGCGCTGCGCAGCCCACCTGCCAGCTCACGCACCTGCACCTGGCGGGGAGCGCTTGGCTGGCAGGCTGGTTCCTGAGCACCTGCCACCTGCCGGACGCTGTGTGGGCCCCGCGGGATCGGTTCCCCGCAGCGGCCCTGCAGAACAGGTACCCCGAGCCCCACGTTGAGACCAGGAGACCCAGAGGTGAAGTCGTGGCCGGGCGCGGTGGCTCATACCTGTAACCCTAGCTCTCTGGGAGGCCTATGTGGGCCGATTGCTCGAGGTCAGGAGTTCGAAACCAGCCTGAGCAAGAGCGAGACCCCGTCTCTACTATAAACAGAAAGAAATTACTTGGCCAACTAATATATATAGAAAAAATTAGCCGGGCATGGTGGTGTATGACTGCAGTCCCAGCTACACTGGAGGCTGAGGCAGGAGGATTGCTTGAGCCCAGGAGTTGGAGGTTGCTGTGAGCTAGGCTGACGCCACGGCACTCACTCTAGCCTGGGCAACAAAGCAAGACTCTGTCTCAAAAAAAAAAAAGAGAGATGAAGTCGCCTGCCCTGGGTACCCGGCGACCCAGGTGGGACGGTGGGACGGTCAAGGCCTGACCTCTCGGTGCAGGGCTCAGGCCACGTTCTCCTACTTGTCTTGTCAGGAACCCAGCTTAAGGCCGCAGACGCAGATAACATAATTTCAAAATGACTTTTCATAGTGACAATACAATGTCACAGTCATTCTCTTTAATGAAAGAAAAGAAGCAAGCCCCATTCATGAAAAAGGGGGCCTTTAGCTCACCTGCCCCCAGCCCCCGCTGTTAGCAGGGTTGTCCACAGAGCAGTGGCAGCCACCCACCGCCCCAGCACTCCCTGTGAGCAGGTGACCTGAACCAGCTCATCCAGACAAAATCGGGCGACTGCATCAGCGAGTGCCACACCCTCGGACGCGATGACAGGTGACACTGGAGGCCGACCCTGTGCTGCATGCACTGGCCCCGGACGCTATTGTCGCTGCCGTTATTAACACGACAGCCACTGGCGACAGCCGCTGACAATAGCCACCTACTTGCAGTTCGAGGCTTTTACCAAGATAAGCAGCCTCTTGGCAGGCGCGAGTCGCTTGAGGCCTAAAATTAGTGCAAGAGAAGTTTGCAATGCTCTAATTAGTTGAACTGCAAATAACACGATGTCACGGAGGACCAGCCTGTGCTTGGCACCACTCCGGGGTTTCACCGATATTACAAAGCTCCCGAGCTTTGAAAGGTTTTTTTTTCTGTGTGTTCCCTCGACCAGAAAGGTCGTTGGGACTTGCCCTAGGATAGTAGGAGCCACAGCTTGTGGCCGGCAAGGGCCCCTGCTGGGGGCCACCGAGAGCCCCGACCCCCAGGACTGGGAAATGAGGGAGCCTAGATGGTTCCCCGGGTGTCAGGCTCCGCGCACATCACGCGGGGGCTCTGGGTTGAGAGCCGGGCACAGCTGCGCTCACATCCTGGTCTCACATCCTGGTTCCAGGCGGCGTGGCTTTGCACGGGTGTGTTATCTCTCTGCGGATCAGACTTGACATTTGCGAGAGATAAGGAAGCTTCCTGGGAACATGGCAAGGAGCAAACACTGCGATGCTTAGAGAGCTCTCCTGGCACAGCCCCGGCAGGCACCTGGCCTCGCCCGGTCAGCAAAAGGGTCCCCCGGGGCATGGATCTTGCCTGGGACAGTGCGGGGGCCCGCAAGATGGTGAAGGAGTCCTTGATGCAGTGGTAACTGCCCTGTCTCCAGCCCACCTGTTCAGGTGGCGGCCCCGCATCTTTCTGGACGCCTCCCTTTTGACTTGTTGCTGGAGTCTGTTTCTTTGACTTGCAACTGAAGATCCTCAACGGATCGAAGTGAAGCCTGTAAACCTCAAAATCACACTGGTCTGCAGGTCACTCCCTCCCTCCAGGAGCAAACGCCCATGGAGCCCCTGCTGTATGCTGGCCCTGCGCAGGGAGCGGATTCCGTGACGGCGAGAGGCACTCTTGCACTGGGGCTTCCAGGAACGGAGCGCCCATCAGGGTCTCTTGGTGCCGGGGTGACTGTCAATTGTCACTTAGAGGACAGAAGGCTGGGACGGGCTCCCCTTCACAAATGCACATGACTTAACCTTCACGTCAATGCTGGAAGGGGCATTTGCTGGCACGTGGCACCTTAACTGCCCATCACCGTCCCTGCTCGTGAGTGACACAGTAGTGTCACTGGCCGAGGGGCCCCGTCTCTCCTTCCTTGGCTGGTTGACCAGGTCATGCACACACACCCAGTCCTCCATGGCCAGAGAAAGCCAGACTGCAGCCTGGCCAGCAGCTGTTCTCTGCCTGCTCCTTGTCCCCTCCGTGGAAAACACTACAAAGAGCCCACAGCCAGTGCCTCCCTGGGATTATTTTATTTTGAAGGAAGCACAGTGGGCGCCACTGTCGCACACCGAATGCTTAACCCTCGGGGCACCGGGCCAAGCACTCCACGCGGGCCGCATTCTCCTCCTCCCGCCCACCCTGTGGAGCCAGTGTCAGATCCTCAGTAAGCAGAGGAGGAGCCTGAGGGTCAGGGAGGTTAGCTGACTTGATCTCGCCATGCTGCTGGGACTCACACCCTGCTCTCTCTGGCCTCTTGAGCCAGACCCTCCCCCCCAAGGCCCACAAAGACTCAGATGAGCTGCCATCTTGGGCGCATGCCAGGTTTCACAGAGCGGGGTGGTTTGCGTGTGGAGCGTGACAGTGGCCATCTGTGCGGGTGGGCTGCAGTTTTCCCCTCCCCACGCCGTCCCTCAGGCCCTTCTTCCCTCGGCCCCCAGGCCCCTCACAACATTTGGGAAGAGCCCCTGCCCCGCCTCTGCTGCCCCGTGCCGCTGGCCGCTCCATCTCCCAGTGCTGGCATCCCTCGTCTCCTAGAAAAGCCGCGGGCGGGCGGGCGGCCGTCCACACTGACGGAAATTTCCTTGGCCTCCCGCCTCTGTTTCGCTTTGAGTTTCTGGCGCTCACCGGTTGCGGGGCCCAGACCTCAGCGACCGTACTCCATACAGAGCGGCTTCCGCACCGCGCACCTGCCCCGCTCGCCCGTCCTTGCTCGGGAGCCATTGCCCTTCCTTCTAGCCAGGCCTGGGGGTTTTGCTTTTTCTTTCCATTTACGGGAGAGAGACTCATCATTCCCGTCTTCTTGCAGGAAACTTTCCCCAGCGCTCGCTGCCCGTCCTTCGCCTGTGTCTTCCGTCCCTTTTGCTCCTGACTCTCAGTGGAGGTGACCAAAGAGGACAGATAAACGGAAAACAGGGGGCAGAGGGGGACCTGGGAAAAAGCTGGAGCAACAGGGTGGGGCGGGTCCCGCGAAGCTGAGTAGGAGAGAGAGAGAGAGAAAGGAAACTGGGTCTCTGGGAAGATGACAAATAAAGCAAAACCAGATTGGCCTTCGTGGACACGAGCCACAGGAGGAATTACCCAACTAATTTATATGGCCGGTGGGGAGACATCCAGATAATTCTTTCGGTCTGTGGCAGGGCGGGGTGAGTCCCTTTGAACCAGATGGGGAGGTGGGGAAGCCAGAAGGGGTCAGGGCCAGGTCAGACGCCGAAGGCCTCGGACGCAAGAGCGACTGAGTCGGGGAAGGGCCAAGGTCTGCTCAGGGCAACAGCAAGGCCATGTGCCCAGAACGGGGCACGCCTCTGGACGCAGCGCCCACCGACCCCCACCCCCAGGGTCCCCTGAAAAGTCACTTTCCTCCGCTCTCATCTGCACCTTGCTCCAGGGGGGTGACCCCCAGGTTGTCCAGACAAGGGACCAAAGCTGGCCCCCGACGGTCGGCCCTGGGACTGTTGCTGGGATTCTGGGGAGGAGGCTCTTTCTCTTGGTGTCGCCGGGCTGGGAGGCTGAGCCAGAGCCCTGGCCGCCCTCTTTCCACCATTTGGGAACCCTCAAACAAGAGGGGATCACCCCCCAGGAAGAAGCAGAGCCCCGAGAGGGAGCATCATGCGGATTCCCGGCAGTGTGGTTCTCCCGCCCCGGGCCCAGCCACACCCTGGACGTTCTAGGATCTGAGCCAACAGATCTCCCTCCTCTCTGCTCGAGCCGGCTTGACTTGGGACTCTGCCACGTGCAACCCAAAAGAAGCCTCCACGGATACAGTGGAGTCCGCGCTCAGAGAACAAAATGAGATCAGAGGCCGCAGGGCCCAGAGGGAGGAGGGCGGGGACCCAGGCATGGGAGCTGGCTCCGACCCGCTCCAGCAACCTCTGTGCAAATCCCTCCCCAGCTTCGCCATCGGTGACTTCACCTTGGAAGCCCAAACTTGGCCACGTGGGAGTGTTTACACCACGGAAAGCGGCAAACACCACTGATCCTGGCTCCGGTCCCCGCGCCCACGCCCAGAAAGCCAGCTGCTGAGCCTCACCCGCGCTCCGCTGCGCAGACCTGGGAGGGCAGTCCTCCCCGGAGCCCCTCTGGAAGTTCACCCGGGCCCTGAGGACAAGTCTGAGTCATGACGCACCGACGGTCTGCACGGGCCACGTTAAACAGACCACGGCCAACTTTCCACGTCCCCAGTCCCCAGGCTGCACTCGGCCTCCAGCGGAAGTGCATTGGAGGGAAGAGTGGAAGGACGAGTCCTGGCGGCCCTCCAGCACCTTCCTTTCCATCTCTCCTCTCACCTTAGCCACGTTTTACTTGTCTGCTTGTACTTAGGACTCTGAGAAGAAAGTGACAGTAACTTAAGTCAAATTAATTTACCAAAAAAAGAAAAAAAGGTTTGTTAGTCCTGGCTGCAGGCAGGCAGCATGCAGGGGCTCCAACACCGCCTGGCCCGGGCTCTCTCCCGGCCACCCCGGCTTTGCTCCCCTGCTGGGTGCTTTTCCCAAGCCGGTTCCCACCGCCTGGGGCTCAGAGTGACCCTAGGGCGGGAAAAGCTGCTTTTGTATAGTTCCTGGAAATAAGGCTCTAGCTCTCATTGGCCAGGCTAGAATCACGTGCCCATTCCTGGACCAGTCACTGCCGCCAGTCCTGTCGGGACCGCCCCTTCCCAGCGCACACCTGTCAACACACTAACCCTAGAGAGGGGCGGGCTCTGGCCGCACTGGGCCCCTGGAGGACTGGGAACAAGGACCCTGCACTCCCTGGGGAAGGTCTGACTCCGCAGGTGCCAGGTGGGGAAGAGGATCCTGCTCGTAGGGGCTCCTGTCGCTTTGGTGGCATCTGCCGTGTTGCCTGCTCAGCACTCCCTTAGCAGTCGGGGTGCCCGCAGACCGGCTCAGCTGCCCGTGGCCTCGTGCCGACCCGTGCGGTGCAGGTGAGGGCAACCTCACCTTGCAGGGAGCGCCATCCTCCTGTCCCCCTTGTGCACCTTGGCGCCGCACTCCTGGTCTCCCGGGAGCAAGTCTCTGTCCCCTGCGTCCCAACAGCGTAAGGGAAGCAGCCTTCCCGGCCCTGACCCCTCTCCTGGGTGACAGGAGAGCAGGAAGGCCTCAACGCCCACCTGGGACTCACCTGAGCCCTCGGTGGTGGAGTCAAATTCCACCTGGAAGAGGTAGCCGGTGTTCCAGGCGTACATGCAGGACGCCGCGTCGTAGGCGACCTGGAGCGGCTTCAGCCGGGGGTCGTAGACGCTGTCCCTGGCCCGGATGTTGATGGGGGACTGCCGGGTGCCCCCGGGCACGGGGACCGGGCCCGTCCAGAGGGGGTGCACTGTGGGCAGAGAGAGGGAGACCCTGGCTGAGGCACCGGCTCCACCCGTGTGTCACACAGACGGATGTGGCAGAAACACGGCCACGTGAGGCCGCGCGGGACCCAGGTAGTGTGGTGCGAGGGCCACGGGCCTCAGCCACGGAACCTGCACCCCGTGTGCGCTGTTCCCTGCCCCTCTGGACCACGCCGAGACACGGATTTCCCCTCCCACCCGGAACGGCAGCCCCCTTGGCCTGCTGACGGGCTTTTGACCTCTGTGCGGTCATCGTCACAGAGCGTGGCCACAGGAAGCCCAGCTGAGCCCGGGGGAGGGCAGGAGGGCAGGTGGCGGGAGGGTTTGGAACCTCCCTTCCCAGTTGCACGAATCCAGTCTGAGTGATGCCGCAGATACTACTAGGAAGTCTGACCCGCCCCCAGCCGCCCGCACGGAGGAAGTAAAACCCCAGCAGCATGAGAAGTAAGCGGAGGCACTCTGACCCCTTTTCCTGAGGTTCACTTTGAAATGTTTTGAGTGTGTATCTTTTTGTTTTGTTTTTTTTGAGACAGAGTCTCACTCTGTTGCCCTGGGCTAGAGTGCGGAGCATCATCATAGCTCACAGCAACCTCAAACTCCTGGCCTCAAGCGATCCTCCGGCCTCAGCCTCCCGAGTAGCTGGGACTACAGGCATGTGCCACCAACGCCTGGCTAATTTTTCTATTTTTAGTAGAGACAAGGTCTCGCTCTTGCTCAGGCTGGTCTTGAACTCCTGAGCTCAAGTGATCCTCCCGCCCTGGCCTCCCAGAGTGCCTGGTCTGAGAATGATTTTTAAAGTAAGATACATTCATCTAAAACATTTCAGAAAGTGCAGAGAAGTTTGCAAGAGCAGCAGGTTGCCCGCAGCAACCCCAGGGCGTGTGCCCAGACAGCATTCTGTGCAAACAAACACCGTTGTACCAGGAGAGATCTGGGGTTTTCTTAATGGACAAGGACCCTACTCTTGCAAGCTGTTTGGTCATTTAACATCGTGAGATCATTCTGTAAGTGAAAACAAAATACACTTCCTTTTTTTTTTTGTGGGGAGGTTAGGATTTTTATTTTTATTTCAGCATATTATGGGGGTACAAACTGTAAGGTTACGTATATTGCCCCTGCCCCCCTCCCTGCCCGACACCCGATAAATGTTATTCCTATATGTCCACTTAAGTGTTGATCCGTTACTACCAATTTGCTGATGAGCACATGTGGTGCTTGTTTTTCCATTCTTGAGATACATCACTTAGTAGAATGGGTTCTAGCTCTATCCAGGAAAATATGAGGTGCTGTATCACCATTGTTTCTTAAAGCTGAATAGCAACTCCATGGTATCCATATACATTTTATTAATCCTCTCATGTATTGATGGGCACCTGGGTTGGTTCCACACTTTTGCAATTGTGAACTGAATATAATTCCTTTTAATGGTGGTATGTTTCCCTTGCACAGTTATGCCTCAATTGTTAACGTCAATTCATTAGCGGTGATGTTTAGATGATTTCCAACTTGTTCCGATTTTAAACAAAGCTATGATAAAGTTCCTATTACTTCTCTGCATTCTTGCCTGGATTATCCTTTCTGATGAACTAACCACATACTTGCCGAGTCAAAGGGTGTGCCCAGCAGAAAGATATGCAGCCCTGTAGGAAGTTTTTCTCCCACCTGACATGCTAGTGGCTAACACATTGTTGTCCTGTTCTCTAACGAACTTGATCATTTTTTTTTTTAGGAGATGTTATTTAAGACAGAAACCATCAGAGGTCAGTAGAATGCAGAAAACATTAAAATTGAAAAGACAGCAGAATCACGGAAGGTTTATTTCAAGATTACAACTTTTCTGCTTTTCGGTGTTACGAAGTCCTTTCTCACAGGCAATAACGGTGATGGTAGACAGTTGGCTGTTTGTTTCGCTTGCTTGTTTTAGTTCTCTGTCTCGGTTTTTCTCAGCCCAGTTGACGTGCGTGGGGACCGCACCTGCCGGTGTTTTGCCATCTGTCTCCCTCCACCAGAACGGACGCAGGGCTCGGCGGTTCTGCTCACCGGGGTGTCCCCGTGCTTAAACAGTGTCTGACACAACGGATGTTTGTCTCCCTGGTGTGGGTTAGCGACCTTATAGGCGAGAAAACAGCTGAGTCACTTTCCAGAGATCTGCAGCACGTCAGTTACCTGCGGAGTCTGAGCTAAGATCCCGTCTCCCGGAGTCTCCGACTGCAGTTTCCCGCAGCTCTGGGCTGTCTCCCAGGTCTCTATGGTTTTTCTCTGTTCTTTGCAGACCGGGGCGGGGGGGAGAGGAGGACGCCCCTACCACCCTTCCCCAGTGGCCTCCAGAGGCCAGAAATCCCATCACTGGACCCGTGTGTCCGGCTCCCCTACTCCAGTGGCCATGGGGCCGTGGCGGGCAGTGCAAAGGAGCAGGCTGCCTCGGGCCACGACCCTCCACCTCAGGCCGGGAGGCAGCGGGGAGGCAGTGGGGTCTGTGGCCACCTAGGGAGCTAGGGGCACTTACGGGGGCTGCTGCCACCCAGCAGCAGGGGGGAGCATGAACCCTCTGCTGCCAGACCTTTAGATTTTTCAAGAGAAGTTAAAATACAGATTTTCATAGAAGTCCCCCGATATTCAAGTGTTGCCAGGTAAATATTTTGGTTTAGGTTTTAAACATTGTGGGGCAAAGAACCCGGCTCTGCCCACCCGCCATCTGAGTTGTTGGGCAGCTCATTCACCACCCTCCCTGGCCCACCTCTTTGTCTGTGGGAAGCAGGACGATGGAGTGTGGCGACAGTGGGTTTGCACCTGAGAAGCACCTGGAATACCTGTCCGTGCACAGGAGGCACGAGATACCTTCGCCGCCCCGCCTCACAGCCCGGCCAGGACGCTCCCATCCACGCAGAACTCAGTAGGTGCCCAAAACAACGACTAAACATGCTCGGGGAGACCGCTGGCCCCGCAGCGTTCTGCAGACACGAGCCACCCTCCAGCCATGCCCGTCATCCTAGCACTCTGGGAGGCCGAGGCGGGTAGATCGATCAAGGTCAGGAGATCGAGACCAGCCTGAGCAAGAGTGAGACTCCGTCTCTACTATAAATAGAAAGAAATTAATTGGACAAATAAAAATATATAGAAAAAATTAGCCGGGCATGGTGGCGGCGCATGCCTGCAGTCCCAGCTACTCGGGAGGCTGAGGCAGGAGGATCGCTTGAGCCCAGGAGTCTGAGGTTGCTGTGAGCTAGGCTGACGCCATAGCACTCTAGGCCGGGCAACAGAGTGAGACTCTGTGTCAAAGAAAAAGGCCCGTTCTTGCATCCAGCCCGGGCGTTCCCTTCCTCTGGATGGGGGACAACGGACTTGGGAGCTGGCATAACCGGCCAGGAACCCCGGCAGTGACAACAGGTCCTTTGCTTGTGTGTCCTTGGTCCAGCTTTTGCTTTAATTCGAAATTACACCAGCAGCCCTGGGCTTCCGTAGTCTGTTTTCTGGAAAGAGGCCCGTGAGCCGGCACAAACCTGGACGGCATCCAGGCGCGCTGGGCAGCCCCCCGCAAACTCTGTTGCATCCCCACCCCACCCCCACGGCATTTGCCACACTGCACAGACCGGAATTCGGACGGGACGCCGAGCAGCAAGGGCCTCCCTGACCCAGGAGGACGCAGGGTGTGGCCAGAGGGGATGTTTTCGGTCCCCTTTGCTGAGCTGCACAAACGGGGCCACCAACAATGAAACATCTGCGTGGAACATGGCGTCTGCCCCCACGTGAGTGGACGTGGCTCCTCGCTGCACGCAGAGAGGTGACGCCACGTGAGTATTGAATAGGCTCCAAGTGTTTGCTCACGTTGGCCACGGAGCCCCACGGCTGAGGCCGGCACAGCAAGGGCAGCCGTGTGCTAATTAAAGTCGGCACTGACGGGAAGCAAGTAAAATATTATCTTCCTTCTCAATCGTTCAGCAAATATTCACAGAAGTCCTCCTGCAGATGGAGCCCCGGCCCCAGTGCAGGGGACTCGGCCTGGAGCAACAAGCCGCGTCACGGGGCGAGATCTGGAAGGAGACCCCCTTCCCTTGACGCACTCTCATGCTCCACCCCCCCAACCCCCCCCCTCCCGCTGGACCACCGCAGCAGCCCTCAGCCCCTTCCCCTCCACCTCTCTGAGAGGGGCAGGCACTCAGAGTGCGGGTCCAGCGGCTGCTTACTCCCTCACACCGGCTGTTTGTCACAGCTGGTCACCTCTCAGCTCAGCCGGGCCGAGCCAAATGCAAGAAGCCCCGACAGGGGGGCAAGAAATAGCTATTGGAATGTTCAAGATGGTGTCGGTAAATGTCTAATTAGCGGCTCTCCCAGGGAATAGACACCTGCGATTTCTAGTGTTTGCTAATTACCATGGTGTAACTACCCCACCATGCCGGTTTCAGGTTGCCAGCATGATGTCACGTCACAGACTTGGGGACAGAAAAGCACGTCAGTGACAGGCAGCCCTGGCACCCATAGAAACACAAGAGAATGTGTAATTAAAATGATTCCTGGCGGGACACGGTGACTCACACCTGTAATCCCAGCACTCTGGGAGGCCAAGGTGGGTACATAATTTGAGCTCAGGGGTTCGAGACGAGCCTGAGCAAGAGCGAGACCCCGTCTCTACCAAAAATAGAAAGTTAGCTGGGCATGGTGGAGCATGCTTGTAGTCCCATCTACTCGGGAGGCTGAGGCAGGAGGATCACCTGAGCCCAGGAGTTTGAGGTTGCTGTGAGCTAGGCTGACACCACGGCACTGTAGCTTGGGCCACAGAGTGAGAGGCTGTCTCAAAAAAAAAAAAAAAATTAAAAGTAAAATAAAGAAATAAAAATTATTCTGAACATTTTGTAACTGTTTGACTTTTCTCTCAAGGCCAAACTACCAGTGATTTTCAATCACTTTTTGTACCAAATTTTTTTCCCCCATATGAAATATTCTGCAGGATATCAATATGTAAAACACCAAAACAAAGGAGTGAACTCCTTAGGAAGTTCAAATCTTGCCTGTTTGGCAGAATATTTTCTGTTCATCGCAGAACTCTGGGCAGAGCTTTGGGGTTCTGCCGGGAGCAGTTTGAGGACCGCAGCGTAAACTGATTCCGGCACCTGATACAGAACTCACTCTCTCTGACGCAAGCGTGCAAAGCTGTGCGCACGGTGTAAGAACACATTTTGCAATAGCAAAAAAACTGTGGGAGGGGGAGGAGAGGATGGGTAAATTCACACCTACTGGGTGTGACGCACACTTTCTGGTGGATGGGCACGCTTGTAGCTCTGACTTGGGCGGCACAAAGACAATGTATGTAACCAAAGTGTTTGGACCCTCACAATATACTGAAATACAAACAAAAAACCAATTACTTAATCCTCCTTTTTCCTTTAAACACTTTTGTCTTCCTTTACCTCCCTGAACATGCACACAGTTTGCTTGGCATGTGTGCTCCTGTTGCAGTGCCTGTTCCCGAATAAATATCATTTTGTCAAAAAAGAAAAGTGTGTATCAGCTAACGCCCATCGACAGGGTAATGCTTAAATAAATGCAGGGCATCTACATGGTGGCGAGAGCCCTGCTCTAGGCCTTCCCCGAGTCTCCTCGTTGCATCCTCCCTTCTGACCACGCTGTGCTGTCATTTTTTTTTTAGACAGAGTCTCACTCTGTCACCCGGGCTTGAGCGCCGTGGTGTCAGCCTAGCTCACAGCAACCTCCAACTCCTGGGCTCAGGAGATCCTCCTGCCTCAGCCTCCCGAGTAGCTGGGACTACAGGCATGCGCCACCATGCCCGGCTAATTTTTTCTGTATATTTTTAGTTGGCCAATTAATTGCTTTCTATTTTTAGTAGAGATGGAGTCTCGCTCTTGCTCAGGCTGTTTTCGAACTCCTGACCTCCAGCGATCCGCCCGCCTCGGCCTCCCTGAGTGCTAGGAAGACAGGCGTGAGCCACCACGCCCAACCAAGTGCTGTCATTAACCACCCTTCACAGAGGATGACATTGAAGCTCAGAGAGGTTAAGAAACTTGCCAAGGGGCACACAGCTACAGGGTGGTGGGGTGAGGACCGCAGTCTACGTGGCCGGTGCTCTCAGTGGCTGTACTAAGAATCAAAAGGGGGACAGGCGCTGAGAGACAGCCGTGAAGACATCTGCAGGCAAATGGAGAAAACCAAATCTGTGCGTAAAGCACAGTTCTTCTTGCATGTTGAAAACTCTCGTGTGTGTGCGTGTGTACACATGTTCTGCATGCACAGAAGAAGGTGTCAGAAGGCTGCGCCGCAAACTATCCCTGGGTGTGATGGTTGGTGCGGTGGGAGGACTTCCTGCCTCAGTGGGCCCAGCACTGCTCGGGACTGCAGGCGGGGCTGGGGTGGGCCCCAAGGTGCTGCTTTCCTGGCAGGTGCCCTGTGCTGCCGGCCCGGGACCCAGCTTGAAGTGCAGGGTCACTGGAACGGCAGGTTAGGGACAGGATAGTGTGTAGAGGTGACAAGGTTTCTGCCCCAGACTCCTCTAGGTAGGGGGTTTAAAATGTGGGTTCCCAGCCACTTTGGTTTTCCACGTCCCTGCGGATTCCTGGGACGCCCTGAGCCTCAGGTAGCTGCACCCAGGGCTCCGGCGCGCCCTGCCCTCTGCCCCCACCCCACAGGCCTGAGTCCTCATGGGGTGGGGACCCAGGCAGAGCCCAGAGTGCCCCGCAGATGGCCCGGTGGGGCTCGAGGCACGGGCTGGTGCGCACCAGCGGGTTAGTGGGCAGAGCTGGCGTGTGCCGGCTTTCTGCACACGTCACGCCGACCCTGCGTGGCCCAGGAGACAGTGTCACCCCTAGTTCACAGATGAGGACGCGGAAGCTCCGGGGGGGGGGGGGTGAAGGCCACCTGCCCAAGCTCCACCCCTGAGGGCGGCACCAGGACCCCCACCCGGGGTCTGGCTTCGCCACCCTGCTCCCCGAGCTGTGGGACACAGACAGCGGGAACGTCTGTGTTAGGGGAGAACGTGGCAGCACCACCCCCCTGTCCTGAGCATCTCGCCCTCGTGACGACCCTGTGAAGCTGAGGTTACATGAATCGCCCAAGGACACCCAATGCAAAAGAAAGAGTGGAGGTCTGAACCCAAGCTCTCTGGCTGGGGACTGTCTCTCCCCTCGAAGGGCACCAGGCAGTCAGCACAGTGACACACACACGTCGCATCGCCCCTCGGGGGGACTGGGGACCTACTTACAAGCGCGGCCCCTGCCTCTCTGTGCGCAGGGATGCTGAGAACACCGTCGCGCCGGACGGTGTCGCAGGGCCCCCCACATCTGCTTTGCCAGCAACGAGAACCCCGAGGCTGTCCAATGGCCCCTCCCCAGCATCTCGGGTCTGTTCTGGGGACCCCAGTGCACAGGGGGCGGCTGTTCCTACCCTCCGTCCTCACTTTGATCCGGACCACTGTGGAGTGGACTCACCTCTTTTCGTGGAAACTCACCAAACCCCCGAGCCTCACGGTGAAAGTCCAACCCATGTCTGTCCCAACTTGTTGATGTTTGGTTTGGGTGTCAGGTGGGTGCTTGTGGACGAGTGGCCTTCACTGGGCACAGGCCGCTCAGGTCACACTGTGCTTCGATCTGGTAAATAGAGGGGTGAATCCGCCTGGGGTTGGGAAAACTTTACAGAGAGCCTGCTGGGGGCTCCGGTGAGAACTCGGGAGAGAGCAAAGTCCTGTTCTTGCGGTGTGGACGCTGTGGCCTGGAGCCGTGGGACACTGGAGACCAGGAACAGAGCCCTGTTGTGTGCTTGGGAGGGCAACGGCAGGCCCAGACGCGCAGGCCGGGGAGCTGCCGCACGCAATGCTGGGGGTGGGCATGGCAGCAGGCGCCCACGTGCCCAAGGCTCCTAGTGACGCAGCGTGTCCTCTCTCTCCAAGAAGAGGTGCGATTTGATTCAAGTTCATGCTCCCTGAGCCAGATTCCCCTGGCCTGGGACACTCCCACCTTACGGCTGTTGTCTTGGCGTAAATACGAACAGTGCCCCTTCACCCACAAAAGGGCCCAAGTCTGGATGGTAAGACGGTCACCAGACAACCTGTGATACCTGCAGATGCCAGCCTGCAAAGAAACCTGCTTTGGACTGGACAGAAGTTTGTCCCCAGACACCTTTTATCCTGGAACAGACCCTCCGGGTTGAGATGGACAAGCTTGTAAATTTTTTTTGGTTTAAACTTACAACCTTTTATAGGGCAGGGATGTCGTACCTTATCATAGAATCCTAGGTGTGGAAAACCCTGCAGAACACGCGTTCTGAAGCAGGGGTCCATCCAAGAACCGCCTAAAGAAAGTCACGCGCACGGGTCGTCTGCAGGCTCTGTCCTTGCTCGCATGGGCCGGTACTTTTGGCCGCCTTGGTTTCCAGCAACGAAGACCAAGTCTGGACTCTCTGCTTTTCTTTCCACAGAGTCATTTTGGAAACACACCCACTCTGGGTAGCCTGATTCATTCATTCATTGACTCTTGCCTCAGTTTCCTCCTCTGGAAAGTGGGGACAGCTTGACACTTGGCAGAGCTGCTGAGAAGGTTTATTGAGTGGATACAAATAATGGCTAAAGAACGGCACTCCCGTGACTGTACGCCACGTCCCAGGCACCCCTGAGCCCTGACAATCCCCCTCGCCTGGTCAGCTGACACTCCACGGGCTCTGGGGGCATGTCCTTGGCCACCCTGCCCCTTTCAGGCAGACCACACGGTGCAGTGGCCGTGGGTCTGGAGTCCTGTGGCAGGCCTCTGCTTTAGTTAGAAGCTCCATATTATGTAGATAATTGTGCTCTCTGTCCTCTTCAATGACCCACTGCTTCAAGGAACTGCACTTAAAATTGAACAGAAAATTAGGATGAACATATACGGCCAACCAGCCTTCTCGGTCGGTTCTCCAGCTGGGCCGAGGGTACGAATGCTCTGAGGACACAAGGCCAGCAGCTCCAGCAGTGGAGCCAGGCGCCGGTCACGAGAAACACTCTCCCGGAAGTCCTCCGCACGGCCACAACTGAGAGCCACTATCTTGGGTGATGGTAAGTTCCAGACACATAGAGACCACAAATCAATCAGGAAGTCAGTATTTGCTTTCCCAAAATAATGGAGTGTCATTTAGGAAGTCCAGCGTGTTCCTCAATGAGTGAAATGGTAATGTGATCGCGTTCTGAGCCGGACCCTCTGCTAAACCCTTCACAAAGTCTACTTCACTGACGACTCCCAAGAGTCCCGTGAACTCTCCACACCAGCTCCAGAGGAGGCAGCAAGGCCCGAGGCCTCAGCGACTTCCCAAAGGAAGGCTCGACTTCCAAGCTGGGATTGGGCAACAGGCGGGCTCAATGTTCTAGCCTTTCATTCAGTCTTCTGGGCTTTTCCTGGGCAACTGGGAGCATCGTGAATAATCCATTTCTGCATCCTAGTGACATCTTCAGAAAGAGGAACGTTCTGAAGGACTGCAGGGTCTTCCTGCAGCGGGCATGGCAAGGGTTGGCAAAAGGGCCTTCGTGGTTGTTACGAGTGGCCAGTGCACATGCACTTAGGTGGTCCCCCCATTTCTGGTGCCACCCAGGCCAGCATGCACCTCCCTCCCCTCTTACAATGCCTGGGGAATGTACTTTACCTAATTAACTCCAGGAGATTGGACTGGATTCTTGCCTTAATTGACTGGTGAAGGGAAGGGTCCCCATACGGTCAGTGAGTGGACGCCCTTAGTGGATATCTGTCTTTGCTGATGACTATTTCATTTCTTTTAAGCCATGGTGAATTAGCAGATGGCACTACTGAACACCTTCCTCTATTTTAGCTTCCTGAGCAGCGAAAAAATAAATCTAAAACATCAAAAACAAAAAAGTCAACTCCAGCATAGTCACAATTATAATTTTGATTCGTTTAATTTCTTTTTTTCTTTTTTTTTGAGACAGAGCCTCACTCTGTTGCCCAGACTAGAGTGCCGTGGCGTCAGCCTAACTCACAGCAATCTCAAACTTCTGGGCTCAAGCGATCCTCCTGCCTTAGCCTCCTGAGTAGCTGGGACTACAGGCATGCGCCACCATGCCCGGCTAATATTTTCTATATATATATTAGTTGGCCAATTAATTTATTTGTATTTATAGTAGAGACGGGGTCTTGCTCTTGCTTACGCTGGTCTCTGAACTCCTGACCTCCAGCAATCCCCCCGCCTCGGCCTCCCAGAGTGCTAGGATTACAGGCGTGAGCCACCTCGCCCGGCCTCTTTCTATTTTTAGTAGAGATGGGGGTCTCACTCTTGCTCAGGCTGGTTTTAAACTCCTGACCATGAGAGTGATCCTCCTGCCTCAACTTCCAGAGTGCTAGCTAGGATTACAGGCGTGAGCCACATTGCCTGGCCTGGCTTAATTTCTAACTTTGACTTAACCCGAAGTGGCTTGGGGACTTTCAGTAAGCCCTCACTATAATTTGTTGGGTGGTTTTGTTTTAAATGTATTCACCCTTTATTCACTCGTTCACTCATTCATCCGTTCACGCCTGCTGTGACAGGGAACCGAGGCACCGCACTTGGGACTACCACCCCGACTTCATGAGGTCTTGAAACGACGCGAAAACCGCAGCCCTCAGTTTCTCTCTTCCCTGGTCGGATCCTCAAGCCCCGGGGGAAGCGTTCTCGGCCAGGGCGGCAGTCACCCCCGGTTCCCGAGGTGGGGGGACAGCGGGCGTCGCCCCGGAGCTGTCCCCGCCGCCGCGCCTCGTCCCGGCGGGTGGCCTCGCGGGGCCCGAACCCCTGTCGCTCGGGGAACCCCAGTCGCTCGGGCACCGCCTCGCCTTCCCACCGGGCCCTCCGCCCGCACGACACAGCGCGCACTCGCGTTATCACGAGCTAACCCGCGTTATCGGCCGTCCACGCCACACACAGCGCCCCGCGGGCCTCACGGGAGACACACCTGTCGCCCACCCACAGTTCCAGGCACACACGCCGCGGCGCACGGGCGCACTCGGGGCCCCGCACGAGCCCCGCAACACTGCCGCTCTCTTTCCGGAAGCCCGCCCAGGTTCCGGAACCTCAGAGCCGGACCCGCAGCGGCAGCAGGTACGGCCCGCGGCCCGCGCACAGCTCACCTGGGCCATCCTGACTACAAGTCCCAGCAGCCCGCGGCGCGGGGACGACACGGCCGGCCCGAGCCCGGAGAGACTACAAGTCCCGGCAGGCACGGCCCGCGCGAAGGTACTACGGGTCCCAGAGTGCACCGCGCGCCCCCTGCGCAGGGCACCCTGGGACGTGTAGTCGTGAGGGGAGCTATGTCCTAGTCATTCCGTCTCAAAGACGGTGCGGATTCCTCAAACGGCCGACCGGAGCGATTGCTCTAGGGCTGGAGAGTCGCCTGGGTGTACAGTGGGGAAGTATTAGCCTCTGGGAGCCAAGGACCCGGCGCCAGAGAAGGTCGCCCGCGCATGCTCGCCGGGAGTCCGAGCGGGCGGAAGCACGCGCAGCAGGCCTCGGCGCCCGCAGGCCCCGCCCACCGCGTCCCGAGCCCCGCGCCCAGTGAGCCTGCGCGGAGGGTGGGGGCAGCGCCCCGCGGGGAGGGGCCCGCGGCGCCTGCGCAGAGCGGCGGCTTCTCTCGCGAGGACGGACGCCATTATCGCATCTCCCCGACAAACACCACGAGAATTCCGCAGCCCACACGGTAATTGCAGCTCCCGCAGCCGGTCGCGTCTCCACCTCCCCCTTCCCGCGGGGCGAGAGCGAGAGCGAGAGCGAGATCTGCCTCCTCCCTGCTGCCTCCGCCCGCCCGGCCGCGGCCCCCGCCCCGGCCCCGGCCCCGGCCCGCCGCGCCCCGCCGCCGGGTTCGGGCCCAGGCCCCGGGGGGCCGCGCGCGGGCCGCTCCGCAGGGCCCTCGCCCCGGGCGTCCCGCGCGGCGTCCGTTGGCGGGGCCGGTCCGCCCGGGCTGGGGCTGCGGGGGCCGCGCCGCGTGCGCCCGCCGGGCTGTCGGGCGGCGCTGCCCGCCGGGGACGCCGGGGACCCCGCTCGTGCGGCGGGCGGACTCCGGGGCCGGCTTCTCTGCGCCTCGACCGCACCGTTTCGTGCCGCCCGAGTCACCGGCGTGGGCCGCGGCCCGGTGGCCCGGAGCTCGGCCCCGGCCCCGCGTCTGCACGGCCGAGCGGGCCCCCGGGGGCCTTGAGTGGGAGCCCCTCAGCCCGGAACGCTTTTGCCGTTGCGTGATTTAGTCCTTAGCACCGTTGTTTTTTTCTCTGGGACGCAGGAAGTAGATGACTTCCATCCCCACGGCGCGAGCGGACGGCAGGCGTTGCCTTGGTAGAGGACTGAGCTTCTTTTCGCTGAGAGTGGTAGGGCTGTCTTGGTGCTGAAGTCAGAGTTCTCAGAGGAGCTGTCTGTGCACAGGTGGGGCAGGTGTGGGCTTTCCAGGATAGCGAGCCTGCTGCACCCTGACCAGGGAGGGCCCAGGTTACGGCCTGGTGATGTGGAACAGGTAATTCCTCTCCTACCTGCATGCAGTTCCCTGTCCTGCCCTGGAATGCACCCGAGGCCTGGTGGCGTTGGTGCAACTAGCACTGCGATCAGTAGTTGGCCAGAGCCCATCTTCTCAGGGAAGAATGGCAACTGGAAGTTACTGGGGGGACAGATAGGTAACTTGGAAAAGTCGAGTGGTGCTGAGTAAGCTACAGAAACAGTAAGTCAGAAATAGATAATCTTACCACTTAACATTCGGCTCTCCGGACAAGCCTTGTACAGATAACCAGTGGCTAAGGGAAACATCAGAACTGCCCGTAGAGTTCTATGTAGTTGGTTCCATCCTTGTTTTGCAATTAAAAGAAGAATATATTCTTGTGATGCTGGGTTCTGTCATCCTTGGCTTTAATTATTAGAAGACAGCTCCCGTTTGTGGAGCGCCACCGTGCTGGACTGCCCGTGCTCCAGGGCTCCTCATCACAGTGACCCAGGGAGGCAGGGGCTGTCGGCACTTGATAGACGAGCCGCTGAGGCCCACAGACTCTAAGTGACTTGCCCAGGACACAGCCAGGGTTTGAAGTCAGTCTGTCTGAAGTCTGCTCTTAAAAAAGAAATACTTAATCAACATAAAAGAAATGTCAATGAAAGACTTACAATGGAAAACAACAGTCCCTCTGCCCCACCTCAGTCCCACTCCTGTAAAAGACTTTTACCTCTCTAGTGGTTCCTTCAGGTAGTTCTCTCTCTCTAAATAAGCAGGTGTTCTGTCTTTGTGCACGCTCTTGGCTCTGTCACTGCTAGTCTATCACACCTTTTCTCTTCTCTGTGCCTACTATATTTAGTCACTCAGATTGTTTATGTTTGGACTATGCAAATGTTCCTTGCACAGCTGGGTGACACACTGCCTTTTCTGTGCAGCCTTTTTTCCTTTCCTTTTTTTTTGTGACAGAGTCTCACTCTGTTGCTCAGGCTATAGTGCCGTGACGTCAGCCTAGCTCACAGCAACCTCAAACTCCTGGGCTCAAGCGATCCTCCTACCTCAGCCTCCCGAGTAGCTGGGACTACAGGCATATGCCACCATGCCTGGCTAATTTTTAGTTGACCAATTAATTTCTTTCTATTTTTAGTAGAGACAGGGTCTCGCACTTGCTCAGGCTGGTCTTGAACTCCTGACCTTGAGTGATCCTCCCACCTTGGCCTCTCAGAGTTACCAAGCATGAGCCACTGCGCCCGGCCCTGTGCAGCTTTTTGAGTCTTTCTTTGCATTTTCTGCTACCCTTGACTCCAAACATTGTTTTAAATTCTCAGGGTTAGTGTCAACCCAACCCCCACCCTTCATTTTCCTGCTCTGGGTTGGTTGATTACTCTATAGCCTCCATGGGTGCCCTGGCATCTTCCTTTATTATTACACGTCAGGGTTTGTTGAGGACCACACATTTTAATCTTGGCTTTCTTCATTTAAACGAGAACCTCTGCCAAGTATTCTTACTCCTTTTGGGTGACCTTTTCCCTTCCTGGAAGTTCTTTGGATCTTGGTGTTGTGACATTTTACAGTGTGCTGAAGCAATTGGTTCTCTCCCTAGTCTCGGACTCCCGGTGCTCAGGCATTTGCCGTCCCCTCCTCCAGGAGCTGTGTTGGTTGGTGCTGGGCAGCCGACTGACCCCGGAGTCTCACCTTCCTTGTCCTTCCTGCCTCGTTTTCATCTCCCTTCTGGGAGAGGGCTTCAGTGTGCCTTCCGATCCTATTTTAAATTTTTTATTTCCGCAGTCAAACTTTGAATTTCCAAGAGTGTGTTTGCTTTGTTTCTGTTTCATAGTAGTTTATTGTCTCACAAATGTCTTATCTCCTTGACTCTGAGGAAACTAATAAGGATTCTTTTCAGTTCTCTTTTGTTCCGGTTTGTTTCCTCTAGCGTCCCTGTTCTTGTTCAGTGTTGGCTTCTTGCTGGGTCTGGCAGGTGCTCCTCAAATATTGATGGTGGCTGCTAAGGCGGGCGGAAGCTGGCACAGCCCTGGGTCCGCGGGGACGGTTTTGAAAAGTGCAGACTCCCCTCGGGTGGTTGGGAGCTTGTCACTGTGGGTCCTGCAGTGCCAGGTCGCAGGGATTTTCCTCCGGGCTGTTCAGCTTTTTTAAGCAAGACTTTGCTTGGTGCTGCTGCGCTCGCTCTCTCTGTAGGGCTGTGGCAGAGTCAGCTCTTCTGTGTTTTGTGGGGAGGCTGGGTCCCCAGGCCCACCCCCTGCTACAGGTCTTGGGTCTGGGCCTGGGCCAGGCCCTGGCAGGGCGCTGTGCGGTGTAGTGCTGGCTCCTGTGCGCTCCAGGTTGCCCCGCGTGGCCCCGATGTCTTTTCCATCTGTCAGAAGCGTGTGAAGTCTCCTACCTGCCTCTGTTCTCTTTCTTGAGGGTTTATTGTACTCTATTAAAAATCATTTTAATGGGGTAGGTGGAGGTCACCTGTGTGGCCAGTCTCTCACCTGCAGCGGGAATTCCAGAGCCTGTTCTCCCCTCCACTCCGCTCTCCTGCTTCCCTGAGGCCTGGGTGACGGGCGCCAAGTCACCGTTTCCATGGTGGCCTGTGAGTCGTGGTGCCAGCGGCGGGGTTCTGGCTCTGAGGCCTTGGAGGGGCACTGGGCTCTGCTGGGCAAGGCCAGCCAGACACGCATGGTGGCAGATACCTTGCTCTCAGACTCTTCAGCTGGCTTCTCTCTGGGTGGTGTGCCAGGGTAGCCGTTCAGCACGCGGCAGCGACCACGGCACGGGAGCATGATCTGATGCGGTCTGTCCAGTTGTCAGAGCACTTGGAAGTTGCGCTCAGTGAAATCGTTGCTGTCCGGCAGCCGCCTCGAGCATCGCTTGGGAGTTTGCGAGAAACACAGACTCACAGGCCCCGCCAGACCTGTGGAATCAGGATCTGCAACTTGGTCAGATTTTAATTTTCAGGTTAACATTAGATTTTAAAAGAAATGTTGCAGACATATTTCAGCAAGCTTCCCCGTTCTCTTTACTTTCTTCCCCCGATGCTGACCTCGTACGTGACCAAACATCCGTGGAAACACCAAAGTTGACGTCAGCACAGCACTGTCAGCTAAATCACAGGCCTTGTTGGTCGAACTTTCCCTTTCCACTACCGTCCTGCTGTTCCAGGTTCCTGTCACGTCCCTTTAGTCTCCACCTGTCTTTGATAGTCATATGGTCTCCAAGTATCTGCCCCCAAATGTTTATAAATCACAAAGAGAACAACAGTAACTTCACACTAGAAAAGCCCAGCAGGTACTACCTGAAGCAGGTGATCAAGGTAGCATCACCAGCAATAAGACATTAACCCCAGCTACCCCCAATGAGCTACCTGAGAAGGACACATCACTTCTCTGGTCGCATAGCCAGAAATGCAGTTGAATCACCAGAAAATGTTAGACCCAAGTTGAGAGACGTTCACTGAGGTCCTGACCAGAGCCCCCAGGAGTGTGCAGCCCTAGAGAGACAGGGAGACTCGGTCTGCACGCAGCACGGAGGCCGGGCGAGCTGGTGCACACGGGCGCCCGGAGAGTCCCCCGAGTGTGGGCCGCGTGTGGATCAGGGAACAGTGCAAGAGAAGCCGGCTTCAGGCTCCCGTCGTAGATGAGATGAGTTTGCGTTAGTGGTCTCACGACACCATCCTGCGTGGCTCATCAGACCGATTTTTCTCATCACCTGTGTGATACAAACCCCCAAAACTTCAGTCTTTGCATCAAATGAGCCGTGTGAGAATGCAGGGCTGGTGTCAAAACGTCCATGTAGCTGAAAGACCACTTTAGCTACTTCAATCTAGAAGAAAAATTTCCTCATTTTGAAAAAAAGACTTGGGGGGTGAATAAATACTGAAGGTCTCAGTGAAAATGTCCCAGATAAGAGCTTTGGACTGTCCCCCCCATGTCTGACTTAAATAAAGATCTTTGTTGTCTTCGCTTCACAGGCATTCTGTTTCCGGGTGTGGGAGGAGCCTTAGGGGTGTGAGAGCAGGTGTTGGGCGGGGCACAAGGTTGTAGGTTGCTCTTTATTTATTTATTTTTTTTTTTTTGAGACAGAGTCTCACTTTGTTGACCAGGCTAGAGTGAGTGCCGTGGCATCAGCCTAGCTCACAGCAACCTCAGACTCCTGGGCTCAAGCAGTCCTACTGCCTCGGCCTCCCGAGTGGCTGGGACTACAGGCATGCGCCACCATGCCTGGATAACTTTTTCTATTTATTTTTAGTTGGTCGATTAATTTCTTTGTATTTATAGTAGAGATGGGGTCTCGCTCTTGCTCAGGCTGGTTTTGAACTCCTGACCTCGAGCAATCCTCCCGCCTCGGCCTCCCAGAGTGCTAGGATGACAGGTGTGAGCCACCGAGCTGGGCCTTGCAGGTTGCTCTTAAAAAGCTGCCAGTGTTTTGTCTGCCAGCGGTGCCTGGGGCCCTTAGTCCATGTGGAAGGATGGAATGACAGAACAAATGACAGCGCACAGCCTTCCCAGCCTCGAGCCTTCTGCTTTGAAGTTCGAAACACGCTTAAGCCTCGGTTTCCCTGTGCGGCTGGAGACCTCACTTTTGTGCCTCTCGGCCTTGCCTGCCCTGCCTGTTCCCCGGGAAGAGAAGATGTCTGTTCTCGGGGAGGGAGAAGCCCTCTCCCGACCCCTCGGACGAGACCCCCGGCGTGGAGGAGGAGTGGGGTCCCGTGTGCACCTTCCCGGCCGTGCCCGGAAGTGGGTCTCGCAGTGGGGCTTGGGATCAGGGCCCGGCGCCCCCGCTGCTGGACGCCGGCGGTGTCTTGCCTTAAAACACGATGGAAACGTCAACTTACTAGGCCACAAGCTGACAGTGTGCCTAGAATATTACAGAGTCTCACAAAGTTGATTCCTGTTTTGAATTAACTTCTCTGCGCCCCTCACGACTGCACGAAGTCAGGAACCGTCCAGTTCCATTAACCGTGTTCAGGACCATCTGCCTCCCAGGTGTAGGGAGGGGGCACCAAGATTGGCTTCCACGCGGGAAGTCCTGCGCCGGGGAGGGGGGCAGTGGCGGCAGAGGCGGCGGGCGTCGCAGGCGGGGACCCACAGGTCTGCTGCACACGGAGCACCAGCTGCGCAGGAACAAAACGCACAGGCGAGGCCAGAGAAGGCCGAGAGATGAGGACAGCCTCTAGCCGAATCGCTGGACGAGCGGAGGGAGCGCGCGGAGGCCTCTCCCTCGGCCGCTCTGGTCCGTCTCGGGGGGTTGGGAGCCACAGGACAGGCTGGGCCTGCCAGGGAACCCGGAGCGTTTAGAGGGACCACACGGAGGGCCCTGTACGGACAGCCCTTGGCAATAAAGATGGCGTCTGTGTATCAGGGAACACTGCTGTGGCCTCTGGTGATTTTTTTTTTACCCCCTTTTTCCTCAAGACGGAAAGTCAAATAAACTTGAAGCCGAGTGTAACCTTTCTGAAATTAGAAGTGGGCCTGGATAAAACCGGAAGCGAAACTCGGTGTGCGCGCGTGCTGTTGGCGTTTCCTTGCTGGTGGTAGGAACTGAATTTCCCTGGAATGTGGCAAAAACCCAGGGTTTCGATCTTGACTTCACCAGAGGGTGCAGGGAGGTGAGGAGGCCCGGTCCCCGCTGTGACCACAGAGCGCGGCCCTGCGAGTCCTGCGGGCGGGCGGGTGGACGGGTGGCGGCCAGGGCGGGGATGGTGCTGCTGCCCGCCGCCCTCCTTACAGAGCTCTGCTCTCTGGACAGTGGGAGCCGGGGACGGGCCTCCCGAGCAGAGTGCCACCCACCCTCCAGGCCACCAGCCCCGCTGGCTGCGTCCCCATGGTTCACGCCGCACGTGCTTTTAGACTGAACCTGGCGGGGACCGGGGTCCTGTCTGCCTGAGACCCACCCGGCTCTCGGCCCTGGCAGTTGTCAGCGGGCAAGTGCGGTTGGCCACAGTCAGCTTCCGCTTTTGAAAGCCAACATTTCGTGGGTTTTTAAGATTTGCTGAATTCAAATAATTTCACATTTTCTGAAAAGTGAGGGCTTCGTGTTTATTTCATATTATGCGTTACTTTAAATTTGTATGATTCAAGTTTATATAAAATGCAGTCTCATGCTACGCCAGGGAGGGGGCGGGTGGCAGGGGTGGGATTGGATGAAAGCAGATCTGCCGGGGCTTGCTCACTCGAGAGCTCAGCAAGTGAGCTCGCTGGGGTCTCTGCTGACCCGCCACCCTCCCCTGCCAGGAGAGCTCAGCAAGTGAGCTCGCTGGGGTCTCTGCCTACCACCACCCTCCCCTGCCAGCCGCACATGGAGAAGGAGTCCCGGGGTCACGGTGACTGCCCTCCAGGCGTGGAGCCTGATTTCCTTATCCTTGGCTTGGAGGCAGTTTCAAGATTCCAAGGATGCCCACCAGCGGCTGGTCCCACGGCCGTGGGTTATGAGAACTTATTAACATCATTAGTGTCACTGAAGTTGGTATTCAACCCCCCACTGCTGAATTGCACTGGCTATGAAAAAAAAAAAGGATGCCATGCCGTGCAGACAGTGTCGAGAGACTGTGTTAAGGGGCCGGGTGAGAAGATGTCTCTGTCGCCACTGTGGACTCTGCCCCTGGAGAGCAGGGCGGGAGGGGCGTGGCTGTTCTTCCCAGCGATGCGTCTTCCGGGACAGGCGGCCGGCCTTTGGCCCGAGGGCTGCAGTGTGTGGATCCTACACCCCGGACTGAAAGTACCGATGCGAGTTGGACGAGGATCATGGGTGGGGGTTGAGTGACATTGCGAGGACAGTGAGGAGCAGTTCCGTGCCAAGTGCCACTCGGAGCGCTGCTCACTGTGCTCTCCAGCCCTCTGTTGTCCCCACCGTGCAGGTGGCTGCCAGGTGTCCCCAGCACCCAGGCGCTCAGCCGCTGACGTGTGGGGCATTTGGGGCCGTCTGGAGGGAGCCACTGCACGGTCACGTTGCTCTGGTGAAGGCGCTGAGTGTGTTTGGGGGAATCTATTTGAAAGTGTCAGCCCCAGCCCCTCTGAAGTACCATTAACGTTGGCAGAGTCATCCTTAAACGTGGAGAGGGCTCCTATCTGTTGTGTCATTGCCTGTCTTTGGAGAGAAACCCAAGATCTTTTAATAGGAATTGGGTTTTTTGCTTAATAGCTTCAGACTTAGAAGTTGCAAGAAAAATGGAAAGGATTGTGTTATAGGCTTTTCCCATATTCTCAAATGTTAACATTTTCTCACACTTTCTTTGTCCTCTGGCTATAGTACTTCACCCCCTCTCTTTGTATATGTCTCTCTCTCTCTCCCTCTTTCTCCCTCCCCCCATATATTTCTTATTTCTTCCCTAAACAGCTTACACCACCATGTCCTTTGATCCTTGATTAAGTGGCCATTTCCTAAAAACACAGCATTCTCTCGTATAACCACAGCACAGTTCTCAAAACCAGGGATTTATCATCGATGCGTCTCTATCTAAACAATTTTACTAATTATCTCAATAACATTCTTTATTGCAAAAGAGACTCCTTTATGAAATTCAGTGGGCACATTTTTTCCCCCATGAATATTTGCTGTGACCGTATAATTGTAAATCAGTACCGCACTCCTTATAAAAAACTACAAGTTCAGTAGAATCAAAATCTGCAAATTTATTTTTGACAGAAATCCCTTTGGATAGCCATTTCCCATTCCCGTTGTATTCGGGAGAGGTGCGGGCCAGACCTGGAGTTGGCAGAGTCCAAGGCCGAATGCCTGTGTTTCTGCCAGCGTGACCAGCGCCGGGGGTTAAAACAGGCCGGAGATGGGCCCCGCCGGCCGTGGTGTCCTCTGCCAGGCGAGGCGGGGACGTCTGCCAGGTGGCCTGAGCTCACTCTAGCAAAGGTGTATCCTGTTCAGGGCTGGACCCGTTTATTTATCAAAATAGTCTATATATTTTGGGTTACTAAATTAAACTTTGTTCACCCTGAAAGTGAGGTTGTTACTGGACTAAGGTGAAAAAAACATTCTGAAACGCAGGTAAATTAACCTATGAGTCACGTTTCTTTAGTCTGAGTAAGCTGCTTCTTTTTTTCTTTGTTTTTGAGACAGAGTCTCACTCTGTTGCCCAGGCTAGAGTGAGTGCCGTGGCATCAGCCTACCTCATAGCAACCTCAATCTCTTGGGCTCCAGCAATCCTCCTGCCTCAGCCTCCCCAGTAGCTGGGACTACAGGCATGTGCCACCACGCCTGGCTAATTTTTTCTATATATATTTGTTGGCCAATTAATGTCTTTCTATTTATAGTAGAGACAGGGTCTCGCTCTTGCTCAGGCTGGTTTCAAACTGACCTGGAGCAATCCGGCCGCCTTGGCCTCCCAGAGTGCTAGGATTACAGGCGTGAGCCACCGCGCCCAGCCCGAGCTAGCTGCTTAAGTGCAGCATGTACTTGGTCATGATCTTACAGCGAAGCAAACATTTCTTGCGCCTCCATTGCCGGCAGAGTCCACCTTTGGACAGAGCTCCAGTTGGGGGGTGGCAGGACGTGTTTGTTCCCCAGCCTTGGCCCCGTCGGAGCCCCCCACGCCCCAGCAGCAGTTGATCCCCACCTGTCTGCACGTGCTCTGCACGGGCCTCTTGATGGCGTGAACTTTTCGCCGATGTCACATCTCATCCAGTAATTTTGGGGTTCCAAGGGCAGCTTCTAATCTGGGTGTTTGTTCCATGGCTGACCTTGGACTGTACGTGGAGAATTAGGATCTTGCATAGAACTGCCAAGATGCTGTGTCTAGGCCGGGCGAGGTGGCTCACACCTGTCATCCTAGCACTCTGGGAGGCCGAGGTGGGCGGATTGCTCAAGGTCAGGAGTTTGAGACCAGCCTGAGCAAGAGCGAGACCCGGTCTCTACTATAAATAGAAAGACGTGGCCGGGCGCGGTGGCTCACGCTTGTAATCCTAGCACTCTGGGAGGCCGAGGCGGGCGGATTGCTCAAGGTCAGGAGTTCAAAACCAGCCTGAGTGAGACCCCGTCTCTACTATAAAAAATAGAAAGAAATTAATTGGCCAACTAATATATATATATATATAAAAAATTAGCCGGGCATGGTGGCACGTGCCTGTAGTCCCAGCTACTCGGGAGGCTGAGGCAGTAGGACTGCTTAAGCCCAGGAGTTTGAGGTTGCTGTGAGCTAGGCTGACGCCACGGCACTCACTCTAGCCTGAGCAACAAAGCGAGACTCTGTCTCAAAAAAAAAAAAAAAAAAAAAAAAGAAAGACGTTAATTGGACAAATAAAAATATATAGAAAAAATTAGCCGGGCATGGTGGCGCATGCCTGTAGTCCCAGCTACTCGGGAGGCTGAGGCAGGAGGATCGCTTGAGCCCAGGAGTTGGAGGTTGCTGTGAGCGAGGCTGACGCCACGGTATTCTAGCCTGGGCAACAGAGGGAGATTCTGTCTTTTTTTTTTTTTTTTTTTTTTTGAGACAGAGTCTCGCTCTGTTGCCCAGGCTAGAGTGAGTGCTGTGACGTCAACCTAGCTCACAGCAACCTCAGACTCCAGGGCTCAAGCGATCCTCTTGCCTCAGCCTCCCGAGTAGCTGGGACTATAGGCATGCGCCACCATGCCCAGCTAATCTTTTCTATATATATTAGTTGGCCAATTAATTTCTTTCTATTTATAGTAGAGACGAGGTCTCGCTCTTGCTCAGGCTGGTCTCGAACTCCTGACCTCGAGCGATCCACCCGCCTCGGCCTCCCAGAGAGACTCTGTCTTAAAAAAAAAAAGATGCTGTATCTAGTACCAGCATCATAAACATGGCTCGCTGGCCCTGTGACAGCAGCTGGAGGGGACATACCTGCCACCGTGGAGGCCCGCTCCAGGGCCTTGGGCGGGTCACCAGCATCTGCGACGTGTTCTTCTAGTCCGTTGCTAGACGCTGATGGGCCTCCTAGACCTGTGTCTGCTTCTCTGCTCTAGACCTGCCGTCCCCACTGCCCGGGCCACGGCCTGTTAGGAACTGGGGTGGCATCACTGCCTGAGCTCCCCGCAACCCCACTGTGGAAAAATTGTCTTCCGTGAAACTTAGGGCCTGGGCCACACAGCAGGAGGTGACCAGCGGATGAGCTGTCACACTCCCCGCCCCTGACTCCAGCCCGTGGAGAAATTGTCTTCCGCGAAACTGGTCCCTGGTGCCACAAAGGTTGGGGACTGCTGCTCGAGACCACATTAGCTTGGCCGGTTCTCCTCCGTCCCCTGCACCGTTGCTGGCATCTGCGATGTAGCTCTGGGCTGTTGGGACGAATGGCCCAGCGCTCTGGCCCACTCGGCTCCCCGAGTCTGCCTTAGCCGCTGTCACCATTGCTCGCTCTGATGGACCGTTCTGGTTGGGAGTTAATTTGCTTTTGTTTCTACCTTGCCTGGTCAGGATTAACAAATTCCCTTAAAATGTTGGCACATGCTAGTGGTTTGGTTTGGTGTGTGTGAAATCGCAGGGTGGGAAGAGATTGTCCTTACCCCGGGGATGGCCTACCGTCCTCAGATTTTGCACAAGGTGGGAATAAAAAGGGGGTGAGGGGTGAGGGGGTGAAGGCATTTCGGTGTCTGGAGGGAGCGGGGAGGGGGAGGAAGGGGGAATCGCAGGAGGAAGGGGAAGAGCAGCAGAAGTGTTCAGGGCCTGCCGTCCCACAGTGGGCCTGGCCGGCAAGTACGGATCCGTGACCTGGGTGGCAGGCTTGTGTTGGGCATGGTGGAAGACGAGCCTGGGGCCAGAGTGGACAGGGCCGGGGACTCGTGCTGCAGGGCCGGCACTGTCCGGTGGGCTGTGCGGGGGAGCGGCTGGAGGGAGGCTGCAGCAGCACTGGCTCTCAGCTGGCCTCGGCAGTCTGCTACCTCTCCCCGAGCCGAGCCGCAGATTCCTCACTCGCAGACTGGAAGTTACCTCCTCATCCCCACAGGCTTAAGTGAGATGTCCCGGGTTGCTCATCAGGGAGCTTGGCGTGCAATAAGCGGCTACTATGTTATTGTCATCGTTATGATTATTGAGCGCTTACGAGGGAAGTACCTGGTTACCCGCCTAGTGGAGTTTGTGCAGTAACAGGATAAAGCGAGGCCGTCGGCCGGCGGCAGAGCTGGACGGGAGGGGCTCAGCCCCGGCCAGAGGAGCGCAGTGATATGAACAGACGCCATGTGGGGAGGGAAGTCCCTGGAAGGCCCGCACCCCGGGTCTGACCGCACCCCGGAGCTCATCCATGTGGCTTGGCCGAGTGTGGTTTTGGGAGGGGCACGGGGAGCCGGCAGCCTGCCAGACGGCGTGGCATGGCGTGTTGCAGAGGGCTGCTGCCGCTGCCCGTGGAGCAGTTGGTGCCAGGAGACGCGGCGAGAGGCCAGGCCAGTTCCTGGATGACGAGGTGTGCATCGGAGAAGGGCGTCAGGACTCAAGAGCGCAGGGGCCTGGGATTTGGTGACGGGCACACTGGAGGGTTAAAGAAGGACCGTGGTGGGGGCAGCTCCCTGAGCAGCATCCTTGGGGGGAGGAGTTAATGGGGCACAAGCATTGGTGGCTGATCCCAGTGGCGGGCGATGGCCTAGTCGTGGCCAGGTGCCGTGGTAAGGGGTCTGTTGATTCGGCAGTGGCAGAAACTGGGTGCGGGGTACCACAGAGCCCCCCGTCACGTCCCATCCCGGCAGCGTGTGGCGCAGGGTACGGTGTGTCCCGCAGACTCAGCGAGAGCGTGTTTTACTAAGTCAGGGAGTCTGTGCCGCCGCCTCCTTTAAAGCCTCCAGGGAAGTTGCCGGAAGAACACGTGAGTCCAGGTGCGTGTTCTTGGTCTGGGCTCAGGAAGGCCGGGCTCGGGCGTGCTGCCCCGTGGGAGGGCGCGCACGTGGCAGTGGCAGGGGTCCGCCGACTTCACCCTCAGTGCTTGGGCACTCACATCCTGAGAGCAGGGACATTGTAAATGAACAGTAGTTCACTGTCCCCGGGGACGCTGTCCATATCTACATGTCTCCTGGAGTTCTTTGATGGCTGCTGCCCCCTCCCCCCCCCGCTGTCTCTCTAGTCTGTGTGGCCCAGCCCGTCCCCTGCTGCCTTGCTGTGTGCCCCTGACTTGCAAGGCCCCCAGCTGGGACTCTTGTGCCTCTGTGTGCCCCCTTCCCGCCGCCCGGATAGCCGGATACAGCTCAGCCTTCCTTGATCCTCTAGGCCCGGGTGGCCGCCCAGGGCTGTGCTCCCCCTGCACCTGTGCTCAGCCCTCTGAGCGGGAGATGACGAGTGTTACCTACACTTCTCTATAGGACCCCATGTCAGGGCGCGTCCTAGGGCGGGGGCTCCGTCTCCTCCCTCACGTGCTGTGTTTAGTGCGGTGCCGGTGATATGTTGTGAAAACGTACGACTAAATGCAGTGAGAGCACTTAGTTGTGTAAAATGGTTCACAGAGGCTCATGAGAGTTTCTTATAGAGCCAAGAAGGAAGGTTGAGGTTGTTTATTGAGACAGAGTCTCACTTTGTTGCCCAGGCTAGAGTGAGTGCCGTGGCGTCAGCCTAGCTCACAGCAACCTCAAACTCCTGGGCTCAAGCGATCCTCCTGCCTCAGCCTCCCGAGTAGCTGGGACTACAGGCATGAGCCACCGTGCCTGGCAAATTTTTTCTACATATTTTTATTTGTCCAATTAACGTCTTTTTATTTATAGTAGAGACAGGGTCTTGCTCTTGCTCAGGCTGGTTTCAAACTCCTGACCTTGAGCAATCCACCCGCCTTGGCCTCCCAGAGAGTTAGGATTACAGGCGTGAGCCACCGCACCTGGCCTAAAATTTTCATTGTAAGATATATGCAGTCTTATGTAGTGTATTAATGCTTATTTTTGGGAGTTGCTAAATCAAGTAAAAGTTGCTTTTTTTTTTTTTTTTTTTTTTTGAGACAGAGTCTCACTTTGTTGTCCAGGCTAGAGTGAGTGCCGTGGCGTCAGCCTAGCTCACAGCAACCTCAAACTCCTGGGCTCCAGTGATCCTTCTGCCTCAGCCTCCCGGGTAGCTGGGACTACAGGCATGAGCCACCATGCTCGGCTAATTTTTTTTATATATATATTAGTTGGCCAATTAATTTCTTTCTATTTATAGAAGAGACAGGGTCTCGCTCTTGCTCAGGCTGGTTTTGAACTCCTGACCTTGAGCAATCCGCCCGCCTCGGCCTCCCAAGAGCTAGGATTACAGGCGTGAGCCACAGCGCCCGGCCTAAAAGTTGCTTTTAATTGCATTTATGGCTTATATTTTATAGCAAAGTCAGCTGACACTCACTATAGCATGAATCAAGGGCGAGGCTCCCAACTGTATTTGTGTAGTCATGTTCTTCAGAGACATGCAATAAAAATCACTCATTTTATTAAATGTCGACCCTGAGTACCCCTCTTGTTAATGCTCTGTGGATAAAACAGAAAGTTCATGGAAAGCACCTCTGCTGCATTTCGAGGTTGGGCGATCGGAGGGTTGTTTGAGTTGCTAGCTGAACTAGCTGCTTTTTTCATAGGATACTATAAAAGAATCATTGACACATTGTTGATATTTCTTACTACATGAACAAAGCCTGTCTCTTCAAAAAAAGCAACGAATAATGGTGTTTGTTGCCGGTGGTAAAACTGGAGCTGTCAAGTGAAGTTGGAATTTTGGAAAGCTCGTATCTGCCACCGTGAGCCTGACAGCTCCCAAGAAAGCGGACGCCGGTGCCAATGTCTACAGACAAGATGCTTTCGATATCATATGACGAACAACATTGGGAAGATCCCCGTAACTCTGTGAACCAGTGTTTTCCAAACGATCGGCGCAGGGTCACGTCTGGGCAAAAGATCCATTTGCAGTGCAAGACAGACCAGTGAATTTTTAAAGTACTAACGCACAAAAAGTTCACTGATAGGGTTTCGGATCCCACGTTGCCTTTAAGGGAAAACAAAACACTTGTTGAGTTTTGGTGTCATCAGGTACAATGTCCGCAGTTATCTGAGAAGGCCACGGAGCGCTTCCCCTCGCCCACCTGCCCCGCCCGGGAGGCTGGTCTCCACCCCGGGCACCCCCCCCCCCGCCCCCCGCACGTGGCACAGGCTGGGGGCAGAGGCAGACCTGAGCGTCCAGCTGTGTCCATTAGACCTGACGTCAGAGAGCTGTGAAAATGTAAAGCAGTGTCCTTCCTCTCACTAAGGGCCTGTTGTTGTTATTTTGGAAACTGCCATTATTTTTCCATAAAAAAATGTTGTGCGTGCGCTGTGGTTTGAATGTTTGTCCCCTCTGAAACTCATGCTGAAACGTAATCCCCAGCGCAACGGTCTCAGGAAGAGGGGCCTTTAGCAGGTGACTGGATCGTGAGAGGTGTGCCCCGCTGAATGGATTAATCCACTTGTAGGTTGATGGATAAAAGGGCTGTCACGGGAGCGGGGCAGCCACCACGGGAGCCAGTGTGGCGTCTCTCACGTGCCGGCAGCAAGACGGCCTGGCCAGATGCAGCTGCTGGGCCTTGGCCGTCCCCGCCTCCCCGGCTGTAAGAAGTAGATCTCTTTCCTATATAGATTCCCTGACTGTGGTGTTCTGTCACAGCAGCATAAGATGGACTGAGATAGGATGCTAACATGTAGCGTGTCGATTTGTATAATTTTACAAGTGAACTAATAAATATAGAACATTTTCTGTTCTCATTTCAAACACGGTAGATGTGGATAGGTTTAACCCAGGTGAGCACAAACTCCCGGGGGGCCTCGTGACTTCAAGGTGGTGAAGGGTTTCCCGAGACCAGAGCGTCGGGGAGCCACGTGTAAAAGTTTGCACGCCTCTTAACGCCTTCCCTAGAAATCGTGCACGTTAGTGTGCTTAGGTTATCATGGTGACCACTCAAAAGTTTGAATTTTTTTCAGCTTTCCCCCCAAATATTTGGATTTCTTATTGTGATTTTTGAGTTTATTCACCTGAACTCTTTTAACTTTTTTTTAATTTTTATTTTTTATTTTTTTTTTTTTTTATTTTTATTTTTTTTTTTTTTGAGACAGAGTCTCACTTTGTTGCCCAGGCTAGAGTGAGTGCCGTGGCGTCAGCCTAGCTCACAGCAACCTCAAACTCCTGGGCTCGAGTGATCCTTCTGCCTCAGCCTCCCGGGTAGCTGGGACTACAGGCATGCGCCACCATGCCCGGCTAATTTTTTTATATATATATCAGTTGGCCAATTAATTTCTTTCTATTTATAGTAGAGACGGGGGTCTCGCTCTTGCTCAGGCTGGTTTCGAACTCCTGACCTTGAGCAATCCGCCCGCCTCGGCCTCCCAAGAGCTAGGATTACAGGCGTGAGCCACAGCGCCCGGCCTTTTTTAATTTTTGAGACAAAGTCTCACTCTGTTGCCCCGTGGCATCAGCCTAGCTCACAGCAACCTCAAACTCCTGGGCTCAAGAGGTCCTCCTGCCTCAGTCTCCCGAGTAGCTGGGACTACAGGCATGCGCCACCATGCCCGGTTAATTTTTTCTATATATTTTTATTTTTCCAATTAATGTCTTTCTATTTTTAGTAGAGATGGGGGTCTCCCTCTTGCTCAGGCTGGTCTCGAACTCCGGAGCTCAAACGATCCGCCCGCCTTGGCCTCCCAGGGTGCTGGGATGACAGGCGTGAGCCACCTCGCCGGCCCACTTGAACTCTTAGAAACGCGAGCTGTGTCCGCGTGTCCACAAGGGTGTGCAGAAGGCCTTGCCGCCGCGCTCAGGCTCGGCCTTCACTGCTGTCCGGGGCAGGGGCATTGGCAGTGCAGGCCCGACTGGCGGAGTTTGTCGCCCGAGGCTCCTACGGGCTTCAGGCAGGTCTGTGAACGGGGACAGGTGTGTGTCGTCCTCAGCCCGGCCGCTTCCCTCCTGCGACTGCGGCGCATGTTTGAGGAGGTCTGTGTGTTTTGGAAAACATGAATGCAAGTTAATTTAACCACCATAGCGTGAAGGACCTGGCCTCTGCAGCTGGTTTGACCTCCCTTTTCTCATTTTAAATTTAAACGTTTTTAGGGAGGTTGTTTTTAAAGAGAAACTGTGTTTCCTGATCTTTGCCAAGGATAAGTGAAGCCATGGGATGGAGTGGTTCTTGCTTCTCTCTGCCCAGCTCACCTGCCTCGGCCGGTCACCTGTGGGCCCGTCCTTCCCGCCCTCGTTCCCTCCTCCGCACGTCCCAGCCCAGGCAGATCAGGAGGAGTATCTCGGCTTAATAAAGATTGCTTTCTTTGTGTGCTTCACACTGGCTTTCTCGTTATTTCTTTATTTTATTAGTGCACTTGTGTCTCAGAAGGACTAAGTGGAATGGTCTTTAATTTCTCAGCAGCTTTCTTGTTTCCGGAAATATAGCTTTTCAGCTAGGTGCAACTTACCCACTTCTTATTTTTTTAGAGACGGTGTGTCGCACTGTCACCCAGGCTGGCGTTCAAGGGGAGTGACCACAGCTCACGGTGGCCTCCAACTCCTGGGCTGTTGCCTCAGCCTCCCGAGGAGGGGACTACAGGCGCGCACCACCACGCCCGGCTGATGCTTCACATTTTTTGTAGAGATGGGGTCTCGTTATTGCCCAGGGTCGTCTCAAACTCCTGGCCTCAAGCGATCTTCGTTCCTCGGCCTCCCACAGTGCTGGGGTTACAGGTGGGAGCCGCCGTGCCTGGCTGTCTTGCTCTTTATGGCATTACGGGCTTGACGTTCTAACTCCGAGGGCCCGAGAGTCTCGTGATGGCCGCAGGATGAGGTAGGGGTGGTGGGAGCTTGGTGGCAGTGGGCCCTTCCCCTCCACCCTGGCTCTGTCTCTGGTGATCTTTCCTGCATAGTCACACACGCCCGGCTTCGTACTTAGGGTGGCATCTCGCCTGTGCCTGTTAAGGGACATTCCTGACCCTGAGGCCTTTTGCTGGTGGGGGATGCGTTCAGTTCATATTTTGTCATCCATGAAGTGGAGCGGGCCCCTTCCAGATATGTGGATAAGGAACATGCGGGCTTTTCTCTGTGGCTCTCGGAATGCGTCTCTCAGCCTGGCGGCTGTGTGTGTGTATATGTGTGTGCCCGGCGACTGGTCAGTCCTGCGATTCCAGTCGAGCTAAGTCAGACCCCTGCCTGGAGGTCTCCCATCTGGACCGCATTGTCCTGCTTCCTGTGGAAATACCCGCGTCCAGACCAGATGCGGAATCGGGGCTTTCACGGTGGGCCGATATGAGAAACAGCTCTAGGAAGAATGTCCGCCCTGGGAGCATCGGTGGGGGGAAAAGCCGCTGTTGCCACATCACTGAGGAGCCGGCCTCTGTCACGTGGTTTTACCTGGTGACCAAGAAGACCCCGGTGTTGACGGAAGTCTCAGCGGTGAACACAGGGAGCCTTTATTTAGGTTTTTTTTTTTTTCCTTGCTACCCTTTTTCACGTAATGAGAGCTGACACTCTATAGCATTTCTTTTTTAATCTTTACTGCTAATGCTAAGTTTTATGGTCAATTACAATAGCTTTCCTTTTATTCCTGTTTTAATGGCTTTGTGATTTTGTTCTACGGGCGCCCGAAATGTTTGGAAAATAGCAAAATTAACGTGTGTTTGCAGTCAGACGTTCCCGCCAGTGAGCAGCTGCTGTTGCCGGCAGTCGGTGAGCAGCTCGGTGGGTTTTCGCTGTTAGCCGAACGTGTCGTGACCTAAATGGTTAGAGTTGTGAGTTACTTATGGCACAGTCCTTTTTGAAATCGGCATGTAGACACAGCACACTTTGAAGGCCCTGGTCCGCACGTCTCATGTGGAAATGCCGGCGTTCGTAATTCGGGATTGGCGTGGGCGGTGGGTCCCCTCCCTAGGTTTGTCACGGCGCGCTGGCCGCGTGCAGTGTGGGTGGGGCCCGCGCCGGGCCGTGTGCACAGGGATGGGGATTCCTCCCCCACAGGAGCCCCCCTCTGGCGGGGAGAGGATGCTGAGCAAGGCGGATAGGTGTTGACATGTAAGATGCGCACAGGCAGGGAAGCGAGAGGGGCCGGGAGGGGCGCTGGTGGTGGGTCTGAGGGTGGTTCGGTGTCCCCGAGGAGACTGGCAGTGGTGAGGGGTGGGCGGAGGCTGGCGGTGGCCCCCACTGGATGGCCCGTGAGCCAGCAGGACAGCAAGGGCACACTCAGGCATCGGCAGCGAGCGGCCCGCTGGGGAGGGCCCCAGAGCCATCGCTGGGGCTTAGATAGGAAAGCTTTGGAGGGGCGCCGTCTGACCGTGTTTTCATGTGGCCCCTCCGGCTGCCACTGAGACGGGCCGTGGGCAGAGGCGGAATCGGGCTACAGCGGGGAAGCCTCGTGCTCCGCCCTCAGGGATGGCCTGGGTGCAGGCTGGGGTGCTGGGCTGGGGACGGGCGGGTCTGGTGGAGTGAGAGGGTCACACGCAGAAGAAGAGGCAGCAGGGACGGCGGGCGTTGGCCTGAGCAGCTGGGGAGTGGGCTTTGCCTTGAGTTGAGATGGGAAGTCTGGGGGGACGGGCTGGCTTGGGGTGGGCGCCGGTTCAGTTTGAACGTGTTAAAATGCAGACTGGAATCCTGAGGGAGGGCCCTCGGGGCGGTCTCCTCCGTGGACCTGGCGCTCGCTGAGAGTCCCGGGAGGGCAGGGTGCCATCACCAACGGAGAGGTGTGTCCGGTGTCTGCTGAGCAGGGGCCCCGGCCCGGCCTGGGCAGCCACGACAGGGACACAGCCAGGTGGGGCCAGGATGGGGAGGCTGGCCCGGCCTGGGCAGCCACGGCAGGGACACGGCCAGGCGGGGCCAGGATGGGGAGGCTGTGTAGGGGCCCTGCCCGGCCTGGGCAGCCACGGCAGGGACACGGTCAGGTGGGGCCAGGATGGGGAGGCTGGCCCGGCCTGGGCAGCCACGGCAGGGACATGGCCAGGTGGGGCCAGGATGGGGAGGCTGGCCCGGCCTGGGCAGCCACGGCAGGGACACGGCCAGGCGGGGCCAGGATGGGGAGGCTGTGTGCGGGAGCCGGGCAGCGTCTGGGCTGGGGCAGTTCCGGCCGAGTGGCACCCCCAGGTGGGTTCTGGAGGGGAACCCCCCGATGAGTGTGGGGCAGAGGGGTTCTGACCTGGAGCCGGAGGGGAGGAGGGAGACAGCGGCAGGTGCTGCCCCCAGGGTGGAGCTGAGCCCGGGGAGGGGAGCAGAGAGGGTGTCACGTGGGGCTGGGAGAGTGGGGTGGACAGGGCGTGGCCCAGCTGGGGGGTGGAGGGTGGAGAGGGGCTCTTCCTCCGCAGCCCTGCTCGGCTATGGGGAGCCCCGAGGCCTGTGGGCTGGAAGATGCCATCAGGGCAGGGTGAGAGAAGGTGCTGCCACCTTTATCAGGAGTCGGTGTCACTGACCTCACCTGTGGGCTCCTTACCTGATTTGGGAAAGAGGGTCACAGGTAGCGCATGAATAGCAGGTGCCGGCAGGAAACTCGGCAGCTCCAGGATGGAGTGTAAGGTGAGGCTGAGCGCACGCCGCCCGCACGCCCTTCCCCAGGGGGTGGCCTCGCTGCTGGCTCGTGTCATTCCCAGCCACCCGTGTGTGTTCACGCGTGGGCGTGCGACTTCACGTATGTGCCGTTTTTAGGAAACAGAGTCGGGATCACGTTACACACGCTGCCCTGCAGCTTTCCGTTTATTCCTTCCTGCCAGTGTCGCCTTCTGGAGATCTTTCCCTTTGGCTGGCGTGATTAGATCACGCTCGCGCATGTTGATGCCGGGCGTGTGGACACACGTGGTTACCTCGCCCTGCCCTGCTGGGGAGCACGCGGGCGGGTGCTGTGGTTGGCAGGCTCTTCTCTCTCACGAGTGCCCCGGAAGAGGCCCCTCTCTGCAGACCTGGTGGGGCTGTAAGTGCCATCAGCGTTTTGGTGAGAGGCTCCATTGCACGTTAGTCTCCTTCCAGCTGTTTTACGATATTATATCGAGGCTGGACCATCCCCAGGACTTCTGAGAAATGGCAAATTTAATTTGCCAAAATAGCAACCGCACGCATCGCTCTGTTCCAGTTTTCCTGGGCTTCTTGCCCTAGTTTCTGCTATTGAAACCTTTACTGTTAGCAGAATTTTAAATGACTCTATCCTGGCAACAGAGTGATTTTTGGGTAAACAACTCGGATATCGTGTGGTGTTCTGATTTGGAAGAGGGTTAGGATTCAGGATTCCGTGGTGAGTTTGGAGTATTTTCTTAAGCCACCGCCAGAGCTTTTAGAAACCAGGAACAAGCTTGGATCGAGCATTTAAGAACAGTTTCCATCAGCCCCTTCTGAGAGGCAGGTGTTTAACCTGGAACCTGTGGACGCAGGGCCCGTCCTTAGGTTCAGTCTGGTGCCGTGTGACAGACTCCAGATTATGTCGTTTTTAAACCAGGTGGTTGGTTGTTTTCCTTTCTTATGAGAAGGTCTCAGGCGGCCTGGGCGGTGCGGCAGCTCCTGGGCCGGCAGGCCGGGGTCCTTCCTGCGGGCTGCGCTGTACACCACGCTCCTTCCGCCACTGTCCTGCCACTCCTCTCCCCGGAGGTTTCCCGGGAGCCGCCCGCACACCTTCCGTGCCGTCCCCTGGCGTGCTGTGGGAGAGGCAGACGTGGGACAGGCGGCCCGTGGCCCCTGGTATTAGTGAGGCCTTTGGAACTGCCTGTGCTTTTTCCTGGACAAGGGTCTATTGTGTCTTTTTGTTTTTGTTTTTGAGGCTCTGAAAGCAGTCTGTGACCCTAAAGTGTTTTAAGTCCACCAAGGCGGAGGTTGGGTGGCTGGCATCGTCTAACTGAGCACTGCTGCTCTCCTTGGGAAGTTTGGCTCATCCTTTTAATGCTATCTCTGCTTGTGGTTCTTAATTTGGAAGAAAGAAGACCGAGTTTATGGCGTCGTGTGTTGCTTTGGTCTTCAGACTGACCGGCAGTTAAGCCATACTGAGAGGGCCTCCTCGGGGGACACGGGTTTGGGGTGATCACACAACCCCGTCACACTCGCTGGGCCCCGCGGGTCCTCCTGCGCTGGCTGACACGGCATCTGACGGGCTCCCCTTGGAGCCGCCCCGAGGTCGAAGGTTGAGGCCTTCCCCACAGTTCATACCTGTGTATTTGTTTGTCCGGTCATTTTATAAACTTGTTTTTTATTTTTTTTATTTTTGAAAAGGTGATAAATCCACATGATAAAAAATGCAGATAAAGGCTGAAAAGTGAGCAGTAATTTCCTTCTCACTCCTGTGCATTGACAGTCTTAACCCAGAAGTGTTCTGTGCACATCTTGCATATTTCTTAAAAATAGCGTGTTACACACCCTGTTCTGCCTGTCTGTACTCAAAAGGAGCTCATGTCTTGGGTTCACATTTCTTATTTATTTATTTTTGAAATATTAAAGGCAGACTTGAAGGATTTTTTTTCCCCCCAAAGGGTTCACGTTTCTTAATCCTTGAGTATCTTAAATAATCTTGATCTAGTTTTTCTGTCATAGTTTGATTATCTGATTTTCTTTACAGTATTGTTTGCCTCATCTTTTGCCTGGATGTCTAAAGGAATTTTTCTTTGTTCTTTATATAATAGTTTTGTTGTAATGTGTCTTGGAGTTTTGTTGGTCGTTCTGTTTTTGTTTTTTCTTTTTCCACCAGGTTTGTGGTATACCTTTTAATAAGTAGTTTCAGGCCTCTCCCCGCCCCCTTTTTTGAGAGTTTTCTTGAATTACAGTTTTTAGGGTTTCATCTCATTGCTTCTACTTTTCTTCTTCCAGGTCTCCTGTGATACCTCTGCTGGGTCTTCTCTGCCCCTTGTCCTTGCACTCTTTTCATCCCTTCATTTTGATCGAGTTGTGTCATCTCATTGCTGAGTTTTTCTAATGCTGGTTTATGATGAATGATATCTTACAGCTTTCATGTATTTGAACTTGTTTTGAGATATTAGGCTATAGTTTTCATCTTTTTTGGGGGGGACTTGTTTTTTCTAGCATGCTTTCATTGTCTGTAGTGATGTCATCTTGTTCCTGCTTTGCTTTTTAGAGACGAGAGTCTCACTCTGTAGTCTGGGCTAGAGTACAGCAGTGGCATCAGCCTAGCTCACAGCAACCTCAAATTCCTGGGCTCAGGTGATCCTCCTGCCTCAGCCTCCCGAGTAGCTGAGACTACAGGCATGCGCCATGATGCCTGGCTAATTATTTTTCATTTTTTAAAGAAATGGGGTTTTCACTATGTTGCTTAGGTTGGTCTCGAACTCCTGGGCTTGAGCTATCCTTCTGCCTTGACTTCCCGAGTTGCTGGAATTATAGGCGTGAGCCACTGTGCCTGGGTTCTTATTCTCATTTAAAATATATTATCTTTGCATGAGATTTGCCCTCAATATTCTGTATTGCTTATTTTTATGTGAATTTAGAAGAGAGGCTTGATTTAGAATAGTTTTTCTAATTACAGTGTTTTGGGGTTCTGTCTTGTGGTGGTTTTTTTTTAACCGAGTGTTGAAAACGTAGCATCTTATTTTCTGTGCTCTCCTAGCTCTGTGCTCGCCAACCTTTAATTAGCTTTTATTTTCCTTCCTTTCTAATTTCCATGCCTGGTATGTTTTGTTTTCTATTCCCAGTAATGTTTTTCAGTGTATTTGGCCTTGAAGGGAGCTTGGGATGGTTAGCGTTGAGAGTTCTTGGTGTCCAGCGAATCCTAGGCCTTTGGACACTAGTACAGTTCCCTTTGCGTTTGCCCACGGCTGGTCCATGCTGTGCCCACTGCTGGCCCCATTCTGTGCCCACTGCTGGCCCCATGCTGTGCCCAGGGCTGGCCTGTGCCTACTGCTGGCCCCATGCTGTGCCCACGGCCGGCCTGTGCCTACTGCTGGCCCCATGCTGTGCCCAGGGCCGGCCTGTGCCTACTGCTGGCCCCATTCTGTGCCCACTGCTGGCCCCATGCTGTGCCCAGGGCCGGCCTGTGCCTACTGCTGGCCCCATGCTGTGCACTGCTGGCCTGTGCCCACGGCCGGCCTGTGCCTACTGCTGGCCCCATGCTGTGCACTGCTGGCCTGTGCCCACGGCCGGCCTGTGCCTACTGCTGGCCCCATGCTATACCCATGGCCGGCCTGTGCCTACTGCTGGCCCCATGCTGTGCCCACGGCTGGTCCCATGCTGTGCACTGCTGGCCTATGCCCACGGCCGGCCTGTGCCTACTGCTGGCCCCGTGCTGTACCCATGGCTGGCCTGTGCCCACTGCTCACCCCATGCTGTGCCCACGGCCGGCCTGTGCCCACTGCTGGCCTCATGCTGTGCCCACGGCTGACCCTGTGCTGTCCAGCCCGTGCTGCGCCCACACTGGCCTGTCCTTTCCCCACGGCCAGCCGTGTGTGCCCCTCTGCCCAGCTGCTGTTCCCTGGGCTCAGGACTTCCTTCTTTTTCCTTTCTCACACGGTCTCAGGCCACGGTGGCCTCTGAGCTTTCAGTGGTTTGTCCCATTTGCTGGTGTCTGGGGTCAGTTAAGAGATTATCTCGCTGCCTAGTTCTTTCATAGGCGTCGACCTGGCTTTAATTTTGCCACCCTAGCAGCCCTGCGTGTTTTCTAGGAAGGATTTGGGGAGACTAAAAGCCTGTCACTGCCGTCTTTCCAGAGTTGGGCTTCCAGAAGCTTCAGTCTTCGTACCTCTGAGGCCCTTTGTTCCCTCTGCCAGGTACTCGTCACCAGCTCGCTTCTTTGTTAAGGACAATTGATGATTTGTTCTCAATCTAATCTTGTGTAGAGTTAGAAAGCGGGAATAAAGCCGCCTTTGCCACCTTATTACTCATACATTAGATCGTATGTTTCTGTAAAAATACCGTCTTTATAAAGGAAGATTTAAGACAGTGCTTGGCTCCCTCCTCCCCTAATTATTGTCCCCAAGAAATTCTGGAGCTGCTGCTGTTTAAGCTGTAGAATTTAAACATAGACAAAGGGGAGGAGGAGCCACATCATTTATAGGGTTTAAGAACATGTGTGAAGCCTGCTAACGTAATTCTATGCTTGTCGGAACTTATCCATTAACTGGAGTTGTCAGTGGACTCACAGCTGAAGCTGCGTGACCTGAAAACCCCCATCCCCCTGCCGTGGAGTTGGGTTTAAGGACAGGGACGGCCGGGAGGCGCCCGCCCGTGGGAGGAACTTGCTGTGGGGAGCCGGGCGAGTGGTTTCCGCCTTCTAGGAGTGCGTCGTATGGTTTGGGAAAGACAAGTACAGGATTTATCTCATAAGCATTATTTAGAAATAATTAGAATATAAAGTACAATATGATAAAACTGTTACGGTGACATCCGTTCCTGAGTTTTCTGAGACATCCTGTTTTCAAGCGTTACGCTTAAATCTATGCGTGGACAGGCCGCAGTTTGCATGATGCAGCCTTATTTTTATTTTGGGAAATAAGGGCTCTTGATGCCTAATCAGAGCGTCGCAGGAGCCTGAAGAAAGTCACTGGCTGTGTCGTAGACACGGCGCTAGGCTGGGGACAGGGCGGACTGCCCTGCTGCGGCCTTGGTGCGGGCGGCGCTGCGGTTCAGGGCTGACCCTGAGAGCGGAGAGGAAGCAAAGCCAGGCCACCGGCCGCAGAACAGGAGAGAGCGAGCATGAGGTGTGGCCCCAGTGGCGGGTCCATTTGGGAGGGACCCTGAGTCGCTGCGGGAGGCCGCAGTGTGACACGTCTGGGGGGCCGGCTTTCCAGGCTGTGGGGGGGCGTAGTGGGGAACGAAGACCCCTGCAGGGAGCAGGAAACCGCAGGACTTTGCTGCAGGTGGTCAGCGCCCAGCGGGGACTTTTGTCTTGGGGGTGACGTTTCCAAGCCCGTTCCAAGAGGGAAGCACTAAAGGTGGGCCGGAAGTGAGGGGCTGCCCGGGAGGGGCTCGGTCAGTGGTCCAGGAGGGAGGTAGGGAGCGATGCTCGGGAACCGTTCCTTAGTCCTCAAAGCACACGCACCTGTAGGTGGCCTGGGACAAGGGCACCCCCATATTAACAAATGCACAGGCATTTATGTCATCCCGCGTGTACATAGGCGGTTAGCGGTTTATGTCGTTTCACGTGTCCTGACCGTTAATTTCCCTTTCCTTTCCCTTGGCTTCGGTGCGACAGGGGACGGAAGCCCAGCCCCTCTGCGACTCGGCCGTGTGCGCGTGGACCGCCGCTCTCCTCCCGCCCTGGATGATGTCGGAGCACGACCTGGCGGATGTGGTCCAGATCGCCGTGGAGGACCTGAGCCCCGACCACCCAGGTACAGAGCTGTGGGGCAGTAGGCGAAGCCTCCTCCTCTTCGTTCTCTGGAACCCAAAAGCCGCTCCGATCGTTTTCTTTCCGTTAAATTACGCGGAAGAAAAGGTGATGCGTGTGCTGTGTGGAAAACTCAAATCCGAGATGCCCAGAGGTGGAGCCTCCAGCACTGTCTCTCCTGGGGGCTGTCCCTGCTATTGTGCCCTGACACACGCGCACACACGCCCTCACACACGCACTCCCTCCATGGGATCCCGCACTCCTAATGGCCTGCGGCTTTCTTCCCCACCGCGTCCTGTGTGTAACTCAACACAGGGAGATCTCACTGTACCGGTGTGTGTGAACCTACTTTTATATTTTCAGCAATTGCCTGGTATTCCATTTATCGGTGTACCCTGACTTGTTGAAGTCTTCCCTTCTTAGACGACCCTTTGCACAGCTTGTGTTGCTTTTCTTCTACATGCAACCCTGTAGGAGAGACCCTTGCGCGCATATCTTGGCAAGTGTTTTTGTAGGGTAAGTTCCCACAAGTAGGATTGCTGTGTGTGCTTAAAATTTTGATAAGGCACTGACATTTTCCAGAAATGTTTTATTCATTTGTTCTTCCACCTATAATAGTTGAGAGCAGGTTTTGTTTCCCCCCCCCCTCCACTTTTACCAAGGCTGGTGATTTTCTTTAGTCAGGGTAAAGGCACAAATACACTTTGAAGCCTTAACTATTTGTTTTAAGGACACCCTTTAGGTACAAAAACCTAAATTTCAGGAATTTTATCTATGAAAACACCTGGTTAATAGTCACACTTATTATTTTAAAAAGATTTCTCTTTTTTTGGCTTTAAAGTTGTATGTGTCGTATGGTTCTGTTAAGTCTGAAGGGACAGGTGCACACAGTGAAGCCACCGAGCGTTTCGGTGGCCTGCTGGTTCTTTGAGGAGGGTTAGAACTGAAATGTTGACATTTTTCCCCTCGGAAGAGAGAATTTTCAGAAATACCATAAGAAAGTATGATGTCTTACTTGTATGATCTATTTCGTATGTTAATTGAGAAAAGTGGAGATTGGAGATTAGTTATAGTGTGGAAAGGGAGAGTGACGTAAATCATTTCGGAATTAAATGAACAACCACAAAGAAATATGCAGGGAGTGTTTCAGGAATTGCTATTCTTTAGTTTTCCGCCTTATTTGGCTTCTGATTTGTGTATAAGGGTCACTATCACTGCATATAACAATTTCAAAAATATCTGTTTTTATTTTGGAAGGTGAGTGACAGTTTCTTTAGAAAACACACATGCTGCATTGATACAAAAGAAAAATGTTCCAATTACATACATTCTAAGCATTTCAGAACTCTTAAAATTCTAACAGCTTATCCCAAATACATTCTCTGTTTGTAGACTATAGTCCAAAAAAGGACTCCTTTCTAATCTTTATTTCGTTCCACCTCTGTTCCCTAAATGCCTGGGAATTATGATTTCTTGGCTGTTTTACTAAAACCTCCGAGGCCTGTGTGACCCGAAGGGCACCAATACCGGGGTGCAGGACACACACCTTGCGGTTCATAGTTGGTTTAGGAATTTCGTAAAATTCAACAGTATAGTCAGGAAAGTAGAAGAAATAAAAGTTTCCCACAGTCCTAGTGGTGTAGCTGCTTTAAAAATTGTTGGCATGTATGTCTTTCCAGATTTTTCTTATTAATATTTCCATGTGGCTATGCTCACTCTGCCTGTTTGAGCGTGGGTAGGTTGTGACTGTGACCTGGCCTGGAGTCCCAGTTGATTGCCACGGGAGTTCTTTTGTCTAACTCTGTGAGCAGTGCACGCAAATGATAAAAAGCAAAGTGCACAAAAGGTAGCAAAGTACAAAGAAGAAAGTAAGTGTCACTCACAGTCCCACCGCCCGTAGAAAGGCAGATGTCTTCTGGCCACAGTGCGTTCGTCCCAGGTGGCCGTGGTGTGGGGTGGGCTTGCAGGTGCAATGGGTGGTTTGCCAAGGTGTGTGAATATTCAGGTTTCTGATTTTTTTTTCCTACCAAAAGTGCTGTAGTAAACATGCTAATATATATGTATGTCATATATGTACATATATATAATATGCATTGTTATACGCTGCACTCATTTCTGTAGAATAGAGTCACAGACTGTTATTACTGTTAAAAAGTGAGCTAACGCTGTCAACCCAGATAGTCCCAGCTACTTGGGAAGCCAGGGTGGGAGGATCCCTCAAGTCCTGGAGTTCTAGACCAGCCTGGGCAACATAGGGAAACCCCATCTCTAAAAAACATGACAACAGCAACAGTGCTATTATTAGTAACTTGGAGGGCTGTCCACACTTACTGCTAAGGGGAGGAATGGTATAGACAGAGCTATTAACTTGGAGGGCCGTCCACACTTACTGCTAAGGGCAGGAAGGGTGTAGACAGAGCTATTAACTTGAAAGGCCGCCTACACTTACTGCTAAGGGGAGGGAGAGTGTAGACAGAGCTATTAATTTGGAGGGCCGTCCACACTTACTGCTAAGGGGAGGAAGAGTGTAGACAGAGCTATTAACTTGGAGGGCCGTCCACACTTACTGCTAAGGGGAAGAAGGGTGTAGACAGAGCTGTTGGTGACGCTCCTGCCCCTCCCAGGCAGATGCCATGTGCTCGCGTGTGCGCCCGTGGAAAGAGGCGGGAAACACACCAGACAGTTCCCACTGGTTATTTGAGGCCAGGAGGTGAGAAAAAAAAAAATATTGTAGTGACATGAGAAAATACTTATGACATAATGTTCAGCAAAAATCGTCCACTATAAAATTCTGTCTATAATTGCAAATATGTACATTTTTAAAGATGAGCTAGGCCTGGGGGAGAGGGCTGGGAGTGCCACAGGCAAATAGAAATGTGGTTTACAGAGATGATTGCGGACAGTTTTGTCTTTGATTTTGTGGTTACCTTTAATACTGTTTTTGCAGTCAATTTTATTTTATTTTATTTTTTATTTTTATTTTTTTTCCACCTATTTTTTATTTTTTGAGACAGAGTCTCACTTTGTTGCCCAGGCTAGAGTGAGTGCCTTGGCATCAGCCTCGCTCACAGCAACCTCCAACTCCTGGGCTCAAGCCATCCTCCTGCCTCAGCCTCCCGAGTAGCTGGGACTACAGGCATGTGCCACCATGCCCGGCTAATTTTCTCTATATATATTAGTTAGCCAATTAATTTGTTTCTATTTATAGTAGAGACGGGGTCTCGCTCTTGCTCAGGCTGGTCTCGAACTCCTGACCTTGAGCGATCCTCCCGCCTCGGCCTCCCAGAGTGCTAGGATTACAGGTGTGAGCCACCGCGCCCGGCCTGCAGTCAATTTTAGACAGAGGAGGTTGGGGCCATTTGTGGCAGGCCTTGCATCTGGGCCGAAGAGCTTATCTCCGGGGGCTGGGGGGGCCCTGGTGACTCCCTGAGGTTGCTGCGGGGGTGGGAGACGCCTGACTCCAGCTGTGGGGGAGGGGAGGGAGGGGCTTCTGTGCAAGTTACTGTGTTGGGTTTGACACTGTCGGGACTATCAGCACCTCTGCAAATGGGATGTTCAGAAGGTAGTTTGACTTCGAAACGAGGCAGCCAACAGACAAGACCTTATTTTGAAGTTGGGAAGAAATCATTATTATTAGTTGGGTTTATCGCACTAAAACCAACAGGGTGGCCTCAAGCGAGACGGCTGCGGCTCGGTGTTCGGGCGGACGCAGCGGCATGTTAGGGAAATAATTTATCTGGCATCTCGGGTTTTCCTGGGATTAGGGAGACATCCTATTTTCTGCCTGACTGAGAATTTTAGGTTTAAGCCGTGAAAAGGCGACGTGTGACCTCGGTTGCGCCGTCTCTCATTCCACCTTAAGGTGCCTGCGCCGTTTACTGTGTTAATGTGTACACGGATGGCGTGGAGCTGTGCACGTGGAAGTTCAGGCGTTTGTGTCTGTGACTGATTTCAGTTGTTCTGGAGAACCACGTGGTGACGGACGAGGACGAGCCGGCCCTGAAGCGCCAGCGGCTGGAAATCAACTGCCAGGACCCGTCCATAAAGGTAGGGCGGCCTCGGGTCTCGCGGGGCGGAGGCCTCTCCCTTCTCACGCCGCTGTGGCCGGGGCGGCTGGGAACCGACGGTCGCCTTCTCACGGTTCTGGAGGCCGGAAGTCTGGAATCACGGTGGCGGCAGGGCCACGCTCCCTGCAGAGGTTCTCGGTGGGGGAGGGAGGCTCCTTCTGCTCCCCCCGGCTCCAACGGCTCGCGGTGTGCGCCGGCTCGCGGCTGCAGTGCTCCTGTCTCTGCCTCACCTTCATGTGGCCTCCTCCTCCTCCCGTCTGTCTTTCTTTTCTCTTCTCTCTTGCTCTTTTTTTTTCGGAGATAGGGTCTCAGTCTGTCACCCAGGCTGGAGTGCAGTGGCCTCATCACAGCTCACTGCAGCCTTGAACTCCTGGGCTTGAGCGATCCTCCTGCCTCAGCCTCCTGAGTAGCTGGGACTACAAGTGCACACCACCATGCCCGGCTGATTTTTTTTTTTTTTTTTTTGGGACCTCCTTGGCAAGTAGATGTGAGTGGTTTATGGTTATTATCACTTGTATGTAAAAGATTTATATAAAAATACTAAACAAGGTGGCTCACGCCTATAACCCCAGGACTTTGGGAGGCTGAGGTGGGAGGATCACTTGAGGTCAGGAGTTTGAGACCAACATTGTAAGCAACTCACTATGGTCACTGAGCAACGCAGTGAGACCTTGTCTCTACCAAAAGAAAAAAAAAAAATAGCCGGGTGTGGTAGCACAGGCCTGTAGTCCCAGCTACTCGGGAGGCCAAGCCCAGGAATTCAAGGTCACAGTGAGCTGTGATGATGCCACTGCACTGGGTGACAGAGCAAGAAAGACCCTGTCTCTAAAAAAAAAAAAAGAAAAAGAAGAAAAAATTAAGTTGAATTTTAAGGAGCCAATAAAAATACTATTTCCTACTCTTCCTTCTTTATTATTAATTTCTTTGGTGAGTTGTTTTATTAGTATGTAATAGTGATTTTCGCCCAAACCCCAACCAGAATTCAGAATTAAAGTGATGTGGTCTTATTGCGTTTAAAGAATTCAAGAGCCAAACGCTGGAGATTTCCAAGTTACAGAAACAATGCAGGCTTCCCCGAGCATGTGCATCAGCTGCGCCGTGGACACGGCCTCTCACGGCCCCGAGGTGGCCGAGCACCGGCGTGTGCGTGTGCGCCCGCCTAACACGTGTCGTGTCTTCCTCTCTTACTGCTTCAGGGTTGAGGGTCGTTAGCAGAGGTGGGTGGATTTAAATCAGTGTCCTCAACTGTCTCCTCTGCACATTTTTGCACTGTTGCCGGGAGAAGGGGTTGCCTGGGGCAGAGTGGTTGTCCGGGTGGGTGTGGGTTTTCCTGCCCCTGCCTGGCCCTGCTGCCCAGAACACCGGCAAGGCTCACAGGTACGTTTAGGTGCCCCAGGAGATGGGCTCAGCCTGCTGAGAATGCACACAGAAGAGCACGCATTTTCTTCTTCACCCGCACTGAGACACGGTGCAAGGTACCGCTGGGGTCTCGTGACCTGCAGGTCCCCTCAGGTCGGGGAGAGGGCCGCAAGCAGCGCTGTGGGTCAGCTGCAGTTGGATGTGCGTGGCACACTCCCGCCTGTGCCCTGAGCGCCACGTCAGCTCTTCTGGGTAGCTGCCAGGTGCCACGTCCGCCTTCCTGGGCCCGTCTCCTTCCTTCTGATGTGTCCACCTTGGGCGCTGCGCTCTCAAGTTGAGGGCAGAAAAGGAGAAGGAAGACGGCACACGTTCCTCATTGCTTTCAGGTGTTGCCTCTCCAGTCAGGTGCCGGGCTCACGTACCGCCCAGCAGGGCCGGTGGTGCTGTCCCCACCTGCCGCTCTGCAGCACCTGAGACCGTGTCTCAGCTGGGGGGACCTGGGGAGGTAGGACTCCTGCTTGACTGATCCGTTTCCACGTGTGCTCCTGGCAGGGGCAGTGGCGGGACAAATGAAGAACTTGCCTGTGTGGTTGCGGGTTTGGTCTGTTGCTCGGGTCAGGAGCCCTGCGCACGGTGCGCTACTTCCTGGGCACTGCCTGAAAACAAGAACTGGGACTACACGCAGCCATGCAGCTCTTCACCACTAGGGGGCAGGCTTGCCGTTCAGGACCGCATGGCGCCAGGTGTCAGAATCAGGGCACACTTAGGCAATCCGACCTTCTCTGCAGGGCAGTTGGGTAGGACGCAAAGGTGCGGGGCCAGTGCGGGTTTTCTGCTGCTCTGATGTTAGGTGTGATCTGTTCTCATTGTCAGAAAGAGCTGACTAGTTTTATGTAAATTTACTGATTAATATAACAACATATTAAAGACGACATACGTTTTTTATTACGTGGGCTTAACTAAAAATCACAGCAGTGCATGCAAGTAAAACCCTGGTTAAGTGGTCGCACTGCACACACAAAATGTGACTTGCATTTGAGATGTGAACTTGTTTACTCAGATGTTTCTGGCCCATAACTAAGGAGCTGGTCACAGTGCAGGGATCGTTTTGTCGGGGCAGATGCAATTAAAATTAGGAAATAGCTGTCCGGGGTTTCTCGGAATCATCCCCTTGAAGCTCGAGGTGCCCTTTCTAAAGCGCCCCTCTCTCGTGCTTCCAGTCGTTCCTGTACTCAATCAACCAGACAATCTGCCTGCGGCTGGACAGCATCGAGGCCAAGCTGCAGGCGCTGGAGGCCACGTGCAAGTCGCTGGAGGAGAAGCTGGACCTGGTCACCAACAAGCAGCACAGCCCCATCCAGGTCCCCATGGTGGCCGGCTCCCCCCTCGGCGCGACCCAGACCTGCAACAAAGTGCGATGGTAAGAACGGGCCGGGGCTGTGCGCCCCGCAGAGCCCCACCTCGCCCCAGCTGGCCGGCGCAGTCCCTCGCTAGCCGCGGACGCTGGGGCCCCGCCTGGGCCGTTCCGAGCCGCTGGTTTCTCTTAGACCGAAACTAAGCGCGTGACACCCTGCCGGCCTGCCTCGAGGCCCTTCTCACGTTCTCTTTCGGGCGTGAGCCAGGCCGAGGCGGCGTGTCTTTGGAACTAGCACGCCCGGTGTTTGAAGACGTGCCTTTGCTGCCTTTCCTTCTCCTGCTCGGGCCGGCCAGTCTTCAGTTGCGCTCTCTTCGTGTGCGGCGTGCGTGAGTTCCGCCCGAGCACGTCAGACTTTCCATTCAAGTCTGCAGCTTTTATCGGGCTTAGTTTTTTTTTTTTTTAAGACAATATAGGGCTGTGGTCCCCTACCCTCAGGCAGAGGACTGGTACCGGTGTGTAGAAACATCGTCTTCCTTGAAACTTAGGCACGGGGCGGGGGTGGGGGCACGGCGGGCGGGCGGCGGGCGGCGGGCGAAGCTTCCTCTGTGCTTACAGCCGCTCCCCGTCGCGCGTGTCGCCGCCTGAGCTCCCCACCCCCATCCGTGGAAAGACTGTCTTCCGTGAAACCGGTGCCAGGAAGGCTGGGGACCGCTGGATCAGGGTCCGACCTAGAGAGACGCGCAGTCGCGTACGTAGCGTCTGGACAGAAACCCTACGGATAGTGGGTCGGTCGGAACTTGGGCCCGCTCGCGTGACTCCCGTCCCAGGCAGCGACCGGGCCAGCGCCTCTAGCTCGAGGGTCAGCTGAAGCCCAGGCTCTGGGGCCGTCACCACCAGTCCTGTTGGCCTTTGTGCCGTTCCCACAGCCGGCCCGGGAGAGGTCCCACTCGTGGCGGTAGACAGACGTGTCTTTGTGCTTGCCGAGAGCCTGCAGCGCTGTCCCTGAGGGCTGTCCCCTTGGCTTTCCTGGCCCGTGCGTCTGGGGGTGGTGAGGACGGTGGGCAGCAGCAGGCTGGGGGTGCAGAGGCGTGGGAGCCCCACCGGGCCTGGGAGGACCACTGTGGCCTGGCCGTCACTGTCTGAGGGGGCTGCTGGTGCCACCTGCCTGTGTGTGCGGGTTTGGCCGGAGGGGTGTTAGGTGCCTTGTGGACTTTACCTGGGACTGTGGGAAGGAAGAGGAGGGTTCCCTGGCTGGTGAGTTTCGGGATGCTCATGAACACGCCCCGGCATCACCGTGGCCGCCTGCCCAGGTTTGTCAGGGACAGCCCTAGGCGGTGCCGGTGTGATTGCTGGCGCCTCCTTCACCTCTCAGAAGTGCCCTGGTATGTCCGATCACTCCCGGCCCTTCCCCGCTCTCCAGCTGGCGGTGCCGGGATCGGCACTCAAGGTCCCCAGAGGGGAGGCGGGCTGCGCATGGCGTCCTCTGGGACGGGCCTTGGCACTGCATTTGTACGGTCACCAGTGCGCTCTCTCCCGCACGTGTCTGTCAGTTGTGTTCTCAGCGCAGGTGTGCCAGCGGTCAGGCCCAGTGCCTTTTCTTTAGGGCAACGTTTTTTGGTAATGGCCCTTTATCCTAAAGTGCAATGTTTAGAAAATATAATCTAAAATTTAAAATTAAGGCCGAGAGTGGTGGCTCACGCCTGTAATCCTAGCACTCTGGGAGGCCGAGGTGGGCGCATTGCTTGAGGTCAGGAGTTGAAAACCAGCCTGAGCAAGAGTGAGACCCCGTCTCTACTATAAATAAAAAGAAATTAATTGGCCAACAAATATATAGAGAAAAAAATCAGCCGGGCATGGTGGCACATGCCTGTAGTCCCAGCTAACTGGGAGGCTGAGGCAGGAGGATCACTTGAGCCCAGGAGTGTGAGGTTGCTGTGAGCTAGGCTGATGCCACGGCACTCACTGTAGCCTGGGCAACAAAGAGAGACTCTGTCTCAAAAAAAAAAATTCTTAATGTAAAATTAATAGGCTGCCCCCGGTGTACTGTAGTAGAGAAACACAACAGTGGTATGTAATGAGCTACTCGTTCCTGGTGACAAGCCAGGTGCCACCCCCAGGCCTGGGAGGACGGTCCCTGCAGACTGACCTAGGCATCACGCGGGGACTCAGACGCCCCCTGTCACAGACTGATAGAGAAGGATGAGCCATCCCTAAAGAAGTTTCAGATAAAGCAGAGTATAGTTTTTCTGGACTTGCATACTAGTTGAATTCCTGGAAAATTCAAGTCACATCAGCAGTACGCAAAGCTGCTTAGTGTGTGGATGTCGCATGGGGTAGGATCCTGGGTTCGGAGAGCTGGAGGCGGGTTTCCCACCCGGCTGTCTGGGACCTGGGAAGGTCGTGCGGGAGGATCTGAGCGGGGCAAGGACGGTGTCAGCCTCCGCGGTCTGTACCCACCGGACCCTGCCGGTGTCTCTTAGCCACGACAGCCACCTGTGCCCCACGGGGGCTCACGGCACCCCGGGCACCTCCATCGAGAACCCCTGCTCTCAGGGACAAAACGAAAGGACGAAGGACGCATCCTGCGCACAGGAGCCCTGTGTGCCTGAGGTCGGCCACCTGTCCCTTGTCACTTCCGTGCTTGCGCTGGGCAGGCCATCTCTGTGAGCTAGGGAAAGTGTTGGCGGGTCTCTCCGTTTAGGTCCCACTAGCAGTAGTTGGTGACAGTTTCTTGGCCAGGAGAGGACTGGCTGTGTGCGTGGTGGTGGTGGGGGGCTCCAGAAACCGGAGAGTGGGGCGTCAGTGTGCTTGGGCGGGAGCAGACCCAGCTCAGAACTCCGTCTGCACGAGGGGTGCCCAGGCCTCGGGGCGTCACAGTTCCCTGACTGGCACTGTGGGGTGGCCCCGGTGGGTCATGCGGTCGTTTCAGTCTGCGTTCCCAGCCTCCTGGTCTTTAAAGAGGGGAGGAGCAGAGGAGGACGTGGGTGTGCGCTGGGGCTGCCGTGGTGCCGGCCCTCTCACACCACTGGTCATCCCAGAAGCAGGCGGGCAGGGGGCAGTGCGGCACCCCTGAGGCCACCTAGAGACCTGCTGTGGCTTTCTCTGTGTCAACACGTGGTAAAATAAAAGGGAACTTTTCTAATACTGACCCAGATGCGTAATCACATTAACCCAAATTAATTTTTTCTGGTTTTAAACAGTCGTACTGGCAAGGTAAAAATCAACCTATCGTAGAACACGTTTATTGTATATCAGCATGGAGTTTATCAGTCTCGCTAATAAAAACATTACTTATAGAAATTAATGTGAGATTAATGTAAGAACCGTTCCTCCATTTTCTCACAGTTTTAAACATTAATGTATATTTTCTCGTAGCAAAGTTTTAAATATATTTGAATGACTCGAAGAAGGTCTGACTTCTAAAGAATGACTTAAAGCTGGCATTTCTTTCCGTATAAGTTCTGAAAGTAAGAAATAAAATTGCCAGCAATCGAAAGCTGTTGCAAGAAATTGTAGGGAGAGAGAGTGCATAAGAACTTAATCCCAGCATATCAAGGAAATATACTTATATTTAACTTAGAAACTTACTGATTTGTAAACACATATGAGTAAATAAGTATCTAAAATGTGAGCAGTGGAACATAGAAAAGTCTCCCCCAAAAGTTAAAAATAGATAAGCATTCTGAGTAGTAAGTTAGTACTTCTATTTATTCTGACCCTCAGATGTTTAAAATAAAATTGAGGAATACGTAACTTACAGGTTGTCTTATGTCCAAATCACATGCTCTTAAAAACAACCAGGGCTGGGCACGGTGGCTCACGCCTGTAATCCTAGCACTCTGGGAGGCCGAGGCGGGAGGATCGCTCAAGGTCAGGAGTTCAAAACGAGCCTGAGCAAGAGCGAGACCCCCTCTCTACTAAAAATAGAAAGAAATTAGCCAAACAACTAAAAACATAAAAAAAATAGCCAGGCATGGTGGCTACCTGGGAGGCTGAGGCAGGAGGATTGCTTGAGCCCAGGAGTTTGAGGTTGCTGTGAGCTAGGTGGATGCCACAGCACTCTAGCCTGGGCAAGAGAGTGAGACTCTGTCTCAACAAAACAAAACAACTAAAGGTCCCCAGGCCCGCCCTTCACTGGGTGTGAAGGACTCGTTGCAGTCTCTATAATCTCGCAGGACAAACGCAGGCACCTTAAGGCCTCCGGGAGGGGAGAAGCGTCCACTCAGGTGCCCGTCGCCCGTCCACTGGGGGGCTGCACCTGCTCAGAGCCAGCCTGGCCCGCATGGACACAGCTGCAGCCCTCTCTGCTCGTGGAACTCCGCCCCACCTGTCGGCTGTTTCTAATTAAAACTGGCCGCCGAGTCTGTGCTATCAGTGCTGAGAGCTGTTTGTTTATTCTCCTTACTCCCTGGAACACGGAAAGCAGTGGAGGACTGCCAACCTCATTTGGTATTTTGGATCTAGATTTTCAGATTCTACACCTGAATGACATTCTTTAAATAAATTCAAGGGAAAAGAAAAGAAAGAAGGAATCCTTTCTTCTTTGAAGCCGCAGTTAAGTCATCGTGATTAAAATATTTGTGAGGTTCCTTGGACGGGTCTCCTCCAACAGCAGCCGTCCCCTTGGGGACAAGAAAAATGGACTTTTAGGTGGGTGCTTTGTTTCTTCTTGCAGGTGTGCCATACCTGTGGACGCTGCTCGAGTGTAATTTTGGGTGTAGTGACGTGAGGTTTTGACTTTGAAGATGTTAGGTGGCTGCAGAGGTGTCCGTGTATGCTGCAGAGGCAAGATGGGCTGCCTTAACTTTTGTTATCTCATTTTGAACTTTGGTAGCTTCCATTTAATTTTGTATGCGTGTGATTTCTCTTCCTGACTTGCTGACACCGTCTTCAACAGCGGCACACTCTTTGTGACCTAACTGTGATGCCCAGGGCTGAGTGTTAACCAAAGAAAACAGTGGAAACACCTGCAACATGGGCAGCTGTTAACATAATCTGATTCAGAGACACAGTCTACTAACCAAAGCTAATAATAAACATATATTTAAATGTTTTAATAGGTCACGTACATTCTAATAATTTGGAATGCTTCTCTAGTTTTAGAAAAACCGAATAACTCATTGATTGGGGTTGTGTAGAATCTGTAGGTTGACTTAGGAGGAATCGCTGTCTCGACAGTACTGGGTGTTCTGATTCATGAACATGGTATGTCTCTCCATTCACACAGGTCTTTAACTTCTCTTAGCACTGTTGCATAGTTTTCAGTGTACAGCTCCTCTGCACATTTTGTTAAATTTATCTCCGTGTACTTACAGATGCTATCATAAATGGTATTGTGTTTTAAATTTCAATTTCCTGTTGTCACTCGTAGCTTGTAGAAGTACAATCGGTCTTTCTACACTGACCTTCATCCTGCATCATTTCCTGAATTCACTTGTTTTAGTAGCTTTCCTGTAGGAATTTTTTAGTGTACATAGTTATGTTGTCTTTGAAAGAGAGTTTTACTTCTTCCTATCAAAGTTTTATTCCTTTTCTTACTTTACTGCACTGGCTGTGATCTCCATTTCAGTGATTTTTCTTCGTATTTTTGCCAGATTCCTAATCTTTGAGTGAAAGCATCTGGACTCTCACCGTTAAGTATGATGTTAGCTGTCAAATTTTCATAAGTGCTTTTCATTAGGTTGAAGGAGTTCCCTTCTATTCCTTGTTTCGTGAGAGTTTTTTTGTCACGAACAGGCATCGAATTTTCACGTTTTTACACATCTGCCTGGGATGATTGTACGGTTTTCCTTCTTGATCCTGTTGTTACAATGAACTACACTGACTTTGAATGCTGAACCGACCTTGCGTTTCTGTTACAATTAGACCTGATGTGATCATAGTGTGTTACCCTTTCATATACTATTGGGGTGATTTGCTAATAGTTAGGAGTTTTTGCGTCTGTGTTCATGGGGCAGATCACTCCGTAGTTTTCCGTTTGGTGTGTCCTTATCTGTTTTGTTATCAGGAGAATGCTGGCCTCAAAAAACGAGCTGAAAAGTTGCCTTTCATTGTCTGAGTATTTCTGTAGGATTGGTTTTGTTTCTGCCTTAAATATTTGATAGAATTTGCCAGTGAGGCCATCTGGGCCTAGTTGGTTTAGTGAACGTAGAATTCCTTGAGTTGGTGGTGTTGAATTTGTGTCTCTCAAGGGATTTTTCCTTTCGTCTAGATGCTGGAACCTATTAGCATAACATTGTCGGTAGTGTCCCCTGGGACCTCTCAAATGTCGGGGGTCCACACGGCACCACCCGCCGGCACCACCTGCCGCAGCATTTCCCGACACTTTCTCGCACTCTCCTTGTCTTTGACGACGTTCTGAGGAGCCCTGGGTCAGGTATTTTGTAGGGTCGCCCCTCTGTTGGACCTGCCCATGCCTTCCTCCTGATCGGCTGGGGAGTTGGTTTTGAGGAGGGGGACCCCATCCCGTCGTTTCAGGGCTGCGCGCCTATATGGTGGGGGCGCTGATGCAGGACACCTGGCCGGGGCAAAGTCCTCAGGCTTTTTCCTCAGGGAAGTCCCTCTGTCCCCTTCCCAGGGTCACTCTCGGGAAGGCAGTTGCTGCGCCAGCGCCCACTGGAGGATCGGTAGTTGCTCTGCATCTCCGGAAATCTGTAATCATTGTTGTCCTACACGGGAGAGTGGTCTCTTCTTTCCCGTCTCTTAGCGTATTCAGTCGTTTGTGTGCATCAGCACTCACAAGTAGTCATTTTACACCTTGAGTTAGAATCCAACACTGCTTTATTTTGTTGCTCAGACTGTTCCAGCGTTGGCCACCAGCAGCAGCCCTCTCAGTTGGCTCCTGTGCCCTGTGCCCTGCCCCGGCCGTCGTGGGTTTTCTGTCCCTTGCTTGTTCTGCACACTTCCTTACCAGGTGCTGCCGGCGCTTGTCCAGGCTCCCTGTGCGCTCCCTGCCAGGTCCTGGAATCAGCCGTGCTCCTTTAGTTGGGACATGGCCTCAGTGAGGTGTGAGGCACGGGGTGTGTCGGGGGACGCCTGTTTCCCGAGGCCGCTGCACCTGTGCAGGAACCCTGCCTTCCACCTGGGCCTGTCCTGACCCGAGCTGTTCCCGTGTGGTCATTTCTGCTCCCGGGAAAGAGGAAACATGAGCGTTCCCAACTTACTTGCTCCTGTTGTGATTTGGGGCTGAGGGTTCGGACTCACAGAACGCTGTCAGTGCACGAGAATGGCTTCCAGGGGTGGGGTGGGGTTAGATGGTGAGCCTTCCAAAGCTGGGAAGCTCCAGAAGCTTCTTTCCTTGTTTGGAAACTAGTCTTTGAAGCTTTTTACACTTAGGTTATTCCTTTTTCTCTGGTGTAGCTGGTTATTTGGGAGGTTGATTTTACATTGTATTTTGATTATCTCATTAGACATTGGAAAGAAATTTTTAATGCTAATTATTATCCCTAAGAATATCTTTTTGGATCTTGCTTCTTCACGACTTTTTAATCTTTAACCTGCAAGCGACAGAAATAAACCATTTAAGACAACTTTTAGTAAATGTTTGATCAATCTGAACTCTGGTCGCGCTGATCGGGTGACATGAGCTATGGTCCGGGCGTGGTCTGCCCGCAGTGCAGAGTGGGCGATTCGGGTCTCTGATGCCCGGGGCCTTTTGTCACTTGGCTCTGCCAACCCCTAAGGCCTCAGAGTCCTTGGTCTGGGAAGGGAGAGACTGGAACAGGCCCATCCTGTGGAAAGCCACTGGGCTGGCTGGGCGTGTTGGCTCATGCCTGTAATCCCAGCACTCTGAGAGGCCGAGGCGGGTGGATTGCTCAAGGTCAGGAGTTTAAGACCAGCCTGAGCAAGAGCGAGACCCCGTCTCTACTATTAATAGAAATTAATTGGCTAACTAAAAAAAAAATATATATATATATATATACACATGTATAAATTAGCCAGGCATGGTGGCGCATGCCTATGATTGGAAGGCTGAGGCAGGAGGATCACTTGAGCCCAGGAGTCAGATGTTGCTGTGAGCTAGGCTGACACTACGGCCCTCTAGCCCAGGTGACAGAAGTGAGACTATGTCTCAAAAAAATAAATAAATAAAATAAAATAAATCCACTGGCCTGGGTGGCACAGCTGTCCCTTACTGTGTCTATTCATTAGCACCAGCCACAGGCCCTGTGTGCATGGAAGGACCTGGAAATGCCGGTGGCCGCGCAGTGGGCCCCGGGGCAGCACCACTGGCCGAAAGGAAGGTGGGCTTGTCGGGCTGCTGCCCTCAGGTGTGTGGTCGTGCGCTTTGCCTGCCCCCCGTTTCCCTCCTGCTGAACCCCTGAGATGGGTCAGCGGTTTCTCTCCGTCCCGCCGGGCACGGTTTCTCGGTGTGTCATGCCCCAGGTCCTGTGTGTCACACAGGAGGATAAACGTAAGAGTCCACGGGAGAACATGGACTTGGGGAACAAATACCTGTGGAGTTTTAAATCTGCTAACTCGTCTTCTAACGAGTAGAAAGCAGAAAAAATTACTCAGGATTCTCATTAGCTTGCTTTTGTTGAGATTTTTTTTGTTGAGATAATTAACAAAAATTAAAAAGTTAATATGACCCAGGGTCGCTCTGTCGCCCAGGCTAGACCACAACTCACTGCAGCCTCCAACTCCCAGGCTCTAGCGATCCTCCTGCCTCAGCCTCCCACAGTGCTGGGATGATAAGCATGAGCCACCGTCCCTGGCCGTTGGTGCGTTTTTGAGGAGATGGGGCTTTTGTCTTACCTAATTCCTGAATCCATGGGGTTACGATTTATTGCGTATGAGGCAGGATTCAGCACTGGTTCTATTTCTGGTTTTGGTTTTGATAGTTCTAAACACTGAAAAACTCTGTTCACATCAATAAATATGTGACAGAGGAAGGAGCCCTTTGTTTCCTCACGTTATGTGCCAAAAACCTTCGTGATCTATCATCAAAAATTATTTTGAGCTTGGAGCTAAAATTTCAACTAGATTCTTCCACCAGTTTTGTCAAAAGCAAAGGACTGTAAACCCCTCAGTTTGCCAGGGGTTGTCCGCCAGCCGTGAGGCTCTGCCGTGCCCTGTCAGGATCGGAGACCCTGTGTCGGGTCTCGGGTCTCGTCCTGGGTGGACGGTGAACTTCAGGAGGGTTGGGGTCAGAGGTCATTTTTTTCTTCTAAGTGGGGGAAAAGGCTTTGTGAAAGGGACCAACCCCCTTCCCGAGTGCTGGGACGACCTCAGCACCGCACGGTTCTGAGGGTGCAGGTCTGTCACTCGGGGGTCAGCTGGGATGGGGCCAGCGAACGTGTCAGCTGGTTTTCACGCGGACGTGCTGCCTCAGAGGCCTTAACCGAGCACGGTGACAACTCTCGATGTTCCCATCTACTCCGAGTCACGTGTTCGAATACTGTTAGCGCACGGCCTTCCTCTATCGCCCGGTTGTGCAGAGCGAGAACGCCAGCCGTTAGGAAAGTTAAGCCCCGCTGACAAGTCCCCGTCCCCAGCTGTGCTTACCTGGCACAAACTAAGCGGTTTCTGCCTGGGGCCACCTCCCTCCCCTAGCGCAGGTCCTGGGGCTGACTGTATTGAATTACTCAAATGCTCTCAATGAATGCCGCTGTTTTAAGGTCTTCTTTTTCTTTGTGATTCTTTTGTTCCCTAGCGTCGTCCCCCAGACTACAGTAATACTCAACAATGACCGGCAGAACGCCATTGTAGCCAAGATGGACGACCCCTTGAGCAACAGGGCGCCGGATTCCCTGGAAAATGTCATTAGCAAGTCAGTAGCATGGCACCAACCTCACTCCCCCCGCCCCCACTGCGATGTGTCCCGTGGGAATGAGCCAGTGTCCCCAGCCAGGCCACAGTCGAGCACGCGGGTCACCTCTGGGCACAGGGTTGAGCCTGGCAGGCGCCGCCCCGGTTCTCGGAGGTTGGGGAGGGCCCGGCCCTGCTTGGTGGCCGAGTGGAGGGAGTGGCTCAGAGGCACTCGGGGACTCCGTGTCTCCTGCCGGTGGGGGCGTGGAGGGAGAAGGCTTTGTCTCTTCGCAGCAGTGCGTGAAGGTGTCTGTCCCTCAGCCTAGCCCATTGGTCACTCGTGTCTGTCTGTCTGTGCAGAAGCATGTCGGGTAAACGCACGCCCCGTCTGCGTTTGCTGCAGGAAGTGGGCGTGCTGAGTTCGTGGCTTTTTTGCTGCTTTTCTTTTGAGACACTTTGAATGGAGCCTTGGTCGGAAATGGCGGTGGACAGCAGACACGGTCACCGCCCCGAGAGCAGGCGGCCCCTGCCCGGCGGTCGGGGTCTGCCGTCCCAGTGACACACCCCGAGCGGGTGTCCTTGTTGCTTTTTGTTTCCTGTCTGTGTCTTCACGAAGTTCTGTTTTGCTTTTTTTTCTCCATCTCTTCTGCGGGGTTGTCCCTCCTCCCGCTCTGTGCTGCTTCTCTGTCGTCTCGGCTCAGGTTCCCAGGCCGGCAGTGGTGGGCGCAGGGCCTGCCCGCGGGGGAAGGTGGCAGGCGGGCGTGCGAAGGCGCAGGGCCTGTCTGTCCGGCCTCTCCTGTGGCCCACGCCGAGCCCGGTGGCGGCGGGTTGAGTGGCGAGGGCCACGCGCGGGCCAGACAGTCCTCCATGGAGCTGAGTCCCCGTAGCGCCAAGGGCGGCTCCCTCCTGTGGGCGTGGCCAGTGCTGCCAACACCCGTGGTTGACTTTGCACCAAGAGGAGTCATGCCTGTTTCCCCTGCCTCGTGTGTGGCGGCCCGCGTCAGGGGGTGTTGTCAGGGCCGTGGAAGAGGCAGGTCTCAGGTCTCCAGGTGTGTTTCTCCAGCACTCTCCGGGGCTGACCCTGGCGTCCTGTGTGCTGGCCGCACTTTGTTGTTCTCGTCAGGGGCCCCCGTGACCAGGGCAGCTCCCAGGGGACCTTGGCTGTCTTTTGGAGGCCACTTGAGTGCTTTTTGTCCCTGCGAGTGCTTGGGAGTGGCGGCTGCGTTTCTGGAGGCGGAGCCAGCGCTAGGGAGCCCCGAGAGCGTGGACCGGACTGACCTGGTCCGGGGCACTCGGTCCGGTCAGTCTTGCCTTGGGCACGGCCTTCACAGCGGCTCTCGCAGGTGTCAGCCGTGGTAGGGCGACCTCTGCCGTCAGTGCAGCGCGCTGGGCCTGGGTCACAGCGAGCCACGATTTCACCCCCTTTATGATGGAAATGTTTCCTTTAGGTGTTTAGGTTTTATTTGACGCAGTCTGTTCCCCCCCGCCCCTGCCCCCACACCGTTTTCTGCCGTTAAGTGGCTGAGGCTCTCCGTGGGGAGAGCCACGGGGAAGGCTGTAGTTCGCGGGCCCGGGCTGGCCGGAGTCTGCGGTGGGTCAGGGAGAGAGGCGAGTCCCCGAGGGGCCCCCCCGCCCACCCGCCCACTGTGTCGCGCTCACGACATGGGGCCGGTGTGTTTCTCTCCCGTCCAGCGCTGTTCCCGGGCGGCGGCAGAACACCATCGTGGTGAAGGTGCCGGGCCAGGACGACAGCCACCACGAGGACGGGGAGAGCGGCTCGGAGGCCAGCGACTCGGTCTCCAACTGCGGGCAGTCCGGGAGCCAGAGCATCGGCAGCAACGTGACCCTCATCACCCTCAACTCGGAAGGTGCGTCCCAGGGAGTCCCTCCCCCATTGGCCGGGGTGGCGGGAGTGGCACGCTTTCTCCCCCTCTTTTTGCTTATGAGAAACGTGACGTATGTGCATTGCTTTTTGGAAAAACAATGCAGGCCGGGAGCGGTGGCTCACGCCTGTAATCCTAGCAGCCTGGGAGGCCGAGGCGGGAGGATCGCTCGAGGTCAGGAGTTCAAGACCAGCCTGAGCAAGAGCGAGACCCCATCTCTACTAAAAATATACAAGGAAATTAATTGGCCAACTAAAAATTTATAGAAAGAATTAGCTGGGCATGGTGGTGCATGCCTGTAGTCCCAGCTACTCAGGAGGCTGAGGCAGGAGGATCGCTTGACCCCAGGAGTTGGAGGTTGCTGTGAGCTAGGATGACGCCACGGCACTCTAGCCTGGGCAACAGGGCAGGATTCTGTCTCAAAAAAAAAAAAAAAAAAAAAAAAAAAAGTAATGCAATATAAAAACGATGAAGGAAGGGAAAATAACTTGTAATTCCACTTTCGGAGATCTCTAAACCTTCTAGGCCTTTTCTCTGCACACCTTATAATGTTAGAGCTCACTCGTTCCCTCACACGGTAGAAATCTCCCCGTGTCACTGCAGATTTGCATAGTTGTTTTCAATCCGCACGTCACTTAATCTATTTCCGGCTGCTTTCCCAGGACGGACAGTTGTCACCGCTCATCATCTTTCCTCGCGGTCGACTGGCTGTCTTTGATGCTTGGTCTTTTCGCATCTGTCCGATTGGTGTCTAGACCCCCAGGCTGTCAGGCGGACCACTGGGTTCAAGAACACGGTTTAAGTTGGGTCCGTGGTGCCAGCAGCCCTCCCTCTTCTGCTGAGGCCGGGAAGGAAGGGAGTGGGCCTCAGCCTGGAGGTGAAGCTCTTTGTCCTACCTGACCCCAGCGAGGGTTTCCAAGAGTCCCCGGGTGGGGAAGACACTTCCTTTCTCCTGCCGGGTCTGAAGTGCCGTCACCTGGCGCTTGCCCGTGGTCCGCCCCTGGGCGGGAGCCTCTGTGCGTCCCTCAGGACTAACTTGCGCCTGTCACCGGGAGTGACTTCGTTACCACAGTTATGACGGTGTGCACAGAGAAAGGGGGGCACTTAGACGGGCTTAGCTTTGTGTCACGGAGTTCCAAAGCCTGGGTTTGGTTTACTAGTAGGAACTCAAGGTTTTTCTACTTCTACATCCGAGTTGTTGATTTGTCCTAAAAACTTGATGTAGATGTTTTTATCTAACAAAAGTTTTGCTGTTAGACTCATTACCATATCTGAAACATCGAAAACCATGTTCTTCTCGAAAACTGCTTTCACCCCGATACAAATTGCGAGGCTTGGGATGGCAGAATAGGGAAGAGAGAGAGAAAGGGGCAGGGAGACTTTATACACTGATATCTAGTTTATATGCCGTGACACTGGCCGTGTTAAAGATGGTTTTTAGTGTATTCACAAGGTTGTGCAGTCATCACCTCTTCGTGTAATTCTAAAGTGCAAACAGACCCTGTCCCCATTAGCAGTTACCCCCGTCCTCCTGCCATGCCCCTGGCACCCACAGTCTGCTTTCTGTCCCCATAGATTTTCCTCCTGGGGATATTCCATAGCGATGGAATCCAGTGACGTCACGTATATCGTAGCGTGTATCAGAGCTTCTTCCCTTCTGTGGCCAGATAATCGTCCACTGTACGGGTGGACCAGGTTTTGTTTATCCTGTCATCAGTTGATGGGCATTTGGATGGTTTCCACTGTTCGGATATTGTAAACAACACTGCCGTGAATGTTTATGTGTCAGTTTTTGTATATGTACGAATCACAAAGTCGAGGCAACTGGTTCTTTTACTCATTAAATTTGAGGAAAAGAGAAATGCTACCAAAGTCATTTGCATGAAAATTGAATGAAAATCACATCATAAAATTGCAGACAAGGGTAATTGTTCTCATTCTTTTTCTATGTGGATTTTGTATAAATACCCTCGTGGGTCTGGCTACCCATTGTAGGCCTGATGTTTTGTTTAAACTGTCAGCTCAGGCCAAGCCCAGTGGCTCACGCTGGTAATCCCAGCACTCTGGGAGGCTGAGGCAGGAAAATCACTTGAGCTCAGGAGTTCAAGACCAGCCTGAGCAAGAGCAAGACCCCGTCTCTACCCAAAATAGAAGAATTATTAGCTGGGCATGGTGGTGTTGCACCTGTTATCCCAGCTACTCAGGAGGCTGAGGCCGGAGGATCGCTTGAGCCCAGGAGTTTGAGGTTGCTGTGAGCTATGATGACACCACTGCATTCCACCCAGGGCAACAGAGTGAGACCCTATCTCTAAAAAGTTAATTAATTAATTAAAAAAAAACAACCCTGTGTCAGCTAAAGAACAAAAAACTTGATCATTTTGGGGAGTCTGGGGTTGTCATAAAACTCCAAAAATATAAAATTTAAAAATTAAACTTTTTTATTTCATTTTTAAAAATTAAGTTTTTAAGCCTTAAAATTTTTAAACATTTTAAAGTTTATGTTTCTAAATGTGATATAATTAATATGAAATATATTTCAGTTGGGAGAAACAGCAGATTGGCCCTAAAATGAACTTACCAAAAGGAATTAGATTTGGAACTTACTTAGTATTAATATCTATAAGCAAAAGTATGAATTTTCTTTGCATATTAGTTTAAATTCCTTAAAAATGAGACGGTACACTTCATGTAAGACAGTCTTCCCTTGGCAAAGGCTTTGGGCAAAGTTCTTATAACCACTTTTACTTTTATTTTTTAATAATTTACATCTTTTTTCTCTTGTTTTTAATTTTTTTTTTTTTTGCTTTCTTTTTATCTTGTGCTGTTAAAGGAATAACCACTTTTAAAACTGATTGTTTCTACCAAGCGTGACTTTGACATACAATACAGGGTGTAAGGATTGGGGCAAATTGGAGACATTTTTCCAAAATTAAATTTTGCTGTGTCTCGAAGAAGCGGCTATAATTCCGTTCCATTAGGGAAAAAACATTCTCATCATGAATCTCTCTCCCCGACTATCCTGGCGGAGAATCCGCGTCAGGAAAGGCTCTGGGCCGCCGTGTTCGGCACAGCGGTGGGGGGGAGATTAGCCGAGACAAATGAAGCCGTCTTTAAGTGGTTGCTCTGCGTGTAAATGCTGGCCGAACAGCCGACCCATTAATGTGTCTCGGATCAGATTTACGGGGGACCTGCAGTGGCGTCGCGAGGTAAACCTTGCCGCGAGATTTATGAGCGCGCCCAGGGCAGGGGGAGCCGCTTCCCGCGTGGCCTCCAGCCCGGAGCGGCGTGGCCTCGGGGAGGAGGTCGCCGGGGCGGCAGGTTTGCGTCAGAGGAGGCATCGTTAACGGGGCGCGCTGACGGTGACGGCCGGACGTTGCATTTAGCCGTCTCAGTCCTGGCAAGAGCCAGGGGCGGCAGCGAGCGGACAGATGGCTCTGGTCTCCTGCGAGCATGTCAGCGGCTGAAGTTTCAGAGGATCACAGGTTTCCCAACGGTTATTTCTCAGGATCCCCAGCGGCCTGTTTGAATCGGCGTGCTGTTTTATGTCAGACTTTTGGAATCGGTTTATCATGCGGCAGAGGTGCCGTGTCGTTTTACCCTGGTTTCTTGCTGAGGCAGTTCCCTTTGTCTTGACGCAAGCTCCCCTGGCTAGGCAGGAAGGTGGCTCCTGACGGCCCGGAGCAGGGAACGGTAAGCTCAGAGCCCGTGTTCTGTGTCCTGTGGGTGGCTTGGGTGTCCGTGTGCGCGTGTCTCCGTAAGTGCCGGGAGCGCGGGGGGCCCCCTCACTCCAGGAGCAGCTGAGTTAGAGAGATGAATGAGCCGAAAGGGCCTGGCTGGGAGCTGTTAGTGAATGAAGGGATTTGGCTGAGGTTCTTAATAAAGCGCTTGGATTCCTGCTGTGTATGCATCTGATGGTTCTCACAAAACTCGGCAAATTGTCCACATAGACTGTCGGGCACGTGCTTTTTTTTTTTTTTTGCTACCATGCAACAAAACCTTTATTAACATTTTAAACAGGTTCAGCTACTACTGAAACTGGTAATTTCTAAACTTAAATTGGGGCAAATAGCGCAGAGTAATGCCATCGTTGGGCACTGTGAATGTAAGACTGAAGAATTAACAGCCACCCCTCAGGCGGAGGACCAGGTGCAGGGTCGACTCGTTCTGGATGTTGTAGTCAGAAAGAGTGCGGCCGTCTTCCAGCTGCTTGCCTGCAAAGATGAGCCTCTGCTGGTCAGGAGGGGTCCCTTCCTTACCCTGGATCTTGGCCTTCACATTCTCGATGGTGTCACTGGGCTCCACCTCCAGGGTGATGGTCTTGCCGGTCAGGGTCTTGACGAAAAGCAACCCTCAGTCTGGATTGCACTACTGTCAGGGACTGGTGGCATGGGCGCTCCAGAGCCCAGTGGCTGGGGTGGCCTTTGTGGCGAGGCTGCCGGGAGGGGCGGGGCACCTGTGAGCTCGTCGGCGTGGAGCGTCTCGTGGCGCCTGCGCTGTGAAGGCGGGCTAGGAAAAATTGCCGCGTGCACAGGACGGGGTGTAAAGAAGAAAACTTTACAGCAATGTTCCTTGAAAACGTATTTACGCAACGTAACCGTGTGTACGTATTACGCAGTTCATTGTGCATGCGTGTTTCTGACGTAGGCGCCACGTGTGGCGGCATCGGCACCCGCCGTCATGGCAGTCGTGACTCGGCCCAGGGAAGCGTGGGACTGCGGATAGGTCGGTGGGGACAGAGCGGTGGGAGAGCGGGCGTGGGCCCCGGAAGACGGTGCTGCTGCCCTGCCAGGCGGAGAAGCCAGGAGGGCAGCGCAGGGAGGCAGGAGGGCCACGGCGCGTGGCGGCTCAGCGTGGGTCTCAGGATGGGCAGCCGGTGCCCAGCGGGCGCGCTCCTCAGGCCAGAGGGTGGCGGTCCTGGGACACTCACTGCGGGCATGGCCACGCCCATGGTGGCACTCACGCTGGGTGGTCGGGGCTTACCTGGGGCCGTCCACGGACAGGTGCCCTTTGCGCGGAGACCCTCCGAGAGCAGAGCAGACCCTCGGGTGCAGAGCTACGCGTCCCGCTGGTCTGTGCCTCTCCAGCTGCGCTCGCCCTCCCTGCCCACAGGTGTCCGTCCCCAGCTCCTCCCACTCTCACCTGGTGACGGTGCTGCTGCTAGGCAAGGAGGCTGGCGGGCTCCCTCCCTCCCCAGACCTGGCTGAAACGCGGCCCCCTGCCTGCAACTCCTGCACGCTGAGTAATCCAGCAGATCGTGTCAGGGAGCGTACGTGAGAGAGAACGCCTCTGTTTCAGTACAGAGAGTGTCTGCGGATCAGCAGCTTTCCAGGCGGAGACACTGGAAATGCCCACAACGCCGGTTTTGAGTAGGCAGGAAGTTGTCACGGGCCAGAGCACTTGCTTCTGGTCGGGCTCTGCCTCTGCCTGGCCCTGCGGCCTCGCGTAGATCTCCACGCGTGCCGGGGGACGGGGGGGACGCCCCTTCACTCCGTTCCGCGTTGGGGTCAGAGCACCTCAGGGCTTCCAAGCCGGAGCGCGAGCTCTCTTGGTCTGCGGTGACACACGGAGCTTTCTTCCGCCCTCCAGGGAGGCTGTCTGAAGGTGACGTTTGACACGTCACCAAGCCTTTCAGGACCTCACTTGGTCAGTCTTACGACTAGAGGAGTCGCCGTGGTTGACAGAAGCCAGACCACTCAGTCTAGCCGAGAGCCAGTGCCCACTCGGGGCGCCTTCCCTTGGTGGCAGAGGGAGCGGGAAGGGTGTAGCTGTGCTCTAGGGCGGCGCCGCCAGGCAGGCAGCAGGCGGCCCCACCCCTGTCTTGGGAACCTCGGGACCTCTCTCCCAGGCCAGCTCTGTCTCCTCTGGGTGCCACCCTCCCTCCTCCGGCCTGGGCGCTTCACACGCCCGAGCGCTGAGCCCCGAGCCTTGTGTTTTTAACCTTCCCCGAGAAAGCCGGAGTCTGGGGCCGCCGTCTCAGCGTCTTTCCCCGTGGGGAAAGGCTTGGCGCCCGGGCACGGTTTGAGGAGAGTGGAAGGAGCGTCCGTCCTGAGGGTGGTGGCGGCATGTCTGGCGGCGTGGGAGGACAGCAGGTCCGCAGGGGTCACGGGGCGGGGGGAGGGGGTGGCTCCTTCCGCGTGTCCCTGCCTCCCCCGTATCTTCCCCCGACCTGAGACTCGGCATCCTCCTTCTGTTGCTAGCAACCTTTGGGGTATAAACCGACATAACAGCACAAAATGTGTGGTGGCGAGGAAGGAAGTGTGGCCAGAAGAGGAGGGGGGAGGTCAGAGGAGGTGCAGAGACCCCCGTTTGCTGCTGAGCCGTCAGAGGAGTGGAGGGAGAAGCGGGGCCCCCAATGGGAAAGAAAAATCCAGAGCACTGAGGTGGGCAGGACTCCGTGGTGAGGGGCGGAGGGGCCCTTGGGGGCAGACACGCCCGGCCATGCCTGGCCCACCCTGTGCCGCGCAGAGGACGACCGCAGGGCGCCTGGGTCTTCCTTCGGGCCATGCTGAGCCCCCGGTCGCCTCTTGTCGGTCTCACGGGGCTGAGCACCGTCCTTGGCTGTCCCCAAGACGGGTGTGCAGAGCCGCCCCCATTCTCTGATTCCCTTCCAGATGTGGGCAAAGCAGGAAACACACACCGTTCTCAACGGTTTTCTTTTCAAAGCTCTTCACCCTGCCGGGGCCGCGGAGAGAATCTGGTGTCTGAGACGGGAGCATTTGGTGTCGCCTCTTCCAGACTCGAGCATGGACTTGGGGGTCCCCGCTCAGGGTCTCGGGGGGCTCCCCTGCTCGGAGGCTCCCCCTGCTGCTGGGCGCACGCCGGAAGCCACACCTGGTCGGCCTCAGAGCCAAGGGAGGCCTGGGTGGGCTCTGCGTCCCGCGTGTGTCACGGAGCTGGCCGGGAGCGAGTGCAGAACAGAGAGTGTTTACACGGTGTGATCCGCCACACTCGTCCTCCTGAAACGCAGGAACCCTAGGCGCCTCTGGGGAGTGACAGAACCGTGTCTGCTCTTTGTCAGTGCAGCCCGCGGCGCTTCCTTGTGTCGGGGCGGGAGCTGCCCGGGCCTCAGCAGCCGGCCTGGACGTTGCGGCGTGATTTGCTGGGTAGCGCGTGGAGCGTCTTTCTGGGCGCGCCCGAGCCGAGCGCTCTGTCACCCTGAACGCGTGGTGCGTGCCCCGAGCCGAGATCACTTGCCAACCGTCTCTCTCTCTCTCTCTCTCTCTCTCTCTCGCAGAGGACTACCCCAACGGGACCTGGCTGGGCGACGAGAACAACCCCGAGATGCGTGTGCGCTGCGCCATCATCCCCTCCGACATGCTGCACATCAGCACCAACTGCCGCACGGCCGAGAAGATGGCCCTGACGCTGCTGGACTACCTCTTCCACCGCGAGGTGCAGGCCGTGTCCAACCTCTCGGGCCAGGGCAAGCACGGCAAGAAGCAGCTGGACCCGCTCACCATCTACGGCATCCGCTGTGAGTGTGGCCGCGTCCCGCCTGTGGGTGGGGGCGGGGCGGGGGCGCTGCTGGCCGGTGGGCCGAGTCGGGGCCCGTCCTCGGCGCGGGGAGGACGCTGGCGTCTGTGGTCAGGACAGACACGGGCGGTGGGTGTTCTGAGTCGAGCACCCACGGACAGCTGCGGGCCAACAGCCTGGCTGTGTGCAGGCCTCGCCTCTCCCGCTTTGGGGCCCCTCTGCACGGGTGACCTGGACACCGTGCCGTGGGGGGGGGGCGGAGATGGCCCCCCGGGGCTCTCTCAACAAAGGGGACGCAGGTGTGGCCCCATGATTCTCCCCGAGAAGGGGTCGGTCACCGCACGGTGGCTCGGGCGGCTGCAGGCTCTGGTGTTGGGTGCTGGCGGCGCGAGTCCAGCCTCCCCGGCTCCGCGGGAGCGATTAGATCGCCCCCTCCCTTGGGCAGAGGTCGCAGATTCCTTGTGTTTTCCAGGCCAGCGCTATCACGTCCAGTCTGTAATTTCAAGAAACAGATTGTTGGCACTGGTCTTCTGCTTTGCTTTCTCTTTGAACTTGAGATCACATCAGCAGCGGTGGTGTTTTCATTCCTTCGCTGCTGATAAACCTCCGCCACCCACCGCGGCCGCGGCGAGCCCTGCCAGTCGCTTCCCAGGAGCCGCGCTGCCCCTGCGCGGCCCGTCACTTGAGAGCCGGGGATCTGGCTTAGTGATCGGAGCCACGGGGTCGGTCCCGGGAGCTCTGGGAAGTGAAGGCAGTTCATGGGGACAGGGCCACCAGCAATGGAGGGCAGTGTGGTGGGCGGTCGGGCTGCGCCCCTGGAGGAGTGGGGCCCTGGGTGGGACGGCCGCCACGGCTCTGCAGGCACCTCGTGCCTCGGCCACCAGGCCCCGGGGCTTCTGTCCCCCATATCCTGGAAGCTGCTGCCGATGCCGTTCTCACCCGAAAGTGCCACACGTCTCCTGGCCGGAGCACCCAGCGTGCTCGGGCTGTGGGAAACCAGAGAGCAGGGCACGCGGTGTGTGATCGGGGCGTCCCCGTGTCTGCCCCTTGGGGGACCTTGGGGCACTGGTGAGGACCTCGCAGGGCGGCCGCCTCTCCCCCACTTGGTGGGCACCAGGCGGGTTCTCACACATAACCGGTAGCCTGACGTGGGCGAATTGCTTCTCACTTCTCTGGTTTCTGCCTCAAAACTGAAGTGAGGGTAACAACATTCTTGTTCCATGAGGGTTTTTTTTTGTTTTTAGTGTGTATCTAGGGATAAAATGCTTCTGCAAGGGTACAGTGACAGTTGGGTTCAAGGTAATCTTTCGATCACGTCGTTATAAGATTTTTTTATTTTGAGACAGAGTCTTGCTTTGTTGCCCAGGCTAGAGTGAGTGCCGTGGCGTCAGCCTAGCTCACAGCAACTGCAAACTCCTGGGCTCAAGCGATCCTCCTGCCTCAGCCTCCCGAGTAACTGGGACTACAGGCACGTGCCACCCTGCCCGGCTAATTTTTTCTCTGTGTATTAGGTGGCCAATTAATTTCTTTCTATTTTTAGTAGAGACGGAGTCTTGCTCTTGCTCAGGCTGGTTTTGAACTCCTGACTTCGAGCGATCTGCCTGCCTCGGCCTCCCAGAGTGCTGGGATCACAGGCGTGAGCCACTGCGCCCGGCCTTGTTGTAAGATTTTACTGCACAGTGTGTTAAGCAGAGGCTGCCCGGTGCCGGCAGGAAGGCACAGAAGCGTTCTGAAGAGCGGTGGAAGCAGCGGGGTTGGGGATGGTCGGGAGCTGGAGCCCGCGGCAGGTCAGAGCCTCCCGCGGAGCCGCGCAGAGGTGGGTGCCGGCCCCCGTGGGGTCCAAGCGAGAACCGTGTGCCATGCCGGACCCCATCCAACCCCGTCAGACCTTCCTCCCAAACACAGCTCTGCGTGGCCTAGGCGCTTCTGCTGCAGATTCATGGGTTGGCTTCTCTGGGCAGTCGCAGGGGCCGTGCCGTCAGTCGGAGCCTGGAGTTGCCGTTGGGGGGAATTAGGAGGACTGGTCAGCGGACGGCGTGCGACTGTGTGAGTGTAGGTTCCTTCTTTAAAGGACAGATACCAGGTTTTGAAACGCCAAATCGATTTTTACAGAGTCGAACGTAAATGTCAACGTTTCCACTCATTTCCTGTATTTATACACCCATGCTTTTTATATATAACATATAAAACATATATAACATTTGATGCATATTAAAACATATGTTTACATAGTGTATATATATACTTGTTAGTGATGGAAAAGGATATATATATTAAATATATGTTAAAATTTAATACAGTTTCCTTAATCCCTAGAAGAATTTAGAAGTTTTCTCCTTGGGTGTGAAGACGCCAGGAGGACAGGGAGGGTTTTGAGCGTGTTTCCTGTTGCTGATGAGCCCCACGGATGTTTTCACGCTGCGTGTGACTGTAGTTCCCTTGCTTGTCTTGACGACCACGGTTGTAGGTGGCCCCCGTGTAAGCGCAGCCGACAGTGGGTTCTCCTGTGACTGTTTACCTGAGTTTCATAGTTGGGCTCCCTTGTAGCTATGGTCAGCATCTGGGTCCTTCTGAAACCAGTCAGTAGTTGGGTTTGCCAGGAATTATTCGGGGCTGTAATTTTAATACTTGGTCTCTATGGCAGTTGCAGTCTGCATTTGGGCTCTTCTCTCCCTGAAGTTGGTAGCGGGCCCAGACTCGGTGAGGCCGTCCCCGCCACAGAGCAGTCGCTGAGAACGTGTTTGCCGGATGGCGATCCTGGGGTTATTTTAGAGATGACCTGCGAGAACACGAGAAAGGAGAGTTGCTGCTCCATTTGTGAATTTCCTTTTACACACGAGGATGCAAAAGAGCTGCTGAAACTACTTTAGGTTATTGTTCTTTCTGATCCTGTAAATCCTACCCCTCCTTAACTTGTTTTTTTTTTTTTTTTTTTTTTTTAATCTAGAGTAAGAAACTTTGGCTGTCACTCTGTTTAGAGTCAAATGTGTCTTAAGCGTGTATTCACAGAAAAAGTCAAGAAGTGTCTTTCCAGGGTCCAAGATACTTTCGATACTTAATATGGTACTTAAAACAAACACTTCCTCTGTTTTGATTATTTCTAGTATTTTGGTCTCAGCAAAGACAGATTTTTAGGGCTTCCAGCAGTAATTTAACTCTCAGTCAATGGTCCAAACTCCGTGCTCCCGGCAGTCAAAACAGGACGTCTCTCAGCTTAATCTTCTTGTTGTTGCAACTTTGAATTCCATCCATTTATCTTCCCGTTGATCAGTGGCGTTGCGCGAGCCAGCTCTCGAGGTTGCTGCGTGGAAGAGAATTTCTTAGGATTCCCGAGTTTGTCATCGTTAATTCCTGTCGCCAGTTTGGTGCAAAGAAAGGGTCATGTGGTCCGCTGAGATTCAGGCTGGGCCCATCCTGTCCTCAGTTTCCACTTTGTCGAAGGAGGGGGCTCTGGATGCTGTTCAGTAATGTCTGAGAGCTCTCGTGAATGTGTGTGATTTTGAACTGGTTACCAGGGCCGTGCTCTCCCGTGTGCAGGTGAGCCCGGGAGGAGCTCGGGACCACGTACCTTCGGTGGCCCCCTGGGGGGGAGTGGACAGTGCCGGTGTAGCCAGGTGTGGGGGCTCCAGGAATAAGAACAGCAGCGGAGCACGCAGTCCCTGCCCGTGCGGAGAGTGCGCTACTTAAGTAGGCACGAGAGCGGCCCCAGAAAGCCACGTCCACGCCCACCAGACACAGGTAGCAATAGAAGCATGCCTTACAACAGTTACAATCATTTTTCATCCAATAAGTATCTATTTATTTATTTTTTGATTCAGAGTCTCGCTCTGTTGCCCGGGCTAGAGTGAGTGCTTTGGCATCAGCCTAGCTCACAGCAACCTCAAACTCCTGGGCTCAAGCGATCCTCCTGCCTCAGCCTCCCGAGTAGCTGGGACTACAGGCATGCGCCACCATGCCTGGCTATATATTAGGTGGCCAATTAATTTCTTTCTATTTATAGTAGAGACAGGGTCTCGCTCTTGGTGAGGCTGGTCTAGAACTCCTGATCTAGAGCAATCCTCCCGCCTCGGCCTCCCAGAGTGCTAGGATGACAGGCGTGAGCCACCGCGCCCGGCCTCCAATGAGTATTTAAGCATTTACTGTTTATCCAACAGATACTTAAGCACTTGCTATGTGCCCGGTCATGCCGGGTGCTTGACACGCATAGGTGAACAACACGGAGACCCCGTGTTTGTGAGGGAAGCCAGGAGTCAACACAGATCCGTAAGCGGATGAATTCTTCCGTGTTGGAAAGTGATCAGTGCCCTGAAAGAACGATTGGTCCCAGGCGTGGGAGGACGGGGTCTAGGGGACACGGCTGGGTGCGAGGGTGGGTGAGGGAGGTGACGCTCCGGTGGAGACCTGGAGGCAGTGAGGGAGGTCACCGAGCAGACGTGAGTGAGCATGAAGGGCAGCGAGCTGGAGGTTCAGAAAACCAGTTTTCATTGTATCGGCGAGATCCTCCGTTTTACTCTCTGGTCGAGAAGTGCCGTCCGTGAACTCGAGGCGGGGGGAGTAGCTGGGGACTCGCGTGAGCACTCAGTGGCCCGCCCCTCCCCACGTCGAAGGCGTTTAGAATTCAGGTGAATCAGAGGAACGTGCGACTATACTGTAGTGCGTACCTGTACCTGGGGGGCCGTCCCTGACGGCTGAGTACGTCTCTGCGATGTGTGATCCGGACCCTTGCACAGAGCAGGGCTCCGGCCCCGCAGGTGCGTCCGGGGGAGCGGGGGCTGCTCCCCAACAGCGGGGCCCTAGAGGGGGGCCTTCACCTCACGGCTCTCATTCGTGGTGTGTTCTCGTAGGCCACCTGTTCTACAAATTCGGAATCACGGAATCGGACTGGTACCGGATCAAGCAGAGCATCGACTCCAAGTGTCGGACGGCCTGGCGGCGGAAACAGCGGGGCCAGAGCCTGGCGGTCAAGAGCTTCTCGCGGAGAACGCCGTCCTCGTCCTCCTACAGTGCCTCAGGTACGCCTTGCGCTCTGCAGGACCCGCTGACCCCCAGCTGGAGCACAGCCCGCGCGGCCGTGCGCCGAGGGCCACAGTCCCGAGCGAGGCCGGCCCCGAGTTGCAGAATCGCAGCGACCGCTGGGGACGGGTGACGGGAAGTGTCCGCCCTGTGTGCTCACCTCCCGGGCAGGAAACCTCCGCCAGGCCCGCTCAAGGCTCCGCCTTGCGGGACAGAGGACCCGCTGGGCCTCCCCGGAGGTTTCTGGGCAGTGGGTGTCGAGGCCTTTGCCCGCTGACGTGGGTCCGGGCCAGAGAGAGGGCCGGGTCAGGGCCTGGACAGGTGCGCATGAGGCCTGCTCACCTCCTCCCTCTGCTGTCAGCTTGGCTCGGAGCACAACGACAGTAACAGTGACGGTATTGTATCGCTGTTATTTGCACGATGACCGCAGATGAAGGGTTGGGTGGATTCCAAATTTTTATACTCTTTATTCTTATTTTGAATTTTTGGCCTCAGTTAGACTAACCCACAAGATAATGGGGGAAAAAAATCCTCTTAGAGGCATTGCTGGAAGGATCGTTTTTCCCTGGGAAAATTTTTGCTGGGAATGACAATGTGACTTTATCTTGCCTTTCACCCAAGACATCCCAAAATATTTGAATAAATATTTGAATTAAAACAATTCTTTTTAAACTCCCACAGTAGCTCCCTTGGCAGAGCGGCTCCTGCAACCCGAGCTCTGGCTGGGGGTGGGGTCAGGCCCTGGGGGCAGCCATGGGCAGGGCCGGCTCTTCTGAGCGGGGCCTTTGTGGGCCAGAGCTCTTTGTTCTGGGAGCGTTGCAAGTCACTGAACCAGGTCTCCTGGAGAGCTCAGAGCCCCTGCGAGCCATGAGCCATCCTGCAGGAAGCGGCTCTGCAGTTGTTTTGGTAGTTATCAGATCCTCGGCCGCCCCTACTGCCAAGGGTTGCTGGAGATGGGAGGTGGCCAGCTGTAGCAGGCCACCCACGTCGTGCCCCGAAAGCAGTGCTCTTCCGAGTGGCATGTATCCAGGAAGCTCTTGGGGGGCGTCGAGGCCTTTCTAGCGCACGTCGGAATGCTGTCTTGGGGGTTTAGAGAGGGTCAGTCCTGGTCGTGGGTCAGATGCGTTTGCTGAAATCCCGAGTGGCACCGTAGCCGGCGGTTACGGAAATGGAGGTATAGAAGTAGGATGCATGAGTTGAGATACGCTGCTTAGGCCGGGCACGGTGGCTCACGCCTGTAATCCCAGCACTCTGGGAGACTGAGGCAGGAGGATTGCTCAAGGTCAGGAGTTTGAGATACGCCGCTGAATGTTATTAACTGGGAGCAGGAGCAGGCATGAAAACTATAGTTATGGTGTGATCCCATTTTTTTTTTTAAACAGAGTCTCAATTTGTTGCCCAAGCTAGAGTGAGTGCCGTGGCGTCAGCCTAGCTCACAGCAACCTCAAACTCCTGGGCTCAAGCAATCCTGCTGCCTCAGCCTCCCGAGTAGCTGGCACTACAGGCATGCGCCACCATGCCCAGCTAATTTTTTCTATATATATTAGTTGGCCAATTAATTTCTTTCTATTAATAGTAGAGACGGGGTCTCACTCTTGCTTAGGCTGGTTTCGAACTCCTGACCTGGAGCAATCCGCCCGCCTCGGCTTCCCAGAGTGCCAGGATTACAGGCATGAGCCACCACGCCCGGCCTATGATCCCATTTTTATTAAAAATGTAGAGCTACATGTGCACAGTGATTGGAGATCTGTATGTGGTCGTTTTAGCAGTGGCTATCTCTGGGTAGTAGGGCTTTCATTTGTATTTTTCTCTTTGTGTTTTCTTATAGTTCCCAAATTGTTTCCAGTAAACACTGCATTGGTTTTATAGTTTTAAATAAAATGCTGTTTAAAATTCAGGGGGAGGGGTTTCTGGTTTCGGTCGTGACATTGTCACAGGAGCCAGATGCCATCAGGACGAAAACCCGTGGACGGCTGTTCTGAGACGTTGGGCAGCAACCAGCACGGGACCGTGACCCCCCAGGGGGTGACCTGCCGTCACCCTGGGTTTCCTTCGGGAGGCACAGTTTGGACCTCGGGGCAGAGGGGCAGGCGTATCGCGGCTGTGCCGCCGGGTCAGGGGCGCAGGTCCGAGTTCAGAGAGGCTGAGGTGTCCACGAATTGTGGAGTGTCCAGCTCTTGGGAGGGTCCACGAAAGTGAGCTCCAGCGTCTGCACGGGCTCCCTCGAGCGCTTGCTGGATGGAAGACACGCGTGCCCTAGGCACGGTGCATTGGGAGTCGGAGCCGGATGTTCCTGGGCTCGCTCTGGGCCGAGGGGTGTCCAGGCTCCCACCGGCCGGAGGGGCCGGGTCCTCCGTGGTCAGCGAAGGCTCCCGGAGAGTCGTCGGAAGGCAGAGCCTGCTAGTGGCTGAACCGTCCCCAGAGTAAAGGCAGAGTTTACAGCAGCCTTGGGAAGGTCACGCCGAATCGCAAGTGACAACGATTTTAAAACAAGAGACAACACAATCTAGACACCCAAGAAAGCAAAATCCACACTGTCCAGCGTCCAGTCAACAATACCGAGAAGCAGGAAAGTGACCCAAGACCAGGAAACCCCGTCGACAGAAAGAGCCCTCATCTGGAGATGAAAGACTGGGACATGAAAACCTCTACTAAAATAGCATTCAAGGGCCGGCCGAGGTGGCTTACGCCTGTCATCCTAGCACTCTGGGAGGCCGGGTGGATCGCTCAAGGTCAGGAGTTCGAGACCAGCCTGAGCAAGAGCAAGACCCTGTCTCTACTAAACATAGAAAGAAATTAATTGGCCAACTAAAAATATACATAGAAAAAAATTAGCCGGGCATGGTGGCGCGTGCCTGTAGTCCCAGCTACCCGGGAGGCTGAGGCAGGAGGATCGCTTGAGCCCAGGAGTCTGAGGTTGCTTCGAGCTAGGCTGACGCCATGGCACTCTAGCTTGGGCCACAGAGTGAGACTGTGTCTCAGAAAAAAAATAAAATTACATTCAAGGATTCCAAGGGAAAAAGGGACATTGCGAGGAGAGAAATAGAAGATGTGGAAGAACCCGCTGGGAATTCCAGAGATGGAAAAGGAGGGGGTGGTTGTCCAGCTGTGTGCATTTGGTCAGATCAGTGGTTCATTTCGTCCAGTGGGGAATCGAAACCCAAGTTAAATCTCTCGCCTGGGACCTTCACGAGCCAGCAGCTCTCGCTGTGTGGCCTGGCACACCTGCCGGCTGTGCTGGTCTGCGTTATCAGGGCTCTAAAAGATCTCGACGGGGCAAAAGCGATGAGGTGAAATTTCACAGCTGCAAATGTGGCCGCAGAGCATCTGCAGGGGTGCGGCCGCGGCGTGGCAGCGCGGGAAGCTGAGCGGTTGGTCAGCCACGTTCGTGTGACGTGGCCTTCTCGGGGTCAGCGTGGCTGCAGGTGCTTTCCCTGCGTAGGAGCTCTGTGCACGGTGCGGTCCTGCCCAGCTCGGAGCTCGTCTGACCCGCGGCTCTGACGGTGACGTTTTGGAGCCGCTCCAAGAACTGCTCAGAGACACCCCTCCAAGGGGGTAGTGAGATTTGAAATCGTTGCCTTTGGGGGGAGCGATAAAGGCAATGGCTTAGAAACTCAGGTCTCAGGAGGTCTGGTGACCGGGTCCGTGGGACGCCCGAGGAAGTGTCGCGTCGGCGGAGAGGGGGCGTGGCCTCTCGGGTCATCTGAGGGCGCGAGCGGGAACAGCAGGCTCTGGAAGGTCGACGGCAGCCCCTCTGGGGTGCTGTCTTGTTTCTCCTGGGTCCGTGTGGCCTGGCCCAGGGCAGACGCAGGGGCGGCCCTCTGCGTGTGTCCTGACCGTCTCCCGTGGGTGTGTGGACACAGCCAGTTCCACACAGCACCCTGCCTGCCCGTCTCCAGTGGTGTGTGAGGACACAGCCAGTTCCACACAGCACCCTGCCTGCCCGTCGCCCGTGGGTGAGTGGACACAGCCAGTCCCACACAGCACTCTGTCTGCCCATCTCCCGTGGGTGTGTGGACACAGCCAGTTCCACACAGCACCCTGCCTGCCCGTCTCCAGTGGTGTGTGTGGACACAGCCAGTTCCACACAGCACCCTGCCTGCCCGTCTCCAGTGGTGTGTGTGGACACAGCCAGTTCCACACAGCGCCCTGTCTGCCCGTCTCCAGTGGTGTGTGTGGACACAGCCAGTTCCACACAGCACCCTGCCTGCCCGTCGCCCGTGGGTGAGTGGACACAGCCAGTTCCACACCGCGCCCTGCCTGCCCGTCTCTTTCCGTCCATGGCTGGTCGCTTTGCACGTGGCGCCTCCGTGCCGGGCGGCGCTCAGGCGGAGTCTGGCTTCTGGTTGCATGGCTCGGAGGAGGGGAGCGTCCTCACCTTCAGGGGGCAGGTGCCCTCCCCCGGAGTCACGTTACGGCGGCCTGGCCAGCCAGCATCCACGTCCCACTGCACGGCTGGGATCCGGTGCTCTGTGCCTCCAGCGCAGGCCGTCTTGCCTCTGCTTTGCCGTGGCTTGTGGTTTTCTCATTTGCTTTCACGCTTACTTACTTATGAGGGCTTGTCTCTCTTCCGGTCGTGGGCGTTCCTTTCAGCTGAGTGACAGTAACTGAGTTTGACGGTAGTTGTGTTCCTTCAGCTCACTCTGTTTCTTTGTTTGTAAACATGTCAGCGCCCCTCTGCGAGGCCGTGCATCTGTGCAACCCCATGGTTGTGCACAGCCTCCGCGTGTGCGCGCCGGGGCGGGTCCCTGCGTGGACAGCACCTGAGGTCCGGCTGGCTCGTGCCAGCTGGCTTCCGCGAGCAAAAGTCCAGCAGGGCCTCTCATCGCTTGAAGAACGGGCTGCTCCTCGGTAGCGTGTCCTGCTCGTGCCGGGGCGGGGGTCGCCCGCGTCCCCGTGCGCTGGGCCGTGCTCCGCTCTCTGAAGGGGGACGCCGTGCCCGGCGCCGGAGGAGGAGCGGACACACGCAGGCGTGGTGGGGACGACAGTCGCGTGTAAAGCGGGCTCCTAAAAAGCCCTGCGAGAGCGACGGGCGCAGCTGTGTTGCTGTGGCTCCGGGTGCTTATTTGCCCAGGAAGAAGCGAGCGCGAGCTCCTGCGCTGTCGTGTCCAGTCCCGCGCCGCTGCCGGGAGACGCAGAGGAGCACCGCTCTCCGCGGAGACCGCTGGAAGCCAGACGCTCACCCGCGGCCGCCGTCTCCGCAGCTCGCGGCAGAATGCGCCTTGAGGGAAACGCAGAACACGTTCTTTTAAAAGTACCCCGTTTTGTAAACTTCAGTGGAGTCTAAAGTCCTCTGTTTTAACGTACTTCACACTTGGCTGAAGTTAGAGAAAGCAGAGTGGAGAGTTAGGTAGAAGGACTGCGGAATCTTTGTTCTTCTTGCAGCTGCTCTTGGCCCAGCGGAGCCGGTCTGATGTTTAAGGTGGTTGGCGACAGAAATGTTCCAGCGAAACGTAATTAAGCCAGACTTGTGTTAATTTGGAATCAGTAGTAATTCCAGCTGGGCTTGTCTCGTTTACTTTTCAATTACAGCAGACAGAAAAGAAGGAACTTCCAAGTAAATACTGAGGATGGGATTCCGAGCCAAGGCCAGTCTGTTCAGTTCAATTAGTGCGGCCGATTTGAGCACAGGCCGGGAACGCAGGAGTTCCGAGGGGCTTTGAAAAATCGACTTACGAAATCATCTGTATTGTACCCTCCTGCCTGGCAACGCCGTGTGAAATTATATGTGCTGGAGTTTAAGGTGGCTGGATATATAAATATTATATATATATATATAAATTCAGCCTTTTTCCCCACAAGTCTCACGGGCGAGCTGAACCCTAGCTGGGATTTTAGGCAGTGGCCAGTGTTTCAGGGTTGCAGGGAAGAGCCAGCTCTTGGAAACCGCTGCCTGCACAGCTGTGTGTGCAGCTGTCTCCCCTCCCGCTGGTGGTGGTTTTGGGGCGCTGGGAGAGCCGGGCCAGGTGAGGGGAGAGCGCCCCCCCACGGCTGTGCCACGTCTCTGGTTCTCTGCCTTACAGTGGACGGGGCAGTCCGGTGCCTTCTTGGGACTTACAGGGTGGACACCCTCATCTCCCGTGGCCTGCCGTGGCTCTTGGACTACTCTTGATTGTGGACAAGTAATCAATGCAGTTTTTTGCACCAGACTTTAATATCAGTGTGAATTATAAAATAGGGACTTAAATTAGTCTTCGCATTGCATAGTTGTAGCAAGCTATGGAATGAACGGTAGTTTTTTTGTTTTTTTTTTTTTTTTTTTTGAGACAGAGTCTCACTTTGTTGCCCAGGCTAGAGTGAGTGCCGTGGCGTCAGCCTGGCTCACAGCAACCTCAATCTCCTGGGCTCAGCGATCCTCCTGCCTCAGCCTCCCGAGTAGCTGGGACTACAGGCATGCGCCACCATGCCCGGCTAATTTTTTGTATATATATTTTTAGTTGGTCAATTAATTTATTTCTATTTTTGGTAGAGACGGGGTCTCGCTCAGGCTGGTTTCAAACTCCTGACCTTGAGCAATCCGCCCGCCTCGGCCTCCCAAAGTGCTAGGATTACAGGCGTGAGCCACCGCGCCCGGCCTGAACGGGAAGTTTTGATCATTTGAATCTTAGATTTGGAAACCATTTATATCACACCTACAAATCCTGTCTGCTATGATTTTTAGAGCCCTGGGAACTGCCACTCTTCTTGGTTGTATTTCTGAATGATGGGGAGCTGTCAGAATCAGTGGATTTTTATTGACATTGGAGCAGAAGTTACTTGGGAGTCTATTTATTGTACAGTTCTTGCTAGCTAGCAGAGTGGCCTTTAAATACTTTGTTCACGTGCCCTCTTAATGAAGTTCGCATATTTTTAAGGTGACATTTAAAAAAGTTGACACCAAAAATTTTTCAGTATAAAGTAATTGGAAAGGATGTAATTTCCAGCATATTACAAGTGTTAACAGCCTATTGTTATATTACTTTAAAAAATATATTCAGTGGAATCTATATGCCATGGCAATTTGATACTTACCATTATTTTTAAAAATATATATGAAAAGCTTTTAATGATTAGGAATTTTATACCTTCCATTAATTCTTTTTTTAATTTTAATTTTTTTAGAGACAGGGTCCCTCTCTGTCACCCAGGCTTGAGTGCAGTGGCGTGATCACAGCTCACTGCAGCCTTGAACTCCTGAACTCAAGTGATCCTCCTGCCTCAGGCTCCCAAAGTCCTGGGTTTATAGGTGTGAGCAGCCATGCCTGGCCTCGTCCATATTAATCTTCTAATTCTCTCACAGAATTTCATCTTAATACTATTATCTATCTCTCTGTTTTGGGGGGGTGGTAGGGTCTCATTCCATTGCCCGGGCTCAGTAGCACGATCACAGGTCACTGCAACTTCATACTCCTGAGCTCAAACGATCCTCCCACCCCAGTGTCCTCAGTAGCTGGAGCTGCAGATGTGCACCACCACGCCCAGCTGATTTTTTAAACTATTTATTCGTAGAGACGGGGTCTTGCTGTAATGCCCCGGCTGGTTTGGGACTCTTAGCCTCAAGTGATCCTTCTGCCTCGGCCTCCCAAAGTGTACAATACATTTTTATATTTAAAAGTTCTTTTAATTATTCCCTATGGTGTCTTAGAAAACAAAAAATAAAACAAAAAAGAAATTAGAAAATAAGAAAAAAAGAAAAAAAAGAAAAGTTCTTTTATTGATCAATCATAATTATCTGCAAACTTGAAAATTAAAATTTTTTTTCCTGAACTGTCAGTGTTCTAAGTGTTCAAGAAAATTGTGATTGCAGTATCATCACAATTAAAATCAATGCACAGCACCTCAAAACATATGTAGTTCGTTTTGATTAAAGATAAAGATAGAAGATAAAATCTCTTGGATTTTCAAGTGAGCGGATGGAGCTTTTCCCTGGTTTGTGTATCCAGGGCAAACACGGTTTATTGCTGGTCTAAAACTGGTCTCTATGTCAGTCCTAGCCCTGTTTTTCATTTTTGCGGATACATCCTGAGGATCTTGGTTCATTTAGATAAGTCTGGGAGTAGGAGCAGTTTTGTCACAACAGCGTCACTTGGTTCTTCAGACCCTCCTGGTTTCCATGCCAGAAATGCGCCAAACTAACGGTTAACGGCCTCTGCAGAGTGGAGGCAAACTGGCGAAACGTTGCTTCTTCTCTCCCGTGGGGGGCGGGGGGAGGCTGGGACCCCCGTGTTGTTCCGTGGGGGCTGGTTCCCGAGAAGGCCTAACGCCCTCCCTGCCTCCCCCCGCAGAGCCGATGATGGGCACCCCGTCCCCCGCCGGCGAGCTCCAGCAGCCGCCGCCCCAGGCGCTGCACTACACCCTGGCCAACGCGCAGCAGGTGCAGATCCACCAGATCGGCGAGGACGGCCAGGTGCAAGTAGTATGTACCCTTCTCAATCGGGTCTCTCAGGGAGGCGGCGGTGGGGTGGGGTGGGGGAGGCTGGGGGGACAGCTGTCACTGCGTTTCCCGAGCACGCGGCCGGCCGGATGCGGTGCACGGACCTCACTTAACATAGAAGGACGCGGCTGTGCGGGCTCACGTCTCAGAGACGAGGGCGAAACCAGAGACCCTGCTGGGAACCAGAAATCTCAAGTTCCCCCCGGGACGCTGCTGGTGTTTTAATCACGCCAGGCTCCCTGGGGCCTTGAAGGAGGCGCTGGTGGCCGCACCGCTGTTGCCGGGGCCCCTCCTGGACCGGGGCCCTGCTCCGAGAGAAGGGGGTGCTGGCCCTTGTCTCAGCGCGGCCCCGGCACGCTGCCCGGGGCAGGGGAGGCTTACGGAAAACTCGGGTGCTTGCAGGAGGGTTTTTTTCCTTCTTGCAAAAGAGATGAGACAGTCATGAGTAGTGAATTTAATAAGCTTATTAAATTCGTCTCACTGACGTTCACAAAGGCAGTTACTCTCCTCTTGTTAGCGGGAAGGTTCTTTGAGGGAATTCCAGAATAGATAACTTTGCCCCATAGGGTTTACAGAGAACATTCTATGGGAGTTTATTTAAGACCCATTTTGACTAAGAATTTCAAATAAGATAATAAGCGTTTCCTTTGGCTAAGTTAAGGTTTATAGGAATTACTCGTCTGCCTGTATCTATAAACAGAGATGCGTTTTAATTGGGTTCTTTGATTTCTTTTTTGGAACCACATTTACGACTATTTACTGGAGTGTAAATAGCCGTGTAGGCATCGCCACGATTAAAAGTGAGCTGCCCGCCCTGCTGTGTGGCGCACACACGCACGCTCAGCCCGTCCCGCCCTCCCGTCTCGGGAGACCCCTGGCGTTCCCACCAGGTTTCCAGTCCCTCCGATCGGAACTTTAAGAAGTTGTCGTTCTGATTTCCTGTTTTCCCCCTCTTCCATGTGTCGTGCCTATTCATGAATCTATGTGTTTAGTGCATTTCGAGATTTAGCCCGTCTTTCCTGAGACCCGTGGCTCCTCCAAGAGCTGCTGTGGGGTGTCCTGCGTGTGCTGCCCGGTAGCCCCTCGGCCACGGCCCCACTTTCCGAGGTTTAGTTACCTATGATGAACGGTGGCCCCAAAAGTCAAATGGAGAATTCCAGAAGTAAACGGTTTATCAGCTGTCAACGGCTTGCCGTTGTGAGTGGTGTGGTGTGGTCACTCATCATCCTGCTCTGTCCCTCCCGGGACGAGATGCGTCCCTCTGCCCGCACGTCCCCACTGCGCGCCGGGCCCGGGCACCTGGTGCTGGGGGTTCTGGGCATGTATCCGCTGGGATAAGGGGCCCAGCTGTGCATGTACAGTTTAATTTAGAGAGAGCTTGTCCCACGCACATACTATATTGCACAGTTCGGCAGCAGGGCAGGTAATCGAGAGCAATCGTTCCGGAACATGCTCCTCGCTTCCCGTGGTTTTGATTGTCTCCTGATGCTCCTTTGTGTCTTTCTTGCTGCGGATCCCACAGGGACACCTCCACATCGCCCAGGTGCCTCAAGGGGAGCAGGTGCAGATCACGCAGGACAGCGAGGTGAGTGGCCCTGGGGCTGGGGCTGCCTCGGCCGGCACCGTGCCCGGCACCCCCGGGCCTCTGTCTGTGTCCCCCACACGGCTGGGAGCGCCCGGGAACACGTCGCTCCGGCGTGGTCGCAGGACGCCCTCCTCTGAAGGCGCAGGTGCGGGCTGCTCCCCTGTGCTGCCCACCTGTCTCCGCGGCCTCGCCTGTTCTCGTGAAGACCGTCTGCTCCTGCTGGAGGAGCCCCCGAGCGCCCTGTTCGCCCACCTGCCCGCCCTTCTCCCCTGGGGAGGCCTGCGTGGCAGGGGGTGGTCCGCACACACAGGTGGCTTCACTCCCTCCCCCCACCCCATCCCCGCCGGCCCAGCAGCGCACATGTGTGACGTGTGTAGCCGTGGGGGTCTCCCTCATTCTGTCTCCGGGAGACGACGGACGCGCCCATTTCCAGGCGGGGACGGCGGCAGCTTTAGCTGGCGTCTGTTGCCAAGATCCCAGGTGTCCCCACCCGGGACGCGGAGGCAGACAGAGCGCTGGCGGTGGCGGGGAAGCCTGGGGCTGTCTCGGGGCCTCTCGGGAGTTCTCGCAGGGGACACGCACGGCAGTTCCGTGGTGCTGGCTTTTCGGAGCCGCCTTCCGAAAGTTTCCTCGTGTTCCGGCTGCGGCGCAGGCTGCTTCCGTTACACGGAGGTGCGGGTAGGAAGAGCACGGCAGTCGGCAGGCCAGCCCCGGAGCGAGGGCGCTGGTGGGGACACGCTGACCCGGGACGGCCCGGCCACGGCGGTTCATGCTCTAGAGGCCGTGTCCCTCTTGTCAGAGTCCTGATTTGATCCCAGTCATTGGAAACGAAGGAAAATTGATGCCGTAGTCAAAGAAAAAGTCAGCACGCATTTGCTTTGTGGTGTTGATGCTGAGAAGAAATCTTTAGACTACCTCTTGAATTTTAATTTTTTTATTACTAATTTTGCCCGTTTTTTTTTTTTCCCCAGTTCTCAAAACTGGACCCATTTTGTATACATAATTCAGCCCTTTTTTGTTTTTATTAGAAATTGAATGCCAGGAATTAGAAGAGATGGCAAGCAATTATTTTATTGTAATGAGGATAGGTGCTGAGAGACATTTAGCATCTGCCAGACCCAAGACAGTTCTTTCTCATGATAAGTGGAAACAGATTGCACCTGGTGAGACCTCCACGGCTCCCAGGCCAGCGGGGCGGCTGCCTCGTGCGGCCTCCCCGTCCGGGCCGTGCCGCCGGGGCACAGCCGTGCGCGCCACCCCACCGGGACGCCGGGCAGATGTGCACGGGACCTGTCTGTCCTACTTCACATGCTTCTTACCAATCTAAAATCGTTTCAAAATAAAAAGTAAAAAATAATAGAGACATTTTCATTTGGGGTCACCAGGGGGCGGGGAATGTATGCAACTGTTTTTTTGTTTTTTTTGTTTTTTTTTGAGTTGCTTTGTCTTTTTAAGAAAAAATAATCCCTAGAAACTCAGTTGAAATATTTTGTTTTGGGGTCAAGTTTCTGGAGCTGTCCCCTGTGGTGTGGAGGCCCCCACCTCCGTGTGAACCCGCCTTGGCGTGTCTGTCCCTGACTGTCCTCTCCTGTCACCCCTTTGCAGGGCAACCTCCAGATCCATCACGTCGGACAGGACGGGCAGGTGAGTGTCCCCCCCCTCGCCCGGCCTTTTCTCACACACGGGGCTTCCTCTGGCGGGGGTGGCGGCTCCCACGGGAGGGGGCGGGGAGCCAGGTGGCCTCGCGGTGCCCACACAGGTGCCCGAGCGAGCAGGGTGGACTTTACGTTTGCTGCTTGGAGGCTTTTGCCGTAGGGAGGAGACTGCCCCCAGCTTACCGTCGTTTTCCGTGCGTTTACGTGAATGTCGTGGGTGCTGTCTGCACCGGCAGCCGCCTGTGCAAGCAAGGTCGGCTCTGTTCCCGCGTGTCGCTGTCGGGCTCAAGCCGCTCAAGCGCCCTTTCCTAATCTGAGACAAAAAGAATTCGTGCTGAGTAGGGCCCCGGCCACTGCCCCTGCAGGGGGATGTCCCCCGGCCACTGCCCCTGCAGGGGGATGTCCCCCGGCCAGGAGGGTCCCCGAGGGCTTTGTCGACCGGGGTCAGGTGGAACTGTGAGTGGTTTTGTGGATTGACATTCTCGTGTCCTTTCAAAGACGGTTTCTGGTAAAGAGATTATCACTTCTGCGTCGTCACCAGTGTGGGTGATCTTTCTAACTCGGGAAGTTGGTCGTGAGAACCACAGAGATGGAGCTCACGTAACATCAAGATAATACGTGGCTGGGCGCGGTGGCTCACGCCTGTCATCCTAGCACTCTGAGAGGCCGAGGCGGGTGGATGGTTTGAGTTCAGGAGTTCAAGACCAGCCTGAGCAAGAGCGAGACCCTGACTCTACTAAAAATAGAAAGAATTAATTGGCCAACTAAAAATATATAGAAAAAATCAGCCGGGCATGGTGGCACATGCCTGTAGTCCCAGTTACTCGGGAGGCTGAGGCAGGAGGATCGCTTGAGCCCAGGAGGTTGAGGTTGCTGTGAGCTAGGCTGATGCCACGGCACTCTAGCCAGGGCAACAGAGCAAGACTCTGTTTCAAAAAAAAAAAAAATAAGAGACAATGACACGTGTCATTTCCCAACGCCACGACCATGTTCCCCTTTGAAAACCGTGAGTGCGTCCCGTGTCCCGGGCCAGGCCTGGCTGCGCCTGCCCAGACAGGGCCGGAGGCACCCAGGGGTGACGTCATTCACAGAGGCAGGGAGGTAGGCGAGTGGACGCGGCCTGGGTCTCCCCTAACCCCTCAGGTGCGCCTGGGAAGAAGGGCCGCAGACCCTCCGGAATCTGTTCAGATCAGAGTTTCTTAGTTTGAAAGTTACAGGAGGTTTTAATCAGATAGTCCTGCAATGTTGTTTGTGCATAAACACAACATAGCTGCTTTGGAAAAGCGCCAAGGCCAGCGGAACGCACAGTCCAGGAAACTCCACGGTGGTTGCCTCAGCGCTCGCGCCGTGTCAGTGGCGGGCGGGGCCGGCGGGGACAGCAGGGGGACGGCCTCTGTTAGGAGGTTGTCTCGGTTTTTGACGAGTTGGTGGTTTGCGTTGTACTCGTAGTGGAATTTTGTCACAGTGAAAATGAGGCTGGACGTGAATTCATAAGAAAAGTAAGATACGTTACCTTCCACCGTCTTGTTTCTGTCTCTGTCCCTGGGCGTAGTCCCCTTGGAATTGTAAAGACGCAGCCAGGTTTTTATGCTGTGCTAGTGTGACGCTTGCGATGGTGGGTCCGCTGCCCTGCCCTCTTGCCGAGGCAGAGATCTCAGCGTTTGTGGCCAGGCGGGGCAGGTGTGTGGGGGCCAGCGCGGGTTCCAGTCCGGGACACTCAGAGCTGGCACCGTGAGGGCCGCTGTCTAGAATCCTCTGAAGGAGACTTGTCCAGACGCCGACAGCTGTCCCCACTCACCGCGGCTGCCCGGGCAGAGCCCACGTCCACCTCCCACTCGCGGCCATCCGCGTGGTCCGACCGACCCTCCAAGCAGCCTCACTGCAAAGTACAGCTACCCTACAGATTGCTTTCCGTATTAGATGAGTAGCCATTTATGAACTATGCGACTGTTGTCCCTGTGGAACCTCGTACTTTCCTCCCACCTCCCGGTTCCCGTGGTCGGTCATTCTCTGGGCGCCAGAGCACAGAGGGAGCCGAGGAAGGGCCGGTGCTGTCGTCGGCGGCGGCTGGCGGATCTCGGTGCCCGGCACCTGCCGCAAAGGAGACCGGTGTAGGTAGACAGCGTGTGTCCACACGGTGCTGCCCTTTCCTGGAAAACCTGTCTGGCGGATCCTTGCTTGTTTTCCGCTTGGGGAGATTCTGCTTTTGTCCCGTCATTCGGCCAGTTCCCACGCTGCTGCTCACACGGCTTGGTCGTCACGCCGGCCACGTGGGTCCTGAAAGGAACCAAGTCCCCCGCCGTCGCCGGAGGGCTGGACGGCAGGAAAGCGTAAGGAAGGCCAGGGGTAAGTGGACGGCCCGTCCGGCCTCGCCGCGTGCGCCCTGCGCGGTTGCCGGGCACAGAGGCGCTCCGTGCTGCCTCCGGACAAAGGCTCCGCAGCACAGCTTTGGGGTCGGTGGATTCAGGCTCGGGAAGTTGTGAACACTCTGTACCGCGCTCTGTTGCTAGCTGACGCTGCATCTATGGGGGTGCTCCAACCTGGGCCAGTTACTTCTCTATAGTTGGAAGATCTTTCAGTCGCAGAGGAGACCTTGAAAGGCTCGGGACTGACCCTGTGGTTTAGATCACGGATCACGAAAGTGTTCGGTGCTGTGTCCAGTGCATGTGTATTCTGATGCTGAAAGCGTTTAATAATTTTTGTAATAGTTGTAGCTCACGTCACCTAAGCTCTCTGTGAAAGAGACTTGTGTCAAATCACTTGAAAACCTGGATTTTTTGTGTGTGTGGTCTGGTAAACCCATCGCTAGTAATGAGCACACACGCACAAACCCAGGAATGCACACACACACACGCACACTGCATGTGCGCTGAGCAAAGTTAGGCAAGACAGTGAGTGACCCAGGCCACTCGCAGTGCGCATTTCTGAAATAGCTTTGCTGATACCCGGCTGACAGAGGCGTTGGCGTTCTGGAAGCTTTTAAACTCCTCTCCCCTCTCTGGCATCAGCGTCTCTCCTAGTTTGCTTCAGAGCAAGTTTCAGAAGCTTTCAGAGTCTTTTCCTTGAAGTGAGGCCTTCTCAACCCAGCCAGGGAATTCTCAGCCCAGCTGGGGAAAAGATTAGAAGGGGTGGGAAGTGTGCAGAGTTTTATATGGAAGATATTTCTGGATGGGGCGAGGGGAAGGGGCCGTGTGTGCCGGGCGTCTTCATCTGGGGCAGAAAAACGGCCTCCGGCATTTCCAGTGGGCTCGGGGCCACTTCGCGGGGCCTGTCACCGAGGGGGGGTCGGCTCACCTTCACAGACAGCGTGCCGTGTTGCCCCGCCTCCGGTGGAAACGTCCCCGCCAGGAAAATGGGTCCCCGTGCTGTGTGCCAGAACACAGACCGAGGAGTGGGGGGGTCTTGGTGGCTCAGGGAATGAATCCCTTACGGAAAAGCCTTCCCTACCAGAAACAGTGGAAAATGCAGTTTAAGCCACAAAAGGTCAGAAATGGAGTGAGTTTGGTGTTGCCTAGTCCCCCCAGAACACCCTGGGAAAGTGACAGGTCCCCCGCTCTGTCTGAGGAGGTGGCCCCCACCGGTCGGGGTGGAGGGGGGGTTCCCACCCCGGCTCTGACACCCGCGTCCCGTGCCCCGGCGGGGGCTGTTGCGCAAGGCAGGGCGGCCGCGCGCAGAGCGGGCGCGGGACTGACCGCGGCGGCTTCTCTGTCTGGTGTTTGCGGCAGGCGGCGCCAGGCTTGAGTGGTGATCTCGCAGTGGACCAGGCGGGAAGTCCCGGGGCTGCCATTGCGTCCCTGTCCAACTTCCTGGACGCTGTCCCGGCGGCTGTAGCACAGAAGGCTCTTTCATGTGGGCGAGGGCCCGGGAAAGGCTGGGCAGAGCGTTTGGCCGGGAAGGACATTCACATTTTTTCAGGGAGAGAGAGCTTGGACGGAAGATGCCTTGCGTCCGCAAGGGCGGCGTTTCCGTCGGCCGAGACAACGGGGCCTTTGAAGGGCTCGCTTGGCCGGAGCCGCAGTCCCATGCGAGGAAGCCGTGGCCTCGCCTCGCGCCGTCTCTGCGCCCGGCGCCCTTGGCGTCCCCCGCCGACCCCGCAACTGTGCCGGGCAGGTGGGGGACTGTTCCCGCTCAGTGCCCCCGTTTTCAAACCCACGCTGGAAAGGTTAAGTCGGAGTCCTGAGGACGGTAAAGCCAGACGGTCCTCCCAGTGCCCAGCCCAGCACGCGCTACGCCTCACCAGCGCGTGGCGGCTATTTGCTGGGTGGGTGAGTGCAACAGCGGTTATTCCCAATTAGCACCTAGCTGGTTGCAGGACGCACGAATCGAACACATTTGGAGATGCTCTCCTGTTTTTAAGCCATTTAAAAATATGGCCTATATTCGCTAATCCTTTAACCGTGGAAACGTAGGGAACAGTCCTCACTTAAAATCCCCCAAACCGTCTCCTCTGAGTAATTACGGATTTCCTTTTAGCGGGATCCAGCGCTGGGACCTTCTCCGTCTAGGGAAGGTTTGGTGACTCTCTGGGCTGTTCCGAAGCTTGTCTGTCGCTGTCTTTTACACGTGCCTCTGTTTCCCCGTTATGGGTGGCTCATGGTGTGGGCAGGTTCCGTGGGAGGGTGCGCCCCGCCCTGCTGCCCTGCCGCGCCCCGCCCTGCTGCCCTGCCGCGCACTGGAGCCACTGGCAGACGCGGGCAGGGGGTGGCGGAGGCGTGAGAGGGCCCGCTGGCCGGACGGCGCGGCTCAAGGGCGGCAAGTGGCGCGGCCGTGTCCCGACAGGCGGGACACAGAGGCCTTGTGTGGACGGTGAGGGGCCCGGCCAGCGCCTCCTGCCGCGTCCCTGAACTGTCAGGGGACGGGATCGCGGAGGAGGGAGATGGGCTTCGAGTGTAGTATGATTTTCCACTCACTCTTTTCTAGCTCACTCTGCGGGTGAGCCGCCAAGCGACTGCTAAACTCATTGTGTATTTACGAGGAGTCTTTCATCTAGAAATCGCAGATCCCGCCCCGAACCGGCCGCCTGGTTGGAAGGTTAGAGCCGGTGCTAACAGCGCATTGAGATGATTGAAGGAGAAGCCCGTGCCGTTTTAGCTCGCTGACCTTCGGGCAGCTGGCAGGCCGCAAGCACAGAGGCCCCTTTCTCCCCGCGGGGCGGCCCGTGGGGGCGGCTCTCTCGAGCTGCAGCGTGGCCCGGGGCGGGTAGCGTTTTTGGAGCGGAGCAGTGTTTCCCCACGGATGCCTCTCCCGCCCCTCCAGTGGGCAGGCTGCTGTCTCCTGGCACCATCTCTGCCTCTGGACAGGATCAGGGGTTTGGGATACGAGTGCACAGCGTTACGCTGAGCTCAGGGGCCTCCGGTAGGCACGGCAGGGCAGTGCCAGCTCGCTATCCAGCGGGAGCAGCATGAGCAGACGCGGCGGGTCTGGTCTTAGTTGGGTGTCGGTGGTGGCCGGGGTGCCCCGGGGTGGTTCCCCAGTGGCGTCAGGAGCGCCCCCAAGACGCCCAGCTCAGGGTGCCGCAGACTGAAGACAGCCCGTCCCCCGGACTCTGAGGTGGCCGTGACCGCGGCCGGGACACCCATGTGGGCCCCTCAGAGCTGGGCCTCCTTGGGAGTGCTGTGTGGCCCCAGAGGCCGTGCTGCGGGGCGCTGGGGACTCTCGTTTTCTCAGCCGGCCAGCGGCCCCTGCGTGCCCAGGGGCGAGGGGTGCCACCCTCGCCTCCCGCCACACCCAGGCCCGTGGCCGCAGCGTGCCCGGTGGGGGCTCCTGGCCCAGAGCGCAGGCCTGGCCCTCGCCTCCCGCCAGGTCCGTGCGCGTTGGCGCTAGTGAGCCGAGTCTGTGGGATGGGCGCCAATCGGAGAACCCGGCTTTGAGCCAGGCTCCGCCCAGGTGCGGACACGCTGCCGATGTGACGCATCACCCGGGCGTGACCTCACAGCTGCCTCACACATGACCGGGCACCGTGCCGTGGACACAGGAAGGGGACTTGGGATGAGGATGTTTCTGGCTCCTGAGTCCCCGGACGCCCTTCTCACCTCGGCCCTCCCCTCGCCTGAACGGGGTGTCCCGGGACGTCGCCCCAGACAGTGCAGGGGCCCCAGGCCGTGTGGCCCGGAGGGTGGGTTGGCCGCTGGCCTGTGAGAGCTGGCCCTGTCCCTGCCGCTGGGACTCAGGACGCCCCTGGCAGGAGGGGGGTCTCCAATCCTCTGCGGGAGACGTGAGTTGGGTTCATTAGACATTAATCAGGCCGGGCAGAGTGGCTCACGCCTGCAATCCTAGCACTCTGGGAGGCTGAGGCGGGCCGGATCGCTCAAGGTCAGGAGTTCGAGACCAGCCTCACCAAGAGCGAGACCCCGTCTCTACCAAAAATAGAAAGAAATTAATTGGCCATCTAAAAATATATAGAAAAAATCAGCCAGGCATGGTGGTGCATGCCTGTAGTCCCAGCTACTCAGGAGGCTGAGGCAGGAGGATCGCTTGAGCCCAGGAGTTTGAGGTTGCTGTGAACTCAGCTGACACCATGGCACTCTAGCCCAGGTGACAGAGTGAGACTCTGTCTCCAAAAAAAAGACAAGAAATTAACTGCAGCCGAGTCGGGCTGGTTAGGAATCAGTCCAAAGGGCTGGCTCTTCTCAGCTGGAAGTGGGAGTCTGCATCAAACACCACCGGCTGTGTCTTCCTGAACGTCGGCAGCTCTTCCATGAGCCCTTTAAGCCACGTGAGCAGCCCAGGGTCCGCGCGGGTCGTCTGTGCGTTCTGGAACCTCTCGGGCCAGCGGCTGTGCTCGTGGCCACAATGCTGGGCCCAGGCGGACCTGCTCTGGGTGGCAGGGGGTGGGCAGGGCGTGTGGGAGAGACGCTGGGTGCGGGAAGCAGGCCGCCCTGGAACCGCCTGTGGAGCCGCACGTGAGGGGCAGGGCCTTGGGAAGCCCCAGGCCGCAAGCCTTGGCAACTGCACACGCCGACCGGGCGGCCACAGGGCAGGGGTCACTGCGTTCCATCTGCGCGTCTGGAAGTGGAGAGCCCATTTCTGGGCTGCGACCCCAAGGGCCGCTCCCCACGGGGGAGCTTCACAGCAGCAGGAATTCTTTCCCTCTCAGCTCTGGAGGCCGGAGGTGCAGGGGCGCCGCAGGGCGTGGCCCCTGGGGACTCGGCCAGGGAGCATCCTTCCTTCCAGCTGCAGCCAGCGGTCCTGGGTGGTCCCCGGCCTGCGGCTGCGCGGCCCCACCCCACCCCGAGCCTCCGGGTGCGGGAGTCCGGGCTTCCCTCTCCTGGCAGGGACGTGGGGCGGGGCCCTCCCAGGTGCAGCGCGGGCGCAGCTGCGTCGGCAGACGGTTCCCAAACGCGTCAGGGCCACAGGCGCTGGAGGACGCTCGAGCCTCGTGATCCCCACCCCACCCTTAGCAGAACGTTGGCCGCGGCCCCGCGCTTGCGCAGACGTGCGCCTCAGGTGCGGGACGCGCTCTCATTGGCTCTCTGGAGGGACACGGCACGGCGCGCGGTCCGTCCGCTCTGGAACGTGGGTGAGCCCTTCGTGGACGTGTGCGTCCGGTTCTGGAGCGAAGGCGTCGCCGTGGGGGTCACCGGGGCTCCACAGGGCAGTTGGCGACGGCGATAGGGGTGCAGGGGTGCCGCCTGCACGGGCGAGGCAGTGGCTGAGGCTGGCGGAGCAGCCAGCACCCGGGAGCTTGCTGGTGCTCGGTGCTAAGGGGCAGTCGAGTCAATTTGAAATGCTAAGTCCGTTTGCTCGCGCCGGCGTGAACCGAACCCACGTGCTCGCTTAGGGACTTGCCGACCCCTGGGTCACGCCAGCGGCTGGCATCGTCTTCCTCCGAGCAAGACTCAGGAGCTTGCTGTCTGCTCCTCCTTGGCTGCAGCCAGTGATTGCGGCACCCCTGCCCGCGGCCCCCCTCTCCCTGGCCTCCTCCCCCTGCTCCGCCCCCTCCCGTGCCCTGGGTCCCCTCCCCCTGCCCCCTGCCCCCCTCCCGTGCCCTGGGTCCCCGGCCCCCCTCCCCCTGCTCCGCCCCCTCCCGTGCCCTGGGTCCCCTGCCCCCCTCCCCCTGCCCCTGCACCCGCAGAGGGGCTGCCCTCCGGCTTTGCCGCTCTGCCCCTGGGTGCCACGGGCCTGGGGGTCGGGTGGAGGGGCTGGGTCAGGCCCACACAGCCGGAAGGTGCTGGAAGGAACCAGCACTTAAACCAAGCCCACAACGCCAAGGACTCTGCCCCTGGAGAGTCTCCTGCTGCTTTTTCCTAAATCCTCAGTTTTGGTGTAAACGGAGCTTTAGTGAAAGCAAAGCCACGTTGCCTGGAAAAATTTAGTTTTGAGGCAGAAATAAGAAAAATCCTACCCCATAAATCAAGGGAGGGAATGAGAAGTTTCTGCTGATGGATTCTTGAAAAACATAATTAAAATGCTGAATCATTTTGTTTCGGTCATTCCCCCCTCCCCCAGAAAGGTGCCAGCTCTCTCTGCAGTGCTAAGGTGCGCGTTTGTGCCCAGCCTGTCAGCGTGCGGCGCGGGGGGCCGCACTCTGAGGCCCCGAGGGTCTTCCAGGGAGGGAACTCAGCGCTGTGGACACGGGTCACGGCTGTCGGCCACACTCCTTGCAGCGGCCTGGAGGTTTTTGGGTGGACGTGCCAGGCAGATGTTCTTGTTGAGTTTTGAACTTGCCTGGAAACCCGGTTGTACACACGTGTGCGTTCTCTCCTTTTCCAGTTTTAACTGCTGTCCGGGTGTGGGTCAGGGTCAGGCGGAGGGTGGGTGCTGCCCTCCCCTTTCGACCCCTTTTCTCCCCCACCCCCCTGCTTCTCTCCCCCCACCCCCTGGATGCAGCAGAAGGGCCAGACGGCTCTCTCACACCACCACAGCCATTGCTCTGAAAAGATCTGGGGGTCACGGGCCGGGCGCGGCGGCTCACGCCTGTAATCCCAGCACTCTAGGAGGCCGAGGCGGGCGGATTGCTCAAGGTCAGGAGTTCAAAACCAGCCTGAGCAAGAGCGAGACACCGTCTCTACTATAAAAAAGTAGAAAGAAATTAATTCGCCAACTAATATATATATATATATATATATATATATAAAATTAGCCGGGCATGGTGGCGCATGCCTGTAGTCCCAGCTACTCAGGAGGCTGGGGCAAAGGATTGCTTGAGCCCAGGAGTTTGAGGTTGCTGTGAGCTAGGCTGACGCCATGGCACTCACTCTAGCCTGGGCAACAGAGCGAGACTCTGTCTCAAAAAAAAAAAAAAAAAAAAAAAAAAACGATCTTGGGGTCAGAGTGGACCCCAGGTCCTCGGTGTGGCCCCGGGGCCGTCTCCCTGCTGGTTGCTCAGAGGATGACGGTGCCGCCGCCGCTTCTCTGGTGTCCGCTGCTTCTCCGGTGTCCGCGCGTTGCTGACGTGGCCTCTGCTCTGTCTCCCAGGTGCTGCAGGGGGCCCAGCTGATAGCCGTGGCCTCCTCGGACCCCGCCGCGGCGGGGGTGGACGGGTCGCCGCTCCAGGGCAGTGACATCCAGGTCCAGTACGTCCAGCTGGCGCCGGTGAGTGACCACACGGCCGGGGCGCAGGTGAGTGCTCTGCCGCGCAGGCCCCGGCCCGCTGCCCACGCCCACGCCCGGCGGGGCCTTTCTCTCCGTGACTCTGTCCTGTGGCCGCCACTGGACGGCACGGGACCTGGACACGGACACTCGCTTGGGGACCTTATTATTATTATTATTTTTTTTTATAAGCACCTGGACACACGAAGGTGAGAGGGTAGATCCCGGCCCAGTTTCAAATCTCAGCAGATTCCTGAGTTACTCCGTCTCGCGGAAACGTCTGTAAACGCAGAGGCAAAAACGAAGTTCTGCCCTGCCGTCCCCTCCTCAGAGCCGGCCGTCATGGGCCGGCGAGCTCGGGGTCCCCCTCCCCCAAGCTTGTGCTGCCCTGCAGTCGAGGGTCCCCTCCATGGGGCAGGGCCGGCCAGGCCGCCGTCCCCGGGGAGCACCGTGCCCCCTGGCGGCTCCTCCGTGGGCTCCACGCCTTCTCTCGGCCCCGCAGGCTCCTGCTCTGAGCCCCGGGCGTCTGAACGGAGCCCGCGTGTGGCCTGCCGCGCCCCGGGCGGCGAGATGCGTGATCAGGCACTTATTCCGAGATCAGATATTTGTCCTCTAACTTGTCTTAAAATAGAGCTGTGAGTGAGCATTTAAAGTCCTTTCAACACCTGTAACTCACCGAGTAGAACGTATGTCTCTAAGGGAAGCGAAGTCACGTCCCCTAAGATGCTTTTTGGAGCACGGGGCAGCTCCACAGGGAGGCAGGGCGGTGACCGAGATTCCGGCCGGCATGCCAGGCTAGGGACGTGCTGTCATTCCCGCCAGTCTCGGGCAGGGACGGGAAACCGGGAGCAGCCGCCGCCGCGCTGGCCAGGACGGCCCAGGGCATGTGGGGGGGGAGGGGCTGGGTCTGCCAGGGCAGTGGGGGCCCCCGAGACCGGGGCGTCTTGCACCCGTGACCCCGGGGGGGCCCCCCGAGAGCCCTGGTGTGTGAGTTTCTTGCCCTGTGCACGACAGTCGCGGGCTGTTTTGTGCCCGGTGAGAGGCCTGGCTGCGGGGTGGTGGCGGTTTTTCTAGAGAAGCCCTCCTCTCTCCCCCGCAGACGGCCGAGACCCTGCAGCCCACCCTCCAGCCCGAGATGCAGCTGGAGCACGGGGCCATCCAGATCCAGTGAGGCGCGCCCATCACCCCGGCCGCGGAACTGCACCGGGCCCAGCGCCGGCCCTGGCCGCCGGCCTGGCCCCCACGCCCCGTCCTCACGGCGGCCAGCGCGCCCGTTCCGCTCAGCGCGTCCGAGAGCCGCCGCTGCTGCCTCTGCCGGGGAAAGCGTCCTAACATACTAAGCAGAAGACAGCAGCCTCCGCGCCGGCCGGAGACCCCCCTCTCCTTCTCGCCCCGCCGCCGGCGTCTGAAGGAAGAGGGGGGCAGGCGCCCCGTGTGCCCAGGGCACGTGGGAAATCGAGAACTGATATTTTTCTGTTTAAACAGCTTTTTTAATTTGCTATGGTGTTTATAACAAAAAAGAAAATCGAAAAAAAATCCCACAACAACAAAAGGAAAGCACAGTGGCGTGGCGGGGGCCTTTGCCGTGGTCCGTGCGCGGCGGCACGGAGGCGGGTTCACAGGCGCGGGCGGTTTCCACGGACACACTGCTGACCTACTTTTCTAGGGGCAGACGCCCCCAAACACTGTAATTATGCATTTCTAATGAAATAAAGTGTATTTATGACCACGGCGGCCCCAGCGCTCGTCCCTCCCAGGCGTGGCTCCCCGCGGGTCCTGGGGGTGGCTTCCCCGGCTCGCCCGCTCCGGCCCCAGCGGAGGGTGGGGGTTCGACCCCGCTCCGGAGCCACGGGGGCTCCCCACCCAGCGAACCCCATCTCGCCAGCTGTGCAGAAATCAGTCGTGGAGCCAGCTGTGCAAGGAACGCGAGAAAACGCGCAGGAGGGCAGGACGGAGGGCTCCGTGACCTGGCGGCGAGCAGAGTGTCTCGCTGCGGACACACGAGGACTCGGCAGGAAAGGACCGGCCGGCGGGCGTTCAGATCGAGAAGAAGAAAAGATGAAGGCGCTGGACGCATGTCGTTCTTTTGGCCGCGGCCGGCCCCACGTTTAAGACGGGCCAGGCGTGGGGCATGGCTGGGCGGCCGGTGTGGGGGCTGGGCTGGAGGGGCGGACCGAGAGCCGACACAGCCTCCTGGGCGGTCCCGGAAACTCCTTTCCTCCTTCTTTCTTTCCTTTTGAATTTTGCTCCCCTACCAAAAAGGAAAAAGGCAAAAGACGTGAACAGGCACCTAGTGAGAGAAGACCCCCCAGTGGCCGGTCAGCGTGTGAAAATGGCTCAGCCTCGCATCAAACCTGCCAGGAGAGGCGTCCGTAAGGCCCAGGTTGTCAACGACTCGCGCCAGGAGGGACGTGAACAGCTGGGCGCGCTGGCGGTTGGTAGAACCACTGTGGAGGGTGGTGTCGCGCCTCCCCCTGCCGCGAGCACAGGCACCCCGTCGCCCCGGCAACCCCCGGGGGTCACCCCGCAGGTGCCTGGCAGGTGAGCTTCACAGGAAGTGCCACGGTGGCCACGGCAGCCCGTGGTCAGCCCGAGACGGGGAACCCTCAGGCGCCCGTGGCTGCTGATGCCACGTGGCTGCCGCTGCCACGTGGCTGCCGCTCATCCCACGGGGGAACTTAACAAAAAGGAAAAAGGATCGCCACCCAAAAAGCCACACCAGCGACTCTCACACGCCACGAGCCCATCTGTGCCCATTTCGCAAACAAGCAAAGTCATCGCTGGCTCAGACATTGACGGGCGAGGACGGGCGAGGGGGGGGAGGGGGCTCTGGGGGGGCCGGCATTGGGGTCCTTGCTCTGGGTGCCCCCGCTTGTGACGTGCGCTATGCTTTGCGAGGTTTTCAATCCCAGCCTTCCACGTAAAGAAATTTAAAAACACAAAGGGCAACAGCTGGCCACCAGCAGACCTGAACCAAAAGGGGATTTGAAGAAGGCAGAAGGAACGTGATCCAGGCGGAAGAGTGACGGAAGCGGAGTGTGTGGGCAGGCTGGAACCCGACTGTGGAAGCCAAGATGTCCCAGGGCTTGAAAAGAGTCAGAGCTAGCTAGACAGGATGATGGGGGTGTTCGGGAAGATGGCAGGAAACATACGTGTGGGCTTTGGCCCATTGAGTTGTAATTGTCTACACCCAGGGGATCCAACTTCCAGAGTAGTGGAAGGGGCAGCTACAATCAGAAAAATTAGTCCCAAAGAAGGCGAGATAGGAAAGGGCCCAGCACGGGGGTGTCCGCTTGGCGGTACAGACGGCCGGTCCCCCCACAAGAGCAGCAGAAGAACCAAGACATACAGAATGAGCCTGGAATCTCAGGGAAGCTCATGGAAGAGTGCAGGGTTCATAGTCAAGGGTCCACATGAGGAAAGAGTGCCCGGGAAGCTCATGGAAGAGTGCAGGGTTCATAGTCAAGGGTCCACATGAGGAAAGAGTGCCCGGGAGCTGGGGTGGCCCTTGGGGTCACCTTCCTCCTGGGACAACTGCTGACCCAGCAGCTAGATGGACGGGCACTGGGACCAGGGCTGCAGGGCCACCCTTCCCTTTGGGTTGGGTCCTGGGAGGGCCACACCTGGCCCTCTCAGGGCTGCCACTCGGCTTCACGTTGTCTCAGTCACTGACGTATTGGATGGCTGCTGTCCCCAGCTGCCAGGCAGAGGCAAGCACTGGTCCTCTGGGAGGAAGATGATATCAAATTATGTCCACCAGCAATTTTGCAAACACTGTATCCAAGACACAATCAGGTGAAGGAGAGAAAGCGACACAAATGAAAACCTGCAACACAACAGACGATAGAAACAGACCCTCAGCAGCACGGAGACTTAGTAGTAACTCTGCTTACAGTTCTCTTCCTTTTTTTAAAGACAGCATGCGTGCGTTTACCTTATTTATTTCATATGGTTTGCCTTATTTATTTCTTAATTGTGTTAATTTGTGGGGTGCAAGTGTAATTTTGTTACACGCACAGATTGTACAGTGGTGAGGGCAGGGCTTTTAGGGAATTCAACCCCTGAATAACACGTACATTGTATACATTGTGCCCATACGGTGGTCTTATCTGCTTGCAGTTTTCAAAGAGCTAAAAAGGAGTTTAAACAACGAACCGAAACTTTTTTTAAAGTACCAAGTGGTATATAGTTCTACAACTAGGAAATAGAACAATCAAATGTAAGAATTCAGTTTATAGGCGTAATAACAGATTAGACATGTCTGAGGGGGCAATTGATGAACTCAAAAATAGGTAGAAGAAGAAACCCACACTGAAGCCTGTTCTACCAAACGCTCGAGGAAATTACTCCATTCCTTCACAAGCTCGTCCAGAAAAATAGAAAGAGGCGGAACGTTCCCCAACTCGTTTTACGAGGCTAGAGTTTCATTGTCATCAGTGCCTGAACAGATCACAGAGAAAGAAAATTACAGGGCAGTCTTACTCAGACACTGGTAAATTCTGAGCAACATATGAGCAAGTCAAGCCTAGCAATGCGCGGACACCACCGTTTGCTAGCTGCTGCTGCTAGAAACATGATCAGGTTCCGTTTATTTTGCATCCAGTGCCCTTGGTGAGCTCTTTCTGTTCATTATAATAATTTACAGTGATGAGCTAAATCCTATAGATGTTCCCCACGACCACATTGTGGGCGCAGCTTGGTTTGACCTCAGAGTGTCATTCAATGTCACACTGACGGATTAAGGGAGGAAAAAGAAATCATGTGATCGTCTCAGCAGAAGCAGCTCTTGATAAAACTCCGCATCCATCCAAAACGTTTGAAATAGACGGTCGGCATTCCAGAAATGACAGGGAGCGCCCTGCCCTGACTCGAGCCTCCTCGGAAGCCCGGCAGCTGCAGCAGGTCCACGGCGTCCGCCACGAGGCCAGGGCGCCCCGCTCCTGACCTTGGGAGCCGCCGGGGAGGAGGAGAAAACAAGGACAGGAAGAGACAAAACCGTCATTTTTTGTGGATGATGTCATCGTGTTCCAGAAAATTCCAGAGATAAAATCCACAAGAATTTCCAGAGATAAACTGTTAGTAGCCTTGAGAGACCTCAGCGGGGTTTGGGGGTCAAGGCCGGCCCCCACAAGACATCACTGCTTTTTTTTTTTTTTTTTTTTTTTGAGACAGTCTCACTCTTGCCCGGGCTAGAGTGCCGTGGCGTCAGCCTCGCTCACAGCAACCTCCAACTCCTGGGCTCAAGCAATCCTCCTGCCTCAGCCTCCCGGGTAGCTGGGACTACAGGCATGTGCCACCATGCCCGGCTAATTTTTTCTATATATATTAGTTGGCCAATTAATTTCTTTCTATTTTTTGGTAGAGAGGGGGTCTCGCTCTTGCTCAGGCTGGTTTCGAACTCCTGACCTCAAGCAATCCGCCAGCCTCGGCCTCCCAGAGTGCTGAGATGACAGGCGTGAGCCACCGCGCCTGGCCATGTCACTGCATTGCTATCTACCGCCAGTGCCGTGGGAAAACGAAACTCTGAAAAGCCATCGTTAAAAGAGCCGGGAAATATGTGAAGCACCAGGAAATGAGCCCAGTGAGAGAGGCAGATGTCCGTGGGAGGCAGTGACAAGCTTCACCGAGAAGGTTCCAGAACCTCCATCGAGGGGGACCCGCCACGTTGGGGGTGCCATGCAGCCACCTCCCGCCAGGCCAGCGCCACACCCCTGCCGCCCCCCTGGGGTGCACTCTTGACACCGCAACCCGCTTGGGCAACGCCCACACGGCTGGGGGGGACAGCAACGTGCGGATTCACTGCGTGCGGTGCCACACGCCTCCCGGGGACCCTCAGTTCTGCCAGGTGGTTCCTGTCCCCGTCCCTTGCCTTTCACCTGTTACTTTGACCCTCCCCTCCACGCCTCTCCCTGCTCCCACGACAGGAAGCCTCCTGCCCGCCGGCTGCAGCCGTCAGAGAAGTTCCGCGACCCACTCCCCGCTCGTGCCGCCCCCCAAGGCCCCCTTGGCTGGCTCAGGGTGGGGCTGGCTGCCCCAGCAGGCAGGGCCACGGGAAGGGGGGCGCCAGGGAGCCCCAGCTGTGTGGTGGCGGGTGCAGGGGTTAGGGGTACGGGTGTCCCGGCCCAGCTCCGTGCAGGGGCAGGGGGGCGGCGGGCAGAACGCGGGGGGGGGGGGGCTGTGGCAGCCCCGTGTCTGGTCCCTGGAGTCACATTTGACCTTCATCGAGTCCAGCACCCGAGGAGGCCTAGATGGTGGGGGAGGGGGGAAAACGACACCGAGTCACTTGTTTGGGGGAGGAGGCATAGCGCCCCGACTTTACACTTGGGTTCAGCCGCAGAACGGAGGGCGGCAGCCCCGCGCAGGAGGGGCCACAGTCCGGGGGCCCTGTCCCCAAGACGCAAGGCCAGCTCGGCCCCAGCAGGGCGGTGGATGCTCTGTGTCAGAGACAGACAGGGCGCGTGGCCGGCTGGGGCCCGGGCAGGTGGGCGTCTCCCGCAGTCACAGGCAGCCCCCCGGGTGACAGTGTTGTCATCTGGAGCCAGGACAGGACTGGGCACCCCGCAGCCTGCCGTCTCCCCGTCCCCCGGCACCTCCAGGGCCTCCGTCCTCGGCCTTCATGGCGCGCGGTTTGTTCCAAGGCCGCGGCGGGGAGGGGTCTCTCTCTGGCTCCACCCCGCATGTGGCCCCGGGCCTGCCAGAAACCGGTGAGGGGCTCTGCTCTGTCATCCCCGTGGGCTGCAAGAGAAGGAACTTGTTTTCAGCTGCGGCTCCACTTTCGGGCTGACCCGGCCATCAAGTTAATCCTGCCGCGAAGCCCTCTCCGCTCTGGGCTCGCACGGGTGTGGGAGAAGAGGAGTCTTGGTGGCCACGGTCACCTAGTCGGGCTGCTCTGACTCGTCCTGTTCAGGGAGGTGGGGGCCCTGCGGGGGTGGCCGTCCGAGCATTTGCCGCGGCCCGGTGGCAGCCGCCCCACGCTGGGAGCTGCGTTCCCGGGTCCTGGCGGGTCTGTGCCCAGCGCTGGCCTCAGTGTCAGCCCCTCCCCGGGGCCTGCGCTGGCTCACAGGGGCCCTGCCAGCTCACAGGGTGGCCCGGCGCTGGCCACCGCCCCCTACAGGCAAGTGGGCCCACGGCTGGCGGCCATGGTCAGAGCAAAGCGAGACGCCCCTTGCGCTGTGAGGCGCGGGCCCAGGGCTTTGCCTTATGTACCTGACGGTGGACTCGAGAATCAGAGACGTGCTAGATCCACCCCCACTGTGCCCAGCGGAGTGGGGAAGCAAAGGCACAGAGAGGTTGGGCAACTGGTGCCAAAGCACACAGCACTGCCGCCTCCGTGTCCCGCAAACCTGCCCGCCTGGCTGGCATCTCCCGGCCAGGCCGCCATTCCCAGAAGGAGTCGGTCCCCCCGGTGGGTGCCCGGCCCTGGGCAGCCTCTGGCAGTGATTGTGCACGCGGGCCAGCCCCAGCGACCCAGGAGCCGCGTGGCTGGGGAGGAGACACTCTCTTACGTGAGCTTCCAGGAGAGCGTCCCGCCCTCAGGCGTGCACGCACACACGCACCCACATGCACTCACGTACACGGATGCACGCACACACACACACACTCATACACTCACACAGCACGTGCATACACTCACATGTACATGCACTCACACACACTCATACACTCACAGCACGTGCATACACTCACACGCACGCACACACATGCACACAGCACGTGCATACACTCACACGCACGTGCATACACTCACACGCACGCACACACACACATTCATACACTCACAGCACGTGCATACACTCACACACACGCACACACATGCACACAGCATGTGCACACAACACGTGCACGCACTCCCTGGGCAGATTCCAGCAAACTCTGGGGCCACCGTCTTCGCTGGGCCGGGGGAGCCGAGCCGCGTCCCCTGAGTGAGGCCCGGCCTCCCGTGGGGAGGGTTTCGTCCCTCCCGGGCAGTGCCGTCAGGGGGCAGTGACCTGCTGGAGCTGCCGTCCGCTCTGCGCCAGGCGGGCGAGTGACCAGGAGCCTCGGCCGGGACAGGGCCGTCTGGAGACCGCAGGGGCCTTCTTCCCAGCTGCTGGGCGGGGGCTGAGTGGGGCTTGCGCCTCCCCCCCCACCAGGCTCTTCCCACACGGTGAGCGGGACACGCCCGGCCTGGGGCCCGCCTGCCTCGGGGCCGGGCAGCTCAGACGCGCGGCTTCCTCAGTGTTGCCCCGGCCCAGGCGGCCTCCCTGGTCCCAAGCCCTGGCCGGCACGAGCCACTGGGGCTTCCAGAAGAGACCAGCGAAGCCTCCGCGGCGGGTGGGGGAGGCTGGGCCGGCGGCCTGGAGGAAGGAGGCCCCACGGCCGTGCCAGCCGGACGGGCCCTTCCCAAGGCCGAGGGCACTGCGCAGCTGGCGGGTCTGCGCCCGGCTCGGCTGGTGGCAGGAGCCGCGGGGCCGGGGAGAGCCTCACCTGGGCGCACAGCCCGTTGCCTCTTCTGCGGAATGCAGACGTGGGACTGGGCTCCTGGTCCCCACCCCTGCAGCACCCAAGACACCCGAGTTTGCCTCCTCCCGACCAGAGTCGGGGCGCGGCGGGGGAGTGAAACCCACTCGAAACCCGCGGGAAGCCGTGGGGCCGCCCAGGCCTGCGTCCCTCTGTCCTGCTGTCTCCACCCGGCAGCCGTGTGGGCCCCGGCGGGGGCAGAGCCGGTCGGGTGGGCGCCTCGAGTTACGGGGTCTGCGGGTGATCTAGCAGAGGCGAGCCCTGACTCCTGGCCGGACGTAAAAACGGCTCCGGAGGACTCCGCTCCCCCGGCAGGGCCCCGACCGAGGGTCCTTTCTTGGAAAGGGTCCCCCAGGACAATAAACCGTAGCCCCCGAAACCAGGACTTCCTTGATCCTGTCGCTAACTCCCGATTTCGTGGGCAGGAGGTTCTGGGTGCCGAGTCCTCGCCGTGGTGAAGGACCAGAGGGAGGACAGGCGTGGGCGCCGCACCGAGAAGTGGCTGGCGGGCTGCCCCACGGCCACCGCCCCCCCCAGTCGGCCACGCAGCTCCTTTGCCCGCACGCGCCCGCCGCCGTGCGCTCCCGCCGGCCCCCGCTTCCTCCAGCTCCTCGTGTGTGGCCATGCGGGCCACGGGCTGCCGTCCAGGCCGCGTGGGCGTGGGGCATGGCCCACTGGGGTCCCAGGCCCTCCCGCCCCCAGGCTGCTCCATGTGGACCGGGCGTGGGAATCCCCGAGGGCGCCCAGAGGGCCGGTTGCCGCAGAGCAGCCCGGCTCGGCCTCCAGCCTCCTCCGGCCTCCGCCCGGCTGTGACTCCGGGGTTTCAGGGATGATGTCAGCGCGTGGGTGCCGCTGGCTCCGGCCCACCGCCCACCGCAGGGGAGGCCGTCTGCCAGTGGGGTCAGAGCCCTGCGGCGACGTCCGGCTGTTCTCAGGCTTCCCCGACCCCTGGCCGGCCCTGGAGCCCGAGGTGCTCCCAGGCAGGGCTCCCTTCCCGCCTCCTCCTCCTCCTCCTCCTCCCGGCTCCGGCACAGCTGCGGGGCGTTTCACCAACCACAAGGGTGCCGGAGCCGGGGGCCACAAAGGAGGGAAAAGGACGGTCCCTGCCCTCAGGGTGATTCCGCCCCCCACCCCCAAGGGACAGGGGTCAGTGTCTGAAGACGCCTCGGGCTGTCACAGCTGGGCAGGTGTCAGGACTCTGAGTGCCTCAGGGAGCGGGAAGGAGAGAAGAAAGGCCAAGGCCCCTTCCCGAAGGGAAACTCGGGCCCCTCTTCCCTCCGTGGGGTGTGGGGGTGACACTCGGGGCCTCCTGGGTGCTTCTGCCCCGCGTGTTCGGATGGGGGACGGTGGCCGTGGCTGCCAGAACGCAGGAGCCTGCCGGCCCCCAGGGCCCTTCCCCGCCACCCCTGCACCCTGGCACCGGAGCCCGCCCGGGAGGCTGTGCCCTGCGTGCTCTGGTGACCTGTGGGTGGGGACCGAGGGGGGTGGGACGTCCGGCGCGTGGCCAAGGCTGGGAAACATTCGGTTTAAACCCACCACTTTCATGCTTGCAATTTTTTTCAGGCCTTTTTTTTCATATATATATAAAATAAGGCTCTTGATTGAAAAGTAGAATCCAACAAGCACAGCCAGTTGGCAACCCGAGGAAGCTGTTATTCAGGAAATAGGGGTCCAACCTGAACCGTATGTGTGTTTAACCGGCATGTGTGTTTAACCGGCATGTGTGTTTAACCGGCATGTGTGTTTAGCCGGTATGTGTGTTTACTCGGTATGTGTGTCTAACCAGTATGCGTGTCTATCCGGTATGTGTGTTTAACTGGTATGTGTGTTTAACCTGCATGTGTGTTTAACCGGTATGTGTGTTTAACCGGTATGTGTGTTTAGCCGGTATGTGTGTTTAACCAGTATGTGTGTTTAGCCACCATGTGTGTTTAATCGGCATGTGTGTTTAGCCGGTATGTGTGTTTACTCGGTATGTGTATCTAACCGGTATGCGTGTCTATCCGGTATGTGTGTTTAACCGGTATGTGCGTTTAACCGGCATGTGCATTTAATTGGTATGTGTGTTTATCCGGTATGTACGTTTAATTGGTATGTGTGTTTATCCGGTATGTGCGTTTAATTGGCATGTGCGTTTAACCGGCATGTGCGTTTAACCAGCACGTGTGTTTACTCGGTACGTGTGTTTAACCGCGTTTTGACACGGGAGCTGCGTTGTAGTGTTGCGGGCGGCCCCGGCTGGGCCTTTTAACCAGAAACCGCCGGAGACGCGGCCGCCAGGTGGCCGGCCCCTGCATCTGGCCGCGCGGCCGAGGACCCGCGTCGCTGACGCACGCGGCAGCTTTGGGGAACGGACGCCGCAGGCACGGAGGGAAGGGTGGAGGGCGCCCGGCCGTCCACGGACCCGGCTCCTCTTCCGAGGGACGCCCGGCGTCTCTCCGCAGGTGCGGCTGGTCCGGCGGCCGCAGATCACCTCCACTGTGCGCCGCCTGACCGGGCGCCGCCGCCACGTCTCGCGATGCCCTCGCGGCTGCACTCACGTGAGCGCGCAGAGCCCACTGCGGCACACGCCCGGCGCCCGAAAGCGCGTGTCGCGTGGGTGGGCCTGTGCCGCGCCTGCGCGCCCCACCTGCCCTCCGGATGCCGCCTGGGGGGACGAGGACGGCGTCTCCCCCCGCATGGTGACGGCAGTCAGGACGTCCAAGGGCCGCGCCCACACGGACCCTAAGGGGAGGCGCCAGGTGAGGCACGCGTCCCTCCCGCCGCCCGCGGGCTGGGGCTTCTCCCTGAGGGCGACCGCCAGGGGGAAAGAGGCTCCGCCAGGTATGGCTCTGCCACCTGTTGGCTGGGCGACTCGGGCCAGGTGCTTGACCTCTCTGAGCCTCAGCGCCCCACAGGGTGTTGGGGAGGCGTGACGATGTGATTGTGCATCTAGTTGTGTCCCCGCCTCCCCCCCCCATGCCTGGGACGTGACTGCATTCGGAAATAGGGTCTGTGCAGACGTCGGCAGGTTCAGGCGAGACACCCTGGCTGCTGAGACGTGTCCCTGCGGCCCACGAGAGCTGCGGACGCCGTGCGTGGGGAACGGGCCGCTCAGCACGGAGGGAAGCGGGGCGCGGGCCCCCCACCCCTGCACCCGCGGCAGTCAGCTGCCTGGGCAGCCCCGTCTCCGTTTTGGGTAGGTAGGCGCCATTGCTACCTTACGGGTGAGGAAACCGAGGCTCCGAAAGGGCTGAGGCTGGCCAGGGGACCCCAGAGGGAATGGAGGAAGGGCTGGAGTCCCCCCAGGCGGACCCCTGGAGACCCACAGCCGGGCCCCCCCGAATTCCGGTAGCAGCAGGTGCACCCCTCGATGCTGGGGACGGGGGAGCCCCGTGAGCCGGGAGAGGGAACCCACCCGGCCTGGAGAAGCCGCGTCTTCCGGAGTCTGGCTTCGGCCCCCCAGGAGGCGAGCGGGAAGCCGGGGCGGCCTAGCAGGGCGACACCCCGACGTGCAGGGCCGATTCCGCCCAGACCCCTCTGAGCCAGGCAGACGAGGGTTAAGTGCGCGGCGGGAGGGGAATGCAGGCCGCCGGGAAGTCGGAGCTCCCAGCCCAGAGCCGGCTGGCGGGAGGACATGCAGACCGGGGCTCTGTGGGCACCCGGGGCGAGGGGTCCGGCGCCGGCTGCAGCCGTCCCTGGGCAGCCCAGGCCACACGGGAAGGGCGCACGGCGGCGACAGGCCACCGCTGGCCCCGGGGTAAGTGCAGCGTCCGGGGCGGCTGGGGGCGGCGGGGGGCGTGGAGGACGCCAGGAAAGAAGCTCCTCCTTCGCTGAGACTGTGCATTCGGTGCCACGGGGGGGGGGCAGCGATCGGTATCGATTACGATCAGTATTGATCACGGTCAGACCCGCGGCCGAGCCCCGTGAGCGTGCCGTCCGGGGGCGTCTTTGAGGCGAGGCAGAGCGCCGTGTTTTCCTGCTGAGACTCGGAGGTCCGAGCCAGACGCCGGCAGCCTCCCTCCACGGCAGGTTGGCTCGGTGGGACCGGCGTCCGTCCGCGCCTGCGATCCGGGCCGCTGTGGGCGTCCGCTTCGGTGAGCCTTCTCTGGTGCGGCGGCTTCCTCCTCTCTTCTCCGCCTCCCCTAACGCGATCCAGGTGGCGGCTTATGCCCAGAGCCGGGGCTGGGACGCGCCATGCACAGACGCGGCCCGTCACGCGTTTGGCTAAGTGTGCATCCCGGTACAGCTCTGCGTGTGTGTTTCGCGTGAACCAAGCGTGGAGGCCGAGGGAGCCGGGTGCCCCCGCCCACGGCTGGGGGGGGGCGACGGAGCCGCGGTTTGGGGCAGGCGGCTGGCGGCAAGCGCGCAGCCGGCGACAGACTGCGCACACGGTGTTGACGGGTACGAGGCCGTCTCTCCGCGATGCTTTTATCTGCACGGGCTTCGCGGCAGGCCCTCCCCGCGCTCCTGCCCTGCGTCTGTTTCCCATTACGCGCCCGGCCATGCTCGGCGGTGACAGCCGCAGCTTGCAGACATAAACTTCCTGGGACTGTCGAGCAGGGTCCCCCATGCCCTGCTGGCACCGCCGGGAAGCCCTCTCGGGGAAGGCCCACCCCCGGGCCGGTAGGAGGGGACTCGGGCAACAGAGCTCCGGGAAGGGAAGATGGCCGGGCCTTGCACAGGCGGACGCTCCCCGAGCGCCGCCGTGTTCTGCGCTCGGATCTGGCGTGGTCTGAAACGTGGGTTGGCGGTGCCCACGTGGCGGGGGCGGGGATGGGGCGGGCAGGGACAGGGCAGAGCGTGTCGGTGGCTCATTAAAGACACTGGTGGCTCTCGTGCCCGGGGTGTGGACAGCTAAAGAACACTGAGCTTCCTGGCTGCCCTGGAGCCACCGGCGGGCCGGCGTGTCCAGACACTAAGCCATGGGTGGGCACTCACCGGCTGCCCCGCGGGGTTTCCCTGCGCCGTTCCCCAGGGAGGGGCTCCTTCCAGACCCAGCGCTCGGGATACACCTCGAAAGATCAGAGTCTCCCCTTGGGAATGGCCACGGGGGGGCCTCTCACTCCGCAAGGGCTCCCGTGCACGTGTGCCTCCTCCGTGGTGTGGTGACAGGTTTACACGCTGACACGTCCAGGAAGCCCGTGTTCCCAGTTTTGATGCGTCTTGTGATGGTGTCCTGACTTGGACGTGCTCAGAAACTCCAGAAAGGAGAATCGCTCCCCTCCACCTGGAGAGACGTGTGTGTGTGTCGGTCCGCTCCTGTCTCTGGGATTCTTTTTTTTTTTTTTTTTTTTTTTGAGACAGAGTCTCACTTTGTTGCCCAGGCTAGAGTGAGTGCCGTGGCGTCAGTCTAGCTCACAGCAACCTCCAACTCCTGGGCTCAGCGATCCTACTGCCTCAGCCTCCCGAGTAGCTGGGACTACAGGCATGCGCCACCATGCCCGGCTAATTTTTTGTATATATATTTTTAGTTGGTCAATTAATTTCTTTCTATTTTTGGTAGAGACGGTGTCTCGCTCAGGCTGGTTTCGAACTCCTGACCTTGAGTGATCCGCCCGCCTCGGCCTCCCAAAGTGCTAGGATTACAGGTGTGAGCCACCGCGCCCGGCCTTGGGATTCTTTTTTTGGGGTTTTTTTTTTTTGAGACAGTCTCACTCTGTCACCTGGGCTAGAGTGAGTGCCGTGGCGTCAGCCTCGCTCACAGCAACCACCAACTCCTGGGCTCAAGCGATCCTCCTGCCTCAGCCTCCCGAGTAGCTGGGACTACAGGCATGCGCCACCATGCCCGGCTAATTTTTTCTATATATTTTCAGTTGGCCAATTAATTTCTTTCTATTTTTAGTAGAGACGGGGTCTCACTCTTGCTCAGGCTGGTCTCGAACTCCTGACCTCGAGCAATCCTCCCGCCTCGGCCTCCCAGAGTGCTAGGATGACAGGCGTGAGCCACCGCGCCCGGCCTGTCTCTAGGATTCTGTGATCCCGCAACCCTGGGGACGGGACAGCTGTCGGTGGCTAAAGCCACGGGGGCGGATGGTTCCTGGGCCCTCCCTGAGGTCCGGGCGGGAGGAGGCCGTGGGAGGAGGCCCTGCGGTGCGAGAGCCAGTGAGAAAGGCCTCTGACCTCCCTCCCTCGGGCCCAGCTTGAAGACCTCGAGTCGGCTCCCGGCTGGGGCCTGCACGCCGGGTCTGGGTGGGCAGGAGAGACATACGGGTGCCGGTTTCACGTCTGCTGCACCGAATTGCACCTCACCCTGCGGAGCCTCCGGACGTGGCCTGACTCCGGAGAGGGAGGGGCGTGGAATGAGCTGGCGGGAGCTGCCCCCAGAGCCGCCCAGGTGGCGGGAATCACAGTCACTCCGAGGTCACTCTGCGCGTTGGCACGGCAACAGGCACCGGGGCTGCTCTCGGGGACCCGCAGTGAGCCGCCGGCCGGCTTGTTTTCATCCTCACCAGAGCCCCGCACGGCCCGGCGAGGCAAACACGCTGACCCCTCTTTATGGGCAAAGACGTTGGGCCTCGGAGGGGTCAAGGCACCTGCCAAGGCGCCCGGCCAGGACGCCGCTGAGGGAGGCCCGCCCGCGACCCGCTGTCCCGTGACGTGATGCGCCTCCCCAACGGCGTCTCAAAGAGGGAGAGATTTATCGGACGTATAATTCATATGTCGTATCATCCATTCAAAGTGCAACTTCAGGGTTTTTAGTGTATTTTCAGAGCTGTGCAGCCGTTTCCGCTACCAAGTCTGGAACATTCTTATCACCCCAAAGAGCCGGCAACCCCCCTCCCCGCATCTCTGCACTTGTCTGTTCCGGATGTTTCACACGCGTGCGTCTCGCCACGTGGGGTCCCTGGGAGCGGCTGCTTCACGCGGCACCGTGTTCTTGGGCGTCCACACGGCGTGGCCCCCTGGCCGGGCGCTGCTGTTCCCGTACGACCCGCAGGCACCAAAACAGCCGTCACGACGCCTCAGCTTCCGAGCCGCGGCCCGCCCAGCGCGGCCGCTTCCCTGTGCTCTTGGCGATCCCATGTTCCACCTGACCCCGTGTCCTGCCCACGCACGCTAGTCCACGGCTCTCTGCCCACGAGCAGGGGCCGCGCACGCCCGGGCGATTCCCTCCGGGCCTGGCCTCGTGTCACCGCCAGCGCGGACCCCGGGTGGTTTCTGTCCCGGAGAGGACACGGCTTGGAGATCGGGGGGAACTTTGACCCTTGAAACTGTCAAAGCCTGTGCAACACATTCGCCAGTTTCGGGGGATTCTGGGGGCCGTTGTCAAAATCGTGCGTGGGTGGGTGTTCGACAGTGAACGTCGGGATCTCAGGCAGGAATAGCGAGTAAACATCAGGGGGATGGATGGAGCTCCGAGTGCCGGGAGTGCCGAGTTGAAGGACTCTGGAGTTGGTTTTCAGTGGTTGATTGGTGATGTCTGCCCCGGCCGGGGTGTGGGTGAGACGCGTGTTGTGTTGTGGCGGCTGCTGCAGACTTGGGGGGAGGAGTCGCTGGACGGTGGGGGGGGGGCGGGTCCCCAGGCCCAGGGGCTGCGTGGGGGCGCGGGCAGGCGAGCCTTGGCGCAGGTGGTGATCCACTAGAGCCGGCCTGGGGAGTCCAGGAGGACGTCCCCCCACCCCGGTCCACTGCCTCTGAGTAACTGAGGACCAGAGAGGGGACGTGCTGCCCGGCAGCATCTGGGCCAGCACACGCGTTTCCTTCTGGGGCAGCCGTCCCCGCGGAGGGAGAGGCGTGGCGGGCGGCCAGCGGGCCACGGTCCAGCCCCCACCCATGGCCCTCGCTCGCCGCAAAGCCAGCGAGTCGCAGGGGAGCAGTGTCCTCCTCTCCCCGCCCCGCCTCGCCCCTGCCTCGTGCAGAACTTGGCAGGCGGCTCCCCGAGGAATTCCTCCCCGTCCCGGGCGAGCGAGTACGGCGCCTCCCACGCAGGAGACCGGCTGCCCAGGGGGAAGGGCTCTGCGTGCCGTCTCATGTTCTAGAACTTTCTTCTGGGGTTGCCTTGTTTACGTGTGCAACCCCCCCTCGCCTGATTCCTTTCCTTTGGAAGGTCAGGTTTTCCTTTTAGAGACCGAGCGTGGCCGGAGTGGCGGGAGGGGCTGGACTGGCCACGCCGTTCGTGGTCCCCGGGGGGAAGGGGGCGTTGTGGGGGGCGGGGGCTGCACTGTGGACGCGGGACGGCCCCCAGCCCTCGGCATGGCGGGGACTGAGCTCGGCCCGGCCGCTACCTGCCGCTGCTGCACCGGCCACGCGGTGGGTGTCGCCACGGCCAGTTGGTCTGGACAGGAGCCCCGAGACTGTTTCCCGGGACGGTGGCCACGCCGGCCTCCCTGGGGTGACGTTGGTGGACACAGACCCTCTGCGGCGGGCCGGCCGGCCGGCTCGGCTTCACGTGCCAGAGAGCAGCCACATGACCACCACGTAGCGGCAGCCACGAGCCGTCCGCCGGGCGGGCTCTGTGGGCAGTGCTCTCTGGGGCCCGTCTTCAGCCGGGGTCACTGTGACGAGCCCAAGAAGGGCCCAGAGGCGGCCCAGCAACCCCAGGGCCCGCGGCTGTTGCGTGCGTGGCAAAGAGCTGCAGACGAGGTCAAGCGGTGTGAGATGGGGACAGTGTGCTCGGTGCCCCTCCCCGGGCCCCGTGAAAGGATGAGGGTCCTTTTGGGGAGGAGACAGAGGAGGCCACGTGCCACAGAGACGGTCAGAGCAGCGTGGCCACTCGGCTCCTCCCGCCCAGGAAGGGCCAGGGAGGACCCTGCCCTGGACCACGGCCCTGCAGGCGCCGGGTCTTATCCCCCGAGACCCGGGTCGGACTCGTGGCTTCCAGAACCCCGAGAGGGGACGTGTCTGTCGTCTTGGCCCCCTTGGCGTGTGTCGCCCCAGCCCCGGGAGAACAGCAGAGCCCGGGGCCGGGGGAGCTGACGTGGCCCCCCAGGACCACGGGGTGGGGCAGCGCCACGTCCACACCTCGCTGGCCCCGAGGCCTGGGCTCCTCCCGCTTCGGCCTCCCAGAGTGCTAGGATGACAGGCGTGAGCCACCGCGCCCGGCCCCGTCGTTATTAAACGCTCCCGGTGAGACGGGCTCCGCACCGCTGGGCACGACTCCGCGTTCTCCTCTGTCGCCAGTTTCCCTCCCGAGCCAAACGCCGACGTTTTCTGCAGAATTCCTGCCTGCGTGTGCGGGGGTTCAGGACACCTGCCACCGCCGGGGTGTGTTCCACAGAGGGTGGGGGGGAGCCTGTCCCTGCTAGGTGACGCCCGGCCCCTCGGGGAGCCACCGCGGCTCCGGAGATCGCGGCGTGGCTTCCTGTCCCCACTCTGCCGTCCCTGAGAAGGGGGGGGCCCTGGGCGAGGGGCTCCCTGAGCCCTGGTCTTGCTACCTGGGAAGAGAGAGGGTGCCGGGGACGGGACGCGGAGCTCTGTGTCCTGTTCTGACCGCCGTCGGTGACGGGAAGGCTCAGCGGACCACGTGTGCACACGCGAGACTGGGCCTGTGGGGTCGCCGTGTTGCGGGGTTTGCTGTGTGGCCAGCGCTGGCCGGGAGGACCGGCGGGGAAACCCGGGGGCCCCCGTCTGCCGGGGGCGGGTGGGAGCCGGGCGAGCCGGGCCTGCGGGCGTCTGCTGGGCCCAGGGTGGGGGCGCCTCACGGGAGGTGGGAGTGTTTTGCAGCCTTCCCTGCACCACTGGCCCAGAATCGGTTTTTCGGAATGGGAACAGTCTGCAAAGGGAGCCCGAGGCGGGGAGCGCAGCCAGGCCCCTTCCCCCGCCCCAGCAGCTGCGGAAGCCGCAGGTGATAAACTGATTTGTCCCGGAGCCCTGCGTTCCTTCCCGGCCCCCTCGGGCCCTGCGTTCCTTCCCGACCTCCTCGGGCTCTGGAGGGGCAGGTGGGCCAGAGGCCCTGGAGCAGGGCGAGACAGCTGTGCCCACTGAGTCACAGGAGCCGGAGGAGGGAGTGGTCGCCGTTGTCATTGTCACCTGGAAACTCACTGCCCCAGGCAGCAGGGCCGGGCAGCGGGGCATCCCCAGGCTGCCCGGACGCCAGCCGGAGCCCAGAGTGGGCGAGCGGGGAGGGGCCCCACTCAAGGACGGAGCCGCCCCCGGCCAGAGCGTGCCCGGACCGGCCAGAGCAGCGCCAGTCCCCGCGGCCCGGGGCGGACCTCGCCTTCAGGACGGCGGCTCCGTCCAGCGCTGGCCCCCGGGGCGGAAGGTGCTGAGTGTGGCTGGAGGACGGGCCGTGAGGACGGACGCTCGCCAGGGCGTCCAGCACGGAGCCTGGAGATGCCCCGGGGGTCGGGGCGCAGCTGGGAGCCGGCCTGAGCACAGCTGTGTCCCCCTGAGCCGCCTGCTCTCATCCCGCGGTGGGAGGCCACGCAGTCCTTGGCCTCCAGCCTTGGCAGTTTGATTTGGAGGGTCTGAAAAAGCCTCCTCGAAGTTTGGGAGGTTTGGTTCCTGCTCCCTTCACTCGTGTGGTATGTACTGAGTGCCTGCTGTATACCATGCACTGGGTGCTGTGCTGCATGCTCATGTACCATGCACTGGGTACTGTGCTGAGTGCTCATGTACCATGCCCTGGGTGCTGTGCTGTATGCTCATGTACCATGTACTGGGTACTGTGCTGCATGCTCATGTACCATGCACTGGGTACTGTGCTGCATGCTCATGTACCATGTACTGGGTACTGTGCTGCATGCTCATGTACCGTGCACTGGGTACTGTGCTGCGTGCTCATGTACCATGCATTGGGTGCTGTGCTGCGTGCTCATGTACCATGTACTGGGTACTGTGCTGAGTGCTCATGTACCATGCACTGGGTACTGTGCTGTATGCTCATGTACCATGTACTGGGTACTGTGCTGAGTGCTCATGTACCATGTACTGGGTACTGTGCTGCATGCTCATGTACCATGCACTGGGTACTGTGCTGCGTGCTCATGTACCATGCATTGGGTGCTGTGCTGCATGCTCATGTACCATGCACTGGGTACTGTGCTGAGTGCTCATGTACCATGCATTGGGTGCTGTGCTGCATGCTCATGTACCATGCATTGGGTGCTGTGCTGCATGCTCATGTACCATGCACTGGGTACTGTGCTGAGTGCTCATGTACCATGCATTGGGTGCTGTGCTGCATGCTCATGTACCATGCACTGGGTACTGTGCTGCATGCTCATGTACCATGCACTGGGTACTGTGCTGCATGCTCATGTACCATGTACTGGGTACTGTGCTGCATGCTCATGTACCATGCACTGGGTACTGTGCTGCGTGCTCATGTACCATGCATTGGGTGCTGTGCTGCGTGCTCATGTACCATGTACTGGGTGCTGTGCTGCATGCTCATGTACCATGCATTGGGTGCTGTGCTGCATGCTCATGTACCATGCACTGGGTGCTGTGCTGCATGCTCATGTACCATGCACTGGGTACTGTGCTGCATGCTCATGTACCATGTACTGGGTACTGTGCTGCATGCTCATGTACCATGCACTGGGTACTGTGCTGCATGCTCATGTACCATGCACTGGGTACTGTGCTGCATGCTCATGTACCATGCACTGGGTACTGTGCTGCATGCTCATGTACCATGTACTGGGTACTGTGCTGCATGCTCATGTACCATGTACTGGGTACTGTGCTGCATGCTCATGTACCATGCACTGGGTGCTGTGCTGCATGCTCATGCACCATGCATTGGGTGCTGTGCTGAGTGCTCATGCACCATGCACTGGGTGCTGTGCTGAGTGCTCGTGCACTGTGCACTGGGTGCTGTGCTGAGTGCTCATGTACCGTGCACCAGGTGCTGTGCTGAGTGCTTGTGTACCATGCGCTGGGTACTGTGCTGTGTGCTCTCCTTGCACTGACTCTGATCCTTGTCTAAACCCACCAAGCGGTTAACTCTGTTCTCAAAATGCAAAACAAAATACAAACAAAGAGCAGGCTCAGGGAGTTCACGCGATCGCTCAGCGTTGAACAGGGCGTAGAAACCAGGCCGCTGCAGCCAACGCCACGTCACGGGCCGAGGCCTCAACATTGATGACGGCCGCTGGACGCTGATGCACTGAGCCCTCAGGACGACCTTATTAGCAAAGAAACAAGATTGACCTCGAAGGGAATTCAACTGTGGCCAGTGGCCCTCGGAGTCTGGCCCTGACACCGCGAGCCTGGCTCACGTTCCGAGACCCGGCCGCGGGCCTCTGCAGGCGTTGGGCAGGCGGAATTCCGCAAATATTTAAGCGTATCTCTAATTTACTCCAGTGACCTAAGCAGCAGTAAATCATCTTGTCTGTTGTTGAGTAACCGTTGAGCCCTGCCTTGCTCGTCCCCGCCCGGCAGAAGAGCTGCAAGACCACATTGCGCGGCCCTGGCGTAACACGGGACCGTGCGTGTGCACGCGGGGCTGCCGCCGCCCCGTCCCGCCTCCTCGCTGGGGATTGTCAGGAGCGGCGTCCTGCTCGCTGCCCCACTGGCCCCGAGCAGAGGGTCGCGGCGATTCACACAGTCGGGGCGTCTCGGCCTCGCCGTCGAAGCTGCGAATGTCGTCGTCCTTCTCCACACTTCCACGGAAGTAAAACAGTGCAGAGCACACTCCGTTCTCAGTGGCAACAAGGTCCACAGTTTGGACAATCGCTAAACCAACGAGCACGCGCCCCACGTGGACCAGCGCCCGCCACAAGGCACACACGTGTCTGGTGCGGTCAGGAGCTCACGGGCTGGCACGCAGGCTTGTATGGTTTCGCCACTGCACCCCTGATTTTTTATTTTTTTGAGACACAGTCTCACTCTGTTGCTCGGGCTAGAGTGAGTGCCGTGGCGTCAGCCTAACTCACAGCAACCTCCAATTCCTGGGCTCAAGCGATCCTCCTGCCTCAGCCTCCCGAGTAGCGGGGACTACAGGCATGCGCCACCATGCCTGGCTAATTTTTTCTGTATATTTTTAGTTGTCCAGCTAATTTGTTTCTATTTTTAGTAGAGACAGGGGGTCTCACTCTTGCTTAGGCTAGTTTCGAACTCTTTTTTTTTTTTTGAGACAGAGTCTCGCTTTGTTGTCCAGGCTAGAGTGAGTGCCGTGGCATTAGCCTAGCTCACAGCAACCTCAGACTCCTGGGCTCAAGCGATCCTTCTGCCTCAGCCTCCCAAGTAGCTGGGACTACAGGCATGCGCCACCATGCCCAGCTCATTTTTTTACATTTTTAATTGTCCAGCTAATTTCTTTCTATTTATAGTAGAGATGGGGTCTCGCTCTTGCTCAGGCTGGTTTTGAACTCCTGACCTTGAGCAATCCGCCCGCCTCGGCCTCCCAGAGAGCTAGGATTACAGGCGTGAGCCACCGCGCCCGGCCTAGTTTCGAACTCTTGACCTTGAACGAGCCTCCGGCCTCGGCCTCCCAGAGTGCCAGGATTACAGGCGTGAGCCACCGCACTTGGCCTATTTTTTTTTTGTTTTTTTTTTGGAGACAGGGTCTCGCTCTGTCACCCCGGCTGGAGTGCAGTGGTGCGATCAAAGCTCACTGCAACCTCCAACTCCTGGGCTCGAGCCATCCTCCGCCTCCCAGCCTCCTGAGTGCTGGTGTTATAAGCGCACGCTGCCATGCCTGGCTAGTGCTGGTAGCTTTTTTTTTTTTTTCTTTTTAATCCCTTGGTATTATCTAAGTAGATGTTTGCATTACCTGGAAATAAATCCATTTTACTTCCTCCTCTCCGGTCTGCACGCTTCTTCCTGTCTGTTTCTGTCCCTCGTTTGCAGGCTGGAGCTTCCGGCTTGATGTCAACCGGAAGGTGGTGACAGCCGACGCCCTGGCCTTGCCACTGACCTTAGCGGGGAGTTAATATTTCACCACGAAGGATGGCGCTAGCTCCGGATTCTATGTAGATCAGGTCACGTTTATCAGATTGAGGAAGTCCTCCTCTGTCCCCATTCTGCTTGGAGTTTTTATCACAATCACATGCCGGGCTCTGCCGGAAGCCTTTGCCGCATCTTTTGAGATGAGCTTGGTGTTTTCTCCTTTATTCTGTTTCGAATCAACTGATTCCTAAAATGTTAAACCAACCCTGCATTCCTGGGGAAGACCCCACTGGGCGGTAAGGTGCTATCATTCGCGTATTTCCTAGGACTGATCTCTCATATTTTGTCAGGGGGTTTGGCAAGGCGCTCGTGAAGCTATTTAGGAGTTTTACTGTTTTCCTGGAATGTCTGCCTGGTTTTGGTATCAGCGTGATGGGAAATGACATAAAGAACACAGAGAACCTTCCAGGTACTGGGAACCTCGCGCCACTCTGTCTTTGTCATTACCAGCACCCTGTTGCGCTGTGTCAGTTTCCGCAGATACCCGTTTCTGTCTGGAGTCTCGTGCTGGGTCAGTGGGGTGCTTGGAGTTCAGAGGGCGACAAGTACGTCTCTGTCGAATCCAAGCAGCTGCTTAACCGGCGGTCCAAGCTCCTCTGAGGCAGCCGTCACATGCCTCGATCTTTGGTTTGAGAAATTCAGCAGTTTTGGACTGAAGTCTTGCTTGTAATCAAATCCCTGTCCTGCAGCTGGGAGAAATTTCTGGAGCTTTCCCTTTAGCAAAAAGCTCTGCTGTGTCTGAACTCAGCTTAACTTAGCATGTGGGTTGGGGGTGTCTGGCCCTGGCCTGTTGGTCGTATGTAATCCGAGAGCGAACAGCACAGACCGCAGCCTGCATAGTTGGGGGGGGGGGCTGGAGAGGGGACACAGAGCTGTGCCCTGTCCCTCAGAAGCAGGGACCGAGGAGCAGGACCCTGTCCCGGGGGTCTTCAGAGAGGCTGGGAGGAAGCCCTAAGACTTGTCAAGCTCAAGAGCATTCTCTGGAGAAAGTGCAAACCACACTTAGCGTGTGCGGCCAGCTCTGCTGAAACACCGTCTGCTGAAAACCCACCCCGTGTGCAGAATTACGCAACTGCGAACCGCGGGGCTTGCGGGGAACCGGGGCCGGGGTGCAGCTCTCAAACACTCCGTCAGGGACGTGTTAAGAAAACATGGAAACTCAGTAAAAACGGGAGCGCGGCTTCCCACTTGCCGTGTGTCTGGGAGACACGGAGCCGCTGCGGCAGACGCGGCAGTGAGCTTGCAGACGCCGGGGGTGGCCGGGCGGTGGCCGTGGGGAGGGAGGGTCGCTGCGGGCGAGCCGGCGCGGGGTGGGGGAGGGGGTCGGCGAGACGGGGGCGGCTGTGCCCACCCAGGGTCTCCATCAGCGAAGCTGCACGACGGCAGACACAGTTTGCACTGCGTTCAAATCCTGACTCGCGATTCCCGCCAAGCCACTGCCGTGGAACCAGCCGGCGTTTTCCAGACGGACGCCGGCTCGGAGCCGCTGCCGCGGGGTCCCACATTGCGTCCTGTCGCGGAGCGATGGGTTAACTAGCGTGCGCGTTTCACAAGGGCCTGCTGTTCTAGCCAGCGACTGCCGAAACAATGAAACACAGCGGAAGGCAAAACAAACAAAGGCTGGCACGTTGTCCGAGCCCCCAGGAGCCGGGCCTGGGCGCAGCCGGCGGCCTGTTAAAACCGCCCCCAAACCGCCTGGCCCACGGCGTCTGACACGCGGCAGGGAGGGAAATCTGGCTTTGGTTTCCACAGTTTGGAAAAAGACACCACCCACCCTTGGGCGCCAGCGTTCTGCTTGCTGGACACATCGGGCTGGGAGGTGCGGGGGTGCTCCGAGTGGGTTTGGGGGAAGCGTGTGCGTGTGTGCACGTGTCCATGTGTGTGCATGCAAGAGCATATGTATGTGTGCTTGTGTGTGCATGCATATGTGTGCATATGTGTGTGCATACGTGTGTGCATGTTGTGCATGTGTATTGTGCATGTGTGCACATGGGTGTACACACGTGTGTGCATGTTGTGTATGTGCATTGTGCATATGTGCACATGTGTGTGCATGTGTGCACACATACATGTTTGTATGTGCACACATGGCTGCATATGTGCACATGCGTGTGCATGTGTGTGGTGAGGAGGGTGCAGGCTACAGGCGACAGGTGCTGACATGGCGCACACTCTGTCCAGGCCTTGTGGTGCCCCTGGGACGTGGCCTGTGCCTCAGGCTCCCCGCTGCGCCCTCCCGGTGGGTGGCTCGGGTCCCTGCCTCCTCGCCAGCCCACCCAGCCCCGGGTCCTGAGCACAGGGCGGCTCTCCCTGCCGTGGGAAGCCGGTTGTCTGCGGGATGACACTCCCAGCTCCATCTGCTTCAAATCACGGCCCAGAGTCCTGACGTGCTGCGGTCGCTCTGGTCTACATGTTTGGAAATCGCCGGCCACGGCCCGGCCTGGCCGATGACCTCAGCTGGCGCGCGCTCCGCTCGGGCTAACGCCACGGCCCCCACCCCGCCCTGCCCGGGACCGGGAGGAGCCCTGGCCGCCGGCCCTGCCTGTGTGCACCCAGGTGCTCGGGACCGGTGGTCTCTGTCCTCGCCTCACCCAACGTCGGCTCTGCGGTCTCCACGAGTCCGGCAGCGGCGGCACTTGCTCTTCTGTTGCCGCCAGGGCTCAGTCCTGGGCGCTGCGCCCACGAGGTGCAACCCACGTGGTCAGAGGGCCCGGGACCGGCGACACCCTGTCCCTCCCACTCCTGCCACCTCGGGCGCGGGGCTCAGCCTTCCCAGCGGAAGGACGAGGCTGTCCAACGTCACAGACACGTGAGAACCCGCGCAGCCCGAGGGCCACACGCCGTGGTCGGCTTGGGAGGCTGCCGCTCCCCCGGCTGTGCGGCTGGCACGGAGACGTTCCTGGAATTGCTTAAGGAATCCGTAGCTCGTTCCCTGGAATGTTCTCAGTGGTGACAGTCAGTCAACTGAGAAGGGCGGATTCCAGTCTCAGGACTGCATGGAAACACGCATGTCCGTCCCAGGACTTGGGGAAACGGCTGTTGGCGTGTCCTGGAGCGGGTGACCACGGCGTCTGAGCTCACGTGTCCCCTTTCGGAAAGCGAGAGTAGGAGTCCCGCCTCGTGGCGCTGGCTGGAGGAGGACTGCGTGAATTCAGACACGTGGCCGGTCTCTGAGGGCTCTGGGCAGAGCAGGGCAATGAGAGCCTGGCGGCGCTGGCCGTCACGGCTACAGGGGTGGCAGGGCTGAGTGACGGTGGCGTGGACACGGTGCAGTGGCACGCAGGGCAGACTCGAGGCCACGCGTGGTCAGCTCCAATAGGAGAGTCACCAGCGGGTCGGGGCCGTGCGGGGAGTCCACGCTCACCCCGCACACGGCTTCTGTCAGTGAAGTGCAGTCCCCGGGCCAGCGTCACCTCTGGGTGTGCCAGTGGCTGCACCACTCGGCCACGTCTCGGCCACTTGGACGCCACGACGGGGCCGCGGCCAGGGCTTCCCCGGCCTTCCTTGCGGGTAGTCTCTGACGGGTCCTTTCGTCAAAGGGTTCCCGCCGGGCCCCCTCACGTGCCCAGCGCCTGGCGGCCTGACCTCCTCGCACACAGGATTGTCTCCCTTTGATTTTCTCCCCCCACCCAGGGCCGGGCGGGCGGCGGGAGGACCGTGGCTCTCACGGACACTGGGAAACGGCAGGGCCTGCGTCTGAGTTGCACAGGAAATCGCTCGCTGTTTCTAGCATGTGAAAGTCACGGAACGTGATGGGTTTCACACACTGGAAACCCCCGCACCTGACTTTGATTGTATGAACTTCTTACAAGGCCGGGCGCGGTGGCTCACGCCTGTCATCCCAGCACTCTGGGAGGCCAGGCGGGAGGATCACTTGAGCTCAGGAGTAACAGACCACCCTGAGCAAAGAGCAAGACCCCATCTCTACTAAAAATAGAAAGAAATTAGCTGGACAACTAAAAATACATAGAAAAAATTAGCCGGGCATGGTGGCTCATGCCTGTAGTCCCAGCTACTGGGGAGGCTGAGGCAGGAGGATCGCTTGACCCCAGGAGTTGGAGGTTGCTGTGAGTTAGGCTGACGCCACGGCACTCTAGCCTGGGTGACAGAGTGAGACTCTGTCTCAGAAAAAAAAAAAAAAAGTGTTGTTGGGACAATTAATCCACCGGAGGACGCCCCCACTGCAGGCTGCCCCTGTGACCGGCAGGCCGGGCTCCGGGATGTCCGCGGACAGGCTGGGAATGAGCGAGCGGATCCACCACCAGGCAGGCACAGGACAGGGGTCCTCCGTCTGGTCTCGGTTCCCCCACTTGTGCAGAGGTCTGTGTTCCCAGGGTCCTGTCTTCCTTCCCTGCCACTGTCCCCAGCCCCAGCCTCCCCCACTAGTACTCACACCTCCGCCGTGCCAGGTGCCATGTCCGTGGACACTTCCTCGTCCCCATACGCCCGGGGACACACAGCGGGACCCACCGTCTCCAGAGAGAGTCTGTCCCCTGCTCCTTTGCTCTGGCCGAGCCACCGGGGCGCCAGGCCAAGCCTCTGTCCCCACGTACGAGATGGGCGAGGCGGCCACTGCAACTGCCACGTGCTGTGCGTGGTGGCGGCCAGGCCAGCTCTGATCCACACCAGCTGGGCTCTTGGTAACTTTTTTTTTGTTTTTGGAGACAGAGTCTCACTCTGTTGCCCAGGCTAGGGTGAGTGCCGTGGCGTCAGCCTAGCTCACAGCAACCTCCAACTCCTGGGCTCGAGCGATCCTCCTGCCTCAGCCTCCCGAGTAGCTGGGACTACAGGCATGCGCCACCATGCCCGGCTAATTTTTTCTACATATTTTTAGTTGTCCGATTAATTTCTTTCTATTTTTAGTAGAGACAGCGTCTCGCCCTTGCTCAGGCTGGTCTCGAACTCCTGAGCTCAAGCGATCCTCCCGCCTCGGCCTCCCGGAGTGCTGGGATGACAGGCGTGAGCCGCCTCGCCTGGCCCTCCTGTTAACTTTTCAAGCAGGCAGGCGCCTGCCCTGGGAAGGTGTGAATCTTTGATCCTTTGCGGGGTCCCCCGAGGGCCACCGAGCCCAAACGTGTGCTCGGCGAAGCCAGGGCCGGTCCCCACACACGTGGTGTGGCCTCCGCTGGGAAAATGCTCCTGGTAATCATCTCCAGGCCCGGGGCCGCCTTTGATCAGGAAATCTCTGTTTATTCTACAATATAAATATAGAAGAAATCCATTTATTCCAAAGTGGAGGCAAGTAAGTCCCAGCGGACAGGCCTGGCCGGCCGGGCGCCAGAGCTGAGCCAAGCTGGGCTGCTGCAGGGTCCCCCGGTCCTCGTGCCGGGCGTCTGACGTGGGTCACCCCCGCACGCGTGGGTTCCCGTTCCCCCTGGCCCTCCCGGATGCAGTGTGGGGCCAGCCCGGGTCACCAGGCGGGGCCTGTGGCATCTTCAGCCTGCTGCCCACGGCCTGGGAGCCCCGGCCAAGCAGCTGCCGGGGGAAGAGCTGGAATTCCCGGAATGAGGATGAGGAGCGGCCTGGTCCTCCCCACCTGCCAGTGGGCGTTGACAGTCCCCCGTCACGGGCCTGAGATGAGAGGGGGAGGAAACGGCGTGAGACAGGCACACCGGGCACGTGGCGGGCGCTCGGGGAACATTTGCCCCCACCCCGAGTCTACAGAGCCGGCCACGCGGGGGAGCCACGCCAGGGGCCGCAGCCTGGATGCAGGCTGGGGCCAGGCTGGACACACAGGACGTCTGCCTGAGACCTCATCCTTAGCTGCCCTGTGCCTCAGTTTCCCCACGTGTAAAACAGGGGTTTGACAGTTCCCACCACGGATAACGTACGAGATGAGATGGTTAATGTGATTCACGAGCTCGTGGCCCCGGCTTCCCGACCCTTTCCCGCCTCGCGGTGGGGCCGGAATGGCGGGCAGGAGGCGGGAGATGCTCCCACCAAGGGGCCTCCACCTCCCGGGCCTTTGCGCCTCCTGCTCGGCGAGGCCTGGGCTGGAGTGCCGCCCCCTCGGCCAGTGCGCCTGACCCCAGGGAGAGCAGGCAGCGGAGGGATGGCCGGGTCCAGTGCTGACGTGTGTCAGGGCTGGAGAATGTCGCCTTCGTGGCTGACGGCTCTCGCCGGAACACGCCGACAGCTCGCCAAGCCCATCGCAGGCGTTTGCTCTAATTAAGGAAACCCCAGACACAAACCCGGTCCAGAGGGAGCTGTTCCGGCCGGGGTGTCCCTGCCCCCGAGAAGCCCCCGCCCGCCCCCCAGTGCTCCCCTCCCCCGTGGCCTGCCGAGGCCTCGGCTCTTCCTGGCTTCACTTGTCTGCCTGGCGGGTGGCCAGCTGCCTGGGAACAAGGACCAGCTGTCGTCCCTGTGTGTGTCGGCTGCCTTTCCCTCCCCAAGGCCACTGGGAGCATCTGGCTCCGGGCCTCCCTGCCTCCTGTTGCAAGCGTCTCCCAAGAGCCAGGTGCGAGCCTTGGGGAAACAGCGACGGGCTGGAAGCAGAGCCCGGCGCTGGTGGGTGTGCAGCCCCGGCCGGGCTGGTGTCCCCTCACCCCCTGACCCCGACTCTGGGGGGGCCTCTCCCCCCCCCAACACTCCACGGGAAGGTGCTTGGGAGACTGATGAGCTCCCCTCCTGGCTGGTACCTCCGGTGGCCCTGGGGCCAGGAGGGCAGCTTCGGGCACGGAGTGAGTGTCCTGGCACGGGCCTCGGAGCAGGACCGGCTGCCCTGCCTTCGGGACGCAGCCCGAGAAGCTGAGATTTTTTCCCAGCTGGCATCGTTGGGGGATGGGCCCGGGCTGAGCACGGGGACGGCATCCATCTGTCACGGCTTCCCGCCCTCTTCTCCTGGGCGCGGTCAGCAGGTGCTGGTCTCCCCACTATCCGTGTCACCACCGGCTCTCCGGGCCATGCCGCCGGGCACCTCAGCCTCCAGACGCGTCCCGCCGTGGCTCGGCCCCACCTGGCCACGGGGACGCCGCAGTGTGCGTGCCTCCCGGCAGCTGCTGCGGGCTGCGGCTTCTCGCCCGCACGTCTGCTGTGAAAGGACCGTCCCTCCCCTTTTCGCCCCATTCGTGGCTTCCTCGGGGCTTCGCCACATCCCTCCCGTGGGCTGATCCGTGGCAGGAGGCGCAGCCGGAACGATTTACTTTGCTCTACCCCACCCTGGGGTCTCCGTGGGAGATTTCCTCGGCCCCCTTCCTGGCCCACCACCCGCACACCCGCCCACGCCTGTCTCTGGGCCTTAAAGACGGACCCAGGACTCAGGGAGGGCGGCTGCTTCCTGGTGGGCACAACTGGCCGTCAGTGCCACCGCCCGGCCCTGCCCGGTGCCCTCGAGTCCCTGCATGGCGGCTCTGCAGAGCTTAGTGTGGCCTCTCCCCGACCCCGGGTCCCTGGTGTCCTGGGGCGGGCGGGCTGCCCAGGAACGCACCGTGGGGGCCCTGCCGGCCCAGCTGCGGGGAGCGCCTGCAGCCCTGGCAGGGACGGGCTGGTGGCGTGAGCTGCCGGGGCCCCCTGCTCTCACGGGGCTGCTGGCTCGTGTCTGGCATGGAGCAGGGGTCCCCCATGTGGGACGTGCTGGTGTCCCAGCTGCCCGGGCACAGACAGGCCTGGCTCGTGGCAGGTGCTCGAGAGGCTCTGGCCGTGGCCGGGGCGGGGTGCGGGCAGCAGGCCACGTGGCGTGTCCCCGGTAACGAGGTCAGGCCCTGCTGGATTCCTGCGCGCTTGCTCAGCTCCCTGAATCAGACCGTCCCTGTCCCCAGCGAGGCAGGAGGGCCGGGCGTCACTCACGTGTCGCTGTTCGGAGCGGGAGGCTGAGCTCACCGAGAGGGAGTCTCTGCTCCAGGGTCACCCGAGGCCTTCCCGGTGCCACGTCGGCCGCCAGGGGACCATCCTTCTGGAAAGTTCTCCTAGAGGGACGGCAGCCAGGCCCGCTTCTCTCTGCCGTTCCTGGAAAGAGGCATGTGTGGGCCACGCGGCAGCTCCCGCCCGCCGGCCTCCACCGGCCAGAGATGACTTCCCTGGCGTGAGCAGGCGTGGGGAGGTTTCCACAGGCCCCTTTTCATGGACGAGACTGGAGCCGTCCAGCGTCCCTTATCTGCCGGTCTGGGGCGCCTGGCTCTTGGCAGAGGACATTGGTCACGTCTCCTCCGAGTACAGAGACAGGCAGGTCCCCACTCTCGTGGCTCTCTGCATCCGCCCCGTGCAGGGCTGCGGCTCAGGTGGGGGTGGAGTGGAGCTTAGCATGGGGGTGTCTTGCACCCCAGTCCACAAGTGCCAACTCGTCAGGTGGCCTCAGCTCCGAGCACTGCCCCAGCCCCGGGACCTGCCCAGGATACAGCCAACGCCCGGCATCGGGCTCCTTCCTGGTCCCAGCCTCAGCCCTTTTCCCTCTCTGGGCCTCAGCTTCCTCCTCAGAAAATAGGATGTGGGACTGGCCCATAACAAACTCCTTTGGGCCGGGCGCGGTGGCTCACACCTGTCATCCTAGCACTCTGGGAGGCCGAGGCGGGCGGATTGCTTGAGGTCGGGAGTTCCAAACCAGCCTGAGCGAGACCCCGTCTCTACTAAGAATAGAAAGAAATTAATTGACCAACTAAAAATATATATACAAAAAATGAGCTGGGCGTGGTGGTGCATGCCTGTATTCCCAGCTACTCGGGAGGCTGAGGCAGGAGGATCGCTTGAGCCCAGGAGTTTGAGGCTGCTGTGAGCTAGGCTGATGCCACAGCACTCACTCTAGCCTGGGCAACAAAGTGAGACTCTGTCTCAAAAATAAATAAATAAATAAAAAATAAACTCCTTTGCACCCGGTAAACTCCTACATACCCTTCAAAGCCCCCCTCACATGCCCCTGCCCTCAGGGTGAAGAGGGATTGCCATCTCTGGCTCTGCCGGCTCCCCAAAGACCCTGCCGCGTGTCACATGCCCTGCAGTGTCAGGTCCAGAATCGTCTATCCAGGGGAGGGAAGACAAGATCGTGAACCGTCTCTGAGCGGCTGATCTCCTTGTGGGCCTTGTCGAAGGGGCCTGTTTTAAGCGTGCTCGTCCTCGTCCTCCGTGTGCAGATTACTGCCCGGCTGGGGATCACGCCCAGGACGTGTAGACGGCCCCGGACCCCTCCGGCCCGGCCCCAGGCCTCGTGTAGCAGGTAGAGACGTGGCCTCCGCACTGCTTTTCCTCCGGATCGGTTCTGGCCCCGCCAGCCTGCCGAGTGGAGGGACTTGACCCGCCGCTGCCTGGCTCTGGGTTTCCGGGTCTCGTGAGACAGGATGGTGGCGAGTCCTCAGTGAGCGGCCGGCCTGGCCGCGTCGCTGGGCGTTGGCGCCTTAGGCGTGGAGCCTGTGCCGGCCTCGCTCTTAGCTGACTCCTCCTCCGCTTGCCGCCAGTGCTCCCTCCCTGCAGGTGGGCCGCCAGGTGAGGCCAGGTGAGGCCAGGTGAGGCCAGGTGAGGCCAACACCTGGGTCTGAGGGCAACGTTCACCTTTCGCAGCGTGGTAGCAACATCCCCGCAGAAGAACTTTGACTTTGGGCCGCTGTGAGTGGCCATGAGCCACGCGTGGTGCCAGGGAGGGTTGGGGCTGGCTGGGACCTCCTGCCGGGGTCCTGGCTCCGTGCCAGCTCCCTGGGTGGCCACGGGCAAAGCCCAGGGCTCCCTTCTTAGACCGCAAAGCGGGGGTCTGGGTTTTACGGGTCCCCCCTGCAAACCCCGAGGCTTCTGCAAGTTCTCACGATCAGCCCCAGGCCGGGGGTTACTTCTGGATTAACACCTTTTAAAAAACGTTATTGCCGTGTGGAGACCGGGGGACTTGAAGTAGCGTGAGACGTGCTGTGAAAACACACGGAGAGCCGTTTTCCTCTCCGGGACTCCATGAGAGCTGTTTCTGGGTTTGCGAGTCGGCGTTTTGAAGGGCGATTGATAGCACGCGGGTAGGAGGCAGGCCGGCTGTTTTCCCAGCTGTTTTCCTATGGAAGTGTATCCGGGAATGATCTGGGGGCCCGGAATCTGCACTGGGAGGAACCCCCAGGTGACTGGGCTGCAGGTGGCTCTGACGCTCGGCGACAGTCCCTGCGCGGGCCGCTGGGGGTGCCCCGTGAACAGCACCTGTTAAAACCCGGGCGGGGCCTTCCTGCTTGCAGGCTCCGAGCAGGCAGCTCTCCGGGTTGCCCGTTTTTCGGCAGCGACTTTTAGGTAAGCACGTGAGCACGGACTCCCCGCACAAGGGCCGTGGGATCTCGGAGGCGAGCTCTGGAATTCTCTGTGCGGTCTCTCGTCTCTCCGAGTTTTGAGTCGACGCAGCGGGGAAACCGAGGCAGAGGCGCAAAGGGGTTTAAAAAAGTGTAGTCCTGAAAATCCCAGGAGAAAAGTGCTTGTCTACATGCATTTTATGGCTCGCTATTTAAAATAGCTCGGAGATAACACGGTGGTGTTCCTGCTCCAGCTTTGGGGCGGAGCCTTCTAGAATCCCGGGCAGCCACGCGGCCGGCCAAGGCCAAGGGTGGCCACTCTGCAAAGAGGGTTACTTGCTGGGGATGGTGCGCTGGTCCCCCACAATCGCTTGGGGGGCCAGCCGCGCAACACGGAGCTCCGTGCTGAGCCCGCACGCTCCACCCACGCCTCGCCCGCCGTCCGCCGTGGCGGCCGTTCCCGCAGGTGCGGGGACTCTTGCCCGGCCCAGGAAGCCCGCCCGGCCCCTTCCCTGGCTCTGCTGGACCTGCTGGCCGAGAACAAGCCCTGTTCCGGCCGCTTCTGAATTGTAAACGCTACAATCCACGAGAGGCCGAGCCCGGGGGTCGGTGGGAGCGCCGGGCAGGCGTGCGGACGTCTGTCCATTCATCACGGCTGAAAGTTGAGAAGCCACAGGTCGCTTCGAGTGGCAAGGCTGTGGGAACCTGGAGTCCCGGCAGGCGCTTTCTGGAAGAGCAGACGCTCTTGCGAAGGCGTGGGTTCCTGCAGAGGTGCCAACGACCCTCCCACGCTCGCGGTAAACAGGGGAGACGCTCTCGGCTCTCGGACAGGGCGTGGGCATGGGGAGCTGGCGTTGGCGGAGGCGGGCTGGGGGCGAGGCCGTGGCAGAGGCGGCCGGCATGTCCGGCCATCGGTGGAAACGCAGTTCTGAGAACTGCAGCAGGAGGAGGATTTCACGTTAACAGTGTTGTAAAAATTACCGCCTGGCCGGGACCCCGCGCCAGACGCACCGTGGCCCTCTGGAACGCGGCGGCTGCCGGGGACAGAGCCCGGGCGCTATCCAGTTTCCACTGGGTTTTCCGACATTCCTGCGCGGGGGTTCTGTGGGGCCGGGGAGGGGAGAGCGCGGCTGCTCCTCCCTCCTCGCGGCGCTGGCTGGCGGGGCCGGGGCCGCCCCTCCCCGGCCTGGCCCGCTGGACAACTCCTCAAGGAGCCGGCCCCGGCCTCGGTGTCTCCTCCTGCGCCGTCCCGCGCCAGCCCCCACGACGCAGTCCGAGGATTCCCCGGCGGACCCTAAAAACTCCCTCCTTGATCCCGACGTCTGTGCTAAGTGGGGGAAACCGTTAACCTCCACCGGGGCCTCCCCCGCATGGATTCTTTTTAATGTGAAAATCGCTTAGCAATTGGCAAATCGCTCCCTTCCCTAGAAAACAGCTTCACTTCCAGAGAACCGGTCGCTTCCCGGGAACGCTAAGGACCCGCGCCTGGGTCTGGCAAGGGGGCCGTTGCCGTGGCGATTCCCGCCACGTGTCTCGCAGGGCCGTGGCCTGGCGACCCCGCGGAGTGTTGTAGACCATGCGCGCTTTCGCTGCCGGCTCTGGAGCGGGGCAGGTTTCTGTCCCGGGATCCGCTCCGAGTGCTGCTCCCTGCCCCCAGGCCCTGGGAACGCCCGGCCGGCGTCTTCCGCCATGTTCCCGTCCTGCAGGGTGGAGGGGGTACAGCATGGGGGTCCCTCCCCACCGGCGGGCTCTTCCTGCGTGCTGAAGCTCTCGCCGACCCAGGCAGGTCACCGGTGGCCGGGTGTGGACAGGGCCGGGGTGCGGCCAGGCGGGGGCCCATGTCCGCACATTCTAGCTCCTTCTGCAACCCTTGAATCCTGGCAGGGGTGGGGGAGGGGAGAGCGGCTGTGCCCGGGGCCTGGGCTCCCCGCTGGGGGTGACCCAGGGGGTGTCCGCCCCACGTCACAGGGGCGGTGGAGCTGCGGGGCCCCACCCTCTGCGCCGTGGCACCATGGCAACTGAGAAGACAGCGCGGGCTCTGGGAGGGGGAAGACAGGGTCTGGGGACCCGGCTGTGGCTCTCAGGCCTCCATGCATGCTCCTGCGGGTCCAGTCGGCTCGTGCTGGCTGACCGCCCGCGGCTCGGCAGCGACCTCAGGCCACACGCGGGGCCCAGTGGCGAGTTCTCTGGGGCGGCTGGACGCAGACGGAGGGGTGAGCCGGCCCTTCACCGCAGACATGAACCAGCTGTGCGTCTGGTCACAGTGCAGACTCCGCCCGCGAGTCTGGGGACCGGCCCAGGGATGCCGGCACAGCTGGCCCGGGAACCATGTCCGTGTTGGGGGGGGTGTCAGGTCGCCAGGCGTGAGGAGACACAGAGCTGGGAAAACTGACGCAGGAGACATAAGTCCGGGGCACGTGGCTACAAGCACCGACCCACAGGGCCCGAGTTCGAGTCCTGCATCTACTGTTGACGCGGAATGGGCTTGGTGGCTCACATCTATAATCCTAGCACTCTGGGAGGCCGAGGCGGGAGGATTGTTTGAGCTCAGGAGTTCAAGACCAGCCTGAGCAATAGCGAGACCCCGTCTCTACTAAAAAAAAAAAATTAGAAAGAAATTAGCTGGATAACTAAAAATATATAGAAAAACTTAGCCGGGCATGGTGGCGCATGCCTGTAGTCCCAGCTACTCGGGAGGCCGAGGCAGGAGGATTACTTGAGCCCAGGAGTCTGAGGTTGCTGTGAGCGAGGCTGAAGCCACGGCACTCACTCTAGCCTGGGCAACAGAGCGAGACTCTGTCTCAAAAACAAGTTAAGCCAATTGACCCCACATGTGAGAGGTTGAAGCATCAGATTTGCGTCTTTAAAATCAGGATAAGAATTAGCACTGGCCTCGTGCTGCCCTCACAAGGGTTAAATAGAATAATCCAGAGCAGGAGATTCTCGTGGGTGGGCTGGCACCCACCCGGCACCCGGCGCTCCGGGCCACGCCAGCGGCAGCGTGGAGGACCTGGGCGTCCTCCCCCGGAGGCCTTCGCGGCGCCGCCCATGCGCGGGCGGGGGCGGGGCGGGGCGGCGTGACCTGGGCCGGGGCACGTGGGCAACGGCCTCCCTTCTCCCCGCCATGTCTCGTTGCCATGCCAACGGCAGCCCGGCCCGCGCCCGCTCACGCCCGACCTGGCCAGCCGGGATGGAAACCGTGACTCTGTGCTTTCGCGGAGACGGATGGTGATCTCAGGTGAGGGGCCGGGAGTCGGGACGGGACGTCCTTGGCAACGAAGCCTCGGAGAGGGAAACACAGCCCCAAACAGCCGTTTCCAGGGCGGCCGCTTCACCCCGGCTCTCCCCGCCGGCCGCCCGGGCCGCCGCCACTGCAGGGACGGTCCTCCCCCCCACCCCCCCACCCCGCGCGGGGCTCGGCGTGTCCTGGGGGGCGGGACTCTCGGTGTCAGGGACTCGCGGTGTCAGACACTCCGGAGGCGCCGTCCCGGGCTGAGCGGTTACTGTCACGCTGGTCCACGCCTGCCCCTCTTCCCAGAGCGCAGGGGCCGGGCCACGGCGCTGTCGCGTCTGTGCCGTGTGGGGCTCTGAGCTTCTCCGCTCGGCAGGGAAGGGCTTCCTGGGGGGCCCGGGAGGGGAGGGGGCTGGGAGGAGCAGCGTCACCCCACGTCCGCACACCCCATGCGGCGTCGCGAGGGGAAAACAGCGGTCGAGCTCTTCCTGACGTTTCCTTCCCCCCCCTTTTTTTTTTGACACAGAGTCTCACTCTGTTGCCCAGGCTAGAGTGAGTGCCGTGGCGTCAGCCTAGCTCACAGCAACCTCAGACTCCCAGGCTCAAGCGATCCTCCTGCCTCAGCCTCCCAAGTAGCTGGGACTACAGGCATGCGCCGCCATGCCCGGCTCATTTTTTCTATATATATATTTTAGTTGTCCAGCTAATTTCTTTCTATTTTTGGTACAGGCGGGGTCTGGCACTTGCTCAGGCTGGTTTCAAACTCCAGACCTCGAGCAATCTGTCTGCCTCGGCCTCCCAGAGTGCCAGGATGACAGGCGTGAGCCACCACGCCCGGCCTCTCATTTTCCTTTGAAACGGAGCTGCATTTCGTCAGCCCACCGCTAAATGTTTACCTTGGCCTTCTTCCTATCGTTTAGGGTCACTCGCCGTGGTCTAGGGTATGTGTCCTGCTTCCCGTTGTGCGGTGGCCCTGGTGTCTCACAGAGCCTGGGCCGGCGGTCTCTGCGCCTTGTCACCGGCCCCGGGGGAGGCTGTGTGGCTCGCACAGCAGGGCCAGGAGGGCCAGGGTTGGACGGGACGGCGCAGCTCGGCGGTGAGACCCACTCGGCAGGAACCTCCTCCGTCCCGGCCGGGGGAGGGGAGGCAGGCGTGTCGGCCCCTGGTCCCACGCCCGCCTGGGCGACCCTGGGCAAGCTTGTTTTCCCTCTTTGCGACTCAGTTTCCTTACTGAGCGCGACTTCTGTTAGTGTTTCCCGTACCCCCAGTAGGTGGTTTGGTCACGTTGGCGCCCCCGCCCCGTGTCTTCCTAATCCTGGCGTGAGGCCGACAAGCCGTCCCTGCCACTCGCCAACCTCCCTCCGAAGCAAAGGGGCAGCCAGCGTCGGGCCCAGAGCTCTGCTGGGAAAGAGAGTCTCGCCGGACTTTAACGAGTTTCTAGATGAATTTATCTTTAACCGCTTCGGTGCGGGCGTCGACTGTGGCCGACGGCCACAGACGAACGCGCCCAGCGACTGTAGCCCGCAGCCGGGACATGAAGGCGCACAGCCGAGCGTCGACTTTCGCCGACAGCCGTGACACGACTTTTGTAATTTTTCATTCACCAAAACTAAAATTGTGAACATTTAAAAATAACGTAACGAAAACATACATGTCTGTGTTGCCCGTTCTGATTTACGTTACGAGTAAAGCCGCCTGTAAAGTGAAACGAGCTTTCGGTGCTTTCAAGCTTCCCTGGTCACACAAGGGCAAAGCGGACTCGTGGTCGACGCACAGCGCAGACTGTCGCCCGGACTGTGAGTGCGGCTGTGGGCGAGGTGGCGCGGCCGGTGAGCGCCGTACCGAAGCAGTTAAGGTCACCCTCCCCGTACGGCCGGCGAAGCCGGTCCCCTTCTGAGGTCTGGCGTCTGTCCTAGATGTTCTACTTCGACGAGGTGCCGCCGCTCGTTGTCGAGTTGACACGTGCTGGGAGCAGCTGGCTCGCACGCTCTGACTTCGAGCTTCTTCTGGTTTCGTTGCGGCCTTTTCTAAGAGGGCGAACAGGTCTCGAGGGGCCTGGGAGGCAGCTGGACCGCCCGTCTCCCTTTCCTCAACTCTTTCCAGGCCAGCGTAACTGGAGTCTTCTTCTCAGGGTGTCAGGACGCAGCTGCGCCCACACACGGGGCGGGGGGCTGCGGTCCTGACGGCCTCTGTCCCCAGACATCCCGTCGTTTCATCTTTGCACAGCGGTTCATCTTTGCAGGGGTGACGCGGGTACAGTTTGGGTGGGGCGTGACGTCTCGGTAAAAAACGTCTCCGTGACATCGGCGCGGTGGCTGAGGCCGGAATGTGCGTAGGACGGGCGATGCGGTCGGCAAGCAATCGCCACGTCAGAGCACTGTCCCGGGCCGGGCAGGAGCTGAGCCGTCAAAAGTGTGTCCCCAGGAGGAGAGTGGCTCGACCGCAGAGCTTGCATGATGAGCCGACGTCGAACGGAAAAACAGAATGAAGCGTCAGCGCAGAAATCGTCGCTCCTCTCTTAGAACCGCTCCGAAAAGGAGTCCTCTAAATGCGGGTTGCCTTTTGTGTAACGTTTGCCAGAAACTTAATTGGTCAGTGAACGTGGTGCCAAAACTTTTAGTTTCTGAAGCTTTTGCAAAGTGCAATTATTGTGCAAAAGAAAAAAAAAAAGTTTGCTCAAAGGAAGATGCCGAACTGTTTCCCTGCAAGAGCAGAGGGTCAGCTGAGGAGGTCAGACGGCACGAGCTGGTCCTGTTCGTGGGACTCGGCGTGCAGGGTCCCGGCCCACGGCGTCGCCGTGGAGTGTTCCGGGTGTGAGGAGGAGCGTCCTGACGACATTCCCGTTTCTTAACCGGACGAGTCTGCAGTCTGGGCTCCGACGGGACGTCCCTGAGACAGCCCGAGATTGCGAAGCGTTTAGATTTGGAAAAACTTGCAAAATAATCATAAGTAGAGACAACTTCTTGGATGGGTTTTGGGTTGTAAAACATTTGCGGATGAAAAGTTCTCTGAATGGAGACGAAAAGGTAGCACCTGTGCACCTGTGTGTACCTGTCGCAGGTGTGTGCACCCGTGCACCTGTAGCACCTGTGTGCAGCTGTAGCAGCTGTGTGCACCTGTGTGCACCTGTAGCACCTGTGTGCACCTGTAGCAGCTGTGTGCACCTGTAGCACCTGTGTGCACCTGTGTGCACCTGTAGCACCTGTGTGCACCTGTAGCAGCTGTGTGCACCTGTGTGCACCTGTAGCACCTGTGTGCACCTGTAGCACCTGTGTGCACCTGTAGCAGCTGTGTGCACCTGTGTGCACCTGTAGCACCTGTGTGCACCTGTAGCAGCTGTGTGCACTTGTGTGCGCCTATAGCACCTATGTGCACCTGTGTGCACCTGTAGCACCTGTGCAAATAACCATACGTGTCCGCACGGCCATATTAGAGCTGAGAACGTCCCCGCGTGGATGCACTTGCCCCGTGCTGACCGGGTCCCGCAGAGCCGCACAATCTTCTCTGTGAAACACCACACTCCACGGCATAGAGTCTGTAAAAGCGTCAACAATTTTGATTTGTCATTGACATGATATCGGAGAAATTCGAGGTATATTTTATGAAAAATTAAAAGTAATACATAGCCGGGCGTGGTGGCTCATGCCTGTAATCCTAGCACTTTGGGAGGCCGAGGCGGGCAGATTGCTCAAGGTCAGGAGTTCGAAACCAGCCTGAGCGAGACCCCGTCTCTACCAAAAAATAGAAATAAATTAATTGACCAACTAAAAATATATATACAAAAAATTAGCCGGGCATGGTGGTGCATGCCTGTAGTCCCAGCTACTCGGGAGACTGAGGCAGTAGGATCGCTGAGCCCCGGAGTTTGAGGTTGCTGTGAGCCAGGCTGACGCCACGGCACTCACTCTAGCCTGGGCAACAAAGTGAGACTCTGTCTCAAAAAAAAAAAAAAAAAAAAAAAGTAATACATAATGAAAAGAGACATTCTTCAAAGCAAAAATAGCCACACACCAGTGACCTGGTTTAAGAGGCAAATAGGCTTGAAAAACAAAGTCTGTAAATATGTAGCAAGAGTAGTTATTCTACTCGCATTTTAAATGTCCCCCAAATCGATATAAGTTGCTTTTCAGGATTTTACTTTAATAGACAGGTATGTGCTTTAATTTTTGAAATAATTTATTTTGGATGATAGGTTTTCAGTAGGACTATTTTATAGGTCCACCGGTAAAAAAAATAAATAAATAAATGAAAATGCCAGATAGTAAATAGACATTTCCAAAAAAGCGTCTCTCTCAGCAATCGCCTGTAGTGACCCCCTTGCTGTCACCGCATTTACTTGGCGAGATTCGTTGTCGCCCTGACAACATTGTACCCTGCATCCCCATGCCTGTGGCGTGGTCACTCCGTCCACGCCTGTCTCCCTTGCCCCGTAAGGGTGCGGATGATGCCCTCATCATTTTTAGTGCTAATTATCCACTCCGTCGAGCTGTTCTACACATACCCAGCGCCTGCTCTCTGTGCCAAGCGTTGTAAATTTGCAAACCCGGAGTTCCTGCGTAAAACGAACCCGAACTCTGTTTGGAGCCTCCAAGGGGAGACCCCACCCCGGTGAGGAATGTGGGAAGGTGGGTTCCGGGGTCAGGGGGGAGGAAGTACCCCCGGGGCCCATCCTGGAGGGGGGGGGTCCTAATTCCACCTGGGAGTCGTGACCCAGTGCCTAGTTGTCACACTGCAGAGTGGAGGGCGCCGTCCTGGAAGAACCACGGATGGGGGGTGGCAGCAAAGCCCCCCCCCAGCCTGTGCTGGAAGAGGCTCTTGTGTGGCAGACAGGGCCCCGGTCGCTGCCCCCAGGACGGTCGCTGCCCCCCAGGACGGTCGCTGCCCCCCAGGACGGTCGCTGTCCCCCAGGACGGTCGCTGCCCCCCAGGACGGTCGCTGCCCCCCAGGACGGTCGCTGCCCCCCAGGACTGTCGCTGCCCCCCAGGACGGTCGCTGCCCCCCAGGACGGTCGCTGTCCCCCAGGACGGTCGCTGCCCCCCAGGACGGTCGCTGCCCTCCAGGACGGTCGCTGCCCCCCAGGACTGTCACTGCCCCCCAGGACGGTCGCTGCCCCCCAGGACGGTCACTGCCCCCAGGACGGTCGCTGCCCCCAGGACGGTCGCTGCCCCCCAGGACGGTCGCTGCCCCCCGGGACGGTCGCTGCCCCCAGGACGGTCGCTGCCCCCCAGGACGGTCGCTGCCCCCAGGACGGTCGCTGCCCCCCAGGACGGTCGCTGCCCCCCAGGACGGTCGCTGCCCCCAGGACGGTCGCTGCCCCCCGGGACGGTCGCTGCCCCCCGGGACGGTCGCTGCCCCCCGGGACGGTCGCTGCCTCCCAGGACGGTCGCTGCCCCCCAGGACGGTGGTCTGATGGGGCTCTAACACGAATAGCGTCTGCTTCAAGGAAAGAGGGACCCAGCAGTGTTTCGGTGTAGCCAGATGTCTGAAACCATCCCCCCCCCCCAACGCTCGGAATCTGGCATGACCCGGAGCGCAGTTTGGCCCCGAGGCACCCCCCCACCCCCGCCCGTGTCATCCCGAAGCACGCGTGTGTGTGTGTGTGTGTGTGTGTGTATGTGTGTGTGTGTGTTTCGGGGAGATGCGAGCCATGTGCCGCTGACTCATTGACACTTTGCTCATCAACACCCGGCTTTGTAAGAGCTAATTGGCGCCGGGGTAGCCTTTCAAATCCTTTTTATGAGCCTCTCACCAACCCTCCTGTTGGGAGCCAAGTGTTAACAGAGTCTCCACTTCAAAAGCCCGGGGTCTGGTCCGAAACGCAGGCTTCTTTCTGCCCGGGGGGCCGGGCCTGGCCGAGTGTCTCCCGCTGGTCTCAGGCCGAGCCGAGGTGGGCAGTTGGGAAAGACGCTGGACGAAGTTATTAACTGTTCTTCTCCCCTCGTGTGTGTTTCAGGCTGGCCTTGAGTTGGGGGCTCCCGGGGACCCCCTGTCACCTGTCCTCGGGGGCCCAGGTGGCTTTGCATGGGCTCCTGACCTCGTATGGGGTCTTGCGGGGGTTATGCAACTTCCTTCTAACAGCCCATTTCTCATGCCACCGAGTGGCGGTTACAGCAGTCACTCTGTCCCTGCTCCTCGCCGGAATTTAGTTTGTTCACCCTCCCTTTCTTTCTTTCCTTTCTTTCCTTTCTTTCCTTTCTTTCCTTTCTTTCCTTCTTTCCTTCTTTCCTTCTTTCCTTCTTTCCTTTCTTTCCTTCTTTCCTTCTTCCTTTCTTCCTTTCTTTCTTCCTTTTTTCCTTTCTTTCCTTCCTTTCCTTCCTTTCCTTTCTTTCCTTCCTTTCTTTCCTTCCTTTCTTTCCTTCCTTTCTTTCCTTCCTTTCTTTCCTTCCTTTCTTTCCTTCCTTTCTTTCCTTCCTTTCTTTCCTTCCTTTCTTTCCTTCCCTCCCTCCCTCCCTCCCTCCCTCCCTCCCTCCCTCCCTCCCTCCCTCCCTCCCTCCCTTCCTTCCTTCCTTCCTTCCTTCCTTCCTTCCTTCCTTCCTTCCTTCCTTCCTCATTGAGCAGCTTGTCTTGAGTGGGACAGGCACCGCGAGGGCCTCAGGGAGCAGAAGGAGGTGTGGGTGGGGCCGTCCGCACAGCAAACAGGTCTGGGGGCCGCAGCAGCCGCAGGCAGGTGGGTGGCCCAGGGGCTGGCGCAGTGACGGAGGAACAGGTGAGGATGGGGGGAGAGAACATTCTGGAAGGGGGGAGCAGAGTGTTCAGGGTCCTTGAGCCACCCAAGGACCATGCCATCTCATGGCAGGGCCAGGAGGCGGGCCCAGGTCACGCACGTCCCCCGAGTGATGGGACGACGTGGCTCGTGGAGGCGGGAAGGGCCGTGGTCCGGCCGCCCAGGTCGGATTTATCGGAACGTGACCGACATCAGCAAAACTCGCCCTTTTTCGGGCACGCCGTTCTCTGAGCGTTGACAAAGGCACACGGCTTCATTGAAACCAAGACATGGGGGAGACCGTCACCCCCCAAGTTCCCCGGCGCCTTCCTGGTCACCCCCTCCCCGCCGCCCACGCCCGGGAGCGTCCTCTGATTCTGTCACGAGAGACAGATGTCGCGGAAATGGAATTATCCGGTACGTGAGCTCAGGGCCCACCCCCTCCTGTTCGTCCTGGTGCGTCTGGTGGCCCGGCCGTGCACCTGCCACCGCGGCCCCCTCCGGTTGCTGAGCGCGTTCCTGGTTGTCTCTTCCTTCCGCTGTCGAGAGATGTCGGGGCCGCGCCCGGTTCTCGGTGGTCCGGCCCAGAGCTGCCGTCCGCCATCTGCCCCTGGTGCGCAGCCGGGGCTCCGGGAGTGCCTGCTCGGTCCGGCGAGGGCGGTTACCTTCACGGGACCCGGCCAGACCGCTTCCACCACGACGGCTCCCGGCACAGCGCACACGGCCGCCACTTCTCCATGGGGGTGGAGACCGAGTGGCGTTTCCCTGCGCACACGCCGCGTTTCCTCTGCCCACCTATGCACCAGGACCCGCGTCTCGGCTGCTGTGACCCCTGAGCCCTGGTCGCCGGGTGCGGGGGCCGCGCACCTGCTTGTCGTCATGGTCGGCCCGTCTCTAGGAGACCAGCCCTTCAGCAACATGCGTGTCTTCAGAAAGGATGTTTATTTGAATTTAAGAAACGAGTCGATTTCAAAGAACTGTGTTAAGTGAATAACTTGCATGGTGGAGATCCGGCAAAAGTCACAAGGGGGGTGCACGGGGGGCCGGCGTCCCGGGAACCCCGAAATGGCGCAGACCCCAGCCCCGCCCCTCTCGGTGGAGGCCCACCTGCCGCCTGGGCTCCAGGGCCACTCTGAGACTCGGATGTGATCATCGACATCAAGTCCCACCTGGGAACACCCGGCGTGGCGTGGAGCCCGTCTCTCTGGGGGCTCAGTGGCGAGGGCTTGTGCCCCCAGACCAGCCTGCCCCGGTGTCCCCGAGACCCTCCTGCAGGAGGGGACCTGGAGGAAAAAGCCACCAAGCGAGGGCTCCGGGGACCTGCAGAGAGGTCCCCAGGTGCCAGGGCCACAGGTGAGACAAGCGTCAGGCTCACGAGCTCGGCTTCAAATGCACACGCCCCTAAATAACAACCGCTCTCGTCGGGCTCTGTGTCTCCACCGTGTCTGTCCGTAGCCGTCCCCAAACATCAGCCAACGAGAGACCTGCACACTCTGCGGTCAAACACGGACACTGCGCGGAGCCTGTACGTGGGTGTCAGACCTACAGCTGCCTTGTCCCTGGTCGGGGCTATGTCCTTCTGGTGGTGGTTACGTCCACCACCAGTGACAGAAGAGGACAGTGTATTTGCAGGGTCTATATTTAACATGTGGAAATAAAAAAAAAAATTGTCGACCTGACACGAGTCCAACAAACTCTTCTGAAAATTTGACCGATTATCTGGACGTCTGGTTCCGGCCAGCACGGAGCGACGGAAAAGGGTTTTACCCCCCACGGCTGTGAATGGCCAGAAGCCGGGGGCGACGTACGGAGCGTGGTTTTCCAGACTGGAGAGCAGACAGGACAAGCCTGGGGAGGTGGGCTAGAGGTGGCACCGTCACTGAGTCCAGGGGAGAGAAACCGGAGCCCGGGGCGGGGACTTCTTCAAGACTCGGAGGGCGGAGAACTGGACAGGAAGGGGCTGCCCAGAGAGGGCTCCAGACATCTGCGGGGAGGGCCCCCGAGGTTTTGGCCGAGCGTGGATCTGTGCGTGTGTGCAAAGAAACTGCTGAAGGACAGGGAGGAGCCACCCAGGAGGGGCAGGGAGAACAATGCCTGGCAGACGGGGTCCTCCCCGGTCATCGCTGTGGCTCAGGCACGCCGGGCTGGTGGTGCCCGGGCGGCGGGCAGACCCGGAGGCCGTTGTCCCGGGAGGACGAGGTGGGAGCCCGGTCCCTCTCTGCATTGTTCAGGGACGCCGTTTTCATCCGGGGTCCAGATGAGGTTACGCGCTTGACATCTGCACGTGGCCTTCCCCGCCCCCCTTTCCTTACAAATCGGCCGGTGATGGAGACCGCGCTCGAGGCCAGCGCTGTCCCTCCCAGCACGGGGCCAGGCCGATCAGGACCGGCGAGCGCCACCGTGGCCCCATCACATGTGGGGAGGGTGAGTGAGGCAGGCCGCCGCACGCTGGGGAGCTCTCGCCAAGCCCCACGTTAGCCCTGGGGTGAAGGGGCGGAAGGTGGCTGTAAAACTCAAGTGCCGGCGGGAGGGTCTCCCCACGCCAAGCCCGATTGCCCCGGCGACGACAGCGCAGCAGTCAAAGTAGCAGACGGGCTGCTGGAATGTGCAGCCCAGGGTGTGAAAGCCGCATGTGTTTAGGCTCCTCCGTGCTGGGGGAAACGTGTGCAGATTAAAGTCAACACGCGCTCTCCGGGAGGGCTGCGGGCTCTGCCTGGCTGGGGGGGTTGCGGCCGGCTAGGGGGGTTGCGGCCGGCAGCTGGGCTTGAGCTCCGGGGGAGCTAACCCCCACGAGACACAGGGACAGGCTCGTGACGCTGGACCCGGACGGCCATGGCAGGCAGCCCGGCAGGACGGGGCAGGGCAGGTCCCGGGGGTGCAGGCAGCTACTCTGCAATCGGAGCCTGGGGGGTTGGGGGCGAGTCTGGCCTGCAGGTCCCCCGGGCACCACTGGTCTGGCCTGCAGCTCGGGTCCTACCGAGGTCCCCGTGGAGGTCCCTGGGGGTCCTGCCCACCTGGCCGGTGCTCCCTGAGAGGATGGAGCCAGGCAGGGAAACTGAGGCAGCCTGGCTTCACCTGGTGTGGCCCAGCAAAGCAGCGCCCAACAAGAGCCTTTCGCATCCTGCGGGGCCCAGCAGAAAAGCCCAGCTCCCCTGGGCTCTCTCGGGTCCCTGCTGGTGACGCTGCAGAGTCACGGGCCACGTGGGAACACACGTGTCCTTATTGATAACCAAACTCTCTCTGATTGGGGTGCAGATGGCATTGAACGCAGGCAGGGAAATCTGAACGCAGCACGTCCCTGTGTCTGTAATGAGAACCGTGTGTGCGTGCAACAATTAAACGCCGTAGGAGAGTGCGCCGAGCTCTGCCAGGCCGGGCCGTCGGCGGCAACGTGTTACAAACCACGGGCCCCGGTGACGTCCCCCCCTTCCCCCACAGAGTTTATTTGGGTTCTTTTTTTTCCTTCCCTCTGGCTTTTTTTTTTTTTTTTGGACTTGAAGAAATCTCCGTAAATTGAATCTCAGAAATGCCGAGAGAACCCCAGATGCGGTTTACAGAAACAGTCTGAAGTAGTCCAGCTTAATTCCAGATTGCCTGCGTGTTGTTTTTTTTTTTTGCATCTGCGAAATCAAAACCAGACGGAGCTTCGCTTTATGAGAACGCAGCGCCTGACCCTCGTTTCTTTCCCAGGGCCGATGCGCTCGGTCTCGACTCCCAGTGTCTCCGCGTGTTTATCTTGGAGCGCCTCACGTCACGCCAGCCCCTGCGTGTCCTCGCCCGTCTCTCCCCCCTCCCCCCGGCGGGGTCTCAGGACAGGGGCCTGGGAAGACGGGCTGGGCGGGCGCACCGGGGCCTGCCTGTGGGGCCCGCAGCCGGCCCCGGGCCCCGGCCCTGCCTCACACGAGCCTCTGGCTCCCGGCCCCCGGCCTCCTTCCGTGGCCCCGTGTCCACGCTGGAAGCCGGTGCCGGCCCTGAGCCGATTCACACGCGCTGTTTCCAAGCAAACCACCAGCCGCCCCGCCTCCCGCTGCCCTGCCGTGACCCTGCGGGAGTGTCACCTCCGGCACCCGGCTCCCACTCCACCCCTCCGTGCCACGCCCAACCCCTCCCCCACCCCAACCCCCCACAGTCCCACGTAACCTTGTGCACCCCCAACCCCTCCCCCAACCCTTCCCCAACCCCTCCCCCGTGCCACCCCAACCCCTCCCCGTGCCACCCCAACCCCTCCCCCACCCCAACCCCCCCACTCCCACATAACCTTGTGCACCCCCAACCCCTCCCCCAACCCCTGCCCCAACCCTTCCCCCAACCCCTCCCCCGTACCACCCCAACCCCTCCCCTGTGCCACCCCAACCCCTCCCCCACCCCACCCCACTCCCACATAACCTTGTGCACCAGGTTGCACCCGGTGTACCCCCAACCCCTCCCCCAACCCCTCCCCCCATGCCACCCCCTCCCCTCCTCCCCAACCCCCTCCACAAGTCCCTGCACTGCCATGGGGAGAGAGACTCTGAGTCTGCGTCCGGCTCGAGTCCCCAGGATTCCGACTGGGATGCACTGGTTTATTCTGGGATGGGCCCCAGAATTTGCCTTTCTAACAAGTTCTTGGGGGGCGGTCCCTGGGAGCCTGTGGGACACGCAGACCCCCAGCCTGCCCGGCCCCCACTGTGTGAGAATCGGCATTTTAACAGGACTGGGCGGGGGAGGGGAAACCTGTGCGTGTCCCAGTTTGAGAAGCGCTGACCTGGACCCTGAGGTCCCTGCACCCTGTGTCACTGAGACCGCCTGCACACGGGAGGCCCCGAAAACTCGCTTGGAGAACGAACGCTCGATGAGCCCAACGCTGCCTCATTTTTCCCTTTTGAAAGGGGAGATTCCTCCCTCCCCAGACCTTGTGCGTAGAATGTTCTCCAAGGGGGGAGAGTGTCGCGTTAAAAGCACCGGGAGGGCAATTGCTCCTGCTGCAGCCCTTCGTGCAGCCTCGGGAGGAGGGCGGGCCGGCGGCCTCAGCTCCCCGATGAACTCAGCGCTGCGCCTCTGCAGTTGCAGCCGTGTGGGGCCTTCCCGCATGCAGAGCTGCCCTGTCGCTCGGACAACAGAACCCCAAATGCACGTCTCAGAAAAGCACCCGAGGCCGGGCGCGGTGGCTCACTCCTATAATCCTAGCACTCTGGGAGGCTGAGGAGGGAGGGTCGCTCAAGGTCAGGAGTTCCAAACCAGCCTGAGCAAGAGCGAGACCCTGTCTCTACTAAAAATAGAAAGAAATTAATTGGCCAGCTAAAAATATATATAGAAAGGCATGGGGGCCCGTGCCTGTAGTCCAAGCTACTTGGGAGGCTGAGGCAGGAGGATCTCTTGAGCCCAGGAGTTTGAGGTTGCTATGAGCTAGGCTGACTCCATGACACTCTAGCCTAGGCAACAGAGTGAGACTCTGTCTCAAACAAACAAACAAACAAACAAGCATCTGAGATAAGAGCTGGAAGGACGAAGATGGTCCTGTTTGCACGCCCGTCCCCACCCAGTGGGGTGTTCGTGACGGTTCGTCCCAGCTGGGGTCTCTCGTGGTGGCTCTGATCGGGGCCAGGAAGGGATGCTCAGATGCGTGCACATGCCTGGGACCTCCTCTCTGGGAACGCCCCGGTGCACTCGTTCATCCACGTAGTTAGCACGTTTATTGTGCGCCTGCTGTATGCCAGGCACCGGGCTGGGTGCTGGGGAAACGCTGCCCCGGAGGGAACTGTCCCCGTGCCGATCGGCGTCGTAGAAGAAGGTTCGTCCAAGCGTGGCCCCGTGGCCGCCTCCCCTTCCCCAGCTGGTTCTCTCACCCTGACACCGCGGGCTGCAAACCGGGCGGGCACACGCGGGGCTCTGGGCTCCGGCCCAGCGGAGCAGCCAAGTGGCTGGAAGTTGACGATTTGGGACTTTTCGTGGGTTTTGTTTGTGTTGGTTACTCCGCTCCCAGGAATCTCGGGCGGCGCGGCCAAGCGCAGTTTGTCTTTCTGTTTGTTAAGAGCAGCCAGCGTTCTGGCAGGAGAGCACAGGGCGCCGGGAGCTCCAGCTGGGGCCAGGCCAGGGCGCTCCCAGGACGCTGGAGTTGCGTGGACGCCGCCGGCGTTGGGGCCTGAAGCTCGGGACTCGGGTCCCCGGGTGCCCTTGGCCGGGGTGAGGCCTCCACTGAGCCCTGGGCTGGTGGGGACAGCAGTGACATCACCCACCCCGTGGCAGGGCCGGGTTGGCAGGTGCGTCTGAAGGTTCTTAGGAAACTTTTTTTTTTTTTTTTGAGACAGAATCTTGCTCTGTTGCCCAGGCTAGAGTGAGTGTCGTGGTGTCAGCCTAACTCACAGCAACCTCAGACTCCTGGGCTCAAGCGATCCAAGATCAAGGGACCAGTGGCTCCAGTGTCCCCACCGATGACGTCTTCCCACTGAGTCCCCACGTGGTGGGAATGGAGAAGGAGCTTTCTCAGTTCTCTTTCGTAAGGCCCTGAATCCATTCACGAGGGCTCCGCCCTATGACCTAATCCCCTCCCAAGGCCCCTCCTACACCATCACGTTGGGGTGAGGTTTCAATGTACGAATTTCGGGGGACACAGACCCTCAGACCACAGCGAGGCCCAGCACCTGCTGTGCGAGGGCTATGGCCAGACGACTCGGTCTATTTCCCACCACACGTCTCCAAGGTTGGGGTGTCGCAGATCCTCTTCCAGACCCCGGGGGCTTGGAGCCAGGACGACCTGCTCGGGCCACTCAGCCCGCAGGTGGCAGCGGGTCACAGCCAGGCCACAACCTCAGCACCGCTGATGTCACTGGGCAGCTAAGGACGGAGGGCTGCGTGTCTCAGAGCAGGCTCTGCCTTGTCCCGGGTCTCCACGTGGCCACTTGTCCCTGCCGGGTGGCTTCTCTGCACACACCCTCACTGCTCCCAGCCTCTCGGCATCGGCACCCGGTGCTGTGCCGGCGTCCGGAAGCCACTGACTGATGCTCACAGGAAACGCCCCCCCCCCCCCCCGCGGCGTGGCTCCCCCGGCGTGGGCCTGGGCAGGGGGCAGCGGCTTCCCTGCGCCAGGATTTGCTCCGGGGCAGATTTACTTCCCAATCCGGTTGTTTGTCGGCATGCCGGCCGACTTGCCTATACCCGCCGGGCTCCCATCAGAGAGAGACTAGTCCACCACGTGAACCGGTGTCCACAGAGGCGAGGGGAGGGCGGGAACCGCGTCTCTCGGACGTCAGCCCTGCCGGGTGGCGCTCAACCATGGACGCCAGCTCTGTAGGCCCGGAGGGGTGGGCGGACGGTGGACCCGTCCGTGTCACGTCTCCGCCCACAGATCTGGCGGGCCGTGCCGGGGCGACAGGGCGCGGTGCTTCCGGGGAGGCCGGCTCTCTGGCCGTGACCCGCCCGTCCTTGGGACGCGGCTGGGCCGTGTGGTCACCGCGCACCGATCTCAAAGTAAGCAACCTGTGCTCGGAGCACGCGTTCAGATGGGAGGACATCTGTGGCGTGTACGGACGGGGTCCCCGGCCCGGAGAGCCGAAGGCAGCAGGAGGCCGAGGCGGGCGGCGGGGCCTGCCTTTCCGGGCAGCTTCGAGCCAGGGCTGCGCCGCTGACCACGGCGGCTGGCTGGGGCCCCGGTGGTGGGCGGTTTTCTAAACATCCGCGGCTCGGTTCACGCTGAGGATCTGCTACGAGGCCGTGGAGTCAGGGTTTTCTGGGGAGCGGGAGGGAATCCGAGAGGTGGGGGTTGGGGGCTGCGGCGGCCTGCGCCTGGCCGAGGAGGGACAGGGCAGAGCGGGCGCGGGGGCAAGGGGACCGTCTCGGTGCTGTGTCTCCGGCATGCCGTCCGGCTTGGCATGGCGGTGGCGCAGTCCCTGCAGGGGAGGGCGAATCCCACCAATGGGGAATCTGTACGTTTGCTTACAGAAAGGGGGGGAAGTGGCCACTGCTCTGGGATTTCGGGGTATCCCAGGCGCAAACAAGAACAAAGCCCAGAACAGCGAGAGCCCCCCGACGACTCGCTTGTTGGCTTCCTTGCCCCGAGCTATCGAAAGGGAAATCTCTCCCGGAGTAATTCATACCCCCAGCACATGGGTCCTGGACGTCCCCCAAGGGTTTGGGAAGGCGGGGCGACGCCCCGAGAGAACACTGAGGACGAGCCGGCGCCCAGAGAGCAGCTCCCACGGTGATCGCCCGGGAAACGGGAGCTGCCGTCCCGGAGGAGGCCGAGTCCCGCGTCCTGTCTCTGCCAGGTCAGGAGTGTTCCGTTTTCACTTGAGACCCGAGCTCTGACTCACACCACCCGGAGCACCAGAGCCTCCGGGACCAGCCCTACCCTTTCGGTTTGCAGGTGGGGAAACTGAGGCCAGGAGGGGTCTGGCTCGCCCAAAGCGACAGAGCCGATGCAAAGTTGGGCCGGGGAGCTGAGCGCTTGAATCCCAGTCTTTCTTATTTTTTTGAGTCAGAGTCTCGCTCTGTCGCCCGGGCAAGAGTGAGTGCCGTGGCGTCAGCCTAGCTCACAGCAACCTCAGACTCCTGGGCTCAAGAGATCCTCCTGCCTCAGCCTCCCGAGTAGCTGGGACTACAGGCATGCGCCACCATGCCCGGCTAATTTTTTCTATATATATTTAGTTTGCCAATTAATTTCTTTCTATTTTTAGTAGAGACGAGGGGGTCTTGCTCTTGCTCAGGCTGGTCTTGAACTCCAGACCTTGAGCGATCCTCCCGTGAGCCACCTCGCCCGGCCTGAATCCCAGTCCTGACGCGTCTAGAGGCGCCACCCTCGGGGGTCTGAGCCTGCGCCCTGGCGGAGGCTGCGCGGCCGGGTCGGAGGAGGGGCGGGCCGGCTGTGGACGGGACGGGTTTGCGATTCTGACCGGGGTCGGGCACCCAGCATATGGTCCGCTGTCCTCCAGGGGAAGTCTGGGCTCGAGCAGCAGCGGGAGGACAGTCTGGCGGGGCAGGGTCCACGCGGGAAGGACCCCCGCCATGCCAGTGACTGCCCGAAACCCTCCCCCAGCAGCACCTGCTCGCCATGGGGGCGGGCCAGGGGCAGGCCCCAGGCGGGGGCTTTGGCGTCCGGGAGGCTCCCTCCTGACAGTGCCGACACCTGAGACTTCACGTCGGAATGCGTGTTGGCCATTGTCACTGTCATACAGTCACGACAGCGACCCCGGCTCTCTGCTCCGTGCGCCGCCCGTGGGCAGCTGGGCCGACACCCCGCTTTCCCTAGGGGGCTTGGCCAGAAGCAGCTGGGAGCCCGCCAGGCCGTGGCGGCTGCAGCAGACCCAGCTCGGGCTCTGGGCTGTGGGCGTTGGGGTCCCCCTGCCACTGTTCCAGCGCCCCTGGGCGAGCAGCTCCCGCCTGCCCCCAGCAGCGCCACCCCCACCCCCACCCACCCCCGCCGCCGGGGACGTCCCCGCAGAGCTGGGCCAGGGGCGTGGGCGGCCTCGAGTGTCCCAGGGGTGTCTGCTGCAGGTGACTCCCTCCTCTTCCTCGTCTTCCTCCCAGGCACCGGCCGGCCGGGGCGGGCGCTTTCTTTGGCAACACGTGGAGCCGCCTCCGCGTCCAGGTTGTTTCTCTTAGAACCTGAGGCTCGGGGGCGGGGTGCGGGCTCTGCGGTTCTGGGAGAGACACTCGGAAAATGTGATCATGTTTGCAGGTCCAGGTGGGCCTGGTGGTGTGGAGGGCGCTCGGGCACCCCCGCTGCGTCCTGGGAGGGGCCATCTCAGCCCCTGCCGGCAGCGCCCGCCAGTCAGCTCTGGGTCAGTGCTGGGGGGCCCGCAGGTGACCAGGGGGCAACGTGTCAGGGGGTTATTGGGCTCTGGGCAGACAGCGCAGGCCTGGGGAGACGGCGGCCACCCGGGTGGGTGCCGAGGGCTGGGAGGGCGGCAGGGTCCTGGGGTAGGGACGCCCCGTCTTCTCTGCCGTGGTGGAGCTTCTGTGTGCAGGGCAGGCATTCCCCCTCACCCCACAAATCCGAGTAGAGCGCCCGGCGACAGGCGCAGGGGGAGCGTCTCATCGGGGAGACGGAGCAGGTGCTGTGGGCTGAAGCCGAGAGGGGACCCTCAGTGCCAGGAGGGGCCGGGTGCGCAGGGCCCGTCCTGCAGCCTGCGCAGGCGCCAGAGCAGACGGTGGGCAGCTCCTGGGGACGGGGGGAGCCCTCGGCCCCACGGGGCTGCAGCCTGGGATGTGGCCGAGACCCCGGTCTCGGAGGAATGGGGGTCCTTCGCGCTCAGCGTGGGTTTCCCACCCTCCTCCTCCTCTGTGCCCAGCACCCTCCTCCCCCCCACACCAGGGGGTGTCTGCCACGCAGCCTCAGTGAGCCGGAAGATCGCTCGCTCGCACCTGCCTCTGTCCCTGCCCCTGGGGCCGGCCTGCGTGAGCTCCTCCCCGCGGCTCTGCGCACCCTCTCTCTGCGACACCCACCCTCTTGCTTCCTGCCGCTGGGCCTGCGTGGCCCGGCCCTCCTCTTCCTCCTAGTGGAAAACCCCCCAGAGGCAGGAGGGTGGGGAAGGAGGAAGGATGTCCCGCTCCAAGCTTTCTGCGGTAGACAGGAGGGAGAGAGAGACCTTTTAGGACAGTTGGAACCACCTTGTGCGGGACCCAGGGCCATCCTTTTAAGGGGTGGTCGTGCGCAAGGTGCACGCAGAGCAGGGCGGGCTGTTTCAGGACGGCCGGGCGTCCCTGGCCGCTGCCAGGGCCAGGAAGCCGAGGGGTGACTTCCAGAAGACTCCACCTTCTGGAAGCCGAGGGGTCGCGGGCGGGGCGCCTGGTTGTGTTTTTGCTGGGAACTCCCCAGCTTTTCCCCGTCGTTGCTCCGGAGACCTGGACCCGGCCAGAGGTGGAAAACGGAGCAGTTTGCGCTGAGGGTTCCAACTTGGGTGCTGGCAGCCGCTCGCCGAGCGTCTAGGAAGTTGGCCGGCGAAGCGCTCCGTGCGTCCAGCAGAGACCCGCGAGCCTGCCAGCGCTCGTAGCCATGATGCAAAAATCAGCCGGGCCCGTTGGGAGTCGCCGCCGAGGCAGCAGAGACCCGGGCGTGGGTTATTTCAACGTTCCTTCCCCAAAGTGTCCGCAGGGAAAACACGCGGCCTTCCCGGCACCCCGACTCCGTCCCCCGGGCGTTACTGGAAGCCCTCGCCACAAGAATCCACGGGAGCTGGTTGTCATAATAAGATAAATGGCGAACGAGGAAAATAATATCCGAACTCGTGACCTCAGACCGCAGGGGGGAGGCTTCCCGACGGAAAGTCGGCACGTCGGGGTCACCCGACTATTCTCCCGCCTGAGCCTGGGGGTGTCGGGAGCTCCCAAGGGAGGGGGGAACCCGAGGGCTCTCGGAGGGCTTGGGGGGGGCAGGGGGACCATCGGTAAGCCGGTGCCCAGATGCTCGAGTCTAGGACAGTCCCCACTGCGGCTGCATTCAAGAAGGCTGGTTGTCGGGGTTCTAATCCTGTGTTCAAATGTCTTTAAAAGCCCAACATCTGGCCAACTAATATGTATATAGAAAAATAATGAGCCAGGCACGGTGGCGCATGCCTGTAGTCCCAGCTACTCGGGAGGCTGAGGCAGGAGGATCGCTTGAGCCCGGGAGTCTGAGGTTGCTGTGAGCTAGGTTGACGCCACGGCACTCACTCTAGCCTGGGCAACAAAGCGAGTGTCTCAAAAAAAAAAAAAAAGCCCAACATCAGCTGGGCGTGGTGGCTCACGCCTGTCATCCTAGCACTCTGGGAGGCCGAGGCTGGAGGATCACTCAACGTCAGGAGTTCGAGACCAGCCTGAGCAAGAGCGAGCCCCTATCTCTACTAAAAATATACAAAGAAATTAATCGGACCAACTAAAACTATATATAGAAAAGATTAACCTGGCATGGTGGCACGTGCCTACAGTCCCAGCTACCCGGGAGGCTGAGGCAGGAGGATCGCTTGAGCTCAGGAATTTGAGGTTGCTGTGACGCCACGCAGGGTGAGACTCTGTCAAAGAAAAAGCCCAACATCAACTCAGAATTTTTCCTGAGCGATCCCGAGGACGGGATGAGAGATCTTGCAGCGGTGCTAGAATTCTCTATAAAAAACATGCACCGGCGGGGAAGACGCCCAGAGCCAGCCCCACGGGGAGTCCAGCAGAGCGCGGGGCGCGGGCAAGGAACCTGCCTCCAGGGCTCGGCGCCCGGCGGGGGACGAGGTGTCAGAGACTCGCTGTCTGCTGGGACGTTTGCCGCGGGGAGGAACCCGGGTTCTCTGTGCAGTTGAGGGGATGAGGTCGGGGTTGACGCGTGTCAGAGCCTCGCACAGGCCAGAGAAACGACAGATTTAACAGGGGTCTGGAAAGAAGTCCTGACAGCCAAGGGACGCCGGCAGCGAGGCCAGCCTGGGCGCTGTTCCCGGAGGGCATGGGGGACTGGGGAGCAGCAGAGGGCTCCGGAGGGAGGGTGGGCCTGGCCCGGGTCTGAAGCAGGACCCCGAGTCCGCCTGCTTGGGGGTGGCAGAGGTGGACAGCCGGTCCTGCAGCCCCAAGGCGGGGAGAGGCCGTCTCTGGTCAGGGCCGGGAGCGCGGGGCTGGCACCTGGGACATGCTCTCCAACTTGGTGGCGGGCAGCGGCTTTAGGAAAAGCTGAGCTGTGCCCGGTGACAACGCCCACCAGCCCCGCCGGGGCAGGTTTTGTTTTTCCTCAACAGCAGCGCCGGGGGCTGAAGGTCCCGGACTCGTTCTGGCTGCCGCTGGAACGTGCTCGCCTAGGCCAGAGATGGAAAAACCGGCCCCTGTCCCCCGCCGGGCAGGCCCCGGCCGGCTCGGCTTCCTGCAGACGGGCGGGGGGGGGGGGGGGACCTGGCCGGGCAGGGAGGGGCCGCTGTCCGTCCGTCCGGGTGGAGACCCCCAGAGGGGTGCTGGAGAGGGGTCAGGGTGGCGCGTGCCTCCCCAGCCCCCAGCCTGGCGCGGGCCGAGCAGACGCCCTGCCCAGACGGGGTGCAGCGGGTGGCAGGCCCGGGCGGCACCCCTGGGGCTTTTATGCGCTTTATTTCCACTCCCCCGAGAATGCTCCAGGTGTGTTTGCTGAGAGCGGGTAAGGTGTCGTCCGTGGCCGCAGGTCGGTCGTGAAATCGGAACGTTAACGTGGTCACGCTGCCGTCGTCGGGTCTGCAGACCCCGGTCCCATCCTCGGCCCAATCGTGTGCCTTATGGTAAACGGCAAAGCAGAACAAAGCCCCCCCCGGTGCTGGTCTGGCAGGAGCAGAGTGACATGTGTCCCTCACGCCTGTCGGGCTCCCTTCTGGCCTCACCTGTCTCTCTCTCTTCACCCCCCCAACGGCGCCGGAGCGCGCAGGCGGAAGGCTGTGTGCCACGTCCCTCCGTGTGGGCCTGGCTGGGGCTTCCTGTGCAGCCCTCCCTGCCATACCTTTCTGGCTCCAGGGACCGGAGGGTTGGGGTGGGGTGGGGGTCATGTGAGGTCAGGCAGTGACGCCAGCAGCGGGGACCCGCTGTAAGCACAGAGGATCCCTCCTCCCTGCCACTCACCCGCCGCTCACTGCCTGCCGCGCCCGCTGGTCCCCAAGTCCACGGAAGACGATCTTCCCACCGACGGGGGGGGGGAGGGGAGCTCCTAGCAGGACACACTCCAGCACCGGCCCTCGGCCTGGGGTTTGGGGACCACAGTTCCCGGGGATGAGATCCCAGCTGGGCGTCCCCGGCAGGAACAGCAGGGAGGTGGCCTGGACCCCTAAGACCCCGTAAGTGGGTTCCCGCCTCGAGGTGACCGGCAGCCGTAACAAAGCACCTGACCTTGGGGCTTAAAACGAGAGGCAGAAACTTAATCTCCGGCAGTTCTGGAGGCCGGAAGTTCGAAATGGGTCTCACTCGGCCGTGACCCGGGGTCCGGGGGTGGGGGTGGGGGTTGCACGACGTCTAGGGAGACCCACGATGGGACTTGCTGAACGGGGTGTTCTCACCCTGCCCTGACAGAGCCCCTAGAGCTGACTGGGCCCCACAATGCATCTCGTTTAATCGTCATAACAGCCATGAGGTGGTTATTCTTGTGGGCCCATCTCACAGGTGGGGACAGTGTGGCAGGGAGAGGCCGAGTTGTTTGTCCAGGTCACCTTACTTTAAGTGGCAGGGTCAGAATTGGAACTGGGTCTGCTGGCTCCAGGGCTGGAATTGGAACCAGGTCTGCTGGCTTTAGGGCCCAAGCTCTGAGCCCCTGCCCCGAATAGGCCTTGGTGTGGCTGTAGCCATGGCCATGCGCACACCCTTGCTGGGGTCATGGTTGCGAGCACACCCTTGGCGTGGCCGTGGCCATGAGCACACCTTTGCCGTGGCTGTGGCCGTGGTTGTGAGCACACCCTTGGCATGGCCGTGGCCGTAGTTGCAAGCACACCCTTGGCTGGGCCGTGGCCGTGGTTGCGAGCACACCTTTGCCGTGGCCGTGAGCACACCCTTGCCGTGGCCGTGAGCACACCACCCACAAACGGCTCCCAAACCGGCTCTCGCCTCTTCACAGCACCTGCTCAGGCCCAGCTCCCGCCCACCCCCTCGGACCCAGAGGCCGACGCCCCCGGCCTTGCCCAGGGCCCCTACCTTGTCCACCCACTGCTCGCCCCTCTGCCTGTGCCAGGCACTGGTCCCCAGACGGCCCAGCAGGCGGGTCAGCCAGAATGTGGACAGAGGCTTCAGTCCGGGCTCAGTCCCAGCCGCCCTGCCTGCCGCTCCCCACTCGGGGCCGCGTGGACGGCCCTGGGGCCTCCCAGACGCAGTGACGTGGGCCCGGGGCCACCCTGTGCAGCGTCGATAGAGCAGGCCTCGCTGGAGGAACAGGGACCTGTGGACAGGGGCAGCCAGGGCTGGCTCGGCCGCAGGATGGGGTCCCCGCTGGCCTTGGCGTCTCGACACCGGATCTATAAAACCGGCTTCCCACGGTCCCGGAGGCTCCAGTGAGATAAAGCGCAGGAAATGCTTTGTCACTTGTAAAACGCCCTCCGTGGCCGCCGTCACGCTTGGCCGCCGAGTCTCCTCTCCACGCCAGCGGACGCCCCGCGGGTCCCAGGGATATTCCTCCCCGAGGAGGCCGTGGAGCCAGGATGGGAGCCTCTCGGCGGAGCAGGGATGCGTGGTCTGGGACAGGAGGCCTCTGGACGCGTCCCCCAGGCTGTGGCGGAGAAGGGCCCTGGTGGCTCTCGCCTCTGCGGGGAGCCGGGCCCTGCCTGGGGCACCCCCACACCCCCAGAGCCCTGGCTGCTCGTGTCCTGGGGCACCCCGAGACCCCCAGAGCCCTTGCTGTTCTTGTCCTGGGGCACCCCCAGAGCCCTGGCTGTTCTTGTCCTGGGGCACCCCCACACCCCCAGAGCCCTGGCTGCTCGTGTCCTGGGGCACCCCCACACCCCCAGAACCCTGGCTGTTCTTGTCCTGGGGCACCCCCACACCCCCAGAGCCCTGGCTGTTCTTGTCCTGGGGCACCCCCACACCCCCAGAACCCTGGCTGTTCTTGTCCTGGGGCACCCCCACACCCCCAGAACCCTGGCTGTTCTTGTCCTGGGGCACCCCCACACCCCCAGAGCCCTGGCTGCTCGTGTCCTGGGGCACCCCCAGACCCCCAGAGCCCTGGCTGCTCGTGTCCTTGGCTCCTGCAATGAAGGCCATAAACTAGGGGCTTAGAGCAACAGAAATGCAGCCCCTCTTGCTTCTGGGGCAGAATTCCTGCTCTCTAGGCATCAGCTGTGCTGCTCCTTCCAGGCTTGCTGCAGGGAATCTGCCCCGGCCTCTCTCCTGGCCCTGGGGGCCTCCCTGCTTCCTGCGCTCATAGACGAGTCACCCAGCCTCTGCCCCTGCCGGCCCACGTCCTTCTCTTCTCGTCTGTCCTTGAATTTCCCGCCCACCCTAACCCCACATTATCTTAGCAGCCTTAACTATGGCTGCAAAGACCCTTCTTCCAGACGAGGTCAAGGCCACAGGTTCGGGGCACGTGTGTGACTTTTGAGTCCACCATTCAGCCCACTGCGTCACACTCCCAGACTTTCTGGAGTGATCCGTAGCAAGGGACACGTTTTCGTCTCCGCCCTAGTCACACCGGCACATCGGGGCTGAGATGGAGCTTCCTACGAGGTGCTGATCCTTGCCGTGTGCGGTGCACGGTGGCGTTTTCCGTCCCCCTTCCCCCTTGCCCTCCGCGCTGGCTGGTCGCTCGCCCGCCCGACTGACTCCCTGGCCTGCGAGGAGCCTGCAGCCCCCGTCCAAGTTCTCTCTCGCCAAGGGTCAGACTCCGCACGGCTCCCAGCACGTGCTGACTCTCCAAGCAGGCTGAGACCAGCCATGTAAATCCTCCCACACGAAGGCGGAGAGCCGCAAGCAGGAGGATGCTCGTAGCAGCGGCAGCGTTTATCACAGGAGGAGGGGACGGGCTCGGTGAACCGCGCAATATGCATGTGTGTCGCCAAACACTCTGCAGCCTCCGCTTCCGTGGTTGGAAGTGGCTCACGGCGCGGCAGAGCTGGGGGGGAGGGGGCCACCCCGGGGACCGCAGCCCTACCCAGAGCAGGGGAGGTATTCAGGAGGCGCTCAGTAGATGCATGATGAGTGCGTGCCCAAACGGTGCATGGAGAACAGGGACAAAAGGAGGCGCAGCGACAGGACCCTGCCGAAGAGGGTCCCCCCTCTGCTTCCTTCACAGCGTCCATCCCAGCCTGTAGCTAAGTGACCATCCCCCTGACCTGTCGGCTGATTGTCCCCTTCACTGGAATGTCTGTGAATCGCACTGTCCTCTGCACCACACCTCACACAGCTCGGGTCCCCATGCACAGGGCGTGGTGAAAGGTGCTGAATGCATACATGTATGAATGAATGAATGATGCATGAATGAATGCATGCATGCACGAATGAATGGTGCATGAATGAATGCATAAATGCGTGCATGAATGAATGAATGATGCATGAATGAATGCATGCATGTAAGAATAAATGATGCATGAGTGAATGCATTTATGAATGAATGCATGCATGCATGAATGAATGGATGCTGTTTGGGCATTGTCTTCCCTACTTGCCCAGTCATTTGCAATGTGGATCATTTTCTTTGAAATGAACAGAGTGATGTTTATTTTTCTGTGCTTGAAAGCGAGATGAAACAAAAGACCCAATTGCTTCCCGCACAGGTGTCTGAAGGGCGCAGAGGATGGAGCAGGAAGGAGCAGAAGGAAACGCACCCTGTGCTGGCGGAAGCCGCGCGTGGCCACACAGTGGGACAGTGGCCTCGAGACTGCCACACTGAGAGCCTGTGGCCTGTCCCTCCTGACCCCCTGGCCCACAGGGCAAGGTGTTAGCCAAGTGGACTGTCAGGACACGGCACCGTAGAACCCCGAAAGTGGTGAGTTATTTTCTCCTGGTTTTTAGTGTTGCTATTGGCATAGATGTTGTACCAACCAGGTCTCATGTGTGACGTGCACAGGAGGAAGGAAGGGGCCTTCCCTCCCGCTCTGTGGCACCTAGAAGACACTTGGTCACCCATGGTACCGAGGACAGAGCCTGGGCTGGGCTAGGCGTGGCCTGGGTATGGCCCAATATGGCCTGGGTGTGGCCTGGGTGTGACCTGAGTATGGCCTGGGTGTGGCCTGGGTGTGGCTTGGGTGTGGCCTGGGTGTGGCCTGGGTATGGCCTGAGTGTGGCCTGGGTGTGGCCTGGGTGTGACCTGAGTATGGCCTCGGTGTGGCCCGGGTGTGGCCCGAGTGTGGCCTGAGTGTGGCCTGGGTGTGGCCTGGGTGTGGCCTGGGTGTGGCCTGGGTGTAGCCTGGGTATGGCCTGAGTGTGGCCAGGGTGTGGCCTGAGTATGGCCTAGGTGTGGCCTAGGTATGGCCTGGGCGTGGCCTAGGTGTGGCCTGGGTGTGGCCTAGGTGTGGCCTGAGTGTGGCCTGAGTGTGGCCAGGGTGTGGCCTAGGTATGGCCTGGGCGTGGCCTGGGCGTGGCCTAGGTGTGGCCTGGGTGTGGCCTGACTGTGGCCTGGGCATGGCCTGGGTGTGGCCAGAGTGTGGCCTGGGCTGGCCTGGGTATGGCCTGGGCGTGACCTGGGCGTGGCCTGAGTGTGGCCTGGGCATGGCCTGGGCGTGGCCTGGGTGTGGCCAGAGTGTGGCCTGGGTGTGGCCAGGGTGTGGCCAGAGTGTGGCCTGGGCTGGCCTGGGTCTGGTGCACAGCAGTAAACGCCAGACGCAGGAGGAGACTGAGGCCAGAGAGGCTGAAGCAGCAGCCGAGGCTGTGCAGTGAGGGGCGTCTGGGCTGGGACCCCAACCCAGCTCTCACTGCCAGACCCGGCCGGGACGTGCTCTCTGCCGGCCTCTCTGGATGAGGCTTTGCCATCATCTTCCTCCCTGCACCCTCCGCTGCCCGTCCCCACCACACCCAGGGGGAGGGGGAGCCCCCAGGTCTCCGGCGCTGGGCGTCGGGGGTCTCAGGTGCAGCAGGCATGACCGGGCGGTGAGGTCGGCTGCCAGCCGGGCCAGGTGTGGATCGTCGCCAGGCCAATCCCCATCGCTCCTGCCCACCTGGCCCGAGACACGGGAAGGACACGGCTCCCCTGGGATGTCCACCTCCCTCACGCCTGCAGCAGGGACGTTCGGGCCGACCACGCAGTCCAGGCCGGGTGCCAGGCGCTGCCACGCTCTAGAGTTCCGGGCAGCTGGTACGGAGTCACTCAGGCAAACGGGCAGGGAGGGGACAGAGGGGACGAGCCTGCTGGGCCCAGCCACAGCGTGAGACCCCCGGCGTCACGGAAAGGCCCGGAGCAACCACCTGCATCCCAGCAGTCGGGGCGCCTGGCGTTAGGGGGGCCAGGGAGTCACTGTCACGGACCGGGCATGGGGCAAGTGCAGTGCCCGTCCCTTAAACCAGGACAAAGCGCAGACGGGTGAAGGGACGAGGTCCCCAGAGAGGGGCTGGGCCAGGCCAGGTGGCCCCGAGCCCCGAGGCGGGCACCCTGCGTCTGCAGCCGCCGGAGAGTTCGGTTCGCTGCAGAGAGCGTGGGCCCTGCGGTCAGCCTGGCCCCGGCCTGTCCCCCGGCCCTGTGTGCCGGCTGCTCGCACCTGACTCGCCGATCTGCGACGGGTGAAGACTCCCCACCACGGGTGCCCGTGCGGGGCGGGTGAGACCCTGCGCACACGGCTCCATGTGGCGCCGGCTGGCCTGGCCCTGCGGCCGTGAGTCTCCGGGCCTTGGCTTCCCTGCCTGTGAAATGGGTATCCGCACCTGCCTCCCAGGGTAGGGTCCCCGGCAGGGCAGCGGCCGGGACTCAGCAGGGACCTGACTCTGAGTTTCGGATGAGCCGGTGCAGGCGGAGGAGCTCCGGGGAGGAGGCAGGTTTCACAGCTTATTTCGGAGGCTCTCCCCGAAATGTCTGAGCCTGGCACTTCTGCTTTGTTGTAATAGAGTCTCGTTATCAGAAATTTGGAAAACACACATAAAAGTAGATAAAGGAGCAAACAGACACCAAAAGGCAGCTACCGTGTTTCCCGGAAAACAAGACAGGGTCTTATATTTACTTTTCCTCAAGAAGACACCCCGGGGCTTATTTTCAGGGGATGTGTTATTTTCCCCTCAAAGCCTCAGCTTGCAGCACGCACAGGATGGCCGGGACCCGACAGGGGGAGCCGACCTTGTTGGTGGGGCTGCCCGCACCTTTCCGGTCACCTCTGGGATAGCAGCTGTCACGATGGAGCAGATGAGAAGGGCTGCTCGTCGTCTTTCCCGCTCTGCGACGACATGCACGGGTCGTGCAGACGCACTGTGTAGCCACGCCCGTCACTAGGTCTTATTTTCAGGGTAGGGCGTCCATTGGGCACATACTTAGAAAGCCTGCTAGGGCTTATTTTGTGGGTAGGTCTTGTTTGGGGGGGGAAACACAGTAGCAACAGAGGTTTCTGTCGGAGGGGAAGGGGCGTGCACTCAGGCCTCAGACGCACGGCAGCCGGATTGAGAGCGTTCAGTTCTTATGAGGCTTGGACCGGGCTGTAGGACCTGCTGGGCGGAGAATGGGGTCCCAGACCTGGGGCTGGGGACGCACCCACTCTCTCACCAAGGGGACAGCAGGTGTTTTGGGGCCGCAGTGGACGGCCTGGTGTGCCCCGCTGTTCGGAGGCGGATAGATCTCCCTGCAGGAGACCTCTTGCCGTGGAACTTTTCAGACCCCCAGGGAAGCGAAGGACGGGGGCTGAGTGGGGCCGCTTGTGCCTGTCTGCTTGGTGGGGACGCGCTGTGGCCTTCCCAGGGACCGGGGGGGGGGGTGGACGTCCAGCCCGGTCCCTGTTGTCTCATCCCACAGCTCCTTCTGCAATCCGAGCCTCGGTTGGGTTGGGGATTTGGCCCGTTTGTAAGTGGGTTTTCCACATGTGGTTTCCACGGGAACATTTGCTGCTTAAGTGCTTTTTAAAAATGTGGAATTATCTTTTTTCCTCCCCGAATGAGCTCACCGGCTCCCATGTGGGCTGCGGGAACCGGGTGATCCGAGGGGCCATGTGCTCCTGAACCCAGAGGAGCAAGCCCGTGAGCAGAGGCCGGGGGTCTCGGCGTCCGGGGGGGGGGGGGTGGGCATTCTCCCAACACGGGCTTCTCCGATCTTCTGCGATTGCCTTGGATTTCCAGCAAAGCCCACGCAGAGTCGAGTGTTCGGACGCGGGGGCTCGGCTTCCCTCCCGTGAGCACAGTGATTTAGGAACCCTCAACGTTGGGCGTGAGAGAGGGGAAGGGGGTTCAGAGCAACCCCCTGAGGACCAAGGGCTGCGGACATGGTCAGGGAGATGGTCGTCTCGGACGGGGCAGAGGGAGGACCGAGGCCGGCACAGGGAGGCCACCGAGTGGGAGCTGCCTCGTGCCTGGCGGAGGGGACTAGGGGTGGCCGTGGTACAGCCCGTGGTCCACCAGGCGCCCACGGGGGGCCGGGCCTGGGCACAGCTTGTCGGTGAGCCGGGCAGCCTGCGAAGTAGCCCTGGCGTCTCCGGTGGGGCAGGCTGGACATGGTGTCCTCCTCCCAGCAGGCCCAGGGGCTTTGTCTGTCCCGTGACCTGCAGCCACACGGGCCCCCACGGCCCCACGCTAAGTCCCGTCACCAGGGCTGGAACACACGGGAGAGGGCAGGGCAGGGCGGACAGGTCCCAGCTCTCTCCACGGAAGGCGCAAAATCAGGAATCCACATAGAGACATCGTTTCCTGTCCGTGTTCCCGGGCTCCGAGAGGGCATGGGGGCTGCTCAGCGGCTCGTGCTGGCCCTTCCTTCCTCCCTTCCAGGCACTCCAGGTGCCCACCCTGAGAAAATGCCTGCAGAGCCCCACGGCCTGTGTCACGGCCACCCCAGGCCACGCTGCCAGGGATGGGGGGTGACGCTGGCCCAGCTCTGGGTCCCACAGGCGTGGGGGTCCCGTGGGTCGCTGACGTGGCCTGTCTGCGACGCAGCCACCTTCTTAGGGTACAGGGGTGAGGACTTTAACACTGAACTCGGGGGGATGCAGTTTGGCCCGTAACCAATGGGGAGGAAGTTCGGGGTCTTGGGTGGCAGCCTGGTAAGGGTCAGGCGTCCGAGAGGGTCCGCCTGGTTTCCATGGCGAGGACGCCTGGGAGCACCAGGTGTCTCTGGCGTGCGGGGTTTGGCGTCCCCTCCTCCCAAGCCCAGGGTGTTCACAGGTGCCCGTCAGGAAGGGAAAAAAGAAAACGAAGAACCCAGGAAGCAGACGCCCAGAGCGGTCATGCACTCCTACTTGCTTGAGCTGCGGACAGAGCGGGTCAAAACACCGCGAGTCGAGAAGTGTCCTTTGTGCAAAGAGCAGAGGCAAAAGCAGCGGAGGTCTTTCGAGTTGGCCGTGGAGCCACCCCAGGAGGACTTGCGGCCGGGCGGGGGTGTTTAGTGGTCTGGTTGCCCCCTCGCTGCCCGTGGCCCTGGCTGTCCGCATCCCATGGGCAGGTGGCTCTCTCTGCAGCCAGGGTCAGGAGGAGGCTCTCAGGCAGGAGACGGTGAGCCGTGCTGGCGGCAGCCGGCTAGCTGGATTCCCACGTGACCTCCACGTGGTACCCGCCTTGGGCAGTTGGCTCCGGCGCCGTGGACACCAGTGCCGTGGGTCTGTTCACGGCCTGAGGGCACGCATGTGTGAGGCTGTTCGCGTGCGGACACCTGTCCTGCTAAGCTCTTCTGTGTCCGTGCCGGTGGGAACCGGAGCCCCTCTGCAAGTGGCTTCTGGCCTTGGTTGAGATGTGACACGTACGCAGCCCCTGCTGGAGGTTTCCTCAGACCCTCCGGGCAGAGCGCGTCCGTCGGTTGTGTGCACACCTGGCCCTCGTCTCTGCTCTGCACTCATTTGCTGGTGGGGCTCCCCAAGGCTGCACGGGTCAAGGGGAGGGCACCTCTAGACACCCGTGTTCCCTGATGAGCAGAGACGGGATAGCATCGCATTCAATCTCACACTCCCATGTAGGTGCAGGAGTGGCCAGAGTAGACGCTTCGTACATGTTGGATGGGTGGATGAGTGGATGGATGGGGGGTTGGGTGGATGGATGGGTAGATGGATGGGTGGGGGGTTGGGTAGATGGATGGGTGGATGGATGGGTGGATGAGTGGATGGTGGATAGATGGATGAGGGGTGAATGAATGAGTAGATGGTGGATAGATGGGTGGATGATGGATGATGAATGGATGGATGGTGGATGGGTGGATGGTGGATGGGTGGATGGTGGATGGTGGATTGATGGATGGATGGAGGGGTGGATGGATGGATGGGTGGATGGATGATGGATGGGTAGTTGGGTGGATGGGTGGGTGGATGGATGGATGGATGAGTGGATGGTATATGGATGGATGGATGGATGAGTGGATGGTAGATGGATGGATGGATGGATGAGTGGATGGTAGATGGATGGATGGATGGATGAGTGGATGGTGGGTAGATGGATAATGGTGGATGAATGAGTGGATGGATGGATGGATGGGTGGATGGTGGATGGATGGGTGGAGGGGTGGTGGATGGGTGGTGGATGGTGGATGGATGGGTGGATGGTGGATGGATGGGTGGAGGGGTGGTGGATGGGTGGTGGATGGTGGATGGATGGGTGGATGGTGGATGGATGGGTGGATGGTGGATGGATGGATGGGTGGATGGTGGATGGATGGGTGGATGGTGGATGGATGGGTAGATGATGGATGGGTGGATGGTGGATGGATGGGTGGATGGTGGATGGTGAATGGATGGGTGGATGGTGGATGGATGGTGGATGATGAATAGATGGGTGGTAGATGGGTGGATGGTGGATGGATGGTGGATGGTGGATGGGTGGATGGTGGATGGTGGATGGGTGGATGGTGGATGATGAATGGATGGGTGGTGGATGGGTAGATGGATGGGGGGTTGGGTGGATGGATGGACGAACAGGTAGACAGACAGATGGATGGGCATGAGGGTGGAATGATGGACGAGGGGTTGGATGGATGGTGGGTGGATGGTGGATGGATGGGTGGATGGATGGATGGATGTGTGGATGGTGGATGGATGGATGGATGGATGGGTGGATGGACGAACAGGTAGACAGACAGATGGATGGGCATGAGGGTGGGATGAAGGACGAGGGGTTGGATGGATGGTGGATGGATGATCAGATCAGTGGATGGTAGATAGATGAATGAATGGATCGATAAGTGAGTGGATGGGTAGATGTACATGTGTATGTATGGAATGATGGATGGATAGGTGTATGGATGGGTGGGTGACTGGGTGGCTTGATGGGTGGGTGGGCAAGTGCACAGACATATGGACAGACGGACGAGTGGGTAAGCATTAGGCAGTCCCCTAACTGACAGCCAGGGCACATTACACGCCCAGCGGCCTGGCTCAAGGAGTCCACGATTTGACAAAGCAGAGAAACCGATGGTCCCTGGGAGGCTGGAACTTACTACCAAAGACAAGGAGAAACTGTCTACCCATGCAGCCCTGCTGGAGGGAAGCCACGAACGACTCAAAGAACCTTCCGGAAGACTCGCCTTCACCCTGCAGTCCCAGCACTCGTGAGCAGCAGGAGCACATCCATGGGGGCTCCGGGAGACACCCATGGCTCCCCGGAGGGTCCCGCTGCCATGGGGGAGGGGAGGGCGGGGTGGGTCCAGAGGGCGCCGAGCCTTCCTGAGTCTCTCTTGGACGAGCAGAGGCGCAGTCACGTGTGCGCCGTGCGGCTCCCTACAGCGGCCCGAGGGTCTTGGGGCGGACGCGGTGGGAGAACTCCGGGACGTGGGGGTGGTTAAGTAGCAGGGTGGCCGTGACTCAGGCTCAGCAGGCCGAGGAGACAGGACTGCGGCTCACGCCCGCTGCTCCTTGGAGCCCGACTCCAGAGCCGCGAAGGCTGCCTCGGCTCCTGGATGTGTCCTCCTGCGGCCCTGCAGGCACAGGAGCGCTGGAGCTCCCCGCCCCCGCGTCGGGGAGGAGTCCCGAGGCCAAGAGGTCAGCTGCCCGGTGGCGGCCACCACCCAGTGCTCCCAGATGAGTCACCATGTGAGAGCCACCCTCCCCTCCCTCTCCTCCTCCTCCTCCTCCCCCTCCCCTCCTCCTCCCCTCCTCACCCTCTCCCTCCCCTCCCCTCCCCTCCTCCCCCTCCCCCTCCCTCTCCTCCCCCTCCCCTCCCCCTCCTCACCCTCTCCCTCGCCTCCCCCTCCCCCTCCCCTCCCCTCCTCCCCCTCCCCCTCCTCCCCCTCTTCCTCCCCCTCCCCTCCCCCTCCTCTGCAAGCCCAGATGAGCCAGCCTGGACTATTCGAGCAGGGGAATTCTCGTCCCCAAGTGTCCCTCTCTCCTGGCCCGCAGAGCTTGTGAGTCAGGCCTCCCTGGCCTATTTTTAGGCGGTTTCTTCAGATGGTTGTGACGGGCAAGGCTTGTTTTCCCTGGATCGGAGCCGCCCTGGGAACTGTCCGGGCGGCCGCCGGGCAGCAGGGAAAAGCGTGGCTGGGAGGGCGGCTGCAGTGCAGACGTGGAGCGTGCCTGCCGCGTGTGCCCTGCGACCACAGCAGCAGGGCCTGCCCACGCGTGGCCCCCGGGCCCCTCCAGCCTGGCCCAGCGGCCAGGACGATGGCGTCGGCGCGTCCAGCAGAGGCAGCGAGGAAGCGCCCGACCTGCACCGCACAGAGACCCCCGGGCACGGAGGGTCGGCACACGGAGTCCACCACGTGGCCGTCGCCGTGGCCCTGAGCTCGGGTGGGGGAGGGGCTCGTTCATTCCTTCTTCACTTCCACGCGGCGTCAGCGTGTGGTCGGTGCCGCGTCTATACCACGCTGGGTCAGTAACCTGCGGCGTCAGTTTGTGGTCAGTGCCGTGTCTACACCACACTCGGTCGTTACCGCGAGGCGTCAGCGTGTGGTCGGTGCCGTGTCTACACCACGCTGGGTCAGTACACTGGGTCAGCTCCGTTCGGCATCAGCGTGTGGTCGGTGCCGCGTCTACACCACGCTGGGTCAGTTCCGTTCGGCGTCAGCGTGTGGTCAGTGCCGTGTCTACACCACACTCTGTCGTTACCGCGAGGCGTCAGCGTGTGGTTGGTGCCGCGTCTACACCACGCTGGGTCAGTACACTGGGTCAGCTCCGTTCGGCGTCAGCGTGTGGTCGGTGCCGCGTCTACACCACGCAGGGTCAGCTCCGTGCAGCGTCACACCTCAGCCCTGTCTGCAGGAGCCCGTCCCCACATGCCAGAGCATCCGCTGGCAGCTGATCCGAGCCACCTGCCGTCGGGAGCGGGCACGGCCCCTGCTCCCGCCCGGCCCCTCACCTGGCCTGGGCGCCTGCCAGGGCTCTGTCGTCAGGTGTTGGGGGACGTGCAGGGGACGGGAGCTTTCACTGCCGTCACTCAGCTGGGGCTGGATTGGAAGCAGCACCGGGCGGGCAGGTGAGCCGCTGTGAGTTTGGCAGGGTGGAAAATCCCAGTGTGGCCCACGGAGCAGCACAGACCCTGCCCGGGCCCTGTCCTGGCCCCACCTGCCTCCGTGTCCGATAACGCTGCCTCGGAGACAGGTGACACCCAGGACCCTGTGGCTCCCGGACGCTGAGCTCTGGGGACTCGCAGAGGACAGGAGGTGCCGGTGGAGACCGTCGTGGGCGTGGGGTGGGCGTCTGACCACGCGGCTCATTCGCATGCTTGTGTCGCGGTTTTCTCTTCCTCCCGATTCTCCGCGTTTGTACCCCACGGGTGGCGTCCCCAAACCTGGAATTTTCCTAGTCGGCCTTTGGATTTTATCACCATGGTGTCATCCTGATGTGTGTTGTTCTGTGAACACCTGATCCTAAGTGCGTCCTGCGTCCGGTTGCCGCGTGTCACCAAGGGCCGAAGGTCTTCCCTGCTGTGTGACGTTCCTGCGTGTGAATGTCCCACTGTCTGTCCACCCTGTGCCGCTCCAGAGGACACGGGAGTTCCCAGTGTTTTCTGTCCCCGATGAAGCCGCCATGAATGTCCCGAGTGTCTTCATGTGCGGGGCACAGGTGCATGTGTGCAGGGCATGTGCAAGGTGCATGTGCAGGGTGCATGTGCAGGGCATGTGCAGGGTGCATGTGCAGGGGGCGTGTGCAGAGCGTGTGTAGGGCATGTGCACATGTGCAGGGCATGTGCACGTGTGCAAGGTGTGTGCAGGGTGTGTGTGCAGGGTGTGTGTGCATGCGCATGGCGTGTGCAGGGCATATGCGTGTGCAGGCCTTGTGCAGGGCATGTGCAGGGCGTGTGAAGGGCGTGTGCAGGGTGCATGTGCACAGCTGCCTCCACGGGGCTGCACCGCCTCCCAGCACCACCAGGGGGCGGCCACAGCACCAGGTGCTCCACCTGGTCGCACCTGCCGTCCCGGAACTGCGTTTTCTTTACTGATCTCCCACTGACATAATTGTGCCTCCTTTTTTGTTCGGTTGGCTTTTTCACCACGGTTGTAAACACGTGTTACTGAAAACATCAGGCAGCTCCAGAAGGCTTGCTATGAGAAGCCCGTCCTGCCCGGCTCCAGCCCCTGCCCTGGGGCCGTCATCCGTCCCTCAGTGCCACCTGCTCACCCCTGGAGCTGGTTCTCGGGGCCGTGGCAACCGTGTCCCTGCGAGTGCCGGCACCCTGCTGCCCCTCGACGTCCCGTTCTGAGCATTACATGTCTGCCGTCCCGGCTGGACTGCCCAGGTCAGCGCCACCGTCCGCCCTGGCTTTGCGGTGACACATAGCTACAGGTCTCAGTCGAGTCTCTCGTGCCGTGATTTCCTCTCCTTCATTGTGCATTTTGTCACGGACGCCTGGAGGTTCCTGCCGGCTGGCTTTTCCGTGCACGTTTTCATCTGACCCCAGACCCTCTCCCGTCGTCCATGTCTCCTCCCAGGGCCCCCACATGCACCTGCTGTCCGTTGCATCTCTGCGAAGAAGTCTTTTCCTCTGTGGCTCCAGCCAGGGCTGGACAGTCCCTGTGCCCTGTGGGCGGTCAGTGTTTAGGGGTCTCTTTCCTGCCTGTTCCTGGGGAACCCACACCTGGCACTTGTGTTGGGTCTCCCGCCCCCGGATCTGTGTCTCTCACGGGCTTGGTTCACTCCCCCACCTGGGTGAAGCTCGTCCCCCAGAAATGTCCTGAGGACTCGCACGTCTCCATGGTGTTCGTTCTCCACTGTCACCCGGGCCCCGTGACCATAGGGCCTCAGTGTGATCCATCACCTGGAACCTTGGCTCCTCCCCACCCACCCTTCCAAACCTCTGCCAGTCACTAAGGCTGAGCCCAACTGCCACCTCTTCCAGGAAGCCTTCCTACCCCCTCAGTCCTGAGTGGCTCCTTTATCCTAACTCTTGTGATATTTACTATTTTGCTCTCCTGGCATCCGTGCCCATCATATTTATCTATTAATTCAGCAGTCGTTTCATGAGCGCCTACTGTGCGTACTGAAGGACTTCACTATGAGTCCAGCTCAAGCCCTTCTGTGAAGGGGACACCTAGAATGTTGGAGCTGTGGGACCCGGTACCGTCCCATGCCAGCCTGTCATGTAGGTGGGGACAGTGCCACCCGCTTGCCCAATGAGGATGCGACTCAGGTCTCAGACTTCCAGGCTCTTGCTGCTTCCTATGACAAAAGCTGTGCACTAAAGGAACTTAGTAGGAAGAGACGGCAAATACAGGTCATGGCCTATGACCAGTGTCACGGGAGGGAGAGAGTATTTGCCATAGAAGCACTAAGGACAACGGTGCCAGGAAGTCACTTAGTGAGAAACAGCATGGTATGGACACTCCATAAGTCCAGTGTTCTTGGTGATTTGATGATGGTGGTGATGACGGTGGTGGTGATGATGATGGTGGTGATGATGGTGGTGATGGTGGTGATGGTGATGGTGATGGTGGTGATGGTGATGATGATGGTGGTGATGGTGGTGATGGTGATGATGATGGTGGTGATGGTGATGATGATGGTGGTGATGATGGTGGTGATGATGATGATGGTGATGATGATGGTGGTGATGACGATGGTGGTGATGGTGGTGATGGTGGTGATGGTGATGATGATGGTGGTGATGGTGGTGATGGTGATGATGATGGTGGTGATGATGATGATGGTGATGATGATGGTGGTGATGACGATGGTGGTGATGGTGGTGATGGTGGTGATGGTGATGATGATGGTGGTGATGGTGGTGATGGTGGTGATGGTGGTGATGATGGTGGTGATGATGATGGTGGTGGTGATGGCGATGATGGTGATGGTGGCGATAATGGTGGTGATGATGATGATGTTGATGATGATGGTGGTGATGATGATAGTGGTGATCATGGTGATGGTGACGATAATGGTGATGATGGTGATGATGGTGGTGATGGTGATGATGATGGTGATGATGATGATGATGGTGATGGTGATGATGGTGATGGTGATGGTGATGATGGTGGTGATGGTGATGATGGTGATGATGGTGAAGATGATGATGAAAGTAATAACACAGATGATGACACCAATTGGTGACCCCCGGTCAGTGTGTTCTCTGCTAAGATGAACTGCTGAGATGTTACTTGCTCCTTTCCTAAGGGACTCCTAAAACTCCCAGGGCTCCACGCACTTAATTATAAGTGCCATGCTGAGAGCTTCATCTGAATTGGTGCACTTAACCTTACCCCCACGCACGAGAGATGAGTGTTATTTTACTCGTTTCACAAGTGAAGAGGCTGAGACAGACCGAAACCGAGTGTCTGGGGTGGAGCTGGGGTCCGGCCCCAGGCGGTCTGGCTCCGGCGAGCGGTGCGTGTGGCCGCGTGCCCGGGAGCTCTCCTGGTCCACGTGCCCTAAGGTGCTGGGAACAGACGTCAGAAAGGCACAAACTGGAAGACGTGCACGGTGGGATTCGTGGACCAGACACGCACCGCTGCCAAGCGTGTGTCTGTTGCGTGTCACGCAGAGCGGGGAGGGGGCCCGTGCAGTGTTGCCTAAGCAGGAAATCGCTTCCGCTGGCCAAGCAAACTCATCCTGCCGTTTGGGGGACGGGCATTCCGAGTGTCTGGAGCCCGGGGCCGTGTCGGAGCACACGGGAGACAGACGGGCTCATCTGGGCGCCGCGGGAGCTGCTTGTTCTTAGTCACGGCGGACAGGCAGCAGCGTGGACGCTCGGCGAGCCGTCCGTGGGCCGTCCCGCCCGAGTGGGAGGCTCTGAGCAGCGGGGCCTGCCGGCCAGGCCTCTCCACAGCAGCGGGAGCCAGTATGGGCGCCGGGCGGGGATTTCCTCCGCAGCTGACGGATTTTCAGATGAAAGGCAGAGTTTCCTGTGCCCTTGATCTCGTGTTGTCTCTCGGACTTCCTGCTCCCCGTGAGCTGCGTGCACAAAGCGCAGGCACAGACACACTTTGGGCAGAAAAGCCGTGGGCGTTGGCAGCGCTTCGAACGGTCTGTTTCCAGCGCGGCCGTCCGCGTCCCCCCCACCCGGGGCCAGTTCGGTCCTCGCGATTCGCTGGCGAGGCTCGGTCCGGGAGCCCCGGTCAGCGCTGTTCTCGAGATGTTACTTGCTCCTTTCCTCGGGGACCCCTAAAACCCCAGGGCGCCACGCTTCCCAGCACGGTTTCATGTAAATAAGTGCTGGGACTCTACACGGGCCTCACTCCGCGCACTCTGCAGGGAGCGGTCCCCGACGTTGGTTCCCGTGTGTCCGCCCCCACCCCGGTCCCCGCGGGGTCGCCCGCGTGGGTCTCATGTGGGCACGGCGGGCTCAGGGCTGCAGAGAATGTCGGTGGCCTTAGCCGAACCCCAGCGGGGTGTGGTGGTCCCGGTTTGTGGGTTGTGAGTAGAGGGCGGTCTGGAAGCGCCGGTCTGCGGCTGGGCTGTCCGGCCATGCACACGCCGGTCTGCGGCTGTCCGGCCATGCACACGCCGGTCTGCGGCTGTCCGGCCATGCACACGGGTACCGTGACCTGCACTTCTTAGGGCACACGTGGAGGCACACACGTAGGCACATGCAGGCATACACACAGGTTCATGCAGGCACACGCAGAGGCACACAGGTACACAGAGAGGCACATGCAGGCACACGTGGGTACACGTAGGCACATACAGGCACACACACACATACACACAGGCACACGCAGGCACACACAGAGGCATACACACAGGTACATATGCAGATACACGCAGGCACATGAAGATGCACATACGCAGGCACATGCAGGTACATGCAGGCATACACACAGGAACACACACAGATACACACAGGCACACAGGCACATGAAGAGGCACATACGCAGGTACATGCAGGCATACATGCAGGCATACACACAGGAACACACACAGATACACGCACACGCAGGCACACACAGGTACACACACAGATACACGCAGGCACACAGGCACATGAAGAGGTACATATGCAGGTACATGCAGGCACACAGGCACATGAAGAGGCACATACGCAGGTACATGCAGGCATACATGCAGGCATACACACAGGAACACACACAGATACACGCAGGCACACAGGCACATGAAGAGGTACATATGCAGGTACATGCAGGCACACACAGGCATACACACAGGAACACACACAGATACACACAGGCACAAGCAGGCACACACAGGTACACCCACAGATACACACAAGCACACGCAGGCACACACAGGTACACACGCAGATACACGCAGGCACACGCGGGAGCACTCATACACCCAGAAGGAGCCTGCCGGGATCCAGCCGCCCGCCCCCACCATGCGGAGCTCCAGGTGGTTTCTGGGGACCCGGCAAGGGCGTCCGCAGCGCCCGCCTGCCCGCTGTGTGCGCGGGTCACACCCGCACGTCCTGCGCCCAGCCGGCCCCAGAAACGTGGGCGGCAGCTGGTGCGACCCGGCGTCCTCCGCCACTGCCCCAGGCCGGATTGCGCCGGGGAAGGGCCCGGAAGGCGCCTGGCTTTGATCAGCCGCCCCGGGCGCCGTGCTCGGCGGAGGATATTGCCTCGGAAGGGCGGGAGGGAGCCGCCCAGCCGCCGGGCTCCCAGCTGCGCACCCTCTGCCTCCGAGACAGGCGGCTCCCCGAGTGGCCTCCCGCTCGGCCACGCTGGGTCGGCCCCCGGGCCACGGGTCAGGGCTTCCGCCGGGGCCCCCGCCGCTGGGCTGGGAGGAGGCCAGCGAGGCAGGGGCATCTGCGGGGGCCCCGGGTCCTGGCAGTGACTTACGCCCCCTCTCCTGACTGCGCCTGTCGGTCTCGGGAGGGCTGCCAGGCAGAGGCCGTCCCGCCCCGGGCAGAAGCAGGGGCCTCCACAATCGGCAGCCGTGGCCCTGGCGTGGTGTGGAGCCGTGTCGAACATAGGGACGGGATTTCTTGTGCAATCTCACAGACGTGTGTATGTGACGCTTCATGAGACCACCAGGAACAAGCCCCGAGGAGCCCCCCGCCTCGCCGTGCCTGGACCCCTCACGGTGGACAGGCTGTCGGTAGCAGTGACCTCCCCCACCCCTCCCCACCCCACCCCGGCCCAGACAGAGCGGCCGTGGCTCTCGGGGGCCGCAGACCACGGAAACCACCTCCGTGTACTGCATCTCGTGCTGCGAGTGTCACAGCGTGTCCCAGGCGAGGTAGCCATGGTCGAGGCTGTCCCCGGACACGCTGGGGACGGGGAGGCCTGTGCACGGGTGTTTCCAACGGTCCGGCCACTTAGGGCCGCAGAGCAGCCTGGGGTTGTGGACGGCAGACGGACAGAGCCGGCACCGGAGAGCCGGCGCCATCAGGAGTCCCCGCCGTCCTCAGCACCATCCAGGTCTGCACGAGCCCCGACAGCCGCCATGGGCTGGGGCCCAAAGTCATGCCAAGGGGCCCCTTCCGGGCGTCACACGGCACCTCCTCGCTGCGTCTTCCTGCCGTGGACAGAGGGTGTGGCCCCGAGGGCCCTGACCCACCACGAGGCCGCTGACCTGCCACTGGGAAGTCGAGTCCTTCTGCTCCAGGGCCGGGCACATGGCTTCGCCACTCTGGTCCTTCTCGTTGTTGGCTTTGAAGAAGGGGCCACTGAGCAGCGCTGTCCTGTCCCAGAGGCCGGCTGCCACGGGGCGTGTCCACGCAGGGCAGAGAACATTTGCGTGTGGCTGTCGAGAGGCTGCCCCTCCTTGGAGCCGTGGGACAGACAGCAGGTCCCAGCCACGGAGCCACGGCCCACCAGGTGGCCACGTCATCCGCTGTGGCCCGCAGGGGACCCCCACCTGCTCTCCCCATCACCCAAGCCTGGCGGCGGCAGCAGATCTAGGCAGCCTGGGCTGGGACTGTGGAAGGCAAAACCCAGAAATACCTCCTGCTGTTTTCAGCTTCTGTGTTAGAAAGCCCTAATGAAGCACAGACAGGATGTGGACATGCAGATTCACACATTCCTGAGCTCTCGGTCACGAGCTGAACAGCTCTGGCCCCGGGACCCAGAGGAGGCCGTCCTTGGGACGGTCACGGCCCCCGCCGTCCTGTCCCCACCCTCCTAAGTGCCTCTCCAGGCCGAGGGGCACCTCCCGAGACAGCCAGGCCGGCGGGCAGGCAGGCAGGCTGTCCATCTTTAAATAGATAGGTCTGCCGGAAATTCCTTCCGTCCTCGAAGCCAAAATCCACATCCTCGCGGGGTCCACCCAGCCGGCCCCGTTCGACTTGGTGTGTGTGGGGGGGGATCTGTCTTCTGCTTCACGGCAGTCCCTCGGGGTGGGGGGCTGTGGGCCGCGAGCTCCCCAAGAGCGAGGTCCGTGACTGGGGAGCAGGTGCCAACAGACAGAGAGAACCTGGGCCCGCCCTCCGGGGTCTCCCTCTGGCAGGGAAACGGGGACGAGTCCAGAGTCAAGGTCAAGCCGGACGAGGCACAGACTCCTTCCCGAGGACGCGGCTTAAGGCCCGAGGGGCTGCGCAGGGCGGGAGGGCGGGCAGCCCAAGTGCCGGCCGGGCTGCTCTTTGGGGCAGGAGCCGAGTGGCTGGGCACCGGGCAGGGGGCTGCCACACACACCACGGAAGAGTGGGAGGGGCCGTGGCTTCCACGAATCCACCAGGGGCTCCATGTTTTGGGGTCGCGGGGCCGTGCCCGGTGCCGGTGGGCGGGAGGCTCGGCCAGGGGAGTCTCCCAGTTCTTGGCTGGGGTGGCGGGTTAGATCTTTACCCCACGACCCCCACCTGGAAGAGCTGGGGGGTCTTTGGGGATTTGGGTCTTCTCTGCCCAAGCCCCAGGGGGCCACCGGCTCTCATCACACCTCCCTGGACGAGGAGGGCTGGAGGGACTCCTGGCGGTAAACCGTGCAGCTCCAGGGGCGCAGATGTCCCCCAGCCGCCCGAGCTGCCCCAGCTGAGTGGCATCTGCCGTCTTGGCTTCGAGGCCGGCGCTGCCCCGGGACAGAGCGGCCGTGCCAGGGAGCACATGTCTGAGAGACAATGTTATCTTTTTCTTTTTCTTTTTTTTTTTTGAGACAGAGTCTCACTCTGTTGCCCGGGCTAGAGTGCCGTGGCGTCAGCCTAGCTCACAACTTCTGGGCTCAAGGGATCCTCCTGCCTCAGCCTCCCGAGTAGCTGGGACGACAGGCATGCACCACTATGCCTGGCTAAATTTTTCTATATATTTTTAGTTGGCCAGTTAATTTCTTTCTATTTTTAGTAGAGATGGGGGTCTCACTCTTGCTCAGGCTGGTTTCGAACCCCTGACCTTGAGCGATCTTCCCGCCTGGGCCTCCCAGAGTGCTAGGATTACAGGCGTGAGCCACCGTGCTTGACCTCAGGGTTGAGGTTGTGGAAAAGAAGCCTCCCTTGTGTTCAGTGAGCAAGGGCCTGGGGGACCTGCCCTCCCAGGCAGTCCCTCAGGCCAGTTGGGGAAACGGACCCCTCCAAGTATCGGGGCAGACCACCCTTTGTGAACGCTGCCCACTGAGAGTTCCCGGGAGCTGTCGGAGGGACCCTCTGGGGTACAGACACCCCTTGGTGATTCCGTAGGGCGCGGCTGCGTGCCGCTGGTGTGGGTGGGGCTGGTTTTGTCCTGTGCACATCTTCTCTGTGGGTCACAGAGAAATGGGTCGCACCCTTCTGCCTCTGCCCCACCCCCAACCCCACGGCCCAGCAACCCGGCTACAGGTGGCAGAGGAAGCCATTGCTAGGGCGACGATCCCTGCCAATCCATCGTTGCCCAGTTCCCAATTCACCAGCTGCTTCCAGGCCCCTCAGCCCCGATCCTCCCGGCAACACCGTGACATGGGCATCACTGTGCCCACTTTAAAGATGAGGAAACTGAGGCTCCCAGGAGACCCCAGGTGCCACCTCGGCAGGGGGGAGCCCGGCTGCAGGGCAGCTCCCCGGGGAGAAGGTGCCTCTGGGGACAGTCTGGAGACCGAGACAGCAGCCGGCACCAGAGGGGGGTGGGGGAGGGATGTAGGCAAGGGCGGGGCCGGGGGTCCCCCCTGCGGCCTGACCTGTTGTCCCTGCTGCCGTCTCGGGAGCCCAGGCACCTAGCAGGCAGTTCCGGGTGAGCCAAGACTATGTTCACGGTAAAAGCATTTCACCTCTGAGTCTGGCTGATGAAGTCAGGATAAAATTAGTTCCTTTTTTAAAGAGCAAATGTGGCCACGTTCGGGGCTCCGGGTGTCTTACAGACCCACGTCAGCGGCTGCTTCCCTCCCTCCCTCCCGGTGGCCCCAGTGTGGCCCACTGTCTCCCATCAGTGGCCGGGGCGTGGGCTCTTGGGCCCGTGGCTGGGGAGGTTCTCCGCGGCCCTGAAGCAATTGACGCCGGTCAGGGCCGTGCATGTAGAAGGCGCTCCATAGATGCTCACAGGAGAGAGTGCACAGACGTCGGGAGCACGGCTTGGGTCTCCTCTTCCGGCTCAGGCCCGCTGTCCTGTCCGTGTGGGCTCCAAGGCCCCGGCCCCGCCTGCTGCTGCACAGGGCTCCATCTGTCCATCCGCCTGTCCATCTGCCTGTCCGTCTGTCCATCCGCCTGTCCGTCTGCCTGTCCGTCCGTCTGTCCGTCCGCCTGTCCATCCGTCTGTCCATCTGTCTGTCCGTCCGTCTGTCCATCCACCTGTCCATCCGTCTGTCCATCCGCTTTGCTTCCCGAGAACCCGGGTCCCTGCCCTCCCGCTGCTCCGTCACCCTCCTTGGTCCAACCTGCGCTGCGGGCCGAGGTCGGGGTCTCCGCCGCAGAGCCCTCCCCCTGGCCGCCGCAGGGCTGTTGGCAGCGGGGTTGGCAGCCAGCTCCCCGGTCCCCTGAGCACGCCCGCCACAGCGCGGTGTCACCCCACCTTACGTGCCCTTCGCCCTTCAGCGGACGGGTCCCTGCGGGTGAGACTCAAGCCTGAGGTTGGAAACGAGCTCCTCGGCCTCCATCTGCAAAGCCACAGTGTCTCTCCCCGCGCGAGCTCCGGGCCTGGCGAGGAAGAGTGAGGTCGCCTGGCGAGGAAGAGTGAGGTCGTGTCTGAGGATTCGGCGTGGGTGGGCCGTGGCCGTCGGCGTGGTCCGGAGCTGCACGCTCCGCCGTGGCAGATACCAGCCGCGTGCAACGGCCTACGCTTAAGCCCACTTAAGAATTGGCGTCATCTATGCGTCCACTGGGCGGCGGCTGGGGCCTGGGGCCGTGTGCTTTCCCGCCCTGCACCGTGGCTAACGCCATCGTCACCATGCACCCTTCCCAACCCGGAATCCCTGCCGCCCCGTGTGCTCGGCCCCCCAGAGCCCCCAGCCCCTCCCCTGAGCCCCAGCCCAGCAGTGGCGGCTGCCCCAGCCCTGCCCTGCACAGAAGGTCACGGGGGGGGGGGGGGCGAGAGGGGACGTCTGCTTGTCCTTCTTTTGGGCATCTCGGGGGAGACTCTCGGGACGGCCGGGTTGGGACAGCCCCCAAAAGGCACGGGCCCGGTGCTGCCTCCCCACCCCGGAATCTTCCAGCTCCTGCCCTGCTCACCTCACCTTCTCTCCTGCCCCTCCCAGCCATGTACACTCACACATGTGTCCACATGCTGTCACACATGTCCACATGCTCACACGTGTGTCCACATGCTCACACGTGTGCCCATGCACTCACACATGTTCACATGCTTACACCATGTCCACACGCTCACATCCATGTGTCCACACACATGACCACAGGCGAGCCCCTCGCGACAGGCTCAGCACCCCACTCCTGCAGAGCCCCACTCCCTCCTCCAGCCTGAGCTGCCCTGCAAGAGCAGGTCCCTTGTTGGGACAAGAGACGGGACAGGAGCAGTCTTCCCGTGCCAGGAGCTGCGCGGATGGAAGGGGACACGGGGCCCAGTGCCCGACGCGGGCGGCCGCGATGCCCAGACCCGCCCAGTGCCGCCAGCTCCTAGGAAAGTTCCGGTGGCGGCTAAGAGCTGCCCGCTCCCCTTGGAGAGAAGCCTTTGCAGGGGCCGCCGGGTTGGGGCGGGGGGCGGCTTTTGGGAGATGATGGGGGTCTCCGCGGCCCCCGAGCCGGCGTGGGGACCCTCGGAGAGGCTTGCCGAGCTCCGAGAGCAGTTGGGGATCTTCACAGGGGGCCTTCCCAGGAGGCCGGCCCTGGGGTGTGGGGGCGGCCGGGCGAGTGAGACGTGGATTTGCAGCCGCTTATCTTATCTGCGAGGTCACGGACGCCCCGACCGCCCAGCGCCGTGGCCGCCCCCACTCCGGTGACGCGAGGGCGATGGAATGTGCCCACGTCCCCGAGGGCGCTGCGGCTCCTCCTCCTCCTCCTCTGTGCTCCTGGCGGGGCTGCAGGGCCAGCGCGGCAGCCTGGAGCTGTCTGGAGACGGCAAGCAGAGGAGCCCGGGACGGAGGAATCCGGCCAGACCTCCCTGGCCGGGCGCGGGGAGAGCTGCGGGGAGGGCTTCCCCCCGACGGCGACTGAGTCACGCCCGTCCCCCTGCAGGCAGCAGGCCCAGCGTGTTCCCGTGTTCCCCCGGCTGGCTCAGGAATGCGCGCCCAGCGGCTTCTGGTCTCCATGGCCCGCTCCGGCCTCGGGAGCCAGGGAGCCAAGGAACACAGCGCCGGCCCCGCGCATGCCTTCCCCGCGTGGCTGGCGTTCGTTCCTCCCGGGAGTGTCTGCTCCCGGGCGCCGCGGAACCGGGTCACGGCTGCTTCTCCCAGGAACCGCGCCGTCTCACCCGGCCCGGGAGGGAGCCGCACGGACAGCCGTCAGCAAAGGGACGGTGCCGCAGGCCAGGGACCCGGCCCTCCTGCCGGGGCTTGGGGGCTGGGCTGGGCCCCCACGTCCTGGGTCCTGGGCTCTGACAGGCACACACCTGCGTTCCTCCAAGGAGACCCCACAGTTGCCAGGCGAGTTAGGGGCCTCCTGGACTCCAGAGGGCGGGGGCCACACGGGGGCAGGGCAGGCTGTGACGTCCACATCGAGCGACCGCGGAGCAGGGGGCATCGCGCTGCCCACCCCCGGCACAAAGGCCGCTCGGCCCCTCTGAGGCCTGAGTCCATTCCTGGCATGGGGCACGCCACGGGGACGCCGGCATGTGCAGGAAGTGTGCATGTACACGCCACACACCCCCAGAAGTCATGCACACTCCCTCGAGCCCATGTCCACTCACACACGTGTCCACACGCTCACACGCACCTGTCCACATGCTCACACCCAATGTGTCCACACGTTCACAAACATGTCCACACGCTCACACATGCATATGGTCACATCTATGTGTACACACACTCTCACACGTGCACACATTCACATATGTCCACACACGTCCATGTGTCCACACACATGACCACATGCTCACACGTGTGTCCACATGCTCACACATGTGTCCACATGCTCACACGGTGTCGGCACGCTCACATCTATGTGTCCACACACGTGTCCACACGCTCACACGTGTCCACATGCTCACATCCACGTGTCCACATGCTCTCACACGTGCACACACGCTCACACCCACGTGGTTATGAACAGCAGACACCTGCTCTGACTCCCCTGCAGGGCCTGGCGGTGCCGGAGCCCACAGTCCTGCTCTGTCCGCTGAGGGCTTGGGGACGGCGCCCAGCAGGGCCTCGCGGCGACAGAGCTCTCCTCAGGCGCTCAGGGCCCGCCAGGCCTGCGCCGCCCGGCTTCCTCGGGGCCCCACGCCATGCGCTGGGCGCTGTCCTCGTCTACCTCTCGGATAAGGGAACGAAGGGTTGGGGGCTTCGCCTGCATCACTGCCTTGCAAGTGGGCTGGAGCCGTCCCCCTGCTCTGTCCCCGCTGAGCTGTCCCTGCAGGTTACGCTCACCCTCGGGTCTGCGGGTAAACTGGGGGCTGAACACACGGCGTGCTGCTCGGTCCCCGTGACACCCGGGAGGTGGAGCTGGGAACTGCGTGAGTGGGGCCACGCGGGGCAGGGCTGCAGGGCTGCAGGGCTGCAGGGCTGCAGGGCTGCAGGGCACCGGCGTGCGGGGAGCCCAGGGAAGGCTCCGGGGAGGGCGGCACTGGCTCCCGGGGCAGGGGAGGCTGTGAGCCACACAGTGCCATGGCCGGCGGCACCCACGGCCCGAGGCCCTGAGACCGCCGCTCGCCCAGCGGGCCGAGGGCAGGACACTGCCGGAGTCCGGCTCTGACGCCCCGGGCCGGGCGTGGACAGGGTGACCCCACCACCCCGAGCAGCACCAGGACCTTTGCTCCGGAAAAGTGTTCGACCGTCTCTGGCTCCGTCCCATCTCCACCCCATCCCCGCCCCAACCAGAGGGCAGGCGGGGGAGGCGGTGGGATTTTTTGGTAACGTCTGTATTTAGACACAACTCACGTGCCGTAAAATTCACTCTTTCAAAGTGTGCAGTTCAGTGGTCTCGGTGCATGCAGAGAGTTGTGCACCCGTCACCTCCTAATTTCAGAGCGTTTTCACCACTCCGAGACGCTCCCTCCACCGTCACCCTCATCCCTCCCACCTTCCCATCCCGGCCCCCGGCCGCCCGGCCTGCCTCCCGCCTCGGTGGATTCCCCTGTCCTGGACGCTTCACGTGAACAGAACCACGCAGTGACGTGGTCTTTTGTCACCGGGCTCTTCCACACGCCGTGACGCCTTCGTGTCCGTCCACACTGCCGCCTGCGTCAGAGCTTCATTCTTACGGCTGAACACGTTCCGTGGTTCAGATAGACCACGCTTGGTTTACCCACTCTCCCACTGACGAAGCGTGGGCTGATTCGACTTTTGGATATTGTGAATAATGAACCTTTGTGTACGGTTTTTAATGTGAACCAAAGTTTCCATTTTTCTAGGGTAAATAACTGGGAGTGAAATCTCTGGATATTGTGACCACCCTAGATGTAACATTTAGAGGCGTGGCCAAGCTGTTGTCCGCAGCGGCTGCCACATCCCTAGCTGCCACAGCTGCCACATCCCATGGCTACCACATCCCATGCTCCCACGGCTGCCACGTCCCACACTCCCACGGCTGCCACATCCCATGGCTGCCATGTCCCACACTCCCATAGCTGCCATGTCCCACGCTCCCATAGCTGCCACGTCCCACGCTCCACAGCTGCCACGTCCCATGGCTGCCACGTCCCACGCTCCCACAGCTGCCATGTTCCACACTCCCACGGCCGCCACATACCATGCTCCCACAGCTGCCACGTCCCATGGCTGCCACGTCCCACGCTCCCACAGCTGCCATGTCCCACACTCCCATGGCCGCCACGTACCATGCTCCCACAGCTGCCACGTCCCATGGTTGTCACGTCCCACACTCCCACAGCTGCCACATCCCACGCTGCCACGTCCCACACTCCCACGGCTGCCACATACCATGCTCCCACGGCTTCCACGTACCATGCTGCCACATCCCACACTCCCACGCCTGCCACATCCCACGCTCCTCATGGCTGCCACGTCCCACGCTCCCACAGCTGTCATGTCCCATACTCCCACGACTACCACGCTCCCACACTCCCACGGCTGCAGGGTGTGAGGTTCCAGTTTCTGCAGACCCCCGTGGACACCTGCCGTTGTCCATTTTCGACCTCACGGGTGGGAACCGGATCTCACTGTGGTTCCAGCACCTTTCCCTGTGCTTTCCGGCCATTTTCACATCTTCTTAGTATCAACGTCTGTTCACATCCCCTGCCTAGTTTTTAACTGGACTTTTCCCTTTTTTATCATCTTATGAAACTTCTTTACATATTCTAGATCCAGCTCCCTTCTCAGATACATGGCTTGCAAACATTTTCTCCCGTTCGGTGGCTGGCCTTCCCATTTTCTCCCACTTTCTCCGTGGTGTTATTTGCAGCACAAACATTTTAACTTTGAGACAGTCCAGTGTATCTATTTTTTCTTCTGTCCTTTGTGCTTTTTTTTTTTTCCTTTGTGCTTTTGATGTCATCTCTAAGAAGTCACTGCCTAACCCCAGGTCACAAAGGTTCATCCCAACGTTTTCTTCTGAGAGTTTTATGGTTTTAGCTCCTGCATCTAGAGGTCTGGTCCTTTCTGAGCAGATGTTTGCGCGCGGCGTGAGGTAGGGGTCTGGCGTCACTCTTCCGCGTGCGGCTGTCCCGCTGGCCCAGCCCCAGGTGTGGTGACAATCGTTGTCTGCTCTGAACTATCTCGGGCCCGTGTTGAAGATCGGTGGAGTGTGAACGTGAGGGTTTATCCCAGGACTCACACCCTCGTGCCACCACGGGTCTGCACATCTGTCCTCGTGCTGGTGCCACCCAGGCTTGACCCTGCAGCGCTGGAGGTCGGGACCTGTAGTTTGTCTTTTTGAGGGGGACAGAGTCTCACTCTGTTGCCCAGGCCAGAGTGAGTGCTGTGGCGTCAGCCTAGCTCACAGCAACCTCCAACTCCTGGGCTCAGGCGATCCTCCTGCCTCAGCCTCCCAGGTAGCTGGGACTACAGGCATGCACCACCATGCCCGGCTAATTTTTTATATATATGTTAGTTGGCCAATTAATTTCTATTTTTTTAGTAGAGACAGGGTCTCACTCTTGCTCAGGCTGGTCTCGAACTCCTGACCTTGAGCGATCCTCCTGCCTCGGCCTCCCAGAGTGCTAGGATTATAGGCGTGAGCCACCAAGCCCAACCAGTTCTACAGTTTTGATCTTTTTCAACATTGTTTATTCTGGGTGCCTGGTGGTTCCACGTGAGTCTCAGGAGCCACTCGTCGATTTTGGCAAGAAAACCATCTGGAGTCGTGATAGGGAAGGCGTTGGCTTAGGGATGAGATTTTAAAGCCCTCTGGCAGGCTGGGTGCGGTGGCTCACGCCTATAACCTTAGCACTCTGGGAGGCCAAGGCGGGAGGATCGTTTGAGCTCAGGAGTTCAAGACCAGCCTGAGCAAGAGCGAGACCCCGTCTCTACTAAAAAAATCTAGAGAAATTAGCTGGACAACTAACAATATATATAGAAAAAAAATTAGCCGGGCATGGTGGTGCATGCCTGTAGTCCCAGCTACTCGGGAGGCTGAGGCAGGAGGATCGCTCGAGCCCACGAGTTTGAGGTTGCTGTGAGCGAGGCTGGCACTCTAGCCCAGGTAACAGAGTGAGACTCTGTTTCAAAAAAATAAAAAAATAAAATAAACCCTCTGGCAGGTGAGACCGCTGTGCCCCTGCCTCCCGGCCCCGTGGACCGAGCCCGTGACCGGCACCCACCAGGCTCCTGGGACCCAGCGTGCAGCCCCCTCTTAGGCCGCCAGCCCCTCTGCCTCCCGGCGGGTCTGCCTTCGACTCACTCTCTTTTTTTGTTGTTGTTTTTTAATCGCCGTTTTTCTGATATAAAAGTGGCCGGTTGTCCCCCGATTTTTCACCAGTTCGCGTGCGTGCTGTTTGTTTGCTTTGGCGTCGGGACTCTCCCCCTTCACGTGGTCCCGGACGCCGATCTCCTCCGGAGCTTCCTGTGTGTGCTCCGAGCCGCTCTCCAAAAGGCCCGCCTCCCGCGGGAACCCTGTCGTTAGGACGTCTTCCGTGGCCTTTCCTGGTGCTTGTTTTTCCACGCTGAGGCCTTTGATTGGAGGGAGAGACGCCACGTGTCCGGCGTGCAGGGGGTCCAGCCGGCGGTGCCAGGGCCGGTCCCCTGAAGCCACCATCACTGTCCAGACAGGGACTGCGGTGGCTTTTGTCTCCTCTCCTCCCTGCCCCGCAGAGCTGTACCAGGACCGGCTGGATGTTCGTTTTCCCCTAGGAACTTTAGCTCCAAAAAAAAATGTGTTGCTATGGGAAAGGGGCTCGGTTAACTGAGCAGCCTGATCCAGGGGATGGACGTGTGACGATACCAAGGCCTCCTGTTGGGGTCAGGGTCCCTCCGTTCATTTGCGTGTTCTGAGCGTCCCTGAACTTGCCTTGAAGTTTGCTCCATGGAGGTCACACACGTTTCTTTTTTTCTTTTTCTTTCTTTCTTTCTTTCTTTCTTTCTTTCTTTCTTTCTTTCTTTCTTTCTTCCTTCCTTCCTTCCTTCCTTCCTTCCTTCCTTCCTTCCTTCCTTTCCTTCCTTTCCTTCCCTCCCTCCCTCCCTCCCTCCCTCCCTTCCTTCCTTCCTTCCTTTCCTTTTCTTTCTTTCTTTCCTTCCTTCCCTTCCTTCCCTTCCCTCCCTTCCCTCCCTCCCTCTCTCCCTCTCTCCCTCTCTCTCTCTCTCTCTCTTTCTTTCTTTCTTTCTTTTTTGTCAGAGTCTCGCTCTGTTGCCTGGACTAGAGTGCCATGGCGTCGGCCTCGCTCACAGCAACCTCCAACTCCTGGGCTCAAGCAATCCTCCTGCCTCAGCCTCCCGAGTAGCTGGGACTACAGGTGCACACCACCGTGCCCGGCTAATTTTTTCTATATTTTTAGTTGGCCAATTAATTTCTTTCTATTTTTAGTAGAGACGGGAATCTTACTCTTGCTCACTCCTGACCTTGAGCGATCCGCCCGCCTCGGCCTCCCAGAGTGCTAGGATTGCCGGCGTGAGCCACCTCGCCCGGCCATGCACGTTTCTTAAGTCTTTTCCTAGATACCGTTTTTCCTGCTGTTATAGATTTGATCTCTCATCATAATTTTCTGGCGGATGCTATACGGGAAAGCCAGTGGCATTTAAATATTCCTGCTGTATGGCGGCATCTTGCTGAACTGTGTTTATCCTCTTGAGTTTTCCAGACTTACTGTCACATCGACTGCACATATTGACCGTTTTCTCCGCTCTTTTCCAATTTTCGCGCCTTGTTCTCTCTCTACTCTCGTCCGCATCAGCTCAGACCTCCAAAACACGTTCAGTGCTCGCGAGTTCTCTGCTCATCTCTACTCTGATGGGAATGGTTGCAGAGTTTGCCACCACGGTAAGGCGGCGTTGATCGTGCAACTGTCCAAGGACAGGCCCCTGGTCCTGACCCGGAGTTTCTAAGGGGACGTTTCTCTCCTTCCTCTCTGACACCAGGTTAGATTTTGGTGACAGCTGGCAGCGGGGAGGCCACGTAAGCTGCCTCGGGCTTGGTTTCCCTGTCTGCGAAACGGGCGTGAAAGCACCATGTGGTCGGAGCACTGGCGCCCTTGGGCAGGGCCTGGCACCGCACCGGGCCCTAGCCCAGCAGTAGGGGCCACCGTCCTTCCTGCCAGTGCCGGCCACACAGGCACACCATGCCCGATGGTCTCTGCGGCTCCCCCAGCCCAGACAGGGCGAGGAAGCTTCTGCTTGTTCTTTGCAGAGCCCACGGCCTCTGCGGGCGCCTCCAGTCCCCGGCATGACCAAGAGGGACGCCGGAGCTCCCAGGCTTCCTGCGGCCCCAGACGAGGGCAGCCTTCCTGGCCCCGAGCTGGAGTGCACAGCTGGGTGTCCCAGAGCCGATGGGCAGGGGCAGGACAGACCGTCCCCCGCGGAGCCGCTCCTGCAGACCCCAGGCTGGAGGGACGCCTCGCCGATCCTGGCCGCGTTGAGGTCAGTCTCCCGGCCAAGGCGAGCCAGGGCTGGGGTCCTGGGAGGCCGAGGAGGGAGCCGCCGGCCGGGCGGAGGAAGTAGGAGCAGCTGGGCCCGCCAGGGGCGTCCCCTCCTGCTGAGTCACGGGGTGGGCGGGGGATGCAGCCTCCACATACAGCCTCCCCGGCCCGGGCCACCTACTACAGACGTTCCGGCGGAAACCGGGAACGGCACAGAGACCGGAACGGACGTGGCCGCCCGCCAGGAGCGGCGCCTGCAGCCCCGCAGGGCGCCACCTGGGCCGCTTGTCCCCGAGCACACGCCGCTGTCCCGGGGGGCCCAGACCCCAGTGGGCAGGCAGGGCGGACGGCCACCCCACCCCCTCCCCAACCGGAAACATAAGCGCGGCTGCCGCCAGGTCTGCCCTTTCCGCCGGTTCTCCAGGGCAAGCCTTGTTTTATTTCGTGGCCACTTTGCCGTCCTGAGTCGGGACAGGAAGGTGGACGCGGGAATCCGGACGCATCTTCTAACCTTGGGCAGGTGCGGTCGCAGCCACCGGTCCCGGTCCCCCGCCAGCACCTGCCACCACGAGGCTGGGGCAAGACACCACGCTCGGAGCCCCGACGCCTTGCAGGGCCCTCCGCTGTCCTGCCCTTGGGACGCAGGGGCGCGACGCTTTTCAGGGTTTGTCCGCGGCGAAGGGGACGTGGGCTGAGCCGGGGTGCTCCGACGGTGGCAGGCCTGTGGGCAGAGCACGAGGGTGCGGTCCCAGCGGCCCGCCTCCCATCACCCCGGAGACCCTCTCCGAGGAAACTCCGGTCCTCACGCTGTCCGGCTCGGACTCGGAGCCCCAGGCCCGAGCATCTTCCTGGCCCGCCAGGCTGCAGCGGGCCACGCTCAACCCCAGTGAACAGGCCTGGCACGGTGGGATTCCAGCAGAGCCATGGGCTGGCAGGATGGAGACGTTAGCGGAGTGGCCACACAGACCACCCCTCCTTACTCAGGACACACCCCGAATTCCATGGAAGCCCTTGTACCCACCTGCCGCCCCGGTCCCTTCCCAATCGGGCCGGAGGAGCAGTTCCCAACTGCCTCTCCAGGCTGGTGAACTCCTACTCGTACGTCAAAGCCCAATTCAGGCATCACCTCTGCCTTTTCCCCAAGACAGGTGCCCACAGCACCTCACCCAATCCCCTCCCCGTGTGTGGAACGTGGCACTGGAGGGTCCGTTTGTTTGTGTCTCCTCCCCCACTTTGTGTTTTCACCTTTGACCACCAGGCGGGCACAGGGCGGAGCCCCCAGAATTGAGCTGGGGAATGGTTGGAAGAGTCTCACATCCTCTTAAACAAAGGGAGGTGCAAAAGCCGGGGGTCTCTCCTTGGCACTGTCCCATGCCCCACCCCTGGGTGCAGAGGCTGCCCTCCTGTTGATTTGGGGGGTACGCCATGCTGGGGTAGGGGAACAGGGCCCACCAGCCCACCCCTGTGCCCGCCAGCCCACCCCTGTGCCCGCCAGCCCACCCCTGTACCTGCCAGCCTGCCCCAGTGCCTACTGTCCTGCCGCTGTGCCCACCAGCCCACCCCTGTGCCCGCCAGCCCACCCCTGTACCTGCCAGCCTGCCCCAGTGCCTACTGTCCTGCCACTGTGCCCACCAGCCCACCCCTGTGCCCGCCAGCCCACCCCTGTGCCTACTGTCCCGCCGCTGTGCCCACCAGCCCACCCCTGTACCTGCCAGCCTGCCCCAGTGCCTACTGTCCCGCCGCTGTGCCCGCCAGTCCACCCCTGTGCCCGCCAGCCTGCCCCAGTGCCTACTGTCCCGCCGCTGTGCCCACCAGCTCACCCCTGTGCCTACTGTCCCGCCCCTGTGCCTACTGTCCTGCCGCTGTGCCCGCCAGCCCACCCCTATGCCCACCAGCCCACCCCTATGCCCACCAGCCCACCCCTATGCCCACCAGCTCACCCCTGTGCCCGCCAGCCTGCCCCAGTGCCTACTGTCCCGCCGCTGTGCCCGCCAGCCCACCCCTATGCCCACCAGCCCACCCCTGTGCCCGCCATCCCCGTCCCCAGGGCAACCCCTCCTGCCCGCCCTAGCTTTTCTGTTTCCCCGACAGGAAGTCACCGCGGACACTCCCCAGACTCACTGGCCGTCACCCCAGGCCCGAGGAACTTGCTAGAACCTTCCATAAATTCCCCCTTTATCTCCCGAAGCCCATCTGGTTCCATTTACGGGCTGCATTTCCTCTCGCTTCCTGCGCCGCTCGGCCGGGCTGTCTCTGGGCTCCGCGTGCTCTGCCTTCTGGGATGGGGATGAGCCCAGGTGCGGGGGGAGGTGGGGGAGTCTGGGACCGCCCCCTTCCCCTCCTGGCCCCAGCGCTGACCCCAGATCCACGGCCCCTGAATTTCGGGTTCCTGGCGGGCTCAGATCCCACCCCGAGCGAGGAGAGGGACCTTCTGCCCCTCTCGCCCCGGCCCTGCTCTCTCCGCCTCCCTGTGAGCCCAGCTGGGGCAGGAGGGGCTGCTGGTTTTCCAGGGGGGCGTTTCATGGCGCTAAATCCGCCCCCTTAGGATTGCACTAACGACTGCGAAGCCCCCAGACTGGCCGGGCCTGTTGAAATCCAAAGGTGCCCCCTTCTCGGCTCAGCCTCCCCTTGGGGACGTCACCGCCAGGTCCCCTCTGCTCTGTGCCCCTCCCCCCCCCCGGGCTGAGCAGGGAGGAGCCCCCGGCCCTTGGACTGCAGCACGCGTCGGAGGCCCCGTGGCTACTCCCCCCAACCCCTCAGCAAGTCGGGGGAGCAGCGGCCTCAGCCGGCAGGTGGCAAGGGGAGCCCGGGCAGGGGACCGTGCCTCGTGGCATGAGAACGCCCGGGCCCGTCACACACCTGGGCCTGACGTCCCCATGTGCGCGGCGATGACCACACGCGGCGGACTTTACAGAGTGTGGCCGCTGCTGCCCGCCGTGTGCAGCACCTAGGAGGGGGTGGCGATGTCCCGGAGAGAGCGTGCAGGGGGACGGGCCGCCACACCCGGGAGGCAGCATTGCAGAGAAGAGTCCAGCGTGTCCGGGATTACGAGCCCTGTTAGTCATCCCCCTGGAAAGCAGCCACTTGCTCACGTGATCCTTGTCCTCGCCGAGGCCGTGGCCTTCAGATGTCGGCGAGAAACCCAGAGATAAAGCCGTTTTGTTTTGTTTTGTTTTGTTTTGACACAGAGTTGCCTGGGCTAGGGTGCCGTGGCGTCAGCCTCGCTCACAGCAACCTCCAACTCCTGGGCTCAAGCGATCCTCCTGCCTCAGCCTCCCGAGTAGCTGAGACTGCAGGCATGTGCCACTGTGCCCGGCTAATTTTTTTCTATATATTTTTAGTTGGCCAATTAATGTCTATTTATAGTAGAGACGGGGTCTCGCTCTTTGCTCAGGCTGGTCTCAAACTCCTGAGCTCCAATGATCCTCCCACCTTGGCTTCCCAGAGTGCCAGGGTTACAGGCGTGAGCCTCCTCGCCCGGCTGATAAAGCTGTTTCTGTCTGGGAGTCCAGGCCTACGGGAGACACTGACGGTTTTATGAAAGGGGGGTGGGGGGTCAGAGTCCGACAGAGCGACCCGGTGTGACCGTTGACGTCATAGCACACGGCTGTGTGGCCCGGGCTGGGGTGGGGGCAGTTCTTGGCCTCTGGGTTTTGGGCGGATGCCTGGTGTGCCCTGCTGTTGGCATCGCCACTCTGGATTTGGGGTTCAGAGTCCTCAGAGCAGACACACCAAGGACCGGGGTGCCCGGACCGGGGCCAGCTGACCCCCCAACACTGAGAGCTCCGTCCTGCACCCCGCCGGCCCAGCCCATCCTATCCACACCTGCTCCCCTTTTCCCTTTGCGGAAGGTTCCGGCTCAGATGAGAGTGCTGCACCCACAGCTGTCTGCTCAGGGTCTCGGCTTCCCCGTCCGCCCCTCCTCTCCCTCCCAGGACAGCCCCACCCCGTGGGTTCTGCAAACTCACGTGTCGGGCTGTCACGGTCGCCATGGGGTTCCTGGCAGGGATGTGCAGCCGTCAATCTGCTCACGTCGGCCGGAAGCCCCGAGCCTCGCGCTCTTATATCCACGTGGACTGTGCGTTTTGTGGCCCTGGAGTGGCCGGAAACCGCCGGGTGGGAAGACAAGGGTTTGGAGGGAAGGGGGTGAGCTCATGTCCACTCGAGGACCAACCTCCCGCCGTCCGGGGTGTGTCCGGGAGGCGGCTCCGGGTGGAACGGCCGTCGGGGCGCGTCCCCGTGGTCCTGGCCTTGGGTGTCCCCCTTTGGTCCTGCTAGGGCCAGCGGGAGACCCGTAGGGCCAGCGGGAAACCCGGGCAGCAGCTGATGGCGCCAGCCGGAGGCCAAACACCTGCATGCCGGATCCCAGGGAAACCTCGGAGTTTGGGCTGAGACCCTCGCCTGGCTGGACGGGGCCACCCTCGTGCCGGGGCGTCACCTGCTTCATACGAGCTGGCCGCAGGGTGCACGTCTGCCCGACTCTGTCTCAGCAGCACCCGGCTTGGCGTTCGGTTGAGCCTCTGGGCCCCACAGTCCAGCCACATGACACACAGCTGACCGTCCCACCGTGGGCGCTGGGACGGAGCAGGTGCAGGCCGCGGCAGACAGGGACGATGCCACGAGGGGCTGGCGGGCCCCTCCCTGCCCTCCCCACGCCTCAGCGTCCCCTGCCCCCACTTCCGTGGCGTCTGCACAGAGGCCACAGACTGTCAGAGCTGGGGGCTTCGCGCCCACACGCCTCGCTGGTCTCCCCAAGAAAACCGAGGCTCGCAGGGGAGGTGACCGGCCCCAGGCCCCACGGCCAGTCTGGGGCAGGCGCAAGGGCCAGCGCCGGCCACGTCTGTCCCGCACGTGCTCGGGGTGCACGCGAGGCCGGCCCGGGGAAGGGCGGGTCACTCCCTTGTTTCCGTGGCGTCCGCGAGTCCCCACCCTCCGCTCCCTCGAGTGATCAATCCAGGAAAGCTGGTGCTGACAGCCTCCTGGCGCCGGCCGCCTGCAGCTGCCCTCGCTGCCGGCCCGGATTCCCGATACCAAACGGCGTTCCGTGGCTCCCGCCCCAGATGGCAGGCACGGCGGCTGGTGCGGCCAATTCAGCAGAACTGAGGCGGGTGCGGTTTACGAGGAGCGTTTGTGCAGAGAGTGGCCAGAGCCACCTATCCCCCAACCCCCGGAGACTCTGAGGCTGCGGAGACCTGAGGAACGTCCCCCTCGCCCTGCCCCAAGCCCCAGAGACCTTGGCAGGCACTTGAAGGCCGGCAGAGGGACAACCCCAGCCCAGCCCCTGTCCACCCCACGACAGGAGGGTGCGTGATGGTGCGACTGTCAGTGGTCCTGGCCCAGGAGTGGGGGACAGGTTCATCCTCGGGAGGTGGAACAAATGTATGCACAAATGAATGCATGAATGAATGAACGAATGCACAAATGAATGAATGAGTGCACAAATAAAAGAATAAATGCACGAATGAATGAACAAATTCATGCATGGATGAATGAATGCACGAATGAATGAATGAATGCACGAATGAATGAATGAATACATAAATGAATGAATAAATGCACAGATGAATGAATGAATGAATGAATGAATGAATGAATGAATGAATGGAATGAATGGTGTAAGAAGTGGGCGAGCGTCCTGCATCCCTGGTCCCACCATCAGAGCCACCTGGTGGGTCTGCGTGGATCGAGGCCCCTCCCGCCCCAGGCCTCCACATTGTGCCGATTCAGGGAAGGGGCCCCGGCTGCCCCATCCCCCTCGTCTCCGGGGTCGAATCCAGCGCTGGGCGGACCCGGCGCTCTCAGGACGCGGCCAGCCCCTTCCCCTCCCCACTGCCGGCCCCACTCCCTCCTCGACAAAGTCGGGGGGCTTCCCGTGGCTCAACTGCTAAGTACGCCACGGCCCAGGCGTGGCTGTGTGGCCGCCCACTCGCTGCTGCCCGGAGAGTTCCAGAACACACGAGGGCCCGAGGGCCGCACTTCCCAGACTGGGGACACCTGCCCCAGCGGCGGGGGCGGGAGAGCCGCCCCTGCCCCCAGAGTCCGTTTTCTGCTGCTAGATGATACAGAGTTAGCGTGTCCCACGGGCCGTGTGCACAGCCGGTCCCGGGGTGGCTGGGCCCCCTGCGTGCGTGCGTGCTGAGAATCCTCGCATCTGAGGTTCCCAGGCCTGCCGGGGGCCAGGCCTGTGCTGTCATCGTGCGTCTTGGCCGGTGCAGGGTCCCTGCCTGTGTCATCCGGCGGCAGAGCGGGGCTGTGCGGTGACTCAGCGGCCTTGAGTCATCGCGAGTCGGCCCCTGCATCTGGCTCCCTCCTTGTCTGCTGCTTCCGCCTCCCGTCCGCTGACTGAGGGGGGAGACCCGGGTCGAGCTTGTCCCCTGCACACAGCTGCGCCGGCCTCGAGCTTGTCCCCTGCCCTTGTCCCCGGAGGGCTGGAGCTGTGCTCAGACGGCCTGCGGGCCTGGGCTCAGCCCCGAGTGCTCCACCCGGCTCCTCCCTGGGGGCACAGGTCCACCCCGGATACCCGTGGATGCCCGTGGCCAGCCCTGCCCCCGGCTGCGCACCCCACCTGCCCTGCGGCCACCCCTCGCAGACTGCCGGCGGCCCTGTCACGGGCACAAAAGGGCAGGCGAGGCCCAAGCCCAGGGCCCAGGCTGGGTGTTCAAGAGAACAGAACTCTCACTCTGCCCCTGACCGTTTGACCTTGGCTAAGTGACATCACTGCTCCGTCCCGCGTGGTGGGGACAACAGCCGTGACGCCGCCTTCTTCCCGGTGGCTCTGGGAGGCTCCCCGAGAGACGTGTGGCTGCCGTGCTCCCCACGCTGTGCTCCTGCGACGCCCCCCGCCTGCCTCCCCAGCCTGCACGTGTCCCCCGGGGTCCCATGCGACCCCCTCCCCGCCCCCAGCCCCCCGCGTGTCCCAGCTTGGAGACACCCCCCCACCGGCCGCGCGACTCTCCTTTGATTCACGGCGGACCTCCGTGTCGTTCCCAACCCCGGTCTCCTCCCTCGTCAGCCCCCAGCAAGGAGAGCTGGCAGAACCAGGGAGCCGTCGGGGAGTCGGGGTCCCCTCCCTGCCTGCTCCGGCTGCACCCCCACAGGGACCCCAAAACGGGGGCTTTCTCAGAGGTGAGCTGGGCCGAGGCGGGCAGAGCAGAGCATGGGCATCTCGCGTGGGCGTCTCGCGTGGGCTCGTGGCCCGTGTCACCCTCACTGAACTCGGCTCCTCCCTCAGCTTTGCCCATTTCCAGGCCCCCCCCTGACCCTGCCAGGTAGAAATGTTCACATACGACCGTCGCAGAGATCACGGGGTGGCCGGAGAGGGGCCCGGGAAGGCTCAGAGAAGCCGTGCGGGTCCCAGCCCTGCGCTGGGCAGCACACGCCGTCCCGTGGCCGCACGATGAGGCCACCGCCACGCGACTCCCGCAGGGAGAGGCTCCGCAGCGGGACGTTCAGCCGCGAGGCCGGGGGAGGGGCCCCCGCGTGTCCGCCCTGGCCCCTGCCCTGGTCTCGGCCTCCGCCTCCCGCCCGGCTGTGTTGACCCCTGAGTCCAGCTGGGAAATGGTGTCTAGACACAGCAGCAGAGGCTTCCGGGGACCAGCGCGATGGTGCCAGTGGAGGTGGCGTTGCTGTCAGACTGTCGGCAAGGTCCCTGCTGCTGCCTCCTCCCAGCCCATGATGCGCACTGTGCACACATTTCCTAATACTTCCGTAATAAAATCTCATTACGATGCGTTCAAATAACACAGAAACGTGTCAGATGAAAAGTGGAGATCCAGCCCTCCTCCGCTCCGCAGAGGTAGCTGCTGTGGACGGTTTGGCGTGTAACCTTCCAGAGGTTTCTATGCCTTGATGGGTGAATGGAAATATGGTGCAAGGCCAGCCACACCCTCACGCCACCTGCTCGCTGCTCCGTGACCCTGGGCCGGCCCTTCCACTCATCTGAGCCTCATGCTCAGGGAGGGATCAGAATCCTCCACGTTCAGATGGGTTGTGCAGACTGACAGCACGTCTGCACACCTGCAGTAAGTGCTCAATGAGCACTAGGCCGCTGTGATTCCATCATCACCCTCACCATCATCATGGCCATCATCATCAACACCATCATCACCATCATCACGGCCATCATCATCAACCCCATCATCACCATCATCATCACCAACATCATCATTACCACCATCATCACCAACATGACCACCATCATCACCACTATCATCACCAACATGACCACCATCATCACCAACATGACCACCATCATCACCAACATGACCACCATCATCACCACTATCATCACCATCATCATCACCAACATGACCACCATCATCACCAACATGACCACCATCATCACCAACATGACCACCATTACCACCATCATCACCATCACCACCACCACCATCACCACCATCACCATCACCACCATCACCACCACCACCATCACCACCACCACCATCACCATCATCACCACCATCATCTTCAACACCATCATCACCAACACCATCACCGCCATCATCATCAACACCATCATCACCACCACCACCATCATCACCACCATCATCATCAACACCATCACCACCACCACCATCATCACCACCACCATCATCACCACCATCATCGCCACCACCATCATCATCATCACCATCACCACCACCATCATCATCATCACCACCACCACCATCATCACCATCACCATCATCTTCACCAACACCATCATCTCCATCTTCATCATCACCGTTATTCATTTTCCCCTCCGTGGAGACACCCCGGGTCCTGGAAGCCCGGGGTGCAGGCTTTGGCCCAGGCCCCTCACCCACAGGAAGAGCGAGGCCCCCGGGGGGCAGTGACCTGCCCAAGGCCACTGTGCTGCGGGCGGAGCTGGGTCCCGGCCCCTCCCTTGCCACGCCCCTTGGTGCAGACAGCCGTGCTCACAGTCCTGGGCCAGGCACCTGGGGCAGGGCGGCCCTCACCGCCACCTCCTCTGTGCTTAGTTGCCATTGGCGAGGCCACTGCGAGACTCTTGCAGAAATAAACAAAGTTGCATTTTTTGCCCAGGGATGGAACATGACTCACCGGCAGTCAGCATTCCAGATGCGCTGTCCTGTGAGGCATTCGGTGGGTCGGGTTTCCGCGCGGCGGCCAAGAATGCCGTGGTCACTGCCACAGGATGACACCGTCTCTGTGGGATCTGGCGCAGGCGCCTGAGGCCTGGAAACACCCGTGGGAACCCCTGGCGCTGCCGTCCGTGCGTGCCACGCCGCCACCCCGCCGGGGCTCCCACCCGGGCACCTCCACGTTGGGGCACAGGCTTGCCACAGCCTCTGGCCACCAGCAAGGTCCTGGCAGGCATTGCCGGACGCCGGGTCCCGCTGTGGCTCTGAGGCTGGGTCGCAGGTCTGGGGTGATCTGGGAAGAACAGACCCCTCCCGTGCGCCTACGCACAGGGCAGCCACCGGACAGGCGGCGCAGGGCCGGGGAGGGGAGGCTCCGAAATGAGCAGAGCGAGGTCTCCCCCAGCGGCCGCAGGACGCATGAGTCGAGAGGGGGCGGGACGGAGGGAAGGATGGTGGGACCAGCCGGCTCGGAGTGGGCGGGACCTCCGGGCCCAGGTCTGCACAGCTCTTGGGGTGTGTCTTGGCACCCCGTTTCACAGACAGGAAGACCCAGGCCCTGGCTTGCCCCCAAAGTCTGGGCACCCGAGACCCAGGCATCCCCCACCCCCACCCGAGAGCCACTGGGCGGTTGTCCCAGCCAGCCGTGTCCCTGCCACCCCCCCACACACGGCACCGGAGACACGTTCATTCCAGCCGGTTCCCCTCGTGCCGCTTGGTGGCAGCTTGGTGGCCAGCCTCAGCGGCGGGAGCCCAGCGGGGCTTACGTGGCCTCTGCCCACGCTCCTGCCTTTGCAAGTGAGGTGAGTGTCCCCCGTCCGTGGCGGCCGGAAACCGCCGTGGAGCACGGTGGGAAGGACACCAGCTGCGTGCCTCTCATCCGACATGCTCAGGACCAGAAGCGTTCCTCGTTTCAGATTTTCTTTTTTTTTTTTTATTGGGGAGACAGAGTCTCGCTTTGTTGCTCAGGCTAGAGTGAGTGCTGTGGTGTCAGCCTAGCTCACAGCAACCTCAAACTCCTGGGCTCGAGCGATCCTCCTGCCTCAGCCTCCCGAATAGCTGGGACTACAGGCATGCGCCACCGCGCCCGGCTAATAGATTTTTCTCAGATCCTGAAGTATTTGCATTGTCTGTATCCTTCATCCAACAATCCGAAACTCCAAACGCTCCAATGGGCATTTCCCTTGAGTGTCGTGTCGGCGCCCCAAAACTGCCGGACGTGGGCGCGTTTCGGGTCTGGGACTTTCAGAGGAGGGAGGCACGGCCTGTGTGACCCAGGCGTGCGCATCTCGCGCGGGCCGGCGGGGGTCAGCGTGTCCCAGAAGGTGTGGCAGGTTGAACTGTGACTCTCAGAGGGACGCATCCACGTGGAGCCCGTGGACGTGGCCTTATTTGGGACGAGGGTCCTGGCGGAGGCGGTTAAGTTAAAGATCTCCAGGGGAGGCCAGCCTGGACCACCCTAAATCCAGCCAGGGGTGTCCCTGTAAGCGGGAGGGAGCAGGGACACAGGACACACGCGGGGAAGAAAGGTGCTCGGTGACGGTGGCCGAGACTGGCGTGTCGTGGCCACGAGGAAAGGACGCCTGGGGTCGCCGGGAGCTGGAAGAGACAGGAGCGACTGCCCGCACACACCAGGACGTTGCCGGGACCATGGTCCTGCTAACGCCGCCACCTCGAACTCGCCGTCTCCAGACCCGGGAAGAGGATACATGTCCTTCGTGTCGAGCCGAGGGGCTGGTGGGCGTGGCCGTGGTCGCCCCGGGAGACCAGCGCAGGGAGCGCGCTTGCCCGCCAGGGAGTGGCTGAGGGGTGGCTGGGTCCCCACGTTGCGTCCCAGGACCAGGAAGACGGACCGAATTCGCCGGGGCGCCACCGAGCCTGGGACCTGCAAGACACGTGGCCTCCCGTGTCAGCCGGAGCCCCCCACGCCGGCCGGCCCGCTTCCCTCCGCATCTCCGGCTCTCATCCACGCCGAGTCCGCAGCCCTCTCGGCCACAGTGCCGTGTCTGTTTACGCTTTTCCTCTTCCCTTTAACTGAGCTCCTTGGTGTTCTACTGTTGCTCTAGCGTTGCGTAGACATCCGTCCTTTTTCAGGACATCCGTCCCCCACCTCGCCGCCTCGGTCGGGCCTGTGCCGGGGGGATGCAGCATGTTTCCGCCCTGGTTTGCTGTTCTGCGTCGGCCTCCTCAGCCAGCCCACGGGGGCCTCTGTGCCCGGGAGCAGCAGTGGGGCGTGAAGGCTTTCTGAGCCAGGATGGGGCTTCAGGGACAGTCTGATCCAGCCGCTCCGACAACGTCCGGCAAGGTGCGTGACTGGGTCAGCTCAGGAACTCACACCCTCTCTTCCCTAGCAAACTCTCACTGCAAAGAAACAAACAAACAAAAGATCACATTTCCCAAGAAGAAGCCCCAAACCGGAACCGTCTCTCTTAGGACTGAAAGAGGAGGATGTGGCTCGAGCCAGCCTTTTACGGAGGGGAGCCCGGGCCCGTGCGGGGACCGTGCCTGGCAGAGCCGAGGCAGGGGCCTGGGCACCCTGTGCCTTCCCTCGGCTGGACCACGGCTCCTCCCGGCCCGAGGTCTCCGGTGAAAACCCGCAGCCGCTGGTGTGAGGCAGCTGCGGCAGCAAGCTCTCCCGTGTCCGGTGTGGGTCCAAGCCGTGGCCGGGCCGCTCACTCCCGGGGCCTCCAAGCCCCAGCCCTGCCCGCCTCTCTGCCTCGCAAGTGCGGGAACCTCACCGGTGTTCGCGCTCTCCCCAGTCTGAAGTCAAGGCGTGGGCAGGGCTGCGTCCTTCCCCCTACCCCAGGGGGTTCCAGGGCGGGGTCCCTCCCGCCTTTCCCAGCTCTGGGGGGCCCCAGGCGCCCCTCAGCTGTGGCCACCGCCTCCGCCTGCATCGTCCTTGCTCCTCTTGTGAGGACACCGGTCGCCTCGGGGCGGGGCCGCCCGGTGCAGGATGAGGTCACCTCGGCCACGCCAGCCAGGGGACCCATTTGCAAATGAATCAGACCCGCAGGTTCCGGGTGGACGTGAATTTCGGGGTCACCCTCCGTAGAGGACGGGTCTCCAGGGGCACACGGAGGAGACGCCACCAAAGCTGAGCCCCAAAGGTCATTCTGCCAATCGGGGCGGAGGCGGCCGGGGGCCCAGGACTGCAGCCGGGCTGGGGTCCCTCCCGCCGCCCCCCGTCTCCTGGCAGGACCAGCCGCCTGGGTGCCGGGGGGCGGGGGGCACAGATGGGCTCTGGGGGAGCGTGGGGGGGGTGTGGTGCCATGTGCTTTTGTCGCGGGGCACGTCTGGGCTTGGGACGGGGGAGCCCGCTGCCGCCGGCCGCCTCCCCGGGCCGGGTCCCGCGCATCTGGGCCGAGGCGCGGTCAGGCCATCCTGGCAGAGTCGTCAGGGCGGGTGCCGCTAATGGGGACGCTGATGCCGGCAGAGTCGCTTTACAAAGTGCTTTCCCAGCCGGCCTGCCTGTCCCCGGGGCCACACTGGGCGGAGACGCCGCCGCCGGGAGCTCCTCTTCCAAAGGAGGGAGCCAGGCAGCTCTTGGGGGGATGGGACTGCTTCCTCCAGGCTTCCTGCCGCCAAACCACCCACGGCCAGGCCTGGGGGTCCCACACCCACAGCAAAGCCCGGCCAGGCCTGTCTTCCAGAGACAGCCCCTCCCCGGTCCCTGCCTCTCCCCGGAGCTGACCGGCCCCCTCCGTTCCTCTGCGGGCCTGGCCTCTGCCCCGCCATGCACACCGCGCCATGCACAGCATGCCACGCATGCCACGCCACGCCACGCATGGCGGGCTCGCAGGCTCTGGTGCCCACGGCCGCCGCTGCACAGGGACCCAAAGGAGGAAAATGCGGAAGAGCCACGGGACTGGGGTCAACAGTGGCGCTGCAGCGGCACTGCTGAGCTCAGGGAGGGGAGTTGATCGCAGCCGGAGAAAGTTCTGGGCCCCTGGCCAGGCGTGGTGGCTCACACCTGGCATCCCAGCACTCTGGGAGGCCGAGGCGGGTGGATTACTCGAGATCAGGAGTTCGAAACCAGCCTGAGCAAGAGACCCCCGTCTCTACTATAAATAGAAAGAAATTAATTGGCCAACGAATATATATAGAAAAAATTAGCCGGGCGTGGTGGCACATGCCTGTAGTCCCAGCTACTCGGGAGGCTGAGGCAGGAGGATCGCTTGAGCCCAGGAGTGTGAGGTTGCTGTGAGCTAGGCTGACGCCACGGCACTCACTCTAGCCTGGGCAACAGAGCGAGACTCTGTCTCAAAAAAAAAAAAAAAGAAAGAAAGTTCGGGGCCCCCGAGCGATGCAGCTACGCCCCCCCCACCCGGGTCTCCCTGGCAGCCTGGAGCCACCATGATTTCAGTGCTCCCCGCTGCAGCGTGGGCTTGGTTTCCGGAAACCCACGTCCGTCTTGCTGTGCAGTGTAAGCCCTGTCCCCGAGTGCAGGGGGTGACATGGGGTCACATGCAGGTCAAAGGCAGAACTCGGTGTCTGACACCCTTCCCCCCACCCCAGTGTCACCATGTCTGGTGATGCCGCCGTCAGGCACGCTGGTGTCCGCGAGTGGCTCTGTGGTCTTCCCCAGGCAGACGGGCCCGTGGGGGGATGTCCGAGGTGGGCACCGGGGCGGGGCGGCTGCGGGCTGAGGCCGCTCCAGCGCCACAGGCTCGGGGCAGCTCAGGGTGCCGCGGTGAGGACCAAGAGGGCCCCCATGGCCCGGCCTTGGCCTCGCTGCAGCCACCGCCCGCCGGGCAAGCCCTGCCCTGCCACGCGTGGTGTCTGCATGTGTGTCCGCTTGGCCCGTGGGCACGCTCTGTGCCCAACATGCTGTTTTTGAGCTCTGTCCACATGGACGTTCCTTCTCCGTTCCGTGGCCGGCACCGCCCGCGTGTGGGCGTGCTGCGTGTTCCATGTGCTCTCCTGCCAGCTGTGGCCGGGGGTGTTTCCAAGCTTCCCCTCTCAGAACTGGTCCCGCAGTGCACACGCGTGTGCAGGTCTCACTGGGTTTCTAACACGGAGGGACAAGGAGGTCACAGGCGTGTGGGCCTCTGTAAGTTCCCTGTTGCTCTCCTGAGAGCTCGGGCCCCTCCCCCGCCCCTTTCCTCGGACAACAGCATCATTTTCCTAGACCCATTTGACAGAGGAGGAAACTGAGGCTCAGAGAGGCACAGTGGTTTGTCCCAGGTCACACAGGTTTGGTCTGAGCCAAGGACACCAACCCACCTCGCAGGGTGGGGCCGGCCAGGAAACAGCTCTCCCATCACTACGCCCCCCACCCTCAGCAGACGCCCCTGACCCGTCACTGAGGCCCCTCTCCCGCACGCAGTCTGGGGCCGGCTGGTGGATTGGCAGAACGGGGCCCTTGTTCAGACTCGGAGCACCACACAGGTGGGAGTGAGCTGGTTATGACAAACTAGGGGTCACGGACCAGGTGACATGGGCAGGTGTCATAGACCAGGTGACATGGACCACGTGACATGGGCCATGTGACATGGGCCAGGTAACATAGGTAAGGTGAAATGGCTCAGGTGTCATCACCAGGTATCATGGACCAGGTGACATGGACCAGGTGTCATGGACCATATGACATGCGTCAGGCAATGTGAACCAGGTGATATGGACCAAGTGGCATGGACCAGGTGACATGGACCAGGTGGCATGGACCAGGTGACATGGACCAGGTGTCATGGACCATATGACATGCGTCAGGCAATGTGAACCAGGTGATATGGACCAAGTGGCATGGACCAGGTGACATGGACCAGGTGGCATGGACCAGGTGACATGGACCAGGTGTCATGGACCATATGACATGCGTCAGGCAATGTGAACCAGGTGATATGGACCAAGTGGCATGGACCAGGTGACATGGACCAGGTGACATGGACTAGGTGACATGGACCAAGTGCCATGGACCACATGATATGGGTCAGGCAATGTGAACCAGGTGATATAGATCAGGTGTCATGGACCAGGTGACATGGGTCAGGTGACATCAGCCAGGTGAGGTGGACTGAGTGACATGGACCGAGTGACGTGGGCCAGATGCCACGGGCAAGATCCATGAGGCCCCACAGGGCCCACACTTGGGAAGCTCTGGTGGTGGGCGGAGAATGCCGGGGTGTGGGGCTGGAGGCCCCAGGAGCACGGACTCCAGCCCACACTCAGAGCACAGGGGGAAACCGAGGCCAGAGGAGGAGCTGGCTTGGGTACACGCAGCCGGGGAGCTGCAGGGAGGAGCCTCAGGGAACAGGATTTCAACAGAGGACCCTGTGGGATGGTGAGAGCTCGGGGCTGGGGCCTGGGGGGTCCTGGGGCCCGGGAAGCACAGCCGCAGGACTCCCGCCCTCCCCAGCCCCTGCCCGAGTGCCTGGCACGTCCCTCCCTCCCTCCCTTCATGCTGGGGTCAAACTTCTCCCGTAAAAGCCCTCAGAGTCGATCCCGGCTTGGGGGCCGCGCCTGGTCTCCCTCACAGGCGCCTTCCTCGTGCCTCTCACAACCTTTAAAACCCCGAGAGCCGCTCTCAAGTCTCCGGTCTCAGCTGCTCCCGCCGAGCACCCCGGCCCCGTTCCCGGGCGCACCCCACTGCCGGCACCCGCACCGCCGAGCGCCCCCGTCCCTCGGGGCCCCCTCTCCCAGCAGCCCGGGAGGTGCATACTCTGCAGGCCGGCGTCGTGCTCTGCTGGTTGCCAGGACTCTGTTTCCCCTTCGTGGACACAGGGTGCCCACATGCCCAGGCAATTCAAGGGCTTCCCCCGGCACCCTGGGGAGGGGGCTGTCCGACCCACCCACTGTCACCCCCGCCCGGTGCCCACTCGGCCACCTCGGACCCAGGGCAAAAGGCCGAGGCCTCGACACTTAAAACAGGCAGACTCAGCTGCAGGGATGTGGGGGAGGGGAGAATTGGAAGTCCCAGAACGTCACCCCCGGCCCAGGTCACAGCCACAGGAGCGGGGGGAGGGGAGGTGCTGGCTGCTGTGGGGCCACCCCCAGGCCCCAAGGTCCACAGGGTCTCACCTTTGCCAGCAGACTCTGGGCAGGGCACCGGCGCTGTGTGGTGCACAGTGGGCTCGGGGCGGGCGGCGGCAGGTGCCTGGGCGGTGTCAGCCCCTCCACGGCGCTCCCCCACACACCCAGGCCCCGCGCCCCGGGCTGAGCTTCAGAGCTCCGCGGGCAAACCCACAGGGCGTCTCTGCGGTGGGGTTGAAGTCCAGCTCGGGGTCCTTTTCCAAAACCTTTTTTTGCTTCCACTGAAACGCTGGCTCCGGCCCTTCTCCTGCCATGAAGCGCCCCGTCCTGGGAGGACGGCGGATTTTACGGGACCAGCTGGTCAGCTCAGCGGCGGGGAGAAGGCTTGGCCGGCGCGCCCACCGGGGCGTGGTGGCGATTTCCTGAGCCCGGGCAAGGTGGCCTGGCCGCTTTGCGTCTGTTCCCCTGCGCCGATCTCCCCACAACAACCAGGACGGAGCGGGGAAGCGGCACCATCCCCTCCCGTCGCTCTTGGCCGAGGCGCAGAGGCGGGGTCTGGAAGGGACCTCACCGTGGACGCGCCACTCAGGGTCCTGGCTGGAGGGCCGGCGTAGCCGAGAGCATCAGAACGGATTTTTATTCCATTTCTCCCCGTCCTTCGTCCCTGCCGAGGCACCTCCAGGGAGGCTGGCTGCCTCCGGCCTGGGCTCCACGGTGCACCGGGGGCCCAGGCAACGCCCCTTAGGGAGCCCTGGCTGAAGCCCCCCCCCATTCTGCACCCCGCCGGCAGGGATGGGAGATCTGCCCGGGCAGCGGGGGGTGGGGGGCGCCGGGGTCAGACCCGGGCTCCCTCTGCAGTGATGGGAGGACCACGGCCTCAGCCTCCCGCCCGCCACGCCCCTGGGCAGCCTCTCCCAGCCTCAGTTTCCCCACCTGTGCAGTGGGAGGACAAGCCGTGCCTGCGGCCTGGTGCGGCCAGCCTCTGTCACCTGCAGAAGGGACGTCTGGCCTTGACTCTGCCAGCTTTGACCCCAGGCCTGGGAAGAGGCTGCCCAAGGTCAGGGAGACATGCAGGGCGGAGTCTCGGCTCAGCCGGCAACCGGGAAGCCCCTCCCCACGCCTAGCCCAGAGCGGCCTCGGCTGGGAAGCGGAAGGCGGACCCAAGGCCTCTCCCCAACCCAGCGTCTATGCTGCGACTTCGGCCCTAGCAGGGCCTGGGGCAGCCCAGATGGTGACAGGAAGGCGCAGGTTTGGTTTGCGTTAGCGGCAGCTGGGCGCCGGGACCCGCCAAGTCTATTTCGAGGCCGTGTGGAGCTCTATTTCCATGCGCATCCTGGGAGATCAGGATTCAATTAGCCCTCTTGTTGCCCGCACGGTGAGAACTATGCATGGCTCGACGCCTCCCAAACTGTGTTAGCTATTAAGTGAGTGACTCAGGCCGGGAGGTGTAGACAGGGAGGCCCGGGGGAGCCGCCGTGAGGACATGGGGCCTGCCGGGCGGATGGGGCTGGCGAGAAAGACCCCTCTCGCTCCAAGCCTCCTTCCTCAGCCCCCTGGGGAAGCCGGGGGTGGCATTTTACCCGCAACTTTCACTTGGCCCAGGAGGAAACTGAGGCACAGAGAGAGGGAGCCGGTGGCGGGTGTGCCCGGAGTCCCCGCCAGGCCCGGGGAGAACAGAGGTGGCGTTGTGAGCAGCCACCTAAGCAAACAGACTCGGCGTGGACGCCCAGCACCCAGGGGCTCGGACCTCTGGCCTGCTGGCCCTGCGCCCGGCCTCTGGCAGGAGGGGGGAGGCCGTCCCTGGCAGAGCCTCGAGGAGCGAGCACACCGTGGGCTGGGAGCGCTTCCTGTATGGAAATGGGTTGTCCGTGTGCAGGCAGCCGCCCACTTTGCGGATTTTTGCAAAGGGACCCAGACATTCCAGCATCCAGGAACCTATTTCCAGGCAGGAGCCCCCAAAGGCAGCTGCTGGTCTGCCCACCCACCCGCACGGCAGGCCGGGCTCTCGCGCTGGGGTTGCAGATCCTCGGGCGACAGAGTGTGGGCTCCTCCGTGCCTGGCCTTTTTTTGTTTTTTTTTCTTTGAGACAGAGTCTTGCTTTGTTGCCCAGGCTAGAGTGAGTGCCGTGGCGTCAGCCTAGCTCACAGCAACCTCAATCTCCTGGGCTCAAGCAATCCTCCTGCCTCAGCCTCCCGAGTAGCTGGGACTACAGGCGTGCACCACCATGCCCGGCTAATTTTTTCTGTATATATTAGCTGGCCAATTAATTTCTTTCTATTTTATAGGAGAGACGGGGTCTCGCTCTTGCTGAGGCTGGTCTTGAACTCCTGACCTTGAGCAATCCTCCCGCCTCGGCCTCCCAGAGTGCCGGGATGACAGGCGTGAGCCGCCGCGCCTGGCCTTTTTAGCCAGCGCCGTGGGTCCTCGAGCCAGCCCCGCCGTGGGTGCACGGCGCCCCATGGGCGAACGTGCCACGTTTCTGGGTCCGTCCTGCCACTGGTGGACGTGCGGCCGTCTCTGGGATCGGCCCTCCCGCCAGGAAGTAGGAGCCCCGAGGGTGCACTGGCCGTGCACACGCTCAGTCTCGGGAGATGCCGTCAGCCGTTCCGGGTATCTGTGGCCGGTTCCCCGCCCTCCGGCGCTACGTGAGTGGTCCGGCGGCCCGGCGGCCCAGCCGGCGTTTGGCGTTGTCTGCTCTTTGTGCTTTGTTTTGCTGTTTTTCAGTTTTAGTCATTCCAATCTGTGTGGGAAGGAGCCTCGTTGTGTTTTGATTTATAGCTCGCTGCTGCCTGAGGACTCTGCAAACCGTTTCAGACACCGTTGGCTGTTGGGGCGGCCTCTTTTGTGAAGCGTTTGCTCCAGTTTGTGTCTAAGATGATGTTTTGTTTTTGCTTTTTTCTTTTTGAGTTTAGGAGTATTTAAAAATACTCTCTGCATACCAGTCCTTTGTTGGGAAAAAGCATTGCAAACATATTCTCTAAAAGCTCTGTGGTTTGCGTGGTTTCTTATTCTTTCTTTCTTTTTTTTTTTTTATTTCTAGCATTGATTATGAAAATGTTCAAGCACTATGTAGAGTGCTTGAAAGAATCCTGTAGTGATCACCCATATACCCACCACCTAGATTCTAGAATTAACCGGCTTTGTCATTCTCTGCCTTCAACCCACCGGCCCATCTTATTTTGGGATGCATTTCTAAATGAGTTGCACATATTAACACACATGCTCAAAAAACCTCAGCGTGTACGGCATTAACTTAGAGATCGATATTTGTATATCGGTTCTTGATTTTTGTTTTGTGGTAAACTTTACGTGCAATGAAATTCACAAATCTCAAGCGTGCCATTCCATAGCATTCGGTGAATTCCAACAAATATTTTGTTACTAATACTCCAAAGTCAGTGAAGGTGCAGAACACCACCACCACCCCCAGACAGAGCCCCCGGCTCTGTCCCAGGCAGTCCACGCCCCTGCCCACACCCCCCAGAGGGGGGACACGCATGGTGCGATTCCGCTTATATGCCGATCTAGAGCAGGCAAGATGAATGTGAGGTGGGGAAATGAAGATCCTGGGTCATATGTTGCATTTCCCTGATGACGTCGGCACCTGTGTGTGCTTACTGGCCATTCGTGTACCTTCCTTTGTGAAGGTCTGTTCACGTCATGTGCCCGTTTAAAACAATGTGTTGTTCTATCCTCTGTATAAGCTGGGCACCAGCCCTTCTGCAGACAGACAGTTTTCATATACTGTGTTCCAGGCTGTGGCTTGCCCATTGAGATTCTCAATGACGCCTTTTCATGAGCACTAGTTTGTTTGGTTTTTTTATTTCTTTCTCTTTTTTTTGAGAAAGAGTCTCACTCTGTTGCCCAGGCTAGAGTGAGTGCTGTGGCGTCGGCCTGGCTCACAGCAACCTCAGACTCCTGGGCTCAAGCGATCCTCCTGCCTCAGCCTCCCCAGTAGCTGTGACTATAGGCATGCGCCACCATGCCCGGCTAATTTTTGTTTTTATATATTTTTAGTTGGCCAATTAATTTCTTTTCTATTTTTAGTAGAGACGGGGTCTCGCTCTTGCTCAGGCTGCCTTCGAACTCCTGACTGTGGTTTGAGTGTCGGTCTCCTAATGGCATCTGCTGGTGAACAGATGATGTTAATTCTAACGCCGTTTGGTTTACCGGTCTTTTCCTTTGTAACTGGCATCTTTGTGTCCTGTTTGAGAAATCATTACCTATTCCAAGGCCACAAAGATATTTTTGCATATGACCTTCTAGAAGCTTTCTTATTTTGCCTTTCACATTCAAAGCTAAGCTCGCCCTGGAGTTGGTTGTTTGTATGGTGTGAGGTAGGGATCAGCATTCGGCATTCAACTGACCCACCACCATTTGCTGAAGACACTGTCATTTTCCCCATAATAATTCATTGGCACCTTTGCCATAAACCAGGTGACTATTTCTGTGTATGTGTGTGTCTGTTTCCGAATGCCAAATTGTGTGGCTTTGGTCTGTTTTTCTACTCTTGTGCTAATCTCACTGTCTCCGTTACTTTAACCTCACAAGGGGTCAGGGTCTCCTACGATGGAAGATTCCAACTCTGTTCTTCTTTTATTTTTCCTGGCTGTTCCTGTTCCTTCACATTTCCACATAAATTCTAATATCAGCTTCTTGATTCCAAAGATATCAGCTGGGATTTGGATTGTAATGCATTTGATTCAAAGTCTGGGAAGTCTGGGAAGAATTCACATCTTTACCCTGGAGTCCTCCAATCCTTGGACGTGGCGTCTTCCTGCATTTATCTGGGTCTTATTCATCAGTAATTTCTCTCGGTGATGTCATGCAGTTTTCTCTATAAAAGTCTTGCACGTCTTTCATGAGTTTATTCCTAGATAGTTGACGTTTTATGATGCGATTTTAAAAGATATCAGTTTTTAAATTTCGTTTTCCAATTGCACATGGGGGAAGTGGAATGGCATTGTTTTGGGATCCCCAGGTTGAATCCCAGCCCTGCTACCTATCAGCTGAGTAACTCAGGCAGACTCTGGCCTCCCCACGCCCACCTGCAGTGTGGAGGCCATGCCCGCCGCGCACCAGGTGTCTGTTGCATTCTTAGCTCCCGACGTCGGCCTCCCTTCTTTCTGGCTTACACTGCTCCGCTTATCTTCTGGGGACAGCTGGTGTCGGCCCCACCCGTGGCTCCTAGGGTGGGCTGAGGGCTCAGCTCATCCAACCCGAGCAGCACATCACACTGCATTGCCATGGGACACATTCAGAGCCAGTGACCGTGTCCTCCGGGGCTCTCAGAAGGGGACAGTGGCCGGACCCTGGAGGGCATGAGGCCAGCGCCGTGGTGGCCGCCTTCCTGCTGCCAGAGCCGGGTCTCTGGGGAAGGAGCTCTGGGACCACTGGCAGGCCTTGGCCGCCCCTGGACTTCCTGGTTCTGTGAGTCAAACAGTGCCTGTTCTCACTGTGGTCCAGGGGGACGGGGTCAGGGTTTCTGCCACTCGCCGCCGGAGCGTCCTGCCCAGGAGCAGTCAGCTCCACGGGGCTGGCGTGGCCTCAGTGTGGAGCATGGTGCTGGGTGTCCTCACCATCCTCGGAGCCCTGGGCAATGACAGCTGTGGTCAGGGCACGTGAGGGGCTCCGTGGGTCCCATCTACTCACCGGGACTGAAGAGCTGCCACCACACAAACCCCCGGACAGAGACGGGTCAGGGTGCTGGCTTCAAGTCCCGGTTCCTGCATGCCCTGTCTCCATGGCAACACCATGGGCAACTGTCATCGCCTCGCCAACTCCCCGGCGCCCTGTCAGCAGGATGGGGACAGTGCCCCTTGCTCGGTGCTCTCGTGCAAATTGCACATTAAAACGTGCAAGCACGGCCGGGCACGGTGGCTCACGCCTGTCACACTAGCACTCTGGGAGGCCGGGGCGGGAGGATCGCTTGAGCTCAGGAGTTGGAGACCAGCCTGAGCAAGAGCGAGACCCCGTCTCTACTAAAAATAGAAACAAATTAGCCGGACAACTAAAAATAGAAAAAATTAGCCGGGCATGGTGGCACGTGCCTGTCGTCCCAGCTACTCGGGAGGCTGAGGCAGGAGGATCGCTTGAAGCCCAGGAGTTTGAGGTTGCTATGAGCTAGGCTGATGCCATGGCACTCTAGCCCGGGCAACACAGTGAGACTCTGTCTCAAAAAACATAATAAAAAAAATAAAACTTATGAGCACCAGCAGCAGGCATGTGATCCGGGCGCAGACAATGTTATTTATTAGCAACGCCACCTACCCAGTGTGTGAGCTTCCTGTTGCTCCTGTAATAAAACGGCCACAGACTCGGCGGCTTAAAACAACACGCGTCTGTTATCTCACGGTTCTGGTGTTTGGAGTCTCGCTGGGCTTGCGCCGGGCCATCAGCAGGGCTGGCTCCTGCAGGCTCCAGGGGCAAACCCGTCATCTCCCGCCTCCCCCAGCTCCAGAGCCGTGCGGTCCTCCTGCTCCCGGCCCCTCCCGCGTCCTCGGGGACGGCAGCTCCGCACTGCCCGGTCCCTCGGACTCTGCCCCTCCTGCCCCCTCGCACCACCAGCCTCGTGGATGGAATCGGGCCCCGGCGATGCGATGAGTTCCAGGACTGGGGGAGGGGGATCCACTCACCACACCGAGGGGCTGTCCCAGCTCTGCCTGGGGACAAAGGCAGGGCCCCCTGGAGGGGTGGGGACATGGGACTAAGCCTTAAGGATGAGCTGGAATTTTCCAGATAGACAGGCTGGGGGAGACCCGTCTGTCGGGCAGAGGGCACAGCCCAGGCGAAGGCTTGGAGATACGAAAGTGCGGGGTGCTGTGACTGTCCAGAAAGCCATTGGCACCCCCTCCCCGGAACAGGCCCTCTGCTGGCCCCACCCCAAAGGGCGACTCGCGTGAGCTAGACGGGGATTGTTTCCGACTCCGGCTTCCCTGATTCTCTGTGAGTGTCACTTCCCTGTCTGGTCCACCCGGTTTCACATTTGTTAGTGCCATCCTCAGGGAAGACACAAGGAGTCTGGACGTCACACGTGCACTGTGCCACCAGCCACCGCAGGCAACCCCAGCCTCCCGTGTAGACACCCTGGTTGGGGGTCACCCTGCCGCCTCCCCCCCAAGGACCCACCTCTCAGCCCCTCCCACCTGGGCAGACGTATGGCCCTAGCCCTTTGCTCAGCCTGGTCACGCTCAGCGGGGACCCTCCTGTGCGGACACACGGCACACATGTGTGCCTACGCCCATGGGCTCCTCGCCCTGAAATGCCCTGTGGCCCTACCCCTGCAAGTTCAAGTCCACCCAAGTCAAGCGCCCCTTCCTCACTAGCGCCACCTCTAACTTCTTCCCGATTTGCCACGGGACATGGTGATGACTCCCTCTGCAGAACATCTCGAAGTCCGCTATGTATTGTAATTAAATCAGACAACGCAGATGATGAGCTCGGTACAAGCTCTGGAGTGGAGTAAGTGCTGATGATTTTTGTGAGCTCAGCAACATCACCATCCTCCTCCTCCTCCTCATCATCATCATCATCACCATTGTCACCACCATTATGGTCATCACCATCATCATCATCATCACCATCATCAGAACAATCACCATTGTCACCACCATCATGGTCATCACCATCATCATCACCATCATCATCACCATCACCATTGTCACCACCATCATGGTCATCACCATCATCATCACCATCATCATCACTATCACCATCATCATCACCATTGTCACCACCATCATGGTCATCACCATCATCATCACCATCATCATCACCATCACCATTGTCACCACCATCATAGTCATCACCATCATCATCACCATCATCATCACCATCACCATTGTCACCACCATCATGGTCATCACCATCATCACCATCACCATTGTCACCACCATCATGGTCATCACCATCATCATCATCATCCTCATCATCATCACTATCACCATCATCACCATCACCATCATCACCATCGTACCATCATCACCACCATCATCACTGTCACCATCATCACCATCACTATAACCAACACCATCATCATCACCACCATCATCATCATAATCACCACCACCATCATCATCATCACCACCATCATCATCATCACCACCATCATCATCACCATCATTACCATCAACATCATCATCATCACCATCACCACCATCATCATCACCATCACTACCATCATCACCATCACCACCATCATCAACACCATCACCACCATCACCATCACTACCATCATCATCACCATCATCACCATCACTACCATCATCATCACCATCATCACCACCATCACCATCACCACCCTCACTGTCATTACCATCACTACCATCAACATCATCATCATCACCATCACCACCATCATCATCACCATCACTACCATCATCACCATCATCACCATCACCACCATCATCAACACCATCACCACCATCACCATCACTACCATCATCATCACCATCATCACCATCACTACCATCATCATCACCACCATCACCATCACCACCCTCACCGTCATCACCATCACCACCTGGTTTCGCCTGAGGACAAGATCTGTGTGCTCTCCCCCTCTGTGCCCCCTTAGTGCCTGTCGCAGAGCCCGACTTATCTGGGCACTCAGCAAATGTTTTGTGTTTTTTGAGTAAACGAAAGAAATTAGCACATTAAGCTCAGGCTGCACACCCTGGTCTTCATTTTAGCCTCAGTAGCACTACGTACTGAGGTAGGGGCAGGTTCCCGCGCTATCTCATCTCAACCCTCACCGCAGTCCTTCAAGGTGAGCGTCCCGAGCCCATTTCACAGACGGGGAGGTCGAGGCCCGTGAGAGGCTAAGCCCAAAGTCCCGGAACTAGTAGGAGGTGATGGAGCTGGGACTTGCATGTGGTCTGGCTGGCCCTGGGGCCTTGCTTTCCTTCTCCGCCGGGACACACATGAACAATGGGACCCCCGTCCCCTTCCCCCCAGTGCCCAGAGCACGTGCTGCAGCAGCAAGCACGGAGGAGTCTCTGACGACTGCGGAGGAAGCGCTCGTCCCTGCCGCGGCGACAGACCACAGCAGGCATCTGGAGAGCAAGCCGGAGCGGCCCATGGCCACAGAAAGGGGGCCGTTGTGCGAGCGTCCTTTGTGCTGGTGTCCACCCAATGTGCGCAGTGACCACCCACCGTGTGCCGGGCACCGCCGCCTCCCGGGGACATCGGCATGATCCCGACCCGCGGCCAGGCACCAGCCCGGCTCCGGCTCCGGCCTCCGGGTTCTGGGCCCCAGCTGGAATCCCGAACAACCAACGAGGAGACCGACTTTCCAAGAGACATATTTATTGAAAAACAAAAACTTCCCTCTCCCCCCGCGGCCCCCCATGCCGCGAGCGCGGTGAGCCCGGGCCAGCGCCGGCCCCGGCCCCGCGCAGACAGAGACCTGCGTCCTTGCCCGGTGCCCGCAGATGAAAGCGTCCCCGGCCCGGCTTCCTTCCAGATGAGCCTCCTCCCTCGGAATTGGGAGCGAGGAAATCCAATATTATTTTAGGACTTGCCTCTGCATAATGGCGGGCGGGGGCAGAGAACAATCTAGCGTTTATATCAAACCCAAACAAGCCTGCTCCCCTCGCCTGGCTCCCGGCCTCGCCTCTGCCCAGGGAGGGGCTGAGCCTCTCCGCACGGAGGCCCCGGGCCTCCCGGCCTCCACAGGCCAAGGGGTCACGGGTGACGAGGAGGGGGCGGGAGACCCCGAGGGAGGCAGAGTGTGCAGAGGGTCCTCCTGGGGCCGGTGGGACCCCCCCAGAGCGGGGACGGGCTCTGTCTGTCCTCTCTGCAGGATTCCGGACGCCATCCGGGCTGTCCTTCCTGCGGATGGAGCCCCCTGGGTGGCTGGGAGCAGACCGGGGACACAGTGTCCCCAGAGAGCGTCCTTACTGTCCTCCTCAAAGCCCGGAGCAGCAGGACCCGACCCCTGTGCCCAGGCCCGTTCCTTAGTCCTCAGGTGAAGAAGCTTCCCGGGCTGTGGTGAGCAACGGTCACAGCCCGAGTGAGCGAAAGCAGAGCCTCACCCTCTCGGGCTGGAGACCAGAAGTCTGGGATCAAGGTGGGGGCGGGGACCCGCTCCCCCCTCCCCCCAAAGGCTCCGGGACAGAACCCTTCCCGCCCCTCCGGCCCTGGCCACCCCGGGCCCTGGATCCACGGCTGTGGCTACGCCACTCCAGCCTCTGCCTCCGTCTCCACGTGGCCTCCTCCCTGCGTCTCCTGTCCAGGTTCCCCTCGTCCTCTGAGGACACCAGTCACGGGGCGAGGGCCCCCCAATCCATCACGGCCTCCTCACATCACGGCTGCCAGACCCAAGCCAGGTCCCGTGCACAGGTAGCGTGGTGCACCATCAACGTGGCTTTCGGGAGGACACGACGCTGCCCACCACGGTGCGCTCGTTCCTTGGCCAACGGAAAGAGAGCTGACCACAGAGATGACCGAGGTCCTGGAGCCGCCCGTGCCAGCTCTGCCAGATCCTCAGAGGACTCGGAGGGGAGCCCTGAGAGCCCAGCTCGGGACCTCAGAGACCAAGCCTCAGTCTCCACCTTTCTCTGGGAGGGAAGAGAGGTCGGCCGAGGACAGGGACAGCTCTGCCCGGTGTCAGCTGTGCCCCAGCACCTGTGCCCAACAGAGCAGCTTCCTGCTTGGCCGCGTGTCCTGAGACCGCCCCATGAGGAAGGACAGTCGCTCGAGGAGCAACCTGGGGTCCAAGGGGGTAAAGGATCTTGCCTCAGTTGCCCAGGTTGGGGGCAGCTGGCCTTCTGGGACCTGCTGTGACCACTGTCCCAACGTCCCATCTGCGCGTTCCCTCATTCCTGGAGGTCAGGGTGCTCCTGGGGTCACACGGCTGAGCAAGCGACTCGTGGCCGAGATCTGAGGCAGCTCCAGCCCGACCACAGACCCCGGGGAGCTTTTCCTCTCCAAACCCAGCTCCCTGCAGCCCATGGCTCGGGCCGCACCCTCTCCTGATGCCCCCCGGGCGTGGCTCGGCCAGCTGGGAGCAGATTGCCCACGAGTCCTCCCCGGGCCTCCCCGGCTCCCGCGAACGGCTCCCGTGGCCACTCTGGTCACTTGTGTCTGCACATGGTGACATATTCAGTCCCTGGCTTAAAAAGAAAAAAAAAAAAAGTCCCTGCCTGGGGCTGGAGCCAGCTCAGGACAATGCCCGCTGTGTCCATTTGAAGACATCACGGTCCCTTTCTACTTTTTTAAGAAAAGCACAGTCTTTGCTCTGCGTGGAATAACAGCAATTAATAATTACAACGGTTGCAAGCATCTGCACAGCTCTGGCCGCGTGCGTGCACCGGGCAACGTTCGCTGTCACCCAGCCCGACCACGACCCTCCGACCCTCCTCCTCCCCACGTGACGGCCAACCAAGGCTTAGCGACGGTAAACTGAGGCTTAGCGACTGCAGAACCACCCGCCCGGGGCCTCGGTGGGTGGCGGCAACCTCGCCTTTGACCCAGGCTCCCCGACTCCAGAGGCAGCTGTGCGCTGGGCAGCATCAGGGACACTGGAGAAGCGTGGGCAGGTTCCCCCCAGCCCTGCGCCCAGGTCCCTGCGCAAGGTGGCTCCTGGCTCCTCCCCTGGAGAGTGGAGTCTTCCTCTCCAGCCCCCGAACTTGGCTGTGCACTGCTCGTGGGGGTCGGCCTCTCGCCGTGGCGCCCGCCGGCAGGGCGAGGTGGCTGCCCTGCGGGGTTGGGCAGGGATGGCGCGCAGAACACGAAGCCCCTGGGGAGAGCTGGGCCGCCCTGTCCAGGCCCCACGTGGCGTCTCTCCCTCTCTGGGCCTTGGTTTCCTCACCTGTAAAACGGGAAGCCTGGGCCAGACCATCCCCAGGAGGCTTCTGGCGCTGGTGGCTCCCGCCACACAGTCACGTGGGTTGGAGCATCCCAGCCCGGGCAGGAGCAGATTCAGCCCATCCCGGACCCGTGGGGCGCTGCTGGGGTCAGGCACTCTCTGAGCTGCAGGGTGTACAAATATGGGTAAAACCTGGCATCCTGGGGGCCGGCAGAGGCTGACGCAGGGACAGGTGCAGGACATAGTGTGGGCTACAATCTGGGCACCATAGACAGGGTGACGGCCTAACGGGTCTCGAAGGGTGCATAGGAGTCGGGCAGGCTGGCAGAGTGGGCAGGAGGGGAGGGAACTTTCCACGAAGGAGGAACGTCGGATACAGAGCTGGTGAGGCGTGGGAGACCGGGGGGTGTTTGGCGTAGTTAGTATGCAGCTGCCCCGGTGGCCTGAGTTGGAGAGGGAGAGGCGGGTATGGGGGGCCTTGAGCCTGGAGGTGTAGCTTGGGGCCCGACGGGGACGGGCCGAGAGTCTCCAGCCGAGCGTACATCCATCCCACCGGTACCAGGGAGCCATGGGAGGCTTGTGACAGGGGCATGACATGAGAAAGTCCACGTGCTAGAGAGACCATCGTTGGTGCTCGGGGGCGTCTTTGCGAAGGGCAGGACATTGTGTCGTCACCGACACTAACCCACTTTTGCAACCGCTGCACAAGAGTCTTGCTAACAAAGAGCTGTCCGCGCAGGGACCAGGTGCCGCGTAGCTCTGGGCGCTGCGCCTGCCCCTAAGCAGCCCGTGTCGGCCGGGCGGGCGGCTCCCACGGCCACGGGGCTCCCTGAATGGCTTTCAACTCACGCCACCCATAAAAAATGTTTTACTTAAAGGGAATATAACAAACACACGCCGAGCAGTGCCCGGCATGGCGGAGTCTGTGCGTGAAACGCCCAGACCCCCGAGGGCTCCCCGGAAACAGGGGACCCGGATGCGTCTGCGGAGACGGCAGGGCCGGAGACGGTGGGGGTGGGCGTTCCCTGATGGTAAGATATCAGCCGTGAGCACCGTGGAAACCTGGGGAGGTGTGGGGGGGGGGACGAGCCCCCCAGAAAGACCCCGAGAGCCAGCACCCAGGGGGACCCAGCCCGGGCTGCCCTGAGCACCTGACGCAGGCTGTGTCATTCATCCCTCTGGGGACAGGGTGGGGAAACCGAGGCACTGAGAGTCCAAGGCCTGCTAGCGAGAGGCGGAGCAGGGATTCGAACCCGGAACGCTGCTGCACTGCCTCCCAACAGGTCTCTGGACGGCTTAGCGGTGAGTTGGGCGACTTTACTAGAACCGAGTGAGTTAAGATATTTAAGTCCCGGCACATGGCAACCCCGGGGGCACAGGGGACCCGCCGGCTGCTCCTGCCACCGCCGTCGTCGTGAGTGGCTCCGCGGCATGGCCAAGATTCATTCGCTAAGGCGTCACCCTCATCCGTGTCTCGGCGGGCTGTCCACGAGGTTCCTTCCGGCCATTTTGTTTGTTTGTTTGTTTTTCTTTTTTTTTTTGAGACAGAGTCTCGCTTTGTTGCCCAGGCTACAGTGAGTGCCGTGACGTCAGTCTTGCTCACAGCAACCTCAGACTCCTGGGCTCAAGCGATCCTCCTGCCTCAGCCTCCCGAGTAGCTGGGACTACAGGCATGCGCCACCATGCCTGGCTAATTTTTTCTATATATATTAGTTGGCCAATTAATTTCTTTCTATTTATAGTGGAGACGGGGCCTCACTCTTACTCAGGCTGGTCTCGAACTCCTGAGCTCAAACGATCCTCCCGCCTCGGCCTCCCAGAGTGCTGGGATGACAGGCGTGAGCCACCACACCCGGCCTTAAACCTCTCTGTGCGTCCCGTCCCCTTACTGACCGAACAGGAGCCCCCTGCGTGCCGGGCACCGCGGCGGGCGCGAGGGCTGGCCGCCCTCCGGCTCGCGTCCTGGGCACACCCGGACCACAGTGGGGACGCGGGGGCGCCCTCAGCCTGTCCGCGCCTCTTCAAAGCCCCGCAGAGGGGGATCGCCCGGTGGCGGGGCTCTGTGCCCCGGGAAGCCAGAGGGGGGGACCCCTGTCCGGGCGCTGGCGGCAGGTGGCACCTTGGGAAGACCCGTTTTCCTTTAAAGTCGGGAGGCAGAGCCGGCTCGCGCTGGGCCGGGCCAGAATGGATGAGCGATTTGGAGAGGAAAAGATCCCGGGGAAACCGGCCACATTTTTTCCGGAAGAATGTTGGACGGTCCGGCGGCCAGGTATGGGGAGGAGAGCCGCGGCGCACACTGAGGCCATTCATGCGCGGTCAGGGGCCCCCGCGCGGCCCAGGTGGGGGAGGGGGGCGCCGCAGTGCACGGCGCGCGTGGCTTAAAAGGGCCGGTTGTCCCTGCACGCCTTCCCGTCACCCCGGGCAACACCAGAACTCATCAATGCGCCTTTGACCGCCGCGTGCAAATGAGCGAGCCGAGCGAGATGCAAATTCGCAGACGTAATTACAGGGAAAAAACGCGGGGACCGTGGAGATCTGGACAGCGGACGTGTGACTCCCACACCCGGCCGGGCTTGGGGCGAGGGGTGTCCTGGAGGAAGAGGGACGGGAGGCCCGAGCCGGGCTGGAGGCCGCCGTGCCTCTCCTCCTGCCCGGGTCCTCGGGCCCAGCCCGGGGCCGCCCCGTGAAAGGGCCCATTCATGCGCCCGGCCGGCCGCTGGCTTGGGTTACCGCGGCCGGCCGTTGCCCGCCGCCTCTGTTTTCTTTTCATTACACGGGTTCCCGTCTTTAAGGTCTGCGGGGCTGAGTCAGGGATGCTCGGACGGGAGCGTCCAGAGGGAGGAGCTGCCCACGGCCCCACGTTCCCTGGGTGACAGCGGCAGGTGGGGAAACTGAGGCTCGGGGAGGCATGCATGCCACGTGGCTGGCGGAGCAGGGTTTGGACCTGGGAGATGCCCAGAGCGGGTCCCAGCCGGCCGGCAGGTGTGGGCCGGGCCGGGCTGGGCTCCAGGCCTCCTCGCCGGTGAAGCCATGGGGGCCCCCCGCACCCCCGGAGCCGGCAGCGGGGCCGGCGCAGGCCTGGCTCTCGGCGTCTCCCGGGAAGGGACTTGCCAGGGTGAGAGGCAGCGTTAGGATTCAAACCCAGGACCGTGCTCTTAACTTCCGCTCCCATGTCTTCCGCCCCCTCCCCCCGGGCAGGCCGTGGGGATGGCGCCAGGGTCCCAGGGGCACAGACAGGCGCCCGCAGAGGCCCTGCTGGGAGGAGCCGAGAAGGCAGGAGCCAAGACTGTGCAGGGCACGGAGGGCTTCCTGGAGGAGGCGGAGCTGGCGGTCAGAGCCTCACAGAGGAAAGCGGGAGGTGGCTCCCGGCCCTGCGTGCCCAGACCCTCTGCCAGCCGGCGGGAGCAGCACGTGCGTGTGACCGGGTGTCGGGGACACGCGGTGGCCTGTGCGCCTCGGTCCCCGTGTGGGACGGCCGGAGCAGGGGACCCCTTCTGCCCCTCTTCTTGCTCTCGGACGGACCACGTGGAGGACGGCAGGCCCAGGGGCTGCGGGCGTCTGAGTCATGCGCCACGTCCGTCTGGAATGTCTCCTTGGACGCGGCCGCCGTCCTCCCCGCCCCCTGCCCACCGTCCCCGGCGGCCCGCCCCCCAGGCAGCACCCACACGGCCCCTCCGAGGCAGGGAGCTCCCCGTCACCGCTAGAGCCGAGCGGCAGGTGGGCGCGGTGCCGGCGCCTCGCTCTGCCACAAAGACTTGCCCATCTCCGCCCGTCCTCGCCTTTCTGTGCTCTAGAGCCTGTGGCTTTTGTTTTCGTTTTCTGTTTCTTCTCTTTTTTTTTTGAGACAGAGTCTCACTCTGTTGCTCAGGCTAGAGTGCCGTGGTGTCAGCCTAGCTCACAGCAACCTCCGACTCCTGGGCTCACGCGATCCTCCTGGCTCAGCCTCCGGAGTAGCTGGGACTACAGGCATGCGCCACCATGCCCGGCTAATTTTTTCTAAATGGTTTCTAGCTGTCCAAGTAATTTCTGTTTTTAGTAGAGACGGGGTCTCGCTCTTGCTCAGGCTGGTCTCGAACTCCCGACCTCCAGCGATCCTCCCGCCTCGGCCTCCCAGAGTGCCGGGATGATAGGCGTGAGCCACCCGCGCCCGGCCTGTTTTTTTGTTTTTTCTGATGCCAGGAGAGAAATGGGTTTTGGCCTCAGCCCAGGTCACAGGGGCGCCTTGGGGTCAGAGACAGCCTGCCCTGGGCCGGGGCCCTGAGGCTTCCCGGGCCCCAGGTGCAAGGGACGCTTTGTGCTCCTGCCTGGGACGCCACTGTGGGGTCTGCTGCTCCAGCCCTGGCCCCCCACCCAGAACCCCGCTCCCCGCCAGGCAGGGCGGGGCGGGGGGGGGCAGTGGCACCAAGGCCGCCAGGTGCCGGCTCTGCCCTCCTGACTGCTGCCTCCCAGACGAGCAAGCGGAGACACAGAGAGGTTGCTGGCCCTCCCGGGGACACACAGCTGGCGGGAGCAGAGGTGGGAACGGAGGCCGGGACAGCCTGTGTCTCTCCCTGCAGCCCCTCCTCAGATGGCACAGGGGAGCTCCACCGTGCCAGGGCACCCGCTCCTGGGGACGCCCCGTGACTGCTGTCACTGTGCTGTCATCAGTGCCCAGCACGGGCTCTCCCACCAACTCCCATGTTTTGGGGATGGGCACTTTGCATCCTCCAGCCTCAGTTTCCCCTTTTTAGCAACTGGAGTGGAGGAGCCCACAAGAACACACGTGAAACTTGTTTTGGAAACTCAGAGAGGCTTTTAAACACCCCGCTCACCACGGCCCTGCCACGGCCCTGGCCGGGGGTCTCCTCTCTCAGGAACAAGGGTCTTGCTGCTGGGGCCCGTCTGGGTCGGGCCTGGACCCACGCGCAGGGCGGGGTGCCACGTTGCTTTTGGGGTGAGAGGCTGTCTGGACTGACGGCGTCCCCATGCCGAGGCCGTCAGTGTCAGGCCTGAGCGGCCACGTGACAATAGCCCCCCGGAATGTTCCGGAGGTTTTTCTCTCTTCCCGCCCTGTGCTGGCGTGGGTGACACGGTTTCATTTTTAAACCATGCAGAAGTCAGGGGCCTGCCCAGGAGCGCCGACTGGCTCCCCCCACGCCCGAGGGGGCCCAGGAAGCCCCCCATTGAGGGCGGCCAGCAGCAGGGCTCGAGCCCCCTTCCCGCAGCCTGGGGGCTCAGTCAGGCCAGGAGAGCTGGGCACAGTGGCCGGGACTTTGGGTAAGTCGAGTCAACTACCTGGCTGGGCAGTTTCTCCCAGACAGCAGAGGCTTGGGACACCCAGGCCCCTTCCGGCTCTGTCCACGCCTGGGAGCAAAAGGGGGGGGACTGGCTCACAGACACGGGGGGCCCTTCCCAGCCCCAGCTCTCCCTGGAGCACCCCTTGCGGGTACCCCAAATCGAGCAGCTCTTCCAAGGACGGGGGACATGGCTCTGCTGTCCGGCTCGCCAGTGGCTTTGGAGCTGCCAGGCTGGGCCAGGGCAGTGACAGGAATCCACGGGCCACCCCGGGAGGGTGATGACGCCGGGATTCTCCCTTGCATGCGAGGCACCGGGGGCTCGATGAGGCTTTCTCACCAGGCCTGTCCCGTGCGTGCCGGGGGGGCTTGGCGGAGTCCCAGTCTCGAGCCGCTACCTAGATGCCAGGAGCCGCCGCCCCCCGGTGATAACAGCCCAGAGCAACTCCAGACACCCCCAGATGTTGTGAGGCGCTGGGTCTGCAGGACAGGGATGGGGTGCAGAGGGGACAGTGGCCCCGGGCCTGTGCCCTGTGGCCTCAGGTGTGCTGCCAACCCTCCCTGTGAAACGGGAAGGCTGCCGGGTCCCTTTGCACGGTGACTGGCCCAGGTGGGCACGGGGTCGGCCAGCTGTCAGGACCGGGGTGTGGGTGTGAGCTGTCAGCGAAGGCGTCTGCCATTTCTCATGCCCAAGCCGCGTTCAGGTGCCCCGGGGCTGGAGAAACACGCACGCACACACAGGCACAAACACGCACACAGTTTCTGAGACTGCGGCCCTTCCCAGAAACAAGAGCAGACCCAGGAGAAAGCCCAGGGAAGGAAACACCTTCTGGGATCTTTGTCCCGGGCCGGGGGCCCCTGCGCCGGAACCCCAGGAAACCCAAGGGCCTCGAACTCGGCTTCACTCCGGAGCGCTCCTTGGTTCCTTCCGGGCCTCTTTCCCCGGAGTGGGACACCCCAGGACCGGGGGCCCAAATGACGCCGCAGAAACGCGAGCCCAGGCTGCGGGCCCCTGGGGCCTGCCCCGCCCCAGCCCCCGGCCCCCGGCCCCGGCCCGGTTTGGTTCACACGTACAAGCCGACGGGCTGGAAATTCCGGCTGGTCCTTCGCCATCTATGCCGGGCAGCCGCAGGAAGGGACAGCCGGCTACGGCCCATAGTGAGTTTCAGCCTATCGTTGGCCACCTGCCGAGGGTGCAGGAATGGGCCGGGACATCACTCACAGGAGCGGCCTCGGGCCAGGCCCCCGCCCTGGTGTCCAGGGGAAGCCCCGTGCTGCTGCGCCTTGCTCCCCACAATAAAGGGGTCCCTAAAAGGGTGTGGAGCTTGAACTGGGTGCGTGAGGCGCCCCGGCCACACTCCGCAGGGACTCCTCTCTCCTTCCCCCAAGTCCCCAACTCGGGCTCGTCTAAAGTGGGGAGGGGGGGTCCGTCTGTGGTCCCCTCCCTGAGGGCTGCAATCCTGACCTGGGAGGAGGCGGCCATGTCCCCATCTGAGACCGGCCTCTCCGAGACAGCCCAGGACAGTCACACACACGCTGGGGGGGGGAGGAGAGGGGTCTGCCGGGCTCGAGCCTTGGCAAAGCCATTTCTGCCTGCCGGCCTCGGACAGGTCCCCTGCCTCCCGGGGCCTCGGTTTCCTCATCTGCGAAGGGAGCTGTTGGACAGATCTGCAAGGGCCTCTCCCTCTCTGGCTTCCACCCTCGGGGTTCTAGAACTCCCCGCCAGGCTGAGGCAGGCCCAGGGTGGGGGAGGGGCCCAGGGCGAAGGCTCCAGGGCCTGGGGGGGTCGTTCGCCACCCACCCACCCCCACTCTGAGAAGTGTCCCATGGGCTCCTCCTCCTCCACTGTGCCTTCGGGGTGCCCACCTGGGGAACCTCCAACGAAGTTCCCCGAGCAGGTGCCAAGTGACAGTTGTGACGTGTCCCCCCCCCAGCGAGGAGCCCCGGGGAAGTGTTTACCGTGCAGGTACCTAGCCAGCGAGCGCTGGAGACGCGGCCAGGAGCGGGCGCGGATGGGGTAGCAGCCGCGTGGCTGAAGTTATGGCAGCCGCTTTAAAAGTTGTGCTAAGTCCAGCCTTTCCACCCGAGCCGCTCGGGGCTGCCAGTTTGGGGGCGGGCGGGCCGGGGACCGCCGAGAAGGGGCTCTGGAGAGAGACAGCTTTCCCATCCGCCCCCCATGGCCAGGGTGGATCCTCGGATCCAAACACCTAGGAAAAGCGGCGCTAAAAATAGCCGGGGTGGGGGTGGGGTGCAGGGGGCGGCGAAGTGTGTAACCTAAGCCGGGAGCCTCCGGGGGCAGACCGCGGGCTGCGCTGCTCCGAGCACCGGCGGCGGCTGGAGCTGGCGCGCGGGCCGCCGGCTCCGCGACCTGGGCAGGGTGGAGGCCGCCCCCGACCCTCCCACCCCGCCCCGAGGCGCAGCGCGGCGGGGCGGCTCGGTGCCGGCGGGCGGGCGGGCGGGCGGCCCGGGCGGGCCTGCGAGCGGGCGGGGATGAGGACCGGGCGCCGGCGGCCGCTCGCCTTCCCGGAGTTCCACTGCGGGCGGCCAGCGCGGCGCGCGGAGCGGGCCTCGGAGGCGGAGGTGAGTGTGGACGCGCCGCCGGGCTCCGGGACAGGGCGCCCGAGGCGGGCGGTGCCGCGGAGACTGGGCCGGGGCGCGGGTGTCCCAGGCTGCGCCGCTCTCCTGGGGTCCCCAGCCGGGTCCCGCATCCCGTGCGCCCTCGGTGGCGCGCCCAGTGGCCCGGACCCCCCACCCCCACCCCAGCCCCCGCCCATCCGCCCGGGCGGGGGCGTCGGGCTGCCGACCCCAGGCCGGCTCGCTGGGCACTTGGCAAAGTGCAACCCAGCGCCCGGGGCTGCGAGCGGAGCGGGCGCTCGGAGCAGGGCTGCGGGCGGCTCATTCATCGCGGGCGAGCGTCCCTTCCCGGGTTGCGCCGCCGCCACCTCCTCCGAGCCGCCCCCAGGCGTGCTGGCCCCGTGGCGCTCAGAGCAGGGCGTGGGGCGGGCGCGCGCGGGGCGGCGGCGGGTCAGCGCCCTGGGCGGGGCCTGAGTCTCTCCAGCCGACCCCTGGGGGCTCGACGCCCCGGGCTCCTGCACCAGAGACCACGGGCGCCCCCACCCAGCCCCGCAACCCCGGCAAGCTCGGGTGCCCCGGGAGGCGGCCGGACCGTGGGGACGCGGCGCCCCGCGGCGGCTGCCGGAAGGGAAGGCCAGCCGGGCTCAGGGGACTTCCCTTGGCCACCCAGACCTTGTCCCTGCACCCCGGGGATGGAGGGACAGGCCGGCGGGGGGCGGGGGAGGCGGGGGTGTTCGGAGGGGGGCAGGGAAGCTGCGGTCAGCTCCTGCTGCTGCGGCTTTGGCCCAGGCGGAGGTGTTAACTGCTTCGCCACCGGACTTGAGCCGATGCCGGTACCGTATAGGGACTGTGCCACGTATCATGGCGTTTGAAACTCACGGCACGGGATGAGTGGTACCCCGTGTTTTAGATGAAGAAACCAGTGGTCAGAGTGGGCCCAGGCTACACAGCCGCTAAGCAGCAGAGTTGCAGACAGCCCCTTTTCTTTATGCCAAGATAGACCCTCGGCCCCTTCTCCCTGCCGGCCACGTCTCCCTGCCGGCCACATCTCCCTGCCGGCCCCTTCTCCCTGCCGGCCACGTCTCCCTGCCGGCCGGACAGATGTGTATCTCGGCCTCTGTGTGCCCGGCCTGCCCTAGGTGCCCCCAGCAGTCAAGCCCCTGCCTTCCTGGAAATAAACACGATGAACAGGTAAAACACCTGGACGGAGTTAGCCCGGGAGGACTAAGCAGGGGAGGAGGAGGCAGGGGTAGAGGTGCGGTTTCAGGAAGTGCTGGTGGGGCAGCCTCTGGGAGGGTGGCCTGGGAGGGACGGCCCGTGTGCCGGCAGGTTCCAGACCACAGGGCAGAGCCTGCCCAGAGCCGGGAGTTCTCCACTCCCTCCCCCCTCCGTGATGGGAAAGGGGGAGGGTGTTTGAGGGAAACAGGGAGGCCGGGCTGGGAGGCTCAGGTGAGGAGTGTGAGGCTTGAGACTGGAGCCCAGATGGGCAGCCCCGGGCAGTGTCCGGAGACCGGCGAGCCCGGGGATTTCAGAGTCTTTGGGGACCGGGAGGTCATGAACTTCAGCTCCCTCATCAGTACTTCAGTCTCCACCAGACCCCACCTCCTGGTTGAATACCTACTCTGCTTGAATACCTCCAGTGACGGGGAACTCACTCCCTATCACAGAAGCTCCTTCCTGGCCATTCCAGTGGGGCTGCCGCTGGATCATGCTACAGGGTCATGTGGCAGCCCTGCTCCTGCCTGTGGTGTCTGTGACCCTGGCCCTGCCGTCCTGGGGCAGCACACACTGGTCAGGTTCACACTCGCACACGGTTGACATCCTCACTGCCTTCTTCTGAAATCTGGACACCACCGATGGTGCCGGAGATGTCAGTTCATGCCAGAGTCCTCTGGGGCCCTCAGACGTCTAAGCCGACCCCCCACCCCCACCAGTTCTCCCTTCTGGTTTCGACTCCTACTGGGAATTCGGTTCCCCTGCCAGCCTCCTGGGCTGGGAACATGGGGGGGCGGGGGGAGGCCGTGCTTTGGAACAGCTGTTCCCAGGCCGTGTGGCCTTCAGCCAGTCACCAGACCTCTCTGGGGCTCGACCGTCCCATCAGAAAGCCCCTACAAGGACCCAGGCTGGGACAGGCCGATGCAGTGACCACCCTGGGACAGGCCTGCCGTGCTGTGAGTGCTTGGTCCTGCTGGCTGCTCTGGTCACACCCCGGGTTTGGGGGAGGCTCACTCCGCAGGGTCTGTGTGTAAGGAGTTTTGAAGCTTCCTCGTTTGTCCTCACTGTTCCCCATGGTGGCCATGGCTGGGATGACAGACCCTGCCCTCGCGGACTGACTATTATCTCGTACTTCGCTGTGAAGCTAGCTGAGGATCTGCCATTTCCCCGGGTGGAAGGAAAGGCGGGTTGGGACAGTTGGGCAGGTTGTTCACTGCACAAGAGCACACAGCCTGTACCCTGCTCAGCAGGCCTCCGCACACCCCAGGGCCGCGTCCACCCAGGGGAGTGCCTAGCCCTGTGCACCCTAAGGCACCCACAGCACCAGTGGTGGCCCCCGTCTAGAGCTGTATGGTGTATGCGCACGGCTGTCCTTGTTCCTGAGGACTGTACATGCAACCCCATCACATGTGCTTGCTGGAGGCTGCCCCGAGAGGCCCAGAGAGCCCAGGCCTCTGTCATTTCCGACTCGAGGTCCCCTGGTGCCGCACCAGGTGCTGCCGTCAGCCGCCCCGGCCCCCTCAGCATTCAGCATTCTTCCGGGCCAGTGTCATGCTCAGATCTTCCCCCTCGGCCCGGGCGCTCCGTGCCAGCTCTGGGGAGGGGTGGGAAGCGGGCGGCGGGGACCCGCCCCAGGGCTGCCGGGGGACTGTGGGGCCGGCCGCGGCCAGCGCTGCCTCCAGATGTTCTTCAAAGCCTGCGGGCCCCACCCCCTCGCCCCTGGCCTGTGGTGGCTCGTCCCAAGTCCCGGCAACCAGAGAGTGAGCTCAGCGACTGGGCTGGCACCGGCGGGCGCTTGGGGGCTGTGACCCCCACGTCAAACTGTAGGCTTCCTGCTCGTCACTCACCCGGGCACTTGCCGGGATTGAAGTGGCCGCGGGGAATGACGTTGTTGTTTGAACGGAGCCGGCTTGGGCGCGGAGAATTCCAAATATAAGCCCCGCTGTGGCCGGGAGGGTGGCAGGCACGGCTTGTCTGGGGGACACCGGGGGCTTGCCTGGCACGCCCGGCGGGGTCTCCCGGGCACCCCCTGACCCCGTCTTTCCCACCAGCAGCTCCTGGAGCCGGAAGGGCCTGCCGTCTGCCCTGAGCAGTGGGCGGCGAGGGTCTCCTCCGCCCGAGGGCCTCACCCCTCCCCAGCCCCAGGGTGGGTGGGGGACCTCAGCACAGAAGCCTGGGGACCTCGGAGCCCAGACCGAGTCCCGCTCGGCCCCTCGGGCTGCAAGAGCAGGACGAGGCAGGTTCGCATCACAGAGTGGGCTGGGGAGGCCACCTGGTCCTCGGGACCCCGGAGTGGCCGCCTAGAGCAGGCGAGCGTGCGTGTGCACAGCAAGGGGGTGACCGGGCGGGGCAGGAGGTGACCGGGCCGGCGCGTGTGTGTGGACGGGGCCGGGACCCGCATGGGCAGCTGTGCCCGGAGCCGCTCCCCACACCCGGCTCCTCCTGGCGAGCGGGCGGCGGGACGGGGGACATTCCAACCCCTGGCCGCCTGCGAACAGCGCCCGAACTGTCTCCTCGCTGCTTGCGGGGCCGGCGTCCCAGCCAGCGGCCAGACAGAGCGCACATTCATGAGCGGCCACCGAGGGGCCCCGGCCGGCCGGGCACGGCAGCGCCTGCAGGATGTCACCGCGGAGAGCGGCCCTGGGCGGCATTTTCCGCATTCCTGCAGGGCTGCCGGGCCAAGGTGGCCGCAGGGAAGCAGAGCCCGCTGCTGCCTGCCGGCCGCTCCGGGTCTCGGCACAGCGGCGGCCGGGCGGGACACGCTGCAGAGCTCGGCGGCGGCTCTGCCATCCGGGCGGGGCACAAGTGCGGCCTCCCTCGGACCCGGGCCAGACGGTGTGCAGCCAGGACGCCCGGGTCCCTGTGTGGGAGGACACGGCCCTGCCCGGCGCGGCCGGAGCCCGTGCGGCTGCCATCTCCGCGCCTGCACCAGCCCGTCGGGGCAGGAAGCTTTTTAAAGATACAGTTCTCCTACCGCATGATTCAGCCTGCTGGTTTTTTCTTTCTTTTTTTTTTTTTTTTTTGAGACAGAGTCTCACTCTGTTGCCCAGGCTAGAGTGAGTGCCGTGGCGTCAGCCTAGCTCACAGCAACCTCCAACTCCTGGGCTCAAGCAATCCTCCTGCCTCAGCCTCCCGAGTAGCTGGGACCACAGGCGTGCACCACCAGGCCCGGCTAATTTCTTTCTATTTTTAGTAGAGACGGGTCTCGCTCTTGCTCAGGCTGGTTTCGAACTCTTGACCTTGAGTGATCTGCCTGCCTCGGCCTCCCAGAGTGCTGGGATGACAGGTGTGAACTGCCACGCCCGGCCCACTTCAGCCTTCGACCGTGTGCCACTCAGCGGGCCTCAGCACACCCACAGGGCTGTGCGGGCAACGCCGCCACCTAGTTTTAGAACGTTTCCATCACCCCAAAAAGAAACCTGTGCCCGCAGAGAAGTCACTCCCATGCATTCCCCCTCCACCCAGCTCCGAAAGCCACTGGCTGCTTCTGTCTGCAAGGATTCGCCTGTGCCGGACGTTCGTGTACGTGGGACCCTACCACGCGTGGCCTTTCGTGACTGGCGTGGCTTCTTCCATGGAATGTCACGTCCTCGAGGCCCGTCGTGCCGTGGCATGTCGTTCCCCCTGACGGCCGGGTGACACTGCGCCGTGCGGACGGACCGTCCAAGGACCCGCGTCCACCATTGCTCACCCACTGGTCCCCTCCTCGTGGCCGTTGTGAATCTCGCTGCCATGGCCTCCATGGCCCTGTGTCCATGTGGGCGTTGCTTTCGTCTCTCTCGCGTGGGTTCCTCCGAGTGGACTCTCGGGACCGCTTGGTCACTCTGGGGAGCTGCGGCGCCCTTTCCCGCGGGGCTGCCCCGTGTCCTGTGCCAGGTGTGTGTGTGGGGGGGGGCAGGCACCTGTGAGCCTTTCCCAGGACGAGGGGGCCAAGCTCAGAGAGGGCAGGGCGCCGGCCCGGGGTGCACAGCTGGGGACGAGAGACATCCCAAGCTCTGCCCCGGGATGGGGACATCGAGGCGCAGAGAGCAGCCGCGTCTTTCAGGGACGGGAGGCTCTGTCTTGCCGCCCTCCCCGTCTACCGAGAAGGCCACAGTGCCCGCCCATGCGGCACTCGCACTGCCCCTGGCCGGGCTCCGGTCCGCACCAGGTGCAGGGTGTCTTCCCCACGGCAACCGCACGTGGCCGCGCGTCGTGGCTGGGCCCGCTCGGGGAGCAGGGGCGAGGTCCGGGTGGCCAGGGGAAGGCCCTGAGCCCGGCTGGGCCTCCCTTCCGGCCCGTCTCACGGCGGCCCAGGGGGTGCCCGCACCTGCCCCGCCCGCAGCCACTCCCTGGTCCGGGACGCACAGCTGGACAGGCGTGCCCTCCGTCCGGCAGAGCGCCCGCAGCCCCTGCCCAGAGCTGGGGGGCTCGGGCCGGACCGCTGACCCAGGCTGGGCCACGGGCTCCGTGTTGCCTCCTCCAGCCGGCACTCCCCGGTCTCGCTCTTGCTCCGGCTGGCCTCAAACTCCTGACCTGGAGCAATCCTCCCTCCTCGGCCTCCCAGAGTGCTAGGATTACAGGCGTGAGCCGCCGCGCCCAGCCTCAGGTTCATTCCAGCTGTAGCACAGGTTGTCCTGATTGTAAGGCACCATCACGTGGCACACTTAGGAGTCCCGGAAAATAATTTTAAAACAGTCATTCGCTGTGCGAATAGCACTGAGCACATCCGCGCGAAGATCTGTCAGCTCTGTGGTGGTGACAGGCATGACGGGTGCGTCACTGTGAACGTTTCTAGTTTAACATGTGCTGGAGACAGACGAGCACACGCTTTGGCACGTGTGTGGCCGCGGTGCCACAGAGGGAGACGGCGTGTGCACATAGCTTGTTTTAGAATATAAGTGGCATTAGGAGGTGCATCCTGTCACCCTGCCCCTCCACGCCTTCCCCTGAGACCAGTCTGGTCTGCAGGCCGGGCAGGGGCGTCCACAGCCAGGGCTTGCCAACGGGGGCGAGGCGTGGACGCCACCCCCAGGTCGCCCCTCTGGACAGCCGAAGCCAGCAGGTGAGACCCGGGAGGCAGTTCAGTGCGTGAGGACACAAGAAAGGCTCCCTGAAGCAAGGGGCCTCTGAGCTGGGTTTTGAAGGATGAGTAGGAGTTTGCCAAGCATTCTGGAAGGCAGAGGGTGTTCCAAGCAAAGGCACAGACACGTGCCTCTGGTGGCTGACCCCAAACCCTGGGCAGCTCATCGCCGACAACTCCGGAAGGCCCAGGCTCCCGGCTCCGGTGACATCAGCCGCCCAGGCCCGAGCGAGCCGGCCGCGGTCAGCCTCTGCAAACCAGGCTGCTTGCCCGGGAATGGGGGGCAGCTCTGCCTGTCCCCTGCCCGCTGTCACGGGACAGTGGTTGGGAGGTGGGTTGTGGAATCCTCCCCCCACCGCCCCCGCCACCTCCTGCCTGTGAGATGGAGGGCAAGGCACCCCACCTCAGGGCCTCAGTTTCCTCATCTGCAAAATGGGGCCACGAGAAGTGGGAGGAGGCCCTGGGAGCTTGGGGCGGCCCCGCTGCAAGGGGCGTGGAAAGAGCCTCGCTGCGCGGGGGGCCGTGAGCTCCCGCATTCAAAGCTGCCACGTAGTGCCGGGCAGGAGGCCCACGGAGCCACCCGGGCTCCGTGGGACCGTGCACTTGGCCGTCTGCGCCTGCTGCGTCCGGGAGTCTGTGACTCCCCTCTGACCCAGATAAAGCCCTCGGGGAGAGCCAGGCCAGGGGCAGCGTTTTGCACAGAGAGAGGACTCCAAGAGTCCCCGTCTCTGCCACTCCAGGCACGGGGCGCCCCTCTCTGCACCTTGGGGTCCTCTCTGTACAGTGAAGGGGCTGGAAGGTTCCGGAAGGCCCAGGCTCAGCCCCTCCAGAGGCCACCGTGAGCCCCAGACCCGAGGCCCACGCTGCGGGTGAGAAGGTGCCTGGGACGGGAAGCAGCAGGGAGCGGCGTGGCCTGTGGCCACGGTGAGCACGTGACTCTCGCCTCCCGAGCGTCGCCAGCTGGGAGGACGGGGGCCCGGCACGGCCGCCTCCGCTTGGCTTTCAAGAGAAGGCGGGAATCAGGACTTTCATATAAAACCTCTTCCTTTGAAATGGTTGGCAGCTCATCCGGGAATTCTTGAAAGGGCGTTTTCGAATCCCGTACAGACCAGGTTTGCAGCCTCTGGGTCAGAGCTGTCGGATAGAAATATCTAGAAAAATATAGTTAACATATGATATGCAGTCATGTGGATCCAAGTGACTTTAGCCATTAAAAAAAAGGGAAAAAAAAGATATGATATACAACATAATAGAATAAATATATAGTGTGCATAATATGACGCATAAGTATAATCTAACATGCAATGCGTAATATAAAAGCATGACAGTGTGAAATGCAACATTAGCATAGCACAGCACGATACAATATAACATAATCTGAGCTACAATTGCAAGCTACATGGGTGGTCATTTTGTAGCCACGTAGAAACACAGAAAAAGAAACGGGAAATACATTTTATCTGGCGGAGTATCTGTAAGCCTGGTTCTTTGCCGGCCGCCACGAGGGCGTGCGGGTTCTTGCCGGCCGCCACGAGGGCGTGCGGGTTCTCCACCCCCGCCCCAGCCAGATCCCGCCGGGCCGGCCGCGCACAAGCTCTCGGGGCGCCTCCGTCCGTGGCTCAGCCCTGCACCCCTGGTCCCTCGGCGCCCTGCGGCAGAGAGACTGTCCCCACGCCAAACCCCCAGCGCGGGGGCCCCTCCCCAGCCCCGGCCACGTGGCTCACACCCGCCGGCCCGATTTCCCCGCAAGCTGCACCAGGCCTCTGCGGCCACGGCGGGCCTCCTCCTTCTCTGGGACTCGGCTTCTTAACGTGGGGCTGGTGGCCCTGGATCACACTCTCTCTCGGGGGCTGCTTGAGCCGCAGATTCCCTGCCCCGCCCGGGCCCGCTGCGTCAGGATCTCGGGGCTGGGGCTGCACCTGCACAGCCCCTGCTGGTCGCCTGTGTGCACGCTGAGCTTCCAGACCGAAGTCTCTTCTCTCTGTGCCTCTAGGTGCTTCATTCCAGGCACCGGGCAGCGGCTGTGCCCAAACCCGCCACTTCCTCGCTCACGCCACCCCATTGCACACGCTATTTGCCTCCACTTGTTTTTGTTTTTGTTTTTCACAAAAAGCACTTGCATGTATTTTTTTGTTTTTTCACTTATTTTTTATTTGCCTCCGTTTGGAATGCTTGGGGTACTCCTATTCATCCTTCAAAACCCACCCAATATCATCCTCCCTTCCCTCTGAGAAAAGGCTTCCCTCCTGAGGCAGGAATGCCTCCCCCTGGGCCTCCGCTGCTCCTCGTTAAACCCGCCAGGGGCGCGCAGGTCCCTGGAGCGCGCTGACACCCCACGAGGGCCATGACGACTGTCACCTCCTCTCTGAGTCCCACAGTCCGCCAGGCCATGGCACGGGGGGATGGGGGGGTGTTGCGCCTCGGAGCGCGGGTGTGGGGTAAATCCAGGCACGCGTGGGCGGGGCGGTCTCTGCGATCTCGGTAAACATCTGGCCGCGGGGCCTGGCAGGAAGCCGAGCCCGCGGGCACCGCTCAGCCGGCGGCCGGCCGCGGCGGGTCTATAAATACACCCTAAACACGGAGCGGCCCACGTGCATTCCTGCCGCGCCCGCCCTGCGGAAGAAAGGCAGCCGGCGGCACCCCGGCTGGGGCGGTCACTCCCGGTGAGTGGGGACGTGCCCGCCGCGGGGTCGGCTCGGGGCCCGCGGCATCCGATTGCGAGGCGAGCCGGGCGCTCGGGCCGCGGGGCGCTGGGAGGCCGCGTTTAGCTCCAGGAGATCCCCCCGGCCAGCGGCCTGCTTTTCTTGGATGTCTAGGCGGTGTTTATGCCGGGCTGGTGCCTGGGTCGTAATTAGCGTCCCCGGAGGGTGCCTGGAGGGATCTGCCTGCCTGCCGTGGGCGGGGGGTGCCTGGGACCCAAGGCCCTGCTGGGCGAGGTGGGTGGCGCCCAGACCCCGAGGGGGAAAGGGTCAAAGGTGGGCTGGACCCAGGTGGAGGGGGGGTGCTGTCCACGTCCTCAGGAAGAGGGAGAGGGGTGGGATGGGATGTCAGCCATGGGGCTGTGGGCTCTTGTCAAGGTGTTTCACCTGCCTGCGCCTCAGTTTCCCCACCTGAACCCTGGCGTCACAAGTCCTGCCTCCAGGGTTATAACCGGTTTGGCCAGCCACTGGCCTGACGGTGCTCTGCGAGCTATGGGACACGGCTGGTGCTGCTGTTCCAAGGGAGAGCGGAGCAGGCACGGCTGCCCCGGCCCGGCCAGGTGTGCTCGGGAGAGCTGGGCGGGGCCCGCGCGGCGTGGGCGGGGCCAGGGCCGCACCTGCACCGTCCGAGGGAAACGGGGTTCCAGCCACAGTGTCCGATGTGCTCACGTATGCGTGAGACGCAGGTGAAATCAGCTTTTTTTTGTTTTTGAGACAGAGTCTCACTCTGCTGCCCAGGCTAGAGTGAGTGCCGTGGCATCAGCCTCGCTCACAGCAACCTCCAACTCCTGGGCTCAAGCGATCCTCCTGCCTCAGCCTCCCGAGTAGCTGGGACTACAGGCACGCGCCACCATGCCCGGCTGATCGTTTCTACTTTTAGTTGTTTGGCTAATTTCTTTCTATTTATAGTAGAGACGGGGTCTCGCTCTTGCTCAGGCTGGTCTCGAACTCCTGACCTTGAGCGATCCTCCCGCCTCGGCCTCCCAGAGTGCTGGGAGTACAGGTGAAATGAACTTTAATGATGTGTTTTGCTGAACCCAGCATGACCAAAGTATTACATTTGAACACATACTCTGCGTGTTTAAAGACCCTTGATGAAACATTTCTGCTTCTTTTGAACTTGGTCTGTGGAGGCCGGGCGCGCTCACGCGTGGTGCCTTGTAGCCACGCTCGTGGCATTGTGAGCTCTTGGGAGCCACCTGTGGCCAGGGCAGCGAAGGAGGGGCCTGTGGGGGACGGGGGGGGGGTCATGCTCCCAGCTGCCCCCAAGCCATGCCTGGCGTCCCCCCTGCCAGCCGCTGAGCTGGCTGAACGCTGGCTCTGCCTGTTGTTTTCTCGGCCCCCGAGGCCGGGAGTCATGCAGGTGTTCAGAAAGTGAAAGAACACAGTGCCCGAGGGGACGTGGGCTCGGGGTCTTCAGAGCGTGAGGACAACAGGTGGGGTCCCCTTGGACGTGTCGGGGCCTTGTCATCGTGGCTTCTCTGTGGCTCTTCCCCCCATGGTCCCTGCAGACACCTGTGCCCACCTGGAGCCTCCAATCTCTGCTCCCCCCAACGCTCCCTGACCCCCAGAGGACGATTTACTATGCCTCGCCCCCCAGGACGGCTTTGCCTTGCTCAGCCTCTCCGCTCCGGAGTCTGGGCTCTGCTGCCCCATCTGGGCCCGCGCAGCCTCAGGGCGGCTCAGGTGGCCCCCCCAGGAGTGGAGCAGCCCCAGGACCCTTCTGCCTGGAGGCGGGCTCTGCGGGCAGGGCTTCAGGAGGTCGCGGCCAGGAGGAAGTCTCTCCTGTGGCTTTGTAGCTCTGTAGGGAGGTGGACGCATAGATAGATGGATGCACAGGTGCCTACATGCAGAGACGGGTGGGTGTAGACACGTACACACATGCATACATTATCATGTACATGCATACATTATCATGTACGTGCACACACATGTAATTTATATGTTATATATACCGTGTTTCCCCAAAAATAAGACAGGTTTTCTATTTATTTTTTCCTCAAGAAGACACTCAAGGGCTTATGTTCAGGGGACGTGTTATTGTTTTTAAGCACGGTACAACCATCTACATTTATTCAAATACAGTTGAATCATCGTCTTCTGGAACATCATCATCACTCTCCAAACCCGGAATCCCATCCTGAATTTCTTGTGACTCTATTTCCTTTAGAACCATCGGCCCTAATCTCTCCTGTCTCACACTAGAGCTCTCACGGGGCGGATGAGAAGGGCTGCTCGTGTTCTTTCCCACTCTGCAACGACACGCACGGGTTGTGCAGATGCGCTGCGCAGCCACGCCCGTCACTAGGGCTTATTTTCGGGGTGGGGCTTCTATTGAGCAAATGCTTAGAAGTCTTGCCAGGGCTTATCTTATGGGTCGGGCGTATTTTCGGGAAAACACGGTAGTGTAAATATCAATAATACATATAATTGCATATATGCACATATACAATATGCGTTATCCGTCACTGGGTTTGGCCGTGCCGTTCTGGGGTGTGACAGGCCGGGCGTTGAGCGATGCCGTTGCCCGGACTCTGGTCCCGGCCTCCCTCACGGCCACCCCACGGCACTGGAGGCTCAGAGGCTGAGCTGCCGTGTGGGGGGCTGCGCGGCCAGCAAGGGGGGTGGGCGCCCAGAGGAGCGAGCCCTGCGCTCTGCAGTCTTTGACCCCTTCCTTCGCTCTGCGCCGGGCCGTGCTGCAGCCAGCGAGGGCTGCGGGTCAGGTCTGTCCCACCGGGCGGGAGACATTGACGGACGTCAGGCCACAGTCTGGCCCGGACCCATCAGAGGTGCGTGCACCTGTCTTCTGCACCTGCCTGGGAGGTCGGGACCCTGGGCGGCCCGGCTGTGCCTCGGAGGGAGAGACCACGCCCCGCCTGCGTGCTCAGCCAGAGCGCAGGTCTGAGGGCAGCCGTGCCTGCCTCTGCCGCCTCCACCTCTGTGCCCTCCCTCCCTGTGACCTCCCCCTGCCTGGCTGCCGAGCTGTACCTCCCGCGTCCTCCCACTCAGAGTCTCTCGAGTGCAGGTGACAGAAACACGACTCGCATGGCATGAAAGGGAATCTATTGGCTTGTGAGACTGAAGATGCGCACTGATTGGTGGAGAACGGGCTTCAGGCAGAGCTGGATCCAGGCTCTCAAACGGTTGCCTCGCTCTGGCCCGTGGCTCTGCCTTCCCGTGCTGGCTCCAGACTCGGGCACGTTCCCGAACGGGGGCGGAGAGACCCCTGGGGCTCAGGCCTCTGCCCGGCCAGCTCACCTCGTTCCAGTGTCCCGGCCAAGGTCCCAGGGAGGCTCCCACGGCTGGACCCTGTGTCCACCCCGCCCAGTCCCCCCGGCCTGGGGACGGACCTGCGTCCACCCCTGGGACCTGGAACGGGATCAGCCGCCACCCGGGGCTCTCTTTCCTGCACGTCTGCCCCGCCAGCAGCCATGACAACCCTTGGGGAAGGGACGGGGAAGGAGAGAAACTGGGCCGGCAATTTCCATCTTCCCAGGGGTTGGAGGTCAAGGCCGCGTCTTCAGTGTCAGTGACCTTTGCCCATCACACGAGTGTGAGTCTGAATGTTCACGTAGGCGTGTTCGCTCATCGTACGAACGTGAGCTGGATGCATAGAAGGGTAGAGACAGAAGAATGGGTAGGTGGCTAGGTGGGTAGGTGGGTAGGTGGCTAGGTGGGTAGGTGGCTAGGTGGGTAGGTGGCTAGGTGGCTAGGTAGGTAGGTGGCTAGGTGAGTAGGTGGCTAGGTGGCTAGGTGGGTAGGTGGGTAGGTGGCTAGGTGGCTAGGTGGGTAGGTGGCTAGGTGGCTAGGTGGATAGGTGAGTAGGTGGCTAGGTGGGTAGGTGGCTAGGTGGGTAGGTGGCTAGGTGGCTAGGTGAGTAGGTGGCTAGGTGGCTAGGTGGCTAGGTGGGTAGGTGGCTAGGTGGGTAGGTGGCTAGGTGGATAGGTGAGTAGGTGGCTAGGTGGGTAGGTGGCTAGGTGGGTAGGTGGCTAGGTGGCTAGGTGGGTAGGTGGCTAGGTGGGTAGGTGGCTAGGTGGGTAGGTGGATAGGTGGATAGGTGAGTAGGTGGCTAGGTGGGTAGGTGGCTAGGTGGGTAGGTGGCTAGGTGGGTAGGTGGCTAGGTGGGTAGGTGGCTAGGTGGATAGGTGAGTAGGTGGCTAGGTGGGTAGGTGGCTAGGTGGGTAGGTGGGTAGGTGGCTAGGTGGGTAGGTGGCTAGGTGGGTAGGTGGCTAGGTGGGTAGGTGGCTAGGTGGCTAGGTGGGTAGGTGGCTAGGTGGGTAGGTGGATAGGTGGGTAGGTGGATAGGTGGGTAGGTGGATAGGTGGGTAGGTGGGTAGGTGGGTGGTTCTCCTCCGTAGGGTTTCTCTTGGACGTCTGAGCTAAGCTTTCAATGCCTCGAAACTTCGGCAGTCCCCATCCCGGATGACCTCAGACCCCTTCCGTCCCAGACGCGGCTGAGACCGCACCTGGGGTGAGAGCGGAGGGCAGGGCGCGGCCTGGCCCTCGCGCCCGGCCTTCCCTTAGGGGGACGCAGCCCTAGTGGTCGGAGCGCCCAGCCTCCCGGGCCCCGTGTGCCCCGCCCGGAGCCGGCAGGGCGGGACTTCGCACCCGGGTCAGAGGAACAGAACGAGGCCTCGGCAAGGGCGTGCATCAGCCAGCAGTGATTACGTGGCCCCTGCCGCCCACGTGCGCAGTGGGAGGCCCTCGCTCTGAGACCACGTCGCTTCCCTGGCGTGGCCGGTGCCTCCCTCTACCCTCCCGGCCCTTCGTAAAGACACTGAGGGCCGAGGCCGGAGGGGCACGTGCGTGGTGCAGGGCGGACTCGGGTTGGGTCGGTTTGCAGCAGCCCGAGAGTCCGGGGCGGGGTTTGGGACGGACGGTCCGGTTGGGCCGGAATCACTTTCCCACTGGAACATGGTCACTTCTGTAGACCCAGGACACGTGCCGGCACAGCCGCCGGGCTGAAAGCTGCACCTGCCCCGTTTCACTGGGTCCCCCAGCCACCCTCTGGGGGCTACGGGGGGCTCCGTCCCTATCCTCATTCGACAGACAGGAAAACTGAAGCCGAGGGAGGCCAAGTGTCGCAGCTGCCGCTGCTGCGTAACAAACAGCCCCGGCCCAGGGCTGCAGACAACCGCGACGCTGCGTTTTTTCGCCATTCTCTCGTGCTCGTGCCGGTCCCGCGTGGGCGCCGGGTGGGCGCTTTGGTGGGCAGCTGCCCCCCTGGCTGGCGGCGGTCCGAGGCCATGGTCCTGGGACCCTCAGCTCCCCTGCTCCTTTGTGTGATGGCGAGCCCCCAGACTCACACGACGTCACCCCCTCCTCGTCCTGCTGGTCAAAGCAAGTCAGGGCCCAGCCAGGTGCTGGGGCGGGGACACTCCACGTCTCCACGGAAGGTGCCACAAATACCCCGTGGCCACGTTGGATTCTTTGCCCGGTGTCACACGGCTGGGAGATGACGGTGGCTGGGATTCGATCCTGGCGCGTTTGGGACACGGGGCCGGGCAGGAGCGGGAGCTGGGGAGGCACGGGTGTGGGTGGCGGGCACGGCAGAGACAGCCGACCTGCTGGGCCCCCGATCACGGAAAACAGAGCTCTGCGTTACCCCCGAGGCCCCCCAGCTGCCCCGCGTCAGCCGCTAGGACAAGCTAAAGCACTTCTGGTGTCAGAACTCCCCTTGTTGGGGCCGGACACAGATGCTGACCCTCCGCTGGGACCGACCACCCCGCCCCGCCCTCTCCGCTCTGGGGCCAAAGTCCAACACGTCTCCCACGGTGCTCGGTCCCTCGAGGGTGCCCGTGGGCACCAGGGCTCGGGGACCACAGCCAGGGGCGGGCTGGGCTCCAGGCAGCCCCCTCCCCAGAAGGGAGATCCAGGCCCAGCGTGGACCTTGGGTAGCACGGCACAGCGGCCCCGCTGCCCCAGCGCAGGACCCGGGCAAATCTCCACCTCCCCAGCCCTGGACCCGTCATCGGGAAGCGGGGACCACGGCATCGTGCTCGCCTCACGGAAAGAGTGGGGGCCGGCCCACCTGACAGTGCTCACGTGCCGGGTAAAGGGAGGCAGTGGCCGCCGAGGGGAGCCACTCAGCACCTGCCATCGCGCCGTCACTGGGGAGCACAGAGCCCACGGCCTCGTGGCAGGAGGGGACCGGCACCCGGCGGGGAGCCTGGCTTCTGGGGTCCACAGACCTCGGTCTGAGTCCTGGCTCTACCCTAGCTCACGAGTGACCCTGAGCCACACTCCTAAGCCTCAGTGTCCTCAGTGTCACCCGCCGGGAGAGCCGGCTCGGCTGCCCAGGCCAGCGCTCCAAGCCTGGCTGCCGTCAGCCTGCAGGGACGATGGCTCCAGGTTCCAGATGGGGACATCGGGGCTCCGTCGGCCGGCGCAGGGGCGCAGCCCATACCCGGCCCTTGCAGGGCTCCCGGGGACCAGCCAGGCCAGGAAGGGCCACAGTCCCAGGGCTCCTGGGTCTTGGACGCAGCCTGCTCACCCCGGGCTTCCGGAACCCCCAAGCCAGGCGAGCCCGGCGGCCTGCTCCTGGCCAGGGACCCGGCTGCTCCAGATCGGTCCCTCCTCTCAGCTGTGAAAACAGAGCAGCAGCCAGGAGGGCCTGGGGCTGGCTGGCCCCCGCTGGATGGTCGGCGGGTGGCTGGCAGCTCAGGGCCGTCGCAGAGGCTGGGGGCTGAGGGCGAGCTGGGACTGCCGGGGTCTGTCCGTCACTGGGCCGGCGGCTCCTCCTCTGGGTGAAACTGGCAGAGCCAGCCCTGCCCAGGGGTCACCTGGGAGCATTTCCAGTGACCCTAGCACATGGTTATGGTTACCACCGCCAGGGTCGGAGCAGAGGGCCAGGGAAGGCGGCCAGAGTGGGGGATGGGAAGGGGCCCAGAAGCCCTTCCTGGACTGCAGGCCGGGGGGGCCCTGGGGAGTGGAGGGGGAGGGGTGCAGGGGTGTCCACAGTGGGGAAAAGAAGGGATTGTTGCCCCTTGCTCTCCCCCCAGCCCCAGCCCCTCACCGGCTCTTCGGTCCTCGAGGCCTCAGGCACTCCTCAGTTCCCAGCAGAAAGGGGGGTTCAGACCCCAGAGGGACGGGTATGGTCTCTCCCCCTGGGACCCTAGAGCTGATCTGGAGTGAACCCAGGGCAGGGGGAGCAACTAAAGACTGTGCTGTGGGCACCGAGCCATCCAGTCCAGCAATGCCAGGGCCTCTCTGGCCAAGGTGGGGGCATTGGGGGGCAGTGACGTAGTTGGGGGGCAGTGATGCAGTTGCTTACTCCAGGAAACCACAGCACCCTCAGCCCTGCAGTGAGCCGGGGACTGGAGTAGAGCACTTGGGGCCCCAAGACCTGGATTACAGTGTTGACAGTAGATGGGTGGGTGGATGGATGGATGGTGGATGGTGGATGGATGAGTAGATAGATTGTGGATGGATGGATGAGTGGATGGATGAATGATGATGGGTAGATGGATTGTGGATGGATGGATGAGTGGATGGATGAATGATGATGGGTAGATGGATGGTAGATAGATGAATGATGGATGGATGGATGATGGATGGTGGATGGATGAATGGTGGATGGATGGATGGGTAGATGGATTATGGATGGATGGATGAGTGGATGGATAAATGATGATGGGTAGATGGATGGTAGATGGGTGGCTGGATGGTGGGTGAATAGATGGGTGGCTGGATGGTGGATGGTGGATGGATGGATGGTGGATAGATGAATGGTGGATGGTAGATGGATGGGTGGATGGTGGATGGATGGATGAGTAGATGGTGGATGGCTGGATGAGTAGATGAGTGGTGGGTGGATGGATGGATGGACAGATGGATAGATGGGTAGATGGATGGTGGATAGATGGATGATTAGATGAGTGGTGGGTGGATGGATGGATGGGTAGATGGTGGATGGATGGATGAGTAGATGAGTGGTGGGTGGATGGATGGATGGGTGGATGGTGGATGGATGGATGAGTAGATGAGTGGTGGATGGATGGACAGATGGATAGATGGGTGGATGGATGGTGGATGGTAGATGGATGGGTAGATGAGTGGTGGGTGGATGGATGGATGGGTGAATAGGTAGACAAATGAATGGATGGGTGGATGGATAAACAAATGGATGGATGGGTGGATAGATAGACAAATGGATGGATGGGTGGATGGATAAACAAATGGATGGATGGGTGGATAGATAGACAAATGGATGGATGGGTGGGTGGATAAACAAATGGATGGATGGGTGGATAGATAGACAAATGGATGGATGGGTGGGTGGATAAACAAATGGATGGATGGGTGGATGGATAGACAAATGGATGGATGGGTGGGGGGATAGACAAATGGATGGATGGATGGGTGGATAGATAGACAAATGGATGGATGGGTGGGTGGATAAACAAATGGATGGATGGGTGGATGGATAGACAAATGGATGGATGGGTGGGGGGATAGACAAATGGATGGATGGGTGGGGGGATAGACAAATGGATGGATGGGGGGATGGATAGACAAATGGATGGATGGGTGGGGGGATAGACAAATGGATGGATGGATGGGTGGATAGATAGACAAATGGATGGATGGGTGGGTGGATAAACAAATGGATGGATGGGTGGATGGATAGACAAATGGATGGATGGGTGGGGGGATAGACAAATGGATGGATGGGTGGGGGGATAGACAAATGGATGGATGGGTGGATGGATAGACAAATGGATGGATGGGTGGGGGGATAGACAAATGGATGGATGGGTGGGGGGATAGACAAATGGATGGATGGGTGGATGGATGGGTGGGGGGATAGACAAATGGATGAATGGGTGGGGGGATAGACAAATGGATGGATGGGTGGATGGATAGACAAATGGATGGATGGGTGGGGGGATAGACAAATGGATGGATGGGTGGGGGGATAGACAAATGGATGGATGGGTGGATGGATAGACAAATGGATGGATGGGTGGATGGATAGACAAATGGATGGATGGGTGGGGGGATAGACAAATGGATGGATGGGTGGGTAGATAGACAAATGGATGGATGGGTGGGTGGATAAACAAATGGATGGATGGGTGGATAGATAGACAAATGGATGGATGGGTGGGTGGATAAACAAATGGATGGATGGGTGGATAGATAGACAAATGGATGGATGGGTGGGTGGATAAACAAATGGATGGATGGGTGGATGGATAGACAAATGGATGGATGGGTGGGGAGATAGACAAATGGATGGATGGGTGGGGGGATGAACGGGTAGATGGATAAATGCCACAGCTGTTTGACAATATCCGAAGTCCACAGGCATATCCAAGCCTCTGTGGAGACGCGAGAGGAGTGGCCACACTGAGCCCGTGATGCCCCCAGGCCACACTGGCGGGGCCGAGGCGACCGCCCTTGGACTGGGCCGTGAGTTTGCAACGCCCCGCTGGCCTTCCCGGCCGCCACGTGGGCGTTGCATCCTGCCTCGGGGACCGCGGGGGGCCCGGCCTGGAAAGGCAGGGGAGGGGGTGGGCACGCGTCCCCCAAGGTCGGGGCATAAACAGGACTTTGCTAAACACACGCGGGAGCCGAGCAGAGGCCCCAGGAAGGGCAGGCGGGGCTGGGCGGCTCCAGGCACTCCGGGCCGCCCAGCCCCGCCCGCCCGGCGCCCCGGCCAGGAACGCCTCCGGCCCTGCAGCCCTTGGCCTCCAACGCAGAAAAGCCCCTGCAGTGTAGCAGCTCAAGACGGTCTCTGCGTCCTCCCGCCCCCAAACACGCACACACACGCACACGCATGCACTGGAGCGTCTTGGCAGCCGGCGAGCGCTAACGTGGCTGAATTGCTGTGGGGGACTGTGAAGGGAGCTAATTAAAACCAGCTGAGACGTGAAAGCTGGAAGGTGGCAACTGCCAGGGACAGATTTCCACAGGCGCGGGAGGGAGCGGCCCCGCGCTGGCCCTGCCGCCGCCAGCCGCGGTGTCCAGCCGGGCCCAGCGACCCGGCCCGGCCCGGCCAGAGGTGGGCCCAGCCGGGAAACCAGCCCTTCCGTGGGGCCCAGGGCTGAGGGCAGAAACATGAGCATGTCTCAGGGCGGCCGGGCGTATGTGCACATGTGTGTGCATGCGTGTGTCTGTGCACATGTATGATGTGTGTGCCTCAGTTTACCCGCCTGTCCCAGGCGCCCTCCTGGCTGGGAAGCCCCCCCACACGCCCCTCCCCCCAAGGAGAGAGCTGCGCCCCCCACCCCGTGTGCAGCGGGGAGTCTTGAGGCTCTGGAAAGGCCTGTCCCGGGTAGCCTTCACTCTCTGGCTCACAAAGACGGCCACACCACGCCCTCGCTGGGCCTGACGCAGGGGCCACTGGCCACCAGGCGTCCCCCTCGGTGGCATTTCCTCGTGTGTCCCGCCGCCCTCCTCCGACTGACAAAGGGACATTCTCGAGGGGGTGGGCGCCCCCCACGCCGGGTGTGCACGTGCACTGCACACACACGCTACATGTGTACGCGGTTCACGGATGCGTTTTAAACGTAGCTACAAAACACACGCCTTATCCGTGTGCCCCGTCACGTGATGCCGTGCCGGGCAGGGCGGGCGTCCGGGCCGAGCGGCTGCGAGCAGAGGCCCGAGCGCCACGGTGGGTGAGGCCGGGCCTCCACCCTCTGCCGCCCGGGAGGAGAGGCCAAGGCTTTGGGGAGCAGCCGGGAGCCGCCGTCCCCCACGCCGGGTGCACCCGCGGCCCTGCCACGTGAGGGCCACTGAGGAGAGCTGCCAGGTGCCCTGGCGCTCACCCTCGGTGCCCTCTTGCCGCCTGCTGTGTGGCCCTGGGCACGTCACTCAACCTCTCTGAGCCCCGCTGCACAGGGAGCTCACAAGGTCCTTTGCCAAAGAAGGGTTTTCGTGCTCCAGTGGAATGTTCCAGAAACCCCTAGAGCCTTCCTGGCACAGCAGCAACGTACCCAGCCGTGGGGTCAGGGGACGATTGTTGACCTCCTGAGGTTGCCCCAAACGGGGCCACTGGGATGTCAGTGCCGTGGGGTGGAGTCTGTCTCAGCCATGGCGATGTCCTGTCGGGTTGACGTCTACCCCTCTTCCCCGAATGAATGAATGAATGAGTGAATGAGTGAGCGAGTGGGTGAGCAGGGGCCGGCGTCCGGGCGGGAACAGCTTGGATCTGCGGCCCAGGGCAAGGTCACGCTCGACAACCTGCGGGCCGGCCCCGGCCCGCTGGCCTCAGCCCACACGCTGGTGTTTCTGTTTGACGTGAATTTCTGGCCAGCGTTTTAAAACCAGGAGATCTCGCCTTAAAAACCAGATTTCTGGCTTTTCCTGAAGAATCAGAAAGGCTGCCGCTGTCTCCGCTGCGCTCCGTGGCCAGCTCCCGGGGCCTGCGTTTGGGGTGCTGGCGCCGTGGCGTGGGGCAGCCGGGGCCTCTCGGAGAAGGTGACCCTGAGCCTCCGCCAAGCGGGACGAGGTCAGGGTCGGGAGGGGGCCGAGCTGCTGCTGGGCCATGAACCCCCCAAGGCTGTGGCGGAGCCGTCCCGAGATCCCAGTCCTGGTGTCCCCTGCACCCTGGGGTCAGGGGTCCCCGGAGGTCGCGTGGAGGCTCCAGGTCCCTCGGGGCTGGCCCCACACAGCCCGTCCCACCCCTCTGGGCCTGGAGCCCAAGTCCCCAGGGGGGCGGGCAGGGTGGGGTCTGCCCTTGGGGACCGGAGGCCCCTGTGTCTGTCCAGGCCTCCCCGGCCCAGACCCTCAACCCCGGCCTGCCCGCCCTCCCCCAGGCCACGGGGCCTCTGGGGTCTCACACCCGCCACGGCTTCCCACCCACGGGCTCCCCCCCCACCCCCCGCACTCGCACCTGCTGGGGGCAGGTGCACCTGGCCTGGCAGGTGGCCAGCACTTAGGGGGCAGCAGGGAGGGCACAAGTGCTCCTCACCTCCGTGATGAAGAGCCTGTGGTTCCCCCTGGCTCCAGGCACCGCAGCCCCAAGGAGGCCGTGGAGTGGCCACGGAAGTTGGGAAGGTGGCAGCCTCCGGGAAGGCGTGGGAGGGAGGGGGAGGGGGAGCCATGTGCCTTTGAGGACTGGGAACGGGGCCACGTGGGTGGGGGCGGGGCAGAGGCGATGGAGGGAGAGGCCAGTGCGTGGGCCCCAGGGCCATGGGCCGCCGGCCTCCCGAGGCCTGGGGCTGGCACCGCCAAGGCCCTCTCTGCCCTTCTGGGCGGCGGCCTCTGCCCTCAGGCCTGGGCCGGGCCCCAGAGGACAACCCGGGGGAGGGCAGCCTCCTCTTTGGAGCCAGGGCGGCACAGGGCCACGCCACACCAGGCCCTGGGGAAAGGGCGCCCTTGGGGTGCTTCTCAGCGGCCAGATTAGGGCGGGTCCCAGGGCAGGGCCGCCAGCCCGGGTTCCAGCTGCCCGGAGATCGGCCAAGGCCACGCAGCGAGGGAGGCCTGCAGGGCCAGCCACGCCAAGACCCGGGTAGCCTGGCGGGAGACAGTCTCTATGGGAGGGCCAAAGCCCCAGCTGCCCTGCTGTGTGGCCTTGGGCAAGTCGCTTCCCCTCTCTGAGCCTCTGTCCCCTGTCTGAGCAGTGGGGACAACAGAACCACCAGGCATCTCTGCAGGACTCATGAGATAGTGCTCGCGGTTGGCCGCCCCGAGCATCCGTGGCCTTCAGGGACCTCGGTGGGTCAGGCCAACGCGGGCCACAGAGCTCAGACCCAACCCTTGGGCCACGTTTAGGGCTCACCCACCGCCCACCCCAGCCCCCCCTCAACCCCCAGCAAGACCCCAGCCCCGCCGCCTCTCCTGGAGAGAGGAGGGGGTGCCGAGCACGTCACCAGGCCTGTGCTGTGCCCAGTTTCCAGCCAGGCACACTGAGGCTGAGCCCCGGGCCTGGGAACAGCACCAGGGACCCCCCACCGCCACCACGGGGGGAAGGACACGGACTGTCGTCGGAGCTCAGGGCACCCTGGGACCCGCACGGGGACTCACACCGCCCGGGCTCCCACCGAAGGGCGTCCCCAGGGTCACAGCTGGCATCCGGGCGGCCGCCGGACGTCTTCCAGGGACAGGACGACAGACGCGGACGCGGCTTGTCCGGGACCAGAGGAGAGGCAGGGGGTGGGGGGAGCAGGACAGAGCCCGGGCGTGGCCGGCGCAGGGGCAGGTCCCAGCCCCACGCAGGTGCCACGCGGCCCAGGGGCCGGGCGGCTGCACCCTGGGCCGGGTCTCCCCATGGGCCGGGAGCCCTACCCGCGTGTGCCCCGAGCCCGGCATGCTCGCGGGGCTGCTGCCTGGGGGCGCCACGCCGGGACACTCGGCGTGTCCGGGGTCCTTCCTCTGGCCGGGACACGGGCCCCCCACTCGGCAGACGCACGAGACCAGGGCACGCCCCTCCCCGCCCGCCCGTCCGTCCACCCGCCCGTCACTAATCCTCCCGTCCTCAGGAAGCCCAATCATAATCACTGTTAATTGAATCAGGAGGCTGATCGGCTCTGGGGCCTGCGGAGGCAGGAGAGTAATTAACGCGGCCCCGGGCTCATTAATCACACCACTCGGGAGACAGCCGAGCTGGGGCGGGGCGGCAGCGACCCCCACCGGGACCCCGTTGTTCCGTTTCCCGAGCAGAGGCTGCGCTTGGGAGACGTGCTCGGTTTCCAAAAACCAGAGGGGGTGGCTCCCTCCCCGGGGTCTCGGGCTGGCGGGACCCGGACGGCCCCCGTCCCCAGACCCTTCCCCTCTGGCAGCCTCCGTCCCCCAAGACGTGTCTGTGGTGGGAGCAGCTGAGCGAGGCCCCCTCCCTGCAAGAGCCGTGATCTAGAATCCCGGGGCGGGACTCCCCAATGGGCCAGACAGAGGAAAACGCACCCCCGTCCCTGGTTTTCAAAGGGGGTTCCATGGATCCCCAGGGTTCCAACAGCCACGCCCTGGCCAGCGCCCTGGACGAGCCGGCTCTCCGCTGTGGGGCAACCTGGCACTGGCGTCATCCACCTCGGCTCTGCTGGGGCCACTGACCCCAGGACAGTCCCTGCAGGCCGCGTGCCTGGCAGGGAGGGCCCAGTAGTCAGTGCACACTCACGCACTTAAGCCTGCCGTGCACGGGCAGCATCACGGACCCCAGAAGGGGCCCCACAGCTGAGCCTGCAGCCTCTATGGCCTGAGGGGAGTGCGTGTGTGTGCCCACGTGCGTGCCTGCTCCCCTGTGGGGGTGTGCGTGTGCATGTGTGGATATGTACACGTGGTCATGTGCACATGGATGTGCATGTGTGGATGTGCACACGTGGCTCTGCACATGGATATGCATGTGTGGATATGTACACGTGGCTATGTGCACATGGATATGCATGTGTGGATGTGCACACGTGGCTATGTGCACATGGATATGCATGTGTGGATGTGCACACGTGGATATACATGTGTGGATATGCACAGGTGGCTATGTGCACATGGATATGCATGTGTGGATGTGCACACGTGGCTATGTGCACATGGATATGCATGTGTGGATGTGCACATGTGGCTATGTGCACGTGGATATACATGTGTGGATGTGTACACGTGGCTATGTGCACATGGATATACATGTGTGGATATGCACAGGTGGCTATGTGCACGTGGATATGCATGTGTGGATGTGCACACATGACCATGTGCACGTGGATGTGCATGTGTGGATGTGCACACGTGGCTATGTGCACATGGATGTGCATGTGTGGATGTGCACACGTGGCTATGTGCACATGGATGTGCATGTGTGGATGTGCACACGTGGCTATGTGCACATGGATATGCATGTGTGGATGTGCACACGTGACCATGTGCACGTGGATATGCATGTGTGGATGTGTACACGTGGCTATGTGCACGTGGATATGCATGCGTGGATGTGCACACGTGGCTATGTGCACGTGGATATACATGCGTGGATGTGTACACGTGGCTATGTGCACGTGGATATGCATGTGTGGATGTGCACACGTGGCTATGCATGTGTGGATGTGCACACGTGACCATGTGCACGTGGATATGCATGTGTGGATGTGCACACATGGCTATGTGCACGTGGATATGCATGTGTGGATGTGCACACGTGGCTATGTGCACGTGGATATGCATGTGTGGATGTGCACCCGTGGCTATGTGCACCTGAGTGTATGGACAGTGTGCATATGGGTGTGCATACGTGGCTATGTGTATACATGGGTGTGTACACGTGGGGTGTGCACATGTGGGTGTGTGCATGGGTGTGTGCACGTGGATGTGCACGTGGCTATATGCATGTGTGTGCACATGTGCACACATGGATGTGCAGGGGCCCTGAGCACTGACCCCGGGCCAGGCCTGGGATGGGGCTGAGTTGACACACGCAGCCCCACCCTGGTGATGCCAGCAGGGGACATGGGGTGGCAGAGCAGTGAGGGCACCCACCATGCAGAGCCGGGACTGAGGATGGGCCTCAAGGGGTGGGAGCAACCTCAGGCAGTCATTACTCTAGCTCCCTGGTCAGGGAGGGCTTCCTGGAGGAGGTGGCGTGTTGCTGAGCTGGAGGCTGATCCCGGGAGGCTGGGGGAGTCTGGGAGGAGCCCTGAGGGAGGTGCTGGAGCCGCCTAGAGGGTTGAGCCGTGACATCCAGTAAGGGAGGAAGAGCTATCCCCGGGATCGGCGTCGTGCACCCCCAAATCTTGGTCTTTGTGGCACAAAGGGACGGGGGAGGGTGGCGGTGCCCGCCGCTTGCCCCGCGCCAGCTCTCCGCGATCCTGGTGGGGAACAGGACTCTTTCTCTCTGCGCAAACCCCCGCCAGCCGCCTCCCTGTCACTCTCGAAGACATCATCTTCTCCCCACGCGGCTCCTTATCTCCCTCCCGTTAGAGGATCTCAAATGCGCGCCCCGATAAGGCCGGACGGACCCCACTTCCAGCCCCCCAACGCCGGCTTCCACGCTCCCCCGAAGTAATTAAGATAAATGCAGCTGATAACTCGCGCCGCGTTCTCAAACGCGCCCCCCGGGCCCTATCTCAGATATAATTTTACCTGCACAGGTTTATCTGAGCACTCAGGTAACAGATAGTTTTCAAGCAAAGCGGCCGCCTTTGAAGCGAAAGGGAGGGGACGTTTGTGAACTCTGTGCCGGAATGCACCAGGACCGCCGCCCCTCGCCGGGACCGCAGCGCCGAGACCCCGGCGTCTCCCCAGCACGGGCGCGAGGCCGGCGGCCTGCGAGGCATGCCGGGCAGAGGCAGGTGCGTGGGCCTCGGGCACGACCAAGGGCCTCCCTTCTTCCAGCCTCGCGGGCCCAGGCGACCAGGCTCCGGGGGCCCCTGCCCAGCAGAGCTGGCGCACAAGGCATCTGGCTTCGCCCGCCACGCCCGTCGGGGAGCGGCCAGCCTGCTGGGGAGGGTGGAAGGCCAGCAGTGCTGCGGGCTGAGTGAGGGACGGTGGCCAGCACAGCGCACCTCTGGCGGGCTCCGTTGCCGTGGGCAGCTGGAGGCCGGAGGGAGTCGGCCATCAGACTGGACCAGGCCGGCCCCGGGTGGGGCTGGCGCCACCCAGGCGCCCGCATTCTGTGCCCCGCTCTGCTTTCCAGACACACGACGTCACCTGGGATGGGCTGTGCTCTTCTCTGAGCCTCAGTTTCCCCCTCTGCGCCCAGGTCAGGCTGCGACACAGCAGCCCTCCTGGCCCCAGTCCCGCCCTGGGGCTCGTACTCGGTGCCTCCTGTTTGCTGTCCAGGCTGGCGACAGCTGGGGCCCAGGGGGCGCCGGGAGCCGGGCCCTGGGGTTGGGCGTGGACAGGGCCCGGCCCCACCGTGTGCCCGCGGGTGACACTCCGGCCCCGCCTCCACCCTGGCCCGCCTCGACAGCCGGGAGCGCCGGACGCCTCGCACTCCCTGGCCGAGGGCAGGAGGCAGAGAGCCGGTCCCCGCCACGAGGGACAGCGCAGTGTGGCCCTAGGGACAGAAGGAACATCGGGGGAGGAGTCGCCCACTGGCTGCCACGGACAGGCCACGGACAGGCCACGGCGGGCAGGGGAGCCGGCGGCTCTGAGGGGGGCTCTGTCACGAGCTTCAACATCCCTGTGTCTGGGACGGGCGTGAAGACCCGTTCGATCCAACCCCTCGTTTCATAGTTGGGGAAACTGAGGCCAGGAGGCCCGAGGTCGTATGTGGAGCCCCAATTGGACGGTGCAGCCCAGTGTGCATGGCTCCCAGCAAGGCTCGGGGACAGCCCCGGACGTACGGCCCCTCCAGAGCCATGGGAGCGTCTGTCACTTCGGGTAGAGTCAACACACATGCCGCTGGGTGGACACGCACACGTGAGCGTTCGCACCCGGGCGATCCAGGAGGGCTGCCTGGAAGAGCCGTGGCCCCCTTCAGAGCAACCATCAGCCAGGCACTTACTGGGTGCTGGTGCCCGGGAGGTGGCTTGGGTGTGTCGCCCCTGTGAGGTCAGGACTCAGATCGGTCCCAAGTGACGGGGAGGGAATGGCTCCGAGAGGCTCTGGGCTGGCCCTGCGTCCCGGAAACACCACGATTGGAACCCAGGCCCAGTGGCCCCAGCCCCTGCAGGAGTGCGGGCATCGGGAACACGGGGTAGAAGGTGGCGGGCGGCCCGAGCTGGGGAGCTGCTCGGGCGAGAGCCCCGAGGGGCCTGGGTGGCCAGGCGAGGGCCCGGGCAGGGGCGCCCAGCTCACAGAGTGGAAGTGCAGGGGAGAGGGTGGGCGCGGAGGCCAGGCGCTGGGTGGGGGGGTGCCGGGCGGCTCTGCCCGCCTCTGGAGCTGGCGGCCCCACCCCGAGGTGGCCAGAGCCAGCCCTCCCAGCTGCGGTCTTGAGTTACGGGGTACTCAGGCCGGCGGTTACTGTTTCTGCGAGAAAAGGAGCCGCTCGCGCCCCTCGGGGCTCCCCGGATCCAGGGATTGGATCTCCCGCATCAAAGGGGCCCCAGGCCGCTGAAACCCACACCGAGGGCGCGGTGGCACCGAGGGCGCGGTGGCACCGAGGGCCTGGCCGGGAGCCTGGGCGGGGCCGGGAGCGGAGGCCCCCCACGCCCGCCCGAGGCCTGAGGACTGAGCACAGGTCCTCGTGCCCCGGGCGGGGGGCAGCGTGTGCCCGGGGGGGGGGCCCGGGTGCTGCGGGCACAGCGCCCGCCGGCTGTCCTGGCAGGGGACGGAGGGGACGGCGAGTGCTGCCCTCGGGCACGGTCACAGAGGGCTCTGGACACGTCACGCCTCCTCTCTGGCTGCAGCCCGCGCCCCTGCAGCCGTCCGCGGACTGCGCCTCTTCCCAGTGACGGGGGTGGGGTGGGGGGGTGGGTGTGAATGGGGCCGCACCACCCGCCTGGCACAGCGATGGGCACAGGCATGGAGACGGCCGGGAAGGGTCGGGGGTCCTCTGGCCTCTCTGGCCTCTGTCTTCCTCCTCCGTGACGCTGGGACCGACCTTAGGGCCTCTGGAATCCCAGAGGGTTAGGGTTAGGGTGGATTCCAGAGGGTCAGGGTTAGGGTTAGGGTGGCATCTCAGTTAGGGTTAGGGTGGATTCCAGAGGGTCAGGGTTAGGGTTAGGGTGGATTCTAGAGGGTTAGGGTTAGTGTTAAGGTTAGGGTTAGAGTTGCTTGTCTCAGTGTAACAAGTAGCAGCCTGAAACCACAAACTCTTGTTGCTGCATGGCATCTGAGGGTCAGGCGCTGGCTGGCTGTGTCCGAGCTCTATCCTGCGGTCGGCGGGGGCTGCGGTGGCATCTGACAGCTGGGCTGACACCGCTCCTCGCCCCCTCGGCTGCGGCAGGCTGGTGCCTGGACACGTGGGGCCCCTCTGCAGGGCTGGGTGGCAGTCGGCGTGTCCCATGCCCGGGGTCCCAGAGGGGCTGCTATGCCTTGCATAGCCCGGTCTCACAAGCCCCACGCACTCACTGCCCCGACACTCACTGCAACATCCGGGGACCCCAGCGCAGCCTGCGCCCAGTGGAGGGAGCCGCCTTTGCTGGAAAGGACGGGGCCGGAGAACGTAGGGATATATCTTTTTATTTTATTATTATTTTTTTGAGGCAGAGTCTCTCTCTGTTGCCCAGGCTAGAGTGAGTGCAGTGGTGTCAGCCTCGCTCACAGCAACCTACAACTCCTGGGCTCAAGCAATCCTCCTGCCTCAGCCTCCCGAGTAGCTGGGACTACAGGCATGCAACACCATCCCCGGCTAATTTTTTCTATATATTTTTAGTTTTCCATTAATTTCTTTGTATTTATAGTAGAGACGGGGTCTTGCTCGTACTCAGGCTGGTTTCGAACTCCTGACCAGGAGCAATCCTCCCGCCTCGGCCTCCCAGAGAGCTAGGGTTACAGGTGTGAGCCACCGCTCCCGGCCTGTATCTTTTTATTTTATTTTATTTTTTATTTATTTTTTTCAGCATATTATGGGGTACAAATATTAAGCTTACGTATATTGCCCTAGCACCCCTCCCCTCTCGAGTCAGAGCTTCAAGCGTGTCCATCCCCCAGTTGGTGTGCACCACACGCATTATGTGTGTACGTACCCGTCCACTCCCCCCACCGCGGCTGTATCTTAAAACCACGGCAGGTTCACCGGGCAGGCTGTCCACGTCGCAGGTGCTTTTGTGCTTGTACACGGCTGGCCCCTCGGGTCCACCTGTGCTCACCTGCAGGTGTTCTCAGTAGAGTCCTTCGTAAGCGCCGAGTACGAGAAGCAGTCCAGCGTCTGTCGGGGGATCCGACACGTGAGCACCCGGCAGCGTGCTTGGCGGCCAGGTGTGGGGACAGGCAGGGACCCCTCCAGGGGAGGTTGTGGACCGAGCCCCAGGACAGGCTATTAAAGGAGACGTCAGGAGCAGCTTAGCAAGCGCGGTCGACTACTTTTCATTCAAGAAGAAGGGGCACGGGCCGGGCGCGGTGGCTCACGCCTGTCATCCCAGCACTCTGGGAGGCCGAGGCGGGAGGATCGTTTGAGCTCAGGAGTTCGAGACCAGCCTGAGCAAGAGCGAGACCCATCTCTACTCAAAAAAAAATAGAAAGAAATTATTTAGCCAACTAAAAATATATATAGAAAAAATTAGCCGGGCATGGTGGCGCATGCCTGTAGTCCCAGCTACTCGGGAGGCTGAGGCAGGAGGATCGCTTGAGCCCAGGAGTTGGAGGTTGCTGTGAGCTAGGCTGACGCCACGGCACTCCAGCCCGGGCAACAGAGTAAGACTCTGTCTCCAAAAAAAAAAAAACAATGAGGGACACAGGGACATTCATTCGTCTGTACTAACGTTTGCACCAGGAAGCTCTGGCATGAGACCGGGCTCCCGTAGCGGGGTCGGGGAGAGGGTAAGGGCGGGTGAGAGGCCTGAGCCATCTCCCTGCTGACCTTATTTAATCAGGTCTTGGGTTTGGGGGCCCCATGAATGCATAATCTATGCATAAATAAAAACGTAGCATAAAGAAATGTACGATAACCGTGAAGCCCATGGCAAAGGGAGCCTGCTCACCCCCTGAGCCTTTTGGGGTCCCAGGTGGCTGAGCTGCCCGCTGGCCCCCTCCCCCCCGTCCGCCCCCCCCCTAGTTTCCGGGTGCCCCGAGGGGCCCTGGAGCCAGCCCCGCCTCCCGCCGCACCTCGGGGCTCCAGGCCCAAGCACCACTCGGATTCTGACTCGCTCTCTGTTCTCTCTGCAGCCGAGAAATCCTCCTTGCTCAGGAAGTCGAGCCGCGACGCAGCTGAGGGGCCCCTGACTCCCCAGGTATGTGGCAGGGCAGCGGTGTGGAGGCCCGCCGCCCCTCGGCCCGAGCTGCCCCCGTCCCCCACGACACCCCGGCTGAGGACAGTGGCCGGGGCTGCCAGCCGCCCCCCACGACACCCCAGCTGAGGACAGTGGCTGGGGCTGCCAGCCGCCCCCCGGACCCGCCTCCCGGTCCCCGGCCGACATGGCTGTGGGTATGCGGGACACAGTGCCTCTCAGGCTCCCCCAGCGGCAGCCACGGCCCCGGCGGCCTCAGCCCCCTTCCCCGTCAAACCGACCCTCCTCCCGGCCAGCCAGGACTCAGTGCAGCCTCACCTCCTCCAGGAAGGCTGCCTGGTGCCCCGGCTGGGCTGGGTCCCCACTCTGAGCTGGAGGCTCCTGGCCTCGAGTGGTGGGTCCCGCCCATGGGATGGGGGCTTCTTGAGACACCCCAGCAGCTGCTGCCCCCACACCCAGCAGCCAGGCCCCGAGTGGAGGCCCCCTCCTGGGAGGACCCCCCCAATACTGGCTGGGAGCCCTGGGTGAGTCACTCAGGCCTCGACCCGTCACCCCTAAGTGGGGACGACGTCCAAGCCACCGGAGGACACAGGAAGCCACCCTGGGAAGCGCTGTTGCTGCCATCAGCACCATCGTTTAGTCACTCAACAAACGTTGCCCAGAGACCTTCACCCCTGGCGGTGGGGCCTGGAGGCGGGAGGTTTCCCTCCCTGCAGGCTGGTGGGAGGAGACGGGGAGGGGACTCAAGAGGATGTGGGACCCGGTCCCCCACCCAGCCAGTCTCTCCTTGGGCTTCGGTGGCAGAGCAGGGGGCTGCCCTCTGCTGGCAGGTGCTGGTACTGCACCCACCCTGGAGACCCTGCCCCAAATTGTGGGGGGGGGAGGCAGGTCCCCACAGCGGGGAGCACCAGGTAGAGCAGGTGAGGCTCAGTTTTGAGCCCACACATCGTAACCACAAGGACAAATGAGAGCGGAGGGAGCCGGCCCGGGGCTCCCCTGGACAGGCGGTCGGTCCCTGCCACGTCCCAGCCACGTGGCCCTGGCTTGTGGCCCAGGGAATGAGTCAGGGTGCTCCCAGCAGGGGGGTCGCGGTGACCGTGACCGTGGCATGGGACTGGGCTCAGCGAGGGGGTAGCGTGTGGCCGAGACACAGGCCACGGCCACGGCCACCACGGCCCCCAGATCTCAGCACCGACCCAGGAGCTTGCTGGTCTCAGGCAGAGCTTTGCTCGCTGGTCAGAGACACGTTCGCCGTCTTGGAGGCTCAGGAGAGGAGCCGGCACCTTCCGGGGGCAGGCCCCCCCAGCGGGGTGGGGGTGGGGGTGTGGGAAGCCGTCCTGGGCCGGCGGCCGGGCAGGTGGCGGCTCTGTACCTGCCCTCAAGGCCCAAGAAGATGCCGGGGGAGCTTCCGGCTGGACGCAGGTGTGCCCAGCGTGAGTCCCCGTGTCCTGAGACTCTGGCTTCCGACTAGTGCCCCCGGGCAGGTGTAAGCACCCACCTGTGCCCTCCTGGGTCGGCCCTACAGGTCTGGAATCTGTGTGCCCAGTAGGCGACTTTCCGCCCCGAGGCCTGGCCAGCGCCCAGCGGCTGCTCCAAGGGTACAGGCAGCCTTCCCCGACCAGACCCCAGGAAGCTCCCCTCCCCTCTCCCTTCTGCGGCCCAGGCTGGCAGGAACCTCCCTTCTTGCTTCTCCCAGGTGCTGTCTGAGCCTGGCACCCTCCTGCGCTCAGGGGCCTCCCCGACAGCTGCCCCAGCCGCGCCTGCTCGTGGCCTGGCCACGGGCTCCCTGGGAAGCCACAAAGGCCGGGGCCACCCGAGGCCCCTCTCACGTCTACCCTTTCCTCACAGGCCACGCTCAGGACCATGAGAGCAGGCTCCCCCCGGGCCCCCCGAGGGGCGAGGATGGCCGCCCAGCCCACGCCCCGTGGCCCCCCACGGCCCCACGCATCCTCCTAGCGCCGGACGGAGGGGCCATGCCTGGAGAGCAGCCCCAGGGAGCACCACCCCCGGCCAGGACTGGGGCCCTGCAGCCGTGCCAGGTGGCCGGTGGCCTGGGCGGCCCCTGCCAGCCCCCCCACGAGGACCACGCCCCGGCCAGCAGGCCCGCCAAGGCCGCCAGGGAGACTGGCCGTGGGGCCCCGGCTGTGGAGCCCCCGGAAGCCCAGCTGCTGCCGGCCAGGGAGGGGGTGCCCAAGGCCCCGCTCCTGAGGACCCAGGCCCTGGGTGGCGGCCCTGGGAAGGGGGGAGGCCTCCGGGGCCCCCCAGGGAGGAGCCGCTCACAGACTCACGTGCGGCTGGCAGCGGGGGCGGCCGGCAGCGCCCAGCAGCCCTACAGCCCGAGCATCGCCAGCTCGAGGGCCAAACCCGCCCTGGACGAGGCCCCCGAGGGCCACCAGCTCGAGGCCCCCCATCCTCCAGAGGCAGAGGCCCCCCGGCCTCCCCTCAGGCCCGGCCTCCCAAGAACCGAGGCCCGGCCTCCTCCTGAAGAGCTCAGCTTCCGAAGGTGCTTCCCGGAGACCCCCTCCAGCTTTACCTCCACCAACTATACCTCAGCGAACGCCGCGCCCGGGCCCCCCGCCCTGCGGGCCCCCCCGAGCAGGGGCGCCAGCCCCCTCGGGCCGGCCTCCCACCCGGAATTCCAGGCCAGCGGGGCGGACTCCTGGCCTCTCGCTGCTGAGAACAGCTTCCTAGGTGCTAATTTCGGGGTCCCCCCCACAGAGCCAGAGCCGTTCCCCGAAGGCGGCAGGCCGGGCGGCCCCGTGGGGGTCCCCTTCCAGTTCTCCTTCCCGGAGCTGCCCGGGCCGGGCACAAAACCCTTCCCCGCAGACACGGCCGGGCACGAGTTTGCCAACAGGGCCCTCGTGTTTGCCTTCCACCAGCCCCCAGGAGCGTGGCCAGAGGGGGCCGTGGGCACGGGCCCCGCCTACCCGCCCGCACCCCAGCCCCTGCCCTGCTACCCCGGCCAGCCGGGCACCCTCGATCCCCCCAGCAACCTCAGCGGTGCCCTCCCGGCCCCGGGGGTGGCTCGCCCGGCCCCGACCCCCTTCTCAGATGGTCTGCACAAGAGCCTGACCAAAGTCCTTCCCGAGAGGCCGCCTTCAGCCCAGGACGGGCTGGGGAGCCCGAGGGGGCCCCTGAACCCCTTGCCCCAGAGACGTTTACCGGGGCAGGCGTGTGGAGCCAGGGTGGACACCAGCCCGGGGCCTCTGGACACCGAGCTGGCCACCCCGGGGCCCCCAGCGGCCAGACTGCCCCCGCTGTGGGACCCTGTGACAGCACCTTACCCCACGCCTGCCCTGGGGCCCCCGGCCGCCGCCAGGAACCCGTTCTTCAAAGGCCAGCCCGGCCCCGGCCAGCGGCTCTGCCTGCCCCAGAGCCCCCCACTGCCCTGGGCCCAGCTGCTCCCGACGGCCGGGCCGAGCCCCCACCAGATGGAGGTGCAGAGCCGGCTGCCTTTCCCCACGGCGGCCCCCGAGTGGCAGGGGGGCAGCCAGGGAGCCCTGGGTGCGGCCGGCCAGACGGCGGGGCCCGGGGCGAAGCTGGTGGCCGTGAGAAGTGGCGCAGGCCAGCTGGGCGGCTCCCCGGGGCTGTTCTCCTACAGCGGGGCGCAGGACGCGGGAGCCCAGCCCCTGTTCTTTGGGGTGCCGCAGCCCCAGCTCTCACCCCGGGGGACCCCCAGCCTGCCCCCGCCCAGGGTGGTGGGGGCCTCCCCCAGCGAGTCGCCGCTGCCGTCGCCGGCCACCAACACGGCCGGCAGCACCTGCTCCTCCCTGTCGCCCCTGTCCAGCAGCCCGGCCAACCCCAGCTCGGAGGAGAGCCAGCTCCCGGCCCCGCTGGGGCCCCCCGCCTTCTTCCACCAGTCCCCGGAGCAGCCCCCGCACGCCCACCCCCGACACTTCCCCCCAGCAGAGCCGCCGGCCAAGGCCTTCCCGTTCCCTGCCGACGGGCTGGGGGCCGAGGGCGCCCCGTTCCCCCACGAGCCGCCCCCATACCCGGCCCAGCACTTTGCGCTCAGCAGCGCCAGCCTGGACCAGCTGGACGTGCTGCTCACCTGCCGGCAGTGCGACCGCAACTACAGCAGCCTGGCTGCCTTCCTGGCACACCGGCAGTTCTGCGGCCTGCTGCTGGCCAGGGCCAAGGATGGTTCCCCGCAGCCCCAGGGCCCCCCGGGGCTCCCCTCGCCCTGCGCCGCCGCCCCCAAGGCAGCCGCCGACACTCTGGCGGGCGGGCTGGGCCACGGCAAGGCCGTCCCCTTCCTGCTGGCCGGGGACGTCCAGGCGGACGGCAAAGACGAGGCCCTGAGGATGAGCTTCCTGCCCGGCCTGGCCGCCGCTGCCGCCGCCGCCGCCTTCCCGCTGCCCCCCGCGGAGCTGGACTTGGAGGACGACGCCAAGCTGGACAGCCTCATCACCGAGGCGCTCAACGGCATGGAGTACCAGCCGGACAGCCCGGAGATCGACAGCAGCTTCATAGACGTCTTCACCGACGAGGAGCCTCCCGGCCCCAGAGGCCCCGGCACAGGACAGCCCCCCAAGGCCAGGCCGGGGCCGGCCCCGGAGAGCAGAGCCCAGCCCCCGCTCGCCGCCCCCACGGCGGAGCTGCAAGACCCCCGCGCCGCAGATGGGGGCTGCCCGGCCCGGAGCAGGCCCAAAACCCGCTCTCTGGGTGTCCCCCCTGCTGAGGCCGAGGCCGGCAGCCTGGTGCGGCCGCAGAGGAGGGGGAAGCAGCTGAAGCTGTTCCGGAAAGAGCCGGACGTGGCCAGCACCGCCGAGGGGCCCGGGGGAGGCGCCAGGGCCTCCTCCTGCCTGCGGCCCCGGAGGAAGAAGGGCAGCCGGGAGGAGCGGCCCCGCGCCCGGGACCTCGGGACTCCGGCCAACAAGGGCCGTGGGGGTCCCAACACCCAGGTCCCCAGGGCCAGCCCTGTCCCCGAGGAGACCAGGAGCCCCAGGCACCTCCGCCCGCCCCCCAGGAAGGACGCCAGGAGGAGGAAGGCCGGGGCCGGCACCTGGAGCAAGGAGCTGATCCACAAGATTGTGCAGCAGAAGAACAAGCTCCACCACCGGCGGCGGCAGGCGCGGGGGGCCCACGGCAGGCGCGGCTCCCTGGTGGCGGAGGGACCCCAGCCCGGCGGCGCCCAGGACAGAGGGCTCCGGGAGAGCGAGGACATCTCCGAGTCGGAGGACGAGTTTCCCCGGAGGCAGCAGCCGGGCTCTGGCTCCAGGGGCCGGCCCCGCCGCGGCAGCTGCCGGCGCTGGCACCACCGAGGGGAGAAGAGGAAGGACGGGGACTCGGCCCCGGGGCCCAGAGCGGACGGGGAGCTGCAGGAACCCAGGCAGGCGGTGACGCAGGACACCGGGGGGCTCCCCAGCCCGGAGCGGCCACACAGCCCTCGCCCAGGCCCCCCGCCCGGCCTGGAGGCTACAGAGAGAGGCCCCGAGTGTGCCGACCACCCCACGGCGGCCCCCCAGCAGTCCCCACGGGTCCCCACCGAGACCCACCCCCCCGAGGAAAACCCCCCTTCGCTGGACGTCCCCCAGGTGGCCAAGAGGCCTGAAGTTGCCGAAGAGACACCCCCTGACCCCACGAAACTCGGAGAGGTCCCGAGGTCTCCTCCAGCCGCCCGTGTGACAGGGAGCCCCGGGCCCCCCACTCCTGAGCGAGCCCCACCTGGCAGAGAGGACGCCGGTCGCCCCAGGCCACCGGGAGGCTTCCCTGATGCCGCGCCCCAACGAGGAAGCTCACCAGCACCGGGTACCGGCGGTCCGCTGGGCGCCCCGGGGTGCACAAGGCCCCCTGCATCCCGTGACGGCGGGGACGCCCCTGCCCCCCAGCCAGGAGGGTTCCTGGGGCCCCTTGCTAACGCCACCAGTGCTGCCTACCCCGAAGCCACGGTCCCACTCTCAAAGAACTCTGATCTTGGCGGTGGCCCCGCACATGCTAACAGCGGACACCCCACCATGGGGGTTCCAGTTGCCAAAAGGGGGCCCCATCCCCACAGCGGCCCCCCCAGGGAACTGTTCCTTGCACCCAAAGACCTGGCCGGCTGCCTCCTGGAAGATCTGTACCCCAAGCCCCCCGCCGTGGACGCCCCGCCAGCCCGGAGCAGCCCCTGTCTGAGCCCAGGCGGGGCCGACACTTGTTCCCTGGCACCAAAGCTGCCGGAGCGTCCGCCTTACTCAGCTGAGACGGACCCAGGCAAAGCCGGGTCGCCGCTGACCTTGGAGTCCACGTCCCTCTTCGCGGGGCTGGCCGTGGACGGGTTCTGCCCGCCCCTCTACGACGGCCACGTGCCGCTTGCCCGCGCCGGCCCTGCCCCAGGGAAGCCCCGGCTCGACCCACCTTACCCCTCCTTCCTGCTGCTCGAAGACGTAGCCCCGATGCTGCCCGGCCACTTTCCCGGCCTCTCCTCGGCGGGGGCGGCGTTCGGGGACAAGTGTCCCGGGGAGGGGACGCCCAGCCCTCCCCCCGCGCCTGGGAGGAGAGACGGACACGGTGCCACTTTCGTGCGCAGCCTGTCAGAGGAGGAACTGGAGATCCGGAGGCTGGTCACCGAGCTGGAGAGTCAGCTGGGGAGAGGCGGAGGCTCGCCCGGGGCCCCGGGGCAGCGTGGAGAGGCCGAGCGGGCCGGCGGGGCGCACGCGAGCTCCGGCACGGAGCCATCCGGCCCCCACGGGGACGCGGCTGAGCTCGCGGGTGCCGGGGAACCGAGTCCACACCGGGGAGGCGCAGAAACAGCCGAGGACGCCACGGAAGGGGCTCCTGGGAGCCGCCCGGGGCAGGGGCCCCACCCAGCCTCGCGCCCTGCGGGAGAAGCGGCCGCCCCCTGGGCCGGCTCCCAGGAAGACCTGGCGTTGGGGGCCTCTCTCGGCCCCCCAGGGAACAGCGTCAGTTTTCAGCTGGCGCAGGAAGCCGGAGTCTCCCAGGCGGGAGGAGAAGGTGGGGTCCCCCCGGACGTCCCCCTGCCGGCCCTGGGCGGGCAGCCGGGGCCTCTGCTGGCTGCTGAGAGGCTGGCAAAGCGCGGCCCAAACCGCCATCTTCCGTTTCCTAAAAGTGAAGACAGCGCCCACCTGGCACCTGGCTTTGCGTTTCAGGGTGATGGGGTGCCACCTCTGGATGCCACCGGGCCCCCTGGGGTCCCTCCTAGCGAAGCCGCCCAGGGGCCCTTTGTGGGCAGGGCAGGTGGGGCCGGGGGGCTCCTGCACCCCCTGGCAGGGGGTCCCGGCTCTGAGGGTATTGAGTTTGCACCGGCGGGGGCCTCCTCGCTGACTGCCCCCCCAGGCAGAGAGGCCCAGGCTGTCCCTGTGCCGGGTCCGGCCTGTGCACCTGACGCTGGCCCTGGTGGGAGGCCCCAAGACCCAACCTCGAACCCCCAACTCCAGCTCCTGGGGGCCGAGGCAGGTGGGATCACAGATGACACCTGGGGCAGACAGGGGCCACCACCTGCGGTTGCCCAGAGCCCACCTGCGGTTGCCCAGAGCCCTCTGCGAGGGGACTCGTCGGCTCTGGAAGGGCACTGTGTGAGGGGCAGGGACGTGGCCTGCAGCCCTACCCAGGGCTCCCCCAGGGGTGAGCAGGGGACAGCTGTCCCTGCAGTGGCCGGACGTCAGCTGGGGCCCAAGGCAGATGGACACCTGGGCTTGCTCAGCCTTTCTCAGGGGCCTGAGGGCCAAGGCCAAGCCAGCCGGCTTCGGCCAGATAACTGGGGGCTTGCTGGGGGGCCAGAGAGCCCGTCCCTGGGCACGGGTCCTGAAACACCGCTGGCCAGGCCCGCCGGGGGTGCTGGGGCGGCACTGGAGGGACTCAGGGTGGCCTCGGGCCTTCAGGTGGAGGCACAGCCCTCCCCGAGCCGCCCCTTCCCTGCGGGAGAGCCCCCGACAGCAGCCCACGCCCAGAGTGGGGCTGAGGACCAGAGTCCGGGGAAGACTGCCAGCCCAGGCCTGCACAAGCAGCTGCCACTCTCGGGGCCCGGCCCATCGTCACCCCTCGGGGGCCTGGGCGCCTGTGCCCCCTCACCCACCACTCCAGCCACCCCAAGTCCCTGCAGCCCCAAACACCTGCCCCAGCAGGACCCCCCTATCTGGACTTCTGGTGCCACCGGGGTCACAGGACAGCAGAGGGGGCTGCTCCCGGTGTCCCCACCCGGCCCCGGGCTCCTGCCGGCCTGTCCCCCTGGGTGGGCACCTCTGGGAGGGGCCGGCTGTGTCCAAGCCCCCACGGGCGATGGAGCTGGGGGGCCCCCAGGGGCTGCCCCATCCTGTGACCCTAAGGAGACTTTAGCTCACCACCCTCTCCTAGGGGACCCCCCCTCGCAGCCTGGCTGCATCAGCATCTCGGGGGACAGCACTCGGAGACCTCCAGAGGCATCCAGGAGAGAGAGACCAGGGCAGTCTCCTGCCCGTGACACCCCGCCTCCCCCCGTGGGGGCCACTCCCCCCAGAGTGACCAGCCTTCCCGCCAAAGATGAGACATGGCCCGCCAGAGGGCTTCAGGCGCCAGACACCCCATGCAGCGGGGCACCAGCCCCCACCAGCCCCGATGGGTCACCGGAAGACCCCTCCTCCCTCTCCCAAAGCAACACCGCCCAACTAGGCCGCAAGGAAGCGCAGGATGTCCTGGCTGTGCCCGCTGACCCCACCGTGCTGGGGGCCGCAGGGCCAGACCGCCACACCTGCCTGGAAGGTGAGTCGGGGGCCAGCAGCCAGGGACAGCCGGAGCTGGGGGCGCCTGAGGCCCGGCAGGCCAGCGTCACCGAGGTGCCTGCCACGGTCACCTGCCCTTCCGCAGGGCTGTGCCTGGGCAGTACCGCATTTCCAAGCAGCACAGCCGGAGACTCCAGGCCCCGCTACCCCCAAAGCCACAGAAATGTCCCCTACCAGGTGCCCCAAGAAGATCCCCTCAGTCCCCAAGACCCCGAACAGAGGCCGCACAGCTTTAAAAAGAAGCCGGTGTCCACTGAGAATGGCCTCTGGAAGGGCCAGGCCCCCGGGGGGCCGCCGGTGACCTGCGAGGTCTGCTCGGCCTCCTTCCGCTCCAGGCCGGGCCTGAGCCGGCACAAAGCGAGGAAGCACCAGCTGCACAAGGCCACCGCCCAGCCGCGCCTGGCTGCCCCGACCACGAGCCGGCCCCCCGGGAAGAAGAGCCACAGGGCGCCCAGGAAGGACAGAGCACGTCACCCGCTCACAGGAGGCCCCTGCCGTGCGGCCAGGCCACCTTCCGCCCCGGGCTCCAAGGAGGTCAGGCCGGGGCTCGGTGCTCCCAGAACACCGGGCTCCCCGCCCGGCCAGCAGCCTCGCCCCCCAGGCCTGCAGGAGCATGGGGTGCGTGTGCAGGCCCCGGCCCCCGAGCCCGGCAGACCAGCCCCACTGGGGGCGGGCGAGCGCCCTCCCAAACAGGCAGAGGAGAGAGAGGACCGGACGCCACCCACGGAGCCCCCCAGCCACTCAGCGGGGAAATCAAAGAAGAAAGGAGGGAAGCCGGGAGCGAGGAGGTTCCGGGAGAGAGCTCGGGGCCCTCCCGATGGGATTTTGGATAAAGCCCGCAGGAGCCCAGCGGCTGCAGCTGCCAACCGCCCGGCCCCTCCGAGCTGCCGCCTCCCGCTGGAAGGAGACCTGGGGCCCCGGGGGATGGAGGGTACCCTGGAGACGGTCGCCGCGGAGACGGGCACGGGGGCCCTGCGTGCAGAGGGGACATCCAGAGACCAGGCCACATGTCAACGGAGGATGGAGGAGGCACCTGCTGGGGAATGGCCGGTTGGGCCCGAGGGAGCCTTGGTGAGGGAGCCCTGGGGACCGCCGGAGGCCGGCACGGTGGCTTGTGGAGAGCCACCGCAGGCCGCCAGGAGCAAGTCTGCAGCGGACAGCGGAGGGGCCCAGAGCGGGCCCGAGGAGGGTGTCTGGGAGGGGCACACGCCCCCCCTGAGCCCCCCGGGTCCTCCCGAGACCCCCGGCTCTAAGAGGGGCCTCCTGGACGAGCCGGCAGCCCGGGGTGCAGTCCCGGGACCTGAGGACCCCACTCCCGGGGCTCCCAGTCCCGGCCTGGGGGACCCTCTGAGCTTGTTCGACGACGAGGTCTCCTTCTCCCAGCTCTTCCCTCTGTGCGGCCGCTTGACCCGCAAGAAGAGGAACCCGCGCGTGTACGGGAATCGAGGCGAGAAGCCGAGGCGCCCGCCGCCGCTGCCCCAGCCGGGCAGCAGCGAGGCTGGGGGCCGCTCCCCGCTGCTCTGCGCCCGCCTGCCCACCGACCTCAGCGACTCAGGCTCCCTCTGCCTCTCGCAGGAGGAGCCCTGGGAGGACGAGGCCGCCGGCCTGCCAGAGTCCTTCCTCCCCGACGGGTTCCTGATTAGCAAGGTGCCCGGGCTCAGCCTGTGGGCCTCCGAGCCCAGCGGGGAAGCCGGCACCGAGAAGGCGCCCGCCCACCGCCCCGAGGATGATCTCCCCGAGCTGCACATGGTCCCCGCTGCGTGGCGAGGCCGGGAGCTGTGGGTCCCCACGGATGACACACCCTCTTCTCTCGGGGACGTGAGCCCTGAGCCCCCCAACCTGGAGAGGGAGGGGTATGCCACCTCGCTCCCTGCCTCGGACTTTGAGGTGCTCAGCCCCAAGCTTGAGGTGCAAGACCTGTGCTTCCTGGGACCCTTTGAAGACCCCTCGGATCTCCCCGGCACCAGCTTCCTCGACTTCGAGGCCACAGCGATGTCACAGGGGCCACGGAAGGAAAGGACGGAGGAGGTGGCGGCCAGGCCGGGGAGGGCTGGGGGCCCGGAGCCGCCGCCCGCCCAGGGCAGGAGGGCCTCGTACAAGTGCAGGGCGTGCTTCCAGCGCTTCCGCGGGCTGGCCGAGCTGGACCTGCACAAGCTGGCGCACAGCCCCTCGCCGCCGCCCACCTGCTACATGTGCGTGGAGCGCAGGTTCGGCTCGCGCCAGCTGCTGCGGGAGCACCTGCAGGACAAGCACCTGCAGGGCAAGGCGGGGCCCTGGGCCTGCGGCATGTGCCTCAAGGAGGTGGCCGACGTCTGGATGTACAACCAGCACCTGCGGGAGCACGCGGTGCAGTTCGCGCGCAGGGGGCAGGTGCGCAGGTGCCTGGGGGACCTGCCCGGGTGCCTGGAGGGTGGCGGCGGCGGCGGTGGCATCTCGGCCTTCCTGAGCAGCGTCCCGGAACCAGCATCCAAGCCCCACAGGGGCAAGCGCGCCGGGGGCAAGGCGCAGGCGCGGGGGCCGGGGAAGGAGAGCCCGAGGGAGCGCGCGAAGCCCCGGGCGCGAGGTGGCGCCGCGACACCGGACGGCGTCTCCGCCCCCGCGACCCCTGCCGCAGCCGGCAGCTCCGCCGCCCTCCCCGGCCCCAGCAAGACGCCCCCCAGCCCGTCCCCCGACCCGTGGTCCAGCGGCGAGCCCCTCCTGCAGGCCGTCCCGGTGCACGCGGACTGCAAGGACCCGTCCCGCGACTGCCACCACTGCGGGAAGCGGTTCCCCAAGCCCTTCAAGCTGCAGCGGCACCTGGCGGTGCACAGCCCGCAGCGCGTCTACCTGTGCGCGCGCTGCCCGCGCGTCTACGCCGAGCACCGCGAGCTGCTGGCGCACCTGGGCGCGGCGCACGGGGCGGAGGGGCCGCGCGAGCCGCAGCACACCCCGCTGTACGCCTGCGAGCTCTGCGCCAACGTCATGCACATCATCAAGAAGTCCTTCGCCTGCAGCTCCTGCAACTACACCTTCGCCAAGAAGGAGCAGTTCGACCGCCACATGGACAAGCACCTGCGGCGGGGCCAACAGCCCTTCACGTTCCGCGGGGTCCGGAGGCCGGGAGCCCCCGCGCAGAAGGCCCCGGCCCTCGAGGGCGCGCTGCCCAGCAAACGGCGCAGGGTGGCCGTGCCCAGCGGCCCCCCGGGCCCCGGCGTGGACGGGCCACTGTCTGGGGGCAGCAGCCCAGCCCTGCTCCAGGTCCGCCCGGAGGCGGCTCCCGGCTCCACCGAGGGAACGCCCGAGACCCTGGAGAGGCCCGAAGACCCGGGGGGCCCCACAGTGAGCTGGCGAGACCTGCCCCCTGACCTCCAGGAGGACCCACCCCCCGCTCTGTCTCCCTTCCCGGCGGCCTTGGCTGAGGGCAACGGTGGCCATGAGCCGGACGGAGCCCTGGAGATGAGGCCGGAGGATGAGGCTCCCCCAGGCAGCCCCGGGCCTCTCCTCGTCCAGTCCACTCTGCTGCCCGGGGAGCCCCTGCCCCGGCCAGGCGCCAGGGGCCAAGCCACAGAGGGAAAGGGGGCTCCTCTCCCGCCCTCGGGGAGACGCAGGGTCCCCAGCCCCCGTGGCAAGTGTGGCCCTGAACACTCCCAGGAAGACCCCTCCCCGCCCCAGAAGGAGAAGCAAGCGTCCACCTGCCACGTGGTGCCTGAGGGGGGCACGGGGGTCCCCTCCCACAAGGGCATTGCCACCAGGCCGGGTGGCTGCCAGAGTTCATCAAAGGACAGGTCAGCGGCGCCCACCCCCAGCCCAGCGCCCAAGCTCCCCCTGCAGCCACGGAAGGCCTCGGGGAGCCTGGCGCCCGGAGAGCTGGTCCGCGGCACCGAGAACGGGACGAAGGCCACCACCCCCAAAGACAGGCCGGGGCCCAGCTCCCAGGGCAGTGGGGGCCCCCGCCCCAGCACCAAGACGGGGGGTGGCAGCCAGCCCCAGCCGGCCAGCGGGCAGCTCCAAAGTGAGACAGCCAGCACCCCGGCCAGGCCCGGCTTCCCTGGCCACAGCCCCGCACCCGACAAGACGCCCCCGCAAGCCCAAGCCAAGGGCTGCACCAAGGGGCCCGGGGGGGCTGGCGACCAGGGGCCCCGGCGGAGCCCAGGCCCCCGGGAGAAGGGCGGGGGCGGTGAGAAGAGGAGGAAGGGCCAGGTCCCGGGGCTGCCAAGCAGCGAAAATGTGGGGAGCTTGGGGAGAGCCCCGCCGGCCCCCGACAGACCTCCCCGGGCCCCTCGAAAGCAGGCGACCCCCAGCCGTGTGCCCCCCGCCAAGCCCAGACCCAGTAGCCAGAACAGCAAGCCCAGGCCGCAGCCCTCGGAGCCCAAGGAGGCTCCGGGCAGGGCCTTCGCCCAGGAGAGACCCCCGCTCAGGCCCCCCCGGAGGGGCAGAGCTGTCCACAGTCCTGACCCCCCCGGCCGCGGCTACCGGACCGCCGAGGCCCAGAGTGACCTTCTCAGCCAGCTCTTCGGGCAGAGACTGACTGGCTTCAAGATTCCCTTAAAGAAAGACACTTCTGAGTAATTTATAGCAGCGAGCACCCGGGCTAGAGCCAGGGAGCCCGGCCGTGGGCTCCTGTCCGCGCTGCTCCCTCCAGCCAGCCTCAGTTCTCTGACACGGTTCCCTTTGTGGCCACCGGACTTAACCACGCAAACACTCAAGACTTTGGTGCTGGAGCCGAGACTGCGATGCTTTGAGCAGGGTCTGGGGCGGGCAGCTGAAAGGCTGAGGGTGAGGGACGGAGCAGCTGCAGCCCCTTTGAGACCACGCAGCTGTTTTCTTGGTACCAAGTACTTGAAGAGAGAGCAGCCTACCCCCAGCCCCCAGCCCCCGCCCCCGTGGGCCCTGTCGGCAGGGCGCCACATGCTGCAGAACCCAGGGAAGATTTGCACAGCCCCCCACCCCCACCCCAAACCACCTAGCAGGGAAGCCGGCTGGCGGCAGGCTCCCCTCTTAGTCTTGCTGCTGCTGCAGGTGCAATTCCAAGGTGACCTTCGAAACCACGTGGGGAAGGCGGGCTCTCACCCACAGGGCCGTCCCTGTGCTACCTGGCCCTGGAGCACAGCGGGCCCCCTCCCCTGACCACAGGGCCAGGCCGGCCACTGTCCGTGCTGCCGAGGGGCACGCCCGACTCCAGTGCACCTTGACCCCCGGGGAGATCAGCTTCCCAGGAACATGGAGAGAGCTGGTCACCCTCCAGCTCTGCCCCTGCCCCTGCCCTTCTAGAGCCTTCCTCCCACTCCCGCGCGGAACTCCCAGGTCCAGGTGTCAGCAATTCCACTCTTAAGTTTCTGGTGCTATTTCCATGTTGTAATGTGAATGAGGCTTCCTTGATTTTTTTTTTTTCTTCTTTTTCTTTTTTTGGTCCCTGGGGTTGGGCAGTGAGGCAGGAGCCGGAGGATGGCAGCCCAGGCACCACGTGAGCCGCCCAGGCCTCCCCGGCCTGGGGCCCAGCAGCCGGACGGGGACACTCAGGCCGGGGCCGTGGAGGGGCTGCCCCGGGCGGGAGGCGTCCCATGCACTGACGTGACCCGGCCCGGCGCCCACACAAGTCCTTCCGCAGGGCCCTGTCTTCAAAGGCGGCGGGCGGGGCGGAGGGTCCTCCTCCTCTCATAGGCGTCTCTAACGTTCTCGGTCCATTTTGCTCTGTTTTCTAGTTTTTACCTTGGGTGCAATGTGTATGGTAAAAGTTTTTATTTTGATTATTTTTGAAAGAGACCAAATGGGGCCGACGTCACCATTCCGGAAGACGCCGTGGGCCGAGCGCGAAACCCCTCGTCGGCGAGCTGGGCGTGCAAAGGCCCTGCGGTCGTACTGTAAGCGTCACGGCCAACTCATCCTTTCAAATATATTCCCACTATTTTCACAGAAGACCTCCCGGTTTCGTGGCATCTGTCCCCCCAGCCCCCCGCCGCCGCCGCCTGAGCCCAGAACGTGGCTCTTCGAGGGTCTCGGGACCTGGTGGGGGTCGGGGCTGCCAGGCCCAGGCAGGACCCACCCCACCCAGCCAGCGGGTCCCTGCCGGCCCTATGCCCAGGAGGAGCAGAAGGGAGACGGGGACCCGGTCGGCTGGGCCATGTCCCCTCTGCAGGTGTCACCTGGGGCCCCGGGGGTGAGGGGCGTTGCCTGCACCCCCAGAGCACGGAACCGGGCCTCGCCAGCCCCCTGACCACGGTCCCCCACCCAGCACCAGTGGATGGCCCAGCAGGCGTCCAAACGTCCCCCCGAAACCTGCTCTCTGGGGGCCCCCAAGCTTGCAGCGGCCTCTCCTGAGACCGCTGTGTCCGGAATGTTCTCTGGAAGTGCTGGCCGCTGCTGTCACTGCGCCCCTCCTGCTCCGCCAGCCGGGGCCTTCACCCCATCGGCACCCCAGGTGGGCACAGAGCCCCCGCCCCCTGCTCCATCACCCGGAAGCACACACGGGGGAGGGAGGGCTGGACTCCAAGCTCTGCGGTCCAGGGTTGACGTCCTGTCACCGTCCTGTGTCACCGTCATGCCAGGGGAGCAGGGCCACACCCCGCCCCAGGGGGAGCTGGGGGGATCTTACGAATGAGCGGCCGCACGCTCCCTCCCCAGGCACCGATTTCCAACCGGGACAGGACAGGACATGGTGTTTAACAAGCCCCAGGCCCTGGTGCATCTCTCGTGTCCAGGCGGGAAACCGAGGCAGGGACGGGGTGGCTTGGAAGGGGAGCAGGGGCTTGGCTCTGGGCCCCTCCCCAGGGAGCTGGTGCCTGGGGACGCTGCTCAGGGACTGGCGTGGGGAGCCCTGCCCTGTCCCCACACCCCACTGTGTGGCCGCAGCCCCGGGCGCCAATGGCCCTGCCTGGCCACCAGGTGGCAGCATCCACCCGGCCAGGGCACCCTCGGGGCACCGCGCTGCCCCTCCCCCACCCGGCCTGCCAACCACCCGGGGACCTCACACACAAACGCAACAGACATGGGGGGCACCCCTGGCAGCACCGGCGGGCACACGCGTGTGCTGCACACACCCCCATGGCCTCACCCACAGGGACACGCACGCAAGTGTTCACACGTGGACACGTGTCTACACGCAAACATGCCTGCCTGCCCCCGGGACACACTCAGGCAACCACGGACCAGCACACACACGGACTCGGCGCCAGTGACTCCGGGTACATCTGGGTGTCGGGGGCCTGGCCCTCGAGGGGCCCCTGGGCAGGGGTCCCTGGGGGACCCACGTTTGAGCTGGGAGCTGCAGGGGAGGGGCAGACCCGAGTCTGGGCCCCGCGGGCAGCCAGGCTCTCGGGGACCCTGTCCCTGGGGGGAGGCCCGGGGCGCCCGGCCCCTCTCGGGGGTGGACGGGACCCCACGTGCGTGCAGAGAAGTCACACAGTGACTGTCGTCCAGCAGCACCTGCTCCTGCATCTCAAAGCCTGGCCAGACCCGCCCAGGAGACAGGACGGGAGAGCAGAGGTGCCTCAGGCCAGGGGGAGGCGACGGGGTGGGGGTGGGGGCCGCAGGTGGCAGCAGGAAGAGGGCAGCTGCCGAGCGAGCGGCAGGGTCCAGGCACACCTCCCTGCTCAGGACGATCCGCTGTCCTGTTACGGGCCCACAGCTGCCTTCGGGAAGCCGGTCCCCCCGCAGGTGTGGACGGCTGAGCTCACGCAGCGGGAAGCTGGGCCCCGGCAGGTGAGCTCTTGCAGCAGGAAGACACGGGAGCAGACGCCACCTCCAGGGAAGGGGCTGTGTCCTGTGACTCGGGGTGGCCGATGTCGGAGTCCTGGAAGTGCCCCCAGGAGGTGAAGAAGGGACTTGGAGGCCCTCTGCCCTCGTCACCTGCGTCAGGTGTGAGCCCTGGAGATCCAGCCGCGGCCAGGCCCCTGTAGCCCCTGTGTCTCCCCCTTCTGGCAGGTGGGCAGCAAGCGGCCACTGCAGGTTCCAGGCGGGAAGCTGGGGAGTGGGGGACGGCCACAGCCTGCCCTGGGGGCCGCAGTCCACCGGGACAGCCGTGCTGAGGCCCACGGCCGTCTCCTCCCAGCCTGCACTGGGCCTGGGCGCCGGGGGCCAGGGCCCCTTCTGCGCAGTGCAGGGCCACTGACCGCAGCCTGGCCTGCTGGGCTGCAGCTCCAGGCCGCTTGCTGCCTCCACCGCCCCTGGGGCCCCCAGCAGAGAGAGGGGAGGCAGGAGCGTCCCCCTCAGGCCCAGGGTCTGCTGGGGGTGGGCGGCCTGCGCCTCCGCCCGCCCTGCCCGGGAGACGCCCAGGCCGAGAGAAGAAGGCAGGCGTGTTCTGACAGCGAGATTAGGCACCGGGCGCAGCGGGGCTCTGGGCTACTCTCGGCCCTCTGAGCCTCAGTTTCCCCACCCGTCACCAAAACCCTCCTGGCCCTGACCCTGGGTGGCTCCCTGGACGGGGCGGGCTCTCACACCCTCAGGCTGTTTCTCCACCTGTGAAATGGGTCCGTGACATCTCCCAGGATGCCGCGAGACAGCGTTTGGCTCAGAGAGAAAGCACACGCCAAGGGCTAATCTGAGAGGGTCCCCAGGGCAGAAGCCACACAGTCCCGCCCTGTCCCCAGGGCCCCACGTGACGGGGTCCCGACACCTTTGTGAACTGGTCTCCTACCCATGTCTCGGGCTTGTCCGGCTGCACGACACGACACAGCACCCCGACCGACGCCCCGTGGCTTAGAACAACCACCCCGTCTTTCCCTCCCAAATCTACAGTCGGGGCAGGGTGGGGCAGGGAGAGTGGCCTAGGGCTGCCCGGGCAGCTCTTTCTTCCTGCCCTGCCGGGCTGGGGGGGTGTGAGCTGGCGCCCACAGCCTGCCCCCCTCGGCTTGGACTGCTGCCCCCAGGTTTCCGGGGGTCCCCCTCCCTCCCTGCCTGCAGGTCTGTACTCAAGCATCACCCTCTCTGGGGGGTCTCCATAGGCCTCCTGCAAGGTCCCTCCCACTGAAAGAGGAGGGACGAGGGGAGGGAGGGGGCAGGGAGGCAAGCCCGTCCCCTGCACCACCCCAGTCTCCGAGATTGGGAGATGCCTGCGCCTGGTGTCACCGTGCCTGGCGGGGTCGGTGGGACACACCTGGGCAGTGAGTGAAAGAGTCACTCTCAGCCGACCAGGGGACGGTCCCCAGGTAGGAGCCGGTGTCCCTGGCTGTCAGAGGGGGGAGGACGGTGAGGCTGGGGGTGGGGGCGCTTGTCCAGCGGGTCCTGGCCGAGCCTCGGACGTCCGGGCGATCGATGGGTGGTGGGACGGGACGGGTCCCGTGCTGGGGACAGGGCCACAGCCGGCAGTGGCCAAGGGGCAGCCGTAGCACCGGCCACAGCATCAGGGGTGGCCCGGGCAGCATCTGGGAGCCCACAGAGCCACCCCCTCCACGCGGGCAGCCTCCCAGCTCCTCGCTTAATTTATGTTGGCGTCCTCGCTGCCCTTTGACCCCCTCATGCAGTCACGTGGTGCTTAAAACTCATTATCCCGCCATTGAAACAGGAAGTTAATTAAACCCTTCTCAGCAGCCGGTGCTGACAAATGTCAGGCTGGTCCCCGGGCACGGCTGCCTGGCGGCTCCAGGCCTGGGGTGACCAGAGGCAGCAGAGGGGAGGCCCGGCCAAGCAGAGGTCACCGGACAGGTCCTGGCCCCTTCCCCAGACGCAGCCCCCAGTGTCCACGCCAGCCCCCAGCGGTGCGTTTCCTGGGGGGTGCATCCAGCTCCGCCCCACCATCCCCAGGACTGAGGGACAGGACCAGAGGGGCCCAGGACTTGCCCGGGGTCAGTGTCCAGAGGCAGAGCCAGGGTCAAAGCCAGCCTCCAACCCCCAGCCAGGGTTGGGGACCCGGGCTCTGGACTGTGACGCCCTGGGGTGACACCCTAGCCTGCCACGTCCAAACTGCAGGCCCCCGAAGAGTAGCTGGGCCACTCGGAGCCTCAGTTTCTGCCTCTGTCATATGGGGGGATGGGAGCACCCCCCAGGGGGTGGTAAAGATCACAGGGACCTGGCGCAGCTCGGAGGTGTTGTGTCATGGTTCGTGCTGGTGTGGCGGCCGCCACCAGGCACGCTCCCACGTGCAGAACCAAGCACTGCAACGGGGCCGGAACGGGGAGGGGAGGCTGGGCGGGGTGGGGAGCCCCTTAGGCCATGCTAGTGTGCCTCCTACCTTGCCCCCAAGCGTAGGGGAATGGACAAGGCAGAGGAGAGAGAACTGCCCCCAAAACAGAACCCGGAGGCAGGGCCCAGACACCAGACCCTGAGACTCCGGGGACGGGAGGAATCTTGAGCTAATACATGTCTGCTCACACACGCCTCTCCGCCTGCAACGGGCCCGGCCTTGACACCCCCCTGCTCGGATCTGCTCGGATCCCAGAAACGTGTCCTTCAGGCCGAAGTCATCTCAGGGGAGAGGGCATGTCTGGGCCACCACCACGACAGCACCTCTTACCTGTCCCCATTCTGCCACGTCCTGCCTGGGGGACCCTGGCGGCCACGGCTGTCAGAGGTCTGCACACGCGGTCCGGAGAGAGAACACAGCCAGCCCAAGGGAAACTCGGGCGATGATAGTAACGACAGGGCCCTGTGGTGGCCACCTGGGACTGTCCACAGCGGGCTTCTCCAGGCCCGGCTCCCGGGCACCTCCCGGGGGGGGGGAGGGGTTTAGGAGCTGCCGCAGGCCCAGGACCCAGCGGCTCAGACCCGGCCAGCAGGGCACAGCCCACCGAGGTCCTGGAACCCAGGGAGGCAGCTGTGCCACAGGCAGGCTAAACCCAATTCCCTTTCTCCCCTGGTGGCTTTGGGTGAGAATCCTGGCACAGCTTGGGGACACACAGGGGCCTTGGCACAGCCTGTAGGACCGGGGTGGCCAGTGCTCCCCTCCCACCTGAGCAGGGCCTCCCGCAGGCCCCTCCTGGACCCCGGCTCCACTGAAGGCCTTCCCCGGCTCCCGGGCACGGGTGGCTGCTCCAGTTCTGGGCTCCTCCAGGCCTAGACAGCCTCTCCGGTTCCCCTTGCCTCAGTTTACCATCACGATCAGCAGACCCCCTGAGGTGTAGCGGCAGTGTGTGCAAGGTCCCCCAGCATCACCGAGGGGTGCCGGCAAGTCCCTGCCCTCCTGAGCCACAGCTCTCTCCTCTGTCATGACACCCCGCCCGGGGGGCAGGCAGGGAGATGGAATGTGCTCCCAAAGCAGCCCTGGCTCAGCTCGGCCATGGGGTTCAGGGGCCAGTGCCCAGGTGGGGGAGACCCCAGCTTGGCTTAACACTCTGTTATTGGTGCCCTGGAATTCTCCAGTTCTGAGCAAGGCACTCCACATTTTCCTATCTTCACTCTGCAATGGGCCCCACAGATGGTGCAGTTAGTTTCGGGGTGATCGGGGTGTCCCACTTCCCCCCAGGCCTGGAGGAGCCCAGCCTAGCTCATAGCAACCTCCAACTCCTGGGCTCAAGCGATCCTCCTGCCTCAGCCTCCCGAGTAGCTGGGACTACAGGCATGCACCACCACGCCCGGCTAATTTTTTCTATATATTTTTAGTTGGCCAATTAATTTCTTTCTATTTTTAGTAGAGACGGCGTCTTGCTCTTGCTCAGGTTGGTTTCGAACTCCTGACCAGGGCCTAAGTTTCTTATGCATACCTGGGATCACAGAAACAAGCCAGGTCGGGCAAAAGAGTGGCCACAGTGACACCTGCCTTCCCTTGCAGCCTGGACGGATGTCAATAATGTAGTGTCCTGCTCCCTTTATCCTGCTGACCCGAAGAGCCCACCTCAGCACAGATGTCCAGCCGCTCCTGCCTGGCCGCCACTCACTGGGCACGGAGCCTCAGACCCGGCACAGGTGCCAGCCCAAGGCCACCTGCTCCCAGGTGCCCATCTGTAAAGTGGCCTCCCTTTGGGCAGGAGGGAAGGCCCAGGGAGAAACCCAGACCTCTCTGGCCCCGGGCAGGGAGCAACAGGAGGGGCAGCACCCTGGGCCCAACTACTGACTCTTGGGCCCAGAGCTCCTGTCTGTTCAACAGGTGGGGGACCCAGGGGCGGACCCCCGCCTCCGGTCCTGCCTGCCACTCTCCTGCACAGTGGCCTTCCCTGGGAGTGGCGGCAGGGGCAGGGAGAGAGCCCAGGCTCTGGGCACATGCTCCTGGCCCATGCAGCCGGGCACAGGGCACAGAATTCGGAATGAGATGAGGTCTCCCGAGAGCACCCGGCTGGCAGCAAGCCTTGGCATGTGACGTGGACGGTGATGATTGTATGACGTGATCATTATCTGTCACCGGGTGGGTGGGGCACAGGCGTCTGCCCTGCCAAGTCCTTCCTGTCAACCCTGGGCTCTGCTAACTGCTTGTTTCTCAGGAATATGGGGCCGGGGCGGGCGTCAAACGCAGGTGGAGGATATTAAAAGAAATTGGTACGGCTCAGCTGGGCGAGACCGGGTGGGGGGGGATCCTGGGCCCCAGGGGGCTGAGCCTGCACCACAGCCTGGGCAACAAAGTGGGACCCGACCTCTAAAAGCGTAAGATAAAATTATAATGCTACCACCCAGCTGGGGGTGGCGGACAGCTGTCCTCAATCCCTGTGACCTTGAGCAAGCAGTCCCTGATCCACAATTTTTTGCCTGGAAAATGAGAGGGGGACCTCATGAACATACCCCGCTTCCGGGGACTGGAGCAGCCAGTGCTGCCTGCAGGGAAGCCCCCGTGCAGAGCCCACCCCACACCCGGGGCCAGCCCAGCGCCGGGCCTTCCGGACAGGCCCCACCAACCCCGCGCGCGCAGCGCAGGTGAAGCTGGGGGCCCGGCCCACGGGCCCGGGGCGGGGCCTAGTCCCTGGGGGCGGGGTTACAGAACGGAGGGGCGGGGCCTCGGGGGCCCTGAGAGGTCGGGTCAGCTGTGGGGGCGGAGCCGGCTCCGAGGGGCGGGGCCCTGGAGGCCTGGACCCCGGCGGGATGCAGGGCCGCGCGGCAGCGGGACGGAGCAGGTCGCCGAGTCTCAGCCGGGCTGGGCACGCAGCCTCAGGCCGGAGCGGAGGGGAGAAGGCCGTAGGCCTGCGGGCGCGGGGGCGGGGCCGGGGGCGGGGCGAGAGGCCCTGGCGGGCGGGGCGGGGCCGGGGGCGGGGCCGGCGAGGGGAGGGCCCAGGCGGGCCGGGGGCGGGGCCGGGGCGCGGGGCGGGGCGAGAGGCTCGGCGGCCGGCGGCGCACAGGCCCCGCCCCGGCCCGCGCAGGCCCCGCCCCGCGCCGCCCGTCCGCCCCCCGCAGCCCGCTCGCCGTGGCCGCCGGGTCGCCGCTCGCCGCGCGCAGGTCCCATTGAGAAAAGCCGAGCGGCGGCGGCGCGCGCGGGAGCGCAGGAGCCGGCACCAGCCCGCCCGCCGCCCGCGGGAGTCCGCGCGCCCGCAGCGCAGGCCCGGGGCCTCCGGCCTCCGCGTTGGCGCCAGCGGCTCCCGCGCCGGGCGCAGCGGGCTGGGGCGCGGGCCGGGGCGGCCGCGGAGCCCGGGGGCCGGGGGCATGAGCCGCCCCGCGGCCCCGCCGCGCCCCCGCCGCCCGCCGCCGCCCGCCAGGGGCTAGAGGCGGCCGCCGGGAGGGCGCGCGGCGCCGGAGACATGTCCAGGAGGAAACAGAGCAACCCCCGGCAGATCAAGCGTAAGTCAAACTTTGCGGCCCGCGGTCCCGCCGCCCCCTGCCCCGCTACCCAGCGCCGGCCCCCGCGCCCCGCCGCCCCCGGGCCCCGCCGCTCAGCGCCGCCCCCGCCCGCCGCCCAGCCAGCGCCGCGACCTTCACCCCGCGCCGCGCCCCCCGCGCGGTGCCGAGCCCCGTAATCTAATCTCCGCTGGCGGCCCCGCGTCTCGGCCGGGCTCGGGTCTGGCCCAGGCTCTGGCCGCCCGGGGGCCGGAGCGGGGTGGTCGGGGGCGCGGCCGGGCGGTGCGTGGCCACCTCGCGGCCTGCCCCTCCCCCGCATCTCCGAGATGGTGCGGCGATAGGCGGCCCGATCTGGGCTCAGATAAAGTTTAAAATATTCCATTCTGCAAGTCCCATCCTGATACGATCGCTCTGTCGGGACGGGCTGAAATTGTGATCTTATCTGGCGCTTGACTCTCCCAGGCTTTGTATCTAGAGGGGGAGAGACCCAGGAGAGAGAGGGGACACCTGGGACCGCGTGGAGACGCTGGGCCCGGTGGCGGGGACCAGCCCACGCCCACTGCCACCCGGCCGGCTGCAGAGCCTTGGCGGAGGTGGGGGGCTGGCGCGCAGCCGCTGCAGCCGCTGTGCTCGGCTCCAGCCACCCAGACCCTGGCGCTCTGGCGTTGTCTTGAACCCAAGCCCTGCCTGCCAGTGACATCTCCTGGACCCTCCAAGTGTCCTGGCCAGGGCGGCATGGGCAGCAAATGGGGCCCCCAGGTGCCCACGGGCACACCCTGGCATCCAAGGGGGCTGCTTGGAGTCAGGGAGGGGGCTCCGGGCTCCTGGCCCAGGCTGGGGTCTGCCCCTGCCCGCAACCAAGTTTCTCGACAGTGGGCACATGGGCAGGGAGGGTTAGGGACCGCTGCACGTCCCCAGTGCCATGCCCCCACGAGAGCGCCCCTGGCTCTTGGGGCCACTCAGGGGAGAGAGCGCACAGGAAGCACCCCTCCCCGCCGCGGCCATTAACTTCGCGCCTCCAAGGCCAGGGCCAGGCGCAAGGCGTCCTCCCAGGCTGCCGCCCCAGGCAGACCCGCAGGTCGTCGGTGCCCGCTGGGAGGTGACGAGTGGGGCGGCTGCTGCCCAGCCCCAGGCTCCTGGGCACACCTCTGTCCACATGACCACTGCCACCAGGACCCCATGTGGGCTGCCCGTGGGAGGTCCCCGGTGAGCGGGAGCGCAGGCACGAATCCGGTTCCCGTAACCCGACTCCCCCCAGTGCAAGCGGGACCTGCTTTCCGAAAGTCGCCTTCTATCATGTCAACTCAAGTATTAAAAACCACCCACAGGTCCCGATCTGCGCTGGCTCTCTGGTTTCTTTCCCCTCCTCCCCTGCGCGGTTGTGTGTGTGTGTGTGTGTGTGTGTGTGTGTGTGTGTGTCTCGGGTGATGAGAAATGCTGATAGCCGCGCGGGGAGATCGCAGGTTGGGAACCGATCGCCAGCGCTGATAAGGGCGCGAGAGCCGAGCGAGAGCCCAACCCGCTGGGAGAGCTGGTCCGCGAGCGCGCACTTGGGGACCGGGACCCGGGCCCTCTGGCCCGCCCTGAGCGCGCGCGCAGTACCCAGGCCGGGAAGGCCGGACCGGGAGGCGGGGCCGGGACCCTCCACGCAGCTCACGGCCCGGGGCACCTCCTCCCCTGGCAGATCTGAGCACGTTAAGACGGGAGGGCCGATTGTCACCAAGCGGCGGCGCCCGGCCGCCCTCTGCCAGCGGCGGTGCTGGTGGCCCTCGCGGCGCCGCCGGCTGCCCGGGCCTCACCTGGGGCCGGGCCGCGGGTGCAGGGGGAGGGGCGGAGCGCTTTGGGCCCCCCGCCCCCATCAAAGCCGGGGCGCAGCTGCCCGCGCCTCCGTGCGCCTTTTGTTCCGCGCCGAGATAGATGTGCCGCGCTGATAAGGCGCGGCCGATGGTGGCTGCGATAGGCTTTCCATTTATTAACTTCAAACGCGGGGGCGGGAGGGCGCGGCGGAGCGCGGCCTTGGCCGGCCAGATGGCCGCGCCGATAGGCCGGAGCGCAGGGCCAGGGGAGCGCGGGACCCCCGCGCCCCCCGCCGCCGCTTCCCTCCCGCCGGGTCGATGTGCGCTCTGATAAGCGCCTGGCGGGTCGGCCGATGGCGATCGCGGGGGCGATAAGGGGCCTTATCTGCGGCCACCAGGCCCGCCGGCCCGAGGCGACGGCGCGCGGGGGCGTGGCGGCAGCGGGGCCTTGGGGCGCGGGGGCGGGGAGCGGGCGGCGCGCGCTGCGCCGTCTGGAGTTTTCTCCCCAAACACACTTCGTTCCCAAGAAGTTGATCCTCGCCCGGTGGCTGGCGGGACAGTCCGTGAAAATGAAAGAAAACTGGCTTTGTGCTGGGGCGGGTGGGGGTCGGAGGACAGTGGCTGGGTCCTTGTCGGTGGCGCAGGACAGCGGGAGGTGGGTCTGTCACCTCTGGGGGGGAGAGGGTGTGTCCCCGTGAATCATGGCGGGGCCGGCGGTTCCTGGCGAGTGTCAGGCAGTAACCTGCTTGGAGTTTTCTTGAAAAGGAAAATCAAGGTGCTTTCCACCCCGGCGGGGCTGTTTGGGGGATCCCACTGCGCTGACATCTCCTTGAGCAGGTCCCCCAAATTGGGAAGGAAAGTCTGCAGAGCTGCCTCGGCCGGGTTTATTGAGCACTTGCTGTATACCAGCACTGGGCCTCGCCGCAGCCCCCTGGCCAGTGTGAGTGGGGGTGAGTGGATCGAGGAGTGAGGCTGAGAGTGGGGACCAGCGGGGTGCATCCGGCCGGGGATGCTTCCTGGAAAGGGGGTGACCTCCAGCACTGGCAGGCTTCAGGTTCCAGCTCTGAAAAATGGGGTGATGGGATGACGGGTTGCCGGCTGTCCGGGGAGTGATGCTGAGGGGAGGATGAGGCCGGGAGGGTGTTAGAGGCTGGGTGGGAGCTCCGGGCTCCCTCCCTGAGAGCCTGGGACTGGAATAAGTCCCCCCAGGGCTGTTGGGAGCATGGGGGTGGGGGGGTGCAGAGCCCTCGGGTCCCAGAAGCTGCATAAACCTAGGCTGGTGGGGGAGGGGCTTCTGGAAGGAGCCTGGGGCTCCCCAGGGCCCCTCCCACCCCAGCTGCTCCTTCTCAGAGGAGGGCGTTTTTCACACCTTCTCAGAGTTTGATTAAACAAATTATTGGTAGCCACAGGATGAGTAATTCACTCTCAGCTTCAAAGTCACACGCCTGCCCGCCCACCCCAGGGCTCAGGTGCCAGTTCCAGAGAGAGCCGGGTCAGGGCTAGGCAGGAGGGCCAGGGGCTGGTCTCTGCTGCACAGGAGGGACCGTCTGCAGGGAGCCATCCACACTCCCTGCCCAGTGTTGGGGGTGGGGCTCCAGGGGTCAAGGCTCCGGGGACCTCCTGGCGATGTCCCCACCCCAGCGTGACAGCAGGCAGGGCAGGAGAGGGCTTGGGCAGCCCCGACACCCGGGCAAGTCACTTCCACAGCCCGCTCCCCCTCCCTCCGAACCACGGGTGTGGCCGTGTCTGCCACTCCAGGTCAGCAGGGGTGTGAGTGCTGTCCTTGGCCCAGGCGTCCCTGGCCGTGGTCACCCTGAATGGGCAGCGCCTACGGCGAGCTGTGCGGCGAGGGCGTGGCCAGCCTCAGGGTCCTGGGGTCGGGCGGAGCGGCGTATAGCAGAGGGAATTACAGACCCGGAGGGACTACCGAGGCGCCCGGCCCCCTGAACCTGACTCCGGCAGGGGTCTGGGGGCACCAGAGCCCACACTGTCACCCCCGAGGCTGGCGTGGGCTTCACCCTGGCTCCACGCCGTTGGTGGTTTCCACACTCCTGGGCCTCAGGGATGGCAGGCCGCTCCCCGAGGCTCCGGTTGGCGACCGTATCACTAACAGATATCACTAACAGCTCATACTCGGGAATGCCAGGCCGCGTGTTAACCGCAGGGAGCCCTACTTTTATCTCCGTTTTGGACCCAGGGAAACTGAACCACAGAGAAGTTAAGTTTCTCCCCCGAGAAAAGTGCCAGATCCTGGGCCGGGCTCTTAACCGGCGTGTCCGTCAACATCACGCTGCTTCTCGCCATCCTCTGCCTGCCCTGGGGCCTCAGTCTCCACATCTCTGAAATGGGCCTCTGGGAGCAAAGGCCCGCCCCACCCAGGGGTCTTGCCCCAGCCCCGCCCTTGCCACGCTGGCAGGTGGCCTCCTTCCTGTGGGGTTCCTGCTCAGGGGCGGCACCCCGGGAGGCTTCGCCCAGCCCTGCCCGGGGCCTGGGACCGCGGCCGGCCCCTCCCCGGAGGTCACCAGGAACCCAGCGTGGCACCGAACACGCCAGGGATTTAAATGGGTCAGTTGGAGAAGAAAGGAGGAGGGAATGTGATGCCATTAATTGTGCCCTTATCTCCTGTTTCTATGCCAACCAGACGTTCCCGGGCTTGACGGGCTCGTGAATAATGCCCCCGCGGGTCTATCTGCCATCGGCAGGCCTCCTGGTGGAGGCAGCTGCTGCCTCCCCGATGGGTATCGCCAGCCCCGAGGACCCCAGCCCGCCCGGCACGCCCGGGCGCCTGGCCAGGCTCCTGCCCACCGGGCCACCGTACCCCTGGATCTTCCTGGAGGCGCCCAGCACCTCCTGGCCCCATTTCACAGAGGGGGAAACTGAGGCCGCAGCCACACATGCACTGACCTCCCGACATCCTCTGCTGCTCCCTCCCGGGCAGGCGTGGCCTGCACTCTGCGTGCCTGACCTTGGCACGTCCCACCCGCTCGGGCCTCCGGGTCCTCAGCTGCATCGTTGGGCGAGCTTAGCTACTGCCTTCGAGTCGCAGGCACAGTGGGTGGACCCAGGACGAGGACAGCCAGCGGCACCCGGGGCCGGGCGTCCGGGCTGAGGCTTGGTGGCTTCTCTCTGGCTTCGTTGGTGCCTCGAATGCTGCGTTCCGGGCTGGCCGCGGTGCCTCCGGCCGGCCGCTCCGGTGCTCGGAGCCCCTGCCGGCCACCGTGGGGGCCAGCCTGTGCCGTCACCGGCCCTGCCCAGTCCCCCCAGCACCCCGGGAGCAGGCTGGGGTCTGCCCTGTCTCCGTGGTCTGCTCTCGGGAACTCTGATGAAATGACCAGAGGGACGCTCAGCGCGACATGGAGGTGGCTTTCTCAGATCCCAGCTCTGCCTCTTGCTGGCCATGGCCTGCCCGTGTGAGCCTCAGTTTTCCCATCTGCAAAATGGGGACGGCGGTAGTCCCTGCCCCCCACCCCCAGCACTCCTGTGAGAACCAAAGGGAAACACCTGCTACCTGACACAGCTGCCACCAACGCCTTCCTCCTCCTCTTCCTCCTCCACCTCTTCGCCCTCAGCTGCTCGGTCAGACCCGGGCTTTCCAGCTGGTCGGAGACAGAAGTCCCTCTGCCCAGCAGGGCCCCCTGGCCCTCCGGTCCCCAGAGCTTGGTCCGCCAGCCCTGGTCTCGGGCGGCCCCTGATGCTGCCCCGTCCACCCGGCCAGCCCTCCCCTCCTGCTCATTCCAACTACACTGCCAGGCAGACACGGGGCTGTGCTGCCTGGACCTGTGGCTTGCCCCCTCTGGGCTGGGGTCTCCTCTTGGTTGGAGGGGAGGGGGCTGGCGGTGGTCCCTGTGCTCTTCCTCCACCTCCCCGCCTCCCCGCCCGAGCTGGACGAAGCCAGCCAGAGCTGGGGGCTCCGGGGCCCAGCAGCCCAGTGAGGGGCCCTGGGCTCCTTCCACAGCCTGGGAGCTGGAGGCCCGGCGGGAAAGAGAGGGCTTGGCGGGGGTCCCCAGCCACAACTGACAGGGCCGGGAGGGCAGAGGGCTCATCTCGGCCTGGAAGGCAGGTCAAGAGTGGGGCCTCCACGGGAAGCAGCCTAGGTGGTTCCTTGCACGAGGCGCCATCTTCCCTTGGGCCCCCTGTCAGCCTCAGTTTGTCCATCTGTTCAATGGGCACACCCCAGTTCCAATGCCGCATTTTTCAAATGAGGATGAGAAGAAGGTTCCAAGGGGCTGGGACTTGGGTCCTGCCCGTGGCCAACAGGAAGTGGGGAACGGTCTGGCTCTGAGAGAGGCCTGGGCTGCTTCGGCACCGGGCCTGGCTTGAGAACCCCAGAGTGAGGGTGGCGGGTTTGGCCCCCGGCCGAGGACATCGCTGGCCTTGGTTTTCTCATCCGTGCAACAGGAATGACACAGCCCCTCCCCTCAAGCAGGGCCGCGGTATGCAGTAGGCACTTACTGCAGCCCTTTGGAGCAAGCCCAGAGTCCTGGGTCAGGTGGGACCGGGGTTGGGGCTCCGTGTCCCGGCTGCCCACATGGCCACAGGGCAGGCTGAGGATGGGGGGGGCGGAGGCTTGGTGAGGCCCCCGGGTCCCCGCCCCCTGTCCCTGGCTGCAGGGGCCATGCCTCCCCAGCCTGGGCTGCACCCCTAGGTGGTCCTGGCTGCAAACCAGCCTTTGTCCCTGCCACGGGGGACTGCCGGGTGGGAGTGAGGGCGCAGCCTTCAGTCCTGGCCTGGCCTCTTGACCCTGCGGGCGGGCAGACGCCTCCTCTCTGGCCTCGGTATCTGCCTTGGAGGTGGGGGCCGACTAAGCACACACACCCCTCCCCGTCCTCCGTGGGCTGGGTCGGGTCCTGGACACATGCTGTGAAGGGTCGCCCAGGGATTGCCGGTGGACGTGGCGGCTGCCTTGTTGGTATTTAGCAGAAGCTCCAAGGCCGGATGTTTCAGAGCCTCCTGCCTCCCCTCCCTCCCTGGAGTTAGTGCTCCAAGGGCAGCGGGACTGTCCCCGACTGCAGCACACCCTGGCCGGCCGGCCCCACACCCAGGTCCCCTCTGCCCTTTTCCTGCCCCGGGAATCCTACCTGCCATTACTGTCATTGTCAGTGCGGGTCGACCCATTTCACAGGCAAGAAAACTGAGGCCCTGCGAGGTGGTGACACGCTCGAAGCCGTGAGACACGGGAGCCGGGTCTGTGGGCCCCTGGGGTGGCCAGAGGGTTCTCTGGGCAGTGCCCACTGAGCCCCCCAGCCACCGGCCCCGCGTCCTGCCCCAGGGGCCCCTCCAGCCGGGACTCCTCCCCTCCTCCCTGTCCCTCCTCAGGGCCCCTTGTTTGGGAGAAGGCAGTGGCCCGGCCGGGGCAGGAATGCGGCGACTGACCTTGGCCAGAGCCCAGTGAGACAGATAAGCAGGGCCCCCCCACCCCCATCCCCGTCCCCCCGCCTGCCCTGGGCCTGTGGCTGCTCCGAGCCTCCACTTCCCCACCTGCGGAGTGGGAGCTGGTGCGCAGCTTCTGTGAGCCCGGCTGTGGCCAGAGCTCAGCCCCCGCCCTGGCGCTCCTGGTCCCCTCTGTCCCGGACCCCAGGGCTGGATGGGGTCAGAGACCCGCCAGCCAGCATCAGCGCTGAATGCCGTGCCCAAACGCATCGCAAATGGCTCCGTGTCTGCAGAGCGCGCACCCAGGGGGCGCGAGCCAGGTCCTCACGCGACTCACTGCGCCTCCCTGAGCCCTGGTCCCCACCGCGAGATGGGCGGTGACGGTCACCTCCAGGGTCGTGAGGATTGGTGGGACCCGACCTGCAGCTGGGCCCAGCTGTGGGAGGAGAGGCCCCCCCCACCCTTCCCCTTGCGCCGACCACTGGGCTCCCCGGGTGTCCGTTGCTCCTGTCGCCTGACCTCCAAACCCCACCCAGCGCCCCGCCCCGCCCCAGGCACTCGCACCTGCCGCAGCCTCCTGCGTTGCTTCCCCTCTTCTCCTCCAAGCCCCGCTCCGTGCACCCCACTCGGGGGGCAGGCAGGGAGGGCCCGGGACCAGGTGGCGCCGGCTCCTACCTGCAGCAGGATCTGAGGGGGGCTGCCCGAGGGTCCTGGGTTGCATGGCCTCCTCTGGTATCCGGCGATCAGACCCTGTGACGAGAGGGGAGACCGAGGCTCAGAGCCATTGCCGGCCACGGGCCTCACGCGGCCTCCCCAAGCAACGTGCAGCCCCCAGGCCCGAGCCCCCTGGGGGGAGGGGGAACTGCAGACCCAGCCGCCACCGGGCCACAGCGAGAGTTCTCTGCGCACTAACTCGGTCCCTGCCTGTGCCCAGCACCGTGCCCTGGCCTTATAGCCAGGACCTCACATGCTGCTCCCCGCAGCCTTTGAGGGAAGCCCAGGGCACAGAGGGGGAAACTGAGGCTCAGAGTCTAGAGGTCAGACCCAGCCCTGGAGCTCACAGGCTCCCCACGCTGGGGGAGGAGCCGCCCTCAGACGTTCTGTGGGGAGAGCGGGGTGCGACAGGGGCGGTGGCTAGGGGACACCCCTCCCTGCTCCCGGCTGGGCTCCAGGAAGCCCACTTTCAGGCATGGGAAACTGAGGCCTTGCTGAGCTCCAGGCGGCGTCCACGCCTGCATGCGTGTGGCTCTCCCGGCTGCCTGAGCTCGGGCAGCCCCTCTCCTCCCCTCCCCCGGGCCTTGGCACTGCGGGGTGGACCCCAGAGCCATGGCCGGGCCTGGCAGAGTCCCAGAGCTCCCAGAGCCAGGGGATGGGACTCAGGCCCGCTGGGGGGTGCTCGAGTGAGACCCTCGTTCTGTACTCCACCCACCCCTTTTAGTCCCCAGGGGGTTGGAACAAGTGGATTTGGGGTTCCCTCCTCCCAATGGTGTTCAAGGGCCCTGGTGCTCGGTCCCACGAGGGGGCCTGTGGACAGGCGGGCAGCCCCCCCGCAGCGAAGGGTGGGGCTGCAGCGGGTGAGCTGAGCCCCAGGTCGGGACCTGCGGTGGCAGAGCCCGCTAGGACGTGCCCACCCAGCTGCCTTTGTCTCGGGTCGTTCCTGCTCCCAGGCCTGTCCCAGTGGGCTCAGGGGACCCTGCAGAAGGAGAGAGTGCTCACATCCCGCCCTGCCAGCCGCCCCCCCCACACCCCCCACCCTCTTTCTGCATCGTGGTGGGCCTGCCCAGCTCAGGAAGAGGCCTGGGACCAACCCAGCCCCCTGGAACCCTGCGGGAGGGCGAGCAAGGCTGCCTCAGTTTCCCCTCCCGGGCAGTAGGCCCATGCCCGGCTCCATCAAAACCGAACGTTTCCCCAGACAGCAGAGGGACCTCCCGCCCACACCCCTGTGGCAGCCGTGGTGGTCAGTGGGCACCTACACCCCCAGGGCCCCGGCTGGCCGGCCACCCCCCTCCCTCCCGGCTGCGGCTGGGCCCCGGCCGCCCCGCGCTGTCTCCCGGCCGGGCCCCTGGCGGGCACAGGTTTCAGCTCCCGTGATAACTGGGAAAGTTGAACTGGCCCCATTACTGCGCCGAGATGGTTGGCGAGATACCGCCGTGATAATGGGGAGATAGCGGCGCGGCCCATGGCCGGCTCCCCGCCCATTAGCATTCCCCACCAGTGCTCCCTATCTCCTCCGTTTCCACTCCTCCCCGAGATAAGGATGGAAATTCTGACTTCATAGCTCACTGATTAAAGTGTCTGGATTTCTTGATAATACACAGATAAATTATGTTTTTGAGAAAGAAGGTAGGGAGGAGGGCGGGGAGGACGGGGCCGGGAGGGGCGCCCTTGGCCGAGGCTCCCAGCCTGTCCCGGCCCCCCCCCCTGGGCTGAACCGCAGAGCGTCCGGCCCGCACCACCATGGCGGCCTCTGCTCGAGACGGGGTCCCGGGCCCAGAGCGAGCCCGTGGCAGGGGGAGGCCGGGCTCGGGAGAGGCAGAACCTGGCGTGACGCGGGGGCCGGGCAGGGGGGCTTCGCACCTCCCAGCAGCGGGGGGCAGCTGGGGGAAGAGCCAGGAGTCTGAACCCGGCTGCCCCGGCTCAAACCCTTGGCGGGGGTATGTCTGTGCCTCAGTTTCCACACCTGTCACATAGTTGCCAGCACAGCGCCCTCCCCGTGGGTTGCTGGCAGGACGCAGTGCCAGGCAGGAGCGTCCCCCGTCCGTGTCCCTGCTGGCTGCTGGGCCCCCAGAGCAGAGCCCGGCGAGTGTCGGGGACGCGCCTTCGCCCCCCGGGCTGGCGGCCTGTCTCCCAGCCTGTCCCCAGCCGTCCTGCCTTCCCGGCCGCAAGTGACAGCCGGCACCCAGATGGGACTCAGGTACCATCTCCGCGTCTGTCTGGATAAAGCCGCCTCCTTCAGCTGATCCGAGATCCGGCGCTGATGCCGCGATTAGCGCCGATTAGGGCCTGGCGTGCGGCTAATCCTCCCGCTGAGGGACAGGTGAGGCAGCCTCGGGGGGGCAGGCGGGGCCCGCCGTGCAGGAGGGGAGGTTGAGGCCCTGGCGACGGCGGCCGCGTCCCCTGGGGACAGCCGAGCGCCCACGGAGGAGCTGCCCCAGGCTCCCAGTGGGTGCAGGGACGCTGGCCGGCTTTCCCTCTTTCTGAATTTATTTTTTACGCAACTCTCGGGGAAACGAGAGTCTGCGGGATCCCCGAGGCAGGAGGCCGGGGGCGGGGGGTGGATCTGGGACTCCCCGGTTAGGACCGTATGAGGGGTGGCCGTTGTCGGGCAGTTACTGAGCTCTGGCTGCCTGCGAGGCCTGGGTTCGGATGCACGGTGGCAGTGGGTCTTCCCAGCAGCCTTGGAGAACTCAAGGTTCAGAGGAGTCGAGTAACTCACCCTAGGTCACACAGCACAGGAGGCGGCAGAAGGGCCTCTAACTTGGAGGCCTGGTCGAGGTCTAGGTCTCCATCCTGGCCGGGGGGTTCTGGGGTATCTACAGCCACGGACACCCTACCTCTCCCGCCAGGCACAGAGAGGGCAGGCCACTGCTGGTGGCCACACAGCCCTGTCCCGGGAGCTGCAGGGTGTGGGCTGAGACTGGCCTGCCTCTGTGCTTGCCTGTTTTGGGGGGTCATTTCATTTGCACCCAGAAAGAAGTCTCCTTGGTGAGAAAGGTGGATTCTTGCGGTGTTTGGGGTTTGGTTTTGTTTCAATATTCTAAACAAAGCCAGCTGTTTCCAGCATACATGGGGGGGAGTGAGTGTAGGATGGAGTGACTATAGCTCGGACCCTGTATGTGACACCCCTCGGCCTCAGTTTCCCTGCCTGCACAGCGGGCACCATTGCAGTTCCAGCCTCCTCAGCCTTGGAGGAGTGGGATGGGAGAACTGGGTAAAAAAATCCAGGTCTTGGGCTGGCCGCGGTGGCTCACGCCTGTAATCCTAGCACCCTGGGAGGCCGAGGCGGGCAGATCACTCGAGGTCAGGAGTTCCAAACCAGCCTGAGCAAGAGCGAGACCCTGTCTCTACTAAAAATAAAAAGAAATTAATTGGCCAACTAAGAATATATAGAAAAACTTAGCCGGGCGTGGTGGCGCATGCCTGTAGTCCCAGCTACTCGGGAGGCTGAGGCAGGAGGATGGCTTGAGCCCAGGAGTTGGAGGTTGCTGTGAGCTAGGCTGATGCCACGGCACTCACTCTAGCCTGGGCAACAGAGTGAGACTCTGTCTCAAAAAAAAAAAAATTCAGGTCTCAGCGAACCCGGAGGCAGCAGTGGGTGCTCCCTGGGGTCCCGTGTGGGCCGAGGGTCCCTGGGGCTGGGCTGCCCGCTGCCCGCCCTTGCGGACACTGCAGCTCTTGAACGGTTTTTGGCAAACAGCTGCCGTTTGCAGAGGCCCAGGGCCCTGCCCTGTCCACAGTGGCCAGGCGGCTCCAGGTGACATGTCTGTCCTTGGGTCTAGGAGTCTCCCAGACCCAGGGCCGGCCCCCCCTCGCTCTGGTTCTCGGGCACGGTCCTGTTCTGAGCCTCAGTTTCCACATCTGTAAAATGGGGCTGAGGACACTAAGGTCTGGGAGCTCCTGGCTGACTCTGGCCAGCTCCCCGGCGTCTCCCGGTACCGCCGGTCCCCCAGCCGTGCCCAGCACCCCTCCCCGAGGCCAGAGGGGCCCCACCCTCCCCTCCTGTGTGACCTTGGGCAGGAGCTTCCCTCCTCTGGCCCTTCCATCCTCGGGTCCCTTTTGGGGGGCGGCCGAGGGGCGTGCTGGGTGGCCGGGCCCCCCAGGGCAAGTGCTGCTGCTGCCCTGCGGCATTGGGGCCCCCCCCCCCGCTCCCTGCGCCCCCCGGGCTCTGGGCTGGTCCTGGGTGTGCTGGACGCGGCGGGAGGGCGTGAGCCGGCCGCCCCGAGTCCCACGGCCTGGGCGGTGGGCCGGGGTGTGTCCCCTCCCCCCAGCAAGCAAGAGAGAAAAGGGAACTGCGATAAAAAGGGCGATGGGCTCCGTGCGGTGGAGGCGCCTATCGCGTTATCTATCTGCCTGCGCGCTCCCCCGAGCAGTTGTTTCCTTATCTCAGCCCACCCCAATGCCAGGAACAAACGCACGCGCCCCCCGGAGCCCACTCGGCACCTCGCCCACCGCCGCTGCCACCGCCTCGAGGAGCCGGTGCCCCCGGCTCTGCAGGAGACTTGCGCGGTTGGGTCGGGTCCTCGCAGACCACCACCACCATCATCATCGTTTTGCAAAGGAGGCCCCACAACAGCCGTCCCTGGGGCAGGGCAGCCGAAAACGAGAAGTGGCCCCCAACAGGCCCTGCCTAGGCGGGGAGAGCCAGCCAGGGGTGCAGGGGCCGGGCTTGGGGCGAGGTCCCCGCAGTGTGACCTTGGGTCAGTGTCTCCCCTGAGTCACTGGTGAATGGCTGTCACGGAGCTTTACCAGACAGGGAACAGCCTGCACTGCAGAGTCCCCCACGCAGCTCTTTCTCTCCCCAGACCTGGGCCTAGGTCACCCCCAGTCCGACACCCCCACAGCGCAGCCCCAGCCTAGACCCCACAGTGCTGGGACCCCCCTTGACTCCAGCTCCCCAAATCACAGCCCCCCTTATATCCCAGCCCCCCAGTGCTGGGACCCCCCTTGACTCCAGCCCCCCAAACCACAGCCCCCCTAGATCCCAGCCCCCCCAGAGATGGGACCCCCTCGACCCCAGCCCACTAAACCACAGCCCCCCTAGATCCCAGTCCCCCACAGATGGGACCCCCTCCACCCTAGCACCCCAAACCACAGCCCCCCTAGATCTCATCCCCCCACAGATGGGACCCCATTGACCCTAGCCCCCCAAACCACAGTCCTCCTAGATCTCAGCTCCCCAGAGCTGGGACCCCCCGACCTCAGCCCCCCAAACTACAGCCCCCCTAGATCCCAGCCCCCTAAACCACACCCCCCCTAGATCCCAGCTCCCTACAGTTGAGACTCCCTGGATCCTAGCCCCCCAGGGCATAGTCCCCCTAGATCCCAGCCCCCCAGAGCTGGGACCCCCTCAACCTCAGCCCCCCTAGATACCAGCCCCCGAAACCACAGCCCCCCTAGATACCAGCTCCCTGCAGTTGGGACTCCCTGGATCCTAGCCCCCCAGGACATAGTCCCCCTAGATCCCAGCCCCACAGATTTGGAACCCCCTGGATCCCAGGCCCCCCAGGGCATAGTCCCCCTAGATACCAGCCCCTCAGACCTGGGCCCCACTAGGAGATCCCAGCACCCCAGAGTTGGGACCCCCTGGATCTCAGCCCCCCAGAGCCAGGGAGCCACTTGTCACAACCTGTCTGATTGCAGCCAATGCAAATGGGGCATGCAAATGAGCGGGAATGAGGCCCAGCAATTGGCCACGCTGCTGTGCATGGGGCGGGCTTCCATAAAGAGGGCGGAGCCTCCCCAGGGGCTGCCCTTGCCGTGGGAGTGGGGTCCCCTGGGGACACCCCCAGGCTCCACAGGCCACCCCACCAGGGCCACTCCCTTGCCTGGCCAACGGGTTGAACAGGCTGCCCTTTGGGGGACCTGCTGACCCTCAGAGCCCAGACCCCCACAGCCTGAATTGGAGGGCCCCGTTCAGAAGTGGGGCAGGGCCAGCCTGGGACGGCCGGCTTCCCTGGCCTCCCGCGTCTGGGTCCCTCTCCTGCGGTGACTTTCCTCCAGAGCCCGTCCTGCGGGGCCTCCGTGCCGCCATCTTAATGGGCAACAGTCCCAACCCATTTGCCACGCCTCAGTTTCCTCATCTGTAACACCGGGAGGAGATCTAGTCTGTCTGCCTCCTGGGATGGTTTCCGTGCTCATTGGCAAGCCACCTCCCCTCCCTGGGCCTCAGTTTCCCCATCTGCACCATGAGGGCTGAGGTAGCACGTCCTCTGGGGGCTCTCTTCTCTGTGGCTGTGGCATATTCCAGAAACGCGGGGTCTCCCAGGTGTTCCGTTGTCAGGAATTCACATGCCAGGAGACTCGAGGGGGCCTGGGTCGTGTTCCAAACCCACTCTGCACCCCACGGTGTGTCTCGCCGGCCACGTGGGGCTGGGTGGGCCCCTCCCGCCCCGGTCCTGGCCGGAGCCCGCCCCCCCCACGCCCAGCTCCCATAGCGCCACGGGGCTCCCAACCCCAAAATCAGCCGCACGCAGGGGCGTCTTTCAACGTGGGCAAGTGGAAAATCGCAGAGGGGAGGGGGAGGGTCTGGGCTGAGATCTAATGGGAGGAAATGGGGAGGGCCGTTGGACAAGACCCAGGCGTCACCCCGGCCGGCGGGGTCCCCTCACCTCTCTGGGCTCTCGGTCCCCTGTCTGGTGAAGTGGGTGACGATGCCCCCCACCCCAGGGTCAGGGACAGAGCCAGCCCGGCAGCCTGGCAGCCTCCCTTGGGAAGTTCCCCTCACACCGGTCCCCATCCCAGGGGGGCAGCTCTGGCTCCCCCAGGACTGAGCAGGGCATACAGCAGGTGCTCCGTAAATGCTCCCCTGGTTGACTTCCAGATCCACTCGGCGCGCCTGCCCCGTCCCAGGAGGCAGACGAACAGGAGTAAAGGAAACCGGGAGAAGGCAGAGCCCCCCAAAACGAGCGCTGTCCAGACAGAGCCGTGGAGTTCGGGGTGCTGGGCCATCGCCAGCGGGGAGCAGGGGCTCCCGTCACCGCGTGGGGCTGCGACTCGCCCCTTGGGGCCCCCTGCTGGCTTTGCGCGCCCCCCACCTGGGCAGGGCGCTGGTCCGGTTCTCCAGACGGACAGGGCCGCGGCCTGGCGACCCCAGGTGACCTCGCGCAGCCCCGGCCTGGTGGGGAGAGAGGATGGACCCAGGAAGAAATGAGCCCGCATCCCGGGGAGTCCCGCGTGTCTGACGCAGAGCCACAGGGGGGACCTGCTGGGGACAGGTGGCCGGAGGGCAGGCGGTGCCACTGAGGCAGAGGCAGGCGAGGGTGGCGGGGGGAGGAGCGTGCTTGCAGAGGGGCCAGCGGGGCGGACGCTCTGAGCAGAGAATGGGGTCGTCCCCGGGGACCCCAGCCGCAGCGTGGCAGCACTCGGGACGCGGCTCAGTCTCCAGCCGCCCGCCCGCCCGCACAGTCTGGCCTCAGGCAGGCGTTCCTGTCCTCACGTGCCCCCGCCAGCCACGTGGCGGCTGTGCCCAGAGGCCGCAGGCGGGGCCGGGCCCAGGGTGTGAGTCCTCTGGGCTCCTCTGCGACGGCCGGGCACCAGGCGTCTCCCCTCCACCTGCTCTGCGCGGCCGCGGTGGCGCGGGGAGTCGGACGAGAGCAGGGCTGACCCTTACCCCACCCGCTGACCCACGAGGGCTACCCCTACCCTCCCTCCCGTGGCCATCGGCCGGAGGTCTGGCTCAAGGCCGTCACGTCCAGGCCCCGAGATGACCGTCGATGCAGCCCTCGTGCCTGCTGGAGCCACCGGTTCTGGGGCGCGGCCTGGGTGCCGAGCCCTGCCCGCCGGGGTTCTCGGGGGGCCGCTGGGACCTGCCGCTTAAACCCCTGAGGCTCGGTGTGCTCTCCCATAAAATGGGGGGCCCTGGGGCTGAGTGGACAGCACTCACGGGGGGCTGGCGCCCAGGCGGGCTGCAGGGAGGGGACCCGGACACCCCAGGACTTGGCCTCCCCAGCAGGGCCGAGCCTGGATGGACGGCGGGGGTCTGTGGGGCACATTCTCGGGACAGGCCACCCCGTCTGGCCTCCTGCCTGTCGTGGCCACGCAGCGGCCCCCGCCCCGTTGGTGGACCCGCAGCCGGGCACCCAGACGCAGGGCCGGGCCCCGGCGAGCCCCGGCCAACGTCCTGCGGTGGGGGAGGCGTGTCCCCGTGCCCCTGTCCTCAGGCGGGGGGACCCCGCAGAGCGCCTGCAGAGACGGCGCCACTGTTTGTCGCTTTTGTTTTGATTTTGTGTGTTTTATTGTGGTGCAGCCTGCCGCCTCTGCGCTTTCCGAGTTTGTGGCATGAAGCACCTTCACCCCCCCCCCAGCCACCGTCACGGCCACCCCCAGTGGGGACTCTGCGGCCGTCCTCAGCCTGGCGCCGCCCATTCTGTCCAGGTTGGAGGCCGATGCTTCAGCTCCCAGCGTTCAGTTGAGGGAACAGGCTGGGGGTGGGGGATGGGGGAACAGGCTGGGGGCGGGGGATGGGGGGCGCCCAGCAGGGTTTGAGCCCGGTGTCCCCGAGGTTCCCGCACCCTGGGCAAGGAGGTCCACGCACGGCCCCCCGCAGAGCCGAGATTCCCCTGGGACCAGGAAGCCACCGCCACCCCCACCCCTTGGCCTCGGTTTGTTCATCTGTACACTGGGATGAAGTCGTCCCGCAGCCTGGGACCCTGCCTGCCACCCCGAGCAGGGAGGAAGTCTGACCTGGGGGGTGCGATGTCATCTTTTCCCCCCAAACAGCATCCGAGGGTCCTGGCCACGGGTCTGGACGCCGGGCCCCAGGTGCGGGTGCAAGTCCTGCGCCTGTGAGACACCAGGCGTCCCTGGGTCGGCCTGGCCGGGAAGAGGAGGTGGAAACCACCCCCTCGGGCAGTGGCGTGATGGCGTGAATGGGAAGCGCCGGGCTCAGGGGGCTCTTGGGGCTCCCCCCCCACACCCCGGCCTTGGGCTCCCCGCCTCTCCCAGGCCTCAGCCCGGCTGGGGAGAGGGTGGCGGGAAGGCCCTCTCCCCGCGGGAGGGCCACGTGCCCACGGGCCGGTCCACGGAGGGAGCAGGTGGGCTGCCGAGGGCCCCCTCGGGTCTCGGGCTGGGCCCCGCCTGGCAGGTGGCAGGTCTGTCCCTGGAGCCAGTCCCCTCTGGGAAGCCGCCTGCCTCCACCCACCTGGCCGCAGGTGGCAGCCCCATTAGCCACGCCCGCCCATCTGGAGGGAGAACCAGGCCGCACGGGGAGCCCACTTCTTGGGGCAGTTTCCTCCTCCTCCTCCTCCTCCTCCCCCCAGCTCCCTGCCGTGGCCTTGGCCCTGCCCTCACCCCATGCCGTGGTCTGGGCCACTCCACCCCGCCGCCACCCGTCCCCGGCCCCAGCCACGGTCCACGTGGTCCGCCCCCTCCCCCAAGGAGCGTTGGTAATCAGCTCTGCGGAGTGAAACAATCTCGTGTAATCTATCAGCCGCTATCGGCCCCATCGGAGGCCGGGAGTGGCCGGGCCCAGAGATGGCGCCAACCCCTAGCGTCGATAAAGTCTCTGAGTTCAGTGGTGATGAATGTGGAGTAGGCGCGGGCCCCGCGATAGGATGTGGACTTGGCAGGCGCGGCTCCGGCTGAAACCGATCTCGCCCCTATCAGCGCGGCTGCGCTTTCTCAGGCCCCGGCTCTCTTCCCTCCTCCCCGCCGCCTGCCTGCTCCGCCGGCCCTGCCTCTGGGGACAGGGTGTGGGACCGGCCCGCTGGCCCGGCCAGGGAGAAGGGGCAGACTCGGGGCAGGGGGAGGGTCCTGAGGGAGCCCAAGGAGGTGGCCCAGAGCTGGGGGGCTGCCTGGAGGCGGAGGCAGGCCTGCAGCACAGCGGACAGCTTTTGGCAGTCACTTGGTGTCTGGCAGGGGCTTCCCGCGGTGACCGGAATAAAACCCCAGCTCCCCGCAAGAACCCCTGTGCTCTGGACTCTCTGCCCACCTCCACCTTCTCGAGTTTCTAGAACATGCCATGGGCTTTGCCTGGCGGTGCCCTCGGCCTGGGGTGTTGTTCTCTCCTGGGCTCTTTGCAGCTTAAATGTCACCTCCTCCGAGAAGCCCTCACGGCCACCCTGCCTGAAGCCGGCACCCCACGCCCACCTGGTCTTCCCCGCCCTGTGCGTGCCCCCAGCCCTCCGTGGTGTCAGAGGTCCTGTCCCCCCCTGCGGACCCGTCCACTCACTCTTAACCCCCGGCTGCTGGGATGCCTGACGCTTCTTTGCAGGTTGGTGGGTCCACACCCATTTGCCAGATGGGAAAACCAAGGCTGGGCAGGTCCCCGTGAGCCCCGGAGACTGGCGCGGCTGCGAGTCCGCCTGGCCCCGAGAAGCAGAGTCAGTAACTGGCCTGAGACCCCTGATGGGGCCAGGCAGGGGCAGCTCAGGCTGCTCTCTGCCTCAGTTTCCTCATCTGTGCAATGGAGCCGGTTTCCCTTCCCACAGGCAGGTGCCAACGAGGGTCCTGGCAGAGCCTCATAAACTGTGGAGGGCTGTGCACACGCGTCTGTAGGGATCTGGGCGGCGGTAGCCATGGCGCCAGGGGAGGGTCACCTCGCAGGCCTGCACCACGGCAGGCAGGCCCGTGGACCCCCACGTGGCAGGGAAGGGCGCCTGGCTCCAGCCGCACGGCAAATAGCTGGCACAGCCCCGGAGGCCCTGGCCCTGGGGCCAGTCAGAGGGGACGGCAGACAGGAGGAAGGCCAGGGGCCAGGAAAGGAAACTGAGGCCCGGCGAGGGGAGAGACAAGGCCCCGGGCTGGGAGCCACACAGACCTGCTGCGCCCCATCCCTCTCGAGAGCCCTGAGTGGGAACAGCAGGTGGGTGAGGACTCCGAGGACACGACAGCTCTGCGCCTCGGTTTTCCCCATCGATCAAACAGGGTGACACCAAGTCTGGGGTTTTTTGAGGACGGGAAGTGCTGTTGTGATTGGGGGACCCCCAGAATTGCACCCTCCCCCCCAGGACTGCCCTGGGGGCTGCCGTGGCTCCTTCCTCTGCAGGTGGAGCTGGTGGTGGCCTGGGGCGACAGACGCTGTCGGGCAGGAGGTGGGGGCCCTGGCTGGGGAGGGGCAGCTCCAGGGCACTTCCGCCCAGAGAGCCCACCTGGTGGGTGAGTCGCCCGGGGACGGGCTGGAAGGTGCCATCAGCGCAGGGCTGGCCCGGCCAGGCACCCAGCCGGCTCTCCCTCCCCGCCCAGCCCTGGCGCCCCCCGCAATTGTGCATTCAAGCCCGTGTTGAGGGCGTGGGCAGCGGGTCCAGGCCGCGGGGCTGGGGGTGCGGCCGCTGCCCTCGGAGCCCCGGTCTGTGTCCGTGGACTGGAGGGAGGGACCCGCCAGGGTCACGCTGCCCCACCAGCCGGGGGGTCGGCTGCACACCTGCCTCTCGGGCCCGCCTGGGGGACCGAGGGCATCTGGGACGCAGTGGCCCAGACCCAGGCCAGTCCAGGCGCAGCCCCTGGGGGAGGGCAGGGCTGCCCGTCTCCTCTGCCCCTCCGTGGCCCGAGCTGCCCCGCTGCCCGGTGGTGGGAAAGTCTGCATCTGTTGCTATTTTCTGTCCCTTATCGGCCTTATCTGGCTGCCCTGTGCCCAGAGGCCAGCCCCCCCCCCCGGCCGTGCCCCCACCACGGCCCAGGGCCGGCGAGGAGAGCAGGCTGGCACGGGGGTCTCCCCTCTGCCCCCACGGCCCTGCCCCTGGCCTCGGGCGCCACCCCCACCCTGTCCTTCACCCCTTCCGCCCCCCAGGGGAAGATGAGGCACCCACCCCCCCCAAAGGGTGGAAACCGCCACAGCAGGTGCAGCGACGACCTTGACCTTGTGCTTGGCATCTTGACACCACCCCCCCCTTGACACCCCCCCTTGACACTGCCACCCCCCGTGGTCCATGAGGACACGGCTCAGGGAGGAGCGTCCCCCCAGCCTCAGCGCCTGCTGTCCCTCCACTGGGCTGCTTTCCCCGACCCCATGCTGGTGACCTCCTCTCCCCAGCAGACCTCCGCTCCCTTGCCACTTCCTCCAGGAAGCCTCCCCTGATGGCGCCTCTGCCTCTCTGTCCTGGCCACAGCCATGCTAGCGTCTCCCCCTTTTCCCTTGGGTGTGGGTGTTGGTCTCCCCCCCCCAGATCTCCAGCACCGGGTGCAGGGCTGGCGTGGCGGGGGGTGTCAGGAAGGGGCGCTGAGCTGGGGAGGGAGTGGGTGGCAGAGCAGTGACGGAAGGAGGCCGGGCCAGAGCCTGGGTCTGTCCCTGACGGCGGGGTCGGCCGGGTGCCCCTCTCCCGGCTCTGCGCCACCCCGGGCAGCCGGGAGCCCGGCGTCCACCCTGCCTCGAAGCCGCCTGCACCCGCTTCTGTGCAGACTCAGAGAAACAGGGCCGGGCCCAGCGAGGCCTCACGGAGGTGGCCCTGTGCCCGGCGGGCACACGTAGCCCTGTGTGGGGGGAGCTTGCCCAAGGCCACAGCGCCTGGGGGGTGCAGGGACCTCGCTGGGAGCTGGCTCAGACGCCCCGTCCGTGACCCTGTCTGGATGCAGTCCGGTGGGGGCTTCGTCCCCTCCTCGGTGGCCATCGTGCCACGGCCCCCCCCCACGCCTCCACATCACAGCGGGAGGGGCCGCGTTAATTGTCGGCGGGGGGCCCGGGAGGGAGCTGGGATCCCCCCGCCGCTCGGAGCCCGTCTCCGTAATTCCGTTTAAAGCATGAAGAAAGGGAGTTGATGAAATTCCGCTATCAGCTCCCAGCCAATATGCAAACTATCTCGCCCCCATCAAATAGCTATTATGTTTTCATTTCCATCTCGGCGTCCGGCTTAATGAGCAGGGGACGGGTGGGCGCGCGGCCGCCTGCTCCCCGCGATAACCCGGGGACTCCGGGCACCTCGGGGCCGGGCCCAGCACTGCCCGGGCGCTGGTGGAGACCTCACGTGGCCCAGGCTGGGGGGGTCCCGGGCGGGGAGGGGTGGGGGGGCGGGCGGGCATCCGGAGTGTCCACCCCTGCACGCGGACACCTGAGCTGACACCAGCCTGGGCACCTGCGCCCCAAGCGGCGTGAAGGCAGGCCGTCCTCCCCGGGCTCCTCGGGGTCAGGGAGGGCCCTGTCTGCGGGACGGGGAGCCTGGGCCCTGTGTGGTCTCCCACCCACCCTCCCGCCCCCTCCCAGGCCTGCCAGCCGTTGGCGGCAACCATGGGTGGCAGTGACCGTTGTCTGCCGAGCACTCACTGCCTGTCGAGCCCTGGTGACCACCCGGGTGGACGGCGCATTTCGTCCTATGTGTCCCGTTTGTAGACAAGGAAACCGAGCACAGAGAGGGAGAGTGACTTGCCCAAGGTCACACAGCCAGGACACAATATGCATCATCCACCCACCCGCCTGGCTGGGGGTCAGCCTGGCCCAGCTGTTGGGGTCTCTGGGCAGAGGGGGGGACCCCAAAGGAGTGGGGGGGTCTTTCCTAGCGCAGGGTGTCAGGGGAGGCAGCAGCTGTGGCTCAAAAACGCCCCCAACTAGCCCTGGACTCCGAGTGTGCACAGAAGGGGGCGGCCGGCAGGGCCGAGGCCGCCTGGGGCAGGAATCGCCTGCGCGTCCCGGCGTGGTGGAGCGATTTGCAGCTGGCGGCGTCTGCAGCGTTGTCGCTGCCACGGTGATTGTGCCGGAACTGAAATCCGCCCGCGGCCTCTCCACGCTCATTGCCGTGGCTTTGTGCAGAGCGCGCGCCTTTGTTCTCCGAGCACGGGAGAGCCCCCGCCACAGCGTCTCACGCGCGGGGCCTCCCTGGGCGTCTGCGGGACCCCCAGGGGGGGCCCGGCGTCAGGGCTGCCCTCCTGGGGCTCAGCAGGTGCGGGTGGGTACATCTGCCGCCGAGCGCCCCGGGTCTGGTCCTGGACGTCCCCAGACCCATTTGCCAGGGCCGGGGCCCCTCCCTGCTCCAGACCAGCCGTGGAAGAGACTTCTAGAAAGAGGCAGGCGGGTGGGCTGGGGAGGCTGGGGAGGCCGACTTCCCTGTGCCTGCCGAGGTCACGCAGGTCGCGGCGCCTGTCCCAGGGCCACGCGTCAGACCAGTCCTGGGTGTGCCGAGCCCGGCTGCCTGCCGTGTGGGTGTGCTGATGAGGGACCGCGGGCGCTAGCCCGGGGCTGGCTCCTGTGTGGTCCAGGCCCAGCCCCTGCCGTAATTACAGCTCTGTCGTGCTCTGGGAGGCCGGGACTCGCGGTCCGCAGCTAGACCGCAGCTGGGAAAAGCAATTCCGCCACCCCCTGCCTGGGACCCTCCATGGCTCCCCAGTGCCCCGGGATTAGGGGCCGCTCGTCCCCGTGGCCTCTGAGGTTGGCGAGGTCGGGCCTCTGCCCTCCTCTCGTCCTCAGTCCCGCCCCAGCCTTCCTCTCCTCCCCTCCCCGGCCCCCCACCCCCCGGCCTTGGCACGCCCGGCTCTCTGCTCTCCGCCGATGGTCCGGTACCGACAGCGTTGTCACCTTGGAGACCGGCCGCCAGCATCTCCCGTCTGTCGCCTGCCTCCCTCATTGCACTTCTACGGTGGCCTCCGTCTGAGGCCGGCTCTGGTCCTGGCCGCCCCCTCCCCCCGCGGTCCCTCGTGGTCCGGCAGTTTGTCGCAGTCCTAGAGCAGCGCCTGGCCCTGGTGGCCGCGGCGATCAGAGAGGGACGCCAAAATCGAGACAGGACGGCGGCTTTCCCCCCACACACACGCCCCTCGGAACGGCCGCTCCAGAAGTCACCTGGGGGCCCCATCCCAGCGCCCCTGGGGGCCGTGCTGACGTGAGCCCGCCGCCGGGGCCCGTGGGGGACGCCGGCCACAGTGACACGGTGACGGGTGGGCAGGTGTCCCAGGCACCTGCAGGGCCCTCTTCCTCCGTCTCCTGCCTTTCCCCGGAAAACCTGCGGGGTAGCCGGGCGCGGGGGCTCACGCCTGTCATCCTAGCACTCTGGGAGGCCGAGGCGGGCGGATCGGTCAAGGTCAGGAGTTCGAAACCAGCCTGAGCAAGAGCGAGACCCCGTCTCTACTATAAACAGAAAGAAACTAATTGACCAACTAATATATATAGAAAAAATTAGCCGGGCATGGTGGCGCATGCCTGTAGTCCCAGCTACTCGGGAGGCTGAGGCAGGAGGATCGCTTGAGCCCAGGAGTTGGAGGTTGATGTGAGCTAGGCTGACACCACGGCACTCACTCTAGCCTGGGCAACAGAGCAAGACTCTGTCTCAAAAAAAAAAGAAAAAGAAAACCTGCAGGGAGACCGGGGACATTGTGGGGGACGGCCAGGGCCAGGCAGACGCTGGGGACTTTGGGGGGGATGGCTGGGGACTTGGCGAGGAGGGTCTGGCCCTCTGTGTGTCTCCGGGGCTGCACCGGGTTTTATCATGTTCCCGGAGAAAGGCCGGCACCACCGAGGCACACGCCCCAGGCAATTCCCCGTCTGCTCATTCGCTTGCCCCCAGGGACGGGGAGCTCACTGTCTCACGTGGTCGTTCCACCCTGGCATGGGCCTACCCCCGGAGCCGCTGCCCTGACCCCACTCACCGTCCGGCCCTGCCGTGGTGCAAACTCACAGCTGGTGACAGGTTCTCAGGCTTGGGTGCTGGGGGGCCGTGGCCTGGGTGCCCCCCCACCTCATGCCTCGGGCAGGGCCAGGTCAGGTGCTGCAGAGGATGGACTTGGGAGGTCATGGGGCAGGGGGTGGCCCCATGCCCCGCTGCTGCCTCCAACCCGGCAGGCCCTGGTGCTGCTCCTGGGCCTTCAGGGGTGCCGGGGCGGGTCCCGGGGTGCCGGGGCAGCGGGTGGGAGAGACACAGGGCGGGGCCGGGACCTCGCCCTGGCAGTGGCAGGGTCTGAGCGGCCAGCAGACGTCAGAGGGCAGGCCAGATGACCCTGAGGCTTTGCACCTGTTGCAGGGGTCGGGGGTCATCCCCTCACGGCCTCTGACCCCCGTGGGCGGCTGATCCCCGCCCTGCCCGGTCACCCAGGGCGGTGCCTTTTCGGGGAGGGCTCAGGGGGCCGGGCGCGGGGGTTCTCGCCCCAGAGCGCCTCACGGACCCCCGCGGGCTGTTCTGCAGGTTCCCTGGGAGACATGGAGTCCGGAGAGGAGGTCCGGGCCGCGGACGCCGGCCTCGCAGAGCGGGAGGCCGCAGCCCCTGAGCCCCGGAGCCCCTGCAGCCCAGGTGAGTCCAGCGGAGCCCTCCCTCCCCGCATCCCACACCTGTGGTCGGGGGCCGACCACACCCGGCACGGCCAGGACAGGCCCCGGTGTCTGCCGGCCCAGGCCTGTCCCCAAGAGGGCCTGGGGGGGCCGCGTGGCGGGGGGGGGGCAGACACGCACCTTAGCACGTGGTCTGGGCAGTCCAGACCCTAGTGCTGCAGACGGGGAGACTGAGGCCTGGATGGAGGTCCCCGGGGTCAGTCGGGGACTCATAGGGGCCTCTGGAAACCTCGGGAGAGCCACGCCCCTCCCCAGCCTCAGTTTCCCTCTATGAAATGGGGATCGGAGGCCTCCCTCCCCGGGGGCTGAGGGCCCTGCCGCACGTCTCGCCTCTGTGCACAGTTGAGGCGTGCACCCATCTCGCAGATGAGCCAGCGAGGCCCAGAGAGGTCGAGTGACTTGCCCAGGGTTGCACAGCCTGTAAGCACTTAAGTAAGGACAAGTTGGCTCCCCACCTGCCTGCCCGGCACCCCCACTCCGGCACCCCCAGACTCCCTTCCGGCCCTCCTGGGGGCAGTTTCCCAGGGTCAGGGTATCCCCAGGGCCCCTCCTCACCCTCCGGAAGTGAACTGACCTGACTCCAGGAGGCCTGCGGGGCCCAGGTACCCGAGGGGGGGGGCAGGGGGACCCCAGACTCCCCGGGAGGAGGAGCCTCAGAGGAGGTCGGCACCGGTTTCCCGGGTCTGGAAGGGCAGCGGCCGGTTCCGGGGGGCTCCGCCTGGCTCCCCCACCCGCACTCGCAGCCGCTCTGCTGTGGAACTTTGCAGGCAGAGTCTGAGTCACCCCCGCCAATAGCCTGACGGGGACATCACCACAGCCAGCCGTCTGGGAGGGCAGGGAGTGGGTGGCGTGTCCAGAGGGAAGGAGAGGTGGGGGTGGCCTGGGAAGAGCCCTGGGGGGAGGTGACATTGAGCAGAGACCCCCACGGACGTAGGAGCTACCCGCGTGCGCCCCAGGGACCGGCCTACCCGGTGGAGGCACCAGCAGGAAGTGCAAAGGCCCTGGGGCAGGGTGGGAGGCGGGCACAGAGAGCCCTGCAGGGCGCTGCGGCGAGCCAAGGAGGGGCTGGGGGGCCCGTGGAGATCCCAGCCAGACCTCGGTCCCTGGTGGAGGGGACTTCTCACTGAACCCCGCCCCCCGGCCGGCCTGGCCCGGCCCGTCTGCAGCAGGGAAGCCCTTGGGTCCCAGGCCTGGGAGACTCGAAGCCAGGCAGCCGTCACCCTCAGACCTGCCCGGGGACCCTCCCTGCCCCCGGACAGGCCGCCGTTCATCATCGTCTTTGCTGCCATCGTCACGGCAGCACGTTGCCCGGTGACGCCGCAGCCGGGCTCTTGGCCTGGCTCAGCCCTCCCCGAGCCCCGAGCCTGCGTCTGCACCCGTGGCCCTGCCACCGCTGTCACCGTGAGGTGCTGCCCCACAGAGGGGCCGCGCCAAAGGGCAGGAGGCGCGTTGCCGGCGGACTTCGGCCGGGGCCGGAGTTCCGGGGAACCGGGCTCCCTATCTGATGGGGGGGGGCCGCCCGGGGGCGGGGGAGCTGGAAACATCGGCCCGGGCTGCACCTGGCACAGGCCGCGGCGATAACGCCGCGATGGCGTGATAAGACAGTGCGGGAGAGCCGCCCCGCTCCGGCGGGCCCCTCGTGGTGGCTGGGGCTCGGGTGCCAGCCACTTTGATTTATAGCCAAAAATAATGGGACTTTTATACCGCGTGATTGATTTATTTGATGCTAATCACGGCCCTTATCGCGGGCATTAATAACCCGCTGTGCGCGTGACGTCACCAAGGGAGGGCGTTATGGGAGTGCATCGATTGGGGGCCGCGGTGGTTATCAGCCCCGGCCGGGAAGGCAAACATGCCCTTTGGGCTGGAACCGGGCGCGGGGCCTGGCCTGGGGCCCCCGGCTGCCGGCAGAGGGGACGGGAGCCCCGGGCCGCGCAGGTGCCGCCGGCCTGGGCGCGCAGGGGGCCATCCCGGCCCCCACGTGTCAATAGCGGCCGGAGTAACAGCTATCACTGCTGCGATTAATGACGGCAGCCATGAGGGGCGTTGAAGGCCAACAGGAAAACTGGGATGTCTGCCCCCTCCACCCTAGTTAGAGCAAGCCAGGACGGGCCCGGACGGGGAGGTGACTGTTTTTGTCACCCCGACCTCCCACCCCGACCTCGGGAGCCCTCCCGCCACAGGGTGGGGGGCGGTTTGGGGGCCCGGGGTCCGGGCAGGGATGTGATGGTGGTTTCTTCTCTGCAGACGTGAAGTCACCCCCACCGCCACCACCCCCCACGTCCCCAGGAGCCCCCGAGGAGACCGAGGGGACGGAGCCCAGGCCCCAGGAGGAAGAGGAGGAGGAGTTGGGCAGCCCCTGGAGCGGGCCAGGTAAGGCGAAGGAGGGCGGGGCGCGGCCAGGCAGTGCTGTATGCCCAGGCTGGCTGGTGGACGGCTGGTGGGACGGCTGGTGGGATGGCTGGTGGGATGGCTGGTGGGACAGCTGGTGGGACAGCTGGTGGGACAGCTGGTGGGACGGCTGGTGGGATGGCTGCAGGTAGGCGCCCCATGCCTGTGCTCCCCGCACTAGATCCCAGCTGGATTCGGGTCTGATCCTGGCTGTGGAGGGGACAGAGGAGGGCGTCCCAGGGGGTGGGACAGCCGGGCAAAGGGGTTGGCAGAGGGGCCCTGTCTAGAGCCACCTGGGTGGCCTTCCCAGCTGGGTTGGGATCCAGAGCTGTTTTGGGGCACCGGGCGGGGCCGGGCCTGGGCGGGGCCAGAGAGGACCCCGCCCCCTCCTGGGAGGCTGCGGCTGGCCGTCCACGGGCCTGGGCCACGGCCGTGTCCTGGGCCTCTGCGGTTTGCAGCAGGAACTCCGACCCCAGAGGTCCCGAGAGTGGGCTCTCCCTGTGGCCGCCCCTCGGGGACCGCGTCAAAGCCCACCCGCCGCGATCACGGGAAAGTGGGGTGGGTTTCCGGGGCTGCCCACCGAGGAGACCCTGGCGGGGCAGGGCGGGGACCGACGGCAGGTCCTCGGAGAAGGGAGGGAGGGGACGGAGGCCAAGTGCTCGGGCCGGCACCTGTGTGGATGCACCAAGCATGTATGGAGCACCTGCTGTATACTGGGCATACAGCCGGGAGCAAGCAGGCTGGGGCGTGCGAGCCCACGTCTGTGGAGCAGCGAACGGGGCTTGGCGAGGGTCTTGCCGGTGGGGGCTGCGGTGGCCGCGTTGCCGTGCCGGGGAGGGAGGGGCTGGGCTGCTGGTGCGGCGCGGGGCGGGGCGGGAGAAGGGGCGGGGGGCTCATGGCCGCTGATCCCTGGGGTCCCACGCGTCGGGGCCCAGCGATGGCGGCGGAGGGCCTTGCCCTGGCAGAGCTGCGCCCACACTGCCTTCTCCCCGCCAAGCCACCCGCCTGTCCGGGGTCTCGGGCAGGGCAGAGACGCCCCCTGCTGTGTCGGCACAGCTCATGCTGGCCTCACACGGGGGCCTGCGCCGACTGCCTCAGTTTCCCCTGCTGTAGCACCGGGAGCGCTGTGGGCCCCCACTTCCCACACTCCCTCGCCGGGCCCCGCTCTGCCGGGCAGAGGCCGCGTGCAAGGTCCCCGGCTGGGGGCGGCCGGGCCGGGGTCTGAGGGCGGGTCTGGCCCCGGGCCCAGCTGCGGGCTCCTGAGCGAGGGCGTCAGCCCTCAGCCGGTCGCGCCGGGTCACCGCCCTGCTTCCAGGGAGAGAGTGGCGGCCACAGGGCCAGGGCCGGGGCAGCCGTGGTCGGGGCCGGGCTCCCGGGCTTCCTGTGCTCTGGCGCCGCGGGCCGGGCCGCCCTATCGGCACCCGCAGACGGGGACGGGGGCAGCGGGCGGCCGGCGGTGGGCAGATATGCGGCTGCGCCAACCGCCGCGGCGGCACGCCTATCAGCCCGCACACCCGCGCTATCGCCCGCCGGGAAGCCGGGGAGGCCCCGAGCTCTTATCTCCCGCCCGCCTGGGGCTCCGGGCTGAGTGCAGCAGGGCTCGGCCGCCTTCTGCCCGCCCCGCGTCCTCACCTGCCTCCCTGTCCCTCCCCATCTCCCCTCTCTCCCTGTCTCTCCCCGTCTCTGCCATCTCCCCATCTCTGCCCATTTCCCCGTCTCTTCCCATCTCTGCCATCTCTCCCCATCTCTGCCCATTTCCCTGTCTCTTCCCATCTCTGCCATCTCCCTATCTCTGCCCATTTCCCTGTCTCTTCCCATCTCTGCCATCTCTCCCCATCTCTGCCCATTTCCCTGTCTCTTCCCATCTCTGCCATCTCTCCCCATCTCTGCCATCTCTCCCCATCTCTCCTCATTTCCCTGTCTCTTCCCATCTCTGCCATCTCTTCCTATCTCTCCCCATCTCTCCCCATTTCTTCTCATCTCTGCCATCTCTTCCTATCTCTCCCCATTTCCCTGTCTCTTCCCATCTCTGCCATATCTTCTTATCTCTCCCCATCTCTCCCCATTTCTCCCCATTTCTGCCATCTTTTCCCATCTCTCCCCATCTCTCTCATCTCTCCCCATTTCTTCCCATCTCTGCCATCTCTTCTTATCTCGCCATCTTTCCCCATCTCTCCCCGGCTCTCCCTGGCTCTCCCCGGCTCTCCCCGGCTCTCCCCGGCTCTCCCCGGCTCCCCACCTCTCCCCACATCTGCTTCCTGCTCTCTGGTCTGCAGCATCTCCACCCCTGATCCCCAGTGGGGGACAGTGCAGGCCAGACCCTGCTGGCGAGGCCGGCCAGGGCAGCCCCGCCTCCCCTCTCTGGGGCGAGGGAGGCCTGGCTCCCACCCAGCCCCCTGCACCACCTGGCTTTGGGAGGTGACTGGGCCCGAGCCTCGGTTTCCCACCCGTCCTGTGTTTCGTGGGACCCAGCCACCGGGGAGGGCCCAGAGCCCAGGGCTCGGTTCTGAGCAGGTGCTGGTCCACGCTGGCCCGACCCAGGGCATGGGTGTCCTGGCCCCCCCACCCCGGCCAGACCCATCTATCTCCCAGGGAGGGCGGCTGAGACGACAGCAGGGCAGAAGGCGCCAACGTGAGCCCCGTGGAGAGGCCTGGCCTGGGTGCTGCTCTGCAGTGCTGCGGTGGGTGCCCAAGGCTGCCCTGCCTCGTGGGGGGTCAAGGCTCCTTGCAGACCCCAGGAGGTGCCCACATGCACCAGGCAGAAGGGGGCTCCCCACGCCTCTCTGCTCCCTGGGTTGCCCAGGAGGCCTCGACACACACTGCAAACTCCAGTGAGCTCTTGGATGTGCAAGCGCTTTATAAACACTAGAGTGCCTTTCCCAGGGTGTGCGAATGGCCGTCGCCATGGCTTCCTGTCAGCTCCTGACCCTGTTACAGCCCCCACCCCAGCTCCCCATGCCCCTGCCTGACACCTGGTGACCCCAGAGCTCCAAAGAGCTGCTGGGGCGGTGCTCAGTGCTGCTGGTTTTCACTCTCACAAGTTCCGGGCGTTGCCACTGCGGGAGGCTTTGGTCCAGGGTCCCGCCGTCTCCGACCGAAGGAAGCTCCTCCCGAGAGGCAGGAGCACAGACCCGCACCTTCGTTCCGTGACGCAGATGGCCGCGTGGCCTTTCGGGCCTCAGTGTCCACATCTGCAAAATGGGCCTGCGGGAGCAGCCGCCTGGCGGAGCCACCGTGAGAGAGCAGGGCCTGGCGGGAGCGAGCATCCCGCGTCTAGGCTGTCGTCCCGGCCACCCCACCGCCCGCCCGGCACTGAGGAGGCTCCGGGTGGGAGCCCAGGGGCCCAGCTGTGGCGACACTACGGCGTGGCCTCCGCGTCCTGCCCGCCGCGGGGTTGCGGGGCTGCAAGGGACGTCCATGGCGCAGGGGCAGAGCCGCGCGGGGGGCGTGGCAGCCACCCACTGGGATCAGAGCACAGACGGCCAGACCCTTCCCTCCCGGAGATCCAGCCAAATCCGCAAGTGAGCCCCGAAGTCCGTGAGGAAGTGGCGATTCCAACAGGGACACGGCCCCAGAGGGGCCTCCCGGTGCAGGAGGGGTCCCCGGCCAGGGAGAGGAGGGAGGGCGGCCCCGCGGTGGGCAGGGTGGGGCGTGGTGGGCGTGGGCTCGCCGGGGGCCTGTGCACTTGGAACTGCAGGTGACAGGAAGCCGGGGGACAGAGGAAGGCCGGGAACGGGGCTGAGACCCTCCTGGACTCACGGGACCTCCCCCCCGGCTGCCCTGTGGACCCGGACCCCTCCTGTCTGTCCGGGGGGGGGGCACCCTGTGGGGGGGCAGCCTGCAGCAGGACTGTCCGTGTGGCGCCGTCCTTGGCCAGGAGCAGGAGGGGACCTGGGGGCCGCGTGGGTTTCCCGCCAGCAAAGCGGGTGTGGGGTGCGCCATGCCAGCCCGGGCTCCGGGGTGCAGGGGGTGGGTCAAGGCAGGGAGGCGTGGGGTTCCCATCACCCGTACGAGTCTCAGGGCCTGGAGCCCTTTCCTGGGAACCGGCTAAGTCACAGAACAGAGCCCAGCTGGGCAGAGCCTCGGGCCAGGGGAGCTCAGGCCTCAGCTGAGGCCCACGGGCGGGAGACGGCACAGAGCAGCATGGCCACCCGCGCACGCCATCTCCCGGGACACACGCAGCGGTGGCGCCCTGGCTCCCACCCCATGCACCAGCTCCACGTGGATGGGCCGCCCAGCCCAGGGCCACCCCTGGCCACATGGAAGCAGGGCGGGGCCCTCAGTCCTGGAATTCCCCAGAGGCAGGAAGAGGCTGTCCGGGCACCGTGCCGTGGGGTCTGCCGCCCTGGGGCACGATGTGGACCTCCTCGGTGGGCTCGGGAGACAATCCTGCCTGGCCTCCGGAAGGGTTTTCCATGGGCAAAGCTGAGCCAGTGGGAGGCCAAGGGGTGTTTGGTGCAGGCGCATGGTGGGTGGTGGCAGCAGGTGTGTGGTGGGTGCAGCAGGTGCATGGTGGGTGCGTGGTGGGTGGTGGGCACAGCAGGTGCGTGGTGGCAGCAGGTGTGTGGTGGGTGCAGGTGCGTGGTTGCAGCAGGTGGGTCATGGCAGCAGGTGTGTGGTGGGTGGTGGGCACAGCAGGTGGGTGGTGGGTGCAGCAGGTGCATGGTGGGCAGCAGGTGGGTCATGGCAGCAGGTGCATGGTGGGTGGGGTTGCCCCTGACAGCTGGCCAGGCCCCGGCTCTCTCCTGAGGGCAGGGGCAGGGGGAACCCCAGCTGGAGCCAGGCCTGAGAAGGAAGCCGTGCGGGGGTGGGGCGGGAGGCAGCGTGCGATGGGGACACTTATTCTGTGTCCGTCCCCAGAGGTGGCAGTCCACGTCCCTCCTGGAGCAAACCACCCCCATGGGGGGTCAGAACCCACAGCCCCACCCCCGCAGCCCCACCCACCCTGGCTCTGGGGCAGAGGGAGGGCCTGCTCCCCAAAGCCTGGGCCTTCGGTAGGGAGGAGCCTGGGGTTCCCTGAGCCACGACTGAGCAAGGGGCCCTCCCAGCCCCTGAGGCCCCAGCCTGGGGTGGCCCTGCTTCAGGCTGAGACTCAGAAGTCCAAGCTACCCTGGGCGGGGCCGGTGTGGAGGGCAGGGGACAGAGAGAGACCCACACCCACACACTGCTGGGCCACAGAGCAGGACAGGGCCGCTGGGTCCTCAGGACTTGATAGAAATCTCTTTGCTGAGCACTAGCAGCATGTGTTGAACCAACTCTTAGCACCAAGGAATGTGATAGCAAATCCATTTATTTTATTTTATTTGAGACAGAGCCTGGGCTAGAGTGCCGTGGCGGCGTCAGCCTAGCTCACAGCAACCTCAAACTCCTGGGCTCAAGTGATCCTCCTGCCTCAGCCTCCCGAGTAACCGTGACTACAGACACGCGCCACCATGCCCCGCTAATTTTTTCTATATATTTTTAGTTGTCCAATTCATTTCTTTGTATTTGTAGTAGAGACGGGTGTCTCCCCTTGCTCAGGCTGGTTTCAAACTCCTGACCTTGAGTGATCCTCCCACCTCGGCCTCCCAGAATGCTAGGATGACAGGCATGAGCCACAGCACCTGGCCTACAGACCCCATTTTACAGTTAGGGAAACTGGGGCTCGGCCGTGAAGGCCGTGCTGCTGGGGGTACGCAGTGCCGTGACTATGGGGGGCCTCTGGGCTTCGTTGGGGTGGCTGCCCCGGCCTGGAGAGCCACGCTCTTGCCCCTGGCCTGGCCGTCTGATCTTCAGGCCCCAGAAGGGGAGTTTGGTTCGCCCGTAACTGTCTCGGGGCCGGGAACCCTTCCCTGGCCTCAAAGCGAGATCCAACTGCTGAACACCAGCTGCAGCCTCTTCTGTCCCCAGCTCCCTCCGAGGCCCTGGAGGCCAGAGCGGGAAGCTGGCCGTGTCCCTGCAGCACTGCCCGCCGACAGAGGGAACACCCGAGGGTCAGGGCTGGGTGTGACAGAGGGGAGGGCCAACGGCACTGCAGGACGCCCCTGCCCCGTCCCCAAGCTGGGGCTAAATAAAGGACACAGCAGAGTGGGGCGAGGGTGTTCCGACGAGGAGCCGTCACGTGCCAAGGGCCTGAGGCTCCAGCAGCGTGTCCTAGCTGGAGAATTAGGGGCTGGGCGGTGGGAAGAAACAGCACGGGGCGCTGGCGGCTCAGGGTTGGGGCTCAGTGCCGTGGACTCCAAGTGATGCCTCAGTTTTCCCGGCTGTAGAGTGGGGCTACGGAGGGGTTGTGAGGAGGCGTCTGATCGGCCGCAAGGCAGCGGACGGTCAGGCCCAGCCATCCCTGGGAGGAGGCATCTGCCGGCTGTTTCCTGCTGGGCCCAGCGGATCCCCCGCCCCAGGGTCCCGGGGGGCCGCCGGACGCCGGGAACCCGCGCCCCCCGGCCTGCGCGAGGACGCCAGGCGGTTATCTGGGCCACGCTGTCTGACTAATCTCGCGGCCGGAGTTTCTGTGCAGACCTCGAGGTCTGTTATCGCCGCGGGCGACGGCGGGGGCGGGCGGCCGTGCTGACGGACAGCCCGAGATGGGCAGATACCGGGCCGGCCGCCCGCCCCCCGCGGCCGCGTGTGGGTGGGAAACCATCCCAGCTATTCTGCGTTATCGCGGGCCCGGCACTGCCCCGATAGCGCCTATTTGTCTTAGATTAGGGGCGGGGGAGGGAGGCCGAGGACGCAGGGGTCAGCCCGGGGTCAGCCCACGAGACCAGGCCTGGCGGATGGATGGGAGACGCCCCCCGCCGGGCGTCCCGAGGAAGGGGGTCCCCACGGGCCGTCCCTGGCCCAGTGCACGCCCTCTTGAAGGGACATGTCCCCTCTCTCTTGTCCTGACCTCCCTGCTCCTCAACTGAGTGGCCGGGACTCGGGGCGGGGGGCCGACTCGCGGGGCCGGGCGTCTGCGCAATGGGCGCACTTCCCCCCTGCCCCGGCGTCCACGGAGCCCCCGCAGGCCGGCCTGCCCCCTGCAGGTGCGCCGTCGGGGGCCCAGGACGAGGTGTCCAGGCCCGGAGTGGCCAAGAGCAGGAGGGTCGTGGGGAGGGAGGGGTCGGGGGCCTCGCTGAGCTCACGTTGGAGCCACGTCCAATGACCAGCCGCCCGGCTACGGCTACGCAGGCAGGCGCCACGAGAGGCAGAGGCCCGGGTGCTCCCACGGCCGAGTGGCCAGTGCAGGGCGGTTGTCATGGAAACCGGGTTCAGAGGTCACAGGCTTTGGCCAGCATGGCCGTGGGTGGCTGCAGGCAGATGGACACCTCGGCTCGGCCTGAGCTGTTTCCATGACGCCGCCCGCGTCCCCTCCCCGAGCATCCTGGCCTGGCCGGTGGGGCCTGCACCGGCCTGTGTCCCCAACGGAGCTCGGGGCCAACTGCAGCCCGAGCCGGCCCCCCGGGCCACGGGGCCACACGGGCCTGACCTGGGCCACGCCCGCCCCAGCGGCCGCTACGCTGGGCATCTCCGCGCCCTGGAAGCGCTGGCCTCCCGCCACGGGCCCTGGCCACGGGGGAGCCGCCTCCCTGGCCTGGTTCTGACTCCGGCTCCGCCCTGGGGTCCAGCGGCCACGGTGGGGGGGAGGGAGCAGGGCTTGTCCCCAGACACCCCCTGCCTGGCACTTGCACTTATTGAGCGCCTGCTGTGTGCCAGCCTTAGGTACTGGGGTCTGGCGTGCTCGAGGTGGACGCAGACACCATGTCCCCAAGCGGCGGCGTGGCGGGGAGAGCCGTTGGGGGGGGCGAGACAGCGGCCGGGACACGCAGGCTGAGCCCTACGGAGCCCCCGGGGGCCGGTGACTCTGGGCATCTGCGCAGAGAGCTCCCCGGCCGCGTGCAAAGGCCCTGGCTGGGCCGTGTCTGGGGCTGAGGGGCGGCGGGGAGCGGGGCCAGGGCGGAGCCTGGTGCCAGGGGGCGCTGGGGCGGGTCCACCATGGGACGGGGCTTTCCTGGATCCCGCCGGCCATGCGAGGGGTGGACCCTAGGGCCCCCGGCAGACACAGGGGACCCGGGGGAGGCTGGACGGCAGCTCCGCGCAGACCAAGCGGACTAGCCGCAGGCGCCAGGAACGCCACTCAGACGTGGCAGGTGTCCGTCTGGCCGGAGAGGCCGGGCAGCCACTCACCCCTGCTCGGGGGAGGGGAGTGGGCAGCGAGCCCGAGGCCTGCCTCCCAGGCCCCATGCACCTCTCCCAGGCCCGGCCCCTGGGGCTCCCCCAGCCCCTGGGGGTGTGGACACTGGGGAGGGCGGCAGGCCTCGGACACCCTGTGAGGAGCAGGGGCGCCCCGGCTCTCCGGCCGTCCGGGCGGCGGGTGGGCCGGGCCTGGCCGCTGACCTCACCACCTTCCGGGAGCCGCTGTCTGTGGCCAGGGCGGCCTATCTCGGTCACGGGCGCCAATCGAGCCGGCTTCCTCCTCCGCCCTCCGCCGGCTTCCTGCCTGGCCGGCCCAGCCCTCCCGTCGCCAGCAGCCGGGCCCCCGGGCCTCACCTGCGGGAGCCTCGGCGCTGCCTCCCAGAGGCCTCCCTCCTGGGCCTCCCGGGCTCACCCTGTGGCCTGGGGCGTCCACCCACCCCGGAGCCCGACCCCTCCGTGAACGGCCACAGGCTCGCCGGGAGGACGGGGTTGGCGCCGCACAAATGGTGAGGGGGGTCGCTGGCCAGTGGTCACCGCCATGGCTGCCCTTGTCACTGTCACCACGGCACAGCCACCAGCGCTGTCCCTGGCACTAGCACTGTGTGTGTCACTCGTACGGGGACAGTCACTAGCACCGCTGTGACACCACCACTGTCCCAGCACTGCCACCAATGGTTGCCGTTAACGCCGTCACCACCACGAGTGCAAGGGGCCGTGGCACCGTGGCTGTGACTGGCGCCGTCACCGTCACGCCCCGCTGGCACGAGGACGGGCCTGGCTGCCGGCTGTCCCCCCTCTCTGGAGACCGGGCCCTGTCGAGCCCCATGCTGGGCCAGGGGCCTCGTTCACGGGGTGGGCCGGGCAGGCAGGGCACGCGGCTCTCATGCACGGGGGGTCGGCGCGGGTCCCCCGGCCCCAGCGGCACCTCGGGGTCCGGGGTCGGGGCTTCTCTCAGGCCGTCCGTCCCCTCCCCACAGTGGCTTGGCTTCTCCACCACCTCTCGTGTCTGTGCTTGTCACGGGGTCACCGCTCGGGCCCAGGGAGTGGGGCTTGGTCAGCGAGGACACTGTGGCCCGGCGAGCTGACAGGTGGGGACCAGCCCCAGTGACCCCTGACCCCCAGCCCCAGTGACCCCTGACCCCCAGCCCCAGTGACCCCTGACCCCCAGCCCCAGTGACCCCTGACCCCCTGACCCCCTCCACTATGTGATGCTGAGAGGCAGGCCCCCCGCCCCGAGCCACAGGCTGTGTGCTGTGTCCTCATCACTCTGCTCTCTCTGCGCGTAACTTCTGATTTCCGCACCACGGTTCCCATTATGGCGGCCATGGACGCGGCGATAAGATCGGTCCCCGGAGACGGGACAAAGGCCCGCCATCAGCACGAGGGCTGATCATATCCTGCCCGAGGGGCTGCGCGGGGCCTGAGACAGGGCCAGATGCTATCTCGGGCTTATTGTGTCTCAGGAGGGGCCCGGCCTCTCGCCCCCAGCCCAGCCGGCACTGGGCACAAAGGCACCTGCGGACCAGCGCCTGCCCGGCCCCCCACCTCCCTGTCCCCCCCCACCACAGCCAGTGCCCCGCGGCGGGGTGTGGGCCTCGGCCAGGGGGCCTTGGCCCCAGGTGCTCCACCTTGGAGCTGCCACAGGGCCTTGGGCTCGACCCTCGGCCTCCCTGGGCCGGGACCCGCCCACCCACGGGAGCTGCCCCCCAGCGCTGCCGGCTTCAAGTTTATCCCCGAAAAATCGCCCTGGCGTGGACGGGCATCGGGCCGCGAGGAGACTCAGCGCGGCTGTGCAGAGGGTCAAGGCCGTCTGTGTGTTTTTTTTCTTTTTGCTGTTCTGCAAAACGTCTGCAAAAATAAGAGGGAAACCGGGTTCTGAAAGAAGCAAACGCATCTCGGGTGCTCACAGAGGCGTCTCTCTGCGCTTGCGGCCGGCCAGGCGGCAGCCCCGGGGCTAAGGACAGAGCAGCAAGTCTGCCACCGCCTCCCCGGGGCCCCGGCCCTGGTGGCCTCATAGGCCTCTAAGTTTGCCGTCTCTGCAGCAGGGGAGAGGCGGGAGGATCACTCAGCGGGGCGGGTGGGGCGGTGGACGGAGCACCCCTCCTGGCACGGGACCCCGGGGAGGCCCGGACTCTGGCTGGACGGTCGGACATGGCGTTCCATTCGGGGGGCAGTGGGGAGCCCCAGCTTTCCGGAGCAGAGGTACAGAGGGAGGGGCCGTGTCTGGGGCGGGGGCAGCCTGGCGCGGGCCTGGTTCTGCCCGGCCCGTGTGAACTCACGGCCACACACCTCGCCGTGTGGCCAGGTCCTCTCTGAGCCTCACTCGGTCTTCTCGTCGGTGACCGAGTCCACCAATGCCGTGAAAGCGGACACCTGCTCCAGGCAGGACCACGCGTGGTGTTAGCAGTTGGCGGGGACGTGGGGGAGCTCGGGCTCCCCGCGTGAAGGAGCCGTGTCGTGGGCTTGGTGGCGATACTGCGTGGGGGTCGGCGGGTGCCCAGGGGGCTGGTTTTCCTGGAAGGGCTTTGCAGCCCTGCGGGTCCTGCGGGGGCCCCGGTGGTGGCGGTGTTGCCATGGCCTGTGTGGGCCACGACGTACTCACTGGCACCTGTGCCAGCGCCCACGGCCGCCCCCACAGGGCCAGGCGGGACGGGCCTGCCCACGGCGGGCGGCTGCCCCAGGGCCTCTGCCCAGACCCTCCCTCCCACTCACCCCTTCTCCAGGGCAGGGACAGGCCCCCCGGGGCACGTGAGCAGGGCAGGCAGGGCCCGGCCACCACCACACCCGCCAGCACGGGCAGCAGGGCGGGCCGGCCAGGCTGGGCCGAGAGGTGGTCAGCAGGCAGAGGCCGGACGGGAAGGAGGGTCCCTGGGGGCATCCGCAGGGCCGGGGCCAGGCGCCCAGGCCGATGGGAGGCAGATACGGTGAGGAAAACGCCTCCCACGCAGACAGTTCATCTCGCGTCCTGCCCCAGCCTGGCCTCGGCCGGGACCCCCGTCCTGCTCTCAGCCACAGGGCCCCCCGAGACCAGCATGCAAGGGCCCCCCAAGACCAGCGTCCCAGGGCCCAGCAACTGAGGGGCTCCCTGGCCCCACTTCACAGGGGGGTACTCGGGGTGTGCAGCTGCAGAGAGGCCTGCAGAGGTCCTGGGTCCCTGAGCTCGGGGCGACCGGCAGGGTGTCAGGCCCCGTGGCCGGGGAGAGGAGACACCGTCGGCGTGGGGACAGGGAAGGGCCCTTCCTGGCCCGGGGCTGGTGGAGGGTGCAGGTGCCTCGGGCTCCCTGGGGCTCCTGCTGGTCCAGCCACAATGGCCGCCCCGGGAGGGGGCAGGGGTGGTGTCTGAGACGTGCCCCCATCGTGACCTCCTACAGACCCGGCTCGGAGAGGGCAACCCTGGGCCTGCATGTGGCCCCGCTGCCCGCCCGTCCCACCCCTGCCCACGCCCCTCCCGGGACAGGCCACCTGCCCACAGGTGCCGAGGGGTCCGCAGGGCCCAGGCAGGGGGCAGGCCCCGCCCTCGTGGCCGGCCGTTCCCAGGTGGCCCTGGTGCTGCCATTAGCCGGGGCCAGGGTTCAGCCCGATAAAGATGGGCTGTTGTTCTGTGTCAAAAAATCAATAATCCCCGGCGATGTTCCTCGAGATAGGGAAGTTCGCGGGCAGCAGCTGGCGGGCGGGGCGGGGTGGGGCTCCCTGTGCTCCCCCCGCCCCCCGCAGGCCGCCGTGGGCAGCGGCTCCACCAGGCACTCCAGGCCCAGGCGGGGTGGGGGTCCCCTCCACGCCCACCGCCCCTTGTGGCCTCTCTGTGGATGCAGCCTTGGAGCTGCCCGGCTGGTGGGGAGGTGGAGCTGAGTGGTTGTGCCCTCCCTGAGGTCAGAGGTCGGGGAGGTGAGAACAGACGCAGGGAGGAGGCGGCACAGGCTGGGCCGCGTGGCGGGGACAGCTGCCCTTTCTCCCAGGCCGTTCCACCTCCAAACATGGCACTCGCACCCGCAATGCTAAGGACCTTGGGGACACAGCTGTGGGTGGCCCGGCCCCCAGGGGCCAGCAGTCCAGCCAGGAGACAGAGTTAGCAACAAGGAGACGTCTAGGAGGTGGTGAGCGCTCTGGGGACAGGCGGCCGGGAGGTGGCCCCGTGCCTGGCACTGGTGGCCTCTGGGTGGCCCACGTGGAGCCGGCTCCCCTGCCCTGGGCTCCGGGAACATTGCGCCCGCCGCCGCCTCTGCCCAGCAGCCGGCAGAGCTTGGCAGGGAGACGGCGCCACGCCCCCGGGGCGGGCCTTCCGGCAGGGGCCGCATCTGGGGGGCGGAGAGCGTGGCAGGTGCAGCAGCTGGCAGGGCCCTGGGGCTCCCGACAGGTGCGTCCCGCCCCAAAGTGGGGAGCCCCTCCAGCCCGGCCCCCCGCAGCTGGCCCCTGTGGTCAGGGTCCGGGGGGGACTTCGCAGGGAGGGAGGACGGTTCTGGGGCTTGAAGCCCTTTGATGACCTCTGACCTGGGGTGAAGGGGGGCCCTTGGGGCTCTGGGTCTCCTGGTCACGGGGGAGGGGGGGTGTCCTGGCAGGATGGCTGTCGGTGGGGCTTGAAGGACGCACCAGGCCACTGCCAGCAGCCTGGGTGGGGGTTCTCGCCGCTTCCCTGGGAAACCAGCCCAAGGGGAGACGCCTCCCAGGTGTGGGGGTCTGGGGGAGAGGGGGCAGCCCCTGGGGCCCCTCCACAGCAGTGGGACAGGCCCGCGGGGCACGTGGCTGCCCACAGTGGCCTCGACCTCAGTGGCTCACACAGGCATTTGGGGACCCAAGGGCAGCACCGCTGGGCTCCTTTGCAGGTGGGAGACGAGCCCCGAGACCCAGCCATAGCCCCAAAGCCCCCGGAGTGGGGGGACAGTCCCCCCAGGACGGGGACCACCTTCCTAAGCCTGTCCTGGGACCGTGGGCACCCACTCCCTCCTCCGGGCCTGGGTTGCCACCCCCCACGTAAACAGGGAGCTAGAAAGGGGGCTGGTGGGCCAGGGATGCTCCGAGAAGCGGATGGGACCCAGGGCCGTGAGCACCTGCTTCCGTCTCTCCCCAGGCCCAGCCTCGCCCCCCCCACACCAGATCTGGGAGGCCACAGGGTCCACCTGGGACCAACCCTTCCCGGCTGCCCCAGAGGCCGTCCCGGCCACAGGCCTCGGGCGTTCACACGGCCTCAGCGTGTCCTGGCCTGACCCACCCGCCAGGCTCCCGACTGTGCCCTGAAAACCACAGTCTGGGCGTGGCCTTCAGTGCCGCCGTGGCCCTGTGGCGCGTCCACGGAACCCAGGCCCTGCCTCTTGTGTGCAGCTCTCAAACCCCCCGACGCAGCTGGGCCGGGGGTGCCCACATGGCGGCGTGGCTTCCCACCCGACCTCTGGTGGCCACTGCCTTGCCGTGGCCCCCGTGGCACCGTGTCTGAGCTGTCAGGGAGCCCCGTGACCACTGGGAGGCGGGGCTGGCGCTGTGTCCTGTTCTGTGGATGTGGAGCCCGAGGCTGGGGCAAGTCAACGTCGTGGGGATCATCCCCCAGGGCCCTTCCACGGGCTGTGCTGGTTTTAAGCACACATTGGGCACCCACTGTGTACCGGCCCTTGTCCTACACCTCGTCTATCATCTGGCCACGATTGAGGCAGGTGCTGTGAGCCCCCATTTTTCACAAGAGGAAATTGAGGGCTTGGGGGGAAGCGACCTGTTCGGCCGGGAGGCGGCAGGGCAGGAGAAAGACCCAAGTTCTAGAGCCCGTGGGGCTGGCAGAGGTTTGTACATCATCCCCTAGCAGTTGGGTTAGTAGGAGTCAGCACCCCACCCCCACCTCCCCAGGGCTGCTCAGTCCCAGAAGGGCAGGGCTGGGGTCCGTTGCTGAGGCAGTGAGGGCAGGTCCCCCCATGGCGGTGGCACCCCCCCCCTGCCCTTCCACACTGTTTGTCCTGGGGCCTCAGCTGCCACCTGGATCTCAGGCTTCCCCAGGTAGGGGTCACATGGGGGCAGGAGAGGGGCTGGACTTTGGAGCCGGTGACCTTGGACCTGTCACTGCGCCCTCTGTGCAGGGGGTCCGTGGGACGTACCCGAGCGGGGGGCTGAGCAGACGTGTCTGCGCACAGCGGCACCCACAAAAGCTCGCGTGTACCCCTCGGGCCGACACCGGGGAGCCACGGCGCGCCTGCCTGGCCGGGGCTTCCGTGTCTGTGCGGGACGTGTTGGGAGCACATGTTCCCGGGCGCCCACGGCCCGTGCGCGGCCTCCCGCTCCCTGCCCACGCCCACAGAAGCTTCCAGAACCTGCCAGCCTGGGGCTTCCCCCTCCCCCACTCCCTTTTCTTTCCTTTTCTGCGACTTTTATCAAAGGCAAACAGCGTGATCCCTGAGATAGGGCCGCTCCCAGCGGAGCGGGGCCCAGCTGGCCTGCGGGAGCCACGGGGCGGCCGGGCAGGGCGATGGCCGATTAGATAGGCGGGAGCTGGCGCGGCCCCCGTGGGCGCCGGCCGCACAGCCCACCTTCCGGGGCGGCAGCTGGGGTGCCGGGCCGTGGGCTCAGGCGGCCACCGGCCATTAGCACAGACGGAGCCTGGCCCCCTAAGGCGAGGCAGGCCGGTGCAGGGGTGCAGGGCGGAGCCCCCGAGCTCACTGACATCCCTGCGAACTCAGAGGAGCACCCCTCTCCTGTCCCCCGAGTCAGAGCCGGCCTCCCAGGGCCGCTGCTCAGGTTGGGGGGCCAAGGCCGGGGGTGGGGGGGGGCTGAGCAGGGGGGGCTGGGGCGGGTGGCCCAGGTTGGAGCCTGGACCCTGTAACAGAGGGGAGCTCAGAGGTGGCAGTCCCTGCCGTGTGGCCCCCTGGACGCACCCTCACTCGCAGGCTTGCTGCCACCCACGTCAGGGAGTGGGGACGGAGCCACGCCAGCCGTGTCCGTGCGGAGGGGACCCCAGGGCAGGGGCAGAGGCCTCGTCTGGGGAGCCCCCAGCTCCAGGTCAGCCTGGGCCGGGCCCCAAACCTTGGGACGCCCACCTGGCGCGGCTCCCCAGCCCGCCTGGGCAGCCGAGAGGGAGAACGGCGGTGGCCACGCAGGTGGACACGTGCCCCAGACCGCATGGCCACAGCCCGGCGTGCCAGCACCCCTCGTACAGACGGGTAAGCTGAGGCTCGCAGACAGCACCCGCACGACCCCCAGTGGGCAGGCAGGGCAGGGCTGGCCACGCTGGCGGGTCAGCCCGGCGACCCCTCGCCCGGGCGCTCTGCAGCCAACGGCCCTCAGCCCTGTCCCCTTTCTGCCTCCTCCCCACGCTCTCGCCCCAGGGGCACTGCCCGAGGCGTCAGCCCCGCACAGGAGTTTTTCGATTGGTTCCTTGCCGGTGTTTGGGGGTGAAACTGAACCCCAGGACCGTGAGCGTGTACTGGAAGCACCGTGTGTGGGTTGTTGTCTGAGCAGATGGGTTGTCCCGGTGCTGTGCGGGGCCTGTAGCTCCTCAGAGGAGGCCAGTGTGCAGAAGGGGAAACTGAGGCCAGGGCAGGGAGAGTCAGCCATGGGACAGACCGGCCCTCCCAGGAAAGGATGCTGAGGTTCTGGCTGGAACCCGGGCGGGGCTCCAGTTGAAACCCCACCTGCCTGCTCTGTGTCGTAGAGCCGGTTGCTTAACCTCTCTGAGCCTCGGGCCCCGTCTGCGAGGCTGGGGGCGGGTCCCCAAGGGCCAGGCCGCGCCTGGCTACGGCTCAGTCACGGGAGCCGGGATCCTCCCAGGATTGTGGCTCTTGGGGACCGAAGGTGTTGTACCCATCCTCCGGCCAGGGCACTCGGCCGGGCAGCGGCCTCTCTGTGCTGGGCTCGCCCAGCGGCTCCAGAGCAGGGAAGGAGGCGGAGAGGTTGGTCCCAGGAGGCTGCCAGGGAAGGACACCTCCTCCTGGAAGCCCACCCTGGACGGCCCACCACGGAAGCCACCTGTGCCCGTAGGGGTGTCTGGCCACAGCCTGTTTCCCAGGAGCCCCCAGCGCAGAGCCTGGGCCTCCCTCTCCAGCCCCAGGTGCCCCCAGGGAGTGACCGGGTGAGCACCGAGCCGAGAGTCCCGGGTCTGGTTCCACCCTGGGTGCTGCTCGGCCGCCCTGGGGCCCAGGCTCCCGTCAGCGTGGCTGGGAGCTGATGCTGTCCACGGCCACCACCGCCTGGGTCCTGTGGCCATTCTAGAGGCCTGTCCTGCCTTCTGGCCTCCGTCCATCCTCGGCCCTGAGCGAGTCTGCCAGGCACAGGCGGCCTCCCCGACTCCCTTCTCGGGGGCAGGGTCTCTCTGGCTGGGAGAGGGTCCCCGTGAGGTGCCGCTGGGCTTTAGCCGTGCCGGCCCCTGTGTGGGCCGTGCGGGGCGGGGCAGGAACAGGAGCTGCACTGGGCAGAGGGGTGCTGGGTGTCACCCGGCCACCGTGGACAGTTGCCCGGGTCACGCACTGCACACGGGCACTGGGTGAGCCGGGGTGATCACCTGCGCCTCAGTTTCGCACCTGCGCGGCCCACAGGAGGCGCTCTTTCACGCACCCAACCTCAGCCACGCTGACCCGAACCCTGGACCAGGGCGGTGGGTTGTCATGGCGACCGTTGCCGGGTCCCAGCCCTACATCCCTCAGCCCGCTGGGCTCCCTGGAGGCCCCTGGGCGGGCTCCCCGCCTGCCCCGGCCCCGGGAGTGCGGAGCGGCTGCCCGTATCGGGGCCAGGCCTCTCTGGCAGCGCGTGATAGCCGTGGGAGACGCCAGCCGCGCGCTTATCTGGGGGCTCGAGGCCTCGCCGGGGCTCCGATTAGGGAGCAGGGCCGTTTGCCTGTGGGCGCAGCGCGGGCGGTGGGCGGGCGCTGGCCCTGCCCGCTTCCCCTTCCCCCGGGGGCTGGGGGCAAGCGAGAGCCCAGGGCCGCAGGCAGAGGGGGCTGGGAGTGACCACGGGAGTGACCAGAGGGACAGGTGTGGACGCTCCTCGGAGGCCATCGTGGGCACCCGTGGGCCAGCTGTGCCCTCAGGGTGCCCCGGGTGGGTCCTCTCTGAGCCCTGCCCCGGCCACACGGCCCCAGGCGGAGAAGAGGCCCGTCCGGGGGGTTCTGGGCGCCCACCCTTGGCCGCAGCGCCCCCAGTGGGGTGGGGTCTGTGCAGGCATGGTTGGCGGGGGGTGTCAGGACCCGACGCTGGGCAGACAGATGGCCTCCATGCCCAGCCAGCCCCCCCTGGGGACAGCCTCTGCCCTCCCCACGCCCAGCCCTGAGCACCCGGCGGGGCAGAGACACAGGTGCACCCAGGCCAGGAGGGACGGGGACCCTGCCACGGTCACAGTGATTGGGGTCACCTCTGGAGCCAGGTGCTGGGGTCATGTCCCCCCAGCACCCACTGCCAGCTGCGTGGCCTTGAGGGGCCTTGGTGTTGTCTGTGTGTGTGTGGGGGGGGAACGTGACGGGAACAGGTGACTCGGTGTCCCCTCAGGGCCACCCGTCCCTGTCCCCGGGCTGGGTCCCGCCCTCTCCGTGCCAAGCCCTGCGGGGGAGCGGGATGGCGGGTGGCAGAGCCCTGGGCCTTGGCCCAGCTGGCGTCATCCTGGGTGGGCTGGCGAGAACGTGGCCCCTGCGGGCAGCCTGAGGGCCGGAGCCCGCCTGCGGCTGCCACCTCCTGGCCCGGCTCTCCGGGGCTGACGCAGGGGCGGCTCCGCGCGGGCCAGCCTGCCTGGGCCTCTGCCACCTTATCTGCCTGGGGAGACAAAGACCCAGTTAAGACGCTTTACGGGGCCTCCGGGGCATTTACATGTTATCTGCGCCATTAGGCGGCCGTTATCTGATCATCGGCCCATTAAGGCCACAGCCGGCCCAATCGGGGCTCCAGGAAGTGGGGCCGCCACCGCGCTGCGGCCAGGGCCGGGCCGGGCCACGTGAGGCCTCCGTGGGCCCCCAGCCCAGGCGGCAGGAGAGGCGCAGGGTGGCCCGGCCTTCCCGGCAGAGGGTGTGTGTGGCCGGGGAGGGACCCCCACCGAGGGGGTGGCTGCCATCTTCCCCGCCGTCCCCTGGGAGGCCGAGGCTCAAGGCGGGATTGGCGGCGGGCATGGGTGTCCTGGGCCGCCTGGCGGATGAGCTCACGCGGGGCTGGGGTGTCTGTCCTCCCTGTCCTGAGGCCACATTGGCCCTCGTGGCTGCACCCCCCGGGCCTCTGCGCCCCCCTTCTCCGTGGCCTGTCCGTGGGGGTCATGAGGACGCCTCCTGGGAGCTCTGCCCCGCCCCCAGTTGCTCCGGGGCGGCCGTAACCCTCCTACACCTGCAAAGCCCCTGCCTCCGAGTGAGGCCGCGGTCACAGCTGCAGGGGGACGAGCCTTTGGGGGCCACCGGTCAGCCCAGGACACGAGGTCACGTGGACCTGCCCAGCCCCAAGGCCCCGGGGAATGGCCACGAGCGGGGGTTTCCCGCCAGCCTCGGCCCGGGACGCCCGCCCTGCCCTGGGAGACCCCCTGCGGGAGGGGGCGGCGGACCCCCGGCCGGGCGCGCCTCATGCCTGCCTGTCTCTCCGCAGACGAGCTGGAGCCGGTGCTGCAGGACGGGCAGAGGCGCGTGCGGGCCCGGCGCAGCCTCGCCGCCGGCCTGTCCTGGGGCCCCTTCGCCGGGAACGTGCAGACCGGAGCCTCGTCCCCCCGGCAGGCAGAACCGGTAAGGAGCCCCGCCCCCGGCCCCTTTGCTTGGGGACTGCAGGGGACGTGGGCCTGAGACGGGACCCCGAGGCCGGGGAGAGGCTCACTGCCCGGGCCCAGGGCGCCCTGGAGGAGGTGGGGCCTGTGGGAACCCGGGAGGGCTTCCTGGAGGAGGTGTTCTTTGAGCAGGACCCAGTGGTGCTGGGGGACAGGGGAGAGGCCTGTGCCGGGGCCGGGTGTCCCAGCCCTCGGGGGGCTGCAACAGGGGAGAGTCAGCCTGTTCCCGTCCACGTGGGTCTTTGACGGGGGACGGGGCACCGGTGCCCAAGGTGCTCGTGGCCTCGCCACACTCGCTGATCTCTCGGTGACGGAGCCCCTGCCCCGGGCAGAGCCTGCACAGGCAGCTCCCTTCCTGCTGGGACGAGGCCCCCGTGTCTGCCCTGGGTTTGCTGCTGAGGCCACCGTCCGTCTCCGGCAGATCGTCCTGGTTTCCTCTCGCGGGGGCGGGGCGGGAGGGTTACAGAGGTTCCTTTTAAACATAACTAGTAGGTGAGCATGGGCCCCCAGTGTGGCAGGAATTAGGGGGCTTGTGTGGGAAGATGCCTGGGAGGCGCCTCTGAGCCCCGGGAGGCTGATGGCACCCTGGGTTGGTCCCCTCAAGCCCAGGCTTAGATGATCCTGGCGTGCAGCTGCAGCCATGGCTTGGCCCCTTGGAGGTGGTGTTCAGGTACGGCTTGATCCAGGATACGCACTGGCTGGCTGGTGCCACGTGGTGCTGGGGCTCTTGGTCCTGGGGACCCAAGCCGGCCTGCCCCATGTCCTCAGAGGCAGGGCGGGGCCGTGCGGGCCAGGCTTGCCCTGCACCGGGAGGCTGGGTGCCGCCCCGGCAGCTCTGACCAGCTCGGAGCTGACAGCCGGAGCCCCTGACTCTCAGCCTGGGGAACGCGGGTGCCGGGGCGCAGGCTCAGCAGAGCCCGCAGGGCTGCCGGTAAAGCAGGCAGGGCCACCGCTGCAGACCCTGGGACCTGCCCACAGGCCCCTCCACCCGCCGTGCGCCACCAAATCTGGGTCAAGGGTCGCGCCAAATCAGAAACTCAGTGCCCAGGCCAGATGCTGGAGGCCTGCTGGGTTCTGACGAGCAGCCCAGCCGAGGGTCCCGCCGAGAGCGGCCGGCGCTGGTCCCAGGACTGGGGGCGGTTGCCTGCATGGTCAGCCCGTCCCCCCTTGCATGGGCCCCGATGCTGGGGTCCCCTGCCTGTGCGTGTGCCATCTCCCCACTGTGCACCCCTGCCCAGGCCCTGCCCGCTCCGAGCCTCCACCTCCTCAGCCTTTGGGACCCCGGGCAAGACACGGGGCGCCCTGAAGCTCCTTCAGGCAGGGCCTGCAGACCCCACAACCTCCCTGGGAGGAGGTGTTGGCGCCGGGCGCCGGTCTGTGGGCAGGGAAGCTGGCGGCATGCCTGCCCGCCAGGCGGCTGCACCCGTGATGCTGGACCGTCCAGGAGTGAGTTTGCCCCTGGGCTGCCTCGGTGGGTGCGGCAGTACCTGCAGCCTGCAGCACCATGACCACCTTGCCCCGTGGCCTCAGGCAGGCGGCCGGAGGGATCACAGTGGAAGCTCAAGGGTGGTTGATCTGGGCTCCAAGGAAGGAGCCAGGTTTCAGCTCCACCGTGGGAAGGAAGCCGTGGTGTTTAGAGCTGGCTCCCCGGGAAGTGAGCTCCCCGTCACTGGAGGCGTGCATGCAGCAGTTGACTCTTCTGGGATGCCGAGACGTAGGGATGCTGTCAGGCATTTAATGGTTGGAAGAAGAAATGGATGGGTGGGCTGGGAGCTCCGTGGCTCTCAGCTTTCAACTCTCAAAGGGTCAAGAAAACTTTACGTCGTGCCCAGGAGCAGAGAGAAGGGTGCCCGGGAGCCGAGATGGGGCTGGCTCTCAGTGTGTTCGGCGCCTCTCTCCTCCGCGCCTTCCCGGGGGGACGTCGGCCCCATCTCGGACCCGGGTGCGTGTTCCAGGCACGCCCCACACGCCTGTCCTCGTGTGCGGCCCCTCATCCTCTCCCGGCCCCGCCACCAGCCCCATTTCACAGGCGACAGGCAAGGCTGGGGCTTAGCGACTTGCCCACGTCCTCGGGATTCAGTAGCAGAGGGAGAGTCGGGACTCACCTCTGCCCACCGCCAGAGACCCCGCAGGGCCCTCGGTGACAGGGTGGCATCAGCCCCGGAGCCCAGCCTGTCCCCACCTGCCACCTCTCATCCCACCCTCCCCCCCAGCTGCCTCCCTGCTGGGAGTTTTGTCCTCCTTGGGTGTCACTCACGCAGGGAGACCCGTGCAGCAGCAGCAGCAGCAGCAGCCGGAGGAAGGAGCCCCCACTCCCCCCGGGCTTATCTCCCGCAGAATTAAAGCTCGATTAACCCTTATCTGCCCGGGGAGGCGCTATCTCCGCTGCGGCGCCGAGTGTCCAGACAGACACACCGTGCAAGATGATTGATTCCTCAAAGATACGGACGCCTTCCCGATACTCCGTTCATTGTCTAAATATTTTTGCTAACGTTTCGGCGGGCCCTTATCGTCCCGGGCTGACGGGTCCCAGCTCTCCTTCCCGGGGGAAGACGTCGCCCCTGCTCCAGATTGCCCTGTCGGCCGCCTGCCGGGCAGTTTGTCTTCTCTCTTTGGAGACAGGGAAGGGAGAGGGGCGGATCAGACGCCGTGACCCTTCCCCGCCGGTCTCAGGCCTGCGGGTTGCTCGCGGAGAGGGGTGACGGAGGGACAGGGGGCTTCTCCCACAATCCCTGCGCACGGGACGCTGGGACGAGTGCCCAGGAAGGAAACTGAGTGCACAGAGCCCTGGCCGGGAGTCAGAGTGTTGGCTCTGGCACCGATGCTGTGTGACCGGGGTCACGTCCCTTCCCCGAGCCGGCAGTGGTTTCCAGCACTGCCCGGTCAGGGGTCGAAGCAGAGAATCCTCAGGGGCACAGCCAGCTCCAAAATTTAAAGTCAGATACGGAAGAAATGCTCGTGATGGTGGATGGGTAGATGGGTGAGTGGATGGATGGATGGATGGATAGATAGATAAGTGAGTGGATGGATGGCTGGATAGATAAGTGATGGTGGGTGGATAGATGGGTGAGTGGATGGATGGATGGATGGATAGATAGATAAGTGAGTGGATGGATGGCTGGATAGATAAGTGATGGTGGGTGGATAGATGGATGGGTGGGTGGGTGGGTGGATGGATGGATGGGCGGATGAATGGATAGGTATGTGAGTGGATGGATGGATGGATAGGTGGATGAGTAAGCAGATGGATAGATGGGTGGATAAGTGAGTAGATGGATGGGTGGATGGATGGATAGGTGAGTGGATGGATGGATGGATGGATGGATGGATGAATCGATGGATCGATGGATAGGTGAGTGGATGGATGGATGAGTGAGCAGATGGATAGATAGGTGGATAGATAAGTGAGTGGATGGATAGGTGAGCAGATAGATGAATTGATGGGTGAGCGGATGGATGGATGGATGAATGAATGGATAGGTGAGTGGATGGATGGATAGGTGAGTGGATGGATGGATAGGTGGATGAGTGAGCAGATGGATAGATGGGTGGATAGATAAGTGAGTGGATGGATGGATAGGTGAGTGGATGGATGGATAGGTAGATGGATAGGTGAGCAGATGGATGGATGGACGGGTAGGTGGGTGGATGGATGGATAGGTGAGTGGATGGATGGATGATGGATGGATGGATGGATGGATGGATGGATGGATGGATGGATGGATAGGTGAGTGGATGGATGGATGGATGGATGGATGGATGGATGGATGGGTGAGTGGATGGATAGGTGAGTGGATGGATAGATGGATGGATGGACGGGTGGGTGGGTGGATGGATGGATAGGTGAGTGGATGGATGGATGAATGGATGGATGGATGGATGGATGGATGGGTGAGTGGATGGATAGGTGAGTGGATGGATAGATGGATGGATGGATGGATGGATAGGTGAGTGGATGGATGGATGGATGGATGGATGGATGGATGGATGGATGGATGGGTGAGTGGATGGATAGGTGAGTGGATGGATAGATGGATGGATGGACGGGTGGGTGGGTGGATGGATGGATAGGTGAGTGGATGGATGGATGAATGGATGGATGGTGGATGGATGGATGGATGGATGGATGGATGGATGGATGGATGGATGGGTGAGTGGATGGATAGGTGAGTGGATGGATAGATGGATGGATGGATGGATAAGTGAGCTGATGGATGGACACGAGTGGCCAGGTGTCAGCAGAGCCACTCCTGCTTGGGGTCTGCTCCAGGCCTCACTCCCAGCTTCTGGTGGCCCAGCATGTCCTTGGCTTGTGGACAGGTCACCGCAGCCTGTCTCTGTTGCCGCGGGGCCTCCCCTCTATCTCCTCTTCCTTCCTTTTTTTTTTGAGACAGAGTCTCACTGTGTTGCCCAGGCTAGAGTGAGTGCCGTGGCGTCAGCCTAGCTCACAGCAACCTCAATCTCCTGAGCTCACACAATCCTCCTGCCTCAGCCTCCCGAGTAACTGGGACTACAGGCATGTGCCACCATGCCTGGCTAATTTTTTCTATATATTTTTAGTTGGCCAATTAATTTCTTTCTATTTTTAGTAGAGACAGGGCCTCGCTCTTGCTCAGGCTGGTCTCGAACTCCTGACCTTGGGCGATCCTCCTGCCTTGGCCTCCCAGAGTGCTAGGATGACAGGCGTGAGCCGCCGTGCCCGGCCTCTCCTCTTCCTTTCTGAGGACCTGGGTCATTGGGTTCGGGGCTCTTGAACCCAGGAGGATCTCGTCTCAAAAACCAACACTTAGGCCGGGCGTCACCTGGTGTCTCTTGCCGGCCTCCCTGCCCCGGCGTCCACCCCGGGAGACCTGGCTCTGCCTGCGGGATGAACGACAGAGCGAACAGACAACGGGGCAGCGGGGGTCCCACAGACCTGGGGGTTCTAGTCCTGCCCACGCAGCCAGCCCTGCGGGCCTCAGTGTCCCCGCCTGTGAAATGGCTCCCCACAGCGTCTGGGGGAGGCAGAGGCACTGAGGCCCAGCCGTGGCCTCCACTGAAGGTGGGCGGGGGGTGAGGAGGCTCGGGAGGGGCCGGCCGCCCATGGGAGCCACGCCGGCCGCCGTAGCGCCAGCCCCAGCCCTGCAAACCTACCCCAGTCCCTCTGCCCTGCAGTGACTTGGGGGGCGCCGGGCCCCCTGCCGAGCTCCTGCAGGGCTGTCGGAGGGCCCCTCCCGCCCCGCCCCGCCCCTCCCAGGGCTCCAGGAGACGCACGCCGGTTGGGAACGGCCTCCGATGAGCCTCCGCGGCGGACGCGGTGCAGGCGCAATGCTGATGGTTATCGTGTGCACTACCCTTTGCCAGGAGGACAAGGAGCGTTCTCACAGGCGCCGGGAGAACCCACGGTGGCCGCCCGGTGTCGCGGGGCCGCCAGGGGGCACGGGGCAACCCGAGGGTCCGTGAGCAAGGCAGGCCCTGGACACGCCTGACCAGCCGGGCGACAAACCTGGGGCGCAGGCGGGGACGTCCCGGGTGCCGGCAGGAGGGCCGAGCGGGACGGGAAGGAGGGTCACCCTGCCCAGCACCCGCTGCCCAGACGAGGGCCGGGGAGCCTGCCTGGGCCCGGGGAGGGGGCTTCTGTGCCAGGCTGCTTGGAAAAGGCGAAAGAAGACGAGACAAAGAAAGAAAAGAAAACAACCGGGCAGCCCACGCCGTGCCAGCCGCTCCGCACGGGAAGCAGAAACTGACATCTGCTCCCTGACCCCACGTCCTTGGTCTGGGCGCCGGCAGCGGCCCCAGGGGCGGGCGGGCAGGCAGGTGGCCATGGCTGACTTGGGGGTCCAGCCACCTGGCTCGGGGCTGGCGGGTCACACGGCCACCTCCGGGCTGGGGGCTGCTCGAGCCTCTCCCCGGGGAGCCGTGGGTGGTCCCCTCGTCCCAAGGGGCCAAGGGCAGGCTGTCGGGGAGTCTCGCAGACCTGGGGGTGACAGGCCCCCTCTCGGGGTTGTCTGAGCGTGACGGGAGCGTGTTAGGTTGGGAAGGCCCCGTGTGGTCGGCCTCCCAGCCCTGTGCCCCTGACCTGCGTCCCTCGTGGGTGGGGGATGGGGCCCCCGCCCCGCCCCCCGTGGGACCCGGACGGCTGGCACCCCGCGCCCAGGGAAGGCGCCACGGAGGCGCCCCAGAAATGTCGGGGTGCTGCTGGCAGCGGGTCACCAGGCCGGCCGGGAACATGGCGCCTTCTCTCCAGCCGGAGCCTCCCCAGGAAAGTCGGGGGCAGTGCAGCGTCAGCAAAGTTGTGCGTGTTTTTATCATGCTGCGAACACGCTGCCGCGGCGGGTGATAAGCGTGAAACCGACCGGGAGGCTGTCAGTCTCAGTTTGAGGGTTTAGAAATATTGGGACGAATAATTAGATTTCATATCGTTACCGCGGCACCCATCGCAGGATCAGGCAGATTAATTTTTTTCACCTCCTCCGCTCATTAATATTCATTAGAGACGCGGGAAGGCCGAGGGGGGAGGGAGGCCCGGGCCGCCACCGCCGCCAAGAGCCGCCCGCCCAGCTCGGCCTCAGCAGGGACTCGGGAGGCGCCGGCCCCCGCCCTCCCCCAGCCGTGACGTGACCAGCAGACACCCCGTCCGAGCCAGCGGGGGGCCCTGCCCCTGCCCCACTGAGAGTCCCCGTGGCGCCTGGAAAAAGTGGGGTGCCCGCCCAACACCGGCCTGCCCGAAGCAGACGCTTTGGGGGGATGCCACCCAAAAGTGACATTGGGTGTCACTTGCTGCCCCGGGCCAGGCCCGGCTCCCCCCACCCCGTCCTGCCAGGCCAGAGGGAGAGGAGAGCAGGGGTGGCGGAGCCGGTGGCGGGGCACGTGCGGGCGCCGTGCCAGGTGGGCGTCACACAGGTCACGACTGACTTCCGGAGGCCCTGGGAAGGACGGTCACGGAGGTGGGAGCTGGCAGGTCGGGGACAGGCCCAGAGCACTCGGGGAGACGGCGGCAGCGCCCGATCTCAGATGAGAAACCTGGGACTGGCAGGGACGTCGTGCTGGGACGGTCCCCGGCCCACCGGCTGGCTTGTCTTGGCTCGCCTGTTCTGTGACTGAGCCACCTGCAGGCAGGTGACGCAGAAGCCTGCTGCCCCGCTGGCTAGGCCAGGCCGCCCCGACCTTGCCGGGAGTTGCTGCCAGGCGTCCCCGGCCCGAAGGCCTTATCTCGCCGGCCCCCAGGTCTGCGTGTGTGGGGTCCGCAGTGGCCGCCGCAGGTCCACAGCGGGGAGGCCAGGCCTGGACGGGGCCCAGCCCTGCATTCCATGTGGTCCCCACGCATGCCAGCAAAGCCCAAGAGAGCTGAGGGGCTCAGGCCTAGCAGGGGTGGCCCAGAACCCCACTGGGGACACCCTGCACTCCGGCAGCGGCCAGCGGACCGCCTGCTCACAACAAGGGTGCACAAAACTGTCCCCTGGGAGCAGCATTCCCAGGTGGCAGCAGGGGACACCGGTCTTGCGGTCCCAGGTTGTGACGTGCGGCATCCCTCATTACAAGGATGTATCTGTACAGCATAAAAAGTGAGCGGGTTTGCAGAAAAATCCCCAAGCGTGGACGTGTGCATGCTTCTCGCCACGGCACCCATGCGTGCAGTTTGGGGCCACCACGCGGGCGGCAGGCGCAGAGCCCCACGTGGGTGCTGGGGCTTAGGAGGGGGCTGAGGCTGGTGGGGCGGCGACAGCCACCCCCACCCTCTCGGGCCGGGATTCTGCCTTGTGCCCTCCACGTCTGGCCCAGCGCCTGCCCCACCCAAGCCCTCTCCGGGCACCAGGCTGCCTCGGGACAGGGGTCACGTGCGCTTCCTCTGCTGCCGGGCTGGGGGCCAGGGCCTGGGGGGCGGGGGCGGGGCCGCCTGGCCCGAGTGTCTTCCCTTCCAGGCTCTCAGCCTGAGCCACAGAGGGACAGCCCGGCACGGCCTCAGGCGGTGCTGGCACCAGCTCTCTCTTCCCACCCCGTGCCTCGGTTTCCCCGCCTGTGCGATGGAGCAGAAGGCACTCCCTGCTCTCCAGGGTGGCCATGAGGCTGGGGGGCTAGGAGTTGACCCAACACAACGCCGCCGTTCCCTGCGGCCCACGGCAAGGGGGCGGGAGCCGGGCCAGCCTTAGGGAGGACACCAGGCCTGGGGGGACATGGAATTCCGTGTCTAGGTGGGTGCGGGTTGGCCCCGGCCCACCGAGCTCATCTTGGAGGCTTCGGGCCGTGTGGACAGGCCCACGCACGGAGGACCGTGGCCCCCGGGCCGAGCAGGTGGGCAGGGGGAGAGGACAGGGACCCGGGTGTGAAGTCAGCCTCCGCCCGCCACTCACCAGCTGTGTGACCTTGGCCAGGCCGCTTGACCTCTCTGGGCCTGGTTCCAAAAGAACGCAGCGCCCAGCCAGGGAGGGCCCCCGCCTCCCACAGCGTGAGGGCAGCTGCCCTCCCCCCCCACGCCCCGAGGCAGGCGGCGGCGCCGGTCTCGTGGGCGCCCCACGTGCGCGGAAGCCCCCCGCCGCACGCCTGACGCCCGTGTTCTGCCCCCAGAGCCCAGCCCTGACCCTGCTGCTGGCGGACCAGGCCTGCTGGCTGAGCACGCTGCCCCGGGCCCTGACCCCGGCCGAAGCCAACGCGGAGATCTACAGGAAGGGTCGGTATCTCGCGGCGCCGCCCCTGCCGCGGCCTTCCGGAAGGTGGGGGCCCCGGCTCCTCTTCCCTTAAAGGAAACCAGCCCGCTTGTCGCTTGTCGGGGAGGGGGGAGGACAGCAGGGTCTGGGCCGTCACAGCCACCGCCCGTCGGGGGCCGGGGGCCGGACCTGGCCCTCTCTGGGGGACAGAGCTGCAACCGAGGCAGACGCCGGGGCCCCTGCTGCACCTCCTCCTGGCCTGGCCCAGCCTGCTCTCGGGGTCTCTGGAGAACACAGGGCCAGCGGCAGGGCCCCGAGGCCCGGCTGGTGCAGGAACCCCGGGAGGACGGCGCTCAAGCCCGCCGGTGTCACTCACCCTCTGTGGGGCCTTGGTCAAGTCCCTCGCCTCCCCGAGCCTCTGTCTGTCTGCCTGGAAAATGGGGTTGAGGCACAAGAGCTTCTGCCCTGTCCAGCAGCCCCCTCGGCCTTGGGGACGCCCCAGTCCCACCCCCCACCACCCGAGATGCTGACCCCGGGGAGACTGAGGCGCAGCCTTCCCAGCCCGTGGGACTCAGGGTCAGGGCTGGGGCCCCCTCCCTACAGACGAGGAGGCTCAGGCCGGAGGGAGCACGTGGACGCCAGCATGGGCCATCGGTGCAAGGGGGTCCCCGGGAGGGCCGAGTGCCAGCGGCTGTGATCAGTCGCTACCCGCCACAGGGCTCGCTCCGCCAGGGTGTCCTGGACCTCGGCCAGGGAGTGGCCCCGCCACACGTCCAGGCGGACAGGACGCAGGCTCCTCAGAGCCACAGGCCGCTGGGGGCGGGGGCAGGGGCCATCCCTGTGAACGGCCCCCCTGCTGCTCGGGGTGGTGGTGTGCAGAGTGGGGTTCCGAGGGACCTGGGCCAGGGCCTCACCCTGAGTGCTTGTGGACAGAGGGCACCCCGGGTCCCACACCCCACTGAAGGACCCAGAGGGAGCCACGAGGAGAGGCCTCGAGGAGCGGCCGGGACGTGGCCGGTGCGCACCACCCTCCCTGCCCAGGCCTCCGGGCAAGCGCTCAGAAAGGACGGGGTCCTTGCAGGGCCGACGCGGTTGCGGCCACGCTGCCCCTGGGGCGCCCCAAAGGCCCTCTGGGCGTGGCCAGCGTCCACCTGCCAGCGGGGTCCCCTCCTGCGTGCAGGGCGGCGGCCGCTGTGCCCGTGGTAGGTGGTGGCGGCTCCCCACTCCCAGGGACGCACAGCGACCGCGGCGCCAGGAGCCAGACGCCGCGCTCAGCCCGCGCTCTGCTGGCCGAGGCTGCCCCCTGCAGGCCGCCGCGGGAGCCGCAGCCGACTCACCCCCCTGCCGGCGGTCTCGCCCTGTGGCCCGAGTGGCTGCCCACGGTCTCCCCCCCGCCCCCCGGTTGCCACCTGCCCTGCACGTGGCGCTCCCTGGCAAATGTGCTCAGGGGGGCCCTCCCACCGGGGCGAGCGCAGGGCTGGAGGCCGAGGGACCGGTCAGGCCTGAGCCCCTGCCGGGGACCACCAGCCTGGCCCCCCGGGGCGGCAAAACGGCAGCCGGCCAGCCACAGCTGTGGACCCGGTGTGGGGTGCGGCCACGTCCTGGCCGTGGCCTTCACCCCACTTCCACGCAGGCCCTAAGACCCTTGTCTTTAAGATGGGGGGGGGGCCACAGGGCAGGAGGGTCAAAGGGCATCACGGTCCTAGCGTCACGCGTGCCTGTGTCCCCGCAGATGACGCCCTCTGGTGCAGGGTCACCAAGCCGGTGCCCGCGGGCGTGCTCCTGAGTGTGCTCCTCACGGCCGAGCCCGGCGGCGCCCCCAGCCACCCCGTGAAGCAGGAGCCGGCAGAGCCCGCGTGCCCCGCCCCCGCCCCCGCGCACAGCGACATCCAGCTCCTGCCCCAGCAGGCCGGGATGGCCTCCATCCTCGCCACGGCCGTCGTCAACAGTGAGTGTGCCACCATGTCCCCGGGAGTCCCCGCCCCCGGCACAGGGCTGCGGTGCTGCCCGCAGGCTAGTGACCCACAGCACAGGCCCGCCCCTGCCGGGCTGGTGGGGCGGCCACCAAGCTGAGGGGCTGGTGGGGCAGGGAACACCGAGAGGAGAGGCAGGGAAGGGAGGTCCACGCGGTTGCCCCGAGTGACCGCAGGGCGTCAGTTCTGCGGAGACCGGGGCAGACCAGACGGGTCCTCGGTGTGGGGGACGGGGGGTCCCGAGCCCGGGTCCCACCGTGGGGAAAGGTGGTGGGCAGGCTTCAGGCACGGACCTGCCTCTGCCCAGCTCTCCTGCCAAACCGGAAGGCCAGTGCCTCGGCCGGACGGTGGGAAGCGGGGCGGCCCAGGCTCGGAGCAGAGCAGGCCCCCGGCCCAGCATCACCGATGCCCGGGGCTGGGAGATCCCACAGCGGGGCCGCCCTGTGCCTGCGGGGCGTCGAGTGGTGTTCCGGCCCCGGGCCAGCTAGATGCCGGTAGCACCCCCACCTCCCAGCTGTGGCAGCCAAGGTGGCTCCAGCTGTGGCCACGTGTCCCAGGGAGACAAAGCCCCGCTGTGGTGGGGAGCCCGTCACCAGCGGCTGTCTGAGCCTCGGGGGGCGGGGGGGGGGGCCTGGGAACCGGGCCCGCTCATCCCACGGGTACCCCCATACCACCTGTTGAGCCCAGCAGTGCCGGGCACTGTCCTGTCTGGGCAGCCGCCACTCCAGGGACAGATGGGGCCTCACCAAGCGGGGACATGCAGTGGCAGAGGCAGCAGCTGGGGGCAAGCGCTCGGGGGACCCCATGGCGAGGCTGAGGCCCACATGGGGGCCACTTTGGGGGTCCCAGGATGTGCAGGGACCTTACCCCAGGGTTTGGAGGTGGAAAAGTAAGACCCCGGTCTAGTTTAATACCTCTGTCTGGGCCGGGCACGGTGGCTCATGCCTGTCATCCTAGCACTCTGAGAGGCCGAGGCGGGAGGATGGCTCAAGGTCAGGAGTTCGAAACTCCAGCCTGAGCAAGAGTGAGACCCCTGTCTCTACTAAAACAGAAAGAAATTAATTGGCCAACTAAAAATATATAGAAAAAATTAGCCAGGCATGGTGGCGCATGTTTGTAGTCCCAGCTACTCGGGAGGCTGAGGCAGGAGGATCACTTGAGCCCAGGAGTGTGAGGTTGCTGTGAGCTAGGCTGATGCCACGGCACTCACTCTAGCCCGGGCAACAGAGACTCTGTCTCAAAAATAAAACCCCTCTTTCTGTCCGATGGCCACCGCTGGGTTGCACAACTGGAAGAAAAGTGACCTTTCTGAGTTTGAAGCAGCCCGAGGCAGCCAGGATTGGGGGGGAAGCAGGCGTGAGGCCGGGGCTGAGGCGTGGCCGCCAGGGTAGACAGTGGTCAGCTCCCTCCCTGGGGGAGAAGGGCCCACCGAGCGTCCTGAGCCCCTGCCACAGAGGCTACTGAGGGACACGGGATGAGGACCAGGGCCGTGGTCAGAACTCCACGGGCCTGTGGACACTGGTCTGGGGGAGGGGCGAGTCCACGGGGACAGAGCATCGGGACAAGGGGGGACTGAGGAGGGGGAAGGGGGTGGCTGGAGTCTGCCTCATCCAAGATGTAGCAAGGCTGGGCCTGGGAAGTGACCACAGGGCTTGGCAGCATAGTGGTCTCCAGGGCAACCGCCGCTCAGTGAGAACAAGGCTCGCCAGAGACCGAGTGCTGGGGTGGCCACCAGGTCCTCTGTGCCCCTTTCCCCCTGGTTGCTACGATGGGCAGCCGTGGCCCCGGCTCAGCCCCTCCGGCCTCAGTTTTCTCCTCTGGGGCCCGGGGTTCCCGCCAGTGCCCCGGCCCCAGGCAGCCGTCCCAGGAAGGGTTCACTGGGGAGGCCGCGGTGAGCTGGGTGTCGTGTCCACATGTCCACATCCCGGCCCGGCTCTTGCACAGCTGACGGGCCCGGCCTCTGCCCAGCTGGGACCCTGGGACCCAGCCCCCGTCAGACCCGGCTTAAAGCTGGGGACCCCGCCGCCATCATCCTGGGCCTGTCTGTGTCCCGTTATGAGAGGCGCGGGTGGGTGCAGGTCACCCAGGCCGCACCACCCAGCACAGGCCAGTGGTCGGGGCGTCACCACCCAGCCACGTTCAGGGCCCCCCTCCCCACGTCCCAGCCGGCAGGCACAGTCCCGGCAACGACCTTGCAGGCACCAAAACACGAGGTCCTGGATCCCAGCTCAGGGCCTCAGCAGAGAGAACAGAACTGCCGGGGGCCCTGATAAAAGGGAACTCTAGAAACAGAACTAAGCAATACAATAGGAAGGAGATCTGAGTCAGAAAAGTCACCAGAAAAACTGCAGGGGAAGGAAGAGGCCACCCACAGCAGACCCGTACTTAATTCCCTTACAAGAGGAAAAGGTGGGCCGGGCGCAGCGGCTCACGCCTGTAATCCTGGCACTCTGGGAGGCCGAGGCAGGAGGATCGCTCGAGGTCAGGAGTTTGAAACCAGCCTGAGCAAGAGCGAGACCCCGTCTCTACTATAAATAGAAAGAAACTAATTGGCCAACTAATTTATACAGAAAAAATTAGCCGGGCATGGTGGCGCATGCCTGTAGTCCCAGCTACTTGGGAGGCTGAGGCAGCAGGATCGCTTGAGCCAAGGAGTTTGGGGTTGCTGTGAGCTAGGCTGACGCCACGGCACTCAAAAAAAGAGGAAAAAGTGGCCGTGCAGGGAAAGGGGCGGGGGAGACCATCGGGACGCACGTGAGACAAAGCAGGTGAGAGACAGGCATGGACTCGCAGGGGCAGAAACCAGATACCAAGGGCTCTCGAAATGCCCCGGCTTACGAGCCAGATAAGGGAGCCCAGGCCCGGGTCCCACACCAAGGTCAAGGCCGGGCAGAGCCAGCCCTCCCTGTCCTCAGCCAAGGGCGCTGGGGGGACCAGGGGCGGCACGAGCAGAACATTCCTTGACACCCTGCCGTGGAGACGCTGAGGACAGAGACGCGCCCGCCGCGCCTGTTAGGAGACCTCGCCAGCTGGGGAAACCACACCAAACCGTCCAGGGCCCCCAGAACCCTGAAAAGCGAGCGACCAGCAGCCTATTTGGGGGCAAACTTGGCAGATGCCCCACAGTTGCCAGTCAGTTGGTAGCTGGCGCAGAGCTGGCCAGGTGTGCGGGGGCGAGGGGGGGGTGTCTGGGCCTTGCCGCCTCCCCCCAAGGCCACACTCTGCCATCCTGTGGCTGAGCGCTCAGGGATCCTGCACGTGGGTTCCCTGTGCATCCCGTCATCCTGTACACCTGCACACACGCCTGCACACACGTGTCTCCTCTTCCGCGACCTCCCAGGTCCCTGGGGTACACACACCCGCTGCCCTCGCCCGCACTGGGCCATGCCACACTAGCATGTCCACGATCCTTGCAGGGCCCACTGGTGGAAGTTCCCTTGGGAGGCCACTCAGAGGCCCCGCTCCATCCAGAGGTCCCCAGGAGGGGACGGGACCATCAGAGGGCAGTCCAGGAGGCAGTGTGGTTACAGCCGGGCAGCACACGCGGCCGGTCAGGGCGAGGCCCTCACTCTGCCGCCGCAAGCCGCCCCCTGCCACCCATGCCCCCTCAGCCGCGCCCACCTCTCCCTCCCACCCCTCCCCCGCAGAAGACGTCTTCCCCTGCAAGGACTGCGGCATCTGGTACCGCAGCGAGCGCAACCTGCAAGCCCACCTCCTCTACTACTGCGCCAGCCGCCAGAGCGCCGGCTCCCCGGCCACGGCGGCCGCGGACGAGAAGCCCAAGGAGACCTACCCCAACGAGCGCATCTGCCCCTTCCCGCAGTGCCGCAAAAGCTGCCCCAGCGCCAGCTCACTGGAGATCCACATGCGCAGCCACAGCGGTGAGCCCCTCCCCCACGCCCGCGCCCACTCCCCAGCCACTGGCACTGGGTGGACCTCCCATCCCACCTGGCCCTGCGTGCCCACGAGGTCCCGGAGCAGGCGGTCCACGCCGCTGTCCGATGCCCAGCTGGGGGCTGGGCTCTGGCTTCCGTCCCGAGAGACAGGAGTTTAAGGAGCCCCCACACACACAGCCCAGCACAGATCAAGGTCCCGGGGCCAGTGCCCGCCTTCCCGGTCGCTGGAGCCCAGGCAGGCCGGGCTGCCGGCGCCACTCTCACTCTCGCGTGTTCTAGGGGAGCGTCCGTTCGTGTGCCTGATCTGCCTGTCGGCATTCACCACCAAGGCCAACTGCGAGCGGCACCTGAAGGTGCACACGGACACGCTGAGCGGTAGGTGGGCGGGCGGGCCGAGGGTCTGTGGGTCTTGCACGTGGCCCCAGGGCCCTGACCACCGCGTGGCCCGCAGGTGTTTGTCACAGCTGTGGCTTCATCTCCACCACAAGGGACATCCTCTACAGCCACCTGGTCACCAACCACATGGTCTGCCAGCCCGGCTCTAAGGGTGAGATCTACTCGCCCGGGGCCGGACACCCCGCGGCCAAGCTGCCCCCAGGTGAGCGGGTTGGCTGACGCCACTGATGCCTCTTGGGTGTCCCGGGAGTGGGGAGGGTGGGGGTTGCCAGCAAGGCAGGTGGGGGCCCATTGCAGCCCTGGCCCTAAACCAGCTGCGGGGGCTCACCCCTCCAGCTCTGGCCCAGCTGGCTCCTGCCCCAGGCCTGAAGTGGGCCCCTGTCGTCTCCCTGCAGACAGTCTGGCGGGCTTCCAGCAGCTCCCGGCCCTGCACGGCCCGCTGGCCTCCGCGGACCTGGGTCTGGCCCCCGCCCTGTCGCCAGGACTGGACAGGAAGGCGGTGGCGGAGACCACCAATGGAGTGGCCCCCCAGAATGGGAGCAGCAGCGAGTCCCCAGCGGCCCCCAGAAGCATCAAGGTGGAGGCTGCGGAGGAGCCCGAGGTGGCCCGCGCCGCCCCGGGCGAGCCAGGGCCCCAGGCCCCGTCGCGGACCCCGTCGCCGCGTAGCCCCGCCCCGGTCAGGGTGAAGGCTGAGCTGTCCAGCCCCACGCCAGGCTCCAGCCCAGTGCCCGGGGAGCTGGGGCTGGCCGGAGCCCTCTTCCTGCCACAGTACGTGTTTGGGCCCGACGCGGGTGCGGCGCCCCCGGCCCCGGCGCCCCCAGCCTCAGAGATCCTGGCCAAGATGTCCGAGCTGGTGCACAGCCGGTTGCAGCAGGGCGCGGCGGGCGCACAGCCAGGACTCTTCGCAGGGACCCCCAAGGGCGCCACGTGCTTCGAGTGCGAGATCACCTTCAGCAACGTCAACAACTACTACGTGCACAAGCGCCTCTACTGTTCGGGCCGCCGAGTGCCCGAGGACGCGCCCGCCGCGCGCAGGCCCAAGGCGGCCCCTGTCCCGGCCCGCGCGCCCCCGGGCCCGCCCCCGGAACCCGACGCTGCGCGCTCGTCCCCAGGCCCTGGGGCGCGCGAGGAGGGCGCGGGCGGCGCGGCCACGCCCGAGGACGGCGCGGGCGGCAGGGGCAGCGAGGGCAGCCAGAGCCCGGGCAGCTCTGTGGACGATGCGGACGACGACCCCAGCCGCACGCTGTGCGAGGCCTGCAACATCCGCTTCAGCCGCCACGAGACCTACACGGTGCACAAGCGCTACTACTGCGCCTCGCGCCACGACCCGCCGCCGCGCCGCCCCGCGCCCCCCGCACCCCCCGCCGCGCCCGTGCGCACGCGCCGGCGCCGCAAGCTCTACGAGCTGCACGCGGCTCCCGCCGCACCCCCGGAGCCGCCGGCGTCGCCACGGCCTGCGAGCGCAAGCGGTGGCCCCGGCCCCGCGCTCTCGCCAGGCCCCGCCGCCGACGGCCCCATCGACCTGAGCAAGAAGCCCAGGCGCCAGCCCGCGCCCGGGCCGCCCGCGCTGGCCGACTACCACGAGTGCACGGCCTGCCGCGTGAGCTTCCACAGCCTCGAGGCCTACCTGGCGCACAAGAAGTACTCGTGCCCCGCCGCCCCGCCGCCGGGCGCGCTCGGCCTGCCCGCCGCCGCCTGCCCTTACTGCCCGGCTGGCGGCCCCGTGCGCGGGGACCTACTGCAGCACTTCGGCCTGGCGCACGGCCTGCTGCTGGGCGCGCCCCTGGCCGGCCCGGGGGCTGAGGCCCGGACACCAGCCGAGCGCGGCCCGCCGCCCGCCGCCTCGCCCTCGCCCTCGCCAGCCGCCTCCCCGCAGCCCGGGCCCCGCGGCCCCGGGGACGGCCCCGGCCCCGAGCCCCCGGAGCCGCCGCCCGGCCGGGCCAACAGCAGCCCGCTGCCTGGCCCGCCCGCGTCGCCGCCGCCACCACCGCAGCCCTCCCTCGCGGACAAGGGCGTGCAGACCCCCGGCAAGGCCGCGCCTGCGCCCGTGCCCAACGGCAACCACAGGTACTGCCGTCTGTGCAACATCAAGTTCAGCAGCCTGTCCACCTTCATCGCCCACAAGAAGTATTACTGCTCCTCGCACGCCGCCGAGCATGTGAAGTGAGCGCCACACTACAGACTGGAGAAGCTTTGCACGCCGTCGGGAGCAGGGCGCCCCTGCCCGGCCGGGACTCCTGCTCCCGGAAGCTCACCAAGCACAGGCCTCGGCAGAGGGGGCTGCCGGTGGGAAGCGCCCGCCCGGACCCTTGGCACTTAATAAAGAAGTTCAGTTTGATGAGCACAGTGGCGGAGTAGCCTGGTTCTCTGAGTGAGCAGAGGGGCCCTGGCCAGAGCCTGGGTGCCCTGTGTGTGCCCACCGCCACCCCCGGCTTGCACACAGGCCCCTGCGGGAGCCACACACTGGTGGTCCTGAGAGCTGCACGGAGCCCTGGCTCAGTCTGAGGCTACGATGCACGCACTAACCACTGCCCTGCCCAGCTGCCCTGGGTCGCCTCCCACCCCTGTCCGGCCCCACTGCTGCCTCCCTCCAGGGTCCAACCAGCAGTGCCAGCTTGGCCACCAGACACCAAAGGGGAGGGTGTCATTGTGGCCTGGCGGGACATCCTCCCACTTACTTGGTCTCTGGGCCTGGATGTCACATGTCCAATCTCAGACTGCCAGGGATTGCAGGGAGGGTGTATTATGGGGAGGGTGAAGCCCTGTGGTCACCAAGGCTTGGACGTGGGCAGGGCAGGGGGACCAAGGCCCAGAGGGTCTCCCGGCCACGAGGGGGCAGGTCCCGACACAGCACCGGCAGGTGGACCCTCCCTCTGAGAGCCAGGTCTGGTGGCACTTCTGGTGGCTGGGTCCGTCCAGAGCCGGGCACCCCCCCCCCATCTGCCCTGTCCCCGCTGGGCTGTGGGTACTTCAGGGAACACAGCTGACCACAGTCTAGCCACAGCCGTGGCCTTGCCACTCTGCCGCTGGCTGGTGGGGGCGCCCTCCAGCCTGCCCTTCTGCTGGAGGACAGAGACGTCTGTCCATCTCCAGCTTTGCTGGAAGTAGCCACGTGTTTTCCGAACAGTTTTACCCAGCGGCTCAACAGCAAATGCAAGCGGACACTGAGCTGTGGCCTTTCTCTGCCCCAGATGCCCTGAGGCTCTGCAGCCTGCTGGCAAGTCCTCCTCCCACGCAGCCCCCGGGTGGTGGGACGGGCTCAGGGCCTGGGTTCAGACGGGAACCAGTGGTCTCCCATGCCCTTGTCCACCAGCCCTGCTCATCTGACACAGGGCTCCCGCTCTCCCAGGTGGGCCTGGGGACCACACCCAGGCTTCCTCCCACCTCTGTCCAGGAAGCCTGGCGCCCCTGTCCCGGACCCCCTCTGCACCTGCCCCCACCAGCTGGTTCTCCCCAGGGCCATCCCTGGACCTCCCCTCAGAGCCCCTCCACGCTCCCTGACTCTCTGTCAAGTCCAGCCACGCCTCCTCTGGGCCCCAGACCTGGCCCCACTGCCCTGGGATGTCCCCTTGGGTGTCCCTCCAGGGCCTGGACATGTCCACGAGTGACTGCGTCCCTCACACCTGTGTGGACGTCCCCACCAACCCTCTGCCCCTGGTGCCTGGCTCCCTCACCGTCCACCGCCAAGGTGACTCAGTGTGGCCCAGACCCCCTGCCCTCCAATCACAGGCTCTGAGGTCAGCCCCTGACCTCCCTTCCCCCCCAATCACAGGCTCTGAGGTCAGCCCCTGACCCTCCTTCCCCCCCAATCACAGGCTCTGAGATCAGCCCCTGACCTCCCTTCCCCCCCAATCACAGGCTCTGAGGTCAGCCCCTGACCTCCCTTCCCCCACAATCACAGGCTCTAAGGTCAGCCCCTGACCCCCCTTCACCCCAAATCACAGGCTCTGAGGTCAGCCCCTGACCCTCCTTCCCCCCCAAAATCACAGGCTCTAAGGTCAGCCCCTGACCTCCCTTCCCCCCCAATCACAGGCTCTGAGATCAGCCCCCACACCCCTCCCCTCCCAGGCTTCTCCCCTCCCCCACGCCCAGTCCCTGCAGCTGTGCCCGACACTGTCCCGCCAGCTCCCTCTCCCTGAGCAGGCTCTGAGCAGTGACACCACACCACACACTCGCTACACACGGCACGGGGCCACAGCACACGGCCACGGCCCGCTGTCTCCAACCTTGCCGTCCCCTGCATCCTGCATGTGACCGGCGCTGGTCACAGAGCCGCACCCCTGAGCGCCTCGGACCCCTGAGTCTCAAGCCGCTCCCATCCCGGCGCCCCAGCCCTGCTCTTGACCCTCCTCCCCTCCAGGCTGGCCCAAAAGGCCCCTGGTCTGCCCCAGAGCCTGCGGGCAGGGTGGGCCTCGGAGCGGGAGCCGGGGCCAGGCTGGCAGCGTCCCTGCAAGGTCAGCCCACCCACCCCCAAGTCCCTCCCGCCACTGGGACACAGATGTCCATGAGATGGACGCAGGGCCACCTCGCTCTGCCGGGCACAGTGTCCAGCCTCCCGGCCACCCTGCGGGCAGGTGCTCCACCCACTCCATGAGTGAGGACTCCAGGGTCAGCTGGGCCAAGGCATCGCCACGGCCACTAGTGTCTGCCATCTGTCACACCCACACCTGTCTGCCTGCTCCCAGCCGGTTCCCACCACTGGCCCCACCCTGGGCGCTGGCTCCTCCCACCCCCCACCCCCCCACACCCCCTGCTTGCAAGAGCCCAAGCTGAGCAGGACGACGCCCACCCCAGCTGCCTGGGGGGCAGGAGGGTCGGGGCCCCGCTCCTGGGCTGTGTGTCGGCCACGCCCAGGACCCCAGCATGCAGAGCAGGGCGTCATTTCTGGTCCTAGGCCCCCCCCACTTTGAGATCCCCTTGCCCCCACCCCCTCCCGCAGACCCGAGGAAAGCCTGGCTTTGGACTGGCCGCAGGTGGTGCCTCAGGCCACCAGGGGGCAGCAGAGGCTCGTGTGCGCCGGCCTCAGTGCCTGTCCACCCATCGTCCTGCACAAGCCTCCCTGGGGAGCAGGGAAGGCAGCCCCCCATCCCTGCCCGCCATCAGCACCAACGTGCTGGAGCAGCCCTGTCACCCAGGCAGAGCACAGCTCCAGGCACCTCGGGGAGTCTGGGCCTCTGGGTGGGAGCAGAGGTGACCGCCCAATGGGGGGAGCTTGACCACCAGGCTAGGGCCTGGGGCGAGGGGCCACAGCAGGGGAGAAAGAGGGTGGCCCCCAGCAGAATCCCGACCAGAACTGCTCATGCAAAGTCCCTGGAGGTGCTCCCTCTGGCAGCCGTCCTGGAGCAGGGAGCAGGAGGCTCAGAGACAGAAGAGGACACACCCACACAGTCCCCATCTGCCGCCAGGGTCCCCTCTGAGCCCCAGCCTCCCCCGCCCTGCCGCAGCCCTGCGCTTCCCTCTGGGGCAGGGGGAAGCGCAGGGCTTCCCGCTGGGCAGGGTTAGGTTCTGGGGGTGCAGCCGGCTCAGTTCCCCAGAGCACTCTTCTCCTGGGGCTGCCTGGTCCCCGACACCTGAGCCAGTGGAGGAGTCACTTTCCAGGGGCCCCCAGTGGGGCCAGGCCCTGGGAATCTGTGTTTAACAAGCTCCCTGCAGATTCTCCCCCCAGACCCCAGCACCTGGCCCCGCCAGCCTCCCGCAGGTGCAGACTCAGCCGGGCTAAGGAGACTTGTGCTGACTGGGGCGGGGCTGCACCCAGGCCCCCACCCAAGAGCCAAGAGCCGCCCGCCACGTTCCTGCATGGAGTGCGCGTTCCCCAGCCCTGCTTCTCACACCCCGAAGGATCCTGCTCTGAGGTTCACCCGGCACGCGGGTGAGCGCCCAGGGGTTCTGCGGCTGAGCAGGGCAGCCACGGACGGTTGCTGATGCCTGGAAGGAGGGAGGAGCACGTTCCAGGAGAAAGTGGGGGGAGCGAGGGGGGCAGGGAGAAGGACAGGGAAGCGGCTCTGGGCCTGAGATGGGGAGGTGGAAGGGGCCTCTGTGCCCTGGAGGTGTCCTGGGCAGTCTTGTTGCTCCATGTCGAACCCCAAGCCCCAGGCAGCCAGGAGAAGCCAGAGCAGGTGCCCCAACTCAGGACCCCTAGAGGTCACTGGCGGGGGGCTATGTCACCAGCCTGCGGCAGAACACGCGGTGCCAGAGCCTGGGACCCAGGTGCTGCACGCCTGGCCACACGCCTCGCCTAGAACAGCTCAGGGGCTGCAGAAGCCATAGATTCCGCGCACACCCAGTGGGCGGTCGCGGCGCAGGCGGAAGGCGCCAGGTGGCAGCCGCACGAGGGGCAGGTGGCTCCCGGCCCCCCCCTCAAGAGCCTCCTGGCAGCCGTGCCGACCGCCGTTAAGCCTGGCCACCCCGAGAAGGGGGCTGGCACAAATGGTGCACTGGGCAGACCTCCTGACCCACACACACCCTGCACACGTGCGTGTCTCTGGCATGTGCACCCGGGAGGGAGGCCGTTGGCAACGTGTGTGCTGACTTGACCAAACGATGCCCCGCGGTGCGGCCGTGTGTCCCACCAGCCGTTCTGAGAGCTCCTGCTGTTCCTCCGGTCATGGCTCATACGTGGTTTTGCCTGGATTTTTCACGCGTGCCAACACGGTAGGCTTGGCATAGAGGACAGACAGCACCCTGAACCCCATCTTTGGTGGCAGGTGGGGCACTGGCGTTCCTCCTCGCACAGGCCACGTGCAGAGGTACGGCTCACAGCTGTCCCGCTTTTGCTGAGCAGAGTGACCGGCTTTTTCATCTTGCAAAGCTGCAGATTGTTCCACTCTCTGTGTACGGCGGGCCAGGGACGGGAAGTACCGGCACTGGCAGGATCCCACATCCCTCCGTCCCCGCCTGCACGCGGAGCTTCGCTCCAAGTAGCCAAGAAGGAGCTGGCAGAGCCCAAACTCGAGATCTTTCCTGCCGTTTCCCAGTTCCCGAGATGAGGCCAGATTGTGCCCCATCACGTCCCATTAACAAGGTTCTCCCTGGGAGAAGCTACCACGCTCCTCTCTTTCCCCCCGAGTCCTTGAACAAGAAGTCAGCGGGAGCACTCACTCCGGCTCTCTGGTCCACTCTCCTCATTCCTCCGGGATGCAGTTCCACGTCCCCGATCTCGCGGCGAGATCTCACCTTTCCCCCTCACCTGCTGACAGAGCTCTGTGTTTGCACATTTCCCCTTCTCTGAATGATACAGTATCTTTTTTATTATTCCATCATATTACAGGACTACAAAGGTCTAGGTTACATACATTTGCCTCTGCCCCACGCGAGTCGGAGCTTCAATCGTGTCCATCCCCCAGACGGTGCACTCCGCACCCATGAGGTGTGAGTACACCCATCCCCCCACCTCCCCCCACCTCCCCCCACCTGCCCAACACCGGATGAACGGCATTACTATATGTGCACGTTAAGTGGTGGTCGGTTAATACCAATTTGATGGTGAGTACACGTGGTGCTTGTTTTTCCATTCCTGGGATACTTCACTTAGCAGAATGGGCTACAGCTCTGTCCAGGGTAGGACAAGAGGTGCTAGATCACCATCGCTTTTTGTGGCTGAGTAGAACTCCATGGTATACACACACCACATTTCATTAATCCACTCCTGTACTGATGGGCACTTGGGTTGTTTCCACATCCCTGCAATCGTGAATTGTGCTGCCATAAACATTCGAGTGCAGATGTCTTTTTCACAGAATGTCTTTTTCCTTTGGGTAGATGCCCAGTAGTGGGATTCTGAGAGTTCTTATCTTTCATCGGTGCCGAGAAATCCTCAGTCATCTTGTGTGGATGCTGCCGCCCCCCATCTCTGCCTCCAGGGCTGTTGAGGCTCAGCTTCCCTGCTTCTCTGCTCTGTGCCTCTCAGGTCCCCTTTCCAACCATCCCCTCCTCTCTGCTGGGTCACTTCTTCTCATCTACTTTGTACTCAACAAACTCCCTCTTCATCTGCGTGTTATCTGTTGTTTGATCTGTCCGTGAATATTAGTGATGGAATATTTTTCATCTCTAAAATTGAAAAGGCACATTCTGATGATGTTGCTGATGGTGATGATGGTGGTTATGATGGTGGTGATGATCATGATGATGGTGATGGTGGTGATGATGGTGATGATGATGGTGGTAATGATGATAATGAAGGTCATGATGGTGGTGATGGTGGTGATGGTGGTGATGATGGTGATGATGGTGGTTATGATGGTGGTGATGATCATGATGATGGTGATGGTGGTGATGATGGTGATGATGATGGTGGTGATGGTGGTAATGATGATAATGAAGGTCATGATGGTGATGATGGTGGTGATGGTGGTGATGATGGGGATGATGATGGTGATGATGGCGATGATCATGATGATGGTGGTGATGATGATGATGGTGGTGATGATGGTGGTGATGGTGGTAATGATGATAATGAAGGTCATGATGGTGGTGATGGTGATGATGGTGGTGATGATGGTGATGATGATGATGTTAGTGATGACGGTGATAATGGAGGTCATGATGGTGGTGATGATGATGGTGATGGTGGTGACAATGAAGGTGATGATGATGGTGATGGTGATGATAATGAAGGTGATGATGATGATGATTGTGGTGATGATGATAATGGTGGTGATGATGATGATGGTGGTGATGATGATGGTGGTGGTGATGATGGTGGTGGTACTGGTGATGATGGTGGTGATGATGGTGATAATGATGATGTTAGTGATGACAGTGATAATAGAGGTCATGATGGTGGTGCTGGTGATGATGATGGTGATGGTGGTGATAATGAAGGTGATGATGATGGTGGTGGTGATGGTGGTGATGATAGAGGTGTTGATGGTGGTGCTGGTGATGTTACTAATGATGGTGATGATGAAGGTGGTGGTGAAGATGCAAAGAATAATTAAACTACCAAACATTAACCGCTGTGGCCTGCACTGTGGTTTCATGCACATAAGTCTGGCAGGTCTGTTTGAGCCTCCCGATCATTGGGACCGAGCTCTCCAGACAGTGCTCAGCACACCCCTCGCTCCCCTCAGGAGTCAAAAGGCCACATCCCAAATCACCAACATCTCCTCTTCCCTTGGGGTTTGTGTTGAGTATCCATGTGAGACTCTCATTGTTGTTTTTTTTTAAGTTCTACTGTGTTTTGTTTTGTTTTGTTTTGTTTTGTTTTTGAGACAGAGTCTCACCCTGTTGCCCAGGTTAGAGTGCCATGGTGTCAGCCTAGCTCACAGCAACCTCAAATTCCTGGGCTCAAGCGATCCTCCTGCCTCAGCCTCCCAAGTAGCTGGGACTACAGGCATGTGCCACCATGCCCGGCTAACTTTTTCTATATATTTTTAGTTGTCCAGTTAATTTCTTTCTATTTTCAGTAGAGACAGGGTCTCACTCTTGCTCAGGCTAGTTTCGAACTCCTGGCCTTGAGCGATCCACCCACCTTGGCCTCCCACTGTGTTTTTTTTTAATATAAAAAGGATCGGTGAAATTTGAAAATAGCTAAGAAAATAGCTAAGAAAAAGGAAACCTGTTCTCACAATCATAAACAATGCAGCACAGAACACACCAAATCCACTTTCATGAAACGTCTCTGCAGCCTGGGGGAATCTGGGTTTCCTCTCATATCACAGGTTTGTGTTTAGGTGGCTTCTATTCCAGGGCTGCTGTCACCATCTGTCACCAAACCTCAGGTCTGGAGGCTGCATGAGGGTACAGGTAGACACCATGTGGAGCGACTGGGAATGCCGGTGCCTCACACCCACAGTCTAAGTAATTACTGTGTTTAGTGTTATAAGTGGCATCGAACCGTTATGTTTTACATGACATTACAAATCCTTTCCGTTTGCATGTGGAACACTGGTCTAAATGAGCAAACTTTTCTCATTTTTATGGCATATGTGGAGGGAAAAAAACAACAATAATAAAGAAAAAAAAAGAAAAAGTAAATGAGCAGCCTGCTCCCAAGCTGCCCCTGGAAGTCGGCCCTGGCTGGCCCAAGTCCACACTGACTCTTTGCACAAGGGCAGCGTTGGTTTCTTTGCTGCACTTTGGAACAGTTCATTCATCCCCTCCCCTGACATCCTGGGAGGACCCCGTGCAGCCAGGAGGGCCTGGGGCTCAGTGACTCAGTGGCTGGTGTGATGGCAGGGCTGGGGCTGGCCTGAGCTGGGAGTTACAGAGTCAGGGAATGGGGGGATTAAGGGCCCCAAGGTGTCCACATCACGTTTATGTGTCATTCTCAATGGACCAGCAGGCTTTTCTTTATGGTGAGGGTGTGGCTCCCCAGGAGGATGGCAGGGAGGTGGCCCAGGGCCTCCTGGGGGAAGGCTGGGGTAGACACCTGTGGTCCTGGGGGGGCAGCTCTGGCACCTGCAGGAACCAGAAGCCACCTGCAGAGAAGGGTGAGGGTCCCCAGGCCACTGTCTTTCAGACAGAGGTGACGTCTCTGCTGGACAACGGGCCGGAGGGGCCGCACCCCCAGCCCACGCTGGCGTGCAGCCAGATCCCCGGCTCACGGCAGATGGGGGAGGAGCAGAAGGCAAGCCGTCTTGGGGGGGCGGGTTAGGTCGTTTGCTCCCACTCCTCGTTACCCACAGGCAGGCAGAGCTCTGTTGACCCCGGTGACAACCAGACAGGTCTAGAGGTGAGAAGAGAGAGACGTGAGGTGCTCCTTCCCGGGCAGGTGTGGAGTGGAGACCCCGGCCCGCACCTGCGTGGCTCCAGGAAGCCCAGTGCTGTGGGCCCCAGACCCCGGCCCGCCGCTCGGATGCCGACACACTCTTCCAACAGGCAGGAGTCTCGGCACCTGCCCCCACTGGCTTCTGAGTCCAGTCCTCAGAATTCCATCTTTAACGATATCTCTGATGAGAACACAGCAGGAAACGCAGCTGGCGCCCCCCGACCCGGCCCCCACACCTAGCACAAGGCGTCCCCACAAGGTGGACGCGCAGGCCAAGGAACCAGGGGGCACTGGCCGCTGCGCCACAGCCTCGGGTCCCCAAATCCAGACTGAAAACGCATCGCCCCCACTGCCAGCCCGCACCGGCCCCGCCCCGCCCACCGCCCACGCGCGCCAGGTGTTCTGAGTCTGAGACTGGATTCTGGGCCGGGTCACACGGACCGCGCGCCCTGCCCGTAGTCCGGGGCGGAATGCGGTGCGGTGGGACGGGACGGGGCTGGCTTGGACTGAGGCCGTGGGGGCCAGACAGGGCTGTCAGTGGTCCCAGGCCCCCCAGCGAGGCTCCGCAGCTGGCTGGGACCACATATCCCTCCGCCGGGTTGCTCCGCTGTTCTGGCATGTGCCCTTCACCTGCCCAGGGGCCTCCGCGGCGATGCAGGCCAGGAGGCAGGTTTCCTACGCTCAACCAGGGGGTGAAAGCGCCCGGAGGTCAGGCCGCAGGCTCACGCGGCAGCCGGACTGCTGCAGCGGACACGAACGTCCTGCTGGGAGCAGAGGCAACGCCAGCCGAGCCCCACGGCAACTCGGCCAGCGCCTGGCTCCACGAGTCGGCACGGAGAAACCGCAGCGCAGCGCGGACTCCGCGAGGGACACGGATCCTAATGCACGCGGCAGGCAGACGCGGACAAGCACTGGTCGGCGGAGAACGGCCCCAAAGATGTCCGTGGGGTGTTTTTTGCTTTGTTTTTCGCTATTCTGCTAGGTCAAGAGATGTCCCTGTGTTCATCCTCAGGCCCGGGAGCATGTGACCTCACACAGCAGAGGCGCGCGGGCGTTGCAGGTGGAGCTGCGGTTGGGAATCAGCCGACTGACCGAGGGGTGAGGGGATTATGCCGGATCACCCAGGTGAGCGCAATGTAACCACGAGGCTCTCCTTAGCGGACGAGAGCGGCGGGGAGAGGGGCCGAGGGACGGGCCACGGGAGGACCTGGTGGCTGTCACGGGAACGCAGTGGCCACAGAAGCTGAACAGGTAGGAGAGGACCCTGCCCCGGAACTTCCAGAAGGATGGCCAGCCCCGTCGACACCCTGGTTCAGCCCTGGGAGGTCCGTGCCGACCTGTGACCCTCGGAGCTGCGGGAATCGGTGTGTTGCTCTAAGACCAGGGTGTGGCTTTGCTCCAGCGGCCGCGGGAACCTCCTGCCACTGCGCCAAACTCGCGACATAGCCCCTGATGGGTCAGGGCTGGGCTGCGGGCGTCACCTCCTTGGCGGGTGTAGACTCGTGCCTGGCCAGCTCTCCCCGTGCTCTTTGCCCTTTGCAGTAATAACAGGCAAACCAGACAGCAGCTCAGGGCAGCCCAGAAGGGCACAGGGGATGCGTCACTCGCCAATCACAGGCAAGACGAGGGAGGAGGGGTACAAGAAAGCGAGGCAAATGCAAACTCAGACGGCTCCCAGTCTACGCCACGTGTTGTCTGGGCGAGGTGAACGTGGATTGATGGCTGGGAGCCTGCGGGCCTGGGGTGGCCGGTTCTGCCTCCCGTGGGGGTCGGGCGTACGCAGGACATCAGCCCCGAGACAACAGTCACCAGATCAACCAAGAGTCGTTCGTGCTCCTGGTGAGCGTCCCACCAACAGCCCCACACCTGAGGGGGCAAGTGCCTCCAGGTGAGGGAGCCGGCCGGAGCCTGGGTCTCGGCACACACGGGAGCCTCGTAGACACCCAGCTGGAACCGAACGTCCCCCCAGGGCGACTGGTGTGCGCATCTGCGTCTGAAAATGCCCCCTTTGTGAGCTTTATGGCCAGAGTGACACAGAGCTAAGTCTTGCTCACTTTGCTTCATGTGATTGAGACATGCATCCATGTCCTGCCTCAGGGCAGTTCATCTGTGTTCGCTGCTGCGTAATATTCCACGACCGACTCAGACTGCAGTATGTCTATCCACAGCCCCGGTGATGAGCTCCTGGGTGTGAAGTTTTCTGGCGGCGAAAGAAACAGAGAGAGAGAGAGAGAGACACACACACACACACAAAACAACATGGTTTTATTGAGCGCTCCCAGGCGAGATTCTCGGGTCCCAAGGGGGGGGGCCAAGAAGTCCTGTCTGTTTGGAGGGGGTTAGGGCTTTTATACTGTTTGGGGTGGTCGGGGGACTTTTGGCAAGAAGAGCTGGGGATTTTCCACTGTGACCTTTGGCAATCATTGAGAAATAGGAGGGGCTGGCGGTATTTGCGGAATCCCGGAACCGAAAACTTTCTTATCTGGGTGGACATCCAAGTGTGGTTGTTTTCAGTGGGGCCTGGCTGTTGTCCTTGGCGAGTCTGGTCTCGTGAGCCTTTTCTTTTTGCTCTAGGGAGGGGAGGGGGGGGCCCACCACTAGCCTTACACTGGGCAGCTTCCAGTCTGGGGTATTGCGACCGAGGCTGCCCTGAGCACACTGGCTGAGTGGTGTCTTCGTCAGCTTGGCCAAAAGATGTGGTTTTTTAGGGCCCACTGAAGTCGGGGCCACAGAGACGAGTGGAGGGGGCTTAGGGGGAGGGAAAGCCGTGGCAGAGGGGATGGCCACACCTGGGGCTGCCTGGAAGGGCGGGGAAGGCTGACTCTGTGAGCTGTCTGGGCACGAGAGGCTCAGTGTGCCCAGTGGACACAGGTCTCCCCGCCTCTGGCCACCCCCTCTGCTGTCCCCGGCCTGCCTCCCACACCCCTGTGCCTCCACCTCCAGGCAGCCCCCCTGGGAGTTCAGCTCCACAGACAGCTCCTGGCTGCTGTCCTGTCCTTGCGGTGCTGAAATCACCCCGATTATCCCACAGAGAAGCTGTGGCACTGAGTTTACTTGGAATGGGACAGGCTCAGACAGCGTGGGTTGGAGGTCTAGAGAGGGGATGTGGTTTACCAAAGTCACAGAGCTCACAGGAATAACAAAGGACAGCTGGGATTTATTGAGCACTGCGTGCATGCTTAGGCACTGTGCTACGTGTTCACACACGGGCTGTCTCAGTCCACACGGCAAGCTTTGGACCCTGATATTTCACCCCCTCGACAGAGGAGAAAACTCATCTGTCACCAGCGTGGCCGGGGCTGGAGCCCACGTCTCCAGCCTCACCCGGGGCCCTTCCTCTGCGACACTCCCGTACCCTCGATCTCGGTGGGTCTGTCGTCTCTGTAAGACAGGACAGGACAGTGATGGTCAGAGCAGCATTAAATATCACCCCCACCGACACTGTAGACTGCGTTTGCCACCGACACGAATTCTGCCCACGGCCACGTTTCACACCCTCTGTCTACCCCAGAGTCCTGTGGCAAACAGGCCACCACCTGCAGCAGCCGAGAAACCCACAGCGTCTCCCCGGGTTCCATAGCTTCTGTCCACGATCAGGACGGCTCACTGGCTACTTGAACATCCATTCAAAGTGGCGAGGGTTGCTGCTGCATCCCTGCAGTGGGACATCTGGCTGTTAAAAATGATGTTGTGGAGAAGTATTTGTTGGCACCTAAAGATGTTTGCGATAGGTTGAGTGAAAAGGCAGAATGTGAATCACAGGTGAGTATTCTCTCCTGTTTGCACAATGTGTGCACATTTAATATTAACAGCAACCATTGATTGGGAGCTCACTGTGTGCCTGGCGCTGGCAAAGCTCCCCGGCATCTTCCGTGGCCATCACAGCTACGCCCACGTGACAAGACTGCTATTGTCACCATTTTGCAGAAGAGAAAGCAGAGTCTCAGAAACAAAGTGACAAGTTCAAGGTCACACAGCTAGTAAACGCAGAGCTGGGGTTGGAAATCTCTCCTTCTAGGAGGTTGGTGTCCTCCACCCCTGGGGCACGGTGGGCTCTCCTGCTCCCCAGGACTCCAGAAAAGCCCGAAGGGAGGAATGTACCCCCCAGGGACTGGGATGCCTTGTCTTCTTTATCAGCAGCTGTAAGTGTGGGTGGATGTGTGATTGGAAAGATCATGGACAGGCCGTGTGCAAGGGCCTGCCTGCTCCTGGCGTCCTTCCTGGACTGGGTCCCGAGGGCCAGAGCGGGCACAGCAGGAGGGGCTGCTCAGCTCTGCTTTCCAGCGGTGGGGGGTGGGGAGGAGCCACAGGGACACTTCCTAAGGTGTCAGACCCCAGGGGCTTGGCAGGTGTGTGAACACCTGGCTGGGGAGGAGGTTTTCCAAACCTGTGTGGCAGACAGCACCCCACCCCAGGGTGTACTCATGGGGGCCCCAAGCACCCACACATTAGTGTGGCCACACTGGCCATGAAACCAGCAAACTATTTCCACACTAGTTTTTCTCAGCTACCCCAACCCCCCTGAAAGCTTCTAGACCTCTCCCGTGGTCCAGGAATCAAAGAGCTACTGTCTGGTCCCACAGCTGTGCCCATTCTGGTTGGTCAGTGGCCATGTGTCTGGATGACACATCTTGAGTGTCACCCCTGGACATTTGGAGGAGACTGATCTCCCGTCAGGGGACGTGGGCAGTGGCAGGTTACAGACGGAAGGGTGGGGAGTGCTCTGTGGACTTCAGGTGATGGGAGTGCGTGAAAGACGACAGGTGCGGACATACAAAGTTGTGCATGAAGATTCGGAGGCAGGCTGGTTGCTTAAAAAGTTATTACTATGTTCAGGCGGTGAACCTGTTAGCAGAGGCTGGGCCCTCGTGTGGGCGGCAATCTGTGGCCAAAGACACTACGGTCCACTCGAAGCTTTGGTTCTGTGGCCGTGGAACCGGCCACCCCAAGAGGCGATGGTTAGAGCAGCCACCGTGTTAGTGTCCCTCTTGTCTGTCGGGCTGGCTGGGCTCAGCTGGGCGGCTCTTCTCCACGTGCTGAGGGCCGGACGCCTGGGCCTCTGGCTGTCCACCAGGGTCTCCCTCCCGCAGAGCGGTTTAGAGGGAGCACAAATGAGGAAGCTTCCAGGCCTTGTTGGAGCAAGGCACCCCCTCCCATGGATCCCGTGGGTTCCAAGAGTCACAGGGCCAGCCCAGCCGGAAGGGACAGGAATCCCTGGGCTGGTGGCAGGCTGGGCAGGTTGCTGGCCTGGCCACGGTGGCCACTCTGGTCCACGTGGGCTCTGCACTGGCCGAGCTCCGCGGCACTGTGTCCCTGAGAAGAAACTCCAGGCCCGCAGTAAGTCCAGGCCAGGATCGGGGAGCTAAGGTGGGATTCACTCATTCATTCATTCCCTCATTCATTCATCCCCTCGCCCAGGCCAGCCTGCTGAGGCCCCTTGGTGCTGGCTGACGTCCAGGAGCAAAAGAAACCCCCGCCAGGCACAGGATCCTGTCCACACCCCGGGGCCTGAGAACCGCGGCAGCCAGATGGTACCGTGGGTGGGTGGAGGGGGTGGGGGTTGTGGGGGTGCCGCGCACCGGCAGCTCCAGGCGGTCTAGCCCACCTCGAGGCCCGGACGCGGGGCGGACTCCGCATCGGAGGCGGGGCCAGGCTGCGGGTGGGGGTGGGGGAGTGGGGTCTCTCCCGGGCCTGCCTTCCTCCTCCCCAACCACGCCCTGGCCCCGCCCCTGACTTACCCCGGCCACGCCCCGTACGGGCCACGCCCCCCTTACGGGCCACGCCCATCCTCCCCACTCTCACCCTGCCGCGACCCGCCCCCAGCCCTGCCCACGCCTTTGACCCCACCCACGCTCCGCCTTCCTCTGTCCCCGCCCCGCCCTCCCCAGACCACGTCCTGACCCCGCCCCCATACTGGCCCCGCCTTCCCTTCCAGTCCGCCCCCTGGTCCTTCCCCCGCCTTGACCCGGCCCCGCCCCCGCTCTAGCCACGCCCCCACCTTGCCCCGCCTCAGCCCCGCCCCAGCTGAGAGCCGCGCAGGGCCGACCGGCGCTCTCTGACGGCCGTTGGAGGAACAACAGCGACCTCGCTGCAGCCAGCCTGACCCTCCCTGGCCAACCCTCCCGGGCTGACCCCCCCCAGGCAGCTCTGGCGCTAGACAGACGTATGCGACTGTATTGCACACGCACGCATCGGGGCACGTGGGGAGCAACTGAAACTAGCAGGACCCGGGCTATGAGGGGGAACATAAAATAACCCCCACATGCACCCAGGGCCTGCCCCCCGGGAGGCAGAACGCAGTAGGTGCAGCTGTGCTGGGCAGCAGGACTGGAGGCTCCAACCCCCCTCCCCCGGGGGGATTTGAGGGGACCCTGCAGTGGAGGGGAGTGGAGACTGCAAATCCCCCAGGGAGCTGGGGTCTGCCCCTGAGCTGCACGGCCCCGGGAAGAAACCCGGCAGAAAGGGTCCCGGAGGACCAAGGGCTTTAGCGGGAACTGCAGCAGCTGGACGGGCTCAGGCCAGCCGGGCGTGGTGAGGCTGGTGACTGTCACGGGCCGTCCTCTGAAGGCACTGACGTTCCACTCCCCGGGGTGAGGGCTGCCGTTCCACATGCGGGTCTGCACAGGGCCAAGGTGATCTGATGGTCTGTCCGCCAGTAAGGAGGCGTCCTTACATTAATAACACCGTCCGGGCACCCCTGCAATCATCTATCCACAGTGTCCAGCATCAGATAGAAACTTACAGGTGTCTTGGTCTGTTTCCTGTTGCTGTAGCTCATACCTGAGACTGGGTAATTGATAGGACAGAGCTTTATGTCCTGCAGTTCTGGAAGCTGGGAAGTCCACTATCACGGTGCCGGCAATGCGACGAGGGCCCTAACTGTGTCTCGTCACATGTTGAAAGGGCAGGAGCGTGGCAGCTCAGGTCTGTCCTCCTCCCACTGTAAATCCACCGGTCCTAGCATGGGGACCCTGCTCTGATGGCCCTAGCTAATCCTGATTATCCCCCAGGCCCTACCTCCCAATGCCATCCACATATATGAATTTGAGCATTAAGTTTCTAACACATGAAGTCTGGGAGACTCATTCAAGCCATAGCACAGGCAGGCTTTTGTAAGTTAGTTAGTTTTAGAGACACGGTCTCGCTCTGTCACCCAGGCTGGAGTTCAGTGGTGTCACCACAGCTCACTGCAGCCTGCAACTCCTGGGTTCAGGCAACCCTGCTGCCTCAGCCTCCCAAAGTGCTGAGATTACAGGCATGCGCCACTGTTCCCGACCAAGGCTTGCTGATAAAAAGGACCACATTAGCTGGGTGTGGTGCCAAAAAGGCTCATGGCCTTAATCTTATGGAAGTGCCCTGTTCTTCTGCCGCTTGCCTCTTGAGTTCAACGTTACAAATGACCACGTGAATATTATATCTATATATGTATATAGCTGGAGTTCAGATATTATAATTTTTAACAGCTACAATATTATAAATATACATTACTATTACAATATTACATCTATTGTAATATTATAATCATCTATTGGTAAGTATTTGGGGGGTGTTCAGGTGTTTTTCCTTTGTTATTTCAGTTACTACTAAAAGATCTATGAATAGCCTCATCTGTGTCTCTTGGTGCCCACAGCAAAAGATACTCAAAGCAGTAGTGAGCACACACCATCTAGCACCAGGATCCCCCAGGGCTGTTTTTTTGTTTGTTTGTTTGTTTTGAGACAGAGTCTCACTGTGTTGCCCAGGCTAGAGTGAGTGCCATGGCGTCAGCCTAGCTCACAGCAACCTCAAACTCCTGGGCTCAAGCGATCCTCCTGCCTCAGCCTCTCAAGTAGCTGGGACTACAGGCACATGCCACTATGCCCGGCTAATTTTTTCTATATTTTTTTAGGTGTCCAATTGATTTCTTTCCATTTTTAGTAGAGACCGGGGTGGGGGAGTCTCTCTCTTGCTCAGCCTGGTTTCGAACTCCTGACCTTGAATGATCCGCCCGCCTTGGCCTCCCAGAGCAGCTAAAGCACAGGCAGCCGCACCCCACCCAGAGGTCCTGGAGCACCTTTCTCGGGCAGCATGGGAACATGCATTTGAGCCGAATGCCCAGGCGATGCTGAGAATGGGGTCCAGGGTCCCACTGTGAGAACTCCTGCCCAGGGTAGAATTGTGGGTCACAGAACCCTTCTTCTCAATAAAGCCACGTTATTTTGCAAAGGGACTGCGACTCAACATAGTTAACCACATCTTTACTTAAATTCAGATTCAGCGTTTGGTGGTGACAGCCATGCAAAACCCACTGCAGTTGGTGACGTGGTCTGTGACTGTGGTCAGACAGTCAGGGCAGGCTTGCTGTCCTCAACTGGCCAAAAGGCACCTGCCAGATGGGACCGAGTCTGTCAGCACACGGAATGTGGGGGGTGGGCCAGCCAGTGTCTGCGTGACCATTAGTAAATATGACCCCCAGTAACTAGGGCTGAATAGAACAGACGTTTACATTTGCTACGTAACAAGGAGAATGATAGGATCTGGACAGACCTCGTTCAGCGCATCACACGACGCTTGGGTTTTGAGGTCCGACTGTCTGGGGTGAAACCCCAGGGCTGTGACTGTCCAGCTTCTATTTCCCCAGCTGTGAACTGGCTTCTCAGGGATCTTATGGGAGGCCCTCGCCACGGGGCCCGCTTGAGTGAAGGCTGCATAGAAGTGGGACAGGCTTTGTGTGGGTCCCCTCATCTTCCCGTTACTCTCTTATGGAAGGAGGCATCGGCACGAATGGCCCCATTTTGCACAGCAAGAAGGCTGAGGGTCAGGAGGAAACCTGCTGCACCCTCACTCTGGCTCACAGCTCAGGGTGTGAGCCGCTGGCATTTGGATTTAGAGAGACCTGGCCTGCTTCTCGGTGCCCCCACCCCCATACACCCTCCAAATGCCACCAACCTCCCTCTAGATTCAGCCCAGTGCTGGAACCTGCCCTGAGGCTGCACTGTGGGCACACGCAGGTGGCACCAAAGCTGCCCGGTGTGTTGGCAGGGCTCTGGGAGGAGGATCTGGTGTAAGCCCGGCACAGGAGAAAGGTGGGAAGCGTATTCCAGGCAGCTGGAAGGGCCTCTGCAAAGACCCAGGGTGGAGCAAGCATGGAGCAAGTGGGGGGCAGGAGAGACGGGCTAGAATGGCCACATCCTAAGGAACATGGTGATCACGCTCAGCAGGTTGAGTTTTGTCTGGGGGCCAGAGGGAGCTGCCGGAGGGGTCTCAAGCTGGTGCAGGGAGATCAGAACCAACCTGGGGTTTAGGAAGGAGGCTCTCTGGCTGCATGGGAGGGGGCGTGGTAGGAGCAGGAGGGTGAGGGGGCTGCAGTGTTGGTCCTGGCAGGTGGCGATGGTGGCTGACACCAGGGGTGGGGGATGGAGAAAGGGGACAATGAAGGTTTATTTGGGAGGCAGACTTGTGCCTCCTCCCACTTCTTCTCAGTCCCTGCCCTGCACCACCCCTCCTCTCCTATCTCCTTCCAGTTTTCTCCTTTTCTGTTTGGTTTTTTTTTTTTTGAGACAGAGTCTCACTTCGTTGCCCAGGCTAGAGTGCGTGCCATGGCATCAGCCTAGCTCCTTCAGCCTCCAGTGGCTGGGACTACAGGCATGCGCCACCATGCCCGGCTAATTTTTTCTATATATATTAGTTGGCCAATTAATTTCTATTTATAGTAGAGACGGGGTCTCGCTCTTGCTCAGGCTGGTTTTGAACTCCTGACCTTGAGCAATCCGCCCACCTCGGCCTCTCAGAGTGCTAGGATTACAGGCGTGAGCCACTGCACCCAGCCCAGTTTTCTCCTTTTTTTAAAAAAAGAATATTTTGGGCAGGTATGGTGGGTCACACCTATAATCCTAGCACTCTGGGAGGCCACGGCGGGAGGATTCTTGAGTTTAGGAGTTCCAGACCAGCCTGAGCAAGAGTGAGACCTTGTGTTTACTCAAAATAGAAAAGTTAGCTGGGTGTGGTGGCTCACGCCTGTAATCCCAGCTACTCGGGAGGCTGAGGCAGGATTGCTTGCGCCCAGGAGTTTGAGGTTGGTGTGTGCCAGGCTGACGCCACGGCACCCTAGCCCAGGTGACAGAGTAACACTTTGTCTCAAAAAAAAGAGAATATTTTAAAAAATCAGCTTTATTGGGGTAATTTACATACTGTAAGATTTACTATTTTATTTTATTTTTGAGACAGAGTCTCACTCTGTTGCCCAGGCTAGAGTGAGTGCCGTGGAGTCAGCCTAGCTCACAGCAACCTCAATCTCCTGGGCTCAAGCGATCCTCCTGCCTCAGCCTCCCGAGTAGCTGGGACTACAGGCATGTGCCACCATGCCCAGCTAATTTTTTCTCTATATATTTTTTAGTTGGTCAATTAGTTTCTTTCTATTTATAGTAGAGACGGTGTCTCACTCTTGCTCAGGCTAGTCTCGAACTCCTGACCTTCAGCAATCCACCCGCCTGGGCCTCCCAGAGTGGTAGGATTAACAGGCTTGAGCCACTGCGCCGGGCCAAATTTACTCGTTTAAAGTGTACCGTTCAGCGGTGGTTTTTCTTTTTCTTCTTTTGCCTCTAAGGGGAGTTAATACAGTTGTGAGTTCAGTGGTGTTTAGTGCATTCACGAAGTTGTGCAAGCGTTACCTAATTCCGGAATACATTCGTCACCCCTAAAAGAGTCCGTGAACCTCTGAAGCAGTCACTCTCCTCTCCTCCCCCCCAGGCCGTGGCAACCAGAGCTGACGCTGTGACCCTGAGTTTGCCAACCGGGTATTTCGTACCGCTGGGCCACACGGGCCACGTGGGCGCGCCTAACAAAATGCCACGTGGCTCAAAGACACAGCTGTCCCCGCGGCTCCGCGGGCTGGCAGTGCGGGCCACGTGCTGACAGCGGGTTGGCGGGGCTCGTCCCGGTCTGCAGATGGCACGGGCACCCGCCCCGACCCCCCCCACCCCACCCTCCGGCGTCATGTGACCCAATTATCCCTCAAGGCCCTTCTCCGAAGGCAGCCGCAGGGCCAGGCCCCCACCCCGCGTGCCCCCCGCGTGCCCCCGGCCAGCAGCGCCCAGAACCTTCCCTGCCGGGCGCCCCCCCCTCCCCCAGTCCCAGTCACCCGTCCCGTCCGGCCCCGGGGCGCGAGGCGGGCGGCGCGACGGCCAACCTCCCGCCCCCCGGAGCGCACGCGTCGCGGCCCGCGTGGACGCGAGTCCAGGCCGGGCGTCTACACTCGCAGCCCAAGTCGCGGAACTCCGCCGGTCCCGGCGCTGATGGTGTGGCATAGCACCCGGAACGCGGCAGAGAGTGGGCCCGACAAAAAAAAAAAAAAAAAACGGCTTTAAACCCCTCAGCTTTAAGACCCGCCCGCGACGGTCGCGTCCCGCCAGACACCAGGCACGTGGCTCAGAAAGCGCGGGGAGCCCAGTGCGCAGGCGCGGGCCCGGAGCCCCGCCCACCGAGGACGGGCGCTCTCTGCGCCTGCGCCGCGGTGGGGTGCGGCGGGTGCGCACCGCGGGGGCGGGGCCGCGCGGAGGCCGGAAGGAAGCGGAGCGGAGGGCGGGGCGAGCAAGGGAAGCCCGCCGGCTGCAGGACGACCGTCGCGGTCTGATGACGTCGCACAATGGCCGGCCCCCGCGGCTAGTGGAGCCCGTTTGTTCCGCCCGCGTCGCGCCTGGAGCCGGAGCCCGTGAGGAGCGGAAGGGCCGAGGGACGTCTTCTCCGCGCCGCCCCGACTCCAGCGGAGCCGTGGCCCCCTCCCCGCCCTCGCGCTGAAGTAAGCGGGGCCGGGCGGGCGGCGAGAGGCCGGGCGGGCGGCGGCGGGGAGGAGGAGGCCGCCTCGGTGGCGGCGGCGGGAGCGAGGCCCGGGAGCCCGGCGCGCCCCCGGCCGTGCACAGCCACGGGCCGAAGCGCGGCTCCCGGGCCCAGGAAGGAGGACGCTGAGACAGGCACGGCCCCGCATTCCGCCCGCGCGATCCTGGCCCCGTGGGCCCTCGGGCGCCCTCGGTGGCTGAGCTCCTCGCGCCCCGCGGCGGAGTTTATTTTCCTGAAGCTGTCATTTCTCTTCCGGGCCACTTGTGTGGCACATGTTCGCCGCCCGCAAAGGGGGGGGTGAGAGGCACGCAGGTTCGCCTCCGAGTAGGCCAGCCCCGACTGTTGATGGGCTCTTCGGGGAACTTTGAGCTCTTTGGGAACTCCTGGAACTTGCTCCCGCCGCTTCAAAGTGTGCACAGGTTGGTCTTACTAACTACCCCAAGACGCGCGCCAGCGTCTTAGGAATATGTAACTTCCTTGCACTCTTTGATTAGAAGCTCAGAGGGTGCAGGGTCCTTGACGTTAGCTAACTGTCGCTGTTGTGCTGGAAGAACCTAAGACTTCAAAACTTGGAATATTGCTTCTACTAAAAATTAAGTTTTCCTGAATATGACCGCTGAGTTTGCTAGGCAGAGTGGTTGATTGTTTTAGATGAGCTTTGTTTAGCAAACTGATTTGCAAGAGTAGATCATTCTTCAGACCATTTGAGAAAAAAGAACGAAGAGGTTGTTTGCCATCTGAAGGACTGGGGTACACAAGGCTCTCATCAGTTCTTCTTTGAGCCTCACCTCTATCCTGTTGTCTGTGGAGTGGTCCTTTCCCAGTGCTGTAGCCTGGACAAAGGCAGATTCCCACTTGCCAGCCCTGGAAGGAGAGTGTTTGCCTGGTAATTTTACTACTACTTGAGCACAGTGGAGCGCAGCCAGGTCTGGAACCAGTCAAATGCATCCCAAAGCTGGGAACTCCTTTCCTGTTTTAGGTGGGAAATGCTCAAACATTGTAGAAAGCTTTGTGGAATCACTCCAGAAAGCAAACAGGTAAGCTGTGGCCTTGCTCATGTTAAAAGAGGTTTTGTATTTTATCCCAGCTACGGATCACCTGAAGGTGAGTACTTTCTCACTGAGGAGTTTTTTTTGTGTGTGGTTAAGCTTAGTCAGTTTGGGGTTTTTAGGGTCTGACACCAACCCTGACATCCTTTAGATACTGTAAATCCATGAAGTTGTGAATGGGAGTTTTAGCCAGACATATCAAAGCTTAGACATTCAAATAAGGACTGGTCTGTTAAAAGTAATTGACCCAAAATGCTATACTTGTGTTTCTTTCTTTCTTTCTTTTTGTGAGACTAGAGTCTCACTCTTGCCGTGCTAGAGTGCTGTGGACGTCAGCCTACCTCAAACTCCTGGGCTCAAGCAATCCTATTGGCTCAGCCTCCTAAGTAGCTGGGACTACAGGTATGTGCCACCATGCCTGGCTAATTTTTTCTATATATTTTTAGTTATCCAGGTAATTTCTTTCTATTTTTAGTAGAGCTCTTGCTCAGGCTGGTCTTGAACTCCTGAGCTCAAACCATTCTTCCTGCCTGGGCCTCCCACAGTGCCAGGATTACAGGCGTGAGCCACCACACCCAGCTTTATGCTTGTGTTTCATTGTTGTTCCTTTGCCAAAACCTTTTTAGAACTCCTGTTTTGGTAGTAAAAATATAAGCGGTATGAGAAAATCAGTCTCATTCAATAGTCACACCCCATGTTTGGCCAAAGGTTATCCTACCCGGCTTGATAACTCACCTCACTTACCAGTTGAGACTTTGAATGACTTGCTGCAGTTTCTCAAAGTGACCCACCTTGAGAGAGGGAAGGTTTGCTAACACTGAGAGTACCAGAAAAGTGTTCTGCAGGCTCTAAAGGGAACCCAAAAAGAGAAGGTCCCCAAATGCTGTGTGCTCCAGCAGTGCCACTGGCATCAGTGTGCAGCCTCACTTCTTTGTTAGGCTGCAAATTAGGCAGTTAATTTAAACTTCTTTCTGGTGTGCTCATCAAGGTAGTTCATCAAGTAACAAGATTTTGTCATTGTATTCAACGAGCATTTATCAAGGATTGTCTGCCAAATGAAGTAGGCAACAGAATCACAACGATGAACACTTGTTATTTCATTCCCTGGGAAATGAAATCCATCTTGTGGATCAGAGGATTAAGGATTTAGCTCTGAATCTTGCTGCGAGTCCTCGATTACAGGGTGATCCTGTGAGAAGACCAAATTGAGCAAAAATTCTAAACTTCTAAATTCCCAAGTTTAGAATTCTAAAAATTCTAAACTTGGGAGTCATTTGTGACTTGACCAGAGAACTCTCCATTTCATTGCTAACACTTACTGGGCCACATGTTTCCCTTCCTAGCTCCCAGTGTAGAGTACACACTCAGATATATGCCAAATTGAGTTAATTTCAAGGCCGGGGTGGTGGCTCATGGCTATAATCCTAACACTCTGGGTGGCTGAGTTGGGAGGATTGCTTGAGCTCAGGAGTTTGAGACCAGCCTGAGCAAGAGTGAGACCCTATCTCTACTATAAATAGAAAGAAATTAGCCAAATAGCTAAAAATAGAAAAAATTAGCTGGGCATGGTGGCACATGCCCATAGTCCTGGCTACCCGGGAGGCTGACGCAGGAGGATCGCGTGAGCCCAGGAGTTTGAGGTTGAGGTTGCTGTGAAAGGTTGCCGTGCTGACGCCATGGCACTCTAGCCCAGGCAAGAGAGTGAGACCCTGACTCAAAAAAAAAAAATAAAGTTAAATTGAAAAATTAAAATTGAGTTAATTTCAAAGCAGGACTGTGACGCCCGGAGAGACAGTTAACCTGGCCAGAGCAGGGCCTGGAACTCAAGCTGTCTCCTGATTCCCAGTGATGTTCCTTGTCGTCTGTGCAACAAGGTGTGACTCAAGTTGCTTCTAATAAACAGGTAGATTCATTGGCATGTTTTTCTCTGAAAGGTGTTCACCTGTGTGTAGCCTCTGATAGTAAAAAAAAATCCCAGGAGTTCCCATGGGAAAGAAGACAATGTGACTCCTTTCCTCAGGAAACGAGTCAGGGCCTCCTAAGGGTGACTGTGTCCTAGTGTGCCTAGGGGAGCCCCTGTTCATGCGTGTTGTAATTGAATTTTTGTTTTGTCTATTTAGAGACGTGGTCTCACTCTGCTGTCCAGGCTGGAGTGCAGTGGTGTGATCATAGCTCACTGCAGCCTTGAAATCCTGGGCTCAAGTGACCCTCCCACCTCAGCCTCCCAAGTAGCTGAGAGTACAGGCACATGTCACCATGCCCAGCTAAGTCTTCAATGTTTTTAGAGGCAGGGTCTCACTATGTTGCGTAGGCTGGTCTCAAATTCCTAGACTCAAGTGATCCTCTCAAAGTGCTAGGATTACAGGCATGTACCACTGTGCCCAGCCTGTAATTGTCATTAGTGCCCCCTTTCAGTCTCAGAGATGTCCCAGTTTAGACAATAAATCATGAGGTAACTTGCTACTAAGTGCCAGCCCTTCGGTGAGCTCAGGGAACAAAGAAGTGAGTCTGATCACTCATTCTCTGGTGCTCTGTGGGTGTCGGGTCTCCCAACAGACTTTGCAAACACATGGTTGCTACCCTGTGTGTTAAGTATGCATATGTAATAGAATCATGTGTAATTACTGAGGTCAGAGATCTTAATGTCAAGACCATAGGTAGACTTTGAGAGGTTTTGAACTCCCTGAAGTGGAAGGTAAGTTGTGTGTGTCCAGGCTTCTCTAGGGAGAGGAGCCATACCCTTCCTCAGACTCTCAGAGCAGCCGAGTTTCTCAGAAGTCCCCACTGACATGGAGAGTGAGCTGCCTTGGATGGGAACAGATGATCTTGGGCCATTCTCTTGAGGCAGAAAGAATGATTTTTGCAGCCTTGGATGTTGAAGTAATTACCTAAGTCAAAGTGGGCGAGCAGCCCAATGAGTACTTCTTAAAACTATTTTACTTCTCAGTACACTAATGTCTCTGGGGTTTTAATTTTAGTCAGCATTTCCTGTGGTCTCAGTATAAAGGTGGTGTACCTTTCGGGGGTTTCTTTTAACTGGTTCGTGTCTAGTTTAAGTGCCTAATATTTGAACTTCAAACAAGTTTAAAATCGTAAAATAAATGACTGATGTCACCAGTTGGATCTTCATATGGTCAGTCATCACTGTTTTTTTTAGCTAGGAGACTTTATATTTATCCATCAGACAGTAACTTGTCCATCGTCATGAAAACGTGTGTATTAGCTTCTTGAAGGGCTGAGATGGGAGTATATAGATGGACCAGCACAAAACTTAATAAAGGAAAAAAGAAAGATGGCAAAATCTACTAGTTAACAGAAATCCCCAATTTATGCATGTGGTATGTTCCAAAAAAGAATTTATAAGGCTGGGCATGGTGGCTCACAGCTGTAGTCTTAGCACTCTGAGAGGCTGAGGTGGGCAGATTACTCAAGGTCAGGAGTTTGAAACCAGCCTAAGCAAGAGCAAGACGCCGTCTCTACTAAAAACAGAAATAAATTAATTGGCAAACTAAAAAAAATATATAGAAAAATTAGCCAGGCATGATAGCGCATGCCTGTAGTCCCAGCTACTCGGGAGGCTGAAGCAGAAGGATCGCTTGAGCCCAGGAGTTTGAGGTTGCCGTGAGCGAGGCTGATGCCATGGCACTCTAGACCGGGCAACAAAGTGAGACTCTGTCTCAGAAAAAAAAGAATTTATAAAGTCAGTTTGGAACTTGGGTCCCTCATTCCTATAGAACAGTGGCTAACAGTAGGTGTTGGTTCCTAGGCAGAAGCAGACGCTACCTGCATTCCTAGTCCAGGGCTGCACTAGTATGTGCACCTGGACAGCAGGTCTGCGCTGCAGCCACCACATGGCCTTGGTTTCCTTATCTAGAGACGGAGCAACACTTATTTTGAAGGTTGATGTGAGAATTCAGAATGATACCAGGGTATGAGTTAGGTGGTCTGTCAACAGGTGGTGGCTGGCTATTGGTTTTACCGCACTGCTTTCATAAGGTAGTCTTATGTTGAGTGGATTCTCAGGTATTTGTGTGAAACAATGAATAAATCACTCCCAAGTGCTTCAGGAGACACTATTTAGCGCCTTCCTACTGTTAACTGGCCTGCTTCTTGCATTAGTTTAGACAGTTGACATTAGGAACTCTTTTATTTCTTTAGGATTTCATTTCAAGTTTGCCAAAATATAAAAAACAATTTTCTTGGGCGTAATCTTATCAATGAAACCAAAGTGCAAACCAGTTTACACCTGGGTCCTAGAAATAGTGCTGACCCAGGTTATGAGGGTCTGTGCAGAGCATTGCTTAGTACGGGATAGTATGTTGCAAAGCTGGTGGCAGTCTCATGGTGTTTTCTGCAGAGTATCAATAGTGTGATTCTTTAACTATTCTACTAACAGTTTGAGGAGACATTCAGTTTTGTATAATGGTTGACTTAAGAGATAACTTTGTTTCTAAGGTTGCTATTAGATTATAAAGTATGAGAATCTGAATTTGTCAGGTTATAACACTTAATAGCCAGTTCAGCGTGACCACATCCTACTGGGTAACAGATGCTACACTTAGGCAGGGGGGGAGATGAACAGTCCCTGCCCTTCTATGGACAAGATTTTAAGATATACAATGTAATAAAAACTGTACAAAGACAGAGGTAGGGTGTTAATTAATATCATTAAGTACAGGTGGGAAGGGATTGCCCATTTGCCACTCACCTCCTGGCTTTTTGCTGTAACACCCCACATACTGGCGGCCTTAGCAGGGGGCTGCCGTCCTTGCAACACCTTGTCCTTGCGTGCTGCCGCAGGCTGCAGGTGTGCACTGTGCACCCAGACCGCCGCTGCTGCTCGCAGCTCCAGACTCTGCGGGGCAGCCGCCTCGCTTCCTCACTTTGCATTTCGGGACTGACTTTTCGGTAATTCCGTCTAGCAGCCCTACCTCTGGGCACTGACCCACAGTGTAGTTAGACGGAAAAATGAATGATTTTCAAAACTGTCTACTTTTAAGTGACTTAGAATGGATTGGCTGGTTTGTAAATTTATATTATTGCTAACCATTTAGTTTTTGTAAAGTGATGAATTTTATGTGATTTATCCTAATGCATGTGCAATTTTAATTTCCATTAACAGCAAAAAAGAAGGATGTTTAACTGTAGGTTCAGATGCCAACTGTTGATACTATGCATCTTTAAACAGGTTGTCCTTTTAAAAGTATAAATTTAAAAGATATACACCTTTATCTTTAATATATGTAATTACGTAAGTAATTGATATATACAAAAAATGCCAGCGTGCAGTGTGTATGGCTTGCTGCCTCTGAGCCCATAGTTATCTTGGGATGAATAAACTGTTTCCAGATCTTGCTGAGACACCAAGCGGCGTGACTGGGACATATGTTATTTGAAATAAAAAATGTTAAGCAGCCTTAGGATGAAGACTCCAGTGAACACAGAACCCGCTGCTGCTCCACGCCCACTTGGCGGGCCTGCTGGAGTGGGGTGCCGGCGCCTGCTCGGACCCCACCTTGTGTGATCCCCCTTACGATAGAGCAGCAGTGCCCTGTCTTGGGTTTCTGAGTTGGGAAAACCAAAAAATACTCACTGCATAGTTAAATCTGGACTAGTAAAAATAGAAATGAAATCTTCCACAGCGACACTGTCTTTTACATAAGCACACTACTTGGATGTGTAAAATTTTCTGCCAGTGTTCTTTTCTACAACGAGTACCCGTGCAGGATGTGATGTGAGAGTCACTGCACACACACAGCGCTGCCTCTGGGCTCCGCTAGAGACCCTGGCCCCGGGCACGTGTCCGTGAACACCTGCGGGGGCCCCGACGGGTGGCTGGAGGCCCTGCTCCGGGAAGTGGGCCTGGTGTCAGGAAAGGGCTCCCACCTGGGCCCTGCTGACAGCTGCCCCGGCATCCTTAGGATGACTCCAGAACAATGGTCGCACGTTGCCTTCAGTTTTGCTGCTTCATTCCATAATGCAAATTATCCTGAATTTCAGAAGTAAATATTCTTAAGAATCAAACATATTTTTTGCAGTCCGTATCTTACTACTCACTTTCTGTTAACCTTTGTGGGCTGCCCTTGAGAGGGGAAGGGTGTGCCGGCCCGTCTCATTCTGCCCGATTGCTGATAGCAGGAGGCACCCAACACCCAGCTCAGCTGAGCACAATGCAGCCCCGTGCAGTGGAGTCTCGGCCCGGCTTCCTCTGCAGAGCGCTGTGTGCACATGGAGGTCCTGCTTCTCCTTCAGGTCAGGAAGGAGCATGGGCCAGGAAGGTCAGGACGGGTTGACTTGCCATTTTGCTAAGTGCCGTGACTCTGTGTTTTCTTTTGCAGAACCGTGGGTACCGATGGATGTGGCCGAGAGCCCTGAACGGGATCCTCGCTCTCCAGAGGACGAAGAGCAGCCGCAGGGGCTCTCGGACGATGACATTCTGAGGGACAGTGGGTCTGAGCAGGACTTGGACGGAGCTGGGGGGAGGGCTTCCGATTTGGAGGATGAAGAAAATGCGGCCCGGGGGCCGAGCCAGGAGGACGAGGCCAACCGCTCTGACGAGGAGGATCGAGCGAGCGAGCCCAAGTCCCAGGACCCGGACTCCGAGGCCAACGAGTTGAGCAGGGGCCCAGCCAGCCCCCCGTGCGAGGACGAAGGGGACGAGGGGGAGGAAGACCGGACGAGCGACCTCAGGGACGAGGCCTCCTCGGTCACGCGGGAGCTGGACGAGCACGAGCTGGACTATGACGAGGAGGTCCCCGAGGAGCCGGCTCCCGCCGCCCAGGAGGACGAAGCCGAGAAGGCTGGGGCCGAGGACGACGAGGACAAGGGTGACGGCGCTCACCGGGAGGAGGGGGCGGCTGGTGCCCAAAGTGTGGGAGAAAAGGAACCCCTGGAGGCTGCTGCCAAGGAGAAAAAGAAAGAGGATGATGATGGAGAAATCGACGACGGGGAGATAGACGTGAGTATGGGGCAGCAGGGCCATCTGCGCCAGCCGGATGCTGGCCAGTGCGGGAGAGGGAAGGACCCTGTGGGCCTTGTCACTCGGGACAAGAGGGCAGCAGTGCAGGGGGCCAGCGGCTGGGGTCAGCCGCCACAGAGCTGGAAAGGAGGAGCTGGGAGTTGGCAGTGAGGAGCGGGCGTCAGGAGACTCCGTCGGCACCCAGCGACGGCCGTGCATCACGGGTGTTGGTTGGCGTGATTAAAATGCCTGGTCCCCAGTTTTTTGTTTTTTTGTTTTTTTTTTCTTTTTTTTTTTTTTAGGGAGGCAATATAGAGCAATGGTCCCCAGTTTTTTTAGGTACCGGGTTTTGTTTTTGTTTTCTTTAAGTGAAAAGAGTAATTCTTGAGTTAGCCCTCACTCAGCGAGAGCCCTCATGGATTTTCAGCTCTTGTTGGGTCCTTAAGGCTGAAGAGAATAAGGTTCGCTTCCAGTTTTGTCTGCTCTTTGGGCACATTTGTCTTTGCCCTGCCGCCGGTCCCCTGCAGAGGCACCAGGTGCGTCCCTGAAGACCCTGGTGAAGACGGGTGAGACCCAGCTGTGTGTCAGGTGCCACGGCTTCTGATGAGGCTGTCACACTCTTTGTGACTTAAATCAATCTGGCCTTCAGGTTGAGGGGAGCATGCATGTGTGGCCAGATACCTGGGTAAGTTGGCTTTTTATGGAAGGTAATCCTGTTGAAAGAACTTATGAGGTTTTTTTGGGAAAACAGCCGAAAGTCGTACTGAGCAGTACTTGGCAAGACTGTTGAACGCAAAGGGACTGTGGGGGACAGAGCAGACCGGAAAGGTCCAGGGAAGGAGGTTCTGTCTGTGGGACTGTGGGGGACAGAGCAGACCGGAAAGGTCCAGGGAATGAGGTTCTGTCTGTGGGACTGTGGGGGACAGAGCAGACCGGAAAGGTCCAGGGAAGGTGGGTCTGCCTGTGGGAGTGTCGTGCAGTGAGAGGTGTGTGGAATGTCGCAGAAACGTTTCGGCTGGGGGTGGTGAGATTGCCAGCTGAGTGTCCAGCCACAGGTTTCCCTTGAGCACCAGCCTCAGCAGTGCCTTTGTCTGTGTGCGCCCAGTGGTGTTGAGATGTCATCTGCTCTGTCAGCTGTCCCGGCGGCAGTGGCGGTGGTGGTGGCGGTGCTTAGTGACTCACAGGCTTTGAGATGTTGGTCATCTAACTTAGGTTCTTACGATCAGGACTTTGTTGTGGGGGTGTGGTTACGAGATATCTCATCTTCTCACAATCAGATGTAGGAAGTGGCCCCGACGTTAATAATTTTGACTGATACCATCTCCTGTTCTTACATGAGACGCGGCTATTGTCAGGGGGCGCCTCATGCTTGCTTGCTGCTTCCCTCCCCTCCCGGAGAAGCCTCCCCCACAGGGCTGCAAAGGCAAAGTGGGAGCCGTGAGACTCAGGCTGTCAATTTCGCTGCGATTTTAGGCAGAAGATGACATCATTGGGTTGAGATTGCCTGCGAGTTTGGTTTTCAGTGTTCTGAAGATGACAGCCGCGCGCGTGCGTGTGCCGGGCCCTGTGCCCAGGGTCCGGTGCTCGTAAGCCCACGGGGGATTCATTGGGGCGTCAGGGGTCTGCACAGGGGTCCTGCGAGGCCTTGGCTGTGGCTCACCATGGGCTTTGCAATGGGGTGGGGGTGGGGGGGGTGCCCGTGGTCTTGGTCTGCTGGCTGCCCTAGAAACAGCACATGGGGTAAAAACCCAGTTGGACTTTCTTGCACTCTTGGGTGCACGGTGTGTTTTTGTCTTCCTGGCCCTGCATTTTGAAGAGACCTCCCCTCCCCCCACAGCTTCCGCCAGTATTGGGGAAGCCGGTTTTCTTCCCACACTGCAAGCTGTGCCCCTGACCCCGAGTCCCCTGGGAGGTCTGTGCTCTTGAACGTCGCACTGGCGTGTGACCTTTTGGGTTGTGACTGGGCAAAGCAGAGCTGTGCCCACTGTCAGGGCAGCAGGCCTTACCAGGGTGGGCGGGCAGCTGCTGAGGACCATGGGCTCAGCCTGCACTCGGGAGCGCCTGACTCCAGGCTGGCGGGCACTTTGTGGCATGAAGTGGCAGTGGGCCGGGAGGTCTGTGCTGGACAGGTGACCGCATGTGGAGGGCAGCTCGAGTGACCGGCGTCAGCCTCCACTGCGGCTGGGGAGGACCCAGCGCAGGTGCGTCAGCGTGTGCTTGCAGAGCGCTACTCTTCGCTGGTTTTTCCTGCTCTCAGGCCCAGTTCCAAACTTGTCACCCGGTCCCCCCCATGGGCTCTCTGCTGAATCTCCACCAGGCCCTCGTCCCGCCTGTTCGAGAGGCCCTGCTGGCCTCCCTGCCCTGTGCCCCCTTCCCTGTCTCTGGGAACGTTTCTCTGGAGGGGAGGGCACTCGTCTAGGGCCAGGTCCCCTTTTCTTTAAATCTTTGGAAAGCAGCGTCTCCTCTTGGTGCAAAGTTCACGTTCTGGAAGGCATTTCCTCACTGCAGGCAGCCCTGGCCTAGGAGGTGAACTATCTGGGTGTTTTTATGAGGAAGAAATATGCAGTTTGGCCTCTATCCTCGAAAAATCGGTCTTTGTGCCGCTGCACAGAGAGTTTCGGGTCCCTCTGCCCCAAGGCCCCCCTGCTGCGGGCACCTCCCCTCTGTCCTGGCCGGCGGAGAGTCTGCAGAGCCGTTGCTTTATCCTCCGTGTGGCTGAGTGGCGCTTTCTCCTCTCTCAGGGCACGTCTTCCTGCTTTCCCCTTTTAGATTTTGGGACATGGTGACAGCTGAACTGATCCTGGGGTACAGTTTCCTTGATTGGGACTTCAATTAGTACAATAAGCCCTTGAGATTATTTTGTCTAAACCACACCATTTGTGCCCACGGCCTGAGTAACCCGCGCCTGTTTTTGGTGCGCAGCCAGGATGCGCTTCAGACACGAACGCCTTCTTGGAAGGGCTGCTCCCTGCGGTGGGGAAGGAATGTCTCCCCCGGGTGCTTGGCACCTGGCGTGTGTGGTGTGGAGCAGGCGTGCCCCTGCCAGCCGCCCTCTAGTCACTGGTCTCCCCTGCCCCGGGAGCCACATGGAAGGGAGCCACGTGCTCTGTGGCCTCGTTTCCCTCTGCCACCTCTCAGGAGCTGGTGTGGAACCTGCCTTGACCCACTGCTGCCCTGCGAGGGTCTCTCCTTCCTTTCTCCGCCCCTCCGGCTGGCCTCTCGCAGAGCCGCCTTTCCTTCTGGGGTGGGGTGAGCAGTCGCGTTTGCCTTTTCGGGTCTCCCTGTTGCCATCGCAGGCGCAGGGCCTAGCTTGTGTCTGTCTGTCCTTTGCTCATCTCCTGTTGTGCTGCTCTCACGTCTGACGGACAGACCACTGGTCACCTGATCATGCAGTCCCTCTGGGCAGGGTGGGGTGCCTGCTGTGTTCTGTCCCCTTACTGAGGATGCGTGTGTGTGTCAGGTGGCCTCTCAGGGGCAGCAGCACAGCAGGCCCGAGTCCCGAGTGGGCAGTCCGCGTGACCCCTTGGTCACACCCAGTCGCTGTTAGCCCACCCGCATACAGAAATATTTGGAGGTATTTTCTTTGCACAGGGTGTTTTATATTTTCTCCTGTTCAAATCCACAGTTCCCTTTTATGTCTGGGTACATAAGATCTTGTACAAAAGGGCTGCCTCTGCTCGCCCTCCCGGCGTTGGGTTCCCACTCTGTTCCGGAGGGAGGTTCCTTGTGCCGGCTCTCCATGCAGCAACGTGGAGGAGGGTCTAAAGGCATCTGTCCGTCCCGTCGCCAGCGCCCAGGAAGCAGCCGCCTGCCGGCACTGGGAAAGGGCAGGTGTTACAGCAGCACGTCAGCACTGGGCCGTGAGTCCTCCGTCCCGTGGCGAGTCCTCCGTCCCGTGGCGTGGCTGGTGTTTGGACAGCCACCGTCCTTCCTCGCAGCTGTGAGGTCCCAGCTCTGAGAACCGGAGCTGTCCCCCCCTCTGTCCCTCACCTGGTGGCATATCTGGCCCAGCTGCCTGGGGGTTGCGTGTGGTCTCGTGCTTTCCCTCTGGGGGGTCTCATGGCCCGCACGAAGAGGTTGCTGTGCCCCTCCCAGGTGCTGTTGCGAAACCTGCCGTGTCGCCTTTCTGCAGTCAGAACGTTTCCGAATTCCCAAAGCAGTCTGGCACCATAGGGTTCGGGTGAGGGGTCATGGACCTGTATTTTCACCCCCACCTAAGCAGGGTTCAGGGAGGCAGCGGACTGCCCGGGTGGCAGCGCTAGGTGGAGTCTGGGCCCCACCGCTCAGCCTTCTCAGCACCGCGTGGTGGCTTCTGTCCTTCCTGCCTTGTTAAGGATGCTTTGCTATGGAGTCATTTCTGTCTTGCTATATAAGTAATACGTGTTCATCATTTTAAAACAAAGGAAAAGAAACAGGAAAACCTGCAGAAAGAAGTTGGCTGGGCCCCGTGCTGTGATCCCAGCACTTTGGGAGGCTGAGGTGGGAGGATTGCCTGTGCCCAGGAGTTCGAGACCAGCCTGGGCTACATAGTGAGACCCCATCTCTCCAAAAAGTTTTTAAATTAGCTAGGGTGGTGGTGCACGCCTGTAGTCCCAGCTCTTTGGAGGGATGAGGCAGGAGGATGGCTTGGGCCCAGGAGTTGCAGTGAGCTGTGATTGTGCCACTGCACTCCAGCCTGGGCAACAGAGCAAGACCCTGTCTCAAAATAGCTACAGTAATACAGTGGTCACTCATCGACTGCTGGCTGCGCACATTCTGTGCAGGCGTGTGTGGCGTTCTGTGGGGAGAGCAGGCCCCCACGGGCCAAGGGACGCGTCCCCAGTCATGCCACCATGCTGCCAGACTTAGGGTTTGAACCAGGCCTTTCTACCCTGGTGCGTGTGTGTCTTACAGAGACTTGAAAGGTTGAAGTGGGTGACACCCTTCACGCGGTGCACATCTGCCCTGAGGTGAGGAAGCGCTGAGAGAGGAGTGTGCTGAGGGCTGGGACTCCCTCCAGTGTGTGCAGACTGCAGGCCTCGCGTGCCCCGCCTGCCTGCCAGTGTGCCCTGTCGGCGCCGGCGCCGTTTCAGCCTGTCGAGCTTCCTGGGTGCTGTCCTGCTGAGAGCTTCCTGGGTCAGTCCTATTCATAGACCCACCAGTTTGTGGCTGGGTGTTCCACTCGGGCCTCTGCTTGTCCTCCGCTCCTGCTGTCCGTGGTCCAGGTCACACAAGCAGAAGGCCCGAAGGAATCCCTGCATTGTACACTTGGTCTAACAGCCTCAGGTGACAGCGCTGTGAGTTTGGCTTCAGATCCCTTTCTTGAGTTGTTTTTTTTTTTCGTGAAACTCTAAGATTTAAAAACTTGTTTTAATCATCTGTTGTCATTTAAAAGACCATGTGCAAAATAAATGCTTAGTTGAAAATTTACAAACACTCTGGGAAGCCGAGGCGGGCAGATTGCTTGAGGTCAGGAGTTTGAAACCAGCCTGAGCAAGACCCCGTCTCTACTAAAAATAGAAAGAAATTAATTGACCAACTAAAAATATATATACAAAATATTAGCCGGGCATGGTGGAGCTTGCCTGTAGTCCCAGCTACTCGGGAGGCTGAGGCAGGAGGATCGCTTGAGCCCAGGAGTGTGAGGTTGCTGTGAGCTAGGCTGATGCCACGGCACTCACTCTAGCCTGGGCAACAGAGTGAGACTCTGTCAAAAAAAAAAAGAAAGAAAGAAAGAAAATTTACAATATTATGTTGCTGAATGGGTGATTATTTTTGTTTGTTTTTTAACAAAGTGAGATGCATATGCTGTCGTACGTTCTTTGAAGTTTTGAAGTTGAAGTTTTGTCGTGGACGTGTGGCCACACGTCTCTGGTCTGTTGACTGGTCATGTCTGGGAGCTCCGTGGTCCCCCTCTCAGTTCGTCCCAGTGACTGCTTCCCACCTGGGCCAGGAGCTCAGGCGGCTCCTGTGAATGCCAGCAGGAAAGCCTTCGCGGGGACACGCCTTGCTGGCGTGCTCAGCGTGAACCCTGACTTCTGTGCTCACCGCGTCGGCGCCTGTGCGCTGGTTTTCAAGCACAGCACAAAGATTTAAATGTATTTTAACTTTTCAGATGAGTTTTGTTTTCTTTCTAATGGGAACAAAGAAATGGAGAACGTGTTCTCAAGTAAGATTTGAGCTTACATAAAACATGGCATTAAGACTGTAGTGTCGTGAGAATAATAGTGAAGAGAAATGTGAACTAAAAGACCAGAGGACAGAGGGGTTCTGTCATGTTATCTGTGATCATTTCTTTAAAAAAAAAGATTTTCCTGGTTCTCTTAAGACTAGAATTCCCAGGATGTTTCATTATTAAATGCTGTTTTGTTTTGTTTTGTTTTGTTTCTGAGACAGAGTCTCACTCTGTTGCCCAGGCTAGAGTGAGTGCCATGGCGTCAGCCTAGCTCACAGCAACCTCAAACTCCTGGGCACAGCGATCCTCCTGCCTCAGCCTCCCGAGTAGCTGGGACTACAGACATGCGCCACCATGCCCCGCTGATTTTTTTCTATATATTTTGAGCTGGCCAATTAATTTCTTTCTATTTTTAGTAGAGACGGCGTCTCCCTCAGGCTGTTTTCGAACTCCTGACCTTAAGCAATCCGCCCACCTCGGCCTCCCAGAGTGCTAGGATTACAGGTGTGAGCCACTGTGCCCGGCCTTTTTTTTTTTTTTTTTGAAACAGAGTCTCACTCTGTCTCCCCAGGTAGAGTGCAGTGGTGTCATCACAGCTCACTCAGCCTCCAACTGCTGGGCTCACATGGTCCTCCTGCCTCAGCCTCCCAGAGTGCTAGGATTACAGGCTCTAGCTGCCACACCCAGCCCAAAATAGTTTTTAACAACCAAATATTTTCAAGACAGAAATCATGCAAATATTTACGCTTTAAAAGGTTAAGTCATCATGAATCCAGGGCTTGATTTCAGCGTTTCTTCATTCAACAAGTAATCATTGACTGTTTACTATGAAGCCAGATGCTGCCTGGTCCCAGAGACTCAGTGGGATGCAGGGCAGGCGCTGGTGGTGTGGTCAACACCAGGATGTTCCGGTGTAGCCAAAACTCAGCAGAGGGGTTGGAGCCGAGGGGACCCATTGGGCGGGGCGGGCCTCCCCAGGGCCTGAAAAATGAGATGCGTTGAAGGATGAGGGCAGAGGCGAGGGAAGCACGTGCTCAGGTTGGAAGCTGGAAAGGGGATTGCGCTGTGGAGCAGGGGCTGAGGCGCCCAGGCGGGCATGCAAAGGAGGCCAAGCAGGAGCTGGCTGCAGCAGGCTGGTGGGACTGGGTGCCGTCTGGAGGCGGTTGGTGCTGTGGGAGTGGGAGGGGTCAGGCCGACCCCGCAGGGGCACGCCAGGAGAAGCTGGGTCTTCCATCCTGGATGCGCCGACCTCAACTCAGTCTTGTGCCAGGGACGTCAGGAGGGCAGCTGGGCACCCTCATGGGCTGGGGGTGGCTGGAGGAGGGTCTCAGCTACAGGCTTGGGGGAGCAGGCCCTGGGGCAGTGGGCAGCTTGGGGACAGCACAGAGCAGTGGTCAGGTCTTGGCTGTTTGTTGGAATCTGTGAGTCTTTGGTCTTTGTAAAGCACCTGGGTTATTCTAAAATTTGATGGCCAAGGTCAGGAACCCTGGACTAAGAATGAGCTCAAAGTGGGCCCAGTATTACTGGGCAGGCACCATTGTTGGCCTGAGTGCCTAACTTTCTCCCCACCCACATTAGAGGAAGTTAAACCTGAAGTGTAACCATTTCCTGCCCAAAGTTGTTAATTAGGAGAAATATAATAAAATCCTGCATTGTAAAGTGCTTTGCGGAGTACACAGGGTGTTATTCCCTAATGTTCCTCTGTGTGAGTAATGCTTAGAGCTTGTAGGCAAGCTTTGCAATCATCCCTCCTACCGGTGTGGAATCTAAGATTTGGAAAATTGGTGTGAATTGGTGAGGGGCCAAGACACAGTCTTTGAAAATATCTAAGTTCCCCACAGCCAGCTTTTTCTCTTTGTGGTTTGGTGGCAGCAGTGCCGATGGGTAGACCCCCTCCCACCTTTGTTAAGACACTGTCCTCTGTTTCAGGATGATGACCTGGAGGAAGGCGAAGTAAAAGACCCCAGCGACAGGAAGGTGAGGCCTCGTCCCACCTGCCGGTTCTTCATGAAAGGTAACTGTCCACAGGAGGGGCCCTCGAGTGGCCATGTCTGTGGCCGAGGCTTCTCTGGGCACTCTGGTGGTGGACTATGCTTGCCAGGCCCTGCACTGTTCCAGGCTGTGCGTGGGGCCAGACTGTGGCAGGTGGTGGTGGTGTTACCCAGTGGGCCACTCCTTGGTCCTTTCATCACTCTGATGACTGCCTTGGAGAGGCCAGCCTGGTCACTGTCACTCCTGGGGTCCTAGGTCCCCACTTGCAACAGAGCCCAGAATGTAATAACAGCCATCGTTTTTCCAAATGGTCCCTTTTAATGTTTTAGGCACCATTGTTAGCATCCCCCCGCCCCGGGTGACGAGGTGACCACTTCTCTGCAAGGCGTGTCAGAAGTGCGTCCCTCATTGGGAGTGGACTTCTGAGTGGCCACGGGACAGCCCCTGGAAGCAGCAGGGCTCTTGCCCTGGTGGAGCAAGTGGTGGGAGTTAAGTAGCTGCAGCAGGTGGCAGTTGGGTAAAACGTTTAAAAATCTGGGCCAACCCATTTTAAAATGTAGCGTAGCCCTTTAGCATGATAATAGTATGGCTTTTTTTTTTTTTTAAAGTTTTGGGAGATTTGGAAACAGAAATGAGAGTGTCCAATCTGTAAAGGTTTCTTTGATGTGCGGCAATAGTTTTGGCATTTTTCTTGTAATTCAGCATTTTCCTTGGACAGGTAGAAAGATATTTTTCTTTCTCTTGACTTTGCTCGGTGACCAGCCTGCCTGTGCAGTCAAAGCTCACAAGAGCCTCCTGTACTTCTTTTCCAGATGGGCCACCATTGTCCACTCTTCCTCCACCAATACCAAATTCCATACCATTCAGAGGCCAGGTTAAAGGTACAAAATATGCTATATTCACTCTCTTTAGTACCTTAAAGTCTCTGCTCCAGAGGCCAGACTTCCTTCTCCTGGATCCAGACACGGCTGTGAAGCCGGAAGGGAAGGGGGGTGGGGGTCAGAGAGCTGTCCCGGGCCTTCTTCCTTAGAGGCGCAGACCGAGCCGAGCCGTGGCGTGTGCTCAGGAGGGGGCAGGCGTGGGGCAGGTGGGGGCCATCTTTCGGAGGGGCCACACTCTGCATCCTGGGTGGCCCTGCAGAGCCTGCAGCAGGGCGGCTGGGGGAGCCCGCGAGCCATCACGTGACGATCATCACAGTCACCCTGGGAAAGCAGAGAAAGTAAATCGTTGCGGTTCTTACCGAAGTGTCAATATCTGAGAAAACAAATGTGAGCAGGAGGCATGGGAGTAAGTGCCGTCAGCCCCTCTCACAGATTTCTGTGTCAGAGTGTTGGAGACAGATTTGCACACGCGCATTTGCAGCTGTTTCGAGTCAGCACTGACCCGTGCACACAGTGCTCTGTCTCTGGAGCAGTGCGACTCCAAATGCGGCTGGCCCGGTGGCACTGGTCTGACGAGTCCCATGGCAGAGGCAGCGGCGGTCACCACCTGTGCACCAAACTCCAGACCAGGAAGGAGCCTGAGGCTCGCACCGATGACCCACCCAGAGTCAACAACAGAAGCACAAAGCGAGAAGTGAGGTCGTTGCTGGGACTGCAGATTCAAGTCCCGGGAACCACCTTGACGGCCGAGGACAGGACTGCTGTCTGCATGGATGTCACTTGGAAGTGATGTCAGAGTGGGAAGCTGGTGCCCCCAGGGCTAGGCTGAGTCCTGGGCCCGGGTTTCGGGGAGTGAGGCGCAGTGCGGGGGCTCCTGCAGCTGGGAGCTGGGAGCTAGAGTGAGTGGCTTCCGCAGCTTCACTGGGCACGAGCAACAGCTTGTTCCAGGAGTGTTTGTGAATGTCACCACTCCCCTGGTACTGTGTGTTACTCTGTGGAGTGTGTGATGTAGCACATAGGGACATGGCCGAACCTTCCAGTTTCCTAGATCATGTCTCCTGCTTTTGCTTGGTTCTGAGAAATTTGGATGTAAATACTTTTGCATACCTGTAGTTTATAAGCTTGGTGTTAAATTGAGATGAATCAGTTTATGATCCGTCCAATAACAGAGAAATTACTTTAAAAATAAGGTGAAGTTTGTCACAGTGGCGAGTATGTGGAGACACTGGAACCGTCACACACCGCTGTGGGAATGTAAAATGATGCAGTTTCTTTGGGGGACAGTCTGGCTGTTCCTCAGAGGTGAAGGGTAGAGTTACCGTGTGACCCAGCAGTTCCACTTCAGGTGTGTGTCCGAGAGGGACGATAACACGTATCCACTGAAGAAGCTGTGCACACATGTTCATGGGAGCCAAAAGGAGGAGATAACCCGGGCGTCCTAAACGGATGATGGGTGAGTACAAGTCGGTCTCCCCGCACAGCAGTCTCATTCAGCCACAGGGAATGAAGTTTGGACACATGCTACACACTCGAGGAGTCTTGACGTGACGCTGAGTGACAGAAGCCAGACACACACTGCATGATTCCATTCGTGGGAAGCGTCCAGCACAGGCACATCCCTAGCGACAAAAAGTAGATTAGTCATTGCCTGGGCTGGGGGTGGGGAGTGACAGCTGTTGAGTACAGGGTTTCCTTTCTGCGGTGATGGAATGAATGTTCTAGAACTAGATAATGGTGATGGTTGCACAACTTCATGAATACACTGAATTGTACACAATAATGGGAGTATTTTATGGTATGTGAATTGTATGTTTTTTTTTGTTTTTGAGAAGGAGTATTGCTCTGTCCCCCTGGGTAGAGTGCAGTGGCCTCAGTCTAGCTCACAGCAACCTCAAAACTCTTGGGCTCAAGCCATTCTCTTCCCTCAGCCTCCCAAGTACCTGGCACTACAGGTACACACTACCACGCCCAGCTTATTTTTGTATTTTTAATAGAGACAGGGTCTTGCTCTTGCTCTAGCTGGTCTTGACCTGGCCTCAGGCAGTCCTTGGCCTCCCAAAGTGCTGGCATTGCAGGCACAAGCCACTGAGCCCTGCCTAAAAATTCTTTCTTCACAAGTTCGTTAGCTTTATTTCTGTGACAGTTGTGGTCTATCGACTTATCTTCTGATTGCCTGTTAGACGTGTTGGTGTTCGTGTCCCTTGACAGCAAAATGTGCTAGGGACACAGCTTGTAAATACTTTAAAGCATCAATACTTTTTTAATGGTATTTTTTATCTCTCATCTTTTTTGAATCATCAAGATACAAAGTTCTATCCACAAAGGAATAAATAGCATTTTTTAAAAACTATCCTACTTTGGGTTTCTGCTTTAGCTCTCTGTGAACAAGCACCCACCTCATCCTTTCGGCCAGACCTTGTCTCTGCTCCCACTTTTTTTTTTTTTTTTTTTGAGACAGAGTCTCGCTTTGTTGCCCAGGCTATAGTGAGTGCCGTGGCGTCAGCCTCGCTCACAGCAACCTCAAACTCCTGGGCCCAAGTGATCCTCCTGCCTCAGCCTCCTGAGTAGCTGGGACTACAGGCATGCACCACCATGCCTGGCTAACTTTCTACATATATCAGTTGGCCAATTAATTTCTTTCTATTTGTAGTAGAGACGGGTCTCAATCTTGCTCAGGCTGGTTTCGAACTCCTGACCTCAAGCAATCTGCCCCCCTCGGCCTCCCAGAGTGCTAGGATTACAGGCGTGAGCCACCGCACCTGGCCTCCCACTTTTTTTAAAATCGTGGTAAAATACCATTTTAAAGTATGCAGTTGAGTGTTATTAAATACATAACCATTTTTAAGTATACAATTGAGTGTTATTAAATACATTCATATTGTGTGACCATCACCAGCATCCATCTCCAGAACTTTCTCCAAGTTGAGAAACTGAGCCTCTGTACCCATCAAACAGCAATTTCTCATTCTCTCGGCCCCGGCCCTGGCCCCTGGCACCTGCCATTCTGCTTTCTGTCTCTGCGCATCCTGACTGCTCTGGGGACCTCACGTAAGTGGAATTGTACAACATTTGTCCTCATGTGATGGCTTCTTTCACTTAGTGTGGTGTCTTCGAGATTCGTCCATGCTGTAGCTTGTGTCAGAATGTCCTTCCTGCCGGGCGCAGTGGCTCACGCCTGTAATCCTAGCTCTCTGGGAGGCCAAGGCGGGCGGATTGCTCGAGGTCAGGAGTTCGAAACCAGCCTGAGCAAGAGCGAGACCCCGTCTCTACTATAAATAGAAAGAAATTAATTGGCCAACTAATATATACAAAAAATTAGCCGGGCATGGTGGCACATGCCTGTAGTCCCAGCTACTTGGGAGGCTGAGGCAGGAGGATCCCTTGAGCCCAGGAGTTTGAGGTTGCTGTGAGCTAGGCTGACGCCACGGCACTCACTCTAGCCTGGGCAACAAAGCGAGACTCTGTCTCAAAAAAAAAAAAAAAAAAAAAAAGAATGTCCTTCCTTTTTAAGGCTGAGGGACACTCCACTGTGTGGACAGACCGCCTCACCTTTACCCGTGCCCCGGCAGTGGGTCTTGGGCCGCAGCAAACACGGGAGCACACACGTCTCCTCGAGACCAGCACTCTGTGCCGAGCACGCGCCCGCGCCCAGGAGTGGAACTGCTGATCACGTGGAATTGAGGAATTGCCAAGTCGTTTTCCAAACAGTGCGTCATTTACATTCCCGCCACAGTGCACAAGCTCTCCGGTGTCTCTGCGTCCTTGCCAACACGTGGTGTTCTCTGTTCTTTTGATGGTAGCATCCTAATGGGTGTGAGCTGGTATCTCAGTGAGGTTCTGGTGTGCATTTCCCTAATGCTTAGTGATGTCAAGCGTCTCATCTTTGCTTGTTGGTCGTTTGTAGACCTTCTTGCAGAAAGGTCTTTTGCTCATTTTTTAGTCCCTGCGTTCTCTTTAGTGCTTAAAGCAGCAAGTCTCCAGGTGTGGTCTGTGGACCCCTGGGGGTCCTTGAGACTCTTGCAGGGGACCCTAAAGTCTAAACTGTTTTCACAATAGTAGTCAGACTGTCCTAGTAGTCAGGTGTTCACCACCATGCATTCCATTTTAAAATGCCAGTTATGGCTGGGCTCCGGCTCAGGCCTGTCATCCCAATACTTTGGGAGCCCAGGAGTTTGAGAGCAGCCTATGCAACATAGTGAGATCCAATCTCTACAAAAGAATTTTAAAATTAGCCCGGCATGATGGCGCTCGCCTATAGTCCCAGCTACTCTGAGGCAGGAGGATTGCTTGAGCCCAGGAGTTTGAGGTTGCTGTGAGCTGCAATCATGCCATTGTACTCTAGCCCAGGTGACAGAAACCCTGTCTCAAAAAATAGAATGCCAGTTTCACCTGATGTCTGTGACATAGCGGTAGGAGTTAGAATTTAATTAAATCTTATACTTGAGTACAGGTCTCTCAACAAAGCCAACTGTGGAAGTATAATTTACATGCCATGAAATTCACCCATTTTAAGTGTACAATTCAGTGACTTTTAGTAAATTTATAAAGTTGTGCAGCCATCACCACAGTCCATTTGTGGAGGGTTTCCATTACCCCAGGAAGAACCTTCTCTATGGCGGTCCCCTCCTATCCACAGGACATGTGCCAGGACCCGAGTCAGCTTCTGGAACTCTGAAACCGTGGGGCGTGCCCAGCGTGTTTTCACCTGTGTGCACACCTGCGATAAAGCTTAATGTCTGACTGAGGCACAGTGAGGAGTAGTGACAGTGGCACAATACAGCAGTGATGGCAACAGGCTGTAACACAAGGCACGGGCTGTGTCTCTCTCACCCTTCTTCCGACGGCGAGGTGGGAGTGCGATGAGGCGAGGGGTGTGCGGTAGGCGTTGTGACATGGCATCTGGCTGCTCTCAGCCTTCTGAGGACACGTCGGAAGGACGGTCATCTGCTTTGGGTGATCCTGTACCGTGGAGCCATGACAAGGAGCACAAGCCATACCTTGACCTGGTAACTGAGATGGCTGTTGAGTGACTAACAGGCAATTCGTGCTATGCCAGTGGGTCTGCCGGACAAAGGGACAACTCTGTCCCAGGCAGGACAGAGTTGGATGGCGTAAGATTTTATGATGCTGCTCCGCACAGCATATAATTTAAAACTTATGAATTATTTATGTCTGGAATCACCCATTTAGTATTTTGGACCTCAGGTAACTAAAGCTGTGGAAAGCCCAGCAGCAGACTAGGGGTGTCACTGTACACACCCTCAGCATTCAGCAGGATGGGCGGCCAGAGACCATCGCCTGCGCTGGAGTCTGGTGGTCTTGAGGGGCAGTGGGTGTGTGAAGTCTGCGCTGCAGCTGGACCGCCACACTCTCTCCGCGGAACACGCATTCACAACTGGCAGACGTGCTGTGGGGACGCCAGCCTGGGCCTTGGCAGGAAGGAGGCGAGCCTGCCGCTGCGGTGAGAGCAACAGTTAGCACTGTTAAATGCGTGCTCTCCAGTGAAGACGCGACTTTTGGAAAATTTATATCTGCCACTGTGGGCTCAACAACTCCCCACTGTGTAATGACTTTTCCACATGACCACTGCAGGATATTTGTTACAAGATCACACGTGGGTAAAAGATCCATTCAAAGTTCAAGATAAACCTGTGGACTTTAGTGGACAGAGTTGAAAGAGCTGGGTGATGAGTTGGATTCCACGTGGCATCAAAGAAGAACATCCCAGAGTGTCTGAAAAGGCTAAGACGTGCCGCCTCCTTCCAGCTGCATCTCTGTGGGGCCAGATCTTCACCTTCCACCAAAAAAACCGTCCCAGCACAGTGAATGTGGACGCAGGTCTCAGAATCCAGCCGTCTCGTTCTGTCGTCAGCATCAGAGATACGCATCATTTAATTACTTTCTCATTCTAATACAGTAACTGTCAGTAGAAATAACCCATATAAACAAGGCTCTCTGGGTTGCTGAGGCCAAACTGTTAGAACCACTATTTCAAGTCTACCTTATTTACAAAGAACAACCCAGAAATTATTTCAATTCTTTCAGCTACTATAATGAGTGTATTCCTCAAGAGTTAAAAGTGTCTCTGAATCTCACTAGATGAAGCTGTGGTTTTCTGTGAGTTTCTGTCACAGTGGGGCAGGAGAGGAGATCTCTCTTGGGGTGACGTCACAGTGTGGTGGGGTGCAGGGCTCACTGAGTCTTCCGCCTGTTCGAATATAGATTGGTGGGTCTTAGGTTTGTCCTAAGATTTAATCATTAGATTTTTATATATTCTAAGTATTTGAAAACCATAAAGCACTTTAAACTTTATCTCGACTATCCTTCTTTTTATTACCTATTTTAAATTATTCTGATTCACATGAAAGGGGACCAAGAAATATTTAAATAAGACTATTTTATTAGAAATTCTTTGTTTAAAATTCTAGTATAAGCAGATGCTTTGTAAGGAAAATAGAGATTGTAAAATTATTTGGACCGTTGTAGTAGGACGCATGCACAATGGCAGTGCAGCTGTATAAACGTTAGCGCTGCGCTGCACTGATCACCAAAACAGCCAACACATCAAATGCTTAAAAATCTGGAAAGCAGGCCGAGGCGGGCGGATTGGTCGAGGTCAGGAGTTCAAAACCAGCCTGAGCAAGAGCGAGACCCCGTCTCTACTATAAATAGAAAGAAATTAATTGGCCAACTAATATATATAGAAAAAATTAGCTGGGCACGGTGGCACATGCCTGTAGTCCCAGCTACTTGGGAGGCTGAGGCAGCAGGATCTCTTGAGCCCAGGAGTTTGAGGTTGCTGTGAGCTAGGCTGACGCCACGGCACTCACTCCAGCCTGGGCAACAAAGTGAGACTCTGTCTCAAAAAAAAAAAAAAAAATCTGGAAAGCAGTTCTGGACCGGGCATGCTCGCTCACACGGGCCCCTGCTCTTGCCGATGTTCCCACGCTCGGAGAGGCGGGTTCTCCTGGGCGTTGGTCGTGTGTCCTATGCTGGATCAGGAGACTCAGCCGTCTCCGCAGTGGTCTCCTGTGTGTGGTTTCCCTGGTTTCCGCTGGGAGACCAGCTGTAGCTTTCTCAACATATATTGTATCTGTTTCACTGATACTGTTTCAGTTTATTGGTATTGAGCATGCAGGTTTCCTTTCTGTAAATACATTGTTTTACAGAAAACAAGTTTCAACACAGTATATAATGTGGCTGTGGGCCAGCAGAGGGGAGGGAGAAGATTGATTGATTGAGTCCAATAAAATGATACCTGCCTCTGGCAGAGAGCCAGGAGGCGTGGGGCAGGGAGGGTCCACGTGCCCTTTAGAGTAAGTATGTGGACACTTTGTATTTACATGTATTCCCTTTTTAAGTTTTTTTTATTATGAAATATTTTATATACATAAAATAATATAATGTTTAATAGGCATAAAGATTAATTAAAAGAATAAAACAATTGCTAATGTTCCAACCATCTAGTCAAGGAAAAGAACATTATCCTCCCCTTTGAAGCTCTGTGTGCTAACAAGAGCACTTAGGAATTTCAGAAGGGAAGAAACTGTTGTGTCACCCAGCTCCTGACAGTGTCCATCTCTCTTTCTCTGTCCCCTCGTGGCTGGGATCCAGGGCCTGTAGAGTCCTCACAAAATCGGCCTCGAGCCTTTTTCTCTGTCCTGTTAGAGCCACAGTCCACATACATTCTGTTTGAAGTTCCATTTAGAAGCAAAAGACCATTCAATTTTAAAACCAGAAGATCTTTATTTTTGCTTCTCTTTCCTGGAGATTTTTTCCTCTCTTTTTAAAATTAAACAAATTGCTCTTTTAAATTATGGAAGTAATGTGTGCTAACCAGGAAGTTAAGAAAACAAAAGATAAGATTTTTCCAGTCCCCACAATTTGGTATATATATTGTAATCTTCCAGACTTTTTTCTATACAGATAAGAGTTCGCCCTTAAAAAGGGGAATGGGATGCCTGCATGCCTGTCCCTCGCTGAGCCTGTGTCCCAGCTGTGCCCTCTGCCGTGGTGGCCAGGCCAGGACAGCACTCAGCAGGGACCTGCCCTGCACGTTCCCCGGCTGTTTGCCTCTGCTCACGTACCACGCACCTTGCTCCTCTTTCTCCCCCTGCCCCTGCGGAAAAGGTCTTCTTTGATAGTGGGCTCATAGGTGGTGTCCTGAAAGTTTTGCAGGTACAGAATAGAATGAAGAATAACAAAGGTCAACTCATCCACCACCCAGATACATTATGTTAGGCTTGAAAAATGAGAGAAGAGCTATGGTTTATATTGTTAATGCTTTCTTGTACTTGCAGATTTTTTTTTTTTTTTTTTGCAGTGAGTTGTGTTACTTTGCACAAAGCAGTGTTGAATACCACAGGAACATTCTGTGAGAGTCGAGTCGTGAAGAAGTCATGGTGTTCTGGACCTTTCTTTAGATGCGTGACTGCGTAGTCTTCTCTTTCAAACCTCTCTGAGGCCTTGGGGTTTCAAACCCCTTGTAGAATAACATTTCCCAACCTCCTTTGACTTGCATGTGATCTCTTAATCACCTTTAAGAATTTAAAAAATTATTTTGTCATTTTTGCATTCCCAGAAAAGCAATTTTAAGTATGTTTTATTTGATCATTTTGATCGATAATGCCATCATGTTGTATTGACTTGGTTTTAATGCAAGCTCAAGTGTTTATAATGTTTAAATATAAAATTTGGCTTTTTCCTAAATACCAAATGATTATTTCTGTTTACATTGTGTAAGGAAAAACATGATTTATTGAAAGACTTGCTCTCAAATGGAATATCATGTTTAGGACTGAATATGTATTTTTAAATGACTTAAACTCTATGTGCTGACCCATCGAAAATGTTTTTTCAAGCTACTTAGGTATGCCCCGTGCCATGTTTGCTTTTGAGCTGTGTGCACATATAACCTAGTCAAAAAGTCTTTAAAAAGTGGCTCGCTCACTGATCACGTTAAAACTTAGATATCTCGCGTTCTGTGCTGAAAAGTCAAGCTGTTTTCCTCTAATAATCCGTTGCCAAAGACAGTTTTTGACTGTTACTTGTGAACAAACTATAAAAGACCAATTTAAGTACCAGAAATGTCTTCAAGTGGCTTGGGAGGATTTTGACGAGAGAAACGCACTCGCGGGTAGGGCAGGTGACCCTGGCTGCAGCCCCCCGGCTCGGGGCCCCGCCGCTCAGTGACCCGAGACCGCGCGGCTGCGCTCTGCGCGTCCCAGACCCTCAGCACAGGCTGCGGCCCTCGCGCAGCCAGGCTCTCGGAGACCCTTTCTGACCTGACTTTTGTTTCCTTAGGGAACTGTACCTGGGGGATGAATTGTAGGTTTATACACCCTGGCGTGAACGACAAGGGGAACTACTCCCTAATCACCAAAGCCGACCCCTTCCCGCCCAACGGTGCCCCGCCGCTCGGACCTCACCCTCTGATGCCTGCCAACCCTTGGGTGCGTGGATGCCTCTTCTTCTCTCATCGCTAGCAGACCAGGCGCCAGGCTCGCCTGGTCCTCAGGCTGACGACAAACTGACACGCCCACGGAGAAGGCGTTTGTGCCTTGGGGGGGCTGCAGAGCCACCTTTCCCAGTGCTTTTCTTGTCCCCGTGTGGATGTGTAGTCCTAGACTGCCCAGGGGACAGGGAGGCTTTGCGAGGGGAGAGCAGGCCACGTGCGGCCAAGTTGTGTTTTAGTGGGTATTTTTACTGCCCCCTTTCTTTATAGATTTGAAGTTTTACTTGCCTTCTCAACTTTTCCCTTCTCATTTCTTAATAGGGTGGGCCAGTAGTTGACGAAATTTTGCCTCCACCCCCTCCAGAGCCCCCAACAGAGAGTGCCTGGGAACGAGGACTCCGGCATGCAAAGGAGGTAACCGAACTCTGCAGAAAACCTGAGGAGGAAGCACTAGTGGTGGTCCCCGCGCAGGGCTAGTGTTAGTTTGGTCCAGAGAACAATCATGGGCAGTTCAGGAAAGCCTCTGAAGTTGGAGGTCCATCTCTGTGGTTCCTTTTAAGAGGTAAAGAGTGGAGAGTGACTTCCACTGTCTTGGAGGCAGCCTAGGTCGCAGGCGAACCCCAGTAGGCCAGGGGGCCCAATCCAGTGCAGGGTCTTTATGTGGCTTGGTCAGCATTGGGCCACGCCCCGGCTGGTGCTGTCGCTCGGAGCCACCTCCCCGGAGTCAGGTGCGGCAGCCTGTGCGGTGCCCCAGGCCCACGCCCTCGGGCGCCCTCCCTGCCCGCCGCCTCACTCCAGGCCCCGTCTGGCCCTGGTGTCCCGGCTTAAGATCTGTGGCCCCGAGCTCACCACACCGGGCCCCGCCGGCTTCTGCCAGCTTCTCTCCTGGGGGATGACAGACAGTGCTCCCTCCTCGCTCCCTTTGCCGCTCGTCCCTGCACTCAGTCCTCCCCGGCGGGTGCCCGTGGGGCTCCACGAGTGCTGGCAGGAGGGGGGAGCTCCCCCTGCCTTGCGTGAGCGCGGGGCGGCTCTGTGCAGACAGGTGCAGACTCTCTCCCTCCCCAGGGCACGCGGGCCCTGTGTCCGCCCTGCGCGCGGCGCTGCCCCGGCCAGTCACGAGGTTCCCCGTGTGCCTCCTCATGGCTGCACCGAGTGTTCTGACTCCGTGTTGACTTCTTTCTTCTTACGATGGTAGGTTTTAAAAAAATCAACCATTCGAAAAGAACAGGAGCCTGATTTTGAAGAGAAAAGATTTACAGTGACCATTGGTGAAGATGAACGGGAGTTTGACAAGGAAAATGAAGTTTTCCGAGATTGGAATTCTCGGACCCCGAGAGATGTCAGAGATACCGCGTAAGGAATGGCCCTTCCCCTCCCCCTCCCTCTGGAAAGAGAACCGAGGTGTCCCCGTGTGAGGCCCTGCTATGGAGTGGGCAGCCACAGGCCGGTCCCCAGGCACACTCGGGGCTCACGCCGTCCACTCTAGTTGGAGTGCAAATGACATTCCTGACTCTCTTCTGGCAGCTGCTTGTCTCGGTGTTTTGCTTCTGTGAAGGAAATGTTTTAGCTCTGTGCCATGGCCATGTCACCGGGGGCGTGCTCGTGGCGGTTCCTGTAAATTCTGAGGGTCTTTGCAGCTGTCTCTGAACCCCCTAGAGCCCCACAAGTCTGTCTCTGGCTCCCCACCCTCCCCATTCACTGTGGTGCAGGAGTGGCCTCTTCATGGCAGCTGCTTCCTCTGTTGTCTCTCCTCCCAGACATTGATTGCTGGTCTGTAAAAAAATAATTACTGAAGTAGTGCACCGGGTTGAAGAGCGTAAGTCAGATCTATACCAATTATGTGGCTTAAAAAGGGCTGTTCCCCTCTCCCCGCTCCTGTCCCCCAGGGTGAAACAGGGCTTGTGGAACTTGCCTTCAAGTGTCTGCCCGCGGAGCCAGCCAGCTGTGGGTGCAGGTCACAGGAACTGACTCTGGATCCAGTTGGTGATCAAGGCTGGCCCTACCATTGTTCTTAGTCTTACAGCGACAGTTTGTGCATTTGCGTTTGCTGTTAGGAGGTTGCGGTCACTGTGCTTTCTGTCTGAAATGACAGCAAAAAGCACAGAATAATGGAAGGCATGCAACGCTTGCATTTTAGGACATGATCACAGTGACATGGCCCTACAGGCCCTCCCAGGGCAGGGTGCTCCCCGGGCTTTCTGCCCATACAGGGTGAGGATGAGGCCTAGTGCTCCACACCTGCTGTAGCAGGTGGTACCTCAGAGGTTGAAGGGATAGAAATTTAAAGATGTAGCTAAAACGTGTATGTTGTCTAGTTTAATTCCATGTGGACAGTGTCCGATCACAGGAGGGTTGCAGTCAGGACAGTCTGGGCTCTGCCACCTGCAGGATCTCGGGGACGTGCCCCGGTGTGCCAGAGATTTCACGTTAGATGGGGACGATCCCGTCCTTCCTGCCTCGGAGGGTGTTCGCGTCCAGGAGCTGGTGCGTGCAGAGCCCTGTGAGAAGCACAAGGTGCTCTGAGCGTGTGCGGTGGTTCGAGTGGGGAAGGAAAGGTGTTGGAACTTTGGGTTGATGCTTGACACCTTCCTCCAGTTTCCGTGGCCGGGGCAGAGCTGGGAAGTGACCCTGGCAGGAAGTGGATCCATGGGGTCTGAGGTTTGTGCAGCGCCCTCTGCATGCACACTGGGCACAGCAGCTGTGGTCGCAGAAACAAGTGTCTTTAGTCCTGTGCTCGTGTTCTGGTCCCAGGTGACAGAAGCTTGCTGCTGGCTCCCCACCTTCTCACCCGGGAACGGGTGTCTACACTGCAGGGCCCTCGAATTCTAAAGCCTCTGCAGATAGGGCTGAGAGCCAGGTTTTTATTTGTGTTTTATTTTATTTTTTTAATATCCTGTGTGCAGTAGAGTTAACCTGGGGGTTTTTGTGCCGGGCCCCACCCCAGACCCGGTGAGTCAGGACCTCTGGTTCAGGGCGGGGGTGCATGTGGCTGTGGGAAAGCACTCCGGCTGTTTCTGATGGGCACTGCAGGAAGGGTCCCGGCAGGACGTAGAGACTACCTGGAGATTTTAACAGAGAGTGCCTTACAGGTAGATGGGCCATCTTACAGGTAGACGTGTGGACGAGGTGGCTGCAGAGGTGAGAAGAAAGCACCGCTGTGTGGCGGGAGCCAGTGCAGGCTGGCACCGTTAGAACTTAGCGGGGAGTTGGGGAGCTGGGACTCAGAACGGAGCGAGTCCCTGCTCACCCAGCCTGCGGACATACCCCTTGATCTTGTTCCCTGATGGTGAGCTTAGAGTGTGGAGACGCTGAATAGTTGTCACATAGAGCCTCCTTCCCGTCACAGGGTGGAGCTGGGAACGTCATGGTAGAATCGTGCCTGTTCGAGAGCGCTTGAGGAAATATTCTGAGACACAGCGTAAAGGACAAGAACGCTGACTTTTGTTTATCCCTCTGTGGGGATTCTTCTGCAGCTCACCCAGCAGGATCACCTAGTGAAAACAGTGCTCTGCTGGTGCCGTGTCCTCTACCTCAGGCACTGTGTTCAGACACCGTCTGACAGGAGAAGCCTTGTGCACACAACACACTCGGAAACGTCTCTGCGCAGGGCTGCTGGGGACGCTGTTCCCAGCCCGGCAGGCGCGTGATCCCGAAGCCTGCTCAGGATGTCGCCCGTGAGGAGCACTATCACGGTGGTAGCAGCTTGTTCAGTCAGGAGCAGACCATTAGGCAACACGCCCGGGGCCTAGGACTGCCCTGGCCAACTCCTAAGTCACGTCTGCACAGCCCAGATGGTGGCCCAGCGCTGCTGTTCTGAAGGCAGGATGCAGACTTCTTTTCTCTTGGAGAATAGTAGGTCACTCGGAGAAACCAGAACGGTGGTTTTCAGCAGGCACGTACCTTTCATCAGATCCTGGCTCCGCCACGTGCTGGCTGAGCACCTCGTTGTCCCAGACACTGAGCTGAGAAAACACCAACCCTCTGCCACAGAGAGACAGGCTCAGCTCTCCTGCCCACAGAAAGATGGGACAGCCCCCCCAACCACAGAAAGATGGGCCCAGCTCTCCCGCCCACAGAAAGACAGGGCCCAGCCCCTTCCATCCACAGCCAGGGCACAGGCTTGCTTCTCTGTGCTCATACCCACTGCCAACTAGCACACCGCCTGGCTTGATTAAAAGTTCGCTGAGCTGAGTCGTGCCTCCCCTGCTATAGGAGAGGAATTGGATGTGGTTTCAGTCTGTCGTCGGATACGCAGGGTCTCTAAGCCCATCTCGCACAGCAAGAACTCACGCTTGCTGACTCGTTTGTTTATTGCATGGGGTTCATACCCTTGTACTGGTGCCCTTGTGAAGCCCCAGTGTTCCCAAGAAGGAGGGGTTGGGTTGCTGGGAGTGTTAGGCCTACCCTGCATGTGGGGGAACCCACCTGACCCTTCCTCCCCACCTTGGGCCCCTGCAGCAGGCAGGGCCGGCAGGGAGCACAGCCCCCCTCCGCCAGGCTCTGGGTTAGGGTTAGTACAGTTCTGACCTTAATCATGTAAAGAAAGGCAAGTTTCATTTCATGGACTAACATTTCATAAACCATAGATAAAAAGTAAACGATAGTAGATGTTTTAGAACTTTCCTAGTGTTATCTTCTGAGCCTCAGTTTCCTCATCTCAAATGAAATGGTTAAACTAAATAATCTCTACGCTTCCAGCTCCAAAATTCTAATTCTTCCGCGTTCTTTTCTCCTGCCACGCCTCTCCCTGGGGAGCTGTAGAGAGAAGCCACCTCCCCCACACCAGGTGGCTATGTCCCGTGGTTCCTCCTTGGCCAGGACCTCGGGGCTTTCTCTCCAGTGAGGGGCAGGTCTGCTCTATGGGCCAGTGCCAAGTGTGACACTGCCCGGATCTCTGGGGACGTGAGGCATCTGCGGTGGCACCTGGTGTGCGCTGGGCGCTGTGCCCTGCTGGTTAGGGAGTCACTGACCGCACAGCCCTCCGACGGGCAGAGGCCAGCTTGACCACAGAACCCTTTTCCCAGAAGGCCTGTCAACGTCTCAGACTCCCTAGAACACTCTGGGAAGTGTTTGTGCAGACTGTGATACTGCTCGGTAGGATTTATTTTAAAATTAAATGCGTTAAACAACTACCGTCCAAATTAATTTTCAATGTTTTCCAGAATTTTTCGAGGCGGTGCCGAGGAGTTGGTTGTTAGCATGGTTGCGTTTCACTATGGCGTGTTGACGTGTTCCCCTAGAAGGGGCCCTGCTGGGCTGGCGGTTCCCGGGAGCTGGCCTGAGGAAACTCGGGAGCTCCGGCTCTGTCGGCTGCCCGTGTCTGACTGGCCTGGCCTGTGACTTCGAGAAATCTGGCAGGAAAGAGGCTGTTTCCATTTGGCTTAATCTCAGTTTCCCAAAAACGAATGTGCTGGCCCAGCCTCCCTGCCAGAGAGCAGGGAACCCTCTGGGAAGGGGTTCTGGAGTCTCACTGAGTGTGTGTACCACTGCAGGCCTCTGCAAATATTTACTGATTGTTGCGATTAAATATTACTTGAGAAGTGTGCCGGTGAGGCTGCTGGAACAACATCTGGAAGTTTGGAGTGAGCAAAGCCTGTGCCCTTTGGCAGAGCCGGATTTGGGTCCGTCTCCTTGTTGGAGGCATTGCAGTCCTGAGGAGAGACTTCCCAGAAAGCAGCCAGACTGGGCAGGCAGACGGGTGACAAGATGGCCTGGAGGGTGTCCCACAGCCACCAGGGCCGGGCCTCAGATTCCCGCCCAGTCCACCCAGTGGGAAGACCTGGTCTGGAGCCAAGAAATCCCCTGGGGCCATCTGCCACCAGCCTGGCGCGCCCTCCCTCCCTGCCCCACCGGGAAGGAGGAGGGAGGTGTGGGCCCCGCCGGGAGTTCAGAGCAGACTCCCTCTGTCCCTGGGCAGGAGCCGGTGGAGGCGTGTTACGTGGGGTGGGTCCTGGCCTGGCCTTCCTCCCAGTAGCTGGTCAGTTGTCCCCCATTCAGTGAAGAGCACCCTTTGCCCTGTGACGTGCCACCATCGTCGTATGTGCTTGGCTCTGCGTAGGCTCCTGCTGTCTTGCACGGGCCGTTTGTTTCTTCCTGTGCCACGGTGACGCTACTGTAATTATATTGGCTTCGCAGGATGTTGTAACATCTTGGGGCATTTCTCTTCTGGGGCTGTCTTGGCTGGTCTTTGGGGTCCGATTTTCCATGTGAACTTGGGTGTCGACCTGTCTGGCTCCATAAAGGAGCTTGTTGGTGTTTTTACTTGAGATTGCCTTAAATTTATAAATAACGTAGCAAGAACTGATTTGTTGCTGATGCCGGGCCACCCTGTCCCAGAGCAAGGGATGTCTCCTTCATTCACACGGGCTTTGTGTCTTTCAGGGTTAGGCCCTGTGCATTTCTGGTTCGATGTAATTTATTCCTGAGTGCTTTTTTTTCTTTCGTGCTGTTGTAAGCGAGGTGTGCCCTACTCTGTGTGTCCTAACTGGCTGCTACGCGTGTGCATGCAGATGCTATTTTGGAGTGTGAATACTTTGTCCTTCTGCCTTGTGGGTCACTCGTTAGTGAGAGTTGGCTTCATTCACAAGTCTCCAGGGGTTCCAGTTACAGTGTCGTGTAATTCGCAAGTCAGGATAATTTTGCTCCTGTTTTTTCTTGTCCTCGTGCCTCTCTTGGGCCCTTCTTGTCCAGTCGAGCTGGCATTGCCCGCACACACTGGCTGGAGTGGTGGGGATGGCAGGTCTCCCACTTCCTGATCCGAGGGGACATCCCCCCCCCCATTTCCCCATGGAGTAAGGTGCTGGCTTCAGTTCTAAAGCATATAAATATATTTTCATGTTACGAATGAATCAATTCCTATTTTCTTGAGTATTTTTTGTTGAGAATGGGTATGGAGGCCGGGCACGGTGGCTCACGCCTGTAATCCTAGCACTCTGGGAGGCTGAGGCGGGTGGATCGTTTGAGCACAGGAGTTCGAGACCAGCCTGAGCAAGAGCGAGATCCCGTCTCTACTAAAAATAGAAGTAAATTATCTGGACAACTAAAATGTATATGTTAAAAAAAAAAAATTAGCCAGACATGGTGGCGCATGCCTGTAAGTCCCAGCTACTCGGGAGGCTGAGGCAGGAGGATCGCTTGAGCCCAGGAGTGTGAGGTTGCTGTGAGCTAAGCTGACACCACGGCACTCTAGCCTGGGCAACAGAGCGAAACTCTATCTCAAAAAAAGCAAGAATGGGTTTGGAATTTTTGTCAAAGATATTTTTGTCGTCTGTGAACATAATCCTGGGACTTTTTGGGTTATTGCTACATGTAGTGTATTAGTGGATTTCCTAACACTGACCCCCCTGGCATTCCTGGACTAAATCCCACCCACGGTGCGTTATTGTCTTGACGTGGCGCTGGCCTGCATCTGCTAATGTCTGACGTGATATTTTGCATTGGGATTCCTGAGTGATCAGATTTACTGTTTATTGGCTCTTTTTTCAGACTGGAGCCTTACGCGGACCCTTATTATGACTATGAAATAGAGCGGTTTTGGCGTGGTGGACAGTATGAGAATTTCAGGGTTCAATACACAGAATCAGAACCATACCATAATTACCGAGTAAGTATGCCTCAAACGCGCAGACCTTTTCATTCCAGTCTCCCCTTCCGTTCCTGGGGCTTCACGCGGGCCTGTGCTGTCAGCACAGGTGCTCGTTTCAAACCCAGACAGATTGCATGTGAGGACTCCCTCAGACCCACGGGTGACGTCTGTGGTCACTGGAACAGGGATTGTCCTGCGAGCTTTGTTCTTGCTGTGGTTTTTTTGAAATTAGTTTTCCCATAAAGTTATGAGGCAAGTTTCGAGGGAGTGTGTCTTGCTCTCCTCGGCTCTTTTGTGGTGACACTGGTCATTATCATGCTTGTTCTCGCCCGTTTAACTCAACCCAGCAAGTCTGACCTTGGGCCTGTCCCGCCCGATTGGTCCTACAGAAGGCGGCTCTGTGCTGGGTCTCCTCCCTCCCGGTCAGCAGCCCGAGCGCAGTGTGCTTACGGACCCCTGCTGCAGACCAGTCCTTCCTCGCCTCTCAGGGGTTGGCAGGGCTGCCCCCGGCACAGATCAGGAGGAGCAGCTGAGCAGTGTGTGCTGCGGCTGCTGGGACGGGTGTGAGTGCCCAGGAGCCCACGTGGTGGAGCGCGTGGAGAGAAGAGGCCCCTCGGTGCCAGAACCCCCGGGTGGGTGCTCCTGTGCTCCCCTGCCGTGCAGCCGCTTCCTCGGTCATGTTTGGGCTGCAGGGTCCTGGTCCTGGTCCCGGTCCCGGTCCCGGTCCCAGGCAGGGCAGCCTTGAAGGAGGAGAGAGCCCTGGGATTGCTCCCTGCCACGTCCCTCTCCTACTGCATCCAAGGGGAGCAGCTGGAGGGTGGGGGGGGGTGCACTCGGCATTTGCCCCTCTGTGGCCTAAAGCCTGAAGTCTGTCAAGTGCACCGTGATTGGACGTTTTTTGGTTTTGGTTTTAACTTTGACTATTAGAGCAAATGAATAAATCAGAGCAGAGGAGTCATTCAAACCCGTGTTGGAGGATGGTGTTAGAAAACAGGAGCGACTCTTTAAGTGAGGTGCTCCGTGGGCACCTGCCCCTCAGGGACAGCTCGCACCCTTCGTCCTGCAGACAGGGCCGAGTCCAGGCGAGTGTGGGGGGCGGCCCAGGCCGCACACGGAGAGCTGCCTTTCCGGTTCATACCGGCCTGTGGCTGCAGAGTTTGGGGTTTTTTTGCTTGTTTTTTAGTGGCCGGGGTCTCACTCTGTCGACAGGCTGGGGTACAGTGATGCCATCACAGCTCACTGTGGCCTTGAACCCCTGGCCTCAAGCGATCCTCCGCCTTGGGCCCCCAGAGCACTGGGATGCCACACAGGCCCACCGGAGGGGCCAGAGGTCTCCTGGAGTCAGTCTGGTGTTAGTTAGGCTAGCGGTTGTGGTTGGGACGTCACTTTTAGGTTGTGTCTGGCTCTAATTTGGCATCTGCCTGTGTTTTAACTGAGAGTGCTCCCCGCCCCCGCCCCTCCCCGCCCTGCCCACCTCCCCACGCGTGCTCCAGTCATGCTCCTGTGTGTTTGGCTTTTTAACAAGGAAAGGGAGCGCGAGCGCGAGAGAGAGAACAGACAGCGCGAGCGGGAGCGCGAGCGGGAGCGGGACCGCGAGCGGGAGCGCCGGCAGAGGGAGCGCGAGCGCGAGCGAGAGCGGGAGCGCGACAAGGAGCGGCAGCGGAGGAAGGAGGAGTGGGAACGAGAGCGGGCCAAGCGCGACGAGAAGGACCGGCAGCACCGCGACCGCGAGCGGGAGAAGGAGCGGGACAAGGACAAGGAGAAGCCCAGGCCCCGCTCACCACAGCCACCAAGGTAGGCCCGGCTTCCTGGCCAGGCCCTGCTGCCCTGCGCTCGGGCCAGAGACCCATGCGCCAGGGCCGAGCCCGCGGCCCAGACCCAAAGGTCTCCAGCGCTTTCTGCCCTGCTCCGTGCGGCCGGCCCTCACCCGGGTCGGCCCCCTGGGGAGAGGGCTCACGCTCACAGTCGACTCTGATGCACTTTGGCGAGTCCGCGCACACCGTGTGCACAGTGTTACTGCCCTAAGTCAGGAGAGCTCTGGATTCCAGAGCACCGCTGGGCCCTGGCGCTCGGGTAAGGCCTCGGGCCCTGCCAGGGTCTGTGACGCTGGGCAGCTGGGACGCAGGCGGAGCGGCTGGGGCTTCCTGCGCTCTCTGCTGATGTGAGGGTGCTGCTGGTGGGCACAGCAGGGACCCCCACCAAAGGCCCAAAGCCGGGCCCAGGACAGCCTGTTTCTTTTCTTTCAAACGTGCTTGAATGTTAGAGCAGAAGGGTGGTCCTCACTGGAGAGTCAGAGAGCTGGATAAAGGCGTGTGTGTGTGTGTGTGTGTGTGTGTGTGTGTGTGTGTGTGTGTGTGTACGTGTGTACGGCTTTTCTGAGATACCGTTTATGTGCCTTGTAACCCATTCAAAGTGACAATTTGGTGGTTTTTAGAATAGTCACAGAGTTGTGTAGCCATCACCATGTCCAGTTTTAGAACACTTACTTTTATCTCCCAGAAAGAACCCTTTTCTCAGTTAGCAGTCACTCCGTTTTCTCCAGACCCCTCTGTCCTGCAGCCACCAGTCTGCTCTCTGTGTCTAGGACCTGCTGGCCAGGACATTTCCTAGAAACAGAATCACATGATACTTGGCCTTTTTTTGCCAGCTCTTCTTGCTGAGAGTAATGTTTCTAAGTTTCATCCTGTGGTAGCATGTGTCAGTGCCTCATTCCTTTCTGTGGCTGGGTGGAAAATTGCGTGGTAGGTCATGTTTTCTTGACCATTCATCCACCCATGGACATCGGGCCATTCTCACATTTTGGCTGTTGTGAATGTGAATGTTTCTGTGGACATACGCTTTTGTTTTCCTTGGGTGTACAGCTAGGAGTGGGATTACTGGATCCTGTGGTCACTGTTGTAACTACTTGAGGAGCTACCAGGCTGAGCCTCCTGCTTGAGGCCGGGGGTCCAAGACCTGAGCAACACAGCGAAAAGATCCGTCTCTACAAACAGTGAAATCAGTTGGGCGTGGTGGTGCCCTGTAGTCACACGTAGTAGGGAGGCTGAGGCAGGAGGATCGCTTGACCCCAGGAGTTGGAGGCCGCAGTGATCAAACCATTGCACTCCAGCCTACACAGCAGAGCAAGGGGGTCAAAGCAGCTCCCTCTCAGGAAGTAGTCCGAGATTATTCCAAGGCTCTTGGCTGCGTACGTGTTTTCTTAATTCATAAAAATCAGGTCTTACCTACACCTGCAAGTAGAGCTGGGCTCCTCGAGACCCCTGGTCGTGGACAGCAGCATGGCCAGGGCCACGTGGGGCCATACCTTGGAGGGGGCCACACTCCCCATGCAGCTCAGCGTGGGCCCCATCCTTGGCCCTAATGGTTTCTAGTCACGCTTCCCTTCAAGAGGGCTTTGGGGCTCTGGTCTGGGAGGGTTCGCCACCACCAGAGGGTGAACGCAAGCCCCTGGTCCCCTCATCTTGTCCACGTGACTGGGCCATCCTTTTCTTGTGCCCGGTGCATTTGTGAGTGGGTGCTTAGGCTCGTGGTCTGTCTGTGTGGGTTACGCGTGGCCACGGCGGTTCTTAGCTGTGCAGGGGCCGCTGTGACTTTCTATCCTCCGGATCTCCATGAATTGACATCTCCAAATGCACTGTTTTTTTCATACTCTCCTAACATTCAGCAAAGTAATGTTCTTAAAGAACATTAAAAATAAATCACACATTTTAGGTGTCTTGAATCTTCTTACGTTACAGTAGTCACTCTTTAAGGGATACTGGAGTTGATGTAGTCATCCGAACAGAAAAGCTGCTGTTGACTTCGACGTGGCTCTGTCTTGTTTGGCCTTTTCATGCCCTGTTTTGAAAGACCCCCTCCCCTACAGTGTCCCAAATCCCCCAGCTTGTGGACTCAGCCGTAGGGCCGCACCCACCCCGACCCCCCTGGGGCCTCTCCTGGGCAGACCCCTGTGTGTGGACGGGCTGCCCCTCGCCTCCGGGGCTTCACTCAGATCCCTGCACGCACAGATCTCCCCTCCGGCCTGTTCTCCCGCCCACGCATGCCTCTTAAGTGCGCGCCGTCCCTGCGGGCACGTCAGCACACACTCGCCAGCCTGTCTTGCGGCCCACTGCAGTCTCCGGTGCCGCCACAGAGCCCTGCCCGAGCTGGTGCTCACTGACACCCGAGTGCCGTCGGTAGTTTGGGGTTTGGTAGCAGCCTGCATTTTTACCTCATGTGACACAGCCAGGTGCCGTAGTATTGACACAATTGCAGATTGATTTTTGTAAGCAGAGCTAGCCCAGTCCACCTTCCGGATTGACAGAGCGGCACTTCCATGCCTGTCCAGATCCTTGGTCTGTGAAGCAGAGGCCCAGGTTGTGACGTCCAGGTCAAAGGTCAGTCTGCTGTGTAGCAGGTGTGTGAGTCCCATTAGTGCTTCAGTGGCTTAGGAACGTATTGACACTGGCCACAAACCTCCCTCTCCAGCCCCTACGAATGCATCCTCCTTGTTTCCAAGAAACGGTGGTGGGTGGTCTTCTGCGTCAGGTGTCTGTGTTTCAGCTCAAAGGTTTTATATTCAGGAGTTTGTGTGCTCTTAGCGGAGGTTTAGGGGACGGCCTCGCCCACAGCCAGGTGTCATTTCCCTGCTGTGGCCGCAAGGAGGCAAGGCGTGTGTGCGGCTCCAGCGTTCCTCTGTGGTCCCAGTGCTGCTTGGCCTCTCCGGGAGGGGTGTGTTACGAATCCAAGAGTCCTTCAAAGGTGGTGGCACTTATTGGCTCCACACTGGGCAGCAGATCACCGACCGCAGCTCTGGACCCACAGACACTGATGGATTCTGACGGGATCAGTGAACGCTCAGATGCTCTCTGGTCTGATCTGAGCTCAGGCATGGTTCAGCAAACTCGGGACCAAATGGTTCTTCCTGAAATCGGACCCAGCTTTCATCACCAACGGGGCAGAGCCAGTCTCCCACCCTGTTTCCGACCTGGTTCATTTCCCTCCTGTTAGGCTCATGTCCCCTTTCTTAGCCCCTCAGAGCACTCATTTGTGCTCCTGTGGCCACCACCCACACACACACACACACACACACACTCTCTCTCTCTCTCTCTCTCTCTCTCTCTCTCTCTCTCTCTCTCTCTCCCCCCCCCCGGCCGCAGAACTGGGACTCTCGGCCGCCTTTGATCTCCAGTGGGCCTGGCTCCTGGGTGCTCGGGAGTCTCCAGTCTGTCTTTGATCACCCGAGGGAGCCCTGCCAGGCCCACTCCTGCTCGGAGGGCAAGGGTTTCGCCAGAGCAGAATTTCCAGCATGGAGCTCCTGCTTCCTTTTCCCTTGTCAGCCAGAACTGGTGTGACCGCTCTTTCCAGAGCAGCTGGACTCCCTGGCAGTAACATACGTGTGTGTGACCTCCCGGGTGAATGGCCTCGCCTGTGACGGGCTGGGAAATTTTAATCATCAGGTGGATAGAAAGAACTTTCCTCACCTGAAATAGGAGAATGATGTAATTTCATCTAGGGAGAGCCGCTCGGCAAGACTTTGCCTTCATTTGCTGAACAGAACAGCAAAGAAGGGTTCTGCGCAGGACAGCGTGGCGTCTGCGCGGGTGGTCGGCCTGTGCCAAGCAGCGCGCATGCTGGGTCGCTGTCCCCACGAGCCCCGCACGCCTGAGCGCTGCGTCCCCCTCGGCTTCAGGAGCGGGCGGTGTGGTCGTGCAGCAGGGCAGGCCGGGGGGGGGGGGGCACCAAGGTTGGGCGTCCTGGGCCAGGACCGAGGGCCTCTCCCGGGACGGGTCAGGATGGGAAGTGCCGCCCAAACTGTCTGAGTGGCCACTCAGCCCTCACCCCTGTCCTTTGGGGAGTCCCTTTTTCTTACCCAGCCTCACACCCCTCTTTTCCGAGGCGCTTCCTCCCCCGCTCAGGTGTTCCATGCGGAGAGGGGCTTGGCGCACTGTTGGAATCTGCCTCAGGATGTCCTGACCGGCGCTTTCCTGACCAGATGCGGTTGCCATGGTGTGGACTCGCATCCGTCTTTACGACGAACGCAGAACCTTCCATCCAGTTCTGTGAAATGCATCCACATAAGCAGGGGTAAATCCCCTTTGTGAAACCTGCTTCCAGTCCTCACAGCCGGGCCAGTGGCGTGCTCACAGTCAGGCCAGCGAGTGTGATGTCCCCCGGCTGGCGCGGGCAGGTGATGCAACCGTGCACACGAGCGTCACCGGGACCTTCCTGCACAGACTGCCTGGCTGCCTGTGAGCCGTTGGCACAGACGTCCAGGCGGATTCGTGCGGCTGTGCCGCCACAGGGCTGCATCGGGAGGCCGGGGAGGGCTCGCCCCGGGGCACACCTGGCCTTGGCACTCGCTCAGCCTGGCTCTTTGCTGTCGCTGAAGCCGCCCTCTTTTCCTGGTTGGTTCGCAGACGTCTGTGTCAGCGCCCTGTGTGAGCCCCTCACCTGCCGCTGGAGGCGCCCCAGGGGTCTCGGGGTCTCAGGCAGGGAGGGGGCCAGCTGGCTTAGCTAGTTTCTTCAAAGAGCCTCCCCCTACAGGGTGACAAACACAGTTTAGACTCACCTTCTGGGAAAGGGGCCGGTTAGGGTTAGGGTGTGATGCGCAGTAAGAGGCACTACGTGTGTGAGTGCTGCTGTTCATGTTTGTTCCATGCTGGGACATGTCTTACAGATGTGGGCATATCTGTGTGGCCCTTGGCCCAAGCTGTGGGGAAGTGCGACAGCCACTGGGGTCTGCTCTGGCTGGTCCGCTGAACTCCACTGTCTTTTCTGCAAGAAGTTAGCGTTGGGTTTCCCTCTGGCGACTCCTGGTTTCTTGAGTGCTGCCATCCTTCTTCAGCCCTGCCCGGCATGGCTGCCGTGTGTGCGTAGTTTCCTCACCTCCATTTCAGCGCCGTCCCCTGATGTCTTCCGGGAGTGGGGTCCATCCACGTCTGGGATCCGAATGTCAGGAGTCATGATGAATTGTCCTCCTGAGCGTGGCAGACACGCACCTCGTCCGGGACCCTCTGGGGCTGCCTTTGGCATCCTGAGGCCGTGGAGCGGCAGGTTGCTTGGGCGGCCTGCTCAGAACTTGCCAACGTGAGATTACCCGGTACTTGCAGTGCCGACTTTGGTTCAGTCATTGGTTTTCCTGTTACCACCGGAGAAACTTGACCTTTCTGATCTGTCGTTCTGATCTTTCCTGGGCCTTGCTTAGCTTCCTGGCTCTGAGAAAGCCGTTGTGCCCAGGGCATTTCCGAGGAAAAGTCAAGTTCCCCCGTATCCACGGGCTCGCTTTCTACCGCTTCCGTCACCCACAGTCAACTGTGGTTTGAAAATAAGTGCATGTCGTACAATATGATACTTTGAGAGTGAGAGAGACCACATTCACTTAATTTTCATTTATACAGTATATTGTTTATAATTGTTCTGTTTTATTAGTTAATTTCCTACTGTGCCTAATTTATAAATTAAACTTCATCCGCATGTATGTATGTAAAGGAAAAAGCACAGTGTGTGCAGGGGTTGGTACGATCCACCATTACAGGCACCCGCGGGGGCTCTTGGCATGGCCCCTCCAGGTCAGGGCCCTGGCTGGGCTGAGCCGTCTCTAGACTGCTTGCCCCATGAGGCTCCACAAGTTGCCCAGCTGTTTGATACAGCTGGGTGGATAGAAAAATAGTGGTGTTCCATGTCTTCCATTAAAACCTAATTACAGGCCGGGCACGGTGGCTCCTGCCTGCAACCCTAGCACTCTGGGAGGCTGAGGCGGGGGTCACTTGATCCCAGCGGTGGGAGGTTGCTGTGAGCTGTGATGACGCCACCGCACTCTGCCCGGGCAACAGAGGGAGACCCCTTATTCCTCGTGGGGTCCTAGGTGGGAGTAGGGGTGAGCTAGAGAGCAAGGGCAGTGTTGCTCGTCTTGGGGAGGTCTGAGACTGCGTTTCGGTGGCGCACCCTCACCACTGAAACGGCAGGAAATGCGAGTGATGCTCGCCCGCCACTGAGGCAGCGCAAGTGGTTTTTTCTTCTTTCTTTCTGTTCATCGGAAGTTAACATGCACGTGGGTGAGAATAGGTAGTTGCATTGTCAGTAGTTACGTCACTTGCCCAGGACTAAGTTCAGATGCACCGTGCGCATCTTTAGGTCGACGTGCTGTGTCTGTCGACCCTCACTGGGGGGAGGGCTGTCTGTCTCGCCCTTGGAAGGGCTGCCGTTGGCGAAGGCAGCTCTCAGGGAGCAGAGGTCACGAATCTCCCGGCCCTCAGGAAAGCCCTGCTGCGTTGGAGGATGTCCGGGCAGGATCTGCAGCCTGGGCTCCTGGGATTGTCAAAATTCTAAGTAGAGCACGTCGCTTGGAATTGGCTCTATTTTGTCGATTCATGGTGCGCTTGGGTCCTGGGACGTACAGGTTCCATCACAGTCTGTCTGTGTCATTGTTTGTGTGTTAAAAGGCCCCCAAGGGAAGGCCAGCAGCACCCGTGGCAGAGGCGGGCCGAGGGTGTGTGCAGGGGCTGGATCGTAGACGGCAGCCGTGGTCCTGGAGGGGCTTCACAGGGAGGGGGCGTCGTCAGGCTCAGTGTCTGCTGCCGGCAGGAGTCCATCAGGCCTTGTCAGGTGTGTGAACAGGAAGGGCTGCGATGGGTCATCCCTTGGGGTTGTGATGCTGTCATGCACGGTGGCCTGGCAGCAAGTCCAGGAGGGCGAAGGGACCTCGTGGGCCGTGGGACAGGCACTCAGGACCTGCTCTGGCTTTTTCTGTGCTGTGGTGACGGAGGTGCGCAGACGGGTCTGTGGCCCCGTGCTCACAGCGGGCAGGTGATGGGCGCCGTGGAAGGTGCCTCGGGGCTTCCAGCAGTGAGTGTGAGCAGGGGCAGCCAGGGAGACCGTCTGTGTCACCTTCTTCCTCTTTGTTGGATGTTTAGCCCTTTGGTTTCAGAGAAGAACCTTCGTTGTTTTTGTCTTTGACCCCAAACTTGGCAGCTGCTCGGGTGGGAGTTTCTACACACACGTGCTGCGACGGCCTTGCCTTTGCGGCACTCACGGTCGTCTCGGCTGGCCTCGTGGGGTGTGAGGCGCGACCTGTGCTGCCGGGCCTGGGCCTCGTCTGCCTGCAGCGTGCTTACGGCGCGCAGCTGCACTTTGCCCCTCGGAGCATCTCCCCGGCCTTGAACGAAGACAGTGCCTGGAAGATAAGAGCAGTGTCCCGTGTGTAGGGAAGGCCCCTTCCTTGGCTGGGATTATCTGCAGAGTTTTCTTGTGTTGAGTGTTTATGCAAATCCCAGGGCTGCCCTTGCCTGGCTGTGAGTGCCTTGCTGACTGAGGTCTTCCCGACCTGCTCTCTTCAGTTCACACTGGGCTTCCTCCCTCCTCCTCCTCTCCCTGTGGGGAGGAGCCAGGCTGCACACAGCAGGAAGGCGTGGTGACCCTGCAGGTTTGTGTCTTGGTTTAGTTTTTTTATCTGCTTAGTTTTTCCAGGTCTAATTAGGGTTTCCTCTGGGTGGTTGTCCGTCTGCCCTGTGTCATGGCCGGGGGGCCTGGAGACTCGTGGTCAGAGCATGGTGGCCACCCCACGGCCCCAGCCCAGTCAGCCCCAGGTCACGAGCGCAGTGGTCAGAGGTGCTGGCTGTGCTGGGCTCCCAGGGTGCAACAGCCGTGCCCTGGTCATCCCGTCCAGGCCCTCAGCAGGGGCCTTCCTTTTCCTCCTTGCTAAGAGATGAGAATGTGTCACTAAAAGCAGTTAGGGTAAAATTCCTGAGAGCACGTAGTAGTCAATGCGCTAGAATGTTTTACATTTGAGATAATTTTCCGTAATGTAAAAAATACTGATTTTGGAAAACTTTGTAAGGAATTAGAAGGAGAAGTAAGGAAGAGGGTTTGGCTGGAGATGCCTACGGCTGTCACCCCCCGGCCTTGTCCGTTGACAGGTAGCGTCTTGTTCTGCCTGTTGCCACACTGGCACGTGGGCGTTTTGTCCAAGTGAATTTTTTTTTGGCGGGGGGGAGGGACAGAGTCTCACTTTGTTGCCCAGGCTAGAGTGAATGCCGTGGCGTCAGCCTAGCTCACAGCAACCTCAGACTCCTGGGCTCAAGCAATCCTCCTGCCTCAGCCTACCGAATAGCTGGGACTACAGGCATGCACCACCATGCTCAACTAATTTTTTGTATATATATTTTTAGTTGGTCAATTAATTTCTTTCTATTTTTAGTAGAGACGGGGTCTTGCGCTCACTCACACTGGTTTTGAACTCCTGACCTCGAGCAGTCCCATCCGCCTTGGCCTCCCAAAGTGCTAGGATTACAGGCGTGAGCCACCATGCCCGGTCAAGTGAAATTTTTTTAATGAGCTCTTTGCTGGTTGTCCACTATTCTTCCCAAGACCCTGCCACTGACATTGGCGACTCCAGCTGTGCATCCAAGTCTGCAGCCGCGCCTTTCACGGCGTGGGTCCCAGGTCTGGGAGATCCCACCTGGGTTCGGTGCATTGACATCTGGTTTCAGAAGTCTCCAGAGTGACCCCAGACCGACTTAGTTCTTGCATCATCCGCTGGTTTGCTGTCTCCAGATACTAGTGATACCTGCTACATATTTGCATATTCTGAATATTTTCACTTAATTTTTAAACTTAAATGTATTTTAGAGGAAATCTTACATCATTATTGTAAAGCAAACACCAGGTGGTTTATCACAGTGAGTCATTGTGTGATCAAGTCAGAAATAACAAGGGTCAGTTGTGCGGTGATTGCAGCCGTGCTCCGGGGAGCGTGGATTCCGTGGACTGGACTCCATGTGGGGTGCACCCTGGAGCAGCCCGTTCAGAATGGGGGCTGACTCCCCCTGTCCAGAACCTGCAGGAGAGACTAATGACACCGTCCAGGCCTGGGGCTGGCCCTGGTGTTCTAAGTGCCAGTTCATTTTGAAATTCAATGTTACTAACTCCAGAGGGAGAGAAAGATTCTTCCTGGGGAGAAACGTTGACTCTCAGAGGTTGTGCAGGGTCCGCGGTGGTGCATCTGCAGCTCTGGCTAGTTTACTTTCCAAGCTGGGCGTGGGGCCAGCTCAGCACTCCTGGCTCCTGCCCTGGCTGTGTCCAGAGGGGAGGGTGGCCACTGATCGCCGTCTTGCTTCCTGTCCATTCTCTCTCCCTGTGGTGGTAGGGCTGCACCGTCCTCATGACTGTTGGCTGTTCCTTTTCCTGCTGTGCTTTTAGGATAAGAGTACACAGGAAGTGTAAAGGTGAAAGTAGCTACCTAGTGGCCCGTGACAGGTGGGATCATCAGACAGGTTTTCATTTCCTTCCCAGATTACTTTTCCAGGGACACCTGGATGTGGCAATAGTTCTTGGGGTTCTGGGCTGAGATGACAGGGACTTCAGCCTTGATTTAGTGTGCGCTTGGGGAAGTTTTAAATGTTTGCTGTTGCTTCCGTCCTGGCTTCTCAGCAGGTAGTAGGCTTGGTGTTTGCTGGCTGGTTGGTTAATTAAACAGAAGTTCTGAAAATATATACAGGCAATTGGCCAGACATGGTGGCTCACACGTGTAATCCCAGCACTCTTGGAGGCCGAGGCAGGAGGATCACTTGAGGTCAGGAGTTTAAGACCAGCCTGAGCAAGAGCAAGACCCCATCTCTACCAAAAATAGAAAAGTTAGCCAAATGTGGAGGCATGTGCCTGTAGTCTCAGCTCCTTAAGAGGCTGAGACAGGAGGATCGTTGAGCCCAGGAGTTTGAGGCTGTAGTAAGCTGTGATGAAGCCATGGCACTCAAGCCTGGGGCAACAAAGTCAGACTCTGTCTTGAGGGGAAAAACAAAAACAGGCAATGTTGTTTCTGTGTCAACGTGTGACTATAAGTAGATGTCACAGCAAAGCTAGATGTGAGTAAAACGCTGGTGGCCGAGAATCCCACTCACAGTAAAGCAGCCTGAGCAAGAGCGAGACCCTGTCTCTACTAAAAATAGAAAGAAATTAGTTGGCCAACTAAAAATATATAGAAAAAATTATCCAGGCGTGGTGACACATGGCTGTAGTCCCAGCTACTCAGGAGGCTGAGGCAGGAGGATTGCTTGAGCCCAGGAATTTGAGGTTGCTGTGAGCTAGGCTGACGTCACGGCACTCTAGCCCGGGCAACAGAGTGAGAGTCTGACTCAAAAAAAAATTTTGTTTTTTAAAGACAGGACCTTTTATGCAGAAAACTGTTACCCTTTACTGACACCCCTAAAGGAAGACACGAATGAATGGCCATGCTGTTGATAGGTTTCACCGCAGAGCCCGGTGGGCAGGGACAGCTGTGAGGAAGTTCTGCGGGGGGTACACGTGGCACCAAGGAGTCCAGAAGTCAAGTGTTGGTGACTTTGGGGGTCTGTGGGCCCGGGTGCAGGTGTGAGCACAGCAGGGGAGGCGGGCAAGCAGGGCTGTAGCCCACCGTGCGCTTGGAAGGAACGAGGGACTCACATCAAGGGCGGCGTCACACACCCCGAGAGGCAGATGGCCTGGGAAAAATGGCATCCGGGGTCCAAGCGCTGGCATGCAAAGAGCTTGTTAGAAAACAGGCAGAGGGCAAGAGCGGAGAGCTCAGAAGATATAAGCAAACACAGAAGCAGTGCCCATCGCAGACGCAGAGTGGAGCCGCGGAGAGCCGTTTTCCCTTCCCGCACCTGTGGGATCCGTGGGCAGGGTGCTGGGCATGGGAGTGAGGTGGGACGGGTGCAGGCTGCGGGCAGGTGTCCTGGTTATCTTCACCAACACTCACCAAGGACCTGCAGTGTCTATCTGCTTTGACCACTGTGTCCATTTCTTAGGGATTTTCCCTAAAAAAAATCAGATGTCCACAAAGATTGATATAAAAAAGTTCATTTTAAGGTTGCGTGTGTTTTGTAAAAGGTAGAAACAGCTAACCGTATAGAAGTGTCTAGATTACGTGACATCGGAGTCAGTTATTACGCAGGCAGGAAGCCCCCGTCTCGCAGTGTGTGGCGTGGGGGGAGGGAGGGGCTCCCGCTCACAGCCGGGTCTGTGTGTGCGCGTGTATGTGCACACGCGTGTGTGCGATGAAGTAGAACGTAAAGGAGATGCACAGGGTGCTGCATGTTGGCTGTCCTCGTAGAGTGAGGGAGCAGGTGGTTTTTATTTCCTTATTTTTACTTTGTCATGTTTTCCAAAATTTTTAAGTGAACTTATATGGTGTTTCAATAATTAAAAATATAGATTTTATAGGATCTGCAGATACTCTCATATTAAGCATTTACATTTTCAGTTTTTCTCTACTCATAACTGAAATGAAGCTACTTTGTTATTGGTTCTGGGGCCATGAGTTTTGGGTCTCTTTAAAGGTGTACGTTTGGATTTAGGGACCAATTCAGAGATGTGGGTGTTCCTGGCAGGCGCTGAGCCGCCTTCCTTCCCAGGCAGGAGCCCCGGGGCTGTGCGCCCACTTGCTCTGCTCGGTTTCCTCCCTCAGGGCTGGTTGGCCGCCCTCCCTCAGCCCTGTATCTCTTTAAACATCAGTCAGAGAGCAAGGAAGATATTTAAGGCTTGGGTCTGTTAGTCACAAACTTTTTTATTGCATTTGAAAACAAGAGGTGATTTTTTTTCCTCTTAATTTCTTAAATATTCATTATGCGCCTGCTATGTGGCAGTGCTAGAGACAAGGTATCAGAGGGGCAGACACCATCCCTGTCCCTCCCAGAGCTAACAGCACAGTCTCTGTCTCCTTGGGAAGATAAAGTAATGACACCCCCAGAAAGTGACTGTCATTCTGGTTAGTGGGGGTGGGGGCGAGGGGTGTTCTCCTGAAAACAAGACATTCGAATTGTGACTGTGTATGGCGGGAGCCCTGCTTGTCCTGTTGAGAAGTTCTGTAAGTGGAACGTCTGTTGCCTCTTCTTCCCTGAACAAGCCCACTGTGCAGTCCCGCCCCCTAGCTTCCCTCAGCCAGACAGCATGGCTGTGAAACAGAAGGTGGCCCGAGAGTCCCTAACTCCTCTGTGATTTTAGCCGTCAAGCTGAGCCACCAAAGAAGGAGGCAGCCTCCACAGGGCCGCAGGTGAAGCGGGCAGACGAGTGGAAGGACCCGTGGCGCCGATCCAAGTCCCCCAAGAAGAAACTCGGGGTCTCCGTCTCCCCTAGCCGGGCACGTAGGCGTCGGAAAACATCAGCCTCATCAGCCTCCGCCTCCAACTCCTCCAGGTAACGAGGCTGGCTGTGCGCGGCTGTGACGCCCGGGAGCGCAGGCACGCTCTACACCACTGCCCTGACCCCCGGCCACGCCCACTCGCTGGGTCAGGCGGGGACACCCTGGCCAGACTGTTCCTCTCGGCGTCGTTGCCTGAGGAAAGTCAGGACTGAACAGGCACTTGTGCGGTCGGCAGAGCCCCAGTGCCAGGCAGGACTGACGCCTAGAGCCCCGTGAGGCTTCACGCTCCTCCAGAGCAAACCGGCAGCATCAGCCAGGACGCGGCAGCCCACGGTGGGGCGCAGGCCCCAGTGAGCCAGCCTCGCCGCCTTCGGGGATTCACACGGCCACGCTGGAGGGAGGGGCGGGGGCTGGAGACCAGGAGGGCTGTGCGGGACCCTGGGGCCTGGCTAGCGTGCTTCTCTGGGGAGTCGGGTCAGAGCTCCGAAACCCTCGCGTGTGGTCAGGCTGGGGCACACAGCAAGCGAGTGGTGCGGCTGGGCCAGGCCTCGCTCCCCGGAGAGAAGGGGCCGGGGGCCCTGTGGTGCCCGCTGGGAGGTCAGGGTTCCTGGTGGACGCGGGTGGCAGGGGCAGCGCAGACACAGCTGGCTCTGTCCACTCGGCACACGTGATGCCCAGCACTGGGTTTCCAGACACCGTTCTCCACTGAGGGGCCTGGACTGCATCGTGTCTGTGTGTGTGAGCGTGTGCAGCCATGTGGTCCAGGTCTGCGCTGGGGAACTGCGTGTCCCGTGCGCAGTACTAAGCGTCAGGTCCCTCTCTCACCACGCTTCCCTCCCCCTTCACGCCACAGGTCGTCTTCGAGGTCTTCGTCCTACTCCGGCTCTGGCTCCTCGAGGTCGCGCTCCCGGTCCTCGTCCTACAGCTCCTACTCCAGCCGGTCCTCCAGACACAGCTCGTTCTCAGGGAGCCGGTCCAGGTGCGTCCCCAGGCCCGGGCAGGGCCTGCAACCCCACCGGAGCTGGGCACGACTGCGCTCGGTGGCAGGTGGCTGTCTGCTGGGCGCTTGTTTTCAGAGCGTGCTCAGTGAGTGGCGTGTCTGGTGGCAAGTTCTGAAGACGGTGTGTGGCGGGTGCCAGAGTCCCTCCCGCGTGGGTGCGCGTGGAGGCGATGGCGTGGCGCGGACCCTCCGTGGAGTCAGAGGCACAGCCCTGGGTGTCACAGCTCCAGCCACGCCCTCCAGAACCACACCGTGCCCTGGGGGCCCCGGCTGAAACTTGCACGCGACGCACGTTGAGTGCTCAGCGGCCGGGTGCAGCTGGTGTCTGTCGTTTTGCATAGCACAGATGTGGAATGTTTGCATCATCACAGAAAGCTCTAGAAGGTTTGAACAACTTTGTCGTATTTTTCGCATTGAAAAGGGAATTTTAGACAAATCTTGGTTGCCATATGTGTAGAAGACAGCAGTCACAGGTTAATGCATCGAACGGGACGTTTACCAGCACATGTTAGCGCCCCACACCCACCTGCCTCCCACAGGAGCGTCTCGCCGGTGCAGTCCCTGCTGTCTGGCTCTGCCGCGCGGGAACCCCCTGCTCCCCACTCCCCGCTCCCCCGTCAGCACAGGAGAGACCCAGGCCAGAGGGAGACTGCGAGTAGAGGCGGCCCAGCGCCCAGCTCTGCCCGGTCAGGCCCTGTGCCGGTCCCGCTGCCCCTGCAGGCCGTGTGGGCAGGAGGGATCATGATCCCAACCCCTGAACAGACCCCACACCCTCTCCCCTGCTGCTTCCGGAAGCGTTAACCCCAGACTCCTGGAGTAAAGCTGATCACCCTCCTGGCAGATGGTTATTGGGGCGCAGTGGCAAGGGGGTTGGGCGGCAGTGGGAGATGGCTGCCGCAGTTGAGTCTGGGCTGGAGCACGGACTGGAGATGGTGTGTGGGACCCGTTTTCCATGGCGTCAGGTCTCTGCAGAGCAGCAGAGAGCTGTGAGGTGTCCTCAGGGTTGGCTGTGGGCGCCCTGGGGGCAGGACCGAGCCTGGGTCTCACCACGTCCTGGGCTCTGGGGAAAGGTGAGCTCGGGCACTTGGGACTGCCATCTGCCAGAAACAGGCCCGTGAAGCATGGGAAGAAGCTTGAGCCAGGCTGCGAAGTGTGGGCCTCTGGAAATGTGAAGTCGCGGTGGTGTAGGGGAGACAGTTGAGTGTGACCTGTGTTCTGGGTCCAGTCGACAGTCTCAGGGTAGAGCCTGAGAACAAAGCCGGTGACGTCGCCTTCCATCGAGGCTGGGGACGCCAAGCCAGGGGCGGCTGTGATGAGCAAGGGCAGGAAACGGGCACAGGCAGGCACGGCCGGGCGGCCTCCCTCAGAGGGCAGGGAGGGTCCAGCGTCGCAGGCGGGCACCACTGGGCCTTTGCCCTCTGTCACCGGTTCTCCGTAGGTTCCACTTGATTCCTGTGTCAGCGTCACAGTGTTCTCTCACTTAGAGCGTAAGCCTCTCAGCTGGCTCTGCCTCTCTCCCTGCGCGGCCTCTACTTGGGTGGTAAAGCCCGGGTGAGGCCGAGCAGGGACTCCTGGTGGGTCCGACCCTGTGCCCTCCCTTGCGCACACCTGTGCGGTCACTGAAGCCCGAGGGCCAGGCGTCCTTCCACCACGGGCCCTGGGTCCTCGGGTGGATGGAGGCAGAGGTCGCCTCTGCCCAGAACCTCGCGCCACAAGGAGGCCTTGACCAGGCCCGGGCTTGGTGGCTGTTTTCTCCGAGGCTCAGCTGCAGTGACCCTTCAGGGAAGGGTGACAGGAGGCCTGGGCTGGGAGCGGCTGGTGGTGCCGCCTTGTGCGGTCCCACAGGAGCCACTCGGGTGCAGCTTCAGGCCAGGCCTTGCTTGCTGGGCCTCCGGGGCAGGCAGCCCAGCAGGTGGGGCAAGTGCAGGCCATGAGCAGGTGGCTGTCCCGTGCAGCTCTGGCACTCTTGGCGTGCCTGGCTGCAAGAGCCCAGGCCTGTCCCATTGCACCTGTTGGTACTGCTTGTCTGGAAATGTTGACAATCCCACATGATGTTTTTTAGGCTGGGGGGAGATAGACCCCTGAGCCTCTCCCCTCCTGCCTCACGTACAAGTTAGGAAGCCTGAGGTGTCAGGCACGGTGGAACCAGCGCACCCCGAGGCGCACCCAAGCCAGCCTGGGCTCCCCCAGCAGCCTGGCCACCTCCTGGGCGCTCATCCACCTGCCAACGCTGGAAACACGTCACAGTCCAGCTGGAGCCCCCCTCCCACACGCCTGGCCAGTCCTGACTCCCCAGCTCTCAGCTGCCAACCACTGGGTCTCTTGGGTCCCCCCTCAGCCCAGACCTCACCCGCATCTGCCTGTGGCCCCGTGGCCAGACCAGGCCGCGTCCCATAGGTGTTTCCATGGGTGCGTGAGCCATGTTCCCACCCTGTCAAGAGCAGCGTCTCCCCTCCCTCGTACCTCCCCCTGATCTCCCAGGGACCCCCCAGGAGTGCTGGCTGCCCTCTGTTCTACTGTGGGCACGTGTTTTTAGCAAGTGACGGAACAGTCTGAAACTGAGTTAGACGATAGCAGCTCATGGTGGCGGTCTCTGAGGATCTGGGACGGGTCCTCGTGGGCTTGGGCCGTGCCACACCCAGCCCTCCTCATGCCTCTGTTTGCTCCCCAGGTCCCGGTCCTTCTCCTCGTCCCCATCCCCGTCCCCGACGCCTTCTCCGCACAGACCTTCCGTCAGAACTAAGGGGGAGCCAGCCCCGCCCCCTGCAAAAGCTGGGTAAGTTGCCCATGAGAAGCTCGTGCTCTTGGCTGGCCGGGTCCTCAGAGGCCCTGCCTCCCCTGCCCGTGCCGTGCTGCAGCCACAGAGGTGGAGAAGCCTCCGGGGCTGAGGACCGGGCGTCTGGAAGGGGTTGGGGCTGGGAGGGGCCCTGGTGTCAGATGCCCGGCCTCGGCACCCTCCTCCGTAGGCCTTGGGCGCCGTGCTTCTCCCTGGGGGCAAGCGCCTCCATCGGGGTTGCGCCGCAGCTTGGGCACCGCTGCCATTGTCCCCACTGCCATCTGAGGTCTTAGCTGGCAGGCAGGCCTCAGGAGTGGCTTCCCCCAAGCTCCAAGCCAGGAAGTCCGTGGCTGTGTCTGAAAGTAGCAAGGGTGGACGGCCACTGGGCCACGTTGCTCCTTCTCAACGGCTGGGATGGTAACGTGCAGCAGATCTAAAACATGCTGGCCGGGAGGAAATGTTTGTAGGGACATTTTCTCTGCGCCCCAACGCCCCGGCAAGCGCACTGAAGCAAGCGGGGATGGCCCGCGAGTGTGTCTTATCCCAAGTGAGGCATGGCTGGCTGTGCTGACGCCACGTGGCCCAGCAGGAAGCAGCGTCACAGCACCTGTGCACAGGACACGCGGCTCGCCCAAGGGTGGGGCTCCTCCCAGCCACTCGGGCCCTGAGCCGCCTTCTGCCCACAGGGAGAAGCCAGTGAAGAAGCCGGCCCCGCCTCCCGCCCCACCGCAGGCCACCAAAGCCACCCCCCCTGCCCCTGAGCCCGCCAAACCAGGAGACCCTCGAGAAGCCAGGAGGAAGGAGCGGCAAGCCAGGACACCCCCCAGGAGGTGAGCGCCCGGCATTCGGTGCCCCATGGAGTCGGCGGTGCCCACGCACCGAGCCCCGACACACATGGCTTTGGCCAGTCGTCCACTCCTGGAGCCTCCATGTCCCCGCCGCAGGGTGGGGAGAGGCGCGTGGCGGGCGTGCCGTGCAGTCTTCCCAGGGGAGGCAGCGGCTGTCTTTGCACTGCGAAGTGCGGTCCCTGAGATACTCAGTTCCGAGTCAGGGGTGAGTTCCCGAGGTGGGGGCTGCCCGGGGCCACGGTGGCCGGCTCTGAGCCGTGGTGCGGCTTGTGTTGCAGGCGGACACGCAGCGGCAGTGGCAGCAGCAGCAGCTACAGCGGCTCCAGCTCTCGATCCAGGTCATTGCTGGGCCCTGGCTGGGTCCCCTCCCCAGGTCCCCTCCCTGTCAGCGTGGCCGCTTCTCCCTCCCAGGAAGAAGCTCTGCGGGAGTGTCTCCCCAGGCACTCAGGGTCTGGTCACCGGGCACATCAGGCTTGGCTTTGGCAAGGGAACTCACTCCGGCGGAACTGCCTGTGGGATGAGGGTTGTCTTCCCTTCCGCCCTGGGGTTGAGCGAGACCTCTCACCTGGCTTTCAGTCTCTCCCGTGGGCTGAAGCCACCTCCCTTCTGCTGTATGTGGCCAGGGCTCCTCTGTCCAATTCTGTCCCCACTGCTGGGTCAGTTCGGTCCTGTTCCCCTTCCCAGCAGGTGCCTGGCGCTTGCTAGTGAGACGGCCGTGCAGTGGCCCAGGTGCCCCCTGCCCAGAGTCCCCCAGAGTCTCGTGTTCCATAAAAACACAGTGGGTGACAGTGGCCTGTGGGGACGCTAGTGGCCCCCATCCCGGCCGGGGCCGTGGCCGGGGCCGTGGCACAGGCGTGCATGTGTGTGTCCAGGTCCCTGAGCGTGAGCAGCGTCTCCTCGGTGTCCAGCGCCACGTCCAGCAGCAGCTCTGTGCACAGCGTGGACTCGGAGGACATGTATGCGGACCTGGCCAGCCCCGTGTCCTCCGCCAGCTCCAGGTCCCCGACCCCAGCGCAGACCAAGAAGGAGAAAGGTACGTGGGGCCCCTGGCGTCCGGGGGAGCGTGGCGCTGCGGGGAGACTCGCAGGAGGAGCACGGGAAGCCGTCCCCGCGCCCCCGTGCCCCCGTGACCGCGGGCTTGTCGCTGGCAGGGAAGTCTAAGAAAGAGGATGGCGTCAAAGAGGAGAAGCGGAAGAGGGACTCATCCACGCAGCCGCCCAAGTCTGCGAAGGCCCCGGCAGGCGGGAAGTCTTCCCAGCAGCCCTCCACGCCCCAGCAGGCCGCCCCGGGGCAGCCGCAGCCGAGCTCCTTTGTCCCCCACAAGGAGATCAAGCTGACGCTGCTGAACAAGGTGAGGCGAGGCCCTGCTGGCGCTGCCTGATGCCCAGGCCGCCAGTGTGGGGCGGTGGGAGCTCCTGGCGCACGTTCCTCTGTGGGGGAGCCTGAGTGAGGTGCCGGCCCCACCCTCAGCATCCCCCCCAAGTCTGCACAGGAGGCGGGAAGGGCGTGAGGCCCGGCCCACTTGGGTCCCCTGCACCCCCGTAGGGACCCGAGGGCAGCAGACAAGGCCGCAAGTGCCTTCCCGGGAGCCTGAAGGGCCCAGACGCACAGTAGCCGTGCCTTTGGCCCGGCAGGGGAGCCCTCCTCCCTGGGGGGCTGCAGGGCCACATGGGCATGTGGCGGGGGACCCTGACCCCAGAGGGGGTCACGTGGGAGCAGAGGGCAGGCTGCTGGTGAGGTCACCGCAGGTGCAAGGACACTGCTGTGTCCTCACTGGCCTCTCCCCTGCCTCAGGCGGCAGATAAAGGCAGCAGGAAGCGCTATGAGCCGTCAGACAAGGACCGGCAGAGTCCTCCTCCAGCCAAGCGAGCCAACTTGTCCCCAGACCGAGGTGAGCCGCCCCGGCACGCAGAGCCAGCGGGGCCAGCAGTGCTCAGGCTGCTGGAACCCAGCACCCCGTTTGCTCTTAAAAATATGAGGAACCCAAAGAACTTGCGGTTTTGTGGTTGTAACAGTAGTAAACCACTATTTTAACATAAATGCCATTTTTTATTAAAAATAACTATTTTCTTTTTTTTTTTTTTTTTTTTTTTTTTTTTTTTTTTGAGACAGAGTCTCCCTTTGTTGTCCAGGCTAGAGTGAGTGCCATGGCGTCAGCCTAGCTCACAGCAACCTCAAACTCCTGGGCTCGAGCGATCCTTCTGCCTCAGCCTCCCGAGTAGCTGGGACTACAGGCATGCGCCACCATGCCCGGCTAATTTTTTTTTATATATATATCAATTGGCCAATTAATTTCTTTCTATTTATAGTAGAGACGGGGTCTCGCTCTTGCTCAGGCTGGTTTTGAACTCCTGACCTTGAGCAATCCGCCCGCCTCGGCCTCCCAAGAGCTAGGATTACAGGCGTGAGCCACAGCGCCCGGCCAAAAATAACTATTTTCTAAAACAGCAGGAGGCGTGGAGATTTTCATGAATCTTACTGTCTGACAGGCAGAAGACACCTGGCCTGTCGGCCCTGGGAGGGCACATGCCAGTGGCCTCTCTGAACCCTGGGCTCCTGGGGACGGAGTGAGAGCAGACAGTGTCCCCGTGTCACTGTGGGCTGGGTGGACCCCAGCGTCCTGGGCCACACCTCGAGAGCCCCTGCCCGGGTGGAGAGACCAGATCTTTCTGGCCGGCTTCGATGGGCAGAGCTAAAACCCACGTTTCCTCCCTGAAATAGAGGCAGAGAAGCCCCCCACAGACAGACGGGGGGCGGGGAGGGGGGGGCAGGCAGGGCCTGGGGTCGGAGCCGGCCACGGGGCTCCCGCTGACCCTCAGCCATCTCGAGCCTGCCGTGCCGGGCGGCGACCCCCACACCGTCTCGGCGGTGGGGGACAAGACACGGCTGAGCTCTCATTTAACTGCCGTGGCTTTCTTGCGTAGTGAAGACCTGTGCAGTACGCTTTTTCAAAGCCAGGGGAGTTCTGTGTCTCGTCAGATAGTGAGCGCTCCCACACCTGCAGCGCCGTCCCGCCATGGCAGCGACGCTGGGGTGGCCTGGGCGCCTGGCGCTCCGCTGCCTCTGAGAGCGCGGGAGCGTCCCGCTGCCCCAGGCTTTCATCTCTGCCACCCCTGTGGCCAGCACCTGGTCCTAATGTCCGTCCCCATGTCCAGGTTCTCGGGACCGGAAGTCTGGTGGGAGACTGGGCTCCCCGAAGCCAGAGCGGCAGCGAGGCCAGAACTCCAAAGCCCCTGCGGCTCCCACAGACAGGTGAGTCCCGCCCAGGCCCTGGACACAGCCAAGGCGCTCGCCGTGGGGCGGTACAGGGACAGGACGGCCAATTCGGTTTGTCCAGGGCAGGTTTCTGCAGCACCTGCAGCGCTGCCTGTGGTGGGGGGGACCCGCCACAGCCCCGCCCCGGCCCTTGGTGTGTGCAGGCTGGGACCTGGCGTGGTTCCCGAGACCTCCCCAGGGAGCCCTGGGCACAGAGGGGCCGCAGGAGTAGGGAGGCTGGGTTAGGAGCGAGAGGAGGGGCTGGGCCCCCGCCAGGGCTCTGCTCCTGGGAGCCGGAGCAGCCACAGCTGGGAGGCTGTGGCCAGAGCGCCCGTTCCTGCCCCGCGTGCTGCCCTGCCGGTGCTGGGCAGGGACTCTGCCGGGCGGGGACGGCCACACTGCCCCCTCTACCTGCAGACGCAGCTCGGGGGTGGGCTGGGGTGGGGGGTGTGCCCTGTCCCCTCTCAGGCAGGGTCCCCTCCCCCCTTGCAGGAAGCGCCAGGTGTCACCGCAGTCGAAGAGCTCCAGCAAGGTCACCAGCGTGCCAGGCAAGGCCTCGGACGCCGGCGCGGCCGCCAGCACCAAATCAGGGAAGGCCAGCACGCTGTCGCGGCGGGAGGAGCTCCTGAAGCAGCTCAAGGCGGTGGAGGACGCCATCGCGCGCAAGCGCGCCAAGATCCCCGGGAAGGTGTAGCGGCCGCCCGGCCCTGGCAGACTTCACGTTTTTATAAATAGGGTGAACACAGCCGTTTTGGATTTTGCAGTTAATGTCTTACTTTGGCTGTGATTCTTTTTAAAAATTAAAAAAAAAAAAAAAAAAGTTTCTCAGCCGGAAAAGAAGCCACACACACGCACACACACACGCGCACACACACACACACACACACACACACACGGAGCGACGAGACGCAGCCTCCCGCCAGGCAGACAGGTCAGCGCGAGCGACACAGCACCGGTTCTGTAAATTATACGCCCGCCCGCCAGCCTGGCCCGCGCCGCCTCCCTGCCCGGCAGGCCGCCTGCCGCGCCAGTCCGGCACCACGGCGCTGACTCCCTCGACTGCTGGCAGCATCTCCCGTCCTCACTCGCCCCAGGATCAAAAATATATATATTCTTGACTACGGTCTCATCAGGAAACGTTTCCTGTCTTTTATTTTAAACATCAAATTGTTTTAGTTGATTTAAAAAGGAAAAAAAAATCCAGAAGAAAAGACCAAAAAAAAAGGCTAAGGGTATTGTTGGGGCGTCTGTCTAATGTGGAGGGTCTTTTTTGAGGGGTCTCCTAAAATAAAATATTTTGATAAGCAGTTGTCCTCCCCTGTGCTCTGTGCCTGGCGCTGCCCCTGACAGGGAGGACGCAGTGGAGACAGAGGCCGGTCTGCGCTCTGGGTCCCACCCACTCACCTGCCTGGCCAGACCCCTGTGGAGCGCCGTGCCTCAGTTTCCCCAGCCCTGTCCCCTCTGAGTGGGGCTTCTTGGGGCGTGAGCTGGTGGCCACCTTCGCAGCCCTGGGCCTGGGCAGGTCGGCAAGGGGGTCCAACCCCAGGGAGGGGTCACGGCGTGTATCCCAGGGACCGATGGCCCCCAGGGTACTGGCTGCTGTCTGTCCTCCCAGCTCCGTTTGGGGGAGGCTCACTCCACCCAGCCTCGGGGACCCATGAGGTCAGTGGCAACTAAAGGCAGGAGGAGGAGCAGGGGCCGAGGGAGCCCCGCCAGACCAGGTCTCCCCCCGAGGGCCCTGGGTCCCCTCCATGCAGAGCCAGGTGTGAACTGGCAGCTGGTGGCAGTGGCCCCAGCTTGGCTGTCCCTCCCTCTGGGGACCCTGGTGCAGAGAGCCCCATCCTGGGAGGGTGCCAGACCCCGCCACCCACTGCACCACAGGTCAGTGGAGAGAACCCTCCGGGCCCGGGAGCTGGGGGCGGGTGGGCCTGGGTGGCAGGTGGGTGCTCCCTGGCTCCTCCCCTCAGGGAGAGGGCGGCTCCCCTGGCCCAGCACGAGGCGGGGGCAGCTCACACTAGGGAGACCCTGTGGCTGCAGCCCCTGCCCCTGCCTGCCCGCTCCCCCCAGCACGCCCCTCCCCCACCTCCGAGCTCCCGCCCACGTACCTGTAGGCCCACAGGAATCCCTGCCAGGGAAATCCCACCGGACAGGGGAGAGCCAGGCACGGCGCCATGACCTCAGGGAAGGTGCCGCCCGGTCCACCCGCGGTTCCCATCGGCCACCCCACTCGGTGCGGCTGGGCCAGCCGGCCACAGCACGAACCCTCCGGTTCCCACACTCAGCTGTGACTCGCCCGGCCGTCACCCATCAGGTTTTCAGTTCTGGCCGCCTTCTCCCCGCTGGGAAGGACCCGTCCTGCCACCAGCAGCCACAGAGGGGCTGAGGCCAGCGGTGGCAGACCCCTCCTGCGGACCGCCCCCCAGCCAGGCCCACCCCCTCCAGGAGGGCGGCTGCAGGGCCCCCAGCTGTGGGTCCTTGTCCCCTCACGCCTTGTTACTGGGGCTGGGGGCGTGGCCTGAGGATGTGGTCAGAGCAGCAGCCTGACCCAGCCACCACCTCCAGGATGGCCTCAGGCCCTCCTCCCACTGCCTTTCCAGTCTTGCCCAACCCGGGACTTCTACAGTTGCCTCAGTGGCCACAGGAGCAAGACACCACCCGGACCCCTGCTCCGCCTCCCTTGGGAATGTCTCCCCGGGACCGGCCATCAGGGCCCCCCCACCCGGACAGCCGGGGACGCGCCATGGGGAAGGGCCTGCACGGGTGGACATGCGGCCCTGTCTCGGGCTCACCTGCAGCCCTCACAGCAGGTGGGAAACAGCCTGGACAGCACGGCAAGACCCGTCTCTACAAAAGACAGAAAAAGCAGCACAGCTGAGGAGGCTGGGGCCAGAGGAGCGCTGGGGCCCGGGGGCCTGTGCCTGGGCCCGCCTGGGAGGACGACTTGGTGGGAGGAAGCAGGAACTCCCTGTGGCCACAGGAGCTGGGCTCACCGGCCTCTGCCTCGAGTCCATCCAGCCCGGGGCCTCCTGCAGGTTCAGGGTCACGGTGGGGTCCTCGGAGGACACCCCTGTCCCTGGGGGGCTCCCTGCTCCTGTTCACTCACTCAGTCCCCGTCACGCTTCCCACTTACCTGTTGCCCTTCTCACCCACTTGGCTGACCTCACTGCCCCGACCAGGCCCCGCCCAGAATCCCTGGGCCTGGTGCCAGGTGGGGTCACCGGCCTCACCTGGGGGTGGGGCTTTCCCCCCCCCTTTCCTTGGACTCCTGTTTCCTTTTCCTCGTTCCCTCTGGCTTCTCCTTTTCTTCTCCTGCCCTCTCCCCCTCCTCCCCTCACTTCCCAGCGGCACAGTGTATGGTTGAGCAGGTTGTGCACTGCACAAGGGCTCCCAACTGAAATCACCTTTTCCTTCCATTCCCACCCTGCGCCCTGAGGAAGGCACCTTGTGGATCTCGGTGGCCCCAGTTGGTCCTCTCTGCACCTCTGCCTCCTTCTCCCTGTGCCTTCCCCCTGCCTTTTCCTCCCCTGAGCCTGCCATCCCCGGGAAACCCCCTCGACCCACAGACTCGGGTGTTGAGGCAAGAAGGTCCCTGAGATGCCAGGTCAGAGCACCCTGCCCCCGGCACGCCCTGCACCGGTCCACGCGTCCCGTCCCAGGGGCTGACGTCCAGCAGCCACAGCTGGGCAGGCGGGGGTGGGGGGGAGCAGTGTGCGTGCTGGGGGCAGTCCAGCCCTGCCAGGCCGAGGGAGGGGGTGCCCTGCCCTGGGCCAGGCACAGCTCCCAACACTGGAAACAGGTGGGACCGGCACAGACAGTCCCTGACCCCAAGGAGCTCGTATGACCTTTGGGGGGGCCTCCCAGCCCGAGGGGCGTCTGTCCTGTTAGGGGGTGTAGTGTGGCTTCAATTGTGTCCCCCCTAAAGATCTGTCCACATCCTGACCCCTCCCTACCTGTGAACCTGCCCTTATTTGGGAAAAGGGCCTTTGCTTTCGGATGAGGGTTTCAGGGACTGAGGGACGAGGTCGTCCTGGATCAGGGTGGACCCTAATCCAAGGACCCGTGTCCTCGTAAGACAGAGAACAAAACAGAGAGGCACGGGAGAGGCCACGTGAAGATCCAGGGTACGACAGGCGGCAGAGGTTGGAGCGACGGAGGTTGTGCAGGAGGAAGGCAAAGATGACGGTCACCCGTCCTTGACCATTTTAGATAAAAACAGAACCAACCTGGATGTCCGCCCGCCCACAGGGGAGGTGCAGGACTACCCAGGCCGTGAATCAGGCCCCCTGTCCCCGGGTGCCAGAGCCCCGGGTACATGGGACAAGTGGGATCAGAGCCGCGAGTTGCTCCGGGCTCGGACCGAAACGCTCTCACAGGAGGCGGGGGCGAACCCAGCCAGGGCAGGACCACGCGTGGCTCTGTGCGCAGGTGCTCCAGATGGGTGGGGTCCCGGGGGGAGGACAACAGGATGGGACCTCACGGGGGCTCCACGCGTGTCTGTGACGTGATGCACAGAGGGGTGGGGGACCCGCGGGGACAGGAGGAGGAAGTGCCTGTGGCTGGGCACTTCCCAAGGAGGAATCAGTGCCCGGATTTTCCCCAGGTGTGGCCAAAGATATAAAGAGCCGGGGCCGCCAGGTCCCTCGCCAGGTGCACTACTGGGACAGCCGCTAGGCGTGCAGGCTGCTGCGAGCCCACGATGGTGAGCCTGGCACAGCTCCCGGCATCCCCACCAGACGGTGCAGCCGGGGTTCCCCGAGCCCTGGGAGCAGGACTTCGGGATGGGCCTGGGAAACCCCGTCTGGAGGGAGGGGAGGCAGCCCCACCAGGCCCTAGGAGCCCTGGTGTGCTGGGTGCCTCTGGGCCCCATCTGTAGAGGGAGGGCTGTACCCCAGCTTTCCCTTGGGAACAGAGCAAGCTGGGTGGCAGTGAGGCGCCCCTTCACTGGGCACCCCCTGACCACTCACCCGCCTGTGTCACCAGCTCCTCCCCAGCCTCTTGCTTCTGACCTGGTTGCCCACCAGCCTGGCCCACCATGACCCCCCGCTCTGGGGGACGCCCCACTCTCACGGGGCCCCCCGCTGCTACTCGGCTGAGGAACTGCCCCTTGGCCAGCCACCCCCACACCTGCTGGCTCGAGCTGCCAAGTGGGAGCAGGCCTTGCCCGTGGCCCTGGTGTCCAGCCTGGAGGCGGCCGGCCACAGACGGCAACCTGAGGGGCGCCCGGCTGAGCCCCAGTGCCCGGTGCTGCGGCCGGAGGAGGTGTTGGAGGCGGACACCCACCAGCGCTCCATCTCGCCCTGGCGATACCGGTGAGGGCTGCGGCTGCCCCCCCAGGGCGGGGCGTTCTCACCTGCCCCATGGCACGGCGCCCGCCCCTTGGCAAACCCATTGACCCAGCCCGAGGCTACTGGCTGCTGCTGGCCCTGGACCTCAGCCCAGACCTTGTCATCAGGGGCAGGGGAGAAATACCGCCCCTGCACCACCCTCCTTTCCCCTTCTGGCCACTTCCTGGGCTCCAGGATGCAGGAGCAGGGGGCGGGGTCCCTGGGGAGGAGCGCAGGGGGCGGGGGGACGCAGTCCCTGGGGAGGGGCGCAGAGGGCGGGCGGGACGGGGCCCCTGGGGAGGGCGCTTGGGCAGGGGGCGGGGTCCCTGGGGAGGAGCGCAGGGGGAGTTGGGGGGGACGGAGTCCCTGGAGAGGGGCGCAGGGGGGGGACAGGGTCCCTGGGGAGGGGCGCAGGGGGCGGGGGGACGGAGTCCCTGGGGAGGGGCGCAGAGGGCGGGCGGGACGGGGTCCCTGGGGAGGGCGCTTGGGCAGGGGGCGGGGACCCTGGGTAGGGGCGCAGGGGCGGGGGGTGGACGGGTTCCCTGGGGAGGGCGCTTGGGCAGGGGGCGGGGCGCAGGACCAGTGGGCTGGCTGCTAGGAGCAGGGCAGCGCTGGACTCGGAGTCTCATTGCCCGTCCCCGCAGCGTGGACACGGACGAGGACCGCTACCCGCAGAAGCTGGCCTTCGCCGAGTGCCTGTGCCGCGGCTGCATCGACGCCAGGACGGGCCGCGAGACGGCCGCGCTCAACTCGGTGCGGCTGCGCCAGAGCCTGCTGGTGCTGCGCCGCCGGCCCTGCTCCCGCGCCGGCGCGCCCACGCCCGGGGCCTTCGCCTTCCACGCCGAGTTCATCCGCGTGCCCGTCGGCTGCACCTGCGTGCTGCCCCGCTCGGCGCGGTGACCGCGGGGCCTAGGGCCTCCCGGACCGAGCGCCGCCTATTTATGTGTATTTATTGCTATTTATGCCCCGCAGCCGCCCTGGGGCTCGGACCAGGCCCTCGAGCTCCCTCTCTCCAGCCTCCCCCGGAGGAAAAAGTGCCCCGTCTATTTTATTAAACTAATATTTATTTTAAATGTAAACGTGTCTCGGAACTGATAAACACGTCCCTCGCCACTGGCGCGACTCCAGCATGTCCTTCCAGAAAGGTCTGTGGTGGGCCAGCGGGTGCCCCAGGGTGGCGCGCGCTTCCCTACGGAGGGGAGCCCGGGTGTGCGCTGCGCTGTTTCCACTGCGGCCCCTGGAGGTGGCTCCAGACCGGGGCTCGGACAGGGCTCGGCGCCCGACATCCAGGGGAGGACCCCGGGACCGGAGGAGGGTCAGCGTGAGCCCCCGGGGGTCTTGGGTATCTGGCCCAACCGCCACGGCGAGTCGCCCTCCTCAGCGGGAGCGCTACCCACGCCCCCACCCCGGCGGGCAGGTCCTCGAGGCGCTGCTGGGGGTGCTCGGTGGGGGGCGGGGGGGGGTGCAGCAGCGTCTGTCGCTGAGGAGCCAGGCCTCAGCTCCGCAGGCGGACATTGCCCTAGGGCGGCCCGCAGGTGTCACGCTCCGCCTTGCCCCCCCCCCCAGTCTTTCACCCGCCGATGAGCGCCTGCTGTGTGCAAGGCGGGAGGCTTCGAGGAGAGCAAGCACTCACACCTGGGAGCCTCAGGTGCGGCGGAATCTTCAGCTCGCCCTTACTGAGTTTCCAGTAAGTGCCCGCACGGGACAGGGCCGCGAACGGAACGGACGCGACCCTCCCTCCCGAGGCCCGGTCTGAGATGAGCTGGGGGCAGAGGCTCGGGGAGGGGCCTCCTCCGCGACGCCCAGCGAGACCTGGAGGACGGGGCAGCGCGCAGCCACCAGGTTCCAGCCGGGCCGGAGAGGTCAGTCTGGCGGCGCGGGGGCGCGGACGCGGTGGGGACGGGGCGGGACGCGGCTGGAACCCGGACTCGCGCTGGAGACAGGAGGGTGGGCCGAGGGGCGGGGGTCAGGGTGACCGAGGAGGCTTTGGGGGACCCTCCGGAGGCGGAGTCGCCGTTTCTTGCGCGGGGCGCGCCGAGCGTCGATTCGCCCCGAGGGCGGACTTGGGGCGCGGGGCTGAGGCCAGGCCCACCCTGGGGTTCCCGCATCGTGGGGCCGCGTCCCGGGGCAGACGAGGGTGGTCGCCCCGTCCAGGCTTCCGCGGAAGGAGCCCTAGGGCGAGGCCGCCCAGTCCACAGGGTCTGCCCGCGTGGGCGTTGTGGTCAGCGCCCGCAGGGTGGCCCGGCCGGGACGTGCCGCGAAACGGGCACTGGGACCTCCGGACAGAGGACGGGCGCTTGGGCCTGGGGGAGTGGTCGCCGCCCCTCCCTCACCTGCCCGCCCCTCCCCCTCCCCACCTGCCCGCCCCTCCCCCTCCCCACCTGCCCGCCCCTCCCCCTCCCCACCTGCCCGCCCCTCCCCCTCCCCACCTGCCCGCCCTTCCCCCTCCCCCTCTCCACCTGCTGCCCCTGGAGGAGCCGGTAGGATAGTCACAGCCTTTATTGAGGGCGCCCCCCGGTGGCCGCGCGCAGGTCCGAGGCGACGTCACACCACCTCGTCGGTCACCGGGACGGGGTTGGTCTGGGGGCCGCCCGCGGAGACCCCCGCCGCCGCCGCCGCCTCCTCCCCCTCGCTCGGCTTCTTGCGGGCCTCGGCCGGGGGCCGGGGCGGGGGGTTGCTGGGCGGCTGCTTGATGGTGGCCCCGACCTGCAGCCGCTCCCTGGGCTTGGGCTCGATGGGCGTCCACTGCTCCCCGCGCACGGCCGCCTGCGGGCACGGAGGGCCGGGGACCACTCAGGTCCGAATCTCGGGAGGGGGGGTTTGGCTGGGAAGGTTAGGCCACCTGGGAAGCTACCTGCCCATGCCAGGAGGGGCCCAGCAAGGGGGAAGGGGCCCGGGAACCCCTGGGCTTCTGCAGATGCCCTGGTGGCCACTTCCAGGCACGAATCCCAAGATCCACCGTCCAGACCCCCAGGCCTCCTCTCCAGGGACCAAGGGCAGAAAGGACAGGGAGGAGCCTGGGAGAGCAGGGTCCTGTTCACTCATTCACTCTGGACCCACCCTGGCCTGCACCCTCCCCAGGGCACCCCGACATTTCACAGATGCATGGGGGGGACTGAAGCGTGCACAGCAGGGATGGAGGGGGGGGTGTTCTAAAAATACAGATTCTGCCACGGTGGCTCACGCCTGTCATCCTAGCACTCTGGGAGGCGGAGGTGGGTGGATTGCTCCAGGTCAGGAGTTCTAAATCAGCCTGAGCAAGAGCCAGACCCTGTCTCTACTAAAAATAGAAAGAAATTAATTGGCCAACTAAAAATACATAGAAAAAATTAGCCGGGCATGGTGGCGCATGCCTGTAGTCCCAGCTACTCAGGAGGCTGAGGCAGGAGGATCGCTTGAGCCCAGGAGTTTGAGGTTGCTGTGAGCGAGGCTGACGCCACGGCACTCACTCTAGCCTGGGCAACAAAGCAAGACTCTGTCTCAAAAATAAATAAAAAATAAAAAAAATGAAAAGACAGACTCCTGGGCCCCATGCCCCGAGGTTCTGTTGCAACAGGTCAGTAGACCTGGGAATGCCTATTTTTAACTTAGTGTCCCATAATATTTGATAGAAAAAATGTGCAACATCACATCACATACTTATGATGAAGCATAACAATAAATCAGACACCCGGATCCCACCTCCCAACTTAAACACGGAAACACCCAGGGGCCTGGGAGGCTTCCACAAGCACATAAGCGAACAGACAAGCGGCCTTCCCTGAAGGACTTCGGGGACGAAGCTGGCAGACTCGGGACAGAAAGGAAGACATTTACTATGGCTAAAACTTACAAACAATAACTTAAAATGCATGGGATTTCTGCAAATTAAGAAAAAGACAAAAACCCCAGTAGGAAAATGGGCAAAGGCTGTGAACCAGCAACTTACAGGAGAGGAAAGATGGGGGGGGTGCTAAAGCGTGTGCGTGTGAGGTAGGGGCGCAAAGTTGTGGTTAGAGAAAGGCAAGTCAGGCCGGGCACGGTGGCTCACGCCTGGAATCCTAGCACTCTGGGAGGCTGAGACGGGAGGATCGCTCAAGGAGTTCGAAACCAGCCTGAGCAAGAGCAAGACTCCATCTCTACTAAAAATAGAAAAAATTAATTGGCCAACTAAAAATATATAGAAAAAAAAAAAATGAGCCGGGCATGGTGGCGCATGCCTGTAGCCCCAGCTACTCGGGAGGCTGAGGCAGGAGGATTGCTTGAGCCCAGGAGTTGGAGGTTGCTGTGAGCTAGGCTGACGCCACGGCACTCTAGCCCGGGCAACAGAGTGAGACTCTGACTCAAAAACACAGAGAAATGCAAGTCAGAGTCCTGTCCGTTAACTGGCAGGAACAGGGGAGCCGGCGAGGGGGGAGGGGCTGCGGGGGAGGGGAGCCGGCTGCCTCCATGTGGGTGAAGGGCACAGAGGTTGGCGCCTGACCCGGCAGTTCTGCTCTGTGTTTAACCCAAGGAACCTTTGCTCAGGTCTGCGCCCGTGTGCGGCAGTGGGGAGGCGGGGGGTGGGCGGGGGTGGGCAGGTGGCCCCCCGGGGGGACACACACCCCAAGCACCCAAAGCCACTAGAAGCACAGGCGATGTGCTGTGCAGCAGGAAGGATTCTAGGTGTGAGTGGGACAGAAGAGTACACGGTCGCTGAGACCTGCAACCACTGGCACACACTTAGAGCATGCACAGACACTGCACGGGCCCAGGGGACAAAGGGTGACAAGCCAGGGTCGAGGGCTTCGTCCCCCCAGAGACGGCCCAGGGTTCGGGACACAGCTCTCTGCCCGCGTCCGGGGCAGGCAGGGGGTTTCACCCCAGAGCGCTGCCCGCCTGGGGCTGGCTCCGCCGCCCGGCCCGCACAGCCTGCCTTCTCACAGGGCGGGCTGCGTTCGTAACTCCCAACACCACCCGCCCGCAGCCGGGGACAAGGTCTGCGTGGGGTGCCCGCAGTTAACCAGCCCCGGGGAGGTGCCCCGATACGCCCCCAAACCGGAGCAAATAGGGTGTAGGTGAGACACGTCTGGTAAGTGGATCCCAACCCAGCGGGGCCCCCGGCTGCAGCGTGACCCCTGGCTGGCCGCACCCGCTTTCTGAGCTGCGTCTGGGCCCCCACTGTGCCCCGAGAGGGCTGTGGTGCAGACAGTGAGAAAACGTGGGGAGACGGCCCGGCCCGGCGCAGGTCACACGTGCGGAAGACGGTGGCTGCGGCCGTCGGCCCTGCCGTGACGGGGGCAGACACCCGGGCTGGCTCTGGTTTGCTCTGCAAAGCCACAGAGCAGCTGGCCAGGGCCAAGGGTGTCGGGACCGGGGCTGGGGGTGGCCGTGGGGAGGGGGTGGCCGCAGAGGACGCCACTCACTAGCAGGTAGATGCCGCTCGCGATGGCCAGGCAGGCGGTCCCCAGGATGGTGGCCAGCAGGAAGCCAGCGGGCACGGACAGCCTGGGCGGAGGGGGCAGGAGCAAGGGCACAGAGGCAGTCAGACAGGGGTCTGCAGTCCGGGCCTCGGAGACAAGGCCACAGGGTGTCCCCCAGACAAAAGGGATTTGTGGCTCTGCCGATCTCTGGCTTAAGTTTTGGCCCCTGAAGCTGGCGTCTGCCTTGATTTGTACCTTACTTTGACTCGGGGGACCCTTGCTGTTAGGCCGCCAGGTTGAGAGGATAGCCAGGCAGCCGCAGAGTGGCCCCCACCCAGCAGTGACCCCCCAGGCACACAGCGAGGGGCCTTCTGCTCACAGCCTCAGACCCAAGTGAGAACCACCTGCTGAGCCCAGAACAGCCACCGCTGTGGATTCCGGGGTCTGGGTGAATCGTTCTGCACGGCAGACGGAGCATACCGGATTTGGGAACCTCTGCCAGAGCTGTGGACCCGGGTTTTTGTTTGGAAAAGCATCCCGGCAAGGCAGGGGGTGGGCTCTCCTGTCTGGGGAGCAGCGGGGCGAGTGGGGAGGGTCCCCCCTCCCCAGGAAGCCACCTGGTCGCTCGCGTGGGCAGGGCCGGGCGGGACTCACAGGAGGTGCAGGACAGCCCGGATGTAGTAGTTCCTGGTCAGGGGCCCAAACAGCTTCACCACGGCCGTCATGTACCTCTGTCCACTGCGGAGGAGACAGATTTGGGGTCCGGGCCTGCCCGACTAGGGAACCCCACCACCACTCCCCCACCCCCATGCCTGGGCACTCAGGCCTCTTTCTTCCCGGGAGACACTGGCCCCAGACGGGGACCCGGCTCCTGCAGGGCCACTAGCCAAGTTCTCGGCCCGTGAGCTCCGCCTGGGCCCAGGCCCTGGGAGGACCCCAGTGCAGGGTGGGGGGCCACTCACCATCGCTCCATGGTGGAGCCCTTGGCCCTCTTGCCCCGGGGGTACTCCAGCAGGCACACAAACACCCCTGCCGCACTGAGCCGCTGCGGTTAAGGAGCAGCCCAGCTCAGCCCGAGGGGCCACGTCTACCTCCCTTTGCTGAGAAAACAGAGGGGTGCAGCCACCGGCAGAGGCCACCAGCTGGGGCACAGCTGTGCAGGGCTCCAACTCGTCTGGCTGCAGGGAGCCGGGGGCCGGGCAGGGAGGGCACAGAGGCCAGGCGGGGGCTTCAGGGCCCAGGCCTGGCCGGTCACTGCCACGTGGCCACAGGCGAGTGGCCTGGCTGCCCCAGACCACTGGGGTTGCCCGGGGACCGGCACGTGAGCGGTACTCCACCCCAGCCCCCGAGGCTCTGCCCTGGCACCCGGCCCACCCCAGCCACTCGAGCAGAAGGATACATGGAGTAGGCGCCGAAGTACCACTGGGTGAATTGCCCGGCCGTGGCCACGATGCCCCCGGTGATGAGGACTGCGGGAGACAGGCGGGTTAGGGGGGCGCCACACCCCATCCCTGCGGGGCTCCCCAGGGCCTTGGCCACCTCCCCTTCTCCACCCGCTGTGGGCCACCAGGCCCCCCAGAGCCGCCCCGACACCATCCACACTTGCCCCCAGCCACGGGGTCAGGGGCGATTCCCCAGGAGGCAGGTCCCGTGACGAGGGGCTGGCGGAGTGGCGGGGGGACACGGCCGAGGCGAGGCCCCTCTGGGTCCCAGGGGCTGCCGAGGGACGGCTGGCCTGGACGCCCCGCTGGGCCCGCCCCTCTCAGCTCGGGGACCCCAGAAGAACACGGGTGGTTCCCCCCCTTGTCATTTGGGTGTTTGCTTCATGTGCTCGGACTGTCCTGTTGCCGGTTGGGTCTGCCTTCTCCATGCATGTCCCTTCTCTTACCGTCTTTCCCCGAAAATAAGACCTACCCACAAAATAAGACGTAGCAGGATTTCTAAGCATTTGTGCAATAGAAGCCCCACCCCGAAAATAAGCCCTAGTGGTGGGCGTGGCTACGCAGTGCGTCTGCACAACTCATGCGTGTCGTCGCAGAGCGGGAAAAAACATGAGCAGCCCTTCTCATCTGCCCCGTCGTGACAGCTGCTGTCCCAGAGGTGACCGGACAGGTGCGGGCAGCCCCACCAACAAGGTCGGCTCCCTCTGTCGGGTCCCGGCCATCCTGTGCGTGCTGCACGCTGAGGATTTGAGGGGAAAATAACACATCCCCTGAAAATAAGCCCTGGGGTGTCTTCTTGAGAAAAAATAAACATAAGACCCTGTCTTATTTTCGGGGAAACACGGTACTTGCATTCCTCTCTACCCTGTTCCTCTTTCGACTCAGTTTCCATCTGAAACTGCTCTTCCTGCACCTGTCCCGGGCCCGCGGGCTACCCTGTCCTTCCTGTTCAGCTCGGCTCGGTCTACACTCGGACTCCTGTCCTGCGTTTGCTCCCGGCTGTGTGGTAACTTTTCCGCTTCTGTCCGAGTTTGTGTGCTGGGGAGGGAAGGGCTGTCCCCCCCTGTGTTTGTCCACACAGCACGTCGTCCCTGTCCCCGCCGCCGGAGCCTGTCTTGCTGCCGGCCATCAGCTCGGGTGGCAGAGGCACCCGAGGGGAGGCCTGAGGGCTCACTCTGGGATCCAGCCAACGTGCGTGTGCAGGGACTCCCCACGGGTGCCGGGGTCAAGACAGACAAGCCCCTGGGGCCCCTGGTCTTGCTCAGGGAGGCAGACGCAAGCACCAGCCAGTGCAGGGCCAGAACCCGGACTTGACGGGAGGGGCCCAGGCTTCTAGGTTGGATGCTCTGGGCAGGTGACATCTGAGTTGAGAAATGAACGCAGGACCCAGCCGGCAGCTTGGCGGGAGAAACGGCTCCCGCCTAGGCCCTGCGGCTGGTCAGCAGGTCCGGGAACAGAAAGGCAGCCGTGGGCTGGAGTGAGGAGGCAGTGGAGGGCTGGGGTGGGCAGGGCTGCAGCAGCCAGCACTGTCACTGTTCGTGGTGGGGCCACCGGAGGGTGTTAAGCAAAGAGGCTGCCTGCAGGAGGGGCCCAGAGCCCAGGGCTCCCAGCCGGGTGACCTGTCACCCCTGCTTCTAGGAGGCTGGGGAGGAAGGACCGGAGGCTGGTCTGCAGGGCACAGCCCTGGCAGGCAGGGTGACAGTCCTGTGGGACAGCACTGGGAAGTTGTCAGCCAGTCTATCTCCCCAGACACAGAAGGGACTGCAGGGCCATCCCTCCTTGCCGCTGCCCGCCCCTGAATGCTGCCCTGGAGTGCGGGCCATCCCTCCTTGCCGCTGCCCGGGGCCTGCTGTTCCAGCCGGCAGGGAGGGTGCTTGGACACCCCCCAAGCCTGGTCTCCCCCCCAAGCCCTCCCCCACCCGCAGGTGCAGGTCCTCCCTGGCGCTGGGGCACCACACAGCCTGCAGGCCTGACACTTCCCTGCCCTGTCTCGAGACATTTCTGTTCCCAGACACAGGGCTGGGGTGAAGCTCCACCCTCGGTCCCCAGCACCCCCAAGCAAGGCACAGCCGGGCGACTGGGGGCGCCGCGGAGCTGGGCTGGGCGGGGCGGCCCCTCTGGGTGGGTTCCAGCCCCGCTGTGAAATCTGGGCCCCAGATGGGCGCCCCGGGATGACCGGTCGTTGTCTCCGCCCCAGGACCCCGGGGGAGGGGCCCCACCCGGCTGGCTCCAAGGAGGGGAGCCCCCCATCCAAGGCACGAGGGGTGCGGGGGCGGGGTTGGCTTTCCCAACGGGCGGGGTTGGTCCTCCCCGGAAACCACCCGGCAGAGCCGCCTCTTCCCCTGCGCTGCAACTTCCTCCTCTGCGGCGGGGGAGGGGCAGGGGAGGGGGCGCCAAGCACGAGTCCGGTCTAGGGGTCTGCTTGGGGCACCGGTGCAGCCGGGGGTCCCGGAGCCCCTCCTGCGCACCGGCGGTCTGACTGTCCCGCCCCGAACTCCAGTCTGCCCGGGATCCCCCACTTTTCCTCCTGTAGCCGAGGTCCCCGGCTGGAGTCTGGGGGACCCCCACCCCCAGGTCCGGCCCCGCTGCCCGGCCCGCACTCACTCAGGCCGGACGCCAGCGCCTGCTCGTTGGCCCACATGGCCCACTCGATCTGTCCCATGGTGGCGGCGACACGGCTGGGCGCGCACTGAGCGCCCCTGGTCCCTGCCCCGGGCCCTTGAGCCCGGCCCCGCCCCAGCCCCGCCCCTGGCCCCAGGTGACCGCCCGGGGGCAGGGCCCGTGGCGCCTGCGCTCTCGGGGCTGGGTCCTCCAGACAGGGGACACCCTCCCGCTCAGACCTGACCCACCGGCCACCAGACCGGAGGGGCCGCCCCCGCAGCTCTCACTTCCCCTTCCAGCGCCTGCCAGGGTGGAGATGTCAGTCCAGAGCTTCCTCCGTGGTTGAGTGCCCTCCCTAGTCACCCCAATGTGATGCAGCTTTGGGGGGGGGCGTCCCTAAGATTGTAGGGAAAAAGGAGAGAAAGGCGGCTTCCCGGATAGGGCTGAGTGGGCTGCCCGGGGCCTGGGCTGCGCCTCCATGGGGGCTGGGGGCTGTGCTCGCCCCACGCAGCGGCACTCACTGTCACTAAGGCGGGAGGCAGCTCCCTGACCTCCCTGCCGCCTGGGAAGGGGACCAGAGGCCCTGCCCCCTTTCTTTCGCCTGGCGGGGCTGGCACAGGTGTGGCAGCCCAGGTCAGAGACTGTGGCCCACTCCCAGTGTCACATGTCACTGTCACTGCCTTGAGGAAGGACAGGCTTGCAAAGCTGGGAAAGCCCCTTTCCCCTCCCCACCCGGGGCAGAGGCTCGCTCAGCCTGTGACGGGGCAGCTGTGGGGGTGGGAAGAGCCGTGGGGCTTCCTGGGGAGGCCATGGGACCCCTCAGAGCAGGGACTCAGGACGCTGGCTCAGGAAACAGGAGGAACAGCAGGAGGCAGGAGGTGAGCAGTGCTGGGTTTATTCCTGTGGTCCACACACTGTGGCCCCCGCCCAGCCTGGCCGGAGCCGCCTCCCGCCCTGGGACACATGGCTGGTCAGTTATGCAGAAACGGTCCAGCCACACCCAGCTGGAGTTCAAGGTCTGGCAGAGGCACCATCGCTGCCACCCTTGAAGCACTTGAGGTTTCCATGGCAACCAGTCCAGTCCCCACACAGCGACCAGGCCCAGAGGGACGGACTCCCCTGAGCTCCTGTCCTGGAGCCCTGGAGTGGGCGGGCTCAGGGTTGGGGACACGCAGCTCCACAGGCAGCTCTCGTGCCAGACCCGTCCCATCTCAGCAGAGCAGCACGTGCAGGGGACAGTGGCCGCACTCAGGGGCCCCAGAGCTGACGGCTGCGGGTCTCAGCTATGGCACAGTGCCCGCTGCCCAAGCAGGCGGCCTGGCCCCCACGCAGGTGCCCCGTCCCGGAGAGGCGCCTAGCTCCCGAGCGGTCACGCAGCCGGCTTGGGCAGGCCGTCGGGGCCCAGGAGGTGAGCATGGGGGTCGTCCAGGACTTGAGGCCCCGGCCCCACCTGGGGAGAGAGAGGTCAGTGTCAGGTCACCGGGTCATGGCAGCGCAGGCATCGCAGGGGCCTGGAGTCCTCAGGAGGGCAGGTTAGACGCGGAGGCCCCGTCTGGCCCCCTTTCCAGCCCCGCTCAGAGGCTGAGCAGCCGGGAGGGGCTGCTGCATCAACTCCTTCAGGCTGGGCCACCTGTGCCAGCTGGGTGCTCCCTGTCCTGGGCCTGTCCCGGTCACTGCCACGGCACCCAGACCCGGGGCTGGGGCACAGCAGCCCTGCACAGAAGGTGCACTCCGTGGCCTGGGGAGGGGTGACCACCAGCGCTGCCCCTCGGAGCAGGGTCGGGACAGGAGGCAGGGCCCGGGGCTGCTCCTGGTGGGGGGGCCCCGAGGGAGGGGGCTGCCCCCCGAGTGCCCATCCCGGGAGCTGGCCGTCGCCTGAGAGGACAGCCCCACCCGTCTCCCACGCCAGGCCCAAGCGTCACGGGGACCTGCAAGTGTCCGCTCAGGAGCCAGTGGAGACGCACACAGGCCAGATGCCCTGAAGGCTGAGAGCAGCATGGCTGCTGCCTGTGTGCGTCGGTGTTGCTAGCGTGTTGGCTTCCCGAGGGGGCGACGGGCGCTGGCCCCGCAGGCCGGGGAGACGCCGCAGCGCCCGGGCCTCACCTGCGTGGCGATGATGTACTTGATGCCACCGGGGGCGGGCTCCATGGCCAGCGCGGCTTTCAGCTCCTCCGAGAGAGGGGCCGGCCTCACCGGCAGCCCCTGCAGGAACCTGGGACAGGAGGGATGCGGCCTGTGACCCCGTCCCCGTGCAGCGTCCAGACCGGGCAGCTCCAGAGACGGGAAGTGGGCAGTGGCCGCCAGGGCCGGGGAGGGAGAGGGCGGGTGGCTGCCGACGGGGACGGGCTTCTTTCGGGGGCGGTGAGGGAGTTACAGGCGTGGAGGCAGGTGACGGCTCACGGCACTGCGAGCGTGGCGGACGCCACAGCACCGCACACTTTAGAACGGCTAACACAGCCCAAGGCAGCGGTGCTGAGGGCCCAGGCTGGGGTCAGGGGAGGGCTTCCGGAAACCTCCACTGCGAGCCCACAGCCACTGCTGAGCCGGGGGTGGGGGGGACGCGGCTTAAGAAGGTGCCTCAATCCCAGCTGCCCAGCCCCCAACCACCAGATGTCATTTCTGCCCCGCTCGGGCCGAGGGCCGCCCCCACACCCCCCCACGCCCCCAGCCAGGAGGCACCTGTCACAAGGGGCAGGACACCACCAGGACACCTGGGGGCCAGACGCGCTGTCGTCCTCGGGCGGCCGGGCCGTGTTGCGCCCGGAAAGGGGACGTGGGGTCGGGCCCTGCCCCGGAAACGCGCCGGGCGCGGACACTGCAGCAGCCTGGCCACACGGCTGGCTCTGCCTGGTCTTGGTGAGAAGGAAACCGGGGCTTTGCTTTAATCATTTATTTATTTATTTTTGAGACAGAGTCTCACTCTGTTTCCCCGGGCTAGAGTGCAGTGGCGTCAGCCTAGCTCACAGCAACCTCCAACTCCTGGGCTCAAGCGATCCTCCTGCCTCGGCCTTCCGGTTAGCTGGGACTACAGGCATGTGCTACCACACCCGGCTAATTTTTTTTAATATATATATATTTTAGTTGGCTAATTAATTTCTTTCTATTTTTAGTAGAGATGGGGCCTCGATCTCCCTCAGGCTGGTCTCCCTCAGGCAACCACGGCCTGGTGCCGTCCACACACAAGTGGGACTGTAGGGTGGTGCGGGCCGGTGCCATGTGCTGCCGTCTGGTCCTGGCGGGGGGTGTTTCCCGCAAAGTGGGGTGCGAGGACCCACACTTACTTGTCTCCGTTCGACTCGGGCGGGAAGCTGTGCCTCACGGCAGCCACAAATTCAGCCACGGTGTCGTCCAGGGTGAAGATCACGGCGTTGGGGCCCGCGTCAAACGTGTACGCCACCTGGAACCTGAGTGGTCACCCTGGCTGTCCTCACAGCGCCTGGCCTCATCCCCATAACCTCTGACCCTCCAGGGGTCCTGGGGTTTCCCAGAGTTAATCGGGGCCCTCAGGGCCAAACCAAGGTGGCACAGGGTCCCTGAGCGGCCGGCGTGGGTGACCTCTGCCCGTGACCTCGGAAGAGGCGGTTGGGGCTGAGGCCCGAGTGAGCCGAGAACCAAAAGGAAACAGAACAAGCTGGGCGTGGCAGCTCCGCGCACGGCAGGCTGACGCTCGGGGGTACCAGCTCCGCCAGGGCACGAGCCTGAGCGACACCCCGCCGGTCCCAGGGCTGGGGGCCCCGCCTCACCTTGGTGGCCCCGTGGTGGGCGTTGAAGCAGTGCACCAGGTGGATGATGCGCCGGGAGGTGTCGTTGAGGTAGGAGATGGGCGGGAACGTGTCCAGGCAGGTGGCGTGGAACTGGTTGCTGTCCCTCATGGTCAGCCGGGCGAAGCCCTCGAAGTCCCGCTCCCGGACGCAGCGCGTCATCTCGGCCAGCCTGGCCGGCACCACGGCCTCGGCCCGGAACTGCAGGGACAGGCGTGTTGAGAGGGCTCGGAGCACGGGCGCGGGAAGGGCAGGGCGCGCCCGGCCGCCTCACCCGGAGCAGGGGGCTGGTCTCCACGCTGGTCTGCATGCCGGCCGTGCTGCTGGTCAGCTTCTTCTCCGAGCTCACCTGCACGGGGGACAGACCATCTGGGCCACGCTCACAGGGGGGTCCCTGGCCGACACCCCAAACGCTTGGCCCTCCCTCCGCTGGCACGAGCAGCTGTGGCCTCCCGGTGCAGCCGAGGTGACGCAGGCCTGGGGACGGCCCCAGCCGCACAGCCGGGTCTGTTTCCGCCCAGGCGCCGAGTGCAGCCGAGACCGGACCCTCTGCACCCGTCCTGGGCACGGCCCCCAGTGCCAGACAGAGGCCCCGCCCCTCCCTGCTCACCACGAGGATGAGGACTCGCAGCTCGGGCCAGTGGGTCTCAGGGGCCACCTGCCGGGCGACGCTGTCCTTGCCGTCGGTGCACTCCCCCATGTGCCACACCGCGAAGCCCCCGTGCAGGCTGCGGCAGGCGCTGCCCGAGCCCCGGCGGGCCACTTCTGAGAGGTCGCCCTCGACCCCGTAGAGCTGGGCCAGCGTGTAGGCTGCGGGCACAGGGGGCAGACTCAGGGCACAGGCACCCACCCCGCAGCACCGGGGGCTCTGAGATGACAGAGCCGGGCCCTCGGCTCCCAAGGCCGTCATGCGGCAGCTCGCCCCGAGCGCATGTGTGGGGGCAGTGCACGAGACGCCCTCTGGGGCATGTGGAGCTGTCGGGCTGACACCCAGGCGCGCTTTGGGCAGAGGGAGGTCTAGCGTTCGGACATGAGTTCCGGGAAGAGACTGGACGGCCGGGGAGGCCCGTGGGGCAGGGCGCTGGGCTCCCCGGTGCCACAGGAGCGTGACGCGGCTCGGAACCCCGGGGTCTCCCCATGGCACCCACCTAGGCAGGCGAAGCCCGCGGCGGAGGAGGCCAGGCCCGCGGCCGTGGGGAAGTTGTTCGCCGAGGCCACGTGCACCTTGTAGCTGAGGCTGGGGGCGGGCGGGGCCCCGTCCCGGGCGCTGCTCCTCTCCTGGGCCAGGCGGCGGACTGGGGGGGGACAGTAGGTGGCACAGCCGCCAGGCACCCCTGCCCCACCTGCGCCTGCCCTCCTGCCTGGGGGTCTCGGCTGAGAATCGGGCCTCCGGGCCTCCGGCCTCCACGAGGACCTTGTCCCCAGCCCCAACCCCACCAGTTGGGGAGGCGTCCCACAGCATGGTGCTGGCAGGACGGTGCCTGGGTGGCCCGACTCACTCTCCTGCAGGCAGGCCTGCAGGCGCGGCTGCCCTGCGTCCTCTTCCCGGCCGTTCAGCCAGATCCGGTCCTCAGTGAAGTCCTTGCTGACGGCGGCCGTCGTGGTGGTTCTCAGCTGGGAGAAAACAGGGCCCCCTCAGAGCCAGGGCCGGGCCCTGGTGCAGCCAAGCACCCCGCTCCCCCAAAAAGCCTCTCCTGCACAGCGCTTGCAGCTGCCCACTCGGGCGAGGACGGGAGGCCAGGCCCGATGCCAGCCTGGGCTGGGCAGTGGGGGCGCCCGAGTGGCAGAGACCAGGTCTGGGGAGAGCCACGGGCACAGGGCACGGCCGAAGTAAGAGGGGGGGACTTCCTAAGGAGCCCCTGGGGTACTCTGTGAGCATGTGCACACGTGTGTGTGGTGGGCCCCTGGGCTGTGTGTGCACGTGTGTGTGGTGGGCCCCTGGGCTGTGTGTGCACGTGTGTGCGAGGGGACCCTGGTCTGCGTATGGACGTGTGCAATGGGACCCCACTGTGCGTGCCAAGCACTCCTCAACCTGGAGGTGGGGCAGACACCTGCCGGGCTGGGGAGCAGTCTGGCCCCTGCTGAGCAGTCTGGCTGCAGCCCGTAGGTGCACAGGTCCCAAGTGTTGAACAAAAGCTTCGCACACGCTCACACTCACCTGGTCCTGGTGCAGCGTGACGCTCAGGGAGGAGTTGATGGGCAGGATCAGCTCCTCATCGCGCTTACCCCCTGCAAGGGACAGCCAGGGCCAGGCCAGTGGGTTTCCTGCCTCCCACTGCGCTTCCCCTTCCACAGCCCCCGTCTGCCTCCATCCTGCACTCTAGCGACGGTCTGAGCCCTCCTGTTGCCACTGCGCCCCCGTCTGCAGGAAGCCCTCCTGGATTGCTCCCCAACTCAACACTCAGGCTCCCGAAGCACAGCTGGAGGCCAGCCCACCCCTGCCTCATCCTCCCACTCTGTCTTCTTTCATGCACTTCACAAACCATCTCTGAGTGCCTGAGCAGCCCATCGTCTGGCTCTGCCTGTCTTCCCAAACAAAAGGAGCCCAGATCCTAAAAGCTGCTAAATGTCCCTGCTCACACTCCCCGGGGACACTCAGGACCACCGACACTCCTGCCCAGCCCTCCACCCCAGCGTGTCATGGCAAATGACGGTGGCCCAAGTGGGAAGTCTGCTCGGGGAGCACCGCACGGCGCTTTACGTAGAGTCGTATTTACAAACATCTTTGTCACGCGCAGAGTGTGCTCAGCTGCGTGCACTGAGGTGTTAGCACAGCGGACGGCTACGAGGACGGTCAGTACTGACGCCTGGTGGGGAACGCACCCCCGCCCCATCCTGACGAGCTCCCTGGGGCGAGGCTCTCGCAGGGCTGGGGGCAGGTGCCTGCCGCCGCAGGGCGAAGTGGGTGCACTTGCCCTGTTCCCTCCACAAGGGTGACTGCGGAGCCTTGGAGTCACACACGAGCCCCCAGGGTGAGAGGGGGCCAGCCCTGAGCAGTGTGGGGGGAGCCCCGGCCTTTCCGTCTCGTGTGCCCCCGACTGCGGCAGGGGAGGCTGGGGCTGCCAGGCGTGCCCGGCCCCATGGGAGCCCTCTCTCCCCAGTGGGACCAGGAAGGGCGGCCTGCCAAGACGGCTCTCCACAGTCCCTGCAGTGCTCCAGCCAAACACCGCCCATTCATGAGGGCCATGTGTAGCTAGATGCCCCACAGGCGGGAACGGGGTGCTCAGCCCTCCCGTTCCTGCAGGAGCAGGGACTTTCATCTCCCCGCAGCAGCAGTCGGTGTAGACCACGTGGGAGCCGGGACTGCAGCCTGCATCCCACCTGGAGCACCAGTGAGGTGCTCCTGCCCTGCCCTGGGGAACAGCCTGGGCTCGCAGAAGACCCAAACAGAAGGCTAACATAAGACCCAGGGGCTCAGAACAACACAAAAACATACAGGTGTCAATCAAAAATCATTTGTCACGCCCAGAACAAAGAAGATCTCTAATGGAAGGAGAAAGACGACAGAGGCCGATGTCAAGATGGCTGAGATTACCTGGCAAACATGCGCAAGCAGCTGTGATGAAATGCTTCAAGGAGCAAACCCCACACGCTCGAAGGAACAGAAATACTCAGCAAAGAAACACACGACACGAAGAACAAGTGGAAATCGCAGAAGTCAAGGTACCATAACTGAAATAAAAGGCTCAGGGCAGGAGCTCAGCAGCAGGACGGGGGAGCGGAACACCCTGGGAACCGGTGCCTGACCTGCCGTGGTAACGGGCAAAGGGAGAAAAATCCCACCGTCCACCAAAAGACGGAAAAAGCATCTGACAAAACTCAACCATTCATGATAAAAACTCTCAGAAAAATAAGAGTAAAGGGGATCTTCTTCAACTTGATATAAACTTGCGCTTACAGCACGCTTAGAGTGCCAGGCTGAATACTCCAGCCAGGACCCAGGCCAGGACGCCTGCTCTCAACACCCCCACTGAGCTCGGTGCTAGAAGTTCCAGCCATTGCAGTAAGGCGAGAAAGGAAATAAAAGGTGCACAGATTGAAAAGAAAAAGTTTTTTTTAAATCATCCCTATTTGCAGATGACATGATTGTCTCCATAGAAAATCTCAAGAAATCTATAAAAAAAACTCTTAGAACTGATCAGTGAGTTCAGCAAGGTTGCAGAATACAGCACCAACACGTAAAAATCTGTTTTTCTATATCCTGGCAATATGCTGCTGTTGCAATTAAAATACAATGCCACTTACTATCACTCAGAAAACCCTCTCAGATGTTAATCTAACAAAACCCGTACAGACTTGTATGCTGACAACGACACATGCTAATGGAAGAAATCAGAGATCCAAATACATGGGGAGAGACACCACGTTCACAGACGGGAGACTCAGCATGGTAAACATGTCAATTCTTCCCAAATCCATACGCAGACTTAACCCAATACATATCAAAATCCAGGCAAGACTTTTTGTAGATATAGAGAAGGTTATTCTAAAACTTACGTGGGCATGCAAAGGAGCTACAATAGCTAACCGATTTTGAAAGGAAAAAATAAAGTACAAAGAATCAGCTCAACCCAATTTCAAGACTTACTATACAGCTAAAGTCATCTAGATTAGCTGTAGTGTTGGCAGAGAGACAGACACAGATTTCAGGAACAAAACAGAAAACCCAGAAATAGACTTGCACAAATACACAAAAGTACAAACGTGCTTTTCAGTGGAGGAAGAGGAGTCTTTTCAACAAATGGTTCTGGGATCACTATAAGCCACCTATAAGCAAAAAAAAAAAAAAACTCAACCCAAGTGTCATACCTTATGCAGAAAATAACTCAAAATGGACCGAGGACCTAAATGTAGAAGTTAACCTACAGCAGCAAAAGCCTGACCTACAAAGGAGAAAGTGACATGGCAATGGGTTTCGTCAAGTCCAAAGCTCCGAGGCCTGGCTCCTGGTCCCCTAGGGAAGGGGGCGGCTTTGGGGTGCCTTGAAGAGTGAATGGCTCAGACCCCAGTGAGGGAGCCAACAATGCCACAGGGACAGAGGACGTGGGGGTGTGGCACCCGGGGTCCAGCAGGTGGCAGGTACACCTGCGATGACACGACGAGATGCCCACCACCATAGGAGAAACGAGACAAACCCACAATGGCACAGGGCGGCTCAGAGCGGATGAAATAAACCAGCCTCGCATGTCGGTGAGGGCAGAGGGGCCACCGCGTGGCTGGTGGCCCCGGCGACATGACCCTGGCCCCGGCCACACGGCCCTGGCCCCGGCCACACGGTCCCGGCCCTAGCAACACGACCCTGGCCCCGGCCACACGACCCTGGCCCCGGCCACACGGCCCCGTCCCGAGCGACACGACCCCGGCCACACGGCCCCGATCACGGCCCGGGCGACACGGCCCCGGCCACACGGCCCAGGCGACACGACCCCGGCCACACGGCCCCGATCACGGCCCGGGCGACACGGCCCCGTCCCGAGCGACACGACCCCGGCCACACGGCCCCGGCGACACGATCCCCTCCCGCGCTGCGGCCCGGGCCGTGCGCGCACTCACAGTACTTGATGACCGCGATGTTGACCGGCGCGGTGCAGGTGACAGCCACCAGCGGCTCCTCCGAGGCCATGGCGAGCAGCGCGGCGTCTCCGGCCCCACAGCCGCGAGCCGTCCAGGGACCGACCCCGCGGGCTCCGCCGCCTCACGCGCTGCCACGCGATTGGCCCGCGCGCCCCCTGTGCTTGCGTACCAACCAATCAGCGTTCGGCTAAGCCCACGCTTCACCTCTCAGCCAATGGGCGGGATCGGACGATGGGCTGCAGCCTCTGAGCCCGCCCCCACACTCGCCGGAGAGCGCGGGGCGGGGCTTGCGCGGGGCGGGGCCTACGCGAGCGCGGATGTGCGCAGGCGCGCGGCAGCGGACTTCCGGGGGCGGGAAGCGGGCCTCGCTGTCGCCGCCAGGCGGGCGCGATAGGCGCACGTGGACGCGGAGAGACTCCGGGACCGACAGGGGTGTGAGCTGCCAGGCTGGAGGTGACTGTGTCAGAGGTGCTTGGGGCCAAAGGTCAAGCGGCCCCCAGCGTGGAAGGATGCGGCCTGGGGTTCCGTCCCCGGGGTTCCCCGTGGATCCCCCTAGTTCTCTCCTGGGTCCTCTCTGCACTACCGGCGTCCCCTCTCGCCCCTGGGGTCCTCCCACATCTGGGGCTCCCTTCTCGACCCCGGGCTCCCTTCACCGCGTCCCCTTTGGCCCCACGGGTCCTGCCCCCCAACACCCGCGGTCCTCGAAGCTCCTGCGCCCACATCCGGGGTCCCCCGGCCCGCCCGGCCCCTGTCGCCGGCCCCCTAAGGTGACAGGGAGCCGAGACGACCCCATCACCGGTGCTGGGGCCTCTGACGTGCGAGCGCATCCCGGATCCACATTTTCAAACGTCCCCGCTTTAAGCTCCATATTCGCAAGGATTTGGTTGTTTTTCAGGGTTGGAAATGAGTTGACACGTCTATTTATTTGTACGTTGGTTTTTATGGTGGTAAAATACATGACTAAAGACTGACTGCTCAGTGGCATTAAGTGCAGTCTCGCTGTGCGACCTTACCGCTGGCTACTCCCAGAACTTCCCATCACCCCAAATGCAAACTGTCCATACTGGACAGGAACTTCCCCTTTCCCCCTTCCGTTTTTTTTTTTTTTTTTTTTTTGAGACAGAGTCTCACTTTGTTGCCCAGGCTAGAGTGAGTGCCGTGGCTTCAGCCTAGCTCACAGCAACCTCAAACTCCTGGGCTCAAGCAATCCTTCTGCTTGAGCCTCCCAAGTAGCTGGGACTACAGGCATGCGCCACCATGCCCGGCTCATTTTTTCTATGTATATTAGTTGTCCAATTAATTTCTTTCTATTTTATAGCAGAGACGGGGTCTCTCTCTTGCTCAGGCTGGTTTCGAACTCCTGACCTCAAGCTATCCGCCCGCCTCAGCCTCCCAGAGTGCTAGGATTACAGGTGTGAGCCACCTCGCCCAGCATCCCTCTTCCGTTTTTTTTAAATTTTATTTTTACTAAACAATTCATCCATGTAACCACATACCACTTGTGACCCTAAATCAATTGAAATATTTTTAAAATATTATAATAAAAATAGAGGAAACAAATTCATCAAGCATAAGAAAATAATCTTGATAATTAAAACAAAATTTTATTTTTAGCTTAAATGGTTCACTTTCAGAAAACGCAAGAGGATGCAATGTGAAGTTTTCTGCCCTGGCCCCGGCCACCCAGAAGTCCCAGTGCTTATCAATGCTCTGTGTATGTTTCCGAGGACATTGTATGCAGAGTACAAGCAAGCAGCTTTTTCCCCACCTTTTTCCACCTGTAAGTTTCTTGGTGCTCATCCCAATTCCGTACAGAAAGCACTCTAACTTACTCAGCCTGTCCCCTGTTGGTGGGCAATGGGTTGTTAACCAGTTTTTTGACACTGTAAACAATGCTTTTCTACACATTTTGTACAAGTGTGTTTCTGGAGGAGAAATTCCTGGAAGTGGAATTGCCGGGCCAAGTAGGATGTGCCTGAAGTGGTTTTGATAGCTGTTGGCCAGTTGCTGTCGGTGGAGGCAGAATCAGTTGTTCAGCTCTTTCTGACGCAGTATGAGAGTGTGCACCTGTGCCGGCCCAGCCTGCTCAGTTGTTTGCATTTGCACTTCAGGTGGTTATTGTTTCAGCGTCTCTTGCAATCACTTTTCTATTTCATGCAAAGCCATTAAGCCTTCTTCTGAGGAGCGGACATGGAGCAGACATGGATTGACCACAGCCACTGTGTGTTCATGAGATACCAGGCAAGCAAGGGTGGAGACACAGGTCCCCTCAGTAGCGTGTATCTGCCGTGGCAGTGATGAGTCCTTTATTTTTTTTTTTTTTTGAGACAGAGTCTCACTTTCTTGCCCAGGCTAGAGTGAGTGCCGTGGCGTCAGCCTGGCTCACAGCAACCTCAATCTCCTGGGCTCAGCGATCCTACTGCCTCAGCCTCCCGAGTAGCTGGGACTACAGGCATGCGCCACCATGCCCAGCTAATTTTTTTTATATATATATATTTTTAGTTAGTCAATTAATTTCTTTCTATATTTTGGTAGAGACGGGGTCTTGCTCAGGCTGGTTTTGAACTCCTGACCTCGAGCAATCCGCCCGCCTCAGCCTCCCAGAGTGCTAGGATTACAGGCGTGAGCCACGGCGCCCAGCCTATGAGTCATTTATTAAGCCTCTGTTTGTGCTGGACACCGTGCTAGGTGCTTTAGCTATACTGCTGGTACCTTATCAATTTTATTATTGATTACATAATCAAAGTGTTACACATACAGATGTAAAAAGTCAATTAACAGACCCCACCACACCTGTTCCCCTTCAGGTTCTAGTTCATCAAAGGTGCCCACTTTCAAATCTCTCTTGTTTTCCTCCGTGTTTCTTCTAGGTAACCAGCATGTATTTGTGTACACATGCATGATACGCAGTATATATACTGTATATTTTCTTTTCAGAGTCTCACTCTGTTGCCCGGGCTAGAGTACCGTGGCGTTACCCTAGCTCACAGTAACCTCAAACTCCTGGGCTCAAGCGATCCTTCTACCTCAGCCTCCCGAGTAGCTGGGACTACAGGCACTATAGGACTATAGTTCAGCTAATTTCTTTCTAAGTTTTTTTTAGTAGAGACGAGCCTTGCTCTTGCTCAGGCTGGCCTCAAACTCCTGAGCTCAAATAGTCCTCCTGCCTTGGCCCCCCAGAGTGCCAGGATTACAGGTGTGAGCCACCGAGCCCGGCCTATACTGTATATTTTCTATATGTACATGAAATATAGATTTTTAGATGACATTTTAATTTTTAGATGACATCTCTTATTACTAACTGGCAATAAGGGACTGTCTTCCGTCCTCCAACCACATACTCCCCCATCCTCCGTGTGTGGCGAAATCGGTTTTCGTTACTGAGATCACATAAGTCACATCTGCAGCTGCGCCTTGTGCAGGACACGCTGGCAGGTGCACGTAGGCAGAGGCACCCTGCTCAGAGGACAGCCTTGGATGAACAACACCCCCTGCCCCTAGAGAGGCTGGATGCAGTCCCCCACGCCGACAGCTTTTTCCCGGGCTGTCGCTAACCGTCGACTGCGTATTTGTAAAAAACAGACTCATCCTAGGGCCTCGCTGTTAAATAACGATGTGAAACAACTGTGGAGTGGGCTGTGGGTCGTGGTGGGGCGGCAAGCCAGAGGCCGGGAATCTCAGCACACACGCCCACGTGTTACCCCGACTTGTTCGACGACCGAGTGTTTCAAAGGGGATGGTGGTAGGCGCAGGGAATCGGGGAGCAGAGCTTGAGCTGTGAGGCCAAGGAGCAAAATCGAGGAGCAGGCACGCCCTCCTCCAGCCCACGGTCCTGACTCAGATTTCCTTTTTTTTTTAAATGTGATCTCCCTGCTTGGATGAGAGGAAGCGTAGGATGGTGTTTCTCAAGTTGTAGCGAGCCCAAGAGTCACCAGGGATGCTGTTAAATGCCCCCTCTGGCTGCATGGGTCTGGGTGGGGCCCGAGACCTACCTTCCCACGCTCCTAGCAAGTGTCTGGAGAGCTTGGAAGCCACGGCCTCAGGGCCTCACCTCGAATAGCAAAGGAGGATGCCGGGAAGCGTGTGGCTCTGGAGCCAGGAAAAACTGGCTTGTAGATAACTTTCTTAACTGCAGTGAGCCTGGGTTTGCTCATGTGTGGGGGGTGTTGGAGGCATCAAGGCTGACGTGTGTGAACTGCTGGTGCAGGACTTGGGAGATGAGACCCTGCTGCCCCAGGAAGAAGTAAAGAAGTGGGCACGGGGGTATAGTCCACAGGGGTCTGTGGTCCCCAGGGGTCTGTGGCCTGCAGGGGCCTGTAGGGGTCTATGGTCTGCAGGGGTCTGTGGCCTGCAGGGGCCTGTAGGGGTCTGTGGTCTGCAGGGGCCTGTTGGGGTCTGTGGTCTGCAGGGGTCTGTGGTCTGCAGGGGCCTGCAGAGGTCTGTGGTCAGCAGGGGCCTGCAGGGGTCTGTGGTCTGCAGGGGTCTGTGGTCTGCAGGGGCCTGCAGGGGTCTGTGGTCAGCAGGGGTCTGTGGTCTGCAGGGGCCTGCAGGGGTCTGTGGTCTGCAGGGGCCTGCAGGGGTCTGTGGTCAGCAGGGGCCTGCAGGGGTCTGTGGTCAGCAGGGGCCTGCAGGGGTCTGTGATCTGCAGGGGCCTCCAGGGGTCTGGGGTCTGCATGGGTCTGTGGTCTGCAGGGTCCTGCAGGGGTCTGTGGTCTGCAGGGGCCTGCAGGGGTCTGTGGTCAGCAGGGGCCTGCAGGGGTCTGTGGTCTGCAGGGGCCTGCAGGGGTCTGTGGTCAGCAGGGTCCTGCAGGGGTCTGTGGTCAGCAGGGTCCTGCAGGGGTCTGTGGTCAGCAGGGTCCTGCAGGGGTCTGTGATCTGCAGGGGCCTGCAGGCGTCTGTGGTCTGCAGGGGTCTGTGGTCTGCAGGGTCCTGCAGGGGTCTGTGGTCTGCAGGGTTCTGCAGGGGTCTGTGGTCTGCAGGGGCCTGCAGGGGTCTGTGGTCTGCAGGGGCCTGCAGGGGTCTGTGGTCTGCAGGAGTCTGTGGTCTGCAGGGGCCTCCAGGGGTCTGTGGTCTGCAGGGGCCTATAGGAGTCTGTGGTCTGTAGGGTCTGTGGCTTGCAGGGGCCTGTAGGAGTCTGTGGTCTGTAGGGTCTGTGGCCTGCAGGGGTCTGTGGCCTGTAGGGGTCTGCAGCCTGCAGGGGCCTGTGGCATACTGTGACCTGGTGTGGGGTAAGGAATGGATCCTTGCAGGAAGGAGCCTCCAGGCAGCGCCCGTGGGTGGGATCGTGGGTATCTGGGCCATGGGGGCCTCACCACGACACCATAATCACTCAGGAAGGCCTGTGCCCAGGCAGTGGAGGGGGAATAAGTAGAGTCTGAGGCCCAAGAAATGGGACAGGGAAGACAGCTGCAGAGATGTGCAGTGCCAGGATGGAAGCTGAGAGGGAGGGGCAAAGGGTCTGCAAATCCCATTTGTAAAAATCTAGGAAAACGCTGACTAACCTGTAGTGATAGGAAGCAGGCGGTGCTGGCCAGGGGAGGCTTGGGGAGGGGTAGGAGAGGGGTTCTGAGGGCACAGGAGGCCTCTGCAGATGGACGTGTCTGATTTGTTGATAGTGCATGACTGTTGCAGGTGCATGGGGGTGTCTCAGCCAATCTGCAAGAGTGCAGGTGTTTGCAGATGGCCATGTGCCTCTCTGCAGGTGTTTGCAGGTGTCTGGGTGCCTCTGTGCAGGTGTGCAGGTGGCTGTGTGCCTCTCTGCAGGTGTTTGCAGGTGATTGTGTGCCTCTGTGCAGGTGTGCAGTGGCCGTGTGCCTCTCTGCAGGTGTTTGCAGGTGTCCGTGTGCCTCTGTGCAGGTGTGCAGGTGGCTGTGTGCCTCTCTGCAGGTGTTTGCAGGTGATTGTGTGCCTCTGTGCAGGTGTGCAGTGGCTGTGTGCCTCTCTGCAGGTGTTTGCAGGTGTCCGTGTGCCTCTGTGCAGGTGTGCAGGTGGCCGTGTGCCTCTGTGCAGGTGTGTAGGTGGCTGTGTGCAGGTGTGCAGGTGGCCAGGTGACTCTGTGCAGGTGTGCAGGTGGCCATGTGCCGCTCTGCAGGTGTGCAGGTGGCCGTGTGCCACTCTGCAGGTGTACAGGTGCTTGTGTGCCATCTGTTCAGTGAAGCTGTTGAGGAGATTATGCCAAGCTTTTGAGTCTGAACTCGCAGGTGCTGGCTGTGAACTCCAGTGGGGCTCAGGGAAGGGAGGGGCCCGGCGCTTGGTTGGCCTCGTGTCTGCTGACGTCAGTTGGGTCTCCTCCCGTCGTCCAGGGAGGACAAGAGTGCTTGTCACTCACAGTCGGATACCTCGTCTGTGCAGAGCTACTCTCCTAGAGATACTTGCCCTTCAATTTTGGAGCCAAAACGTACCCTTCGAGCCAGGCATAAATACATTTGAAGTGAAATTTTGAGCTAAGAATCAAATGGCGACGAAGGCAGCGCAAGGTCCAGTTCCAAGCAAGTGGGGAGTGAAGGTGGGTTTGGAGGCAGGAGAGAGACGTTCCCGGTGCAAAGTGGAAACACAAAGCCCTGTTCAGAAAGATGAAAGGCCGGCCAGGCATGGTGGCTCACGCCTGTAATCCCAGCACTCTGGTAGGCTGAGGAGGATGGATTGTTTGAGCTCGGGAGTTCGGGACTAGCCTGAGCAAGAGCGAGAAACTGCCTCTACTAAAAAACCAGAAAGAAATTAGCAGGACAACTAAAAAAAAAAAAGTGTGTGTGTGTATATATATGTATATGTATATATATATATATATATATATATATATATATATATATATATATATATACACCAGGCATGGTGGCGCATGCCTGTAGTCCCAGCTACTTGGGAGGCTGAGGCAGTAGGGTCGCTTGAGCCCAGGAGTTTGAGGTTGCTGTGAGCTAGGCTGACACCACGGCACTCTAGCCCAGGCAACATAGTGAGACTCTGTCTCAAAAAGTTATTAAAAAAAAAAAGAAAGACAGACGAAGAGCCTCCTTCCTGTCTCGCGCTCCAGCCATCTGGGCAGCTGCCCTCGGAGCCGTCCGCAGTTTCGGCAGGACGACGGTGGCTGCAAGGACGACAAAGTCGCTGGAGTCGATAGCCTCTGGGTCCCACTCTATGGAAAGTGGGAAGTACGCACCAGGGTACGAGCAGACTCTGAGATCAGACGGGGCAAAGGGAGACGGGCCACCCTCACCAGCAGCTGCCCAGCTGTGGGGACAGCTCAGGTGGAGAACGATGCCACGCGGGCCAAAGGCGGTGCCTGTCTCTATGGCAGCAGTGACGACAACTTGGGCACAAGGTGCAGGGGTGCACACTGGCCTTGAGCCGGGGGTCCCTGGGGAGGGCTGGGGGCCGCAGCGGGAAGGCGCCCCGGCTCTCTCTGAGAACTCCTGGAGGTGGTGCCCTCCCCGAGCCCTGGGCCCTCCCCACACTTGCTCTGCACTGTCCCGGGGATGCAGCCTCACCTGGAGCCAGAGCCGGCCCCAGAGCAGCTCCCCTCAGCCCCGAGGGCCGGGCAGGGGGGAAACTGCAGCCGGAGCTCAGCCACACGTTCTCGGGCAGAGATTCTAAGAGGAGTGAAAGGTTGAGGGTTTCCTAAAGTTGGCAATTCTCTTTTATTATGGCCGTGCTAAGGAGCTTTCTTTTTTCTGTTAACGTTTACTTGGTGTTCTCTTGAATTCTGACGTGGAGGTTTAGCCGGATTCCCCTTTTGCAGTCGGAGAAACCGAGGCTATGCGATTCATGTGGCCCCGTGGACGGCAGGCCGGGCGCGGGCACCTTCCCCCTCCACCCACAAGACGCCCCTCGCTTGCCACGAGTCCCAGAGACCCGTCCGGCTCTCTCGGGGAGGGGGGAGAGCAAAGGGCGGCCGCGTCAGATCTCGCCGCTCTCTGAGCTCCTCTGAGCCTTGGCAGCCCGGGCGCTCTCCCCGGAATGTTCCGCCGCCCGCAAGGTGGTGCAGGCCTGGAAACTTCTGTTCCATTGAGCTGTGCCAGTGGCAGCTATACTTAGCCACGCAAGTGGAGGCCGGGAGCGGGTCCTCGGGTATAGATAGTAACAAGTGGGCTATTTTCAAACACCTAGAGAACCCCGGAATATTCTGGGCCAAAGTGATATTTATAGATCCTCTGGAAGCGAAGGCAGTAGCTTTGGCGCCGCCTCTACTTTCAGGAGCGAGGCTCCTTTCCACAGGGGCGGGCCGAGGGGCTGGGTCACCCCAAGGCCCGCTGTCCCCCACACCTGTCTCCAGCGGGGCGGGCGGTCTCCTTGCTTTGCCCCGTGAGTCAGAACAGGCAGAGGCTCACGGGGGCCCCTCTGTGTCCCCTTCCTACCTGGCCTGCCGAGTGCCAGCCCGGGGGACGCTCGTCGTCCGAGGACTTTTCCTGCTACAGAGAAGACTCGGTCCCCACCGCACGGAGCTCGTGACGTTATGTTTCTCCTGCCCAGAGACCCCGTTGATGTCTTTCTTAGGCTTCTGTGGTCACCCAGACACTAACCTGCCTCCAACTCACTCAGGTCCCGGGGCCCCTGGCCCCTCCCTGCCCCACTCCCGCCTGGGCGAGGGGCTCTGACAACAGGTGGGAAATGAGTGCCAGAAAGGCCTTCTGCAGGGAGGGGAGTGTGGAGACGTGATGGGTAGAGATTTGGGCAGGAAAAAGAAGGCCACACAGCCGTCCCCAGGGAAAGAGCCGGACAGGCCACGGCGCCCATTCACTGCTGTAATCGGTCTTGTCATGTGAGTGTTGGGAAAAGGGCTCTAGAAATCCAAACTTTTTTTTTTTTTTTGAGACAAAGTCTCACTGTGTTGCCCGGGCTAGAGTGCCATGGCGTCAGCCTAGCTCACAGCAACCTCAAACTCCTGGGCTCAAGCGATCCTCCTGCCTCAGCCTCCCAAGTAGCTGGGACTACAGGCACGCGCCACCATGCCCGGCTAATTTTTTAAAATATATTTTAAGTTGGCTAATTAATTTCTTTCTATTTTCAGTAGAGACAGGATCTCGCTCTTGCTCAGGCTGGTCTTGAACACTACTGACCTAGAGCGATCCTCCCGCCTCGGCCTCCCAGAGTGCTAGGATGGCAGGCGTGAGCCGCCGCGCCCGGCCTAGAAGTCCAAGTTTTCAGCGAGCGCCCCAGGTCAGCTTGCTAATAGGGAAAGCGGGGCGGAAGGCGAAGCCCACGTCACGGGGCGTCCCACCTGCGTGGGAGCTGGCGGCCTCACCGCGGCCCGACTCCAGCCTTGCCGACCAAGGAAATTGTCCCCTCCTCCTCACAGGCCCATCTCCGGCAGGTGTCCCTTTCTTCCACGGGCCCTGCCAGCCCTCCCTCTGCCACCCAGATATAAATACGAGCGCTTTTTCCATGGGCCGGGACACGCGGAAACATTCGGCTTTATTTTCGGCCTGTGAAATTCCCTCCCTTCATACCCGACAGGTGCAGCTGCCTCTTTTAGCTGCAGGGGCCCAGGAATAGAACATGGTTTACAATATAGCTCCCTTTAGGCATCTGGATGCTATTTTAAAAAGAAAAAAAAAAAAAAGAAGAGTCCTCCCGGGAGACACCCAGACTCAAAGTGTGAGTGTCGGCTGGACTCCTGCCCCCCGCCGGGCTGGAGGGACCCTGGGCCCAGGCTGCCCACCTGCCTGGTGCCTTCAGAGACACGAGGGTCCCTTGGAAGGGCAGGGACTGTTGTCACGGCCACCAATGCCAGGCGCTGGTCCCCACAGGGAAGGGAGAGGAGATGGGGCTGGGGACCTGGGCTGTGGCTCCTGCCTCAGGTGACTCTGAAGGGTACGTTCTTGGGAATCCCATCATTAGAATCCACCGTCCCCCACGGTCCTGTGTGGACCGAGGGGAAAGGAGCTCCGAGCGTGAGGGCCGGCACCGTAGCTCTTGGGACACCCCCGAGACCCATGACTTGATGCCCTAACTCCAGGACGTGGTCTCCAGTTGGGGTGTCCCCCATCCCTGACATCTATGGCTTGACACCCTAACTCTGGGATGGGGTGTCCAGGTGGGGTGTCCCCACCCCCGACATCCATGGTTTGATGCCCTAACTCCGGGATGGGGTGTCCAGGTGGGGTGTCCCCCACCCCAGAGACCCATGGCTTGATGCCATAACTCCAGGACAGGGTGTCCAGGTGGGGTGTCCCCCACCCCCGACATCCATGGCTTGACACCCTAACTCCGGAACAGGGTGTCCAGGTGGGGTGTCCCCCACCTCCGACGTCCATGGCTTGATGCCCTAACTCCAGGGCCTGAGCGTGACCCCACCTGGAAACAGGGTCTTTGCGGACGTGGTGGTGAAGATGAGGCCACGCTGGAGTAACAACGTGACCAGTGTCCTCGTAGGAGGAGGACAGAGACACGCTCGGGGAGGTGGTGTGAGGACGGGGGTCAGAGGTCGGGTGATGCTTCCTCACGCAAAGGAGCGCCGGGGGTGGCCAGCAAGTCCCCAGCCACCAGGGGCCGGTTCTCCTGCACAGCCTCGGGGGGGAGCCAACCCCGCCTGGCCTTGAGCTGGGACTTCTGGACGCCAGGACTGCAGGAGGAGAACCAGGCTGCGGTCCTCAGTCACTGTGGCCCAGCAAACCCACGCCCTGCCACGTGGGCCCCCGGCCTGGCCCACACCTCCCTCGGGGGACGGCCACGGGGCAGGGAACGTGAGCATGGCCATCTCGGAGGGTGTCTTCCCTCTGACAGCTCACCTGGGGTCTCCTGGGTGGTCTACTTTTTTTTTTGTACATATATATATATGTATATATATATATTAGTTGGCCAATTGATTTCTTTCTATTTATAGTAGAGACGGGGGTCTCGCTCTTGCTCAGGCTGGTTTCGAACTCCTGACCTCGAGCCATCCGCCCGCCTCGGCCTCCCAGAGTGCTGGGATTACAGGCTGGGTGGTCTACTTTTAAATGTCACTGTTAGGCTGGGCGCGGTGGCTCACGCCTGTCATCCTGGCACTCTGGGAGGCTGAGGAGGATCGCTCAAGGTCAGGAGTTAGAGACCAGCCTGAGCAAGAGCGAGACCCCGTCTCTACTAAAATTAGAAAGAAATTAATTGGCCAACTAAAAATATATAGAAAAAAGCAGCCGGGCATGGTGGCACATGCTTGTAGTCCCAGCTACTCAGGAGGCTGAGGCAGGAGGATCGCTTGAGCCCAGGAGTTGGAGGCTGCTGTGAGCTAGGCTGACGCCACGGCACTCACTCTAGCCTGGGCAACAGAGTGAGACTCTGACTCAAAAAAAAAAAAGAAAAACAGGTCACTGTTAGTCCAGAGGAGCCCAAGGTCAAGTTTCCTCTGGACGTCCCTGAGGTCCCTCATGCAGGAATTGTCGGTGTCGGCCAGGCTGGGTCTGCAGGTGGGGTGCCCCAGGCCAGGCCTGTGTCGTGAGGGGCTGGGGACAAGGTGTCTCTGTGTGTTCTAGAATATTCTCCTCCACAGACAGGAGCTCGCAGGCTCCGGGCAGCTCAGGGGGAGAGGGGAGCCCTGGCCACTGCCCTGCGGCCCCGTGCCAGGCCCAGGGCGAGAGGAGCAGGGTCCACCCCCCCCCAAGCCTCCCTCCCGCCAGTGGAGGTGTCGGTCCGTCTGCCATGGGACTGCGACAGGGCCCTACTCAGTCCCAGTGTCGCCCTCCAGGGTCGAGCCAGAGATGTTGGGACATGCGGGGAGGAGGCCTGGCCCGGCGGGTGGCCAAAGGAGGGACACCACCACCGCCTAGGGGACCAGGGGCAGGACGCTGGGCGGGGGTCAGTGCAGGCCGCTAAGGGGGCTCTGGCGGCAGCTCGTCTCAGTGGATGGGTCGCAGGGCTGCGCACGCTCCGGCCATGGTGCTGTGGCACGTGGAGAAGGATGCATGGGGACGGCAGCGGGGACGGCAGCGGGGACGGCAGCAGGGGACGGCAGCGGGGAAGGCAGTGGGGACAGCAATGGGGGACAACACCAGGGGACGGCAGCGGGGAAGGCAGTGGGGACAGCAGCAGGGGACAACAGCAGGGGATGGCAGTGGGGACAACAGGGGGGATGGCAGTGGGGACAACAGCAGGGGATAGCAGTGGGGACAGCAGCAGGGGACGGCAGCAGGGGACAACAGCAGGGGACGGCAGCGGGGACAACAGCAGGGGACGGCAGCGGGGACAACAGTGGGGACGGCAGTGGGGACAACAGTGGGGACGGCAGTGGGGACAACAGTGGGGACGGCAGCGGGGACAACAGCGGGGACGGCAGTGGGGACAACAGTGGGGACGGCAGTGGGGACAACAGTGGCGACGGCAGTGGGGACAACAGTGGGGACGGCATTGGGGACAACAGTGGGGACGGCAGTGGGGACAACAGTGGGGACGGCATTGGGGACAACAGTGGGGACGGCAGTGGGGACAACAGTGGGGACGGCAGCGGGGACGGCAGTGGGGACAACAGCGGGGACAACAGCGGGGACGGCATTGGGGACAACAGTGGGGACGGCAGTGGGGACAGTAGTGGGGACGGCAGTGGGGACGGCAGTGGGATGGCAGTGGGGACGGCAGTGGCGACGGCAGTGGGGACGGCAGTGGGGACAACAGTGGGGACGGCAGTGGGGACAACAGTGGGGACGGCAGCGGGGACAGCATTGGGGATGGCAGTGGGGACGGCAGTGGGATGGCAGTGGGGACAGCAGTGGGGATGGCAGTGGGACAGTAGCGGGGACAGCATTGGGGACGGCAGTGGGGACGCCAGTGGGACAGTAGCGGGGACAGCAGTGGGGATGGCAGTGGGATGGCAGTGGGGACAGCAGTGGGGACAGTAGCGGGGATGCCAGTGGGGATGGCAGTGGGACAGCATTGGGGACAGCAGTGGGGATGGCAGTGGGATGGCAGTGGGGACAGCATTGGGGACGGCAGTGGGGACGGCAGTGGGACAGCATTGGGGACAGCAGTGGGGACAGCCAGCAGTGCAGAGTGAGCGCCGGATCCTGTCTCCCCAGGGCTGGGGAGGCAGCACCTGCGGCCAGCTGTGCGGCCCACCTGCCGTCTCAGCCCTGCCCCTGTGCAAGCCCCCGTGGGCTGTGCCCTGCCCCCCGCCCCGTCCTGAGCTGCTCCCCGCCCCGTCCTGAGCTGCTCCCCGCAGCCTCGCTCCTCCCAGAGGCCCCGGCTCGCCCGCCGGCTGTGGCGTCCCCAACCCCAGAAGGGGTTCTCACGGTGCCAGGCCCGGCCGGATCTTTGCACTCGGGGTCCCAGACCACCCCAGAACCGCTGTCTCTGGGCGGCGTCTCAGAGTCTGGCCTCCTCTGCAGACCCTGGGATGGAGCGGGACTCGGGACGTCAGAGGACACGACAGGCAGGAGCGCGGAGACGCTTTATCACCCCACGCAATTCCCAGGGAGCCGGCTGGGCGCCCACCCCGGGCTGGGGGGACTCGGCCCTGCTGCGGGGGGGGTTGGGGGGGTCCTCTCACTGCAGGAGCCTCGAATCTGGCTCGGCCTGGCCTCATGCCCCGGCTGCCGGCTCTCCCCGTCCCGTCCCTTGGTGGGGGGAGTCCAGCGAAGGGAGCACACACGCGTGACACAGCGTGTCCCAGACCCTGCGCCGCGGCAGGTGCAGGCTGGCCGAGAGGTAGTTGTGCGTCTGGGCACAGAGCGCACGGACGCGCTCCCCACGCGTCGCAGTGTCCATCTCCAGGTGCAATGGGGCAGGTGGCCGGGAGTCGGCTCGGGGGCAGGGAACGTCCAGCGCCGGTGACCGTCCTGCCTGCCGCAGTCTCCGACTCTCAGGAGAAGAGAACCAGGCACCAGACCGGGTCGAGACGGAACTCCGTTCTCGTTTTGAGCAGAGTCTCCTCCAAAACCGGCTCAGCGGGCGGGAGTCTGCGTGCGAGCCCCCCGTCCTGACGGGTCCGAGGGACTTCTCTCGTTCTGAAGGACACGGGAGGGGGAGAGGCACCAAGCATGAGGCTGGGCCCGTCCATCCCGGGACCCCCGGCTCCTCTGGGCGCACCAGGCCACGCAGGGACCCTAGCCTCTGGCTCCCGGGGGGAGGTCCCCTCCGTCCTACCTGCACCAGCCACGCCGCGTCTCAGGGGCCGGGGCAGCAGCCGGACTCGCCGTGCCGCAGCAGGAGCGACATGCGGGAGAAGGTCCTGGCGCAGCCCTGGCACTGGTACTTCTTGGTGTCCGAGTGTGTCTGCAGGTGCGCCCGCAGGTTGGAGCGGTCGGCGAAGGCCCTGCTGCAGTGCGGGCAGGCGTAGGGCTTCTCGCCTGTGGGGGCCACACAGGAGGGCCGGCCGGGTCACTGTCTGTCCAGTGGGGGCCGGACAGGCCCGAGCGAGGCCCCGGCAGGCAGCCCGAAGGTCAAGGCGGCCCCGTACATCGGTGAGCAACCCCGGCCTCCCCCTGCCAACGCCCACGCACAGCCCAAGTGCCCAGAGCCAAGCTGCCTGGGGGCCGGAGGCGTGCCACCCCTGGGCAGGACGGCACCATCACAGTCTTTCCCAATGGCAAAGACGGCCACCGTGCTGGACCTGTCACTGTCTCTGCCAGAGCCCCTAAAAGCCTGGGCTGCTGGGATCTGGATGGGGGAGGCCCGGGGGCCTCTGGCTGCTGCTCAGGCCGCTGTCAGGCGGGTGTGAGGCTGGGCCAGCACAGCCCGGGCCAAGGACAACTGAAGCCCTCGAGGACGTGGCGTTTAGGAGCCACCTGGTCAGGGCAAGGGGGGTCTTGAGCAAAGTCCTTCTGTTGGGACCTTGGCCCCAATACCCTGACGTGTGTGAAGGGATGGGTGAGAGCCCCGAGTGCACCTGCGTCCCTGCTGGCTGGACACCGGGCACCCTCCGGCCCCGCCGGCCTCCCACCAGCTCCCCATGCTCCTGGGCTGCGAGGACCAGGCCTGACGGGCTCGGGCTGGGGTGTGGGCGCAGGTCCCTCTGGAGAGGGAAAGTGGGGGTTCCCGGGGCACCCTCAACAAAGCATAGAGGAAAACCAGACGAGAGGTCTCGGGGCCTGGGAAACGCACCCCTCCCCTCCAGCCCCCACCCGGGTGTGACTCAGAAGATCCAAGTCTGAGCTGGGAATAGGGGGCCTCAGTTACCAAAGTGCCTCAACTGCTGGCCCTGAGACTGGCCGGGTCTACACCAGGTCCCCACTCTTTGCACCATGGGGTGACCAGGCAGCCTGGGCGTCGGGGGTGGGGTACCCTTACTCATGGCCTGCCCCTTGCCCCCCTTGTTCCTCTGTCCTCCTTGTCTCCCTCCACAGTGTCTCCTGCTCCCCTTGGCCTGCCAGCCCCTCTCCCATGGCAGGGCCCCCCATTTCCCCAAATCTTTAGCCAGGCCGTGGGGCCCACTGTGCTCCCCACCTGCTGCTCTGGGGTCCTGGAAGCCATGGAACGTGACAGTCAGTCGTCACCGGGGCCCTGCACGTCCTGTGCTTTGCCCCCCCCCCCAAGAGACATGTCCACACCCTAACCCCGTGCCTGCGACGATGGCCTTATTTGCAAATAGGGTCTTTGCAACTACGATCAAGTTAAGATGAGGCCATTAGGGTGGGTCCTAATTTGATTAGGCTCACGTGGGTGTCCTTATAACCGGAAGGGGGTTTGGACACAGACCCGGAGGGTCGGCATGGCCACGGGAGGACGTCAACGGAGAAAGGAGCTGGCAGAGGCGGAAGGGGCCTTCCTCCCGGGAGCGCTCAGAGGTGCCAGGGCCTCCCGGTCAGTCAGGTCACCCCTCCTCCCGTCCACCCGCCCCGGGCCCCTGGCCCACCTGTGTGCGTCCGGGTGTGGCCCTGCAGCAGCCAGGGCCTGGAGAAGGCCTTGCCGCAGATCTTGCACACGCAGGGCAGCGTGTGCGTGCGGATGTGCATCTTGAGGGCGCCCAGGCTGGCGTACTCCTTGTCGCAGTGCTTGCAGCCGAAGATGCGCCCGGCCTGCAGGTGGCAATGCAGCTGCCGGTGCCTGGCCAGCCCGGCCGGCGTGTGGTACGGCCTGCGGCAGTCGGAGCACTCGAAGCCGCCCGGGGCTCGGGGTGTCGTCCGCTCAGCCCCAGGCAGTTTCTGGGGAGCCCCGTCCCCGTCCGGGCCCAGGAGCGGGGGCCACCGCGTGGGCAGCGCCAGCAGCGGGGGCAGGTTGAGGTGGTTCGGGCTGTCTTTGAGGGGTACGCTGGGGGCCCGGCCAGCCCGAGGGTCCACCCGGCTGATTTCCAGGGGGGCCGGCCCAGAGGCCCCCAGAGCACCCTCGTGCCGCGGCAGGACCGGCAGGGAGACGCGGGCAACGGTGGCCGGGCGGTCCCAGGGCCGGGGGAGCTCGCAGGGTGCGGGAGGGGCCTCCTTGTCCGGGGGGAGGGGCACCACCCTCCCCCCGCAGGCAGCACAGGCACCTCCGACTCCTGGAAGGGCAGAGGAGAGAGAGTAAGGGTGAGACGAGGTCCCCGGCACTGCGTTTTCAAGCTCCCGCTCATGGGTCTCTCCCAGCCGGCAACACACTGTGGCAGGCAGGTGCACCAGGAGGCACCCGCGTTCAGACCCGTCTCACCAGGGAGACAGAGGTGCTGGTGGGAAAGTGACAGCTGAGGCCAAGAGTCGAGCAACACAGCTAGAACAAGAACCCGTGGTCGGTCCGGCGCGGTGGCGCACGCCTGTAACCCTAGCTCTCTGGGAGGCCGAGGCGGGCGGATTGCTCGAGGTCAGGAGTTAGAAACCAGCCTGAGCAAGAGGGAGACCCCGTCTCTGCTATAAGTAGAAAGAAATTAATTGGAAAACTAATATATATAGAAAAAATTAGCCGGGCATGGTGGCGCATGCCTGTAGTCCCAGCTACTCGGGAGGCTGAGGCAGGAGGATCGCTTGAGCCCAGGAGTTTGAGGTTGCTGTGAGCTAGGCTGACGCCACGGCACTCACTCTAGCCTGGGCAACAAAGCGAGACTCTGTCAAAAAAAAAAAAAAAAAAAGACCCCGTGGTCTACAGAGTGGATCTGGGTTCCTCTCCAAAAACAAAGACAGAGCACCATCTCAGGGGACCTCTTGTGTCCAGTAACGTGACACAGGCCTCGTGGGGCAGAGGGACATGCCCTCCACGCCCTGCCCCAGACCTTCTGTGAGCCTGCCCCACCTTCGGATTGGGGGTGACAGCCTGGGGCCAGCAGCCTCCAGGCTCCCACGCACCAGTGTCAGGTCAGACTCGGGGCGGAGAGGTGCTGCTGTGTGTGAAGCCGGCCCCCTGCCCTGGGGACTAATTAGCTTCCAGGTACCTGACAGTCACCCTCAGTGTCTCCTTCCTGGATGACGTGGTGGCTCACAAGCCTCCAGGCCACTGGGCAGCCCACACTCAGCCCAGCTGTGGGGTTTGGGGTTCGCTGTCCATTGCTCTCTTAGGTGGCATCAGACATAGCCCTAGGGGCCGTGGCTCGGGCATTTGTGGGCTAGCACCCCACGTTTGCTCTGGATAATGGTGACGCCCCCAACTACACAGGTTAATCTGCAGGTGGAAGTTAAATTCTGCCTCTCCCCAAAGCCCAAATCTCCAAACAGCTTTCAATCCATTTCTCATTCCGTAGGAGCTGAAATAGATCTCTGGTCCTGTTTCTAGACAGCCCAGGGGAGAGGAGAAAATATTTGCAAACCAGAGATCCGATCAGGAACTAGTATCCAGAATACATAAAGAAGTTTGGGCCGGGCGCAAGCGCCTGTAATCCTAGCACTCTGGGAGGTGGAGGCAGGCGGATTGCTCAAGGTCAGGAGTTTGAAACCAGCCTGAGCAAGAGCGAGACCCCGTCTCTACTATAAATAGAAAGAAATTAATTGGCCAACTAATATATATAGAAAAAATTAGCCGGGCATGGTGGTGCATGCCTGTAGTCCCAGCTACTCAGGAGGCTGAGGCAGGAGGATTGCTTGAGCCCAGGAGATTGAGGTTGCTGTGAGCTAGGCTGACGCCACGGCACTCACTCTAGCCTGGGCAACAAAACGAGATTCTGTCTCAAAAAAAAAAAAAAAAAAGGTTTGCAACTCTACAATAAAAAACAAGCACCACAATTAAAAAGGTGGGCAAGGGATTCGAACAGATAGAAAATAAACAAATGGCCAATATGGGCACAGAGAGAGGCTCAGCGCCATTAGCCGTCAGGCAAACACAAATCAGAGCATAATGAGGTATCGCTTCAGACCCACTGGGGTGGCTAGAATTAAAAACAAAAAACCAGAAACCCAGAAAACAGCAAGTGCTGGTACGGATGTGGAGCAATAGGAAAATCAGGGAAGGCCCCTCCCTCCCCGCTCTCCTGGCCTCGCCTTCTCCCACCTGGTTTGCTAATTATAGAACCTGCACATCAGCTTCCTGTCCACCTCTGGGGTGGAGGGAGTAGTGGCAGTCACAGGTTAAGAGACAAAGTCTGAGAAAGTTCTGGAGAGACAGCCCTGGGTAACTCAGCCCCTACCCCGCCCAGCTTTCTGGGGGCCTCTCTACGGCAGAAAGTCACCTTTTTAAAGTCTCTGTAAGAGGCCAGGTGCGGTGGCTCACGCCTGTCATCCTAGCACTCTGGGAGGGCGAGGCAGACAGATCGCTCAAGGTCAGGAGTTCGAGACCAGCCTGAGCAAGAGTGAGACCCCGTCTCTACTAAAAATAGAAAGAAATTAATTGGCCAACTAAAAATATATATATACAAAAAGTTAGCCGGGCATGGTGGCGCATGCCTGTAGTCCCAGCTACTCGGGAGGCTGAGGCAGGAGGATCGCTTGAGCCCAGGAGTTGGAGGGTGCTGTGAGCTAGGCTGACACCATGACGCCACGGCACTCTAGCCCGGGTGACAGAGTGAGACTCTGTCTCAGAAAAAAAAAAAAAAAAGCCAATAAATAATAAAGTCTCTGCAAAACTCAGCCCCGTCCCTGACCCCTGGCTTTGCCACGGAGTGTGGCAGGGGAGAGAGCCACGCCAGGGTCCACGGACCACGTGTCCCTTCAGTGTTGTAAATGCTCCCCCTGCTCTCTGTGCTGTGCTTGCTTTGTATTCATTCTGCAGCCTGGATCCCCAGGAGAGGAGAGTTTGAAGCACCTTTCTGTCTTCCAGGGTTCCCTGGGGAGCCTTCAGGAGGCAGTCGGGAGCCCTACAACCCCCCCCCCGCCCCCGGCACCTCAGGTCCACCCTGGGGTGACACCCTGGCGGGAGGCGGGCCACCAGGGCCATCTGGCTCTCAGAAAGCCAGGCAGCCGGGGCCACAGTGAGGAGAGCGGCAAGGCTGCCCTGGGACACCCGCCCACCGGGCACAGCCTCCCAGGTGTGCACACGATGACAGGACCCTAAACAATGGTTTTTCAACTTAAAACTGTGACCTGCGGGAATTCGATTTCGCTTCACATCTATGTATCTACATCTATGTAACAGCGCCAGAGGTGGCCTTCGCTGTGAGTGCTGCACTCGGATAGTTTCCAGAGGTGATTAAATTGGTTTCAGAACACACATTTGGAGCCGGGCGAGGTGGCTCACGCCTGTAATCCCAGAACTCTGGGAGGCCGAGGTGGGAGGATCGCTTGAGCTCAGTAGTTTGAGACCAGCCTGAGCAAGAGCGAGACCCCGTCTCTACTAAAAAAAATAGTAAGAAATTAGCTGGCCAACTAAAACTATATAGAAAAAATTATCCGGGCATTGTGGCGCATGCCTGTAGTCCCAGCTACTCGGGAGGCTGAGGCAGGAGGATCGCTTGAGCCCAGAAGTTGGAGGTTGCTGTGAGCCAGGCTGATGCCACGGCACTCTAGCCCAGGTAACAGAGTGAGACTCTGCCTCAAAAAAACCAAAACAAAACAAACAAAAAAACACATGCATTTGGAAATCATGGTCGTGCCTGGTGGCAGCCTGGGCCCCGGGTGTTGGTCCAGGTGGGATCCCACCCCCGCCCCAGGTGCTGAGCAGGGATGGGTAAAGGTCTCCAGGTGGTGGGTCTTGTCCCAGGAAGCTGCTGAGCTAGGTGGGGACTGCCCCGGCCACCGGTGGGCAGGCTGTCTTCTGCAGGCACAGTCAGTTGTCTCCCCGGCAGGCAGTCGGAAGCAGCAGCCCTTGGCCCGCCTGCCTGGGCAAGCCCGCTGGGGGTGGGGTGGGCAGGAGGGTTTCTGGGGGGAGGGGGGACGGAGGCTTGGAGCTTCAGCTGAAGGCAGGTAGAGAGCACCCAGGGGTCAGCCTCTCGGCTGCCCTGCCCACCAGCCCAGCCCGGATGCTCTGGGCAGCCCCAGGTGGCCACCCTCCCAAGCTGACTCCCATCCCTTGCCGGGGCTGCAGTCCCCGGTGAGGAGGGCAGCGGGTGGGTCCTCAGAGGTGAGCTCCAGGGACACTGGGCCCGGGGAAACTTCTCTAAGTGGGGACAGAGCCCCGCCCTCTGTCGGAGGCGGGCTGAGTCCCCTGAAGAGGTTGTGGCCTTGGTGGGACCCGCGGACTTGGCCCGGAGGGGCGCCCCAGCCCCGGCTGTGCGGGCCAGTTGGCTCGTTCCACCTGCGACAGGTGTCCTCCCGCCCCGGGGGACTCGGGAGCCGGGCAGCCCCTACCTCTCTGCGTCTCCAGCTGTCCATAGTCGGGGGCCCTGTGGCTGGGGTGCGTCTTCACCAGGAAGGAGCGTGGCATGGTTCTCTCCGGGCGGGCGGGTCTGCGCGGGCAAGCGGCGAGCGGGTCGCGGCTGCGGCACCCGCGGGCAGCGCTGGGGGCAGGTGCGGGCAGGGGCCGGTCATTAGCATAGCGCGCCGCCTCCGCCAATCAGCGCGCGGCGCGGGCGGGGCGGGACCGCGGGGGCGGGGCCGCGGGCGCCACGCCCAGGACAGGTGCGAGGGCGGGGCGCGGAGCGCGTGGCCGCATGTTCTCCCCACGGGACTGCTTGGCGCGCCCGTCCGAGTCACACACTGACCCTTTGGGCCAGGCCACCCACCCGTGGACGAAAGGGCAGAGTTCAGGGCCGGTGGACACCGAGCTGGCCGCCAGGCCGCACGCGTGGGCGCGTCCGCGGGGCCGTCCTGCGAGAGAGCCCACTTAGGATTGACCAGCACAAGCCCCTGAAAGTCCAGAGCTGACGCATCTGGCCGGCCACAGTGGTGACCACCGGGTCCGTGCCCTGGGACAGGCCGGCACCTGGGAGAGTGGCCTTGCTAGGCAGGCTGAAGTCCCCGGGGGCTCCCTCCCTGGGGATGACAGTCCAGGAGTTTGCCCCATCCCTCCAGAAAGCTCCTTTGGCTGGGACCAAGGACACAGCCTGGAATTCTGGGGTTCGCAAGGGTCCAGATGTGTGGGTGCGTGTGGTTTAATAAAGGGGCAGATCTAGAGCATTCTTCAGCACCTGCATTGGTGGCCTGGGCCGGCCATATGCCTCCTGTCTTGTCTTGTTGGATCCTCCCAGCCCAAAAAGCTGGGTGCAGCTGTGCCTGGTGTCTACGTTTCACAACCCAGGGGGGCAGGCGTGGCCATGTCTGGGCAGGCGGGCACAGCGCCCGACCAGCCCCAGCTCCATAGCCACTGGGCATGTCCGCGGCCGGCAGTGGCTTTGCCTGAGGGCCCAGTGCTCGCCACCTGCGGGCAGGTGGGGAAGGTGGGGGCTGTGCAGAGACAGGGAGGCTGTGCCTGTCACAGCAGCCCCCACAAGGGGGGCATTGAGTGGCCGGGGTGGTGTCACAATCCTCACTGTGCAGATTGAGAAAACCGAGGCTCTGAGACATCAGTCAGCGGTGGGACGGGGACCCTACCCACACTTCCAGCCGGTCAGACGTGCCGTGTGGGTGCCTGCCTGTTGCTTGGTGAGAGGGCGAGGAAGGACAGGTGGGGGCACGCGTGGAAGAAGGCACATGTCTCTCCCGCGGTCACGGCCTGGCACCGCCCTGCCCAGAGTGTGGACGTCAGAGGACGCAGGCCTGCCTTCTGCTCATTCACCTGTTCCTGGCCTGGCGAGGTTTCTATTTATAGCCTCTCCTCCTCCTCCCCCTCCCAGGCGTGGGTAGCTGCGAGCCCTCCACCCGCCGACCAAGCCTGGCAGGTGTACGTCCTAGTCCCAGCGGGAGGCTGAGGTCACCCTCGCTCCGGATGCTCTTGCACTCCTGTGGAGACCTGCCCATCGCCCCCCGAGAGCTCCCCCGGGGTCGGGTCAGGGTACCGAGGGTATTTGTCGGCTAGTGCCGTCACAACCAACTACCCAGGAGGGAAACCTGAGGTCCTTGCCAACCTCGCGGAATCACCCTCCGTGGGCTGGACCCACGTGGGACCCGCAGAGGAAAACCTCAGCCTCTGCCCCGTCCCCACAGGAGCAGCCCCCCCGAAGGGAGGGTGGCAGTCTCCATCTGCTCCCTGTCTTCTGTCCTCAGTCACACTGCTCTGGTCTGGGATTAAACCCGTGTGACCCTGCGGTGGGAAACAGGCTTCCCAGGTCTCCTGGGACCGCCCCTCCCCGAACCGGAGCAGGACCTGCAGGTGACCAAGGTCCTTGCTTTCTGTCCTTGGCACTAGGACCTTGACGGTGACAACATGCCGTTGACCAGGTCTCAGCTTGTCCCATCCGAATTGCCAGATGCCCAGAGAGTGGTTTCAAGTGGGGAGCTCTCCCCAGGAGCTGCAGGTGGGGTTACAGATCTGGGGAGAAACTGTTACAATTTCATCTGTGTTGGTATCTTTGTCCTTCTTATGTGTATGTTTCTGGACATTTTTGGTATTTTTTAGGATTGGTATGGGTTTTTTTGTTTTGTGTGTGTGTGTGTGTGTGTGTGTGTGTGTTTTGAGTCAGAGTCTCACTTTGTTGCCTGGCTAGAGTGCTGTGGTGTCAGCCTAGCTCTCAGCAACCTCCAACTCCTGGGCTCAAGCGATCCTCCTGCCTCAGCCTCCCCGAGTAGCTGGGATAACAGGCATGCGCCACCATGCCCGGCTAATTTTTTTCTGTATATTTTTAGTTGGTCAATTAATTTCTTTCTATTTATAGTAGAGACGGGGTCTCGCTCTTGCTCAGGCTGGTTTCAAACTCCTGACCTTGAGCGATCCGCCTGCCTCAGCCTCCCAGAGTGTTGGGATTACAGGCGTGAGCCACTGAGCCTGGCCAGGAATGGTATGTTTGACAGTAGTGTCTTGGAAGTGTTTCTGCATGTATGTACTATACACGCATGTACAGCTATGTCCACACGGACTGCTCAGGTTTTTACTGATAGGGTTTCCTGACCCAAACCTTGAAACCCTCACTCCCTGTCAGACTGCAGCCCCGAGAGCCGGGCCAGGTGGGAACAGCCCTGTTCTCGGCATCACACCTGCCCGTGCTCAGACCCGCCGTAGGGTCCACGGTGCTCGCTGAACTCGCTAGAAGAGATTCTGTCCCCCAGGGGTGTGGCCTTCCGTGCCGTGGGGCACTTAGAGCCCATCTGTGCTCTCGAGTGGGAGACACAGGTGGGGGAAGGTCCAAGGCCCCACAGGTGAGCCTGGCAGCTGGGTCTCGGCTGTCCCAGGACTCGGGCAGAGGCCGGCAGTTCGTGGAAGGAAGGCAGGTGCGGCCGGGACCCGGCAACCTGGGGCAGCCCCAGGGCCGCCAAGGTCACGGCCTGTGGAAACTGAAACCTGATGCTGGAAATCCCAGCGTCCAGCCAGGCTCGGTCACCCCTGCCGTGGCTGTCCTCACCACGTGGGGTCCAGATGTCAGTCAGAGGGGACAGCGGTTCTGAGGCTGGGGCTCCGTGGACACATGCCGTGTGGCGTGGGGGTCCTGGGAGGTGGACGTGGCTGTGCTGAGTGCCGCGGCTGCGCTGGGGTCCAGTGCAGAGCGTCCGGCAGCCTCCCCGGCGGGCGGTGGAGGGAGCTGGACCTGGGTTCACGGTGCACCTTTCCTGGGGCTCCTTTTAGCCAGGTGGACGGCCTAACACCTAGTTGACCCATGCCCAGGGTCCCTCACACGGCAACCTTGCTTTTTTTTTTTTTTTTTTTTTGGAGACAGTCTCACTCTGTTGCCCAGGCTAGAGTGAGTGCCTTGGCATCAGCCTAGCTCACAGCAACCTCAAACTCCTGGGCTCAAGCGATCCTCCTGCCTCAGCCTCCCGAGTAGCTGGGACTATAGGCATAGCTCATTTTTTCTATATATATTAGTTGGCCAATTAATTTCTTTCTATTTATAGTAGAGACAGGGTCTCGCTCTCGCTCAGGCTGGTTTCGAACTCCTGCCCTCTAGCAATCCGCCTGCCTGGGCCTCCCAGAGTGCCAGGATGACAGGCATAAGCCACCGCGCCCGGCCGGCAACCTTGCTTATTCCGGCAGACGGGCTCGTGGCTCTCGTCTGGCTTGTGTCCATGGTCTGGGAGGTGATACCTGCTCAACCACCGCCCTGGCGCTGGGACCCGGACCTGTGTCCTCCCAGCGTCCCTAGGGAAACCCAGCCTGGACGAGCCCTGGTCCTTCAGAGGAAGGCACAAGTTCAATACACCACTGTAGCAGGAAGCAAGTTCGGAGATTTATTACTTTCGGGTCCTGAGCAGGGGCCGTGAGTCGGGAGGCATCCTCCGTCCCCAGCCACCCTAGGGGAAGCGAAGAGTCCAGAGAGAGAGGAGATGCCGCCAAGTTCTCAGCTCTGGCCGCTGGCTCGGCCGTTGGGGCGTGGCGCTCTCCTTCTGGCTCCCAGCAGCCGCCCCTGCTGCGTCCTTCCTGTCGCAACCGTCCCTTCACACGAGACAGGCAAGAGTAGGTGCCCCGGGACAGGCCCGAGAAAGTGGTGCTGGGTGCTGAGGAGGGGTCTCTGGGGCTGGCGCGGTGCCTGAGCGGCAAGGCACCCTGTGCACTGCGTTTTTGCAAGTGCACACACATGTATGTGCACACATGTGTCCACATGCACGTTTGTGTGTGCATGTGTGTACGCACGCGTGTGCTTGTGGGAAGTTGCAGGAACTGCTCCGATGTGACTTGGTGAGCCCCGGGCTGCCAGGAGAGGGGGTCCTGCTGGGTCCACAGCGCCTTCCTGCAGAGGGTGAGCTGCTGGCGCCTGGGGCCAGCTCTGCACCCCACTCTCTGCAACGGTCGGTCCCCCGAGCTTCTTGTCTGTCCCACGAGGGAGCTGACGCCTAACTCCTGGCAGGTTGCTGGAGAGACCGAGGGCCACACCATGCAGTCACAGGGAGGGACGTCCCCACCACAAACACGCGTGGCTCTCTGAGCGTGTTGTGCTTCTCTCGTCCTGCCACAGCGGCACGAAGTGCAGCCCCCGGGGAGCTGGCGGGAGGGAGGCGTGCCCACGGTGGCTTTGCCCCAGGGAGCCCGAGGCCTGCCTGGGAACACACCCAGGACCGGCACGGGCATCCTGGTCCTGGGCTCCGCACCGCCAGGCCCGGCCGGGGCAGGCACTTTTGGACACAGCCTGCAGGAGCCGGCAGCTAAACCCACTGGGTCCCCACGTTCAGCAGGACGCCTCTGTCCCCGGGCCGGGGCCGGGCAGTGGGCCAAACTCACAGGCGGCCTTAGCAGCTCCGGTGCCAGGCGGTGGCTCCAGAGGCCTCTGGAAACACCACCGGGCAGGCCACAGGGGCAGTGAGACGGCCGGCACCTGCCCCAAGTCCAGGAGCCCTGGTGACATCGGCAGGTGGCCCCCACCGCGGCTCACACCCAGCTCACATACGTGGTGGCGTGGAGTGCGTCACAGGGAGCTGACGGGAAGCGTCACGGGTTGAATGTGCGCCCCCACCCCCGAGCTGCTGGGAGTCACAACCCCATACCTGTGCGTGTGCCGCCTTATTTGGAAACAGGGCTTTGCAGATGACCAAGATGAGGTCATTAGGGTGGGCGTAGTCCTATGACCAGTGTCCTTATAAAAAAGGAAACGTGGGCCAGGGACGGTGGCTCATGCCTGTAACCCCAGCACTCTGGAAGGCCAAGGCAGGAGGATCGCTCGAGCTCAGGGGTTGGAGGCTGCAGTGAGCTATGACGACGCCACTGCACTCCAGCCTGGGTGGCAGAGTGAGACTCTTTAATAAAAAAGGCTGGAGGGTGGGATGTGGACACAGAGACAGACATGCGTGGAGGGAAGCTCCGGGAAGATGCAGGGAGAAGCCCTGGGACCCGGGGAGAGAGTGGTGCCCCCCATAAACCAAAGGACACCCGAGGCTGCCTGCAGCCAGGGGGGCCTGGGAAGGAACCAGCCCCGCCAGGCCCCCAGAACCCGGAGAGACTGGATGTCTGTCGTTTCAAGCCTCCCAGTCTGTGGCCACAGTGTCCTGGGTCGGGACGAGGCCACGGGCGCAGGCTGGGCCCCTGTTGGCCGGGAGGCCCAGCAGAAGCCTGGCAGCTGCCGTCCAAGCAGAACTCACTGCAGACCCCTCAAGCACACAGCAGCCGTGCTGAGGTTCTGCAGAAGAACACCAGGCTGGCTCCGCTCCCATCTCCCGGGTGTCCTCACGCCCCTCACTCTCCAGAGGCTCCTCGGGGCAGATTCTGGGGGGAGGGGGCACAGGCCTGGCCTCCCGAGGCCCCCTGCCTCCGGCTCTTCAATGGAGAGGAGCCCAAGCCCGGGGAGGCGGCACACCTGCCTCCAGCCAGCCCTGCCCGCTGCGGCCCAGGCAGAGCGGGCACCGCCTGGAGTCCCCTCTCTGCGGCCCAGGCAGAGCGGGCACCGTCCACAGTCTCCCAGGCCGAACGGGTGCTGCCAGGGGTCCCTTCTCTCCCTGCAGAAACACCCTCCCCTCCTGCTTCCGAGAGTCCACTGCCAGAGACCCTTTCCTCAGCCCGTTTTTGTTCAAGTGCCCTTGGACTTGGTGATGCATGTGCATCACGTGCATGTAAGCCTCTTGCTCCGGGAGGCTTGGGGAGGGCAGAGAGGGCAGGCCCTGGCGACCCAGGAAGTTACAGAAGAAAGTGCAGCAGTGGCGACTCCACCAGGGAGGCTCGGATGGCCTTGCACAAATAACAGGAAAATGGCTAAACCCCCTTTCCAGGTCATCTGACCGGGGCCGGCTCCCCTCAGGTGTTTTGTGCTCAGATCCTGGGGCAGGGGCGTCTGGGTCCCTGTGATGTCTGCGGGGTTGCCCAGGTGCTGCCAAGTCGGAGCGCCAGCTGGGCCCCGCGGCCAGGGCTGTTCTCTCGTGCTAGCAGGGATGGGGCAGGTGCTCTGAATCTCCTCCATCCCTGGAAGGGGCGGTGCCGTCCTCCTCGTTCCCTGGGCCTCTTACGCCTAAGACGAGGGGGCCCTGCGTCAGGTGGACGCCGAGGCGCCACCCAAACGCGCCCAAGGGGTCCCCACACGGCGGCGTATGCGGCTGGCACCCTGGGCCCGATGCGGCTGGGAAGCCCCGTGGTGGAGGCCGGCACCCTTCGCACACCTGCGGTTCCAGGCCACACCCTGCAGACGCCCCAGCTCTGCGCCCTGCTCCCTGCTCCGGAGGGGTAAGAATCACTGCAGTTCCTTGGGGGTGGGGGTCTCTGTTCCCAGGGCGTCTGCCCGGAAGCAGGCTGGCCTGGAGGTGCTCTCTAGGAAGCGGGGTTCCGGCCCCCCGTGCTGTTGCATCACGCAAGAGCGTGTTGCTGCATGTCGGGGCTCTGACCGGCCCTGGAACCGCAGGGCACAGGAGCCCGTCTCCTTGGGGATGAGGCCGCCTGGCTTTGAGCTGCGCCGTCCAAGCGTCTTGTACCTGGGGTCGGGGGGGAGAGACCCAGGCTTCCGGAACGCCCAGCCCAGAGCCGGGGGGGTAGGCGGGGTCTGCATCCCAGGCACTGTGCTGACTCAGGGGAGGCCTGAGCCCCTCCGAGTGGGTGACACCTGGCCTGGAGGACGGCCGGCCACGGAAGGTGGGGGTGGGGGTGGGGGTCCCGCTGCCGGATCTCTGGGACAACTGCACTGGGTATACGGGTTTTGGACAGTCAGCGTCACCCAGGGCTTCTTTGAAAAATATGGGGGATTGTGGGCCGTGTGCTCGAGCCTGGGCTTCCTTCCACACGCGGGGCTTGCACACATCTGGTTCTCCTTGAGGTCCCCGCAGTTTGTTGGGGTTCACCCTGATGCCCCCGGGTGCCACGTCACTGAGCGGCACCAGGCTGCAAGGGAGTACGGACACTGTGTGGTGGCTCTCGGCTCCTCACGTCCTCGGCCCCCGGGAGTGGGGCAGCAGGAGGGGCCCTGGGCCAGACAGGGCAGAGGGGGCCGCGTTCAGCTTCATGTTCGGGGCAAAGGACAAGGGGTTTGGGGACGGTTTGAGCCGGGGGGCCCCTCCTCCGACATGCCTGCCTCCTCCCCTTTCACGTGCTGCACGTGTAGTAGTGTGAGCTGGGCCACGGGCCACATGGTGAGCATGGCGACCACCAGGTGGACCCCTTCCCTCCCTCCTGCCCCCCGAGTCAGTTCCCGTCAACAGCAGGAGCAGGCGTCAGCCCGTGGCACCTGGGGACAGCTTTTCTTTCTCCTGCAACGCTGGGGCCCAGTGTCCCCGACACCCAGCCCAGGCCGTGCTGGGCCCGTGTGGGCCACTCCAGCCACAGCGTGGCCCTGAGGCGGTGGTCCCAGACCCCATGCGAGCTGGGGCCTCCGATGCAGCCGCCTTCCGATCCACCTGCAGGAGCTCGCCTGGACGGGCAGGCCCAGGAGGCAGGGTCGACGGCCTGGGGCCGTCCTGGCTACATATGTGCCCTCCCTTCCCTTGGGGCGTGGCGGCTCCCGGGCCCTGCAGCAGCCGGGGCCTCCCAGTGACTGGCGGGGACACCCAGGCGCCCCGTCCCGAGGGTGCTGCTGAGGTCAGGACGTGCCGAGGCAGGGCTTCCTGGGCACCGAGGGTCATGCCCCGTGACGGCTCCCCGCGTCACCCGCGGCCAGGCGAGGGGCAGGCCTGGGCCTGGAGCGCAGCACCTGTCTCTGCTCCCCTGGGCAGCCCTGGGCCGCCCGAGGGTGTTAGTTAAGCGGCTTGGCTGGGGCCCAGGTGTTGCACACAAAGGTTAGGACCAGCCCGGCCAATCGGGCACCAGATGCAGGCCCAGGTGGGACGCCCCCCCCCCCCAGGGCATGCTGTGCCTGCGCTTCCTTCTGGAAGGCCGCGGGGGCGGCGTGTGGGGGGGCAGGCAGGCAGCACGGCTGTTCCCCAGGACCCGGCACCGGCACTGCCCGCAAGGGCTGCCCACACATGGCGCAACGAGGGTCAGTCCTTAGCAGAGGTGGGGGTGCCGGTGGCCCTCACGAAGGTGCGTGAAGTCAGCTCTGCTTCTCAAGGGGGTGAATGTCGGCCCCAGTAGCCAGTCTCCCCTCGAGGTGCAGCTAGTAGGGATCCTGCCTGGCCGGCCCGTGCTCGGGAGACCGTGCCGGGTACCGAGGGCGGGGAGGCAGCGGCGGTGCCCTGCCTTTGATGACCGCCGCCCTGGGAAGGGCCTTTGGTGGCTGTGGAGCAATGGGGACCCCACGGCCCTGACGGTGGCCCTCGCCCGGAGAGCCACACGCAGCTGGCGTGGCAGCCGCGACTCCCAGAGACCAACCCAGGAGTCCGAGCCCCAGAGCAGTCACACTCTGGGGCTGCAGACCGCGCACGTGTAGGGCCGCCTGGCGCCTCCACGGCCGGCGCAGAGTGACACCCGCTGGCCGGGGGCGCTGGAGGTGCTCCGAAACGTTTTATTTAAACTGTTTTTTAAAAGACAGCAATAATTAATGCCATGAACAGAACGAGAGTGCTGGCAAGTGCTTCCCAGCCCACTCCCCGCCAAGCAGGCCCCTGCCTGGGCCCCCTGGGCTCTGCCACTGCAGGGGGACGGGCCTGCCGGAGGCAGGACGTGGCCAGCTTTGGCAGGTGACACCGCCGGCCAAGGCCAGTGCCCCAGGTGGGAGGAGGCCCCCCGCCCAGCCCCCCGCGTCACCCTCGAGCGGCCAGAGCAAGCGGCCGGGGTGCTGGGGTTTCTTCCTGGTCATCGCCACAGGGAAACCACCCACCCTCGGGAGTCGGGACACACAGAATGACAGCCCAGGGACGCCCCGCCCCCCACGCCCTGGCAAGACGCCATGGCCCCCCCAGCTCCCAGGGCTGCCCCGTCCCTCCTCCCCTCCTCACGCCAATCCCACGTTTATTTTTGATTCTTTTTTTTTTTTAAAAATATAATTTTGTAAATGTTCCATAAAAATACTATTATCCCTAGTCAAACACAGATATTGCAATATGAAGAGTAACTGCTTTGTCTTTGCTCTATAAAACTTGAAAAGATTATCACACCGGATAATATAGAAAAAGTGCCAGGATCTCTAAGTATCACAAAAGCCAGTACCAAGTGCGCACGGCGGAAGCGTGGCTGGGCCGGGCGGGGCGGGGCCTGCGCGGTGCAGCTGGGGAGCCGGCCGGTCCCTCTCCCCACGAGGAGGACGCCATGGCTTGGGAGGGACGGCCGGCTGCTCTACGGCCCGGGCACCGGCACTGCCCACGGGGCCGGCTGCTCGGCCCAAAGCACCGAATAGCCCAGCGACGCCGCCGGGACTGTGGTGGCCGCCCCGCTCTGCCGGCGAAGGGACAGCCGGCCGGCCTCTGTCCCTCCAGGCACGGGGGCGTGTGGGTGCACTCTCCTCGGGCAGGCGTGGAGCCTCCCGCGGTCCAGCGAGGCATGTCCCAGTGCGGCGTGGAGCCGGGCGCAGCCCCGTCCCTCGAGGGGAGCGTCCTGGACCCCGGGCGGGCGGGAGCCTGCGCTGCGCCTTCAGTTCTCCGAGAGGGACAGGGCCAGCGCAGCCTGCAAGGCAGCCTCCTCGTCGATGCTGTAGTCCTGGAAGACAGGAGCCGTGGATGGGGGGGGGGTGCCAGGGCCCCGGCAGCCAAGCCAGGCCACCCCTCCGCCTGTCGCCCCACGGACGCACCCATGTCCCCCGGGCTCCCAGCCTCCCCCCAGCAGGGCAGGACCTGGCCCGTGTCCCACAGCACACAGCTCCCGTGCGGGCCGGTGAGGGAGTCAGAGTGCCGTCCGCACGTGCGACTGTCGTCTGGCTCTGCCTGAGTCCCCGTCTCAAGCTGGCTCCCGGAGGGGCCCGGTGTCTGCACACGGGGTGCCCGGTGTGTGGGGGGTGGACGTGGGGTGCGGAGAGCTGTGCTTCCCGCTCAGGTTTGGGGACTGGGGTCTGGGGAGGAGCAGGCCAGCCAGGGCTGCGTGAGCTATGAGGATCTGGACCTGGGGCAGACGGGAGTGTGAGCTGGGAGGCTGGCACATGGGTGGCGACGAAGCCGTCACCAAGGCTGTCTGACATGCCCGGGAGTCCACGGGGCTGGGCATGGTCTGCAGGCCTGGGGGCCTGGCACCTTCTGACCCGCTGCCAGGGGGACGAGAGACAGAGGTGGTCAAAGTCTCCCCGGATCTCTCCAGAAAGCTCCCAGGAAGAAGTCAGACTCATCCGAGGAGGGGGGCAGCCGGGAAGCCCAGGAGCAAACCGGCAGGCAGGACCTGCCCTGTGCTGCCCTCGGGGCCGGGTGCCCTGCAGCCGCCACGCCCCCTGTGGCACCCGGACCAGAGCGCAGCCTCACCGCGAGCTAGTGTGTGTCCAGCTCTCCCTGAACAGGGGACCCCAAGGCCGGCAGGTGGGGAGGGGACGGGGTGGGGGAGGGGGAGGCAGCCCCCGCCCGAGGGCAGGACACCCACCACGAAGGTGTCGTAGGAGAACTTGTGCCGGTGGAGCAGGTGCTGCAGGAAGTTGGCGCTCTTGTAGCTGGGGTCACCCCAGGGCATCGCCGAGCAGATGGGGCAGACCTGGAACGGACGCCGGGACACGCTGAGCTGGGGGTGGGGCGGCTCCACGCAGCGGGGTGGGTGGGACTCCTGGGGTCGGTGCCCCTCAGGCCGAGCGCCCCGATCAGTGCCACCCAGCCTTCATGGGAAGGTGCGGGGAGCTCGGTCTGGGCCCTGCCATGCGACCGTCGCCCCGAGGGGGACGAGGACGCTCCTGGGCTCCCGCTGGGTGATGCCAGGGTAGGAGGGCTCCCCGGGCAGGAGGAGGGGCAGGAGGGCTCCCCGGGCAGGAGGAGGGGCAGGAGGAGGGGCAGGAGGGCTCCCCGGGGCAGGAGGAGGGGCAGGAGGGCTCCCCGGGGCAGGAGGAGGGGCAGGAGGGCTCCCCGGGCAGGAGGAGGGGCAGGAGGGCTCCCCGGGCAGGAGGAGGGGCAGGAGGGCTCCCCGGGCAGGAGGAGGGGCAGGAGGGCTCCCCGGGCAGGAGGAGGGGCAGGAGGGCTCCCCGGGCAGGAGGAGGGGCAGGAGGGCTCCCCGGGCAGGAGGAGGGGCAGGAGGGCTCCCCGGGCAGGAGGAGGGGCAGGAGGGCTCCCCGGGCCTGCGGCCGGCCACTCACCACACGGTTGGGGTCGCTGCGGTGGCTCTCCACGCAGTGCTTCAGCAGCTCCTGCTGGTCCAGGTTGCGGGCGCCGCAGTAGGGGCAGGCGAAGGTGGACCTGTTGGGGATGTTGCTGGCGGGGCGGGGGAGGGTGAGCGGCAGCCGAGCCCTGGCCCTCGCCCTCGTCTTGGGCTCTCAACACCCCAGGTGTCCCCCGCCCCAGGGCGTGGCTCCCGCAGGCCCCTCCTGTGATCTGGCGAGGACCCCCATGGGGCCCTGACCCCCCCTCCCCCAGTGGCTCCTACCTGGGGATGGGCTGGGACGTGGGCACCACGGGGGCGAACTTGGGGCAGTTGGCCATCTGCTCCTGGACCTTCAGGCAGGAGGACACGTGCACTCTCATCTTGGCCAGGGTCACCTGGGGCGGGCAGGAGGGCAAGGCCGTCCCTGAGGGCCCAGAAGGACAGCCCTGGGGAGGCCGAGCCTCGGGCGTCCAGGACAGACAGAAGCAGGCATCTGTGTCACTTGCGGCGAGGGGACCCAGTCCCTAACACAGTCAAAGGCCCCGAACTGCAGCCTACGAGCAGGGCTCTTGGGAGAGACCTTGCGAGGGGCCAGGTGGGGAACAGACGGGGAGGGGAGGAGCCACAGCACCCTGGAGACCCGCCGCTGAGCTACACAGAGCAGGGTGGTCACCGCCCTTGAGCTGGCGCAGCTTGGAGCTACTGCCCATGGTGGTGTCATGCAGAAAGGGGCATTTATTAGGGAAAAACATACCTCCTGATGGGAACCACCAGGAAAAACTCTCTTAATGAAACTCCAAACCAGGTGTAAAAAGCACAACATGACAAAACCACCCCAGGCCAACCCTGAGTCCTGGCAGCCTGACCTGGCCCAGGGGACATGGAAGGGGGGCCTAGATGCTCTGGTGTCTGGGGATAGGTAACCCAGCATGGTTTACATAAACCACAAAGAGGCCGTGGCCAACCTTCTTGCTGCAGTGGCGGCCGTCTACCACTTAGCGAGAGACACAAGACTCAGGAAAAACATCTCACAGAACAGAGGGACGCCTGCTTCCGTGAGTGAGCGCAGGGCCCGCCCTCAGCAGGCAGCACCACTCAGACGTCCAGGGTGACAGGTCCTCCTGGGGTCACTGCCAAGGGCCCCTCTGGACACCAGCCTGGCACCGATCCTGCCTGGGGCTGCTGGACACTGAGAGGCGGTGGCACAGCCAGGGTTGGAGGACGGAACGGCTGTGGTGCTGGCCAGCCGGCTCCCGAGGGACACGGAGGATCTTGATGTCTGTCTCCCCGGGGAGAGGAGCTTGGCCACGGAGCGGACCGGGAGGCGCTGGGACCTGGCTCAGCCTCACTACCGCCAGGGCCGAGGGCGGCCCCGGATGATACCTCGACCTCGGGACAGAGCAGCGGGGACCGCCCCCACTGCGGTAACACCATGGACCTCATCAACCCGAGATACAGCAAGGGCGAGAGACGTAAATTCGACACGAATCCCTGGCTGCTGTGTGCACTGGAGCTGCTGGGGCAAGGGGACGCTGGCCGGGGCCTCCCACCCTGAGGTGAGCAGCATGGGTGTCAGGGAGGGTGGTGGGTGCAGGGGGTCGGGGGCGGCCGTGCCCCATTGGCTGGGCTTGGCGCTCCTGGGTGGAGGGTGCTCAGCGCTGGTGACACCCTCGACTCTGCCTCAGAGACCCCAAGAGCTGGCCCCACCCACCCAGCCCCGCCTGTCACAGCCCGCAGTGAGGACTGGGGGTGAAGCACCAAGTGCAGAGGCTGCACCTGGGGGTTCAGCTCCGTCCCGGGCTCCCTTCGCTAGCCTCGATGCACGCAGGTGCCAGGGCCCTCCCGTGAGGCCCTCCCTGGCTCTCTGGTGTCACAACGGGAAGCAGGAGATGGCGGGAGGGAGGAGGGGGCCGGGCTGGGCCGCCTCCCGCAGGGGCAGAGCAGCAGCTTGCTCAACAGGAAAGGGAGGCGGCTGGGGTGCCCGTCCCCCCGCAGGAAAGCGGAACCCGTGGCCAGAAGCTGCCCAGTTTGAACCCCCCTTCCCCCGCCCCAGGGAGGCCCGAGCGGGCGGTTACCTTCTTGCTGCAGCCCCGGCAGGGCGCCTTGTAGGACGAGAGCTGCTTTTCCACGTGGCCAGCCTTGTCCACCTTCTTGGGGTCAAAGGGCAGGCGGCAGAGAGGGCACAGGGGCGACGGCACCTGCAGGCAGGGCTGGAGGCACTCCCCGCAGAACCTGCCGAGGACGCGGGCGTGAGTGCCAGCCGGTCGCTCGGGCCTCCCGAGCCGCACCCCTCGCCTTGCTCAGGCCCCGTCCCCTGCCCTCGCACGCTCGGGACGTGAGGGGACAGCCCCTCCACCACTGTCAGTGTTTCTGGAGACAGTTGCTCCCATGCCCGAGGCCCACCAGCTGTTCAGGCCCCTCGGGCTAAGAGGTGACACGAAGCAGCAGGACCCTACTGTTCTCCGGCACGGGCAGAGTTGTAGCTCCGGCCCCCAGCACGGTGCCAGCCGGGACGAGCTCCCATGGGCCGGGGCCTGGGCTCTGCCTCACCCGGCCCTAGGGGTGTGGGGACGGCTCAGGGGGACCCCGGGAACTCTACAAGAGCTGTGCTCTGGGGAGTGAAATCGCTGGTAGTCGGGGGGAAAGGAAATGGCCAGCCCCAGGGACAAGGCAGGGCCAGAGCTGGCCAGGAGGCAGCGCACCCTCAGGCCTGGGGACAGTCACCAGCCCCAGGACAGCTCCCCGGCGGGAGGGGCCCCGGCTCCGTCTGGGCAGAGGCTCCACGAACACAGTGCACGCGGCTCGGGCCTGGCACGGGCTTGGGTGCCTGAGGCTCTGGGGGCCCCAAGCCCTTGGCCCCGTGCCCTGGAGACACCGGCGCCGTGACAGCAGCGCCCTGTGCTCACTTGGCCCCGGCAGCGGGAGCCTCCTGGCCTCTCGGGTCGCGCTCTCCCACCGGAACTCACAACCGCCTCCCACTGTGCACCGAACACGCCTGGGAGGAGACCCGGGCAGCAGGGACGCCGGCACTAAGCCTCGTGGCGCAAAGACGGAAAGGAGCTGGAAGAGGACGGCCTGAGGAGCGGAACCACGGGGACACGCACGCGGGGGCAGAGCCCACAGCCCTCAAGATGGTGCTCGGTGCTCGGCCAGGCGGGTGAGGGGCGCTGGCCCAGAACCCAGAGAGATGCCGCTTTGCAGACGGCGAGAACCTGCCGTAGGCTGTGCACGACGTCACTCCCCCCCCACACCCCCCCCCCCCCGGCGCCCCGACAGCAGGCTGGCCCGTGGCTGGGACTCGAGAACGTGCCGGACTCGCGGACGCCCCACTGGACTAAGGGGCCACCAAGGAGTCTGCGCACATCCCGCAAGACGAGGCCACGCTGGTGCGGAGCGAGGGCGGCGGGCCAGCGCCTCAGCCCCCGCTCCCCGCTCTCACTGGTTTCTGGCGGAGCCGCCGCCCGGCCGGTCTCTCCTGTACCCGGCTTTGCACCCGCATGGAGGCAAGATTCACGCTGAGACCCGAGACCTGTCGGGAAGCGAAAGTTCCTGACCCGCCTTTTCCTGCAGAGGAAAGAGGCCTCGCTCGTGGCTTACCCCACCCAAGCGTGGCGAGGTGTCACCAGGCAGGTTTCCAAGGGAGACACCCCCCCAGTGCCCCAGTGTTTCCAACCCTGTCCCTGTCCCTGACTGACAGCTGGGCGGCCTCTCACCTCAGCCTGAGCAAGGTGCTGGCGAGATGGGCCCCGCGGGGGGCGGGGGGGGGGACAGGAAGACCTGCCCACAGGTGTTCTCAGCACAGGTGGGGGCAGCCCAGGTGTCCATCAGCGTACAGACAGGTGAACCAAAGTGCTGTCACAGCCACAGAAGGTCCTTCAGCCACAAAAAAAGGAGTGAAGAGGCTCTGACAGCACGACAGGTGGGGAGGCCGTGAGAACGGGATGCTGGGTATCAAAAGCCGAACACGGAAGACTGTAGATCGTGGGGTCCACCTACACGAGATGCCCGGCACTCGTCCACCAAAGACAAACTCAGGGACGGCAGGTCAGTGGCTGCCGGGGCTGTGGGGGGCAGGGGAGGATGCTTCCCGGCGTGTCTCGGGTGGTGGCTGTGAACACACGAGAAACCCCTGGGCGGTACTCTGTAACTGAGGGAGTGTGACTTCTATCTCCAGAAAGCTCTTGGGGCCAAGCAGAAGGTGGGACCATGCGAAGTGGGCAGCTGACCCACAACCACCAGCTCAGTGCAAAGCCTGGGAAGGGTGACCCTGGGAAGAAGCCAAGGAGCTTGGTCAGGGGGCCAATGCCCTGTCCTTCCCCCGCAGGACACAGGGACACTCAAGAGGAAACCCAGCCCCGCGTGCGGGCCAGCCCAGCCGGCCCCACGTCCTGCCCCTGAGAAGCAGGAGGCAGAATCAAGCACCCTCGAGGTGGGGCGTGTGGCTGGTGGCCTAGTTTCCAGCCACTGCCACCCTGGTGTGCTGAGAACCAGCAGCCGAGAACAGCGCCCACTTCTCCCACAGGAAGTTCCTGCCAGCATCTGCCCAGGGGCTGGTGCTGAGCAGCTTCTCAGCCGGATGAAGTGGCTGAGGGCAGTGGGTGTGGGGTGTCAACAGCCTTGCGGAGGCAGCTGATACTGGGACTGCCAGCAGGGACACCGGTCCACAATGGCTCCTTGGATGTGTCACTTCTGCCTGGGCCTCCTGCACCCACCAGGAGCCAGGACAAGCCAACGTGTCAGAGATGTACAAGGCCAGAGGGCCAGGCCCCCCACCGAGACCTGTCACTGTCTTGACCAGGTGGGGACTGCCTTCCAAAGGCCTTCCAGGCAGTCTTGTGACCTGCAGATGTGGCTCACTGCTTGGGCTGTCCCCCAAGTGTGACAGCCAACAGGTCCTGCTGGGCTCCAAGGAATTCCTGCGAGCTCCTCTGCACAGCTGCGCCAAGGGGCCTCCCGCCCTCCCCTCGTCTCTGTGATGGAGCCGGGTGCCTGCCCCACACTGGGACACACTCGCCACAAGAAAACCTACTCTGGGGAAGGAAACTGCTTGCGGTCAGGGAGCTCTGGGGGGGGGGGGGGGAAGGAATCAGCAAACATTTTAAAGGAAACACGTGAGCCTTTATGCTTTCTGTGCCCATCTGCACCCACGACACAGCGACACCTGACCAGAAATCGAGAGCATTAGAGGCAGCAAGAGAACAGCCAGAAAGCACAGCTGGCAGAAGAGCCAGGAGGAAACCTGAAGGCAAAGGCCGAGTGAAGGGCCGCAGGACCACGAAGATAAAGAATTGTCAGCCCCGCCCAGGAAAGTGTGGGCAGGTGAGAGGGCTTACAGGAGAGACGCTTCTACAGTTCTGTGCGGTCCTGTGTTCTGAAAACTACAGTCTAAGAGATGATACTTGGGGGAAAAAAAGAGCAAATACAGATTTATGCAGATGAAACCAGAATGCTGTGGTCCGCATCGGGGTGAAGGTGGGTGAAGGGACCCGAAGCCTATGAAAAACGCTTTCTAAGGTGAGACCAAGACAAGCCTTGACAGCTCCCAGCAATGGACCGGGAGATGCGGAACAGAAACACACACCCACCAGTAAGTGCTCACAAGCAGTGAGTCCTGTTGGGAGGCCGCCCCACCAAACTGTCACAGCGGAGTGTGACTGAGCAGGAGCGGCACCCTTGGCACCCTTACAAGAGAAGTCGGCAGAGCCCTGCTCGCGTGGGCAGGCGCCTGTGCCACCTGACACCGGGGGCCGGGAAAGGAAGGCGGCTCTGGATCCTGACTGTCCCTGCCGCCCGCCTCCCTGGGTGACTGGCACACACACCCCTGGCAGTTCCAGCTCCCTCTTTGTATCAGGAGGCTCTGAAGTCAGCTGCCTTTTCTTGCAAAATGTTCTAGGGCCTCCTATCTGCCTGGGTGCACTGGCCCAACCCCTACGCCTTGGCAGCCTGGTCTGTGGGGAAGCCCTCCTGCACTCTAGCTCCACAAGGCCAATTTTGCTCAAGAGCTGACTTAATTCAGCACTTAGGAGGTGTCTTGGAGCAGCCACTCTGAGCCCCATGCCTTCCTAACCCGGCTGGCAGCTCCAGAAGACTTGCGCACAGCTCCCTGCAGTAAGGAGACGCAGGTCCTTGAAGTTTCTGTTCCTGAAACACCCAGGGGACCCTGGTGCAGCTGGAGACCTTTGCAAGGTGCTTGGTATCTGGGCTCCTGTGGGCCAGCCTGGCTATTCAGTGATCAGTGTGACTCAAGTTCTTCAAAGCATAACAAAACACCACCAGGTTCCCAATCAGCCTCTCTCCTAACTTTAGGGAACTGTTGTACTCAAAGCAAGCAGACAGTAGGTCTGAAAAAGAGTTGGCAGCAAAAGCCACAAGTCATTTATTTACAACTGTCCGCCCCACTCCACCAGACCGAACCGACGGAGACTGGCGCAGCGGTGGCGTCTGCGGCCATCTGAGTGCCCTGGCGGCCCTCTGTGGCCGTCAGCAGCCCCCGGGGGCCCTCGCGCTGGGTAGCGCTGCACGTAGTCCCCGTGTGCCCAAGGGGTGGTCGGATCGAGCCCCGGAGCCGGCGGGCAGCAGCCTGGGCTGAGGACGCTCGTGCGGAGGGCAGGGACGGCCACGCAGGGAGCCCGGACCCCCAACGCGCCCCGAGTCGCCGCGCCCCCGAGTCCCCGCGCCGGGGCCGCACCCGGACGGCCGCCGGCCTTGGGACCCCTCCCCGGGGCGGGTCGCGGACCCCGCCGCCCCCCGGGCCGGCGCGCTCACGTGTGGCCGCAGCTGCCGATGGCCACGGGCCGGTGGTAGACCTCCAAGCAGATGGGGCAGCTGTACTGCGCCTCCAGGCCGCTGTCGCCGCCCGCGGGCCCGCCCGGCGGCTGCCGCTGCTGAGCCGAGGCCACCAGGCTGCGGAACATCGCCATCCCGGGGCCAGGCCCACGCAGCCGCCGCCCGCCCCCTGTCCTGGCCCGGCCCGGTCCGGCCAGGCCCGCGCGTCACGGCCGCGACGGCGCCGCGCTGACGTCACCAGCGCGCGCCCCGCCCCGCCCGCCGCCGTCACGGCCGCGCCGGCGCTGCGCTAGCGTCATATGGGCGCGACTTGCGCCGGTGTCGCTGCTTTCAACGCTGCCGCCTGGGACGGGACCCCGGAGACCATGTGTCAGGTGGGCGAGGACTACGGGGAGCCGGCAACCGAGGAGCCGCCGACGCCAGCGCCACGGCCTGGGTAAGCTGGCGGCCGTGAGCCCTGCCCGCGCTCGCGTTCGCGCTCCTGGGCGCCCCGGGAGGGACCCTAGTGGCTGTCTGCCCAGCCCCTGGAGGGGCCGGCCCTCGCGCCGCAGCACCCGCGGCGTGGCCGTCAAGCCGGGGACGAACGCCCGGGGAGGGGTTCGCTCTACTGGCTCGCACCTCTAATTCTAGCAGCCGCTGGGGACGGCCCTGCCGCTGACAGCGGCCTGGAGGCGAGGTCGGCCCCCATTGCCGCTGCCACACGCTGGTTCCATTTCTCCCTCAGGGCCCCACAGAACAAGTTCTGTGTCTTCCCGCGGTGCCAGCCCCCGAGATTGAGAGGCGGTCTTTCTGGGCGAAACTTTCCTCTCAGAGCCTTTGTCTTTGTTGGTAGTTTGGACAGAACCCCAGCCCTGGTTTGTGTGTGTGTGCCTGGGTGTCTTTGACCCAGCTCAGGGTGAGAAACAGGAGTTGTCTCCCCAAAGCCCACTGGGAGTGGGGGGGATGTCCTCTGCATTCACGTTCTCTTCTCCCCCTCACACCTCCAAAGCCGTGAACACAAGTGTGTGAAGTGCAAGGAAGGCCCCCCGGTGGTGGTGATCCGAGCAGGAGATGCCTTCTGCAGGTGAGGCCCGGAGGTGGGTAAGAGACTGTGACAAAGATGGTCTTGTTCAGCAGCCAGGATGGCCCCAGTTTCTGAAGCTTTATTTCTTCCTTTTGAAAGCATTTTGCTATTTTATTCCTACTTGTCGTGTTGGATCCCGTGACCCTGGTGTTGAAGCGGTGAGTGTTGATTTCCCGCTTGGATGGCAGTCTCCCGCGATCTAGCCACAGGTGGGGGCAGGAAGGGCTCTGATGGAGAGTTGAAAGTGGGGGTGGGTGCCTAGATTGGAGTAAAGTGCAGGAGGGATGGGCGTTTGGGGGGAGCTGGGATACATCCAGTGGCAGATCAGAGCATCCTGGGAACCCCGGCAGGTGCTCTGGATGAAAGCTGTTTACCTCACGAGATGCCTTTTTCTTTTTTTTTTTTTTTTTCTTGGAGAGTGGGGGAGATAGAGGGTTGGAAGGAGAGCTCCAGCCTTCTCCAGGTCTGGGGGAACCCTTTGGACCAGAGCAGATTCAAATTCCCAGAGGGGCCAGGGCATGAGGATGCTCCATTTTATCCATAATTCTTTTTTTTTTTTTTTTTGAGACAGAGTCTCTGTTGTCCGTGTTAGAGTGCCGGGGCATCAGCCTAGCTCACACCAACCTCAAACTCCTGGGTTTAAGCAATCCTTCTGCCTCAGCCTCCTAAGTAGCTGGGACTACAGGCATGTGCCACCATGCCTGGCTAAATTTTTCTTTTTCTATATATTTTTAGTTGGCTAATTAATTTCTTTCTTTTTTTAGTAGACATGAGGTCTTGCTCTTGCTCTTGCTGGTCTTGAACTCCTGACCTCAAGCGATCCTCCTGCCTTGGCCTCCCAGAGTACTAGGATTACAAGTGTGAGCCACCACACCTGGCCCGATTTATCCATAATTTCTGTGGCCCTGTCCTGTCTTCCTTGGGGTTTATTTTAATGTTCAGTTGTTTTCATTAGATCCATAGCTCCCCAAGGGCAAGGCCAAGTTTCTCTCATCTTAGTCCTCTTAAGGACTAAGTTGAGTGCTTTTATTTGCATAGCATATGTCTGTTGAATGAGTGATGACCTCACATTTTTAAACTGGTCCTCAAGAGTCTGGGGTTCTGTTTTCTAAAACGTTCCAAAACGAAACAGGTTGGAGGGGGTACACTCAGTAGAGTGTTTTCCACAAACTTTCTTGTTCATGACCATCTTTTGGGAGCCTGGTGGGTTGAAAGGTGAGGTATGTGCCACGTGAAATGCATTTTGGGCAACTCAGGCGCTGCTTTAACCACCCAAGAGCGTCTGAAAACAGTGACTGCTCCAGTCTGCTGGAGAGTTCACTGAGGAGAGGGGCTGCGGTGGCTCCTGGCCAGGCTCTTGTGGCCTTCGGGGCCCCTTCTCAGGCTCAGAGGTTTCCCCTGCCATGCCTGCTGGGGCCTGAGAATGGATGGGAAGCCAACCCTCCGGGTGGAGGTTTCAGAATTCTAGGTTTTGAGCGAGGTTCCCCAGCGATTGTTAAGAACAGGCATGTGTCAGGAAATCTGGCCTTGGGACAGCGAGGTTTCAGGAGTCTAGACACAATGTGTCCACACGAACCACGCTTGAATCCCAGCTGGTAGTACAGGGAGCGGCAGGTGATCCTCACCCACACTGGGCAGGTGAAGTGCAGCACCTGTGTCCCCTCTCGGTGAGACTCCCCACATCCTGAGCTACTTCCTGGGGAGGCACCTCCCTGTTCCCCCGTTGGCACTTGCTGGCCACCTGGAGTCCCTGGACCCAGTGTTTTGCTGTTACACATGGAGTTGCCCGTGGGATGTTTGGTTGACTTTGTGTGTGTGTGGCCCATTGGCAGGGATTGCGGTATCTGACAGGAAGACAGGACCCAGGGCATGGGCCAGGTGCAGTGTAACCTCCTGTGGCAACATTGCTCCCCTCTGTGCCAGGCCCGGCTCTCCACTCTGCCCACCAGGTTTGCAGGGGAGTGTTGATGCAGTCTTGGGTCCCGCCCCTAAATTCTGACTCAGTTGGCCTATGTGATCCTGACCTGCAGACAAAGCTGAGGACCTGGTGACGAGAGTCAGCTGGAACGTTTATTAACACAGCTTACCAAGCCCTGTCCAGAGTTGTGCTTCTGTGGGTTGGGGGGCCAAGCCCAGGCCTGTGCCTATGCGTGAGCCTCATGGCTACTTCTGAGCCAGGTGGGCCCAGCTCACCGTGGAGCCAGCTGTGGAGCCCCAGGGCACTGGGTCCTTGCTGCGGCCTCTCAGCATCTCCCCACTTCACCCCAGGGAGGGGGTGCTTGGGAGCAGGTCATCAGCTCGATTTTTTATGGGGGTCGGGGGTTGCCTTGCCCTGCATGTGGCTCAGTCTGTCCACTCTGCCAGCTGGGTCCTTTCTGAGCACCAGCAGGTGCAGGTGGTGCCTGGGCTCTGGCCCCCACGCACCATGCACCTCACACATGGTGGGGATTATTGGGGGGACCCCAGTGAGCCTCATACTTGCCCTAGGGAACCACAACTGGGAGAGCCCCTCAATCCCAGTCCCCTTTGCAGCTCTCTGGCCAGAGCCTCAATGTGATAATGTTGCTTTTAAAGGTGAAAATTGCTACAGGAAGGAAAAAAATGTAACCCAGCAGGGCCTCAGGGCCCTGAGGTACAGAGCTGCTCCGGGCTGTGCAGGTGCAGAGCTGCTCCTTTATCTCAGTGTCTGTGTTGCAGGGATTGTTTCAAGGCCTTTTATGTCCACAAGTTCAGGGCCATGCTGGGGAAGAACCGGCTCATCTTCCCGGGCGAGAAGGTAACGTCTGAGTCCTGGGTTCTGACTGAGTGAGCAGCCTGGCCCTGAGGCTCGAGGCATCTGCTGTCCCTCCCATGGGTGGCCTGGGTGCCACAGCCCTGCAGCCCCTCCTTGGGCTTCAGGGGTGGACGTGCTGTCTGGGGCTATCCATGAGGTGGGGTGGATACATGTGTGCGGGAGACGTGGTGTTCAGTGCTTTTCTCCCCCAGGTGCTCCTGGCATGGTCGGGGGGGCCTTCGTCCAGCTCCATGGTCTGGCAGGTCCTCGAGGTAGGTCTGCACCACCCTCCGGGTCCAGGCTGCTGGGCAGAGCTTCAGGGCAAGGGGGTCTTGGGGCTCTTGTTGGTGTCCCAGTTTAGCGCTGTCCATCTGCTTGGGCTGCGCAGCCGTAGTTACCGGAAAATGGTGGTGGCAGCTCCAGCCAAGCGTGACCTGAGGGGGAAATGGAAGGGGAGTTGCCAGATGGAACAGGGGAGCAACAGTAGGACTGGGGACTGACTTAAGCTGCACAGGGGCATGGCTGAGGGTGGGGCTATGCCCTGGCATGTCCGGGGCCAGCTTGGGATGTCCAAGGCAGGTCTCTCCACACTCAGTGGCGGGTGTCAACTGGAGGAGGCTGTGGCCATGGGAGGGCAGGCAGGGTGAGAAGGGAGGGGTCGGTGGCCCAGGCTGGCATGTCTGTGGCTGGTTTTCTGCCCACACCTTAAGGTCCCCTGCACCTGCCTGGGCGGTGTGTGAGGTAGCCCTCCACCCCACTACTTGTCCAGCGCCTGGCACTGCCCTCCTGTGCCCAGCCATGCACTGCCCTCCTGTGCCCAGCCATGCACTGCCCTCTGCACGTTACTGTCTCCACTCCTGTGTCTGAGTGTGCTCGGAGTGGTCAGAGGTGCCGGGGTAGGTGGCACGGTGGACCCAGCTTCCTCTTTTGGGGCATCGCTGGGACGTCAGGGACAGGCTGGTGAGGGCTTCTTGTGAAGTTTCTGCAGACGGGGGCTTTTCCCCGGGGGAGTGAAGACCCCGTGTGTGAGGCTGTGCAACCATGCCTGCCTGGCACCAGGTCCCAATGGCCTTATCTACTAAGTGGGGTCACTTTACCTTCGGGGAGGGCACGAAACCCCGATGAGAAACGTTCTCAGCCGGGAAAGTGTCCCATGGCTTGTGGCTGGGGCCCACGTCTCTGACACTTCTCCCCCCCAGGGCCTGAGTCAAGATTCTGTGAAAAGACTGCGCTTCGTGCCAGGAGTCATCCACATTGACGGTGCGTGTGGCCATCGCTCCCCCCAGAACCCAGTGGCCGGGGGTGGGCCCTGCTGCCCCCCTGCTAGGATTTGTTGAGAACTGCTGGTGCCGTCCCCATATTGAGGCCCTGGTGGGGACATTTCTCTGAAGTGGGCAACGGATGTGTCCACTGTTAGACACACCACCGCTGTTCCTGGGCCTCGGCCCATTGTCAGGAGGTCTGGGGGGAGCGGGGAGTGGCACGCAGCCCCCACCATGGGGCCTGGGGACTGAGAAGGGCGCGTCTTGGTGACAGTGGCAGGGTATGCAGGGCCACGTGCCGCCTCCCCAACCCTGGCTGCTGTGGGACGGCCACAGGGGAGAGCCCCGCCCGCTCTGCAAACAGCCCCCCAGGCAAACAGCATCCACCACACCCCGCCCAGCCTCAGAGGGCCTCTCCCTGCTGAGGTGGCCCTTGGTCCCCCCGCCTGAGCTCCTCTGCCACAAGCCGGGATGTGCTGCCTCATCCTGCCGGTTTTTCAGAGGGAGCAGCCTGTGGCCAGAGTGCAGAGGACAGGGCAAAGACGCTGGCCCAAGTGAAGCAGGTCCTGCAAACCGTCGGATTCCCGTGGCACTTAGTCGCCTTAGAGGAGGTGAGTCGGCCCGTCCCTGGAGGTGACCGCTGGGTGTCCATGGGGGGGCGCACGCCTGCCACTCACTGGGCCTCCGTGTCCTCGTGTGTTTGCGAGGGTAGGCGTGGGCCCTGGCCTCACCGCCCTCTCCCGCGTCCCGCCAGGTGTTCGGCCTGCCGCTGTCCGTGCTGAGCTGCCCCGTCCCGGAGCCGGCGGGGGCCGAGGGGGCCTACAAGGCGGCCGTGGACAGTTTCCTCCGGCAGCAGCAGGTGCCTCAGGCTGAGGGCGCCCAGGACGGCTCCAGCCCGGCCCAGGAGCAGGGGCAGCTGTGCCAGCCCCACGTGCAGAACCCCCCGGGCCCGGCAGGGTCACCCACAGCTGCCCAGACTGAGGCTCTGTCCAGACTGTTCCACTCGGTGAAGACGCTGACGGCCAAGGAGGAGCTTCTGCAGACCCTGCGGTGAGTGCCAGCCCCACCCAGTCCTGACATCCTCCCCAACCGTCTCCAAGGACCCCATCTTAGGGTCCCAGCCCCACAGGCCTCTGAGCCAGTCTACTCTGCAGGACCCACCTGATCCTGCACGTGGCCCGAGCCCACGGCTACTCCAAGGTGATGACCGGGGAGAGCTGCACCCGCCTGGCCGTCAAGCTCATGACCAACCTGGCGCTGGGGAGAGGGGCCTTCCTGGCCTGGGACACGGTACGCAGGCGCCCGGGGGCCCAGAAGGCCTCCCCGCCCTCCTCCTCCAGTCCTGGGGTCTCCCACACGGAGCGGGGGTGGCGGGCAAGGGGGCGCAGTCGGCCCTCAGCCACACGGGCCCCACCTCCCCCAGGGCTTCTCCGACGAGCGGCACGGGGACGTGGTGCTGGTGCGGCCCATGCGGGACCACACCCTGAAGGAGGTCGCCTTCTACAACCGCCTGTTCGCCGTCCCTTCCGTCTGCACGCCGGCCATCGACACCAAGGTGAGGGCGCGGGCCGGTGGGAGTGGTCTCCCTGCCAGTCTCAGAGGTCGCCAGTGACGGGGCTACGTCCCGTCAGTGCCAGTAGCAGCGTCCCCCAGGGTGGGCCACTAAGCCCACCGTGTGCCTTGCAGGGGCCAGAAGCAGCCGGTGACTGGTCTCTGGCCCTGAGAAGGGTGATGGGGTGTTGTGATGCCCCTGCAGGCAGACTGTGGCGGGGGTGGGTGGGTGGTCATCAGACCGCCCCTCCAGCCCTGACACGGGCAGACCCAGCACCTGGCCGCCACATGGACCCACACAGCCCCTTCTCCTCGTTCCCAGGCCCCCGAGAAGGCCAGCATCCACCGGCTGATGGAAGCCTTCCTCCTGCGGCTGCAGACCCAGTTCCCCTCCACCGTCAGCACCGTGTACAGGTGCGAGGGGAGGGGCTGGCTGAGCCGCCACCTGCGCTCGGGCCTGGATGGAGCGAGGCTCCACTGAGTGTGTGACCTGCCCCCACTGGCCGCAGGACGAGCGAGAAGCTGGCCAAGGTGCCCAGGGACGGCCGTGCTGCTGGACCCCGCTGCCTCCTCTGCATGTGCACGCTGGACGTCGACGCTGCGGGTGGGTGCCGGGGCTGGGGGGAGCCGGGGAGGAGGAGGTGGGGTTCAGCAGCGCCAGGATCGCCTCAGCCTCTGTCCGCTTACAGACAGTGCCACGGCCTTTGGGGCTCAGACTTCGTCGCAGCTCTTCCAGACGCAGCCGCCCCCTGCCCTGCCTGAGGCCGGGGCCCCCCCGGCACCCTGCTGCGTTCCCGGGGTGGGCAGGGCCCAGGACTGCTGCAGGGCGGCCTGCGGGAGGTGAGTCCCTGCCCCTGGCAGCTGCACGGAAGGTGGGGGTCCCACGTCCTCCCTGCCCTGAGTGGCCGAGGTGGGGCACACAGCCAGCTCTGCTTCTGCAGGGAGGAGCCCCGAGCCTGCGTCATCGAGCAGCTGTGCTACGGCTGCCGTGTGAACATGAAGGACTTGGTGAGTGGGTGTCCTCACAGCGGGCAGGGTCAGGCTCATGGGGGAGTGGGTTCCATGGCTGCACGGCCCCTCACCATGCTGGCTCTTTTGCAGCCCTCCCTGGAGCCCCTGCCCCCCTACATCCTGGCCGAGGCCCAGCTCCGCAGCCAGAGGTACCAGCGCCCCTCCTGGGAGCCCCTTCTGGGCGGGAGCTCCCAGGGGCCGGTTCCCACTGTGCGGCTTTCCCCGCAGAGCCCGGGTCCCGCAGGAGGTCCAGGAGTATCTGATTGTGGACAGCGACGGGGAGGCCGCTGAGAGCTGAGCCTCGAGTGCAGGCACAGCAGGCACTCGCCCCAGGGGAGGCAGGGTGGGGGCCCCCCTGCGCTTGTCTGTATAAATAAAAATGTTTTTAATTAGAAAACTCTACAGTACTCAAAGGGAGGGCAAGGGGACTCAGCGTCCTTCTGACAGCAGCATCGGCTCAGGTGGGCCAGGAGGAGAGGTCACAGCTGCGCGCCGGCCCCTACTCCTTCTCTCGGGTCCACTTGATCATGGTCTCCGGCGAGCGGTACAGGAAGATGAGCTTGGCGTACAGCTCCTCCTCCAGCTCCAGCTCGCGGGTCTCCCGCACCAGGAAGATGTCCTGGCACAGCTTAAGGATGCGGTCCACGCACGGCAGCTCCTCGAACATGATGGAGTGCGAGATCTCGCTGAAGAAGCCGCGCACGAACTTGCCGATGACCAGCACGATCGACACGTACAGCCCCATGATCCTGCGGGGCAGGGCGGGGGTGAGTCCTGGGGTGCCGGGAGCCCCCCAACTCCGCGCCGCAGAACGTCCCCGCGCTGCACACTCACCCGTAGCCGGCCAGGAAGCCGAGGCTCGGCGGGCTGACCTTGTCGCTGAAGATGACCATGGGCAGCAGGTTGCAGTCGGCCTGGCAGTCCTGCAGCTCGATGACCCACCACTCGAGGAAGCCGGCGGCCCCCGTGCCCACGCGCTCCCTGCGCAGCTGCAGCCGCACGCCCAGGTAGTCGTCCTCCTCACCTGTGCCAGAGCCAGGTGGCGGTTGGGGCCGGGGCCCAGGGTGTGGCCTGCCCCCCAGGGTCCCCCCACCCCCACACTCACCGGGCTGCAGCTGCTTCACCGGGTTGGCTTCAGGCCCGACAGGGGCGCGGATGTACTTGGGAAAGAGTTTGGTGATGACGCTGTGGGGAAAAGCCGGTGTCAGGCCCCGCCCGCCTGTCCGCCCCCGCGCGGCCCTGCCCCCAGCCCACTCACACGGACTGGGCCGAGGTGCCCTCCAGCAGGCTGGCCAGCTGCAGCCGCTCGGGGCTGTTGGGGGCCAGGTCCAGCGTGTGCTTCTCGTTGGTGTACTCCACGGTGCCGCCCTTGGCCAAGTCCCTGTGGGGGGCACGGCGTGAACCACGGGCCGGAGCAGGGCGCACGCCCCGGGCCCCGCCCCGGGTGCGGGACACACCTCTGGAAGTTCCAGGTGAAGCGCAGGGTGATGTTGGCAGTGCCGTTGTACAGCTCCCGCTTCATCTGCGCCCGGCTCGGGGGGCTGATGCGCCACAGCGTCCCGGAGCTGCCCTCGATCTGCGCTGTGACGATGTCCTCGGGGCTGTACTGGCTGATGAACTGCATGGCCAGCTGGGGGCCGGTGGCCCTGGTCAGCGGGGTGCAGCCGCCGCCACCTCTCCCCCCACGAGCTGTCCCCTCCCGACGGGCCACTCACCGGGTCGGGGTCGAACTTCCGGGACAGCTCCTCGTAGGCCTGGGCCGTGAAGGGGACGATGGACGGCTGCTGCGCGCTCATGGTGAACAGCGGCTGGGGTGGGGACAAGGTGACGCGGCTGGGAGCCCGCCAGGACCCGTGCGGGGCCCACCCGCGTCCGCGAGAACGGGAGGGCGGTGCCGTGATGCCCGAGCCCCCGGTGGACGGGGGCTGAGCCGAGGCGGCCTGCTGCTGCTCACCTCGTAGCCACCCAGCTTGAGGGTGACGGTGACATCGATGGGCTGGTTGACGACACCGACCACAGAGCGCACCAGCGACATGAAGAGCAGCGGGAACCAGATGATGGCGATGAGGAAGAGGATGATGAGGCCGCCCATGCCGTACTTGACGACCTTCTTCTTCTTCTGCCCCTTGGGCTGTGGGTATTTCTAAGGGGGGGTGACAACAGGATGTGACCCGTCACCTGCTCAGCTCTGGCCTGGCTCGCCCATAGCCCAGCCTCGACGCGGACTGCAGAGCCGCCGCGGTCAGGACGGACGTTAGGGGACAGGACGAGGGCCCAGACAGGAACCCTCACGTGAGGGTCAAGTGGCTTCAGACAAGGGCGGGGCTGGTCTTCCCAACGCCAGGTGCCGCAACAGCTGGGGAGCCCGGGTCCCACGCGTGACCGAGAGTGAAAACTAAAACTACACAAGCCGAATCTTCGAGACCTTGGGTTGGGCAAAGGCCTTGGACAGCACCGAGTCCCCCTGGCCTGGCGGCCCCTGGGGAGAGACGCCCACAGGCCTGGCTCTCGCAGGGCAGCCCACCCCGCCCCCACCCGGGCCCAGGTACCTTCTCGGTCTCGCGGCTGCACTTGATGATGAAGATGTTGGCGTAGATGTCCTCCACGCACATCCAGCTGGACAGCGACAGCGTGGTGTCCGTCCACACCCAGTCCATCACCGCCCGCAGCTCCACCAGGAACGGCACCAGCCGGAACCTGCCCACGGCCAGGGCTCCCGTCAAGGCGTCTCCCACGTGGGCTCGGCCGCGCCCCCCTCCCCAAGACCCCAGGCCAGACCCACACGCACCCCTGGAAGAGGAAGAGGTTGAGGTGGTTGTACTTCTTGGTGAGGAAGTTGCCGAGGATGCGGGTGGGGTAGCCGCAGCGGATCTGGTAGGCGGACAGCGCGAAGTAGATGCACTTGACGAAGTACCACAGCTGGGCCACCGCGTTCTGGCTGAACATCCTGGACGGGGCGGGCAGGTCAAGGGCCCGCTGGGACCAGGCTCCTGGAGGCCAGAGGCCCCCAGTCCGGCCCACACAGCAGGGATCCCCCGCCCAGCACCTCCCCGGGGCGCTGCCAACCTCTCAGTGACGGCGGGCAGGATGAAGAACATCCAGAGGTGGATGGCCAGCACCAGGACCACCTGGAAGGCCAGCTTGCCCAGCACGGTCTTGCGCAGGTAGAGGGCGCGGTCGACCACCATGGTGCTGAACTGGATCAGCAGCATGACCAGGAAGGCCTCGGGCACCTGGTCGTCCGACAGGGAGGACGTGATGTCCGTGGCCGCCGAGTGCTTCTGTGGCCGGGAGAGCACAGGTGGGTCAGCGGGAGCCACAGCCGCCGGACTCCACCCTCACTGGGGGGTCCCGACCCGGCTCACCCCAAAGGCCCAGAAGCCAAAGATGATGATGATGAAGTCCACCACGTCCGCCAGAAACATGAGGGCGTAGACGTCGGTGGCCGCACGGTACTTGGTGTGCAGAATGTCGTGGAAGAAACGCCGCAGCGGCCGGTACACGCTCTGGGCCCTGCGGGCGGGTGGACTCAGCTGGGTGCCGCCTGCCCCTGCTGTCTACCCCCTCCCCGGCCCGGCCACTCCCAGGCCCGGCGACTCACAGGGCCAGGCAGAAGCTCTGCAGCCGGAGCCCGGCTGCCCTCACTCTTTCTCGGGCGCGGCTTGGCTGCTTCTGTCTCCCCGAGGCAGCCTCTGTCTCCTCCGTCTCCTCCTTCTCCTCAGCTTCTGTGGGGGAGAAGACACCGCTCCCTGAGCCCACTGGGGACTCGGGCCAGCCCCGGGCTCCTGCCCACCCCAGGAGGCCAGCAGGAGCCTCCCGGCGTTGGCAGCTGGGGCCGTGTCCTCTGGGGGTGGTGCAGGTCAACAGACCTCACCCTGTGCCTAGGAGGCCAGCAGGGCCATCCTGGGGTCCGGGCAGGCCCTTCAGGGGGCCTGGTGGTGTCATCTGAAGGAGAGGCCCTCCCCACCCACCTCCCCACAAGCATGGGGGGCAGGAGCTCCACGCGGAGCACTGGGGGGGCTGTGGTCAGAGCTACCATACCGACGGCTGCGGGTCTTTCGGGCTCCGGGCTCTCCTTCTTCCTCCTCCTCAAACGCAGACTGAGGTGCCGCATGCTGCGGGGCTTCTGCTCCCTCTGGGGCTCTGGGGCCCCGTCCTCGGCCCCGCCCCTCACTTCCACCTGCACGTGGTCCTCGGCGGGGGCCTCGGGGACCTCTGCACCCTCCTGGGGCCCCTCCTCAGCCCCCCGCTCCTTCCTGCCGGTCCTGTCGCTCCCCTTGGACGGCGGGTCCTCCTCGTGGTCCCAGAGGCCGTAGCACTGCGGGAGAGGGCGGTCAGCAGGCCGGCGGGCGCCGGGCCGGCCCTGCCCACCCGCCGCGGCCGCGGCCCACCAGCAGCTGGGAGCGGTGGAAGAAGAGGGCCATGAGCTGCACCAGGTCGCACTGGACGTAGCCGTCCGTCTTCTCCAGCCCCAGGATGCGCGGCGGGAAGTAGGGCTTGTTCTCGTAGCGCCGCCGCACGGCGTGGCTGTTCCAGGGGAAGAAGCCGAACTGGAACAGGTACTTGGTGACCACCGTGACCTGCGGGGAGGGGGCTCAGCAGGGGGCCGGGGGGAGCAGGGGTTGGGGTGAGGCCGCCCCGCGCCCGGCCGCCCGCCCACCTCGGTGAAGACGATGGCGGTCATCCAGAAGCGCTTGCTGGGCCGCGGGATGGACAGCATGGCCCACAGGAAGACCAGCACGGGCAGCACCAGGGAGTTGGCGGAGGCCGTGACCATGTGGTTGAGGATGATGACGAAGTAGCAGAGCAGCTCTGAGTGGGCGGCCACGCACTGGTAGGCGGCCCGCAGCAGCCGCAGCGCCCGGCCCTGCCCCTCCGCGAACCGCTCCGCCTCCTCCAGCTCCGGGATGTGCAGGCACCTGCGGGAGACCGCGGAGCTGGGGCCCGGCAGCCACACGAGGCCCCGAGGGGACGGGCGGGCTCCCGACCCCGGGCCGGCTCCCGGGCAGCCCTGCCACGTTCCCCCCGCAGGGCCCAGCGCGGCCGCACCTGTGCAGCAGCAGCTCGCTGGCCGTGCGGGCGCGAGGGCTGGCGGGGAGCTCCTGGGAGCCGCGCAGGGAAGCCTTGGCCTCCCCGGGGCCGGCGACGGCCTCCTCGCTGCCGCTGCGCGTGTGGTAGCCGGTGCTCAGGGGGCTGCTGGCGTCCGTCACGCTGCTCAGCTGCTCCTCCGCCCCCAGCCCGCTGCGGAGGGACGTGGGTCAGAGCCGGACCTGGGCTCCGGGCAGAGCAGGGAGGAGCCCAGGGTGCTCTGGGGGACAAGGGGACGGTGAGGCGGGGTGGCCAGGCGGGGCCACAGCTCAGGCCTGGCGCTCGGGGGCCAGCGGCAGGAGGGTCCTGGCTCACCCCCAGCCCCGGGGCCGGTGCCCACCTGGACGCCGTGCTCGGTGCCTGCTGGGCCTCCGAGGGTCCTGGCAGCGCAGCCTCGCTCGTGTACAGCTGGTCCAAGACGTCCGGGCTCACCCCTCCGTCCTGCAGGGCAGCGGGGGGTCCCCGAATGTGGTGCAGCCAGGGGCGGGGGCACAGGCGGGGACCCAGCTGAGTAGCAGCTGGTGTGGCTGGAGCGCCGGGGACCGTAGGGGTGGGCAGGGCAGGGCAGGGCCGGGCGGGGCTCACCGGGAGGAGCTGCCGCGTGAGGAGGTAGCGCTCCGCGAGCAGCACGTCGCTCATGGTGCGGTGGTGCCTGGTGAAGTCGCGCAGCCAGTGCGTCAGCCCGTCCACCAGCGCCTGCCCCAGCACCCACAGGAACTGCGCCGTGCTCAGCACCCGCTGCAGCACGTGGCTGCGGCCTGCAGGGAGCGCGAGGGGTGCTGGAGCTGGGCGCGGCGGGCCAGGGACGTCCCCACCTCCCCCTAGCCCCCGGGGCCCACGCACCTGCCACCTCCTCCTCGGGCTCCTCCTCCGGCTCCAGTTCCTGGTCGCCGCCTGGGCACAGGGGTCGGGGTCAGCGTCTCGGGCCCTACAGCTCCCCCCTGGAGCCCCCACGCCCGCCAGCTCACCAGGGCCCAGCTGCCCTGCCCGCTCCTGCTCCTGCTCCCGCTGGGCCCGCCGCCGCCGCCGCAGCACCGTCTGGGCGTTGGTCACCCACGCCTGGTACGCCATCTGCAGGCCCGGCCCTCGGGGTTAGGACTTGGGCCTCCCCGGGAAGAGGAGGACAAGCCCAGCTGGGATGGGACGGGCCTGGCCCCAGGTCCCCGCTGTCTGTGCCCACAGGGGACCTCCGGGAGGGAGCCCCTGAGGGGCTGCGGGGCAGACACCTGGTCCAGGCAGCCCGCCGAGACGGTCACTGCCGTCACTCACCTGGAAGGCGCTCTGTGCCGAGGGCCTGGGGTCCTCAGGCAGGGCCTCCTCCTCCTCCTCGCTGTCCGACTCGAACAGGAAGTAGTCCCCGGAGTGGATGACTGCAGGCAGGGAGGGGCTGAGAGCCGGCCTCCCCCGCACAGGGCCGCCCCCCAGCACCCGGCAAGACCACTTGGTCTGTTTCTTACGGTGGCGGGGGGACAGTAACAGGCCCAGGTGCGCTGCCAGCACAGGCCCCCTCGGCACCCGCCACCCGCAGGGTCCAGGCCCGGGGGCCACCCGTCCCGTGGGGAGGAGCCCGGGGAGGGCGGGACATGCACAGGACACAGGCCAGCGTGGCGGGCAGGCACAGTGAGCGAGGGCAGGCACGGTGTACAGGCAGCTCAGCACGGGGTGCAGACAGGACAGACTGCAGACCACCAGTGAACGCTCAGACCACGGAATCCAAGAGCCGCGGAAGCACAGGGGAAAAGCCCAGCCCCCTGCCAGGGGCCCAGGTGACGTTGGCACTCGGCCCGTTACTAGCCTGTGACTCAGAGCGGGCTCGCAGGGAAGGCAGGGAGAAGGGCAGGTGCTGGGGCCAGAGAGGCTCCCCCCCACCCAGACAGGGCTGAGCAGGTCCCGTGGGGCAGGTCTCAGGGCCTGGGGTAGGGGCAGGGAGGGAAGCTGGGATGGCAGCCAAGAGAAGGGGGGTCTGTGGCAGGCCGGTCATTGGGGTACCTGTGGCGTGGTCCAGCCAGGGCCGCCACCACTGTCTCCGTGGCAGGGAGGAGCCCCCTGGACTGCCAGGCCCTGTGGAGGGGCAGGGTGAGCGTGAGCGGTGGGGTGTGGGGACAGGCCGGGAGAGCCACCGCCTTGGGGACCGGATGGACTCAGAGCTCCAAGTGAGCGGGGCCGTGGGGCTCAGAGCCCCGGGGGAGCAGAAAGCCCACATGTGCAGACAGTCTTGGGGCAGCCGCTGGCCCGCGGGACAGAGGGTGACCACGTGGCACAGGACAGGTGGGCCGGGAGCCCCGGGACACGGCACGGCACAGACGCAGGCAGACGCCAGTGGGCACAGACACGCTGGACGCGGGGGCCCTCTGGGGTTCCGGGCGCCGTCCGCACTCACCTGGCTCCTGGCTGGGCTCCTCTGGGCGGCTGTGGCCCGCCCGGTGCTTCTCCTGCTTGGCGCGGATGCGCTCCATCCTGCAGGGGGAGGGGACTCAGCACGCGGAGCAGGAGAGCCCGGGTGTCCCCACCCCAGAGGGCACGTACTGTCGCTTGAGCTGGGCCAGGGACTTCTCCTCTGCCTTGCGGTGGAGGTCGATGCTCTTGAGGCTGGCAGCGTTGTAGAGGGCGAAGCCTCTGCAGGGGAGGGCGGGCACGGACCGGGCGCTGAGCCCCGACTCCTCCCGAGAGCCTGCCCTGACCTCTCTACCAACACGGGCGCCCACGGGGCAGGCGGCCGCTCCCCCCACACCCTGCCCCTCCATGTGTGCGGTGAGAGAGAAGAGACCCTCCTGCCACCTCTGTCTCACGCGGCAGGAACTGTCTGAACCAAGAGGCTGGCAGGTGCAATGCCTGCCCACCTGGCGCCAGGGCTCAGCCCGGGGGCGGAGGGCCCTCTGCTGGGGAGGCTGAGACACTGCCACGGCCCCCCAGCTGGGGGGACACCCTCGGGGCTGAAACGCCACCCAGCCAGGCCACGTTCCCGTCTGCTGCCCACCCGCCGAGGGCTCACCCCGCTTCTCTGACGGAGCCGGCATCCCGCTTGGCAGGAGCACAGGGACAGTGCCGCCAGGTCTGTGTTCAGCCCTTCTGTTCTCCTGCCAGGGGCGTGCCCAGCAGCCCCCCCACTGCCCACCTGGAGGCCTGCAGGGCCGTGGCCTGCAGGTCGGCCCTGACGTGCAGGAAGTAGTGGCTGAGGAACACCCGGCGCTGCAGCAGCAGGAAGAAGAAGCAGATGCTGTCCCAGATGATGCCGGCCTCCTCCACGGGCAGCACACAGTCCTGGTCCCGCGTCATCATCTCCTTGGCTGTGGGACAGGCGCCGGCCAGGCTCAGGCTCGGCCCAGGTGGGCAGGTGTCCCCAGCACAGCCCGCGCCCCGCCGCACACTCACGGTCGTAGTAGCCTTTGACGGTGCACACGAGGCTGAAGAGCTGGATGACCCAGCAGAAGCTCGTCTGCATCTGCTCCACGAACACGCAGGACAGGAGCTGCGGGGAGCGGGCAGGGCTCAGCCGGGCACCTCTTGGTGGCGGTGGCGCAGGAGGGGTGGGGATGGCGGGTGGGGCCTGAGCTGAGAGGGGCGGGCCCGGCTCACCGAGAGCATGTTCTTGGAGATGATGACGGTGACGTTGTAGAGGATGAGGCAGTCCCACAGCACCAGCTGCGCCTGCGTTTCCTTCCGCAGCAGGCTGGTGCCGAACAGCAGCAGGTAGAAGCAGGCCAGCAGGTAGCCCAGCCCGAAGATGCTGATGCGCGTGGCCCCCGTGACAAACACCACCACCAGCACCAGCCAGAACAGGTAGCGGAACACGGCCACCTTCAGCATGTCGAGGTAGGACCTGCGGGCGGGGCTGTGACTGCGCTGCCCCTGCCACCCCCTCCCCGAAGGCCCCCTGGCAGCGGGCGGGCGGGCAGGCGGCGGGGCCCCACCTGCAGTGGATGAAGTTGGGCACGGGGTTGGGCTCCCCCCGCAGCGGCTCCAGGTGGTCCGTGTTGGCGCCGGCCATGCGCTGCCACTCCTCCGTGCGCTCGGCGGCAAACACCTGCCACTGCTGGGAGGCGCAGAGCAGCAGCACGAAGTCACCTGTGGGACACGGGACACGTGGCCGCGCTGCAGCCCAGCACGGTGCACGTGGCGGGGCGTGGCGTGTGCTGCCGGGGACGGAGCATGTGCCGGCCAGTGCCTGGGAGCTTGGGTGAGCACGTCCACCCGTCAGCACCAGCGCATGTGGGGTCAGGGTCTGGGGACACGGCTCTGTGTACACAGGCTGCCTGTGTGTGTGCTGGCGTGTCAGGGCATGCGGGTGTCAGCATGTGAGCACACACAGGTCTGTATGCAGGGCGTGGGGCTCTGTCAGGTCCTGTGTGTGGGCCCGCAGGAGTCAGGCCCCTCAGTCCCCCGTGGACGTGCCTGGGGGGAAAGGGCCCGCCGTGGAAGCCCCCGGCTGGGAACACAGGATGTGGACCTGGCTGGGAGGTGCTGGGAAAGGCACCCCCCTCATGGCCCTGCAGCTGCCCCCGAGGGCGGCCCAGCCGGCACTCACTGAAGAGGTTTGTGGAGTTGGGGGCCCGGAAGAAGTCCGGCAGGTACAGCCACTTGATGAGCGCGGAGTTCATGGGGATGGCCTGGCTCCAGCGCCACGGGTAGTCTGCGGGGAGGGGGGTGTGTCGGGGCGTCAGGCCTGTGGGGCCCCAGACGATCCCCCCAGAATCACTCTCACGCCCACTTGCACTGGCGTCGAGAACTTGGGGACCCAGCGGTTCCAGGTCGCTCTCGTAACACGTGTTTGTGAATGCGAACTGTGCACCAACCCACCCCCAGGCAGAGGGACCAGGCGACAGGCCAGACAGCAGCCGGGGGCTTCACGGGGGACGGGGGGACGGGGCAGCCCCCCTGGGGAGCAGCAGCGTCTGGAGGGAGGTGTGGTCCACATGACACTGAAGCATGTGATGACATGCGTAACACATACGTGTATATAAATAACATACACATAAAATAACCCAAAGCTCGAAACAATCCGACGTGCTATAACGAGGAACCGGCCACCGCGGGGCATCCATCCCGCGGAACGCCGCGCACTCAGCAACGAACACAGCGTCCTCGCGCCCGGCAACCCAGACCACCCGACACGCGTGTGCTGAGGGAGGGGCCAGACACACAGGCTGCGTGTCGTGCTGTGTGACTCTGGGGTGACACTCGGCCGGGCAGAGCTCAGTGGCTATGGGGGGAGGGGCGCCACAGACTGCACGTTCAGGCTGACGGAGTGTTCCAGAAGGAGCGTGGGGGCTGGACGCACAACGCCACGTGCCTGTCGGAACCCCCAGAGCTGCGACCTGCAGAGGGAATTCCGCTATACTGAGAAACGTTCACCCGGCTGCCGGGGCCCCGGGACACGGCGCAGACCGTGACAGACGGACCCGCCTGGGTCACAACCGAACGGCACAGCCTCACGGGGGCGGCAGAGGCCGACCCAGCAACTCCGGAAAGATGCAGACCACGGCCAAGGGGTCCAGAGGTGGCGGCAGCCCCACAGCAAGGACGCGCCTGGTGCCCCGACCGAGGTCTGTAGGTCTCGCTCCCCGTGGAGCCAGCAGGGGAACTGGAGCCGGGGTGGAGCACGGGGAGCGAGGGTGGGAGCACAGAGTGGGGGTGAGAGCATGGAGAGCACAGAAAGTTGGGGCAAGAACATGGGGAGCAAGGGCTGGGAGCACAGAGAGCGGGGATGGGGAGCAGGGGCTGGGAGCACAGAGAGGTGGGGACGGGAGTACGGGGGGCTGGGAGCATGGAGAGGTGGGGGTGGGAGCACTGAGAGTGGGGGCGGGAGCACGGGGAGCAGGGGCTGGAAGCACTGAGAGTGGGGGCGGGAGCACGGGGAGCGGGGGCTGGGAGCACGGAGAGGTGAGGGGTGGGAGCATAGAGAGTGGGCAGGAGCGCTTGGGGAGCAGGGGCTGGGAGCACGGAGAGGTGGGGGGTGGGAGCACAGAGAGTGGGGGTGCGAGCACGGGGAGGTGGGGGGTGGGAGCACAGAGAGTGGGGCTGGGAGCATGGAGAGTTGGGGGGTGGGAGCACGGGGAGCAGGGGCTGGGAGCATGGAGAGTTGCAGGGGTGGGAGCACGGGGAGTGGGACACGGCTGTGCTTGCAAGGCGGGGTCAGGCCAAGGCGGGAACACGGAGGGGCAGAGCACATGGCCGCGTCCACACAGGTACAAGGAACCGAGTAAAGGAACAGCGGGGAGGAGGAACGGTGGGGAGGAGGGCCAGCTCCTCCTCTCAGAAGACGCCAGTGACCAGGCGTGGAAGAAAGCGGGCGCAGAGTCACGCTGGGAAACAAGGCGAGCAGCCCTGCTGGCGGGGCCCGCCGACAGGCGCCAAGCATGAGCAGGACGGGATGTCCACACAGCCCTACGGCGTCCTCGCCCCAATAAACACCTGTCCGCTACAAAGAGAAAAGCACGACCTTCGCACGAGAAGCCCAGCAGACGCCACTGCGAGGACGACAGTTAACGTCCCCCGCGATAGGACGCGTCACCCGACACGACGCGCTGGGCAGGGCCTGTCGCATCTGCGGTGCCGCTGCCCCAAATGCACGGCCCGGCCCGACAGGAGAGCACCAGACGGTCCCAGACTGAGGGACCCTCCACGAAACGGCTCAGCGCCCCTCAAAAGGCTCCAGGTCAGGAGAGACAAGGAGCTGCCCCGACAGACAGCAGGGGGAGGGCGGCGGGGATGACGGGGCCACCGCAGAGCCCACGGGCACCTGTGGCCAGCACACCGCCGGCAGCGTCACGCCGACGTGACTGCTCTCGGTCCTGGTGGTGTTCTTGGCCCCCTGTGAGGCCAACACGGGGAAAACTGGGTGCAGGACACGTGGAAACCCTGTCCCACTTGTGCAGCTCGTTGGCAAGGCCACACGGAAAGTTTGAAACACACAGCCCGGCACGGTGGGCTATATATCTAGCGCGGTGGCCATATATCTGTAATCGGGGAGGCCGAGGCGGGAGGATCACTCGAGGTCTGGAGTTTGAAAGCAGCCTGAGCAAGAGCAAGACCCCATCTCTACTAAAAATATAAAGAAATTAGCTGTACAACTAAAAATACATAGAAAAAACTAGCTGAGCATGGTGGCGCATGCCTGTAGTCCCAGCTTAAATAAATAAATAAATAAATAAATAAAAATGAAACGCAGGACAAAAAGGGACGACTGCTAATGCGTCCACAGGGTGAACCTCGAGGGCACCTGCTGCGTGAAGGAAGGTTCCGGGCTGTGCAGACCCACCCCGGGACGCCCTGGAAGGGACTGAGTGAGAGGAGATCAGGGGGCGGTGCCAGAGGCTGAGAGTGGGCGGGGCTGAACTCCATGGCAACAGCTCTGTGTCTGCCAAGACTCAGGGAACTGTACACCAGAAAGGCTTCCCCCTCCCCCGTGTGCAGATTACACCTCTGTGCACTTGACTCTAAAAGCACCAACAGAGCAAATCAAAATCACATCCCTGGCCGGGCGCGGTGGCTCACGCCTGTCATCCTAGCACTCTGGGAGGCCGAGGCAGGCGGATTGCTTGAGGTCAGGAGTTCGAGACCAGCCTGAGCAAGAGCAAGACCCCGTCTCTACTATAAATAGAAAGAAATTAATTGCCAACTAACATATATATAGAAAAAAATTAGCCAGGCATGGTGGCACATGCCTGTGGTCCCAGCTACTTGGGAGGCTGAGGGAGGAGGATCGCTTGAGCCCAGGAGTTTGAGGTTGCTGTGAGCCAGGCTGATGCCACGGCACTCACTCTAGCCTGGGCAACAGAGCAAGACTCTGTCTCAAAAACAAAGAAAAAAAAACAAAAAACCTGAGACATCTGCGGGCAAACGCGGGCGGGAAGGGATCCGACACCTTCAGCAGAGGGGAGGCCCGTGGATCTGCCGAGAGAAACTCGAAACGGCAGACGGCGAGAAAGGAATCTCCCCTTTACAGAAAGCCCGACGACAGACACGCCAGCAACCACAGCGATAGAGAAGTCCACGGTGAGGTCACACTGAGGGCCGACTCGGGACAGCCCCCCACGCCAGCGCGCCGGTCTGGGCAGGACTCCCACGTGCGTGCAGCGCAGAGGCACAGGCCAGGCTGGGGACTCCCCGCCCAGGCCGCACGGGGGGACGGGACCCTGCAGTCACGGCGCTGCCCCGCATGCCCCGAGCCACGGGCAGTGGCCCCACTCGGCTGCCCCGCTGCTCGCTGGGCCCGAGCACCTGGGGACGACCAACTCCTCCCAACCTGGAGGACCTCGGGGCAAAACCAGAACGTCACGAGAGACAAAAGGGGCCGGGCGGTCTGGGCCAAAGGAGACCAGAGACTAAGTGCACGTCTCGCTGGCCCCGTGACGCAGGCGGGCAGCGGGAACAGGCGTCGCTGTGAGGCACGGAAGGAAGACGTGTGGGATGGCGCAAACCCCCGCAAGGGGCCCCACGGCAGAGAGGGGACCCCTCTCTCGGGACACACGTGCCTGAGGCAGTGTCTGGGCACCGCCAACCCTCACGCAGCCCAGGAAGGGTACACAGTGTTCCTCGCACCATTCCCGCCGCTTGTCTGAAAGTTTGAAGTGTTTCAAAATAGAATGTTGTGCAAGAAAGGGAAAAGGAGAACGGGAGGCCGAGGAGGCGGCAGCCAGGCCACCCCCCCGGGAGGACAGGGCTGCAGCCGGCACAGGCCGCGGAGAGCCTCACGGTGCATCCGTGGGGGCTGGCGGGCTGTGGGGGTCAGGGGAGCCCGGGGCAGCCGCGACGCACCCCGCCGGCCCCACACGCGTGTGTGCTCACCCATGCACAGGGCGGGGGGCACGCCCAGGCACAGCAGGTACTGGTACAGCAGGAACAGCGTCAGGAACAGGCAGTAGTTGGGCCAGAGGCGGGCAATGGCCCGGCGCTGCCGGCGGGTGAGGATGGCCACCAGCCAGCAGCCGTGCAGCAGGACCATGAAGTTCATGCGCTGCCCGATCACGTTCACGGCCATCAGGAAGCAGATCTGGCGGGGGTGGGGGTGGGGCTGGACTGAGCAGGTGGGAAGGGACCTTCCGGACCCACCCTGCCCAGCTAGCTTCTGGCTCCAGGCAGCCACACGGGGCGGGGGCCACTGCAGCCCACACCACCCGCCTGTGGGCTGGAGAGGCTCGGCACACCTCCATCACCTGGGGGGAAACTGAGGCTGGGGGAGGCAGGCTCCGCGGCAGAGTGAGACCCTCACCCGGCCTCCCCTGCCACCTCTCGGCACCCACACGCCACAGGGGCAGGACCGAGCCCGTACCCCAGACAGCCCGAAGGTGGGGACCCCCACCCCCCTACCCCCGGGACGGTGCAGCCCCCCAGCGGCTGTGCCCTGCCCGGGGACAGGTGGCAGCGGCCTCACCTCCAGCCCGAACTTGTAGAAGAAGAAGTTGATGAAGTACTTGAGGCAGCTGAGCAGGTCGCGGTCGAGCCACTGGCGGGTGCCCGCGGCGCACACGGCCTGGGCGGGCGGCGGGCCCAGCTGGTGCTGCCGGCGGTAGTGCTCCTGGCGCCGGTACACCACGGCCTCGAAGGTCAGCAGCAGGAGGATCTGCAGGTGGTTCTGCGGGGTCGGGGGGTGGGGGGTGGGTCAGGGTGGTCGTGCCGGCCCGCCCCGCCTGCCCCGCTGGCCCCGAACTCACCTGGATGTAGCCCAGGTTGGGGAAGCCCTTCCGCACCCCAAACCAGTTGGCTGGGTCCACGGGCCCCCGGTACAGCACGGACTGGTTGATCTCTGTCGCCAGCAGGTTGGTGCTGTTGGGGAAGGGCTGGGTGGGGGGGGGACTCGGCATTAGCACCCACTTCCAGGCCCGGGGGCGGGGCGGGGGTGGGGGGCTCGGCATTAGCACCCACTTCCAGGCCCGGGGGCAGGGCGGGGCGGGGTGGGGGCTCGGCATTAGCACCCACTTCCAGGCCCGGGGGCAGGGCGGGGTGGGAGGCTCGGCATTAGCACCCACTTCCAGGGGCGGGGCGGGGCGGGGCGGGGGTGGGGGGCTCGGCATTAGCACCCACTTCCAGGCCCGGGGGCGGGGCGGGGTGGGGGTGGGGGGCTTGGCATTAGCACCCACTTCCAGGCCCAGGCATGGGGGGGGGGCTCGGCATTAGCACCCACTTCCAGGCCCGGGGGCAGGGCGGGGTGGGGTGGGAGTGGGGGGCTCGGCATTAGCACCCACTTCTAGGCCCAGGGGCGGGGCGGGGTGGGGGGCTCGGCATTAGCATCCACTTCCAGACCTGGGCATGGGGCGGGGCGGGGCGGGGCGGGGCGGGGCAGCCACAGCTCCAGACGGCAGCTGCCCAGCCAGGGGTGCAGGGCTCAGCCTCTCAGAGCCACCTTCCTGGAGAAGGGTCTGGGGGTTTGGTAACCAGAGCCACGGGGGCTGGGAGAGCAAAAAGATGTCCAAGGGGAGGCGGGACGGCCCACCCCGCCCCCTCTGCGGCAGGCGCGCGTGGCTTTGGCCAAGCCGGGACACGCCGCTAAGCCTGAGGACGCCTTCCTGTTGGGGATGGGGCCCTGGGCCTGCACAGAACAGGTGTAAGGACGCCTCCTCCAGGAAGCCCCAGGGGACAGACCCTCTATGTCCGTTGGTGCCCACCCCCCCATGCTGAAGCAGCGGCCCCTGGCGGGCTCGAGAACACAGAGCCGCCCAGAGCCCCCTCAGCCCCTGCCCGGCCGTACCTCGGTGCAGTTGCTGGAGTACAGGTGGGGGTTGACCACCTTGAGCTGGTACAGCATCTTGCACACGATGATGATGCAGGTCCACACGGTGGACAGGCAGGAGGCCATGGGCCGGAAGCGGGGGTAGGGCAGGGCGAAGGCCCACAGCGCCACCAGCAGCAGGTTCATCACCGACACCTGCAGAGAGGCCAGCGGGGCGGCCGGGAGTGACCCCTCAGGCTCCGGAAAACCGACGCTCGGGGGTAGGGGGGTACAACCGGAGTCCCGCCGTGCACGCACCTCCTTCAGGGCCACCCAGACGGTGTACAGGGCCACCAGCTTGAATACGTGCAGCTCCAGCAGCCGCCGCACGAACACCTGCACGCGAGTGAGCGCGTCCGAGAAGCCGGCCGCCAGGTCCAGCAGCCGCTCCGCCACCAGGCCCCACTTGCTGGCTGCGCCTACGGCGGGGGGCGGTGAGGGTGCGGCCAGGGCCGGCCTGTGCACAGGAGGGCTCCAAGCAGGGGGCCCGGCCACCACCCGCCTGCGCTCCGCCCCACCCCCACCCCCGACTCACCGTCAGGGGCTTGCGCGGCGGGGCAGAGGCCGGCCGGGGTCAGCCCCGCGTCCCCGGGAGCCTTGTCCTCCTCTTGCTGTGGCAGAAGCAGCGGGGTCCCGCTCATGGGGTCCTGCCTGGGAACGTCCTCCCGGATGTCACCGTCCCCACCCGGGGCCCGAAGGAAGCCCCGGCCGGCCTGCCCCCCGCCACCCCTGGCTCCGTGACCCCTGCCGTGTCTGCCGCAGGTACCCACGGCCCCGCCCAGGCCGGCAGGGTCAGCTGAGGCTCCGTCCCCACGACCTCCAGCGCTGCCCCCGGCCAGCCCCGATCCCACCCACCCCCGGCCCGCACAGCCCGGGCCAGGCGGGAGGGCCGCACCTGCGGGCCCAGCGCGGCAGGTGGGCGCGGGGCGGGGGCACGTGCTCCAGGTCGGTGAGCCGCATGAAGGGCCGGTGGAAGTAGTGCAGCTGCAGGATGCAGGCCAGCAGGAAGAAGCCGGGGATGAGGATGCTGGAGAAGAGCTCGGACACGCTGAACTGTTCCAGGCCCAGGTCGCCCAGCCTGCGGGAGCGAGGGCCGGCGTCAGCCCCGGCAGCCATGGGCCCCTCCTTCCCACCCGCCCCCGCCGCCCCTCCCCGGACTCACTGCTCATCTGTGAAGCCGGTGAGGTTGCGCCAGTAGGTGGGGAAGTCCTGGAACTGGAAGGTGTAGACAGCCACGAGCACCAGCATGGTGTAGGCCACCACCAGCCACCAGAACACCTTGAGCAGCTTCCGCCACAGGCTGTAGTAGACCTGCGGGCGGGCGGGGGCACGCGGTGAGTGTCCGCGGTGTGAGTGCCACGTGGCAGGGGCCCCCGCCCCAGCCCGGCCCTGTCCCCACGGTGGGGGGGCACCTGGAAGAGGGTGAGGCAGAGCAGGAAGAGGAACATGTAGACGATCTTGTAGACGACCAGGCGGCCGGCGAAGCTGACCACGATGAACATGCCGGCGCACACGTAGATCCAGTACTTGGCGTACACGCCCTGCACCGTCTTGCCCAGGCTCTGCAGCAGCGTCTGCACCCGAGTGGGCTCTGCGGGCCGAGGGAGGCGGTGTCGGCTGGCGGGAGGCCAGCTTCCCCGCCCCGGGCCCGTCCCCAGCCCCACCGCCCACCTGCGTCCGCCGTGGAGACCTCCGTCAGCTCGGCGGGCGCCTTCCCCGCCCGCAGCAGCTTCTCCTTCACGAACTGGCGCAGCAGGAGCCAGAAGGTCAGGGTGTAGAGCAACTGCGACAAGCGACAAGCGGGGCGACGCTGCGGCTGGGGCCTGGCGCCCCTCCCACAGCCGGCCAGCCCCTCCCGCACCGCCTCTGCCAGGCACGGCCGCCCCGCCGCACACGCCCCGCCGCGCACGCCACACACAGCACAGACACACGGGTTTGCGCGTCCACTCAGCCATAGGTTCAAACGTGCACGTGATCACACGGTTGTGGGCACGGTGACACACAAGCACACACGTCTGCTCACACGCAGGTACACACGAAGGTTCACAAATCTCACACGAGATACAACGCCCGTAAACACGAGACAGGCGCACACGCCTTTCCCGCACAGGGACACGCGGTGCCCTGTGAACACGCGAGCTGCAAGAGTGGGTGAGACGCAGGGGCTGAGCGTGCCGCTGACGGGGTCTGTGTCAGGCAGACGAGGACACGCCCGCACGGCGGGCAGGGACGCGGGGACGGAGCCTGTGGTGACGCGCTCATTCGTCCGTGCACTCGACACACACCCGGGAGGGTGACGGGGACCCCGCGGTGACAGCCCCGCCGGGCCTGCTCTCCCGGGGCTTCCCGTGTCGGGCAAGTGATGCTGGGCAGCACGGCATCCTCCCCGGGGGTCACCCAGCGCACGCGCTCCCGGGCCGGCGGGCCGCTCACCATGGCGCCCAGGTCCAGGCAGGGGTAGCGGGTGTGCTCCAGCCCCAGCTGGCGCAGGCTGACGGGGCCCAGCGTGCGGGGCAGCTCGGGCCGCAGGTCCATGGCCCACACGTAGCGCAGGCCGCACAGCGCCAGCCCGTACAGCAGGATGCAGGGCGCGCACAGCACGGCCAGCTGCCGGCGGCTGCGCACCGTCCAGATGAGGCAGGCCCAGAGCAGCAGCACGAAGGTGAGCCAGCTGTGGTAGGTGATGCTCCACACCTGCACGGCGACACGGGACTCAACGCGTGCGCACACGCGTGCACACCCACACGCGTGCACACCCACACACGTGCACGCACGCGACATCCCAGGCCTCTCACCATCATGGCGATGAGCGCGCACACGTAGCTCTGGTCCATGAGCAGGTGGCCCAGGCCGTGCAGCGGGGACGGCTCCCTCAGCTCGGCCAGCCTGGGGCGTGCTGTGGGGCGGGGACAGAGGTCAACTCGATGGGGGGACGCACCAGAACCCCTCCCCACCCCCGACTGTGACCTCAAATCTGGGCAGAGAGCAAGGCAGGGCGGCAGGGAGCCAGGCCCAGCCGCGGCCGTGGCGGGCACCAGGCGGAAGGCGCAGGGCGAGTCGCAGCTGCTGTCCCCGAAGGTGCTGTGTGGCCTTGGCCGGTCCCCAAACCCCATCTGGGCCTCGGTTTCTGAGAAGACCGCACGGCGCCGTGACCCCTTCCACCCTGCATGTGGGAAAACCCTTGGGTGCCACTCCCGAAGCCGGAGACCGAGTGTGCTTCGCTCAGAAACACATCACAGGCTGGGCGCGGCGGCTCACGCCTGTCATCCCAGCACTCTGTGGGAGGCCGAGGTGGGAGGATCGCTCGAGGTCAGGAGTTCGAAACCAGCCTGAGCAAGAGCAAGACCCTGTCTCTACTATAAATAGAAATTAATTGGCCAACTAAAACATATAGAAAAAATTAGCCGGGCATAGTAGTGCATGCCTGTAGTCCCAGCTACGTGGGAGGCTGAGGGAGGAGGATCATCTGAGCCCAGGAGTTTGAGGTTGTTGTGAGCTAGGCTGATGCCACCGCACTCTAGCCTGGGCAACAGAGTGAGACTCTGTCTCAAAAAAAAAAAAAAAAAGGAACAAATCACAGAATGGAAATCAAGGCTCAGGGCAACAAAAAGGCCCAGAGGAAGCCCCCAGCCCCTCCCCGGGGACACGGCCAACACCGAGGTCCCAGGCAAGCAGCTCCTTGGGCCACTCGGCCATCTGCACCCACCCCTGAGGGACCAGCCCAAGGCCAGGCCGGCGAGTCTCTGGGGAGGGGTTGTGAGACCCAGAGGATGCCCCCATGGAGTCTCAGGGGTCATCGACGTGGCCACAGGACAGCCCTGGGCAGCCCAGCAGGGGCAGCGGGTGGACAGGCTGAGGCAGGGACACGCCATACCACCAGCGGCCACCAGGGGGCAGCACCGGCCGTGCCCCAAAGCCGCCCGTGCCACATGTGTCCCAGGAAGCACGTGTCTCTTGGCGGCCCCTGGTGCGTGTCATACTCACGGGGCCGCCGGCGGACAGGGGTCTGGCCGGTCAGGTCGTGCACGATGCAGCTGTCGGCGTCGGGCGCGGTGGGCGCCGTGTGCTGCGGAGGACCCGTGCGTGAGCCAGCTGGGGCAGACAGCTCCCGGGCACCCATCCCCACACCCAGGGCGGCTCCTCACCTGGGGGGCCTCCCCGTCCTGGGGCCAGCGGTCCAGATCGGCCAGCTCCAGCTCCCGCTCCCGCTCCTCGGGCACCATCTGCAGAGACCAGAGCTGGGGGCTCGGCCCTTGCCCGAGGGGGCGGGAGCCCCCAGGAGATGGGGGGGGGGCGGGAGCCCCCAGGAGACGGGGGTGGGAGGCCCCAGGAGATGGGGTGGGCAGGAGGCCCCAGGAGACCCCAGGGGGGGCAGGAGACCCCAGGAGACAGGGGGGGAGGGAGACCCCAGGAGACCGGGGAGGGGGGGCAGGAGGCCCCAGGAGATGGGGTGGGCAGGAGGCCCCAGGAGACCCCAGGGGGGGCAGGAGCCCCCAGGAGACGGGGGGGGCGGGAGACCCCAGGAGATGGGGGGAGGGGCGGGAGACCCCCAAGAGACAAGGGGGGAGCCCCCAGGAGACCCGGGAGGGGCGGGAGACCCCAGGAGACCGGGGAGGGGGGGCAGGAGGCCCCAGGAGACCGGGGAGGGGGGGCAGGAGACCGGGGAGGGGGGGCAGGAGGCCCCAGGAGACGGGGGGGGGCGGGAGGCCCCAGGAGATGGGGGGGGTGGGAGCCCCCAGGAGACCCGGGCAGGTGGCTGGGCGGGAGGCGGCGCAGGCAGGGGCTCACCTGGTTGGAGGGGCGGGGCGTGCGCAGCTTCAGGAGGGAGGTCACCGTGTAGTACAGCAGCAGCAGGACCCCGGGGCTCACGTACACCGGCCAGTCGTGGCCAGTGTTGAGGGTCAGTGCGTTGGGGCTGGAGCAGTTGGTGGGGCCCACGAAGTCCTTGAGACCAAACACCCTGCCCGGAGAAGGCACGTCACCGGCTGCCGCCGGCCTCAGGAGTGAGCGACAGGGGCCCGGCCGGGCGGGTGGGGCCGGGGGGAGGTCGGGGCTGCGTGGGTCGGCCTCACCTGGCCCAGATGCCCGCAGGCGGGAGCAGGGCCTGGGCGAAGGGCGTCTGGTAGCAGTAGAGGCAGATGAGGTGGCCGGCGCCAAAGCAGCCCACGATGACGCAGAGTGTGCTGAAGCCCCGGTGGCTGATGGGAAAGTGGCAGGCCCACCAGGTGCAGATGGCCAAGAAGACCAACAGGTAGATGCTGGAGAGGGCCGAGGGGTGGGCGATGCCTGCACCGAGGCCCAGGGCGGGCGGGCGGTCAGGCCTGGACAACATCTCCCTGGCCACTGGGGAGCTCCCCCCGCCCCTCCCTGCCTCGGTGGGTACCTGCCATCGCGAGCAGCATTATGGCCAGGACGCGTCCTGCGGCCACCAGCAGCCAGTGGGCCGTGACCCGGAACCGGGCGGCCAGCCGCGACCTCTGCTTGGGGGCTGGTGTGGCGGCTCCCTGCAGCCCCGCCGGCGGGCCCCTGTCCACGTCATCGTCCTGCCCAGACCAGGGTAAAGCAAGGTAGGCGCAGGGCACTGAGGCCACTCCAGCCCCACCTGTAGCCAGCGGGGACCGGGGCCGGCCACACCCACAGCTGCCCGCAAGGCACGGCCTGAGCTGTCCTCCGGGTGCCGAGACCTTCCCACGACCTCGCTAGAGTTCGCGGGGCTTCCTGGAGACGGCCGCTGCCCTGGCCCAGCCCTGGCCCATAGACACCACGACCGGTGGCGGCTGACCTTGGACTGCGGCAGAGCCCTTCACCTGTCTCCGCCTTTCCCCCCACGAGGCCCCAGAGGGCAGACCCCATGAATTCCCACACGGGCCCCCAAAGCCCCGGCCCCAGTACAGTCTGGCTCAGGAGAGGCGATTTTTTGGAAGGAAGAGACGTAGCCCGTGTGTTCGCGCTCACACACCCACACCGCATGTCGTCGCTTTGAGACCTTTCGGCCCGAGACCCTGGGGTGGGAGGCTGAGGATGTCACACGGCCAGGGACAGCCGGCCCCACGTGCACCTGTGGGGCCCAGAGAGCCGGGGGCCTCCCCCGGAAAGCCGGCCGTGCTAGGGGCCGGGGGCTGCGTTCCTGCCATCCTGGAAGGGACAAGGTGGCCAACTGCCTGGAGAAAAGGGACGGTCCCTGCTTGGGGCCCTGCCTGTCCCAGCCCTGACTAAAGGTTTCCCAGAACAGAGCTGTTTCCCAAGCTCTGGGAAAGCCAGGCCATGGGGAGGGGCACAGACGCTGTCACCGGGTGCCTAGCCCGGCTGCCAGCAGCCCTGCGTGCCCATCTGTGAAACAGGCACCGTGCCTGTGGCTTTCCAGGTGCCCGGGCTGCAAGCACAGGCCCTGGAGCCAGATGGCCGGTCCCGCCCCAGCCCTGACACTCTCCTCTCGCTGTGTGGCCTTAGGCAAATGGCTTAACCTCTCTGAGCTTGTTTCCCCATCTGTCAGAGGGGGTTTGGGACCGAACAGGAGAGGTGAGATGCACAGGTCCTGCCCTCCATGGGCTACCTGGGCTGCACGGGTGCGGGGGCCAGGGATGCCAGAGCAGGAGGGGCCGGGGCCCCTTTCCAAGGCCACGCAGCAGCCGGAGGCTCCCGACCAGGGTTCGCCCCAGACCCCAGTGCCAGCTGGGGGCAGGAGAAGCGCCTGCCACTCCCTCCCTGCTGGCCACGAGTCAGGGCCCGCCAGGAGGGGGCTGGGGCTGGAAGGCCTGAGCTCACCCCGCCCACGGCCTGGCCCTGGCCCTGGGAAATCTGGGAAGGGCGTGAAAAATGAGCGTGTCTGGGAACGGAAAGAACAGAGGCAGCTGCCGGTGGAGACACAGGGGTGAGGCCCCCCTCGCCCCTCACCTCCCCCTGCAGCCGCCTGGCCCCTCAGGCCCGTCCCGCACACCCGCTGGGCATGCACCTAGACGGGGCCACCCCCTGCAGGTCTGTCTACACCAGCCACCCGCACCTGCCGGGATGCTGCAGCCCCCACCCCTCCCCACGGGGATGAAAGTGGCCGTCCCCGGCTGCCCAGGGGCCACCAGGAGACCCTGCGCTCTGGGGAGGGCCAGCCCCTGGCAGACACGTTTCAGGAAGCCCCGGTCACAAGCCAGCTCTGCGCCACGTGTCCTCAGAGGGAGGGGGAGGGGCCCTCCCAGGACCCCCCACAAATGCCTGGAAAGGCTGCTGGAGACATCGGGGCCCCGTCTCCACCCTATAGGAGGGGACGGGGACAGGAGGGAACAGCAGGACTGTCCTGCAGGCTGAGCCACCCCACTCGACCGTCTGTGTGGCCTTGGGGAGTCCCTGCCCCTCTCTGGGCTCCTCTGGAGCGCAGGCCCACATGCCTGGCCAGTGTCAGCTGCTCGGCAGAGGGACGCTGGTGCAGGGGTGGGGTAGGAGGAGCCTGTGTTCCTGGCGCCTCCCGGGCAGCCAGTTTCTGTGCCAGGACAGCCGGGCAGTCTCAGGCCCCAGCCGAGCCCCGGGACAGCCATGTCGGGCAGAGGCCGAGCTGGGGCGGGTGGGCAGAGTAGACCCAGCTGGGCTCGTGACCTCTGCCCTCACGCAGGGTTAGCAGGGTGCCGAGAGGGCCCCGGCTCTCACCCTGACCCCGAGAAGCAGCCAGGGAGCCCAGAGATCCCAGGGCTGGACCCGCCCGGTCTGGTGGCAGCTGCACTTGAACTTGCTGCCGCCTCACCCTCCAGGCCGGCCCTTGACCCGGGCCCTGGCTCGGGGGGCTGAGGCCGCTCACAGGGGCTCTGCCCATCCCCCCGGCCCTGGGGTGAGGCACGCTAGCGCACAGCAGCCCGCCACACCCGTGCCCAGGTGGCCTCTGACGGAGACCCGTCTCCCAGCCCCGGGGTCCGACTGTGTGGCCCCCACGAATCCCCCGCCACACGGGTTCTAAGACCACAGACGCCGTCTTGGGGTCCCTGGATACTTCCGACCCGAGACGGGTCCCCGGCCGGGTCTCACGTGGCCTCGGCCACAGCTCCGGGGACCAGGAACGTCTCAGTTCTTCGCACAGAGGGACAACGAACGGGCCCACGTTCACTTAAAATAAAACGTCCTCCAAACGGCGGGGACCACAGCTCTGGAGTGACCTCCCGACACCCGGGGGGGACCCGGCGGCCCTGGCCCCTCACCAGCTCGCGGGCATGCGGGCTGCGCCGGGTCTTCCGTGCCAGGCGCCCGCAGAGGCCCAGGCAGACAGAGGAGACCACCAGGATGCCCAGGTCGGGGGCCACCAGCCGGACGGCGTTGGGAATGTCATCCAGGTCCAGCCTGCAAGGGAGGGAGACGCGGTCAGGCCGGGACAGCAGGCGCAGCGGGAGGGGTGTGGAAGGGCCCCCTGGGGCTGAGGCCACGGGCTGAGAGCGTGGGCCCAGCAAACGCCCGGGGGAGGCTGGGGGGTCTTACCTCGTGACCCCGATGTGCTGCGTGAGGTTCTCCCACAGGCGGTCTGCGGAGGCACGGGCACCTGGATCGGGTGACAAGTGCTGAGTGGCTGGGGTTCCCGGGCCACAGCCCCTTGGGAACTGAGGAATCACAGGGCCCCGGCATCTACAGGGCACCCAGGACTGGTCTCAGATGCCGTTGCTGACAGGGAAACTGAGGCCCAGACAGGGAAACGCAGGCTGACTGCAGCTTGCCAGCCCCGAGTGGCAGAAGGGACCGTCAGCAGAGGCAGGGCCGGACGTGGCTCGAGGGGCAGGGTGCGGGGGCCGGAGGGGGAGGCCGCGCCTTGGTCTCAGAACAGCCAGCAGCAGGGGCTGCCGGGCTCTGAGGCTGATCCTGGCTGCGGTTCTGAGCAGGAGGACGCCTGCCACGGAACGAAGACCAGGACACAGGGTGGCACCTGCCCACACGGGTGGCAGAGCGAGGCACCCTGGGCTCCCACGTCTAGGTCCTGGTTGCTATGTCGACCAGGTGCCACCTGGCGGCATGGCCTGCAGGTGAGGGGCGCCAGGCAGCGGGGCGGGGAGCACAGGGCCCCTAGCCTGGCCCAGCCGGGTCTCCGGGCTCCTCGGGAGGCTGGTGGAGGGAGGGTCCTCCGGGGCCAGGGCCGGCTCTCTGCTGCCCGCATGGCCAGCCCAGGCCCGGACAGCATGGGGGCGGGGGTGGGGCACTTAACCTGGGTGCTCAGGGCCCACCCATCCCCGCAGCCCAGGTGAGCGAGGTCGCGGCAGTCAGGCCCAGGAATCTCGCCAGGTATCCCGCCCCCGCCCCCGCTGCAGGGCAACTCACAGCTGGGTTTCAGGAGCTCGTCCAGGCCGGGCACGGTTCTCAGGCATATCTGGAAGGTGAGGTGGGCCACCAGGAAGAGGAGGCTGAGGCAGATCAGGGCCCAGAGGAGGCGGCCCGTGTGACCTGCGGGCAGAACGGTCGGGGCTGGGCCGGGGAGCAGCCGTCACCAACCCCCACCCCACGCAGGGACCCCCAGAGCCTGGCAGAGGGCTTCATTCCCCCTGTGGACGAGGCCACCATGCCTGGCTTTCCTGCCACCATTGGGAGGACACAGAAGAGGGAGACAGGCCGGGAGCGGTGGCTCACGCCTGTCATCCTAGCACTCTGGGAGGCCGAGGTGGGCGGATCGCTCAAGGTCAGGAGTACAAAACCAGCCTGAGCTCTCAAGTCAGGAATAGGCCTCAAAATAATAACAACAAAAATAAAATAAAGAAAAATAAAATTATTTAAATAAATATAAATTTAAAAAAAAAAGGCCAGGCACAGTGCTCACGCCTGTAATCCTAGCACTCTGGGAGGCCGAGGCGGGTGGATTGCTCAAGGTCAGGAGTTCCAAACCAGCCTGAGCAAGAGCGAGACCCCGCCTCTACTAAAAATAGAAAGAAATTAATTGGCCAACTAAAAATATGTAGAGGCCGGGCGCTGTGGCTCACGCCTGTAATCCTAGCTCTTGGGAGGCCGAGGCGGGCGGATTGCTCAAGGTCAGGAGTTCAATACCAGCCTGAGCAAGAGCGAGACCCCGTCTCTACTATAAATAGAAAGAAATTAATTGGCCAACTGATATATATATAAAAAAATTAGCCGGGCATGGTGGCGCATGCCTGTAGTCCCAGCTACTCGGGAGGCTGAGGCGGGAGGATCACTTGAGCCCAGGAGTTTGAGGTTGCTGTGAGCTAGGCTGACGCCACGGCACTCACTCTAGCCTGGACAACAAAGTGAGACTCTGTCTCAAAAAAAAAAAAAAAAAAAAAAATAAAAATAAAAATATGTAGAAAGAATTAGCCGGGTGTGGTGGCGCAGGCCTATAGTCCCAGCTACTTGGGAGGCTGAGGCAGGAGGATCTCTTGAGCCCAGGAGTTTGAGGTTGCTGTGAGGGAGGCTGACGCCACGGCACTCACTCTATCCTGGGCAACAAAGTGAGACTCTGTCTCAGAAAAAAAAAAAAAAAAAAACAGCCTGAGCAAGAGTGAGACCCTGTCTCTACTAAAAAAAGAAAGAAAATTAGTTGGCCAACTAAAATATATAGAAAAAATTAGCCGGTGGTGGCTCACGCCTGTCATCCTAGCACTCTGGGAGGCCGAGGCGGGAGGATCACTCAAAGTCAGGAGTTCGAAACCAGCCTGAGCAAGAGCGAGACCACATCTCTACTAAAAATAGAAAGAAATTAATAGGCCAATTAATATATATAGAGAAAAAATTAGCCAGGCATGGTGGTGCATGCCTATAGTCCCAGCTACTCGGGAGGCTGAGGCAGGAGGATTGCTGGAGCCCAGGAGTTTGAGGTTGCTGCGAGCTAGGCTGATGCCACGGCACTCCAGCCTGGGCAAGAGAGAAAGACTCTATCTCAAAATAAATAAATAAATAAAAAGAAGAGGGAGACACAATCCTGGCCCCAGCTCAGACCCCAAGATGGCCCACGCCGTGCCCGGCCACCCACACTGCTGGGCAGGAAGGGCTGACATGGTGACCAGACCTTGTGGGTCAGCAGGAACCTGGCGGGGTACAGGGGGTGTGCACAGAGCCTGCTGTGAGCTGGGGCCAGGCCACGGCACGGGGACCACCCCCCCTCTTGGGGGGACACCCAGGGCACACTCACTCCATCTGGCTTCCCGAGGGACACCCCACAACACGGGGGGTGGGAGGTGGGAAGCCGCCCTTGTGACCCGACCCCGTGACCTTCCACCTACCCCTGTAACACCGGCCACGGGAAAGATTCTAAACTTGGCCTTGGGTCCCTGCCTGAAACAAGCAGCTGCGGGACCCTCACCTGGTACCCACAGCTGTCAAAACTCAGTAGCGTTCGCCGCCACCGTGCGGGTTCTTGCCTCAAATTCCCCCCTCTGGAACGCGGGCGGGGGTCTCCCGAGCTTACCTCGGAGGCTGCGCCGGGTGGGGCCCGGGAACCAGGGCAGCAGCAGCAGGAACAGCAGGTAGACCAGCGACAGCGCGTTGACGCGGAACAGGCAGGCTGCGGAGGAGACGGGCGTCAGCTCCGGTCCGGGCACGGCCAGCCTCGCCGTGGGGGACAGGGCGCCCCTCGAGGCTGCGCCCCTGCCCTCCCGGAAGGCGAGGGCGCCCTTGTGCCGTGGCTCGCTGCCGCGCTCCCTCCCGCCAGGTGCCTGCTCCCCAGCCGGCGTTTCTGGGGTGCACCCGTGCAGATGCGTGTGGCTCTGACGCCGTCACGCGTGTGCCGTCCCGCAACCGCCACAGCACAGGCGCCCGCCTGCCCGAGGGGCCGACTTCCCACCTTGCAAAGTTCTTTTCTTTTTTTGAGACTGAGTCTCACCGTGTTGCCCAGGCTGGAGTGAGTGCCGTGGCGTCAGCCTAGCTCACAACAAAAAAAAACTTTAAGGCTAAAAACAAAGCAAAACCAGATACCACTAATCTTAAGAAGATAAACGTTATGAATGATGAAGAAGTTGACAGAGCGAATAAAGCTTTTGTAAATACACAAAAGGAACTTGCACACTTCTCACACTTTCTCTTGAGCCTGTGCAGAAAGAACTGATTCCTCAGCTACGTCATGACAGAGAACCAGTTAATGTGGATGAAGCTACACGGTTAATGACTCGGTTGTAATACAGAGGTGACATACCTAATTCCCCCAAAAGACCAACAAATTAAGTGTTTCATACAAAAAAAAATTAAAAAATAAAAATAATGCCTGTAGTCCCAGCTACTCGGGAGGCTGAGGCAGGAGGATCCCTTGAGCCCAGGAGTTTGAGGTTGCTGTGAGCGAGGCTGACGCCACGGCACTCACTCTAGCCCAGGCAACAGAGCGAGACTCTGCCTCAAAAAAAAAAAAAAAAGTGTCCCAAAGACTGAGCGCCCCACCAGGGACCTCCCCTCATGCCAACCTGACATGGGGGTCCCAGGAGGCCGGGCTGCCTCTTCCCAGGAGCGTGAGGCTCCTCAGGAGAGCTGGGGGACCCAACCAGGGGGGGGATCGTCACAGGGGACCTGGGGGACCCCTCAACCTCTCCTGCAGCACCAGGGAGGGGCTGACTCAGGGTCCGGAGGCGCCCCGGGAAGCCCATCTCCCCTGGGGCAGCGGCAGGCCAGGCGGGGCGTCTGCTCTGGTGCAGAAGGGGCCGACAGCAGAGCTGGGCTTCGGGGAAGGAGCCGGAAGGCAGCCACATCTGTCTGTGCCGTGCCAGCGTCTGGGTTGGGGCTTTGCAGCCTCCCCCCGAGCTGCCCAGACACAGGCCCCCCCAGCCCCTCTCCCAGGCCGCCGGGCACAGGCTGACTGTCCGGGGGACACGACTCACTGCACCCTCCCATGCAAGAAGGAACAATCAGTCCTGCGGGCTCTGTCGGCCCTGGTCAGACCCCGCTTGGCTGTCACCTGCCAGGAGGCCAAGGAAGGAGGCGCCGGGGCACGGCCCAGACCCCGGCTGCGGCTCCCCCACTCCCCGACACCCAGGCCTGGCCAGCGGCCCCTCCCCAGTCTGGCTCCAGGTCGCCGTCTGCCCCCATCCTGGCGTGAGAGCCCCCCCGGACATCTCTGGGGGGAGCAGGCCAGCTCACCGCAGGCCCCGGCACCCTCGTCCCTAACCCCAAACCAGCGGCTCAGGAAATGCAGCGCCGGGGCAGGCACCGCGGCAGGGGAGACCCCTCGGCCTCCACTGGCGGCTCCACCGTACCCTCGTGGGGGCCTGGCCCTGCAGCCTCGGGGCCCTGGGCAGCACCAAGCCTCAGTCTCCACGTCTGTGCAATGGGGCTGGCGCCTCCCGCCCGACAGGGTCACCAGGAGGGCTAGAGAGGGACCTGGCGTAGGCGCCGGACAAACTCAGTCAGTGGGGACCCTTCCTTTCCACCCCCAAAACGAGGCGACACTGAGGACACCCCAATCGGGGAAGGAGGCTCAGCCTGGCGGAGTCCTGGGCCCCATGGCGCCTCTGCTTCTTTCTGGACGCGCGGCCACCCCCAGCACCCCTCGAGTCTGCCCTAGAGTCGGGGCACCCTCTCCCTGCCATTAGCACACTGGCCATAGTGATCGGCTCAACTCGCTTAAATATGGAGTCTTTCAACAATTAGGTTTTCATCTCAAAAAAAAAAAAAAAATCGATCCGGCCCAAGAGGCAGGAGGAAAATGCATTTACGGCAAAGGCTTCCGAAGTCCCCTCTCGTTCCCAGAGCTGCGCTCCTCCCCAGCCCCAGCCCTGTCGCCAGAGAGGGGCCACTTCCCGCCTCATGCCAGCCCCGGAGAGCCGCCTGTCTGCCCACCCGTCCCTCCGTCCGCGTGACCATCCCTGAGGACGTTTCCACAGGTCCCTGTCCTGGGGGCTCGTGGTCCAGCCAGACACTGAATGAGCACAAGAGGCCAGGGACGTGGCCGGGCGCGGTGGCTCACGCCTGTCTTCCTAGCACTCTGGGAGGCCTAGGCGGGAGGATCGCTCAAGGACAGGAGTTCGAGACCAGCCTGAGCAAGAGCAAGATCCCATCTCTACTAAAAATACAAAGAAATTAGCCAAAGAACTAAAAATATAAAAAATTAGCGGGGTGTGGAGGCGCATGCCTGTATTCCCAGCTACTTGGGAGGCTGAGGTAGGAGGATTGCTTGAGCCCAGGAGTTGGAGGTTGCTGTGAGCGAGGCTGACACCACGGCACTCTACCCTGGGCAACACAGTGAGACTCTTTCTCAAAAACAAAAAAAAACAAAACACTCACAGAACAGACCAGTAGAAACCGAAACAGTGGAAGGGTTTGGGAAGAGGGTTTTGAGTGCTTTTGTTTAAATAGGGGAGACAGAGTGACACCCCATGATCCATTTTCTTTTTACTAAAAAATACAAAGAAATTAATTGGCCAACTAAAAATATATTAAAAAAAATTAGCCGGGCATGGTGGCGCATGCCTGTAGTCCCAGCTACTCGGGAGGCTGAGGCAGCAGGATCGCTTGAGCCCAGGAGTTTGAGGTTGCTGTGAGCTAGGCTGATGCCATGGCACTCACTCTAGCCTGGGCAACAAAGGGAGACTCTGTCTCAAACAACAACAACAACAACAAAAAAAAAAAACTAAAACGAAGACAGGCCACGTGTTCACACGTATGCAAACGCATAACACGTACGGCCCAGGAAGAGCCGTGCGAGCTGCCGTGTCACCTTCTTTCCAGGGCACCATTCTCACGTGTGTCGGGAGCTACTGACAAAAAGAGCAGGCCTGGCGGGAGGCGACCAGCAGGAAGCCGGGGTCACCTGGCCCAGCCTTTCCTGACACAGCAGGGGACAGAGGCTGGCAGGACATGAGTCTTCTGAGTCCCGCAGGACCGGCGGGCCGGCACCCTGCTGGGCCTGCCTTCTGGGTCCGTTGTCCGCCGACCACACGAAGCTGGGAGGGGGCCAGGAGGGGCCCGGGGCTCAGGTCCCGGCCGGGGCCCAGGCCGCCCTCCCCGCCCGCCGCAGCTCCCGGCCTTATTTGGCTTGGACGTGAAACCCATAAACACTTCTGCGCGGCTCTTCTGCCAGGGGTGGGGCCGGGCAGAGGAGGGAGGAAGAGGAAGGGAGAGGACGTGGCATGCAGGGCTCCCGGCTCCACTGGCTCTTTCCGGCTCCTCGCCGGAGCCGCGGGGTGGGCCTGGCCTCACAGCACCGGGGAGGCCTCACCTGGCCCCGTCCCCTCCTCCACCCCAGCCCCACCGAGGCAGAGCACAAACCCCAGCCCCAGAGGGGGCGTGAGGCTCAGGTCACTCCCACCGCTCTGGAGGGGTGCTGGCCGGGCAGGGCAGCCCTGGCATGAGCAAGCGGCCTGCCCCGGCGAACCCCGTGAGGCCTGTGGCCGGGTCCATGTGGACAGGGTGGCCGACACCCCACAGGCTGAGCACGGGGCCCTTGGAGAGCGGGGCGGGGTGGGTGGGGAGCTGGGGGGGGGCGCCCTGAGTCCCAGCCCCACCCTCCCCAGTCCCACGGCAACCGCCACCAGGCCTGCTGTGTGCATGTGTCCTCCTGGCACTGCTCGAACCCCACCCCCCCACCACCTTGAAGACCCCGGGCGGGGGCCCCTCCCCGAGCACAGTCCTGCCTGCAGTGCCCCCACCCCGAGCGCTGCCCCCACCCCACGCTGGCAGGGCCGTGTGCACAACTGTGCCCCCCCTCCCAGGGCGATGGACAGTCACCGAACAGCCCCCACCCTGGGGCCGTCTCCATCTGCGGGTCCCGTCCCCCGGTGAGGACTGGGGAGGCCCCTCGTGCCCCTCGTGGGCAGAGCTGCAGGAAACGCCGACCCCACGGCCCTCTTTACAGCGACCTACAGAGAGAGGTTCTGGAGGCCGGGCCGTTCACCAAGCTCTAGAGACGACTGACCCCTTCTCCTTCCACAAGGCTGAAGGGGTTTGGCTGAAGCCAACAGGGGCAGCGGCCAAAGGGCTGGCACGCAGGCCAGGTCGCGGGGCGGGCGCAGGGGCCCAGGCGGCGGGAAGGGAACATCTCGTCACCTACTGGGAGCCCGGCCAGGTAGCCTGGGGCCCCGAGGCACCAGTGGAGCGTTTAATTAGCGCAGCGTCCGGGAAACGTGGTTCTGCAGCTCGTCTGACCTGAGCGGGGCCGAGCCACCGACTGCCCCCCCACCACCACATATCTCGTGGTGGATCCCTGGGTTTGGCCGCCGGGGACTGGGCACAGGGGCCCCAAGAGGGGGAGGCACCCCCGTCTGGAGAGCCAGGCCTTCCTTCCCTGCCTCATCAACCACGGCTGCCGGAGGCTGTCAGAGGTGTTTGCAGGGCAAAGGGGCCGCCTGCAAAAAGGTGACCACACAGGGACAACAGGCCCCAGCTGCCCCCCACTGTGGGGCAGGGGGACAGTCGTCTGCCAGGGGGCCAGGGCATGGTCCCAGTGTCCTGTGGGCACCAGCCTCTGAGACTCTCATGCAGCCCAGGGGGGCGACGCCACCGCGCCCATTTCACAGATGAGCAGACCGAGGTTGCAGGGGGTGGGGGCAGCCTGCGCCCCAGGGCAGGCCACGGCCGGTGCAGCACCTGGGACCCGCACTGCCCTGCCCAGGAGGGTGCCAGCCACGGGCGCCAGGGAGGACACGGTGGTGCTGACCAGAGCTGCTCTGGGGGCCTCGGCCGTGGCCAGAGTTGGTGGCAGCCTTGGTGACCACTCACAGGCCTCCCGACGGACACAGCCTCGCCCGGGAGTGGAGCCGCATTCCCGTCCCTGTCCCTGCCCTGTGGCAGGCGTTCGAGGGCTCGGCTGGGACAGGCAGGGAGGGGCGTCGTGTGTCTCCCCGGAGGCTGCTCTGACCTCCCGCCCAGGCCTCCTCCGTCCAGCCAAGCTGGCCGCACACAGGGCTTCACACGAGAACCATCCCCCCCCCCCCCCCCCCCCGCCTAGCTGGGAAACGTCCCCTGGCGTCCGAGCCCAGGTGGTTCCACCCCTTCCTCCAGGGACCCCCGCCTCCTTCCCCAGAAAACGTCCTCTGGCCACACCCACGTGTGGAAGCCCCTACTCTCGGCAGTCCACGTCCCCTGACCGGGATCCCACGCCCTCAACGGCGGGCTGGGCCCTGCGTCCCACCCTGCTGGGCCCCGCTCCCTGCAGTGGGGCTTCCTGTCCAGCCCCTGGCGTCCCCAGGGCCAGAGCGGGAGGAAGCCCGGCCTCCCCTGGCAGCCACCTCTGCAGAATGACAGCCCAGGGGTCAGGCGGAGCCAGCCAGCCCCGTGCCCCACCGTGCCCTGAGTGTGAACCGGCCCTGCAGAGCCCAGCCGAGGCAAGGGCGGCCCACAGCCAGTGGTGACAGCAGGCTTAAGACCTGGCTTCCTCCCTCCAGCCACTGTGGGACCCCGGGGCCAGCGACAGGCACCCTTGGGGGTCTGGGGGGGGCTGGCATCCCTAGAGCGTCCAAGCAGGTCAGCCCTGTCCACTGCCCTCACCTGGCCTGTGGCTCCCTGCCCTCTGGGGTCCCGCCCACTCAAGACGCCTGGAGGCCGGGCGTGGGGGCTCACGCCTGTAATCCTAGCACTCTGGGAGGCCAAGGCAGGAGGATCGCTCAAGGTCAGGAGTTCTAGACCAGCCTGAGCAAGAGCGAGACCCCGTCTCTACCAAAAATAGAAAGAAATTAATTGGACAACTAAAAATATACATAGAAAAAAAATTAGCCGGGCATGGTGGCACATGCCTGTAGTCCCAGCTCCTCGGGAGGCTGAGGCAGGAAGATCGCTTGAGCCCAGGAGTCTGAGGTTGCTGTGAGCTAGGCTGATGCCACGGCACTCTAGCCCGGGCAACAGAATGAGACTGTATCTCAAAAAAAAAAAAATCCTAGGCCGGGCGCTGTGGCTCACGCCTGTAATCCTAGCTCTTGGGAGGCCGAGGCGGGCGGATTGCTCAAGGTCAGGAGTTCAAAACCAGCCTGAGCAAGAGCGAGACCCCGTCTCTACTATAAATAGAAAGAAATTAATTGGCCAACTGATATATATATAAAAAATTAGCCGGGCATGGTGGCGCATGCCTGTAGTCCCAGCTACCCGGGAGGCTGAGGCAGAAGGATCACTCGAGCCCAGGAGTTTGAGGTTGCTGTGAGCTAGGACGCCACGGCACTCACTCTAGCCTGGGCAACAAAGCGAGACTCTGTCTCAAAAAAAAAAAAAAAAAAAAAAAAGAAAAGAAAAAAAAAAAAAAATCCTGGGGACAGGCAGGACCCCTCCCAGCCTCAAGGTCAGGATGTGCCCAAGGAGGGGAAGGGGCTCCCATTGTGCCATTTGTCAGATAGGGAAACTGAGGCAGGGCGGGCCCAGCCGGGGGTGCCAGTGTGGACAGCGTGACCTCCCGTGGCTCAGCTGTCCTCCCGGACTGGGAAGAACAGGTGCTGGACGCCGGCTCCTCAGCCCACCCTCTACCCTTTCCCAGAAAGACTCCTGGGAACACCGTAGCCCGGGACCCCCACCCCACCACACTTCACGGCCCCCCGCCCCCGGGAGCACCCACAGCCCAGCATGCCGGGGTGCAGGGCTCAGGCTCCACCTCTGAATAGCAGCCGCTGACAGCCAGAGCTCGGCCCGCCCGGGGGACACAAACCCAGGCGTGACGGGCCGTGGGCCACCATGCCAGGTCGTGGGCCTGGAGCTCCAGGTTGTGCCTCAAACCTGCCGGCGCCCAGCTGGTGAGTGTGGGCTGCGCCCTCACCTGGGACCAGGGCAGGCAGGGCCGGGACCCAGCCCCCCAGGGAGGGTCCCTGCCGGCTGCCCCAGCGTGAGCAGCTCCGCGTGAAGCGGGTCATCACAGACAGAAGCTGGAGGTGGGCAGGGCGGCCCCAGGCCAGCAGGCAGGCACTGCTTCTCCTCTAGGACCCTCTGTCTCTTCCTCTAGAAGGTGGGGGTGGCAGTCCTGGCCCTGCCTTCTCCCAGGGTGACCGCGAGGATCTGAGGCAGGGACGGGGCCTGTCCTGAGCACTCGGGGTGTGTGGGGGTCACGCCGACCTCGGGAACCAGAGTTCCCGCAAAACTGCAGAAGCTGCTGCTGCCCTTGTCCCCTGGAACGGTGGCCGGCGTCTGGTCTGGGGCGAGGGTGCCGTGAGGCCGGCTCAGGGCAGCCCCCGGGTCCCGGACAGCGACTGTCCCCTCCACCCTCTGGCTGGCCGGGGAGTGGACGGCACATTCCAGAGGCCTCTTGGACCACAACGACCAGCACCAAAGGGCTGATGCTGAACTCCGGGTAAACAGAGTCGCCGTGACCTGGAGCCACTCCCGCCCCCGGCATTCCAGGCTAACCGAGGCGGCGGATTCCCGCAGGGGCGGCCCCGTTCCGGGCACCTGCAAGGAAGGGTGCGGACAGGTCTGCAAGGCAGGGGACGGCTCTCGGGGCTCCTCTCGGGGCTCCGCGGGGTCCGTCACGGCCATCCTGACCCAGACCGGCGTGTGACGGAGCCACAGCACGAGGCTCTCCCCAAACCCAGGCACAGGCCCCACCCAGGCTCTGCGGAGCAGCTGGGGACCCCAGACCGACCACCAGACAGAGGGGCCCCTCCCTCCCTTGGCAACAGCCCAGCCCCGGGCTGCTTGGGGACCCAGGGCGGGGCAGTCACCTCCGTCCCCTGCTCTCCCACCTGGGGACTCCCCCTGCCCAGGCTTTGGAGACGAGACGATGACCACAGGTCCTGACCCCAAGTGACAAACATGGTGGCTGGCCTGCCGGGTCGGGTGGCTATGAAATCGGTGACGTAGAGAGGTTCCCCAGGATCCCTGGTCTCCTGGTGGCCGGGGCAGACAGTGGCCGGTGAGCACCAGGGAGCGAGGCGAGCGTTGAGGGCCTGGGGTCAGGTGAGAGTGGCGCCATGGAGGCAGACTGGGTCCCCTCAAAGCCCCCGTGAGTAGGCGGCAACTGTTCCCCATGGTGCCCCTGACCACACCCAGATAACACGGCCCCCCCTGCAAAGCTGGGGACCCACGTGAGCCCACCAGGGACGGGTGGCCTTGCACACTCCCGGGGAGAAGCCACCGCCCCCTCCAGCGACTGCCCAGAGACCCGGGAGGAAGCGGCGCGATTTCTCAGACTCGGAAGCAGGCGGCCACGTGGCCGGCCACCAACCCTCCCTGCCGAGACCTGCCGCTAGGGCTCCACTTCATGGGCAACCCGCGACCTCCCTGAGCACCGGCTCTGCTCGCAGGACGCGGAGGCTGGGCAGCTGTCCCCGAACTCTCTGGGGGTCCTGCCTCCCCCACAGGGACGGACACTGGTGTCCACCGGGGGCCTCGTAAGAGCTCCGGCTGCTGGAAACCTTCCCCCAGCTGCCCCCTGGGGTCGGGGCCGCCTTCACAGATGCAGGTGCCGGCCCAGGCGGACCCGCTGCCCACGGCTCCTCTGCAGCTCTGGGCTCAGGACAGGAGGCCTCAGCCCCACCACGCCCCGTGATTCAGCTGCTGGCAGCGGCCTGCGCCTCTGAGCCCGTCCTCCCTGCCTGGTGCCCAGGCCGGCCAGCCGGCTCTCTGGGGGCCTCCCTGGCACCTGCGGAGGAATGTGACCTGGCCACCTGCCGCTGGTGGGCAGGGTGGGGGCAGGGCCCCTTGGGAGGCAGCCGGGTCAGGTGGGGGAGGGGAGAGGCCACGGGAGGGGGAGGGCAGCTCGGCGGAGACATTAGGAAGGTCACTAGGTCACCTCCTCGTGTTTCAGCAGGGAGGCTGCCTCTGGTGCCAGCTCGGCCCCTCCCCACCCTACCCCATGCCTTTGGGTCCCCTTTGGTGAAACGGGGACAATATTGGGGTACCTGCACAAAAACCATTATGTCCCCCAGGGACGGTCACCCCAGAACCACCGCAGCGCACATGACCCAAGCCAGCACCTCGAGGCGCTGGCACGAGGACCGGGTGGTGACACTGCCCTGGGAGGACCCATCTCGCCACCTCCGGCTCAGAGAAGGGCTCCGAGGTCCAAGGACCCGCCCAGAAGCTGGGAGGTGTGACCGGGGCCGTCACAAGTGCGTCAGCACAGGGCTTGTGTTTTTAGAGTGGGCAACGTGGGTGGGTGCTCTGGTGAGGGCCTCTGGGCGGGGCGTGAGGGTTGCTTCCATGTCAGCCTGGCCGGGCTGTGGTTTAGTTAAACACCAATCACGACGTCCGAGTGCAGGTGTTTTCCAGACGGGATTTACACTGAGGCCGGGCGGGCGCGGGTGGCTCACGCCTGTAAATCCCAGCACTTTGGGAGGCCGAGGGGGGAGGATGGCTGGAGCCCAGGAGTTGGAGGCTGCAGCGAGCTGTCATCGCACCCCTGCCCTGCGCCACCGCTCCAGCCTGGGAGAGAGAGCATGAGACCCTGTCCCCTCCCCCCTGCCATAAAAACACTCAAATCTGCAGACTGGGAGTGAGACACATCACCCTCTGGAATGCAGATGGGCTTGTCCGACCAGTTGGAGGCCTTAAGAGTGAAGTCCAAGGACACTGGGGAAGAAGGTGTCCCCAAACTGCAGCAGAGAAACCCGACCAGGCCAGCCTGGCCAGCCTTTGCCTCCGGAATGTGAACTCACTCCAGACAACGCCAGCTCCTGCCTGGGTTCCCCGCACTCCCACAGGTTGTCCCCTTAACGTAAACATCTGTTTGCCTCTGCACACAGGTAAAGACACGAAGACACGGCCAACGCCAGGCTGCACAGGGCGCCGGGCGGGCTGCAGGGGGTGCTCAGCTTGGAGCAGCTGCGTGCACATGTCCGGGGGCAGGCGGGGCCGGCCCCACACGGACACTGGGAATTCAACAAACTCCTGAAGTGACCAAGGGAAAAGTCAACACGATCACTCACAACACCCAGCTGGGGTGAGCTCGCCCGGCTCCACCCCTGGAAAGCCCAGCCTGGAACAGGGTCCCGGCCCAGCCCCCCTCTGAACACCGTGGCCCCAGGGCAGGGGCCGCCCCAGGCCTCAGCTTCCTGGGGAAAGTCACCGACCAGCTCAGAGACAGTCACTTTCTTTTTCTCCATTTTCTTTTTTTTTTTTTGAGACAGAGTCTCACTCTGTTGCCCGGGCTGGAGTGCCATGGCATCAGCCTAGTTCACAGCAACCTCCAACTCCTGGGCTCAAGCGATCCTCCTGCCTCAGCCTGCTGAATAGCTGGGACTACAGGCATGCACCACCATGCCCGGCTAATTTTTTCTAAGTAGTTTTAGCTGTCCAGCTAATTTCTTTCTATTTCTAGTAGAGATGGGGGTCTCGATCTTGCTCAGGCTGGTTTCGAACTCCTGACCTTGAGCAATCCTCCCGCCTTGGCCTCCCAGAGTGCTAGGATTACAGGCGTGACTCTACTGTGTAGCCAGGAAGACAGGCGTGAGCCTCTGCGCCTGGCCAGAGGTTTTTAAAATGCAGAGAAACACAGAAAGCAAACAGCCCGAGTTCAGGGCCTCACAGCCAAGCGCTCCCACCCACCCCTCCTGCTGAGCCTTGTCCCCCCCCACCCACTAACTTCCCCGATCGATCGGGCTCACGGTTCTGTGCTCACCCCCCACCCCAGAAGAAAACACCCGTGACTTTCCAGATATCACATCTTCCAGGAAAGAGCCGTCTCCGAGCTCTGGAATTCCATCCGGGGTCCCCTCCAAGGGCACTCAAGGCCTGGCGACCATCCGTCCGCTTGGGGCTGGAACCACGAGATCCCCCACCGGCCCCGACTCCCGGAGACCAGATGGTGGAGGCCCCTGGCCGAGGCCGGAGGGAAGGAGGCCACAGGCTTCCTGCACCAGCAGCCACGTTCCATCGTCAGTGACCAAACGTCCCCTTGGCTGCTGCCTGGCCGGGGTGGGCAACCCCTGCTCTGTCCCCCCCTACCCCCCATGCCTCTCGGAGCATCCTGCCCTCCGCTCTCAGCCACTGGGTCTGTGTCACCCTCAGCCACCTAGGAGGCCACCGCCATCCTGGCCGAGGAAGAGCAAAGGTCCCAGCAGGCCACACAGCCGGGAGGACGGAGCCAGGCCTTGGCCGCAGCACCCCTAGCTGCCCAGCGGCCGGGAAGCTGCAGCCGCACTCAGGACCCAGGGCGGGAGGGAGGTGGGGGACTGGGACGGGCTCCCCCACTGCAGGGCAACCCCCACGCCTGCCTCTCAATGGCCGGGCCAACGGACACACTCTCCACTACGGCGGCCACGTGACGTGGACACTATGCCCTGACCCCGACAGGTGCGGTTGGCCGGCATCACTGCCCCGGGCCATCGCCCAGGCCCTCGGCTCAGCAGCCCCCGTAGAGAGAGGGCTTGAAAAGGGGACCCCCCGCTCCCGGCCGGGCGCGGTGGCTCGCGCCTGTCATTCTAGCACTCTGGGAGGCCGAGGCGGGAGGATCGTTTGAGCTCAGGAGTTCGAAACCAGCCTGAGCAAGAGCGAGACTCTGTCTCTACCAAAAATAGAAAGAAGTTAATTGGCCAACTAAAAAAATACAGAAAATATTAGCCGGGCATGGTGGCGCACGCCTGTAGTCCCAGCTACTCGGGAGGCTGAGGCAGGAGGATCGCTTGAGCCCAGGAGTCTGAGGTTGCTGTGAGCTAGGCTGACCCCACGGCACTCACTCTAGCCCGGGCAACAGAGTGAGACTCTGTCTCCAAAAAAAAAAAAAAAAAGAAAGAAAAGGGGACCCCCCTCTGGAGCCCCTGAAGCTGTGAGCCGTCACGGTGTGTTCCGGGCAGAGGGGCCGAGGCCACCCCAGGAGGGTCACAGGCTCCCCCTGCCCGGCCCGGCATGGCGCCTGGCACCGTGGACTTCTCCAGGCCCCCCTGCCCAGCCCGGCGGGGGGACCACGTCCCCAGAGCCGTCCCCGCAGTGGCAGACCGGATCCGAGTGACGCAATCAGCTCTCCGGCCGGGGCAGAGACAGATTAAGTAGCCACTTAAGAGCAGAGAGCCGCCGCCGTCCCCGCGCTGGGGGAGGCAGGCCGGGGACAGGACAGCCCCGGCCAAAGGCTATACGTTCGGTTCCTGGAAAAAGAGGAGTGAGGAAGAGAGACCCGCAGGCCGCCCTCTCACCCTCACATCCTGTTTTTATGGAAAACTAATCTAATCCCTGAGAGCAGAGCAAGCAGTGGACGTCCCGGGGGTCCCCGGGGGCCGTGGGGGACGTCCCCCGGGCGGGGACGCTAAGAGGCAGAGTCAGCCCCTTCCCCACCAGCCCAACCCGGGGCCTGAGCCTCCATCTGGGCCACTCCCCTGTCCCCGCCCGCCCGGGGAGAGGCCAGGGATTGATGGAGGCTTCCTGGCAGTATGGGGCATGCTGGCTCCCCCCCCCAAACCGCAGCCAGGCCCCGCTCCCTCCAGGCCTGGGCCTGTCTGCCGCGGTGGGGGCAGCTGTCGCCGTGGTGGACGGGCTCTGGAGCCAGAGCGCCTTGGTTCCATCTCCACGAGCTACACCGCCTCACTGGGCCTCAGTTTCCTCATCTGTAAAGTGGGGGCAGCACCCTGGTGACTGACACCTCGAGGGCCACCGAGACGCCCACAGGGAGCTCCTGGCACGCGGGCAGCACCGGCATCAGGGTTGAGGACCCTTTCTCCAATGCTCAGGGGCAGAATTGCTCCTAGTTTCGGATGGTTTCGGATTTGGGGGCTTGCCTGGCCCCCTGGAGCCTGCGGCTCTCTGCCCGTGGGTGGGGCTGGCGGCGGCAGCTGCCTGTGGAGGGCACGGTGGGCGCCGAGGCTCACCTGGTGGAGGCTCCAGGGCCTGCCACGCGCCGGGGCCAGCAGGGCCACAGACGGCTTCAGGTCTGTCCCTTCCATCAGCGACGCCCAGCCCCCGAGCCGGCCCAGCCTAGCTGAAGGGTCCCGGCCGAGGCTGCAGACGGCCCCCAGGATGCCGGGCTAGGTGTCCTCCCCGGGGACAACTCCTGGACTTGTCTGCCGGGAGACGTGACCGTTAGCGCAGGGGACACCCAGCCCAGGCCAGGGGGCCGTGCTGGGGGAACTGTGGGGACCACTCCCTTCCCCCTCGGCCAGACCGAGGTCCTGGGCTGCGCAGGACTCTCCCGTCGGCGCCACGGCTCAGCTGGGCCAGCCCGTCCCCACCTGAGTGGCTCAGCCACAGGCTGGGCCTCAAGCTGGGTGTCCCTCACTGGGCCCAGCCCCGCCTACCTCCGCTGCAGGGCGTCCCAGCCACTGGCGTCCCAGCCACCACTGAGGTCCCTGAGGATGAGGACCGTGACCTGAGCCGCACCTGGGAGGCCAGGGAGGTGCCCCGAGGGCCTCAGCACAGGGCTCCTTTATCAAGCCAGCAAACTCTGGCCAGGCATCTGTGGGCCTGGGGCTCGGGTCACCTTGCGTGCGGCCTGTCCCTCCGTGGCCCTGGGGCTCAGGTCACCTTGCCTGCAGCCTGTCCCTCTGTGGCCCTAGGGCTCAGGTCACCTTGCCTGTGGCCTGTCCCCACCGCCCCACACGCCAAGTTGGGTTTTGCAAGGTATGGCCACCCTGTCACCTGGCAGGTCGTGCTGAGAGTGACCCGAGCCGGGCACCCAGGGCAAAGGCGTTCGTCTCACAACGAGAGGAAAGAGTGGGGTGCGGGGAGCCCCCAGACGGAGGGACAGCTACGGGCATAGGTGCACCAGCCCTGCTGGGAACTCGCGTCTTGCCGGGCACACTGGTCCCACTGTCGCCAACAAGGGCGCCAGCTCCTGGGGCCACCCGGATGAGGGCAGCCCTGCCCTCCGAGGAGCGGCCAGACGGCCTCTTCATCTCCAAAGCCCCAGCCCCATGCAGGGCCCGGCCCACAGCAGGCTCGCTCGCCTGGGACGCCCACGGAGCGGTAAATGGATACGCACGGCTTCCCAGACGGCCTCCCGGGGTGGCTGGAAGGCCTGGCACCCTCTGGAACTCCAGGCAGCCTGTCCAGCCTGGAAGCTCCCGGAAGCCAGCCTCGCTCTAGGCATGACCCTGCACCTGCCTCCATCTCCCTCAGGCCACGTCTCCTCCCCTCTGGGCTCCTGGCCCCGGCCCAGGCTGCCCCTGTGCCCAGGTCTCAAGCCCCGGGAGGGAGGAGCCAGCTCTTTGGCGTGGACAGTCGGAGGGGACCCTCAGTGAGAACCCCAGGGGATGGGGTCTGCCCGCCCAGCTGGGGGCCGGGAAGAGGGGCCTGGTGTCTGCGCCCAGACACGAGACGCAGACGGCACAGGGGGCCCGGGAGGAAGCGGGGTGTCCGGCGTCCAGCAGGTGCGGCGTGGATTCCCGCCCAGGGGGACCTGTGCGAGCCTGGCCTCAAGTGGGGAGGACTGAACACGGCGGCCGGCGCGTCCCGCCTGCAACCCCGGGGACTTAACCACTTGGGTACGAGCGTCGGCTGTAGCCAACAGCCGCAGATGATCACGCACGGCGACTGTAGCCAACACCGTGATATGAAGCCACACAGCCCAGCGTCGACTGTAGCCGACAGCCATGATAGGACTTTTCTAATTTTTCATTTATCAAAATAAAACTGTGAACATTAAAAAATAACCCAATGAAAACATATATGTCTATGTCACCTGTTCTGATTTACATTACAAGAAAAGCTGCCTGAAAAGTGAAACAAGCTTTCAGTGCTTTCAAGCTTTCCTCATCGCACGAGAGCAAAGCGGATGCGTCGTCAATGCACAGCGCAGACCACCGTGCGGACTGTGAGCGCCGGCTGAGGGCGAGGTGTCGCGGCCGGTGAGCGCTGTACAGAGTGGTTAAGGACCAGAGGAGGGTCCCGCCAGGCTGTGCCACATCCTCGGGGCTGTCTGGGGACGAGGGTCTCGAGTGGTGCAGAACTCGACCCCCGGGCCAGCACCCACCCTCGGGAGTCCAGGCCCGCCCAGGGGCTTAAGGACCAGAGGGGAGTCCAGCCAGGCTGTGCTAAGTCCTCTGTCACTGTCTGGAGATGAGGGTCTTTTTTTTTTTTTTTTTTTTTTTTGAGACAGAGTCTCTCTGCCTTGCCTAGGCTAGAGTGCCGTCAGCCTCGCTCACAGCAACCTCAAACTCCTGGGCTCAAGCGATCCTCCTGCCTCAGCCTCCCGAGTAGCTGGGACTACAGGCATGTGCCACCATGCCCGGCTAATTTTTTCTATATATATTTTTAGTTGGCCGATTAATTTCTTTCTATTTTTTGGTAGAGACAGGGTCTCGCTCTTGCTCAGGCTGGTTTTGAACTCCTGACCTTGAGGGATCCTCCCGCCTCGGCCTCCCAGAGTGCTAGGATTGCAGGTGTGAGCCACCGCGCCGGCAGGGGGACAAGGGTCTCGAGTGGTGCAGAACTCGACCCTGGCTCAGCACCTGCCCCGGGAGTCCAGGCCCGCCCAGGGGCTTAAGGACCAGAGGAGAGTCCAGCCAGGCTGTGCTAAGTCCTCTGTCACTGTCTGGGGACAAGGGTCTCGAGTGGTGCAGAACTCGACCCCCGGCCCAGCACCCGCCCTCGGGAGTCCAGGCCCGCCCAGGGCTTCCTCCGGGGCTCTGCTGGGGTCCCAGCTCATCTCGTTCTCTGCAAGCACCTCGAGGAAGCCGGCCAGGATGACGAGGACGCAGGCAGGATAGGCCCCTGCCGAGGTCATGGGACAAGCAGGCGGGGCTCATGCAGCTGCTCCCAGCAGGGCTGCCCTGCCCCCGGTCCCCGTCCCCATCCCCCACCCGCCCCACACACCGCTGACCGCCGGAGATTGGGGCCCATCCGCCGCTGACCGCCGGAGATTGGGGCCCATCCGGGCAGCTCCTCGCTGGCTGGGAAGGTCTGCGCCCCCTGATAAGGTCCGGGATGCGGCCCCCAGCGCAGCGCAGGGACATGTCACCAGGCAGGGCTGGGCGAGCGTGACCCCGAGCACTGAGGCCGGGGAGTGTCGCTTGCCCACGTCCTCCCGGCCCTGCTCACGCTCCTTCCCGCCCACGGGACAGTGAGGCCCGTGCTGGCCTGGCCGGCTGTGATGACATGAACCGGGGACAGACACAGGCTCACGCTTGCAGCGAAGGGGTGCCACCCCCGACGGGCAGGACGGCTCTCGGTCGGGGAGACTCGAGTCTCGGGGCAGCGAGTGCCAGCTCGTCTGTGAGCCGAGCGGAGGGGACGCGGGGACGGGCGTTTGCTGGGCCAGCCAGAGGTCTGAGCTGGGTCCCGGGGAGAAGGACAAGGAAGCAGGAAATGCCACACGGACCCCGGGAGGAGTGGACGTCCGGATGGGGACAGGGCGCAGGGGCCGAGGGACTGCCTGCCTGCACTGCTCACCGCGGTGGCCGGCAGCCGGAGCGCACGGGGCTCCCAGAGGGTCCACAAGCAGCAAGGTGCCAGGATCACCCAAGGTCAGGAGTTCGAGACCAGCCTGAGCAATAGGGAGACCCCGTCTCTACCAAAAACAGAAAGAAATTAATTGGCCGACTAAAAACGTATAGAAAAAATTAGCCGGGCATGGTGGCACATGCCTGTAGTCCCAGCTACTCGGGAGGCTGAGGCAGGAGGATCGCCTGAGCCCAGGAGTGTGAGGCTGCTGTGAGCTAGGCTGACGCCACGGCACTCACTCTAGCCTGGGCAACAAAGTGAGACTCTGTCTCAAAAGAAAAGCAGCGAAGCCAGGTGCCCGGAGCACCCTGTGCAGAGGCGAGCTGTGCCCGCACTCCACAAGGTGCCCGGCGCAGCCTGACGGCCCAGAATGGTCCCGTCCCCCTGGCGCAGCGACCCGACCCTGGCACTCCCTCCTGGGGACAGCCAAAGGAAGGAAGAGGAGGCTGCACACAGAGACGGCCCCGCGATCCGGGAAACGGCGGCAGGGCGGGGTCAGGAAGCCCGACTGTCACTTCCCAGGGGCTTAAAGGAGCCGGTTTCATGTGACAGACAGCCACAGAGCCCCCGCCACGCCCGCCGTGGGAGGGGACAGTCCCTCCCAGCAGGACAGGGCAGGTTGGCAGGGAGGGAGGACGTCACAGCACAGCACAGGGCAGGGAGGTGGGGACCCGGTGGCCAGGCCACGCCGGCCCACGCAGGGAAGACACGCCGTCCCACGGTTTGGACCTTGAGTGTGAGCACTTGCTCTCGGACACCCGGGGGGAGACGAGCGCGGCTTCCTCGCAGGGCTCCGGGAAGAGCAGCTGGGAGCTGGAACCCACGGGGCCCTCTGCCACGTGGAAAGTAAAAAGACTACAAGAGTCCCATCTCTCCACGTGGCCGAAGGACCCGAGACACATCGCAGAGACGACGGCGGACAGCCTGGGGCAGGGAGAGGCCGTGGCCGTCCGGGCAAGAGGGCGTGGAGGCCGCGGCCAAGCGAGGGGACAGGGCCGAGCGAGGAGCAGCCACGCGGGGTCTGTGCCCCCAGGACTCGGCGGCTGGCAGAGACGGGCTTATCCCACATGGACGAGGCCTGGCGCCCGGGGAAGGGCCGAAACCCTGCCATTGCTCCATCACGGGCGGCACACGGCAAGCCACGCGGGGCACACGGCAAGCCACGCGGGGCACACGGCCCAAGGGCGGCCCTGGGGAGGAGGCACAAGCGAAGCACGGGCCTGGCAGGAGCCCTGGGGTCTCTTGCTGGCCCTCAGATGGGAGGGGAGGGAGCCAAACCGCTGAGACGTCAGGGGTAGAGCGTGGAGGGTTTTGTCTCCCTTCTAAAAGCTCTTTTTCTGCCGGGCGCGGTGCTCATACCTGCAATCCTAGCACTCTGGGAGGCCCAGGCAGGAGGATCGCTCAAGGTCAGGAGTTTGAAATCAGCCTGAGCAAGAGAGAGACCCCGTCTCTACTAAAAATACAAAGAAATTCATTGGCCAACTAAAAATATATAGAAAATATTAGCCAGACATGGTGGCACATGCCTGTAGTCCCAGCTCCTCGGGAGGCTGAGGCAGGAGGATCGCTTGAGCCCAGGAGTCTGAGGTTACTGTGAGCTGGGCTGACGCCACGGCACTCACTCTAGCCCGGGCGACAGAGCGAGACTCTGTCTCAAAACAAAAAAAAGCTCTGTTCTGAAAAGGTGAATCTTCATCAATGCAAAAAATTTAAAAATTTTTTTTAAAAAAAAAGCTCCTCTTCATGTTGCACTAATCATGTATTGTTTTAAACAGTGTTTTAACCACCAACAGGAATGGAGTGAATGGGAGGGCTGGGGAGGGGCTCCAGGCAGTGGGAGATGTAGACACAGGCCCGAGGCCCCGGCAGGTGCCTGTCCTGCCACACCTGGCCCCTCCTGCCCCGGCACCTCTCACTGTCTCAGGGCCCAGGAACCTGTTTAAGCATCAGTTTGTTTTGTTGTTTTTGGTTTTTTGGGGGGGGTTTTTTTGTTGTTTTTTTTTTGAGACAGAGTTTCACTCTGTCACCCCGGCTACAGTGCCATGGTGGGATTCTAGCTCACAGCAACCTCCAACTCCTGGGCTCACGAGATCCTCCTACCTCAGCCTCCCGAGTAGCTGGGACTACAAGCATGCACCACCACGCCCGGCTCATTTTTTCTACATATTTTTTTCTACATATTTTTAGTTGGCCAATTAATTTCTTTCTATTTTGAGTAGAGATGGGGTCTCGCTCTTGCTCAGGCTGGTTTCGAACTCCTGAGCGTGAACGATGCGCCCACCTCGGCCTCCCATAAGCAGGAGTTTGGCGTCACTGTCTCTCCCCTGGGGACCCAGAGGGCAGGGTGGCCAGGGCAGGCGGCTTCAGACACACGGGAGAGGGGGGCACCTGGACCTAACGCACCAGGCACGGGGAGCGGGGGTGGTCCGTGGTACCAGCCGGACAGGGCCGGAGGAAGCTGGTCCCTCTCTCGGTCTCGACGCCCTGCCCGAGGCCCCGTCCCTGCTACCCTGGAGCCAGCCGGCTCTTCCTGGGCCGATTTTAGCCGCCTGTCCCTGGCAAAGGAAACCACAGGAGGTGGCTGAGGCGGCCACTGTCCCTCTTTAGCCAGAACCTGAGAAGAAGCGGCCCCGGCTATATATACCCGCCGAGAAAACAGGGCCGGCTGGGGCTGTAAACAGCGCCGGCTTGTTAGAGGGACCTAAAAATACTCCCCATAATTATGCTACTAAAACATACCAGAAAAATCCACCACGCGGCCAGGCTCCCGGGACAGCGGCGGGACAGTGGGAGCCTCGCGAGTTGGCCGGAGGGGCCTCCACGGTGCCCAGGGTGCCGGTCTGGCCGGATGGCTACCCACGGCCCACGATGCCTGGGCCCCCCTCATGTCCCCAGGGCAGTCGGGTCCCCAGATGCGTAGGGACCAGGGACCCCTGTGCACGTGAGGACCAGGACCACGGTGCTGTGTGCGGCCCCAACCCCGGCAGCAACCAGGACATCCAAGAGGCAGGGCACCCGTCACCGAGTGCTGCCGGCCGTGGCCCCAACGTGGCACACCGTGGCCCACAGGGACCACGGACCTGTTCACACTGAGGGGAGAGACACGCCCAGACTCGGCACACCCACCACGGAGCCTCCTTCCGGAAACCGGGAGGACAGAGGCTTAAAGGGTTAAAAAGAGAATTTCCTCTTATCTGGTTTAATAGTTCACTTTTTTCACAAACAGTACTTACACGTTACCTGCACAGTTGACACTAAACACAAACTAAAGCAGGGGATCCAGCCTCTGGCAGTGAGGCTGCTCAGCAGTGTCCTCTCCGCACCCCCCCAGACTGCACCCTAGAGTCACCCCCAGATCACCCCTCCCACAGCCCCCCCCCACCAGCTTGGCTCGTTCCAGAAGCTCCAGGGCCTAAGGTAGGCTGTGAGGTGTGGGGCCACCTCCTCCTCCTCCTCCTGCCGGCTGCCGACCCCTCACTCTGGCCAGACTGGCCTCCCCGCCCCCAGCTCACCTCTCCCCTGCCCCGGCCCGTGAGGGTCTCTGCCCGCCCAGCCCAGCTCACAGCACTGTGCCCCCACCTGCCCTCCTCACTGCAACCCTGCACCTGCGGGGGAGGGTACCACACCCCATTCCAGATGGTGGTGTTGGGGGACCCCACATTGGATGGAGGTGTTGGGGGACCTCAAATTGGATGGAGGTTTTGGGGGACCTCAAATTGGATGGAGGTGTTGGGGGACCCCATTCCAGATGGGGGTGTCGGGGGACCCCATATTGGATGGAGGTGTCGGGGGACCCCATATTGGATGGAGGTGTCGGGGGGGCCTCATATTGGATGGAGGTGTCAGGGGACCTCAAATTGGATGGAGGTGTTGGGGGACCTCATTCCAGATGGGGGTGTCAGGGGACCCCATATTGGATGGGGGTGTTGGGGACCTCATATTGAATGGGGCGTGGGGGACCCCATATTGGATGGAGGTGTTGGGGGACCTCATTCCAGATGGGGGTGTCAGGAGACCCCATATTGGATGGGGGTGTCAGGGGACCCCATATTGGATGGAGGCGTCAGGGGACCCAATATTGGATGGGGGTGTCCGGGGACCCCATTCCAGATGTGGGTGTCGGGGCACCCCATATTGGATGGGGGTGTCCGGGGACCCCATTCCAGATGTGGGTGTCCGGGCACCCCATATTGGATGGGGGTATAGGAGGACCTCATTCCAGATGGGGGTGTCGGGGGACTCCATTCCAGATGGGGGCGTCGGGGGACCCCATCCTGGACGGCATCATCTGTTGCACTTCCTTTCTTTTCCCGCCTGTGCTCGCCCACTCCCGGAGGTGTCGGCCCAGGCCTCCCTCTGCCCCGGGAGCAAGCAGGAGGCCCTGAATGAATTAGCGCTCGGGAATCTGTGTGGCCTGGAGCCAGGCTGCAGACACCCCTGGGGACACGCTCTGCCCGGAGCGTGAGGACGCAGACGGCCCTGCCAGCCCATCGGAGTCCCCTCCATCCTCCCGAGAACCGCCCTGTGCGCTCAGGGGACCCACGGTGGGAGGCCCGTCAGCCCAGCTCCCCGGAGGCCCAGCCCTGCTGCCGACCGCCGGCGCCTGGGCCCGAGAGCCGCACATCTGGGAAAGCGTTCTGGGCTCCTGGTCCCGCCGTGGGAGGGCTGCCCCGCCCCGCCCCGCCGGGGCCAGGCGTGAGACCCGAGCCCTGGGAGACCTTGGAGCAACCATGACGACTGTTACGCTTTTACAGTCTCATTAAAAGCCTCATTTATGGGGCACAGCACGGGGCCCAGAGAGGGGGGCCGGGGACCTCAAAGCAAGACAGGCTGCCTCCTCCCACACACCCTCCCAGTCGTTAACCCTCCCAGCCTCCTCTTCCTCGCTGTCCTCACCACGACCTTCTACCCCAAATGCTCCCAGGTTCAACACCTGCCAGGGCAGGTGTGGGACCCACCCACCCGGGGAAGGAAGAAACCTCAACCTGGGCTTGTCAGCCCTCCTGCCATCCCAGGCGAGAGAATTAACTTCCCTACCCCAGATTCCTGATCCACAGAATAGGCTAAAACACGCTGCACTCTGAGGCTGGCGGAGGGGGTCAAAGGTTAAGTGTGGGATAGCGGATGGCCAGCGCGGTGGCTCCCCCCTGTAATCCCAGCACTCTGGGAGGCCGAGGCAGGAGGATCGCTTGAGCAGGGAGTTGGAGGCTGCAGTGAGCTGTGATGACGCCACGGCACTCTAGCCCGGGCAACAGAGCGAGAGACTGTCTCAAAAAGAAAAGAAGAGTGGGAGGGAGGACAGCAGGCGTGGGGGACTCTGGCCCCCGGGCCCGGCTGGGGCCGAGATGAGCAGGAGCTGCAGTCACTGCTGCTCCCCTGAGGAAAACACAGGGCCTGTGTTCAGCGAGCACCTGTGCCCACCTGTGCCACCATGTTACCTGCTCCTGCAATGCCTGGACTCCAGGTCATGAGGAAGTACAAAGCGCTTTACCATCCACGAGAAAAAACATATACAAAGAAGCGAATGTCTAATTGTATATCCCTAAAATAGCCGAAAACCAACATCTTGCAGAATTGAAAAGGGGGCTTTCTGAGGGCCAGAGTGGGCCCACCCTGGGCCCTGGGGACAGAAGTGGCAGGGGGAGGACACCCCCCACCCATCCCCGGAGCAGGCAGCGGGGCAGGGGAGGCCTGCCAGCGTGGGGACGGGGCCTGTCGCCCTCCATCTTCCAGAACAGAAAGCAGAATTAAAGCCACGTAAGCAGACACCGCCCAGGAAGCAGCCTGGGGCCGGGATCAGAGACCGGGCACCTCCGCCCGCCCCCAGCAAAGACACTTCCCCTGAAGTCCCCTGTGCGCTGGGCCCACGACCACACCTGCAGGACGACCACTCGCCGCTCCTGGGCAGGCCCCGGCCCCTCCCCAACATGCACACGCGTGCACACGCGTGCACACTCGCACACGCGGTCTTCGCTACCGCGAGCCGGCAGCCCCCACCTGCCGGTCCAGGAGGCGGATGCTCAGGGCAGGCGGCGCCCACCGCCTGCGACTGCCGGATTCGGTGCCCTTCCTCCCGGAGGCACCGGCAGAGCGTGGCCCCGCAGGGCACAGCCCCCAGCACAGGTCGCCTGCCAAGGGTGGCAAAGCTGGCCTTCTCCGAAATCCCCGTGACTCAGCCCGCAGGGCGGGTCTCTCACCTCACCCCACCAGGAGCGGCCCACGTGGCTGCCGAGTGGCGGTGACCACGTCCCCGCCGTCCCCAAGGCCCGTTTTCTCGCTGCCGAGGCAGAAGGCAGCCCTTCCTGTCTGCCGCCCGGGCGGCGGGACGCTGACATGGGTCTGAAAAGGAGGAAGTGCCCTCCGCTCTAACTGGCGCTTGCCTCTTGGCGAGAGGCCGGCCAGCCCGGGGGACCGAGGTGTGTGCTGGTGGGTGTGCCCCGCCGGGCCGGGCCTCGAGGCACCCCGAAAAGCAGAAGGTTGTCACGCCGCACGTGTTTGCCGAAGTGGGTGACTCGGTTTCCGCTGCCTGCTACCTGCCCCTCTGCTGTGCCGTTTATGCTTCTGGCCTCCCCCGAGGGGTGTGGTCCTGTCCGCACGAAATCACAAAATGTCACAAAACGTCCTGCCCTGAAGCCTCTCTGTACGTCCCCCTAGCTCCGGGTCCTGCTCCCCAGAGGGCTCCGGGGATAGCCCTCCCCAGGCCTGCCGGGTAGTAGGGCTGCCCGGGGAGCAGGGCAGGGACAGCCCGGCGTGACTCAAACCCTCCCCACGGTGCTGCCTGAGCCAGCCCGGCCTCTGACGAACGCCCTCTGAAGACCTGCTTTATTCGTTTCCAAAACAGCGCACAACTGGCCGCGAGGAGCCAGCGCTCACCGGGGAGAGAGGAGCCCGGAAGACAACAGAGCGAGTGTTCTACCCCTAGTCCCGGGGAGCTGCCCACGCCCCGGGGCCGGACAGCCAGACACCGAGTGCCAGGTGTCACCCAGGCAGGGCTCCTGGGCTGGCTCTACCTCCCCTTCCCCAGCAGCTCAACCGAAAATGCTGGAGCCCTCACTCCCCGCCCAGGCGCAGAATCAATGTAGGGTGTGGCCCGGGCATCTGCAGTATTTTTAAAATTAATAGGCTTTATTTGGGGGCAGTTTTAGGTTCGTGGAAAGTTTTGTGCAGAGAATGAGTCATCAGTATTTTAAAAAGCTTCCCAGGTGACCCGGACACGTAGCCTTGGGCGGGGGAACCCGAGCTAGCACAGGCTCCCCGTAGGCCCCTCGGAGGCGGCGAGAGAACAGGGGCTCCAGGCAGGCTGGGTGGGCAGCGGCTGGGCGGCCAGGAGAACCGAGGCCCCAGGCTAGCTCCCAGGGGGCAGCAGCAAACTGCGTCCTGCCCGCCTGCGGAATCTGGCCCCACCACCGGTTTGGGTGCAGCCCACACGCTAAGAGTGGTTTTTACATCTTTATAATGGCTGGAAAAAATATCAGAAGAAGAAGAACTCGTGACGTGACAATATTTACCATCCGGCCCTTTAGAGGAAATCTTGGCCACCGTGCTCAAGGAGCAGCCAACGCCGACAGAGAGCGGGGTGCGCCCCCAGGAAGGAGGCCCACCCCACTCAGGGACTAGGGGGGAAGAGGGAAGCTCACCTGTCCCATCCTCACTCCCCACCTGGAAATGCTGCAGGCTGAGGCTGCAGCGGCCTGAGGGGCGGTCAGAGAAACCCTGCGCCTTGTAGACACGTACCGTGTTTCTCCGAAAACAAAACAGGGGCTTATATTTATTTTTCCTCAAGAAGACACCCTAGGGCTCATTTTCAGGGGATGTTTTTGTTTTTTGTTAAGTACGGTACAACCATCTACATTTATTCAAATATAGTTAAGTCGTCGTCTTCTGGAACATCACCCTAACTCTCCAAACCCCGAATCCCACCCTGAATTTCTTGCGACTCTGTTTCCTTTAGAAACACTGGCCCCGATCTCTCCTGCCGAGCACTAGAGCTGTCACGGGGCAGATGAGAAGGGCTGCTCGTCTTCTTTCCCGCTCCTCAACCAAACGCACGGGTTGTGCAGACGCGCTGCGTAGCCACGCCCGTCACTAGGTCTTATTTTCAGGGTAGGGCTTCTATTGCGCAAATGCCTAGAAATCCTGCTAGGGCTTATTTTATGGGTAGGGCTTATTTTCAGGGAAACACGGTACCTGCCCCCTCCCCCTGCTGTGTCAGATCTCAGCCCTGCCCTGCCCAGGGCTGGCCTCTTCCACTTGTTTCTGCCCATCCTGCTTCCCCAGGGTGCAGGGGGTGGAAACAGGCCCGCTGTTGCCGGCCAGGCCCTGCTCTCCTGAGAGGACCCGGGGGCTGCTCTGTCCTATCATAGCAACCGACCCAACCGGACAAAACTTCCCAAAAAACCCTCCTTTCAACCCCGCTGGCTCTGACTGACCCCTGCCTAGAATGTTTCCCCCCAAGTTTCACCACCTTAATGTGCCACAAATAAAACCACGCGCTGGTTTTTGGGAGCTCAGGTGGGGGCTCCTCCCCGCGCCCCTGGAGCCGACGCAAGCGGCCGCCTACCTAGAGTGAGGAGGGTGGCATTAGCTCTGGAAAGGCCTCCAGGATAACAAACACCCCCGCCCGCGGGGCACTGACGGTTTCCACACAACAGACTTTCAAACTAACGCGAACTATTCCATCTTTCCGTGGAGTAATTTAACCGGACGGCCTGCCAGCTCCGTCACACATGGCAGGGCAGAGCGAGCTCCTGGGCCCTCTGCCCTGCGCGGGCGGCCGCAGGGAGGGGGCGGGTGGGGGCTCCAGGCCCTGGAGCAGCCAGAGCCACACGGCCACACCTACGCGCTTTGCGAAAGGGGCTACTCGGCTAGCAGGGGACAGGGAACCCCCAGCTGACCCAGGCCACAGCTTCCTGGGGGTGGCCCCTCCCCACGCCCGAGGCAGAGGCCTGCCCAGCCCCTGGGAAACGCAGCCCAGCAGGGCTGGGAAGAGCCCGAGCTATTTTCCCAAAGTGCCAGGCTGCCCAGCCCCGCACGGCCTGGGGGTGCGGGGAACCGGGCCCACCCAGGGCACAGACGTTATTTAGTCTGCTCCGCAGGCTCCAAATTCAACAGCTCCGGGCAGGAAGCCCGCCTTCTCCCAGATTGGTCAGGAAGTCCTGCTGCAAGTTTGCGCTTTTCTTTTTTTTTAGACACCAAGGAGAAAAAGAGATTCGCGCTCCCCTCACCACCGCCTGCCCTTCCAGAGGGGCCAGCGACCCCCTCGCCGGCCCCGTCCCAGGCGCTCTCCCCGCCCGCCGCCGCCCTTCCTGCCCGGCGCTCTCAGGCGTCTGGAATGCGGGCGCCCAGGCCCGCGCGCCCTGGGACTCCCGCGCCCACTCACCGGCCAGGAGCGCGCAGGGCAGCAGCAGCCAGTAGAGCACGGCGCCCAGCACGTGCGGCTCCATGCCTGGCGGCCGGCGCGGGCCGTGCGGGGCGCTAAGGGGCGGTGCTGGGGCCCGGGGGCCGGCGCGCCATGGTGCTGGGGCGGGTCGCCGCACGTGCCGCGCGCCGGGCCGGGACCCCGGCGACTGCGCCTCCTCCTCCTGCTCCTCCGCCCGGCCGCGCTCGCTCGGGCTCAGCCTGCCCCTCGGCGGAGCGCAGCGCGGGTGTCCGAGGCCGAGCTGGGCCGGACGCGGCTCGTGGCTCCCGCCCTCCGCCCGCGGGCCTTTATAAGCTCGGCCCCCGCACGCCCGCCCTCCCGGGCGTGCCCGCCCCCGCGTCTCCCCTGACGGCACGGCGCGCCCCGGCAGCCCCCCAGCGGCCAGCGCACCCCCCTGCCCCAGGCCTGAGCTGGCACGTCGGGTGGAGACCCCAGTCCGCTCATGCCAAGAAGACCCCACCTCGCAGCCTGGCCCCGCCGCCTGGGAGCGCGTGGGGTGGGCAGGGGGCGCTGCGCCCCGCGGTGGCCGGGCGGGGGCCACATGAAGGCTGCCCGGGCCTGGGTCCCCAGGGAGCACCCCACGCGCAACTGCGCCCGCGTGGCCCAGGCGACTTTCGCTTTGCTCGCGGAGACGCGAGGACGTAGCGCCCCCTGGGGACCGCGGGGACGACGGCGCGACCGTGGGGCTGCTGGTCCGCGCGTGGCCTGAACGGGGCTGGGGCCCGGGTTCCAGCCGCGCCTGCCCTGCGCACCTGGCGGTAAGACAGCACTGACCTCAGCAAGCACCTGCTGTCGCCTTGGCGGAGAGGCTGGTCTGGGCCCCTCGGTTTGGCCTTTGCCCTTGAGGGGCCACAGAAAGGAAGAGGGGCTCCGTGGGTGGGCGGCATGGCTCAGGGGCGCCAGGGAGGGAGCTGGTGGGTGTGAGCCCAAACACAAACCCAGGCCCTCCAACTTAGAACAACAACAACAAAAAAAAAACACAAAAACGCAGAAATGCAGACTTTCATGGGAAGTGTGTGTTTAAATTCTGACTCTCTCTCGCAGCCCCACCCTCTGGTCTGGCTCCAGCAGTCTCTGCAGGGAGACGGGGAAGTCTCAGAACTCGCCCCACACCCGAATGCGTGCGCCCAAGAATTGTCAAAGTAGCAAAACGTGAGAGAACAAACTACCTGCCTGCGGAAGGGTTAAACAAATGGCATGCACCTTGCAGTGGAGTACTCTGTAGCAGTTAAAGAAAATCAGGCACTTTCTGTGTATCAGTGTGGAACCTCTAAGATACAATGTTGCAACTGGCAGGAGCTACTCACTGCGCAGCCAAAGCCTGCAACCTGCCCAACGCGGGAGGGCGGGGCTGGCAGGTGGGAGGGAGACATGATCTTCTCTGGAATACTCTTTTGTGCTGTTTTAGTGGGTTTTTTGAGACAGAGTCTGACTCTGTTGCCCGGGCTAGAGTGCTGTGGTGTCAGCCTAGCTCACAGCAACCTCCAATTTCTGGGCTCAAGCGATCCTCTTGCCTCAGCCTCCCTAGTAGCTGGGACTACAAACATGTGCCACCCCACCATGCCCAGCTAAATTTTTCTATATATTTTTAGTTGGCCAATTAATTTCTTTCTATTTTTTGGTAGAGACGGGATCTTGCTCTTGCTCAGGCTGGTTTCAAACTCCTGACCTTGAGCAATCCTCCCGCCTCAGGCTCCAAGAGTGCTAGGATTATAGGCATGAGCCACTGCGCCCAGGCTTTCTATATATTTTTAGTTGTCCAATTAATTTCTTTCTATTCTTAGTAGAGACGGGGTCTTGCTCTTGCTCAGGCTGGTCTCAAACTCCTGAGCTCAAGGGATCCTCCTGCCTTGGCCTCCCAGAGTGCTAGTATGACAGGCGTGAGCCACCAAGCCGTGCCGGGCCTGTTTTAATGTTTTGCTACACACACGTACCGCCTATTCACAAAATAAAAGTAGCAAAACGGGGACAGATCCTCTGAAAACATCTGCCCAACTTGCCGGCTGGCCAGGCCGGGAGAGGCGGGAAGAGCAGGGGAGCCGGCCAGTCCGGCTACTCCTCCACAGACGCCCAGCCCACAGCCCGTTCCTGGAATTCGGGCCATGTTCTCATCCAGCCTCTTTTGCAGAAAAGGATATCAGGGGCCAGCGCGGGACAGCGTCTGCCAAGGGGCAAAACAGGCCTTGAGCCCAGCCTTCCCTACTTCTCATCCGAGGCCACCTCTCTTCCACCAGCCTGGGTTCCGAGTCCTTGCTGAACGTGTCACTGCTATCGTTTAAAACAGTAATTTAGGGGCGGGCGTGGTGGCTCACGCCTGTGATCCTAGCACTCTGGGAGGCCGAGGCGGGCGGATCCCTCAACGTCAGGAGTTCAAGACCAGCCTGAGCAAGAGCAAGACCCCTGTCTCTACTAAAAATAGAAAGAAAATTAGCCAGACAACTAAAAATTAGCCGGGCATGGTGGCACGTGCCTGTAGTCCCAGCTACTCGGGAGGCTGAGGCAGGAGGATTGCTTCAGCCCAGGCGTTTGAGGTTGCTGTGAGCTAGGCTGACGCCACAGCACTCTAGTTTGGGCAACAGAGTGAGACTCTGTCTCTAAAAAAATAAATAGATAAAAGGTAAAGTAAAACAGTAATTTAGTCTTGGAAGAGCAACATGGTCAGAGGAGACTGAGCTGTACCACTTAGCTGTTAACTTCTCCCCAAGGATAATACCGTCATCAGGACTTTGTTTATGCTTACACATTAATTTTAACAGGAAACAGCCCAGCGTCCACTAATGGATTACTGTGTGAGCAGAATCTGGTCTGTCCATGTGATGGAATATTATTTGGCCATAAAAAGGAACACGGTTCTGGTACGAGCTAGAGCGTGCGTGGACCTCACCACGTGTCTTCGAGCGCTGGGAGCCAGACACAAAAGGAAAACACTGTACGATTCCACTGTTACAAATCTCATGGGCAGGCCGGGCGAGGTGGCTCACGCCTGTAATCCTAGCACTCTGGGAGGCCGAGGTGGGAGGATCGCTCAAGGTCAGGAGTTCAAAACCAGCCAGAGCAAGAGTGAGACCTGTCTCTACTAAAAATAGAAAGAAATTAGCTGGACAACTAAAAATATATAGAAAAAATTAGCCGGGCATGGTGGCGCATGCCTGTAGTCCCAGCTACTCGGGAGGCTGAGGCAGGAGGATCACTTGAGCCCAGGAGTTTGAGGTTGCTGTGAGCTAGGCTGACACCACAGAACTCACTCTAGCCTGGGCAACAAAAGCCAGACTCTGTCTCAAAAAAAAAAAAAAAAAAAATCTCGTGGGCAAATTCGTGGAGACCGAGAGTAGAAGGGAGCGCAGCAGGGGCTGGGGGAGGGGAGCAGGTGTTACCGTTTAATGAGGAGCATTTTCTCTTTAGGATGATGAAAAAGTTCTGGAAATAGTAGTAGTAGCTATACAACAATTATGAATGTGCTTAATGCCTCTGGATTATACACTTAAGAATGGTTAGAATGGCAAACGTATGTATTTTTACCGCAATAAAAAAATTTAAGAAACCTGCATGGTTAAAGTAAATTCCAATCGGTCAGCTCTTAGCCTTCCTCTGCACGCGGGGCCCCTCCCCGAGGCAGCCACAGTCTGTGTTCCTTCAGCTTGTTGTTTTCCTGACCCTTGGCCAGAGATTTTGCAAGGTTTGGGGAGCTGTTCAATTCCCTGGGTGCGTGCTCCCCTGTCTCCCCGCACCCTGTCCCGAGCGCAAAGAACAGAGCCAACCGGCAGAAACCAGTGTCTGCCTGCTTGCCCCGGCCCGCAAACCCAGGCCATCTGGGCACAGAGTGGGCTCTGCCGGAGACTATTGCCCCCAAGAGCCTGTCCCTCTTGGCAATGGGTGGGAACCCCCCTTCCTTTCTCAGCCCCAAGTCAGCAGCGGAGCCCGGGCTGGCCCGCGGGAGGAAGCCGGTACTCACCGCTGCCTCGCTGTGCTCTAGTGCTGGCGCCAGCCTGGTCCCCAGCAGCCCTGAGGCTGGACGACCCACAGGCCCGTGACAGCCGAGTCCTGCGGCTGCCCGGCCGTGCCCCTCCCCGCCTTGGGCACTTGGACAAACTACCGGACCCCGGGGCCCTCAACCACCTTCTTGTCTGGGACACGAGGGGCCGCCCAGCCCGCAGAGCTATGAGGGTCAGGTGAGTCGACTGCGTTAGGGGCTGCACCTGAGAAGCGGCAGCTGCACAAAGTAAGGTGCTCAAAGCCGCCAAGTGCACCAGCTGTGACCCTCGGGGACAGACAAGCCCTCGCCCTCATCCTCTGGCCATGCTGGCCCCGAGTAACTGCCCTCTCACGCCCGCCTGCCCGCCTGCCCGCCTGGGATGGGCCCGCCGGCTCCACTTGCTCCGGCAAAGGCCACGTCCAGCTCTGCTGGAGCCCAGCGTGCTCTAGACCGGGGTCTGCAGCAGCCTGCCGAGAGCTGGGTTAGTGTCGGGGCCCGCCATGGGGACAGGCACCCCAGGGTCCCGAGGCCGGGAGCCCTCTGACAGCCGGTGGTGAGGGAGTGGGGGTGAAGACAGCTGAGTAGTCACTGACATTTGCCAAACGAGCCCACGTTTTACCAGACAGTCAGCGGTTTCGCCTTCCCCCTCTGGGTTGTGAAATTGGAGCCCAGCTGGAGGGAGGGAAACCTGGAGGGATGCTGGGAGGGACGGGAGGGAAACCGATGGAGGCTGGAGGCCCCGACCACAGCAGCAGCCTCGCAGGATGAGGCCAGCGTGAGAAGCCTCAGACCCAGACCAGAGGGACTCAGCCCAGCCCCTGACCCCGGCAGCATCTCTGAAGAGCAGCGGTGGCCGTGGAGCTAGCCCTGCCCGGGAGGGAGCAGAGGGCTGCCGGTCCCAGCAGGCGCCGGGAGGAGGGGGCACCCGCTGGGTGTGGAGAAGGAAGTCCTGGCACCAGCCAACCACTGACCGTTCTCCCCGAGCTCGGTGCCTTGCTGACTCACCCTCCACGCCGGCCAGCCTCCCGGGGGCTGCTCAGAGCTGACAGGGGAGTGACCCGGCCTGAGTGCAGACTGGGCAGCCTTTTCCCGCCCACACTCCTGGGTTTGGACCAGCTGGGCCAGCTGGAGGCCGGGTGGAGCAGGTGACAGTACGCCCCTCACCTTCACGGCACGTGGCTCCCCAGACCCGGAGCGATGGGGCCTGCCTGCCTCCCCGCCTCCCTCAACCCGCTCCAGCCGCGGGCACCACCGTCGTCTCTGCCGCAGGCCCTTTGCACGTGCCACTCTCCCCTCAGATCACCCCATGGCAGCCCCATCTTGCCATTTCAGGTCTCAGCTCACGTCACCTCCTCTGAGAGGCCTCCTGACCCCTCGGACATACGCAGTTCCCCAGTCACTCAGTCGCATGGTCGAGGTTTTATTTCCTCATCTGAATTATCCTTTATTATTTATTTATTTATTTTGAGACAGAGTCTCACTCTGTTGCCCGGGCTAGAGTGAGTGCCGTGGCGTCAGCCTAGCTCACAGCAACCTCAAACTCCTGGGCTCAAGCAATCCTCCTGCCTCAGCCTCACAAGTAGCTGGGACTACAGGCATGTGCCACCACGCCCAGCTAATTTTTTCTATATATATATATTAGTTGGCCAATTAATTTCTTTCTATTTATAGTAGAGACGGGGGTCTCGCTCTTGCTCAGGCTGGTTTCGAACTCCTGACCTGAAGCAATCCTCCCACCTCGGCCTCCCAGAGTGCTGGGATGACAGGCGTGAGCCACCGTGCCCGGCCCTGAATTATCCTTTATTTACTAGTTCCCATCTCTCTCCTCGAGACTGTGAGTTCCGGGAGCACAGGGGCCTGGTCTGTCTGTGGGTGACCTGGTGCACAGTGGGGCCCCGGCCACCTGCAGTGAGTCCTCAGCGGTCAGGCTCCCGGGGGGCGCCGTGGACGCTGGTTGACCAAAGAAATCAAGGCACGGACCTGAGCTCCAGGCTTGTCCAGTGGAAACACCCACAGACAGGGTTCCAGCCGCTTTGCCATCCCTGAAGTCAGTCCAGCCATGCCACGACCCCCAGCAGCATCCCATAGCTACGAGCCAACATGACCCTTCGGGCAGATCCGGGACAGAACAGAGCAGAAAGGGGCTTTCACCTCCCTTATTCTAGACTCTATACCTCTGTTAATGCAGAGCCACACAGATCGACCTTTGTGACCATGCTTTCATTAAGGCTCCTGGGACTGCAAGAAAGAGAAAGCCACTCAGAGGCACTTTGAGCAAGAGAGGCAAACGTCTGGGCAGGAATCTGCCGCTTCATCCAAGCCTGGGGCATCAGGAAGGGCCGGGGGGCCTCACAAGAGACCAGGCTGGGAACCATTTGAAACCACCTCAGCCACGCTGACGGCCGCCCCAGCCCCAGAGGCCCCGGTCCCAGCAGAGGGGCTGAGTGGCTCACTGTGCCCCTCCGTCCAGTCACCTGTGACCAGGAGGCAGCGTCCTACGGCACAAGTGTGGCCACCGACTCCATCATGGTAGCCAAGCACAGCAATACACACACACATATATATAAAAATTTAGTTTTTGAGACAAGGTCTTGTTCTGTTACCCAGAGAGCAGTGGCTCTGTCCCACCCCTCACAGCATCCTCCAACTCCTGGGCTCAAGCGATCCTCCTGCCTCGGCCTCCTGAGTAGCTGGGACTACAGGCACGTGCCACCACACCCGGCTAATTTTTTCTATTTTTAGTAGAGAAGGGGTCTCACTATGTGGCCCAGGCTGATCTCAAACTCCTGGGTCAAGCGATTCTCCTGCCTCGGCCTCCTGAGTAGCTGGGACTATAGGTGCACCACCACACCCGGCTAATTTTTCTATTTTTAGTAGAGACGGGGGTCTCACTATGTTGCCCAGGCTGATCTCAAACTCCTGGGCTCAAGCGAGCCTCGGCCTCCCAGGGTGCTGGGACCACAGGTGTGAGCCACCACGCCCGGTGCAAGGCATGTTTCCGAGAAGGACTCTAAGGCTGAAGTCACCCCAAATAGCTACTCTTGAGGGGGGACAGTGGAAACATTGAACAGCTGGCACGGCCGGTCCCTGAGCCACCAGACAGACACTGGCCGTAGCACCACCAAAGCCAGGTCCTGAGGCTGCTGCTGTGTGGGGCGTCCCCCTCTCCCCTCGCTGGTCACAGGGAGTGAACGCCACCATACCCCAGCCTCCAGACTCCCACGCTCCTAACACCAACCCCTGCCCCCGCACGGGGCCAGACACATTCCAGACTGGTGCCCTGGACTCTGCAAGCCCCAGGGAGCTGCGCTAGGAGGTAGCCCATCCCAGAGCCACTCGGGCCTGCCTCTCTCCGCCCCCAGCTTGTGCCCGGGGCTGGCCCAAACGTGACAGCAGTGTGCCGTGCACACACTTTCCCTCCCAGGACTCCCGGGAGCCACCCCTGGGGTGGACGGTGACAGAAGCCACACAGTCCGGTGGTGGCCAGGTGGGGAGGGGGCCCCCTCCCGAGGTGGCCCCGGCACAGTCTGTGGCCCCGAGGAGGGTGGGCAGGCTGACGCCACCCCGAGGCAGCTCTGGCTCCCCAAGTGGACGGAAACTGGCAAGAGACCGAGAAGGAAACGCAGGCAGGCAAGGCTTTCCTGGGCTTTCGCTCCAACGCAAACAGGCAGCGCCGGCCGCCGGCGGGGCAACCAGACTGGCTCTCCGAACCAGCCGAGAAACTGGATTGGCTGTAGACGAAGGGCGGGGAACTTTCAAAGTGCGGAGAGCGGAAGTGTAGCGCCGCAGTGGGGTTGTTTTGTCAGCTGCCAGTCCTGTGATTGATCATGCTTCTTTTTTTTTCTTTAGACAGAGTCTCGCTTTGTTGCCCAGGCTAGAGTGAGTGTCGTGGCGTCAGCCTAGCTCACAGCAACCTCAAATTCCTGGGCTCAAGCGATCCTCCTGCCTCAGTCTCCCGAGTAGCTGGGACTACAGGCATGCACCACCTTGCCCAGCTAATTTTTTTTAATATATATGTTTTTTAGTTGGCCAATTAATTTCTTTCTATTTATAGTAGAGACGGGGTCTCGCTCTTGCTCAGGCTGGTCTAGAACTCGTGACCTCGAGCAATCCGCCCGCCTCGGCCTCCCAGAGTGCTAGGATTACAGGCGTGAGCCACCGCGCCCGGCCCCGATCATGCTTCTTCATACACCACGTGTCTCATCAGCAGGTTAAATCTCCACCCTTGGGCGTGATTTTTAGCATTAAAACGGGGGAGAAGATGCACCAGCCGTCAACTTCGGGCTTCATCTCTGCAGTAACCGACTTGCCCTGGCTTTGGCTGGGGGGGTGTCCCCCCCTGCTCCATGGTGGCCCCGTCCTGCTCGGGAGAGCAGGGCCGCCGTCCACCGAGGCTTCTCTTTAGCGCTGTGGGCAGACTCCAGCTTTGGCTCAAGACTCAGCCAAGTCCTGCTCTGGTACCACCACAGCAGCAAGAGAAGGGAACTGTGGGTGGGGCGTGCTCAGCACAGTGGGGAGGAGGCCCCAGCAGCAACCAGTCCCTCAGCTTATCTATGGAGAGCAGGGGCCGGACCCCATGGAGCAACGGGGCCCACATACTGAACAGACACTCCTGGTGGTTAGGACCTAACAGTTGCTTAGGTCCAGCTTCCTCTGCCTCCCTGAGAACAGGCGTCTGTCTCTACCTTCTAAATGTGAAGCAGGGAGTGGGGAGCATTGTGTCACCTGGGGGGGAGACAGTTCCCTCCACCTGGTGAACAGCTACAGCCTGAAGACTTAACAGGGCCTCTAACTGCAGCTGGTCTGCTGGTCTTTTTTTTTTTTTTTTTTTTTGAGACAGAGCCTCTGGGAAGATCCACGTCAATTCTTCCCCCCAACCCCCACCACTGTTTGACTCAAATACATTCTACACGGCTCAGGGCACACATGCCAGAACTGAACTTCAACACAATGTAGGCTTAAAAATCCAGGTCTGAACCCCCTACACTGAGTTCTTGACCAGCTGAGGATCTGTACAACCCAGGGCCAGGGGCTGCCCCCCTAAAGTTCAGATGGGACTCAGGTGCCCCGACCCCAGCGACCCCCAACTTTCTCACAAAGCACCAACTGCACCACCCAACTGACCTTTATGTTCCTTTAACTTTTTTTTTTGAGACGGATTCTCACTCTGTTGCCCTGGCTAGAGTGCCGTGGCGTCAGCCTAGCTCACGGCAACCTCAGACTCCTGGGCTCAAGCGATCCTCCTGCCTCAGCCTCCTGAGTAGCTGGGACTACCAGCACATGCCACCATGCCCGGCTAATTTTTTCTCTATGTATTTTTAGTTGGCCAATTAATTTCTTTCTATTTATAGTAGAGACGGGGTCTTGCTCTTCCTCAGTCTGGTCTCCAACTCCTGAGCTCAAATGACCCACCCACCTCGGCCTCCCAGAGTGCTAGGATTACAGGCGTGAGCCACTGCGCCTGGCCAAGTTTTTTTTTTTTTTTTTTTTAAATAGGCACAATTCATGCTCTCTACAGAAAACTTGACAACACTGGAAAAGTAAAGCCCTCCCTGCATCCCGGCCGGGGCAGACCTCAGGACCATCCAGGACCTGCCAGGCCGCGCCGTTGACTAGCTGAGCCGTTTATCTGGCATCACCTGGAAGGAGGGGGCTCCCGTGTCAGGGTCTTAGGTTTCCCAGAAACCCGAAGCGTCAGGCCTGGTTCTCACACGATGAAAGCTTCAGGTTCTAAGAACTGAGACTGCTAGCATCTCCGCCAGTTTCTTTCTGTCGTTCTTCCCCCCTTTATGATCGAGACACGAGTCACATCACTAGGTTCACCCCTAAAGCAGTACGAAGGCCGGCGCGTCTGTGACCCCGGCACTCTGGGAGGCAGAGTCGGGAGGGTTGCTTGAGGCCAGGAGTTCAAGACCAGCATGGGCAACATAGTGAGACCCCCGTCTCTACTAAAAATAGAAAAATTAGCTGGAGCTGGGCCTGGTGGTGCACACCTGAAAGCCCCAGCTACTTGGAGGCTGAGGAAGGAGGATCACTTGAGGCCAGGCTGTGATGACGCCACCGCACTCCGGCCGGGGCAACACAGCCAGACCCGGTTCCTAAGACACAAAATGCAGCCTGGTGGTCAAGCCCCCCTCCTGCTGGGACTGCCTCCGACGCGCGCGCGGACAGGTGCGGGGCGCGCACACGACCGCACTGGGGCGCATGCGCGGCCCCGGTCGGCGCACGCCAGCGCGCATGCGCCAGGACGCGTCCATTTCCCGCCTCCCCCCGCCCCGGTGGTCCCGCCCAAGGCGGGGGCGTGGCCGGACGCGCGCGCGAAAACCGGCGGGAAACGCGCCTCCCGCCGCCAACATGGAGCAGCGCCGCGTCACCGACTTCTTCGCGCGCCGCCGCCCCGGGCCCCGCGCCGCGCTGCGGGCCAAGCCGCCCGGCCGCCGCCCGCGCCCCAGCGAGCCCGCGCCCCGCGCCCCGGCCAAGCGCGCGCGCCCCGCGTCCCCGCCGCCCGCGCGCAGGAGGCTGCGGCTGTCGGCCGCCGCGGGAGGGGTGAGGGCCGGGGAAACTGAGGCCAGAGTGGTGTGGGCGGGGGATACTGGGGCTGGAGTGGTGAGGGGCTGGGGCAAACTGAGGCCGGAGCGGTGGAGGCGGGGAAATGAGGCTAGAGTGGTGAGGGGCGGGGAAACTGAGGCTGGAGTGGAGAAGGGCGGGGAAAACTGAGGCCGGAGAGGTGAAGGGCGGGGAAACTGAGGCTGGAGTGGTGAAGGGCGGGGAAAACTGAGGCCGGAGAGGTGAAGGGCGGGGAAAACTGAGGCTGGAGTGGTGAGGGGAGGGGAAAACAGAGGCCAGAGCGGTGGAGGCGGGGTAAATTGAGACCCGAGTAGTGAGGGCGGGTAAACTGGCTGGAGTGGGGAGGGGAGGGGAGCCAGGGGAAACCGAGGCCGGGCTGGGGTGCAGGGGCAGCTGAGGCGCTGGGTGGGGCGGCGTTGTGGCTGCGGCGCAGAGGAGCGCGCAGGAATCTGCAGGAGGGTCCGGGGCGGGTGGGACCCCGCCGGCTCCTGTAGCCGCTGCAAGGACCGGGGCTCTGACTCCTGCGGGGAGGCGGGTTTGACCCAGGATCCCATGGGGCAGGCAGGCCTTCCTGGGCAGTTAGGAGGGCTGACCCTCACCCGGCCTTCTCTGCAAGAAGCTTCTCTGCAAGGCCGGGTGAGGGTCAGCCCTGGTAACTGCACAGGAAGGCCCAGCGGAGGTGGGCGGTGTCCCTCCCGGTTGCCTTCAGCAAAGACCCCGATTAGAGGCCCCTGCGTGTCCAGTTACCTGAAAGGCCAGCCCTGATCCCCCGAGTGGGTCCTCTTTTAGCAGAGCTGGGTGTACCTGGGTCTTGTCATGTGTTCACTTTTGGGTCCTTCCCACCAGGTTTCCAGCCCCAGTTCCCTGGCCAGCCCTGGCTCCCCGGCTGCCCCTGGCTCCCCGGCTGGCCCTGACACCCCGGCCAGCCCTGGCTCCCTGGCTGGCCCTGGCTCCCCGGCTGGCCCTGACACCCCAGCCGGCCCTGGCTTCCCAGCTGCCCCTGGCTCCCCGGCTGCCCCTGGCTCCCCGGCCCGTTCTTCTCTGGGCAGGAAGATACGGAAAGATGCCGTCTCAGCAGGTCAGCCGTCAGGCCTGGCAGCCTTGCAGAACAAGGTGAGGAGCTGGACCAAGGGCAGGTGGGGCCGGCTGTGGGGCGACCAGCTGGCCTGACAGCACCCTGTGTCCCCAGGTCCCCCGGAGGGACACTGTCTCGGAGCTCCAGTCATGCCTGCGGCGGGCCCGGGCGCTGGGGGAGCGGGTGCAGGCGCTGAAGGCCAGCGCCCGGAAGGATGCCGAGACGCCCAGCATGCCGGAGGCTGAGGGCCGTCCGGAGCAGCTGTGGTGAGTCCGGGTTTGTGGCCACGCAGGGGCGAGTGGGCAGAGGGCCGGCCGCTCCTTCCAGGGAGAAGCTCGTGCGGGCGACAGAGCCCGGCCTGCTGCCTGAGCACCTTGGCCTGGCGTCCACCTGTGAGGGGTTGGTGACTGCCACCTCGTGGGCTCTGGTGGCCCCGGGGTGCCATGGACAGCCCGTGGTCACCCCTGTGCTCCTGAGAGCCGCAGACACCAGGCTGGGGAACCCCTAGGGCTGAGTGTGCAGCCGGGGTCAGCTGTCACACTGGTGCTACACCTAATGCGAGGGACGGCAGGTGTCAGGGGACCGTGAACGGCCACGTGGGGGCTCCTTGGCGTGCGGCCTGCTCCTGGGCACGGAGGGGCGTGTGGCTGGCGCTTTTCCTGAGCCGGCTGTCTGTCCCCCGACAGCGGCGAGCCCCTGCCCGCCTACCAGCGCTTCCATGCCCTGGCCCAGCCTGGCCCCCCGGGGCTGGTGCTGCCCTACAAGTACCAGGTGCTGGCCGAGATGTTCCGCAGCATGGACACCGTCGTAGGCATGCTCCACAACCGCTCCGAGACCGCCACCTTCGCCAAGGTCAAGCGGGCCGTCCAGGACATGACGCGCAAGTGAGTGGCCTGCCTGGGGCCGCCCAGGGTTCCCGGTCGGCCCGGATTTCCCCCTTAACCCGGCGCCGCCTCCCACAGGCGCTTTGAGGAGTGCAGCGTCGGCCAGATCAAGGCCGTGTACCCCGCGTCCTACCGCTTCCGCCAGGAGCGCGGCGTGCCCACCTTCAAGGACGGCGTGAAGAGGTCCGACTACCAGCTCACCATTGAGCCGCTGCTGGACCAGGGTGAGTGTGCTGTGCCCGGGGCCTCAGTTTCCCCACCTGTGACCCCCCTCCCCCATGTGCGAGTTTGAGGATGGGAGTGAGGGATGGGGCGTGGGGAACCGTGGCCGAGGGGCTCAGCCTGGACTCCCCCGCAGAGGCTGACGGCGAGGCCCCCCAGCTCACGGCCTCACGCCTGCTGCAGCGGCGGCAGGTCTTCAGCCAGAGGCTGCTCGAGCGAGCCAAGGAGCACCACAGGGTGAGTGGCGCGGCGGGCGCAGGTGTGGCAGGCACACCTGGTCCCCAGTTCCTGCCGCACAGAGGTGGCGGCACTCTGGGTGGCCGCCTGGTCGCCTGTCACCCCTGCCGCGGGCAGCCCCCACCCAGAGGCCGAGTCCTGGGGTTTTCCTCTCCCTGGCTCCCCACTGCCGTCTCACGGGCGGGGGGCGTGCCCTGTCGATGCCCGGCTGCTGTCTGGTGGACGCTCACCTGCGCCAGGTCTGCCCTGAGCTCGGTGCTGCAGCCTGGGGCCCTGGGAAGGCCTGTGCCTTCTTCCGCTGAGCACAGAGAGGTTAAGTGAGGTGTTCGAGGCTGCCCAGCCAGGACAGGAGCTCAGACGGTCCATGTCTCATGCGTGCTCCGGGTCACCCAGTGGGGCCCCTGCCCACCCCCTTCTCCCACAGGCCTTCCTGGCCTCCCTGAGCCCCCCCATGGAGGTGCCCGACGACCAGCTGACCCGCTGGCACCCCCGCTTCAGCGTGGACGAGGTGCCTGACATCGAGCCAGCCGCGCTGCCCCAGCCGCCCGCCGCGGAGAAGCTCGCCACAGCCCAGGAGGTGCTGGCCCGGGCCCGAGGCCTGGTGTCGCCCAGGGTGAGGCTGAGCGGGGCTCCGACTCCTGACCCCACGGGGTGCATGTAAACAGCAGAGCCTCCACAGGGGGACCTGACATCCCGTCTGGCTTTGTGCTTAGCTGGGGGGGGGTCTAGAGACGCAGGAGGTGTCCCCCAGCAGGCAGCACTGCGGGCTGGGACCCCTAGTTGCCCAGAACAGCCTTCCTCTTGGGCCTGGAGAGACTTGGGGGCTCCGGGGCAGAGGGTCCAGGCAGGGGGTGAGGGGCTTCCTCTGCAGGGCTGGGCACGCTCCCTCCTGTGACCTCCCCTCTGCCCTGCCCCCCCACAGATGGAGAAGGCCTTGAGCGAGCTGGCCCTGCGCTCAGCCAAGCCCAGCAGCCCCGCCGAACCCAGCAGCCCCGCCCTGCCCGCCAGCCCGCCCCCCACCCCGCCCACCACCCCGACCCACGCCCTGAAGGGGGTGTCCCAGGACCTGCTGGAACGGGTGAGCCAGCGACGGGCAGGTGGGCACCGTGGGGGCCGAGGTGACTCGCCGCCCGGGACCAACCTCCTGCACCCACCACAGGTCCGGGCCAAGGAGGCGCAGAAGCAGCTGGCACAGATGACCCGGCGCCCGGAGCAGGAGCAGAGGCTGCGGCGGCTGGAGCGGCTGCCCGAGCTGGCCCGCCTGCTGCGCGGCGTCTTCGTGTCCGAGCGCAAGCCGGCGCTCACCATGGCGGCGGTCTGTGCCCGCATGGTGGGCAGCTACTGTGCCACCATGAGCCCCGGTAGGTGTGGTGGGGCACGGGCTCCCCCTCTGTGGTCCTGCCACTGCCTCCCTGGCTCCCCGACGGTGGTGTCCACCGTGGACACAGGGTGCCCCTGGAGGCCCCGGAGCCTCTGCCCGGCCTCCACTCCTGCAGCCTCCTGGGGCGGCTCCCCGGGGCCCCCTCACCTCCCCAGCCTGTTTCCTGGCATTCCTGGTCAGGACAGAATTCCAGCTCACAGAGGCTCCAGGCCCCATGGTGTGCGCTGTCCGCTCCTGCTGGGCCTCTGGCTGCAGGGACAGGGCTGAGTCCCGCAGCTGCTCAGGCCTCCTCCCTTGAGGCCTTTTCGGCAGGCAGGGTTCCTACCTGGCTCCCCTGCCACTGCTTCAGGGCACAGACAGTGACCCCAGGCTTGGCATCTGCTCAGCCCCAAGGCCCTGAGGCCTGTAGGCAGGGAGTAAGGCCCCATCCCTTATGGCTTTTTTTTTTTTTTTTTTTTTTTTTTTTTTTGAGACAGAGTCTCACTCCGTTGCCCGGGCTACAGTGCCCTGGAGTCAGCCTAGCTCACAGCAACCTCCAACTCCTGGGCTCAAGCCATCCTCCTGCCTCAGCTTCCCAAGTAGCTGGGACTACAGGCACGCGCCACCACGCCCGGCTAATTTTTTCCATATGTTTTTAGTTGGCCAGTTAATTTCTTTAAATTTTTAGTGGAGACAGGGGTCTTGCTCTTGCTCAGGCTAGTTTCGAATTCCTGACCTTGAGCGATCCTCCCGCCTCGGCCTCCCAGAGTGCCAGGATGACCGGCGTGAGCCACGGCGCCCGGCCCCCTTAAAGGCTTTGCAGACGTGCAGGGACGTGGGGGCCGGGCCAGGTCCCAGCAGCGCATCGGCAGGGCCGGGCTCACCTGCTCTCTCTGCAGGTGAGATGGAGAAGCACCTTCTGCTCCTGTCCGAGCTGCTGCCCGACTGGCTCAGCCTCCACCACGTCCGCACCGACACCTACGTCAAGCTGGACAAGGCCGCCGACCTGGCCGGCGTCACCGCGCGCCTGGCCCTCCGCGCCCGCGCCGAGGGGCTGTGAGTCCGGTGGCTGCTGCAGAGCACACGGGCCGGGGACGTGCTGGTCTGGGCCACCGTGCCCGTTTCACTGGTGTGAACTCGACGCACTTGTCTCTTCCTGGGAGGGTCTCATGGAGGTGGGTGGCGGGTCTGTGTGGTTGGTTCCGGGCACGGCGTGTTGACATTAAACTGGTTTCTGTAGGCGGTTCCGCCTTCATTGCTGTTGGCAGTGCTTGTCAGGGGTGTGGGGCCGGGCAGGGTCAGGGAGTGTGGTTGGCAGAGTGCCACCCCCGAGACGTGCCCCCTGTCGTGATCCTGGAACTTCTGAACACATGACCTCACGGCACAGGGATGGGTCACGCCAGGAGTTTGGAGGTGAGGTTAGGGTTAGGGCCCGGGTGGGCCCAGTGTCATCACAGGGTCCTTGTTGGAGACCAGAGGAAGTCAGAGGGAGGTGCCACCCTACCAGGGAGTATAGGCAGCCCTGGGAGACAAGGGAAGATGCCCCCTGGACCCAGCCTGCCAACACCTTGACCTCTGTACTTCTGACTTTTGGACTCTAATGGGTTTTTTTTTTTTTTTTGAGACAGAATTTCACTCTGTTGCCAAGGCTAGAATGACGTGGTATCAGCCTAGCTCATGGCAACCTCCAATTCCTGGGCTCAAGTGGTCCTCCTGCCTCAATCTCCCGAGTAGCTGGGACTACAAGCATGTGCCACCATGCCCGGCTAATTTTTTTGTATATGTTTTTAGTTGTCCAGCTAATTTCTATTTTTTTTTTTTAGTAGAGACGGGGTCTTGCTCTTGCTGGTCTCAAACTCCTGACCTTGAGCAATCCTCCCACCTCAGCCTCCCAGAGTGCTAGGATTATAGGTGTGAGCCACCGCGCCCTGCTGACTAAGAGAATTAAGTTGTGTATAAGCCATTAAATTTGTGGCAACTGAAAACCAACGCAGGTAACACTTGCTGCCTCATGGCTGTGACTCTGGTGCACAGACCCCCAACGACCTGCATGGCCTGTTCCCACCTGAGTGGAGGTTACGGCCCTGTGAGGTGAGAACCGCCGTGAGTGCTACGCACCCCCCTGCCCAGTCCAGGTACTGCCGCCACCCACTGCACACAGAAGGCGGAGTCACTGGCTTGCGGTCCCAGGGCTCCTGCCCTGGGCAACAGGAAGACAGGAGATAACGTGTGAGGCAGAGATGTTTACTCATGTTCTCTTGCCAGAGTTTTTTTTGTTTTTTTGAGACACAGTCTCACTTTGTTGTCCAGGCTAGAGTGCCGTGGCGTCAGCCTAGCTCACAGCAACCACAAACTCCTGGGCTCAAGTCCAGCTTCAGCCTCCCGAGTAGCTGAGATGACAGAGATGTGCCACCATGCCCAGCTTATTTTTTGTTTTTAGTAGAGACGGGGTCTCGCTCTTGCTCAGGCTGGTCTTGAACTCCTGACCTTGGGCAATCCTCCCAGAGTGGGAGGATTATGGGTATGAGCCAGCACGCCCAGCTTCTTGCTGACTGCCGAGGTTTTTAACTGGACACAGGTAGCACACGGGGCTGTGCTCCAGGCTTTGGCACTTCCAGGAGGGGCCCAGGGCGTCACTGGCCAGCCAGTGGCCGTGGTGCCCAGCAAAGGTCACTTCGGTGGCCCCAGGCTGAAGAGGAACTGGGAGGCCACGTGGTCACTCGTACTGCAGGAGGGAGAAGAAGGGCACTGTCCCCAGCTTCTCGCGGCCTCGCAGGGAGGTCAGCTCCAACAGGCTCACGCACTCCAGCACCTCGGCCTGCAGCTGGCCCAGCAGGTCACAGGCAGCTCGCATGGTTCCTGCGGGAGGACGGGGGAGGCCCCCGGGCTCTAGCTGGGCTGCAGAGACCCCACCCCACGTGGCGGGGCACCTTCCCTCCCCCCAGCACTGGGAGCCTCAGCTGTGGGCTGGGCGGGACTCTTACCCCCAGTGGCCAGCAGGTCGTCCACGACCACCACCTTCTGCCCGGGCTCCAGGGCGTCTCTCTGGATCTCCAGCTCAGCCTGCGGACAAGAAGCAGGTGTGTGGCCCTCAGACTCACACGTTGAAGGGACAGGAGGCAGGTGTGGGGCCCTAAGACTCACACAGAGGGGCCGGGCTCGTGTGCAGAGCCTGGGTGCTGACGAGTGACCACCACCGCCTGCGCCAACCGCATCTCGCCCTCTCCCGGCCGTGCGCCTCAGCCCCCCGGGTTCCACCTCCAGGAGCTGCCTGGGAACGCAGGGACGGGCCCGCCGCTCACCTTCCCGTACTCCAGCGAGTACGAGGCGCTCACGGTGGGGCCCGGCAGCTTCCCGCGCTTGCGGATGAGCACGAAGCCCAGGCCCAGCTCCTGCGCCAGGCTCGGCCCGAACAGGAAGCCTCGCGAGTCCAGGCCTGTGGGAGAGCAGAGGACGCGTGGCCGCGACGACACGGGCCCGGGGGGTCGCCGAGCGGTCCGGGGGGCACGGCCCCGCCGCCCCGTCCCGCCCTCGCTCACCGGCCACGTAGTCGAAGCGGCCGCCGTGCGCCGCGCGCAGGTGCCGCGCCAGGAGGCGGATGGAGGCGCGGAAGGCGGCGGGGTCCTTCAGCAGCGGCGACACGTCCCTGCGCGGGACAGGGCGGTGAGCGCGCCGCGTGCAGGGCAGGGGCGGGGCAGGTAAGGGCCGCGCTCGTACCTGAACAGCACGCCCGGCGCGGGGAAGTCGGGGAAGCTGCGGATCCGCTCCGCCACCAGCTGCAGCTCGGCGTCCGCCATGGCCGCGTGCGACGCGCCGGGGACGTGGGTGTGAATGCGCGGGTCGGGGCGGACGACCGCAGGAAGGACCGGGGGCGGGGTGCCCTCAGGAAGGGGCGGGGCCGAGCGCCTACACGGGCGGGGGCGGGGCGTCGGCGGGGCCGAGCGTGTGCGCTGTCGGGGGCGGGGCGCCCTCAGGAAGGGGCGGGGCCGAGCGCCTACACGGGCCGGGGGCGGGGCGTCCTCAGGAAGGGGCGGGGCCGAGCGCCTACACGGGCCAGGGGCGGGGCGTCGGCGGGGCCGAGCGTGTGCGCTGTCGGGGGCGGGGCGTCCTCAGGAAGGGGCGGGGCCGAGCGCCTACAGGGGCCGGGGGCGGGCGTCCGCGGGGCCGAACGTGTGCGCTGTCGGGGGCGGGGCGTTCGCAGGAAGGGGCGGGGCCGAGGCCCTACACGGGCTGGGGGCGGGGCGTCCGCGGGAGGAGGCGGGGCCGAGCGCCTACACGGGCCAGGGGCGGGGCGTCCGCGGGAAGGGGCTGGGCCGAGCGCTTGCGCAGACCGGGCGCGGTGCTGTGCGGGGAAGGGGCGGGGCGGGCAGGTAGGAGCGTCCACGGGGATGGGGCCCGGGGCCTGCCACCAGGAAGTATTACCATATTTCCTCAAATTCTAGGTGCCCCGATTTTAAGGCGCGCTGGGAGTCCCTGCACCGCTGAACACACATGTCCCTCGCTCAGGGACTGGGAACCCGACAGAGGCGTGAATCGTGGCGCCTTTCTCCTTGGGGGCTGCGTGGTCGCATCTGGCCTGCCCAGGCCCAGGCCCGTTGGGGTCTTACCTGGGGCTTGATGGAGGCTGGAGCAGGGACACGGGCGTTGGGGCAGGGTTAGTCCTAGTCCGACCCCAAGTCTTGGCTGCCCAGCCGCCCCACAGGCCCAGTCCCCCAAGGAACAACTTCCTCAAAGCACAATCTCGCTTTTTAAAAAACTGAGACAACAGAGCTGGGCGCCCCATTCCTTTATTCCGAGGCCCTTTTCCTCATGACGCCCCAGCCCGACCGACCATCGCGCAGTCCACCCTGGGCGCTGGGGCCTCACGGACGGAGACTCGCTCCAAGCAGGGCTGGAGGTGCTGGAGCCCGTCTCCAGCTCTCCAGGAACAGCGAGGGGCTGTCCTCACGTCTGGACACACCTGGTGCTGTGGCAGCAGTGACACGAGCTGTCCCCACCAGCAGGGAGCGCATGGGCCGTGTCTCAGTTGTCAGGAGGCCTTTCCCGCCCCCACACCCTCCTGTCACAGCCCCGTCTCCGAGAAGCAGGAAGAAGGGGACCCTGGAATGTGTGGGGTGGGTGGTGCTGGGGGCAGGGGTGGCCCCTGCCAGCACTAACAGGTCAGCACAGGATGGGCACTGTCGCCTTCAACACCAGGGCCCTGAGTCCTACCCCCAGGGCCTGGGCTGGAGCGCTGCACCGTGCACAAGGCCAGCCAGCTGGGGAGACACGAGACCGCGGGCGGAGGCCTGGGGCTGTGGGTTGGGGCGGTGGGGCCAGGGCAGGCGTCGCTGTGCAGGTCCCGCTGCTGGCCACAGTGCCTTCTGGCGCAGGCAGGGACCAGGGCCCTTGGGGCTTTTGCAACTCGGAGCCCCGAGGCCAGAGCCTGCCTGCCTGCCCCCAGGCACCTGCAGGGCCAACTGCAGATCCCTGGTCCAAGCAGACCTAGTGGGGCCAAGAGCACTTCTCCGGGGCAGACTCCGGGGGTGTCAGACACTTGCCCAACTTCTCACAGCCTGGGGGCGCCCAGTTCTAGGGAATGAGAATCGAGGACAGGAACATGCAGTTACTCCGAGCACTTCCAGACGCTTGCCCTGCTCAGCCAGCTGCAGCGAGGAGACAGCGTCTGCATCTACCTCGTCACCGGGAGTCTCGGGAACTCGGGGGGGGGGGGTGTAGTGGGGTGTGTGTGTGTGTGTGTGTGTGTGTGCGAGTTTTCCTGTGTGGCCCCACTGGGCCCTGAGGAGGCTGGGGCTGGCCAGGGCCAGCGGAAGGATCAGGGTGTGGGTGGCCACGGCGGGAACATGTCACAGCTGCCCTCGTCCCAGCCACGTGTCCAAGTGGAGGAAACCACTCAGGGACCTCTGCACACCCAGCTGTGCTAGGTAAGGGCTGGCTGCCAGTGTTCCAGACGGCCTCGAGCTCCGTCTGGGCTTCCCAGGGAAGAGCAGTTGCAGCCCTGCGTGGGGCCCGCACCTGCTTGGCGTGAGCAGGTTTTTCCTGGCATCTGCGAGGGAGACTCGTGCCCCAAGGGAGCCCCAGGTGGCTGGGGCCACTTCCTTGGGACAGACCTCAGATTCTGGTGTCAGTGAATCAGAGGGTTCTGACACTCCTGCCCTGCACGGTGTGGGGCACATGGTGTGAGCAGCCCCGCCCTGTGGCCTCACAGGCCTGGCTGCCAGCTTGGGTGGCCACCTGAGCAGGGCCCAGTTTGGATGAGGAAGCTGCTCCCAGCCTTAAGGGACAGCAGAGAAGGTGGCAGGGCGTGTGGGTGACACTGAATAGGACCACCCCCTGGAATTCTTGAAGGCTGCTCAGTGTTTGGTGGCAGCAGTGGGACAGGTGGCCGTGGCTCGGGGGCTGGGACAGGCCATGTGGGGACTGAGTCTTGTCTCAGATACCCAGAGGGGTCCCACTGAGCCCTCACCTCACTGGTCTGGACATTCGGGGGAGCAGAGCTGAGTGCAGGGTCCTGGGGAGAGGGCGGGGGGGCGGGGAGAGGACAGGGACCTTTGCCGCACACGCGTGTAAGTCTGGGTGACTCCTGGTGGTAGAGTCTGGGCCCGACCCCTAGAGTGTCTCAGTGGCTCATTGGGCTTCAGAGCATGGGGTGCAGCAGATCGCGGCAGTTCCCCTACCGCCCAGGAGATGGCAGCACGAGCTGTATGCCAGTCCCTAAGCCGACCGTCACCTCCATGGCTGGGCAGCAGCAGCCGCCACCTGGAGATGAGGTACTCGGGGAGCAGCCGCGCCCGGATATGGGCACAGGGTCCTCCACCTGGGGACGGGGTTGTGCTTGGGGAGCAGAACAGGCCCTGCCAGGGCCGCGGGTGCCCGGGAGACCTCGGTGGTCCCGAGACAGGAACCTGCGCTCCCCCCAGGAGTGCAGAGGCCAGAACGCCAGCTGCCCAGTGTCCCTCCGAGGGAAGGGCCCAACGTCTTCCGTGGTGAGACCGGGCAGGCAGGCGCCAGCGTGGGGACAGCAACCAGGCGCCCAGCTGAGGTGGCCCGGCCCTGCCCTGCCCAGCCCTAAATGGCGTCCACAGGGCCGGCTGTCGCTGAGACCTTGGACAAAGCCATTGCCCTCAGTGGTCCTCACTGCTCGGAGAAACTCTGTGACGCCCCGTGCAGCGTCTCCCCTGGCTGCGCGACGGGCACTCCCCGTGCTCATGGCAACCGCCTTCCCTGCGGCCGCGCTCACTTCCACGCCTGCCGGGGAGCTGCCGTGTCCCCAACACCGGCTGCTCAGAGCAGGCAGTGACAGGCGCCAGTGGCTCCCGCAGCTGTAGTCTGGTCTGTCTCCGACCCTGCCCCTGGGACGGGATGCTAAGCCACGGAAAGAGCCCACGTTTGCCTGTCTGCAGGTGGCCGAGACGATGGCGTTCCCAGAGCAGCCCCGAGTGCCGACGCCAGCACCCAGGGGCCGTGGGAGGCCGGGCCTGTGTGCGTGGAGCCAGGTGAGCAGGGCGAGGGCTGGAGGCTGGGTGCAGCTGTGTCAGCCGCGCTCCGAGGGCATGCTCAGAGATGCCCTGGAGGCGTGTCCCCGTCCGGAGCCTGTCCCTGTGCTGGGAAGTGGCTGCCGGTGGCCACTGCACACCCAGGAGGCAGAGTGGGACCGAGCCGGGGAGGCCCTGGGGCCGCCACCACCCACAGGCGAGCACCACACACCTGCTCGGCACCCACCTCCAGTGGGTCAGAGCCTGGGGGTGCAGGAGCCATCGTGGGGCTCCGACGCCGGCAGGGAGATGCAACCCCATGTGTGGGCCACGGGTCAGGGTGCCCGGACCCTCAGATCCCTGTTTCGACCCTCCCTGGCTCCTCAGGGTGGAGGACAGGGACACGGACAGGACAGACACTGCGGCTGCACCTGTCGTGGGACCTGGGCCCCTGTGGTGTCCTCTGGGCCTTGGGTGATGCTTGGGGCTCTGGGCTGCAGCCCGAGTCGGCCGCGCCTCAAGGATGCGGGTAGTGCTCGGGGACAGAAGCCCAGCGTGGTGGCCGCAGCCTTGACTCGGCCCCCGAGGACGAGCCACTCACCATGACGGCCTGATCGCACACGTTGAGCTGGGGCTGCCCGGGGACCAGGGCCTCCTGGTGCTGCTGGACGACCGGGCTGATCCTGCTGAGCACGTCCAGGTACTCGATGCTGTCAAAGCTGGTAGGGGGGGGAGACCGAGAGCGCCCGGTCACACGGCTGTCGCCGCTGGGGTGCCCTGGGCTGGCAGTGCAGGAGGGGCGTTGGGGCCGGGCCTGGAAAGGCCTAGGGACGAGCTGGTCATGAGGGGCATGGCCTGCCCCTCAATCCCCGCGACCCTGACTCACTGGAGCGGAAACCTCTCCCCGGGGTCCCGGCCTAGGTGGAAGATGAGGGGCAGCTCCGTGTGCTCCTCCTGGGTGTGTGTCGTCACCCCGGAGACGTTCTGGCCGGGACAGAAGTCCACTCCCTGCAGGGAGGAGGGAGGGAAGGTGAGTGAAGCCCCGGGGACCCCAGAGCCAGCCCTGAGAGGTGTCCACCGTGCCGGGCGCCAGGCGCTTCGGAAACAATCAAGTGCACCAGGGCAGGGAGGTCTCGGCCGCCTGGTGGGGCGGAGCCTCCCCACAGTCCGCAGCCCCCCAAGCTGCCCGTCACCTCGAGATTTATGAGCCTCTCTCCTTGGTGGGGCAGGTAAACGTCTTTAAAATATTTTAGCAAATCGCACATCTTGACCCTGCTAGTTTCGCAGAGGGAAGTGCTGTCTGCCGCGGGGAGAGGTGAGGACAGCACCATCCCTGGAAGGATCTGGCAGGTGAGGGGACGCCAAGTCCTGAAGCCCCCCGGGAACCACGAGGACAGGAGCCAACAAGGGACCCAAGTATCCGCCAACCGGCTCGAGCAGTGGCGAGAGCTTAAAAGTAACCACAGTTGGAGGACGAGCAAAGTCACACCTAATGGGTACGACGCACATGGCCTGGGGGATGGGCACACTTGTAACTTTGACTCAAACTGTCCAAAAACGATTTCTGTTACCAAAACGTCTGTACCCCCATAATACTCTGACATAAAACAAAAATTGTAAAGAAAATAAAAATAACCGTGACCAACAGTCAAGAAAACAGAGGAGAAGAGCAGGAAGGTGGGTGACATGCTAATCTCCTTTCCCGGCCCGAGCAGGTGGCCAGCACCGCCTCGCCATGCCGCGTGGCACAGTGCCAGTGCTCGGTGCCCTCCGGGGACTCTGACGCCCAGTGACGGTGTGCTGGGGGGTCACGTGAGGCCTGAGCTCTGTCCCAGGCTGCCCCGTGTCCCACACATCTCGGGGGACAGCTGTCCACTTACCTGCCCTGAGCCATGGACTCCTGAGTCATGGCTGCAGAGGAGGGGCAGTGCTCTGAGTGGCTCAGGGCAGCCAGCGGTGGGCAGCAAAGTGGGCCAAAGTGGGTGACCTTTTGGCCCTGGACAGTGGACCATCTGGGGAACAGCGTGAGCTGGGCGGCAGGGACACCACCACCACTCAGGGTGGAGCAGCCAGCGGGGAGGACGCAAGTCCAGACATGACCCAGACCACAGTTTGGATGCAAATCAAATGAGCCACTTAATGAAGGTCCCACTAATGGGATTGGGGGGGGTGAGGCCCAGGCGCCCTGTGGAGCAGGTTAGGGGTGGGGGGCGTGGCAGCAGGACCGCTGGACCTCATGCAGGTGGCGTTGCCCCCTCTAGCCCTTGGGGGCACCAGGGGTTGGGAGGAGGAAGGACGCTGACGGCCCCAGGGGCCACAGCCTGTCACCTCCAGCCTGGTGGGACCATGTGACCTGGGCGGGTCCTGAAGGGCTCCTTCCCTAGGTCAGGGGGGCCTGAGGGGGTGGGGCCTCTGGAGGGCGTGTCCAGCCCCGGGCTGGCCCTGTCAACACACTCGGGGCACAGAGAGGCGCCTCCTGGTCCCCAGCCCTGGCCTGTGTCCCCATGAGGCGGCGGCAGAGCCCTGCCTGGTTCCCATCTGGGCCCCCCAGGATTCGGCTCCCCGTCTGTGCAGTGGGGCCCCCCCACGCCTGCGCCCCGAGCCCCGTACCCGTCTGAACTCCTCCCAGGAGTTGGTCCAAGTCCAGAAGTGAGCCTTGTACTGGCCGAGAGTGACTGCCATCAGGGTGTTGCCACGGTAATAGAATATCGGCCTGCGGGGGAGGGGAAGGAGGTGTAATGACTCGCTGGTCCACGTGGGGGACTCTGGGCTGCAGGTCTTGCCTGAGGTTTCGCCGGCTCCCGCCAGGCCCGTGCCAGGAGCAGATCACTTACATCGCGCGGAGGGTGGGCAGGCCCAGAGGGCGCCGGGGCCATGGGGTCTGGGCAGGCCTGTGGGACTCAGGGCGGCCGTGGGTGCCCGGATGGAGCAGGCACAGCCTCTGCCGGTCTTGGGCCGGTTTAGAGAGGACAAGTGGCAAATCCTCCCCCAGCCAGGGCCACATGCAGACAACACCCGCCCGCCCCGGCCCCCACCTCCTGCTTTGCTACGTGGCGTTTAGGATCCGTGCCCCTCAGAGCTGTCTGGGAAACGCGGTTTGTCTGAGCAGAGCCCTGGCTGGTCTCAGGTGGAAACAGATGGACTCTGGACACCAACAAGGCGGCACAAGGTGAGTGTCCGAGGGGCAGGGATTTGGGGGGTGGAGGCACGGGCAGTGGGGTGTCCTGTCCTCCCTGCCCCGGGTTGCATGATGCCCTTCTTTTTTTTTTTTTTTTTTTTTTTTTGAGACAGAGTCTTTCTCTGTTGCCCGGGCTAAAGGGAGTGCTGTCAGCCTCGCTCACAGCAACCTCAAACTCCTGGGCTCAGTGATCCTTCTGCCTCAGCCTCCCAGGTAGCTGGGACTACCCGCCATTAGCACCACCATGCCCGGCTAATTTTTTCCTATATATATTAGTTGGCCAATTAATTTTTTTCTATTTATGGTAGAGACGGGATCTCGCTCTTGCTCAAGTTAGTTTCGAACTCCTGACCTCGAGCAATCTGCCTGCCTCAGTCTCCCATAGAGCTAGGATAACAGGTGTGAGCCACCACGCCCGGCCTGTGACACCCTTCTGAGGAACAGGACAACCCCGTGGCCAGACAGCCCCAGCCCCTCCCCACGAGCAGGACACAGGGACCCCAGGCCACGAGCCCCCCCACCCCCCACTCCCTCTCAGCCCGTCCCGAGTGCCAGCCCTGCCATGTCCCGGCTGGGATGGGGCATCGTCCACACCAACCTGTCAGTCAGCCGGCCCTGCAGCATGGCGGGGAGCAGGTCGAGCCCGTCGATGGCCCTGTCACTGGGTGGCTTCAGGCCCGCGAGGGATAGGCTGGTGGTGAAGAGGTCCATGATGCTGCCCGGCTGGTAGCTCACCTGGAAAGGACGTGGCAGTGACCACGTGGGCGCTGGGTCCCCCCTGCCAGGGAGAGAGCACCCGCTGCACGCCCGGGTCTGCAGACGGCACACATACGCCCAGTGCACAGGGGGACTCCAGCCAGGCCCAGGCCCCAGGGCTTGGCCATACCCTCGCGCTCCGTGGCCCTCTCCTGCCGTGGCCAGAGTCTGGGACGGACGGAAGAAGAACCAGCACAGCCTCTCCCAGAGAGACACCAGCACACCTTTTTTTTTTGAGACAGATCCTCATTTCTGTTGCCTGGGCTAGAGTGCCATGGCATCAGCTTAGTTCACGGCAACCTCAAACTCCTGGGCTCAAGCGATCCTCCTGCCTCAGCCTCCCGAGTAGCTGGGACTACAGGCATGCACCACCATGCCTGGGTAATTTTTTTATATGTATACATATTTTAGTTGGCCAATTAATTTCTATTTTTTTTTAATAGAGACAGGGTCTCGCTCTTGCTCAGGCTGGTCTCGAACTCCTGACCTTGAGCGATCCACCTGCCTCGGCCTCCCAGAGTGCCGGGATCACAGGCGTGAGCCACCGCGCCCGGCCACCAGGACACCTCCTGAGGCCCACTCATCTGGGAACAGATGGCCAACGTCATTTAACACCTGACTCCTGAAAGCCACCGTGCGCTTTGCAAACCAGGTCGTGGGTGAAGATGAGAAAAGCCCCCCCACCACCCCCGGCCCCCAGCGAGACGTGGAGGCTGGACACGCCCACGCCACGTGGGGCAACCCCCGTGGGGCTGGCGGGAGGAGGTGGCCCTCCCGACGCGGCCCTGTGGATGGCGCGCTGACCGTCCCTGCCCACCCCTTGAGGGAGTCGCTCTCCTGGGGAGGGAAGACCAAGGAGGACGGTGACAGGATCGTCACAAGCTGGTCTGGGCGCCCCATTTGCCTGCAGGGGTCTGCACCAAGCGCCCCAGTCGCAGAAGCCCCCACAGGGTGGTTCTCGGCCGAGGGCGCTGCCCAGGGCTGCACGGCCGGCTGCGGGTGGCAGCGGGACACCCCTCCCTCACGTCCGCGGCAGCGCCACAGATAGACGTCAGTGCCACGGCCGGGCCGCTGTCCTCTGAGAGCGTGTCCACTGAACCCTGGCCCGAGAAGAGGTGTTACTATTTGGGGAAAGGAGAAAGATTCCCTTAGACGTGATCTTGTGACTGCCTTTCAGAAAAAAAAAAAGAAAGAAAATAAAAATTAGTTTAAAAGGTAAATAAAAACAAATAAAAAAAAAGATTTGGTGGCTAAATAAGTTTTAAAAAACTCAGCTTGGGCCGGGTGTGGTGGTTCAGGCCTGTAACCCTAGCACTCTGGGAGGCCAAGGCAGGAGTTCTAGACCAGCCTGTGCAAAAGCGAGACTCCATCTCTACCAAAAAAAGAAAAAATCAGCCAGGTGTGGTGGCGCATGCCTGTAGTCCCAGCTACTCGGGAGGCTGAGGCAGGAGGATCGCTTGAGCCCAGGAGTTGGAGGTTGCTGTGAGCGAGGCTGATGCCACGGCACTCTAGCTCGGGCAACAGAGTGAGACTCTGTCTCAAAAAGAAAACAAAAAACAAAAAAAACCCCCTCAGCTTGCTCTATGCCCCTTCGGGAAGTTCGTGGTACCCGCTAGCACACTGAAGGCCCTGACAAGTCCCGCAGGGAAGAAGCCACAGATGGGACCACAGCAGCCGGCACCCCTCACAGTAGTCACAACAGCCCGTGGGATGGCCCACGGGAGACGCTGTTCTGGAGCTGACGGGGCAGCACAGCGAGCTCCACGCGCCCCGGGAGGGCCAGGTTCCGAGGACAGCAGAGAGGGGCCGCGGTGCTTCCAGGCAGGGCCGCGTGAGTGGAGGAGTGGGCGGCGCGGGAGCCACAGGCCTGCACTGGGCCTCGCCGACACGTGAAGGCCGACCCCGACCTACCTGGGCCGCGGGGATGTGGCCCGGCCACCACGCGATCGCCGGCTCCCGCATCCCACCTTCGAACGTGGTCTGCTTCCCGCACAGAAAGGGGCCGTTGCTGCCAGCTGGGGGGGAAGTCGCAGCCCGTCAGCCCGTTGGCAGGGGACGCCACACGGCGCCCTCCACGGCACGGCGAGGCCCGGCCTCCTCCTGGGACCGGCCGGGGAGACCGGGCCAGGCCGGGAGCTCGCACTGCGCCAGCAAGGCCCGCGGGCCGGAGGACGGCTCTGCCAGGCTCGCGTCTGGGACGCTCTGGCTGTGAGGGCCGCCTCCAGAGAGCGGGGACGTCCTGCCCCAGGGAGGAGCAACTGCTTGGAAACGGGAAACCTGGCCGGCAACGCACAAGCTTCAGGCAAAGCCACAAAACCCACTCCTGGTGGGGGTGGGGCTCGAGCCTGTGTCCCCAGCACTGCAGGAGGCTGAGGCAGGAAGATCACTTGAGGCAGGAGTTGGAGGCTGCAGTGAGCTGTGTGTCCCCTGCAGCTTCTGCCCAGTGGACAGAGCGAGACCCTGCCTCTAACAACAAGAAGAAAACATACCCCAGTAACAGACTTTGCTGGGCTCTCGGATACTCATTGTCCTTTTTTTTTTTGAGACAGAGTCTCACTGTGTTGCCCCGGGCTAGAGTGAGTGCCGTGGTGTCAGCCTAGCTCACAGCAACCTCCAAATACTGGGCTCAGGCGATCCTCCTGCCTCAGCCTCCCGAGTAGCTGGGACTACAGGCACGCGCCACCGTGCCCGGCTAATTTTTTCAATATATTTTTAGTTGGCCAATTAATTTCTTTCTATTTTTAGTAGAGACGGGGTCTCGCTGTTGCTCAGGCTGGTTTTGAATTCCTGACCTCGGGCGATCCTCCCACCTCGGCCTCCCAGAGTGCTGGGATTACAGGTACGAGCCACCGCGCCCGGCCCACTGTCTCTTAAACGCTGACGTTCGCAGCATCCCGTGTGTCTGCGGCAGGGGCTTTAGCTAAACGCCGCCAGCCCTGCCCCTGCGTGATCTCACGGTGGGTGGGGACGGGCGCAGGGAGCTGTGTGAAGCCGGTGGACGCTGTCGCGGGCAGGCCCCAGCCCTGGTGACGGCACTCTGAGACGGGGCTGGACCCCGGGGGTGGGGTGTCCTACATCAGGGGACGGCTGCTGCAGATGAGCCACGGGGGAAAAGAAGTCTGGATTTTCCTGGCCGTGAAGAAGTGAGCACCCGACTGTCCCCCGGGAAGGGCTCACCCCTGCACGGGCAGACTCAGCCGGGCCCCAGCCGGCCCCAGTGTCCCGAGATGGAGCCTTTGTGGACGCCGACGCAGGAGGGGAAACTGAGGACACTCGCCTTGCTTGGGGGCGGACACGAGGGCGGCGCCGTTGTCGGAGGTGAAGAAGACGAAGGTGTCCTTGCGGAGGCCCAGGTCCCCCAGCAGGCGCAGGATCCTCCCCACGCTGTCGTCGATCTCCCGGACGGCGTCCCCGTACCTGGGGGAGGGCGGAGGGTGACTCGGGCGGCCCACGGCGCTCGCGAGACTCAAGGAGTGGGTCGAGTCGTCGTGACTTCACAGAGGCCCGATGGGACGGGCTGGCTTCCCAGAAGACGGGGGAAAAGCTCAAGTTCAAGTTCCCGGGGTTGGTCGGGGACAGGTCGGACCCGCGGTGCCGTCCACTCCTGCTCACCCTGGGCTGGCAGATGGTTTCAAAGAGGCCGAGGCATTCCGGTCTCTTTTTATGACTGGCAGTTCAGTGTCGCGTCCCTGGAGGTAACAAGCACAGCGGAGGCCCCCCCCACGCGTGGGCCACGTTCCTCTGACCGGGGACTCACCGCCCTCGCCGACTGGTGCCCAGGAAAGGCTTGGACGCGTAGACGGGCGCGTGCGTGGCGTCGATGGCCCAATAGAGAAAGAAGGGGCGGCGCCTGGCCTGCTGCGTCTTGATGAAGTCCAGGGCTTCCTGCGGAGAATGCGCACAGTCCTCCCGGCCCTGCAGGCTGGCCGACCTTCCCCATCCCCCTGCCCCGGGGAGCCGCGCTGCCGGACGCACGCGGGCGTCCTCACCTGCAAGTAGATCTGCGTGAGGTTGGCCTCCCCCGTCTTCAGGTTGATCGGAAACTCCTCGTAAAACCTGGAAGCGGCCGGACCCAGGCGTCTGAGTCCGGGCCCAGATTGCTCTCTTCTCCCCGATCGCAGGGGCCTCGCGGGACAGGAGGGCAGAGAGGCGCCATCCACCGGACAGGTCAAGCCACCCCTGTGCCCGGCCACTGAGGCCCAGGGCTGCGTCTCGGGCCGGGCCCCGTCACGGCGCCAGCCTTTGGGAGGACGGGGACCGGCTGGAGATGGCGTGGAGGGTGAGAAGGCGGGGGTGGGGTGGGAGTGGCAGCCGAGGGCGTGGGTGACAAGCCGGCCCCTCACCCACGTGCGCCCAGCGCCCGGAGCCCCCGACACCGAAGGCAAAGCCGTGCGCACCGCCTGGCTGGGCGGGGTCTTTCTCGGCCGTGACGTGTCTGATGGCCCCGTGGCCCTGGGACGGCTGGTGGTGGGCCCAGGTGGGGTATGACAGGCTCTGGGGCACCCGTGGGGAGCGGCCCCACGACGTCAGTGGGCGGGCGGCCAGGACTGCGCGTCCTGCTCCTCCCTGGGCAGCATCAGGGCAGAGGGCGGGGCCGGGCGGTACAGTCGGGGACGGGAGCGGTCGGGGACGGGATCGGGGGACGGGCTGTTACCTGCCGACCATCTCCCAGTCCCGGAACACAGGGATGTTGGGCCGGGCCTTGTTGTTGTAAGGGCCAAAGTGGCAGTTGGGGGACCCGAACCACTCGTCAAATCCGTGCTTCAGCGGGTGGAACTGGGGCCGGTGGCCCAGGTGCCTGGAGACAGGAGCCCAAGATGCTTCAGAGGCTGCGAACATGCCAAAGTTCGTCACGGGGTGCTCCACGAAACCCAGCAGACAGCCCCAGCGCCGGTGTGTGCTGGGCCGACACAGTGAGGTGCGGAAGGCCCCCCCAGAGCGCTGGGTCCACTCCCGGCCCAAGGAAGAGCGGCCCTGCTTTGGCCGGGTGCGCCTGGGCGAGGCTGAGCACATCCCACACTGAGGCACAGCTGGGGGCTGGGCTCCCGCCAGGTGGGGAGGCCCAGGGGCGCACGTTTTGGGAAACCTGCTGCCTGGAGGCTGCCTGGATCCAGACCACCTGGCTCCAGGTGCCGGGGGATCCGGGGCTGTGCCTCCCACACCGGCGCTCCCCTTGGGGCGCTCAGGACAGACTCGTCCCCAGGCAGGTCACGAGCTCTCCTCGCCTGGCAGAGGACAGTCGCTGCCAGCAGGGCTGTGGGGTGGACGTGGGGGCCTGCCCGCTGCTCCACATTCCCACGGCAGCAGTGGGGCTCAAAGGCATTAGAAGAGAACGTGGCAGTGCCCACAACAGTGGCAGCCGTGGACGCTTCCCAGAAACCGAGACTCACTGCCCGGAAGTAAGGGGGCCCTCGGAAGACACCTGGCACCTGCAGGCCTGGTGGAGCCCCCGCTGGACCCCCCCCTCTCCCAAGACTGGTGCTCCACCCCCACCTGCCCCTGACCCCCCCCACCCCTCCAGCCCACAGCAGCCCCCCCCCCCCCGAGGGCTGAGCATGAGGCGCTGCTGTCCCTGCTCCCTGCACAGCCCAATCTGGAAGGGATCCAGCTCCAGCTGCTCCGAGTCGCGCCGCCAGCAGAGCCAAGTGTCCCCACCCGGGTGGCTCTGCGCCTCTCGTGTGGCGGCCTGGGAACAGCCTTCGCAGCTGCAGCTTTCAAAGCCTATCCCTGGAGCCGCTGCACGTGGGTGGGCCCTGGCGGGGGGCAGAGAGAGGCCCCGCCTGCTGCTCAGGGACCCTGCATCAGGGTCACTGGGTGCTCACTGGGTCCCTGGGTGGAAGTCGAGGGGGGTTGCAGGAAGCCCCGGCTGACGAGAGGCCAGCAGGGAGCCCGGATGCCCGGCAGGCTCATGGGTCCAGGCCTTCGGGTCCCTGGTCACAGAGAGGAGGCCGGGTCTCAGGTGGCTGCCTCCTGGGACACACTCTGCCTGCCTGCCCGCTGGCTCTCGGAGTCCACACCCTGTCTTCTTGCTGACGGATGAGCGCACCTGCACCTCCTGCAACCTCCCGGCTCCTTCAACTGCCAGCCCCGGGCTGCACTTCCTCCCCGCGCCTCAAGGCTCTGACACCTCGTCCTCTCCGGACACCCGCTGGGCCAGTCACCACCGGCTACGCAGACGCGCCTGTGTGCCCACGTCCGCCAGCACAAAGGCCTTTGCTTAGGACAAACACTCGAGGTCCTGCTTGGACTGAGTGTCTGTGCAACCTGCTCGTCCCAAGGCACCTGTGGGTCTGAGTCCCACCGTGCACACCTGCCGTGTGGCCTCGGACAGGTGAGATCCATGTCTGTGGGGCTGGAGTCCGGGGATGGCAGGGCAGGCGGAGCCACCGATGACAACACCCCTACGGCCGTGAGGGGACCCGCCGAGGAGGCTCCGCGGAGCCTGTCCTGGCACCGGGCCCCAGGCCGGTATGCTGCCCACCGCGAGGCCCTGCGTTCAGGACGAGCCGCCTGTGCAGGGCCCACTGGGCCCCCGCTCCCCTCCTGTAATCGCCTCCCCCCTGCTGATGGGGGCCCTGGCGCCTCGGTGAGTGCCATGGCCGCGGCTCCTTGCCCAGCCCTGGCCACGCTGTGCACTGGAGTCTGCTGGGCCTGGGAAGAAGCCGCCATCCAGGTGTGGAGAGAGAGTGCCGGTCACCAGGAAGGCTTCCTCTAGCAGGTGCAGCCCCGACGCACTGGGGAGCCCCGGGGGTGGCGTCTGCGGTGGTTCCCCTGGGGTCCTCGGGCACTGGCTCAGAGACCCCGTGGGTGGCGAGGGCCCTACCCTCCGGGGACGAGGACTCCACGCCCGCCGTGCCCCCCAGCTCCGCTCCGCCGCACCCCTGGGGGCTCAGCTCGTAGGCCGGCTTCCCTCCCGTCTGCAGCGTGGCAGTGACGGTTTCCTCCTGGGCGCAGCAGATGCCATCACCACGACTGCCACCACCCGAGGAGCAGCTGTCCCTGCCGGGAGCTGACGGGCCGGGCCACAGGCAGCCAGGCTGGGAGCACAGAGGAGAGTCCCTGGGGCTTCCTGCAGGACGGGGCTCTCCGGTGACAGGCAGGGAGCTCAGACAGAACCGCCCATGTCGGACCTACGCAGACCCTCCTCGGCTGCAGTTGGGTGTTTTCGGGGTATGTAGCCACACGAGCTCTCTTTTTTCGAGACAGAGCCTTACTCTGTCGCCTGGGCTAGAGTGCCGTGGCGTCAGCCTAGCTCACAGCAGCCTCACACTCCTGGGCTCAAGCGATCCTCCTGCCTCAGCCTCCCGAGTAGCTGGGACTACAGGCATGCGCCACCGTACCCGGCTAATTTTTTCTATATGTTTTTAGCTGACCAATTAATTTCTTTCTATTTTTAGTAGAGACAGGGTCTCTCTCGCTCTTGCTCGGGCAGGTCTCGAACGCCTGACCTTGAGTGATCCTCCTGCCTCGGCCTCCCAGAGTGCTAGGATTATAGGCGTGAGCCACCCGCCCGGCATACATGAGTTCTTGAAGCTGTTGTGATTTGAACCCAGGACCCAAAACTGAGCGGCCGTTTCTCTGCTCCCTGGTTGCTTCGTCACAGAAGAAGATTTTTCTGCGGCAGGGGATGGGGGTTGTTGCAGGGGAGCTCTGCAGCCTGGTCCCTGACAGGTCCCTGACAGGCCCCGGGGCTGGGATGCAGGTTTAGAGCAGAGTTTTCACCCCCAGGCGGAAGCCCTGTGCTGGCTGACAAGGCGTCTCCCCCGGGAGGCACCTGTGTGTGCAGTCACCTGTGTGTGCAGTCACCTGGCTCCTTTCTGAAGCTGCGGCAGGCAGCAGCCGGGGAGCAGAGGCGGCTGTGGGGCCATGGGCTCACCGAGTCCAGCCCTGCCCACGGCTGCTGTCCCACCTGGCACGGGGCCTGGGCTCCCACCCGCCCTCGAGTACAGGAACACCTGAGACGTCGAAACGGACCCAGAATCCAAAGAGTTTCCGTTTCCCACCCAAGAAGCCGTCCTCGTTTGGAGACTTTGAGTGACAAGCCCGGTCACGGTGGCCCGAGTGGGCCGTGTGGACACCCGGCCGGCCGGCGGGGGACTCACCACTTGCCCACGATCTTGCTGGCGTAGCCGGCCTCCCTCAGCAGCTCGGGCAGGAGGAGTTCCGAGTCCGGGATGCCGCCCACGATCTCCTGCGGCGTGTAGGCTGGTGGAGCAGCGCGGCGTGAGCCCCCGGGAGCCCCGCACAGACGCCGTGCTGACCGGCGCTCTCGCGGGCCCTGCCCGCCATGGCTGGGGGGCAAAGCCGTGCTGGGGGCTGCCACTGTCCAGGCACCTCCCCAAAGTGGGCACCAACACCAGAGGTGGGCACGGGGCAGACTGCGTCCCCCTGACCTCTCCCCAGTACCGCCAGGCTGGTCAGCCGTGGTCTCCGGAATGCTCCGCGTGACCCTGCGGCCCTGCCCTGTGCCTCTCCATCCTCCCCACCCTCCTCTCTTCTAAGGCCACCTGCAACCCTGCCCCGTCTGTGGGACTGTCCCTGGGGAGCCCACCCAAGCGCCTCGCACACTGTTTCCAGAACATTCACTGCTGCTGTCCCCCTGGCCCGGCCTCCTCAGGGCCCCCTGTGGGGTCCAGCTGGCCCACAATGAGAGCCAGAGCTCCGGGAGGGAAGGGCGGCCACTCCTCGGGCCTCACCCTGGTCTCCACCCGCCTGGTGTGCGTTTTCTGGACGTGGGTGTTGCCGTCTTAAAGTCACACATGTGACAGGAATAAAGCACCTGACCCCGTGAACCCGGAGCCACAACACAGAACCAAGGCCGCCATGAAGACGGCTGACCCCCTCCCCACCCCGTGTCCCTGGAGGGCGGGGTGAGGGTGGGGCACCTACCGTTTCTGGCGTGGGCGTTGGTGGTGTAGAAGCCGTTGCGGATGGGCAGCCGTCCCGTGAGCAGAGCTGCCCGGGCTGCACGGAGGAGACAAAGACAGACCCAGTGGGAAGAGCGTTGGGTCAGACCCCACCCGGCTCCACAGGGCTGCCCTTGCGCATGAGCCCTGCTGGGGACGCTGCTGCATCCGGGGCGAGCGTCAGGCCCCAAGGGGCTGCCGTGGTTTCCCACCCCCCTGGCCCTGATCGCCCACTGTGCAGAGAGAGGCGTGGACCTTGTGTGCTGCAGCTCCGTGGTCTCCCTGAGGGCCCTGCCCTGCCCACCAGGCGCTGGGACACCCGCCGGATTGTGGGTCCCTGCCTTCCCAGCCAAGTGACTCTCCATGGGGGACAGGATGCCCCCGCCCCACAGGACCGAGACCCCTCCTCCCCCCACAGCTCTGCTCCTAGAGCCAGGTACAGCCACTCATCCCCGGGAGACACAGGCAGCACCTTTGACCTTGATGGTCAGGGTGGGACCCAGGGGGACAGGCCCCACCCCACCTGCCAGCCCCCCGGGGCACCTTGGGAGAGAGATATCTCCCCTCCCCGGTGGGCTGTGGGGCCCCCACTGACTTACACGGTGAGCACAGGGGGTTTGCAGAATAGAAGTTTGGGAACAGCATCCCTTCTGCGGCCATCCGGTCCAAATTCGGCGTCTCTCTGGAAGGTTCTCCATACACCCCCAGGTCGCCCCACCCCATCTGCGGGGAGGAACAAGGAGAAGTGGGTGAGCGCCTCTGGCTGGCAGCACTTCCGTCTTGGGGAGCCTCTGTGGGGGCCAACGGGAGCGAGTGTTGTGGACTGCAGGACCAGCCCCTTGTGCGCCCCAGCTGGGTTTGGATTAAACTCAGCAGTTCCTGCCAGGGCAGGGCCGAGCTGTGTGGCTTTCACCCCCACTTGGCAGAGCTGCCTTCCTGCCCACTGGGCACCGCCGCTTGGCATCTCAGAACATGCACCTGCTTCCAACACAAACACGCAAGCCCTCATCAGTCTGTCTGGCAAATTTAGATTTAGGAAACGCGCCAGGTGGGGCCTCGAAGGCCCATAGTCCCAGCTACTCGGGAGGCTGAGGCAGGAGGATCGCTGGAGCTCGGGAGTGGGAGGCTGCAGGGAGCCGTGACTGCACCACTGCTCTCCAGCCTGGGCAACAAGCAGAACCCTGTCTCAAAAAAGAAAAAAAAAAGGGGTCCGGTTCCCCCAAAAGCTAAGCCTAGAGTCACTATATGACCAACAACAGCCCTCCTGGGTACACACCCAAGAGAACCGAAACCTCCCGTCCATGCAGACCCTGTGTGAACATCACAGCAGCACATGTGCACGGTGACCGTCAGCTGCATCGTGGTCTATACGGACCATACCGGGTGGGACCTTTGTTTGGAAACAGGGTCTTTGTGGATGTAATGAGCTAAGATGAGGTCACCCTGGAGGAGGGAGGGCCCAAGTCCAATGTAACTGGTGTCCTCAGCAGCAGGAGACAGACACAGACACGCAGGGGACAGCTGTGTGCAGGTAGAGCCCAGAGTGACATGGCCGTGCACTGAGGAATGCCCTCGGTGCAAGGAGGACTTTCCCCAGAGCGTTCAGAGAGAGCCCGGTCCTGCCGACACCCGCATTTCTGTTGTTCCAGGCCACTCAGCCTGTGGTCAGGTGCTACGCCTCAGGACACGAATCCACGTGCCACGGGACACCACTCAGCCACAGAAAGGAACGGAGCCACGCATGCTACGACACCGGTGAACCTCAGAAACATGATGCCGGGTGACAGAGCCAGACAGGAAGGGCCACAGCGTGTAACTCCACTGCTATGACCTGATCCCAGATCAGCCTCTGCCCCGGCCCTGCCCCAGGTGGGACGAGGGGGAGTGGTCCTTTAACAGGTGTGACTGGCCGGGGAGTGGGCTTCTGGCCATGCACCAGGTGGTACGCTAGCTTGGGGGGACGCTCGTTTTCTGGAACTGCACCCCGTCTTGTGAATGGGCAGGCCCAGCACCCCGATGACTGGGCAGTGGCAGTGGGCAGGGCTCCAGGTGGGAATCTGAACAGGCTCCCCCTCCAGCTTCTGTGGCTCTTGCCCACCGGCGGCCCTGCCCCTTTCTGATAGCTGCACGGTGGGGCCCTTCAGGGCATCTCCTCCCTGCTTAGTCTGAGTGGATCCCCTGGGCCCTGGAGGCCTCCTCTCACCGGGCTGGGCCCAAGGTCCCCACTGGACAAGCCCAGAGTGCATAGCCCAGGGGCAGGAGCCAGGCCAGGCAGACAGGCGGGCTCTGGGTCTGCCGACTGTGGGGTGAGCCTGGGGGTGCCTGGGGCTATCTCCAGTTGCTGTGGGGCCAGAGGCTGGGTAAGGATGTGGCCTGCTCAGAGACAGCAGAGATGTGGGAGGGGAAACCCTGGGCCTTGCCTGTTGGAAGCCTGGGCCCCCCTGGTCCGACCAGCTAGGAGGGCCAGGGATTTTCCATTCTTGCTCATCACTAAGTTCATTTTTCTACCATTTGCATCAAAAAGTCCTAATACGAGCAGCACAATTCATGATCCCAAAGATGTGGAAACAACCCAAGTGCCCATCAATACATGAGTGGATTAATAATATGTTGTATACATATACCATGGAGTACTACTCAGGTATAAGAAACAACAAAGGGCTGGGCACAGTGGCTCATGCCTGTAATCCTAGCACTCTGGGAGGCCAAAGCAGGCAGACCTCTGGAGGTCAAGAGTTCAAAACCAGCCTGAGCAAGAGCGAGACCCCGTCTCTACTAAAAATAGAAACAAATTAATATGACAACTAAAAATATATATAAAAAATTAGCCGGGCATGGTGGCACATGCCAGTAGCCCCAGCTACTCGGGAGGCTGAGGCAGAAGGATTGCTTGAGCCCAGGAGTGTGAGGTTGCTGTGAGCTAGGCTGATGCCACGGCATGCTAGCCAGGGCAACAGAGTGACACTCTGTCTCAAAAAAAAAAAAAAAAAAAAAGAAAAGAAAAAGAAACAACGGTGATATAGCACGTCTTGTATTTTCCTGGATAGAGCTGGAACCCATTCTACTAAGAGAAGTATCCCAAGAATGGAAAAATAAGCACCACATGTACTCACCAGCAAATTGGTTTCACTGATCAACATTTAAATGCACATATAGGAATAATATTTATCAGGCGTAAGGCAGAGGGGAGGTGGAGGAGGAGACGGGTACATACACACATAATGAGTGTGATGCACACCATCTCGGGGATGGGTACACTTGAAGCTCTGGCTGGGGGGGGCAAGGGCAACATATGTATAACTAAACATTTGTACCCCTGTAACATGCAGAAATAATACAAAAAAAAAAAAAGGATACGGAAGAGGGATGGGGAACGCTGGGGTAGGGGTGAGGAGGGGAGTGAGTTGCTTGGACACCTAAGGAGGGTGCCCAGGCAGAGGAAGGAGCAGCGCAGATGCCCGGGGCCAGCGTGGCCCGAGGCGGGGGCAGTGAGAAGAGAGCGGTCAGAGATCGGATCAGAGAGCTAAGCTGTGCTGCAGACTGTGCGGGACCTTGCAGGTCACTGTAAGAACCTGGGCTTCTATTCTACGTGAGTGAATTCTACGTGTGAGCTTCTGGATACACCTGGAAGGTTGAGCAGGCTGTGAAATGAGAGGGGAAGATAGGAGTCCCGGCCTGACTCCGAGGATGTTGGCATGAGCAACTGGAAGGCTGGCAGCTGCCTTCTCCGTGGAGAGGAAGCTCAGGGAGCAGTAGGCGTGGCGTGTGGAGGAGACCAGAAGGTTGGTTTCAGACACGTTAAGTTTGAGTTGCTTATTAGACGAATCTTTACTTGTTTTGAATTCTCTATCTAATTTGGAGAGTCAGTAGTATTCCTTTTTCAATATCACAATCTAACAGGAACTAAGAACTTACACAAGGCTGGGCGCGGTGGCTCACGCCTGTAATCCTAGCACTCTGGGAGGCCAAAGCGGGAGGATTGCTTGAGCTCAGGAGTTGGAGACCAGCCTGAGCAAGAGCGAGACCCCCATCTCTATTATAAACAGAAAGAAATTAACCAAACAACTAAAAATAGAAAAAAATTAGCCAGGCATGGTGGCACGTGCCTGTAGTCCCACCTACTCGAGAGGCTGAGGCAGGGGGATCGCTTGAGCCCAGGAGTTTGAGGTTGGTGTGAGCTAGGCTGATGCCACGGCACTCTAGCCCAGGCAACAGAGTGAGACTCTGTCTCAAAAAAACAAAACAAAACAAAAAACAGAACAGACCAGCAGGAACTGAAACAGTGGAATGGGTGGGGAGGAGGGTTTTGAGTGTTTTTGTTTAAACAAGGGAGACAGAGTGACATCCCACAATCCATTTTCTTTCAGCAACTGGTAGTACTTTTGATTTAGTTTTCCACAACCAGCCCAGGGCCATTAGTACCAGTGTTGTAGCCCTTGGATTGAGGTAATTCTGAAGGAAAGCTTGGGGACTCTACTGGGAAACACTGCCCGCCCTGGGCCCTGAACGTTGCCGCATGTTCTTGCCCAGTGTTCCGGATTGCTAGGACGATCTGCCTCCTGATACCGAACCGCTTCTCTCGTTAGGCACAGAGGCAGTGAAGCCATCAAAGTGGAGAGAGACTGGCTTGCTGGTTGCTCGCTACAGTGTTTGCTGCTTGCTCAAGTCTCGGACCACCATCACCTGCACCCCCGTGTTATGTAGGGGCAAAGGAACTATGCAAATATGCAGATACCGTTTGCTGTGTTGTTAGTAATAAAGTCCTTTGTCTCCAGGGGGGAAAAAAAGTCCTAACCACAGGTTTGCTGACTAGGACAGAGGCCTCCTAGAGCTCTCTGGATTTTACTGCAAAAGGTCCCTCAACAGCCACAGAAGCACAACTCAGGGAGGAGCCCGCAGCCCAGGCCCCTGGGCCGCCCCAGCCCCAGGGCGCGTGGGGGCTTCCTGGTCAAACGCCCTCAAGCACACACAGTCGGCACAGGTCACGCTCCACCACTCAAACAAACCCCAGGATCTGAAACTGCACCGTCGCACAGAAACAGAAGGTGAGCCCCAGGTGTGAGTTTACACTTCCTAACAGCCGCACGGGAACAGTAAAATTAGGCGAAATGAAGGCTTTTTGTTTAACCCAATATATCCAAAATATTATCGTTTCAACAAGTCCTCAATGTAAAAAGCACATTCACGAACTGCCAGGAGGGGTCCTCACCCGCTTCCCGCGCCCGCCTGTCTGTCAAGGGGAGGGCTGGGAAGGGGCAGGAAGCGGCAGGAAGCGGCAGAGGGAGCCCTGGCTGCAGAGTCGGTGGAGAAACTGAGCTAGCTGCAGGAGGCACTGAAACTGCGACAAGACCGAATACTGAAACGGGAAGTAACTTTAACCACTTCTGTACGGCACTCGCTGGCCGCGAAACCTCGCCCACGGCCGGCGCTCACAGTCCGCAGGATAGTCTGTGCTGTGCGTTGACGATGAATCCGTTTTGCTCTTGTGTGATGAGGAAAGCTTTAAAGCACTGGAAGCTTGTTTCACTTTACAGGCAGCTTTACTCGTCATGTAAATCAGAATAGGTAACGCACACATATATGTTTTCATTGCGTTATTTTTAAATGTTCACAATTTTATTTTGACAAATGAAAAATTAGAAAAGTCCCATCACGGCTGCCAGCTACAGTCGCTGTGCGCGTTCATCTGTGGCTGTTGACTATGGCTGGTGCTCGTACTCAAGTGGTTAACACAGAACTGCTCATGCCTGAGTGGGCCCTGCCTCCGGGACAGGCGCTCCCAAGGCACTGGAGGGTCCGAGACGGGCAGCAGTCACTGGATAAATTGGTCAGACCACAAACAAGTCAGTCCAGCGTCATCAGCAGTCACCTCTGAGCATGTGACTCAAGGGGAAATCATGGACGGTGTCTACTATCTTTGCAGGCGTATCCGAATGTCGTTCATTTGTTTATACTAAAGAATCGTTAATTTTAATACTAAAAAGTTATTAAACGATACATCTTACATTCTTTTTCTCTTCCCAAGTCTTTGCAATCTGTGTATTTCACACGCATGTTGGCACCTCCCGACTCCAGCCAGTCAGGACTGCCCAACACCCACGTGGGGCTCGTGGCCACCGTGCCCGTCAGCACCGCCGTGGCCTACCGCCCCTGTCGAGGCGGCTGCTGCGCTGACAGGCACTGAGTGGCCATGATGGCCCTAACTGTCCCGTGCTCACAACAGCTGCAGGCACACAGCTGGACCCGTGGGACCCTCGTAGGGGAGGCAGTTGAGGCTGGAGGAGCTCAGGTGACTCCCTGCAGCTCAGGACCAGCGGGGTGTGGGCCAGGTGTGCCTGAGTCCCGGGCCTGCCTGGTGGGCTTGCTGGGTGATTTTGGTACAGCAAAAATGGCTGGACAGAGCACACTTAGGGACTCCTCAGGTGAGGGCCACAGGGATGAAGGGACAGTTCCAGGGCTCAGCCCTGTCACCAGCACCTGGCCCACCTCTCTGGGCCTCACACCTGGCCAACAGGTGACACTCCCACCCCCCAGTTCTTCCAAGCCTCAGAGCCCTGACCCTTTGGTCAGCGCCCAGGTGAGATGGGGCCTGGGGCCAAGGGGTGCAGGACGCCCAAGGCACAGGTGCGGGGTATCGGTCAGCTCTGCCCGTCCCCAGACCCAGGGGGCTCCCCCCGTTTCCTGTGGTGGCCACACCGGCAGCACCTCCCCAGTGGGGGCGGGAAAGGGACAGCGGAGCCGCGGAGCCCTCAGGGCACGGACACCGCCGCCCGCCTCTGGCCGCCCCACCTGCGGCCGGTGGGCAAGGACACCACCTGGGCGGCCCGCGCGCAGGGTCACCCTAGTGGCCGGGTCAGCGCCGGGTCACCCGCCCGGACCCCGCGCCCCTCCCCCCGCGCCCGCGCTCACGTCGTCCATGAGCAGCAGCAGGATGTTGGGGGGCTGTGGGGAGCTCGCGGCCCCCATCCCCAGGGCGCTCAGCACCACCAGCAGCAGCCGCCACCTCGTCGCTGCGGCAACCGCCACCATGGCAACCACGAGTGGGTCTGTGGAGCCGGGCCAGCCGGCTGACTGAACTACCCCACGGCAGGCGCGGCCAGCCCGGCCCGCTGTGGGGCGGGGCCTGGGAGGCCACGTGACAGGGAGGGGCCTGTGCTGACAGGGGAGGCGGGGCCTGGACCCGCTGAGTGACGGGGCGCGGAGCCTGCGTAGACATGAGAGGCGGGACCTAGGGGCAGGGCGGGGCCTGGCCCCGCTGAGTGACGGGGCGCAGAGCCTGCACTGACAGGAGAGGTGGGGCCTGGGCCCGCTGAGTGACGGGGCGCGGAGCCTGCGTAGACATGAGAGGCGGGACCTAGGGGCAGGGCGGGCCCTGGATCCGCTGAGTGACGGGGGCGGGGCCGGAGGTAGGGCGGGGCCTGGACCCGCTGAATGACAGGGCGGGCCCTCGGGGTGGGGCGGGGCCTGGGCGGCCCCGTGACCAGCACCGGGTCGCGTGACCCTCAACGGGTCACGTGAGGCGGCGCCGGCGGGGCCTCCCAAGATGGCGGTGTGCGTCGCGGTGATCGCCAAGGAGGTGCGTTCGCGGCCGCCGGGCCTCCGCCTCTCCCGCTGCCGGCCCGGGGACTCCGCCCGGTGCTCGTCCCTCCGCCTTCTGCGGACCCGCGAGGCTTCTTAAGGATGGCGCCCCGGGGAAGCCCTCCCAGCTGCTCCCGCAGCTCCCACCGGCTGAGCGTAGTCCCCCGGCGCCTCTGGGCCGCCGGCCTCCTCCGGCCCTAGCAGCCTCTGTTGGCTCCTCCGAGAGCGGCGCGGGTCTTCCGCGCAGCTCCGTCCTCTCGCCGCCGCTCGCTTGGGCAGCAGCCACCGTGCTGTGTTAAAAACATGGGATGTCACGACTCTACCTAAAATTTCTCAATCGGCTTCTCCTCGCCTTGGGATGATGTCTGAATCCCCAGGTTCAGGGGTGCCCCCTGTACTCCTTGCACCCTCCACACCAACCAGATGGAATTGCTTGCAGCTCCCAGACAGGCTCTGGTGTCTGGGCTTTTGCATTTGGAACCCTTCTCCTAGCCTCCATCCGGTTTGCTGGCCAACTATTTCATTTCCTTTGGCGAGCGTTTTCTGAATGCTAAGACTGAGCTGGGCAGCTGTCCACATGCTTCAACGACAGCAAGCCTTAGTCTCCTATCCAGGGTTTCTCCTCAGATCTGGGCTGTGCTGCAGTGAAGCTCCTTCTGGGCTTCCCTCTTAGCAGACGTCACAACTTGGGGTATTGGCAACTTTACCCTGATGAACCATGTCTTGTTCACCATCTCTGCAGCAACCCGTGCCAAGCAGAACTGTGGCATGTGGGAGCCCAGGAAAGCAGCTGCTAACTCTGGTTTAGGCTGGTCAGCAATGCAGAGATGAAGGGAGTTTGAGCTGAGCCTGGAAGGGTCTAGGAAAAGGGCCATTGTCAAGGTGAAGAAATTGCAGTGGGTGGCAGTTTAGGAGATAGCCAGTGTTTACGGTGCCGTGGTAGGATCACCACACAGGGAGAGGTGGGCTGAGGCAGAGAGGACTCCAGGAAGGTGAGTGACCTGCCTAGGCTGTGGTCAAACCCGTTTTTCTGAGTTGTTCTCTCTCTTCTACCCACCCTACCAATGCTCCTTTGCAAACATGTAAACCTACTTAGATGAGGGCACTTCCCTCAGGGGTGTGGAGAATGAAGCGATGGGTTGAGACCATGAGCACGGATTCCATGGGTGTCTGGCAGGTTGGGTGTCTGGCAGGTTACGTGCCTGCCCTCCAGAGCAGTCTCCAGCGCTGCTCAGAGCTGCCACAAGCCGGGTAGGTTCTCGTCCTTTCAGCAGCCATCATCCTTTCTTGCAGAATTACCCTCTGTACATCCGCAGCGCCCCCACGGAGAACGAGCTGAAGTTCCACTACATGGTGCACACATCCCTGGATGTGGTGGACGAGAAGATCTCCGCAATGGGGAAGGCGCTGGTCGACCAGAGGGAGCTCTACCTGGGCCTGCTCTACCCTACAGAGGACTACAAGGTGTATCTTTCGGTGTCTGGTGGGGTTTGTGTGGGAGATTGCACCTGCAGTTGCCAAGTGTGCTTTAGGATCAGAGAACTTTGAAACACTTTAAAAGAAAAAAAGGTGAGGGTTTTGAGCCAGCCAGAGAGTTAGGGAAGCTTTGGGTTAAAGGCGGCCTCTAACTCTTCCCTTCCTTTAATTGGAAGAATCATTTGGGAAAAGCAAGGCTTGCATTCCTCGGAGAATGTGGTGGTTTACACCTGTCCCTTGTCTGGTTTGTAGAGGACCAGGGACTCCCCTGCTTTGCCCCTGCAAAGGTTTCCTTCTGTGCTTTTCAGGGGAGCCAGCACCTCATTTATTTCATTATCAGGTCCTGCCTTTAAGTCACTAGAAGCTCTTGACCAATTTCTTAGGACAAATTAGTTTGAGATCCTGGAGGTCAAAGGTGGTTCCACGAGCATTAACGTAGCTTGTCCACAGTGACATTTGCCACTGCTGTACAAAACAACCTATCTTCTATGGGTGGGTGGGTGGGTGGGGGTGGGAGGATTCACTTTATTCCTGAAATTTCTGGTTTCACAGTTAACTTTCTAGGCCAGGCATTGATCCAGAAAGAGGCGTTGATGTCCCAGGTGCACAGACAGACCCCGGGTCCCGGAGTGTGGGTTGGGTAGGGCGTGGCTGGCTGCTCCTCCAGGAAACCCCAGACACCCACCACTCATGCTTGGTGTGGTCGCTGCAGCGCACTTGCTAAGATTCAAGGTTGTCTTGTTTCTCCAAAGCGAGGACACACAGGGCCCAGGGCTCACAGGTGCCTCACACACTAGCCCAGCATCCCTAGCACATTCCCTAACCAGCTGTGCAGATACGGCTACGTGACCAACTCCAAGGTCAAGTTCGTCATGGTGGTGGACTCCTCCAACACCGCCCTTCGGGACAACGAGATCCGCAGCGTAAGTGCTGGGTGCTGGGGATTAGAAGACCACCCCTGAGGGAGTCGGTTGGTTTGGTTTGTTTTCTCTTTGTCTTGAAATGCTGAGAAGCCAAAAGTCTGTCAGTAGCTGTGCGTGCATGTTAATTTAAAACACCGGGTCTTGTTTCAGATGTTCCGGAAGCTGCATAACTCCTACACAGACGTGATGTGCAACCCCTTCTACAACCCCGGGGACCGCATCCAGTCGAGGTGGGCCCTTTCTGTGGTTTGCTTGCACCCTGTTTCTGCAGGACCTGCCTTGCTAAAATGCAGCCGTCCGGAAAGTAAAGGAGGGAAGGTCTTAAGTCATGAGCACTGCCTCCCCCTAAGGCAGTGATTTTCCAAAAAGCTCTGACACAAATCTTTGGAGTATAAAGCAGATAAGAGGGGCGGCATGCAGAGCTTGCACATTTGGTTTCCCAGGTGTGCCCGGTAGGTACCTGGGAAGCTCAGTGAGGGAGAGGCCCAAGTGCATGGACAGCAGCCTTCAGGCAGAGAACATCTTCGTGTCACTGCCCCAGTCTGTCTTTGTGTCGAACTTGGACTGAAGGCATCTTCCAAATAGCCTTCGGAGCAAACAGACTTAATGTTTGGACGTCGTGAAGACGCTACATACAGAAACGTGGGGTCCGTGTGCACAAGTTCCAAACCCGCTTCCAGGAATTCCCCCGTCCCAGGACAATTCCTTACACAATGTGCTTGTGTCAAGTGTAGTTGGCAGGTGAGGGGATGCTACTATGACCCAGGCCAGGTCCCTCCCTCAGTCAGGACAGTGTGTGTCCTTGGTCACCCCACATCTCAGGTAAGAGCAAACAGGTGAACGCTCACTGCTGGCTGTCCCCCTGCCTGGGACCCATCAGGCCTTGGCACTGGGAGACACAGCCAGGGACCTCAGGAAGCCACGCAGGGAGCTGGGGGCAGGAGACAGGTTCTCGGTGCTCGGTGTGCCGGGGCTGGCCTGTCAGCGGGTTCACTCTCCGAGCCCAGGAGGAGGCCCCGTGGGTCCCGTGGATGGGGCGGTGACAGGGCCCGTCTGTGCCGCAGAGGGCCGGAGGAGCCGGGTCTGTCCCCTGCATTGGTCCGTCTTTGTTGGCAGGGCCTTCGATAACATGGTGACGTCGATGATGATACAAGTCTGTTGAGCGGGAAGCGTCCCAGCGGAGCGTCTGTGCGCAGCTGTCGGGGAGACGCCTGTCTGTCCCCGTTGCCTCCTCCCGCATGCAACCCCCGCTGCTTGGGGGCAAGAGCTTCGTGCCTGGTGCATCTGAACTAAAGCTCTTGTGAGATGAAACTTGGCTTTTTCCTTCTGTGTCTGCAGAGGACTTAAGGAAGGAGAGTTCAGCCCCGAGGACCTTCTAGGCGTGGGGGCAGAGGTCAGGGGTCAAAGCCAGCGGAAGCCTGTCCCCACCCAGCAGGAAGGGTCGGGGCTGCCTGGAGCCCCCCAGAGAGCTCAGGGCCTGCAGGTGCCGTGACCCGCCAGGGCGCGTGGCCAGTGTCTGCTCCTTCCTGTGTCCATCGGGATCGGCCTCTTGAGCCCAGAGCCAGGCTAGGGTGTAGGGACAGAAGGTGCCCGCTGTGGGGCAAGTGCCCTCCTGTTTCTGGACTTGGCACCCACTGTTTGCACCTGGCCCACGGTCTGGCCTCAGCAGGAGCCGTCGTGAGGCCTGGAAGCCTCGTGGACCCGAAGCGCCTGGTCACCTGCTGCCTGCTGCCGTGATGAGCAACCCTGAAGAGCCCTCCCTCCCTGTTGGTGTCCCCGAGCAGGCTGCCCCGGGAGCTCAGGATGAGGGTGACTGTCACTTGCGTCTCCGCATTCTGCTCCCGAGAGACCTGTGCAGCCAAGTCCAGATGAAGACCAGGACCGAGGCGACAGCTCCTTCCCAGGATCCAGTGGCGGAGGGCTATAGTTCCCCTGTCCTTGGACAACCTGGGAGCCACCCGGGGGTGGCAGAGGTGGCGAGGACCACTGAGGGGCTGAGGCTGACTCCTGTGTCCTCAGGGCCACCGGCTTCCCAGAGTGGAGCCACCCAAAGCTTGGCCAGCTGGGGAGACTCCCCCATCATCCCTCCCTCACCCTTGGCCCTGGTTCATAACTGGGGGTTTCTCTGGGACCTTCCAGGGCCCAAGAATGCCCAGGGTAACATGGAAGGCTGGTAATATGGGTGAGCCGGGGCCGGGCCCGGGGAGGTGAACTTTTCTCCACGTAGCATTGCGTTCTCACCCTTCCTTCCGCATAGGATCAATCTTACAAATCACAGAAGGAAAAGCAAGTCGGTGAGGCAGGGGTGTCAGAAACGCCTGTCCCGCGCCCCGGGTTGACTTGGCCGACAAGGCCCAGGAGGCTGATTCTGATGCCTTGGCCCAGGCCTCACTCCAGGGGTCCAGAATCTTCTTTCACAAGCCTGTTAAGAGGAGACCAGGACTCCAGCCCGGCACCTCCCCTGCAGTCCAGCGCGGACGCTTGGGCTTGTTGTGGGGGCCTCTGCGGAGTAAGGACTGTGGTGGGGACTGCGTGTTGCCAACCCAGCGTCGCTCCCCCTTCCTGGCAGCCCGTCTTACTCGGTTGGCAGGTCAGGGCCGTTTCCCGCCCTCCCTGGAACCCCAGGTGGTTAGTTACGGCCTGTAAGTGGCGTTAGGAGAGGCTTGCAGGAAAGATCTCTGGAAGGGGTTCAGCAGGCACCTGGAGGCCCTTCCCCTCTGTCTTTCTGCCCGGAACGTGGATGCGGTGGCTGGAGCTCAGACAGCTATCTTGAGAGCCTGGGGACAAGACTCTACCCTTTGACGGGCAAGGAGGGTTCTTTGCTGATGCACCAGCTCTTGACTCATGTCGGGATTTGTTTCTTTGTTTGAGAGAATAAAATACACTCTTCTCTTGCTTAAACCACCAATATTTGGGTTTTCTGTTAGGTGTAGCTGGACCAATCTCTAAGTACTTTCTATGTTGGGGTTTCACCAGCAGTGCTGGGGGGCACCCCCATATCTAAGCCGGGGTGGCCGTCTGCTCCCCTTTGTCCTGACAGCAGAACCGTCAGGTGGCAGCTCCGCACTGTCTCCACCCTGAGTCTGGCTGGCTTCTCACGGAGGGCCACGGCCCTGCCGCCTGCCTATGTCCCGCCTTCCCAGGCCTGTCCTCCTCCCCGGGCCTGTCCCCCTCCCCAAGCCTGTCCCCCTCCCCAAGCCTGTCCCCCTCCCCAGGCCTGTACTCCTCCCCGGGCCTGTCCTCCCCAGGCCTGTCCCCCTCCCCAGGCCTGTCCTCCTTAGGCCTGTCCTCCTCCCCGGGCCTGTCCTCCTCCCCGGGCCTGTCCCCCTCCCCGGGCCTGTCCTCCTCCTCGGGCCTGTCCCCCTCCCCGGGCCTGTCCTCCTTAGGCCTGTCCTCCTCCCCAGGCCTGTCCCCCAGGCCCCTTCTGCTGGGCTCTGCAGGCAGCGCCCCCATCTTTCCCCCGGGCCTCAGCGATGCGGCCTCTCCTTCCTTCTGCTCCAGACTTGGGGGCGAGGGGAGTCTGTCCCTGTGTTTGTTGCCCGCTCATGACAACCAGGGGGAGGGGCTCTGCTTTCTCGGGACACAGCAGAGACCCCAGCTGCGGGTGGCTCAGGGCCTCACCATCTGCGTGGAGCCCACGCCGAGGGCTCCTCTCAGCCTCCCCCCACGTTGGCCTGCTCAGCCCTGACTTCCCGAGAAAGGAGGACTCCCGGCCTCACTCCACAATCTCCTCAAAGCAGCCACACAGGAGGCCCCAGAGGGACAGGAACGAACTCACCCCATGGCTGGAGCTCCGGCCCCAGCATTCTCCGCCCCAGCCGCTCGCCGGCTCCAGGGGCTCCAAGACTGTGGCCTGCAGCATGTAGCCTGCTGCTGCCTGGGTGCTCCCCTGGGCTGCTCAGGTGTGTCTCGTGTGTCCGCGGTGTTGTTCTATTGGGCCGCCCAGGTGATGTGCATCTGGGGGTTGTTAGCTGTCGCACCTGGGAGACCTTGCTCCCAACAGTCACATTCCCGGGTGCTGGAAATGAGGACGTGGGCGCATTTTGGGGGCACCATTCACCCCACTCAAAGGCCATCACGGACCCAAGACCCCAAGAAGGGGTGTGAGGCACGGGGGGGGCGGCCGGAGACCCGTGTGGTGGAGCCACCTCTGCCAGGTGCAAGAGGAGGGAGGCGGCTGGGGACCTGGGGGCACCTGGGGGGTGGCACCAGGCAACGGTGAGGAGGAGCCCAGAGCAACGTCAGGAATGAGCAGGACAGGGCGTAGGGCGAGAGCTGCCCCAGAAACGCCCAGGAGGGATGCCAGGAGCAGCGTCATGCCGGAACCCGGGCAGGACCTCAGCCTGGGCCTCCGAGGCCTCCTCTCCTGGCTCTGAACAGTCGGGTCACCGACAGGCCCTGTCTTCAGGGAGAAACCTGAGCGCTCCAGAGGGCACCGCGGGCAGAGTGCCCCGTCCTGCACAGAGACCTCCACGCTGCTTCTGTTGGGTTTTTTTTTTTTTTTTGAGACAGAGTCTCACTCTGTTGCCCGGGCTAGAGTGCTATGGCATCAGCCTAGCTCACAGCAACCTCAAACTCCTGGGCCCAAGTGATTCTCCTGCCTCAGCCTGGGACTACAGGCATGCACCACCATACCCGGCTAATGTTTTCTATATGTTTTTAGTTGGCCAATTAATTTCTTTCTATTTTTAGTAGAGACAGTGTCTTGCTCTTTCTTGCTCAGGCTGGTCTCAAACTCCTGACATTGAGTGATCCGCCTGCCTTGGCCTCCCAGAGTGCTAGGATGACAGGCGTGAGCCACCAGCCCCGGCCTATGTTGCTTCCTGAACTTCTCATACAGGTCCGGCCTGGTGTTACGGGGGTGTGGGAGGAGCCAAGGCCCCCCAGGGCTGGCGGAGACGTCAACAACGCCGACACACCCCCTCACCTGCCCACCCCGTAGAAGGATGCAAAGCGAACCCGCGAACCCGTGTTCAAGAACGAAAGGGGGAGATCTGTTGCCATGTGCTTTTAAAAAATATTCAAATTTAATAATTTATACATTACCATTAAGACACACACATTTCTATTTTTCTTTAAAACAAGAGCTGGGGACGCCACCCTGAGCCAGCCCTGCATGGCCTGGGCCTGTGACCCCCCAACCCTCTACCACCCAGGGCCCCCCAGCACAGAGCCAGGCCCACCTGCCCTGCCGTGCCTGTGACCTGTGGCTGCAGCGTGGGGCCGGCCTGTGTGAGGCCTGGGGGGTCTGGTCCCTCCAGCCCAGTGCAGCCTTCCGCACGCACCTGGCCTCTAGCCTCACCCTCTGCCCCGCCCGCCCCACCTGGCAGCACCAGACGCTGCCCCCCTGGAGAAGTGGCCCCTGCAGGACACAGACGCACACACCCGGCGGGCTCCAGTTCTCTCTTCAGTACGGTGAGAACCACGGTGAGAACTTCCCTCGGCCCCTGCACACGGAGAACACGGGTGAGTGGGGGCTGAGTGGGGGCTGGGTGGGGGAGGGTCCCGGCCCAGAGACCTCCCAGAACAGCAGGTCCCCGAGAGCCAAGGCAGGAACGCCCGGAGGGGCCTGGCAGCTCCCAGCCCCCTCTTGGGAGGGGCCCACATGCCGCAGCGGGAGCAAGAGGTGGCAGAAGAGCCCCCCAAATTGACGCAGCCCCCACCACCATAGCCCCAGCTCAGTCCCCCTGGCTGAGCGCACGAAGGCAGCTGTGGCCGAGCTCGCCCCAGTCCTTGGTGACAGCAGTGCCAGGAAGGACCCCTACCGGTCCCCGGCCCCGGAGCCCCCTCCTGCCCCGGACACCCCCATAGCTCTCACCCTGGGCCGCCACAGAGCCCCCACTCACCGGTTCGGGCCTCGGGGTCTGAACCGGGGCCTGCCCTGGAGCCCGCTGTGGAGGAAGGGCGCCCCCCTGGAGCCTGGGTGCCCCCGCAGGCCCCCACGGTCGGTGGAGCTGATCCCCGGGACGTTGGTCCTTTTGGGCAGCACCTGGAACCGGAACCGGAACCCCGTGCTCTCCCTGCTGCCCACACCCAGCCCTGGCCAAGCCTGGGTGACCACTGCCGCCAGGAAGCCTTCCTGGGTTTCTCTGCTTGAGGCATGGAGTCCCTATGGGAGGCGCGGCGACTCCGGACCGACGCACCTTGATTACCCGGCCTCGGAAGACGCTGTCGTCCAGCTCCACGGCCGCCCGGGCAGAGCGCTCGGTGGCAAATTCTATGTAGGCGTAGCTGTGGGTGGAGGACGCGTGAGAGGCCAAGTGAGCGGTGGTGGCATGAGGGGGCCCCCCCGCCCCTGCCTGCCACCCACACTGACCCCTTGGGGTGTCCGGAGAACTTGTCGCACAGGATGGTGACTCGGTGGATCTCCCCACAGCGGTTGAAGTGGGCCTCCAGCTCCGCCGCCGAGCCTCCATAGTCCACCTGGACACAGCAGGGGGGGGGGTCCTCGGTGGAGGGGCCGGATGGGGCCCCAAGGCCGAGGCCAGGTGGGAGGGGGAACACGCCACCCCAAGCCCCCCACTCGGCGAGGCCTGGGCAGGGCGTGAGCAGCTTTCTTTCTTTTTTTTTTTTTTTGAGACAGAGTCTCACTTTGTTGTCCAGGCTAGAGTGAGTGCCGTGGTGTCAGCCTCGCTCACAGCAACCTCCAACTCCTGGGCTCAAGCGATCCTCCTGCCTCAGCCTCCTGAGTAGCTGGGACTACAGGCATGCGCCACCATGCCCGGCTAATTTTTTCTATATATTTTTTTAGTTGGCCAATTAATTTCTTTCATATTTTTGTTAGAGACGGGGGTTCTCGCTCTTGCTCAGGCTGGTCTCAAACTCCTGACCTTGAGCGATCCTCCTGCCTCGGCCTCCCAGAGTGCTAGGATGACAGGCGTGAGCCACCGCGCCCGGCTGCGAGCAGCTTTGTAACGGGGGAATCGTTTGCCGGCGATCGGCCCGGCAGGAGAGGGGCTCACATTGAAACATTGGAACATCCCCTCGACTTCGAGGCCCCGTTTCCTCGAGGGGACCGTCTGGCTGTCCCCAGTGTCAGGCCTCCTGCTACCCCCTCGAGCCCTTCTGGCATTGGAGGCGTCTGAGTCTGCAGCCCAGGTGCTCCCCTCCCCCTCCGCCCTCACGCGGGGGTGGGAAGGCCCCGTCCACAGCCAGGGCCCCCGGCTGACACCACCCAGGTGGGGCCCTGTGGGAGGACCAGGCCCCTCGCTCCCTGCCACTCACGTTGCCCACGTAGACGGATCTGTGGTCGGCCTCCACCTTCTCCTCGGGGTTCCCAAGGAAGGGGTGGCCTGCGGGTGGGTGGGGGGCGGCCTCAGGACGGGCAGGTGCCCCGTCTGCAGCCCAGTCCTTCCGCCTCTTGGGGGGCTCAGAGCCCGCCCTGCCCCAGCCTGGCGGCAATGCAAGCTCCTCCCAGCTCCTCCATGCGCGGGGAGAGGGCTGCGTCTGGGGAGGGGTGGGCCTGGCCCCCCAGCTCCTACCTGGCGTCTCGGGGCTCAGCAGCTGCGCGGCCCCTGTGGGCTCCTCTTCCGGGGCCCTGGCCTGTGCTCCGGGCGGCGGCGGTGGCCAGGCGGCCTGCTCCATGGTGCAGAGCTTCAGCCGGATGGCTTCCAGCTCCTGCCAACGCGGCCCTGAGCCCGGGCAGACGCCCCCTGCTCCCCTCGGGGCAGGAGCGTGTCCTGCCGGAGACCCCGGGGACGACTCCCTTCCCTGGACGGGGACCCACTGTCCTTCCTGGGGCAGGGCCCCTCCCGAGGCCAGAGGCCGCCCGACCTCCCAGCCCGCAGCAGTGGCCCAGGGCCACCCCCTCCCCTCCTCAGCCAGCCCGTCTCGTCTCGGGGTCCCCCAGCCCCTCCACACGCCGCTACCTCATCGGGCACTGGACACTCGGCCAGGTGCTCCCACTCCAGCAGGGGCAGCAGGAAGCCTTCATCTTCACCCTGGTCTTCCTCTGCGTCCTCTTCCTTCTTCCCATGCCCATCTCCTGGCCCCAGAGGGGTCTTCTTGGTGCCCTCCCAGGCCCCCCAGCCCTGAGCCTCGGGGTCCGAGGAGACCGTCTGGAGCCAGGTCTCCGTGGGGGGCGGGAAGAGAGCCCGGCTCAGGAAGGGCCACATGGGCCTGCGCTCCCTGCACGCACCTGCCTCCCCAGGCCGGCCCTCCCGCAGTTTTAAGCCCCACCCCCTGGCCAGCTGCTCCCACTCGAGCTCAAAAGGCCTCGGGCGGGCGGGACCGAGCTCCCCCCAGCACAGCCCCGGCCTGGCCCCCTCGGGAGCAGAAGGAGGGAGTCACTGGGTGAGGGTCTTGGCCTCTCCGCGCCCGTCACCCCCAACAGCAGGTGCACTGGGCCCCCACGGGCTGAAGGGACGACCTCGAGTGCGGGAAGGTGGGGGTCAGGCACAAGGGGTCAGAGCAGGGTCCTGAGGCGGAGGTGTGATGAGCCAGAGCAGAAGCCTGGGGGCCGGAGCAGGGGTGAGACCTCCGTCCTGCATCCGACCCCTCCACACCCCCATCCTGTGGGCCCTCCCTCCCGTCTTTCTTTTTTTTTTCTTTTTTTGAGACAGAGTCTCGCTTTGTCGCCCAGGCTAGAGTGAGTGCCGTGGCATCAGCCTAGCTCACAGCAACCTCAAACTCCTGGGCTCAGGCAATCCTGCTGCCTCAGCTTCCCGAGTAGCTACAGGACTACAGGCATGCACCACCATGCCTGGCTAATTTTTTTGTATATATATATTTTTAGTTGGTCAATTAATTTCTTTCTATTTTTAGTAGAGATGGGGTCTCGCTCAGGCTGGTCTCGAACACCTAACCTCGAGCAATCCTCCCGCCTCGGCCTCCCAGGGTGCTAGGATTACAGGCGTGAGCCACTGTGCCCAGAGGCTGCGTCACGTGCAAACAGGGCGGTGAGATGGGGCCTGGGTCCGCCCGCTGGCCCTGCCTGCTCCACGAGGGCCTCACCCTCACCACTGCCGATGGGCGGTGGACGGGACCTCTGGCCTGTCTGCCAGCCCGAGCCCCCACGCTGGGCACTGAGGCCGTCACTGGGGGCTGCACTTCCTAAGCAGCTACTAAGGGCTGGAATTTGGGACGAGAGGAGGAGAGTGTGGCCCAGACTGCAGCAGGGCGGCCGTCCCGCCCTGTGGGTTGGGATCTGGGGAGGACAGAAACGGGGCACCGAGGCTGCCGCTGGGCCCCTCCCCTGCAGCCCGCCCCCCCCCTCGCTGGCCATGCCCGGGAGCAACGGGCTGTGGGGTGGAATCTCGGGGTCTGGGAGGAACGAGCAAGACCGGACCCTGTCTCCTGGGTGGGATGCCCCTTCCCCTCTCCTGGCTCCTCTCAGCACACCTGCCGCCAGGTGTGGACCCTGGGGCTGGTCCGGCTGAGCTGCCACGAGGCCTCCCCGGGCTGCCCCCCTCCCTGAGCGGCTGCTGCACCCGGGTGTCTCCCACTGCCCCGTGTCGCTGCCCGACCCAGTGTCCCCTGCAAGCCAGGGCAGGGGCAGCGTCCCCAGCCGCCCAGGGGACGGCCCGGCTGGCCAGGGCCCCGCCCGTCTGTGGCCCTGTTGTGGGTGTCGCCAGCCCCGCTCTGAGCTCAGCGACTGCAGTGGAAAAACCTCGTCACGCCCCTGCTATCCTGAGGAGGTGACTCCAGGCCCAGCCGGGGCTCCCGCCAGCCGCCTGGCACCGGGACAGGCTCGCCCTGCGCTGACTTTCCCAGTGACGATTTTCAAGACACGGCATGTCCCGGACTTAGGCCTGCGGATCCGTGACAGCCCCGGCCTCCGGGTGTCCCCAGCGCCAAGGACCGGCGCCCGATGCTGAGCGTGGCTGAAACACTCCGGCCGCGTCCCAGCTGCGTGGGGAGGGGGGCCCACATCCCTTCCCACGCGGCCCACCCAAGGCCCCTGTGTCCCTGCCGGTCCCGTGTCCCCCGCAGCTCCCACGTCCCTGCAGGTCCTTGTCGTCGTGGGTTCGCTGTGGGCCCTGGCCCTAGCATGGCCAGGCCTGGGCGGCCATCGGGGCCACCTGCTGGGCGTCCTGACTCCCCCACCACGTCCAGCCCTCAAAGGCCGCCCCAGCGCCCAGAACTGCTGGGCTCCTGCACTGCCGTGACCTCTGGGCCTGCCGTCCGTGTCCCCCCAGCGCCACGTGACATTTCACCACCCCCCACCACCCACCCCCAGGAGCAGCAGTGGAGGGGTCCTGCCCTCCCACCCGGCACACCCAGGGCAGTGCGGACGTGTGACATGAGGCTGGCGGTCGCGGGGGACCAAGGAGGGCAGAGCCACGAGGTAGCAAACGTTCCTTTATTACACAGAGACGGTGACCCTGGCCCCACGCCTCACGGCGCCCACAGGTCAGACGTACAGTACAGCAGAGGCCGCGGCCACGCCCACGCCACCAACATGGCCAGGGCTGCGGGGCACCGGCCCCCCACGACGGGAAGACACCCCACACTCAGTTCGGCTCCTTGGGGGAGACTAACAGAACAGGAGAGGAAGTGGAGGATGAGCCCTTTCCCTCCAGGCCCCGTCCAGCCCCCCTGACCCCTGACCCCCTTTGCCCTCAAGGTGTGGTGGCAGCCTGGCCCGGCCCTCGCCCAGCGGTGCCTGCTGCCCCCTTCGTTTAAATATCTAAACATCAGCTTTGAGGACCGATGTGGGTTGCTGTCACTCAGGGCTCGGGGGGCCGGGGCTTCCTGGGGTGGAACAGAAGGAACAGAGTGTGCAAAGGGGAGCTTCTACAGCTTCAGGAGGACAGTGTGGGGTGTGACCGGCACCAGCCACCCGGCCTCGGCGTGGAGTGTCCACAGGAGCAGGTGGTCCCCTGGGGTGCAGAGGCCCCGCCCAGCCCCACTTCAGAACACGCCGGAAGGTGCGGGAGGGCAGGGCAGGGCAGGGGAGCCTGGAGCTGGGCCTTACAGGTCTGGAGGGCAGCAGGGCAGACCTGCCCAAGATGTTCCAGATCTCAGACCTGGAGGGCTCAACTCTGAGTCACCTGGGACCCCAGGAGGGGAGTGGGGTGCCCCGAGAACCCCAGGAGGAGCAGGGCCCCAGGAGTGCTGGTTCTGTGTGTGTGTGTGTGGGACAGCACTGGCTCCCTCTCTGCCTTCCTGGTGCCTCCGGGCACCAACCCCTGGGGACCGGGAGGCGGGGAGGGTGGCCGGGCCCTGCCAGGGAATGTGCTCACCCCGGCCTGGCCAGAGCCCCAAGCAGGTGTGTGGGCGGCTGGCCACCCAGCGCCGTCCTAGCCCCCGCCACCGCTCCCTGCAGGCCGGCCCAGATTGGCTGGAGCTGTTGCTAGGCCCCGGGTCCAATCTGCCCACAGACGCCAGTCTGTCCCTGCAGGTGTCCGGTGTAGGTCTGACCTCGGCCAGGTACTGGGGGGGCCGCCGCCCCGCAGGCAGCTCCGCTGGGGCACGGTCAAGGCCTGGCAGGACCCGGAGTGGCCCCGAGACCCGCACAGCTGCCTGGGGCTGGGTCCAGGGATGGAGGGGCCGGGCGAGGGATGCCGTGCAGACGGGAGGACGAAGATGGACATGCGTGGGCCGGCGTGGCGGCTGGGACGGAGGCCTGAGTGCACGGGCGGAAGGTGGGGTGGGGGTGGTTGGAGTGTGCGAGACGAAAGGATCAGTCTGTCCCGGGTGGGCAGGGCTGGGGTGGGCAGTCACGGGCAGGTGTGCGGCCCGCATGGGTCTGGGCGGAAGGGGGGTGGGTGCCAGAGACGGGGCTTTGGCGTCTGCTGGAGGCTCCGTGTGGGAAAACTGGCAAAACGGGAAGAACTTAGGGCCCGCCTGACCCCGGCCCCTGGGGCCTGAGTGAGCCCCCAGGCCCACGGCTCTCCCGTCCGCCCCTCTGCCTGGGATGCACCGCGGGGGCCCGCCTGGCCAGACCCTTCTGCCCCCCCCAGGCCCCAGGCCCAGGAGGGGAGAGGGCGGCTGTCGTGCCTGGGGCCTGCCGGGCCGGGGTGTGTCCCAGCCCCACCCTGTGTCTGCGTGTGGCCCAGGAGGCACTGGCTCCCGCCTGAGTTCAGGCCAGAAGACTGGCCTGGGAGGAGCCCCCGGGTGGGCGGCAGGGCATGCGGGGCACAGGGACGGAGACCCTGGGCCAGGTGGGACAGGAGACCCCTCCCAGAGCGGGCCAGGGCTGGGAGCCCTTCCTCTCGGCGTTGGCCTCAGAGCAGGAGGTAAAGCTGTGGTTTGGGGTTTGGGGGAGGCTCCGTGGGCAGCTGCGTCCCGCAGAACTCACAGGGGGCGGCAGGGCAGGTGGGCCCCAAGCAGGAGGCAGAGCCGGGGTGGCTCTCCCACCCCTGGTGTGGCCCCTGCCTAGAGCCCCTCCTTGCCCGGCAGGAGGGAGGCAGCTGCCCCCAGGCACAGACCACAGGTCAAACCAAAGGGCACACGCGTGGACAGGCACCAGCCGGACAAGTCCTAATGCAAAATCGCCGCCTGTGCCCTCCCCTCCCCAAAGCGAAGGACCCCCAGTTTGGTTCCACCGTGAGGTCTTCGGCTGAACAGGGCCCAGCGCGTGGTGGGGCCGATGCCTGGCCCAGAGCCCTGGACGGGAGGGGGCTGCCTCGCTTCACCTGCCTGGTCCCCCCAGCCACCCTGACACAGCACACTCTAGGACACCCCTTCTGTGGTCTCCAGGCCTCAGTTTCCCCACCCCAAGCCCCCGAACCCGTCGTGTTGCCAACCCAGTTCTGTGATGCTCTTAGCTGCGGGCTCCGGCCAGCCCCTCACGGGTTCCGGGGGGTCCCACGGTGGTCTTCTTGGTGCAGGTGACAGTCACCCCCAGCCGTCAGCATTTCACAGTTGAGCTGGGGGCGACCGGGTCCCAGCAGCTGGCGTGGGAGGGCCGGCCCCCCTGCAGCAGCCTTGTGGTCCGTGCCACCGTCCCTGCTCCGCGTGTCGTCCCCACGGAGGGACCCGGTGAGCTGAGGGGGGAGGGTAGGCCTTTCCCCACAAAGTAGACGCTCCGGTCTTCCGATCGAACGCCCCAGTCCTGACGCCGCCGGGGACTCCAGTTACCAGGGAAGCCGCCCCTGGGTGACCCCTCACCTGCGGGGCCAGGTGCTCTCCAGAGACCGGCACAGCCTCGGGGGACCCCACGACCTCTGAGGGCCCGGCCGGGTTCCTGGGTGGTGCCACCGCCTGCGGCCGGCTGCCCTGCCCCCCGGAAGGGCACAGGAGATGTGTGGGGACGTCGGGGACAGGTGACAGGACGGCGGGTCTCCGTGGGCAGGTACACAGGGCCGCGGGCACGGGCAGCCTCCCACTGTTTCCTCGAGAGCCAGAGCCCCTGACATGGGTCTCACTTCTCCAAGTCCCTCAGAGCGAACCTCCGGGGAGGAGCTTGGTGGCCGCAGCGGCGGCTGTGTCGGGCGCGGAAGGGCGGATCTGGTCTCCACCTTGGCTCTCAGTTAGTTTCGATGGTGCACGGCGCCGGCAGGTGCCGGGTTGACAGGTGGGGTCCGTCCTCGGGACACTCAAATTGTCAATTTTTACAACTGTGAAGGAACCACCACCAAACCAACCGTCGCTCCCTACAGGAACGCAGCTCAGACGTCTTTGAAAATCTATCTCCTAAACTTTACACACTTCCGCGGCCTGTCTTGCTTTTTTTTTTTTTTTTTTTTAATTATTTGGCAAACATCATCATCATCATCGTGAGCATCAGCATCTGGGCCTCTGGGGACGGGGACTATGTACATTCACAGTAACGTAACTCTCGGGGGCTCCCGGCTCGCGGCCGGGCCGCGGGAGCCCGGTCAGTAGCTGGTCACTCGTATTGCACTCGGCCTGGGGGCGTTTGCGTGCTCGGAAGTGCCGGGTCTTCCGCTCGGCGTGAGCGTGAACTTCCTCGTCCCTTCATTTCCTCCTCGACCTCGTGGAGGGAGTCAGGCAGGCGGGCAGGCAGGGGAAACGCCGGGGAGGGAAACAGTGTCACCCGACACACCCCGGGCAGGGCGGGAGGCGGTCGCCACGGAGCAGCACCTGGACAGGTGCCAAGGTCACGCACTGCCCTCGGTCCTCGCCGGCCGGGAGAAGGCAGTCTGCTCGTGCTTATGTTTTTCTGTAAAAGTTTGGGCGAGAGGACGGTGGCCACGGCCAGGTGGCGAGGGCTGGACCGGGCAGGAGCCGGGGGGGAGGGGGACAGAGGTAGAGGACGCCGCGGAGAGAGGCCGTGTCTCAGGGCGGCCGCCATCCCCTCCTGCCTTCCGGAGCGGTGAAGAGTCAACCCACAAGATTGTCACAGTTTTGTCTCGGAATTTCGCCCTCTCTGGGGGGAGAGCTTCAAGCGCTTCTTTTCCATGAGTGGAAAACTGAGATACGAGAAGTCACAGAGGGCGTGAAGACAGACGGGGGCGGGGGTGGGGGTCTTTGTCTCCCCCTACCCCCGACACAGGAGGACACGTGGGCGGCACACGCGGTGCCCCGAGCGCGGCCAAACCGCCACACGGAAACAAAAAAGTTGCTTCTGGTCGGGCACAAACCCCTCCAAGACTCCAATATCCCCAGTGCCCCACGGGCAAAATCAAGACAAAAAGAGAAGAAAAAAAGACCGACATCCGAACAAGCCCGAGAGAGGAGGGAAACAGTGGGAAAAAATAAAAAAAGTACTTTGGCAGTGACAGAGACGTTTTGGATCTCGACTTCTTGGGTTTGCTTTTTGGGTTTCCTTTGCAGCGAGGTGAGTCCGGCATCCTTGGGTGGCTAGCTAGCAAGGTAGGTACAGGTGTGCTTCCTTTGCTTCTTTTTTTTTTTTTAAAAAAAACTTTTTGGATTTTTTTACTTAAAGCCAAAGAGTTTAACCTTAAAAGTTAGAAAAAGAAAATCTGAAACTAAAAAACGCTTCTTGAGTCGGAAACCGCGATCGTTCTTACCGTCTTCACTGTGCCGGCACACCCCAGGGAGGCCTGGGTGCACGGCGGCGGCCACGGCGGCGTTGCGGTCTCCCGCTATAGGATAACAGTTTTCTTTTTTCCCCCTATTCATCGGGAAGGGGGAACCCCCACAGTTTTCTTTGTCCACTTCTCTGAGTAGCTCTTTTGCCGACAAAACAAAACCCCGAAAAACTCTTCGCTGAACACATTAACCCACCCGTTAGATTTTTTTTTTTCATTCAAGAGAAAACGTGTGAAAGTCACTCAGGTAGGAAAACGAGAGAGACAGAGCATGAGCGCGGGCGCGCAGAGCCGTCACGCCTGCCTCACGCCTCGGCCGGGCGTCTGAAGCTCACTCGGAGGTTTCGAGGGTGCTCGCGAAGAGAGAGGCCGTCGCTCGAGCCGTCAGGTAGCTGAGAAGTTGCACCGGACGCGGGATTCGTCGCATCCGTGTCTTCTTTTGGAGAGAGGCAGTAGCAGCAGCGACTCCGATCGGCCGGCTTCCCGGGGCCAGGCCGGGCCGGGTGGGCTTGGCGGGTGCTGTGTCCGGCAGGCCGGGGGGCCAGGAGGGGTCAGCGGGGCACGGCGTCCAGCGGGCCGGGGGAGCCGGGGCGGGAGGGCCCCGCGGAGCCGGCCTCGCTGGGGCTGGCGGCCCCCACGGGCAGGGAGGGGTCCAGGCCGGTGGTGGCGTCGGGCTGCCCGGGGTCGGCCCCCATGCCCCCGGGGCCCTGCAGGCTCTGGCCACACACGTGGTGGTGCTTCTCCCAGTCTTTGTGCTGGCAGAAGGAGCCGCAGTAGCGCGCCGCGTTGCAGCCGCTGCACGTCTCGCTGGCCTTGCGCCCGCAGTTCCAGCAGCTCTGTGAGGGGCGGCGGGGGGGGGGAGGCGATGGTCAGGGGTGGGCCAGGGGCTGGCCAAATGCCCAAAATAGCTCCCAGACAAAGCCACTCAGACCCAGCCATGCTGTCTCCCCGCGAGACCAGGAAGACCCCCAGGGCCACGGGCGGTGGCCACTCACGAGACACAACCACTCATGGGGCCATTCCACGCCCCAGGCGGGTTCTCTGCGTGCTGGCTGGACCCTGGCCCTGCCTCTGCCTCTCTTCCAGGAAGCCCTCCCGGGTTCACCAGGGATCCAGATTTGGAAGGGGGCGGGCCTGGCAGAGCCCAGGCTGCTGAGACCTCTGCCACCCTCTGCCCCAGTCAGCAGGCGAAGTGAGCAGAAGGTGCCCGGGGTCCAGGTGCAAAGCCAAGGGGCTCGGCTGGCGGGAGCCTGACAGCCTGTCCCCTCCGGGCTGGCCTGGGGCTCCCAGGAGGCAGCGGCTTTGGCTCTGCTTCCGCCCCAGAGAGAAAGACCAAGTCCCTGGTTCTCCCCTGAAGCCTCTGGGGCCAGCAGCTCCTGCTCTCACCCGGCTCCGGCTGTTACAGCCACTCGGGCCTCCTTGCTGTCCTTCCCCGGGGCCCGCTCCCCCCCGACACCTTCCTGGGGGGCCCTGCCTGGGTGTCCCCTGCCGGCCCTCCCTCCCCACCACGTTCCTGCCTCCCGGCACCCTGCCTGCCTCACTCCCGCCCCTGTGGGTCCTTTCTGCTCCTCCTGCTCAAATGCCAGCTCCACATGTGACCCGTCTGTCTTTTCTGCTCCCGGCTGTTTCTCCAGGGCTGAGAGCGTACGTTGAACAGCTGCTCGGGGACCGCGGCTGCCGGGGCCCCGCACCCTCCCGGCCAGCCCCGTGGGGCGCTGGAGGCCACCCCTTCTCACAGGACACTCCCGGGGCCTCCCCGGAAGGGGGTCTGCCTCTCCCCACTTCTCGGCCACCCCGGTTCTTCGTGGGGTGTGGAGGGTCCCGCGCCCACCCTGTTGGACGCAGCCCGGCCCCACCAAAGACGCCCCGGCTCGAGCAGGATGACGCCCTCGTGCGGGAGCCCTGGGCCTCCAGCTCCCACAGGTCGGAGAGGAGCCTGGGCGCCAACGTCGGCTGCCCTGGGGTCCAGTGACGGCCCTGCCACTTCCCAAGGCCGTGACCTCCGACACGCCCCTGACCCTCCCGAGCCCTGGGTTTCTGCACCTGCGGGTGGGGGACGCCCCCGGGACACCACGGGGTGGCACGGGACAGCATGTTTGCTGCATGGCAACCGAGCGCCGACAGCCACGGGGAGGCCCGGGGAGCTCCCCAGGGGGACCCTAGGCTGCGCTGGACGCCGGGCCGGGCGGCCCTACCTCACTAGAGTCCTCCTGCTGGTTGACCACGGTCAGGGCGTCCTCGGAGGCCTGCCGCCGCGCCTCGGCCAGGGCCCGCTCCATCTTGGCGCGCTCCGTGGAGATGAGCTCGTGGGCCTTGCGCTCCGCGTCCGACACGGCCTTCTGCAGCTCCGACATCGCCTGCCGCTTCACCTCGTTCACCGCCTCCTCTGCGGGGACAGCGCGGGGCCGGCGGTCACACGGGCCGGCCCGGACGGGGGCGCCGGCCTCCCCGGCCACGGCTTATGGGCAGGGGGCCGCGTGTACACGCAGGCACACGCCAGTGGCCTCGTGCCTGTGCAGACAAGCATGTGCAAGTAAAACGCGGGTCCCGGGCACACGTGTGCAGCGGCAGCACGCGGTGGCACTTCCAAAGCTCGCCCTCCACGGAAGTGCAAGCGAAGGTCCCCGCGGCCTTCTCCCGGCACCAGAGCTGCACGGGCTTCCCTGAGGGCCGCGTGGACTACAGCTCTGAGCCCCCGGCCAGCCCAGGTGCAAGGGTGCCCGCGCCTCTGCGTGCCCTCCCGTGGGTGCCAGGAAGGCCACGCGGTGTCTGCTGAGTGGCCAAGCCGCCTCGTTCGTTTCGGGGCAGACGCTGGGTCACAGCTGCCCGTCCCCGAACAGCAAACGCTGCTCTGACCCCGGTCTGCAAACCTCCCAGAAACGACCTCCAAAACCCCGTGAGTTCTGCCCCGAGCCGGAGCCCAGCTGAGCCCCAGGGGCGGACGGAAGCTCCTGGAAGGCCGAGCTGGAGAGGGGTGTCGGGGGCCCTGGTGCCCCCCAGCGCTGCTGCTGCCCTGGGCTGTCCCCACTCACCGGCCTTCCTCCAGATGTCCTCGGGCATGTAGCCAGAGAGGGTCCTAGGCATGAAGTCCCGGTGGACATCTGAAACATGGGGGGCTGGCATCATGCACGGGACAGGGCCAACCGGCTGCCCCCCTCACGCTGGGGGTCCCATCGCACCTGGCTGGGTCCTGAGGGTGGGCGTGTGTGCTTGCCTGGCAGGGGGTGGGGTGGGGCGGGACCAGGGGTCCTGGTTGGAAGCCGGCACCTGTCTCCAAGGTGGGGCAGGGCAGTGCTCAGGCAGGGACCCTCTGGAGCCCGTGGACTTGGACTCGGGCTGGGAGCTGGGCGTGTCCTGGGCCCCTTTTGTTTTCTCATCATCGAGGTGGAGAAACATAGACCCTGGGGGGGGGCCCTAGCTCTGAGCCTCTGACCCGCCAGACCCCAGAGCTCTGGGCTTCCCAGCAGGCCAGGTGGGGTTTATCAAGGCGTCAGCCCCTGTCCTGGCACCTGTGCGGGGCACCCCACCCCTGCCCTCACCCGTCCTTGGTGCCCACCTAGCTGAGACCCTTCCGGGCCGGTGGAGCTGCTGAGGGGCTGGGCGGCGGCCAGCGCGGGGCCCTTCTTCGCGTCCTCAGCGTCGCTGTAGCGCCTGACCCAGTGGTTGAGCTCCTCACGGTCGGCCTCCTGGCACCGGCGCAGCACGGTGAGCGACCGCCGCGTCTTCTCCACCATGTCCATGATGCAGTTCAGGAGCTGCGGGCAGGCGGGCGGGGCCTTCAGCACCTGGGGAGGCCCAGGAGCAGCCGCAGGCACCCCTGTGCTGCGGGCTCATCGGCCAGTGCCCACGAGGGCAGGGGCTCCTCAGGACGCAGCCCACGAATTCCCTAACCCAGGGGCTCCGGTGCCCTGCCGGGGAGAAGCCCCAGAACCGCGTCTCCCCGGACCTGCTGCTCTGGGAAGAGCCACTGAGCAGAGGCGCCGTGCAGGGAGGCTGGGCCTGCACCCTGCTCCTCCCACAATGCCTTGCACAGGCCTGGCGATGGCTGGGGCCCAGGTGAAGGGCAGGTGGCAGGAAGGTGGGGGGCAGGCCAGACAGGTGGAGCTGAGCCCGGGGAGCCCCCAGCAGCCCTGCAGGCCCCCTCGGAGACACTCACGTTGTTGAGGTGCTTCCACTCTTCCGCCCACTCACGCTCTGTGAGCCTGTGGTCGATTACTTCCTCTTGCCGGGACCCAGGCACTGCTGCAGGAGGGGCGTGCATGCGTTCAGGCCCCGCCCACACCAAGGCTCCACCCTATTAGCCCAGGCTCCGCCCACACCCAGGCTCTGCCCTATCTGCCCAGGCCCCGCCCACCCCAAGCTCCACCCTGTTCTCCCAGGCCCTGCCCACACCCCAGGCTCCGCCCTACTCTCAAGCCCTGCTCACACCCCAGGATCCGCTTTATTTGCCCAGGCTCCACCCACACACCCAGGCTCCACCCCATTCTTCCAGGCCCTCTCCAATGCCCCACCCATACTCCAGGCTCCACCCTGGTCTCTCAGGCCCCACCCACAACCCAGGTTCTACCCTGTTATCCCAAGCCCCGCCCACACCCCAGGCTCCACCCTATTCTCCCAGGCCCTCCTCAAGGTCCCACCCATACTCCAGGCTCCACCCTGGTCTCTCAGGCCCCACCCACAACCCGGGTTCTACCCTGTTATCCCAAGCCCCGCCCACACCCCAGGGTCCACCCTGTTCTCTCAGGCCCCGCCCACCCCCAGGCTCCACCCTACTCGGGCCCCACCCACACCCCAAGCTCCACCCCACTCTCAGGCCCACCCACACTCCAGGCTCCACCCTGTTCTCCGAGGTCACATGCAGTCCCTGGGCCACACCTCCAGCTCCAAAGTGGACTCAGAGCCAGGGTAAGGGACAGACACTCCTTCCCTACCCTGGGCTCTCATCTCACGGCTCCATGCCTCAGTTTCCCTGCCCTGCCTACCTCCTGGGGTGTGCAAAGACCGAGGAAGCGTGCTGGGGGAAGAGCCCAGGCTGACTGAGGACACCTGTGGGTTACTGAGCCCGAGCCCGCCTGCTCATCCCGTGTCAGCCCTGCCGAAGGCTCCATCCCTTTGCATTTTACAGACGGGAGCACCAGGCGGGCTGGGGGACGCTTTTGCCCAGGGTCACCGTGCGGGGAGTGACAGAGGCAGGTGTGGGCCCAGGCTGGCTCCAGCTGGAGCTGTCCTCAGCCCAGGCCGGTGACACTGATCCAGCCACCCTGGACTTGGCCTCGGGTGGCTCCGCGTGGAGCCCTTACGTAAGGAACCTCGCCCTGACTGGGGTGAAGCTCACTGACAGCCCGCCGGGAGGGAGGACCCTCTCGGAACCGTCACCCGTGTGGCCGGCGGCAACAGACACAAACTGGCAGATGCCGAGCTGGCCCGGTCAGCCGCCCCCAAGCGCTGCTGGCCACGCCACAGTCCAAGGTCCCGGAGCCTGCGCTGGGCCTGAACTGCCTGACTTCTTAGCTCTGTGAAATCCCGCTGAACGTGACTTAGGTCTAAGGTTTTTGTTTTAACAGGCCCTGGGAACTGACATGGGGCAGGGGCACCCCAAGGTGACCGGAAACTGAGCTGCAAGAGACGTCTGGCCATATCCCCACGCCCGGGACGACTGTTCCTACCTGCGATACTCCGAAATTCCCAATATTCCCAGCCCCCACCCTGTGCCGGCTGACCCCGCACTCGTGCTTCCTGGGGGCTGGGGTCTCTGTTCAGGACTTCTTTTTTTTGAGTCAGGGTCTCACTCTGTTGCCCGGGCGAGAGTGCCGTGGCATCAGCCTAGCTCACAGCCACCTCCAACTCCTGGGCTCAAGAGATCCTCCTGCCTCAGCCTCCCTCCCGAGTAGCTGAGACTACCGGCACCGTGCCACTGTGCCCGGATAATTTTTTCTATTTTTACTTGTTTGGCTAATTTCTTTCTATTTTTGGTAGAGATGGGGTCTTGCTCTTGCTCAGGCTGGTCTCAAACTCCTGAGCTCAAGCGATCCTCCCGCCTCGGCCTCCCACGAGTGCTAGGGTTACAGGCGTGAGCCACCATGCTCGGCCCTGTTCAGGACTTCTTGAGTCCCTAAAGGTCTGCTCGCCCCCCAGACTGGAAATGGCTCCCCCCCACTGCAGAAGGAGAGAAGAGGTGGCGGCCACAGCGCGTGCCCACCACCCTGCCCCGCTGCCTGCGGACTGCGCCGATGCCCTCCTCCATGGTGGCGGCTGAGGCCTGCCCGACAGCTGGCGTTTATTTTTGCATTAGCAGAAGCGGTGGGAATTATCACCTGCCTGACCCCAGCTGCAGCCAGCCAGACGCCGTCACCTGCTGCCTGGGCCCAGGGCCTGGAAGCTTCCGCAGGGCGGGGCTGGGGCGACGGGCTCATTCAGGGCGAGGCCTCCGCTGACCCTGCCGCCGGCTCCCTGCGGGTGGCCTCCAGGCTCTGCCTCCCAGTCCCCACGCTGGAGGTCCCGGGGGTCCCCGGCCTGACTATCCCGTGGTCCCCACACAGAGGAGGGGCGGAAGGTCACGCAGGCGTGGCTAAGAGCTCTGGGCGGGTCACCTGCACTCGCTGGGCCTCAGTGCCTGGGTGGGCTGATGCCCACCTTGCCCCCGGCTCCGGGGACCGAGGGAAGGACACAGACAAGCCGGGCGGTGGGTGCCCTGCCCGGAGACGTCCTCCCTCTCGCTGATGGCGGCTGGGCCTCCCGGAGGACTCTTTCCACCCCGCACTGGCTGCCCCCATTGATCAGGTGGCAGAGGAGCAAACTGAGGCACAGAGGGCCGTGTGACCCACCCGCGGGTGCACTGGGGAGAGTCGCCAAGCTTGGACGGGACCCAGTGGTCAGCTCCAGGCCCCCGGCCACCCGCCTGGGGGAGAGCTGGGTGCCAGGGCCCCGGGACGACCCCTCCGTGGCCACAGCCTGGTCAGCCCCGGGGAACTCCAGGCCCCGAGGGGTGCAAGGCCAGAGGTCAGGCTGCCCCCCAAGACAGAGGCTCCGGGACTTGGCCCAGCCAGGCGGGCTCCCTCCCCTCCCCCAGCGCCCTTCCTGGACAGACAAGGCCAGGTGGCACCACAGGCAGTGTCTCCCGGTTTAGGTGCACACGGCTGCCGGCCGTGCCCCCACGTGTACAAACCCAGGCGCACACACGCGTGTTCCCGCTAGTACACACACGCCCCGTCCCCGGGCGCTCTGCTCACCGAGGTGCCGATGGCGCTCCCGCAGGTCCCGGGGGTCCAGGGCGCGGTAGGGGTCTCGGAAGTGGTGGGCCACGGCCATGTCCTCCAGGCGGTAGTGCGGGGGCGGGGCGGGGTGGGGCAGCCCGTTGCTGGGGCTGTAGCGCTGGGCGGGGCTCAGGGTGCAGGGCCGCTTGCCCAGGGGCTCGGGGAGCAGCGGGTCCCGGTCCGACCCGTTCTCTTTGGTCCTACCGCGAAGAGCAGGTGGGGGCGGGGCGGCAGTTACGGGTCAGGCCGAGGCGTGGGGTGCGGGGAGACAGGCGTGGGCAGAGAGAAAGGGGTGTGGGGGAGACAGACACAGAGGATCAGACCAGCTCCCGGCGCCTGGCCCAGCCGCCCCCTGCTCCTGGGGCCCGACCTCCTGCGGCGGGAGACCCTGTGCACCCCTCGGACACAGGGACAGCACGTCCGTGGCCAGCACCGAGGGCTCGGCCTGGGGACCTCGGACTCCTGGATGCTCGGGGTCTACGTCCAGCACAAAGGACGTCTCCGACAGACAGACTCCCCGCCTGGGGCCTGGGGGCAGCGGGTCCACGGTCCACGGCCCACGGGTCCACAGCCCACAGGTCCACGGCTCACAGCCACGGCCCATGGGTCCACGGCCCACGGGTCCACGGCTCACAGCCACGGCCCATGGGTCCACGGCCCACGGGTCCACGGCTCACAGCCATGGTCCACGGCCCACGGGTCCACGGCCCACGGGTCCACAGCCCACAGATCCACGGCCCACAGCCATGGCCCACGGGTCCACGGCCCATAGCCCACGGGAGGCCACTGACGCTCTGGCCCGGGCGGCGGCCCCTCCCCAGCCCCTCGGCTCCCCAGCCTGGGACGCAGGACAGTGCCTGCCTGGCGGGGGCTGGTCCCGGGTGGTTCTCCAGAGGTTGGCAGGGCGGGAGCCGGCGGGTACCTGTCCGGCGTCCTCCTCTTGCCGTTCTCGTTGACGTCCAGCAGGAGGTCGGCGGAGTCGGCGGGGGAGCCCGCACTGGCGTCCAGCAGCAGCTGCTCGTGCTGCGCCAGGTACTGGGCGGGCGTCTGCTTGGCCAGGCGGGCGCAGTGCAGGAGCTCGCGCTGCAGCAGCGGCAGGTTGGCCTGCGGGGCGGAGGGCGGCGTGGGCAAGAGGCACCGCCCGAGTGCCAGCCTCGCCTCTGTGTGACTCTGCCCGGTGTCACGACCTCTCTGGGCCCCCCCTCCTGGAGCCTGGCCTTCCGCACAGTGCCGGGGGCACACAGCGATCTGGGGTGCAGGGGACTCTGGGTGCAGAGGTCTCTGGGGTGCAGGGGACTCTGGGTGCAGGGGTCTCTGGGTGCAGGGGACTCTGGGTGCAGGGGTCTCTGGGTGCAGGGGACTCTGGGTGCAGGGGACTCTGGGTGCAGGGGTCTCTGGGTGCAGGGGTCTCTGGGTGCAGGGGACTCTGGGTGCAGGGGTCTCTGGGTGCAGGGGACTCTGGGTGCAGGGGTCTCTGGGTGCAGGGGACTCTGGGTGCAGGGGACTCTGGGTGCAGGGGTCTCTGGGTGCAGGGGTCTCTGGGTGCAGGGGACTCTGGGTGCAGGGGTCTCTGGGTGCAGGGGACTCTGGGTGCAGGGGACTCTGGGTGCAGGGGACTCTGGGTGCAGGGGTCTCTGGGTGCAGGGGACTCTGGGTGCAGGGGACTCTGGGTGCAGGGGTCTCTGGGTGCAGGGGACTCTGGGTGCAGGGGACTCTGGGTGCAGGGGTCTCTGGGTGCAGGGGACTCTGGGTACAGGGGTCTCTGGGTGCAGGGGACTCTGGGTGCAGGGGTCTCTGGGTGCAGGGGACTCTGGGTGCAGGGGACTCTGGGTGCAGGGGACTCTGGGTGCAGGGGTCTCTGGGTGCAGGGGACTCTGGGTGCAGGGGTCTCTGGGTGCAGGGGACTCTGGGTGCAGGGGACTCTGGGTGCAGGGGTCTCTGGGTGCAGGGGACTCTGGGTGCAGGGGTCTCTGGGTGCAGGGGACTCTGGGTGCAGGGGACTCTGGGTGCAGGGGTCTCTGGGTGCAGGGGACTCTGGGTGCAGGGGTCTCTGGGTGCAGGGGTCTCTGGGTACAGGGGTCTCTGGGGTGCAGGGGACTCTGGGTGCAGGGGTCTCTGGGTGCAGGGGACTCTGGGTGCAGGGGTCTCTGGGTGCAGGGTCTCTAGGGTGCAGGGGTCTCTGGGTGCAGGGGACTCTGGGTACAGGGGACTCTGGGTGCAGGGGACTCTGGGTGCAGGGGTCTCTGGGTGCAGGGGTCTCTGGGTGCAGGGGACTCTGGGTGCAGGGGTCTCTGGGTGCAGGGGACTCTGGGTGCAGGGGTCTCTGGGTGCAGGGGACTCTGGGTGCAGGGGTCTCTGGGTGCAGGGGACTCTGGGTGCAGGGGTCTCTGGGTGCAGGGGACTCTGGGTGCAGGGGACTCTGGGTGCAGGGGTCTCTGGGGTGCAGGGGACCCAGGCCCAGATTCTGATCTCCCTGGCTTTTCCACATCACCAAGTCCCTCCCTTGGTGCAACGCGGGGAAGGTGTGGTCGCCGTGTGGCGGGAACATGCTAGTCGGCCTTCCCCACCTGCACCCTGGCCACTCGGGCGCCACGCCATCCAGGCCACAGAAGAGGACACGGGGGGGGGGGCCCAGAGGGGGGCAGCAGCCCGCCCCAGGCACACAGCTAACGGCACGGGCCAGCTGGGGACGGAACCCGAGTGTGGGTGAGGGCAGAGCCTCGGCTGTGGACCCCAACGTGCACGGATGGGACCCCAGGGAGTCGGCCACGCCCTGTCCACGCCCTGCGGGTTCCCGGCCTCAGCCCTGCAGGAAGCCGGGTGCTGGGTGGCACGTGGACGTTACCACCGGTGATGCCACGGCGACTCGGCTGCGTTTGGGGGAACAGGCACCCCAGCCTGGGCTTGAATGACTGCCCGGCACACAGGACCCGCACGTGGGCCCTGCCTCTCACACCCTGCGCCCACCGGCCTCCCGTCCTTCTGCAAAGCCTTCCCGGAGCCACGGAGGCCGGGCGGCCCCAAGCGCTGGCCACGGGCCCGGCGGGAGCCAGCGGATCCAAGTATTGGCAAATAAACACAGTCCCTGAGGTTCCCATGCGTCTCCAAGCTGCCGCGGCGGCCTCCTCCTGCCAGCCCTCCCCGGCCTCCGAGAGCGAGGCCACCCGGCCCCGCGGCCGCCTGTTTTCTGTCTGGGCAGCTGAACGCGCGCCAACCGCCATCTGTCGGACACGTTAGGGGCGCGAGCCGGGAAGGAGTTCCCGGGAGGTCTGAGGAGCCAGACTCCCTCCCCTCCGCCCGGCAGGCACCACTGGCCGCAGGCAGGGCAGTGGAAACATCTGGATCCCGGCCGGCTCGGGCCAGCTGGGAGCGGGCCGCGGTGGAGGGCTGGCGGGTGGGGCGGCTTCTCCTGGCCGGGGCGGGCTCCGGAGGGGCTGCAGGGACCCCTGTGTGTGGCCCCGGCAGGGGGGCTCCCCCAGGACAGACAGCGGTGGAGGCAGCTGCCCCCCTCTGTCCCCAGGAGCCCAGGGCGCCCCAGGAGGGTCCCCAGGAAAATGCTGGACGAACCGAGCGGGTCACAAAACACTCGGGGACCCAACGCCGCCCTCTGACACTGCCCCTTCCCAGACAGGACCTCAGGCCAAGGGAAGTTCATATTTGCAAAGACAACGAAGACGGCACTGGCTGAGTGACGGGGTTGGAGAGGTTTCTGCGGCTCTAAGTGCCTCCGCTAAAGCCTGCCGGGCCATGGGCTCTGCAGGCGGCCCACCCAGCTTCCCCTCCGAGGGGCTGTGTGGCCTTGAGCAGCTCACTTGACCTGTCTGATCTTGCCCCATCTGCAGATGAGCTGTGGAAACCCCGAGGGGTTCTTTCCCACAGACTGTGGGGTGCGTCCTCGCCCCACTCGCGGTGGGACCCACGTCAGAGCCGGAGCCAGAGCTGCGCTCTCAGCCGCGGTTCCTGCCTTTTCTAGGAAGATGTCGCTGAGGCGGCCTCGAGGGTGTGCCTCGGTGGGCCTGCGGGGCTGTGAATGCTCAGGAAGGCGCCACTGGCCCGGGTCCAGGCCACGGACAGAACCCTGAGGTCTCAGAGGCGGCCGCTGGGGGTCGCTCCCGCCAGGCCTGTGTCCGGCCCCGCAAGGCTGGGCCCTCCCACCGCTGCGTCTAAAGTGGAGGCAGGCCGGGCGCGGAGGCTCACGCCTGTCATCCCAGCACTCTGGGAGGCCGAGGAGGGTGGATCGCTCGAGGTCAGGAGTTCAAGATCAGCCTGAGCAAGAGCGAGACCCCCGTCTCTACTAAAAATAGAAAGAAATTAATTGGCCAACCAATATATATAGAAAAAAATGAGCCGGGCATGGTGGAGAATGCCTGTAGTCCCAGCTACTCGGGAGGCTGAGGCAGGAGGATCGCTTGAGCCCAGGAGTTTGAGGTTGCTGTGAGCTAGGCTGACGCCATGGCACTCTAGCCTGGGTGACAAAGTGAGACTCTGTCTCAAAAAAAATAAAAAAATGAAATAAAATGGCAGCAGCCCAGGGCTCGGCCAGCACCTGGGAACAGAACTGGCCGCGATGCTTTTTATCCTCATTTCTGATCCTCTCGGCTTTGCCCTAGAAGCTCCAGGTCAGGAAAACCGAGAGGCCTCGAGTCCCTGACCACCTGCCGGCCACGTGCCCGGCCCCGCATAGCCTCTCGAGAGCTCTGTGTGCAGAGGGGAAACCGAAGCAGAGAGGGCCCTACACAGAGCAGTGCTGGCCCGGAGGTGTCCTGCCTGGACCCCCCGGAAGGGGGGTCATTAAAGAGGAGCCAGGGGACAAGGGGACAGCCGCTGACAGACTGCAAATAGCACCAGGCGTAGCTTCCTGCTGCCCAGTGGTTCCTGCTCCATGGCCGGCTCAGGAGTGAGTGCAGCGGGGCGCAGCAGGAAGGAGGGAGGGAGGGCTGTGGGTGTGACGTGGGGGACCCCCCCACCGGTGAGGGACTGGAGGGGTTGGGGCCCTGACAAGGCCGTGGGCTCTGGAGAGGGACAGACCAGCTGTGAGCCGGGCTCCGGGCCTTAGTCTCCCGCCTGCTCTTGGGGACCAGCGGTGGCGGCTCTGCCACACCCTTCCCAGGGTCCGGGAGGTGCCCCGGAACTTTCTGGAGCCTTCCTGTTCTAAGGGACGCCTAAAGCCCTGATGTGGACGACGCCCGACAGGCACCGAATGCCCCAGGTTCATGCACGCATCCCTCATGCAGACCCCTGAGAGCTGAGAGGGGCTCCCGTGTTGCAGCTGCAGGAACCGAGGCACTGGGCGTTTGCGTGGCCCTGGCCCGTGGCTGCCGAGTGGCAGGGGTGGGCTCACACCGGGACCGTCTGGTGTGGTTTGTCCTCAAGGTACCCGGCCACCCCCTCTATCCCGGGGCTGCAGGAGGCCACGGCGGTCAGCGTGGCCCCGTGGCGGCTGGACCAGCTCCTCCCGGCTAAGCTCTGTGGACCTGGCCACGGAGCAGCTCGGCACGGGAAGGTCACGTGGCCAGATACACGTGGGATCGCTTCACCCTCATCCCTCAGAGACACGCCACCGCCACGGATGAGTAGGGGGGCACAGAGATCTCGCTGGCCGGACTCTGCCTGTGCCTGTCCCACCTCTGTGTGCACACGGACCGCCGGTACCTGTTTGAGCACGGGCTCCGCCTCGGTGGGCCCAGAGCCGGCCCCGCTGAGTGCACAGGCGTTGCCGCCGCCCAGGGCCCATCCTCCGAGCTGGACGGCACCACCCCCTTCTCTGACGCTTCTTTTTTTTTGTTTGAGACAGAGTCTCCCTTTGTTGCCCAGGCTAGAGTGAGTGCCGTGGTGTCAGCCTGGCTCACAGCAACCTCAAACTCCTGGGCCCAAGCGATCCTCCTGCCTCAGCCTCCCGAGTAGCTGGGACTACAGGCATGTGCCACCATGCCCGGCTAATTTTTTCTCTATATATTAGTTGGCCAATTAATTTCTTTCTATTTTTAGTAGAGACGGGGTCTCACTCTTGCTCAGGCTGGTTTCGAACTCCTGACCTTGAGCGATCCTCCTGCCTCGGCCTCCCAGAGTGCTAGGATGACAGGCGTGAGCCACTGAGCCCGGCTGTCTGATGCTTCTTCATGCCACCACGCCCCCAGCTCCCCGTCTGCCTGTCGCCTGTGCTCGGCCTCCCGCCCTCACCGCCTCCCCTCTCTCTGTTCCAGCCACACTGGCCGCCATGCTGTTCCGCACAGGGGGCAGCTCCTGCCTCAGGGCCTTTGCACGTGGTGTGCCGGCTGCCCGCCAGCTCCCTCTCGTGCTCTTCCGCCCTCACCAACGCGCCCACCCCGCAGGCCCTGGGGAATATTTGTCCGCACAACAGGCATCTCCAGGTCACCTCCCCACACCTGCACGCAGGCTCCAGGGCGCGCCTTGCCTGCTCCTGGCTGCGTCCCTGAGCCTCACTGTACCTGGTGCGCCGCTCAACAATGACAGAACCGAGCTGGGGCTCTGCCGCACCGCGCTGGATCCTGCGGCCAACGGTCCCGTCAGACACCAGCCCGAGGCCCTCGCTAGACTATCAGCCCCGACCGGTCGGCGCCGGCCGTTCCCCGGGAGACCAGGGCCCAGAGGGTCCCGGGTCTGCTAAGAGCGAAGCCCGGCCTCACGCTGGCGGGGGACGGGCTGGGCCTTCCGGGGATTTCCGCGGTTACCTTCAGGAAGGGAATGACGAAGGGCCGCAGCGGGAAGTTGGTGGCCTCCTGGAGCTTGGAATGAAACTCCTCGATGGTCAGCGTCGAGTTCTGGGGTGGGGGAGAGGCAGGGGGGGCTGTCAGCGCGCCGGCCCGGGGGTGGGCGGGCGGCCTGAGAGCCAGGAGGGCGCCGGGCAGCGCGAGGGCGAGCCCACCCCGGGGCCCCGACTCACCACCAGGCCCAGCACGAGGGTGCGCACGCGCTCCCCGATCTCCGGGGAGATGTCGCCGCCGAACTGTTGCAGCGTGGTGAGGAAGCGCTTGAGCTTGCTGAGCTGCCGGGCGCCGCAGGCCGGGGGCAGGTGCTGCGTGGACAGGGCGGCCGAGCAGGAGGAGGCCGGGCCATTGCTGACGCCGCTGGGCGTGGACGGGGCCCCGCTGACCGCCGTGGGCGAGTGGCCGCTGCCGTTCATCACTGCGGGGCGGGGGGGGGGGAGAAGGCGTGAGCGCCAGGCCCGGACACACGCGGCGGCGTGACGCGGCCGCGCACGGCAGTGGCCACGGTGAGCAGACACGGCTAAGCGTCCAGGACGCGGGTGACGGCACCAAAGGACAACGGCAACGATGACGGCAGAGATGGCAACGGTGACAGAGATGGCCACGATGTCAACAGCAACGGTGACAATGAGGAGACATGGGACAGCGATGACCGGGCGGGGGAGGGGGGACTGGGGTCCAGGGCCTCGTGGGGCTGCTGTGCCCAGTGCCGGGGCGTGTCACCTGTCTGTCCTCCCAGCCACGCTACGAGGGACACGTGCACCCCTCTACGGACGTGGACACTGGCACCCAAGGAGGGACACCCTCACCCCCGGCTCCCCACTGGCGGGCGGTGGCTGTGGCGTGACCTTGGTCTGAGTGTGGCCTCCGGGCCGGGCGCCAGCCCTGGCCGTGCTCTGGGCCGCGGTCCGGCCCTTCCGCCCCCAGACCTACGACCGGCTCGGCGCCTCCCGTCGGGGCCTGCTGGCTCACGTCCCCCTTTCTGGGGCTGCAGGGACTCGGGAGGTGAGTCGTTCGTCCCCCCCCATCGCAAGGGTGGGGACGGACGCCTCTGCAATGACGGCCCCAAGCAACCCGCCCGCCGGGGCCTCCCCAGCGAGGGGCAGCGGCTCGGGGCTCCGAGAGCAGCAGCCGGGGCTGGGACAGCCAAGGACAGGCGGACGCCTGCGCACACAGGCCCTGGCGGTGCGGGTCACGCGGGTGACCTGAGGGACAGCTGACGGTCGGGCTGCAGGGGCCAATGCGCCTGCCTGACCCTGCCCATGGGGTCAGCGTCCCGGGGCCCTGGCCGACGCCTGAGGCTGCCATAGAGTCTTGGGGCAGGTCAATCTTGGGTGACAGAGGCCAAGGCCGCAACCGTGACAATTGTCTCATGACCTGGCTGCCCGCTCTGCATCCCCTGGTCTCAGGAGCGTCTGCAGATGGGTCAGAGGTCACAGGGCTCCCAGGGCCCTTGGTGGCGGGGAGGGGACCTGCCACCTTGGGGAGACCCGCGGCCCCCACACCTCAGCCCGGCCTGCGGTGCTCAGCCCAGCCGGCCTGCGCCCTCCGGTGCCCGGACACGCTCCCGGAACCAGCCCTGTCTCCACGCCACGCTCTCCGCCCGCCTGCCCCCATGCACACACGTCTCTCACGCACTCCCTGTCCGGCGGGTCTGCGGCGCCGGGTGCCCCTCCCTCGCCGGGCCCAGGTGCTCGGAGCCCCCGCCCTGCAGGCCCAGCTCCCCCCGGGCTCCAGCCACGTCCTGGTGCCCGGCGGGCCTGTGCCGGGGACACCTGGGAAGTGGTTCCCCTGCCGGCTCCGTGGGGCGCAGGTGCCCCGGCCGGGCCTGCCCTGCCCGTCAGGAAGGGGGTGCCCGCTGCTGACCGGCCTCCCGCGCTGTGGCTGTCACTGGGCCCAGTCACTTCTGCCCCCACCGCAGGCCCGGGGGCTCCGGAACTGGCCCTGCCCGCACCGGGCACCCTCCCGGCCTAACCCTGAGGCTGGACGGCGACCTCCGGCTCCAGCCTCCCCTGACGCTTGTCGGGGTTCAGGAGTCCAGGCCCGGCCGGCGAACGCCGCTCCCCACGGCAGGGCTGCGGGGCTGGGGGCGCACCCTGCACACACGCAGAGGGTGCTATTATCACGTGCTCCCCCTCCTCCACCGGGGCAGCCTGGCTCCGAGAACTGACCTCCTGCCACGGCCTCCCCACAGGCTGAGCGACCACTGGGGGGTCTTGGGCCCCGGCTGCAGCAGGACCCGAGCTCAGCGGTCCACGGTGGCGGGGACAGGCAGGCATGTCACTGTTAGGGAACCCCCCTCTCCCCGGGGACAGGGCCCTGGTCTGCCTACCCCCCACTGCCTGGGCCGTGCCACAGGGCAGAGGCCGGGACGGCAAGTGGCCCACGGCTCAGGACCCCCCAGATGCCCCAGGCCGGGTCCTGCTGCCAGTCCTGGATATGCCCTGTGTGTCGGACTCGGGCCTGGCCTCAGTTTCCCCATTTGCAAGTGTCCCCCAACCCACCTTGAGTTCCACAGGGGGTCCCAGGGGGCCTGTCTTGCTGCACACGCCCCTGGGGCGTCTCCCCGGCGCCCTGAGACGCCCCGGCTGGGTTTACGTGCAGACGTGCTGATTCTGCTCGGTGACCAGAGCCCCCCGCCGAGTGGGGTTCTGGATCCCCCCGCTAAAGGCAGCTAAAACTCCAGCGTGTGAGCTGCCTCCCCTGACTGACAGACTGGAGGACTGGAACCCGGGGGCCACCGGGGCTCTGAATCCTTCTCAACGCAGCTGCCCCTCGAAGCGCTCGTGCACGTGGAAACCTGTTTGCCGCCCCGGGTCTCAACGATCTGGGAAGCTCCGGGGGCGCAGGATGGACGCGCAGCCGCGACAGCCCAACGGGCCACCACGATCCCCGGCTCACCTCCCGTCGGGGTGGAGGGCGGCTCCGGTCCCTCCCCTCTAGGCTCTGCCCGAAGGACCCCGCTGCGGCACTGTCTTCCCCTCGCCGGCGAGCTCCGGCCGACCCCACCCTGGACACACGCGCCCGGTCACCACCGAGGATGGCCACTCACTGTCACCCGGCCCGGCAGAGCGGTGGCCTGTCCCCACCCGCTATGGAGACGTCCCCGCGGCAGGAGGCTCCCCTCTCAAGGCCAAGCTGGACGGTCACCGGGGGTCTGGACCTTCCAGCGGCTTCCAAGCCCCGGCACCGCCCGAGCCGCCTGCCGCACCGCCAGCCCCCGGCCCGGCCTCCCTGCGCTTGCTCACCAGCCTTGCCCGGGCGCCGGGGTCCTGCCACGGCAGCCTGTGCGCCGCCCGCTGCCCCACTCCCGCCCGCGGGCCGGCTCAGCACTTGCTAAAGAGACGCCGAAAATAGCCCCGGCACAAGTGCCCGCGCTCCCGCAACAGGTGTGTTACTAAGTTAGACCACACACGTGTCCCGGGTGAGGTCTGGGGGCACACGCTAGCCGGCCCGCGCCCCCCCCCCCGGCCTCAGGGCCCTGCAGGGGTCGGGCTGGGACAGGGGACCCCGCAGGCAGCCCCCCACCCTCCCCGCTCAGGCAGCTCCCTGGACCCAGGAATCGGCTGCCACGGTCAGAGAGCCACACGGCCGATGACAACAGCCCCGATGCGGGGCTGCGTGCCACACGCCAGCACACGGCTGCCACAGCCCCGCACCACAGAGACAGCAGCTTAGGACCAGAGTAACACGCAGGGCCGGTCCGCCTCGTTCTCAGGGCCCGGCAACTACGTGGCGGCTACGCCGGGCTGTGCCACTGAACTGGCTTGAACCGGATGGGCCGGCGTCCCCCTGATGGCTCCAGTGTGGCCTGGCGCTCTGATGGAACGTCCCGCGTGACTAGTGTCCACCGGGCACCCGCGTGGGCCAGGGCCCCCCCCCGAGTCCCCTCCCGGCTGCCTGCGTCACCCTCAACGCTAAGCACCAAAAATACTCCCTTTTTACAGGTGGGGAAACTGAGGCACAGGGGGTCGCACCTGCCCAGGGACTCCGTGTGGGTTTGGGGTCCGCCCTCGGATGGCTGCCCCACTTCTCAGAACCCCGGGACCGGCCTCGCTCGCTCTCCTGCACCCCTGGGGAAGGGGCCGCCCAGAGAGGCTGCCCACCTGCCTGGGGCCACACAGCACGTGGCTGGGGGTCTGTGGACTCGGGCCCCGCTGCTCTGCCGGGAGGACCTGCCCCTCTCGGAGCCCCTCTAGAAGGAGGCAGGACCGGCGCGGCGCATGCCGCGTGGGCGCGGGGCGGTGGGTGGAGGGCCGTGGTCCCTGGCGTGTTACTTACAAAGACAGACCATGGACCACTTTAAGCAGCCGTGGAACCGGCCGTGGGGCAGTGCCGGCGCGGGCCCGTCCTCTCGATCTGCGAGCAAAATAAGAACAGGCGGTCAGCAGGGGCGGGCGGGCGGCAGCGGTCTGGGGGCTCGGACGCTGCCTCCGCCTGGGCCTCCACTGCCCTCTCTGGGCCTCAGTTTCCTCCTGCAAAATATCGGGGCCGGGCTGGGGGTCTCACTGGGGCGTCTGCGAGAATCCTCGCCCCTCCTTCACCCTGTTGCGTGGGGCGGTTTTCCTTTTCTTTCTTTTTTAATGGAGACGGGGTCTCGCTCTGTCGCCCAGGCTGGAGTGCGATGGTGTGGCCACGGCTCCCTGCAGCCTCCAACTCCCAGGCTCTAGCGATCCTCCTGCCTCAGCCTCCCAAGTAGCTGAGACTATAGATAGGCATGCGCCACCATGCCCGGCTAATTTTCTCTAATTTTAGTAGAGACAAAGTCTCACTCTTGCTCAGGCTGGTCTCAAACTCCTGAGCTCAAGCTATCCTCCCACCTCGGCCTCCCAGAGTGCTGGGATTACAGGCGTGAGCTGCCGCGCCCGGCCAGCATGGATTGGTTTTTTAAAGCCCTCTTCCCAGAAGGTGCCTGGAGACCCATTGGTACCATCCTCAAGGGACCTGCAGCCCAAGCTGTGTATTTTAAAAGTGACTAGAAATGCTGGACTTGGAGGCTCTAAAATGAGCCACATGGTGGGGCAGGCTTGGGGGAAGAAAGCCCCCAAATAGGAAGGAAGATTTAATTTGTCTGAGCTGAGTGGGCAGAAGCCACAGGGGCATAGACTGCAGCTCTGTAAGGTAGTGAGCCCACTGTCACAGGGGGAATTAAGGTAGGATGGAGCCCAGCCATAGAGGAGCCAGTCTGGGTCCCTGCGCCTTCCCGAGTCCTCTCTTCTCTCAGCCTCCTGCCCACCCCGCCAGCCTTGCCTCGATGGTCCTGCCCAGCCCAGGGCGGTCCCTGCGCAGGAGCAGCCAGCAACTCGCGGTTCCGGGCCAGTCTCTCATCAGCTTGGCTCAAGGCCGATCCCCGGGGAAGCTCCGGCAGAGCCGTGAGGCCTGCTCGAGGGTGGCCACCAGCCAGGTGCGGGACGTGGTCAACCACCCGGCTTTCTGGGGGGCAGGGAACAAATCAGAGGCCACCTGGGGGGCGGCTGGAGCCTGGGACAGATGTTCCTGCCGACCCGATGGAACCAAAGCGTCGGCTCAGAGAAGAAAAAGGCTCCTTGTGTCTTTTTTTTTTTTTTTTTTTTGAGACAGAGTCTCGCTCTGTTGCCCAGGCTAGAGTGAGTGCCGTGGCGTCAGCCTAGCTCACAGCAACCTCAATCTCCTGGGCTCAAGCTATCCTTCTGCCTCAGCCTCCCCAGTAGCTGGAACTACAGGCATGTGCCACCATTCCTGGCTCATTTTTCTCTCTATATATTAGTTGTCCAGCTAATTTCTTTCTATTTAGAGAAGAGACGGGGTCTCGCTCTTGCTCAGGCTGGTTTTGAACTCCTGACCTTGAGCAATCCGCCCGCCTCGGCCTCCCAGAGTGCTAGGATTACAGGCGTGAGCCACCGCGCCCAGCCATCCTTGTGTCTTTATAGCTCTGGGTTCTCTAAATGGAGCCGGGGCCCCCACCCCAGAAATGTGGCTCGGCGTGGGGTGAGCGCTGAGGGGCCAGAGGGACCCTGAGCCGCACACGCCGGCTGCCCGCACATCTGTTCTAAGGCCTCAGCTGGTCTCGACCGGGGATCTCCGGTCCGGGGCTCTCGGGACAGACGGACACAGCAGGTGGGGCGGGGGCAGGGCAGCCACGGAGGTCAGCAACCAGGCCCCGTGAGTCCACGCAGACCACGGGACGGTCTCTCTGTCCCTGGCGTGGGGGGCCGAGCACACTCCGGGGGGCGTCACTGTCTCCCCCACCGGCCTGGGAGCGGTGGCCCTCACGGCCGACCAACCCTTGGCCCTGGGCTGAGTGGAGACAGGTGAACGGGACACAGGGCGGCAGCCCCTCCCCTCTGCCCACGCAGCCGGACATGGGCAGACACGGCTCAGTGGGCAGAGATGCCCATGGTTCAGCCCCACGGTGAGGACGCTTCTGCACAAGAGAGAATGAGGACCCCAGCCCGGCCACGCTGCCACGTGAGAAAGTTCAGCCAACCACTGCACCAGAACGCCATGGCCAGCACGGGGTAGACACGGGCCCCGCATGGCCAGGCCCAGCAGAACCGCTGAGCACTGAGTCTGGGCGGCCACAGCCCCATCCTGGCCATGGGAGGAGGAGGAGGAGGAGGGCCGGGCCCATTCCTGTCTCCACGCACAGCGGGGCCCTGGCTTGGACCAGCCCCTGCAGAGAGCCGGAATCTTCTGGTCGAGTTGCAGGTACAGGGAGGGGGGTGTCAGGCCATTAAGCTCCTACTGTGTGCTGGGCGCTGCACTGGGCACATTCCCAGATGTCCCTGCCTCTCGGTGGCTGCACCCGGGAGCAGGTGGTGTCGCCCCACTCCCCAGCCCGGCTCAAAGCCGGCGTCCCACAGACGGGGCAGGCTGGCCCTGCACCTGCTCCCGGGCCTGACAGCCAACGTCTTATCCAGGTAGGGGGTGGCCGCTCCGCCCGCCCTGGGGGCAGACTGCAGCCTGCCCTGCCCACCTTCCGGGCACAGGAAGCAGTAGATGGGCTGAGGAAGCCGCTCATCCTGGCCTGGGGAGGACCAGCGGCCGCCGGGATGAGGAATTTGAGGCTTCTCCCCCCAGAACGGGGGCTTCATTTGGGTTCCAGAGCCCGGGCGTTTGGGGGTGGCATGTGGACCCCCCCCATCACCACCAGGAACACGGAGGACACACTCCCAGCTCTGGCCTCGGTGGGGCAGAAAACATTGTTTCCCCCATACCGGCCCAAGCCTGGGGGCTCCGTCTACCCAACTACTTGGGACCCCAATGTCACTGGATCACAAATTTCTTTCCTTTTTTTTTTTTTTTTTTTTGAGACAGAGTCTCACTCTGTTGCCTCGGCAAGAGTGAGTGCCGTGGCGTCAGCCTCGCTCACAGCAACCTCAAACTCCTGGGCTCAAGCCATCCTCCTGCCTCAGCCTCCCGAGTAGCTGGGAATACAGGTGCACGCGCCACCATGCCCGGCTAAAAGGTTCTTTCCTAAGAGAAAAGGTGCTCTGATGGCGGCTGTGCAGAGAAGCAGCCGCCCCTGTCCCGGAGAGCCCTGGAAGCCCACCAGAGCAGCTGAGTGCGCCCCGTGTGCGGCGTGAAGGGGCGCACCTGCCCCACCTGCCCGGGGCCTGCAAGGTCCTGCCTACCCTGCCTGGCCATGGGCCTGGAGCTCACCGGTCCTCAGCCCTGCAGAGGCTGCAGAACTCCTGGAATGGGAGGCTCTGGCGGGGCCTCCACTCAGGGAGCCTGCTGTGACCCTGGGGAGGCCCCTGTCCCTCTGCGTGTGGCAGGTGGCACCCTCAGTAGGCGGGAGCCAGCCCTGCTCTGGGGACGAGGACCCCAGGCCCCGAGATGTCCAGGAGGCACCCAGAGTGGAAGGGCCGGGACTGGAGCCTCCAAGGCTCAGCTCTTGGCGACCATGGACCCCACTCCTAGGCCCAGCGGCGACAGCGGTTGCTGGTTCAGGCCAAGAGTTCAGAATGTCGCACCGTGTGGGGGTGGGGGGCTCCCTGGAGGCGGCGGCGGTCCCCCTGCCCAGGGTGGGGGTCACTCACCCGTGTGCGGCGTGAAGGACGGGGGCCGTGCGGCCCCCTGGGAGGCGGCGGGCGGCGGGGGCGGCATGGCGGGGGGCGTGGCCCGGGGCTGCGCCTTCACCTCCGCAGGGGAGTCGGGCATCGCGGTGTCCTGCTCCTGCCGTCCACTGTGGCCGGGCTGGGGGGGAGAGAGAGAGAGAGACAGAGGGTGAGGAGGGTGAGGAAGGCCAGGGCAGAGGCTCCGGCCTGCGGTTCCCAGCCAAGCCCCTCCCCACCACCCTACCCCTGCACTGGTCTGGGGCCTGAGTGCACAGGCTTGGGTCAGCCCGTGACAGGTGGGCTGGCAGGTGACAGGTGACAGGTGGGCACCTTCAGGGTGCAGCCGCACCGAGGAGCCCCCAGGCCTGCATCTCCTGCAGCTTGGGGGGCTGGGAGCACCCAGGCTGCAGTCCGTGTTCCGCCTGCACCAGCACACAGGGTGCATCCCAACAGGTGCAGCCTCCCCGCCCCAATCCCTTTAGCAGGTCTGTTCCGGGCCCGGGAATCTGCATTTCGGCACATTCCCAGGCAAGGCTGCTGCCATCAGGGAGGCAGTTCAGGGTCCTCTGCTGTCAGACACTACCAGCCCCCTGGGAGGGGTGTCCACACAGGGTGTGTGGGGGGGGCACCTGTATTTAACCCTCTCCTGCCCAGGTGAGTCGTGTGCCCAGCCAAGGTGGGGAAGTGTCGATCTCAGGACGTTCCTGCCCTGGCCACGCGGACTGTGGCCGCCACCTGTCAGCACCACCTGGGCACGGCGGCAGCGGTCAGGCCCCGAGGGTTCACACGGCTCCCACGTGGCCTGAGCTCACACAAGTGTGAGGCACCTGCCCAGTGTGGGGAGCCCTGAAGGGCCGGACTGGGGCCTCCCCGCCGAGCGTCCGGGGGTGCGCCCTGCATGGGGGGGGGTCGCACCAGGCCGGGAAGACTCAGGGGTCTCGGCTCAGACCCCCAGCCGGCCGTGGTGAGGACAGGGCAGCGCCCACACTGCCCGGGACCCCCACACGCCCCTCCCCCTGACAGCTGTGGGGCCCAGCCCGGCCGGGGAAGGAGACGGGGCCAGCGTCTGGGCCCGTGACACCTGCCAACCGTCGCCGTGCCAACCATCACCGTGACCACCATCAGCAGGTGCAGAGACCTGGTGTGGGCCGGCCCACCGGCCTCTCTGGGTGGAGATCAACGAATGACTTTCCCCCTGATCACACACACAAGGCATCCGCAAAGACCTCACCAATCTCCCCACCCGCCCGTCACACGGGGGCAGAAAAGCTCGGGAGGCTCAGGTCGTGCCAGGGTCCCGGTGCAGGCGGGCGGGCGGGCGCCCAGGGGCTCCGACCAGCTCTGCGCTCGGGGTCCCTCGGGGAGGGCGGGGAGCAGCAGCAGCAGCCGGTGACAGCAGCCACCCGGGCAGCAGCACCTGTCCCTCCCGCGGGCGCCCGCCCCGCCCCTCCGCCCGCCTGTCAGCGGCTGACGGCCCGGCACACGTGTGGCCGCAGCTGTGGGGCCCGTCGCCGCGGTGCCGGCTGCAGGGCTGGCGGCCAGGCCCCGGTGACGACCAAAGAAGGCAAACGTGGCCGGCTGCCCCGCGGGGTGCGGCCCGTCGAGACCGGCGTCCTCCCGAGCAGGCTGCCCTTGGGCTCGCGTGGGCGGGGCGGGCAGGGATGGGGCCAAGGGCTGGCACTGGGGACGCCGGCCGGGCGCTGGGGACGCCGGCCGTCCGGAGTCTCCAAAGCCCTTCATTGGAGGCGGCTGCGCTGCAGCCGAGAGGTTCGAAGCAAGCCCAGAAGCGGGGAGGACGCCCAGCCGGCCGGCGGGGGGCGGTGGGGGGCCGGCTGGCGGGTGCTGGGCGGGCGCGTCATGCCACGGGGAGACCGGGCCGCCCAGGCCACGGAACCCCGTCACCCCGAACCGCCACAGCTGCCACGAGGCAAGCGCCCGCCTCGCACCACCTGCCACGGCGGCATTCTGAACACGAGGCCGGGACAGACGGCGCCCGGCAACCACAGGACTCAACGCCACTTCCCCTGGGCAGAGAGGAAAGCGAGGCGGCCCTCGCCGCCCGCTACCCAGGAGAGCGGGAGGCTCTGCCTGGGCGCGTCACAGGGGCCGATGACCCGTCAGCCCATTTCCCGGGAAGGGCCAGGCCACCCCGGGGGCTGACAGGCACCAGGAAGGGGCCGTCTCTGTCTCAAGGGTGAGGGTGAGGGTCAGCCTGACCCTGAGCAGGACGCTGCGCCCGGTCTCCTTCCGCACAGCACAAGCCCGCGGTGTATTCCCGGCACCCCACGGCGCAGGTCCCTGAGCACACCCATTTCACAGACAGAGAAACCGAGGCAGGCTCGGGGAGGGCAAGTGATGCGTGCTGGGCCTCAGAGCCAGAAGCTCCAGGAAACCCGCCGAGCCCTGACCTGGACCAGCCGGGAAGTGTTGCTGTGGGAACGTGGGGCGGGCCGGCTGCCTCGGGGTATGTGTGGGGGTGTCCCCATCGCTCCGAGCCGGGGTGGCGCCCCAGGTGCCCCGACTCCGTGTGCACACGTGAGCGTGAGGACGATCTTCCCGACACCACGGGGTTCTTCTCCGGAGCTCAGGGTGCCACGGACACGAGGGAGCCGTGGCCGCCGGTGTGTCCCAGCCCCACGCGGCAGCCCCGGTCCCCAGGACACCCCGTCTCCTTTTAGACGCCCTCGAGCCGGCTCCGCAGGGGCTCAAACCCGCCCTGGCGACAGCAGGGCCCGGCTCTGCAGGCGCAGAGTGAGGCGGGGACTCCGGGGAAGGGACGCCCCTGCCGGTCACCCAACATGGGGGTCCCCCGGCAGCTGCCACCCCCGGGTACAGCCCTCAGAGCCACGTATGATGCCTCCTCGCTCCTGCCCGGCTCAGAGTGACGTGTCCCTGGGAATAATCTTCCCAGGAGGGGCCGAGCCAACCCTCACCGACCCTCCGACAGCCCCGGCATAAACACTGCTCACGGGTGGGGAAACCGAGGCACAGGGCGGCAGAGAGCCACGCGTGGATCCGGGCGAGCTGGCTCAGCCGTCTATTCCCGACTGGCCACGGCGGGGGGCGGGCGCTGGCCTGGCCCTCCCTCCCTCCGCGGGTCTCTGCCCAGCTTGGACGGGGCGTTTCTCAATGTCTCTCCCCCCGGCCCCCCGCAGGGCCTGGTCTGTCTTTCTCACGCTGCGCGGGAGCCTGGCGCGGGGCCCGGCGGGGCGGGGCGGGGCTGGCGTGAGCACCCTCGGGCGGTGCCGGGTCTCAGGCCGGGCTCCCGCAGAGCAGCTGCCCCCAAGGCCGTGAGCTCCTCCGGCCCGGCACGGCGAGCTCCCGCCCTTCCGGAAAGTTCCCAGACCCTGGCGGCGGCTCCCCAGGGCCCCCGGGGAGAGCCCGAGCCTTTCCCAGACGGCGCGTCCAGTCCCGGCCGAACGTCACTAACCCGATGACAGAGGAAACAGCTCTCCAAGTCCGGGCGGGGCCGGTGGGAAAGAACACAGAATGTGCCGGAACAGGCCTCTCCATCCATCACTGTCCCTGTCCGCCTGTGGTTCCCAGCCCGCCCTGCCCGGCTGGGAATTGGCCGAGGCCCCGTGCTCCCGGCCCGGGTTCTAGAACCTTCCGTGGGAGGCGGCTCCGTGAGCCTCAGGGTGGAAGCCCGTCTTCACGTCCTGCCACCTCTGGGAGTAACGAGCCTCCAGTCCATTCTGCCGTGACCTCAGTGGCCCTCATAAAGCCGTGGGGCCGGGAGGGAGGGCAGGTGACACAGGTGACGACAGGTGACACAGGTGACCTGCCTCAGGGCCTTTGCACGGGTTATGTGCCGATGAAGCCTCACCACATGCCAGGCCTGACCTGAGCATTTGTGTGGATCCCCTTGTTCCATCCCCCCACGGGTCTATGCGCTCAGCATAGAATGGGGAAACTGAGGCAGGGTACCGGGCTTTGAACCCAGGCAGCCTGGCTCTGGAGTCCCCTCCCTCTGCGGTCCTGTATGGGCAGAATGCCGGCCACTGGCTACCCTGTGTCCCTTGCACCTACATCCCTCCCTACCACACGGCCCCAGGGCCTTTGCACCTCCAAGAACGCTTCCCCGAGACCTCTGCAAGGCCGCGTCCTTCTCATCACTCAGATTGTGGCTCAAATACCCCTCCTCCTCAGAGGAGCCTTCCCTGAGCTCCCAACTCAAAACCGTCCCCACCCCCAGCATGTGCCGCCACGCCACCCGTTTATCTTCTTTGGGACGGCTGCCAGCACCTGGAGGCACCGTTTACGTTGGCTCCTGTGTGTGCCGCCCGCCTCCCTGAGGACAGAGCCCAGACGGTGCCCGACACACCCAGCAGGTGCCCAGGGGAGTTTGCCGCCCGGCCCGAGAGAGAGAGAGAGAGAGAGAGAGAGAGAGAGAGAGAGAGAGAGAGAGAGAGAGAGAGAGAGATGGATGGACCCGCCACCTGCTCCCCGGGCAGCCGAGGGAGCCGGCTGGAACCGGCACCCGTCCCCCTGCCGTGTGAGCCGGGAGGAGGACGCCCTTGCGGGCGCTAGAGCTACCGTGTTTCCCGGAAAACAAGACAGGGCCTTATGTTTATTTTTCCTCAAGAAGACACCCTAGGGCTTATTTTCAGGGGACGTGTTATTTTTTTTTTAAAGTACGGTACAACCATCTACATTTATTCAAATATAGTGAAGTCGTCTTCTTCTGGGACATCATCATCATTCTCCAAACCCCGAATCCCACCCTGAATGTCTTGCGACTCTGTTTCCTTTAGAAACACTGGCCCCATCTCTCCTGCCGAGCACTGGAGCTCTCACGGGGCGGATGAGAAGGGCTGCTGGTCTTCTTTCCCGCTCTGTGACGAAAAAATGCACGGGTTGTGCAGACGCGCTACGTAGCCACGCCCGTCACTAGGTCTTACTTTTGGGGTGGGGCTTCTATTGCGCAAATGCTTGGAAATCCTGCTGGGGCTTGTTTTATGGGTAGGGCTTATTTTCGGGGAGACACGGGTACTTGAGTCTGTCCTGTGACAGACTCCGTAAATGCCGGCTCCTCCCTGCCTCAGGGAGGACTCACTGCAGATGATCCAATTCTTCACCCTGCCGAAGTCCACGCCCCTGCAACGTGACCTCAGCCCACGCCCCTGCAATGTGACCACAGCCCACACCCCTGCAATGTGACCGCAGCCCATGCCCCTGCAAGGTGACTCCAGCCCACACCCCTGCAATGTGACCCCAGCCCACGCCCCTGCAAGGTGACCCGAGCCCATACCCCTGCAAGGTGATCCCAGCCCACACCCCTGTGAAGTGACCGCAGCCCACACCCCTGCAAGGTGACCCCAGCCCACGCCCCTGCAAGGTGAACGCAGCCCACGCCTCTGCAACGTGACCCCAGCCCACACCCCTGCAACGTGACCGCAGCCCACACCCCTGCAACGTGACCGCAGCCCACACCCCTGCAACGTGACCGCAGCCCACGCCTCTGCAATGTGACCGCAGCCCACACCCCTGTGAAGTGACCGCAGCCCACACCCCTGCAACGTGACCGCAGCTCTTCCCCTGGAAGCACGGAGCCCGCTTCCCTGCCCCTCGGACCTGGGCCAGCCCCAGGACTTGCTCTGGCCGACAGGACACCGGGCGGAAGTGACGCAGGCCACTCGGAGCCTGGCCGCGAGAGGTCACCAGCTCCACCTGCTCTCTCCCGGGGCCCTGAGGGAACAGGTGCCGGCGGCCGCTGCGCACGGGACGCACCAGCTGTCCCGGCTGAGGCTCCAGATGCGGCCACAGCTGCTGACCGGGCTGCAGCTGGCCGCAGACCCAGAGGCAAGCCAGGCCGAGCCCACAAGGACCAGCAAGCCAAGCCTGCCAAACCGCCCGCCAGGGGGTCCCCGAGCCGGAGCGCGGTGGCGGTTTTAAGCCACTCGGTTCCGGGTGGTTTGTTTTGCGGCGACGGAGAGCCGGTGCACGCTGGTCCGTGACATCTCAACGTGTCAGAGCCGGAAGGCACCGGGGAGGCCGCAGTGAGACCCCACAGGCGGTGACCTGGAGGCTGGGGCATGAGACAGGGGACTCGAGCTGTCCCCGCTCCGGCTGCTGCAGCCACCGCCTGCTCGCTGCTCCTGGACCCCTCGGTGGCGTGGGCAGCCCGGGCGGGTTCACGGCGAGGGGCGTCCTCTAAGGAGACAGCCCCACCCTGCAGACAGTCCGACCTCGAGACACTACGAGCCCTAAATCCCGCTGTCCGTCGGCACCTGCTTACCCGAACGGCCCACCCCGCGCCGCGGCAGACTCACTTCCGGGACGAGAACAGCAGAAGCACCAACGAACATGCGGTGGCACCTACGCACACGCGGGTGTCACCATCCGCCTTGTCGCCAGAGGCCCCGGCCGGAAACCACCGAAACGCCCACCGAGAGCTGAGAGATACACGAGCCGTGTCCTTCCTTCTTGGGACGGCAGAACACGAGGACAAACAGGACCAGGCGCAACCCGGGCAGATCTCACGTGCCCGCCCGGGGGTGGGGGGAGCTGGCCCTGCAGAGCACGAGCCGTGAGATCCGTCTGCACGAAGTTCAAAACCCGGCGACACGGCCGGGCGCGGCGGCTCACGCCTGTAATCCCAGCACTCTGGGAGGCCGAGGCGGGAGGCTCGCTTGAGGTCAGGAATTTGAAACCAGCCTGAGCAAGAGCGAGACCCTGTCTCTACTAAAAACAGAAAGAAATTAATTGGCCAACTAAAAATATGTAGAAAGAATTAGCCGGGCATGGTGGCGCATGCCTGCAGTCCCAGATACTCGGGAGGCTGAGGCAGCAGGATTGCTTGAGCCCGGGAGATTGAGGTTGCTGTGAGCGAGGCTGACGCCACGGCACTCACTCTAGCCTGGGCGACAAAGCGAGACTCTGTCTCAAAAAAACAAAAACAAAAACCTGGCGAAACTGCTCTGTGACACTGGAGGTCGGGACAGTGGACAGGTCAGGGGACATCTGTTGATCTGGCCGACGGTCACACGCGTGTGCACGCTGCACTCCGTGTTGTACTCCAAGTGCATGTTTGTACTCCAAGTGCATGTTTACGTGCGAAAGTGATGTCACAGAACGCCGTCTACTGCCACAGAAAAGTGACCTGGGAGCAAAATCAAACGTGACGACGCGTGTGAGTCTGTCTCGGAAATGCGTGTAGGGACATGGCTGGAAAGGAGGCACATGTCCCTGGGCAGGACGTGGCCAGGCTTGCTGCATTCTCACCCGTGGTTTTTTTTTTGAGTCAGGGGCCCAGTCAGGGCTGCTGGGTTTCCTGGGACTTCCCTGGGTCCTCAAGCTTTTTTTTTTTTTTTTTTTTTTTTTTTGAGACAGAGTCTCGCTTTGTTGCCCAGGCTAGAGTGAGTGCCGTGGCGTCAGCCTAGCTCACAGCAACCTCAAACTCCTGGGCTCAAGCGATCCTCCTGCCTCAGCCTCCTAAGTAGCTGGGACTACAGGCATGTGCCACCATGCCCGGCTAATTTTTTCTATATATATTAGCTGTCCAATTAATTTCTTTCTATTTTTAGTAGAGACGGGGTCTCGCTCTTGCTCAGGCTGGTTTCGAACTTCTGACCTTGAGCAATCCTCCCTGCCTCGGCCTCCCAGAGTGCTGGGATGACAGGCGTGAGCCACCGGGCCCGGCCTCGCTCGTGGTTTTGGAGGAGGGTCGGGGGAGTCTGGGGCCCGGGCTTCAGTTTTGGCCGTGGTGGAGCCCAGACCACGGCATCCACGGCTTCCCGGCCGAGAGCGGAGCAGGGAAAGGCGTGGGAGGCGCCGAGCTCCGAGCGGCTGGAAGGAAAACCGTCCTCGCTCCCAAAGGGCCGCAGATGGGCTGCAGATGTCCAGGCCTGCCGCCGCGGCTGGCGCACTACGGAAGCACATTCCTCGCCCAGCTGCTGCCGTGGCTGCGACGCCCACAACCACGGCCCCCCCAGAGCCGTGGGGGGGGGCAGCCGCCATCTGGGCCGCCCGCTGCCTCGGCTTGGGGTGCCGGGCGGGGGTGGGGCAGAGGGAGGAAGGTGCCTTCGGTTTTCCCCAGCACGCCGGGCCGAGACCCAGCTGCACACACGCCCCCACGGGGAGGGGCCCACCCTCGGCCTGGGGGGCCACGGAGTCCGTCGGGGCGGCTGCAGTAACGCTCGTGGCCGTGTGGCTGCCCGGGTGGGGGCTCGTCTCCGTCAGACCTTCACCCCTGCCCCCTCCTGTCTCGGGAGTGCCTGGACGCAAGCACTTCTCTGCGCCTCAGTTTCCTCATCTGTACAGGATCAGAGAGCTCAGTGGGACAGCTGTGTGCACCGTGTGTGGGCCTCATGTGTGCATGTGTGTACATGCGTGTGGATATACATGTGTGCATGTGTGTACTGGGAGTGTGGGTGTTTGCATGTGCATTTTCTCTAGCGAGGGCTGTGTGACCTCAAGAAAGGTTGCAACCTCCCCCACCGAGCAGGTGGTCTCGTGTGCACAGAGCATCTGCGGAAAGAAACAAGAGCTGCCTCTAGGGAGGGTGGAGTGGGTGAGGGCGGGGCAGGGGGCAGCTTCCTTGCGTCCCTTCTGTCCTGCGGGCCCCAACCCCTGGGCTGCAGACCTGCAGGCCCCAACCCCTGGGCTGCAGACCTGCAGGCCCCAACCCCTGGGCGCAGACCAGCACCACTCCGTGGCCTGTTAGGAACCAGGCCACACAGCAGGAGGTGACGGCAAGTGATCCAGGGAAGCTTCACCTGTATTTACAGCCGCTCCCCAACGACGCTCACGTCACAGCCTGAGCTCCGCCTCCTGCCAGATCATTGGCAGCACTAGGTTCTCACAGGAGCGCGAACCCTGCGGCAAACTGCACATGTGAAGGGGCTCAGTTGTGGCTCCTTATGAGAGATGCCTGATGACCAGAGGTGCAGCTGAGGCGGTGATGCTAGCGCCGGGGAGCGGCCGCAAATACAGAACATCGTTAGCAGAGAGGTTTGACTCAAGCGCAGAGACGATGATAAACCAATTGCTTGCAGGCTCATCTCAAAACCCTGTCACTGGCCGGGCGTGGTGCCTCACGCCTGTCATCCCAGCACTCTGGGAGGCCGGGGCGGGCGGATCGCTCGAAGTCAGGAGTGCGAAACCAGCCTGAGCAAGAGCGAGACCCTGTCTCTACTAAAAATAGAAAGAAATTAATTGGACAACTAATATATATAGAAAAAATTAGCCAGGCATGGTGGCGCATGCCTGTAGTCCCAGCTACTCGGGAGGCTGAGGCAGGAGGATCGCTTGAGCCCAGGAGTTTGAGGTTGCTGTGAGCTAGGCTGATGCCAGGGCACTCACTCTATCCTAGGCAACAAAGTGAGACTCTGTCGCAAAAAACAAAACAAAACAAACAAACAACAACAACAACAAAAAACCCTATCAGTGAGTGGCAAGTGACAATTAGGGTGCATCTGGTGGCATCTTTAAGTCAGAATCCGACACTTATTTTAGTCCGTGCGTGGCCTGCCCGTTATTTTTATTTACCACTTCCGTGCACGCCTCTTTCCCCGCACCGCGCGGCGTTGGCAAGCCCACCCCAGCAAAAACATGAGTAAAACACAAACGTCACCGGAGAGCTTCTTCGAAAAGCCCCAGTGATGAGGCAGCACAAGACGCTGAGACTGCAGACACAACGAGAGGTGCATTGAAAAGGAAACACCGAGAGTCCAACTTAAATGGCAGGTTCGTTGCCACAGGGGAGTCACATTCTCCAAGCCCGCTTTGCGCCACACGTGGCGACCGGCTATCCAACGAAGCCACGAAACCTTCAAAACTGCTTCGCCACATGGAGACCAGGCACCCTGCGTTAAACAGACAAACCTCTGGAGTTTTTCAAAAGGAAAAAAAAAACATGAACACGAAGCAATTATTGAAGGCCACCACTTTGTCAAAGGAGCCTGCACTGAGAGCAGCACTCTTGGTGGCCGGCCGCATTGCTGAAGCTAAGGAGCCCTTTGCTGGCGGTGAAGACTCGATCCTGCCGCTGCTAAGGACATTTGCCGTGAGCTTTTAGGGCAGGCTGCAGTTCAAGGGGTGGCATGGGTTCGTCTTTCGGCTAGCACCATAACTAGACAAACTGATGAAATAGCAGAGGATACTGAGGCACAGTTGTTAGGGAGGCTTAAGGAGTCACCGTGGTGTGCAATCCAGGTTGGCAACAATGCTTGTTTTTGTGCGATATATTTTTATTTTTGTTTCTTGGGGGGATTTTTTTTTTTTTTTGAGACAGAGTCTCACTGTGTTGCCTGGGCTCGAGTGCTGTGGCATCAGCCTAGCTCACAGCAACCTCCAACTCCTGGGCTCAGGCGATTCTCCTGCCTCAGCCTCTCCAGTAGCTGGGACTACAGGCACACGCCACCATGCCTCGCTGATTTTTTCTATATATATTAGTTGGCCAATTAATTTCTATTTTTAGTAGAGACGGGGTCTCACTCTTGCTCAGGCTGGTTTCGAACTCCTGACCTCGAGCGATCCCCCTGCCTCGGCCTCCCAGAGTGCTAGGATTACAGGCGTGAGCCACCACGCCCGGCCTGTGCGATGTATTTTTCAGGAGGATGTACATGAGGGTATGTTATGCGCACTTTTGTTGCCAACCAACACCACAGCTGCAGAACTATTCAAGTCTTTGCATGATCACACATCAGGAACACTGCGTTGGTCGTTTTGTTTCAGTATATGCAGGGACGGAGTGGCTGCCACGACTGGACAGCTTTCTGGTTTCACTGCTCGGGTCAAAGTGGTCACTTCTGAACCTGAGTCTACCTACATGCTGTGTCATCTGTAGAGAAACGCTGGCTAGCCGAAAAATGTCACCTGGCCAGGCACGGTGGCTGACACCTGTCATCCCAGCACTCTGGGAGGCTGAGGCGGGAGGATCGCTCAAGGTCAGGAGTTCGAAACCAGCCCGAGCAAGAGCGAGACCCCGTCTCTACTAAAAATAGAAAGAAATTAATTGACCAACTAAAATATATATATACAAAAAATTAGCCGGGCATGGTGGCACACGCCTGTAGTCTCAGCTACTCGGGAGCCTGAGGCAGGAGGATCGCTTGAGCCCAGGAGATTGAGGTTGCTGTGAGCTAGGCTGATGCCACGGCACTCACTCTAGCCTGGGCAACAAAGTGAGACTCTGTCTCAAAAAAAAAAAAAAAGTATGTTTGAGACAACTTCAAATCTCTGTATGTTCTAGATTAAAGTCAAGGGGGAATATCCTGAGATTGCCATGAAACACTGAAAATCCTGCTTCCATTTCCAACATCCTGTCCTTGTGAAGCAGGGTTTTCTGCAGTGACAGCCACCAAAATGAGATTACGGAGTAGACTGGACATAAGCAACACACGTCGGGTGTCACTGTCTCCCGTCACCCCCAGATGGGACTGTCTAGTTGCAGGAAAACACGCTCAGGGCTCCCACCAATTCTGCATTAACCCAAGTTATATAATTATTTCATTATATATTATAATGCAATGATAATACAAATAAAGTGCACAACAAATATAATGAACTTGAATCATCCCGAACGATTCCACCCCCCCAACTCCCCAACCCCCTCCAAGGAAAAATTATCTTCTCTGAAACCGGTCCCTGGTGCCAAAAAGGTTGGGGACCCCTGACTTAGACCATGTCCTCGATTTATTTTTTTAAAAAATGCCTGTGGCTCGTAGCACTGGGCCTGCCTCACTCCGGCCCCCGAGGTAGGAAAGAGACCGGCCTGGCTGGGCTGGAATGGCAGAGAGAGGAAGGAGAGACAGTTACAAACTGTCATGTTACAAACTATCATGTCGGGTAACAAACAGATACATTGTTACAGATGAAATCCCGGGAATTTATCTGTCATCTGCTGGCCGGAGGCTTTGGATGCAAAATTAGCCCGGCCGGAAAGTCCTAGAAAAGCCCCAGACAGCCAAGAGGCGGAAGCTTCCAAGAAGAGGTGCTGCCACATCTGGACTCTGGTGCTGTCGGACGCGCACCTGGAAGGCAGGTGTTCGAGGGAGGGCACGGCACGGCCACAGGTGACGGCTGGAGGGCTGCTGGGGGCGGTGGGGACGCCCGGCCAGGGCCCAGCACTCGGGACTCCCCTCCACCGGCAATGAGGCGCCGGCAAAGGCTTAAGCAAGTCCCGGAGTGTTTTCATTGTTTAAAAAATGTGCAAATTGGCCGCCTGTCACCTTGCCCTCCCCAGAGGAATGCTGCCAAAATTTGAAATAATAATGCTGCTCACAGGAACGCCAAATAATAATTAGAGACTGGCGGTTTATCGTGCACGAGTGTCAAGCCGAGAAGGCTTTTCCCGAAGCGCCAGAAGGTTCTCCCACCAGCCCACGGCATCACACGTATGACGTGTGCATCACACGTATGACGTGTGCACAGCACACGTGTGACGGGCGCACACGGACGAGGGGGTCGTGCGGCACCCAGGACACGGGTTTAAAGTCTGGCTCGAGACTCTCGTCCGCCTCTGAGCAGGTGGGGACCCTGTTGCTCCTGGCCGCGGCGGCAGGGACTGTTGTGTGTGCAAACCCGAGGACACTGGCAGCTGGCACAGAGCTTAGAAGTGGCCTCCCTGAAGGAGGCCGGGACGCAGGCAGCAGCTTCGGCCGGTTTGCTGCAGGTTTCCCTCCCCCTGCCCCACGTCCTCCTGCCAGCTGCTGGCCCGGGCTGCGTGGGCTGTGACCCACCTTGGTGCCACCTGCAGGGAGCACAGGAAGGAACTTGCCTGTGGCTTTCTCTCTCACTCTCACCCAAACGCAAACCCCCGAGTTTCTTCTCTGTTGATCCTGCACGCCAGGGACGAAGGGGGCCCAGGAGAAGGTCCCAGGGCACTGTGGGCCCCAGTTCCCCGTTTCTGCAGGGCAGCCTGGGGGCCGGGCTCACTGGGGGCTTTTCAGCTATGTCACTATTTCTTTTTCTTTTTTTTTTTGAGACAGAGTCTCGCTCTGTTGCCCAGGCTAGAGTGAGTGCCGTGGCGTCAGCCTAGCTCACAGCAACCTCAAACTCCTGGGCTCAAGCAATCCTCCTGCCTCAGCCTCCCGAGTAGCTGGGACTACAGGCATGCGCCACCACGCCCGGCTAATTTTTTCTATATGTTTTTAGCTGTCCAGTTAACTTCTATTTATAGTAGATTCGGGGTCTCACTCTTGCTCAGGCTGGTCTCGAACTCCTGACCTGGAGCGACCCGCCCACCTTGGCCTCCCAGAGTGCTAGGATGACAGGCGTGAGCCTATTGCATGTTAATTAGATTTCAGTTGCTACGTGTGCCATGAGGTGGCCCTGTGGCCCCACCATGCCATGCCGAGTCACCAGAAACTGCAGGGGTCCTGAGCCCCCTCCCAGCCCTGCCAACCCTGCTGGGTGGTCCTCCCCCAGCCTGGGCCTCCAGACACTGCTCCCCACCTTCCTGGAGGCCAGAGCACCCCACCCCTGCCCAGGGGTGACGTTACACTGGCAAGAAGCTCTGGGGCTGCGCCGGGGTCCCCTGGAACAACACACCCTTTCTCCCCATCTCAGGGAAACAGGCTCCTCCGAGACAAACCTTCCAAACAGATGTTTCCTCTCGCGCAGCCCTTCCCGCCCCGCCCCCACCCGCCTGCCCTCCCGGCACCCGCCAGGGGTCGGAGCTCGGAGCTCCGCAGACCCGGGGATTTCAAGTCTTCTTTTTAAGGAAGGGGGAAGAAAATATATTTAAAAAAAAAAAAAAAGTGTTTTACAAGCCTGCCTTTGCCATTGTTTATGTAAACAGGTAAATTGTTTCCTGCCTCAATTAAAAACATCTGCCACATAAATGAATACCAATTAACTCATCCTGTTTTTAATTACTCTGTTAATTACGCGCAGGCAGCAGAAAGGCTGGCACCGGAGAGGGGGAGCCGAGAGATCCCCCCGCCCAGCCCACCCCTCCAGCTTGGCGGGGACCCGGGACCGCCTGGCTGGAGTTGGGGTGGGGGGGCTTCCTGGTGGGGCTGCTGCCTCTTTGCGGGACCTCCCCGGGCGGAGGCCGAGCTGCACCCCTCCCGGGACAGCCCAGGCCTCTGCCCTCGGTCCTGCGTCCCCAGGGGAGGAAGCAAAGGGGGTCCCCAGGGTTGCCATGGCAGCTTGGCCCACACTTTGCTGGGGGAGACAGCGCAGGGGGTGGGGCCTGGATTTCGTCCCGCGGGTGGTGGGGGGTCAGGTTCACCCTCAACGGCCGCCTGGTGGCGCCATGGTGCCAGCCGGGCCACCGAGCCCTTCCCGGGACAGGAGGAGTCGCTGGGTGTCTGGGGCAGGAGCCCCCCCACTGTTTAAGTCGCTTCCTGGGGAGCCCCTGAGCCCTCCCCACGAGAGCCATCTGGCTCTGCTTCCTCCCTGGCCTTTTGGTGGTCACCCGGTTACCACCTGCTTTGCTTCGGTGAACCACGGAAGAAACCGGACACCTGGTTGGGCCTCCAGCACCTTGGAGGGACGCACCATGTTACGCCCACTGCTCAGACGGCAGAGTTGAGGCTCCCACTCCGAGGCCAGGTCACCGGGACAGGCCAGAGGGGGCTGCGGACCCAGGACTCGGACTCCAGGGCTAGTGCTGACGCCACCAAGCCGGGCCTGGCATGTCACTCGCGGCCCGGGCTGTCCCGGGAGCTGGATTTGGGGGAGCTGGGCCCGGCCTGGGCCATTCTTGGGGTGCGGAGGGGCCTCTCCACATTGAACCCCTGTCACAGCCCCGTGAGGGTGTCCTGTCACACAATGATGACGATGAAGACATAAAACATCATACTAGTCCCATATTACAGATGGGACAGTGGAGGCCCAGGGAGGGTGAGGACCTGGCTCAGGGCTCAGGGCTGGGCAGGGACACAGCCGGGTTCTGGCCCAGCCGTCAGCCTGGTCCCCCCAAACACCCCACGTCTCCCCGACTTGGCAGATGAGGACGGGGAGAGCTGGGGGAGCCTGTCACACGCCTGGGACACTCTTAGGCTGACGGGGAGGGCACAGCTCGTGGGCTTGAAGTCGGGCGTCCCTGGTGTCAGCAAGTCCCCTCATCTGGCCTGGTCAGTGTGCTCCTTGCAAGACGGGGGCCCTCGGCTCGGCCCCCCGTGCGGACGTGAGGATGTGGGGCCTACCGCCCTGCTCCTGCCTCCTCTTCCAGGCAGGCCTCCGGGCTGAGCTCCTGCATGTTGCCTGCTGGTTCCCGGAGCTGCGGGGGGCCGAGACCGGCGCGCTGCTGGCAGGAGGGCATCGGACTTCGCCAGGGTGGGGGGTCTCTCCAGAACGTCTGCAGCCCGAATTTCCCGTCAACACCCACCGGCCACCTCTTTGCGGCCTTTTAACCAATTTGAGTGATAAAACCTGTCTCCTGGCCGGGTGCGGTGGCTCAGGCCTGCAATCCTAGCACTCTGGGAGGCCGAGGCAGGAGGATCGCTCGAGGTCAGGAGTTTGAGACCAGCCTGAGCAAGAGTGAGACTCCGTCTCTACTAAAAAAAAAAAAAATAGAAAAAAATTAGCTGGGCAACTAAAAATATATATAAAAAATTAGCCGGGCACGGTGGCACATGCCTGTAGTCCCAGCTGCTCGGGAGGCTGAGGCAGGAGGATCGCTTGAGCCCAGGAGATTGAGGTTGCTGTGAGCTAGGCTGACGCCACGGCACTCACTGTAGCCCGGGTGACAGAGTGAGACTCTGTCTCAAAAAAAAAAAAAATAGCGTCTCCTCCAGGTGAGCTGACCGGCAGCCGAGCTGCTGTGGGGTGGAGGCTCCTCGAGGCCGTTCCCAGCGTGGGACACATCACAGGCCACCGGCCCCTGCGACGCGGAACAGGGCGCAGACGTCTGCTGCTCTGGTCTCAGGTTGGGACTGGAAGGGGAGTGCGGCCTCCAAACCCGGCGCCGGGCTCCCGGGCTCCACTTCTAAGTCGGGGGGCCCTTGGAGGGGCGGCAGGAAGGCAGAATCTGTCCCCAGGGCCTGTCCTCGGGGCTGGGGAGGAGGGGGCTCCTGGACAGGACACTGAAACTCGATCATGGCAGCAATTCTGCGAGGACCCTCCGGTCCCCCCCGACCCAGGGTGTCCTGTCTCCCATGGAGACAGCAGCCGCACCGCTGGGCTCGAGCCCCCAAGGCCACGGCACAGATTTACGCTCTCTGAGCCCCACTCTGCCCATCCATGACGCAAACCACACGACGACGACGGCCCCTTGCGTGAGCCTGGCCCAGCCCTGCCCTCCCAGTGCCGCCAGGCAGCAGGGGCGGGCGGGAGGCGGGAGGGAGGGGAGGCCAAGCCGGCTGGGCTGGGGCTGGGCTGACCTCAGACGGGGGTCACACCTGGACAGGAGGACGGAGACCTGCAGGCCAGGTGGGGTGCGAGGTGGGCGGGAGGCTGAGGGCCGGGGCTCTGCGGGGTGGTGGGGGTGGCTGGACGGGACCCGTGGTGTCCCTGGGGGGTGGCCTGGGACCAGCCGAGAGGCTCCACGGAGGCAGGGCCCCCGGCCACAGTGAACAGGTCACGTCTGCCATCTGGGTTCAGCCCATTCTCACCCGCTGCCCGGCAGGCGGGACACAGTGGGGACAGCCTGGCAATCGGCGCCCGGCAGGGAACCGCCTGCTGTAGGGCGGGCGAAACCCAAGGCCACCGGCTCTCCTTGCCCACGGCTGCCGGCCTCCGCACACGGCACTTTCTCTGCATGGCCAGGGAGCCTCCTTCCCAACCTCGCACCGGAGGTGGAGATGGGGCAGTGGGGCGGACAGTTAGAACCGATGGCGGTCTCAGAAGAGACTAGAAGCCACCTGTCATGGTAGCCAAGCCCAGGGCTCGGCCCCAGACCCCTCCCCAGAGCCCCGGAAAGACATGCCGTGTCCAGCCCCGCTGGCCGGCCCTGCCCAGTCCAGCTTGGGAAGGTGCCAGGCGGGCAGATGGGCGGGAGCGGCCCAGCCGGGGCGGCAGCTGCTCCGGGGGAGACCCGAGAGGAGACGGGCTCTGCCGCCCCCCTCCAGCGCGGGAACCTCCTGGATGTTTTGACTCACTCGCAGCCAAACGGTCTCACGGAACCTCCAGGAGATCTGGGGGTGCGGCCGTGCTGAGTCAAACCAGCCCTCGGGGAACTTTCCCGGGGGGAGCCCCGTCCTTGTGCCAGGCGGTGGGGGAGGGGACGTGCCATGCACGCCGAGTTCTCCTCTCACCCGGGCGCGCAGCTGTCATTTTACGGTGGGGGAAACTGAGGCTCAGAGAGGTTAAGGACCTCCCGAGGCCCCACTGCTGGGTGCAAGCAGGAGACCCTCACTGCGGGCTGGGTAGGGGGACATCCAGGGACCCCTCAGTGCAGGAACCCACCGCCGATGCCTGTTTCCGGGGACCCCAGAGCTGCTGCCCCAGGGTTCCCAGCGGCCCCTGGGGGGCCGGGGGAGGGACTGAGTGTCGGCAGCACAGGCTGCACAGTAAAAGCTATGTTCTTTTCAAATCTAGAGAGAAATAAAAAATAATAGTCCCGACGCATCTTCCCTGGGGTGTTTGAATTCTGCCCTGTGTCCAGACAGGCCGGGGGAGGGGCTGGCGCTGGGGGAGGGGAGGGCCCATCTGTTCTCCCTGCCCGCCCAGGGTCAGAGCAGGTGCCAACCTGGCACGGCAGCCCCGCCTGCCTCTCCTGCCACTAGGGCTGGGGGCAGCTGGAGAGGGGTGGCCTCAGCCGGCCCAGGCAGGACGGGAGGCATATGCCGAGTGGGGCGATCCCCCGCCGTGCACCCCCAGGCCCAGGAGGCCCCGCTGGCCGCCACCCCGAGGCCCCAGACAAGCCAGCCCGGCCATCACCTCCTGCAGGGCCTCCACGGCTGCAGCGGGGTGTCCCCACCAGACCGCGAAGTCAGCTCAGGAACAGCCGGGGCCCCTTACCCGGCAGGGGGCCAGCCCGGCTGAGAAGTGCTCCATCCTGGGCCTCCAGGCTGAGGCTACCCGGCGGAGGCCGTGGACTCCACGGGGCAGGGACTCGCTGTCCAGCTCCTGACCCTACAGAGATAAACGGCCGCTTCCCACCGCCGGGCTCGGGGAGGTCTGTTCCCCAGCAGTGGAAGCCGGACGGGCCCCCACCTGTCCCCAGGGAGCCGCTCCTGGGCTCGCTGGGTCCTGGGCGCCCCTCACCTGCCTCGGGGCCCTGTTTGCTGCTGCAGCCAGTGGCTGGCCAGGGCGGGGTCCTCGCAATGTCTGCTCGGGGCACAAGGCGTCCAGAGCTCAGACCCCATGCTGCCCTGGGGCGGGCAGGACTCATGGCCAAGCTCCAGGGCCAGAGGCAGAAGCAGGGGTGAGGCGACTGTTTGTGCTTGCAGGCGGAGCAGGGAGCTGGGTGTCCCTCAGCCGCCCGTGAGGCCGGGCACCACCACCTGTGGGACGGGGTGCAGGGGCCACCCCTCGGGCAGGACGTGCACCTGGTGGGACGTCGGGGCAGACAGCCAGGCCGCCAGTGTTGCCCCATGGAGCTGACCCGTGGGGAGGGGAGCCCGGAACGACAGGCAAGAGGGCGGGACAGCAGGGTCGCGGGTGGGCAGGGGTCTCTGGAGAGGTGACATTTGAGCAAGGCGGGAACCGTGTGGGTGCCGGGCGGGGGGCACGGCCGGCCCCCGGTGTGCACAGGCCCCGAGGTGGCAGCGTGCCGGGGACGTCTGGGAACCAGCACAGGAGGGGGAGGGATGGAGGCTCGTGGACTGGAGGCCACCCCAGAGCCTCACTTTGCTTCTGGGGGACTGCACTCGCCTGGCCTTCAGGGGGCCCCGTGGCTGCTGTGTGGGGAAGGGACAGGGCGGGGGTGGGCTGGGGAGAGGCAGAAGCAGAGAGGCCAGGCCGGAGTCTGGCTCCCGCCAGGAGGGTCGGCAGGCAGGTGCCGGGGAGCTCCGGTGACTGTTTGTGGAACCAAACACGGCGACAGCTTGCAGGCAGAGCAGCCGGCGCTGTGCAAACAGCCCTGTCCCAGCAGCCGGCAAGGCGTCCCCGAGCCACCCCGCCGCGCACTGCCACCTGCAAGAAGGGCCGGGGGCCAGGTAGCAGAGCCCCGGGGAGGCTGGCGTGCAGAGCAGTTGCCCCCACCCCCACCCCGGGAGCCACCCGAGAGCCACGAACACACATCCGGGCAGGAGCCATGCACGAACGCCACGCAGCACGACGCATGGCAACCAAAAAGGCGGGAAACAACGCGGTCTCTGCACGCAGTGGGTGCTGTCCGGCCACAAGAAGGACCGAAGCTCTGACACGGGCCACCGAGGGTGGACAGACCCACGGGCCACCGAGGGTGGACAGACCTTAAGGACATGAAGTCAGATGCAGAAGGCCACATGCCGTGTGACCCCGTTTCTACAAACTGTCGGGGAGGGCACAGGCAGATCCGCGGGGACAGAGCCAACGGGCGGCCACCAGGGGTGTGGGGGGCAGAGGAGCGGCTGCCAGAGGGCGTGGGGGGGAGAAGAGCAGCTGCCAGGGGTGTGGGCTTTCTTTCGGGGGTGACGGAAAGGTCTGGGCACCAGCCAGCGGTCGTGGCCGCACAGCATTGTGACTACACTGAACTGCACACTCTGAAATGGTGAAAATGGCGGATTTTTTTTTTTTTTGAGACAGACTCTCGCTTTGTTGCCCAGGCTAGAGTGAGTGCCGTGGTGTCAGCCTAGCCCACAGCAACCTCAATCTCCTGAGCTCAACCGATCCTCCTGCCTCAGCCTCCCGAGCAGCTGGGACTACAGGCATGCACCACCATGTCCAGCTAATTTTTTCTATATATATTAGTTGGCCAATTAATTTCTTTCTATTTATAGTAGAGACGGGGTCTCGCTCTTGCTCAAGCTGGTTTCGAACTCCTGATCTTGAGTGATCCACCCGCCTTGGCCTCCCAGAGTGCTAGGATTACAGGTGTGAGCCACCTTGCCCGGCCAAAAATACCGTATTTTACATTATGTATATATTTCCCCACAATGATAAAAGCCTGGTGGGGTTTGTTCAAGACCTGTTCAGCCGCCCCCGGGGGCCCTTCCATGTTGCTGGGAGCCAGGGGCTGCGGCCACCTGGGCTGTGCTGGCCCCAGCCCTCGGCATCTCCGAAGTGAAGGCCCCATCCCCCTCCCAGGCCCCCAGCTCTTGCCCGCCTGGGGCCACTCCTGTGCAGGCAGGTGGGGGAGGCTTCCTGAGGCCACAACCCTGACTCCCCTGGGCCTTGGGGCACCAGGAGGCTGAGCAGGACCCAGGTGGCCACGGGGGGGGGGGGGCGGGAGCTCCCTCCCTTCTGCAAACACACGCCTAGACGAGCAGGCAGGGCCCGGAGGGAAGGGTCTGCGGCAAACCAGCCTCCAGGGACAGGTGTGTGGTGGCCCAGGTGCAGGCGCCCGGAGACAGCCTCCCCTCCCGAGGCCCCTGCTGACCCTGTCGTCCCTGTCCAGGTGCCGTGGGGCCCCGCCTGAGCCCTGCCCGACCCCGGGTCACAGCGGGGAGACTGGTGGGGCAGGTGAGCATTCCGCTGCAGTGCCGCAGCTTTAATAGTTTCCAGAACATTCCCCAAAGCTGACCGTGGGCTCCCCTCCGAGTCTGCCCAAGGCAGCTGCCCTTCTGGACGGCTAGGTCGTAGGTCACACTCCTTCCTGGCCTGTTTTCACCCCGTACTGCATCACACACATGCACATACATGTGCCTGTTTTCAATCCATGTCGCACCACTGCACGCACAGATGTGTGCCTGTCTTCACCCCGTGCCTCACCACATGCATGCACATACATGTGCCTGTTCTCACTCCATGTCGTGCCACCGCACGCACATACATGTACCTGTTTTCACCCCGTGCTGCACCACACACATGCACATACATGTGCCTGTACGTTCACCGGTGTCTCACGCTCACTGATGTCACGTGAACACGCCTGCATGTGCACCCGCAGAGGCACCCAGGGCGGCAGCCACGGCCCTTCCGTGGGCCATGGAGCGCCCCCTGCCCATCAGGCCAACAGGGAATGCTCTGGCTGGGGGACACCCCCTTTATGGGAACCAGCCCCCACTCCCTGGACCGGCAACACGCCCCCAACCACGGAAACCTGCCCCCGGGCCTGGGAGCTCAGGCGAGCCAGGTGCCCGAGCAAGGGCTGGGCACGCCCATCTTGCTGACACTGCGCGTCTGCAGACCGGCCAGGCCCTCAGGTGTGCAGGCTGCCGGCTCAGGGTCGGCCCACCCGCCTGCCCCGCGCCCCCTCTCGGCCCTGCTGCCCCACCACGGAATTCCTTCGAGAGACACGGCTCGGCCCAGCCCGCTCAGGGGGCTCCGCCGGCCTCCAGGACTGTGGACTCGGCCGGCGTCCCCCCCACGGCCCCTGCCTGTCCTCTGCAGCACGAGATTCACCCTGGGGCCTCTGTGCAGGCAGCTCCCGCCCGGGCCACCTCCCCGCCTGCCTGGGGGTCGCCTCGGGCCACCTCGTTGGTGAGCCCTCCCAGGCGGGGTCAGGACTATGCACCTCAGTTGTCATTTGGCCAATTCCCTGTCCCCTCCGCCCCGCGCCGTCCTGCGTGGTGGCCGAGAGCACGGGACGGCGTGGCGATGCGTGTTGAGTGTGCCGCACACACGGCACCTGGGAGACTGTCATTTAAAACCAACTGTATGTTGAAAATTGACAAATTTTTGATGCATCGAGTCACACAAAATACATCATAAAAATTGACTTTGCCAGGCTCTCTGTCCTTGCATGGCCACCGGGCAGTGTGGAACGGCGGCCGGGCCCTGCCCTGTGTCTAGGGCTGGCGCAGGGCCCGTCCCTGACAGTGCCGGGCACTTCCCTGAGAAGCCGCCGCGCAGACGCGGACAGGTGTGTAAGAGCCGGACAGGTGTGTAAGAGCCGTCCACGCCGGTGGCCGTTTCGTGGCCAGGCCTGGCGCCGTCAGGGAGCGGGGGGCAGGCGGGAAGCACGGGATGGCGGCCACCTCTCAGCTGACCCCCACCGCGCTCCCAGGTGTGACAGCCGGGGACACGCAGGCTCCCAGGGGCCGAGACACGCGGGGTCGCCGGGGCAGCCCGTTCCCTGCCGTGGACGGCGCCTGGCAGGGTGGGCGGGCACAGGTGGGGGGGGACCGCAAGCCCAGGTGCAGGGCGGCCATACCTGGAGGGCAGCACAGCAGAGTGGGGGCTCCCCCAGACGCCGGCACCCAGGCCCGCCCTGTCCACGCGGCCTGCTGCCGTCCCCGTGGGAGGGGAGGAGCACAGCGGGCCGGGGTCTGTCTCTCTGGTTCACCCCACTTTTCGAAGGAGGACCCAGGCGCAGGGAGGGTGAGTTCCTGGCCCAGGGGCTGGTGGGGGAGGGGAGAAGGGAGGGTTTGGGTGCAGAGCCACCTGATGTCCCCGGGACTGTGGCCCCCAGAGAGGCGTGTGACAACCACGTCAGTCCCCACCACGCCCTCTCGTGGATCTTTCGCATCTGAAACTGGAGGCACAGAGAGGGCAAGTGATTTGCTGACGGTCACACAGCACTGGGAGGGGATTCAAACCCAGGACAGGCAGAGCGCTGCCAACCCCGCCCTGGCCCTCTCGACCGACACCTGCCCTCCCCCACTGTCACGGCAGGTTCCTCTGCTGCCTGGCTTCACTCTGGCCTTCCCGGCTCGGGGCTGGGTGGCTGGGTGGCTCCCACGTCACCCAGGGCGTCTCCCAGCCCCGTCTCTCCGGTCCCATCCACGCCTCCTGCGTGTGGTCTTCCCTCTGTCCCGGCAAACAGAAGACAGCGCCGGACGTCCTACCGAGCCTGCCCCATCCATCACGCCCCAGCGGCAGGGGCGGCCCGGTGGGATGGGGGGCCCTGTGCACCCCAACCCTGCATCGGCCAAAGCCAGCCCCCAAGCCCGTGGGGAACGCGGCCAGCGACCCCCCCCCCCGCCCCCGGGTAGCCTCGAGCTGGGGCCGAGCCTCGGCTGTGTGCTGGCGCCTTGCCGAGGAGGAGCCTCTTCCTCATCTTTGTTTCCCTTCCCGCTGACATCTGGCTCCCGGCGAGGTCCCGCGAGTCACAGAAAGCAGAAGTCTCAACTTCTGTTTTATGGCCGCAGGAAGCGCGCCCGCTGCAAACGGCCAGGCGGGGCCGGGGCTGCCAGCTCCCACCGGCCGCCACGCCGCCGGCTCCCAAGTGGGAACCAGGAACGGACTGTTTGTCACTGTCCCCGTCCTGCCCGGGTCTTTCCACTGATGCCACGAGGGCGGGCGGGGTCGATCCCGGAGTGCCTTTTCAGACGCCCTCTGGGCTGGCGAGGCCTCCCAGGCTCGGGTGGGCTGCTTCCCGCCTCCCGTCCTCCCACGGCCCCTCCCGGCCCCTACAAAGGAGGGTCCCCACCTGGGGAGACGCAGAAGTAGGATCAGCTCTTCCCATCTGGCAGGGAAAGTCGGGGGCACTGCCCTCCCCCCACCCCAGGAAAGGACCGGGGGGTGTGGCTCTCTGACTGAGCCACGGGGATGAGCTGGCAAGTGGCTGCTCTTGGATTAGCAGCGCCGTGTCCGCCCAGCCTGGCCCAGACCCCGGACTCCCAGGGAAGCCGAGACGATTCTTGCAAAGGAGCCTGGTCGGCTCCCCTCGGCTGCCCACAGACGGGCCCTGGCCCTGCCGGCCTGTGGCTTCTCCCCGGCACCCCACACCTCATCTGAGGGGGCTCTGTGCCAGCCACTGCCCTGCCGGCCCCCCCAGCCCTGCGGGACGGGAACTCGGTGGGAAGCCGCAGGCAGGGGCTGCCCTGCTCTGAGCTAGGATGCAGTACAGCTCAGCACCCACCTGTGCCACTCCTGCAGGGCCAGGCGACCCTGTCTGGGCCTCAGCAACGGGACCCGCCTTCAGGGCTGTCCCCAGTTGAGTGAGACACGGCACAGGCTGCCCGGCACGGCCTGAGAGCCCGGCGGAGAACCTGCACTGCTACCGCGTTAGTGTTAATAGTATTACTCCGGCCCTGCTCAGCCCACAGCAGGTGCTCGCCCGGTGTCCGCCCAGGGCACGTGCCCGACAGACAACGTGACCGGGCGCCTCTGGGGCCGGCTCTGCCCCCTAAGTGTGGTGGCAGCAAAGTCGCACTGTCCCACTGACAAGCGATAGCGTTCGTGACACCCCCAGGAGCCCAGGGGCCAGCCTGGGAGGTGACAGCCGCTGCCGGGACGGGGCTGTCTCTGAGCCCCGGTGGGAGCCAGGTCTGCTGTCCCCTCCAGACAGCGTGCCAGTGGCTTCTAGAAGGTCTTGAACGACGACCCCCCTCCCCCACGTAGCACGGGGGATGGGCTGGCCAGAGCCACAGGAGGGAGGCCCGGAACAGCTGGGATGAGGCAGGGGTCCAGTTCTCCCTCCCGGCCCGGACCCAGGTGCACCCCACGGCCAGAGGGCTCCTATAACCAAGGCAGGCTGGGGCTGCAGGGCAGGGGCAAGGGTGGGACCGGCGTGGACTCGCGCCCCTCCCAGCCCTGCTGAGTGTGAGCACCCGGCTCTGAGAAGCCCCTCCCTCACAGGGGGCTGCAGGGACTCCACAGCGAGTCCCAGCGTGTCTGCGGCCAGAGGGGCTGCTCGGATAGGGAGGGACGCCTCCTGGCCTGGGTGCCACTCACTCGGGACCTCCTGCCTGTGGCCAGCCCTTCCCCGGGCAGGCCGGGTCCTGAACACACGTGTGAGCGCACACACACACACCGTCCAGACACGGACGTCCGTCCCCCCTGCCTGGGGAGGGAATTCAGATCCATTTAATCCAAACACCGCCTTCTACCCTGGCACTGTGGCGGGGCTGAGCTCCTGAAGCCCCCCCACTCGGCCGGCTTATGGGGCTGGGGGGGGCAGCTGGGGGGGCGGCGGCGGGGAAGTTAGTGCCTCACTGGCCACGCCCCCCACGGGGGGAGGGGGGGCAGCCCTGTGGCCGTGTCTTGAGGATTAGTGGCCTCGCCTGCCTCCGGCAGCGTCTCCAGATCCTTTTGTAGGAAGAGAAATTAATTTCTCCCAGTTGTGCAGAAATGAAAGTACAGGAGGAAAAATCAGAGCGATTTCCCGGAGGTGGAAACTCGACTGTGCGGATGACCCCAAGAGGCAGGGAGTGATCGGCGGGCTTCCGGGGTGGGGGTGGGGGTCCCTGGGTGAGGGGTTCCCTCCCGCTGGCTGCACGGGTGCTGGTCACACCGGCCTCTTCATCACCACGAGATCACAGCCCCCCGCCCCCCCCACCCCCCCCACCGAGAGAGATGGATTCTGCCAGAAACGGGCCCTAACCCGATATCCTCTTACCTCCTGCACCCCCCCCCTCACTCGGGTAGCCCGAAGGCCACCCGAAGGCTCTTCCTGCTCTGAGCTTTTCTTCTCCCCCTCCTTATCCGTTTCGGCACAGGAGAGAGACCCCTGCCCGGCAGGACGGTCCCCAGAGGCATGGCATTTCAGGCAGGACCCCCTGTCAGCGGCTTCCTGTGCAGCAGCATTCAGCCCGGCCAGGCCACCTTCGGCCACCCAGAGCATGGGGCTGGGAGTGGGGGGCAAATGACACAGAGACCCCAGAGGTACAAAGAGCCCCTACACCGTGCCCCGGAGCTGTCCTCCGGCCCTTCCTGCCCTTCCCCTGCCAGGAAAGCAGACTGGCACCTTGTGTCCAGGCAGGAGAGGGCTGGACCCCCCTCCGACCCAGCCCCTCGAAGAGTGGGGTGTGGGAGACACAGCACAGTCCCAACCCCCGGAAGTTTCCAAACGCCCGGCAGCCTGCAGGGCAGTGCCAGGCACAGAGTGACTGCCCCTCTGTCCCCAGCCGACCCCGTCCCCCCCAGAGGTGGCTGCCCTGGGAGCCTCCAGTCTCCCAGGGGAGGAAACACACGCCCCGTTGGATATAATGAAGCGACATCCTGGCCACCAGGCCTGACAGTTGCTCAGACCAACCCCAAACAGGGGCACAAGATTTGCTCTCTTTTCAAGGGAAATATTTTCTTCCCTGGGCTCGGAACGTGCCTGAGTCAGGCAGCGCCAGCGGGTGCCCGGGACGGTCCTGTTTGGCGGCGCAGGTTCTGCCCGGAACACAGGTCCTGGGGAGGGACCAGCTCCGGGCGGGCGGGCGGGAGTTCGAGCCCGCGGCTGCAGCGGCCACCAGCTCGGCCGCCTGGCCGCCTTCTGCGCCGCTGAAGTCACCGTCTAGGGCCGGGTTTCCAGCCATCTGTCCCTCCGTGGCGGCTCGCACCTCCCGCCGCCGAACCCACAGCCTAGCTGCGGCCTGCCCGGCAGATGGACGGTTCCCAAGGCTGCGCGCGGGGCGCCTCGGCCGCCGGACCCCAGGGAGGGCCCGGGGAACCCCCTCCTCACCGCCGCTGTCGCCCGCTGACCCCACGGGCAGGGATGGCACCACAAGGATCAAAACAAGAGGAGGCGTTAGAGCTCGCCCCCTTCCCCCGCCAGGCTACCGGCAGCGTCTCTACGGCCACCTTCTGATCCGCACTCCCCGCTCCCCGTCCCCGGCTGCGGGGTCTTTGTCAGGAACCCGGGCGCCCCGGGGGCCCGCAGGACCCCCACCAACCTCCGCACAGTTCCCACCCGAGTTTATCCACAGCCCGCGCGGGCCAGGCTCCCCGCTCCCCTGGGGGTGCGCTCAGCCCGCACGGGTGGCGCGGGGCGCGCTGGCTCCACCCGGCCCTGGCACCAACTTTGTAAAGTCCGGGAGGGGTGCGGGGGCGGGCGGCACTTACGGTCCGGTCAGGCGGGCGGTCGCAGCGGCTCCTGACGTCGCGCTTGCTCCGGACGCGGCGCCCCGCGCGGCAACTGGGGGCCGGGCTCAGGCGCGCAGCGGGGCCGGGGCGCGCGGGGCCATGCGGGGAACAAAGCGCGCACCCGCCCGGCGCTCCCGGCCTCCGCGGCCCCGCCTGTGGCTCCGCTGCCGAGCGCCCGCCCGAGTCTCGGGGGCCCCGCCCGCGCCCCGCCCGCGCCCGCCCCGCGCCACCTGCCGCCCGCCCCGCGCCAGGGCGCTCGGCTCCGCCCCGGGGCGCCGGCCGCCGGAGAGGGGCTCGGCCGGGCCGGGCGCGGGACGGGGGCGCGGGGCTCGGTGCGGGGCACGGGGCGAGGCCGCGGGAGACGAAGACGGGGGCGCGGGAGACGGGCTGCTCGGCGGGGAGCCCTCCCCGCGCCCACTCGCCCCGAGCCCCGGGCGCGCACACCCACCTCCAGGGCCGGCGGCCGCGGGCCTCGCAGCCTGGGAGCCGCAGCGTCCGGCTTTGGCGCGGGAGGCGCGGGCCCCTCCTCCGGCCGCCGCGCCCGCTCCCCGCTCCCGCCCCCCGCGCGGCGCCCGGACGGCCCGGGGCCGCCTCCGCGCTCGGCCGCCAGGGGGCGCGCTGCGCCCGCCGCGCTCGGCCTCCCGGGCGGTCCCCGCGCCCCGCCGGGCATTTGCATACGCTTTGCATACATTTGCATACCATTCCCCGCGCGTCCCCTGCGAAAGGCCTGGGCGCGGCCCCGCGACCCCACCAAGCACCTCGCCCCCCACGAAGGACTTGAGGGCGCGTCTGGGGCATTCGCCTGCTTGGCGCGGTTTGGTACAATCCTACCCCCACGCCCCCATCTCCTCCCTCCTACTCCAACCCCCCATCTCCCCCCTCCCACCTCGATCCCCCTCTACCCCCTTCCACCCTGACCCCCCATTTCCCCCCCACACCCCGACCCCCATCTCGCCCCTCCCACCCCGACCTTCCATCTTCCCCCTCCCACCCGGAACCCCCATCTTCCCCATCCCACCCGGACCCTCTATTTCCCAGAGAGGAGTCGGGGTCCCGGGCAACCGTCCTGGAGACAGCAGTGCCCAACCTCAGGGCAGCACGGCCTCGATTTGCATCTCATTTGGCATACATCTGCATGTGCAGGCCCCAAATCCCTCATTCCCAAGTATAAAAATACAGCAACGTGCAGGGGAAAAAAATGTCCCTTCTCCTCCAGCTTTGCTTCCCTGGCCAGTCTCCGCATCACCAGCCCCTCTCTGGACTCAGCTCAGAGGAAGGGACAGAAATGCCACCCCCATGCGCCCTGGGCATCTGGGTCCCCCACTCCCTGCGGCTGCTTGGGCTCCTGGGCTTCTGTCTGGCGGATGATTTCTAAAGCCTCGCAGACCCCTAAGGCAAATGTCTGGCACCTGCACATTCCTGGTCTTCCGACTGTGCATAAACACGTGCTTGCCCACAGGGCTCAGTCCAGTTCGGGGCGAGCGTGGGCCCTGAGCCCCCTTGGCAGGAGGAGGTGGATCTAAAAGTGCAGGGCGAGTGGCTTAAGGCCACGAATCTGCACTGAGTGGGTCCATGCAGCCCCCTATGGCCCCGGCCCCATGGATGTTAAGATACACCATTGCTTTATGTGCCCCTAAGGAAGGACAGCAGAGTTAGTTATAACCCTAAAATGCCTCCAGATTTCAGGGACATTATAATAAATACAGGGGGGCTGCTGGTGGGAGGCTTCAGCAGTGTACAGACAGCCCTGAAGTCAGCCGCGGGAAGCTCCCAGCAGGGCAGGGAGCTAAACAATGACACCCCAACACTGGATTCCCAACGCTGGATTCCCAAAGAGCCCACAGAGCCAGACAAGGCTGCACCCGGGGTCCTGAGAGCCCCACCTGGCCTCAGGGCTGAGCCCTCACCTCAGGTGTTTGGGCCTCAGGCTCCTGGTGTTGAAGGACCAGTTGTCACGTCACCCTGACTTACGCATGCTGCTCACAACCACTGGAGGAGTGACAGATCCCAAAACAACAAGGATATGACCAGAACCCCAAACACTGCCCTCCCCACGGGCTGGTGAGGATGAGGAGCCGCAGGACGCTCATTCATTGCTGGTGAGAATGCAGAGCGGTTCTTTGGAAGACAAGGTTTGACGGCTTTTCACAAAACTAAGCAGACTCTCGCCCCACGCCCCGGCACCCATGCCCCTTGGCATTTACCCAATTGAGTTAAAAACTCGTGCCCACACAAAACCTGCACGTAAATGTTTATAGGAGCTTCATTCATAGTTGGAAGCGAAACTTGGAAGCAACTGAGACATCTCTCCATAGGTGAATAAAGACTGTGGTATATCCAGACAATAGAATATTATTCAACAGAAAGAAATGAGCTATGAAACCATGAACAAAATGAGCAACCTTAGGGGAATGTTGCTATTCATAAGAAGCCCATCTGAAAAGGCTACTACTGTGTTTCCCTGAAAATAAGACCTACCCATAAATAAGCCCTAGCAGGATTTCTAAACATTTGCACAATAGAAGCCCTACCTGGAAAATAAGACCTAGTGATGGGCGTGGCTACGCAGTGCACCTGCACAACCCATGCATTTCGTCGCAGAGTGGTAAAGAAGACGAGCAGCCCTTCTCATCTGCCCCATGAGAGCTCTAGTGCTCGACAGGAGAGATTGGGGCCAAGGGTTCTAAAGGAAATAGAGTAGCAAGAAATTCAGGATGGAATTCGAGGTTTGGAGAGTGATGATGATGTTCCAGAAGAAGACGACTTCACTGTATTTGAATCAATGTAGATTGTTGTACTGAACTTAAAAACAATAACATCTCCTGAAAATAAGCCCTAGGGTGTCTTCTTGAGGAAAAATAAATAAAAACCTTGTCTTATTTTTGGGGAAACACGGTACGTACTATGTGATTTCAGTGCTGTGACATTCTAGAAAAGGCAAAACTATGGAAACAGTAAAAAGATCAGCTGTTACCGGGGTGGGGGCTGGAGGTGAACAGGTGGCGCACAGAGGATATTTAGGGCCTGAAACCACCTGCTGGGACACTCCAATGGTGCACGTGTGACATTATGGGTTTCTCCAAACACATGGAAGGTGTCACACCAAGAACTAAGCCCAATGTAGACTATAGGCTTCAGTTAATGACATTGTATCAGTATTGGTTCATCAGTTGTAACAAATGTATCACACCAATGCAAGGCGCAACATAGTAGGGAAAGGAGAGGAGAGAGGGCGCAGGGGGACTTTGTATTTTCTGCTGGATTTTTCTGTAAACTCAAAACTACTCTACAATTACAATCTATTAATTAAAAGCCCAGTAGACAAAAATATAGACATACGACATTTACAACATCTTATATAAGTAATAAAGGGTACAGGCAGTTGAAAATCATACAGCAATAGTCTCTTCTTTAACACCTCATCTCTACACATCTCCTCTTTCTCCCTTAGTGCATATTTCTTTCTTTCTTTCTTTTTTTTTTTTTTTGAGACAGAGTCTCACTTTGTTGCCCAGGCTAGAGTGAGTGCCGTGGTGTCAGCCTCACTCACAGCAACCTCAAACTCCTGGGCTCAAGCAATCCTGCTGCCTCAGCCTCCCGAGTAGCTGGGACTACAGGTATGCGCCACCATGCCGGGCTAATTTTTTGTATATATATTTTTAGTTGGTCAATTAATTTCTTTCTATTTTTAGTAGAGACGGGGTCTCACTCAGGCTGGTTTCGAACTCCTGACCTCAAGCAATCTTCCCACCTTGGCCTCCCAGAGTGCTAGGATTATAGACGTGAGCCGCTACACCCGGCCCCTTAGTGCATATTTCTGTTCTACTCAACAGTCTTTTATCCTAATATAATTTCATCTTTGAAAGTCTTCTGACTCTCCTATCATACAGGACTATGTAAATAAATTGGAATGTCAAGATCTAAACATATTCTTGTGTTAAAATGTATCTTCTGGATTGGGTTACCATCACGGTCATAAAATATACAACTGATACAAATAATGTGAATTCATTATGCATTTGAGAATTATTAAACGTACAAAGTAACTTTTTTTTTTTTTAAGAGACCGCTCTGTCACCCAGGCTGGAGTGCCATGGCATCAGCCTAGCTCACAGCAACCTCAAACTCCTTGGCTCAAGTGATCCTCCTGCCTCGGCTTCCCAAGTAGCTGGGACTGCAGGTGCGTGCCACTGTGCATGGCTGATTTAAAAACTTTTTTTTTTTTTTTTTTTAGAGAGACAGGGTCTTGCTATATCTTGCCCAGGCTGGTCTCAAACTCCTGGCCTCAAGTGACCCTTCTGCCTCCCAGCCCTCACAAAATGCTAGGATAACAGGTGTGAGCCACCACACTCAGCTCAAAGTAAATTATTACTGGAAATGCATCTCCCCAAAAGAAGGATGTGGCACACTTTTTGGTACTAGCTTGTGTATTTGTGCACGAATATCACTTCTTGCCACGAAAAGACAGCATTTGGTGCTGATTCTGTTCTGTTGTATATAGCGTGAAAGCCAGAGAAACCACAACCATGTACACAGCTCAGGATGGAAGTCGTGTCCTGGTGCTCTCGCCGTGACCTCTTTCTGAGGGTGAGATGCCCAAACCACATGGTCATTGGTCATAAAAATTATTTTTAGCAACTCTTAGCTGACAAATCGATTACCTCCTCCTATGGTGTTGGTTGCATGTCAAGACTGGAAACTGCCAGAAATTGCAAAAAAAAAAAAAAAAAAAAAGGATTGCAAGTGGGAGATGGAGGTGAGGCGCCGAGGCAGGTCCCAGGCAGGGAGTCTCGGCCTTTCCTGGAGAAGTGGGAGGAGCCAGTGGCTTTGCCAGGGAAGCCAGGACGGAAGCAACCAGCCCAGGCAGGCGGCGTCCCGGCTCAGCTGTCAGCGGAGGATCCTGTGGGCACCAGATGCCCGCCAAGTTGCCCACCAAGCCCAGCAGAAGGCAGGGACAGAGACCTAACGCAGAGGGAGTCCTGGGCTCCAGCCAGCAGCCTCCCAGCCCCAGGGAGCATCTCCCCTAAGACCGGCCTGACCCTGATCCGGGGGATGGCCCTGCTTGCAGAAGGGGAGGCCAAGCCACAGCCCGGGCAGGGGCACCAGGGAAGGCCGAGGAGGAGGGACCGTGGGGGTTCGTCCTCTCCACCTGGCATCAGGACTGCCGTGTAAGGTTGTGCAGGGGCTGCACTGCACCAGGGGCTCAGCAGGGAAGGCTGGCGTGGCAGCGTGGAAGGGATTTGGGGAACCGGAGGGGATGGCAGGGACACCTTCCTATATGATGTGCACCTTCCTATATGTCCACCTGTCGCCAGGGGAGCTGCCATCAGCTTTGTGTGAAATACCTCTTTTGGGGTCTCCGTGGGGCACTCCTGTCTGCCTGGCAAATGCTGTCCAGGTCTCCATCGGGCTGGGGGCACCAGCACCTCGGACCAACTGAGGCCGGGGGAGGCGGGCGGCTCCCCGAGACCCGGCTCCTGGGTGGGGGTGGGGACGGTTCCCACCGGGCTGTCGGCCGGGCACAGACACACGCAGAGCAGGCTCAGTCTGCAACCGCACGGGGGGCGTCACTCGGACGTGGCGGGGACGAGGCTGTGACTCGGGCCAGGCTGGTGGGCCCTGGCAGCGTGGCGGGGGAAGGAGCCACGGAAGGCGGCCAGCTGTGCGACTCCCTGCCTGTGCAACGTGCGGAACGGCAGAGACGGCAGGTTGGCGGGAGGGCTGGGCGGTGCGGGCCGGCGAGCACAGGGAGGAGACGTGCTGGACCGGGCGGTGGCCGCAGCCGTGACCCACGTGACGTGTGAGCCACATCCCCACGGCGGCCCCGAGCCACAGTGGGGACCAGGACCCAGAGCACCCGTGAGCGGCTTGCTGGGCCTGCCCTCCGGGGCTGGGCGGGCGGCGGGAGGTGCGCAGGCCGTGTGCACCACACCGCGGGAAGGCGGGCCGGGCGTCTGGTCTCCCACGAACTCTCCCAGAGCATCGGGTCTGGCGGGGGTGGGGGTGGGGGGAAGAGACTGAAAATCACTCCGAGAGCCTGAAACCCCCGGGGAGAAGTCGCGGGCGGCGTGGTCGAGAGAACGGGAACTTCTCCTGGAGGGAAACTCCTCTGGGGCCAGAGTGCGGCCAGGCGGGGCCCGGGCAGCCAGGGAGGAAGGAATGGATCCTGGTGCAGAAAGCCCAAGTTGCCAAGGTGCCCGGGAGGAAGGGCTGGATCTTTGTTCAGAGAGAGCACTGGAGGCCGGGCACGGTGGCTCACACCTGTAATCCCGGCACTCTGGGAGGCTGAGGCGGGCGGATTGCTCAAGGTCAGGAGTTCGAAACCAGCCTGAGCAAGAGCGAGACCCCGTCTCTACTATAAACAGAAATTAATCGGCCAACTAATATATATAGAAAAAATTAGCCGGGCAAGGTGACGCATGCCTGTAGTCCCAGCTACTCAGTGAGGCTGAGGCAGGAGGATCGCATGAGCCCAGGAGTTTGAGGTTGCTGTGAGCTGGGCTGACGCCACGGCACTCTAGCCCGGGCAACAGAGCAAGACTCTGTCTCAAAAGAAAAAAAAACTCTGGATTTCTCGTATGAAAAAGGGTGGCTCAGCCTTCGTCCTATGCCTCCTCTCTCTTCCTCTTTCTTCCCACCTAGAATGCAGAGGTGAAGCCCAGAGGTAGGGCAGCCACTTTGCAGCCAGGAAGCCACAAGTGAAACGATGGTGGATGGAGCAGAGGGAGTGGAAACACCTGGGTCCGGGGTGGTGTGGTTGCTGCACCAGCCCAGACCACCTACGTTGAGGCTTTTGTTAAGTGGAAACAAACCTTGCTTATGCTCCTGGTAGGTTTCTGCTATTCGCAGCTGAATGCAATCCTATTGGATACAGGGTTCAAACCCTCCATAGACAGGGTTGCCAGACTTTGGAGAGAAAGACACCGGGTGCCTACCTACATTCGAATTTCACATCCGCGATCAGTAATTTTCGGAATAAGTACGTCCCAGGCAATGTTTGGGAGATACGAAGACACAATTGCATATGTGGACTTTGGCCTCACCTGCGGCCCCGTTCACGGACGGAGTAGCAGGAGCCAGAGCGGTTTTGCGCCGGGTCCGAGGTCTTGCAGTGACCGAGCCAGCGGTGGGCGGAGGCTCAGCCTCCCGTGGCCTCCCTCGTTCTAATCCTGACTGGGCGGCGTTGGGGTCTCTGGCGCTTTCTCCGACCTGCCGTCATGGCTGTGCGGACGCCGCGTGCTTCACCGCCTGGCACAGAGCCACTCGGGTCCGCAGACAGGACAGGGAGCCACGGAACCTTCCGCAGCAACTCCACGGTGAGTGCTGGGTGTCCGGCTGATTCTCTCACTTGGGAACTTTGACAAAAGCTTCGGTGGGTCGTTAGCGGACTGGGGGTGGTGCGTTTCCCAGGAATGATGTGAGATGCTGACGGGGCTGGTCGCGGAGGGGAAGAGTGCTGTGACCGACTCGCCATGCCTGCCGTGTGTGGATAGACTGGCCATGCCTGCTGTGTGCCAGACCTTGGCCCCCTGCACCCCAGGGCGGCTGCGGGGCTGGCCCCCCGAAGGCTGTCTCTGGGGGGACCGACACATCCACCGCGCTCAACCCGGGTGTCTGAGAGCCTGACGCCACGGCCCTGCCGGCGCCTTCTGCCCACGGCTCAGGCGTCCAGGGGGCGAGCCAGGGGCAGCTCTCCCATCTGTGCTCCTCACCCTGGGGCCCCGGGGCGTGGCCCCAGCCCCGAGCTGGCGGTCTCTGGGCCCAGACTCGACTTCCCGGGCTGGCCAGACGGAGCCCACAGGGCGTGTCCGAGAACGTCGTGTTCCTGACTCCCATGGGGGCCTGGGCAGGACGCGGGGCCCGACCCGCTCTGGCTGGCGAGGGGACAGGGGTGTGGGAGCCCCACGGCCGGTCCCACTTCTGCCCGGAGGACGCAGGGCGAGGCCCCGGGGCAGGTGCGCAAGGGCGGCTCCACCCGGCAGGTCTGGGGAAGTGGGAGGAGGCGGCGCCGGAGCCGGAGGGAGGGAGAGAACACGGAATCGCCATTTTAACTGTTTTGAAATGGACCAGGGTCGGGGGCGCTTAGTACGTTCACGCTGCTATGTGGCCCCCACCTCCGTCTACCGTGTTTCCCCCAAAACAAGACGGGGTCTTATATTTATTCTTCCTCAAGAAGACACCCTAGGGCTTATTTTCAGGGGACGTGTTATTGTTTTTAAGTACGGTACAACCATCTGCACTTATTCAAATGCAGTGAAGTCGTCTTCTTCTGGAACATCATCCTCACTCTCCAAACCCCGAATGCCATCCTGAATGTCTTGCGACTCTGTTTCCTTTAGAACCATCAGCCCCGATCTCTCCTGTCGAGCACTAGAGCTCTCACGGGGCAGATGAGAAGGGCTGCTCGTGTTCTTTCCCGCTCCGCGACGACATGCATGGGTTGTGCAGATGCGCTGCGTAGCCACGCCCGTCACTAGGGCTTATTTTGGGGATGGGGCTTCTATTGTGCACATGCTCAGTAATCCTGCCAGGGCTTATTTTTGTGGGTAGGGCTTATTTTTGTGGAGACACTGCAGTTGTGCATCTCCTCACCCCGCCAGGAAGCTCAATCCCCCGCCAGTCACCATGGCGACAGCGTCCACTCTCCGTCCCCACATTTCATGTAGATGGGACCACACGCCATGGGGCCGTTCTCCGGTTCTCGCACTAGGCGCAAGGTTTTTGGGGTTAAGCTGTGCAGCTTGGGGGGTGCAAGCACCTACCAGCTCAGCTGCTGGCAGATTCCCATCGGCAGGTGTTTCCTGTGCACCTACTGCGCGCCGGGCCCCGTCCTGGCAGGGAGATGAGCAGGCACAGGTCACCCACCCTCCCGGGGATCCCAGGACACGGAGATGCCCCGCCCGACAGGGGCCTGGGGTCCTCACCCCTCCATACCCCGACTCCTCGCCGTGACCCAGGGCTGTGCTGGGCGGGCAGCCGCTGGCTTGTGGGGTCTCCTCCGAGAGAACAGAGAACTCTCTGGGCTCCCAGGCCCGCCGGGTGGGGCAGGTGGCGACGCCTCCCGTCTATGGCGGGGTCTTTAAAGGGGCCACACGAGAGACTCCCAGGTGCCTGGGCAGGGCAGCTCTAAGGAACCGCCGGTGGGGGCCTTGCTTCTAGACCGTTCCGCAAGCACTGGGCCTGGGGGCCGCTCTCGCCTCTGGCCGGAACCACAGCGCTTGGCCCCGGCACAAAGCCACGGCACCGGCTGTACCGCCTCCCTTCTGCCTGGAACCGCCGACCCAAATGCGTAAGAAAGCAGACGGGACCTCGCGCCCTCCTGGCAGCGCCGGGCAGCCACGGCGTGCGTGTGGCCCTGCGGGAGACGCCCCTGCCTGGACTCTGCTCCCTGCTGGGCGGCCCGGCCTTGCAGGTCAGGCGCCAGAGCGGAGCAGTCGGTGAGCTGCAACCTGCTCCTGCTCCGCAGAGAAGGCCGTGTCCCTGACTCAGTTCCCGACCTCTGCCTCCTTCTCGGCCTCTGTGACCCCCTCCGCCCATCCCACACCCTGCGTGGCCAGCGTGGTCGGCCTGCCGCTTCCCTCGGTGAGCGGGCCGCACCGTGGCCCAGGGCTCGCTCTGCGTCTGTCTGAGGAGTAGACAGACTCTGGCTTTCCAAAAGAGCACGTGGGTCTCTCCTCCCTGCTTCCTTCTCGCCTGCCGTCCGCGCCCCACCTGTGTCGCAGCTGGAAGGCAGGGTGACACAGCGGGTCCCTCAGCAACACGCCCGTCCGGGTCAGAACCCGACGAGCGCCGGTCTGAGAGGGTTGGTGTCCGGAGAGGACCCACCCTGTCCGTCTGTTTTTGAGGTGACATTTGAACGAACCCAAACCCGCAGCTCCAAGGTTATCGTGAACTCGATGCCGAGCGCAGGTGAGCGCCCAGGGGCGACGGGAACACCCTCTCTGTGACACGCGGACGCAGCGAACTGGCCCCTCGGGCCCCGCGTCCAGCCCCGGGCGTGGAGGCACCTGCAGCTCGCGCCGCCCGGGCCCTGGTCCCGCCTCTGCGACCGCCGGGTGTCCTACGCCAGGGCTGGGCCCTGTGGGGCAGAGTGTGTGCGGGCGGGGCGGGGCGGGGTGGGGTGAGCGCCCCTGAGTGCACGCCTCACACACCCCTGCACAGGGTGCTCTGCGCCTGCCCTGTGACCCGGAGGTGCAGAAAACTGTCACCATCGAAAGAGTCCCCAGTGGCCACCGTCACCTGTCAAAACAGCAGCAGCCCCCGGTGTGTGTGTGGACGAGCGGGTGAGGCCGGTTTTATTTTATTTTTTGAGACAGAGTCTCACTCTGTTGCCCTGGCTAGAGTGAGTGCCGTGGCGTCAGCCTAGCTCACAGCAACCTCAAACTCCTGGGCTCAAGCGATCCTCCTGCCTCAGCCTCCCGAGTAGCTGGGACTACAGGCATGTGCCACCATGCTCAGCTAATTTTTTCTATATATATTAGTTGGCCAATTAATTTTTTTCTATTTTTAGTAGAGACGGGGTCTCGCTCTTGCTCAGGCTGGTATCAAACCCCTGACCTTGAGCAATCCGCCCGCCTCGGCCTCCCAGAGTGCTAGGATCACAGGCGTGAGCCACTGCTCCCGGCCCCATGAGGCTGGTTTTAAACAGAGTCACCTTGAAGGAGGACTCGGTTTGCCAAAAAAAATGTTATGGTGCATGAGAGCGGCAGAGAACCGGGGGCTTCGAGAACAGGGCCTGGCGTCCTCCCTGCTTACCCCTGCTGAGTCCCGTCTGCCCTGAGTGCCACGGGCTGGCGTGGAGGGAGGGGGGAGGAGGCGGGTGCCTGGGCGGGGTGGGGCCCACACAGAACCCCCCGCCCCCAGCAGCCACACGCAGGGACGGCAGCCCCGTCTCCTCCTCTGCCTCCACAGAGGGGCCACGGCGACTCCCTCCAGCTGTGCCTGCAGACTGGCGTTTCCCAGGCTGCCCCGCGCCAGCCTGCGCCCCCATTTTGGACTTTCTATGGCTGAGTCACACGGCAGACACGGGTCTCCCCAAGACTCGTCTCAGCCGGCCCCCTCACGGCTCAGGGACAGACACCGGAGAAGCTGCCAAGGTGCATTGGCGGGAACGTGGCTGAAGTCGGGGCCGGGGCGAGGGTCACGCAGGGTCGGCTGGGGACCCTGTGTCCTCAGGTCCCCGGCCCCGTCCCACCGGCAGGTGGCGGTGGCTCCAGCAGAGACAGATGCATGGTCCCCGGGCACCACCCGCACCCAGCACCCGGCCCCCTCTCCTGCCCGCCCTTACGTCTATGGGTGAGGGACTCCAGGCACGACAGGTGTTCTCGGCCATCAGAAACACACCTGCCGGGCAGGACACCTGGGCGGGGCAAGGCCTTCCGCGAGACGTGCTGGGACAGAGAGTCCCGGGAGACGCCCGTGCTGTGGCGTCAGACCCTGTCTGGAGTCAGACCCGATTCCCCGCCGTGGCCCTTCAGAGACCAGCCCCCGCCGCTCGGAGGGGCCAGGCAGCGGGAGCCCGGCCACGTCCACGTCCACTGGGGCTCTGTCCCCGGGAGGCGGGAGGGGGACCTGGCGCCCTCGTGGTACAAGGGGACGAGGAAGAGGACCGTCCGCAACAAGAGGGGACGGACGCACTCAGGGTCCACTGCCACGCAGACACGGCCACCCCGCAGGGCCATGTGGCCCAGACACGAACCTGCCACGAGACAGACCCCGGAGACGTCAAGAGAACAGAGAAACTTGCAAAGGAAACACAGAACGTGAAACCTTTTCTATAACTGTGAAACACGGCAGTGTGTCCGGGGAGGACGGGGAGAAAACAGGGCCCCCGGTGGGGTTTCCACGCCAACGCCGGCGAGAACCCCTGCTCGGGTTCTCAGACACGTGGGAGACGGGGCTGTCTGTGGTCATCCCGGCGTGACGACAAGGAGCCAAGATGCAGATGGGGGGCCAGGGGCTAGGCCGAGACCCCCCAAGTGTCCGAGCGGGTCCCAGCCCCCTGCTGAGCCCTCCCTCCACCCTCGTGCTTTAACCGCCACAGCGGAGACGCAGGCTGGGGCTCAGGGACTGTCCCCCCTGCTGTCGGGTCCGACATGTAGGAACAGCACCTGCCCTGGGGCGGCACGTCCAACGGGAGTTTGATGCTCGACGCAGGGGAGCTGTTGTTACGTGTCCCCGTAGCCAGAGACGGGAGAGAAAGGAAACTGGCACCTGGCGTGTTCTGCCTGTGTTCCGCCCATGAGCCGTCTGAAATGTCAGCGGTTCCATGTGTTCAGTTTAAAAACCATGACTGAGGCCGGGCGTGGTGGCTCACGCCTGTCATCCCAGCACTCTGGGAGGCCGAAGCGGGTGGATCGCTCAAGGTCAGGAGTTCGAGACCGGCCTGAGCAAGAGCGAGACCCCGTCTCTACTATAAATAGAAATTAATTGGCCAACTAACATATATATAAAAAATTAGCCGGGCATGGTGGCACATGCCTGTAGTCCCAGCTACTTGGGAGGCTGAGGCAGGAGGATCACTTGAGCCCAGGAGTCTGAGGTTGCTGTGAGCGAGGCTGACGCCACGGCACTCTAGCCTGGGCAACAGAGCAAGACTCTGTCTCACATAAAAAAAATAAAAATAAAAACCATGGCAGTGTCTTGCAGCCTTGTTTCTGCACAGACTTTGAAATCCTGCACATTTTGTGGGCTGTCGTGGCTAAGCAGAGACCAGCTCCCCCAGAGCGGGGGGAGGGACCCCACGCGCAGTGACCTGGGCTGGCACAGGCCGAGTCAGGCTGGGCACAGGTGCGGGCAGGGGGGGGCGGGGGCGGGGAGTGGGGGGGTGTCCAGGCTGCGGATGTCGTCCCAGCTGGCTCTGGGCGGCGGGGCGGGCGGGAAGCACCTGGCAGTTTCGGTTTTCGACAGGAAGCCGCCGTCCCTCCCGGCTCCCGCGCCCAGCCGGGCTGTTTGCCCAGGAGGCCCCGGTGGCGGCAGCCCCCGGCTGGAGAGCCCCCAGGTGGGGACGGCCCCCTACCCTGCCGCCCAGGAAACCCCGGCTGAGGGCCCAGCCCCGTCCCCAGCCGGCCGGCGGCAGCTGCGGGTCTCAGGAGGAGGACATGGGGGGCAGCAGAGGGACTGGCCCCCATTCAAGCTCTGTCACCTATCGGTCACCCCTCTGGATGCGGGGTACCGACCCTGGGGCTGGGTGTCGGGGGTGGTGATGAGCTGTGATGGGTATCAAGGGCGACACCACCCTCCAGGCTGGAAATGAACCGGACAGAGGTGCAGAGTCCAGTTTGCTCCATGGGACCAGGCCAGGGTGCGGGGGCCTCTCACCTCTGACCCTACGCTCCGGGGTCCCCACAAACCGGAGGGCTGAGAGCCCTGTGCTGGGGAAGTCCTGGCGGCCCGGCCCCCACGTGTGGCAGAGGGGACTGTTTTGAGGGTCCTCGGGCCCATAGTGGAGACGGCCGGGCTGGGTCAGACTGGCCCTGGGGCTTGAATATGGCCAGGAGTGGGGGCCACGGCAGACGGGGGTCGGGGGGTAGGGATGAAGGTGTGCAAGGGCCCCATGCCCGTCCCTCCTCGGGGTCCCTGAAGCCGGGGCTTTCCTGATACTCAGAACGCACCTCGACTCAGAGGGGGAGGGCAGGCCGGGAGCCCCTGGGGAGGGTGGATCCCCGCTTCCTTCTCAGCCCGGGGTGCTGGGCTGGACCCCACCATGGTGGACGCACGCCCGGCAGGTCTCTCATGGCAACCACCGGGACACCACCTGTCTCCTGCCCATGCGATGGGATCACAGCCCACCCCCTCTCGCCAGGCCGACCAGACACCTGCAAGGTGCCGCTGGGCACAGCCGCGCCCAGGCTGGAGTGGGGCCGCCTCTCCTCTGGTGTACGGGGCCCGGCTGAGTGTGGGGGGTGTGGTGGGCCCACCCCAGCTGCCTCAGCACCCCGTCCCCTCTCTCCTGGGGTCCCCTCTCTCCTGGGGTCCTCTCTCTCCTGGGGTCCCCTCTCCTTCCCGGGCTCAGCCTCCTTCCTACAAAATCGCTTCCTCCACTGACACCCTCCACGGACTCCCACCAGGGGCTCCAGGGCCCCCCGCCCGGCCCGTCCTCGAGCCCCTCACCCCGTCCTGGAGCCTGGCCCGAGGCCGGCCAGGAGGGCAGGACCCCAGCCCAAGGCCAGCTCCCCGGGCGGACTCTGGGTCTGGCCCTGTCTGCTGTGTGGCCCCACGCAAGTCACTCCCCGTCTCTGGGCCTCGGCTCTTCCTGGGACAGTGGCTGTGACCTTCCCACGGTCCCGCGGCAGCTGAGCAAGGACTAAGTCACAAGGAGGCAGAGCGTAGGCAGAGATGGGGTGAGCCCCTCTCTGCGTGTCACCCCCCCCAATCCCCGGAGCCTCGTGCCGGGGAGACTGGGATGGGAAATGTTCCCGTGTCCGGCGGACGGCAGGTGGAAGGAGAAAAGAGCTGGGGGAGGGAGGCCCGGCTGAGAGGGCGGACTTGAGCCGAGACACCCGGGAAGGGCCTCCTGGAGAGCTCATAGCATGTGCAAAGGCCCTGCGGCATCGCAGGCAGTGGAGGGCAGGGACCTTGGGAGGGAGAAGCCCCAGAGCATGTTCACACATGTGTGACGGGACCGGACCTCACACCGCTTTGACAGAGCGACCCTGTGCTCACCCGAGAGAACCACTCGGGCCGGGGGTGGGCAGAGCCGGGAGTGGGGGCCCCTCGGTCCCTGCAGCGTGGCCCCTGCCCTGCCCTGTCCTGGGTCATTGCCCCTCCCTGAGCAGCCGTCCTGGGCGGGCGGGGCGTGATTTTTGTGCTTCGGTGACGAGAACTCCAGTGGCCGGCGCCACGGTGGCCTCTGGCCTCTTAGCAACCTGCAGGAATGACCCGAGTCCACGGGACTAGGTGGGCGGCACGAGGACGGCGTGGTCTTTGCCCCTCCCCCAGCTGCTCCCCCACCTGCCACGGTCGTCTCCCAGGAGGAGCACTGGATGGGGAGCCCTGGCCTCCCCGCCCAAGTGGCCGCTCTTCCCGCCCGCACCTCCCAACTGCAGGCACGGAAGCGAAAGCCCCGGGAAGCCCCGGCCCCCATGCGAGAAGTGAAAGTCCTCTGGGCCCTGTGAGCCGCCCCCAGGGCCCACTTCCTCCAGGAAGCTGGCCTGGATTGCACCCTGGGCACTGCCCTGCCCTGCGGCTCTGCCGTCCCACTGGGAGTGAGGACAAGTCTGGCGTCATTGTCTTGCGGGATGGGGATGTCGTCGTTGGGAAGGATGAGTGTCCCAGCAGCGACTGAGGGTCCCCGGGCAGCAGGCCCCACGTTTCCCGGGGCGGGGACCCACCCTTTATGAGGGGGGCAGCCCCGGCGCTGGGGGGACGGCAGGAGGGGACTGAGGTCAGTGTCTGTCCCAGCTCTGTGGACGGCCCCTCTGCCCTCCTCCAGCCTCCTGTCCCGGCCTCTCCGCCGCCATTTCCCTGCCGGGACCGGCTGCCCTGCCCCGACCTGGGCCTGACTCCGCACTCAACGTCCGTCTGAGGTCGGGCAGCTGGACCCTCACGCCCCTGAGCCCGTCTGTCCTGCCCCACCGCTGATCTGCCCGCCCGGCAGAGCCGGCTGTGTGCCCCTCAGAACCTCAGTATCTTCTTCTGGGGCTGCAGTGGCAGCCTGGTGCCTCACTCCGTGACACCAGGTGGCTGACAAAAGGGAGACAGGAGGTGAGGTCTGAGTGTCCAGGGCTGGGGGGCAGGGAGGAGCCCCCCACAGGGCATGAGCGGACGGGATGCAGGGTCGCCCTCAGGATGACCGCACGGAGCAGGTGCAGCCAGAGGGCCGCTGTGACGGGCTGTGTGTGCAGATGGAGTTGGCGGTCACTGTCTCGCCCCTTTGCAGGCACCCTTGGTGGCCCCCCCCAGCCCCTCATTTCAAGACGGGGTGTGGCCCCCGATGTCCTGCCACACACGCCACCCCCTCCGACGGGAACCCACAGCCACCCTGGCCCCGAGTGTGACCTGCCTGTGGCTGGAGGAGAAGCCAGGTTGGGGGCGGGGACAGAGGCCACCCCCTTCTCGCATCCCCTCCCCTGCACCCCTGGAGATGCCCCCTGCACCCCTGCAGGCGCCTGGGGCCCTGGGTCCAATGGCAGGTGTCCTCATGGACAGGCGGGAAGGCCCGGGGGGAGGGGAGGCTTGTGCAGGTGGCGTGAGCCCTGCACAGCCAGGGAGGCTGCCGGAGGGGCCAGGACCTGAGCTGGGAGGGGACACGTCCCCGTTGCCTTAACCCCGGTGTGTGGAACATGCCGGAGAACAGCTGCGAGCAGGTGGCAGCTGGCGGGGGCGGGGGAGGGGGGAGCAGCCTGCTGGCCTTTGGTCTGACCCCGCCGTGGGCCAGGCTGGCTCCGTGGGCTCTCGGGGCTTCCTGGAGGGAGGGCACCTTCCGCGACCCCTGCCCACCCCGTGTGCCCGCCTGGGACTCCCCGGCGTGGGCGCTCAGCACCCGGGTCACGCTCGAGATAAAACTGCCGCCCAGCCCTGCGTCCCTGTGGGCCGACACCAAACAGCTTCCATCGTGGCCTGGGTCCTTCAGCCACGGCGTCCGCGAGTGGGTTTCGGAGTCTGTCTCTGGAACCCTGAGCCCTCTGCCCCCCGCCCCCCGTGGCGGGTCCTGGTTCCAACCCCGGCTTCCCGGGGTAAGGGGGTCACCGCCTGCTGGTCTGGAAGGTGGGGACGAGCCAGCTCCTGGTGCACACAGTAGGCGCCGACTAAGTCTGAGCCCCCAACACTGCTCTACCGGGGGCTGTTCTTCCCACCCCCTGGACCGACACAGATCAGCCATCAGCGGAGACCTGCCCGGAGAGGGAGGGGAGGGAGGGAGGTGCGGAGGGTTTGGGGTGCCCAGCCCCCTCCCCCCAGCGAGGTACACTCGGGGTGCAGCCTGGCCGTCCCACCGAGGCCCCCACGGACGGGGGTGGTCCTGCCCCACCCAGCACTCACGCCGACGCCGGGCCCTCCATGGAGGTTTGTGCTAAAAACAGAAACGTGCTGATGCCTCAGCCCTGAAAACGGTCACTGCTCTTTCCGCGGTTCACAGCCGGGTCCCTCATTTCAGACCTCACGCTTTCCCGGGACTCATGCGGGGCCCCAGGGCTGCGGGAGGGGAGAGCTGCCCACGGCCTGGCCGGAGTCTTGCCGGGCGCTTCCGGGCACCGCAGGGCCACACGCATCCCCTAGGGTGGCGCGTCCCTGAGGTCCCCGCGGTGCAGGGCGAGACGGCCCAGGCCTGGAGCCACGTGTGTCCCGTGGTGCCGTCCCCGTGGCCACCTGGAATACGGCCTGTGGCTTGGAGGAGTGTCTCCGTGGGACCTCAGCCCCTGGTCTGCCGTCCTTCGCCCTGGAGGCCCCGTGAGTGGGCAGGGGCTCCAGGTGGGCGCAGCGGCCGGGGACCAACGCGGTGGCAGGTGGTCCGTGTCAGAGGCCACTCAGACCCTCCGCTCCACCCCCGGCCCTCCGCAAGGTCACAGACACGGAGCGTCCCGGCCACCTCCTGGCCCGGCCTCCCCCAGGCAGACAGGCGGCAGCCCCTCCGCACACCTCGGCGCCCCCCTCCCCTGCTCCCCATGCTCGCCCCCCACGAGGACACCCAGGCCAAGTGACGAGGGACCTGGGGACCCCAGGGCACGCTCGGCAGGTGACCGCTGGGCTGGGCTCCCGTAGACAAGGGGCGGCCGTGTGGGCACGGGTCTGGGTGGCCCCGTCCCACGGCCTCCTCCTCAAAGGCACCTTGAATCACCCACGCTCGGACGCCACGACACTCGTCTGAGGGGCTGCAGGGCACCTGGGCGTCCCTGTTCCCGGGGCCTGGCCCTCGGCCGGCGGCAGCGACAGCCTCACGACACTCGGGACTATGGGCTCCGAGTGTGGCCATGGGGGCAGGACTGGCCCTGGGCTATCCCTCATGCACGGAGGTCCTGGGCCAATGCCCTCACCTCTGGCCTCAGTTTCCCCTGCCACCCTATCTTGAGGCAGCCACCTGGGAGGAGGGGCTGCGTGCGACCCCTGCCGCTGACCCCCCCACGGTGGGGACCTGTGTCCCTCGGAGCAGCCCCGGCCTCCACATCCGCCTCTGGGTGGGGCCGGGACGCACCTGCCCCAGCTGTGCCGGCCGTGCCCCGCGGGAGGCGTGCTGCTGCGTCAGGTGAGTCAACACAGCTGGGCAGGTGCCTGGCAGCTCGTGGTGCCACAGCCCCACCTGCCCCGGCCCCTCCCCACACGCCCGGCCTCTTACCTGGGACTCGGGAGCACGGAGCAGGCCTGGGGCGCGGGCGGCCGGCAGATCAGAGACTCTGAGCCGCCTGTCCCTCAGTGGCAGAGCCGGGGCGTGAGGCCGGCCACCTTGGGGCCAGCAGGCCTGTTCTAGGCGTCTCTCCTGACCTCCTGCGGCCCGAGGGAGCGAGGAGCCGGGCTGGCCGGGGTGCTGGGAGCCGGGGCCTCTGTCCCCGAGAAAGCACCAGGTCCCTCTAGCTGCCGATACCCGAGGGCCCGGGTTGCTGCCTGGGGGGGCCTCAGGGGCTCATGTGATGGGGGCGGGGGCAGGAGCGGGGGGAGGTCTCCCTGCAGCCTGTGGGTGAGGCTGCCACTGTGTCACCCTGATAGTGCCGGCCGGGGCCCTGCAGCTGCACCCGAGACTTCCCCAGCAGGAACCATCTGGCCATTCCGGTTTGACTTTCCTACAACTTCCTCCTGCCTGGCTGCCTGGTAGCCCTGGCGACAGCCCACCCACCCCGAGCCCAAAGGCAAGGCCTGTGGGGTGTGTCTCCTCCTGGCCCAGGACCCCCCACCTGCCTGCCCTCTCCCACCCTGCTGGGCCGGGCCACCTGTCATGGTCCTGCAGGCGTCGGCCTCCCTGCCCAGTCTCCCTGCCTCCTCCCTCCCCCCGCCCACGGCTTGCACAGCTGCCTGGAGTGCTTGGGCCCCCACCTGTCCTCAGAGTACCTCCCACCCTCCGGGCCTGGACCCTCTCTGTGCTTGGCCTCGGATCCAGGGGTCGTGGGCCTTGCAGGGGGGGCCTTGTGGACCCCCTCCCTCCCAGGGCTGCCTCGAGTGCTGGAGCCCACAGCGGGGAAGGGGACGGGGGCTGCCCAGCAGCCTGGGTGTGCTGGGGGCAAGGCCGGCAGCTCCCCTGGCCTGAAAGTTCCCAGAGGCCACCTCGGAGACCCCTGGGTCCACTCAGACCATGGGGGAGGGTACTGGACACCCCCACCCTGGCCACCAGGCAAGGAGGGAGTGAGGATGCTGGAAAAAGGCCACTTACTAAAGGGAGCCATGACTGTCAAGGGGCAAGGGTGGTGGCTTACACACAGGAGGGGACAGGTGCCCTCAAGCCTGGGTCCCAGTGGGGCTGGCCGGGCGGCTGAGGACCCAGCCACGGCCAGAGACATCTGTGCCTCTTGGGTTTGGTCTGGTCGGATTTGATTTTCAAGTCACACCTGCACAGTTAGCGATGACAGCACGAGGGAAAGCTGTCAGTCCCCCTCGGCCCGTCTCCCCAGGGGCACCCCGGCAGTGCTTTGGGTGCTACTGATGGGCGAGCCAGGCACCGCCCCTGCAGCGCAGCGGGGTCCACACTGGCCCAGCTCTGGGAGAACTGCTGAGGGTGGAGACGCAAAGAGGCCTGAGCGGCCGGCACGGCTGTGATTGTGGCTGTGGGTGTCTGCAGTGAGGAGCGGTGGGTAAGGAACTGGGCGTCTTTGAGAGGCGCAGCCCCCTCACACACACCCGGGAAGGCAGGGGCAGGGCCTGGGTGGGGCTGGAGGCTGCTCCCCGCCCCCCAGCCCTGCAGGCAGATGTTCGGGGCTTGCACCTGAGCCCCCCAGATGGGGCACTTCCACTTTCGAGATGAGGCCCCAGGCGCCCGTCTTGTCTTGTTCTGCCCGGCTTTCTGAGCAGGGGGGTCCAACAGAGGTGGGGTGGAAAGAGAAGAAAGTCGCCCACAAATGCGGGTGGGGGCTGTCCCGGCCCCGTGGGGGGAGCTCAGTGCTCCCCACCCTCCAGCTTGGGCAGTTGGGGCTTGGGGGAAGCAGACGTTGGCTGCGGCTTTCAGGGCTGGGCAGCAGGAGATAAGGAGCCGGAGGAAGTAGCTGCAGGGTGGGGCCAAGGGAGGGGACATTGTTCCCCCCCAGGGACTCCTGCTGTCTGCAGCTGGCACCCTCCCTCCACCTTTCCTCCCTCCCTTCCCTTCTTCCTTTCTACAAGGACGTGCTGGGCCGCCCTGGGGTGGCCACCCTTCCTGGTGCCCAGGATGGCCACCCTTCCTGCTCTTTAGGAACTGCAGGAGACAGACTTCTGGGGTAGGTAGGAGCACTTCTGCTGGGGAGGTGTGAAGAGCAATCCAGGCATAGAGGCTTGAAGGTGGGCTCACCCCCAGGTTTTGGGGGTCTGCAGGATGGCCAGAGAGCTGGGGGGCCTTGTGGGAGATGACAGTTGTGAAGGCCCTCCATTGTGTTTGCCTCCTTTCCTGGCATGTAGGAGACTTCCACCACACTGTTGGGTGCATGATGGATGGTGCATGGGTGGTTGCCAGGTGGGTTGCATGGTGGAAGGTAGATGGATGGTGGATGGATGGTGGGTGGTGGGTGGATGGTGGATGGATGGTGGGTGGATGGGGGATGGTGAGTGGATGAATAGTGGATGGTGGGTGGATGGTGGATGGATGGTGGGTGGATGGTGGATGAATGGCTGGTGGATGGATGGATGGATGGATGGATGGTGGATGAATGGGTGGATGGATGTGTGGATGTATGGGTGGATGGTGAATGATGGATGGTGGATGGATGGATGGATGGTGGGTGGATGGATGATGGATGGATGGATGATGGATGATGGTGGATGGTGGGTGGATGGATGGATGGTGGGTGGATGGATGGGTGGATGGTGAATGATAGATGGTGGATGGATGGTGGGTGGATGGATGATGGATGATGGATGGATGGTGGGTGGATGGATGGATGGTGTGTGGATGGATGATGGTGAATGGATTGCTGTATGGTGGATGGATGGATGGGTGGGTGGATGATGGATGGTGGTGGACAGATGGATGGTGGTGGACGGACAGATGGATGGATGGTGGATGGATGGGTGGATGGTGAATGATGGATGGTGGATGGATGGGTGGGTGGGTGGATGATGGATGGTGGTGGACAGATGGATGGTGGTGGACGGACAGATGGATGGATGGTGGATGGATGGGTGGATGGTGGATGATGGATGGTGGATGGTGGATGATGGATGGATGGATGATGGATGATGGATGGATGGTGGGTGGATGGATGGATGGTGGATGGATGGTGGATGGATGGATGGATGGTGTGTGGATGGATGATGGTGAATGGATTGCTGTATGGTGGATGGATGGGTGGGTGGGTGGATGATGGATGGTGGTGGACAGATGGATGGTGGTGGACGGACAGATGGATGGATGGTGGATGGATGGGTGGATGGTGGATGATGGATGGTGGATGGTGGATGATGGATGGATGGATGATGGATGATGGATGGATGGTGGGTGGATGGATGGATGGTGGATGGATGGTGGATGGATGGATGGTGGATGATGGATGATGGATGGATGGATGATGGATGGTGGATGGTGGATGATGGATGGTGGGTGGATGGATGGATGGTGGGTGGATGGATGATGGATGGATGGATGATAGATGATGGATGGATGGTGGGTGGATGGATGGTGGATGGATGGATGGATGATGGATGATGGATGGATGGTGGGTGGATGATGGATGGTGGTAGATGGATGGACGGATGGGTGAATGAGTAGATGAGTGGTGGGTAGATGGATGAATGGGTGGATGGATAGATGCCACAGCCATGGGCCTCTTCTCAAAGTGATGTCTTTGAGAACATAAATAAGCCCACAGAATTATGAAGGAAACCCAATGTATTAAAACACAGTTATCAACAGGTTTGCTAAATCTGGTGCCGTGGGACGTGCTTCTCCGTGGCATCTGGTGGCAAAGCAGGGGTGAGCGAGCAGTGTGGTCTCAGACACCGGCCACAAACATGGCACGAAACATCAGGCTGAGCCCGTGACAGGCCCAGCGTTCAGCTGCTCTCGACCTTGGGACGCAGCGGGTCAGGGGCGGGGGGGTGGCGATTCTGTCGTCAAAGTCACAGGCACGGCTCCGAGGTGGTGCCACGTTCATGGTCATGGGGGACGCCAAACTTTGAGTGGTGGCTACTCCACGGCACACGCCACGTTTTCCTGCCTGAGTCCCCGCGGATGGATCCCCTGAATTCTGGCTAAAGAACTGCTGCCCCGGCTCACAGAGGTCCCCAGCCGTCTCCCTGGCTTCCAGGGGCCACAGATGGGGGGTCGGAACCCCCCCTTTCACGCCCCACTGGCATCTGTCCTTGCTGATGCTCTTGGGAAAGCCACTTAACCTCTCTGGGCCTCAGTTTCCTTGACTCTAATGAACAGACGACAGAGTCTGCTGAACACACGTGCGGTGAAGACAGAATGAGACAATCCCTGTGCATTAAGGGGAGCGGGGGTGGGGGGGCGAGAAGGAGGCTGTTACTCGTGAGCGGCGCCCGCCCCTCTGCCCAGCTCTGGCACGCGTCCCTCCCCCGCCTGCCCCAGGACCCCTCAGGGAGTCCCCCTGCACACTCGGGGGACGGGGCAGGCAGCAGAAACGGACAGAGCCCTTGACACACCCCCACCCTCCCCCGGCCGCTCGGGGGAGATGAAGGGTCATTCTGAGGACCACCGCGTGCTGGGGGGCCCTGCAGGCCAGGGTGCCCAGGACGGGTCTCGGGCATGTCCCCCAAGGCTGGGGGGTCTCACTCGGGCGGGGGGGCTTCTGTAGGGTGCCGGGGCGTCCCCCGCCTTGTTCTGACCCTCCCTGAAGGGGAGAGTCCTGCCGTGACCATGACGACAAGCTGCGCCCGCCCCCCCGCCCCGGGCCCAGCTGGGTCTCTGCACCACCCCAGGCCCCAAAATGTTGGGGGGTAGGTCTGCCCTTCCTGCAGGTGGGAGCTGCGGGGAGTGGGGGAGGGGGAGCCCCTCCCAGGGCCACTTTCCCTTGGGGGGGGGGGGGGCTCAGCACTGCCACGCCCCGGCCTCCTGGTTTCTTTTTTGTTGTCGTTTTATTTTTTGAGACTGAGTCTCACTCTGTTGCCCAGGCTAGAGTGAGTGCCGTGGCATCAGCCTGGCTCACAGCAACCTCCAACTCCTGGGCTCAAGCGATCCTCCTGCCTCAGCCTCCCAAGTAGCTGGGACTACAGGCATGCACTACCATGCCCGGCTAATTTTTTCTATACATTTTTGGTTGGCCAATTTCTTTCTATTTTTAGTAGAGACGGGGTCTCACTCTGGCTGAGGCTGGTTTCTAACTCCTGACCTTGAGCAATACTCCCGCCTCGGCCTCCCAGAGTGCTGGGATTACAGGCGTGAGCCACCGCGCTGGCCTGGCCCCCTGGTTTCTCTCTGATTCAGGGCTGCCCACCCTCCCGGCCACAGGTGCCGCTCAGCGGCTCCATCCCATCGTTTCCTGCCCGTCCCCGGGGCCGGGAGCTCCACCAACCATGGGGACCCTGCGAGGACCGGAAGGAATAAAAGCGGGGCACCCTTGCCCTGGACACGGATGTGGCTTTTCCGTTTTGTCCTTTTTCTCCTCCTCTCCACCCTGCCTCGGTGTTTTGGCAGCGGCTTGAAAGGGGAGGAGGTTGGCTCTGGCTCAATCACCAACATTCTGGAAAGTTCTGGAATGTTCCACGGTCACTGCCAGGAGCCTGGGTGAACCTGGCGTGTTGAGCAGCATCCATGACATAAGGAAAATATGGCGACCGGGCGGGCGGTGCTCGCGGTGGGGGCAGGCGCAGGCAGTGGGGGTGGGGCGCGGAGGCCCCGCCGGGCCTGGTCCTCAGGCACTGAGGATGTCCCAGGGCGTGGAGGGTCCGGAAGGATCCGGGAGAGCCTCCGCGGTGAGGCTGTGTATTTATGGTTTTGGACAGGGCTCTGCTCCAGCGCCCAGGCTATAGCGCCGAGGTGTGATCCCGGCTTGCTGCAGCCTCCACCTCCTGCAGCCTCCACCTCCTGCAGCCTCCGCCTCCCTGCAGCCTCCGCCCCCCTGCACCTCCACCTCCCTGCAGCCTCCACCTCCTGCAGTCTCCACCTCCCTGCAGCCTCCACCTCCTGCAGCCTCCACCTCCTGCAGCCTCCACCCCCCTGCAGCCTCCACCTCCTGCAGCCTCCACCCCCCTGCAGCCTCCACCTCCCTGCAGCCTCCACCTCCCTGCAGCCTCCACCTCCCTGCACCCTCCACCTCCCTGCAGCCTCCACCTCCCTGCAGCCTCCACCTCCTGCACCCTCCACCTCCTGCACCCTCCACCTCCCTGCAGCCTCCACCTCCTGCACCCTCCACCTCCCTGCAGCCTCCACCTCCTTCAGCCTCCACCTCCCTGCAGCCTCCACCTCCCTGCAGCCTCCACCTCCTGGGCTCAGGGACCCTCCCGCCTCCCAGGTGCTGGGAGTGCAGGCGTGACCCGCCGCGCCGCCCGGCCTGGCATTGCTCTGTGAAGACCGGGCTGCTATTCCACGAACCTTTTCTCAGAGACACACACAAGTTCAGACAGCATAGCACACGCCGTGCGCCAGCCGCTCAGCGACGGTGAATTGCAACGTTTAAACATCAGGGTTTTTTAGGGAGCAAACACTCTGGGCGGTCGTGGCCTGAGGCTGGCGTCCCCAGCATCTGGTTTGGGGGCGGGTCCCACCTTATGTGAGGGGCGGCAGGGACGGACCAGCTGCAACTCGATTCTCTCTCTTGACCCCGCAGTGGGGAGGTTTGTCGTGTGACCACCCTGTGTGACCGGACGTGTCTCGGCCCGCTCTGGGCTGCGCCCTTGGTGGCCAGCGGCTGGGGCAAGAGCCCAGGGCAGGTGCACCTGGGGGCCACGTCAGCCTCCCCACCCTCTACCTCCCTTCCCCCCCACCCCCGCCAGAGCCTCAAGGCACAGCCTACGGGGTCCTCGGGCTCTTCGCTCATGAAGGGCTGGGGGCTCTGATTTTCTCACGAGACCCCCCCCAACCAGGTGCGGCCCCCCAGGTGGAGAGGACGGACTCCCGGGCTGGCTGGAGAAAAGAACATGGCTCTAGGCCACATCGAATGTCAGTATTTCCACTCCCCCGGCCCCCGACGTACAGGGACGTCCACTGCCGTGTGCACGGTGGTGCTCGGTCCCCAACTGCGGTCTCCGCGGGGCTGGTTGGAGCTCCAGGGTCCCCAGAAGAGTCCACACCCACATCCAGGCGTTATCTCACTTCCTGGGAACTTCCCCCAGGGGCCCGAAGGTGTCCCGAGAGATAGGGGTGGAGCTTTCCGCCTGTGACTTGGTTAGGTGACAAAGGGGGTTGCTGGTGGGAGAACAGGCACGCTTAGTCCAGCCCTGCCCCGTCCCTGCCCGGCCTCCCCCTGCCCGGCCTGTCCCTGCCCGGCCTGTCCCTGCCCGGCCTCCCCCTGCCCGGCCTGTCCCTGCCCGGCCTGTCCCTGCCCTGCCTCTCCCTGCCCAGCCTCTCCCTGCCTGGCCTCTCCCTGCCTGGCCTCTCCCTGCCCGGCCTCTCCCTGCCCTGCCTCCCGTGGCCCAGCCCGGCCGTCACCGCCGCTTGTCCCAAAGCCCGCGGTTGGCCAAGGTGCAGAGCAGGGTCCCTCCCTCCCCAGGGACACCCGAGCGTCTCCGCCACCCCAAGCGGGACCCGTGGCCTCCCCGCCCGTGGCTGTGATCCCCCCACCCCACCCACCGCGGGGGCCGCTCTGCTCCCCGCACCTGTGCCCCATATCTGCTCACATCAGCCCCCAAGTCTAACCGAATCCAAAAATATCAAGCCGGGCCCCATCTGTGGGCAACTGACTCGAGCAGATGCGCCCCGGGTCTGTGCGGCGGCCGGCAGCCAGGCAGGGCTGTTAGAAGTGGCACCTGCCGCCCCGGTCCTGGGCCGGGCCCCAGGAGCTTCCGGAAGGGGCTGGCTCCTTCCCCAACAACCTCGAGGGAGCGACCGGGGCAGACTCCCTGACAGCCCCCAGGGAGGCGGGCCCAGACCGGCCAGGAGCCTTGGAGCCCTGCGCAGGGCTCCGGCTGGCCTGGGGCCAGGGCCTGCTCTGCACAGAGACAGTGCGGGCAGGGCCCGGCCACCCCAGGGCCTTTGCACTGCCTCCCCTGTGCTGGGGCCTCTCCCCCCTGGGGCGACGGGCTGGGCCCTCTGCCCTCCCCAGGCGTTTGCTCAGACTCGTGGTTGCACTGAACAAGCGTGTGTATCTCGCTCTGGGATCCACCTCGAGGTCTGTCCGTTTGGTGGACTCAACGCCTTGCTGGTCTTATTTCCAGAGGTGAGGCGACCACGCAAACGGAGTGTCCCTCCCTCCCTTGGGAGGAGGCCGGGGCAGGGAGCAGCTGGAACCCGGTAGAGGCTGGGGGAAGAGCAACAGGGCGTCTGCGAGATGAGAAAACCGTGGCCCCCGGGGCTGACCCCCTCAGGCACTGCACACGTGGCTTCCCCGTGGCCGGCACCGGTGCAGCCCGAGGACGGGGTCTGGATGTGGGGCAGGAGACCACTGGTGCCGAGGGGGGCTCCGACCACGCGGGGCAGGTGGGGAGACCCGTGCCCGCCAGGGCAGAGCCCACAGGGGCTGCCCACCCGCCTGCCCGCCCTCCCTTGCTCTTGCCCGGGGTTTGCCACGTGCCACGGATGGGGGTGGGCAGGTGGGTGGTTCGCTTTGCGCCTGACAGCTCGCCCAGCCCGTGTGGCCCCGACGCCCGGTCGGACTGTCGCCCCTGGAGGGGCTCCGGGCTAGACTCCTCTTGCCCGGCTGGCAGGGGAGGGCCCTGGCTCCCCCGTCCCCTCGCTGGCCTCAGTTTCCCCTCTGACACACGGGAGTCAGAAGAAACCAATTTTCCTGGTGTTTTTGTTGAGATTTGCCCAGATATCTCTGAGTAGGATCAATGGAGAGAAATGCGCGTCATGTTCCCACCCTTAGTCGGGTGCTCGTGTGTGTGTTCTACACATGACACACGCGTGTTAGATATGCGTGTGCAGATAGGTAGTTTATGTGCACTGCATACAATCCGTGCGCGTCACGCTCAGCGCACAGAACAGCGCTTCTCTCGTCTCTGAGACAAGCGGTGATGCTTCTATTTTATTTAGTTTCCAATTCCTTTAATTCTTCTGTTGTGAGCGCACATGCCCCCCGGGGTGGACTTGGAATTGCGGGAGCTCGGAGCTTCCGAAGCCGCCACCCAATGTCTCTGGGGCAGAGGAGGGGCACCCAGGTTGTTGGGGACTAGGGGACGTGGGGCACAGCCACGCTCCCCGGCTGCCTCGGTCCCCGAGCTCTGCACCCCTGGGCCCCCCGTGCTTGGCTCGTGCCCCCCGAGCTTCTCGGGGCTCCACGTCCCTCCTGCCTCTGGGGAGAGGCATGCAGGGGTGCGGGGTCGGGATGGCCGCTGCAGACTGGGGCGACTGGGCTCTGCAAGCAGCCGGGTGGGGGCCTGCGTGAGTGTCCCCGGGGCTGCTGTGGCGGGGTGACCGCACGCGGGGGTCAGGGCGGCGGAAGCCCCTCCCCCACTGTCAGTGGGGGGGGACGGCGAGGTGTGGCCAGGGGCGCTGTGCTCCTTGGCTGTGGCCCCGGCCCTCTGCCTCCGCCTCGTCCTGAAGGTGGGGGGCATCTTCCCTGTGCCTCGGTCTCCCCTTCTCCTTTAAGGACTCTTGTCGATGGATCTAGGCCCCCTCCTTGTTCAGGATGACGTCAGCTCGAGATCCGTCTCTTAAGACACCTGCAAAGACGCTTTTTGTTTCTTTTCTTTTTTGTTTTTTGAGACAGTCTCGCTCTGTTGCCCAGGCTAGAGTACGGTGGCGTCAGCCTAGCTCACAGCAACCTCCAACTCCTGGGCTCAAGCGATCCTCCTGCCTCAGCCTCCTGAGTAGCTGGGACTCCAGGCATGGGCCACCATGCCCGGCTAATTTTATATATATATATATATATATATATTAGTTGGCCAATTAATCTCTTTCTATTTGTAGTAGAGACGGGGTCTCAGTCTTGCTCAGGCTGGTTTCAAACTCCTGACCTTGAGCGATCCTCCCACCTCGGCCTCCCAGAGTGCTAGGGTTACAGGCGTGAGCCACCGCGCCCGGCCAAAGACCCTTTTCTGACTGAGGTCGCCGTCTGGGGTTTAGGACGTGGACGCCAGGCGGCTGCAGGGACCCCAGGGAGATGGGGGAGGGTCCGGGCTCTGCAGAGGGAGACTGAAGCCGGGGCGAGGTCAGGCCACCTCTGCCCTCCTGCGAGAGGAGCATCCGGCCTCGCAGACGGGATGACAGGGACTGGCCGGGCACCTGCTCCAGCTCTGCCGGGCGCAGGGCATCACACCGGCCCGTCCCCGGGAGCCTGGTTCCTCCTCCTCCTCCTCCGTCACGAGCTGCCGGCCAGGAGCCGGGTGGCCGTGCCCGATAAGCTCTGGGCGCCTCGGTTTCCCCGTGTGCGGAGGAAGATAACCGCGTCTCCACGTGGAGACCCACTCGGGGCCTCCCCGTGGCCCGAGGGGCCGGCTGAGTCACACAGGCGCTGGCCGGAGCTGCCACAGGGCGCCGTGTGGAAACCGGGGCCTCCGTGGGGCTGCGCCGGGCGCCGGGGTGAGCAGAGGTGGGGAACAGCGGGAGATGAAGGGACTGGGCCGAGCACAGGGAGGAGGCGCCGCGGGGCAGGGGCCGTGGGGAGAGGCAGCCGCCCCCAGCCTGGCCTCGCGCTGCACTGAAAACATCCCCTGAGAGACGCTGAAATGAAGTCAATAAAAGAGATAAAAATGGAAATATCAAGGCAGCAGCTTCTTGTCTCCTGATTACAGAGCATCCCGGCCCTGGAAGCCGCAGCTGTGCGGCCGGGAGTGGCTGATAAGGGGCCGCGGCTGCCTGCGCCGGCGAGATAAGGCCCCGCGTCCTCAATCCCGGCCCCGGTGCTCTGCGCCGGCCCGCTGGCGCTGCAGATAGAGCAACGTGGACCGCGCCACTAGTGCCCAGACCTTATTAATCCGCCTGCAGGCGTTTAATGCCTGCAAACTGCGGCGTTTTCGCGCCGTGACAATAGCTCACGTTCGTCACATACCTCCCTCCAGCCCCTCCCTGGCTGTGCCCCCCCCACACCCCATCCCGGGGCTTGAGCCCCACTTGGACGTGAAGTTCCTGGGGCAGGCGGAGGGTCCAGGCGGGTCACGGCGGCCAGGGCAGCCACTCCACCCTTGCTGGGCCCCTGGTTTCCTCTTTTATCTCCTGAGCTGTCGGTGCAGCTGGCAGGGACAAGCGCCAAACACACAATCAGACCAACGGATTTATTGTCACGGGGAAGAGAAACCGAGGAAGTGGCCCCCGCTAGGCAGCGTGGCCCCTCGAAGAAGCTGGCTGAGACTGGGCCAATCCATGCTCTCCTGCCCAGACCTTCTGTGGCTCCCATCTTCCTTCGCTGAAGCCCAAGCCCGCTGCATTCCCAGGCTCCTGTCTTGGTCTTGGTTTGCTTGTGTTGGCAGCGCCCGCCGCCTCCCAGCAGCCTGTTCCTCCAGGGTCCACGCGGCTCCCTCCCCCACCTGCTGGGAGCCTTTGCCCGAGGGCCACCTGCTCAGAGCGCTCCTCACCAGCCATCCGGCAGGTGCCACGGGGGCCACTAATCCCCGCTGCTGCCCGGAGCAGGCACAGGGCGGCCGTGGCAGCTGCCGGCACACTTACCGTGGAGGGGACGCGGTCCTGAGGCTCCGGGTTTACACGTAGGCGGGCGGGCAGGACATCCAGGCACAGGGACGGCTGTGCAGACCCAGGAAGGGGGTGAGGGCGTTGAGGACAGAGAGTGGACTGGGGGCCGGAGGAGCAGACAGACAGCAGGCAGGACACAGGCAGCCCGGCTCGGGCCAGGGGCCCAGGGGGTTTCTCCAGCAGCATTGCAAGGGTGGGTGCACTGCTTCCCTGCACCCCACCTGACATGCTCACTGCACCCTGACATTCCAGCCCACACTGCACCCCAACCTTTCACCCCATGCTGCACCCCAACATTCCATCCTATACTATACCCCAGATTTCACCCCACACAGCACCACAACATTCCACCCACACTGCACCCCACATTCCATCCCACACAGCACCCCGACATTCCACCCACACTGCACCCCGAAATTCCACCCACACTGCACCCCAACATTCCATCCTATACTATACCCCACATTTCACCCCACACAGCACCACAACATTCCATCCCACACTGCACCCCACATTCCATCCCACACAGCACCCCGACATTCCACCCGCACTGCACTCCGAAATTCCACCCACACTGCACCCCAACATTCCATCCTATACTATACCCCACATTTCACCCCACACAGCACCACAACATTCCATCCCACACTGCACTCCACATTCCATCCCACACAGCACCCCAACATTCCACCCCACACAGCACCCTGACATTCCACCCACACTGCACCCCGACATTCCACCCACACTGCACCCTGACATTCCACCCACACTGCACCCCGACATTCCACCCACACTGCACCCTGACATTCCACCCACACAGCACCCCGACATTCCACCCAAACAGCACCCCGATATTCCACCCCACACTGCACCCTGACATTCCACCCCACACAGCACCCTGACATTCCACCCACACGGCACCCTGACATTCCACCCACACGGCACCCTGACATTCCACCCACACGGCACCTTGACATTCCACCCACACGGCACCCTGACATTCCACCCACACGGCACCCTGACATTCCACCCACACGGCACCCTGACATTCCACCCACACGGCACCCCGACATTCCACCCCACACGGCACCCCGACATTCCACCCCACACTGCACCCCGACATTCCACCCACACGGCACCCCGACATTCCACCCACACGGCACCCCGACATTCCACCCACACGGCACCCCGACATTCCACCCACACTGCACCCCGACATTCCACCCACACAGCACCCCGACATTCCACCCACACAGCACCCCGACATTCCACCCCACACAGCACCCCGACATTCCACCCCACACTGCACCCTGACATTCCACCCCACACTGCACCCTGACATTCCACCCACACGGCACCCTGACATTCCACCCCACACGGCACCCCGACATTCCACCCACACGGCACCCCGACATTCCACCCACACGGCACCCCGACATTCCACCCACACGGCACCCCGACATTCCACCCACACTGCACCCCGACATTCCACCCACACTGCACCCCGACATTCCACACACGGCACCCCGACATTCCACACACACGGCACCCCGACATTCCACACACACGGCACCCCGACATTCCACCCACACGGCACCCCGACATTCCACCCACACAGCACCCTGACATTCCACCCCACACTGCACCCTGACATTCCACCCACACTGCACCCTGACATTCCACCCACACGGCACCCCGACATTCCACCCACACTGCACCCTGACATTCTACTACACGGCACCCTGATATTTCACCCACACTGCACCCTGACATTCCACCCACACTGCACCCCGACATTCCACCCCACACAGCACCCGAGGGAAGAGGGGTGTGCGGGCAGGTGGAGCCCAGTCCCGTGGGGCTCTGGGGACCAGGTGGAGCAGCCGACTCAGAGCTGCTCACGGGTGGCCCCAGCAACGGGTTGGGAGCTGGAGCCAGAGCACCCCGTTACCCCCACGTCAGCCAGCGCTGCTGGAGCCCGGTCCCCCCGCCTGCACGGAAGGAAAGACGTCAGGGCCTCCACACATCCCTCACTGGGAGCCCCTGCCCGGTTGGCCACCACAAAGCCGCTCCGTTTGCCGCTCTGCAGGGCAACCACCCTGCGTCCCAGCCACGCTCCTGCCTGGCCACGTTCGCCGCCTGGGCTCCCTGTGGCCCCATCAAAGGGAGGGGCCACCCCCACTCCCAAGAGGAGCCTCAAGTCCTCCTGGGCTCAGCCACGGGGGGGCGGCTACTAGGAGGAAAACCTGCCGCAGGCGTCGGGCGGGACCCCGGGGGCTTTTCCTCCCGGCAGGCGCAGGGCTGGGTGACTTCCTGGGTTAAGGCCAACATTTAAAGAATTTCCAGTGCTTTCCGCACATGAAAAAAGTCAACGCTGTTTTGTGAAACGTTGGCTTTGATCACGAACGTGTGAGTTTGACAGTGGCCGAAACTCACATCCACAAGCCAATCCCTGCCACTCAAGAGGGGGTGCTTGTCACCCCATCTGACAGCTGAGAAACCGAGGCAGAGAGGCCTCACCCGGGACTCTGGACTGGGCAGAGCCAGGGCAGGTGCTGGCTCCTGGCTCTGGGGGAGGGGATGGAACCCCCATGACCTCCTCGGTGAAGGGCCACATTGGGGACGTCTCCGCCAGGACACCCCGAGGTGAAAGGGGTGCAGCCCCTTCCCCACACCTCCCAGCCCGACCTGCCTTTGGTTCCTGCGGAGCAGACAGGTGGCCACATGCAGAGAGAGATTTCAGAAAACCCGAGGGAATAATAAAAGCTGAATTCCTGGTTCCCAAGATGTAGGTTTCAGTCAAGATCCTCCCATGTTCTGTGGAAGTGCCGGATGCTGCCCCTCCCGCCTGCCCACTCGTGAGCAAATGCCAAGTCACCCAGGCAAGAGCCGGTCATGAGCAGGGGAGCTCTGTGCAAATATCACCGATCATTAATCATCATTAATTAGAATAGTAAAGAGGCCGGGCAAGGTAGCTCACGCCTGTAATCCTAGCGCTCCGGGAGGCCGAGGCGGGAGGATTGCTTTGAGCTCAGGAGTTCGAGACCAGCCTGAGCAAGAGCAAGACCCTGTCTCTACTAAAAATAGAAAGAAATTAGCCGGACAACTAAAAATATGTAGAAAAAATTAGCCGGGCATGGTGGCGCATGCCTGTAGTCCTGGCTACTCGGGAGGTTGAGGCAAGAGGATCACTTGAGCCCAGGAGTTGGAGGTTGCTGTGAGCTAGGCTGACACCACGGCACTCACTCCAGCCCGGGCAACAGAGTGAGACTCAGTCTCAAAAAATAAAACAAAAAAAGGAAGAAAAAAGTGTAATAAATAAACGACTGGGAAGGAGAACAGGGAGGTCTCGCTGGGGCGTGGTTTTCTGCTGTGGCCTGGCCAGTCCCCCTGCCTCCTGCACCCAGATCAGAGGCTCTGAGGTCCCGGCCGGCCGGCTGGGGCCAGTTCTGGGGGATTGGATAGGCTGGGGTCGGTTCTAGGGTTTGGGACAGGCTGGGGTCAGTTCTGGTGGATTGGGGCAAGCTGGGGTCTGTTCTGGGGGATTGGGGCAAGCTGGGGTCGGTTCTAGGGGATTGGGGCAAGCTGGGGTCGGTTCTGGGGGATTGGGGCAAGCTGGGGTCGGTTCTGGGGGATTGGGGCAAGCTGGGGTCGGTTCTGGGGGATTGGGGCAAGCTGGGGTTGGTTCTGGAGGATTGAACAGGCTATGGTCGGTTCTGGGGGATTGGGACAGGCCGGGGTTGGTTCTGGGGGTTGGGGCAGGCTGTGGCAGTTCTGGGGAGGACCTGCCTCCTCCTCGGAGTGGCTCCGACGGGAGAGGCTCCGTGTTCTCGGGTGTGACGTGGGGTGTCCTGGTCTGCGGAGCTGCCAGCAGCCGCCAGCCCCTCAGCTCACAGGAGGACCCGGCCGTGTCGTCCGTGCGGCTGGGCTGGACTCCTGGCTCCTCCATCCATGGTGGGACCCTGGGGGGTCACGTCCTGCCCTGAGTCCCAGGGTCCTCATCTGCGAAGGGGGGATGGCAGCGCTGGCCTCACGGGCCACCTTGCGGTTAGGTGAGACGGGGTCGGGGAGTCAGGGGGGTGCGGGCGCCCAGCAAGTTCTCGTGCGTGGAGAGGAACGCACCAGGCCTGGGCGGCAGAGACCAGGGGTGTGGCCGGGTCCCCACCTGGTTGTCAAACGTCCAGGAAGTCCTGACCCAGCAGCTGCTCTGTCCGTGGTGCTGAACCTCCGTCTTGCTGGGAAACTTTGCTCCCCAAGCCCAGGAGCCACGGGTGCGTTTGGAGGGGAGGGCACGGGGGGCTGGGGAGTGAGAGAGAGGAAGAGACAGAGACAGAGACAGTAAGAGAGACAGAGACAGAGACAGTAAGAGAGACAGAGACAGTAAGAGAGACAGACAGAGACAGAGACAGTAAGAGAGACAGAGACAGTAAGAGAGACAGAGACAGAGAGAGACAGAGACAGTAAGAGAGACAGAGACAGTGAGCGAGACAGAAATAGTGAGACAGAGACAGTGAGAGAGACAGAGACAGTGAGAGAGACAGTGAGACAGAGAGAGGGAGGGAGACGGGAGGGCCGAGAACCAGATGCGGAGGCTCCTCCTCTGGACGCCATCAGGAGAGAAAGCGAGCCGGCGTTGCCGCCTCCACGGCATGGGGTCTGAGGAGCGAGTCTTTCCCGGGCCACTTGCCACTGTCCTACCGCCAAGGGCTCCGCGTGGCCCTGGGCAGCCCGTGCCAGGGTCTGTCCGAGTTGGAGAAGCAGGGCCGGCATTGGTGCCTACGGGACACAGCGAAAAACATGTATCTATATAGACTTGGGGACGTATGAGTGTAATGCAAACACATGCACACGCACATGCAAACACACGGATGTAGCATGGGGCATTGGCCGTGGCAGTTTGGGCACCTGGCTAGGTGGCTTCTGCCGACGTCCAGAGCTGGGTCAGTGGCCGTGGGGACAGTGGGGGGCGGAGGCGTCTGTGAGGTGGGGGAGGACAGGCATGAGCCGGAGCCCCTGCGCACACACTGAGGGTGTCCTGGCGGCCGTGCCCACACCCTGGCAGTGGGGGTGTCCTGCAGAAGCCGTGGCCTCGTCACGGAGCCAGACAGTCCCCAGGCCCCGGAATCAGAGAGGCCTTGGGAGAAGCGGGCCCGGTGCCGACTTGCTCCCCGTCCATGGGGCAGGTGGCCGCTGGGCTCGTCCCACCCACGTGCTTGGAGCAAACAGCCTGCCCTGGCAGTGCCACCTTCCTGTCCCTCAGACATACCCATCCCATCTGCAGGGGGGCTCCCGCCTCCCAGGGCTCTGCAGGCGGCACCCCCACCCTACACCCTCCCCACTGCCGCCGCTGCTCACGGCTGACTCCGCCATGCGTCACGGTCCCCAAGTACGGCAACAGCTGGCTGAGCTTAATTAAGCCCATGGTGCCGGCTTCCACCTGGCGAGGAATTAACAACAATAACAAAATAGCAACGTCGGGGAGGGGTCTGCGAGGTGGGGCTGTGCAGGGCGGGGTCTCCTGCCTCTCCCGGTGGCGTCGGGGAAATGGCTGGGAGCTGCCAGGCCTCTGCCCACTCCTGACACAGCCCCTCAAGGCCGGCGGCCGGCACAAGGTCCAGGGGTGGCATGACCAGACCTCACCGCCCTTCCATGGGGACAGAGGGTCTCCATCTGCGAGGGTTTCTGCGGCCCAGGCCCACGCACACTGCGCCTCCGAAGTGGGCAGGGGATCCAGGCCTGCCTGGGGGAGTCTGAGGGGCCTCCCTCATTGCCGTCCGAGCTCCCTGCAGGGGGCTGTGGGCAGCGGTGGCCGCAGGACTCCAGCACAGCCCTGGGCAGTGCAGCAGAGTGAAGTGTCCCTCAGACCCCGCTCCTCTGGGCCCTGCAGGGGTGGCTCAGGAGGGGCTGCAGTTCTGCCCTGCGGGGTGGGGGTGTGGGGGGGACACACCCAGAGCTGCAGGTGAAGAAAGAGGGGGAGCTGGAATTCAAATTCGAGGTAGCCGGTTCCTGCACCAGACACACCCCCAGACGTCCCCTTCCCGGGCCGGGCGAGGACAGAGCCCAGGTAGCAGGTGGCGCTGGGCCCCCAGACGCCGGTCCCGGGAGTGGCCACTGAGGTCCACCTGTGCGTGCAGACTGCGTCCTGTAAAACTGTTCCTCACACCTTGTGTCCTGTCTGCTCCTATAAGGGGTTTAGGAAGTGTAAGAAGATAGTAGCCTTGTGGAAACAGAAACAGCAGGTTAGGGTTAGGTTAGGGGGTAGGGGTTAGGATTAGGGATTAGGGCTATGGTTAGATTCATGGGTGACTGTACTTCAAGCCCACCTGTGTTTGTTCTGAGCTTCCTGGTACCCACAGCACAAAGGGGAGCGAGAGGGACTTGTTAGTTCTTTTTTTTTTTTTTTTTTTTTTGAGACAAAGTCTCGCTTTGTTGCCCAGGCTAGAGTGAGTGCCGTGGCGTCAGCCTAGCTCACAGCAACCTCACACTCCTGGGCTCGAGCGATCCTCCTGCCTCAGCCTCCCGAGTAGCTGGGACTACAGGCATGTGCCACCATGTCCGGCTAATTTTTTCTATATATTTTAGTTGGCCAATTAATTTCTTTCTATTTGTAGTAGAGACGGGGTCTCGCTCAGGCTGGTTTAGAACTCCTGACATCGAGCAATCCACCTGCTTCGGCCTCCCAGAGTGCTGGGATTACAGGCGTGAGGCACCGCGCCCGGCCGGGACTTGTTAATTCTAATGTTAGGTTTGGATGTTCAGGTTTGTTTCCAAAAATTGTAGGAGAGGAAGGAGTTTTCCTGTAAAGAGACACTAAGCTGTGACGGCCTGAAGGGGCTGGCTCTGATCCAAGGAAACCACCCAACCTGCCTGGCCTCGATTTTGTCTCGTGAAGCAGGAATGATCATGTTGTCCACCTGCTACCTCCGCGACCTCTCGGGTTCCTGCCCGGCTATTACTGATACCCCAATACCTCCTTGCACCGATTGTGTGTGTGTGTGTGAGTGTGTGTGTGTGTGTGTGTGTGTGTGTGTGTATTTGAGGTTTTGCATTTTGTCATTAATAAAAACAGGGTCCCTCAACTCCAGGCACTCGTGTTGTGAGAGTTGACGGATGTCAAGTCTGGTAGCAAGCGGGAAAGACTGCACAAGTCCACTCACTGGGTCCTCTCTTCCCATGGGGGCCTCAGTTCTTTGCATGGAAGGCTCAGGGGACAGCAGGGAGGGGACGAGGGAGCCAAGCTCCGGGAGGTGCAGGCTCCATCCCTGGCGTGTCAGCGTGGGCTCTGCCACGGCCACGTGGCGTGGGCAAGGCTGAGTCTCTCTGTGACGAGGGCAGGCGGGAAGAAACGGGTGGACAAATCAGGCATGGAGGGCTGCTGGGGCCACTGAGGGATGGAGGGGGTGACACGAGCCCTTCATCATCTTCACGCATTAACCCTTCCCATGCTTTGTTCTTCAGGAAAACCCCGTGGCTCTTACCTGTGTAGGAGGTTTTTCACTGTGAATGCAAGTTTTAAAAACGTGTATTTTTTTTTCCCCCAGAGTTTCTATTTCTTCTTCTGTCGGTTTAGGTAGTTTGTGTCTTTCAAGGAATTTGTCCATTGCCTCGAGTGTCAGATTTATTGGCATGACGTTGTTCTGAATCTTCCCTTATTTTCCCTTCGATGTGTGCAGGTTCTGCCCCCGGCCTCTGTGTTCTCTGCAGCAATCCAGCCAGGAGTTCATCAATCCTATTAGTCTTCTCACAGAACTAACTTTGGGTTTCTTAATTTTTCTCTGTTTGCTCATTTTCTGTTTGGTCGATTTTCGGCACTTTATTATTAATACATCCTTCCACTTTGAGATCAGTTTGCTCTCGTTCTAGGTCTTCAAGGTGGAAGCTTAGATCATTTATTTTAAAGCTTCAGTCTTTTCTAACACAGGCATTAAAAGCTACGAATTTCACCTCCCACGCTGCTTTGGCTGCAGCCCGCAGATTTTGATACGTCGTGTTTTCATTATTGTGAGTTCAAGATACTTTCTAACATTTTTGTGATTTCTTGTTTTACCCATGGGTTACCTGTAAGTTTATTGTTTAGTTTCTAAATATTGAAGGCAATTTTGTAGATACGTTAATGTAACTGATTTATAACTTTATAGTTAGAAAACATTATGTATAATTTTAGCCTTTTCATCTTTATTGAGACATGTTGTATGGTGAGCGATGTATGTGCGTTTGAAAAACATGTGTCTCCTGCTGTTGGCCAAGCGTGCAGGCTGTACCCGGCCCCTGAGGGGTGGACGGGCCAGAGCAGGGGAGATACAGGGAGCCGGGGGTAGTGGGGCGGGGCCCAGGCTCCCACCTGCAGCCAAGAGCATGGCTATGTCTGCCCGTGGGCATCCGCTCCCCACGAGGGGCTGAGCAGAAGCGAGTGTGAGGCTGCAGCCCCAAACACACCTGTGCATGCAGACACATGCACAGGTGCACACATACCCTCACACACGTGGGCTCACACACACGCATGCACACAGGCAGGCACTCACCTGCGTGCACCTGCTCTGAGGTTGGGGAACAGGGGCATCATTTTGGGAGCTCCCTGAGACCTGGAACTTACGTAGCACTCGTGGTGCCTGGGCTCCTGGGGGGTGGCGGAGGTCGGGCCGCCATGGGGCAGGTGGGGGGTGCTGTGTCCAGCGCACCTGGAAGCACCTTCTCTGCCAGGTGTGGGGCACCAGGTCTGTGGCCAGGACAGGCTTCCTGTCAGGACGGGGCGCCGGGCACCCCAAAATGGGCAACACAAAGGCCCACACCTGCCTGCTTGCTGCAGAGAGAGCAGGGCTGAGGGCCGGGCACTGGAGCAGGCAGAAAACAACTATTTTTGATGCTCCCCCCAAACTCTGTCTTCCGGCCACTTCTCTGTCGAGCGAGGTGGGGAGAGGGCTGCTCCCAAGCAAGGCAGGCCGGGCCGGGGCTGCACCCTTGGGGGCTGTGTGTTCCGAGGACGCCCCGGCCCTCCCACCTCAGGGTTCCTCCCCCTCCCTGACCCTCAGGGACATCGTCTCCTCCCTGGTAACAAAGAGCCACCGGCACAGCCACGCTGCTCCTCGCTCCTCACCCTCTTCCTCCTCCTTTGTCCCCCCTCCTCCCTCCCTCCTGCTCCCCACCCCCCAAGGCAGGAGAGCTCGAATCGAGATCTTCTCCCTCCCATCATTATTGCAAAGTTCAGAGCAGACGCGGCGCAGCGGGGGAGGGGAGAGCATTGGGATGCATGTGCGCAGCTTGGCTCCGCGGCAGATGTTGGCATAATTAGAGAGAAAAAAAAATTATGAAATTAATTTGTGGTTCAATGTAAATTTCAGTGATGGGGAAAGCTGGGCTCTAGTCACCTCCTCTGCACAGAGAGGCAGGCACACGCACGCACACACATGCACACACATACGCAGCTGCGGGGACGTGGAAATTGCCAGGCTATGTGTGGGGCAGGGGGGTGGGGGCGGGTGCTGGCACAGAGGGCAGTGGGGAGGCAGCGCGGCGGGGGGAGCTGGACCTCCCATAGGGAGACTGTGCAGCCCTGGCAGGAGGCGGGAGTGGTGGGTCCCAGATGCTCAGGTGTCAGGGCGGGAACACAGGAGGGCCTGGCCCAGGACACTGGGGTGCTGGGACAGTCCCAGGGAGCCCTGCCACGAAGCTGCCAGGCCGTGGGGCAGGGGCTGAGGCTGGCCTGGCCGGTGGTCTGGGGGGCAGGCGCCTCTGATCCATGGCAATGGGGAGCCACAGAAAGCTCTGCAGCAGGGAGGGTGTGAGCAGAGCCTCCCGGCCTCTTGCAGAGCCTCCTGGCCGGGGGCCGCCTTCCTCCTGCTCAGCCACCCCCACCCCACTGGGCACCGGGACTGCGGGGATCTGGGGCAGGAGGACCCCCCCCCCAGGGTACTGCCCTGCCCTGTCCTCTACCAGGCTGGGCTGGCTGAGTGAGCCTCTGGGCCTCAGTTTCCCTGTCTGCTTCAGGAGGGCTGGCAGGGCCCTGGGCTGCTGTGAGGGAGGGTGAGGGAAGGGCCCTGGCCTGGGGACACAGCCCCCGCCCTGCAGGGCCCGTCCCCACCTGCCCTGTGGCCTCTGGGACCAGGAACCATCCCATGGCCTCCCCTGACCCTGTTCCAGGGCTCCTGGGCCAGCGTGGGCAGCAGGTGTCACCTCAAGTGGCCGTCCCTGAGCCCCTGCCTGGGGACCCCTCTGCCCCCATCCTCCAATGGGCCCTCACCGGCCTCGGGCCCAGCTCAGATCTCGGCCGCCCAGGATGCAGCCACTCAGGGCTCCTCATCCTGGAGCCCCCAGCATGGTCGGCCTCTCCTCTCCGCCACCTCCAGGGAGCCCTCCCGGCTGCCCCTGGGGAAGGTGCTCCCCGGCTGCTCCAGTCTGCGCCCTGCGGGTCCGGGCTGCTCCGCACGAGGGCCCAGGGCGTGAGGTGACAACAGGCACAGACGCTCCGTCTTCTCGGCGGCCTGAGAGTCTTCTCAACGTGTCAGGTTCTCCGTTGACCCCTCTGGACCCGGGCTGGACTCGAGTGTCAAAGGCCGAGACAGAGGCTGAGTGACGCCCCAGGTGCCACTACCTGCGGGCAGGTGGGCAGGGCGGGTCCCCTGCACCTCCCTCCCCTCCCTGCGCCAGCGTCTGCAGGGTTTGGCCACAGCCCCGGTGGGCCCAAGTCCGTGTTTTGCATGGTGGTCCGTGATCTCAGAGTCACCCAGCAGCGGCTTCAGGGGGTCATAGGACGGGGGTTCACTGTGGCCCCCCCAGCACCGCCAGCCTGGTGCACAGAGGAGACAGACACGGGGGTTTTGGTCATCCACCCAGGACCGTGGGTGCTGGAGCCGACTCGCAATTCCGGTCTGGGTGGGACCAGTCTCCTCTGCTGCCTCTCTGGGTGGGGCCCGGCCTCGGTGAATGGATGCTGATCTGAGCCTCAGTTTCCCCTGTTCAGCAGCAATAGCGCTGCAGCCCACTCAAATGCTGGGAGAACAGGAGGCAGCAGCCAGGGCTCCGGCGCCCAGCGGGCATGGGGTGCACAGGGGACGTGTCTCACTGGGCAGCAGTGGGATTTCTGCCAGGGGCTTCCCTCCTCGGCCCCCAGCCGACCCAGGGCTCCCCTGCAGCCGGGCGGGGCCCTCACACAACCTAATAAGAAGGGAGGGAGGCGAGTCATTTGTCTCCACGGGGTGGGTTTTGCACACGCGTGTGCAAGCCCTCGGGACTGCAGGGTCTGAGCTGAGCGGTGGGGGCGGCTCTCTGCCCTGGGCACCCTGGGCACGTTGCCGGCCAGTGTGTGTGGGGGTGTGCACAGCCCCCCAAAGCAGAGTGTGCTGGGCAGCCTGGGGGGCGTCGTGTGGACCTGTGTGTTCCTGGGGTCACTCCCGCAGCCCCCCACCCCCACCCCGGCTGCGGGAGCCCCTCCCGTCACGCTGACATTTGTGCACATCACGTAGCAGCGAGAAGTAATTTACTTAGAAGAAATTAAAAGTTCATTTTAATCGAGTGCACACTGCAGTATGCAAATGAGCACATCAGAGCCCCGCTGCAGAGACAAAGCCCTAATCAGCGCTTAACCCTGCTGGCGCCGGCGCCCGGCTGCCGGGCCAGGCCTCGGGGAGGGGGCACCAGCCACTGTCGGCGCCCGGTCCGAGCTCTGTGCCCTGAGGAGACCAGTGTCCCCAGCTGGGCCACGGGAGGTCCCAATGCCACTCGAGGGCCCCCGAGGCCGACGGGAGGGTCCGCACCGCAGAGTCCAGGGGTCAGGTGTCTCCTGCAGGACAGTCACCTCCCTGAGGCCGGGCCCGGTGCCCTGCGCAGGCTGGCTGTCGCGTCTCATGCACTCGCTGCCTTCACAGCTACACCCTGCAGGTGCGGCCCCGTGAGTGTCTTGTCCAATCCCAGAGAAATGTCAAGAAACAGAGCTCCTTTCTGCATCTGCGACGGCTGGGAGGTCCAGGCCCGGCCGAAGACGCCGGAGCTCATCGTTGTAAGTCCTTTATTGTTCCCTGTCCCCAGTTCCCCTCAATAAAGTGTTTTAAACCCCCCAAACAAACAAAACAACAAACAAACACAAGAAACAGAGCTGGCGTGTGGCTCCTGCTGCCAGGCCCTGCCCCCCACACATGGCCTCGTGGCCTGGTAGGGTCCCAGAGCCCCTTCCTGCCCCCACACTTAGGGGAGATTCCTTGGGGTCTTCCCCTGGCCCTGGTGACCCACCTCCCAGCCAGAAAATGAGGGAGGCCGAAATGCCGAAAGCAACCCGCCACCAGCATCCTGGAGCCCGGCAGAGGCCGGGGGCTCGGGGGCCCCCAGGCCAAAGCGCCAGGTTCTGGCCTTGTGACTGCAGGTGTGTCACGTGACCTCTCGGGCCACCCTGGTGTCGTTCCCGGCATCCCGAGAGCCCTCCAATAGAGGCCGGGCATTCGCCACCCCACATGCCGGCCTCCTCCTCGTCCCCGCGCTCTGCCATCCCCTCTGGGCCACGTCGGGTGGCTGCTGCCCCATCCAGCCCTCCCCGAAACCAGGGCAGAGGTGGACCCCACCCTCCTGCCCAGCGGGGCTCCGTCCTGGCCACAGCCGGGGCCCCTGGAGCTGGGCTGGTCCCTGGGAGGCGGAGTCCACCTTGGATTCTCCCCGGGGTCCCGGTGACAGAGAGATGAGGCTGGTGCGGATGTGAGGTGACAGTGAGGGACCCGGCCTGGCTCCCAGGGCCTCCCGCCCACCTGATCAACACCTGGCAGCCACCTGGGCGGCCTGACCTCAGCCCCGCTCGGCAGCCTCCCTACCAGCCTCCCTGGTCTCCGCCACGGCTGGGCCTCTGGGTCCACGAGCCGTTTCATCCCAAAAGGCCCCGGAGCAGCAGGTGCAGGAGGGGCTCCCCTCGTCTGCTGTGGCCCAGAGAGGGGCGGCCCCTCATCCAGGTCTCTGAGAGGCCAGGGCCCGCATGCTGGGTCACCGTGGCTGCTGAGACGGGAGGGGAGGAAGCACGTGGCTGGGGAGATTCCAAGGACAGCAGCCGGGAGATCTCACGTCAGCCACGGTGGTGATGGGTGGGGCCGGGCTGCCAGGGTGCACTCCCCGGAGTGCTGGGAGACGGCTGGCTCGCCGGGAGCAGGACGTGTGCCGACCCGTAGCCCGGTCTCCCGGGGCTGGCAGGTGTCACGGGGCGAGCTCTGCGTCCTCGGGCGGCCCTTGTGTGTTCTCAGCCACGTGGCTCCCTGGCAACCCACTTGGGGGTGCAGATCAGCCCTGAGCGGGAGGGGACCCCAGAGCTGCCTACCCGAGTGGCAAACAGACTCCGTCTGCCTGCTGGTGCCAGAGACGCACAGCGGCCCCCGGGGTCCCCAAGAGACGAGGGGGAGCGTGCCGTGATGGACACGTGACGTCTGCCGTGGTCACAGCAAGTGTGGCCCTGCCCGGCCTCTCCCTGCAGTGGCCGGGTGCCTGCAGCCACCAGGCCATGTCCCCTGCCTGGCCCTCCCTGCCGTCCCTGCCCCACGCCCAGCTCCAGAGACCACGGGATCGAGCGCTCCCCGCGGCTCCGTGCACGTCAGAGAACCCTGTGCCGACCTGGCTTGCGTGTCTCCCCACCGCGAGGCGGTGGCGGCTCTCGTCCGCACTCACCGCACAGCGGCTCGCCCTGGCCAGTCCTCGGGGCCCCCTGGGAGGATCGTGCGTGTGGACCGTCCCCTCTCCTACATGGAAACACGGGCCGGTTTGAAATTGTCCCCAGCGGGAAGTGGAGCTGCTTGGCCTCGGTGGGTGCCGCGCCCTTTCTAGAAAGGCGTACGCCCCGCCGCCCTACGAGCTGCCCCTGAGCAGACCTGATGGGCTCAGAGGAGGTGACCGCCTGCTGGGCATGGCCTCGGCTGTCACCAGGCCGTCCACCACCCTTCCCACCACGGAGACCTCACCAGCACCCAATGCCTGGGGTCTCCTCTGGCAGCTCCACGCTTGGAGGAGGGTCCTTGCTCCACACGGCCCTGGGCAGGTGCTGCCTCCTCCGGGAGGCCTGCCGGGCTCTCTGGGTGAGAGGATCGCAGCACCTGACCCTTCTGCGACACCCCCCACCCTGGAGGGGAGGACGGCTGTGCACGTGCCCCTCCCCAACTCGGTGCCGGACCTGGGGCACCGGGAAGGGCTGTGGGACAAGAGAACAGACGAGGAAGGTGCAGAGGCTCAGGAGGGAACACAGGAGTCTGGGGTTCCCGAAATCCGCAGGTACACACCAGCCGAGGGTGGGAGCCCCCCATGGCCCTGCAGAGAAACGGGGCTGCCGGCCAAGCTCGGCGTGGCCCATGCGGGGACCACGAGACACGTGGCAGGCGCCACGCGGGGCAGGAAGGAGTTAAGTCCTTGCAGCAGCGGCTGCAGAAGGAATCGGTAAACAGTTTTTCTCTCCCTCGGCTAAATTAATATGCAAATTCCTAACCCCCCTCCAGCTCCCTTCCCTTCCTTGAAATTAGCGAGGTAGAATGCTCCGGCTAATTACGCATTCACGCGAGAGGGCTGCCTTCACCCAGCGCTGCGGAGAGGATGCGGGTGATGATTGTGGGACGCTGGAGCTGACATCCCAGCGCGGCCCCTGGCACAGCTGGACCCGCTCGCGTGTGCCGGGCAGATGTGACCTGCGGTGACCGCCAGCCACTCCCGGCTTGGGAGGGCGTGGGGACTGGTGGTCGGCTCCGCAGCCCGGGCGAGGGGCAAGGGGCGAGGGGCAAGGGGCGAGGGGGAGGCTGTGAGCAGCTCCACACCCTCCCGTTCCCCACCAGCCAACAAACAGAGCCCCCCAGGACCCTTGGGTGTCCGTCCCCCGTGGTCAGGACCTCGGGCCGGGGTGCTGGGGCCGGAGCCGTGCGGGCAGGCAGTGTGAGCCGGGCTGGGTCCGGCCGGTGGATCTCAGGCCGTGGCAGGCAGAGCTCTGAAGCTGCACCCAGGGTCTTGGTGCTGAGGGGCAGGGGTGGCCGAGCCCAGGGGACCTGCCCTCCGACGCCCCTCGACCGTGGCACTGCCCACGCAGGTGTGGTATATGTCGTGGTTGTGCATAAAACTTCATTTCGAAATGGAGTTTCTCTGCCTAGTGACGGTCTGAACAGCGGGAGGGAACAGAGAGTGGTGGGTGCCGGGCATCAGGGACACATGGGTCCACCAGGAGCGGGGTCAGGGTCCCCGACTCACAGCTCTGGGTGGGGCAGCCAGGGACACCTTCTCACAGGGCCCCGTTCTGCTCCCGCCGGAGCAGCCAGGTCTCTCAGCCTCCTCCCGCCATGCACTGCCAGCGGCCCCAGACACGCTGCCCTCCGTGCCCATCACCGCTCTCTCGGTGCCCCCACCTCCGCCCCAGTCAGCGGACTCCCAGGGCCCTGTCCAGACTGACCACTGCGCCCAGCCTGCATCTCCTCCCCTCATGCCCTGGACCACTCCTGGGAGCTCCTGACCCTCTCTTATTCCTGTGGAGTGTGGACACGGCATTCCCAGCATCTGGGAGTGTGTCTTCCAACTCTCCCTAAGACCCGCAGGACACAGCTCTGTGGTTGGTCTTGGCAGCACCTGTGGCCTTGGCCACGACCTCAACACACTGAAGATCCGTCTGTTGGGAAGTGGCGGAAGGATTGATTGGGCAGCCCCTGCTCTGTGGGGCACACTGCAGAGGAGAAGGAGACACTCCCCAAAATGAAAGCCCAAGAGCAGGGAGGTTCTGGGAGGGTGCTACGGTGACCCAAGTCACTCGCACTGCAGGCAGTAGCATCCCCATCACTGTCATCATCATCCTTACCTTCATTCACCTTCATCACCACCATCATCACCATAATCACCACCATCACCACCATCATCACCACCATCACCATCATCACCATCATCTCTATCATATCTATCCTCATCACCACCATCACCACCATCACCATCATCACCATCATCATCATCATCATCATCATCACCATCATCACCATCACCATCATCACCACCATCATCATCACCATCATCACCATCATCTCTATCATATCTATCATCATCACCACCACCACCATCATCATCACCACTATCACCACCATCACCACCATCACCATCATCATGACTATCTTCATTGCCAGAGCAGCCCTGCCTGTCTCTGGGCACCTGCTTTGAACCAGACATCACGCCAAATGGTTAAACACATTATCACACTGAACTCCCACAGCTCCTTGGGGTGTGTCCTGGTATTTTCCTCAGCCTTCAGATGAAGAAACTGAGGCCCTTAGCCAGGTTACAGCCAGGACTTGACCCTAGTTCTTTCTGACACCAAAATCCCAAGTTCGTAGCCCCGTATTCCATTTCTTCCCACTCCCTCAAGGCCCTACCTTACAGTGAGGGCTGGTGACCTGGAGGCCCCTGGGCTGCGGCTGAGACCAGAGCCAGCTACCCGAGCGTGAGTCCCAGCCCGAGGGACTTAGAGTGGCATGAACCCCAGACTTCCAAATAGCGTGTGTCTCAGGATACCCAAGGGGAAGGTTTTAGCAACCGCAGGATTCTCACCTCTCCCAGAAAGCTTGAGGACCAGCAGACGACAGCAGGTCAGTGGGTGGGATAGACCCGGCTGGTGTGGTGCCCTGGCCAGGCAGTCAGGATGGGAACTGGGGGCTCAGAAGCACCCAGGACCCAAAGACTGTTCCCAACCTAGGTCGGAGAGGATGCAGGGTGGCCAGGGGACAGTGTGTAGGTCCCAGAGCTGTGTCCTCTCTGCTGGCCTCAGTTTCCCCATCTATGCTATGGAAAGGTTGGGCCTGACGCTCTTCTCAGTGGTTCTTCCTTGTCTAAAGGCCCTGGTCCTAGTCCAGGATCCTGCTAATGAGTTTGTGCATCTATGCAGACCCCAGACATGCTCACTGCAGCCTCGGGGTGCTCAGCACTGGGCCTGAGGGACAGCCGAGCTGGGGTCCCCGAGAGAGCACAGAGGAGAGCGGGACTGTGGGGTTTGGAGCCAAACCTGGACACACAGTGGAGACAGACTGGAGCCTGTGCAGTGTGGGCTGCTCGGCTCTCAGAACGGGGGCGGGGGCACACACCCCTTTCCGCCCCCCACCAGCCCCCTTCGGCCCAGATGTGCAGTTGGAAGCCTCAGGACAGCCTGTGGAAGCACCAAGTCCCACCAGTGGCCGGTTAGCCACTCGATGGGACGGTGACCTTAAATACTCACCAGAAGCAGTGAAGCTCCTTGGAGCTGCCCGTTTAAGTGGTGACCTGACATTTTCAGCTAACCCTAACCCTAACCCTGACCCTGACCCTGACCCTAACCCTGACACCCAGGGCAGCACTTGCCGGAGCCTGAGGCCACCTCGGAGGAGGCCACCCTGGAGGCCACCAGGAGCCACCAGTGAGTGCCACTGCCCATCCCCAGGGAGCAGCTGCAGGAGGGGACTAGGGGGAGGAATCAGTGCCGGCGGGGTGAGGGGTGCAGGACCCGGGGTGCGGTCTCGAGAGGAAGGGCAGCAGCCCCCACAGGACTCCAGCCGGGCACATTTGAGGACCCGGCGGGACTGGGGGCACCTGAGCCAGGATGGGGCCACCCCGCCCCACTGGACAGTGACCCCAGTTCCTGGAAGAGGCGTTCCAGGTGGACCCCACGTCTGGACACCCGGCAGTGGGCACTGACCCCCCTCCACTCTGGGCGGGGAGGGGCCCCCAAAGCCACTCATTTCGCCTTCCTGGCAGCATGGCGCCTCCTCCCCGGAAGCTCCCCAGAGCTGCCGAGAGTCGGGGTTTGGGGCGCTGCGTGCCTCTGACGGGGGCGGCAGCCACACTAATGCGCCCCCCAACGGCCCTTAGTTCTGCCGCGGCTGCTGCGGCCGCCCTCCCGGCACGGTAACGCCACGCTGCACGTTGACTCCGTTTGTTCTGCAGAACGTGTTCTCTGCGCACACGACACGTGTGGCTTCCTGCCTCGCCAGCCGCTCAGGGACAGAGGCGGCGGGAAGACGCGTGGGGGCGGGCGCGGTGCCCAAGGTCTGCGGTCAGTGTGGGTCACCAAGCGGGCTCCTGGGGAGGGTCTTGCCTGCAGCCCTGGGAGGACGCCCAGGGCTCCAGACCCCACACAGGGCAGCTCCTTCAGTGGGGCCGGGAGAGGTGCCCCAGGCTCCGGGCAGTGGCGTCCTCCCCACGCACCGCTGGGAGGGGCCAGAGCTGTGAGCTTGTCCACTGAGTCTCAGGGCCCTGGCAGGAGTCCCAGGGTGGAGGCCGGGCCGGCCCCTCCCTTGCCTGCCGCCAGCCGTCTGCCGGGGGGGAGGCCCAGCCTGAACCCCCGGGTGTGGGGTTGGGTCGTTTTTGCTCTGCAAGGTGAAGCCCAATGTGGCTCCCAGCTGACGCTGAATGAGTGGACGCAGGGTCGGGGGTGGCCGGCGAATGGCAGGTGGCAGGGAGCCGTGGGGTGACAGGCGTGAGCCGCCTCGTCTGGCCAACATTCTCATGCATGCTTCGGGGGAGCATAGGCTTGCGTGTCATGTGGACTCGGGGTAGAATCGGCAGTGAAGGGTTGTGAGTGATTTTGAGTGACATGGTCCCACATGGGCCACAGAACTCAACCCTGGCAGTGGCGTTAAGGACACAGAGTCTGGGCACGCCTGTAATCCTAGCACTCTGGGAGGCCGAGGCGGGCGGATCGCTCGAGGTCAGGAGTTGAAAACCAGCCTGAGCAAGAGCGAGACCCCGTCTCTAGTAAAAATAGAAAGAAATTAATTGGCCAACTAATATATAGAGAAAAAAATGAGCCGGGCATGGTGGCGCGTGCCTGTAGGCCCAGCTACTGGGGAGGCTGAGGCAGCAGGATCGCTTGAGCCCAGGAGTTTGAGGTTGCTGTGAGCTAGGCTGACACCACGGCACTCACTCTAGCCTGGGCAACAAAGCGCGAGACTCTGTCTCAAAAAAAAAAAAGAAGAAGAAGGAGAAGGACCCAGAGGGTGAGGCTCGAGGCAGTGAGGGAGAGCTGGAGGGCCGAGGGCGTCATTCAGAGCCCCCCAAATGCGAGAACCGTTATTTCTGTCGTCCTTCAGCCTCCTCTGCGACTGGGGTCGGTGTCCATGAAGAGTTGCTGGCCCCCACACCGCAGGGGCCGGGCGGGCTGCTGGGTCAGTCTCGTTGGCGTGGGCTGGGGGCTCTCGGGCACCGAGTGACAGAAGGGTGGCGTAGCTCTCGCCCCCCAGCCTGTCTTGGTCCTGCAGGGCACGAACCCCCTGCCTGTCTGGCCCCAAAGCTGCTGGGCCAGGACACCCGACACCGAACTCTCTGGCAAGGACAGGAGACCCAGGGCTGGGGAGGGCTGAGGTGAGCAGGGGGGACGTCGGGGACGGCCCGGCGGGTTGGGGCGGCTGGCAGGGCTGGCAGGGCTGGCAGGGCGCCGGCTCCTTCCTGAGCCAGGCTGGGCCCGGCCCCACTCTGCCTGGTGCGGGGCGCAGCGGACGGCTTTTATGTCAAGAGGCAGAGAGACTCATGAATATTCCATGAGGGAAGCGCCGTGGGGCCTGGAGGAACATCTGGCTGAGTCTCGGGGGCCTGGGCGGGCGCAGGAAGCAGCGCCGTGAAACTCGGGGGGCGGAGGGGCGGGGGGTGCGGGAGGCAGGTGGGCGTGCAGCCTCCTGCGGGCCCCCCTCCCTCCACCCTGCTGGCGCTGCCTTGGCCTCCCGTTCCCGCCAACGGGGACCTGCCCGTGCGGGCGGCTGTGGGCGAGAGCAGGGTGACGTCCAGGTCCCTTCCCCGATCCCCAACAGGCCCAGCTCAGAGCAGCTCAGGGTGGGAGGGGACCCGAGAGGGGGGTCTAGACCGGAGCTCGGGCAGGACGGCTCAGGCAACAGAGGTCACCTGGGGTCTGCCGGCATGCGCCCCCTTGGCTGCGGTCGGGTCTGGGGGTCCTCACGCCCGCCGCTGGAGGCCCAGTGGACAGGCAGGGCCACCCGCAGCCCCTCGGGGCCGACCCCCTGCTGGGTGCTCAGAGCTGCTGGTGGGAGAAGCCCACGGCCCAGGACCAGGTGCACGGCGCTGACGCGGTAGCCGGGCCTGTCCCGCACGCGGTCACTGGGCTCACCCACCTCACCGTCCACAAAATGACTGAGGCTTTGGGGGACCCCAGGTGCTGTCGTCCCCCCAGGCAGCAGGCCCCACACTTGCCACCTGGCGTGCTGCCCGCAGGTGCTCGAGGGGCAGGGCTGCTTCGGACCCCCCTGTCCCGGGAGCCAGCTGCGCCCCCAGGCTGGACCAACCCTGCTTGGCCGTCAGGGTGGGTCCCCCATTGCCCGGGCACTGGCCCAGCCCAGACGCCCCGACACGGGGCTCTGGTTGAAGTTGGGGCTGAAGACTCCCCAGGCAGCTGCCACCCTCTCCCGCAGCCCCTGTGCGGCTCCTGTGCCCAGTCCCTCCCACAGGGCGCCTTCGTCCTGGGGCTGGGCTGGCCTCTCAGAGCGTCACCCTGGGACAGAGGCCGGTCCCGACCCCCAGCGTGGCCAGCGGCCGGCCACAGTGCGCCCCGGCCGAGGTGCGGGTCCCGGTGCCGGGTGACAGCAGCCAGAGTGTGTGGGGACGGGAGGCACGAGGGTCTCCAGGGGCGGGGGCAGCCTTGCCCTCTCCACACCGCCCGACTGCCTGCGCTCCCTCTCTGCCCGACCGGCCGTGAGCCCCGGGAAGGGGCCGTGGGACTCGGCGCTCCCAGCCCCAGCGCCGCGCCCGCCTTCCCGCCGGGCGGCCGCCCCAAGCCAGTGGCAGCTGGGCTTGTTGGCAGCGCCACCCGAGCCGCCTTTTGATGGCACATTTGGCTTCGGTCCCACCGATCTGCACACAGGCACGGAGGTGCCAACCGGGCTGTGTGCGGGGGGCGGGGGCTGCCTGGGCAGGGAGGGACGTGAACACGCTTCTCGGGGGCCCAGGCGCTCCAGGTCGAGCCTCTGGCCCGCTGCCCTGCCCACACCCGCAGGAGGAAACAGACTGACATTCAAGGACGGTTTGGGGACTTTCCAAAGATGGGGCCACGGGGCCCTGGGCACGGAGCCCACAGGGCGGCTGGTGGAGGCAGGGCCCCTCGAGACCCCCACGGAGGGCCCCGGCGCTGCCACCCCTGAGGGCAAGGCCATTGTCCCCAGTTTCTCCCCGCTGGCCTGACCTGGCCGTCCAGCCGGTGGTCACTGGGGGACTCAGGCTGAGCGGCAAGAACAGCCCCAGGGCAGTGCCGGGGAGCCGGAGGCTGGGGGTCTACCACGCCCGCCCAGACGCCCACCAGACACGCCCTGCCCCACGAGGCTGGGCCACGACACCCAGCCCCAGCCGGGCCTCCTGCACCCGCGAGCCCTGTGCCGCTCACCTGTGTCGCCGCCGCCATCTGCCGCTCCAGCCCGTCCTCCGTGGCACCTCTGCCAACTGGCTGCCGCCTCCCGGCAGGAACTGCAGAGGGTTTTGTCCGTGGTGTGTGGCCCCGAGCAGCGGCCGGCACGCGTCGGTGGCGGGCGTCCATCTTCCCGGCGTGTTGCCCGTGCCCCTTCCCCCTCCCGGTGCCTCCAGAGCCCCCAGCACCGGCTTGGGGGGGGACTTGGCACGGCCGAGCCCGGCCAGCCTCTCGCCACCGCCGCGTGTAGGGATGTCTCTCTTTCTCTGTATTTTAAACACACACACGTCCTGCCTTACACGCACACGCCAAGCCCCCGCCCCCGGCAACATGCATCCCTTCTGTCGGGAGCAGACCCAGCCAAGAAAGCCCGGCGCAGGCGGGGCGGGGGGAAGGGGCTCCGCAGAGTGAGGAAACCCCAGCCCTGTGGCTCCGTCCCTTCCCGGCCCGGACGCTCTCCCTCTTACGTAAGCCGCCGCCGGGAAGAGAAAAAAGGAAACTCAGATCCACGTCACATTTGGGAGCCTCCTGATTGGACGCACCTTTCCACCCCATCCCCCACCGCGGCCACGCCCAGCCCCCCGTGTCCCTTCCCTTACACGGCGCTTCCCCACCGAGCGCCAACGCTGGCTTGCGCACTGCACATACGTGGCCAAAATGCAGCCGTGGCCTGCCTGAGGGGTCGGGGGTTGCTGCTGTCGTGGGCGGACCCCAGGGTCCTGGGCCGAGTCTGGGGGCCCCAAGTGGCTGTGAGGGTCAAGGCCAAGTTCAGGGGGCGGCGGGACAGGCTGGGGGCTGCAGCGCCCGTCTCCCGGCTGGTGGAGCCCAGCGAGGTCAGCACCCGCCCGCCAGAGCCGCTCGGACCCCCCGGGGATGCAGGTTTTGCCGGGGGCAGGAGACCGGCAGCCCCAGGGTCCAGCCATCCCCGTGGCATCCCGCAGCCCCGAGGGTGTGGCCACTCTCGGAGGAGGGAGGAGCAGGGACCCCTGGAGTGGCCGCCCCACACTGACCGCCTGCCCCGCCGTCCGTCTGCCCACCTGACAGCACAGCCCCTGCCGGCCACGTCCCGCCCACACCTGCTGGGGCCTCATGGGCAGCGTGGCGGGAGGAGGAGAAGGCCGCCTCCATGTAACAGGGCCAAGGCTGGGGCTGCAGATCTCACTCTACCTCGCAGCCACGTGATCCCACGCATGTGTCACATCTAAAACAGGGCGTGTCACGGAAGCAGCAGGCAGAAAGGGGGGTGGAGGGGCAAAGGCCTCGAGCAGTTAAGAGGGTCCCGAGAAGGAGGAGGCACAGAATCGCTCATCCGATGCCGGGCCCCACACGCAGCCACTCACCAGGCACACGCGGCGCTGGGGAGTGAGGGACCCCACACCCGCGTTAGTGGCTTACACAAAACGAACTCAGTGTCTCCGGAACAGGCAGATCCGTGCACTCGGGCGCAGATTTGCAGCTGCCAGGGGCAAAATCTATGTATCCATACACCAAGCCAGCGCACAATGTGTGTTAGCAGTCCTGTCACCTCGGGGTGCTTGCTTGTTTTGCTGTGTGTGTATGTGTGTACATGTATGTATTCGCGCACACATGTATGAACATGTGAACACGTGTGCACATGTGTACATGTGTATGTGTATCCGTGTGTGGGTGCATTGTGTGTGCACATGTGTGTGCATGTCTCTGCACATGAATGTATGTGTGCATGCATGTGTGTGCGTGTGTATGTGCATGTGTGTGAAGTGTGCCTATACATGTGCATGTGTGCATGCATGTGTGTGTATGTGTGTATACACATGTATCTGAGTGCACGTGTGCATATGTGCAAGTGTGTGCATAAATACGTGTGTGTGCATGTGTGTGCATATGCATGAGTGTCTGTGAGTGCATGTGTGCATGTGTGTGTATAGTGTGTGTATATGTGTGCATTTATGTGCATGTGTAGGTGTGTGTTTGCTATTTCCTTTGCAGTCCGTTGGCAGGCATATTATATTTTACTTGATTTATCTTCACTAGTTTTTTTGAAGATATCCATCCTATTTTAATTCCCGAGTAGTCACCTTGTTGTTAAAAACACGTCTGAACTGGCGTCTCTCTGGCTGCCGGCACAGTGTGCACCTGCCTGCGTGAGGGGACAGCCCAGCTCCACACCGGCCCCACCCGGCTCTACGCGCCATATTCTATTGGCATGCTAGGAAAATGGAGACTCAGTGGCCGATGTTATCTGCTCCAGCATGTCGAGTTTGCTTTCAGAGTCGTCTGCGGCGTTGGTGTCCTGCTTTGAAGCCACGCCGTGATGATCGGCTGGATTCGCTTCTCTGTTTAAATTAAATTCTTTTGCTCTCAGACAGGCTCCAGCACAACTGCTTCCTCATTCTGACGGGTTTCCCCGACGCAGCTCTGTTTCGGGCTGAGGTGCACAGGTGGCCTCACAGAAAACCCTGGGTCAGAGTCGTTTTCTCTCTGAACTCTGAAGTGTTGCCTGCTACTTTCAGAGCTTATTGTTTTAAAGAAATCTAATGGTTTCAGGCCAGGCACAGTGGCTCACACCTGTAATCCTAGCACTCTGGGAGGTGAAGCAGGAGGATCACTCAAGGTCAGGAGTTCGAGACCAGCCTGAGCAAGAGCAAGACCCACGTCCCTACTAAAAATAGAAAGAAATTAGCCGGACAACTAAAAATATACATAAAAAATTAGCCAGGCATAGTGGCGCATGCCTGTAGTCCCAGCTGCTGGGGAGGCTGAGGCAGGAGGATCACTTGAGCCCAGGAGTCTGAGGTTGCTGTGAGCAAGGCTGACACCACGGCACTCACAATAGCCTGGGCAACAGAGTGAGACTGTCTCAAAAAAAAAAAAAAGCTGATGATTTCAATGTAACATTTAAGCTTTTTTCTGCCTAGATGTTAATGGGATTATTTATCTATCCTTAATATTTTAAATATTTTGTCGTTAATGTCACCAGATTCCAGATGCACCGTTTTAGCCTGAGATAAGAGAAGTTCTGTTGCGTTGCGTGGTGGGTCGCTGCCTGTGTTCTGGGCCCTTCATGGGAATCCACGTGGGGCCTGCCTGCCGCTGTGCGCCCTCCGCCTCCCCCACGCCCGGCCCTCGCCACCTTCTGCGTTCTGTCCTGGCGGCGGCTGCAGGTGCCACTTTACACGGCATCACGGAGCCATCATGAGACACAACAGGCGGCATGAGTGTAACATGTGAGGTTCGAGTCTTGACATGGGTGTCCAGCGATGAACTGTCACTGCAGGGGACCCTGCACAGAGCCTTCACCACAGCGTCCTTGTCACTCTCACCCCCAGACAGCCACTACCCAGACAGCTCTGTCCCTGCAGCTTGGTTTTCGTTTCCTAGAGCTTCGTGTGAACGGAATCACACGCATGTCCTGCCGTTCCTCTGGCCTGTTGGGACCCACCCGTGCTGTTGCGTGTCCGGTGCTCACTGCGCTGAAGGCTGAGTGATGTCCCGACACACGCGTGTGTGGCAGCTGTCTCGCCTCTTAACTGTCATCGGACGACATTCTGGCTGTTTCCAGCTTTCGCTGGTTTCAAATGAACCACCATGAACGTCCACACTGGGCAAGGCCTGGAAGGACCTGCTGCTCTGTCTCTCGTGGGAAACTTCGGGCATGGTGGGGGCCTGATGTGAAGTTTTTCGGTGGCGAAAGAAACTGAGAAAGAAAGAGCGCAAGTGGGGCCAAATATCATGGCTTTATTAAGCGCCCCCGGGCGAAGTTCTCGGGTCCCAAGAGGGGGGAGGCTGAGAAGTCACGTCCCTTTGGAGGGGGTGAGGGTCTTTATATTGTTTGGGGCAGGCTAGGGACTTTTGGCAGGAAGAGCTAGGGATTTTCCACTGTGACCTTTGGTGGTCATTGAGAAATAGGAGGGGCTGCTGGTATCCGTGGAATCCTGGGACCAAAACTTTCTTATCCGGGCGGACATGCAGGTGTTGTTGTTTTCAGCGGGGCCTGGCATTTGTCCTTGGAGGGTCTGGCCTCGTGAGCCTTTTCTTTTTTTGACCTAGGGAGGGGAGGGGGGCCCGCCACCGGCCTTGAGTCCGCCCGGAGCTGCGCGCTGAGCACGCCCCGAACGCTTCTACCACGGTTTCAGATTCTAAGATGATTTGCTGACTTAGTTCTTTCTCTGTCTCATCCAGCAGCTCCCGCGCCTGTCTCAGAAGGTCGCCCTCCCCGGGGCTGTCTGTGGCGTGGACGTAGCGAAGGTGCCGGCACCCAGGGAAACGCACGTCGTCCTCTGCTCCCAAATCTTCCTGGGCCAGCCCCTCCCGTCACCGGGGGTGCCCACCCGGCCCCGGCAACTCCCTTCTGTCCTGGTGCTGCTGTCCCTGCTCCTAGAGCTGGAGGGCAGGGTCCATGTGGACCAGCTCCGGGCAGCCCACGCCCAGCAAACCACTGCCCCAGCTTCCCTCGTCCCGGAGACCTTCACTCCTGCCCGGTGGCAGGAAGTCTCCGTGTCCTGACCCTCCCACCTGGCCCCTCACCTGCCAGGGGACATATGGGGCCAGGCAGGGGACAGGTGGCCCACCAGATGGAGATGCTGGAGGCCTCCGATGACAAGAGCCAAGCCCCGGCCGAGTGAGCGAGGGCAAGGGGTGTGAGGGCTGGATCCATGGCTGCTGCTCTGGGCCCCGTCTGCTTAGCCAGGCTGTGTTCATCCTCCTCCTCCTCCCTGCTCTGCCTGCTGGGTCTGGCGCCCTGGCCTGACCCTGGCTGCCAGACGCCCGTCACTGCCAGCTGCTCACTGGCTGTAGGGCTAGAGGCAGGTGTCTTCTGCGTTCTGCCTCAGTCTCCCCCTCTGTGCCATGACAGCTCTGGCATCTCTGAGGCTTCTGTGCTGGGGGCCCTTCCTCGCAGGAGGAGACTCCTGGCTCTTGGCCCTTTGTCTTGGGGCACTGGGGCACCCCTGGAGCCCCAGAAGGAGGCTCGAAGAAGGGGAACCAGGTGGCAGGGCTGTGGCCCCAATGTGGTCCAGCCAGGCCAGGCCAGGTGGGAGGAAGGGGCTGGGCAGGGAAGGCCTGGCCTGGGGTTTCCCAGCCACATGGGCCCTGGAAATGTAAGCCAAGCACCCTGGCCCACCTGCCCCCGGCCACAGGACCCTAGGGGCTCTGCCGCCTGCAGAGGGGAGGTGTCCAAAGGCCCTGACTCTGACTTGGTATCCCCGTTCACTCGGGAAGGGTGTGGAGGGGCTGATGGGAGCTTCCCCGGGGACCCGGCCCGGGGCAGAGCTCTGGGTCTGGCTGCTGTGCTGCAGGAGCAAGGAGAACTGGCCGCAGTCTGTGAAGGCAGCCAGGGCTCCCGCCGTCGGCTCTGCTTCCCGAAGGTGTCCAGGGAGCTCTGTGGGAAGGCGCCGTGCCCGGCTGTCCGGGAGTCCTGCTGGACGGGGCCCCTACCCGTCAAGGCACCATCAGTGGAACATCACAGGGCTGGGGTCCAGGTGCCGCCTGTGTTCCTCTCTGAACCTCAGGCTCCTCGTCGGCCTGGTGGGGACAGCTGCTAGTTCCTGTTCCTCCCCTGACCCTGTGCCACCCTCGAGTCGGGGTGGGTGGACCTCCCCCTTTCTCTCCCCAGCATGAGCCCTCAGTGCGGCTGTGGGGGGTTCAAAATGTTCACCAAGCGAGTGTGTCCCCTGTCACCCCCACTGCCCAGCTTCACAAACCTTCACATGTGAGCAAAACCCTTTCAAAGTGCTTCTGCAGGCCCTTCCGGGACAGGCCACTCAGCAAATCCATGGCCTCGCACCATGGAAGGGTTTCCCTCCCATCTAAGGGGCCCTCCTTCCAGCACCGCAGAGGACTCCGAGGCCACAGGAATTTGCCAGAAGACCCCAGGGACAGCCAGGGCCCCCTCTTGCAAAGAGCTCAGCCTTAGCCAGGCTGCTGCTTCTGGAAGTCTCCTGCCCTCCCCACCCCAGTCACCAGCTCACTCTGGCCAGCGTCACAGCCCCAGGCCTGGTTTGGAGCCCCCAGGGGCCGTCCCCACCACCCGGCGTGTCAGCATGGAGCCTGTTGGCTGCTCTGAGTTGTGTCCTGATCCAGGATTTGGACCCTCCGGGCTCAGCTGCAGCCCAGACCCCTGAGAACAGGGGAGCCGTCCCCACGTGGTGGCAGGCTGGGACCTCTTCCGGCTCCGTGGGCTCCGAGGGGCTCAGGCTCCCAGAGGCCGGCCCAGCGCAGCTGTGCGGAGCTGAAGCATGCAGCGCGTGGGCGTCGGAATGTTCCGCCCGCAAGACCGGCCGCTACCCACCCCCAGGGACGACTGGGAAGTGAAATCTCGGGTCTGTGCCGGGCGTGGCTGTGAAGGGCAGTTGGGTCCACCAGGCAGAGGGTTCGTGGCCGGCCTGGGGGCTGGTCTTCGAGGCTGCCCGGGCACCTGGGCCGACGCTACTGTCCTCAGCAGAGGAAAGAACACGCATCCCAGCCGGAGGGGCTGGACCTCCGGGGTGGGACAGAGTCCCCCACCCTTCCCAGGACTGCCCCACCCATAGGAGGAAGCGATTCTGTGGCCAGTGGCTTAAAAAACGTGGCTGTAGGCGGCATATTGCAACACCCAGACTTCATGATATACCAAGTAGGAAAGTGAGTTATAACACAGATTGCTCTACAACTCAATTTACGTTTGCAAAAGGCACATGCAGCTGTAGAAAGACAGCGTAGACACATTTCAGAATGTCACTGGGTTCCTGGCTGGTGTCACGGCTGCCCACGCCAGGGCTCTGTCCTGCTGGGCCTGCCCCATGTCATGCCAGGGTCCACCGTGTGGCCCCAACACTCAGCTTTGCTCACTGGAGCCTTCGGGGGGTAGTTGGCTGCAGGGCCTGTTGCCCAAGGCTCACGCCTGTGGCTCTAGGAACCTGCATGAGCGCGTGGTCAGGCCCCTGCAGGTTCCTGGAAACCCGGAGGCCATGCCCGGAACTTTCAGAGCTCCTCCGAGGGCCTGGCTGGGGCTGCGGCCCTCCTCAGGGCTGCCTGAGCATCCTCATGACAAGGGGCTGGCTTCCCCCAGGGTGTGACCCCAGAGAGAGCAGGACAGGACCGATCACGGTCTCCTGAACCCAGAGCAGCCAACGGGCTCCATGCTGACACACCAGGTGGTGGGGCCGGCCCTGGGGCCTCCAAACCAGGCCTGGGGCTGTGACGCTGGCCAGAGTGAGCTGGTGACTGGGGTGGGGAGGGCAGGAGACTTCTGGAAGCAGTGGCCTGGCTGAGGCTGAGCTCCTTGCAGGAGGGGGCCCTGGCTGTCCCTGGGGTCTTCCGGCAAATTCCTGTGGCCTCTGAGTCCTCCACAGTGCTGGAAGGAGGGCCCCTTTAGGCCGGAGCACAGATCCAGAGGCAGGGCCCACTGGCCACCTGGGAGGCTGGCGGGGCCAGAACCTCGGCCTTGCCTGAGTCCACTGCTGGGCCCCAGCCCTCTGCCCTGAGTCGCTGCCGAGCAAATGGAACCTGAGTGCTTCCAGGGCTGACCCATTTCCAGCGTGGCAGCCATACAGCTCAGCGGCTGCCGCAGGGAAGTGATGTGTTCACGATTTGCAGAAGTTCCCCTTGTGTGCAAACGGCTGCTGGCCAGATCTGTGTGGCTTTCATCAAGTGAAAAGGTGAGACCCAGACACCCCCAGCAGTCTGGGCTCATTGAATGGAGCTGTGAGGGAGGTGCCTGCCGTTCCCCCTCCCCACATTCCCGGACACTCCAACCGAGAGAGAATTTCCTCCGGGAAAGGCTGGGCAGGTGCAGGGACACCTGGTGGTGGTGGTGGGGGGGGGGCCTGAGCCCAAGGTGGGGACAGAGACTGCCCCGAGCTTCACCCAAATCGTGGGGTGAGGAGATGCGGCAGGTGGCCGCAGTGGCGGCAGGCAGGTGCTGTTGTCTGGCTACCGGGCAGACCACCCCGTGACTCCACATCTGTTTGCTGAGCACCTGTTCCGGGGCTCTGGGCGGCTGGTGATAAAGACGCTATGACAACAGGGAAAAGTAGCAGCAGTTCATGCTTATTAGCAGCCTTACTTGGCCTGGCTCCTTAATCCTCACAGCAGCCGTTGGAGGCAGAACCGTTACGCACTCTGGACATGGGGGCCGTCCGGGGCTCATCCGGGGCTCATCTCGCTCCTTAAGTTCGCAAGGAGCTCCCGGCTGGAAGCGCTCGTGGAGTTTCACCCCATTTCTCCCCAGGCGCATGAGAGATCACTTCTCAAGTCACCTCTCCCCCCAGAGTCAGATCCCGAGTGCACCCCGGCTCGGGACGGGCTGGGGACAGGCGGGAGGGGCCCGCGGGGCTCCAAGAGCAGCAGAGCTCAGCCTCCGAGGGACACAGACCTCCGGCTCTGAGCCACTGAGGCACAGCCCTTCGCAACCAGGGCCAGTTCCCAAAGCGAAGGCCGACAGAGCCCCCGGGGTGGCCAGGGCGCTGGCCGGGCACAGGGCGGGAGTTCTCCCTGGGGGGTAGCTGCGTCCAGTCACGTGTCCTTCAGAGCTCGCCCGCACAGTCAGGAATCCTAGCGTACAACTTTGTGCTCTGATTTTCAAATTTCAGTTTTTAGGAAGTTACTTTTATGCTGGGTTGTTTGTTGTTGTTGTTGTTTTTGTTGTTGTTGTTGTTTTTTAAGACAGAGTCTTGCTTTGTTGCCCAGGCTAGAGTGAGTGCCGTGGCGTCAGCCTAGCTCACAGCAACCTCAAACTCCTGGGCTCAAGCAATCCTCCTGCCTCAGCCTCCCAAGTAGCTGGGAATGCAGGCATGCGCCACCATGCCCGGCTAATTTTTTCTCTATATATTAGTTGGCCAATTATTTTATATTTATAGTAGAGACGGGGTCTCACTCTTGCTCAGGCTGGTTTCGAACTCCTGACCTCAAGCAATCTGCCTGCCTCGGCCTCCCAGAGTGCTAGGATTACAGGCGGGAACCCTAACCCTGTTGTTGTTTTTTTGAGACAGAGTCTCACTCTGTTGCCCAGGCTAGAGTGAGTGCCATGGCGTCAGCTTAGCTCACAGCAACCTCAAACTCCTGGGCTCAAGCGATCCTTCTGCCTCAGCCTTCCGAGTAGCTGGGACTACAAGTGCACGCCACCAGACCCTGTTAATTTTTCTACTTTTAGTAGAGATAGGGTCTCACTCTTGCTCAGGCTGGTCTCAAACTCCTGACCTCAGGCGATCCTCCCGCCTGGGCCTCCCAAAGTACTGGGATTACAGGCCTGAGCCACCTGGCCAATCCTCACAGGTTAAAGACCCCCCTCCCCTTTCTGCTCACCAGAGGTGGCAACTTTGGCCGGATTCTCCAGGCGTTTACCTGCTGGGGCAGGTACTCCCGCCCTGTGCCTGATTCTCCCGGAGGCGGAGGCGTTTACACTGGCCTTCCTGTTGGCCACACCCCACACCTTCCCATCCCACACCCCTCCCCCCAGAGCCAGAGGGAAACTTGCTCAGGTCAACCTCAGTGTTTGCACGTTAGTTAATGTTTATGTTATAAATGTTTACATTATTGTAGTTTTGCAAATGCTGTTGACAACCATGCCCCCTAGTACCACACAATAACCTGACCTTTGCTGGGAAACACGTCTGTTTTCCCACTATTTAATCACTCCCTTATTTTCTTGATTAGTTTTCTATCCATCATCTACCCCAAACTGTCCTTGCACTGCTCCAATCCCCTCTCAGTGTAGTAAACACACAAGGTACCTTATCAGACTGGTCTTCCTGGAGATGACCTGCCCGACCTGCCAGGCTGGGGTCCCCCGGGTAGGAAACAAGGCCAGAGAGGAGGGAGCTGGCCCGAGGCAGGGCCTTGTGGGTGGCTGAAGGACCCGTGTGGGTGCTGATCAGGTTCTGACTGGGCCACCGCAGCTGCCTTGGGAACACACAGAGAGGCCAGTGCAGCAGGGGTACCAGGAGGAGGCCTCGGCAGGAGTGCAGGTGGGAGCAAGGGTCTCCTGGGGTCTGGGTGGGCACAGTGGAGATGGTGACACCTGGTTGGGTCAGTTTCTAGAAGAATTTTCAGAAACCAATACCGTGTTTCCCCCAAAATAAGACAGGGTCTTATATTTATTTTTCCTTAAGAAGACACTATAGGGCTTATTTTCCCCTCAAAGCCTCAGCCTACAGCATGCACAGGATGGCCAGGACCTGACAGGGGGAGCCAACCTTGTTGGTGGGCCTGCCCGCACCTTTCTGGTCACCTCTGCGATAGTAGCTGTCACATTGGGGCAGATGAGAAGGGCTACTTGTCTTCTTTACTGCTCCGTGGCGAAATGCATGGGTTGTGCAGACACGCTGCATAGTCATGCCCACCACTAGGTCTTATTTTCGGGGTATGGCTTCTATTGTGCAAATGCTTAGAAATCCTGCTAGGGTTTATTTTATGGGTAGGTCTTATTTCGGGGAAACACGGTACTTAGGGTGGGAAGGAAGGAGGCAGCCAGAGGACTGAGCCCCAGGAACAAAGACAACTGGCGAAGTCTGGGGTGTGGCAGCTGCTTGGGACAAGACCTGGGTTCCTGCGGTCCCACGGCAGGGCCAGGTGTCCCCTGGGCATCCCAGTGCGATGCCAAGCAGGCACTTAGGGCCTTCTCTGCCCGTGTTCTGACACGTCTGGACAACATTTGCTTGGCTGCTGTGGCCTCACCTCCACTCCCTGTGCTAGGCACTCTGTGGCCCTTTGTGCTGCTAATTTTTCCTGAATTTCTTTGATGATTGACTCTTCTCCCTCCCTTCTGCTCTCCCTTCCTGAAAATACGATTATTTTGCACGTTGGACCTCCTGATCCGGCGCACTGACTTTATCTTTCCTCTCATGTTTTTCATCTCTTGGTCTTTTTGTTCCATTTCTGGGAGGTTTCCCTAACTGTATCTTCCAGCACTTCCACTGAGGTTTTTACTCGGACTGTTGTAGTCGTAACTTCCATGACCTCCTTGTGTTACTGGGATGTTCTTTCTCGGGGCATCTTGTGCTCACTCCCAAGGCTACGCTGTTTCCTGCTCTGTGAGGACATCGGCGGGTTGTTTCGGCGTTCTCGCTCCTACAGCCCCGGCCCTGCGCCTGTTCTGCTGGTCGTTTTTCGGCTACATCTCACGTGAGAGGCTGCTCGAGACTCGGAGCTGAGGCCACCGCGCCTGACAAAGTTAGCACGGCCCCAACTGCCCCGTCACCGCCGGCAGGACCCACTCGCCGGGCCGGCCCGGAACCCGCCGCCGCGGCGCCGCGCCCGGGGGGACGCTATTGGGCGACGGACGCTTGGCGCGGGGGACGCTGTTGGGCGACGGACGCAGTTCCGGCCGGACCCGGCCTGACCTCTGCCTGACCCCGGCGAGCGCGCAGCTGTACGAGAAGGACCAGCCGGCGAGGTAGAGCGCGCCCCCGAGCTCCGCGCGTGACCCCGGCCTCCTCGCGCGCCCCCGGGCCTCCGCGCCCTTAGGCGCAGGCTCCCATCCTGCCCAACTCGGGCCGTCCATTGCCCGGCTGCCCTGCCTGGTCCCCCGCCCAGGCCGGGCAGACGAGTCTGGACATTGGCCCCGCCACGAGCTGGCGCGCCCGCCCGGCGGGTCATCGGCCGTCCTGGGCCGCGGTGTCGCTGTGTCGCGCGGGTGCCCTCCTGGCGGGGACGCCGGCCCAGCCTGTCCTCATTAGAGCGAAACGTTGTTGTGTCTATAATAAGTTCGTTTCCACTTCTCACCGGGCTGCAGAAGCCATCCTGGAAGCACCCCCGCCCCGCTTTATTTGGGTGCCCTGGGGTCCAGGTTTGAGGTTCGCAGCGGCTCTGGCTCCTGGGGGGGTGGGGGGACTGGGAAGCAAGGCAGCATGTCAGTGCAGCCTATTTTGAAGGCTGGGCCAGCAGCCACTCCCTGGAGAGAGCCGGGGCTTTAAAGAGGAGGTGGCATTTAAGCTGGGCCTGGAAGGGTGATTGGGAATTTGCAAAAACAGAAGAGGGTGAGTGTTCAGCAGGGGAACAAGCACTGTGTGTTTGGGTGCGTTGTTGAATTCCCTGCCTAGGAGTGGGGATGTTGGTGACAGGGGCGCAAGACTGAGACCTGCCTGGGACGTGGGTGCTCAATGCCAGGCCCTGGACCAGAGCGGGGGGCACCTGCGTGGGACGCAGGAGATTTATTTGTAGCCAAGGAGTGACCCTTGGTGTGGCACGTGGCAGAGCCCAGCGTTCTGTGACTGCTGTAGGACAAGGCCTCCCTGCTCCCACCCTTTGTCTCTGAACCTTCTGTTTAAGACAGAACTGGTGGATTAAACTGTGGGTTTGGGGTAGCTGTGTCACCCTTCTAGATTATCTATATATTTTTTATTTTATTTTTAGATTATATTTTTAAAATGGAATTTTTTCCTAAAATGGATATGGGTTTCAATTGTGTCTCCCCCTTTTGATTTTTTTTTTCCCCACTGTACTGCTCACAAATGCAACGTGAATGCCTGTTACTTAATAATTTTGGTGGTGGCTCACGCCTGTAATCCTAGCACTCTGGGAGGTCGAGGCAGGAGGATCGTTTGAGCTCAGGAGTTTGAGATCAGCCTGAGCAAAAGCGAGACCCTGTCTCTACTAAACATAGAAACAAATTATCTGGACAACTAAAAATATATAGAAAAAATTAGCCGGGCATGGTGGCGCATGCCTGTAGTCCCAGCTACTCGAGAGGCTGAGGCAGGAGGATCGCTTGAGCCCAGGAGTTGGAGGTTGCTGTGAGCTAGGCTGACGCCACGACACTCTAGCCCAGGCAACAGAGTGAGACTCTGTCTCACACACACAAATATATATATATAATTTTGGAAACAACTCCCCAAACCACAAGCATGTTGGATACAGACCCTGCACCACAGGGAGAGGCCTCTGCCGCTCACCCAGTCAAGTTCACAAGCAAGAGGAAGTACCAGTGTCCTCTTTGCACACGAATTCTGAGAGTGGCTGGGTCAGGTGTGTTGGGTAGATCAGGTGCCATTTTGTTCATTTCGAAACCAGCTCCCTTCATTTGAATGCAAGTATCGTTCTTATCAAGTGATTTTTGTCTTAGGCTCAGCGGTGAGCGCCCTGCAGCAATGGCGGGCGTTTGTTTTCCACTCGGTGCCCGCCCGGCACCCATTCTTTGTGAACTCCGTGAGGCAAGTCTTGTCCTCATCCCGCCTTATAGATGGGAAGGGAAGGCTTAGGTGAAAAAACTAGGATAAAAAGAATGACCGTTCAGGTCCAGGTCTGTGTTGACGCTAACGTCTGCTCTGAGCAGGGTCCTGGCTAAGAAGGAAAGACGCACTGCTCCTGGTAGGGGACGTGTGTTCCGGAAAGGCCCCAGATCTTGGTCTGATCTGAGAATCTGGTGCTTACAGCACTCGGGGGCCTCTGCCCAGGTCTCCAGCTGGGGTCTTGCCTCCCTCCTGGGGGAATCAGAGAGCAGCTGCTCTCAGTGGCTCCCAAATCTTAGAGGACATGATGTCTTTACCAAGAAGAGGCTGTCCAGGCTCACACACATTCCTTAGCTTTTTTTTTTTTTTTTTTTTTTTTTTTTTTGAAACAGAGTCTCACTCTGTTGCCTGGGCTAGAGTGCCGTGGCATCAGCCTAGTTCACAGTAACCTCAAACTCCTGGGCTCAAGCGATCCTCCTGCCTCAGCCTCCCATGTAACTGGGATTACAGGCATGCACCACCATGCCTGGCTGACTTTTTCTGTATGTTTTTAGTTGGCCAATTAATTTCTTTCTATTTTTTAGTAGAGACAGGGTCTCGCTCTTACTCAGGCTGGTCTTGAACTCCTGACCTTGAGCAATCGCCTGCCTCGGCCTCCCAGAGTGCCAGGATTACAGGCGTGAGTCACCACGCCCGGGCGTTCCTTAGCTTTTGACAGGTTTTGCACATAGTCCTATGGTGACACTGCTCCACTCAGGGGACTCAGCGTGCTGAGTGTCAGGTGCGTGAAGCGGGTTGATTAAGATGGAACCCCCTGACTGAACTGCCTTTGTTTGGTGGGCAGTGTCACGCCAAGCTGTGCTGCTGGTGGTGATGGGAGCCCCACATCAAAGGGGGGTCCCTGGGGTTAGAAGGTGGGGGTTCTCCCTGCGGGAGCTGTGGGTCTCTCTGGACCTGGAGGTGTTCACGGCCGTCTGCCCTGGGTGGATTTTGTTTGCTTGTTCAAGGTAGGGCTCTGATCCAGATGACCTTGAAGACTTGAGCTGGAAGAATTTATGATTGAGTAGTTCAGGGTCTCATACCTGAGAGGTTTAAAGGCTGGTTTGATGGGGCTACCCACTTCCCACATGCTTGGTGGGAGAATAAATCAGGACCTCTTTGGAGGGGACTTTGGCAATATTTACCAAAATTGAAGGCGTCCCAGCAGCACCACTTCCTGACATCTGTTCCACACACACCCTGTGTGAGCACAGCCTTAGATGGGAGGACTTTCCTCGTCCCCGTCATCAGTGCTGAGATGACGTTGGCTGCTCCTCACCCCTCAGGTCCTGGCTTTACTGTCCCTCCCGCCCTGGTGTCTCCTGGAACCCCGTGGGCTCCCTGGAGCCAGGACCGTCTGTCTCACACAGAGCCCATCTCATCGCGGTACCTCGAGGATGCCCAGCGATTCAGGGCTGAGGATTCTGCCCGGGGAACCTGCACTTTGAGGGCTTTGCCCTGTCCCCAGCCCATCACTTGGGCAGCTCCGCCGAGCTCTGAGCTTGTGAACAGTCCACCCCTGCTCTTATGCCACCAGCAGCTGGTCAGCCACTCTGGCTCTGGCCCCACGTCACAAGGCGAGAGATTTGTGGTAGAGCAGGGGAGAGGGGACCCGTGTCTCGGCAGCAAGCTGGGCGAGCGCTTGAACTCACCTTGTCGGAACTTGGTTCCTCATGGTCTGCTTGGCTCTACCGAGCCCTTTTGCTAGAGGAAGCTGGCGTCTCACCTGCGTTTGTCTGTCGTTTTGAGAGCAACAGCTGCAGATAACTATTAATACAAATGTCTTGTATGTCCCCCTTCCATAACAAGTATTTTCTTGGTCTTTCTTTTTTGTATGAAAGAAAATACTAATGCTGGAGTTGGAGCATCTTCATTTTTAAAAAATAAATGACATTGAAAATAAATAACGTTTTATTTTTCTGATTACAAAAGTCATACATGCTTATGGCAGAGAAATTGGAAAAAATTGAGAAGTACTAGGAAGGAACAGAAATCACCCAGCATTCTTGTTGTGACCACTTGGGTGCTCACCCCTCAAGTCTTTTTTTTACTAAATGATGACTGTATTTTTCCCTCAGTAATGTTGCAAGAAGCCTTTCCCATCAGTGCAGTGCACACCGCTCTGCAGTTGGGTTAGCGGCTACCTAACACCCCATGCATGTGTGTGTGCGTGTGCAAAATGTGATTCTCCTGGACCACTTGGTTTAGTTCCAGTTTTTCAATATCATAAAGAAGTGAATTCAGTGGACTGAACATCCTGTGTGTCTTTATGTGCATCTCTATTTCCTTAGGGTAAGTTTTTTAAATACAGCCATGGGAAGAAAGGGTTTGCCTTTCCCATTTTCAGGGTTTTTGCCTGGTGTTCATTTCGAGGTGGGGGAAGCGTCCTCCCCCATCGCTGAGCCGAGACTCGGCCTCCCCAGGAGGGGAGGCAGCCCTTCGGGGGCCTGCAATGTGGCCCTGGGGCCGCCAGGTGCCTCCCTTGTTTTGTGGCCTCGAGCAGGTTTCTTCACTTCTCCCAGATGTGCCCACCTCACCCTTCCCCAGTCCCATTGTGAATATAGGGTTCATGACGACATTTCTAATTTTGGGGTTGTGCTAAAGACACAAGCAAGGTTTTCTGGTCCCTCTGAAGCCGACAAGCCCTCTCCCGGTTAGCAGAAGCCCATTCAAGGGGGGAGGAAGAGGGGGTTCTTCCCTGTGCTCCTTTTCCCTTTGCTGACTGTCCCCTCCCCGCTGGTTAACGTGTGGCTCCCTGTGGTGGCCCGGAAGCCTGGGCGGGAGGCGGCAGGTGCCTCTTCCCTAAGTCCCCAAAGGTGCACGTATGGGCCCCTGGCTGGGCAATCCCGGGGCCTGCGTGTTCGTGGGCAGCTGAGATCGTGGCTGCGTTCAGCCCTCCTGCCACGCCTCCCGGGGAGCCTCAGCACAAAACATAATTTGGTTCTGACAGTCTTTATTGTCGTGGAGTTTGTTTGTTTTGTTAGATAATTATAAAGTGTTGTGTACAATCTGCTTTTTAAATTAAGAGCAGACAGCAAAACTGTTTGGTATGTACAACAAACAATAACACGTTAGTTTTCCCCTGCAAGTTAACCAAAGAAGGAAAAGTGAGGATTTCTCAGAGGAAGAGCATTCTGAACGCGCAGAAACAGCCGTGCAGGGACTTGGGGTGGGGGTGGGGTGGGGGTGGTCCCTGCCCCGGGGTGTCACAGGAGAGGAGGTTCTCGGCCTTGTCATGATGCTGTCATCTAGTTTGGAATGGAACATCTGCCCCTCCCCTGTGTAACATCATTCAGAATTTACCTTAAATACATTGGATTTATTTGGTTCTCTTTGGTTTTACCTGGGTTATTTCATTGTTATCAGACCTCGTATGGTTTTGAAATCCTTAAACTAATGAGGTCAAATAAAAAGCTGGGATGTTGGACATCTGGGTTTCAAAAGTGTTGTGTAAGTGTGAGCATTTCACGTGGGAGGATGTCACCTCCCCAACTTGGGCAGACGTCATCTGTTTGGGAATTTAGGTTATTAGGTATGAAATGTCCAATTTCCTGAAGTACTGAGGCAGTTGATCTCTCTGACATTTCACTTTGATATTTCTTGTTTTATTTTAAGTGTGAAGGTATATCAGTCTTTCAAATGGACACTTTGGCTTGTGATTATGTCTCAAATTTTTTTTTAGAGGAATTTTGTGAATGGATAAGTCAAAAATTCGTGTTATTTTTTAAATATAAGTTCCATTGTGCAACCAATGCAGCATAGACAGCTCAAAATATCAAAGAAGTGTTTGGGAAAGATGTAGCTAATGAACACACAGTATGTCCATAGTCTGAGAAGTTCTGCTCTGTTGATTTTAATCTTGAAAATGAGCCACGTGGGCGACCTGAGAACAAGGTGGATAATGATGAGCTGAAAGCTGTAGTGGAAGCGAATCCATTCCACCTACACATGAATTAGCAGCAAGGTTTGACATTACTATTCTAACAATATTGGACCATCTGAAACAAATCAGCAAGGTAAAGAAGCTGGATAGATGGGTTCCCCATGAATTAAATGAGCACCAGAGGAGAAATCATCTTGAAGTTTGCATTTCTTTGCTGCCATGACATAAAGGTGAACCATTTCTACACCATGTTGTTGTGTGTGATGAGAAATGGATTCTTTTTGGCAATCCCAAGCATTCAGCACAATGGCTGGATAAAGGTGAAGTGCCAAAACACAGTCCCAAACCAAATATCCACCAAAAAAACCAATGATGTCTGCTTGGTGGTCCAGCGCTGGTATTGCCCACTACAGCTTCATGGAACCTGGTCAGCTGATGACAGCAGATGTCTCCTGCAACCAGTTGGATGTGTCAACCGAAAAAAAGCCAAACTCTGTAAAATAATTTTAAAGAGATTTATTCTGAGCCAAATTTGAGGACCATGACCTGGAGCCACTGCCCAAGAGGCCTTGAGCAAGTGGGCTCGCTGTGGCTGGGTTACAGTTCAGTTTTATACATTTTCAGAGAGACAGGGGTTACAGGCAAAGTCACAAATTAATACATGAGAGGCAGACATTGGTTTGGCCCAAAAAGGTGGGACATCTCCAAGCGGGGGCTTGCAGGTTATAGGTGGGTTTAAAGGTTCTTTGGCTGGCAATTGGCTGAGAGAGTTAGACTTTATCTTGAAGACCAGAAAGGATGTGCTTATTTTAAGATAAGGCTGTGAGCACTCTGGGAGGTCCAGACAGGAGGATGTTTTAAATTTACAATAGGTGCCTGCTAGGATGCTTTAAGATATTTTAAATTTATGATAGGCATCTGCTAGGATGCTTGAGTTAAGACAGGAGCTTCTTATCTTTTAGGTGATGTTAATGCCATACCAGAATCAGGTATGGAAGTAAACCACCCCACTTAGTGGGAATGCTTAGTGGGAATTTACTGTTTGTCAGCCTGACCTAGCTGGCCTCCTTAGGAAGGAGTTTTTAGCAAAATAAAAAGATCAGAGTTCAGTCCTCAGATGAAATGACGACACTTGCGATTAAGCAGCTGAGATTGGTCAACAGAGACAGGCCAATACTCTAGCAAGACAACGCTCAACCACATGTCACACAAACAATGCTCCTCAGACTACAGAGGCTGGACTTGGAAACTGTTGTCATCCACCGTATTCACCAGCCCTTGCACCAACTGACCACCACCTCTTCCAGGCTCTGGACTTCTTCTTGCCAGAAAAAAATACTCAATTCTCAACAAACTGTAGAAAATGCCTTTCACGATTTCATCACCGCTCGCTCTCTGGGCTTCGCTGCTGGCATAAACGAGCCACCATTAAGATGGCAAAACTGTGTCGATAGTTTAGGCGCACACTTTGATCAACTGCACTGCTTCTTGTCTGAGACAGTAAACTACACTTTTGATTTGAAATCGGACATTTCATGTTTAATGGCCTGATATTTCTTTTTTGGGGGGGCGGACAGGCCCCGGTGGGTGCTAACGTGCTGTGCTCTCTCTTCCCCAGCGCTGCCCCAGGGAACGCGAGGGGCATGTTTGCGGCTGCGATGGCCCCCCAGCTGGCGCTGTCCCTCCGGCGGCTGGCCTGTGCCTTGGCGTCCTGCAGGCCAGCTCGGCTGAGCCGCAGAGGACGCGGCCTCCTGCACACGGCGCCGGCGGTCTGCACGGACAGGGCCGCGCCGGTGTTCGCCCGCGCGCTGGCCTTCGCGGACAGAGTCGCCGTGGTTGACCGGCACGGCAGCCACACGTACGGGGACCTGTACCGGCGCAGCCTGCGCCTGTCCCGCGAGATCTGCGAGCTGCGCGGCTGTGCGGGCGGGGACCTCCGCGAGGAGAGGGTCGCCTTCCTGTGCTCCAACGACGTCTCCTACGTGGTCGCGCAGTGGGCCTCGTGGATGAGCGGCGGCGTCGCCGTGCCCCTCTACCGCAAGCACCCCGAGGCCCAGCTGGAGTATTTCATCCGGGACTCCCGGAGCTCCGTGGTCCTGGCCGGCCCGGAGCACGTGGGGCGCCTGAGCCCGGTGGTGGGGAGGCTGGGGGTCCCGCTGCTGCCGCTCACGCCCGCGGTCTACGAGGGCGCGGCAGGGGAGCCCGCAGAGGCGCCGGCGCGGGAGCAGGAGTGGCGGGACCGGGGCGCCATGCTCATCTACACCAGCGGCAGCACCGGCAAGCCCAAGGGCGTGCTGAGCACCCACCGCAACGTCGCGGCCGTGGTGAGTGTCGGGCCGCGCCCACGGGGGGTCTGCTGCGTCCTTCCCACGCAGTGACGGCGTCAGTCTGGGCGGGCTCTCAGGGCCGGAAGCGCTTTCCGGTTCGTCTTTCTCCGTAGGGCAGTTTGCAGCGGTCACTGCCCTACGACCCTGTGTGGGATGCTGGTGACCGCTGGCCGTAGGGTGTGCCCACCGGCCGGACGCAGGAGGCAGGGGTCGGGGTGGAGCAGCAGGTATGGGGGGGAGTCCCCTGGGTGGCCCCACCAGGACCGGGTGGCGTGTTCAGGTCAGAAGGGACGGCTGTGTATGATGGGGGTGATTTAAAGAGACCAGCCACACACTCGGCCTATGGGATTAGGACCGAAAACCAGGGCTTATTCTGGCAGCCTGAGAGCAGATCGCGTTTGTGCGCAGCCGGCTTCCTGTGTCCTCACCTCTGGGAGGGGCTTGTCTGGAGAGCCGGCCAGCGAGGATGGGACGGGGAGCTGCTGGGGAGGGGCGCATCTCACTCAGCTTCTCATCTCTGTGGAGCCCAGGGTGCGCCCAGGCCCTGCCTCCAGGGAGGAGTCAGCACGGATGCAATGCTGGGCCCAGAGCCCCAGGGCCTGGGTGGGGCCGAGCTGGTGCTGAAATCACACCTCTGCCCGTTCTGCTGCCCCAGAACTCACGGAAGCCTGTGGGGCATCCCTGGGGTGCACAGGTCTCCCAGCAGATCTTTGGACGACCCACAGTCCTCCCGCTTTTAGTTTCTGTAGTGGGAGGCACAGCAAAGAGCCGGCTCTCTCCCCTTCCTCCCCTGGGCTGGGAGTGTGTGGTGCCCACGTGTGAGCCGGGTCGGTGCGTGGTGCAGCAGCAGCAGCGGCCTTGAGTTCCTGCTCCACGCTGTGCTGTTATCCCTGCAGGTGACCGGGCTGGTCCACAAGTGGGCGTGGACGAAGGACGACGTGATCCTCCATGTGCTCCCGCTGCACCACGTCCACGGCGTGGTCAACAAGCTGCTCTGCCCGCTCTGGGTGGGCGCGACCTGCGTGATGCTGCCCGAGTTCAGCGCCCAGCAGGTGAGTCAGGGATGGGCTCCCCGAGCCACCGCGAGCCAGATACCTTTTCTGGCACACAGTTGTCCCCCGTTATCCACGTGGAGACCTTCCGGGACCCCTGGTGGGTGCCTGGAGCCACGGATAGTGCTGAGCCCTGTCACTGCTTTTTCCTGTACATACCTAGCGTGAGGTTTGATTTATGAACAGGCAGAGTATGAGATTAACAGCTGATAATACAATACAGCAATTACGACAGTGTAAGAGCTATGACCCCACCGGACGCAGAGGGAGGAACCCCCCCTTCTCAGGCCTGAGCCCCAGGAAATGTGCATCAGGAGCTCAGACAGGCCGAGCTCCGAAGGCCAACATGTCTAGTGGATGTCGCATGAGTCCAGATCTCCTAGTTCCTGCTTCGGCAGCGCCACATGCCCTGAGAGGCGTGGCCCAGCAGCTGCGCAAGAGTCAGAATCCAGCAGGGACAGAGAAGCCACCTCCCCCACACGCTGGCCCAGGCCTGGCCCCTGGGTGGCCATGCGCACTCCACCTCTCTCGTCTCTCAGCCCCCTTTGCCGCTCTGGCCCCTGCTGGGCACACCACCCTACTGGGCTTGCTTCTCCCCTCTGCAAGCCAGCGTGGGCCGCGGCTTTCCTTCTCAGGAGGCCCCAGCTTCCCTGTTCCGCTGCAGCCCTCACCCCGCCTGGCTGTTTATCCCGGCATCTGTCTCCTCGAAGCACGGGGTGGAGTCTGGGGTTTGTCCAGCCATGTTCTCTCGGAGAACACCGCCCAGGGGCCCGCCTGTGGCAGCCTGGGGTCAGCCGCCCCTTGTGGGCATGAGAACGAATGAGTGAATGAATGAATGAGTGAACGGACACCCATTGCTTTATTCTGCAGGTGCCCGGGCCCCGAGCCCAGGGCCCAGGTGTCTAAAGCGGCTTGCTCACTCCCCGCTGCGGACTGCCACACCTCACTCGAACGTGGCGCAAGTACCTGGACGCGCACAGCGGGCAGCTGGTGGGAAAGGGCCCTTAGATCACGCAAGGGAAGTTATTTGTTTAATCTCCTCTGAGGAAAGAGGTGAAGCATGAACACACACAGTTCACCGCTAAAAATCCACTGCCGGTTTCCCCGGCAGTGCAAAGCCCAGGGTTTGCGCACGTATGCGAGAGGCCCAGACAGTAGGAGCCGGGTCTGTGCTCACAGGAGGCCGCCGTCTCCTGCCGCGTTGATGGCGTGTGGCGTGGGCGGGCTTGCTGGTGTCTCGAGCCGAGGGAGATGTCGTGTGGAAGCGGCAGAGCCAGTCCTCGGCGTGTGCAGGTCCCCGCCATCCTAGCGTCCACCCTAATCTTGCCGGTGCGAAAGCGCGATGGATTGATGCCACTGCATGTGCGCAGGTTCTAGCTCAGGTGTTCTGGAAAAAACTGAATTTTGGAATAGTGAGCACTCTACAGGAAACAAGAACAACCTATAAGGATTTCATATCTGCTCCCCGGGTGTCAGATGTTATGGGTGGAATTGCGTCTCGCTGGGCATTCCCCAGCGTCCGCGTGCTGCGCAGCTAGCCGCCGTCTCTCCTGGGCGCGGTCAGGCCTCGCTCGCTGCTGGCCGGCCGCACGTCGCGTCGCCACCCTGCTGCGGGCAAGGCCCCTCTGCCCGGGGGGCCTCTTGGGCAGCAGGCACCTGTGGGGTCCGTGTGGCTTGTCTGCCACTGGGATTAGCGCGCGCCCCTCCTGACCAGGCCACGGCCGACGGGACGTGCGCAGACGGGCTGCTGGGCCGGGAGACGTGGGTCGTGCGTGCCGGGAGACGTGGGGTCGTGCGTGAGGGCGTGCATGCCGGGAGACGTGGGGTGCGTGTTGGGAGACGTAGGGTGCGTGCATGCAGGGAGACGTGGGGTCATGCGTGAGGGCGTGCGTGCCGGGAGCCGTGGGGTGCATGCCGGGAGCCGTGGGGTCATGCGTGAGGGCGTGCGTGCCGGCAGACGTGGGGTGCATGCCGGGAGACGTGGGGTCATGCGTGAGGGCGTGCGTGCCGGGAGCCGTGGGGTGCGTGCCGGGAGACGTGGGGTCATGCGTGAGGGCGTGCGTGCCGGGAGACGTGGGGTCATGCGTGAGGGCGTGCGTGCCGGGAGCCGTGGGGTGCATGCCGGGAGACGTGGGGTCATTCGTGAGGGCGTGCGTGCCGGGAGACGTGGGGTGCGTGTCGGGAGATGTGGGGTGCATGCCGGGAGACGTGGGGTCATGCGTGAGGGCGTGCGTGCCGGGAGCCGTGGGGTGCATGCCGGGAGACGTGGGGTCATGCGTGAGGGCGTGCATGCCGGGAGACGTGGGGTGCATGCCGGGAGACGTGGGGTCATGCGTGAGGGCGTGCGTGCCGGGAGATGTGGGGTGCATGCCGGGAGCCGTGGGGTGCGTGCCGGGAGACGTGGGGTCATGCGTGAGGGCGTGCGTGCCGGGAGACGTGGGGTCTTGCGTGAGGGCGTGCGTGCCGGGAGCCGTGGGGTGCATGCCGGGAGACGTGGGGTCATTCGTGAGGGCGTGCGTGCCGGGAGAGGTGGGGTGCATGCTGGGAGACGTGGGGTGCGTGCCGGGAGACGTGGGGTGCGTGTCGGGAGACGTGGGGTGCATGCCGGGAGACGTGGGGTCATTCGTGAGGGCGTGCGTGCCGGGAGACGTGGGGTGCGTGCCGGGAGACGTGGGGTCATGCGTGAGGGCGTGCGTGCCGGGAGACGTGGGGTCATGCGTGAGGGCGTGCGTGCCGGGAGACGTGGGGTGCATGCCGGGAGACGTGGGGTCATGCGTGAGGGCGTGCGTGCCGGGAGACGTGGGGTGCGTGCTGGGAGACGTGGGGTGCGTGCATGGAGGGAGACGTGGGGTCGTGCATGAGGGCGTGCGTGCCGGGAGACGTGGGGTGCGTGCTGGGAGACGTGAGGGCGTGCATGCAGGGAGACGTGGGGTCGTGCGTGAGGGCGTCCGTGCCGGGAGACGTGGGGTGCGTGCTGGGAGACGTGAGGGCGTGCATGCAGGGAGACGTGGGGTTGTGCGTGAGGGCGTGTGTGCCAGGAGACGTCAGGTTGCGTGTGTCTGAAGACGTGAGGTCGTGCATGGTGGGGTGCATGCCGGGAGACATGGCATACGTGCCAGTAGACGTGGGGTGCGTGCCGGAAGACGTGGGGTGTGTGCCGGGAGACGTGGGGTGCGTGCCGGGAAACGTGGCGTGCGTGCCAGTAGATCTGGGGTGCGTGCCGGGAGACGTGGGGTCGCGCGTGAGGGCGTGCGTCCTGGGAGACGTGGCGTGCGTGAGCGCATGCGTGCCGGGAGACGTGAGGGCGTGTGTGAGGGCATGTGTGCCAGGAGACGTGGGGGTGTGTGTGAGGGCGTCCGTGCCGGGAGACGTGGGGGCGAGCGTGCCGGGAGACGTCGGGGCGTGTGTGAGCGCATGCGTGCCGGGAGACGTGGGGGCGTGCGTGAGGGCATGTGTGCCAGGAGACGTGGGGGCGAGCGTGCCGGGAGACGTCGGGGCGTGTGTGAGCGCATGCGTGCCGGGAGACGTGGGGGCGTGCGTGAGGGCATGTGTGCCAGGAGACGTGGGGGCGTGCGTGCCAGGAGACGTGGGGGCGAGCGTGCCGGGAGACGTCGGGGCGTGTGTGAGCGCATGCGTGCCGGGAGACGTGGGGGCGTGCGTGAGGGCATGTGTGCCAGGAGACGTGGGGGCGTGCGTGCCAGGAGACGTGGGGGCGAGCGTGCCGGGAGACGTCGGGGCGTGTGTGAGCGCATGCGTGCCGGGAGACGTGGGGGCGTGCGTGAGGGCATGTGTGCCAGGAGACGTGGGGGCGTGCGTGCCAGGAGACGTGGGGGCGTGCGTGCCGGGAGACGTGGGGGCGTGTGTGAGGGCATGTGTGCCAGGAGACGTGGGGGCGTGCGTGCCGGGAGACGTGGGGGCGTGCGTTCCGGGAGACGTGGGGGCGTGCGTGAGGGCATGTGTGCCAGGAGACGTGGGGGCGTGCGTGCCGGGAGACGTGAGGGCGTGCCTGCCGGGAGACGTGGGGGCGTGCGTGAGGGCGTGCGTGCCGGGAGACGTGAGGGCGTGTGTGAGGGCGTGCGTGCCGGGAGACGTGGGGGCGTGCGTCCTGGGAGACGTGGGGTTGCGTGCCGAGAGACGTGGGATGAGTGCCGGGAAATGTGGCGTGCATGCCAGTAGATATGGGGTGCGTGTCGGGAGACATGGGATGAATGCCGGGAGACATGGCGTGCGTGCTAGTAGATGTGGGGTGCGTGCCGAGAGACATGAGGTTGCGCGTCCTGGGGGGCTTGGAGCTCTGCCCTGGCAGAGTAGAGACTTGTCACCCTGGGTGCTGGGCTGACACCTAAGGGCCAGGCCACTGAGCAAAGCTAAAACAAGAGCCTGGTGCGTCCGCTCCCTGCCAGACAGACCTCCCTTCTAGAGAGCCACGGCAGTCCCACAGTGTCTCCTCCTGAACAGCCTCCCCACCCCACCCCCTCCAGCGGGGCGCCCAGCCGTTCCTGAGGGATCTTCCCCCTCCCCCTCCCCCTCCCCCTCCCCCCAGGGTCCCCACCAACATGAGGTCAGTTTCACACGGGGTTTGGAGGGCCGAGCGTCCAACCACGGCGTGCACCGGTTCCGAGATCCTACAGTCCTTGCAGGTCTCACAGCGCGTTGCGTGACGTGGAGGGAGAATTTACCCGCAGTTCTCAGCGCCTCGCTCTAGGACAGCGGTCGTTTAGGTAAATTCCAAGCCTGGCAAGGGCCTCTCAGCTGGGAGTGGCTCCCAGACCAGCAGCTGAGAGTCAGGTGTTGTCTGTGACAATGAGGAGAGGTCAGCGTCCTTCGTCTGCCTGTGCTGTCACTGCCGTTAGACTGTGCGTGTGCTGTCACTGTCGCTTGATTGTGTGTGTGATCTGTCCCCCCGTAGCTCCAGGGGGACTTGTGGGCCAATATGAATACTTGCTGGAGGAGGCCTGGCTGAGACTCTGAGTCTGCGGGTGCAGGGACAGCATCCTCCGGCCGCCCTCCCGCCTCTCCTGCCTGCGCAGCCCGTGAGGAAAGGACCCCTCTGCTCTCGTGCCTGGGAGTGGCGCGGTGCGTGTCTGTGCCACTTCTCTTCCCTCTTCTGAGCGCCCTGGAGAGCAGAATAAAGAACTGGGCAAAGGAAGATGCCCCTGACCGGGAGCCACCCCCCCCCCGTGGGGGCCCTGCTGTGTGCAGATGGCCGCACTGTACCACAGGCTGTTGGAAGGGGCTCAGGCGGTCAGGGGTGATGCTGAGCTTGGGAGATAGGTCGCTGTCACATGTGTGATGGGGCCAGGCCGTGCAGGGTGGCACCAGGACTCCTAGGGAAGCAGTTTCATCCTGCAGCTCTGCGTTGCAGGGTCAGGCACACCAGTCACACGAACCGGGCAGCTGCTCACCTGCGGACGCCGTCTGGGCCAGAGGCAGGGCGCTGGGCTCTCGAGTGCTCCTGGCTGGAATTGCCAGAGTCCCCAGTGCGGTGCCTACTGGCGGGTCTGGGAATCCCAGCTGCCCTGTCCTGACCAGCAGGTGGTGGTGTCCGTCCTGCTGCTCTGGCCACTTTGGCAGGTGGGTCTGAGGTCGTGTGGTTTTCGTTTCCCTTTACTCGGGCGTGGTGACGTGGAGTCCCAGAGCTGGTGCATCGATGGAGTGTGTCGGTGGCTCAGCTGTGCTGGCCCCGCCAGGGCGTGACACCATCCTCGCCCGTGACACTCCTTCCCCACTTCTCCAGTCAGCGACCCTGTCCTGACGGCCGCCCTTGTGACTTCTGTTACCTCGAGCTAGTTTCCTGTTCTTGGCCTTCGTTCACACAGAATCGTAGAGTGTGTGTCTCGCTTCTTTCTGTGATGTGTTTTTTTTGTTTTTGTTTTTTGAGACAGAGTCTCGCTTTCTTGCGTAGGCTAGAGTGAGTGCCGTGGCGTCAGCCTAGCTCACAGCAACCTCAAACTCCTGGGCTTAAGCAATCCTCCTGCCTCAGCCTCCCGAGTTGCTGGGACTACAGGCACGAGCCACCATGCCCGGCTAATTTTATATATATATATATTAGATGGCCAATTAATTTCTTTCTATTTTTATAGTAGAGACGGGGTCTCGCTCAGGCTGGTTTTGTCTTTTTTTTTTTTTTTCTTTTACATGTTGTCAACAGCTGGGATCAGGCTGGTTTTGAACTCCTGACCTTGAGCAATCCGCCCGCCTCGGCCTCCCAGAGAGCTAGGATTACAAGCGTGAGCCACCGCGCCCGGCCTTCTGTGATGTGTTTTTAAGATTCATCCAAAATCTCAAAATTTATCCAGAACTGTACAACACGCACGTGCCAGAGGGGAGTCCCTTCCCCAGTCCCGCGGTGCCGCCTATGCTCCGTTGTCAATGGAGGTGTGGGTCGTTTCCAGCATGTGGCTTTCCGAAGGAAGCTGCTAGAACATCCGCACACACGTCTCTTTGCAGACGGGCGATTTCGTTTCTTCTGGGTAAACACCCAGGGCAGCATTGCTGGGTCCTCAGTCAGCGTCTGTCTGACTTTGTAGGAAACAACCAAACCGTTCTCCAGGTGTTATCCGTTTCTCAGTGCCGTGGGCGGCGTGTGAGAGCAACCATGGCTGGGCACGTGTGTCTGAGCGTGGTCCCGCTGGTGGGTGCGTGACACTGTCTCACTGTCACTATAAAAGCTGCATTTCTGTGATGAGTAATGTTGTTGGACACTTTTTATGTACTCATTGGTTCATGTGTCCTTTTGTGACGTGCTCCTTCAAGTCTTGTGCCCATGTTTCAGTTGGCTCATCTGTTTACTGCTAACTTGTAGGTGTTCTTTACATATTCTGCATAAAACTATTGTCAAAAATACACACATGAAGCCAGGGACGGCGGCTCATGCCTATAGTCCTAGCACTCTGGGAGGCTGAGGCTGGTGGATTGCTTGAGCTGAGACCAGCCTGAATAAGAGCGAGATCCCATCTCTACCAAAAACAGGAAAAAAAATTAGCCGGGCATGGTGGCGCATGCCTGTAGTCCCAGCTACTCAGGAGGCTGAGGAAGGACGACTGCTTGAGCCCAAGAATTTGAGGTTGCTGTGAGGTAGCCTGATGCCACGGCACTCACTCTAGCCCAGGCAACACAGTGAGAATTCTGTCTCAAAAAAAAACAAACACGTGAGTCTCCCCCAGGCTCTGGCTGGCTGTTTCACTTTTTTCTGACAGTCTTGATAAAGAGAATTTTAACTTGAATCACTCTAATTGGGAAGTGATAATGGCACATGCCCATCAGATTGTTGCTCCTCCCCAAGGGCCAGGAGTCAGTGGCCCGAGACACCCCTTTCAGCTGGGGCTGTGTGGACTCGTCCATCTCACAGTAAGGAAAGGCTCCTGTTAAGAACACTGATGGGGCAGAGGCCTCAGGTGGGGGTTGTGGGGCCGTGCCCAGAGGGCTCACATGGGGGGGTGTCCGGGCATGTGCAGAGGGCTCATGTGGAAGGTGTGGGGCCGTGCGCTGAGGGTTCACGTGGGGAGTATGGGGCCGTGCGCAGAGGGCTCACAAGGGGGTGTGAGGCCGTGTGCAGAGGGCTCACGTGAAAGGTGTGAGGCCGTGTGCAGAGGGCTCACGTGGAAGGTGTGGGGCCGTGTGCAGAGGGCTCACGTGGAAGGTGTGGGGCTGTGCGCAGAGGGCTCACGTGGGGAGTATGGGGCCGTGTGCAGAGGGCTCACGTGGAAGGTGTGGGGCCGTGTGCAGAGGGCTCACGTGGAAGGTGTGGGGCTGTGCGCAGAGGGCTCACGTGGAAGGTGTGGGGCTGTGCGCAGAGGGCTCACGTGGAAGGTGTGGGGCCGTGTGCAGAGGGCTCACGTGGACGGTGTGGGGCCGTGCACAGAGGGCTCACATGGGGGTGTGGGGCCGTGTGCAGAGGGCTCACGTGAAAGGTGTGAGGCCGTGTGCAGAGGGCTCACGTGAAAGGTGTGAGGCCGTGTGCAGAGGGCTCACGTGAAAGGTGTGGGGCTGTGCGCAGAGGGCTCACATGGAAGGTGTGGGGCCGTGTGCAGAGGCCTCACATGGGGGGGGGGTGTCCGGGCATGTGCAGAGGCCTCACGTGGGGAGTGTGGGGCGGTGTGCAGAGGGCTCACGTGGGGAGTGTGGGGCAGTGTGCAGAGGGCTCACGTGGAAGGTGTGGGGCCGTGCGCAGAGGGCTCACGTGGGGGGTGTGGGGCCGTGCGCAGAGGGCTCACGTGGGGGGTGTGGGGCCGTGCGCAGAGGGCTCACGTGGGGGGTGTGGGGCCGTGCGCAGAGGGCTCACGTGGGGGGTGTGGGGCCGTGCGCAGAGGGCTCACGTGGGGGGTGTGGGGCCGTGCGCAGAGGGCTCACGTGGGGGGTGTGGGGCCGTGCGCAGAGGGCTCACGTGGGGGGTGTGGGGCCGTGCGCAGAGGCCTCACGTGGAGGGTGTGGGGCCGTGCGCAGAGGGCTCACGTGGGGGGTGTGGGGCCGTGCGCAGAGGGCTCACGTGCGGGGTGTGGGGCCGTGCGCAGAGGGCTCACGTGGGGGGTGTGGGGCCGTGCGCAGAGGGCTCACGTGGAGGGTGTGGGGCCGTGCGCAGAGGGCTCACGTGGGGGGTGTGGGGCGGTGTGCAGAGGGCTCACGTGGGGAGTGTGGGGCGGTGTGCAGAGGGCTCACGTGGGGAGTGTGGGGCGGTGTGCAGAGGGCTCACGTGGAGGGTGTGGGGCCGTGCGCAGAGGGCTCACGTGCGGGGTGTGGGGCCGTGCGCAGAGGGCTCACGTGGGGGGTGTGGGGCCGTGCGCAGAGGCCTCACGTGGAGGGTGTGGGGCCGTGCGCAGAGGGCTCACGTGGGGGGTGTGGGGCCGTGCGCAGAGGGCTCACGTGCGGGGTGTGGGGCCGTGCGCAGAGGGCTCACGTGGGGGGTGTGGGGCCCGTGCGCAGAAGCCTCACGTGGAGGGTGTGGGGCCGTGCACAGAGGGCTCACGTGGGGGGTGTGGGGCCGTGCACAGAGGGCTCACGTGGGGGGTGTGGGGCCGTGTGCAGAGGGCTCACATGGGGGGTGTCCGGGCGTGTGCAAGAGGGCAAAAAGTACAAAAAAAAAATTATTAAAAATCTCCCTTTTCCTACCTTTGTCATAGTTCTGTTACTTAGATGACGTTCTGAACAATTTTTGTTATGTAACAGCCCCTTAGGTTTCTGGAAATTAATTATATATCCTACCTGCAAGCCTTTTTTTTTTAATTGAAGTTGGAAAAGAAAAATCTGTTTCTTTAGCCCTTGTTAAGTGATTCTGAATGCCTTCACCACTCTGAATACGGAACGTGTTCCAGTTCCCCTTAAAGTGTGGTTCTTCCAGATGCCGTCGGACAGCGTGGAGCACTGTCCGAGAGTGCTGAGACCCCCCTTGTTCTAGGGAAGGAGTGACCCCTCACGGTTAAGATTAGCAGCTTCAAATTAGAGAGGCTCGGGGAGACTCACAGCTCTGCCACTTGTGGCTTGTCTTGGACACGTCACCTAAGTGGCCTCAGTTTTTGTCTAAAAAAAACAAAAAAACAAACACTGACAGGGACCAGGAAACACCTGACACTGTGCGTTGGCTTCCTAGTCTCTTACATGGATACTTCCTTTTTTCGCTTTAGGTTTGGGAAAAGTTCTTAAGTTCTGAAACTCCACGGATTAATGTATTTATGGCCGTGCCTACAATATACGCCAAACTGATGGATTACTATGACAAATATTTCACCCAGCCACACGTCCGAGATTTCGTGCGTGCAGTGTGTGAAGAAAAAATTAGGTAAACGAAAAGAGCCCATTTTCCCGCTCAGAGAGTCTTGAGGATCAGCTTGTACAACTTACTTCTGAGGACTCAGTACTACTGAGTTTTAGGGAGCAGTGTTTTCCATTCCCTCCAAATGACATATCCGTACACCTCTCTCTGTCAGTCCGTGTGCATGTCTGTATTCTGTCCATAGTCTATGTCTGTACCTCCGTCTGTTAGTATTCTATGTCTCAATCTCCATCTGTCTGTGCTCTATATCTCTACCTCCATCAGTCCATATTCTGTCTCTGTCTCCCTCCATGTGTATTTTATGTCTGTATCTCTCTCCATCTGTCCATAATCTATATCTCTACCTTCATCCGTCTGTCTGTATTCTATATCTGTATCTGTCTCCATCTGTCCGTATTCTATATCTGTACCTCTGTCTGTCTGTATTCTATATTTCTATTTCCGTCCGTCTGTCCGTATCCTATATCTCTGTCTCTGTCTGTCTGTATTCTGTGTCTGTATCTGTGTCCATCTTGTCAATGGAAAAAAGCCAAACTCTGTAAAATAATTTTAAAGAGATTTATTCTGAGCCAAATTTGAGGACCATGACCCGGAGCCACTGCCAAGAGGCCTCGGGCAAGTGGACTCGCTGTGGCTGGCTTACAGTTCGGTTTTTATACATTTCAGAGACAGGGGTTCCGGGTAAAGCCATCTATCAATACGTGGGAGGCATACATTGCTTTGGCCCAAAAAGGTGTGCCATCTCGAAGCGAGGGCTTACAGGTTATAGGTGGGTTTAAAGATTCTTCACATTGTAATTGGCTAAAGACATGAAGCTTTGTCTAAAGGCTTGGAATGTTTTAACATAAACTGTTTTCCAGAGATAAGCCACCATTTGTTGAACAAATTGAGGGCCTGCAGGTTTGTCTTGCATACCCTTAGGCCTGTTAATGGCTTACAAAGGAAGTCTCCAAGAAGGGAGGGGGACATGATAAGGCTCGTCTGACCTCCCTCCTCCTGGCAGGCAATTTTGCTTTAGGATATTTCTTTGGCCACAAGGGGGTCCATTCAGTCAGCCGGTGGGGGGGTGAGCATTTTAGTTCACAGTCTGTTTGTCTTATGTATCTATCTGTCTCTCTCTCCATCCACCTCCTGTCTGTCTCTCTGGCTTCCATATCTCCGTCTGTCTCTCTACCTTGCCATCTGTCTGTCTGTGTCTCTGTCTCTGTCTCTGCCTGCACTGTAGTAGGACCAGCGTAAGGACAGGGAACCACTGACCTGTCCACTCCTGTCCCCGGCTCCCGCCTGCCATGTGTCCGTCTCCCTGACTGGGCCATGTGCCACTCCTGCCCTGGCTCCTTTGTGAACCCATCAGGTCACCAGGCTGCGTCTCTGGGTTCCCAGGCGAACCTGCAGACACTGCGGGTTTCTCCTCCCTCTTTTTATCAACGTGTGAGTCACTAACTGGGAAGCGCAGGTGTGAGCATGTAGCTCGGTGAGTCCCCACACACCCGAGGGACCTGCGTTACCCGCGGAGGCCCGGGTGGGTTGGGATGTCTTCCCTTTGTCGCAAGCGGAAGAGGTGACGGGGCAGCGCCCAGCAGGGAGGAACAGGCTCTCGCTGGACGCCAGGGAGCTTGAGTCCAGCTCAGATGCGCTTCGTGCAGATGTCCCGTGGCCGCTGTGCCGCTCGGAGGAAGCACCTTCGTGCTCGGAGCGAATTCTGGGTCATCGCGACAAATGCTTGGGCAGGGGGGCGTGTTCTTGCCCAAGTGCCATCGCTCTGCGCCCTATCTATAGAGACACTTGGCCTGTGCTCCCATCCCGCTGCTCTGCCACGGCCCTGAGTTCCAGGGAAGGACCCGCCCTCTGGGGCCACGCCTGGGGCTGGCAGAGCTGACAGGGTGTGGAGTGCGCGGTGGCACAATTTGCCGCCTGTAAAGAACCAAGACGGGCCGGGTGTGGTGGCTCACGCCTGTAATCCCAGCACTCTGGGAGGCCGAGGCGGGAGGATCGCTCAAGGTCAGGAGTTTGAAACCAGCCTGAGCAACAGACGAGACCATCTCTACTAAAAATAGAAACTATTTGGCCAACTAAAAATATAGAGGAAAAATTAGCTGGACATGGTGGCGCATGCCTGTGGTCCCAGCTACTCGGGAGGCTGAGGCAGGAGGATCACTTGAGCCCAGGAGTTGGAGGTTGCTGTGAGCTAGGCTGACGCCATGGCACTCTAGCCCAGGCAACAGAGTGAGACTCTGTCTCAGAAAAAAAAAAAGAACCAAGGCGAGAGTGAGGGCAGTGAGGGAGCATCAGGGGGTTCCTGTGACAGGTGAGAGGTTGGCTGGTCTGGTCGTGGGGGTCACCGGGGTGCACCCCGCAGAGGAGACACAGTGGCTGGCGCCACTTGGCCCAGACTGCAGACAAAAGGGTCTTCCCTTCTGCACGTGGGGCCTAAGGGAAGCGCCGTAGGAGAGGAGGGCGGGAGCTCACGGACCTGACCTGACTAAACGTCCTCGTCCTCGCTGTTGGCCCCCAAGCCTCCCTGGGTGTCGTATGGCTCTGTGGCGCTCAGTTCCCCCCCCCCCCCCCCGCGTGTCTGGCTCCTGCTCCTCAGCGTGGGAGCATTTCATCTGTAAACTAAGGGTATTGTCGTCTTCGTTAGCGCCATTATTGCCGTTTTTTAGGATTGTTTGTGAACAGCATATTAATTATTTGCAATGAGTGCTACCAAAGACTCTAAAAATATTTTTTTTTTGGCCTTGATTAACCATTCATCCTTTTTGAAGACCTGTTTTCATTCTAAAATATACATAACAAATTATTTTCCAAAAGCTAGAGTTAAGTTTTAGTACGCTACGGTTTTTATCAAGAATTTAAAAATGTATTAGCCGGGCACAGTGGCTCACACCTGTAATCCCAGCTCTCTGGGAGGCCGAGGATCGCTTGAGCTCGAGGAGTTCGAGACCAGCCGGAGCAAGAGCGAGACCCCGTCTCCAGTTGAAAAACAAAATAAAATATAGTGATGCACATGTACTCACCAGCAAATTGGTATTAATGGATCAACACCTCAGTGGACACATAGGAATAACATTTATCGGGTGTCGGGCAGGTGGGAGGGGGAGGAGGGATGGGTGTATACAAACAGAACGAGTGAGATATGCAATGTCTGGAGGATGGACACGCTTGAGGCTCTGACTGGGGGGGGGCATGGGCAATATACATAACCTAAACACTTGTACCCCCCCCCCAATACGCTAAAATAAAGTTTTAAAAAATGGTGATACTAGGCCGGGCGCTGTGGCTCACGCCTGTAATCCTAGCTCTTGGGAGGCCGAGGCGGGCGGATTGCTCAAGGTCAGGAGTTCAAAACCAGCCTGAGCAAGAGCGAGACCCCGTCTCTACTACAAATAGAAAGAAATTAATTGGCCAACTGATATATATATAAAAAAATTACCCAGGCATGGTGGCGCATGTCTGTAGTCCCAGCTACTCGGGAGGCTGAGGCAGGAGGATCACTCAAGCCCAGGAGTTTGAGGTTGCTGTGAGCTAGGCTGACGCCACGGCACTCACTCTAGCCTGGGCAACAACGAGAGACTCTGTCTCAAAAAAAAAAAAAAATGGTGATACTGAGCGAAGGGTGCTTTACGTGGTCTCTGTTTTCGAGTATCAATATGTACAGAGAGGCGTCGTCTTTGCGCACGAGTGCCGAGCCCTGTCAGAAGCTAAGGCTGCGTTTGGTTGTGCCGTGCAGGTTGATGGTCTCGGGCTCGGCCGCCCTGCCCCTGCCCGTGCTGGAGAAGTGGAAGAGCATCACGGGGCACACCCTGCTGGAGAGGTACGGGATGACGGAGGTCGGCATGGCCCTGTCTGGCCCCCTCACCGGGGCACGCCTGCCAGGTAGGAGCAGTTGCCGCCGCGGTGCCCCTCCCCCACTGCACCCTGAGCCCTCAGGTGGGCCAGTCCTGGCCCCCGGGGACCGGCCAGCGGAGCCCTCTGGGGCCCTCGCCGTCTATTAGGACCTGTCCCCTCTGGGCAGGTGTCCGGGGCACGGTGGGAGGGTGCCCTTCACGCAGGTGCCTGCCTGCGTTACCCGGGCAGGCGCCCGGGACACAGGTGTTGGCAGGTGTTCTCAGGGCAGGACGCCTCGAGGGCTCTGCCCACTCCAGACTCAGCAGTGGCAGGGTCTCCCATGGGCATCAGAGCCGGGGTGCCACGCCGTGCCCGTGGCGGCGGGCGGGACGGGACGGTGGGCGTCGAGTCCACCCCAGCCTGTCCAGAGCAGGCTCAGTCTGGAAGTGAGAGTGGGGTGAGCCCTCCTGTCTCCGTGTCTGCTCGGCCACCTGGGCTCACGCAGCATGGCGCTCACGCTCTGGGCGGCGGTTCTGTGAGTTTGAAAACTCCGTCGTAATCAAGGCAGAGGCAGTTCCTCGCCTCAGAGACCCTTTCGGGGCTCCCCTTTTCTGTGGTCGCACGCGGCCCCCCGCCCCAGGCCCGCGGCCTGTTCTCTGCTCCTGCCCTTCGCTGTCCCGGAGTGTCGTGCGGTTGAGCCCCGCGGGTACAGCCTGGGCCTCTGGCGCCACGTGCTCGGCAGGCCCCAGGCTGTCCCGGCATGGCCTGTGCTCCCTGGCCAGGCGGGTGCAGCTAACGAGGAGCCGACACTAGAGCCCACCAGTGGTCCCGAGGCCCCCGGAATCACTTGGGAAGTGACGTGTGAAGCGTTTGGAGCCTGCCAGTGCCCTGCGAGCTTGCAACCACTTGCTGCGGCCACGGTGGGCCGTCGTCATAGCGTCACCCGGTTGCTCTCGCTGACCTCCGGCACGCACAGCCTGCGGCTGAACACGCAGGAGTCCTGGCCAGGGTGCGAGCGCCGCGTGCGGGTCTCTCCTCCACACTTCTCTGACTCTGCCCCTCTTCCCTGCGTAGGTTCCGTGGGGACCCCGCTACCGGGGGTGGAGGTGCGCATCGTGTCTGAGAACCCGCAGAAGGAAGGCAGCCCCTACGTGGTCCACGCCGAGGGGAACGAGAGGGAGACCAAGGTAGGCCGATGCTGTGTTGGCTGGCAGTGGGGGGACTCCGCCGCAGGGCTGGAAGCCCACCCAGTGTGGTCACACGAGCCGTCTCTTCCCCATGGAGACCCACTCCTCACGGGCCGGCCCTCCCGTGTGGTGGACATGCAGGCTGGGTGCTGAGGGCACGCGCTCCTGTCCCGTCCTCGCCTGCCCTGTGTGCCCCGGTCGTGCACAGGACGGGGGACGAAGGGACCCTCCCGGTCGTGCTCCACCCGGCCCTCCCAGCGGCGCCGTCTGTCGGGGAAGCTCTGACGCGGCCAAGGGCAGCCCGAGACACAACAGCACACGGGCGTCTGGCTAACAGTGCTGACCTGGCACGGCCGCGCCCAGCCCAAGCGGCAGACACTGACCCACGACCCCCGGGGCGGGTGCGGCGGATTCGCCGAGCCGCGCAGGCTCCCAGACACGCCTCTGTAGGAGTCAGCCGTAGCTCTGAGCCGTGTGTCACTGGGACGTTGACCCGGGTGCCAGGTGTTGTCTCTTCTCCACGAAGGTTTCTGTAGTTGAGAGTCTGCTCGTTGGGAGGGGGCCCGAGTCACGGGGAAGAGCTTAGGGGTTGTTGGGAAATGGAATGTTGATTTAAAGGAAAATTACGTTCCCTGAAGCCACCGTCCACACTGGACGCCATGTGTACTGGGTGATGTCACCCCGAGAAGGTTTCGAAAGATGGAGGGGTCACGAGTCCTCTCTCAGCCGCTCCTCCTATGCGGCCAGCGCGGCCGCCGTCGCCTTCCAGGGCTCCCTGCCATCACTCGAGCCCCTTGGGCAGCTTGAGGGCCGGAGCTCAGCAGAGGGACGTCAGTCCTGTGAAAGGCTGTGGGTGGCGGCAGGGGCAGGCGTGTGGCTCACCCACAGGAACGTCTCTCCCGGGCCCACAGCTGGCCGCGCTGTGTGGGGGGTCACCTGCGCACCTGCCCGGGCTTTGACTCTCTGGGCCCCGCCTCCTGGAGGTCGCAGGGCCCCGGACCCCGCCGTGGTCTCCGCCCAGAGCCTGGGGCCTCCCTGACACCGCCCGGGGGCTGCCCCCTGCCGCGGCCCCAGGGCCCCGGTGTGGCTGTCCGTCCCCGACACGCCCTGCCTGGCTCTGGGGCTGTCGGCCACAGCCCAGTCCCGGCTCTCGGTCGAGGACGCCCCCGGTGGGCCACCCAGCCCCCTCCCATGCACACAGGGCTCCCACAGAATGCTCCCAGCAGAGCACGGGGGTGAGCGAGGGTGGGGTGGGGTGGGGGGAGTGTGGAGGCGCCTGGCTCACGCCTTGGCAGAGAGACGCGCAGAGGAGCAGGCCTCGCACGGCTGCACAGCCTCTCCAGGTGCCGGCGGCGACGGCTCCCACCTGCACGACGGGCGCCTGTTCTGCCGGGAGTGGCGGAAATGTCACCAGAGGAAGGCGTGGGGTGGGCGTGGGGGTGTTTCTGTCTTAAAGCAAACTTTAGCTGCTTCGCACCTGCCGTGGGAAGCTGCCGTTCCCGCCAGGTGACGCTCCTGCCCGAGAGCCTGGCTGTTTCTCTCTGCAGGCGGCTCTTCCCGCAGCAGGGCCCTGGACAGAGAGGAGCCTGCGTTCGGTGGCTCTGGGCCCTGGGGCCGTGCGGAGAGACCCCGTGAGGCAGGCCCACGCAGAGGCACCCGGGCCGTTTAAATGTGAAACAGAGGGACTTAGGTCTGGTGACAGCATGTTCCAGAGCGTTTGCAGTCCAGTCACAGGGCGGTGCTGCCTCCCCCAGAGCGCTGTCTGAGAGCCGGCGGCTGGAGGCCCTTCCTTGGGGGAGCGGAGCCCGCGGCCCCTTCGCTCCACGCGCAGCCAGGGCTTGGAGGCCGCGGTGAGCCGTGGTGGCACCACTGCGCTCCTGCCTGGCGACAGGGCAGGACCCTGTCTCAGTACCCCTGAGAACAAGAAAGAAAAAGAGAAACAGGGCAGTTCTCAGACCTCTGAGAAGGGGCCGCTCTGGACAGGTGGTGTCAGACCCTCCACCTGCAGTGGGAGCCCTGGCATTGCCCCAGAGCGTTTGTGGGGACGGAAGGTTCTGTGGAAAGGGACGTGCCGTGTGGAGGGGAGGACGCCTTCCCGGGGCCTGAGTCTCCGTCTCCTCCCAGGGCCGCCGCCCACCTGCTGGGGCCCCGCCTCCGTCCTCACCTTGTTGGGCGCCGCCAGGTCAGACCACCAGCGTCCTGCTGCATCGTCAAGGGCTGGAGCTTAGCGGTGTCGACTTTTAGGGGTTACCGTCGGGTCTTTTTTCTGCACGTGTGTGTGTGTGTGCACCTGTGTACACACAGTACATGTATGTTCTCATGGTTTTGAGCTGAGTGCAAATACACATTTTCGCTTTTTTTTCGCACGTAACCTTAGGTCCTAAAGCATTTGCTTGTGTGATTCACCTCCAAGAGCACAGATCGATGTGTGGCAGGTTCTCCTGTATCAAGAGTGGCATCGGCCACGTGCAGGTGCGGGAGGCACAGGCTGGGGACCACAGGCAGTCGGTGGCCGCAGGGTGCCAGGTGTACAGGTGGCCACAGGCCTGCTGCAGACGCTCCACCTGCTGTTGCCCAGTAGGGTGTCCCAGACGCATGCACCTCCCTCCGGGGGCACCTTTTTTTTTTTTTTTTTTGAGACAGAGTCTCACTTTGTTGCCCAGGTTAGAGTGAGTGCCGTGGCGTCAGCCTAGCTCACAGCAACTTCAAACTCCTGGGCTCAAGTGATCCTCCTGCCTCAGCATCACGAGTAGCTGGGACTACAGGCATGCGCCACCATGCCCGGCTAATTTATATATATTAGTTGGCCAATTAATTTCTTTCTATTTATAGTAGAGACGGGGTCTCGCTCTTGCTCAGGCTGGTCTTGAACTCCTGACCTCGAGCAATCCTCCCGCCTTGGCCTCCCAGAGTGCTAGGATTACAGGCGTGAGCCACCGCGCCCGACCTCCGCGGCACCTTTTACCTCCACGGGAGCGTCCTGCAGGGACCTCTGTGCTCGCTCCCCTTGGGTGGCCCTGGGACGTGCAGTCTGGCCTGCCCGGCCCCCACCCGGACCTCAACAAGTCCCTGCGGTGCCAGGCGTGGCTGATGCGTGAGCAGCGTGAACCTGTGACGTTCTTCCGCGAGCTGTTCCCATTTTGCACATGAGCCGCCACGTGGGGGCTGTTCCCGACCCGTCCTAGACGCTGTAGGGTCGTCAGCACCTCCGCGCCATGTCCTGTGGACACGTGCTCAGCGCTGTGACTCTTCCGCAAGGCCGGTCCTCCGACTTAGGACATTTGTCACGGGATCGTCCCCACACAAGTCTGGGCCGCTGAGATCATAGGATGTACTTGAACGTGAATGTCAGAAACCGTCGCGGTCGCTGGGATCAGATATCACGGAAACGTGGGCGTGCGTTTCCACTCGTCACTTTCTGCCTTCGTTCATTCGAAGGTGATTTGGGACCAGCCCCCTCGGCCCTGCCGTCTGCAGCCTCCCTCGGGGAGGCCCGGCCCACACCGTGCAGCTGGTCACTTTTGGTTTCAGTCTCAGCCTCTTACCCGTGGTCCTCACCGTGGCGGAGCCTTTCACGGCCCTGAGCGCTCGGGGTCCTCAGAGCGCTTGTCCGTGGCCAGCCCCTCCCGTTACCGTCCGCTGGCCGCTCTGCTGTGGCCACTTCCTGAGTGTGCGGCTTTGTCAGGTGCCGGAAGAGCTGGCGCCTTCTCCCCTCGCCCCGGGGAAGGTTCCGGCTGCTGCACTTGGAGTCGGCCCACCTTCATGGCTGCTCCAGGCCAAGACCCGCAGCCGCTCTCCCTGATGTGCCTGGGAGTCAGCCCGTCCCTCCGTGGAGCCTTGCAGGCCGGGGGGGTGGGGGAGTCGGGGGCTGCTCTCGAGCCCGCCCGCCGCGATGCGTGTTTCACTTGCAGCTGCCCAGCTGCTGCCGCCATAGACCCTGTGAGCACATCAGGCTTTGTCTCTCTCTTTCTGTGTTTTTTATTTTCCAAATCGCTCACTTACGCGAGAGCCGAGCACCAGCCAGTGACGGGGGGGTCTGTCACTGGACAGGTGGCTGCACGGCTGAGGGGCCACGCCGCAGCCACAGGCTTTGCACAGGGTCGACCGCTCTGCCGAGGAGTGGGCTGTGCGGGAGGCCGCCAGGCCGAGAGCTCGGTTCTCTTTATTTCCCCCTTTAAAAAGCCAATTATCTCATCGTTTGTCCATATGCAAGCTGTCGCCCTGGACACAGGCTGCTCCGCGCCCGCCTGCCCTCCCCACGGCCACCAGCACCCCGGCCCCCGGCCCGCCATCTGCCAACTGCTGCACCCGACCCGCCCCGCGGCGGCCCAGGGCCCAGGCTGCGCAGGGGGAGCCGTCCCCGCACGCAGGGGGACGCTCTCCTCAGACCCGCACTGTCTTCCGCTGTGTCCTCCCCTGGAGCACCCCAGATCCGCCCCCTCTGTGACCCCACAAGTGTGTCCGGGTGCCACCCTTCCCTGTGCAGGCAGAGCCTCGTCCCCACGGGGACGCTGGGCGACGCGGGGCTTCGGGCCATTCTCCAGCCTTTCTCCTGATGCTTCATCCGCCCTCGGGTGGCCAGAGCCTTCTGGACGGGCCGGGGCTGAGGCGGGCCCTTGCGCAGGGCTCCGGCGCCGCGTGGTTCCCCGGGTCAGACTCTCTCCTGCCGGCCCAGGGTGCTCTTAACACAGGCCCCCCTCCCCGGCCATTCCCAAGTCCACAGCGGGACCGGGTGCCTTGGGGGTGGGGGCTCCGCTGTGGGTCCCCGCTCCTCACCTGGGGTCTGTCCCCAGCCCCCGCCCACCTGCCAGGGCTCCGGCGTCTTCCCAGAGGCAGAGCCGTGTCCGTGGGCTCGTGTCGGGAGTCCCCGGGGGGCGTTCCAGTATCTGCCACTGACAGCAGAGACGGGTGTCGCTGGCGACAGCAGGTCCCCAGCAAGCAGGAGTGGTTTGCAGCGTGGCGGCAGCTGCCACCGCCCCTGACCCCAGGACTGCGCTGCCGGCAGGTGAGGGCCATGCCAGGGTCCCGCGTGGGCCGCTGTTGAGCCGTCAGGATGGAGCAGTCGGAGTGACACGCAGGCAGGTGCGCCTGTGTCCTCAGCCCCACGCCCGCCACACGGAGAGGGGCCTCCCTGCAGGGACAGCTGGACGTTGACTGCCGGTGCCGCCTGGAGCCACCAAGTGTCCCCTTGGGACAGCCGGGCCCTGGGGACAGCCGTGCTGGTGGCCCCCAGCTCTGCTCTGGGTTCTCTGTTTTTTTTTGTTTGTTTGTTTTGTTTTGAGACAGAATCTTGCTCTGTTGCCCAGGCTAGAGTGAGTGCCGTGGCGTCAGCCTAGCTCACAGCAACCTCAAACTCCTGGGCTCAAGCGATCCTCCTGCCTCGGCCTCCCGAGTAGCTGGGACTACAGGCATGCGCCACCATGCCCGGCTAATTTTTTTCTATATATATTTAGCTGGCCAATTAATTTCTTTATATTTTAGTAGAGACGGGGTCTCACTCTTGCTCAGGCTGGTTTCGAACTCCTGACCTTGAGTAATCCGCCCACCTCGGCCTCCCAGAGTGCTAGGATGAAAGGCGTGAGCCGCCGCGCCTGGCCTGGACTCTCTGAACCTCGATTCCAAGGGACGTGGGCGTCACTTGTCTTGCTGGAGCTTTTCCGAGGAGTCGCGGAGGCCCCTGCGGTCGCTCTGTCCGAGTCGAGGGAAACGTCACGCAGGACTTTAGGCCGATAGTCGTGTCCCGAGGAGCTCATTCTGCTCGGTCTCTGCCCTTCTGCGGCTGGTCCTCTGTGTCCCTGTCTCTAAAGTGTTGGGTGCCATCGACCTCGTCAAGCCGACCCTGCTGTTTCGAGGTCAGCGCCACGCTCAGCTGTGCAGGGCGCAGCTCCTGTTCAGGGGCCGGGGCTGGTGTTGGCGGCTCGTTTTCTCCTCCTCTCCCCAGGGAAATCGAAAGTGACGACGAGACACTTGCCTTCCGTGGACCTCGTGGTCATCGTGAGCAGGGGTCGGGTGGGCGTGGCCTGACTGTGTGGTGTTGAGCCCGTGGGGCGCGTGTCGTTCCAGCCGAGAAGAGTTGTAGGCGGAGTCTCGTCCCGAGGCCCGGCTCTGCCCTGTGCGTGTCCACGGCACCAGGCCGCAGCCGTGGCACTCAGGGCCAGCGGCCGTGGTGCTGGCGGGTGTGTCACAGGCGGGGTGCCGTGGCGTCTTCCTTCTCGGGAAGCCTTTCCCTGGGGCTGGCCAGGCGGTGTCTGGCGTCGGTGTGCACCTGCCCGCGGGAAGGAGGTGGCCTCGCCTCCTCTGGGGTTGCCATCCTCACTCAGGCTATGAGGTGTCCCACACATAGAGGGACAGAGTGGCTGACACAGGTCTCCCGGCTGCAGGGCTGTAGGGACGCTGGCCCAGAGGGTGACATTCTGTTCCAAGTTGAAGGCAGCGTGTGTCCTCCTGGGTCTAACCAGGACACAGAAACCACGCAATGGATTAGGCGCTCGGCGTCTCAGGGGCTGGACTGTGGGAAAAGTAACTGCAAGGCCCAAGAACGTGGCAGGCACCACGGGCCGGGAGAACGCCCGCAGGGCAGGTTGGCAGGGGCGTAGCGGCTACCGCTGGAAGGCAGAGACAGTGGCTGGGGCAGGTCCCACGGGGCCCCTGGGCGCTGGGTAAGCCGGGCAGCCCTCTGAGACACACGGGGGCCACAGCTGGTGGCTAGATGTACAAGCACGCAGACGGAGTGGGGACGTCCACGCAGGCAGGAGGCCTGGAGTGATCGTGTTGTGAGGCTCAGGAAGGGATCACCAAGGGCCTGAGGCCTGGGCCGGTGATGTCTTAGGGTCTGGAGAACAAGGTGGAGGGACCTGCTTTTCACGCTGTCTCGAGAGCAGTGAGGTGACAGACGGCTCCCAGTGCCAAGGACAGTGGGGGACGCTGAGCCCTGGAGTGACTGAGCTCTCCCCGGGCAGAGCTGCGTTTCTGAAACCATTTCCACGAAGCACCTGACTTCAGAAAGCGCGTGGCCCTCGTGGGCAGAGAGCAGCCCGCGCGGCCCGTGTGGGTGCACGGGTGCAGGTGGGGACCCTGCCGTGGGCAGGCGTGTGCCCGGCCCCGACGGCACGTTTCTCTCCGCAGGTGACCCCGGGTTTCGAGGAGAAGGAAGGGGAGCTGCTGGTCAGGGGCCCCTCCGTGTTCCGAGAGTACTGGGACAAACCAGAAGAAACTAGAACCGCGTTCACCTCGGACGGCTGGTTCAAAACAGGTAGGACCCAGCTCCGCGGCAGTGGAGGGGGCGGAGCAGTAGGTGACTAGGGCCCCAGGTTAGGTCTGTGCTGGCATCATCGCCCAGCTGCAGGCCGAGGGCAGGGTGGGGAGTCCCGGGCTGGGCGCAGGAGCGGCGAGGGTGTTGCCTGCAAGGTGCGCACTGGTCACTCAGGACAGGCAGGTGCGTGGGGCGTTGCAGGGGGTTGCTGGGCAGACGTGTGAGCCCCCAGAACAGGCCAGTGCCGGAATGCGCATCTGCAGGGCAGGTGCCGGCCTGCCGGGGACCGGGGTGGGGGGCCTGGAGGCCTGGGGGACCTGCTCCTGCTCCTCAGTCTGCGGCCGGGGCGTGGCCAGCGTGAGGCACAGCCGCCCGGGTCCTCCTCTGGTGTCCCACGACGACTACGGCAATCGAACACTTAGTGCTGCCTCCCCCGTAGGTTCTGTTCCTGCCCATCCCTCCCTCCCTCCGCAGCCCCTAGGTGGTCCTGCCCGGGAAACCTGACCTGCTCTGCGGCCCTCTTATTTTTAAATTCAGATAAGAAGCTGCAGATATTTTTCTCTCTGTGAGCTGGGGAGCCCAAGCCCCATGGACCCTGCCGACAGGGCGCGGGCCGGGCCGCCGGGGGCAGCAGCAGAGTGTGGGGCAGCCGCGCTCCTGATGAATATTTCAGCCGTGCGGGGAGCAGCGCGCATTAATTATCGTAAAGAGACGTCTTTAGGAGAAGACGGTTTTGAAATCCAGTTTAATTTCATTGTGGTGTGCGGCAAACAGGAAGGGAGTATGTGTGTTTAATTGGCTCTCGGGGGTAGGGCCGGGAAGCCGCACGCCTTTGTCACAGGCCATTAGCGACATGGGCTGCATAATGAGCGCGCGCAATCAGCTCGCAGCTGCGGGCTCCTGCGGGGAGAGCGTGATATTAAACAGGAATCAGGACGGATTAAGCTTAACCCTTTCCCCGGCCAGCCCCTCCTGCCGCGCGGGTGCTGGCGTGAGCTGCCGGCGGGCACCGAGGGGGCCGACAGCGGGCTGGGTGAGGGGAGGTCGCCCACGGTGATGCCGCCACCTGCTCCCACGCAGCCCCTTTCTGCCACGAGCGCGTGCAGGGCACGCACGGGGCCGCCCTCGAGCCGCTCCTTGCGGGCAGAGTGATGTCTGCAGACTCTGACCTCCCCGGACCTGCTGGGAGCCTGGCGCACCTGCTGCCCAGGGCAGGGGGATGGACGCTTCCAGGGGCCCGGCGTCCTGGGGGCTCAGCTGACCGACCCCGTGGTCCAGGCTCCACCAGGCAGGTGCTGTGGGCAAACGGCGGCCCCTTCTGGGAGTGGGTTTGGGGGCAGCGGGCCAGGAGAGGGGTTGGGGGTCTTAGAAAGCACCAGGGAAGAAGCCACGTGACGTGGCCCCTTAGAGAGCCGCCCCAGACCCCAGGGAACCCTGGGCGCCCACAGAGACGAGGGCAGGAAAGGAAATCTGCGGTCGAGAAGCCACTCGGGGAGCAAGGACACGGCGGCCCGTCCCCAGCCGAGCGTCAGCCCTGCCGTGCCGAGGGCTCACGCACACTGCCAGGCCCAGCCCCATTCTTGGCTGGGCGCACAGCCCTGCCCCCCTGCATGTCGAGGGGCAAGACAGGCCGCCAGGGCCCATTTAGGGCTCCACGCCCAGTGGGCTGGACGTCCCCACAGCCCTGCGGGGCTCACGGCGGTTTCGAGCTCTGCCCCAGGCAGGGCCGCAGGTTTCAGGGATCTTGAAATTCCGTGGGGATTCGCCTCAAGCAGTAGAAAAGCAACTCCCGCCAGGGCCACCCCATGGGCTCTGTGGGGCTGTCACGGTGGCGTCCCCGCAGCCTCCCCCTGTGGTGACAAGGCGGCCACTGAGCCCCAGTCCCGATGTTTGAAGTGGCCGTCACTGCAGTGGCTCCTCGTGCAGGACGCAGGCGCGGTCTCAGGAGGCCCCGCTGGGCTGCCCCGTCCCGCCCGCCAGCACCGAGTCTCGAGGCTATCCCTGCCGCACAGGACACTGGGGCCCTCCGCAGAGGAGGGAGCGGGACATGCTGTCACGGTGGGACCCCAGACCCTCCCACGGCTGGTGCGGCCGTGCCCGCCTTTGTCATCACCAGGGAGTGGCGGCGGCAGTGCCCCCTCCTGCCCTCCGGCCATTCCAGGGAGGGGCCGAGCTCAGGAGAGGGTGCTCCCCGCCAGCCTGCGCGTGTTCCTCCGTGTGGCGCACACGGGAGGGGCACGGCCTTAGACGCCCCCAGGTCTCCCCAAGGTGGATGGGGGGAGGGGGAGCAGGCAGTGCAGGCGGCTGTTAGAGCCACGCCACCCTCGGGAGCCGGGGGCTGAGGGGTCACAGCGGGCGGGGGCGGGGCCGGGACCCAGGAGATGGTGCGGGGGGGGGGGGTTCAGAACCCCCGTGGGAGCCTCCCCCCCCCCAGACGTCACCCGCCGCTGTGCCAGGTCCCCTGCGGCGCCCGTGACTGTCAGTCCGTCAGGCGTCACTGCACGTGGGAACACCCACCCACACCCCCGGGACAGCCCAGGGTTCTCGTCTCTCTGCTGCTGCCAGGAGCCCGGCCCTTCCTGGGTGGGCGCTCACGGCCCCGCAAGGCTCACGGCCCCCCGTGGGTCCCGGTGGGCTCTGGGCCCTGCTGGGAGTGCCGCGGCCGCTGGGGACACACAGACTGAGAGTGGGGGGCATGTGAGCCGAGCAGGGGCCCCACAGGGAGGGCGGGCCCAGGGCCCACCTTGGGACACGTGTGGTGACTGCCAGGGGCTCACGGCTCACCCGTGACCAGACACACGTGGGTTTCCTCAGGGGACACGGCCGTGTTCAAGGACGGCGTGTACTGGATCCGGGGCCGGACCTCCGTGGACATCATCAAGAGCGGGGGCTACAAGGTTAGCGCCCTGGAGGTGGAGCGGCACCTGCTGGGCCACCCCAGCATCACAGGTGAGCGGCCGGCCCCGTCCCCATGCTGAGTCTCGCACCGTCGGGGGCAAGGTGACCCTTTGCTATCTGCCCCGGGGACCCCTGCCCTGGCCACAGCACGCGGGCTCTGCTGGAACCGCGGGAGCGCAGCTGCCACCGCGCCCACGGCCCGGCTCCAGGCCCGGGCAGGAACGCACGTCCCGTCTGCGTGATCCACTGGCGGCGTGGCTAGCGAGCGTGTCCGGGGTGACCCGGCCCCGAACAGAGAGCTGAGTGGCGGGAAGGCTGAGCCCCAGGAATGCCGCCGAGCGGCGCCCCCACCCCTCCCTGCAGGACCCACCAGCCCCACTCGGGCAGCACAGCAGCCTCCCGCGGCCTCCCACCGCAGGGGCCTCCACAACCACGGTTGGACGCCACCCGCTGCTCCCTGCGCAGTCGGTCTGGTGTTGTCCAGCCCGCAGCGGCCACGCGGGTCCCCACTCCCTGCACGGTCTGGTGGTGTCCAGCCCGCAGCGGCCACGAGTGTCCCCACGGCCCATCCTGCTCTTCTGTCCTCAGACGTGGCCGTGATCGGAGTTCCAGATATGACCTGGGGCCAGCGGGTCACGGCGGTGGTGACCCTCCGGGAAGGACACTCGCTGTCCCACAGGGAGCTCAAGGAGTGGGCGAGGTAGGGCGGGCGGGGCGCCCAGGGGGCTGGGGTGGGGCGGGGGCAGGGGCGGGGGCCGTCCTGGTCTGGGCAGCACCCCCTCGGAGCGGACGTGAGGGACTGGGAAGGGTCGGCCGTGCAAACCCCAGAGGACACAGCCTCTGCCCCCACGCAGCGCAGATCTGGACGCCCAGTCTCACGGCGGCGCGCACGGGGCCTCCCGCCCCAGCGTCGGGTCAGAGCGACCCTCCGAGGAGCAGACGCTCCTGTTCCGGGTCCTCTGAGGCTGCAGGGAAGCTCCGTCCTGGTGCAGGGACAGACCCCCTCGGTGCCAGAGCCGCTGCGGTCGGACCACAGCGGAGGCTGAGCCAGGGGCGGCCCTCCCTGCCCCACCCGTGCGCCCCTGCGCCCACACAGCCTCTCCCCTCCTGCCCTCGGTGGGACCCCCAGCGCCGTCCCCACCTCTGTCCTGGCTCCTCCTGTCCCAGAGCCCCTGGCGCCCGAGGCCACCGTCCCTCCCGCTCAGCCTGCCGCGCCCCACCTGGGAGACTGTACCCCAAACCCCCCAGGGCCTTCCTCCGCCTGTCCCGGTGGTGCCGGGCCCCACAGCGTCACCTGGAATTTTCTCCTCCCGTTCCCTCCCTGCCTCCCCCCGCCTGCCGCCTCCTCGGCGCTAAGGATATTTTTGGCTCGTCCAACATGATTTTGCAAACAGTAGGAATCCTTGTTTCATCAAGGGCAGCGCAGCTGGGCGATTAAAGATCCCGGGATCTGCAGAATCGCAGTTGGAGCCCTGCGGCCTAACAAAGGCAGGGAGGGTCTCGTTGGCCGGTCGCTGCTTTCCTTAAACAATTACTCTGTCGAAGAGAGGAAAATAGAGACCCGTCCGAGGTCTCTCTGCCTTGGAGCTGCTCCGAGGGTTTGTCACGTTGTGGCCTGTGGGGTCCAGACCCTCGGGGTCACGGAAGGAAGTGGCACGTTCCCCAGGCTTCAAAGCCCCGTCCTCGGGACTCGCCGGGGTCTTTTCTCTTAGCGCCCGCTCACTTTGGCTTTTGGACTCAAGTCCCGAGGTCACCCCAGCTGCCTGCAGGGGGCGCCCCGGCTGTGCCGTGTGGGGGACCACAGGCCGCGAGGGCGTCACTGTGAGGGTGTCACCGCCGCCTGGCTGGTGCCTGCGGGACTTGGAGGTTCGCTCAGGTGTCCGAGTGCCCCGTGTGGATGGAGCGGCTGCCCCCACCTCCCAGCCCCTCCGGAAGCTTCCCTGTGCTCTGGGCTCTGCAGGGCACGGGCCGTGGGTGGTACGGCTCTCTCCAGCTCCAGCTCGGGGGCCTTTCCCTGGCCGTCCAGTGGTTGCTCCCGGCAGGCCCATCCTCAACGTGACCTTGACCAAGGCCTGCACACGCCGTGGTGTCTGCGCCGCACGAGCGTTTGCGGGACTCCAGCCGCCTCCTGCGGCCAGCTGCCCCGAGCTCTGGGGGCAGAGACGCGTGCGGTCGCTCAGCTTGCCTGTCCCTGTTGCTGAAAGCCAGCCCGGGCCCGGGGCTCCTGCCGCGGCAGCATGGCAGTGAGGCTCACTCGGGCCGCGCTTGTCTCCACAGAGGCGTCCTGGCCCCGTACGCCGTGCCCTCCGAGCTCCTGCTGGTGGAGGAGATCCCCCGGAACCAGATGGGCAAGGTCAACAAGCGGGACCTGGCCCGGCAGCTCTACCCTGCCTGACCCACCACAGGGCCGGCAAGGACCCAAGCAGGCACACCCTGGGCACCTGGCGCCTGGGGGCTGGCAGAGGCCCCCAGATCAAGACCTGCCTGTCTGGGCTGGAGTCCCCGGCCCCAGGCCGACTGCCACGTTTCGAGGTGGCCCCGGCCCCCCACAGCCTGTTCGGGCACCTCCCTCCCCCCGGGGGGCCCTGAGGTTGCCAGGCTTTCTCCAGGGCAGGCCCCGAGGGGTCCCAGAGGGGTCACCCAAGAAAAGAAATAAAGACTCCGTGGGCGGAAACACGCGTGTGTCCCGTGCTGTCTGCCCACCCAAGCACACACCCGGCCCCCGGCTGAGAGGCCCCCACAGGCCAGGTCAGAGCAGGCGCAGGTGCCTCGAGGTGGGGCTCCCACTGCCCCCTCCTAGGGCCTGCGGCCTGGGCCAGGCCAGGTCAGTTTGTGGACAAAATGCCGGCTCTGACCCCAGCCTGACCCCTGGGAGGCCCAGCCTGTCGCAGGCCCCAGGAATGGCGCAGGAGCCCCGACGACCGGCTCGTCCCCAAGGCCACAGCTGCAGTGCAGCCCCCCGAGTCTTGGCTGCCCCAAGTTGGTGGCCAGAGTGAAGTCCCCTCCGCCTCCCCCATCGTGGCTTCACCCTGGGGGACGTTCCCTTCTGACGGTGGCAGTCGAGCAACCACCCTTCTCCCGGCGTCCAAGCCCAACACCCAGAAGGCCTGAGCCCTCTCTGCCTCGGTTTCCCTGCTCCCATACCAGACCCCCCCCTCCAAACAGGACGTCACCAGCAAGTCGCTGCCGGGACCCCTGAGGACCCGTCACAGACTCGCCTTCCTGTGAGGGCAGACCCGCCCTGGCCTGGCCTGACGCTGCTGGTCTGCACGGCTGTTTGGACACGTGACAGGACCACTGTCCCCGGGGCTCTCCTGCTCGGGAAAGGACCACCACCCCCCCCCCCCCCCGTCTGCGGGGTGGGGTCTTTGTCTCGTCTCAATAAACTTCTGTCCCCAGCTGGCCGCACTCGGTTCTTTCCAGCGTGAAGCCAAGAACTCACCCGGTGAGTGCGGGCCCCTCCCTGACGCGGACCCCCACCCGTGTCCTTTCCTCCTCGTGTGGGACAGGCCCCAGCCTGGCTGTGGCGCCCCCACCCCAGGCCCCCCCATGCCCTCAGCCCCCCTCGGCCTCTCTGAGGGCGCCCCCTCCCCCGCACTGGGACACGTGGCGTTTGTGTGAGACCGTGTGTCAGTGGGTGTGCAGGTGGGGTGCTCGTGCCCGCCTGCCTCTGCACGCGTGTGCGCAGGTGAGTGGCCCCGCCCCACCCGGGGGCCTCTCCCAGCAGCTGGTGCCACCCTGCCGCCCTCTTGTCGGCAGCTTGCCGGGCGGGCACGTCCCCGTCGGCAGTCTGCCCACACGCGAGCATCGGCCGCTCCGCAGTGGCTACGGGACGTTAGGCCGCAGTCTGGGCCACCTGCCCGCCTGCCCCACGCGAGGTGAGGACCAACACGAGGCGGCGAAGGGCAGCGCGTTTTAATGCACCAGGGACACTCCTAGTAGCTCCGGCTCTAACGGGCAACAGCCATTTCTCAGCCAGAAAAAAGAGGACACCCCACACCAGCCACATGGGCGGCCTACAGCACACACACGCACACAGATGTGCACAGGCACACACGCATGCCTCCATGTGCATACACATGCATGTACATGTGCATGTGGACACATTCACACAGAGACCCATATACACATTCACACAAACATGTATATATATGCACACACAGACATGTATACACATGTACACAGAGACATAAACATGCACACACAGACATGTATACATAGGGTACACTGACACATATGCATTCGAACACACATGCACACATGCACAGACATGTATACACATGTACACACTGACATACATGTGTACACAGACACATACACATGCACATAGGGACACATGTACACAGACACGTATATATACTCATGCATCCACAGAGACATGTATACATATGTGTGCACAGACACGCGCACATGCACACAGACACACGTACACAGAGACACATATACACATGCTCAGAGATATACACATGCACACAGACACACGTGCACACAGACACACATACACATGCACACACAGCCACCCAAGTGTCTGCAGACAACACAGATCTGGTCTCAGAAACCACCTTCCAAGTACCAGCTGCCCCGGGAGCCCCGGCGTCTAGCAGTGGCCCGAGCAGGACGGGGAGCAGGGGGGCCTGGCCACACGCCGGGGTGCAGCAGCCTTGGCTGCAGGGTGGGCAGGGAGGGCTGGGCCTGGGCCCCGCACTTCCCCTCAGCAGGGGGTCCCAGCACCCTGCACAGAAGCCCGCAGAGCCCCCAGCTCGAGCCGTCCTCACCCAGAACACTGACGCCCGGCAACATTCTAAACATTGAGGACAATACCCTGCGTGTTCTCACCAGACTTTATCCAGCTTGAGCCCCCCGGCCTCTTAAAGAAGTAATGCTGGCCAGGCACAGCGGCTCCCACCTGTAATCCCAGCACTCGGGGAGGCCGAGGCAGGAGGACCGCTTGAGCCCAGGGGATCAAGACCAGAACTGGGTCTTGATCAGCAGAGCAAGACCGCATCTCTACAAAATTAAAAAGAAAAAACCAATTAGCTGGGCGTAGTGGTGCCTGTAGTCCCAGCTACTGGGCGGCCGAGGCGGGGGGATCGCTTGCAGGCTGCAGTGAGCTGTGATGATGCCACTGCACTCAAGCCCAGGCAACAGAGCGAGACCCTGTCCTAAAAAAAAAAAAGAAGAAGAAGAGTTGGGCGTCAGCGTCCTCAGCCCCACAGGGACGCCCTCCCCTGAGCGCCTCGGTGATCCTGTGGGGTTAGGTCCCCAGTGCTGAGATGCATCATCCTGTGGGGTTCATGTTATTCCGTAACTTGCTTTTGTGGCTCCTGCTCCCGTCTGCTGTTTCCTCGGTTGACAGGCGCGCTCTGACTTTGCCTCGAGGAGGCCACGCCAGCCCCTGCCCCACGGTCATGGGCGCTGTGAGCGCAGCTGCTTTTGCACAAGTGGAAGAATTTGTCCAGCAAATAGTCCTGGGAGTGGAATCACTGCGTGAACTAAAATAAAATCTTCAGCCCCCCCCCCCCCAGCTGACTGAATGGACCCCTCTTGGCCACGGGGACCCCAGAAATACCCTGAGTTGCTGCTGTGAGCAGGCTGGGCGCGGCGGCTCACACCTGTAATCCTAGCACCCAGGGAGGCTGAGACGGGTGGATGGCTTGAGGTTCGAGAACAGGAGTTCGAGACCAGCCTGAGCAAGAGTGAGACCCCCGTCTCTACTAAAAAAATTTAGCCAGACATGGTGGCACATGCCTGTAGTCCCAGCTACTCGGGAGGCCGAGGCAGGAGGATCACTTGAGCCCAGGAGTTTGAGGTTGCTGTGAGCGAGGCTGACGCCACGGCACTCTAGCCCTGGCAACAGAGCGAGACTCTGTCTTAAAAAAAAAAAAAGAAGGGAGGTCAGACAGCCTGGTCACGCTGGTCTCCCTTCCTGGAGACGTCCTTTGTGTCAACAACTCGCTAACAGGCTGGGTCTGTCCCGCCAGGCAGAGCTCACCCCACACCTGCGGCCACCACTCACCCTGCAGACCGCCCGAGTTTCTGTGAATATCCCTGCCTGGTCTCTGACTCACGGACTTCCCTGTCTTAACGCATTCCCAGCCCTTAGACAAGGCTGCGTTTCTTTAACCAATTTACAAATCAGAGAACTTTTAAACCCGCCTGTAACCTGTAAGACCTGCTGTGGGATGTCCTGCCCTTTCGGGGCAAAACCACTGTGCCCCTTCCTCGTGCTGACCCGGCCTCTTACGCACGAACGTGTGAAACCCAACTGCAGCCCCGAGACCGCGGCGGCCCCTTCTCTCGGGACCTCTTGCGGCCACGTGCTCCGGGCCACTCACACACATTTGGCTCAGATTGACAGAGTTTGGGGTTTTTTCCACCATCAGCCGGGGCAGAGGCTCAGGTGTGTCCATGTGACTAGAGACAGCCCAGCGCTGTTCAGAGAGGCGCAGAGACACCTTCCTGCTGCCTCTGCCCGGCCTGGTTCTCCTATCTCGATTTATTTTTATTTATTTGTTTTTTGAGACAGAGTCTCACTTTGTTGCCCAGGCTAGAGTGAGTGCCGTGGCATCAGCCTAGCTCACAGCAACCTCAAACTCCTGGGCTCAAGCGATCCTCCTGCCTCAGCCTCCCGAATAGCTGGGACTACAGGCGTGGGCCACCATGCCCGGCTAATTTTTTGTATATATAGTTGGCCAATTGATTTCTTTCTATTTATAGTAGAGACGGGGTCTCGCTCTTGCTCAGGCTGGTTTTGAACTCCTGACCTTGAGCAATCCGCCCGCCTCGGCCTCCCATAGTGCTAGGATGACAGGCGTGAGCCACCGCGCCCGGCCCTCTCATCTCCATTTTAAGAGCAGTTCCATGCTCCTCTCAAAGAACCTCCTTGGAGCTCCTGTTGGGAGTTGATCAAATTTATGGATTAGTTCGGTGAGATCTGGCATCTCTGCAAGTCTTGACCTCCAGGCCTTCGTGGTTTGCACCTTTGCTCTAATAATCACACACGTCTTTTGGGAGGTTTTAGTCCCAGACTCAGCGCTTCTTGGAACCGTGAATGGGGTGTTTTGTTTTCGGGTTGGTTCCTGGGAGGCCGTGGGTTTGTGTGTGGTGTCTCCGTCCCACGCTCCCTGGGGCCGCAGCCCCTCCCCAGGGTCCCCTGGCCCAAGTCCCCCAGCTGGGGAAGGCAGAGGATGCTGTGGCCCGTGGCCTCTGAGGTCCAAGGCCCAGCTGCCCCTAGACGGGTGACTCCAGAGAGCTCGGCCTGCCGGGCCGGTTGGAGAGAGAGCCTCGCGGAGCCAGGGCTGGGGACTGGTGGGAGGGTTTGCTTAGCAGCAACTAAATCAATCGATTCTATGGTGGCGATTGATTTAATCTGAACGGTCATTAATGTGATTTATGCGGCTGCTTGGGATTCTTTGCTCCCAAATTTGTCTCCTGCACGCAGATAAGTCTGAAAGACGGTGGGGGCAGGGGACGGCTGGGGCTGCTGGGCTGCAAGGGGCACAGGAAGGGACCAGACACCCGCAGTGCCACCTGGCCTCTGCCCTGCCCCAGCCCCCAGCCAGGAAGGACCTGCCCTTCCCCACCCACCCCTGCGATAATGACCCTCTGGGCGGGAGCAGGGGCCTAACCTGCGTCTCCCGTGTCTGAGCACCTGCCCCGGAGGCCCAGAAGCCAGGGTGGGGCCAGGGGCTGCGCCGCTGGGAGGGGCTGCTGGGGGTCCCGGCCCACCCCAGCCCTTCTCCTACCCGGAGCTCCCAGCCCCCTGCGCCCCACTCCCTGACAGCGGCAGGCCTCACAGCCCACGCCCTCCCCATGGCACTGCTCAGGGGACACCAGGACGCGGGCAGCAGGGCGCACAGCAGAGAAACAGCCAAGGCCGCGGGCGCCATGCGGGGAGACAGGAGGAAGTCCTCAAATCCGTGTCCCCGAGAAGTTGGGAGAAAGGGTTTCTAAGGACAGTTTGGCGGGCAGAGCGCTGGGGAACCGGGTCTGCTGAGGGCTGGGGACGACCCAGGGGGTCGGGAAGCAGAAATCGAGTCAGGTCCCAGGTCACACGTGGTTCCTTGGCGTGGGCCACTGGTCTGATGGTGTGGGTTGGGCCACGGGGTGCAGGACCTGGAAGACACGTCTCAAAGACCAGCCTGGGGTTCGCCAGCGGGTGCTGAAGACAGCCAGGAATCTTCACAACCATCCACTGCCGACTCCTGAGCAAGGATAGGGCAGGACCGCAAGCTCCCCTCCCCTCGCCTCCCCTCCTCTCCCTCCTCCCCTTCTCTCCCTGCCCTTCCTCTTCCTCCCCTCTCCTTCTGTCACCTGAGTTCGGCTAAGAGGCTGAAGGACAGAGAGCTTGACGTGGGACAGGTGAGCAACTGTGTAGACGCCGGTGGAGGAGCAAATGGACAGACGTCCAGTCGGGGCGGAGGGGCCCCAGCCACTGGGTGTGATTTGCCGGGAGTGGGGAATGGGGATGGGGGACTCTCCAGGATCACAGCTTTGTGGGCTGGGGCAGGATGAGGCCACACGTGTACCCCTGCCTTTCTGGGGCCCCCACCCCCACAACTCACAGGTCGGCCCGGGGCTCAGGAGCTTCCCCGGGGGCAGCCTGGCCTCCCCACGCGGCCTCCCAGGGGCCCGGCTGCCTGGAGTCTCCAGGTGTGGGGGCTGCACCTGCCCAGGCCCCAGCCCTCTCAGTGAGTGTTTACTCGAGTGGATTTTGCTTCAAAACCAAGCCTGGGGGTGCCGTCAATGACGCATAAATTGTTTTAAAGACTGGGCTGTTAGGAGAGAAGTCGGGCGAACTCTGCTCTCCAGCCCCTGTGACCCCATGGCACCCTCCCATCCATGCTGCCCTCTGACCCTCTGACCCTCACCCTGGCTGGGGGCCAGGCTGACTCAGGAGCCCCTGGTGACCCAGCCCACGTGAGTCGGCCTGGGCAGTCGTGGGTGGGGCTGGCCTGTGCTGCCCCTTCTCCTCCGACTTTCCTGGGGGCTGTGAGGGCAGGCAGGCAGCCAAGGGGACGGTCCCCTTGCTGGGCTGCAGAGCTGGGCTGGTCAGGCCAGGCGTGGGGGCCTGTGTCTGCAGGGCGTGTTGGTGGTGGGCGTGGCCAGGCCGGAGAGGGACACAGGAAAAGCACCCCCAGTCCCCCAACGAAGCTCGAATCTCTGTCCTCAAGACCCTGTGGCAAGTGGCCATCTCCCCCACCTGCGCCCACTGGGCGTCCCTGGAGCCACAGTGCCCCCTGCTGGTGCCAGGGGCTGTGACAGGCTGTGACGTCCCTCCAGGCTGAACACCCACCCCGTGCCTGGCGGCCTCACAGGTCGAGTAATAATCTGGAAGACTGGCCCTGGCAGAGCCAGCCACCCCGGGGTCCCCCGGCCACCTCCCTGTAGGGCTCTGTGTGGCTCATGCCAGCCCCCGCTGCTCAAGACTGAGGGTTCTGCAGGCCCAGCCAGCACCCCCAGCCTCTCTCACCTGCTGTCTCGGTTGCTCTCACGCCTGTCCACATATTCCCAACTGGAGAATGACGTCTGCGTGTTTGTGGGGTGTCATGGTCTCCGAACAAACAGCACCCCAAACCTGATGGGGGCCACTCTAACCACCTGCACTGCACTTGTGGCTGCCAGGAGGTGGATGGTGGCCTGGGGTGGGGACAGTGCCCCCTGAGCCCCCAGGCCCCCCACCCTGTGCAGGCCACGGGGGGCCAGGCCAGGGCTCAGGTGCCACAGGTGTGGGTGGTGTCCACCCACCAGTGCTTCCATACTCTGCTCACCCCTCTCGAACCCCACTGGAGGTACCCCCCCCACCCCGTTCTGCTGTTAGGAAGGTCAGGGCTGGCAGCTGTGGGCGGGGCCTGGGGCACCGAGTGGGTGAGCATCTGCCGGGCCCAGCCCCCCATCCCGCCCGCCAGGCCAGGCCAGGACAGAGTGTGGGAAGGGCTTTCCGGGCTCCTGGCCAGGCCACCTGTGTCTGCCAAGTGAGCTCAGCCCTTGCCTGTGAGATGGGGCCCCAGGCCTCAGGGTCCTTGGGGGCAGGTGGAGCAGGCACGTGCAGGTGGGGCCGGCGCCGGGACTGCTGTGAGCCTGGACTGTGATGAGCTATGGTGAGCACCCGCCCACCCGGCACCTCTCTGATGACCACGGGCACCCAGGTGCACGTCCCAAAAGAGCACAGCCCCCCAGGCCAGTGCCTCGTGTCATCAGGGTCACTCCTTCACTGTCCGGCACTCCCTGGGCACCCCCCCATCCATGGCCTACCCTCTTGCCCCTCCCCCACACCGCCTGCACCTGCGGGAGCTGCGCACCTGGCCCGGCCCCTGCCTCCTGGCAGGGCCCTGGACTCCTCCAGGTGGCTGTGCTCAGCACACCTGCCAACCCTGGTGTCCTGCTGGAGAGGACAGAGGACTGCACGCCCGACCCTTAGTGGTTAGGGTGTGTGTGTATTTGTGCATAAATTCTCCATAAACCTGCATGATTTTGTATCTAATCATTATTGTGTCACTATATGATGACCATATTGTTCTAAAGCAGGAGGCATCACTCTGCTGAAAGCCATCAGTGCCCCCCCCATTTTATCATGAGAAAGTTAAAAATGCCCCAGGACCCATGCTGGTCCCTGGCCACGCTGGACCTCCCGCCCTCCGGAGCCTGTGGGTGCAGAGCAGGCGGGACCTCAAGTACATCAGGGCTGCAGGGTTGCTGAGGGTCCTGGGCCTGCGCCTTGTCCCGCAAGTCCCCATCTGCTGGGGAGAGGAAACAGGGTGGAGCAGTGGGGTGGGAGAGGGTGTGAGCAAGGAGGTGACCGCCCAGCATGGCCAAGGTTGCAGAGTTGGGAAAAAGGAAGGGAGGCCCAAAGTGGGGTGACTTCCAGAGGTTTGGGGTACAGGAGGGTCAGATGTCCCCCAAGTCAGCTGGGAAAGAGGGGGCTCTTCTGGAGGTGGTGGTCCTGCAGCCCAAAGTGGACCCTCACCCGACTGACCTCCAGACTCATGGAGCCCAGCTGCTGCCTGCCCCCTCCTTTGACACAAGAGGAAACTGAGGCCAGAGGTAGGACTGGCCCCAGGGCTTCCCATCTGCCCTGGGCACCTTGTGGGGCAGGGTCCCTCACTGGAAGGCTGGCGGTCCAGCTGGGACCACCCCTCCCCCAGAGCCTGAGCACTTGGGGCCCACCTAGGGCCCTGCCAGCTTATCCTGGGACCCCCACAGCCCTGAAGGAAGGGTTTCTCTCCCTCCCCAGGTGGGTGGGAGGCAGATGGTGAAAAGCCAGGTAGAGGCAGAGTGGAAAATGGGGGGAGGGGTCCCAAGGGTAGTTTCCCCCAAGCCTCTTTCTGGGCAGGGGCCACTCCCTTCCACCCAGCCCTAATCCCTACACTAGCACCTCGAGGCAGAAGCCCAAAAGTATTCAGAGGGCTTCTGCACCCCCAATTTTGGGGTCCCTAGCCTCAGAGGAAGGAGGGTGGTCCCCAAAGGGCTACTCCATTAGCCCTGGGGGCCTCCAAGCCTGGAGGTGGAGGGGCCCCCTGCCCTCCGGCATCTTGGAGCCACCAGTGCCAGGGACAGTCCTGGCCCAGAGCCTCCCCTGGGCAGCCTGGCCCTGTCCAAGCTGGCCAAGGGCACAGATGGCCCCGCACCTGCACAGCCACCCCCAGTCTGGAGAGAGGAGCAGAGCCTGAGCCTGCCACTGCTCCCACCCCCCACACCACCTGCTCCAAAGCAAGCAGCACATGGGTCCACGGAGCCCTTCCCCCACCCCACCCTCGCTCCAGGGCTCTCCTCCCATGCACTGGCCCTGCGGGAGCGGGTGTTGCACACACGTTTAGACACACACATATGCGTGCTCACACATGCGCACGTGCATACATGCACACACGTGCACACACGCACTCCCAGCATAGGAGTTGAGGAATGCAGGTACGCAAATCACTGCCACACCCACCAGGAGGCCAGAGGAGGCGGGAGGGCGCTGGCTGCGGCGGGGAGGGGCTCCGAGAGCAGGGGGGGCCTGAATTGGGCACCCAGGGGTGAGTCCAGCCCGTAGGCGACTGTGCAGAGGAGGCTGTTCCAGGCAGTGGGCCTCAGGGGACACGTCAGAGGAGGCGAGTGGACGGGGGAATTTGGGGAGCACTGGGAGTCGTGAGGGAGGGCAGGAGGTGGCTGGAGTGGGGACACTGACGGGGGGCGGGAGGGTGAACGACATGGAGGTGTCCAGTGGCCTCAGCTGAGACACCAGCTTGGGAGTCCCCAGCTCATGGTGGCATTTAAAGCTGTGGGATGAGTGGGAGCCCTGGGACCCCCAGCATTCCCGGGCGGCTGCTGGTGCTCACGGTGCTCACTGCAGCCTGGGAGGGCCTGCACCTGGCCTTGCACTCACGGCCCGGGCACTGGCCGCGGCTGGGTCTGGCCCCGTGCAGGGGACAGCAAGCGGACCGGAAGAGACACGCTTTGGTGATGCCTTGAGACAAAACCCTGAAGGCACGAGGGAGCCGCCTCTGGGACCGGAGGCAGCGCCAAGGGAGGAGCAGCCCGTGCAAAGGCCCTGAGGCCAGAGCATGCCAGGGAGTTCCGGAAACAACGCAGCAAAGAAGGAACTATTCCTCGGGTCCCCGGCCCGGCCCCCCAGTTCACACTCCACCCCCACTCCCACCCCCCCCACCCCCGTCTCAGGCAGTCCTGACCTCCGCTCTCCTCTTCCCAAGCCCAGCCCCACCCAGCTGCCCTCCGCCCCGCCGGAGTCCTTCTAGCCTGCACCTGCACTGTCACTCAGCCCTCGGCCCCGCCCCTCCAGAGGCTCCGCCCCGCCTGGGCAGGAGCTATCACACGCCCCGCCAGAGGCCACCAACGTGTGTCACTCAGCCCTAGGCCCCGCCCCTCCCCGCCCCTTGCCTCGTCAGAGTCCTCCCAAGGGCTGTCACTCAGCCCCGGCCCCGCCCCGCCCCGTGCACATGCCGCTGGGCCCCGCCCGCGCACTCGCGCTGTCACTCACCCATAGGCCCCGCCCCACCCCCTGCCTCGTCAGAGTTCTCCCACGGGATGTCACTCAGCCACGGACCCGGTCCGCCCCCCTCCCCCTGCCCCCCCACCCCCACCCCCGTGTATGTGCTGCCAGGCCGCACCGGCGCACTCGCGCTGTCACTCAGCCACAGGCCCCGCCCATGGCCCGCCCCCGCTCCATCACAGGCCTCCCACGGACTGTCACTCAGCCCCGGCCCTACCCCGTGCACGTGCTGCCAGGCCCCGCCTGCGCACTCGCACTGTCACTCAACACTAGGCCCCACCCTCCGGCCCCGCCCCACCCCGTGCACATGCTGCCCGGCCCCGCCCGCGCACTCGCGCTGTCACTCAGCACTAGGCCCCACCCCCGGCCCCGCCCCGTGCACATGCTACCCGCCCCGCCCGCGCACTCGCGCTGTCACTCATCACTATGCCCCACCCTCGGCCCCGCCCCGTGCACATGCTGCCCGGCTCCGCCCACACACTCGCGCTGTCACTCAGCACTAGGCCCCGCCCCGCCCCGTGCACATGCTGCCCGGCCCCGCCCGCGCACTCGCGCTGTCACTCAGCACTAGGCCCCGCCCCGCCCCGTGCACATGCTGCCCGGCCCGCCGGCGCAGTCGCGCTGTCACTCAGCACTAGGCCCCACCCCGGCCCCGCCCCGCCCCGCCCCGTGCACATGCTGCCCGGCCCCGCTCGCGCACTCGCGCTGTCACTCAGCACTAGGCCCCACCCTCGGCCCCGCCCCGCCCTGTGCACATGCTGCCCGGCCCCGCCCGCGCACTCGCGCTGTCACTCAGCACTAGGCCCCACCCTCGGCCCTGCCCCGTGCACATGCTGCCCGGCCCCGCCCACACACTCGCGCTGTCACTCAGCACTAGGCCCCGCCCTCGGCCCTGCCCCGTGCACATGCTGCCCGGCTCCGCCCACACACTCGCGCTGTCACTCAGCACTAGGCCCCGCCCCGCCCCGTGCACATGCTGCCCGGCCTGCCGGCGCACTCGCGCTGTCACTCAGCACTAGGCCCCACCCTCCGCCCGCCCCACCCTCCGCCCGCCCCACCCCGTGCACATGCTGCCCGGCTCCGCCCACACACTCCCGCTGTCACTCAGCACTAGTTCCCGCCCCTGCCCCGCCCCACCCCGCCTCGTGCACATGCTGCCCGGCCCCGCCCGCGCACTTGCGCTGTCACTCGGCACTAGGCCCCGCCCCGGACCCGCCCAGCCCCGCCCCGCCCCGTGCACATGCTGCCCGGCCTCGCCCGCGCACTCGCGCTGTCACTCAGCACTAGGCCCCGCCCCCGATCCGCCCTGCCCGGTGCACATGCTGCCCGGCCCCGCCCGCGCACTCGCGGTGTCACTCAGCACTAGGCCCCGCCCGCAACCCGCCCTGCCCGGTGCACATGCCGCCCGGCCCCGCCCGCGCACTCGCGCTGTCACTCAGCACTAGGCCCCGCCCCCGACCCGCCCTGCCCGGTGCACATGCCGCCCGGCCCCGCCCGCGCACTCGCGCTGTCACTCAGCACTAGGCCCCGCCCCTCCCTGTGCACATGCTGCCCGGCCCCGCCCGCGCACTCGTGCTGTCACTCAGCGGCTAGCCAGCTTCGCTCCGGGCGGGAGGCTGAAGTCGCTGCCCGCGTCCCGCACCGCCGCTGGCCGCATGGGCGCCGCACTGCTCCTCGCCCTCGGGCTGCTGGCCCAGGTAAGGCACCGGCGCCCGCGGGGTCCCCGCCTCCGGCCCCCGTGTCCCCAGGACCGTCCCGAGCGCCCGGGGACTGTGGGCTGAGGGTCCCGGGTGGGAGCTGGGCCGAGGCCCTAGGCACTGTGGGGTGGGGTGCCCGCGTCCAGGTGGGCTGCAAAGGGAGTGTAACCCGCCTCCTCTTGGACAGATTTTGGGGGACTCGCCCCAGGACTGGGGAGCCCCGCGGGGGACACCAGGAGACCACTTAACTGGCTGTCCTCCTTTGGGGGACAGGGCAGAGCCTCCCCCAACCCCGCTGGGCCTGGGGCTGCCGGTGCTGTGGTGGGGGCAGGGCTAGAGGGTGGCAGGAGACCCCCGAGCTGGGGGAGCTGGGGGTCCTTAGGGACTCCTTGCCCGTGGCCCGAGCTCACGCTGACCCTGGTGGTCTTGGGTGGTGTCCGGGCCCCTGCCTCCACCGCGACCCGGCCAGCAGGGCAGCTGCGGGCTCTGCCGTTCAGGAAGGCCCCACACTCTGCAGTTCCCCTGCGGGGGCGCCCGTGGGAGCTGGGCCCCCCACGCACCCCGCGCCTTGGTGTTCACCTGCAGACCGTAGGGCAGCAGCTGCCCCACAAATCTCGGGTCCCCTGGTACTGTGGTCTTCAGCAATGTGGGCACAGACAGGGCGAGAGGAGGCACAGGCCTCTGCCCCCCCACCCCCACCACGAGCACTCCCTGGATAGGGCCACGTCTCTCAGGCCCTGGGGACCTGGGGGTGGAGGATGTGGCCTCCTGGCCCCTGCCACAGGGTCTGGGCCGAGCCAAGGCCGGGCCTGGCTACGGCTGGGACATCTTCACTTGGAACGGGACGGCCCCTGGTCTCCTGCTTTAGCAGACAATGGGCTTAAGCGGCCACCACTGGGCATCGTGGCTCTAGGGTGGCCAGGCAGCGCTGGACACTGGTGTGGGGTGTGTGAGTCCCTTCCCAGCTCCCACCGAAGGGGGTTCCTGAGCCCCCTTAATTCCCATGGGCCTCCTGGCTCGGCCGGCCAGCTCAGGTTTCAGCTCCTGGTGCCTACCAGGTGCCTGGCCGGCCAGACCCCCAGCAGCGGCCCCCCCAGGGCACCCCTGCTCCAGCCACCTCCCACCCTGCCTTTGGGCATCCACGGCCCCCGCTTAGCAGCAGTGGCCCTGCCGCCACGGCTGCCCACGGCCCGCACCCCTCCAGCCCTGTGTGGTGGGCTCACCCGCCACCCCCTCTGCAGGGCCTGGACCCCTCACCCCTCACTGGCCCCGGGGACAGCATTTGTTCCCTAGCCCCACGCTGGGCGCATGGGGGCCTGGCACTATGGAAACATTCCTGGGGACCCTTCTTCTCTGGGTTTGGGGGTGTCTGCCTTTCAATAGGCCCCAGGTGGACTCCACTGGTGGGCAGGGGCTAGATCCCTCTCTAGGCTCCCTTTCCTCCTGGAGGGCGCCCCTCCCCCACTTCCCTCCCCCAGGGCTATGGCAGAACACCCCTCCCCCCAGACAGCTGGAGGCTGGGGGGTCATGGGGGCTGCAGTGGCTCAAATTAGCTCAGACCACCAAAATATGTCAGTCAGGACCTTGCCACCTCTCCCCCACCTGTCCGGGCTGCCAGACTTTTGTCCTCTCTGTCCAGGCACAAGGTTCTGTGGACACCTGGGCACCCCATCCTCACCTCCGTGAGCCCCCAGGTGGTGGCCTAGCCCAGCAGGGCCATCTCAGACAGCCCCAGGTGGGACCTGGGTACCTGTACATGTCCACGGCTTGCACCTGGGCCTTGGCTGAGGCTCCAGCCTTGCCTGCCCTCTCACCTGTAACACCCTCTGGGCCCCAGAACGTGGGGAGGGAGGTGAGGACCGTGTGTCTTCCCAACAGTCCCCCGACTGCCCCACCACCCCTGGCCACTGGTCCAGCTCCTGGCACCCACCCCAGCTCGGGGATGGGGGAGTGTGGATGGTTCAGAGGGGCCCCGACAGCTGGGCCCATTCCTGACGTGCCGTCCAGCGAGGTGGCCTCGGATTCCAGCCCGGGGAGGGGTTCGGGCCTGAGAAGCCAGTGGGATGTCTGGGCCGGGGGAGGGGGGGCTTCTCGCCCCCTCCCGAGAAAGCCCCACCCACCATCACGTCACTTTCCTGGAGTCTGGAAGCGGCTTCCCTTGGAAAGTGGACACTCCCTCCCCTTGAGCCGGGCAGGGGCTGTGGGGGCCGGGGCGGGGGGCAGTGGCCAAGCCCCGCCACTCAGCCTTCCCTGTGGGTCGATGGAGCCCAGCAGAGCCGTGAGCTGGGTCCACGCCGCAGAGAGGGAGCCGGAGACCTGGTCTCGGCGTCAGTCGGTCCCGCCACCCGGAGACCAGCACCGCCACCCCGGCTCAGGCCCAGCCTACGGAGGCAAAGCACCTGTCGCTGTGCAGGGCGCGGCATGTGGGATTTTCCACCCAGCAGCTCCCTGGGGTTGGGGCTGGGGCTGGGGGTTCAGTCCCAGAGCTTGGCTTCTAGAAGTCTCTTTCAGAGTCCGTGGTTAAGTGTGTGGTCAAGGTCGTAGAGCCTCCCCTTTGGGGAAGGGGGTCCAGGTTGGGGGCACAGGGAGGAAGGTGCCAGAGCCCACGTCCATGAGGTCGACCCCCCAAGTCTTGTGCCGCACCCCCGTGTGTGGGGTCTGCGTGAGCCCGCAGTGGCGTGGGGCCTTGTCCCGGGCAGCGGATGTCCCGGCCCCCTCAGGGCGGCCCCCAGAGCTGCCACGTCTTCTGGGAGGGGGAGGGCTGGGAGCGCAGAGAACCGGCTGCGAAAACCCCCCTGGGAGCCGGTGGGCTGTGGCCTGCCCGCCCTGCCCGCCCACATCCACCACAGCCTCTGATCTGGGGACGGGCCCTGCCAAGGCTCTGCGGCCTCCACTGACCTCTCGAACTTGGGCTGTGGACGGGCCGGGCACCCGGGATTCCCAGGGTCTGCCTTGCAGGCGCCAGCCCAGAGCCAGCCGGGTGGGCACCGTCCGGGACCCCTGGCAGGGGGTGGGGGAGAGGGGCCGGCCCAGGTCTGGTGGCAGCTTCTGCCCCCGCTGGGGTGGCCCGCTCTCCCTCGGCTACACAGGGTTCCCGGAGCCTGAGGCCCCCCCAGCCTCCACCCAGGCCTGGCAGGGGCAGGGGGCAGGGGCAGGCTTTGCGAGTCTCGGGGTTCCCTTGTGAGTGTGGTTCAGGGCCTGGCTTAGGGCGCAGACCCTGGCTCTGGGCAAACGCTCAGCCCCCCAGCCTCTCTCTGGAGCTGTGCGAGGAGGTTACGGGGGCTGCAGGGACCCTGGGGGGGCAGAGAAAGAGAGAGGCAGGCACAGGCACAGAGCAGCCACGGCCGTGTGTTGGACGCAGACCGCATGCCGGGCAGGCAGGTTTCCTCCTGGCAGGAACTCACCCTGCCCTGGAAGTGGCGTCTGCTTTGCTGGTGCAAGAGCCAGCGCTGCCATCTGTCCCCAGTGAGGCCACTGGGGGGGGGGCTGGGAGCCTGCCCCGTCCTCTCCCCACTTCCGGTCTGCAAAGGGTCTGCATCTCTCTGCATGCCTAAGACCCGTGCAGGTGTGAGGCGACCGGCACAGGAGGAAGTAGCCGGGCCCTGCCGGCCAGGTGCAGAGAGCCACCAGGGGACGCCGGCTCTAGTTTTAAGTTGCCGCCTCTTGTCATTCTGCCACCGTGTGTGAGGACCTGCTTCGTGCGGGCCTGGGGACAGGACCTCCAGTAGGCACAGTCCCCGCCACCCCACGGAGTCAGCCTTCCTGGGCACCGCACCCCCGGGTCCTAGAGGCATCTGGGAGCAGGACCCCAGGCCAGGGGAAGTGTCGGCGCCCAGCCGGCCTGCCGTGGGCAGCGGGAACCCTCAGGGGACCCTTCTCCCCTCTGGGCCTTTCGGGCAAGAGCGGGCGTTGACCTGGCAAGTCGGCCAGACCTCAAGAATTCAGGCTGGGAGGAGCCAGGCATGGCCAGGGCCACCCCAGCCTCAGACAGAGCCAGCTGTGGGGGGAGCCGCTGGCCCCAACTTTCTGCCCACTGTGCGGACCCCCGCCAGGCCTCTCACCCCGGGGCTCTGGGGCTGGGTCCTACCGGCCAAGTCCCTGCAGCTGTGCGGACTCATTATGTGGAACCACTGCCGCCTCCGCCTCTCCCAGCCCCGAGTTCCTGGGGAGCCAGAGCTGCCCCCTGTCCACTGGGCCCTCCCTGCCCCCTCTGCCTCCTGGCCAAGGCCTGGAACCTGGGGGAAGGGAGAGGCACAGGGCCCTCAGGTGCCCCTGCCAGCCCACACTCACCTGTGACAACCCTGCCATGGGTCCCTGGACCCCGGGGATCTCAGTGAGAACGGGGGGTGCTTTGGGGGCAGGCCCTTGGGGCTGTGACTTTGGTCCCCCAGGGCCTCCAGCTCAGGGCTCTGACATGGCTGGTCCCAGGTGCCCTGGACGCAGTGTGGGGGCATGGAACTGCCACTCCCGACTCCAGGGAGCCCAGGGGAAGGGCTTCACCCTCGGGAGGTCCTCTTGGGTCCATGGCTCCCAGCACCTGCCTGCACAGGGGGCAGAGCTCAGAGACCGTGCCGTGTGACTGTGTTTCTCTTTGTTGCAGAGCCTGGGCCCGTCTGTGGGCAGCCCCGGGCCGGGGAAACCCAGCATCCTGAACCCCTGGCACCGGCTGCCAGCGCTGGGCCGCGTGCGGAGGGCCTGGGTCATCCCCCCGATCAGCGTGTCCGAGAACCACAAGCGCCTCCCCTACCCCCTGGTGCAGGTGAGCGGCAGGGCCTGGGTCACCCCGGTGGGTCCCCATTCCCAGAAGGTCCCAGAAGGTCTCCCGGGAGCTGCAGGGCCAGAGCCCGGGATTCTCATCCAGGTATGAAGTGCAGCCCCCTCCCTCCCACCGGCCACACGCATGCCGAGCTCGCCCCAAGCTGTAAGCCCTGCGGGTCGTGACTTTTCGTAGTGATTTTATTCATCGGACACAGAGAAGACGTTGGCTGGACCTGTACATACCGTGTTTCCCCAAAAATAAGCCCTACCCATAAAATAAGCCCTAGCAGGATTTCTAAGCATTTACCCAATAGAAGCCCTACCCCAAAAATAAGACCTAATGACGGGCGTGGCTATGCAGCGCATCTGCACAACCCTTGCATGTAGTCGTGGAGCGGGAAAGAAGACAAGCAGCCCTTCTCATCTGCCCCCTCGTGACAGCTACTGTCCCAGAGGTGACCGGAAACGTGCGGGCAGCCCCACCAACAAGGTCGGCTCCTCCTGTCAGGTCCCAGCCATCCTGTGCGTGCTGCAAGCTGAGGCTTTGAGGGAAAAATAACAGATCTTCTGGGAGGCTGAGGTGGGCGGATTGCTCAAGGTCAGGAATTCGAAACCAGCCTGAGCAAGAGCGAGACCCCGTCTCTACTATAAATACAAAGAAATTAATTGGCCAACTGATAGATAAAGAAAAAATTAGCCAGGCATGGTGCTGCATGCCTGTACTCCCAGCTACTGGGGAGGCTGAGGCAGGAGGATCGCTTGAGCCCAGGAGTCTGAGGTTGCTGTGAGCTAGGCTGACGCCACAGCACTCACTCTAGCCTGGGCAACAGAGAGAGACTCTGTCTCAAAAAAAAAAAAAAGAAAAGAAAAATAACACATCCCCTGAACATAAGCCCTGGAGTGTCTTCTTGAGGAACACTAAATATAAGACCCTGTCTTGTTTTCGGGGAAACACGGTACCAGGGTCAACTTCCTGCAGGCTTGAAACGTGTCCCCAGGGACCAGGGTCCCAGGACACCCAGGAGCTGTGCCTGGGATTGGGGCTTTAGGATGGGGACCCCCTCGGGGCTCCGGGCTGCAGAAGGGCCTGGGGGGCTGCAGAGAGGCAGGGACGCCCCCCCCTTCCCTGGGAGCCCCCTCCCCAGCCCATCTCCTGCCCCACAGATCAAGTCGGACAAGCAGCCGCTGGGCAGCGTCATCTACAGCATCCAGGGGCCAGGCGTGGACGAGGAGCCCCGGGGCGTGTTCTCCATCGACCGGCTCACGGGGAAGGTGTTCCTCAACACCGCGCTGGACCGCGAGCGCACAGACCGCTTCAGGGTGGGGGCCTGCCCGGTCGGCCGTTCCCTGGGGGGGGGTAATGCATCCCTCCTCCACCCAGGCTCCTGCCCCAGTCCAAACCACTGCTCCTGCCAGATCTGGGCACCCCAGTGACAGGGGAGTGGGCCCAGGGATTTGGGACCCAGGACCTGCAGCCCGAGGAGGCAGGTGTTGGGGAGCAGGCTCCCATTTAACAGCCGGGCAGGTGGAGGCGGGGCTGGTGGAGGAGGGGCTTCGTTCTGCCGGGGGAGGAGCGGGTGGTCTTAACCACACCCAGCTCTCCATGCCGCTGGCCCCGTTTGGTGGTGGTGGTGGGGTTCACGCCAGGTCACGAAGCAGCATGGGCCCTCGCTCTGCGTGCGCAGCTCCGAGCCTTCGCCCTGGACCTGGGAGGCTCCGCCCTGGAGGACCCCACAGACCTGGAGATCGTGGTCGTGGACCAGAACGACAACCGGCCGGCCTTCCTGCAGGAGGCGTTCACGGGCCGCGTGCTGGAGGGTGCAGCCCCAGGTGAGGCGGGCGCTGGCGCAGTCAGGGGCTGGGGCTGGGTCGCAAGTCCCGGCTTTTCCTTATGCAGGAATTCCAGAGCCCTTCAAAGAGTCTGAAAATAAGTAAAGAGGGTCTCCGAGACAGAATTTCCACAGGTCAACTCGAGCCCCTCGAATCCCAATACAATTTCAAATCCAAAAATCAGAGCCTCAGGGTGGGGCTTTTTCAGGGGTCTTGCTCTTCCCCCCAAAGCAAACGACCTCCCCCTCCTGCTCTGGGGGCGTCTAGAGACAGGCAGACCCACCTCGCCCTGTACTCGCGCACCTGGACCCGGCCGCGGGGCTCTGTGGCCTGGCAGGTGCCCGGGGACTGTGAACTGTACCCCTAGCCCCTGCTCAGGCTTTGAGAATTGGATCCAATCTCCCGGGTTTGGGTGTGGCAGATGAGATCTGGGCGGGGAGTCCACGGCAGCGCCTCCTGGGTGGGCGTCTGGTGTGGCACCTGGTCGGGTGGCACCTGCTGGGCTCACTTGTGAGGTCACGGTTTTCCCTCTGCAATTATAAATGCCTTGCGGGCAGGCAGGGGGCGGTCCTTTGTGCAAACGTCCCTGATTCAGCATCCACCGGTGGATTGTGGTCACGATCAGTGGTTGTTACTAACATGGTTACCAAAGGTGGCGTTTGAGTCCCGTCTTCTTCCTCCGCTTGCTACACAGTAGGACTTCCCTCTCACGTGTGGGTTTTTGTGTGTTCCACGCGTGCACATCTGTGTGGGCCGGTGGCTGAGTCCTCAGTGTCACTTCCTGGTGCTCACGTTGGCCCAGACTGGCTGGTGGAGCCACCTGGCCGGCTGCGGTCTGGGCCCTTCCAGCAGACACAGCTGGGGAATGTGCATGTGCAGACACGTGTGTAGGTGTGTGCACGTGTGTATACATGTGCGAGTGCCTGTGTGTATGCACGCATGTGTGTGTGTGCATGGACACAGCAGTGTGCACGTTCACATGTATACGTGTGTGTACTCCTGTGTTTACATGTATGTGCAGGTGTGTTCACACGTCCATCTTCCTCACAACTCGCCCGTCCTCAGGGGCACCCCCACCTCCAAGCCCACTCCACGGGGTCTCTCTCTCCCCTCCGCCCGCGTCCGTGGCTCTTTGATGGGAGAGACCTGGCGTCTGGCTCCTGACACAGGGAAGGGGCTGACAGGCTGACAGCTTCCCATCCCACCTCTGCGGATTTACCTGGTGGGCTGGAGTCTCCAAACAGCTCTTAACCCTTCGAGTGCTGGGCCAGGTCTGATGCTTACTCCTGTTCATCCTGCTCAGTCCCTGATGGGCCGAGCCCCAGAAGGACCCTCTGGCCCAGAGCAGCCCCGCAGGGAGCCCCCAAAGCCCGTCCTCCCGCCCTGCCTGGTCCAACGTTCGTACGCCGGAGCCAGGCATGGGTCAGGCCTAAACCTGGTCGTCAGAGGGAAGGTGGTGACAAGCAGGCCGGCCCCCCTCCCACGTGTCCCCTGTCACTGTGGGGGCTGGGGCTGCCCGGTACTCCTGGGCAGGCCCTGGGGCGGCTCCTGGAATCTGGCGCCGTGTCCGATGCCCCAACCGCACAAGCCCAGCAGAGGGGCCACGTCGGAGTTCCCACAGGACGCCCCGGTGCGCTGGGCTGCAGCAGGCAGGGAGAAGCGTGTGGGCCGGGGCTGGCGCGTGCTGCTGGCGGCCTCAGCAGTGGGGAGGATGCGACCCCAGCTGCACCGGGCCGGTGGGACCCAGGGGGCCTGTGCACACCGAGCGTCCCCGCCACGGCGGCCCACACACCTCCCCGCCCTTCCAGGCACCTTCGTGACCAGGGCGGAGGCCACGGACGCGGACGACCCCGAGACGGACAACGCGGCCCTGCGGTTCTCCATCCTGCCACAGGGCGGCGCCCAGCTCTTCAGCATCGACGAGCTCACAGGGGAGATCCGCACCGTGCAAGTGGGGCTGGACCGCGAGGTGAGGCGGCGCTCGGACGCCGGCGGCACGGCTGGTGCTGGGTGTGCGGGGCCGGCGGTGAAGGCTCACGCGGGGCGGGCGAAGCCGCTGGCCGGCAGGGACGACAACTGCGCCCCCCACCGTGGGTGGCAACAGGTGCCAAAGGCACTGGCCACGCTGGCCCTGCCCAGCCCTCAGTGGGGTTTCTGTCCCACCCTGCAGAGAGCCTCCCAGCCCCCTTGCCTGCAAACTGGGGGCGCCCTGGCTTGGGAGGGGTGTCTTTCCAAGGGGCCCCGCCCTGGCTTCTTAGCAACCACTCCCTGGCGCCCAGGACTCACTAACTTCTGTCCGCCCTTTGCACGCCATTCCTGTGTCAGGCCCCGCCGCCCCACGGCCAGGCTTCATGGCCCCCTGGAGACCCACCCTGCGCCACCACCTCTGGGAAGCCCTCTTTGGTTTCTCCCACAGCCGCCTGCGTGGGGCTCTGTAGGCCACGCGCTGCGTTACGTGGTCTTTGTCCGTCGCGTCTCTGTCCCTGCCTCTCACCGCGGCCCCCACAGCAGGGGTCCCTTTGTGTCCAGTATACAGTAGGTGCTCTGTAAATGCTGATGCGACACCCTCTGCGTACGTACTCACAGGCTGGGGCAAAGTCTGTGGTTGACGAGGATGTCACCGGGCCCCGTGTGCTCGGAAGCAGGCGGGGTTCTCAGAGCTGCGTGTGGGCTCCTGACACCCACCGGCGCCCATGCGGGTTGGCCAAGCCCTGCCCAGCCCGGGCCCCACCTGGGCGCCTCACCCTCCGACCCCGTGTCCTGGCGTCCACAGGTGGTCGCCGTGTACAACCTGACCCTGCAGGTGGCCGACATGTCCGGAGACGGTCTCACTGCCACCGCCTCCGCCATCATCTCCGTGGATGACATCAATGACAATGCCCCGGAGTTCGCCAGGGACGAGGTGACGCCACTTCCCCCCCCCTTGGGTTCCTGGCGGGGGTGGGGGCCCCACTCGGGGCTGGCAGCTGCTTGGGGAGGACCTTTGCGTGCATAACCACCAGCCCAAGCTAGCGGTCTGCAGAGCTGGCCGTGCAGGAGCATGTAATGAAGTCAGGAGCTGGGGGAGGCCCCAGGGCCCCCCCAGGAGGAGAAGATGGCACAGGGCGAGGTGCCGGCGTGAAGCTGAGCCCATAGAAGGGCAATTGGGGTCCCTGGAGGCAGCAACTCGGGGAAACAGACCAATCTGGAGGTCGCCCGGTGGACGGCAGCCATGCTGGGTGGGAGGGAGGGATCTCCGTGGTGAGGGTACTGTGGTGAGGGCCGGGCCACGTGCCTCGGGGGACCCCCGCCACGCTCCCCCTCCCTGTGGCTGACGGGGTCTGGGCTCCCCAGTTCTCCATGGAGGCCCCGGAGGCCGTCAGCGGTGTGGACGTGGGGCGGCTGGAAGTGGAGGACAGGGACCTGCCCGGCTCCCCCAACTGGGTGGCCAGGTTCAGCATCCTGGGAGGTGACCCAGACGGGCAGTTCGCCATCCGCACGGACCCCAAGACCAACGAGGGTGTGCTGTCCGTGGTGAAGGTGAGCAGCACCCTGGCATACTCCACTCCCCAGCCCGGGGGGGGGGGGGCTGGCACACCCCAGGCCAGCTGCGCTTCCTGGGTCCTTCCCCTGGGGCGGCCTCCCCTGGCCTCGGAGGACCAGTGAGAGGACACAGAGGAGGGTTGTGGAGGCTCAGCCCCGGGACTGGGCACGCTGGCTCTGCAGGTCCCAGGCCACGCTGGCCACGGGTGGGAGGGACACCTTATACGGTAGCCCAGATTGACAGCACTAGTCCTCTCTATATATGTAATCCACGCGTAAAAGTACTGCTGCACGCTTGTGTTGGAGCCAGTGGGGATACATGTGTGCAGATATATGTTGATGTTGATATAGTAAGAGATGATTGGCCGGGCTTGGTGGCTCACGTCTGTAATCCTAGCACTCTGGGAGGCCGAGGAGGGCGGATTGCTCGAGGTCAGGAGTTCGAAACCAGCCTGAGCAAGAGCGAGACCCCGTCTCTACTATAAATAGAAATAAATTGGCCAACTAATAAATATAGAAAAAAAAATTAGCTGGGCATGGTGGCACATGCCTGTAGTCCCAGCTACTCGGGAGGCTGAGGCAGGAGGATTGCTTGAGCCCAGGAGTTTGAGGTTGCTGTGAGCTAGGCTGATGCCACGGCACTCACTCTAGCCTGGGCAACAAAGTGAGACTCTGTCTCAAAAAAAAAAAAAAAAAAAAAAGAGAGAGAGAGAGATTATTGCTAGGGATTGGTTCGTGCAATTGTGGGGTCTGGCTGGGGCAAGTCTGAAACCATCAGGGCAGTTGGAAACCAGGTGAAACTCCGCTGCAGTCTGGAGGTGGAATTTCTTCTTCCCCAGAGAACCACAGTTTTGCCCTTAAAGCCTTCACCTGACTGCAGGAGGCTCACCTGCCTTACTCAGAATAATCTCCCTTATCTATTGTTTTATTTTTATTTATTTATTTATTTAGAGACAAGAGTCTCACTGTGTTGCCTGGGCTAGAGTGCCAGGGCATCAGCCTAGCTCACAGCAGCAACCTCAAACTCCTGGGCTCAAGCAATCCTCCAGCCTCAGCCTCCCGAGTAGCTGGGACTACAGGCATGCGCCCGGCTAATTTTTTTTATATATTTTTAGTTGGCCAATTAATTTCTTTCTATTTTTAGTAGAGATAGGGGTCTCGCTCTTGCTCAGGCTGGTCTCGAACTCCTGACCTCGAGCGATCCTCCCGCCTCGGCCTCCCAGAGTGCTAGGATGACAGGCATGAGTCACCGCGCCTGGCCAATCTCCCTTATCTAAAGTCCGCTGGCCACAGAGGCTGGCCACACCTCTCCCGCACCTCCTCAGCAGCCCCCGGACTGGTTCTGTCTGGCCCACGGGGCCGTCCCCAACCCCCCACCCCCCGCAAATTCATTTTGAGTGATGGGTACTTATTTTACTATCTTATATTACTCTTTGTGCCTTTCCGTCGGTGTAATTTTTATTTCTTTAAGGTTAAAAGGGGAAGAAGGGAAGGAGGGCTCTCAGGACAGACCCAAGGCGCGGCTCCCCCTGGGGGACCGTCTCTGGGTGCCCAGACCTGAGCTCTAGCAGGTGACAGCCCCGCCCCTCCCACAGCCCCTGGACTTCGAGAGCTGCGAGCTCTACCAGCTCACCGTGTCTGTGCAGAACGAGGCCCCGCTGCAGGCGGCCGCCCCCAGGGCCCAGCGGGGCCAGGCCCGGGTCACCGTGCACGTGCGGGACATCAATGAGGCCCCCATGTTCCAGGAGAACCCGCTTCGGACCAGCCTGGCCGAGGGGGCTCCGCCAGGGACCCCCGTGGCCACCTTCTCCGCCCAGGACCCCGACATGCAGCAGCTGCAGAGGCTCAGGTGGGGCTCAGTTGGGGCCCCAGCATGGGGCAGGCGGCAGCTGCCAGCCCGACTCCTGCTGAGGTCACCGAGGGCTCCTGGGCTCTGGGGGGCGGAGGGTGGAGGAGGGGCTGTCTGTCTCTGGGTTTCTGAGGGTCCCAGGGTCTCAAGTCCCACACATGCCTGTGTGTGTGTGTTGGGGTGGCCGTGCCCCATAGTGGGGGGCTGGGCAGCTGGTGCACACTGACGCCCCCCCACCCCCCCATCTGTTCCTGCCAGCCGTGTCCAGCTCTGTCCGGCAGGCCCTGGTCCCCCGGGGCTGGCTGTCATTGTCTTAATTTCTCGCTCCTCATCTGGTCCTGTGTCTGGCTTCACGTCACACGCAAATGGGCCCAGTGCCGACTGGGGTTCAATCCGGGCTGTCACCCAGTTGCCACAGGGCCCTGGCAGCTCACCTGCCCTCCCTGAGCCTCAGTTTCCTCATCTGTCAGTTGGGACAGGGGAGAACTTGCCTCAAAGACTCAGAAGGTGCTGGGTAACCACAGCAGGGCCACATGGGCTGTGTGTGTGCATGTGTGTGTGATGTATGTGTAGGGTGTGTGTAAGGGGTGTGGCTTTGCCATGTGGCCACACTCCTGGGGGTCCCCCGCGTAAGCTCAGGACACCTGCCCTACCCCTCCCCTCCCCTCCCCTCCCCCACAACAGCTACTCCAAGGACTATGACCCTGAGGACTGGCTGCAGGTGGATGGAGCCACAGGCCGCGTGCAGACGCAGCGCGTGCTCAGCCCCGCCTCCCCCTTCCTCAAGGACGGCTGGTACCGGGCCATCATCCTGGCCCTGGACGACGGTGAGCCGCCAGCCCGCCCCTGGCTTCGGGGCTCTCTGACCTGGCTTTGCCCTGGCTGGACAACCCAGTTGTGCACGCCCTGGGGCTCAGCGCTGTGCCCCCTCTGAACAGACTGGCGGGGTGGGCCTGGGCGGGGACACTGAGCCCACCTGCCCCTCCGCCCGCAGCCTCCCCGCCAGCCACAGCCACGGGCACCCTGTCGGTGGAGATCTTGGAGGTGAACGACCACGCCCCCGTGCTGGCGCCGCCGCCACCAGGCAGCCTGTGCAGTGAGCCGCACCAGGGCCCCGGGCTCCTCCTGGGCGCCACGGACGAGGACCTGCCCCCCCACGGGGCCCCCTTCCACTTTCAGCTGAGCCCCAGGCTCCCGGAGCTTGGCCGGAACTGGAGCCTGAGCTCGGTCAACGGTGCGCTGCCTCCTCCTCCTCCACCGGGACCTGGGGGGTCGCGGCTTCGGGGTCCTGCCGCGTGTGCGCCCCACGGCTGCACCCTGGGCGGGGTGGGCTTGCTTACGGTGCCCAGTGGACGGATGGGAAACTGAGGTCCAGGATCTCCGGTTGTCCACCCCGTCCAGGCGCGAGGGGGCAGGCGAGGTGGGGGGCCGGTTGGGAAGGCCCTCGCTCACCGCAGGCGCCCTCCTCAGTGAGCCACGCGCGCCTGCGGCTGCGGCACCAGCTCCCCGAGGGCCTGCACCGGCTCAGTCTGCTGCTCCGGGACTCGGGACAGCCGCCCCAGCAGCGCGAGCAGCCGCTGAACGTGACCGTGTGCCGCTGTGGCCAGGACGGCGCCTGCCTTCCGGGGGCCGCGGCGCTGCGCGCGGGGGGCGCGGGCGTCAGCTTGGGCGCCCTGGTCATCATCCTGGCCAGCGCCCTACTGCTGCTGCGTGAGTGCCCCGTGCCCTCGGCCTCCCCTCCCCCACCCCGCCCTGCGACCCAGCCCCGGCTCTGTACCCCTGCCCTGGGCCTCCGCTTCCCGGCCCTGGCCCCGCCCCATGTCCTTGGTCTCCATTTCCCCACCCCGGACCCTGCGCCGCACCCTCGGTCCCGCCCCCATTCCCCCCGGCTCTCAAACCCCGCGGACCCCCACCCGGACCCAGGAACCCCACCGGCCCCAGCCTCTGTCTTGTGCCCCCAGTGCTGGTCCTGCCCGTGGCGCTCCGAGCGCGGATGCGGCGGCGTTCGCGGGGCAAGGGGCTGCTGCTCGGGCCCCAGGACGACCTTCGGGACAACATCCTCAACTACGACGAGCAGGGAGGCGGGGAGGAGGACCAGGTTGGGGAGGGGCCTCCCCCAGGTGGCCCCGGGAAGGAGGAGCGGGCAGTGGGGCGGGAACCCCAGGCGGGCCTTCCCAGTGGCCAGGGCTGAGCTCCACCTCCCTTGCCCGCAGGACGCCTACGACATAGCCCAGCTGCGCCACCCTGCAGAGCTGAGCGTGCGGGGCGTCCCCCTGGGCCGGCCGCCGCTGCGCCGCGATGCCCCCTATGGCCGCGCGCACCCCCAGGCCTCGCGAGCGGTGCCCACCAGCCCCGCCGACATCGCGGACTTCATCCATGACGTGGGTGCTCCGGGGACGCACAAGTACACTCGCGGGCACTGGTGCACAGACACTGCATGTGTACATGTGTGCGCATCTGTGCACGTACACATACGGGCGTGGCGTGTACATACACGCGGGCACAAACACATGTGCACACACGCTAAGCCTGTCCAGAGATGCTGTGTTCTGTCGGGTTCTAGTGGGTGAGCTCACCAGAGGGACCCCGAAGACAGGCAGGGTCCCCCAGGCTTGGGTCGCGCAGCCTGGAGCCGGCTCTGGCTACCCAGGAAGGGCTTGGCAAGCGGGGGTGGGGCACATCCCCCCCACGGAGCCACTGGGGCGTCCCCAGGTCTTTGTCTTTCTGTGTTAATGACACAGTAGATGCCAACGTGGGAAATGCATGGGGGGGCAGCAGGAGAGGGGCACACAGATGACCTTCCCCTACACCTGCCTGCATGCTCGGCTAGGAGAAAGCCCCAGCACACGCATGGGGCTGCCTGGGGCGTGGCAGGCACAAGGTCTGGTTGGGAGCACGTGTCCCCACAGCTGAGAGGACAGAGGTGGAGACAACACCCCGGAAGGCAGACCCGCTGGTCCGATGGATGGGGGTGCCCAGGTGGCCTCGTTTCTGAAGCAGACCAGGGCACAGTGGCAGGGGCAGCTCACAGTCCTTGGGGGAAGGGCTGGCCCTAACTCCCAGGAAGAAGAGCTCAGGCCTCGGCAGCCCTCCTGTGCCGGTGCCTCGGGCCACCGTGCCCTGGGCTGTGGCTGGGCGGGGGAGGGCGCCCGCTGGCCCCTGCGTGGTCCTGAGCTCCTCGGAACCTCTTGGCAGGGCTTGGAGGCTGCGGACAGCGACCCCAGCGTGCCGCCCTATGACACGGCTCTCATCTATGACTACGAGGGGGACGGCTCCGTGGCCGGGACTCTGAGCTCCATCCTGTCCAGCCTGGGTGACCAGGACCAAGATTATGACTACCTCAGGGACTGGGGCCCGCGCTTCGCGCGGCTGGCGGACATGTACGGGCACCCGTGGGGGTCGGACTAAGGGCCTGGACTTGGCCGTGGTGATGTGGCCACTGGGCCAGGGAGGGAGGCTTCCTCCTGGGCACTCCTCCGCCAGCGGCAGAGGGCACCTGCCCGACCGTGGGGGGCCGTCTGGACACACCAGCTCCAGGCAAAGTGGCAGAGGTGGCCTCCGACCAGGCAGCCTGAGGGCACCCGGCCCCACACCATGGGCCCCGAGTGGCCTCCTCCGGGAAGGGCCCAAATCCAGGACGCAGGACTCAGGGTGCGGAGGGGGCGGCTGGGGAGGCGCCTTCCTGCTTGTGTAGCAAGTGTTGCCCTGAGTCTCCCCGCTGGGGTCACACACCCCTTTTCCCACCTGTGCCTCCCGTGAGCGGACCTCCTCTTTGTACGAAAGCGAGCAGCCCCTGGGTAAATCGCAACGGAAAACGTGCTAGTCTCTGCAGTGCGGCCGGCGGGACGGAGGGAGCGCTGGGCCGTGGAGGGCTGAGGGGCGGGTCCTGGGTGCGCGGGGGCGGGGCTTGGGCGCTCAGGTGCGCACGTTGCGCCCGGCTGCGCTGGGGCCTCCGCTGCGAGCTCCAGAACCCGGGCCCGACCTGGCGAGCCCGAGCCAACCTGAGGCCGGGGCCGGGACCGCTTCCACAGGTGGGCGACGCCGGGCGGTGGGGGCCTTGGGCGTCCCAGGGCGGGGAAAGGGAGGCTGGGAGGGCTGCGCCTTCCTCTGCGTCTCGGCACTTGGCAGGTTACTAGACGATTCTTCTGCGAGGTCCTCTTCCAAGTCACTTTGTCACCGTCTGAATCAGTCTGTGAATTTTCTGGCAATGGTATCATCGCATTCCGCATTCGGTGGGGAGAGTGGACGCGAGTGTCCGCTTCCTAGAACAAGTAAGGTCGCAAGGGGTTTTTTTGTTTGTTTGTTTTTTGAGACAGAGTCTCACTCTGTCGCCGGGGATGGAGCGCAGTGGCGTCATCACAGCTTGCTGCAGCTTCCAACTCCTGGGCTCCAGCGATCCTCCCGCCTGGGCCTCCCACAGTGCTGGGACTGAGCCACCGCTCTGGGCCCAGGTCGCATTCGTCCTCCACTCTGGTTTCTTTGTGATAGCACAGTGAGGAAAATCACACTGGACGCTATGCGGTGGTACTCACACTTTCCTAAGTACTAGTTGGCTTGCTTTTGCTTTGAGAATGGTCTCTGTATTGGCATTAAAATTCCTCATCAGCAGTATTTGACATTTAAGAACGCTATTGGGGGGGGGGCGGCTCACGCCTGTAATCCTAGCACTCTGAGAGGCCGAGGCGGCGGATTGCTCAAGGTCGGGAGTTTGAAACCAACCTGAGGAAGAGCGAGACCCATCTCTACTATAAATAGAAATTAATTGGCCAACTAATATATATAGAAAAAAAATTAGCCGGGCATGGTGGCGCATGCCTGTAGTCCCAGCTACTCGGGAGGCTGAGGCAGGAGGATCGCTTGAGCCCAGGAGTTGGAGGTTGCTGTGAGCTAGGCTGACGCCACGGCACTCACTGTAGCCTGGGCAACAAAGTGAGACTCTGTCTAAAAAAAAAAAAAAAAAAAAAAAAAGGACGCTATTAGCTTGTTTTAAAGTGTTATTGAAGTTAAATTCATCGAACACCATTCTAAAGTGGACAAGTCGGTGTCACGGAGCACGTTCAAATGTGACGGCATCACCGTCGCGCTGCACAGGGACAAACTGTCCATCAGGTGGACGTGGGGGGAAAAGGAAAGTTTCCAAAATGCTTCATCACCAGGAAACCCGTACCCATTCAGCAGTCGCTGCATGTCTGCACCCTTTTTTTTTCTTTTAGAGTAATCTAAGATTTAAATTCAAAAATTTTTTTAATGATGTCAAAATGTACACAATAGGAAACTTACTATTTTGTCTGATAGTATAGCCTTCCATCCTGCACTTTTTGTTACTAATTGCCTGGAGTATCTTTTTCCATCCTGTCACTTTTAGTCTATTTGTGTCTTTGTATCTCTATTGAGTCTCTTCTAGACAGCATATAGTTGGATCACATGTTTTTGTCAATTCTGCCAATCTCTTGTGTTGTGACTGGAGAGTTTAATCCACTTAAACACGATGAGGAGGTGCTTCTGTCATTGTGCTTTTTGTTTTCCATGTGCCTTACAGCTTTGTGGTCCTGCATTTCCATCTTCTGTGTCTAGTTGACTTTTTGTAGCAATGTTGAAATTCCTTTTTTATTTCTTTTTGTGTAAATTCTGTGGCTGTTTTCTTTTTGAGACAGAGTCTCACTTTGTTGCCCAGGCTAGAGTGAGTGTCGTGGCATCAGCCTAGCTCACAGCAACCTCAAACTCCTGGGCTCAAGCAATCCTACTGCCTCAGCCTCCCGAGTAGCTGGGACTACAGGCATGCACCACCATGCCCGGCTAGTTTTTATATATATATATTAGTTGGCCAATTAATTTCTTTCTATTTATAGTAGAGACGGGTCTTGCTCTTGCTCAGGCTGGTTTCAAACTCCTGACCTTGAGCTATCCACCTGCCTCAGCCTCCCAGAGTGCTAGGATGACAGGCATGAGCCACTGAGCCCGGCCGTGTAGCTGTTTTCTTTGTGGTTACCATGGGGATTACCTTTAACATCCCAAAGTCATAACACCCTCAGGTGAATTTATGCCAGCCTGGCTTCCATGACATAAAAACTCCGCACCTGTACAGTTCCAGCTCCACGTCTTTATATGTTGTGTGCTCAAAATTATAAACTAATTATTTAAAGTTCATTAGTTTCTTAAAGTATGTAGGACAAGAAATGTGGAGTTAGAAACCAAAGTTAGGCAGGGTGAGGTGGCTCACGCCTGTAATCCTAACACTCTGGGAGGCTGAGGTGGGAGGATCGCTCGAGGTCAGGAGTTCAAAACCAGCCTGAGCAAGGGTGAGAGCCCATCTCCACTAAAAATAGAAAGAAATTAATTGGCCAACTAAAAATATATAGGAAAAATAAGCTGGGCATGGTGGTGCATGCCTGTAGTCCCAGCTAACTCAGGAGGCTGAGGCAGGAGGATTGCTTGAACCCAGCAGTTTGAGGTTGCTGTGAGCTAGGCTGACACCATGGCACTCTAGCCCCGGCAACAGAGTGAGACTCTTGTCTTGGGGAAAAAAAAAAGTTTCTTCTTTTTTTTTATGGCTTGAGATCTCATTTTTTTAATGCTGAATGATATTGCATTCTCTGGATGTACCACAGCTTATTTAATCCATTCACTACTGAGGGACATCTTGGTGGCTTCCAAGTTTTAGAAATTCTGAATAGAGCTGCTGGAAACACGTGTGTGCAGGTTTGGTGTGAACATAAGTTTTCAACTCCTTTGGGTAGATACCAAAGAGCACAAATGCTGAATTGTATGGTACGAATGTTTCGTTTTGTAAGGAATTGCCAAACTGACTTCCAAAATGACTGTGCCTTCCCACCTGCACTGAGTTCCTGCTCTCCCACATCCTTGCTACCTATTGGTGTCGTCAGTGATCCAGACTGTGTCCACACTAATGAGTAAACAGTGGTACCTCCTTGTGTCCACACTAATAAGTAAACAGTGGTACCTCCTTGTATCCACACTAATGGGTATACAGCAGTATCTCATTGTGTCCATGCTAATAAGTATGCAGTGGTATCTCATTGTGTCCCCATTAATGGGTATACAGTGGTGTCTCATGTTATAATTTGCATTCCCCTGGTGCCATATAATGCGAAGCACCGTTCCATTTGCTTATCTGCCATCTGTTTACCTTCTTTGCAGAGGTGTCTGTTCGCATCTTTGGCTCATTGTTAATTGGGTTTTTATTGTTGAATTACAAGAGCTCTCTCTGTATTGTGTAGAATGGTCCTTTATTAGATCAGTCTTTTGTGCATATTTTCTCCTGGTCTGTGGCTTTGTTTTTATTCTCTTGGCTGTGTCTTTTTTTTTTTATTTTTTAAGAGACAGGTCTTGCTGTGCTGTCCAGGCTGGTCTCTAGCTGTCTGCCCCAGCCTCCCCAGTAGCTGGGAATACAGGTGCCAGCCACCATGCCCCACAGTGTCTTTCACAGAGCAAAAACTTTGAATTTTTATAAATTCCAGCTTATCCGTTCTTCCTTTCATAGATTGTGCCTTTGGTGTTGCATCTAAAGAGTCAACAGACCGAAGGTCATCTTGATTTTTTTCTGTGTTATCTCGTAGGAGTTTTATAGCTTTGTGTATTACATTTAGGTCTGATTTCCATTTCGAGTTAACTTTGTGAAGAGTATGAACTCTGTGTCTAGATGCCCTTTGTGGCATGTGGACGTCCAGTTGTCCCAGAGCCACCTGCTGAAACGAGTATCTTTGCTCTGTTGTGTTTCCTTTGCTCCTCTGTCGAAGACCAGTTGGCTATATTCTTGCAGGCCTCCTTCTGGGCTGTTGTGTTCCGTGGATCTGTGATCTGTCCTATCCCTGGTACCACAATGTCTGAACTACTTTATAATCAGCCTTGAAGTCAAGCACCACTGGTCCTCCAACTTTGTTCTCCTTCAATCCTGGGTTGGCTTTTCTGGGTGGTTTCTTTCTCCAAAATAATTTTAGAATCACTTTGTCAATATCCACAAAAGAACTTCCTGGGGTTTTGGTTGGGATTGCATGGAACATATGGATCAAATTGGGAAGGATGGGCATCTTGACAACGTTGAGTCTTCCTGCCATGGGATATCTCTACAATTATTTAGTTCTTTGATTTCTTTGATCAGTTTTATAGTTTTACTCATATCTATTTTATATATATTTTTTGGATTTATACTTAAGCATTTTATTTTGGGGGATGCTAATGAAAATGGTATTGTATTTTTAATTTCAGATTCTACTTGTTCATTCTTGGCATACAGGAAAGTGATTGGCTTTTGTTTATTAACATTGTATCCTGCAACTTTGCTATACTTGCTTATTAGTTTAGAAGGCTTTTTGTCTATTCTTTGTTTTTTTTTTACATAAGTGATCATGTCATTTGGGGAAAAGACCAGTTATATTTCTTCCTTCTCAATTTGCATATCTTCAACAACAACATGAAATGAGGACTTGTGTGGGTGTGCATAGAAACAGGGTGTGGGTCACTTTAATTTCACAGGCAAATGCCAGAATGGTCTGTTTTAAGGAAGTGGCAGGAAGCAGAGAGCCCCATCTGCTAAGCAAGAGAGATGCCTCTACATCCTCATCTCTGGCCATGGTATGGGCTGCTTGGGTGCGGTGTTCTCGTGCCCAGCAGCAGCCTTTGCTATGTCCTTCCCGTTACATGGTTTCATTGCCCGTTTGATAGAGTTAAGGTCGAATAGTCCTGCACATATTACATTTTGGGTTGTCCCTCTGTCCTTGATTTTTTTTAATTAAGTATGTGAAAGGTGGTCCTACTAATAACCTAACAGAGGAAAATAAACTATCAAACGGAAGGTAAGAGAAATGAACTCACAGCATATAGTTGCCGCTCCAAAGGAAACTCACAACACAACTACCCCCTGTTTTAATTAAAACTCCTGTAGCCTAACTTGTTATCTCTAAGACTTTGTTTTCTCAGCCTTGAGGAGCACTAAGTGGACCATAGGGGTACAAACTCCCCACTTCAGTTCCTGCCAAAAGCCAGATTCCAAGGACTCAGATAAAATCAGCTTCACAGAGGAAGAAAAAAAAAAGAGCACCTACAACTGCTTCACAGTTGCTTCTGTTATCAGTCCGCTGAAGCAGAGTTTTAAAAAGCCATTTTTGCCCTTTAAAACCACTCAGCCACTTTTCCTTAACTGCCTGGCACTACCCTCTACCTGTTCTTCAGTTCCGTGGCCAAAGTCAGTCAGTCAGTCAGTCAGTCTTTCTCTCTCTTTTTCTCTCTCTCCCCCCTCTTGCTATCTCTCTTTTTCTCCTGGGAAAATAAATTAATATTGTACTTCTTTCTATCCTAAATTTTGAGACTTCTTTCTTACCCACACCGTGAGCACCTTGTAAATATTCACCCTTCATTAAGTAAAGAATAATCACCAGCACTGGATGGAAAGGCATGCTCAAAGTGGTTCCCCTCTCCCTATCTTTTCCACCCTGTCCTCATCCCACTGTCCTGTTCAACCTGTTCCCATCCATCCTTTGCAGGTGCTGGATCTTACTATTCTGAACAATCCTATCTGTGTTTCCTTATATTCAATATAAACAGATATATATTTTATTATTATCCATTTTTCTTAAAGAAAAACTTTCATACCATAGATACTGTTTTGCAGTTTGCATTTTCACTTAACAGTATACCTTGGAAATCGCTCCACATGAGTTCACAGTGCACTCCTCCAATCATTGCTATAGCTGCATAGCACTCCACTGGGTAACACTGAGCTACTCCATTCCTGGAGGGCATTTAAGGCATTCAAAATTGTCATTGCAAACAGTGCTGCAATTACTAATCTTGAGCATTTTTTATTTTTAAAGGTTTGTATTCAGGACAAATTCTTAGAAGTAGGATAGCTGGATTTCACCTGTAGTTGTTAGCTATTGCCAAATCTCCTGTAAACTAGGCAGCCTCCAAATTGGCCTCAATAATCCCTGCTCCCCAGTATTTATACTGCTGTGTAATCCTCTCACATTTTACCAGAGGTGGTCTAGTGACCAGCAGAATATAGCAGAGGTGATATTAGGTCACTCCCAAAATTAGCTTATAAAACACCATGTGCATATAGAACCTCAATGGAGTCCAAGAGTGAAAACAATCTTGAAAAAGAGCAATGTTGGAGGACTCACATCTCCTGATGTCAAAGGTTACTACAAAACTCAAGTAACTAAAGCAGTATAGTACTGGCATATAGACAGAAATATCAACCAGTGTCACAACAGCAAGATCCCAGAAATAACCCTCACCTGTATACTCAAATGGGTTTGGATGGTGGTGCCAAGACCATTCAATGTGGAAGGGTTGCTGGGACACAGCCACTGTGGAAAACAGTATAGAGGTTTTACTCAAAAACATGAGAAATCATCATGGTCCCTAAGACCCTGCAATCCCACTTCTGGGTATATATATATATCCAAAGAAACGACATGAGTATCTTGAAAAGACATCTGTAACCCATATTCACAGTAGACAAGATATGGAAACAACCTAAGTGTTCCTCAACACACCCTAAGTATATATTAATTTTGTCAGTGACACCTCAGTAAAACTTTTGGGAAGGGAGAAGAAAAACTGGCTCTCTACATGCAGAAGAATGGAGTTGGACCCTTGCTTCATACCATACATATACAAAAATTAACTCAAAATGGATTCAAAACCTAAATGTAAGAGGTAAAGCTATAAATGTCTTAGAAGAAGACATAGGGAAAAGGCTTCATGACCACAGAACTGGAAATGATTTCTTAGTTATGAAATCAACCACACAGACAACAGAAGAAAACTAGGTAAGAGGTGCCCCGCCAACATTACAGATTTTGTGCCTCAAAGGACAGTAATAAGAGTGAAAACACAACCCACAGAATAGGAGAAAATGTTTGCAAATCATATATCTGATTAAGGATGAATATCCAGAGTTTATAAAGAACTCCTACAAGTCAAGAATAATATTAACAACAAAAGCCAATTCAAATATGGAAAAGGGAGTTGAATAATTTCACCAAAGATATACAGATGGCCGTCAAATACATGAAAAGATGCTGTACGTCACTAAACGTTAGGGAAACGAAAATCAGAAACACCGCTTTCCCTCACGATGACGGCTGCTACCCAATAAACATAAGTGCTGGCCAGGGTGTGGTAACGGTGGAACCCTTGTGCATTGCTCGTGGGAATGTAAAATGGTGCAGCAGCTCTGGGAAACAGAATAGTCGTTCCTCAAATCATCATAGGACCCAGGTGTTCCACTTTTACATATATCTCCTAAAGTACTGATCAGAGCGAGGATTCGAAGAAGTTCGTACACCAATGTTCGTAGAACCATCATTCACAATAGCTTGCTGGTGCCAAACTCAGATTTTCATACATTCGGTTCTTTGAGACATCCTAGACAAGCACTGAGTAGCCACGCAGAGTGTGCCCGCTTTGCAGACTCGGTGCGACTGCATCCACGTCCAAGCCACAGGTGAGACGACCCTGGGGCTGTCAGGACCCTTCAGAGCGTCCTGACCCAGAGACGCCCTGGGGGGCTGCTGGGAGCGTCACCTGGTCCCCCATCCCTTCTTTCCGGGAGTTCTCGTCCCTCCACCTTTTCAGAGCTCCGTGCCACCGAGCCAAGCGTGGGACCTGCCGCCACCTCGCGGTCACCTGAGCTCCTGCGTAGTTTTGCTTCGCGCCGGCTCCCCGGTTAGATGCCCGATCCGTTCGCAGTTTATCATCCCTCCGCGCTGCTGCGGTCCAGCTGGACCGTCGTGACCTCTCGGACGGCCGGCGCTCCCATCATGCACCGCGCGTCCGCTCCCCCGGCCCGGAACACTCACGGACCGGCGTGACCTCCGCGTCCCGGGTCGGCTTCCGACGTCCCCTCGCGTCTGTCCCCGCCCGCGCTGTCCGGGTCCCCCCCGCTCGTTCTTCCTCGCGAGCTCGCGTCTACACGCACAGAAACTCCGCGGTTCGCCGTCGTCAGGTCCCGTTCCTGAGTGGCCCCGGCGACGCCCGCGCTCCGGGCTGTGCCGCGGCGCAGCACGGGGTCCCGGCCCGGCCCGAAGACGATTACCCGCAGAAATGCCCACCGGGAGGAAGACGCGACAACCCACACAAGTCGTCGCGTCGAAAACGCCGAGGAACCCGCTGTCAGAAGCGGCTGGCACCGGCGCTTCCGAGGGGCGGGACGGGGCGTGCGCCGGAAGACGCTGTCACGCCCCCACCCCGCGACCGGAAGTAGACGTGACGTCAGGGCGGCGCCGGCTCTTCCGGGCTCTTCCGGCGCCGGTTCAGCTGTGCGATGGTCATTCCCTTCCCGGTGGCGGCTGAGAATTCGGCTTCGGCTTTGCCATTTGTGTTTATTTTTGACTTGGTATCTTCGGGGAGGGAGACGAGCGGGCTCGCGGGTGTCTAAGGTGTGCGTGTGTACGTGAACAAACGTAAGCATGTGTGGACACAAACCTTCCTGTTGATAGGAAAGGAAACCGAGAAGGCTCGGCCTGCCCGGTCCCGGCGGGCTCAGACTAGGTACCCGTACTCATGCTTTTCTTTGGAAAAATCTGAGTCTGTTGAAAATTTTAACAAACAGTGCAGTTGTGCTGGATTTACTCATGTTTAGCATGTGCATGTTTCTCTCTCCCAGGTAAATAAGTACGTTTTATGATGAACTATTATTGTGTGAGTGTAAGTAGGTTGAGAATGAATTGCACACGTGATACCTAACCCTTAAATACTTAGTAAGGCATCTACCAAAGATAGACGTTGTACTACTAAAATGACAATATTAGTATTTCAACGTTTCACCTAAGAAAATGAAAAATAATGTCACCTAATGTCTGCTGTAATAACTAGAATTCTCCCCATTGTTCCAACATAGGTTCTTGGGTGATTTGGGATCTAAAACCCATTCAAGGTTTGTATGTTCGTGTTGTTTGTCTTTTAGTGTTGTTTGAAATAAAGCAGTTACTGTAGTTTGTTTATTAACATTGACTTTTGAAGAGTCACACTTCTCTTGACAAATCCATGCAATCAGATATTTCTGATTGTATTCTCAAGGTGCGTTTAAATATTCCTTCATTTTTGCTATTTGCGGTAAAGTTGTAACTGGGTCCAGAGGAGAGGTTGGCAAACAGCCAATACTAAGTGCTTTATGCTTTGGGGGCCTTAAGTCGCCGTTAACTGCTTCCTGTCCCTCGGTTGGGTGTTCCTTCTCTACTGCATGCTGCACAGGGTCAAGCCACAGGCTGTTTCTTAGAAGTCCAGCTCTTGCCTGCAGAGGGCTGGGATTACAAGTGCAAGAGCACTGTGCTTTAAGTCTGCTGTCGGCACTTGCCAGCACCTGTTCCCATGGACACTCTTATATCATTGGGTCTGCTAGATCATTTAGACAAAGTTGAGAAGTTTGTCTTCCAGCCTTAACTTACTCTGGTCCACGTTTGCAACTAGGAAGCCTGACAGGCCACTGTGTAGTTAGAGCACAGTCGGATGTTGCATATGTTGCCCCTAACCTTCAGAAGGTCTGTGGAGCAGTGCGCTTCTTTTTCTGTCATAGGTGCCATGAGGTGCAATAATGTGGAGGGGCTGTCTTTTCACAATCCAGGCCACTAGCCCACAGAAACCGAGGCTTCTGAATCTCTAGCCCTCAATTTTCCATATTTATTATAAAGGAATCTAAAGTATTTTCTATTTTGTGCCCTTGGATCTAATCAACGTAGTGTCAGCATCATGTACCAGTACGCTGTTTCATTCAGCAACAAACCTCTGGAGACTATGTTATGGCAGAGAACCAGATAAATGATTATATAGTATTTGTATCTCATTTTTAAAAAGGGTAAAGAGTCTAAGTAGGGGCCACCAAACTAAACACATTTGTGGGCCTTTCACCAAGGAACCCCCAGTTTGAGACACCTGGTAGTAAGTACAGTTAATATTGGGAGTATAGATATATTTTTATGATGCTGTGAAATTTCAGTTTTAGTCCCTTCAGTGTTAGAATAAAAATAGAAAATTCTAGCCCTGCTCTTCATCATGTGAAAAGTAACAACAAGCTCAGGACTCCAGGCTTTGGAGACAGACTAACCTGTGTTCAGGTCTTGATTCATCACTTCCTCAGCAGATGACATGGGGCCAATCGGTGTTCTCCAGATCTGGTTCATTAGCTGTTAGGGGCTCATGGGTTGTTAAGGGCTGTGATGATAATTAAGGGAGCTCATATATTTAAGGCTCCTGCCTGGTGTTCTGACACATACTGCACCTCAGTGAATGGTGACTGATGTTACTAATACTCGTGGAGTAAACTGGTTTCAGTGGCTTTCCTATGTCTCACCTGCAGAAACAGCCACTGTGTGAAGTCTGATGACTGAGGAATGATGCTCCTGAGTGTGGCTGATGGCAGTAGGATTCCAGAGGTCCCTGTGTCAAGAAGGGAGGAGACTGCGCCATCCGTCTACACTCACTGCCTTCCTGAGTGGGCTTGGCGTCCAGGGAAGGAGCATTCTGACGTGTCTCACCGTCATCCTCACGGCATGGCAGCCGTCGGCCTGTTCCAGGGTGAGTCCTGCTCGTGCTCTTCTCAGAGGATCTGCGTTGGTAACTTCACAGTACAGAGTCCTGTGGTCTGGGCCGGAGCAGTCATGCTCCTGGTGCATTTTGGAGGTGCTGACGTGTGCTAGAGCGTGCCATTGTGTACGTCGGCCCTGGCGTGTGTGCTTTGGGAAGACGTGACCCATAATCTCCTTTGTGAGTTTTCGCACAATGGGTGAATAAAGACTTTCTTGTCTCAGGGCTTAAGTTCCCTTACCTGTACCATGAGACTGTTACAATTCACGAAGGGCAGCATGCCTCCCTAGCCCTTTTTCTGTCTCTAGGTGAGACAGACTGTGCTGGCAATGTATAGCAAGTGTGTGTGTGTGTGCACACGTGCACACATGCATACACCCGCGCACACACGCTTGAGTGTACAGCATAATATGGGAATTTCCTACTAGGACGGAAAGACTTCCAGGCATGAGAACATGCGGGTCACCATCAGCTCTGGGTTCTCACCCTTCCTTCTTTTCCAGGAGGTCGTGTTTCCAGTGACCTGATCTTCCTTCATGAAGAAAAGACACAGGCAGCAAGGATGGTGGCTGACTGTCTGATAAATTATCAGGTATGCTGCAAGTGTGTTTTTCTGACAATGACATACTGCGTCTACCAAGTAGATTTGTCTCCATGGCTTCTACCCACACAAGGACCATGTTTCTAGTTGAATTTCCACAGGCACTGGAGCATCCATATTGGACAGTGTTGCTGTGGAAATCATCCCAGTATTTCAACATTATTTTGACCCTCACGGTGCGAAGTGCATGTTCCTTATTTTGCTGCGTGCTCTGACACATGGTGGGGGGGGGAGTGTCTTTTTCTCCAGGTATTTATTTGTTCATCACCATTTATCAAGTGTTTGTAAGGTGCTCAGGATCGTGCTGCAATAGAGGGAAATGAGATGAGAAGAGCCCCAGTCTAGTTGTGGTGAGATGAGTCACTGTATAAGGTGCCAGTAAAGCCAATGACTGGAGGAGCTAAACGGTGCATGAGTGTGGACAGGGAAGAGCTCCTAGGACCACCCAACCCCAGTGTGGACAATGGAGCCCTCACAGTGCCACGTAGGCATTGGGCCCCACCTCCTAATTCCCCACTGAATATTGATGGATGTGTCACGTGCCTCAGACCAGTGTGTGTGTGATGACTCAGGACTCGGTGACCTTTGATGACGTGGCTGTGGGCTTCACCCAGGAGGAATGGGCTTTACTGGACTCAGCGCAGAGAGACCTGTACAGAGACGTGATGCTGGAGAACTACAGGAACCTGGCCTCAGTAGGTAAGACTGCCATCACTCCTTGTGGCCTCCTGTGGCACAGGTACATATTATGCACTTGCTGTGTTCCAGGATCGGCGATGTCAAATCTGCACACAGTGGAAAATAACAGAGATGCAGTCACTGCACTGATGGGTTTTAATCTAGTGTGGTGATCTTCAAACTGTGGTCCTGGGATCAAGAGCATCGAGTTATTCTGTTAGAAACGTACATACTCAGACTCTACCTGAGACACACTGAGTCAGAGCAGAATGTGCTGCTGGGGCCTGTCCTCTGTATTTAACAAGCCTTCCAGATGAATCTGACTCCCTCCAAAGTTGAGAACCACTGGGTAGTGATTTCCCAAGTGAGGGAAGATCTCTTTTTGCACTTACATTGTTTTCTATTTGAATAAAAGTCTTTTTTTTTTTTTTTTTTTTAAACAAGGGCTCTCCCTGTCACCCAGGCTGGAGTGCAGTACATCATCATAGCTCACAGTAACCTCAAACTCCTGGTCTCAAGCGATCCTCCCACCTCAGCCTCCCAGAGTGCTAGGATTAGTCCATCTTCCTGTTTTTTAGATATGTACTAGAGCCTGAATGCGGGTATCAGGGTCAGCAATGACCAGTTTCTTCAGGGCACAGAGAGATGGGGTACTTGCATTTTGAGCTGTTCTGAAATAATTTCTCTATTTGCTTTAGAAGTGTGGTTCCTGAATCCTAGGTAGATTTGTCATATCTTGCACGAGCCGCCTTCACTGATGTGTCTTGCCCTGTGTACAGGGAATCGCCTGTTCAAACCCAGCGTGATCTGTTGGCTGGAGGAAGAGGAGTGGATGACAGTGCAGAGGGGAGAGCTCCATGGTAAGTGTTTGTGAGGGATATCCCTGGCCAATGAGAAGTTCAGTGTGTTTGGAAGTATAACGAGGAATCTCCTTGAGATGTACCATGAGGCCACTGGACTTGGAAGTTTCAGGGTATCTTCATCTTCCCATATTTCTCTATTTTCCATCTGATGCAGACTTCTCTGTGATCTCACAGATGACCTCCTGTTTTGTTGAGTTTTTGGTTTTAATGTATGGTCTTTGTTCCAGCCTTCTTACTTTCCTTCCTTGGTAGTACTGTTTCTGTTCACTTTCACATTTAATTTTTGTAGAATAAACTATTTAAAAAATTACTGAATTTGACCCCAAGTCTGATTGCCAAATTTTAGACACAGCTGAACTGCTCAAGTCTGTCTTGGTTTTATTTTTCTAATGTGTTTAATATGAAAACAATGCAAATGAGCATTAACATTTTTAACTTATTGGACCTACCATTTTGTTTTGCAAACCCTTGTATTTTTTTCTGTTTTACTTTAGCATGGCAACTGAAAACCGATGCGTCAGCACTTTGGCAGGATATTATTTGTTTAAAAACATCAAATGGGATTCAGACGGTAAGATGAATGAGAGAGATCTTATATTTGCCACATTCAGAAAAGATTGGAAAGTCCATTATAGAAAAGTAGCACAAATGAGAGAGATTTGAGTGGAGCAGCATCCATCTGAGGGGAGGAATGTCTCTAGATGGTGCTCTGGATGTGCCGGATTTGGGATTCCCTAAATCTTGTTTGGGGCTTCAGAGTTCCCTGCAATACTCATTACCACGTATGTAACTAGCTATTGGAAGTTTTAAAACAATTTTATGAAAATGCATAGAAATCTTTCAAAGGTTAGAGCAGATGACACAGGATCCTTGCAATAAGTTTCCTTCATTCAACTTGAAAGAAATCTACAGGGCAAAAACTGTGTGCATGTAAGGAAAATGAGAAAAATCATAGTCATCACAATAATGTTTTTGTCTTCAAGGGGTGAAATCTGTAAATAAGTCTCAAAAATCCTTTAAATCGTTGTTCATCCACAGGCAGGAACCCACAATGGAAGGGAACCCTGTGACTGTGAGCAGTGTGGAGAAATGTTTGTTGAGCACTGGTGCCTTAACATGCACACGAGAATTCAAGGTACAGAGAACACTCCCATCTCTAATCAGTGTGGGAAGTATTTTATTCCCCACAAGAAAATCTCTACTGGAGAGAAACTACCTGTGTTTAATCCATGTGCAGAAGCCTTTAGCTTGACTCCAGATGTTGTTTACCATAGAACGCGCAAGGGAGACAAATCCTTGGACTGCAGTGACAGTGGGAAGGATTTCCTTGATCAGTCCTACCTTCAGGCACAGGTGAGAACTCAAATTAGAGAACTCTATGGAGAGAAGCAGGGCGGGAAATCCCTCACTGACCTCACAAGCTGTGCTATGCCTGTGGAAATGCATACTACAAAGAATGTCCATGTATGTAAGGAATGTGGAAAATTTAGTAGATCTCCTTCCGACCTTAAAATTCACATGCAAACCCACACAGGGGAGAAACCCTATGAACTTATGAAATGTGGGAAGTCTCTCACTATTTCTTCCAGCCTAACTGAACATGTAAAACTTCATAGCAAAGAGAAACCTCATCAACATAAGGAATGTGGAAAATCCTTCACTGGGCATTCAGGCTTTTCTGATCAAATACTCACTGGAGAGAAGTCCTATGAACATAAGGAATGTAAGAAAGTCCACAGTCAATTTTATCTACTAACTGAGTGTTTAAAAACTCACAGGAGGGAGAAACCCTTTGCATGTAAGGTATGTGGAAAATCTTTTAGAAATTCGTCATGCTTGAATAACCATGTTCGAATTCACACTGGGGTAAAACCCTATAAATGTGAGTATTGCGGGAAAGCCTTTGCTGTGCGCTGTGGCCTCACTAGACATATACGAACTCACACTGGCGAGAAGCCATATGAGTGTAAGGAATGTGGGAAAGCCTTCTGTACATCCTCAGGCCTTATTGAACATATAAGAACTCACACTGGAGAGAAGCCCTATGAATGTAAGGATTGTGGGAAAGCTTTCACTGTTTCTTCCAGCTTAACGGAACATGTAAGAATTCATACTGGAGAGAAACCATATGAATGTAAGCAGTGTGGAAAAGCCTTCACTGGGCGCTCAGGCCTTTCTAAACATGAACGCACACACACTGGAGAGAAACCCTATGAATGTAAGGAATGTGGGAAAGCCTACAATAGGTTTTATCTACTAAATGAACATTTAAAAACTCACACACAGGAGAAGCCCTTTGAATGTATGGTATGCAGAAAATCCTTTAGAAACTCTGCATGCCTGAATAAGCACATTCAAATTCACACTGGAATAAAACCCTATGAATGTAAAGAATGTGGAAAAGCCTTCACTGTTTCTTCAAGCCTAACTGAACACATACGAACTCACACTGGAGAGAAGCCCTATGAATGTAAAGAATGTGGAAAAGCCTTCACGACTTCCTCACACCTGATTGTGCATGTAAGAACTCACACTGGAGAGAAGCCCTATATATGTAAGGAATGTGGGAAATCCTTTGCTTCTTCCTCACACCTCATTGAACATATAAGAACTCACACTGGAGAGAAACCATATATATGTAAAGAATGCGGGAAAGCCTTCCGTGCTTCCTCACACCTCCATAAACATATAAGAATTCACACAGGGCAGAAAGCCTATGGTGTAAGGAATGTGGAAAAGTCTACAATAGGTTTTATCTCTTAAGTGAACATTTAGTAAATTACACTGAAGAGAAGCTTTTTGAATGTGAGGTATGTGGAAAATCCTTTAGGAATTCTTCATGCCTTAATCATCACTCTGAACTTCACACTGGTGAGAAACCTCATTAATGTGAAGAATGTGGAAAAGCCCTCAGTTGTGCTAGTTCACTTTGGAGACATGGACATACACTCTTGAGATCCCTCGTCAGTTTCAGGAACACCTGAGAGCCATTGGAATCCGATCATAGTCCGGCATGGAGGAGCTCACTGTGGACCTGTGTGATGTAAGAAACACAGAAAGCCTTCACCATTCCCTTGGGTTTTCCTAAATATGTGAATCTTGGACTGCTGAACTACCCTGTTGATATGTGATATGTGGAAAGTTGTAGTTGTGCTAAACAATGTTCACTTGTGATCTCACAGTGGGGAAAGGACTTACAAAGGGGGAAAAAAATGATGGAAAGTCATCACTTTTTGCATTACATTATTTGTCAACCTTTAGCAAACACGGTGCTTCATACTCAGCAGAAACTGAAGGGACAGGATATGACAATTGCTCCCTGAGTCCTGAAATCCTGTTTGCTGACAGACATATTAGTTTCTGGGTGGTTCTCTAGATGTATTTTGAACATTTATGGTCATTCCTAGAGTGTTACATCTTCCTTTCCCCTGTAGCAACACCACTCGAGTCTAGTTGCTGCACCTTCTCAGTTGCAGCCTGTAATAAGTGGCCTTTAGGATTCGTACTTTTTTTGTTTGAGACAGATTCTCACTCTATAGCCCTGGGTAGAGTGCCATGATGTCAACCTAGCTCACGACGACCTCAAATTCCTGGGCTCCAGCTATCTTACTGCCTCAGTCTCCCAAGTAGCTGGGACTATAGGTGCGTGCCACCATGCCCAGCTAATTTTTCTATTTTAGTAGACATGGGGTATTGCTCTTGCTCAGGCTGGTCTTCAACTCCTGAGCTCAAGCAATCCTCCTGCCTCGGCCTCCCAGATTGCTAGGATTACAGGGCATAAGACACCACACCTAACCAGGTTTCCTACTTAATCCTACTGTAGCAGTGTGCAGTCTCTTGCTTGTCATGCTCATACACATCCACCTACAGTGGCTCACATTGGCCAAGGTGGGGACATAGGTAGACCTAATTGTCATAAAAATAGTCTTGTTCCTCCCTCACAGCTGGTCCTTACAGATAAGAGATCAAGGTGGAAGGAGGGGCAGAGGGGAGAAGGGGTGTGGTAATAGGACTCAGCACCCCGATTTCATGACCCTGGAGGGAGACCTGTAGCCCCTGCACCCAGGGAGGTGGGAATCTTGTGCCATCAGGCAGCACAGGTGGCTGTGAGAACCTTGAATGTTCTTGTTGAGCCCTGGATCCTGTCCACAGCTTGGTAAAGCAACCATACCATGTGCAGCAGCCACCGGAACTGGCAATATGACCCGCTTGGGTGGTAAGTCATGCCATCTGTGTACTATGAAAACACAAAACTCCTGTGAACAAGGCTGGTCATGGTGTACCACTGTGCTTACATTATCACTGACACTTCCTGAATGTGGCCTTTGGGTACAAATAGGCAGCACCATGAGGTTTCAGTCTGAGTGATCCCAATTTGTGTACTTCTGACACGCCAGCAACCTTGGCAACCTTACGGATTCTATGGCCTTCAGGGCTGCAACAACCTGATGCTTCTTTGGCAGTTATTCATTCAGTGGTGGTCATGGAACTCGAGGATAATAACAGTAGATCCTGGGTGGAAGAGACCTGTGTACCTTGATCTTGTGTGTGTTTGTTTAGAGGAGTAGCTTGTGGAGTGGTTTTCCAGTGAGGATGAGTGTTGCCATTTGGCCCCTGTTGCCACCTTTAATTGTTGCCAGTGACACCAAAGATGGGATTAGTCTAAACTGCATTGTGTGGGCCAAAACATACAGCCGTGCACCCCATGCTTTGTAGGGGTTTCTGACAGAGGTTACTACTCTCTGTGCTATGCTTATAAATGATGGCATTTGTGGTTTCCCCAGGAGGCATCCACCCCATATCAGTCCACCCCTTCACCCCGGGGGAGGACTAGTGTCTTCCTCATGCCTTATGCCCCTACAACTTCCCATCTGGACTGCTTACTCCCTGGCCTTGGTGTCACACAGAACTTCTATTTTTTTAAAGACAGGGTCTGTAACCCAGGCTAGAGTGCAGTAGCGTCACCACAGCTCACTGCAGCCTCTTATTTCTGGGCTGGAGCAATACTCCTACCTCAGCCTCCCAGGTGGCTGGGACTATAGGCACAAGCCACCAACCCCAGCTAATTTTTCTATTTTTTTGTAGAGATAGGGTCTCTCTCTTGCTCAGGCTGGTCTCAGACTCCTAAGCTCAAATGATCTTCCCAACCTTGGCCTCCCAGAGTGCTAGGATCACAGGTGTGAGCCACTGTGACCAGCCACTTTTGGATTTTCTGGATGTCACAACATCCCCACTTCTCTGTGGTCTCCCCTGTGATGAGCCTGGTCCCTGCTACAAGGTGTTTCTCACCCTCTCCTGACTGTGACCTGCTGACGTGGAAACGAATCGCCAGTGAGATCTCTCGCCTGGTGGTTTCTGCTCCACGCAGACCCCAAGAGGGTTTTTCCCAGGCCTCACTTTTTTTTAGCTGTCGGCCGGCCAGGAAGAGGGTGCTCCCTAGGTCCCCCCACCACGGCACTGTGGCCCCTGCGTGGCATGCCCTGCCTCCCTTGCTGGGACTTGGTACAATAAGTCCTTTACTGTCCTGTGTCTCTCCTAGTTCCCAGCTTGGCCTGGGACACACAGGTTTCCTGTCAACCTCACCCTCTACCTTGGATCTGTGCCTTGCCTCGCCTTGCCTCACCCTGCCTCACCCGAGGTGACATGGTTAAAATACAAAGTAGATCACAGGCCCGTGGGCTCAGGGAGGGGGATGGGGAATTGTTGCTTTAATGATCACAGAATTTGTCTGGGGTGTTGGAAAAGTTTTGCAAGTGGATAGTGGTGTTGGTTGCAGTGTGGTGAATGGAATTAATGCCATCAAAAGTTGTAGAATGACAAATTTTAAGCCACATATATATTTTATCAACTATCTAAAAAAATATTTTATATGCCAAAACCACTGAATTGTACACTTCACATGGGTAAATTATATGGTGAGTGAGTTTTATCTCAGTAAAGCTATTTAAAAAAAGATTGGGAGCAGCTCAATGTCTAGCAGTAGGAGCTAGTTGAATGAATGATTTACTGTTTTAAAGTCATTTGAAATAATTTTTTCATGTTATGTATATTTTCATAATAAAATTATTTTCTCTTTATGGTTTTCTCAATTTTTTTTTTTTTTTTTTTTTGAGACAGAGTCTCACTCTGTTGCCTCGGCTAGAGTGCTGTGGTGTCAGCCTAGCTCACAGCAACCTCAAACTCCTGGGCTCAAGCGATCCTCCTGCCTCAGCCTCCTGAGTAGCTGGGACTACAGGCATGCGCCACCATGCCCAGCTAATTTATATATATGTGTGTGTGTGTATGTGTGTGTGTCCAATTAATTTATTTCTATATTTAGCAGAGACGGGGTCTCGCTCTTGCTCAGGCTGCTTTTGAACTCCTGACCGTGAGCGATCCTCCCGCCTCGTCCTCCCAGAGTGCTAGGATGACAGGCGTGAGCCACACGCTTGGTTTTAACAATCTTACATCCATTCATGTTGATGTTTTCAATTTCAAGGTTTGCTGTGCTATTTTTGAATATACAGAACATATAAAATAAAAACCAAACTGCTTAAGAAGGCCCATTCAAGGAACGCTCTCTAGGTAACTATTTTTTTAGTTTCTAGTTTATCTGTTTAGTTTTGACGTCTGGAGAGACAAAGATATTACAGCCTACCACTGTATTTCACTTCTTCTCGTTCACTTAAATACCTATCCTGGAGTCCTCTCCGTGGCCGGATATAGTCAACTACAGCAGGGACACCAGGCCTGTGGCCATGGCTATCAGCAGCAGGACGGGGGGCGTCCACAGCGAATCGCCATCAGGAGCAGGAAGACTGAGGCTGCCACCTCTAGGCTGGCCTCCAGGAAGTAGGGCAGGTAGGGGCCAGCTCTGAGGGACCCGGCTGCGGAGAGAGCTGGCTCAGATGCCCCCCACCCCTGCCAACCAGCCCAGGAGGCAATGCTGTAGGCCCAGGCAGAGCCAGGGACTCACGGATCCAGATGCACCCCCCACCCCACAGAGTGTGTGGACCCCCAGCCACCCTTGCCCTTCCCTTCTTCACAAGCTGAAGCCCGGGATGAGCCCCTTTCTGCAGGTGACATGTGTGTGCAGGACCCCAGGAGGGAGTGGTGCCAGGGCTGGGGGCTCCCTGCTGAAGCCCCCCATGGGGCAGTCGCAGGGCCAACAGGACAGGGAAGAGCAGCCAGAGCCTCGCAGGCCCCCAGGCCAGTGGCCAGCACCAGGGAGGCCACAGAAACAGCCTGGCGGCCAGACCTAGGGGGCACACATGGACAGGGGTCAGGACACTTGACCCCTGGAAGGGGGCTGACCTTCCTCCCGGTGGCACAGGGTCTAGCTGAACCCTGATGGCCTTAAGCCAAGGCCACCACCCCAGGGCTGGGAAGCCGGGCCAGGGGAGGGACGAGCCTCACTGGTCACGACCTGTGCCCAGGATGACACAGGCCAGCAGCCCCAGTGGGACCTTCCAGCCATCTTCACGAAGTTCCACTGTGGAGACGCCAGCCACCCGTAGGCCAGCTGAGTTCCTCAGCCCGAGTCCTTCGCCCTTGCTGGGGACAGAGAGAGAGAGGTGAGGAGTCTCAGAATGGCCGCCTGGAAGGGGCCCCAGACATCCTGCTTCAACCCGTCCCTGGAGAGGAAACTGAGGCATGAGAGGGCAAGGGACAGGGTTGAGGTCACGCAGCAGCCCCTCCTGACTCTGGTGGTCTTTGCACAGAATTGGAACAAGCCCTGGTCCGAGCCCCTAGGTGGTAATGGCCTGGGGTCCTCAAGATATCCCCGTGCTGCCCCAAGTCTGCTCTTGATTGAATTCCAGGCCCTGGTCACCAACCAGTGCTACCTGCCTGGGTCCTCCAGCCCGCGTCCTCCTGCTCCCAGGCTGCCCAGCCACCCTGGCCGCCCGCAGGATGCCCGGTACCTGGAGCGGCAGGCCGGGCGTGGCTTACGCATCTGGAAAGCCCCTCGGGCCTGGCACCCGGGCACTTGGGCATCTGCTGCGCCGCCGAGCAGGAGGAGACTGCCCCATAAATGGGAAGCGCAGCCAGGGCGGGTGCGGGGCGCGGGCTCGGGGTAGCGCGGGAGCGGGCAGGGGCTCGGAGCGCTCAGCGCCACGCAGGGCAGCACCAGGCGATGGCAAGCGCCCGCCCCTCACGCTCCACCCGCGCGGCCGGCTGCGGGGGGGCGGGGCCTGGAGCGCTCAGGGGAGAGGGGGCGGGGCTGCGCGCTCAGGTGCGCACGTTGCGCCCGAGTGCACGCGAGGCCGGCCTGCGTCCTCCGTGGCGGCCTCCATTGCGAGCTCCAGGACCAGGCGTCCGGCCTGGAGACCCCGCGAGCCCGAGCCGCCCCGAGGCCGGGCCGGGAGCCCAGGAGGGCTGCGCCTTCCTCTGCGCCTCAGCGCTTTGCAGGTTACCAGGGGATTCTGCTGCGAGGTCCTCTTCCAAGTCACTTTGTCACGGTCTGAATCTGTCTCTGTGAATTTTCTGGCGATGGAATCGCATTCCTGCATTCGGTAGGGAGAGTGGACGCCCCCGACGCCGGGGGAGTCTCCAGTTCCAAGAACAAGTAAGGTCGCGTTTATTTTCAACTCTGGTTCTTTGTTAACCGCGTTGTGAGACTGAGGAAACTCACATTGGATGCTGCAGAGCGCTTAGGGTTTTGCAGTTGCCAGGTGGATTTTTTTTTTTTTTTTTTTTTTTTTTGACAGAGTCTCACTTTGTTGCCCGGGAGAGAGTGACGGTGGTGTCAACCTAACTCACAGCAACCTCAAATTCCTGGGCTCAAATGATCCTCCTGCCTCAGCCTCCTGAGTAGCTGGTGTAAGGCTGGTGGGGGGGGTCCCCCCTCCCCTCCCTAGATCAAAAAGAAAAGGCTCCCGAGACCAGACCCACCAAGGACAAACTACCAGACCCTGCTGAGAAAAATCACACTCAGATGTCTACCCTGATATCGTTTCGGCTCCTGGATTCCGAAAATACCGCCAGCCCCTCCTATTTCTCAATGACCACCAAAGGTCCCGGAGCTCTTCCGGCCAAAAGTCCCTACCCTGCCCAAACGGTATAAAAGGCCACACCCCCTTCAAATGGGGGCAACTTCTGGAGTCCCCCTCTCTTGGGGCCCCAGAACCTCGTCGGAGAGCACTAAATAAAGCCATGTAGTTTGGCCCCACTCTTTCTCTTTGTCTTTCTTTTCTTTTCGACACCCCCGAAAAACCTTACATTTGGTGCCAAAACCCGGGAGGGGAATCTTGGCTGTGCTGACCTGCCTCAGGGCCGTGGTCACGCCGTCCCCTCTTGTGTCTTCCTGACCTCGGACAGGGACCTCCACCAAATGCCAGTCCTCTAATTGGCCTAGTTAAGTCCCTCTGCCCTTGTGTTCCTAGCCCAGTGAGTCCATTCCAGGGTCTCTGTCCATAAAACCTTGAGCCCAAGTGAGAGATCCTCCACCACAAGGACCTGAGTGTCTCGGGGACGCCTGAGCCCCTCAGTCAGTCCTTCCATCCGTAAGGATTCATAAGGACCTGAGTGTCTCGGGGACGCCTGAGCCCCTCAGTCAGTCCTTCCATCCGTAAGGATTCATAAGGACCTGAGTGCCTCAAGGATGCCTGATCCACTCAGTCGGTCCTTTCCAAGGCTCAGAGACTTCTCTCTAATGCCTTATTGGTGACTTGAGACGCCGGCTACCAGATTTCATCCTTCCCTCATTGGACTAGAACACCGTGGGCAGTCAACCCTCCAAAATCAAATCTAGCACGCCTCTGGGCTGTCTCATAGCCAATCTTGCAGCCCTGGGCCTCAAGCCTGATATTCGGCCCAAGCAACTCTTTTTCTATTGTAACACTGCCTGGCTGATGTACAAATTAGACAATAGGTCACAGCGGCCTAAAAATGGGACTTTCAATTTTAAAATCATACAAGACTTCAATAACATTTGTCACCGAAATGACAAATGGGAGGAGATCCCTTGTGTCCAGTCTTTCTTCTATCTGCGCTCCCGTCCTTCCCTCTGTCAGACCTGTGACCCCTCCTATCATCCTTGTGCGGAATTCTCTGCCATCCTGGGCCTCTTCCACCTCTCAGGTGAAGGACCCATTAGAAACCTCTTTCGCCTTCTCTGACCTGCCTGACTCCCTTACCTCTCCCCTGCTTGGCCTCCACCATACCTGGATCCTCCTCCTCCTCCTAGTGCCCCACAATCCTCCCCTACTGCTCAGTGCTGGCTCTCTGCCAAGGTCCCCTGTTAGTCACCACACTCGCTCCCACGCAAGACCCTGAGGCCAAACCCTTCTCTGCCCCCTGTGAGAGGTGCCGAAGGGGTCGTGCACGTCCATGTTCCCTTCTTCCTTTCTGATCTCTCTCAGATTGAAAAGCGTTTAGGTTCCTTTTCTAACGACACCACGGCCTACACCAAAGAGTTTCGCTATCTTACACAAGCATATGATTTGACCTGGCATGACCTTTTTGTTATTCTGGCTTCTACTCTCACTACTGATGAAAAGGAACCTGTCTGGACAGAGACTCAGGGACATGCTAAGTCCATCTAATGGAACACACCATGCCAGTCGGGGCAGAGGCTGTCCCATTAAATGAGCCAATGTAAGAATACCAGCCAGACACCCCCACTGGCCGAGATGGTAGAACCCGCCGAGATCACATGCTGCAATGCCTTCTTACTGGACTCCAGACCGCTGCCCATCTGCAGTTAATTCCAGATCTTCATTCCAAGGGGGTAATTACTCCACAAGTGTAGCTCCATAATTCGCTCTTGCTATTCCAGCAGCCTGCATTTCATAACTAATACATTGTGGGCCTGCCTAAATGCTAATTGCCTTATAATATTAAACAGATTAAATAATATCAACTGTCCTTCCAAAATATACACACAGCTTAGATGTGAATAATTCAGAAAAACAGGCAAGGCGTGAGCACGGGTGAGGGGCATCCCTACTGAGCACGAGCTACTTTGAAGTAATTAAAGTCCTACAACTCCTGGCTGAAATAGACAGGAACAGATTGTGCTTCTTGGTATGAGGTGATGTCCTGGACTCACACACACAGACTTAGGACTCTAGAATGAAGACAATTTTAAAATACAACAACTCAGGAGTCCAAGGCACACTGTCTGGGAAAGTAAAATTTGGGAGCGTAGTGAGTCTAACTGTAACGGTTTATATATTTATATATGGAGGATATGTCCATATATTTATATATGGACACATTTATATATGGAGGGGCCCAACTCACCTCTTTTACACCTTAGATTCCTGATCATCAGGGATTTCCAAGATTGTGTTGCCTACCTTAGTCAATAAACACAAAGGAAACTCGTTTCTATGATAGAGTCTCTCTGTGGTACATTTAGACACAACCTCTCAGGGTTTAAAGAGAAAAAAACCCTGTCTCTACACCTTCCGGCCCAGGGCGAGCTCACTCTTGTATCCAGTTCCTTGGGGTGAGTTTTCTTCTAGAAGAGTCCAAGGGAAGAGGACAGGAGTAGGAGGCAGGGAGTCTAGTCCGGGAAGAGGGATTCCCGGGAAGAGAAGGCGCAGGGGCTGGGACTAGGCTGGGGGGCCTCTCCCTGGTTTCCTCTGACAGCTCCTGGGCCGGGACTCAGGGAGACAGTATGACAAAGAGCGCTCGGCGCAGAAGGAGAGGGGTCAGGGCAATGTCGCCGGGCCCCGGGCGTGGCTCTCAGGGTGTCAGTCCCAAGGGCCAAGTCCCAGACCAAAAAACTCAGCATTGGGGATTCCCCTTCTGCCTGAGTTTCACTTCTGCCTGTCCCAACCCGTGTCAGGTCCTTCTTCCTGGATACTGCTGACGCGACACCAGTTCTCACTCTCACTGGGTGTCCAGTTTCCAGAGTCGCCAATCAGCGTCGCCGCGGTGCCCGGTTATAAAGTCCCCGCGGACCCGCCCGGACGCAGAGTCTCCCCAGACCGCGAGGATGGCGGTCCCGGCGCCCCGAGCCCCGCTCCTGCTGCTGTTGGGGGCCCTGGCCCTGACGGAGACCCGGGCGGGTGAGTGCGGGTCGGAGGGGCGGCGTGTGCGGGCGGAGCGAGGGCGCCGCCGGGCCGGGCGGGGGCGCAGGAGCGGGCGCGGCGCGGGAGGCGGGTCGGGGTCTCAGCCGCTCCCCGCCCCCAGGCTCCCACTCCCTGAGGTATTTTTACACCTCCGTGTCCCGGCCCGGCCGCGGGGATTCCCGCTTCATCTCCGTCGGCTACGTGGACGACACGCAGTTCGTGCGGTTCGACAGCGACGCGGCGAGTCCGAGGATGGAGCCGCGGGCGCCGTGGGTGGAGCGGGAGGGGCCGGAGTATTGGGAGCGGAACACGCGGATCTCCAAGGACAGCGCGCAGAATGACCGAGTGAGCCTGCGGAACCTGCGCGGCTACTACAACCAGAGCGACGCCGGTGAGTGACCCCGGCTCGGGTCACAGGTCACGACCCCTTCCTGTCCCCGCAGAGTATCCCGAGTCGCCCCGAGTCCCCGGGTGGAGAGTCACCTCAAGGCTCGGGACTTGCCGAGACCTTCGACCCCTGACGAGCCCGGGGACTTTCACCCGGTTTCATTTTCGGTTTAGACCAAAATCCCCGCGGGTGGGGGGGGCGGGGGCGAGTGGGCGTGGCTGACGGCGGGGGCGGGGCCAGGCTCTCACACCATCCAGAGGATGTACGGCTGCGACGTGGGGCCGGACGGTCGCCTCCTCCGCGGGTATGAACAGTACGCCTACGACGGCGCCGACTACCTCGCCCTGAACGAGGACCTGCGCTCCTGGACCGCGGCGGACACGGCGGCTCAGATCTCCAAGCGCAAGTGGGAGGCGGCCGGTTGGGCGGAGCAATACAGGGCCTACCTGGAGGGACTGTGCGTGGACTCGCTCCGCAGATACCTGGAGCACGGGAAGGACACGCTGCTGCGCGCGGGTACGCGGGGCCGCGGGCGCCTCCCGCATCTCCTGTGGATGTCCCCGCTCTGCTCCACAAGAACGGGAGGAAAATGGGACCCAGGCTAGAATGTCGCCCTCCCTCTGGTCCAGAGCAGGAAGACGCCTCCTGGTGTCAGATCCTGCACCAGGGAGTGACTCTGAGGACCCGCCCTTCCCTCTGGGACAATTAAGGACCAGTCCCCCAGGGAATGGAGGGGAACACAGTCCCTGGAATACAGATCAGGGGTCCCCTCTGCCCTGCCCCAGCCGCGGGCGCCGTGACTTTTCCTCTCAGGCCGTGTTCTCTGCCTCGAAATCTGTGTTTGGGGTCGGATTCCCACCCGTCTGGGCCGCTACCCTCCAATCAGGCCAGGTCCTGAAGTCCCTGTTCTCCCCCTCAAAGACTAGAACTTTCCAAAGAGTAGGAGATTATCCCAGACCCCTGGGTCCAGGCTGGAGTCTGGATTTCCCACTCCCTTCCCCCACCCCGTTTGTCCTCCCCATTTTCAGGGTGTCACATGAGCACTGCTGGAGGGTCCCCTGAGGGATGCAAAGTGCCCGAATTTTCTGACTCTTCCCCAGACCCCCCAAGGACACACGTGACCCACCACCCCAGCTCTGAGCGTGAGGCCACCCTGAGGTGCTGGGCCCTGGGCTTCTACCCTGCGGAGATCACACTCACCTGGCAGCGGGATGGGCAGGACCTGACCCAGGATATGGAGTTTGTGGAGACCAGGCCGGCAGGGGATGGAAACTTCCAGAAATGGGCAGCTGTGGTGGTGCCTCCAGGAGAGGAGCAGAGATACACGTGCCATGTGCAGCACGAGGGTCTGCCGGAGCCCCTCACCCTGAGATGGGGTAAGGAGGGGGTGGGGGTCCCGTCTCTTCTCAGGGAAAGCAGGGCCCTTCTGGAGCCCTTGAGCAGGGTCACCCTGAGCCTGGCTCAGGCCCCTCACCTTCCCGTCCTTTCCCAGAGCCGCCTTCCCAGCCCAGCATCCCCATGTTGGGCATCATTGCTGGCCTGGTTGTCCTTGGAGCTGTGCTCATTGGGGCTGTGGTCGCCACTGTGATGTGGAGGAAGAAGAGCTCAGGTAGGAAGGGATGGGGGAGGGTTTGGTGCTTTCTTGTCCCACTGAGGGTTTCACGCCCAGGCAGAAGTGTGCCCTGCCTCACTCAGGGGCCCTGTTTGCTCACACTTGCTCTATTGGAAAGGACATGGAATGTGCAGAACAAATCCATCACCTTGATGATTGTGGGAATTTAGACCTGAATCCCAGCAGTCACAGGTCACAGGGACAGGTGCCTGCTGAACACAGACATCCAGGAGGGCAGTTGGTCCAGTTCCTCCTTCCCTCGTGTTTCTTTATCTTGCCCTACATCATCAGTCACAGTTCTGGAACCTTCTGAGAGGTCAATAACTAGGGGGATCTTCTAGGACCTCATGGCCGTGCCTCCTCTCTGGCCTCTCACAGGACATTTTCTTCCCACAGGTGGAAAAGGAGGGAGCTACACTCAGGCTGCCTGTAAGTATGGGGGCCTTGTCCCTGAGACCTTTGGGACAGTGTAGACAGGAGCCCATGGGGGGCTCCCCACCCCATAATCCTCGTGTAGCCACCTCTCCTGTGGGCTCTGACCAGGTCCTGTTCTCTTCTACCCCAGGCAGCGACAGTGCCCAGGGCTCGGATGTGTCTCTCACAGCTTGTAAAGGTGAGAGCTTGGGGGCCTGAAGGCAGGGAGTGGGGCAGCAGGGACGGAGCTGGGCTGTGGGGATTCTGTGTTTGGGACATTTTGACTGTGGCGTGCTGTTCCTAGTGTGACCACTTATCTTGACTCACCTGAATTTGTTCCTGATTATTGTTTTTTGCAGCGTGAGACAGCTGCCTGTGTGGGACTGAGCAATGCAGGACTTCTTCCCGCCTCCCCTGTGTGGCGTCAGGAGCCTCTGACTTCTCTGTGTGCAAAGGCACCTGATGACTCTGTGACCCTGTCAGCATCGTGTGATGGGGTGGGGAGGCCAGTCCTGCCCTGTGTCCTGCACCCTCTGCCACACTGGTCCCACACTGGTCTGTGTCCTGTGCCCTGTCATTATGCCTATTCCAGTGAGGGAGGGCTGGGACGTCTCCATCCCTATCTGATCGTCACAGTGCACTGAGCTCCTTCCCTAATGAAAATAAGAATTGAAAATAAATTTATTTTCTCCAATTATTTCAATTAGAGGTGGATGGTTTAATTAAAGGAGAAGTTTCCTAAAATTGAGAGTGGGAATAAATGGAAGACCTGAGAATCTTCCAGAACCCTTGTGTTTGCTGTGCTGACTCTGCTGCAGGTGGGGACAGGAGAAGGCTGTGAGGACCCCAGTGTGGACGGGGCTCTGCCCTCTGAGTGCTCAGTCCTTCACGGGCTGTATGTGTCACTCCTTGGCTCTGTCATCCTCTCTGCTCTCTTGTCCTTGTCCCAGGAGAACCTTGTCCAGCAGGACCTGTGATGACAGAGGCTGAGACGCCCCCAGGGCAGCCCCTGAACGGGGAGTCTCTGGTGTCAAAAGATGAAATTTCAGACTGAGCAAGCCTGAGGCTTTTTCCTCGATTTTGTTTTGCATCTTTTCCCCAACCTTTTTATTCCTTTATTTTTAATTTTTATGGATACATAATATTGCTTATATTTATGGTGTACATGTGCTATTTCAGTAGAAGCATACAATGTGTAATGATCAGATCCCTTACCTCAAACGTTTATCATTTCTTTGTGTTGGGAAGGTAATCTCTTCTAGTTGGTTTGAAATATACAGTAAATTATTGTTAACTAGAATTACCCTATTGTCCTACTGAACACTAGATCTTCTTCCTTCTATCAAACTATTTTTATACCCATGCCAACATCCGGTAACCACCACTGTATTCACTACCTCTGAGAGGTCACATTTTTTAGCTCCCACATGTGAGAGAGACACATGGTATCTGTCTGTCTGTTCCTGGTCGATTTCTCTTGACTTAGCATCCTCTAGTTCCATCCGTGTTGCTGCACCCATTTTTTTTTTTTTTTCAGGCAGAGTCTCACTGTTGCCCAGGCTAGAGTGCCAGGGCATTAGCCTAGCTCACAGCAACCTCAAACTCCTGGGCTCCAGTGATCCTTCTGCCTCAGCCTCCTGAGTAGCTGGGACTACAGGCATGCGCCACCATGCCCAGCTAATTTTTTCTATATATTTTTAGTTTTCCAATTTATTTCTTTCTATTTTTTTGTAGAGACGGGATCTCGCTCTTGCTCAGGCTGGTTTGGAACTCCTGACCTCGAGTGATCCTCCTGCCTTGGCCTCCCAAGTGCTAGGATTACAGGTGTGAGCCATGGCGCCTGGCTTGTACCAAACCTTTTTAAAGGAACCCATTTCTGGAATTTACAGAGAAGACAGATCCCACCATATCTTCTCTTAGATAAATTCCTATTTGGTTTCTGTCTCCTCTGCTAATTTATCCCCAACTTTGCCCTTAGTTCCAGTAATCCCGTCACTGGCTCAAATCCACACTCATGGATTTATAAAGTAGGCTCTAAGTTAGATTTACATTTGTGTGGAAAATTAGACTCATAGTCAAAGATGATGGTTGTTCCTAGGGGAGAACTATCTCTGTGTGCTGTAGGGTGCAGGAAGGTTGTGTGTGAGGGAGGGAAGGGGGAGGGAGAACAGAACAGCACAGATGAGGAAAGCACAGGTGGAATTGATGTCAGTGTGCAAGGACAATGTCAATGTGAGGGGACACTTGCCATGAGGCTACATTAATAAAGACCCTGTGCTGTGGGGAAGCCACCTGCTGTGTCATCCCAGCCCTGTGCAAAGCTCCATGTTCTAGAAACAGAGGGATCCTAGGAGCAGCAAACAGGCAGCTGAGGCCTCTTCCAGCAGCCACGAGTGAGCCACGTTTCATGCAATCCCCAGCCCCAGTCCAGCCCTCAGATGACACTGCCTGGCTGACAACTGGACAGCTACCCTGTGAGAGGCCCTGAGCCAGGAGCACTTAGTGAAACCTCTCCTGGATTCGTGACCACTAGAAACTGTGGGAAATAATAAATATTTGTTGTTTTCAGCTGCTACGTTTTAGGTAATGTCATACACAGCAGTAGATAACTAATAGAATTTGCAAAGAGATAATGAATTATCGCACTTTAATTTTCATTTGCTCTACATGAGTTATAAGATCTTAAACATATCATTTAGTTGTAGGATATAAGAAGACTTTCCATGGCTAAATCAGGTGTATTTTATTGCCACTCACAAGTATCCATTGACTTGAAATTCTATTTCCAGCTGTGACCCAACAAAAACAAAGGAAGATCCGGGCTTGCTGGGCTGATTCTGTGATGTCCCCCAATAACAACCCCCTGCTTATTCACCTTCCCCCAGTTACTCAGTCACCACTAATGTAGGTGCTGCTGGGAAGGGACTTGCAGATATAACTAAGGTCTGAAATCAGTTGACTCTAAGACAAGGGATTATCCTGGATTGGACTGTCCTAATCTAGGTGAGCCATTAAAAGGACTGGGTTCTTGAGCATGAGATTCACAGTGTGAGAGGGGCTCAATGTGAGAAAATTTCTTCACTGTGGGCTTTGAAAGTGGAGAGGCCTTGTGGCAGGGAGCTCTAGGGGCACCAGGAATTGGGAGCAGCCCCCCCTTACCTGATAGCCAGCAATGAAACAAGGACCTCCGTCCTACAACTGCCAGATTCAGAATTCTGCCCACAGGCTCCGTATAAGCTTGGGGGAGGACCCAACCTCAAGATGAGGACACAGCTTTGTGAAACCCTGAACAGAGAACACATCCACACCATGCCTGATAAGCACATAACCTTTTTTCCACTGGAATGGCTTTATAAACTAATATGTAATAGTTGCATGAAATAAACTCTTTCCTTTTTGAGTATTTTTCCTTTATGATTTTATGTGAGTAAATTAAATTTTAGGACAATGGAGATTTCATTTATTCATTCAACAAAAATTAATTTTGTGCCTACTTGGTACCAGGTACACCTTTACATGCTGGGGTTATGGCTTTGACACAAACAGCCCAAAGCCCCTATGCCCACGTACCTTACATTCCAGAGGCTTTGCAAGAGTGAAACCAACCCATGGGAGCATTTTAAGTGAAGAAATGATAGGACCTGACTCTCATTGGCAGGACTGCTGAGCACAGTGGGGAGGACAGCTGTGGGCAGGAGGTGAGGGGACAGTGCTAGTGCCACAGGTCAGGAGTGAGAGGCGGTGGGACTAAGGGGAGATGAGTGCAGGCTGAGAGGGACAGAGGGAAGGGCTGGAGAAGCAAGAGCTGAGGAACAGGAGTAGAGGGAAAGAGTTCTAAAGCAGCCAAATTCTCAGATGCAAACACAGTGTTTTATAGGGTTTAATACGCATGTCTACAGAGCCCAGGAGGGTATTCTTCATATTTGATCATTTTTCTTTTTTTTTTTTTTAATTTAAAGAAATGTAGAACTTGCTTTGGCTTTGCAGCTGGAGGTGCTTTGTTTTCACACTCGGGCTTGATAGCAGCTTCTTCACCAGAGGCGATGGTGGCACCCAGGCAGGTGTCTCCAAAGCTACTGCTCTGGATCTTCATTCCGAGGCGGTACTTACTCCCCATGCGTACCTCCATGATTCATTCTTGCTGTTCCAGCAGCCTGTTTTTCGTAATTAATACATTTGTGGGGCCTTTCCACCGGGCTCACCCCTAGATGAACCCCGGACTCCCTTCTCCATGTCGCCGTTCCTGTGGTGTTGGCGGAAGCTGGCCTCCTGTGGCAAGGGCTCAGCGGCTGCTGAGTGCTCATGTTGGTGAGCCCTCCCTGACTCCCGCGAGAACCCAGAGGGCCTGAAGGGCTCTGGGGTTGGAAGGTTGGAAGGCTCCAAGGCTGGGAAACTCCCGACCTTAGAAGGCAGCAAGCAGGCAGGCTGGAGCTCTGGTGGCCGCTGGAGAACAATACAGAACTGAGATTGCAAAATGGGAACTGGAGGGGGGTTGGGGACTGAAGTCTGCAATGGGAGGAGGAGGGATTGGTAACTGTGGAAACCCCTCAAGGTAAGAAAAAGAAGAGCTGGGTGTCTGAGAGATGCTTGAGTTGAATGGAGCATATGGGGGAAAGGGAGTGCTTCTAACCGAGATGGATGGCAGGACTTTATTCTACCCCCACTTCAAGAAGAAATACTATGAAGAAATGCCAGTTTGTCCTCATCTATTCTGCACTGTCCCGTGACAATGACGCCTCTGGGGAGGAGGATAACTAGGGTTCCTGGGAAAGACAGGGTGCTCACTATTCCTGACATTGCCCCAGCCATTCTCAATGTCACCACCCCAATCCCTATTCCGGGTGGCTGAGTCCGAATCTAGCAACAACCACCCCTAATCCTACCTTCTTCTGGTTAATCCCAGACCCAGGTGTTGTGGCAACATTAGAAATGGGAGGGGTTTAGAGCGTGACCCGTATGTCAGGTGCCTGAGTTGAACAACCTAGGCGTTCCCAATTTTCAGATAATGCTCAGAATATTTTTTAATGTCCATTCCTCTGTGTTAATTGAGGGTGTTCCTTTGATGCAGAAAGATTTTGAGGATGGCCTCCAGAACATATACAGCCTTTATGAGCAAGTCAGCTACAACTGTTTCATCACTGCCGGCCTTTACCTCCTCCTTGGAGGCTTCTCTTTCTGCCGAGTTGGGCTCAATAAGCACAAGGAAAACATGGTGCGCTAGAGCACAGTCCCGATTCCCCTCTCCAGCCCTCTCATCTATTTAACGACTCCTTCCACCCCCTCACCTGGGTCCCATCTCACCCATTCTAGCCACCTCTGAGTGACTGGGTTTCCCTGGCGAGAGACTGAATCCCTTGTTCCTCCTTGAGCCCTGTGGAGGGGGCTGGGACTCGCCATTGACTGTCTCTCCAGCTCCCTCGCTTTGTCTTGAACCACAATAAAGAAAATCTGCTCTTGTAAAATAATAATAATAATATATTTGTGGGGCTGTCTAAATACTAATTTCCTTATAATATTAATCAGGTTAAATAATGCCAACTGTCCCCCCAAAATATGCACAAAGCTTAGATGCAAATAATTCATAAAAGCAGGCAAGGCGTGAGCACGGGTTAGGGACATTCCTACTGAGCACGTGCAGCTTTGTCCCGTGGCCCGTTTACAGGATGGGGGATGAACACAGAACACAAAAGAAAAATACAGACTCACACACAAAGACAGTTACATGACTCCAGTGTCCAATGCACCGGTCAGTTTATTTTTATACTCTAAAAAATTAAAGTTACTTCCCTGTACATAACCACCCAGGCATTACAGCAATGGCCATAAATTTGGGAACACGTAGCCTTAAGGACACAGATGTCCCCTGACTCAAGGTTTCTAGGTAGTTGCTCTAGGCCCCAGGCATAGATCACAGACCGAGATTAGCAAAGATGGGGAAAGCAGCCACAGGGGGCATTTTTCGTCCCCAGTTTCTCTTAGGCTGATCCTCTGTGGTTGTGCATGGCTTAGGTCGCCCCTCCCTTGAGGGATCTTACCCATTATTGACTAACCAGCCATCTTATGGGCTAAGCAGCAAGCACAGGAACAATGTGTTTATGGTGTGGCCTCCAGACCCCCACTGCCTTGGAGCTGGGCAGCTCTTGCCTAAGTGCAGAAACTCAGGTCCTTTGTTATGCCTCTAGACAGCAACCTTGTTTGTCACATGGACACTGTCCGGAACACATTACTCTCAAATGCTCTGGGAAGAGCACATACATTACTCACTAAATTGAATTCTTAAACCAGGAAAGTGTAATGTCAGTCCCCAACAGCTGTCAAGTGATTCAAGTCCTACAACTACTGGTTGATAGAGACAGCAACAGATTGTGCTTCTTGGTATGAGGCGATGTCCTGCACTCACACACACAGACTCAGGGCTGTACAATGAAGACAATTTTAAAATATAACAACTCAGGAGTCCAAGACACACCGTCTGGGAATGTAAAACTTGGGAGTGTTGTGAGTCTAACCGTAAAGCGTTTAGACACATGTATATATGGAGGGGCCCAACTCACTTCTTTTACACCTTAGATTCCTGATCATTCAGGGATTACTAAGATTGTGCTGCCCACCCCAGTCCATAAACACAAAGGAAACTGGTCTCTATGAGAGTCTCTCTGTGGTGCATTTAGACGCAACGTCTCTGGGTTTAAAGAGAAAACCCCGTCTCTACACCTCCACGCCCAGGGCGAGGTCACCCTGAAGTGAAGTGGCAGGGGCACAGCCCAGCCTGGGGGGGTCTCTCCTTGGTTTCCTCATCCAGTTCCTGGGCCCGGACTCAGGGAGACAGTGTGACAAAGAGTGCTCCGTGCAGAAGGAGAGGGGTCAGAGCAATGTCGCTAGGCCCCAGGCGTGGCTCTCAGGGTGTCAGTACCAAGGTCCCTCTCCAGGGCAGGGAAGCTCAGCACTGGGGATTCCCCATCTCCCTGAGTTTCCCTCCTGCCTGTCCCAACCCGTGTCAGGTCCTTCTTCCTGGATACTGCTGACGCAGACCCAGCTCTCACTCCCATTGGGTGGGCGGTTTCCAGAGCCGCCAAGAGAGAAACCGCGGTTCCCGGTTGTAATGTCCCCACGGACTCGGAGTCTCCCCAGACCGCGAGGATGGCGGTCCCGGCGCCCCGAACCCCGCTCCTGCTGCTGTGGGGGGCCCTGGCCCTGACGGAGACGCGGGCGGGTGAGTGCGGGCGGAGCGAGGGCGCCGCCGGGCCGGGCGGGGGCGCAGGCGCGGGCGCGGCGCGGAGGCGGGTCGGGGTCTCAGCCGCTCCCCGCCCCCAGGCCCCCACTCCATGAGGTATTTCCGCACCGCCGTGTCCCGGCCCGGCCGCGGGGATTCCCGGTACATCTCCGTCGGCTACGTGGACGGCACGCAGTTCGTGCGGTTCGACAGCGACGCGGCGAGTCCGAGGGTGGAGCCGCGGGCGCCGTGGGTGGAGCGGGAGGGGCCGGAGTATTGGGACCGGGAGACGCGGGTCGCCAATGGCCACGCGCAGACTTTCCGAGTGAACCTGCGGAACGCGCTCCGCTACTACAACCAGAGCGACGGCGGTGAGTGACCGCGCCTCGGGTCACAGGTCACGACCCCGAACCATCCCCACAAACAAGCCCGCAACGCCTGGAGTCTCCGGGTCCGAGAATCACCCGGAGGCTGGGAGACCGGCCCAGACTTTTGACCCCTGGGGAGCCCGCGGGACTTTCACCCGGTTGCATTTTCGATTTAGGCCAAAATCCCAGCGGGTGAGGGGGCGGGGCGGGGGCTGAGGGGGCGTGGCTGAAGGCGGGCCTCAGTGGGCGTGGCTGGCGGCGGGGGCGGGGCTCAGGGCGGGGGAGGATCTGACCTTGGGTGCGGAGTGTGGGTGTGGCTGACCTTGGGTGCTGGGCTGACCGCGGGGGCGGAGACAGGATCTCACACCTTCCAGAGGATGCAGGGCTGTATTCTGGGGCCAGACGGGCGCCTCCTCCGCGGGTACCTGCAGTTCGCCTACGACGGCGCCGACTACCTCGCCCTGAACGAGGACCTGCGCTCCTGGACCGCGGCGGACACGGCGGCTCAGATCTCCAAGCGCAAGTGGGAGTCGGCCGGTGAGGCGGAGCACCGCAGGGCCTACCTGGAGGGACTGTGCGTGGACTCGCTCCGCAGATACCTGGAGCACGGGAAGGACACGCTGCTGCGCGCGGGTACTCGGGGCCCCAGGGCGCCTCCCCCATGTCCTGTGGATGTCCCCGCTCTGCTCACGCAAGGACAGGAGGAAAATGAGACCCAGGCTAGAATGTCGCCCTCCCTCTGGTCCAGAGCAGGAAGACGCCTCCTGGTGTCAGATCCTGCACCAGAGAGTGACTGAGGACCCGCCCTTCCCTCTGGGACCATTAGGGACCAGTCCCCCAGGGAATGGAGGGGAACACAGTCCCTGGAATACCGATCAGGGGTCCCCTCTGACCCTGCCCCAGCCGTGGGCACTGTGACTTTTCCTCTAAGGCCGTGTTCTCTGCCAAGCAATCTGTGTTTGGGGTCGGATTCCCGCTCTTCTGAGCCGCTGACCTCCACTCAGACCAGGACCAGAAGTCCCTGTTCTCCTCCTGAGACACTAGAACTTTCCAAAGAGTAGGAGATTATCCCAGACCCCTGGGTCCAGGCTCTTGTCTGGATTTCCCACTCCCTTCCCCCACCCCGTTTGTCCTGCCCATTCTCTGGGTGTCACATGAGCACTGCTGGAGTGTCCCCTGAGGGATGCAAAGTGCCCCAATTTTCTGACTCTTCCCCTCAGACCCCCCAAGGACACACGTGACCCACCACCCCATCTCTGAGCATGAGGCCACCCTGAGGTGCTGGGCCCTGGGCTTCTACCCTGCAGAGATCACACTCACCTGGCAGCGGGATGGGCAGGACCAGACACAGGACACAGAGTTTGTGGAGACCAGGCCTGCAGGGGACGGAAGCTTCCAGAAATGGGCAGCTGTGGTGGTGCCTCCAGGAGAGGAGCAGAGATACACGTGCCATGTGCAGCACGAGGGTCTGCCGGAGCCCCTCACCCTGAGATGGGGTAAGGAGGGGGTGGGGGTCTTGTCTCTTCTCAGGGAAAGCAGGGCCCTTCTGGAGCCCTTGAGCAGGGTCAGGGCTGAGCCTGGCTCAGGCCCCTCACCTTCCCGTCCTTTCCCAGAGCCGCCTTCCCAGCCCAGCGTCCCTATGGTGGGCATCGTTGCTGGCCTGTTTCTCCTTGGAGCTGTGCTCATTGGGGCTGCCGCTGTGATGTGGAGGAAGAAGAGCTCAGGTAGGGAAGGATGGGGGGAGGGGTTGGTGCTTTCTTGTCCCACTGGGGGTTTCACGCCCAGGCGGAAGTGTGCTCTGCCTCATTCCGGGGCCCTATTTACTCACACTTGCTCTATTGGAAAGGACATGGAATGTGCAGAACAAATCCATCACCTTGATGATTGTGGGAATTTCGACCTGAATCCCCAGCAGTCACAGGTCACATGGACAGGTGCCTGCTGAACACAGACATCTAGGAGGGCAGTTGGTCCAGGTCCTCCTTCCCTCGTGTTTCTTAATCTTCACCTATATCATTAGTCTCAGTTTTGGAACCTTCTGTGAGGTCCAAAACTAGGGGCATCTTCTAGGACCTCGTGGCCCTGCCTCCTCTCTGGCCTCTCACAGGACATTTTCTTCCCACAGGTGGAAAAGGAGGGAGCTTCGCTCAGGCTGCCTGTAAGTATGGGTACCTTATCCCTGAGACCTTTGGGACAGTGTAGACAGGAGCCCATGGGGGGGGGGGCTCCCCACCCCATAATCCTCCTGTAGCCACCTCTCCTGTGGGGTCTGACTAGGTCCTGTTCTGTTCTACCCCAGGCAGCGACAGTGCCCAGGACTCCGATGTGTCTCTCACAGCTTGTAAAGGTGAGAGCCTGGGGGCCTGATGGTAGGGCTGGGGCATCGGGGACAGAGCTTGGCTGTGGGGATTCTGTGATTGGGACATTTTGACTGTGGTGTGCTGTTCCTAGTGTGACCACTTATCATGACTTACCTGAGTTTGTTCCTGATTATTGTCTTCTGCAGCGTGAGACAGCTGCCTGTGTGGGACTGAGCGATGTAGGACAGGACTTGTTCCCGCCTCCCCTGTGTGGCGTCAGGAGCCTCTGACTTCTCTGTGTGCAAAGGCACCTGATGCCTCTGCGACCCTGTCAGCATCGTGTGTTGGGGGGAGGCCAGTCCTGCCCTGTGTTCTGCACCCTCCCCCACACTGGTCCCACACTGGTCTGTGTCCTGTTCCCAGTCATTATTCGTGTTCCAGTGAGGGAAGGTTGGGACGTCTCCATGCCTGTCTCATCACGGTGCACTGAGCTACTTCCCTACTGAAAATAAGATTCAAAGTAAATTTGTTTTCTCAAATTCTTGCAATGAGAGATGGATTGGTTAATTAAAGGAGAAGTTTCCTAAAATTTGAGAGTGGAAATAAATGGAAGACCTGAGAAACTTCCAGAACCCTGTGTGTGCTGTGCTGTGTCTGCTCAGGTGGGGACAGGAGAAGGCTGTGAGGAGTCCGGTGTGGATGTAGCTTGTGCCCAGTCTGTGCTCAGTCCGTCACGGGCTGTATGTGTCACTCCTTGGCTGTGTCATCCTCTGTGCTCTGTTTTCCTTGTCCCAGTAGAACCTTGTCTAGCAGGACCTGTGATTACTGAGGCTGAGACGCACCCAGGGCAGCCCCTGCACAGGAGAGTCTCTGTGGTGTCAAAAGATGAACTTTCAGACCCAGCAAGCTCTTGCCCTCCTGGGGCTTTTTCCTGGATTTTGTTTTCCATCTTTTCCTCAACCTTTTTATTCCTTTATTTTTAATATTTATGGATACATAATAATTGTTTATATTAGGTGGTACATGTGATATTTGCATACAAGCATACAATGTGTAATGATCCAATCTGGCTCATTAGACTGTCCCTCACCTCAAAAGTTTATCATTTTGGGAAGGTAATCTTCTAGTTTGAAATATACAGTAAATTATTGTTAACTAGAATCACCCTATTGTCCTACTGAACACTAGATCTCATTCCTTCTATCAGACTATTTTATAGCCATGGCAAACTCCGGAAACCACCACTGTAGTCACTACTTCTGTGTGGTCAGTATTTTTAGCTCCCACATGTGAGAGAGACACACGATATCTGTCTGTGCCTGGTTCATTTCTCTTCACATAGTGTCCATGTTGCTGCACACAAACTTATTTTTTTTTTTTTTTTTTGTGGCCAGCTGGTCCAGCTGGTGCTGTTCCCACTCCCTCAGGAACTCGGGCCCCTGCTCAAACTCTGCTGTGATGTCCCGCCTATGGTCCTAGAGCTTCCTCTGCAGGGGTGGGGACAAGGGAAGGGCTGACGCCTCTGCCTCGGGGCAGAGGACCCAGCATTTGGGGCACACGAGGACCCCATTCCTGAATTCTGCCCCCTCAGACACCTCCACCTCCCTCAATGCTTACCAGGGAGCCAGCTCCCTCTAGCCAGACCCTGTGGCTTCCCTCCGCCCTCAGGAATTCGTGTCTTTCTCCCCTCTTTAGGAGAATAATGAAGCCAGGCCTCCTCTGCCAACTGGCTGAAGAGCAGCAGCTGCCAGACAGGGACCCTGCAGTGGAGGTGACAGTCACAGAGAACGGAAGGGACCCTGACTGGCATCCAGGCGGCCTGCTCACCTCTCAGGTGAGAAGCAGGCTCAAGACCACACAGCTCAGACGTACAGAGCTGGGTCGGCCACTGCCAGCCCGAGCCCGTCCTCCCGCAGGCGGTGCCCCTGGGGACACTCGTGGCAGCCGCCTGCTCACCCTGCACTCCCTGCTCCGCGCCAGCAGCCACCTTTGCCTTCCCACAGCGGAGCTCACCGGTGTCTCCAGGAAGTCAGCTTCTCCCTTGGCCTGGAAGCCCTGGATTTTCTCTCTGTCCCTCCTTAGGGCCTTCAGGTGGTTCAGGATTTTTTCCTGTGGACAGGGAAGCCGCGAGGACAGGTGGATGCTCTGGCCCAGGCTTTGGGGGATGCCGGCGAAACGTCCCTGGAAGGCAGCAGGACACCCAAGAAGATGGCAGGACACCAGGCAGGGCAGGCTCACCTGGCGGGGCTGAGCGGACTTCTCCACCAGCACGGCCGGCCGTGTGGGGGCGGTGCTCCCTGGACTCCCGGCATGTCACGCACAGCAGCCTCCCGTGGTCCTCCCAGTAGGAGTGCAGCTTCTCCCAGTGCGGGGGCGCACACACCTTCTATGCGCCCTGCTGCTCCTGGCCCGTGCTCAAGGCTGCCAGCCCTCCTGCGCCTTCAGCTGCTCGCTAGATGTTCTCCACCAGGCTGACCAGCTGTCACACAGGGCGGGCGCCCTCCTTCTTGAACGGCTTCTTGCAGAGCAGACACGAAGGGTGCCCCACCAGACCTTGCTGGTGCAACTGTGGCAGAAGACGTGGCCACAGTCAATGGTCATGGGGTCCTGCAGGTGATCCAGGCAGATGGAGCAGGTCACCTCTTCTTCCAGGCTCCCCAGTGGGGCTGGCCTGGTCATGGTGCCCGTAGCTCAAAGGGTTCTCAGCTCACCTGTGGGGGCTTCTCCTTGGGGACCAGACACGGAGTCAAGAGCAGGCGCAGCAAAAGGGCAGAGGCGCGTTGGCCTGTGTAGGGCGCCAGCCCCAGACACCACCAACTCCCAGGAGGCTCTCATGACCTCAGAGTGACAGGGACCTTGCCTATCTCCAATAGCTAGATTTCAAGAAACCTAGTGCCTAGATTGGAGTTAACCATTTCTTCCTCCTGTATCAAACCAAGACTGTCACGATGTTAAGCTAGGTGAGTGGACCCAGGTTTGAGACTGACATTTTTCTAAGGGAAAGGGAATTCAATTAGGCAAATATTTGTGAAGATGATGTTTGAGTAAATAATCAACATCTCAAGAATTCTTAAGAAACTAATTTTGAAATTTTTTTCCTCTCTCTCTCTCTCTCTCTCTCTCTCTCTCTCTCTCTCTCTCTGTTTTCCTTTTCTTTTTATACACAGGGACTCCCTGTGTTGCCCAGGCTGGTATGAAACTCCAGGCCTCTGGGGATCCTCCAGCTAAAGCCTCCTGAGATGCTGGAATTGTAAGTGTGAGCCACTGTGCCCAGCTCTGAATATTCTTTGGAAAAAACAAAGATTGTGATTATTTAAAGGCATTATTGTTATGGCACTGAAATCACGATACTCTTGGATCCTTGGATCCAGCTACTATATGTTCTCAATTTTGTAGGAACTTATTGAAGAGAACATTACTATTAAAGGCATTTGCATGAAAATCTTAGAGATATTAATGTATATCCCTCCTCTGTCCCAAACTTCTTTAGCAGCATCCAATCCTCTGTGATGTCTCAAAATTTTAATCACTGCTTGGAAAAGAGAAGTTTAAAGTATTAAAGTAAAATAATCAGAGGAAAGAAGCATTTGATTTACAAAATCCTGAAACAATCACTTTCATTTTGCTTTTGGCATATATGCAAAGTCATTGATACTCCTCCTTTCTGGAGGTGCAGCTTAATTCCCTCCCTGTGAGTGTGGCCTGGACTTAATGGTTCACTTCTAACTGACAGAGCAACGCTGATGTAACAGTTTGTGACTCTGGTGTAGGACATAAAACTCACTGTGGATTCCACCCTGCTTCTCCCTTTCTGGGATGACGAGCTCTGGGGAAGCCAGTTGGTTTGTCATAAGCAGCCCTGTGCAAAGCTCCACATTCTAGAAACTGAGGGCTCCTGGGACCAGCCAACAAGCAGCTGAGGCCTCTTCCAGCAGCCAGGTGAGTGAGCCACGTTTCATGCAATCCCCAGCCCCAGTCCAGCCCTCAGATGACACTGCCTGGCTGACAACTGGACAGCTACCCTGTGAGAAGCCCTGAGCCAGGAGCACTTAGTGAAACCTCTCCTGGATTCCTGACCACCAGAAACTGTGGGAAATAATAAATATTTGTTGTTTTGAGCTGCTATGTTTTGGGTAATTTCATACACAGCAGTAGATAATAGAATTTGCAAAGAAAGAATGAATTATGGCACTTTAATTTTCATTTTCTCTACATGAATTATAAGATATTAAACATATCATTTGGCCTTAGGATGTAAGAAGAACTTCCATGGCCAAATAGGGTGTATTTTATTACCACTCAGAACTATCCATTTACTTGACCTTCTATTTCCAGCTGTGACCCAACTGAACAGAAAAGGAAGATCCGGGCATGCTAGGCTGATTCTGTGATGTCCCCCAATAACCACCCCCTGCTTATTCACCTTCCCCCAGTTACTCAGTCACCACTAATGTAGGTGCTGCTGGGAAGGGACTTGCAGATATAACTAAGGTCCAAAATCAGTTAACTTTAAGTCAAGGGATTATCTTGGATTGGACTGTCCTAATCCAGGTGAGCCCTTAAAAGGACTGGGTTCTTCCTGAGTATGAGATTCACAGTGTGAAAGGGACCCAGTGTGATAAAATAACTTCACTGTGGGCTTTGAAAGTGGAGAAGCCGTGTGGCTGGGAATGCTGGGGGCACCAGAAAGTGGGAGCAGCACCCCCTCAACCCCTGCCACCACCACAACCCCACTTACCTGATAGCCAGCAATGAAACAAGGACCTCAGTCCTACAACTGCCAGAATCCGAATTCTGCCCACAGGCTCCAGATAAGCGTGGGGGAAGACACGACCTCAAGATGAGGACACAGCTTTGTGAAACCCTGAACAGAGAACACATCCATACCATGCCAGATAAGCACATAGCAATTTCTCGACTGCAGTGAACTTATAAAGTAATATGTAATAGTTGCATGAAATAAAATCATTCCTTTTTTAGTATTTTTCGGTTTATGATTTTTATGTGAGTAAATTAAATTTTAAGACAATGAGATTTCATTTATTCTAGGCATCCTCAAACTCTGCCCACAAGCCACTTGCTGCCCACTGAGGACATTTATCCAGCTGGCCCAGTGTTTTTGCCTCCACTGCCTGTCCTGCTTAGCAGTTGTCTGGTCCCAGGCCCACAGTGTGCACTCTCCAATGGTCTGAGGGACAATGAACTATCCCCCTGTTTAAAAGGTTTGAGGAACCCTGATTTATTCCTTCAACAAAAATTAACTTAGTGCCTACTTGGTACCAGGTACACCTTTACATGCTGGGGTTAGGGCTTTGACCCAAACAGCCCAAAGCCCCTGTGCCCACATGCTACACATTCAAGAGGCTTTGCAAGAGTGAAACCAACCCATGGGAGCATTTTAGGTGAAAAAGTGACAGGACCTGACTCTCATTGGCAAGACTACTGAGCACTGTGGGGAGGACAGCTGTGGGCAGCAGGTGAGGGGACAGTGCCAGTGCCACAGGTCAGGAGTGACTAAGGGGAGATGGGTGCAGGTGGGACTAAGGGGAGATGAATGTAGGCTGAGAGGGACAGAGGGAAGGGCTGAAGAAGCAGGAGCTGAGGAACAGGAGCACAGGGATAGAGTTCTAAAGCAGCCAAATTTTCAGATGCAAACACAGTGTTTTATAGCTTTTACTATGCATATCTACAGAGCCCAGCAGGGTGTTCTTTGTATTTGATCTTTTTTTTTTTTTTTTTTTTTTTTTTGAGATGGAGTCTTGTTTGTTGACCAGGCTAGAGTGAGTGCCCTGGCGTCAGCCTAGCTCACAGCAATCTCAAACTCCTGGGCTCAAGCAATCCTTCTGCCTCAGCCTCCCAAGTAGCTGGGACTACAGGCATGTGCCACCATGCCCGGCTAATTTTCTATATATATTAGTTGGCCAATTAATTTCTTTCTATTTATAGTAGAGACGGGGTCTTGCTCTTGCTCAGGCTGGTTTCGAACTCCTGACCTCGAGCAATCCGCCCGCCTTAGCCTCCCAGAGTGCTAGGATTGCAGGCGTGAGCCACCCCGCCCGGCTGATCATTTTTTTTTAATTTTAAAAAATGTAGAACTTGCTCTGGATGTGCAGCTGGAGGTGCTTTGTTTTCACACTGGAGCTTGATAGCAGCTTCTTCAGCAGAGGTGATTTGACACCCAGGCAGATGTCTCCCAAGCACTGGCTCTGGATCTTCATTCCCAGACGGTACTTACTCCTCATGCATAGCTCCATGATTTGCTCTTGCTGTTCCAGCAGCCTGTATTTCATAATTAATACATTTGTGGGCCTGCCTAAATGCTAATTGCCTTATAATATTAATCAAGTTAAATAATACCAACTGTCCCCCCAAAATATGCACACACCTTAGATTTCAATAATTCATAAAATAGGCAAGGCGTGAGCACGGGTGAGGGGCATTCCTACTGAGCACGTGCAGCTTTGAAGTGATTCAAGTCCTACAACTCCTGGTTGGAATAGACAGCAACAGATTGTGCTTCTTGGTATGAGGCGATGTCCTGGACTCACACACACAAACTCAGGGCTATAGAAGGAGGACAATTTTAAAATACAACAACTCAGAGTCCAAGACGCACCGTTTAGGAAAGAAACACTTGGGAGCGTTGTGAGTCTAACTGTAATGCGTTTAGACACATATATATAGAGAGGGGCCCAACTCCCTTGTTTCACACCTTAGATGCCTGATCATTCAGGGGTTACCAAGATTGTGCTGCCCACCCTAGTCCATAAACACAAAGGAAACTGTATGAGAGTCTCTCTGTGGTGCATCTAGACACAACCTCTCCAGCTTTAAAGAGAAAACCCTCATCTGTACACCTGCAGGCACAGTGCTAGCTCACTCTGGCATCCAGTTCCCTGGGGTGAGTTTTCTTCTAGAAGAGTCCATGGGGAGAGGACAGGAGTAGGAGGCAGGAAGTCCAGTCCAGGGAGAGGGGCTCCAGGTCAGGAAGTGAATGGTCAGGGACTGGGCCCAGCCTGGGGGAGTCTCTCTCCTGGTTTCCTCATCCAGTTCCTGGGCCCGGACTCAGGGAGACCGTGTGACAAAGAGCGCTTGGTGCAGAAGAAGAGGGGTCAGGGCCCTGGGCGTGGCTCTCAGGCTGTCAGTCCCAAGGTCGCTGTCCAGGGCAGGGAAGATCAGCCCTGGGGATTCCCCATCTCCCTGAGTTTCACTTCTGCCTGTCCTAACCCGTGTCAGGGACTTCTTCCTGGATACTGCTGACGCGCACCCAACTCTCACTCCCATTGGGTGACCCGTTTCCAGAGTCGCCAATCAGCGTCGCCGCGGTGCCCGGTGGTAAAGTCCCCAGGGACGCAGAGTCTCCCCAGACCGCGAGGATGGCGGTCCCGGCGCCCCGAATCCCGCTCCTGCTGCTGTGGGGGGCCCTGGCCCTGACGGAGACCCGGGCGGGTGGGTGCGGGTCGGAGGGGGCGGCGTGTGCGGGCGGAGCGAGGGCGCCGCCGGGCCGGGCGGGGGCGCAGGCGCGGGCGCGGCGCGGGAGGCGGGTCGGGGTCTCAGCCGCTCCCCGCCCCCAGGCTCCCACTCCCTGAGGTATTTCTTCACCTCCGTGTCCCGGCCCGGCCGCGGGGATTCCCGCTTCATCGAGGTCGGCTACGTGTACGGCACGCAGTTCGTGCGGTTCGACAGCGACGCGGCGAGTCCGAGGATGGAGCCGCGGGCGCCGTGGGTGGAGCGGGAGGGGCCGGAGTATTGGGACTGGGAGACTTGGGTCGCCAAGCTCAAAGCCGAGACTTTCCGAGAGAACCTGCGGGCAGTGCTCCGCTACTACAACCAGAGCGACGGCGGTGAGTGACCCCGGCTCGGGTCACAGGTCACGACCCCTGCATCCCCACAGAGAAGCGGGCGTCGCCCGGAGTCCCCGGGTCCGAGAGTCACTCTTTGGCTGCGGGACATGGCGAGACCTTCGACCCCGCGGGGACTCTCACCCGGTTTCATTTTCAGTTTAGGCCAAAATCCCCGCGGGTTGGGGGCGGGGCTGAGTGGGCGTGGCTGACGGCGGGGGCGGGGCCAGGCTCTCACACCATCCAGTGGATGTCTGGCTGCGACATGGGGCCGGACGGTCGCTTCCTTCGCGGGTATGAACAGTTCTCCTACGACGGCGCCGACTACATCGCCCTGAACGAGGACATGACCTCCTGGATCGCGGCGGACACGGCGGCTCAGATCACCCAGCGCAAGTGGGAGGCGGCCGGTAAGGCAGAGGACAGCAGGGCCTACCAAGAGGAGGAGTGCGTGCACTGGCTCCGCAGATACCTGGAGCACGGGAAGGACACGCTGCTGCGCGCGGGTACGCGGGGCCGGGGGCGCCTCCCGCATCTCCTGTGGATGTCCCCGCTCTGCTCCACAAGGACGGGAGGAAAATGAGAAGGAGGCTAGAATGTCGCCCTCCCTCTGGTCAGAGCAGGAAGACGCCTCCTGGTGTCAGATCCTGCACCAGGGAGTGACTCTGAGGACCCGCCCTTCCCTCTGGGACAATTAAGGACCAGTCCCCCAGGGAATGGAGGGGAACACAGTCCCTGGAATACGGAACAGGGGTCCCCCCTGCCCCAGCCGCGGGCGCCGTGACTTTTCCTCTCGTGCCGTGTTCTCTGCCTCACACTCTGTGTTTGGGGTCGGATTCCCACCCGTCTGGGCCGCTGCCCTCCACTCAGGCCAGGTCTTGAAGTCCACGTTCTCCCCCTGAGAGACTAGAACTTTCCAAGGAGTAGGAGATTATCCCAGAACCCTGGGTCCAGGCTGGAGTCTGGATTTCCCACTCCCTTCCCCCACCCCGTTTGTCCTGCCCATTCTCAGGGTGTCACATGAGCACTGCTGGAGTGTCCCCTGAGGGATGCAAAGTGCCCGAATTTTCTGACTCTTCCCCTCAGAACCCCCAAGGGCACACGTGACCCACCACCCCAGCTCTGAGCGTGAGGCCACCCTGAGGTGCTGGGCCCTGGGCTTCTACCCTGCGGAGATCACACTGACCTGGCAGCGGGATGGGGAGGACCTGACCCAGGATATGGAGTTTGTGGAGACTAGGCCGGCAGGGGATGGAACCTTCCAGAAATGGGCAGCTGTGGTGGTGCCTCCAGGAGAGGAGCAGAGATACACGTGCCATGTGCAGCACGAGGGTCTGCCGGAGCCCCTCACCCTGAGATGGGGTAAGGAGGGCGTGGGGAGGGTCATGTCTCTTCTCAGGGAAAGCAGTGCCCTTCAGGAGCCCTTGAGCAGGGTCAGGGCTGAGCCTGGCTCAGGCCCCTCACCTTCCCGTCCTTTCCCAGAGCCGCCTTCCCAGCCCAGCGTCCCTATGATGGGCATCGTTGCTGGCCTGGTTGTCCTTGGAGCTGTGCTCATTGGGGCTGTGGTCGCTGCTGTCATGTGGAGGAAGAAGAGCTCAGGTAGGAAGGGATGGGGGAATGGGTTGAGGCTTCTTGTCCCACTTGGGGTTTCACGCCCAGGCAGAAGTGTGCCCTGACTCACTCAAGGGCCCTATTTGCTCACACTTGCTCTATTGTAAGGACATGGAAAGTGAAGAACAAACTCATCATCCTGATGATTGTGGGAATAGCGACCTGAATCCCCAACGGTCACAGGTGACAGGGACAGGTGCCTGCTGAGCACAGACCTCCAGGAGGACAGTTGCTCCAGTTTTTCTTTTACTCCTGTTTCTCCATCTTGCCCTACATCATTAGTCTCAGTTCTGGAACCTTCTGTGGGCTCAAAAACAAAGGTGTCTTCTAGGATCTCGTGGCCCTGCCTCCTCTCTGGCCTCTCACAGGACATTTTCTTCCCACAGGTGGAAAAGGAGGGAGCTATGCTCAGGCTGCCTGTAAGTATGGGGGCTTATCCCTGAGACCTTTGGCACAGTGTGGACAGGAGCCCATGGGGAGCTCCCCACCCCATAATCCTCGTGTAGCCACATCTCCTTGGGGTCTGACCAGGTCCTGTTCTGTTCTACCCCAGGCAGTGACAGTGCCCAGGGCTCGGATGTGTCTCTTAGGCTTGTAAAGGTGAGAGCTTGGGGGCTTGAAGGAAGGGGGTAGGGCAGCGGGGACAAAACTGGGCTGTGGGGATTCTGTGATTGGGACATTTTGACTGTGGCATGCTGTTCTAGTGTGACCACTTATCATGACTCACCTGAATTTGTTCCTGATTATTGCTTTCTGCAGCGTGAGACAGCTGTCTGTGTGGGACAGAGCGATGCTGGATTTGTTCCCGCCTCCCCTGTGTGGCGTCAGGAGCCTCTGACTTCTCTGCAAAGGCACCTGAGTGACTCTGCGACCCTGTCAGCATCGTGTGATGGGGTGGGGAGGCCAGTCCTGGCCCCTGTCCTGCACCCTCTGCCACACTTTTCCGTGTCCTGTGCCCAGTCATCTTTCCTGTTCCAGGGAGGGAGGGCTGGGATGTATCCATCCCTGTCTTATTGTCACGGTGCACTGAGCTACTTCCCTACTAAAAATAAGAATTGAAAATAAATTTGTTTTCTCAATTCTTGCAATGAGAGGTGGATTGGTTAATTAAAGGAGAAGCTTCCTAAAATTCGAGAGTGAAAATAAATGGAAGACCTGAGAACCTTGTAGAATCCTTGTGTTTGCTGTGCTCAGTCTGCTGTAGTTGGAGACAGGAGAAGGCTGTGAGGAGCTGGGTTTGGATGGGACTTGTGCCCACTCAATGTTCAGTCCATCATAGGCTGTATGTGTCACTCCTTGGCTGTGTCATCCTCTCTGTTATGTTGTCCTTGTCCCGGTAGAACCTTGTCCAGCAGGACCTGTGATGACTGAGGCTGAAATCCCCCCAGGGCAGCCCCTGCACAGGGGAGTCTCTGTGGTGACAAAAGATGAACTTTCAGACCCAGCAAGTTCTTGCCCTCCTTCTGGGGCTCCTTCCTGGATTTTGTTTTGCATCTTTTCCCCAACCTTTTTATTCATTTATTTTTAATTTTTATGGATACATAATAATTGCTTATATTATGGGGTACTTGTGATATTTTGGTGCAAGCATATAATGTGTAATGATCAAATCTGGGTCATTAGACTGTCCCTCACCTCAAACGTTTATCATTTCTTTGTGTTTGGAAGGTAATCTTCTCTTCTAGTTTGAAATATACAGTAAATTATTATTAACTACAATCACCCTATTGTCCTACTGAGCACTAGATCTTATTCCTTCTATCAAACTATTTTATAGCCATGGCAAAATCCGGAAACCACCACTGTAGTCACTACCTCTGTGTGGTCACTTTTTTTAGCTCCCACATGTGAGAGAGAGACACGCGATATCTGTCTGTGCCTGGTTCATTTCTCTTGACGTAGTGTCCGTGTTGCTGCACCCAACCTTTTTTTTTTTTTTTTTTTTGTGGCCAGCTGGTCCAGCAGGTGCTGCTCCCGCTCCCTCAGGAACTGGTGGCCCTGCTCAAACTCTGCCGTGATGTCCCGCCTCTTGTCCTGGAGCTTCTTCTGTAGGGGGGAGGGGAACACGGGAAGGGCTGATGCCTCTGCTGCAGGGCAGAGAACCCGGCATTGGGGGCACACCAGGACCCCATTCCTGAATTCTGCATTGTCTCCCAGGGAGGAGCCCTTAAGGGCTCCAGGTTCCCCCTCCTCTCCTCAGAGAAGTGCTGGCAGTGAATGGATGGGGTTCACCTAGCACTGTGTGAGCAGAATCCCTCTCTGCCAGCCTGGTAGCCAGCTCTGCTCCAGGCAACCCTACATGTCCCCCGGCCCTGGGAACTCGGGGTCTGCCTCATAAGCCAGCACTCTCCCTCCTGGCGGAATCTGCCTGTCACCTCTTCTGGGAAGCAGCGCACTTCTCATCTGAGCCTGCTCAACCCTCTCCTCACAACCCCACTGGTGGGTCCCCAATGTCTGTGTCACCCCATTCCGCCACACAGCATGTGCCCTGCTTCCTCAGGGCCCCTGTCCGCCCCTGCCTGCAGCCCCCCTGCCCAGCCAGAGTTGGGCCGCAGTCCTTAGTGCCCCTGTGACCCATGCTGGGCCAGAGGTGTCCCTGACAACCAGGGCCTGGAGATGCTCCTTGGACTCAGGCTGTCTCTGCCTTTACCTCTCCCTCTCCCCGGACCCAGTGTCCCTCCACTGCCCGCTCCCCAACAAACACACTCCCCGAGAACTGGAGCCGCCCCCGTCAGGGTTTTCCCTCCTGACGCCTTCATCTAAGCGAGCACACAAGGTGCCCCCAAGTCATAACTGCCACTGTCCCTCCTGTCAGCAGGCAATGGGTTCCAGGCCTCCCGCCCCCGAGGAGAGCAAAATCCGAGGGCTCGCAAGTCCCTGATACACAAGGGCGGGGCCTCCGTGCACTCGGTCGTCTGGTTCACCCGAGACGCCCGGCACAGTGAACACGCTGTGGGAAGCGCTGCTGCTGCACCGTTCAGAGAGCAAGGACACACTCCGCACGTGTGCAGGAGACGCTTTTCCCTTTCCTGAACATTTCCACTGGGAGCTGGTGGAGCCCACGGGTGCAGACCCGCGACACGCAGGGCCGGATGCACTGGCGACCTCGCCAGCCCAAGCCTCACCCACTCGGTGCCACCAGAGCTGGTCGTGCGCTCTCAGTCGCCTCCGCCTCCCTCTCAGCTCTTACCCGGGACGCAGCTCCCTCTCACCAGGCCCTGCGGCTTCCCTCTGCGCTCAGGAAATCGTGTCTTTCTCCCCTCTTTACAAGAGTAATGAAGCCAGGCCTCCTGCGCCCCCTGGCGGAAGAGCAGCAGCGGCCAGACGCGGACCCTGCAGCGGAGGTGACAGTCACAGAGAAGGGAAGGGACCCTGCCTGGAGTCTAGGCGGCCCGATCACCTCTCAGGTGAGAAGCAGGCTCAAGGCCAATAGCTCAGACGCACAGAGCCGGGGGCGGCCACTGCCAGCCCGAGCCCGTCCGTCCTCCCGCGGGCGGTGGCCCTGGGGACACTTGCAGCAGCCGCCTGCTCACCCCCGCGCTCTGCCTGCTCCGCGCCGGCAGCCACCTCCGCCTTCCTGCAGCTGAGCTCACCGGTGCCACCAGGACGTCAGCTTCTCCCTTGGCCTGGAAGCCCTGGATTTTCTCTCTGTCCCTCCTTAGGGCCTTCGGGTGGTTCAGGATTTTTTCCTGTGGACAGGGAAGCCGCGAGGACAGGTGGATGCTCCGGCTAAGGCTTCGGGGGCTGCAGGTGCAGCGTCCCTGGAAGGCGGCAGGACACCCGGCAGGACGGGGTCACCTGGCGGGGCTGAGCGGACTTCTACACCAGCACGGCCGGCCGTGTGGGGCCGGTGCTCCCGGGACTCCCGGCACATCATGCACAGAAGCCTCCCATCGTCCTCCCAGTAGGAGTGCCGCGCGCACAGCTTCTTCCCGCCCTGATGCTCCCAGTCCCGCGCTCCAGGCCCCCAGCCCTCCTGCGCCTACAGCTGCTTCCTAGATGTTCTCCGCCAGGCTGACCAGCTGCCACACAGGGCGGGCGCCCTCCTTCTTGAACGGCTTCTTGCAGAGCGGACACGAAGGGTGCCCCCCCCCAGGCGGGGCGGACGTCGCTGGTGCAGCTCTGGCAGAAGACGTGGCCATAGTCAATGGTCATGGGGTCCCCGCAGATGATCCAGGCAGATGGATCAGGTCACCTCTTCTTCCAGGCTCCCCAGTGGGGCTGGCGTGGCCATGGTGCCCGAAGCTCAGAGGGTTCCCAGCTCACTGGTGGGGACTTCTCCTTGGGGACCAGACATGGAGTCAAGAGCAGGCGCAGGGAAAGGGCAGAGGCGCGTTGGCCTGTGCAGGGCGCCGGCCCCAGACACCACCAGTTCCCAGGAGGCTCTCACGACCTCAGAGTGACAGGGACCTTGCCTATCTCCAATAGCTAGTTTTCAGGAAACCGAGTGCCTATACTGGAGTTGACCATTTCTTCCTCCTGTATCAAACCAAGACTGTCACGATGTTAAAGATACATGTGCGGACCGAAGTTTGAGATTCACATTTTTCTAAGGGAAAGAGAATTCAATTAGGCAAATATTTGTGAAGATGATGTTTGAGTAAATAATCAACATCTCAAGAATTCTTAAGAAACTAATTTTGAAATTTTTTTCCTCTATGTCTCTCTCTTTCTCTCTGTTTTCCTTTTCTTTTTATACACACGGACTCCCTGTGTTGCCCAGGCTGGTATGAAACTCCAGGCCTCAGGTGATCCTCCAGCTACAGCCTCCTGAGTTGCTGGAATTGTAAGTGTGAGCCACCGTGCCCAGGTCTGAATCTTCTTTGGGAAAAAACAAAGATTGTGTTTATTTAAAGGCATTATTGTTATGGCACTGAAATCATGGTACTCTTGGATCCAGCTACTATATGTTCTCAACTTTGTAGGAACTTATTGAAGAGAACATTATTATTAAAGGCATTTGCATGAAAATCTTAGAGATATTATTTTATCTCCCTTCTCTGTCCCAAACTTCTTATGCAGCACCCAATGTTCTGTGATGTCTCAAAATTTTAATCACTACTTGGAAAAGAGAAGTTTAAAGTATTAAAGTAAATAGTCAGAGGAAAGAAGCATTTGATTCACAAAATCCTGAAACAATCACTTTCATTTTGCTTTTGGCATGTATGCAAAGTCATTGATACTCCTCCCTTCCAGAGGTGCAACTTAATTCCCTCCCTGTGAGTGTGGCCTGGACTTAATGGTTCACTTCTAACTGACAGAGCAATGCTGATGTAACAGTTTGTGACTCTGGTGTAGGACATAAAACTCAATGTGGCTTCCACCTTGCTTCTCCCCCTTTAGGATCATGAGCTCTGGGGAAGCCAGTTGGTTTGTCATAAGCAGCCCTGTGCAAAGCTCCATGTTCTAGAAACTGCGGGCCCCTGGGACCAGCAAGCAAGAAGCTGAGGCCTCTTCCAGCAGCCAGGTGAGTGAGCCACGTTTCATGCAATCCCCAGCCCCAGTCCAGCCCTCAGATGACACTGCCTGGCTGACAGCTGTACTGGGACCCTGTGAGAGGCCCTTAGCCAGGAGCACTCAGCGAAACCTCTCCTGGATTCCTGACCACCAGAAACTGTGGGAAATAATAGATATTTGTTGTTTTGAGCTGCTATGTTTTGGGTAATTTCATACACAGCAGTAGATAGCTAATAGAATTTGCAAAGAGAGAATGAATTATAGCACTTTAATTTTCATTTTCTCTACATGAATTATAAGTTATTAAACATATCATTTGGTCTTAGAATGTAAGAAGAAATTTCCATGGCTAAATAGGGTGTACTTTATTACCACTCACAAGTATCCATTGACTTGAACTTTTATTTCCAGCTGTGACCCAACTGAACACAAAAGGAAGATCCGGGCCATGCTGGGCTGATTCTGCGATGTCCCCCAATAACCACCCCCTGTTTATTCACCTTCCCCCAGTTACTCAGTCACCACTAATGTAGGTGCTGCTGCAAAGGGACTTGCAGATATAACTAAGGTCCAAAATCAGTTGACTTTAAGACAACAAATTATTCTGGATTGGACTGTCTTAATCCAGGTGAGCCCTAAAAAGGACTGGGTTCTTCCTGAGCATGAGATAAACAGTGTGAGAGGGACTCAGTCAGTGTGAGAAAACTTCTTCACTGGGGGCTTTGAAAGTGGAGAGGCCATGTGGCAGGGAATGCTGGGGGCACCAGAAAGTGGAAGCAGCACCCCCTCAACCCCCTGTCCGCCCCCCCGCCCCACTTACCTGATAGCCAGCAATGAAACAAGGACCTCAGTCCTACAACTGCCAGAAACAGAATTCTGCCCACAGGCTCCAGATAAGCTTGGGGGAGGACACAATCTCAAGATGAGGACACAGCTTTGGGAAACCCTGAACAGAGAACACATCCACACCATGCCGGATAAGCACATAGCATTTTTTCCACTGCAGTGAATTTATAAACTAATGTGTAATAGTTGCATGAAATAAAATCATTCCTTTTTTAGTATTTTTCCATTTATGAGTTTTATGTAAGTAAATTAAATTTTAAGACAATGAGATTTCATTTATTCTAGGCATCCTCAAACTCTGCCCACAAGCCACTTGGTGCCCACAAGCCACTTGGCGCCCACGGAGGACATTTATCCAGCCTGCCCAGTGTTTTTGCCTCCACTGCCTTGTCCTGCTTAGCAGTTGTCTGGTCCCAGGCCCACAGTGTGCACTCTCCAGTGGTCTGAGGGACAATGAACTGGCCCCCTGTTTAAAAAGTTTTAGGAACCCTGATTTATTCCTTCAACAAAAATTAACTTAGTGCCCACTTGGTACCAGGTATACCTTTACATGCTGGGGTTACGGCTTTGACCCAAACAGCCCAAAGCCCCTGTGCCCACGTACCTTACATTCCAGAGGCTTCCCAAGAGTGAAACCAACCCATGGGAGCATTTTAAGTGAAAAAATGACAGGACCTGACTCTCATTGGCAAGACTGCTGAGCACTGTGGGGGGGACAGCTGTGGGCAGCAGGTGAGGGGACAGTGCTAGTGACACAGGTCAGGAGTGAGAGGCGGTGGGACTAAGGGGAGATGAGTGAAGGCTGAGAGGGACAGAGGGAAGGGCCTGAGAAGCAGGAGCTGAGGAACAGGAGCTGAGGGAAAGAGTTCTAAAGCAGCCGAATTCTCAGATTCAAACACAGGGTTTTATAGATTTTAAGTGTTCTTTGTATTTGATAATTTTTTTTTTAATTTAAAAAAATGTAGAACTTGCTCTGGATGTGCAGCTAGAGGTGCATTGTTTTCACATTTGGGCTTGATAGCAGCTTCTTTACCAGAGGTGATGGTGGCACCCAGGCAGGTGTCTCCCAAGCACCCACCCCGATCTTCTTTCTGAAGCGGTACTTACTCCCCATAGGTAGCTCCATGATTCCCTCTTGCTGTTCCAGCAGCCTGTATTTCATAATTAATATATTTGTGGGGCTGCCTAAATGCTAATTGCCTATAATATTAATCAGGTTAAATAATAACAACTGTCCCCCCAAAATATGCACACAACTTAGGTGTGAATAATTCATAAAAACAGGCAAGGCGTGAGCACGGGTGAGGGGCATCCCTACTGAGCACACGCAGCTTGGAAGTGATCAAAGTCCTACAACTCTGGTTGAAAGAGACAGCAACAGATCATGCTTGTTGGTATGAGGCGATGTCCTGGACTCACACACACATAGTCAGGGCTGTAGAACGAAGACAATTTTAAAATAGAACAACTCAGGGGTCCAAGGCACACCGTCTGGGAAAGTAAAACTTGGGAGCATTGTGAGTCTAACTGTAACGGGTTTAGACACATTTATATATGGAGGGCCCCAACTCACTTGTTTCACACCTTAGATGCCTGATCATTTAGGGGTTACCAAGATTGTGCTGCCCACCCTAGACAATAAACACGAAGGAAACTGGTCTCCATGAGAGTCTCTCTGTGGTGCATTTAGACACAAGGTCTCCGCGTTTAAAGAGAAAACCCTCATCTCTACACCTCCTGACCCAGGGCAAGCTGACTCTGGCATCAAGTTCCCTGGGGTGAGTTTTCTTCTAGAAGTGTCCATGGGGAGAGGACAGGAGTAGGAGGTAGGGAGTCCAGTCAGGGAGAGGGGTTCCGGGACGGGAAGTAGTCAGGGGCTGGGCCCATCCTGGGGGTCTCTCCCTGGTTTCCTCTGACAGCTCCTGGGTCGGGACTCGGGGAGACAATATGACAAAGAGCGCTCGGTGCAGAAGAAGAGGGGTCAGGGCAATGTCGCCCGGCCCCGGGCGTGGCTCTCAGGGTGTCAGTCCCGAGGTCAATGTTCAGGGAAGGGAAGCTCAGCCCTGGAGATTCCCCATCTCCCTGAGTTTCACTTCTGTCTGTCCCAACCCGTATAGGTCCTTCTTCCTGGATACTGCTGACCCGCACCCAACTCTCACTCCCATTGGGTAACTGGTTTCCAGAGACGCCATGAGCGAAGCCGCGGTGCCGGGTTATAAAGTCCCCACCCACCGACCGGGACTCAGAGTCTCCCCAGACCGCGAGGATGGCGGTCCCGGCGCCCCGAGCCCCGCTCCTGCTGCTGTGGGGGGCCCTGGCCCTGACGGAGACGCGGGCGGGTGAGTGCGGGTCGGAGGGGCGGCGTGTGCGGGCGGAGCGAGGGCGCCGCCGGGCCGGGCGGGGGCGCAGGAGCGGGCGCGGCGCGGGAGGCGGGTCGGGGTCTCAGCCGCTCCCCGCCCCCAGGCTCCCACTCCCTGAGGTATTTCGCCACCGCCGTGTCCCGGCCCGGCCGCGGGGAGCCCCGGTACATCGAGGTCGCCTACGTGGACGACACGCAGTTCGTGCGGTTCGACAGCGACGCGGCGAGTCCGAGGATGGAGCCGCGGGCGCCGTGGGCGGAGCGGGAGGGGCCGGAGATTTGGGACGAGCAGACTCTCAGAGCCAAGGTCAACGCGCAGAATTTCCAAGTGAACCTGCGGACCCTGCGCGGCTACTACAACCAGAGCGACGCCGGTGAGTGACCCCGGCTCGGGTCACAGGTCACGACCCCTCCCTGTCCCCGCAGAGTAACCCGCGTCGCCCCGAGTCCCGGGGTCCAGAGCCTGCGGGACTTGCCGAGAACTTCGATCCCGCGGGGACTTTCACCCGGTTTCATTTTCGGTTTAGGCCCAAATCCCCGCGGGCGGTGGGGGGCGGGGCCGGGTTGAGTGGGCGTGGCTGAGTGGGCGGGGCTGACTGCGGGGGCGGGGCCAGGCTCTCACACCATCCAGTGGATGTACGGCTGCCACGTGGGGCCAGACGGGCGCCTCCTCCGCGGGTATGAACAGTTCGCCTACGACGGCGCCGACTACATCGCCCTGAACGAGGACCTGCGCTCCTGGACCGCGGCGGACACGGCGGCTCAGATCTCCAAGCGGAAGTTCGAGACGGCTGGTTCGGCGGAGCACCACAGGACCTACGTGGAGGGAACGTGCGTGTACTGGCTCCGCAGATACCTGGAGCACGGGAAGGACACGCTGCTGCGCGCGGGTACGCGGGGCCGCGGGCGCCTCCCGCATCTCCTGTGGATGTCCCCGCTCTGCTCCACAAGGACGGGAGGAAAATGGGATGGAGGCTAGAATGTCACCCTCCCTCTGGTCAGAGCAGGAAGACGCCTCCTGGTGTCAGATCCTGCACCAGGGAGTGACTCTGAGGATCCGCCCTTCTCTCTGGGAGAATTAGGGACCAGTCCCCCAGGGAATGGAGGGGAACACAGTCCCTGGAATACGGATCAGGGGTCCCCTCTGACCCTGCCCCAGCTGCGGGCGCCGTGACTTTTCCTCTAAGGCCGTGTTCTCTGCCTCACACTCTGTGTTTGGGGTTGGATTCCCACCCTTCTGAGCTGCTACCCTGCACTCAGGCCAGGTCTTGAAGTCCCCGTTCTCCTCCTGAGACCCTAGAACTTTCCAAGGAGTAGGAGATTATCCCAGAACCCTGGGTCCAAGCTCTTGACTGGATTTCCCACTCCCTTCCCCTGCCCCGTTTGTCCTGCCCATTCTCAGGGTGTCACATGAGCACTGCTGGAGTGTCCCCTGAGGGATGCAAAGTGCCCCAATTTTCTGACTCTTCCCCTCAGATCCCCCAAGGACACACGTGACCCACCACCCCAGCTCTGAGCGTGAGGCCACCATGAGGTGCTGGGCCCTGGGCTTCTACCCTGGGGAGATCACACTGACCTGGCAGCGGGATGGGCAGGACCTGACCCAGGATATGGAGTTTGTGGAGACCAGGCCTGCAGGGGATGGAACCTTCCAGAAATGGGCAGCTGTGGTAGTGCCTCCAGGAGAGGAGCAGAGATACACGTGCCATGTGCAGCACGAGGGTCTGCCGGAGCCCCTCACCCTGAGATGGGGTAAGGAGGGGCTGGGGGTCCTGTCTCTTCTCAGGGAAAGCAGGGCCCTTCTGGAGCCCTTCAGCAGGGTCAGGGCTGAGCCTGGCTCAGGCCCCTCACCTTCCCGTCCTTTCCCAGAGCCGCCTTCCCAGACCAGCGTCTCTATGGTGGGCATCATTGCTGGCCTGGTTGTCCTTGGAGCTGTGCTCATTGGAGCTGTGGTCGCTGCTGTCATGTGGAGGAAGAAGAGCCCAGGTAAGAAGGGATGGGGGAGGGGTTGGTTCTTTCTTGTCCCACTGAGGGTTTCACACTTCTGCCCAGGCAGAAGTGTGCCCTGCCTCATTCAGGGGCCCTATTTACTCACACTTGCTCTATTGGAAAGGACATGGAATGTACAGAACAAATCCATCACCTTGATGATTGTGGGAATGGGGACCTGAATCCCCAGCGGTCACAGGTCACAGGGACAGGTGCCTGCTGAGCACAGACCTCCAGGAGGGCAGTTGGTCCAGTTCCTCCTTCCCTCGTGTTTCTTAATCTTGACCTACATCATTAGTCTCAGTTCTGGTACCTTCTGTGAGGTCTAAAACTAGGGGCATCTTCTAGGACCTCGTGGCCCTGCCTCCTCTCTGGCCTCTCACAGGACATTTTCTTCCCACAGGTGGAAAAGGAGGGAGCTACGTTCAGGCTGCCTGTAAGTATGGGTACCTTATCCCTGAGACCTTTGGGACAGTGTAGACAGGAGCCCATGGGGGGGCTCCCCACCCCATAATCCTCGTGTAGCCACTTCTCCTGTGGGCTCTGACCAGGTCCTGTTCTCTTCTACCCCAGGCAGTGACAGTGCCCAGGGCTCCGATGTGTCTCTCACAGCTTGTAAAGGTGAGAGCCTGGGGGCCTGAAGGCAGGGAGTGGGGCATCGGGACAGAGCTGGGCTGTGGGGATTCTGTGATTGGGACATTTTGACTGTGGCGTGCTGTTCCTAGTGTGACCACTTATCATGATTCACCTGAATTTGTTCCTGATTGTTTTCTGCAGCATGAGACAGCTGCCTGTGTGGGACTGAGCGATGCAGGACTTGTTCCCGCCTCCCCTGTGTGGCGTCAGGAGCCTCTGACTTCTCTGTGTGCAAAGGCACCTGATGACTCTGCGACCCTGTCAGCATCGTGTGAGGGGCTGGGGAGGCCAGTCCTGCCCTGTGTCCTGGACCCTCTGCCACACTTTTCCGTGTTATAATACATAATAATTGTTTATATTATGGGGTACATGTGATATTTCGGTGCAAGCATACAATGTGTAATGATCAAATCTGGGTCATTAGACTGTCCCTCACCTCAAAAGTTTATCATTTGTTTGTGTTGGGAAGGTAATCTTCTCTTCTAGTTTGAAATATACAGTAAATTATTGTTACCGACAATCACCCTATTGTCCTATTGAACACTAGATCTTATTCCTTCTATCCAACTATTTTATAGCCATGGCAAACTCTGGAAACCACCACTGTAGTCCCTACCTCTGTGTGGTCAGTTTCTTTTACCTCCCACATGTGAGAGAGACACGTGATATCTGTCTGTGCCTGGTTCATTTGTCTTGTCGTAGTGTCCGTGTTGCTACACCCAAACCTTATTTTTTTTTATTTTTTACTTTTTTTGTGGCCAGCTGGTCCGGCAGGTGCTGCTCCCGCTCCCTCAGGAACTGGTGGCCCTGCTCAAACTCTGCCTTGATGTCCCGCCTCTGGTCCTGGAGCTTCTTCTGCAGGGTCGGACACGGGAAGGGCTGACGCCTCTGCCGAGGGGCAGAGGACCGGCATTGGGGACACACCAGGACCCCATTCCTGAATTCTGCAGCATCTGGTGGGGAGGGGGCCTCAAAGGCTCCTGGTTCCCCCTCCTCTCCTCAGAGAAGCTCGAGCAGTTCGGTTCCCTCAGACCTGTGTGAGCAGAACCGGACTCTGCCAGCCTGGCAGGCATCTCTGCTCCAGGCAATCCGGCCTGTCCCAAGGCCCTGGGAACCTGAGGTCTCACCCATGAGCCAGCACCCTCCATCCTGGTGGAATCCGCCTATCGCCTCATCTGGTAAGCGTGCTTGTCATCTGAGCCTGCACAACCCTCTCCTCACAACCCCACTGGTGGGTCCCCAATGTCTGTGTCACCCCGTCCCACGACACAGGCTGTGCCCTGCTTCCTCAGGGCCCCTGTCCACCCCTGCCTGCAGCCCCCCTGCCTGACTGGAGTCAGGCCACAGTCCTCAGTGCCCCTCTGACCTATGCTGGGCCGGAGGTGTCCGTGACAACCAGGGCCTGGAGATGCTCCTTGGACTCTCGCTGTCTCTGCCTTTACCTCTCCCTCTCCCCGGGCCCAGTGTCCCTCCACTGCCCGCTCCCCAACAATCACACTCCCTGGAGAACTGGAACCGCCCCCGTCAGGGTTTTCCCTCCTCACGCCTTTGTCTAAGCAAGCACACAAAGTGCCACCAGGTCATAACTGCCGCTGTCCCTCCTGTCAGCGGGCTTTGGGTTCTAGGACCTCCTGCCCCTGAGGATAGCAAAATCCGAGGGTGTGCAAGTCCATGATACACAAGGGCGCGGCCTCCGTGCACTCGGTCGTCTGGATCACCCATGACATCCGGCGCAGTGAACACGCTGTGGGAAGCGCTGCTGCGCTGCACCGTTCAGAGAGCAACGACACAGTCCGCACGTGTGGAGGAGAGACGCTTTTCCCTTTTCTGAGCATTTCCATTCTGTGGCTGGTGGAGCCACGGGTGCAGACCAGTACACGCAGGGCTGGCTGCACTGGCGACCTCGCCAGCCCCCATGTCAACCACGCGGTGCCACCAGAGCTGGTCAGGCCTCCTCAGCCGCCTCCGCCTCCCTCTCAGCTCTTAACCTGGAGCCAGCTCCCTCTGCCAAAGCCTGGGGCTTCTGTCTGCCCTCAGGAAATCATGTCTTTCTCCCCTCTTTAGGAGAAGAATGAAGCCAGGCCTCCTGCACCACCTGGCGGAAGAGCAGCAGCTGCCAGATGGGGACCCTGCAGCGGAGGTGACAGTCACAGAGAAGGGAAGGAACTCTGACTGAGGTCCAGGCAGCCCGCTCACCTCTCAGGTGAGAAGCAGGCTCAAGGCCACACAGCTCAGAGGCACAGAGCCGGGGGAGGCCACTGCCAGCCTGTCCGTCCTCCCGTGCGAGGTGCCCACTCGCAGCAGCCGCCTGCTCACCCCTGCGCTGCCTGCTCCGCGCTAGCAGCCACCTCAGCCTTCCCGCAGCCGAGCTCACCTGTGCCACCAGGACGTCAGCTTCTCCCTTGGCCTGGAAGCCCTGAATTTTCTCTCTGTCCCTCCTTAGGGCCTTCAGGTGGTTCAGGATTTTTTCCTGTGGACAAGGAAGGCGCGGGGACAGGTGGATGCTCTGGCCCAGGTTTTGGAGGCTGCTGGCGCAGCGTCCCGGGAAGGCGGCAGGACACCCGGCAGGGCGGGCTCATCCTGCGGGGCTGTGCGGACTTCTCCACCAGCAGGGCCGGCCGGCCCTGTGGGGCTGGTGCTCCCGGGACTCCCAGCACATCGCGCACAGCAGCCTCCCATCTTACTACCAATAGGAGTGCAGCTTCTCCCGGTGCCGCGCACACAGCTTCTTCCCGCCCTGCTGTTCCTGGGCTGCACTCCAGGCCTCCCGCCCTCCTGCGCCTTCAGCTGCTTGCTAGATGTTCTCCACCAGGCTGACCAGCCGACGCCCTCCTTCTTGAATGGCTTCTTGCAGAGCAGACACGAGGGGCGCCACCCCCCCCCCCAGGCAGGGCGGACATCGCTGGCACAGCTGTAGCAGAAGACGTGGCCTTAGTCAATGGTCACGGGGTCCCGCAGATGACCAAGGCAGATGGATCAGGTCACCTCTTCCTCCAGGCTCCCCTCCGGGCTGGCCTGGCCATGGTACCCGTAGCTCAGAGGGTTCTCAGCTCACCAGTGGGGCTTCTCCTTGGGGACCAGACACAGAGTCAAGAGCAGGCGCAGCAGCAGGGCAGAGGCGCGGTAGCCAGTGCAGGGCGCCGGCCCCAGACACCACCAGCTCCCAGGAGGCTCTCACGACCTCAGAGTGACAGGGACCTTGCCTATCTCTAATAGCTAGTTTTCAGGAAACCTAGTGCCTAGACTGGAGTTAACCATTTCTTCCTCCTGTATCAAACCGAAACTGTCACCATGTTTAAGCTAGGTGTGTGGACCGGGGTTTGAGACTGACATTTCTCTAAGGGAAAGGGAATTCAATTAGGCAAATATTTGTGAAGATGATGTTTGAGTAAATAATCAACATCTCAAGAATTCTTAAGAAACTAATTTTGAAATTTTTATTCCTTCCCTTCCTCCCTCCCTCTCTCTCTCTCCCAATGTTTTTTCCTTTTCGTTTTATACACAGGGACTCTCTGTGTTGCCCAGGCTGGTATGAAACTTCAGGCCTCAGGTGATACTCCAGCTACAGCCTCCTGAGTTACTGGAATTGTGATTTTGAGCCACTGTGCCCACATCTGAATCTTCTTTGGAAAAAAACTAAGATAGTGTTCATTTAAAGGCATTAATGTTATGGCACTGAAGTCTTGGAACTCTTGGATCCAGCTACAATATGTTCTCAACTTTGTATCAACTTATTGAAGAGAACATTATTATTAATGGCATTTGCATGAAAATCTCAGAGATATTAATGTATATCCCTCCTCTGTCCCAAACTTCTTATGCAGCACCCAATGTTCTGTGATGTCTGAAAATTTTAATCACTACTTGGAAAAGAGAAGTTTAAAGTATTAAAGTAAAATAATCAGAGGAAAGAAGCATTTGATTTACAAAATCCTGAAACAATCACTTTCATTTTGCTTTTGGCATGTATGCAAAGTCATTGATACTCCTCCCTTCCAGAGGTGCAGCTGAATTCCCTCCCTGTGAGTGTGGCCTGGACTTAATGTTTCACTTCTAACTGACAGAGCAATGCTGATGTAAGTTTGTGACTCTGGTGTAGGACATAAAACTCACTGTGGATTCCACCTTGCTTCTCCCCCTCTGGGATCACGAGCTCTGGGAAGCCAGTTGCTTTGTCATAAGCAGCCCTGTGCAAAGCTCCATGTTCTAGAAACTGAGGGCTCCTGGGACCAGCCAACAAGCAGCTGAGGCCTCTTCCAGCAGCCAAGTCAGTGAGCCACATTTCATGCAATCCCCAGCCCCAGTCCAGCCCTCAGATGACACTGCCTGGCTGAAAACTGGACAGCTACCCTGTGAGAGGCCCTGAGCCAGGAGCACTTAGTGAAACCTCTCCTGGATTCCTGACCACCAGAAACTGGGGGAAACAATAAATATTTGTTTTGAGCTGCTATGTTTTAGGTAATTTCATACACAGCAGTAGATTACTAATAGAATTTGCAAAGAGAGAATGAATTATAGCACTTTAATTTTCATTTGCTCTACATGAATTATAAGGTATTAAACATATCATTTGTTCTTAGGATGTAAGAAGAATTTCCATGGCTAAATAGGGTGTATTTTATTACCACTCACAACTATCCATTTACTTGACCTTCTATTTCCAGCTTTGACCCGACTGAACACAAAAGGAAGATCCTGGCCATGCTAGGCTGATTCTGTGATGTCCCCCAATAACCACCCCCTGCTTATTCACCTTCCCCCAGTTACTCAATCACCACTAATGTAGGTGCTGCTTCGAAGGGACTTGCAGATATAACTAAGGTCCAAAATCAGTTAACTTTAAGTCAACGGATTATCTTGAATTGGACTGTCCTAATCCAGGTGAGCCCTTAAAAGGACTGGGTTCTTCCTAAGCATGAGATAAACAGTGTGAGAGGGACTCATTGAGAGAAAATTCCTTCGCTGTGGGCTTTGAAAGTGGAGAGGCTGTGTGGCAGGGAGTGCTGGGGGCACCAGAAAGTGGGAGCAGCCCCCCTTTACATGATAGCCAGCAATGAAACAAGGACCTCCGTCCTACAACTGTCAGAAATGGAATTCTGCCCACAGGCTCCATATAAGCTTGGGGGAGGACCCAACCTCAAGATGAGAATACAGCTTTGTGAAACCCAGAGAACACATCCGCACCATGCCTAATAAACGCATATCATTTTTTCCACTGGAATGAATTTATGAATTCTAAAGCAGCCAAATTCTCAGATTCAAACACAGTGTTTTACACATTTAATATCTACAGAGCCCAGCTGCGTGTTCTCCGTGTTTGATAATTTTTCTTTTCTTTATTTTTAATTTAAAGAAATGTAGAAATTGCTCTGGATGTGCATCTGGAAGTTCCTTGTTTTCACACTGGAGCTTGATAGCAGCTTCTTCACCAGAGGTGATGTTGGCACCCAGGCAGGTGTCTCCAAAGCACCCGCTCAGATCTTCATTCCGAGGCGGTACTTACTCCCCATGGGTAGCTCCATGATTCCCTCTTGCTGTTCCAGCAGCCTGTATTTGGTAATTAATACATTTGTGGGCCGGTCGCGGTGGCTCACGCCTGTAATCCTAGCTCTCTGAGGGGCCGAGGCAGGTGGATCGTTTCAGCTCAGGAGTTCGAATCCAACCTGAGGAAGAGCGAGACCCTGTCTCTACTATAAATAGAAAGAAATTAATTGGCTAACTAATATATATATAGAAAAATTAGCTGGGCATAGTGGAGAATGCCTGTAGTCCCAGCTACTCAGGAGGCTGAGGCAAGAGGATCACCTGAGCCCAGGAGTTTGAGGTTGCTGTGAGCTAGGCTGACACCACGGCACTCACTCTAGCCTGGGAAACAAAGTGAGACTCTGTCTCAAAAAAAAAAAATACATTTGTGGAGCTGCCTAAATGCTAATTGCCTTATAATATTCATCAGGTTACATAATACCAACTGTACACCCAAAATATGCACACAGCCTAGATGTGAAGAATTCATAAAAACAGGATAGGTGTGAGCACAGGTGAGGCACAATCCTACTGAGCACATGCAGCTTGGAAGTGATTAAAGTCCTACAACTCCTGGTTGAAACAGACAGGACAGGACAGATTGTGCTTCTTGGTATGAGGCGATGTCCTGGACTCACACACACAGACTCAGGGCTGTACAACGAAGACAATTTTAAAATACAACAACTCAGGAGTCCAATACACACCGTCTGGGAAAGCAACACTTGGGAGCGTTGTGAGTCTAACTGTAACTGGTTTAGACACATGTATATATCGAGGGGCCCAACTCACCTCTTTTACACCTTAGAGTCCTGATCATTCAGGGATTACCAAGATTGTGCTGCCCACCCCAGTCCATAAACACAAAGGAAACTGGTCTCCATGAGAGTCTCTCTGTGGTGCATTTAGACACAAAGTCTCCAGGTTTAAAGAGAGAACCCTGTCCCTACACCTCCAGGCCCAGGGCGAGCACACTCTGGCATCCAGTCCCCTGGGGTGAATTTTCTTCTAGAAGAGTCCATGGGGAGAGGAAAGGAGTAGGAGGCAGGGAGGCTAGTCCAGGGAGAGGGATTCCAGGGTGGGAAGGGGCCGGGGTGGGCCTAGCCTAGGGCCATGTCCCTTGGATCCTCACACAGATCCTGGGCCTGGAAGCAGGGACACAGTGTGACAAAATGCGCTCCGTCAGAAGAAGAGGAGTCAGGGCAATGTCGCAGTGCCCAGGACGCGGCTCTCAAGGTGTCCATCCAGAGGGCGGAGTCCCAGGCGGGAAGCTCAGCATTGGGGATTCCCCATCTGCGAGAGTTTCACTTCTGCCTGTCCCAACCTGTGCCAGCTCCTTCTTCCTGGATACTGATGACGCAGCCCCAACTCTCACTCCCATTGGGTGTTCGGTTTCCACAGTCGCCAATCAGCGTCGCCGCGGTGCCCGGTTGTAAAGTCCCCACCCAGCGACCCGGACGCAGAGTCTCCCCAGACCGCGAGGATGGCGGTCCCGGCGCCCCTAGCCCCGCTCCTGCTGCTGTGGGGGGCCCTGGCGCTGACGGAGACGCGGGCGGGTGAGTGCGGGTCGGAGGGGCGGCGTGTGCGGGCGGAGCGAGGGCGCCGCCGGGCCGGGCGGGGGCGCAGGAGCGGGCGCGGCGCGGGAGGCGGGTCGGGGTCTCAGCCGCTCCCCGCCCCCAGGCTCCCACTCCCTGAGGTATTTCGCCACCGCCGTGTCCCGGCCCGGCCGCGGGGAGCCCCGGTACATCTCCGTCGGCTACGTGGACGACACGCAGTTCGTGCGGTTCGACAGCGACGCAGCGAGTCCCAGGGCGGAGCCGCGGGCGCCGTGGGCGGAGCGGGAGGGGCCGGAGTATTGGGACCGGGAGACTCGGAGAGCCAAGGGCAACGCGCAGACTTACCGAGTGAGCCTGAGGAACCTGCGCGGCTACTACAACCAGAGCGACGGCGGTGAGTGACCCCGGCTCGGGTCACAGGTCACGACCCTCCCACCCCCACAGAGAAGCCCGTAGTACCCGGGTCCGAGAGTTATCCCCAGGCGGCGGAGCCCGCCAAATCTTCAACACGGATGAGCCCGCGGGGACTTTCACGCGGTTTCATTTTCGGTTTAGGCCAAAATCCCGGCGGGTGGAGGGGCGGGGCGGAGTGGGCGGGGCTGACGGCGGGGGCGGGGCCAGGCTCTCACTGGATCCAGAGGATGTCTGGCTGCGACGTGGGGCCGGACGGTCGCCTCCTCCGCGGGTACTGGCAGTACGCCTACGACGGCGCCGACTACATCGCCCTGAACGAGGACCTGCGCTCCTGGACCGCGGCGGACACGGCGGCTCAGATCTCCAAGCGCAAGTGGGAGGCGGCCGGTGACGCGGAGCGCTACAAGGACTACCTGCAGGAGGAGTGCGTGGACTGGCTCCACAGATACCTGGACCTCGGGAAGGACTCCCTGCAGCGCGTGGGTACGTGGGCCGCGGGGGCCCCTCCCACATGTCCTGTTGATGTCCCTGCTCTGCTCCCCCAAGGAGGGGAGATAAACAGGATGGACTCTACATCTGATCCAGAGCAGGAAGACGCCTCCTGGTGTCCGGATCCTGTAACAGGGAGTGACTCTGAGGACCCGCCCTTCCCTCTGGGATAATTGAAAATGAGTCTCCCAGTGAATGCAGGGGAACACAGTCCCTGGAATACAGATCTGCGGTTCCCTCTGCCCTGCCCCAGCCTCGGGCGCCGTGACTTTTCCTCTTAGGCCGCGTTTTTTGCCTCATACTCTGTGTTTGGGGGTCGGATTCCCACCCTTCTGGGCCGCTGACCTCCACTCAGGCCAGGACCGTAAGTCCCGGTTCTCCCCCTCAGAGACTAGAACTTTCCAAGGAGTAGGAGATTATCCCAGACCCCTGGGTCCAGGCTGTGTCTGGATTTCCCACTTCCTTCCCCCACTGCGTTTGTCCTGCCCATTCTCAGGATGCCACATGAGCACTGCTGGAGTGTCCCCTGAGGGATGCAATTTGCTTGGATTTTCTGACTCTTCCCCTCAGACCCCCCAAGGGCACACGTGACCCACCACCCCATCTCTGAGCGTGAGGCCACCCTGAGGTGCTGGGCCCTGGGCTTCTACCCTGCGGAGATCACACTGACCTGGCAGCGGGATGGGCAGGACCAAACACAGGACACGGAGCTTGTGGAGACCAGGCCTGCAGGGGACGGAAGCTTCCAGAAATGGGCAGCTGTGGTGGTGCCTCCAGGAGAGGAGCAGAGATACACGTGCCATGTGCAGCACGAGGGTCTGCCGGAGCCCCTCACCCTGAGATGGGGTAAGGAGGGGGTGGGGGTCCCGTCTCTTCTCAGGGAAAGCAGGGCCCTTCTGGAGCCCTTGAGCAGGGTCAGGGCTGAGCCTGGCTCAGGCCCCTGACCTTCCCGTCCTTTCCCAGAGCCGCCTTCCCAGCCCAGCATCCCCATGGTGGGCATCGTTGCTGGCCTGGTTGTCCTTGGAGCTGTGCTCATTGGGGCTGTGGTCGCCGCTGTGATGTGGAGGAAGAAGAGCTCAGGTAGGAAGGGATGGGGGAGGGTTTGGGGCTTTCTTGTCCCACTTGGGGTTTCATGCCCAGGCAGAAGTGTGCCCTGCCTCATTCAGGGCCCTCTTTGCTGACAATTGGACTATTGGAAAGGACATGGAATGTGCAGAACAAACCCATCACCTTGATGATTGTGGGAATAGCGACCTGAATCCCCAGTAGTCACAGGTCACAGGGACAGGTGCCTGCTAAGGACAGACCTCCAGGAGGGCAGTTGCTCCAGTTCCTCCTTCCCTCGTGTTTCTTAATCTTGTCCTCCATCATCAGTCACAGTTCTGGAACCTTCTGTGGGCTCAAAGACTAGGGGGATCTTCTAGGACCTCATGGCCCTGCCTCCTCTCTGGCCTCTCACAGGACATTTTCTTCCCACAGGTGGAAAAGGAGGGAGCTACGCTCAGGCTGCCTGTAAGTATGGGGGCCTTATCCCTGAGACCTTTGAGACAGTGTAGACAGGAGCCCATGGGGGAGCTCCCCACCCCATAATCCTCGTGTAGCCACCTCTCCTGTGGGCTCTGACCAGGTCCTGTTCTGTTCTACCCCAGGCAGCGACAGTGCCCAGGACAGTGCCCAGGGCTCAGATATGTTTATCAAGGCTTGTAAAGGTGAGAGCCTGGGGGCCTGATGGGAGGGGCTGGGGCAGCGGGGACAGAGCTGGGCTGTGTGGATTCTGTGATTGGGACATGTTGACTGTGGCGTGCTGTTCCTAGTGTCACCCTTATCATGACTGACCTGAATTTCTCCCTGATTATTGTTTTCTACAGAGTACCACCGCTACCTGTGTGGGACTGAGTGATGCGTGGTTTGTTCCCGCCTCCCCTGTGTGGCATGGGAGCCTCTGACTTCTCTGTGTGCAAAGGCACCTGATGACTCTGCGACTCTGTCAGCATTATGTGATGGGGTGGGGAGGCCAGTCTGGCCCTGTGTCCTTCATATCAATAACTGGCTAACAGGCTCACCCTGTTACCCAGGCTTAGCTCACCCTGCACCCACATGTTGACAGTTACTCTGCAGACTGCTGGATTCCGGGTCTACTTTTTTTTCAAATTCTTGAAATGAGAGGTTGATGGGTTTGTGGAGAAAAATCTAACCTGCCGTTCTGCTTCTGTAAAATCCGCTCGCTCAACCCTACTCCCTTCCCCTGCTGGCGTCCCTCCGCTCGCTCAACCCTATTCCCTCCCCCGCTGGCGCCAGCGCCACTCTGTAACTCCCCGAAAACCGCTTGCCGTTAGTCCTTGGAGTTTATTGACCAAGATTAGAAGTTCCCGATATTAGCTCATCTGGTACATGTTTGTGCAAGGTCAAAGCCCATGGAATTTCCCCCCACCCTGTGATCCCTAGCCACCTGCATGTGGTTTCTGCCTATAAAAATCCTAAGAAAAAAAGGCCGGCGCGGCAGCTTCCCTAGCTCACTTGCCCCTGCGCTGCGCTGGAAATAAAACCTCATGCTTTTGCATCAAGTCTCTGGACTCTGAGTCTTTTTTTAGGCAGTCGTCTCTCCCCCACACGGGCTGTACATTTCTGCGGCCCAACAGGTTAATGGAACAAGAAGTTTCCTAAAATTTGAGAGTGGGAATAAATGGAAGACCTGAGAACATTCCAGAATCCTTGTGTTTGCTGTGCTGAGTCTGCTGCAGGTAGGGGCAGGGAAGGCTGTGAGGAGCCGGGTGTGGACGGGGCTTGTGCCCACTCAGTGCTCAGTCCATCACGGGCTGTATGTGTCACTCCTTGGCTTTGTCTGACTCTCTGCTCTGTTGTCCTTGTCCCAGTAGAACCTTGTGATGACAGAGGCTGAGACACCCCCAGGGCAGCCCCTGCACAGGGGAGTCTCTGTGGTGTCAAAAGATTAACTTTCAGACCCAGCAAGTTCTTGCCCTTTTTCTGGGGCTCTCTCCTGGATTTTGTTTTCCAACCTTTTTATTCCTTTATTTTTAATTTTTATGGATACATTATAATTGTTTATATTATGGGGTACATGTGATATTTCGGTACAAGCATACAATGTGTAATGATCAAATCTGGGTAATTAGAGTGTCCCTCACCTCAAACGTTTCTCATTTCTCTGTGTTGGCAAGGTAATCTTGTCTTCTAGTTTGAAATATACAGTAAATTATTGTTAACTACAAACACCCTATTGTCCTACCGAACACTAGATCTTATTCCTTCTATCAAAGTATTTTTATACCCATGCCAACATCCGGTAACCACCACTCTATTCACTACTTCTGTGAGGTTAGTGTTTTTAGCTCCCACATGTGAGAGAGACACGCCATATCTGTCTGTCTGTGCCTGGTTTATTTCTCTTGACATAGCGTCCTCCAGTTCCATTGGTATTGCTGCAGCCAACTTTTTTTTTTTTTGTAGGCAGAGTCTCACTCTGTTGCCTCGGATAGAGTGCTGTGGCATCAGCCCAGCTCACAGCAACCTCAAACTCCTGCGCTTAAGTGATCCTTCTGCCTTAGCCTCCCGAGTAGCTGGGACTACAGGCATGCCGCCACCATGACCAGCTAATTTTTTCTGTATATTTTTCGTGTTTCTATTTTTAGTAAAGACGAGGTCTGGCTCTTGCTCAGGCTGGTTTGGAACTCCTGACCTCAAGCATTCCTCCCTCCTCAGCCTCCCCGAGTGTTACGATTACAGTCGGGAGCCACTGCGCTTGTTCTGCACCCTACCTTTTTAAAGGAATCCAATTCTGGAATTAGCAGAGAGGACAGATCCCACCATTTCTTATCTTACATGAATTCCTTTTAGGTTTCTGTCTCCTCTGCTAATTTATCCCCATCTCTGCCCTTAGTTCTAGTAATCCTGTCACTGGATCGAATCCAAACTCATGGATTTATAAAGTAGGCTCTAAGTTAGATTTACATTTGTGTGGGAAATTGGACCCATAGTCAAGGATGATGGTTACTGTTAGGGGAGAACTATCTCTGTGTGCTGCAGGGTGCAGGAAGGTTGTGTGGGAGGGTTGGAGTGGGAGGGCAGACAGAACAGCACAGGTGAGGAAAGCCCAGGTGGAATTGATGTCAGTATGACAGGACACTGTGCTGTGTCTTCCACAAAAACGGGCACTTGCCCTGAGGCTACATGAGTAAAGATCCTGTGTCTTGAATACTGGGGTGCTCTACAGTGATCGTTCATTCAACTGTCCTTTGTCTGCCAGATTCATGACAGGCTGGTCCTGCATGTGAGGAACGTGGTTGGAGTAAAAACGGAAACATTCCTGGCCATGTGCAGCGTGTTCAGTGGGAAGAGACAGACTGTTCTAGGAGCAGAGCAAACAAGGAAGGGTTTGTGGAAGGTGGTCAGCGCTGTGGGGAAGGAGACCAGAGTGACGGGGAAGGTGGCTGTGGCACTGGGGGGGTCGGCGTGGCCCTTGTTGCAAAGGAGGCAAACAGGGACGGTCCCTGCTCTGAGGAAAGATCTGAAAGGATCTGCCAGGACGCCAGGGAAGATCTTCCCAGGCAGAGGGCGCTTGCGCGCAGGCGCACTGGGGCAGGAGGCGTCCGCGCTGTGGGCGGAGCGAGGAGGCAGGGAGGCGGCACCTGGAGCCGCTGAGGGGAGGTCAGAGGGGGCTGGAGCAGGTGGCCTGAGGGTGTGGGAAGGGTCTGAACTTTGCTCCCAGTGAGATGTGGACTCAGAGGACAGCTGTGAGCAGAACGAGACATGGCACAGCCTCCCTTTCTAAAGGACCTGTGCCTGCTTCGCTGAGAGCAGAGCCGAGAGGCGGGAGGGGCGCGGAGTCCGGCTGCAGGTGGCGGCGGAGCAGTGGGGACGGACGGACGAGCTGTGCTCTGGGTGCAGGTTGAAGGTGACTTCACAGCGTCTCCTGATGCATCTGCGGTGTGAGAGGAGGAGCCCGGGAGGACCCGCGGTGTGGGCTGTGCGAGCGGAAGGACAGAGCTGCCCTCCTGGAGATGGGACGACTGCGGAGGGGCGGGTTTGAGGAGGGGGCGTCGGGGGCTTTCAGTGCAGGAGGAGCCACTAGGGGTGCAGGGGATGGACGGGGTGGCAGCTGGACGACAAGTCTGGACTTTAGGAGAAATGTCTGAGCTGGAGGAGTAGATTTGGGGGTGTACCAAATTTGGAGGCGTATCATTTACAGCGTGTAATTGATATTTAAAGACTTGAAGCGGAACTCGGCCACTCAGGCCTGTAATCCCAGCACTCTGGGAGGCCGAGGCAGGAGGATTGCTCAAGGTCATGAGTTGGAAACCAGCCTGAGCAGGAGTGAGACCCCTTTCTTTACTAAAAAAAAAAAAAAAAAAAAAAAAAAACAAAAGGAAGAAATTTATTGGCCAACTAAAAATATATATAGAAAAAATTAGCCCGGCATGGTGGGGCATGCCTGTAGTCCCAGCTACTCCGGAGGCTGAGGCAAGAGGATCGGTTGAGCCCAGGAGTTGGAGGTTGCTGTGAGCTAGGCTGATGCCACGGCACTCTAGTCCGGGCAACAGAGTGAGACTCTGTCTCAAAAAATTAAATAAATAAAGCCTTGAGCATGGATGAGGTCACCAAGGAGTGACTGGCTACAGAAGAGGAAGGGAACAAGGACTGAGCCCTGGGCCTCCAGCGGTGAGGATCTGATCCAACCACACGCCCAGTCCAGAGCAGACTGCGCAGTCCGACACCACGTCCCAAAGGCACCAAGACCAGGGAGTCCCAGACTGTACCGTGTGCGGTAGTCCCCTGGACGTGGCGCTGAGACTCAGGAAGTCAGGAGTATCCCGAGTTCGTGACAAGGCGGAGCTGATGCTGCTGGTCTTCAGGTCACCTATCCCCAATCAGAACATAGAGGAGGATCCACACATGTGCGCTCAGGCCCCTGCAGCGCTTGGTAAACACGCCAGTCCTTGCTCTTGCACATGACACTCTGAGTGGTGGCTCTGGGAGAGGCCTGAGTGTTGTCCAAGTACCACTAGCAAGCCCGGTGCCCAGCCAGACTGGAGCTGAGGCCAGTGACCAGAGAGTGCCCAGGGTGGGTCTTACACCCACTTAAATGTCCTCTTTTCCCTCAGGAAGAAAAGGGAGAACATATGTCATTAATTATTATTAAACATGATTGTTGGGAGATTCGCATTGTTCTCTTCTGAGGGTAGGGCCAAGTAGAAGATTCCAGAATTGGCTCTCAGCTCTGCATAAAAAAAAGTCTCTGAATGCTGCTCTCTACACTGTTCCCCATGCTGAATTCTCACTCACTTCTTGGAGCAAGCAACAGAAGCCAAATTTTTCTGGTTTACACATACAGTCGTATATATGCTACTGAGGCTAATTTTATTGGCAGGAAGGCCAGGAAGCCAGGCTTGTGGCTACGCAGCCAGGCACAGAATGCACATTCCACCCTAGGTCAGACCCCTGGAGGAGCCCCTGACCCTGCTTCTAGGGACAGATGCCACTGCTCATACCTCTGACAACCTGATGCCGGACATTGGGCCCTGCAGTGAGAAGTGCTGTCACTGTTGCGCCTGCAACTGGACGGTCACCACTGCCACTTGACCATCGTTACCAGAATGTGCTCTGCATTATCCCAGCCTCTCTGAGTCACCTCGTCCTGGTCAGAGTCAAGCAGGAGCCTAAGCCTCATGTCCATGTTCACTGCAGGGATGACTGGAGAGTGGTCCTTTCCTGTGGAGGGACGAGGTTTCTGTCCCCTGTGAAGATGTTCAGTGTAGAATTTGATATAGCATGAGGGTTCCGGTGCAGGGAGGTGAGGGGTGGAAAGGAGTGACCAGTTGAGACACTGGCAGCAGCGAGGTGAGACTAGAGCTTCATCTGGCACTTTGCCGGCACTTGGTCGGCTGGATGGACAAGAGACTAGTAAACACTTTTCCACCCCTTCCCTGGAGAGTGTGATATTCCCTCCAGCTTTCGTCTGTGCCAGGCTGCACGCTACGTCATTGGGTTGGCATTGTGTTGTTAGAAATGACCCACAGTGTCCTTAAGAAAGCAGGCAGAAGCTGCAGACTGTCTGGGCAAGGCCAAACCTTTCCTTCTGGTCAGAAGGTTGCCCAGGGCCAGTCATAGCAGCCAGTGCTACAGGGGGGTCCTCCCTTTTATCCCTAACGCAGACCTGCGGCTGTGTCTCAGCCCATTGGCCCAGATTTCCACCCACAGTCTTGTCCTTACCTGACTGGCTAAGGGGTGTGGCTAAGACATACAGGAAGAGGGAGTGGGGGCCGTTTGGTAGTAAATGTTTAGAGTTGGGGGGCCAGTCAGGCACAGTAAGTTATGCGGAACTGTGTTACTTCCTGACACTTTGACAGAAGAGATCAAGCCAAGGTTACTTCTCTCTACAATTTTCCCTCTATTATATTAGACTTTTTCACTCTCGTCTTCAAATTCATTGAGGAGGAGGTGACTTTGGTGTTCTTGGTCTTCTAATAGTAATAACTGTAAGTCTGGTGGCGGGCCCCCCTTCCCCTCCCTAGAGCAAAAAGAAAAGGCTCAGGAGACCAGACCCACCAAGGGCAAACTATCAGACCCCGCTGAGAAAAACCACACCCAGATGTCCACCCGGATAAGAAGATTTTGGCTCCTGAATTCCTCAAATACCCCCAGCCCCTCCTATTTCTCAATGACCAACAAAGGTGGCCCCAGCTCTTCCCGCCAAAAGTCCCTAGCCCATCCAAATGGTATTAAAGGCCACACCCCCCTCAAAAGGAGGTGACTTCTGGGACCCTCCTCTGTTGGGACCCCAGAACCTCCTCCAGGAGTGCATAATAAAGCCCCGTGGTTTGGCCCCCACTCTTTCTCTCTGTCTGTCTTTTCTTTTCCCAGCTGCCTAAAAACCTTACTTTTGGTGCAGAAACCAGAGGGGAGTATTGCTGTGCCGGCCTGCCTCAGGGCCCTGGTTGCACTGTCTCCTGTCCTGTCTTCCTGACCTCGGACCAGGACCTTCACCGGACGAGAGTCGACTAATTGGCCTGGGTAAATCCCTCTGCCCTTGTGTTTCTAGCCCAATGATTCCTTCCAGGGTCTCTGTCCATGAAACCTTGGGCCCAAGTCAGAGATCCTATATCCATAAGGACTGAGTGTCACAGGGACCCCTGAACACCTCAGTCAGTCCTTCCATCCATAAGGATTCATAAGGACATGAGTGTCTCGGGAACGCCGGAGCCCCCTGATTCAGTTCTTCCATCCATAAGGCTTCATAAGGCCCTGAGTATCTCAGGGACGCCTCATCCATTCAATCAATCTTTTGCAAGGCTCAGAGCTTTCTCTCCAAGGCCTGATCGGTGATCTGGGAAGGTGGCTCCTCAATATCATCCTTCCCTCATTGGACTAGGACACAATGGGCAGTCAACCCTCCAAAATCAAACCTAGCACGCCTCTGGGCTGTCTCTTAGGCAATCTTGCAGCCCTGGGCCTCAAGTCTGATATTCAGCCCAAGCGACTCATTTTCTATTGTAACACCGCCTGGCTGATGTACAAATTAGACAATAGCTCACAGTGGCCTAAAAATGGACTTTCAATTTCAAAATCTTACAAGATCTCGATAACTTTTGTCACTGAAATGGCAAATGGGAGGAGATCCCTTATGCCCAGGCTTTCTTCTATCTGCACTCCCATCCTTACCTGTGTCATACCTGTGACCTGTCCTATCCTCCTTGCATGGAGTCTTCCCTACTCTGTCCTAGGCCTCTTCCACCTCTCAGCTGAAGGACCCATTAGAAACCTCTTCCGCCTTCTCTGACACACCTGACTCCCTACTTCTCCCCTGCTCGGCCTCCACCATATCTGGAACCTCCTCCTCCTCCTCCTAGTGCCCCACCATCCTCCACTACAGCCCCTCTGGCTCTCTATCAAGGTCCCCTGTTAGTCACCACAATCAATCCCACTCGGGACCCTCATACCAAATCCTTCTCTGCCTCCTGTGAGAGGCAGCCAGTGCCGAAGAGGTGGTATGTGTCGATGTTCCCTTCTCCCTTTCTCATCTCTATCAGATCGAACAGCGTTTAGGCTCCTTTTCTAATGACCACACGGCCTACACCAAAGAGTTCCGCTATCTTACCCAAACATATGATTTCACATGGCCTGACATTTTTGTTATTCTGGCCTCTACTCTTACCACTGATGGGTAAAAAACGTGTCTGGAAGGCAGCTTAGGGACAGGCTGACAAAATCCATCTAACGGACCTGGTGGTCTGGGCCTAGAGCTAAGGTAAGAATATCAGCCAGACAGCCCCGATGGGCGAGATGGTATAACCTGCTGAGATCCCATGTTGCAATGAGTTCTTGCTGGTCTCCAGGCCGCTGACCATCGCACAGGTAATTCCGGATCTTCATTCCGAGGCGATAATTACTCCCCATGCCTAGCTCCATGATGTGCTCTTGCTGTTCCAGCAGCCTGTATTTCATAATTAATACATTTGTGGGGCTGCCTAAATGCTAATTGTCTTATAATATTCATCATTATTCATTAAATAATACCAACTGTAGCCTCAAAATATGCACACAGCTTAGATGTGAATAATTCAGAAAAACAGGCAAGGTGAGCACGGGTGAGGTGAATTCCTACTGAGCACGTGCAGCTTGGAAGTGATTCAAGTCCTACTACTCCTGGTTGAAATAGGAACAGATTGTGCTTCTTGGTATGAGGCGATGTCCTGGACTCACACACACAGACTCAGGGCAACAGAACGAAGACAATTTTAAAATACAACAACTCAGGGTCCAAGACACACCGTCTGGGAAAGTAAAACTTGGGAGCGTTGTGAGTCTAACTGTAAAGTGTTTAGACACATTTATATCGAGGGGTCTTACTCGCTTCTTTTACACCTTAGATTCCTGATCATTCAGGGATTACCAAGATTGTGCTGCCCACACTAGTCAATAAACACAAAGGAACCTGGTCTCTATGAGAGTCTCTCTGTGGTGCATTTAGACACAACATCTCCAGGTTTAAAGAGAAAAACCCGTCTCTACACCTACAGGCCCAGGGCAAGCTGACTCTGGCATCCAGTTCCCTGGGGTGAGTTTTCTTCTAGAAGAGTCCAGGGGGAGAGGACAGGAGTAGGAGGCAGGGAGTCCAGTCCAGGAAGAGGGGTTCCTGGGCGGGAAGTGAAGGGGCAGGGTGTGGGCCCAGTGTGGAGGGTCCCTCCCTAGTTTCCTCTGACAGCTCCTGGGCCGTGACTGAGGGAGACAGTGTGACAAAGAGCGCTCGGTGCAGAAGGAGAGGTGTCAGGGCAATGTCGCAGGGCCCCAAGCGTGGCTCTCACGGTGTCAGTCACGAGGGCGGTGTCTCCAGCTGGAAGCTCAGCCCTGGGGATTCCACATCTCCCAGAGTTTCACTTCTGTCTGTCCCAACCCGTGTCAGGTCCCACTTCCTGGATACTGCTGACGCGCACCCAACTCTCACTCCCATTGGGTGCCCGGTTTCCAGAGACGCCATGAGCGAAGCCTCCGTTCCCGGTTGTAATGTCTCCACGGATTCGGAGTCTCCCCAGACCGCGAGGATGGCGGTCCCGGCGCCCCGAACCCCGCTCCTGCTGCTGTGGGGCGCCCTGGCCGTGACGGAGACTCGGGCGGGTGAGTGCGGGTCGGAGGGGGCGGCGTGTGCGGGCGGAGCGAGGGCGCCGCCGGGCCGGGCGGGGGCGCGGGCGCGGGCGCGGCGCGGGAGGCGGGTCGGGGTCTCAGCCGCTCCCCGCCCCCAGGCTCCCACTCCCTGAGGTATTTCTACACCGCCGTGTCCCGGCCCGGCCGCGGGGATTCCCTCTTCATCATCGTCGGCTACGTGGACCGCACGCAGTTCGTGCGGTTCGACAGCGACGCGGCGAGTCCGAGGATGGAGCCGCGGGCGCCGTGGGCGGAGCGGGAGGGGCCGGAGTATTGGGACGAGGAGACTCGGATCGCCAAGGACAACGCGCAGACTAACCGAGTGAACCTGCGGACCCTGCGCGGCTACTACAACCAGAGCGACGCCGGTGAGTGACCCCGCCTCGGGTCACAGGTCACGACCCCTCCGGGTCCTCACAGAGTACCCCGCGTCGCCCCGAGTCCCCGGGTGGGACAGTCACCCCGAGGCTGCGGGACTTGTTGACACCTTCGACCACTGACGAGCCCGCGGGGACTTTCACCGGGTTTCATTTTCGGTTTAGGCCAAAATCCCGGCGGGTGGGGGCGTGGCTCAGTGGGCGTGGCTGACGGCGGGGGCGGGGCCAGGCTCTCACACCATGCAGACGATGTACGGCTGCCACGTGGGCCGGGAGCGTCGCCTCCTCCGCGGGTACTGGCAGTACGCCTACGACGGCGCCGACTACATCGCCCTGAACGAGGACCTGCGCTCCTGGACCGCGGCGGACACGGCGGCTCAGATCACCAAGCGCAAGTGGGAGGCGGCCGGTGAGGCGGAGCGCTACAGGGCCTATGTGGAGGGAGAGTGCGTGGACTCGCTCCGCAGATACCTGGAGCACGGGAAGGACACGCTGCTGCGCGCGGGTACGCGGGGCCGGGGGCGCCTCCCGCATCTCCTGTGGATGTCCCCGCTCTGCTCCCTCAAGGACGGGAGGAAAATGGGACCCAGGTGATAGCCCTCCCTCTGGTCAGAGCAGGAAGACGCCTCCTGGTGTCAGATCCTGCACCAGGGTGTGACTCTGAGGACCCGCCCTTCCCACTGGGACAATTAGGGACCAGTCCCCCAGGGAATGCAGGGGAACACAGTCCCTGGAATACCAATCAGTGGTCCCCTCTGACCCTGCCCCAGCCACGGGCGCCCTGACTTTTCCTCTAAGGCCGTGTTCTCTGCCTGGCACTCTGTGTTTGGGGTCGGATTCCCACCCTTCTGGGCCGCTGACCTCCAATCAGGCCAGGTCCTGATGTCCCTGTACTCCCCCTGAGAGACTAGAACTTTCCAAGGAGTAGGAGATTATCCCAGACCCCTGGGTCCAGGCTGGAGTCTGGATTTCCCACTCCCTTCCCCCACCCCGGTTGTCCTGCCCATTCTCAGGATGTCACATGAGCACTGCTGGAGTGTCCTCTGAGGGATGCAAAGTGCCCCAATTTTCTGACTCTTCCCCAGACCCCCCAAGGGCACACGTGACCCACCACCCCAGCTCTGAGCATGAGGCCACCCTGAGGTGCTGGGCCCTGGGCTTCTACCCTGCGGAGATCACACTCACCTGGCAGCGGGATGGGCAGGACCTGACCCAGGATATGGAGTTTGTGGAGACCAGGCCAGCAGGGGATGGAAGCTTCCAGAAATGGGCAGCTGTGGTGGTGCCTCCAGGAGAAGAGCAGAGATACATGTGCCATGTGCAGCACGAGGGTCTGCCGGAGCCCCTCACCCTGAGATGGGGTAAGGAGGGGTGGGGGTCCCGTCTCTTCTCAGGGAAAGCAGGGCCCTTCTGTAGCCCTTGAGCAGGGTCAGGGCTGAGCCTGGCTCAGGCCCCTCACCTTCTCGTCCTTTCTCAGAGCCGCCTTCCAAGCCCAGCGTCCCCATGGTGGGCGTCGTTGCTGGCCTGGTTGTCCTTGGAGCTGTGCTCATTGGGGCTGTGGTCGCCACTGTGATGTGGAGGAAGAAGAGCTCAGGTAGGAAGGGATGGGGGAGGGTTTAGGGCTTTCTTGTCCCACTGGGGGTTTCATGCCCAGGCAGAAGTGTGCCCTGCCTCATTCAGGGGCAATATTTGCTCACATTTGCTCTATTGGAAAGGACATGGAATGTGCATAACAAATTCTTTCACCTTCATGATTGTGGTAATTCGGACCTGAAACCCCAGCAGTCACAGGTCACAGGGACAGGTGCCTGCTGAGCACAGACCTCCAGGAGGGTAGTTGGTCCAGTTCCTCCTTCCCTCATGTTTCCTCATCTTGCCCTAGATCATGAGTCACAGTTCTAGAACCTTCTGTGAGGTCAAAAACTATGGGAATCTTCTAGGACCTCGTGGCCCTGCCTCCTCTCTGGCTTCTCACAGGACATTTTCTTCCCACAGGTAGAAAAGGAGGAAGCTATGCTCAGGCTGCCTGTAAGTATGGAGGTCTTATCCCTGAGACCTTTGGGACAGTGTAGACAGGAGCCCATGGGGGGGCTCCCCACCCCATAATCCTCCTGTAGCCACCTCTCCTGTGGGCTCTGACCAGGTCCTGTTCTCTTCTACCCCAGGCAGCGACAGTGCCCAGGGCTCAGATGTGTCTCTCACTGCTTGTAATGGTGAGAGCCTGGGGGCCTTAAGGCAGGGAGTGGGGCAGCGGGGACAGAGCTGGGCTGTGGGGATTCTGTGATTGGGACATTTTGACCATGGCCTGCTGTGCCTAGTGTGACCACTTATCATGACTCACCTGAATTTGTTCCTGATTATTGTCTTCTGCAGGTGAGACAGATGCCTGTGTGGGACGGAGCGATGCAGGATTTGTTCCCGCCTCCCCTGTGTGGCGTCAGGAGCCTCTGACTTCTCTGTGTGCAAAGGCACCTGATGACTGTGCCACCCTGTCAGCATCCTGTGAGGGGGTGGGGAGGCGGATCCAGCCCCGTGTCCTGCCCTATCCACCACACTGGCCCCACACTGGTCCCTGTCCTGTCCCTTTCATTATTCCTGTTCAAGGGAGGGAGGGCTGGGATGTCTCCATCCCTGGCTCATTGTCACGGTGCACTGAGCCACTTCCCTTCTGAAAATAAGAATTGAAAATAAATTTGTTTTCTCAAATTCTTGCAATGAGAGGTGGATGGGTTAATTAAAGGATAAGTTTCCTAAAATTTGAGAGTGGAAATAAATGGAAGACCTGAGAATCTTCCAGAACCCTTGTGTTTGCTGTGCTGAGTCTGCTGCAGGTGGGGACAGGAGAAGGCTGTGAGGAGCCGGGTGTGGACGGGGCTTGTGCCCACTCAGTGCTCAGTCCATCACAGGCTGTATGTGTCACTCCTTGGCTGTGTCATCCTCTCTGCTCTGTTGTCCTTGTCCCAGGAGAACCTTGTCTAGCAGGACCTGTGATGACAGAGGCTGAGACGCCCCCAGGGCAGCCACTGCACAGGGGAGTCTGTGGTGTCAAAAGATGAACTTTCAGACCCAGCAAGTTCTTGCCCTCCTTTTGGGACTCTTTCCAGGATTTTGTTTTGCATCTTTTCCCCAACCTTTTTATTCCTTTATTTTTAATTTTTATGGATACATAATAATTGTTTATATTATGGGGTACATGGGATATTTTGGTGCAAGCATACATGTGTAATGATCAAATCTGGGTCATTAGACTGTCCCTCACCTCAAAAGTTTATCATTGGCCGGGCGCGGTGGCTCACGCCTGTAATCCTAGCTCTCTGGGAGGCCGAGGCGGGCGGATTGCTCGAGGTCGGGAGTTCGAAACCAGCCTGAGCAAGAGCGAGACCCCGTCTCTACTATAAATAGAAAGAAACTAATTGGCCAACTAATATATATATAGAAAAAATTAGCCGGGCATGGTGGCACATGCCTGTAGTCCCAGCTACTTGGGAGGCTGAGACAGAAGGATCGCTTGAGCCCAGGAGTTTGAGGTTGCTGTGAGCTAGGCTGACGCCATGGCACTCACTCTAGCCTAGGCAACAAAGCAAGACTCTGTCTCTAATAAAAAAAAAAAAAAAAAGTTTATCATTTCTTTGTGTTCGGAAAGTAATCTTCTCTTCTAGTTTGAAATATACAGTAAATTATTATTAACTAGAATCACCCTATTATCCTACTGAACACTAGATCTTATTCCTTCTATCCAACTATTTTATAGCCATGGCAAACTCCAGAAACCACCACTGTAGTCACTACCTCTGTGTGGTCATTCTTTTTAGCTCCCACATGAAAGACAGACACTCGATATCTGTCTGTGCCTGGTTCATTTCTCTTGACATAGTGTCCGTGTTGCTGCACCCAACCTTTCTTTTCTTTTCTTTTCTTTCTTTTCTTTTTTTTTTTTTTTTTTTTTTTTTTTTGCGGTCTAGCAGGTGCTGCTCCCGCTCCCTCAGGAGCTGTTAGCCCTGCTCAAACTCTGCCGCAATGTCCCGCCTCTAGTCCTGGATCTTCTTCTGTGGGGGGTGGGGACACGGGAAGGGCTGACGCCTCTGCCAAGGGGCAGAGGACCTGGTATTGGGGGCACACCAGGACCCCATTCCTGAATTCTGCAGCGTCTGGCAGGCAGGAGCCTTAAAGGGCTCCTGGTTCCCCTTCCTCTCCTCAGAGAAGCGAGAGCAGTGAATGGGTTGGGTTCCCTCAGCCCTGTGTGAGCAGAACTGGACTCTGCCGGCCTGGCAGCCAGCTCTGCTCCAGGCAACCTTGCGAGTCCCCTGGCCCTGGGAACTTGGGGTCTCTCCCATGAGCCAGCACTCTCCCTCCTGGAGGAATCCACTTATTGCCTCTTCCCAGAAGGGCACTTGTCATCTGAGCCTGCTCAGCCCTCTCCTCAGTACCCCGCCCCTAGGTCCCCAATGTCTGTGTCATCCCGTCCCTGACACAAAGGCTGTGTCCTGCCTCCTCAGGGCCCCTGTCCACCCCTGCCTGCACCCCCCCTGCCCGGCCGGAGTCAAGCCACAGTCCTCAGTGCCCCTCGGACCCATGCTGGGCCAGAGTGTCCATGACAACCAGGGCCTGGAGATGCTCCTTGGACTCGGGCTGTCTCTGCCTTTACCTCTCCCTCTCCTGGGGCCCAGTGTCCCTCCACTGCCCCGCCCCCCAACAAACACACTCCCTGGAGAACTGGAAGGCGCCTGTCAGGCGCCTTCTTCCTCCTGATGCCTTCCTTCCTTCTGCCTCCTGACGCCTTCTTCTAAGCGAGCACACAAGGTGCCACCCGGTCATAACTGCCACTGTCCCTCCTGTCAGCAGGCGATGGGTGCCAGGACCTCCCGCCCCCGAGGAGAGCAAAATCTGAGGGTGTGCAAGTCCCTGATACACAAGGGCGCGGCCTCCGTGCACTCTGTCGTCTGGATCACCCGCGACGCCCGGCGCAGTGAACACGCTGTGGGAAGCGCTGCTGCGCACCGTTCAGAGAGCAACGACAGAGTCCGCACGTGTGCAGGAGACGCTTTTCCCTTTTCTGAACATTTCCATCTCAGTGGGCTGGTGGAGTCCACGGGTGCAGACCCGCGACACGCAGGGCCGGATGCACTGGCGACCTCGCCGGCCCGAACCTCACCCGCACGGTGCCACCAGAGCTGGTCAGGCCCCCTCAGCCTCCTCCGCCTCCCTCTCAGCTCTTACCCTGGCGCCAGCTCCCTCTCACCAGGCCCTGCAGCTTCCCTCCGCGCTCAGGAATTCGTGTCTCTCTCCCCTCTCTAGGAGAAGAATGAAGCCAGGCCTCCTCCGCCACCTGGTGGAAGAGCAGCAGCTGCCAGACGCGGACCCTGCAGCGGAGGTGACAGTCACAGAGAAGGGAAGGGAACCCCGGCTGGCGTCCAGGCGGCCCGCTCACCTCTCAGGTGAGAAGCAGGCTCAAGGCCACACAGCTCAGACACACAGAGCCAGGGCGGCCACTGGCAGCCCGAGCCCGTCCTCCTGTAAATAGTGCCCCTGGGGACACTCGCAGCAGCCGCCTGCTCACCCCCGCGCTCTGCCTGCTCCACGCCACCAGCCACCTCGGCCTTCCCGCAGCCGAGCTCACCGGTGCCGCCAGGACGTCAGCTTCTCCCTTGGCCTGGAAGCCCTGAATTTTCTCTCTGTCCCTCCTTAGGGCCTTCAGGTGGTTCAGGATTTTTTCCTGTGCACAGGGAAGCTGCGGGGACAGGTGGATGCTCCGGCCCAGGTTTTGGGGGCTGCGGGCGCAGCGTCCCGGGAAGGCGGCTGGACACCCGGCAGGGCGGGCTCACCTGGCGGGGCTGAGCGGACTTCTCCACCAGCAAGGCCGGCCGTGTGGGGCCGGTGCTCCCGGGACTCCCGGCACATCACGCACAGCAGCCTCCCGTCGTCCTCGCAGTAGGAGTGCAGCTTCTCCCGGTGCCGCGCACAGCTTCTTCCCGCCCTGATGCTCCCGGGCCCGCGTTCCAGGCCGCCAGCCCTCCTGCGCCTTCAGCTGCTTGCTAGATGTTCTCCGCCAGGCTGGCCAGCTGCCTCACAGGGCGGACGCCCTCCTTATTGAAGGGCTTCTTGCAGAGCGGACACGCGGGGCGCCACCCCCCCCCAGGCGGGGCGGACGTCGCGGCGCAGCTGTGGCAGAAGACGTGGCCACAGTCAATGGTCACAGAGTCCCCCAGGTGATCCAGGCAGATGGAGCAGGTCACCTCTTCTTCCAGGCTCCCCAGTGGGGCTGGCGTGGCCATGGTGCCCGTAGCTCGAAGGGTTCTCAGCTCACCGGTGGGGGCTTCTCCTTGGGGACCAGACATGGAGTCAAGAGCAGGCTCAGCAAAAGGGCAGAGGCGGGTTGGCCTGTGCAGAAAGCTGGCCCCAGACACCACCAGCTCACAGGAGGCTCTCACGACCTCAGAGTGACAGGGACCTTGCCTATCTCGAATAGCTAGTTTTCAGGAAACCTAGTGCCTAGACTGGAGTTAACCATTTCTTCCTCCTGTATCAAACCGAAACTGTCACCATGTTAAAGGTTGGTGTGTGGACCGAAGTTTGAGACTCACATTTTTCTAAGAAAAAGGGAATTCAATTAGGCAAATATTTGTGAAGATGATGCTTGAGTAAATAACTTCTCAAGAATTCTTAAGAGACTAATTTTGAAAATTTTTTCCCTTCCTTCCTCCCTTCCTCCCTCCCTCCCTCCGTCTTCTCTCTCTCCCAATGTTTTTTTTTTTTTTTTTTTTTTTCATTTTATACACATGGAATCCCTGTGTTGTCCAGGCTGGTATGAAACTCCAGGCCTCAGGGGATCCTCCAGCTACAGCCTCCTGAGTTGCTGGAATTATAAGTGTGAACCACTGTGCCCAGCTCTGAATCCTCTTTGGAAGAAAACAAAGATAGTGTTCATTTAAAGGCATTAATGTTATGGCACTGAAGTCTTGGAACTCTTGGATCCAGCTACACTATGTTCTCAACTTTGTATCAACTTATTGAAGAGAACATTATTATTAAAGGCATTTGCATGAAAATCTCAGAGATATTAATGTATATCCCTCCTCTGTCCCAAACTTCTTATGCAGCACCCAATGTTCTGTGATGTCTCAAAATTTTAATCACTACTTGGAAAAGAGAAGTTTAAAGTATTAAAAAAAATAATCAGAGGAAAGAAGCATTTGATTTACAAAATCCTGAAACAATCACTTTCATTTTGCTTTTGGCATGTATGCAAAGTCAGTGATACTCCTCCCTTCCCGAGGTGCAGCTTAATGCCCTCCCTGTGAGTGTGGCCTGGACTTAATGGTTCACTTCTAACTGACAGAGCCACGCTGATGTAACAGTTTGTGACTCTGGTGTAGGACATAAAACTCACTGTGGCTTCCACCTTGTTTCTCCCCCTCTGGGATCACGAGCTCTGGGGAAGCCAGTTGCTTTGTCACAAGCAGCCCTGTGCAAAGCTCCAAGTTCTAGAAACTGAGGGCTCCTGGGACCAGCCAACAAGCAGCTGAGGCCTCTTCCAGCAGCCACGTGAGTGAGCCACGTTTCATGCAATCCCCAGCTCCAGTCTAGTCCTCAGATGACACTGCCTGGCTTACAACTGCACAGCTACCCTGTGAGAGGCCCTGAGCCAGGAGCACTCAGCGAAACCTCTCCTGGATTCTGACCACCAGAAACTGTGGGAAATAATAGATATTTGTTGTTTTGAGCTGCTATGTTTTAGGTAATTTCATACACAGCAGTAGATAGCTAATGGAATTTGCAAAGAGAGAATGAATTATAGCACTTTAATTTTCATTTGCTCTATATGAATTGTAAGATATTAAACATATCATTTGGTCTTAGGATGTAGGAAGAATTTCCATGGCTAAATAGGGTGTACTTTATTACCACTCACAAGTATCCATTGACTTGAACTTTTATTTCCATCTGTGACCCAACTGAACACAAAAGGAAGATCCAGGTCATGCTGGGCTGATTCTTTGATGTCCCCCAATAACCACCCCCTGCTTACTCACCTTCCCCCAGTTACTCAGTCACCACTAATGTAGGTGCTGCTGCAAAGGGACTTGCAGATATAACTGAGGTCCGAAATTAGTTGACTCTAAGACAAAGGATTATCCTGGATTGGACTGTCCTAATCCAGGTGAGCCCTTAAAAGAACTAGGTTCTTCCTGAGCATGAGATAAACAGTGTGAGAGGGACTCAGTGAGACAAAATTTCTTCACTGTGGGCTTGGAAAGTGGAGAAGCTGTGTGGCAGGGAGTGCTGGGGGCACTGGGAATTGGGAGCAGCCCCCCTTACGTGATAGCCAGCAATGAAACAAGGACCTCAGTCCTACAACTGCCAAAATGGAATTCTGCCCACAGGCTCCATATAAGCTTGGGGGAGGACCCAACCTCAAGATGAGGACACAGCTTTGTGAAACCCTGAACAGAGAACACGGCCACACCATGCCTGATAAGCACATAACATTTTTTCCACTGGAATGAATTTATGAGTTCTAAAGCAGCCAAATTCTCAGATTCAAACACAGTGTTTTACACATTTAATATCTACAGAGCCCAGCTGCGTGTTCTCCGTGTTTGATAATTTTTCTTTATTTTTAATTTAAAGAAATGTAGAAGTTGCTCTGGATGTGCATCTGAAAGTTCCTTGTTTTCACACTGGAGCTTGATAACAGCTTCTTCACCAGAGGTGATGGTGGCACCCAGGCAGGTGTCTCCAAAGCACCCGCTCAGATCTTCATTCCGAGGCGGTACTTACCCCCCATGGGTAGCTCCATGATTCCCTCTTGCTGTTCCAGCAGCCTGTATTTGGTAATTAATACATTTGTGGGCCGGGCGCGGTGGCTCACGCCTGTAATCCTAGCTCTCTGAGAGGCCGAGGCAGGTGGATCGTTTCAGCTCAGGAGTTCGAATCCAACCTGAGCAAGAGCGAGACCCTGTCTCTACTATAAATAGAAAGAAATTAATTGGCCAACTAATATATATACAAAAAATTAGCCGGGCATAGTGGAGAATGCCTGTAGTCCCAGCTACTCGGGAGACTGAGGCAGCAGGATTGCTTGAGCCCAGGAGTTTGAGGTTGCTGTGAGCTAGGCTGACACCATGGCACTCACTCTAGCCTGGGCAACAAAGTGAGACTCCGTCTCAAAAAAAAAAAAAAAAAAAACCAAACATTTGTGGAGCTGCCTAATGCTAATTGCCTTATAATAGTCATCAGGTTAAATAACACCAACTGTACCCCCAAAATATGCACACAGCTTAGATGTGAAGAATTCATAAAAACAGGATAGGTGTGAGCACGGGTGAGGCGCAATCCTACTGAGCACATGCCGCTTGGAAGTGATCAAAGTGCTACAACTCCTGGTTGAAACAGACAGGAACAGATTGTCCTTCTTGGATGAGGCGATGTCCTGGACTCACACACACAGACTCAGGGCTGTACAACGAAGACAATTTTATTTTATTTTATTTTTTTTTTTTTTTTGGAGGAGGGGGCCGGGGCCGGTCACACACACCCGCCGCCGCCGCCGCCGCCGCCGCCCGAAGACAATTTTAAAATACAACAACTCAGGAGTCCAAGACACACCGTCTGGGAAAGCAACATTTGGGAGCTTTGTGAGTCTAACTGTAACTCGTTTAGACAGATTTATATCGAGGGGCCCAACTCACCTCTTTTACACCTTAGATTCCTGATCATTTAGGGGTTACCAAGATTGTGCTGCCCACCCTAGTCAATAAACACAAAGGAAACTGGTCTCTATGAGAGTCTCTCTGTGGTGCATTTAGACACAACGGTCTCCAGGTTTGTTTTTTTTTTTTTTTGAGACAGAGTCTCGCTTTGTTGCCCAGGCTAGGTAGGGTGAGTGCTATGGTGTTGGCCTAGCTCACAGCAACCTCCAACTCCTGGGCTCAAGCGATCCTCCTGCCTCAGCCTCCTGAGTAGCTGGGACTACAGGCACGCGCCACCAGCCTGGCTAATTTTTATATGTATATATATTAGTTGGCCAATTAATTTATTTCTATTTTTATAGTAGAGACAGGGTCTCGCTCAGGCTGGATTTGAACTCCTGACCTTGAGCAATCAGCCCACCTCCGCCTCCCAGAGTGCTAGGATTACAAGCATGAGCCCCTCGCAGGGCCTAATGTCTCCAGGTTTAAAGAGAAAACCCCGTCTCTACACCTCCAGGCCCAGGGCGACCTCACTGTGGCATCCAGTTCCCCAGGGTGAGTTTTCTTCTAGAAGAGTCCACGGGGAGAGGAAAGGAGTAGGAGGCAGGGAGTCCAGCTCAGGGAGAGGATGGGGTGGGGGGAGTGAAGGGGCAGGGGTGGGCCCTGCTTGGGAGGGTCTCTCCTTGGTTTTCTCATCCAGTTCCTGTGCTGGGACTCAGGGAGACAGTGATAAACATTGCTCGTTATAGAAGGAGAGGGGTCAGGGCAATGTCGCCCGGCCCCGGGCGTGGCTCTCAGGCTGTCAGTCCCGAGGTCGCTGTCCAGGGCAGGGAAGCTCAGCCCTGGGGATTCCCCATCTCCCTGAGTTTCACTTCTGCCTGTCCCAACCCGTGTCAGGTCCTTCTTCCTGGATACTGCTGACGCAACACCAGTTCTCACTCCCATTGGGTGCCTGGTTTCCAGAGTCGCCAATCAGCGTCGCCGCGGTGCTCGGTTATAAAGTCCCCACGGACCCGCCCGGACTCAGAGTCTGCCCAGACCGCGAGGATGGCGGTCCCGGCGCCCCGAGCCCTGCTCCTGCTGCTGTGGGGGGCCCTGGCCCTGACGGAGACCCGGGCGGGTGAGTGCGGGTCGGAGGGGCGGCGTGTGCGGGCGGAGCGAGGGCGCCGCCGGGCCGGGCGGGGGCGCAGGAGCGGGCGCGGCGCGGGAGGCGGGTCGGGGTCTCAGCCGCTCCCCGCCCCCAGGCTCCCACTCCCTGAGGTATTTCTTCACCTCCGTGTCCCGGCCCGGCCGCGGGGATTCCCGCTTCATCATCGTCGGCTACGTGGACGGCACGCAGTTCGTGCGGTTCGACAGCGACGCGGCGAGTCCGAGGATGGAGCCGCGGGCGCCGTGGGCGGAGCGGGAGGGGCCGGAGTATTGGGACGAGCAGACTCGGAAAGCCAAGGGCCACGCGCAGAATGACCGAGTGAGCCTGCGAAACCTACGCGGCTACTACAACCAGAGCGACGCCGGTGAGTGACCGCGCCTCGAGTCACAGGTCACGACCCCTCCCTGTCCCCACAGAGTACCCCGAGTCGCCCCGAGTCCCCGCGTCAGAGAGTCACCCCGAGGCTGCGGGACTTACCCAGAACTTCGACCCCTGACGAGCCCCGGGACTTTCACCCGGTTTCATTTTCGGTTTAGGCCAAAATCCCCGCGGGTGGGGGCGGGGCTGAGTGGGCGTGGCTGACGGCGGGGGCGGGGCCAGGCTCTCACACCATCCAGACCATGTACGGCTGCCACGTGGGGCCGGACGGTCGCCTCCTCCGCGGGTATGAACAGTACGCCTACGACGGCGCCGACTACCTCGCCCTGAACGAGGACCTGCGCTCCTGGACCGCGGCGGACACGGCGGCTCAGATCTCCAAGCGCAAGTGGGAGGCGGCCGGTTGGGCGGAGCACAGCAGAGCCTATCTGGAGGGACTGTGCGTGGACTGGCTCCGCAGATACCTGGAGCACGGGAAGGACACGCTGCTGCGCGCGGGTACGCGGGGCCGGGTCGCCTCCCGCATCTCCTGTGGATGTCCCCGCTCTGCTCCACAAGGATGGGAGGAAAACGGGACCCAGGCGACAGCCCTCCCTCTGGTCAGAGCAGGAAGACGCCTCCTGGTGTCAGATCCTGCACCAGGGAGTGACTCTGAGGACGCGCCCTTCCCTCTGGGACAATTAGGGACCAGTCCCCCAGGGAATGGAGGGGAACACAGTCCCTGGAATACCGATCAGGGGTCCCCTCTGACCCTGCCCTAGCCGCGGGCGCCGTGACTTTTCCTCTAAGGCCGTGTTCTCTGCCTCACACTCTGTGTTTGGGGTCGGATTCCCACCCTTCTGAGCTGCTGACCTCCACTCAGGCCAGGTCATAAAGTCCCTGTTCTCCCCCTCAGAGACTAGAACTTTCCAAGGAGTAGGAGATTATCCCAGACCCCTGGGTCCAGGCTGTGTCTGGATTTCCCACTCCCTTCCCCCACCCTGTTTGTCCTGCCCATTCTCTGGGTGTCACATGAGCACTGCTGGAGTGTCCCCTGAGGGATGCAAAGTGCCCCAATTTTTGGACTCTTCCCTCAGAACCCCCAAGGACACACGTGACCCACCACCCCAGCTCTGAGCGTGAGGCCACCCTGAGGTGCTGGGCCCTGGGCTTCTACCCTGCGGAGATCACACTCACCTGGCAGCGGGATGGGCAGGACCTGACCCAGGATATGGAGTTTGTGGAGACCAGGCCGGCAGGGGATGGAACCTTCCAGAAATGGGCAGCTGTGGTGGTGCCTCCAGGAGAGGAGCAGAGATACACGTGCCATGTGCAGCACGAGGGTCTGCCGGAGCCCCTCACCCTGAGATGGGGTAAGGAGGGGCTGGGGGTCCCGTCTCTTCTCAGGGAAAGCAGGGCCCTTCTGGAGCCCTTGAGCAGGGTCAGGGCTGAGCCTGGCTTAGGCCGATCACCTTCCCGTCCTTTCCCAGAGCCGCCTTCCCAGCCCAGCATCCCTATGGTGGGCATCGTTGCTGGCCTGGTTGTCCTTGGAGCTGTGCTCATTGTAGCTGTGGTCGCCGCTGTGATGTGGAGGAAGAAGAGTTCAGGTAGGGAAGGATGGGGGGAGGGTGTGGAGCTTTCTTTTCCCACTGGGGGTTTCACACCCTGGCAGAAGTGTGCCCTGCCTCACTCAGGGCCCTGTTTGCTCACACTTGCTCTATTGGAAAGGACATGGAATGTGTAGGACAAATCCATCACCTTGATGATTGTGGGAATAGCGACCTGAATCCCCAGTAGTCACAGGTCACAGGGACAGGTGCCTGCTGAACACAGACCTCCAGGAGGGCAGTTGTCCAGTTCCTCCTTCCCTCGTGATTCTTAATCTTGCCCTACATCATTAGTCTCAGTTCTGGAACCTTCTGTGGGGTCAAAAACTAGGGGGATCTTCTAGGACCTCATGGTCCTGCCTCCTCTCTGGCCTCTCACAGGACATTTTCTTCCTACAGGTGGAAAAGGAGGGAGCTATGCTCAGGCTGCCTGTAAGTATGGGGGCGTATTCCCTGAGACCTTTGGGACAGTGTAGACAGGAGCCCAAGGGGGAGCTCCCTACCCTATAATCCTCCTGTAGCCACCTCTCCTGTGGGCTCTGACCAGGTCCTGTTCTGTTCTACCCCAGGTAGCGACAGTGCCCAGGGCTCGGATGTGTCTCTCACGGCTTGTAAAGGTGAGAGCCTGGGGGCCTGAAGGCAGGGAATGGGGCACTGGGTACAGAGCTGGGCTGTGTGGATTCTGTCATTAGGACATTTTGACTATGGCATTCTGTTTCTAGTGTGACCACTTATGACTCACCTGAATTTGTTCCTGATTATTGCTTTCTGCAGCGTGAGACAGCTGCCTGTGTGGGACTGAGTGATGCAGGACTTGTTCCCGCCTCCCCTGTGTGGCGTCAGGAGCCTCTGACTTCTCTGTGTGCAAAGGCACCTGATGACTCTGCAACCCTGTCAGCATCGTGTGTGGGGGGGGAGGCCGATCCAACCTCCCCTTGTTCTGTACCCTCCCCCACACTGGTCCATGTCCTGTGCCCAGTCATCTTTCCTGTTCCAGGGAGGCAGGGCTGGGACGTCTCCATCCCTGGCTCATCGTTCCGGTGCACTGAGCTACTTCCGTACTGAAAATAAGAATTGAAAATAAATTTCTTTTCTCAAATTCTTGCAATGAGAGGTGGATGCATTAATTAAAGGAGAAGTTTCCTACAATTGAGAGTGGGAATAAATGGAAGACCTGAGAACCTTCCAGAACCCTTGTGTTTGCTGTCCTGAGTCTGCTGCAGGTGGAGACAGGAGGAGCCTGTGAGGAGCCGAGTGTGGACTGGGCTCGTGGCCTCTCAGTGCTCAGTCCATCACGGGCTGATGGAGTGTCATGTGTCACTCCTTGGCTGTGTCATCCTCTCTGCTCTCTTGTCCTTGTCCCAATAGAACCTTGTCCAGCAGGACCTGTGATGACAGAGGCTGAGACACCCCCAGGGCAGCCCCTTCACAGGGGATCTCTGTGGTGTCAAAAGATGAACTTTCAGACCCAGCAAGCTCTTGCCCTCCTCTGGGGCTCCTTCCTGGATTTTGTTTTGCATCTTTTCCCCAACCTTTTTATTCCTTTATTTTTAATATTTATGGATACATAATAATTGTGAATATTTATGGGTTACATGTGATATTTCTGTACAAGCATACAATGTGTAATGATCCAATCTGGGTAATTAGAGTGTCCCTCACCTCAAACGTTTATCAGTTCTCTGTGTTGGCAAGGTAATATTCTCTTCTAGTTTGAAATATACAGTAGACTATTGTTAACTACCATCACCCTATTGTCCTACTGAACACTAGATCTTATTCCTTCTATCAAGCTACTTTTATACCCATGCCAACATCCGGTAACCACTACTCTATTCACTACCTCTGTGTGGTCAGTTTTTTTAGCTCCCACATGTGAGAGAGACATTCGATATCTGTCTGTGTGTGCCTGGTTTATTTCTCTTGATGTAGCATCCTCCAGTTCCATCCGTGTTGCTGCACCCAGCCTTTTTTTTTTTTTTTTTGTGAGGCAGAGTCTCACTCTGTTATGTTGCCTGGGCTAGAGTGCGGTGGCATCAGCCTAACTCACAGCAACCTCAACCTCCTGGGCTCAAGGGATCCTCCTGCCTCAGCCTCCTGAGTTGCTGGGAGTACAGGCATGCACCACCATGCCTGGCTAATTTTTTCTATATATTTTTAGGTGGTCAATTAATTTCTTTTTATTTTTAGTAGAGTTGGGGTGTCGCTTTTGCTCAGGCTGGTTTGCTCAGCCTGGTTTCAAACTCCTGACCTTGAGCAATCTGCCTGCCTTGGCCTCCCATAGTGCTAGGATTATAGGCAAAAGCCACTGCCCAGGCCCAGGTTGATTTCTTTTGCTTTCTAAATGGTCTCCGTATTTGCATTAAAATTCCTGTCAACCAAAAAGAACCCAAACTCTGTAAAATAATTTAAAGAGGTTTATTTGGAGGCAAATATGTATCTCCATGGCTGGGAGAGCCACACCCAGAAGCCTTGAGCAAGTGGTCTCACCAAAGCTTTGTTAGTTTGGCTTTACTTTTTTTTTTTTTTTTCAGATAGTACTTCAAGTGGCAAACGGTTTGGTTTTATACATCTTGGGGAGACAGGAATTGGGGGTAAAGTCAGAAATCAACATAGGCAGGCATACAATGGTTTGGCCCAAGAAGGCAGGGCATCTCGAAGGGGGGCATTACAGGTTGTAGGTGGTTTAGAGGTTCTTTGATCTGTAATTGGTTACAGAAATGAAACTTCATGTAAAGGCTTGGCATGTTTTAACTTAAGAAAGTCTGTTCATCAGAGACGAACCACTTGACCAATACTGGGCATAGATCCAGACTCGAGGGGTCTGCAGAGTAACTGAAGACCCGCAGGTGTGGGGCGAGCTCTGCCTGGGTAACAGGCTGAACCTGTTAGCGAGTTATTGATACGAAGGACTCTCCAAGAAGGCGGGTTTGTGACGCTGCTGACCTCGCTCCTCAAGGCAGCAACTCAGCGTTAGGGTATTTCTGGGGTCCCCTTGGCCAAGAGGGGTCCATTCAGTCAGCCGGGGGCCTTCAGATTTCATTTCAATGTTGTGGTGGCACCACACATCGTGAACATACTCAATGACACTGACTTGTGCACTTTAAAACGGTTAGTTGGTGTTATGTCACGTGAATTTCACTTCAATGACATTTCAAAAGAAGCTAATGCGCGGGGTCGCCAGGCTGGGCCCGGGTCCTGGAGATCGCAGTGGAGGCATCAGGGAGGATGCAGGCGGCCCCGCGTGCACCCAGATGCAACATGCACGCGTGAGCGCCCCAGGCCCCGCCCCCCCGCGCACCTGAGCACTCAGACCTCGCTTCCCACGCTCCTGAGCGCCCAGGCCCCGCCCCTCGCGCACCTGAGCGCCCCTGGCCCCGCCCCCCGCCCACCTGAGCGTACCAAACTATTCCTCAAGTGGAAGTAGAAAAGAAAAGAAGTTCCAAAAATGCTTCATCACCAGAAAAGAAGCCCGTACCCGTTGGGCAGTTGCTGCGTGTCTGCACCCCGCAGCCCGGGCAGCCAATAATCTGCTTTCTGCCTGGATTTGCCAATTCTGGGCATTTCATTAAGTGGAATCAGCCCGCGTGGCCGTTTGTGCCTTCGCGGGGCATCGTGTTCCCGGGGTTCACCGCGCTGTAGCTCGGTCAGCGCTGCGCCCCCGCCTGTGACCGAGGGACGCTCCGCTGTCCGGACAGACCGCGACGTGTGTGTCCGTCTCTGCCCGCGGGCACCGCGCCCTCCCGCGCCCAGCCCTGGGTGACGAACGCGCTCGCTCAGGGCCTGTCTGCAGTTCTTCTGGGCATGTACCTACCTGAGAGTGGAATTGCTGGGCTTGTTTCTTTATGTCCTTGGCACTTAGTCTCGGTATGTTTAGCGTTTCTAGGAATTTGTCCGATTGTACAACTGGTGCACAGGGTTTCCAATGCCCTCTTATAACCTTTCTGTTTCTGTGGAATCAGTAGTAACCTCCCGTCATCACTTCGATAGGAGTAATTTGAGTCTCTCTGTTCCTTTGTCCATGTAGTCAAAAAAGTTTGTCAATTCTGTTGATCTTTTCAAAGAGTCAACTTTTGGTTTCGTTAATTTTTTCTGTTCTCTGTTTTTTTCATCTTGTTCTAATCTTTACTATTTTCTTCTTTCTGCTAGCTTTAGGGTTAGTCTGTTCTTTCTGGGTTCAAGTTGGATTGCTGATACGAGATCTTTCTCTGCGTCCCATGTGTTTTACTGTGTCGTGTTTTCATTTTCATTTGTCTCTCTGGGAATTTTCTAATTTCCCTTGTGATTTCCTCTTTGATACATTCGTTGTTTAAAAATTGCGTTGTTTAGTTTTCACGGTTTTGCGAATTTTCCAGTTTTACTCCTGTTATTGATTTCTAACTTGGAGTCAGAGAAGATACTTTAGTTTTTAAAAATCTATTAATGAGGCCGGGCATGGCGGCTCACACCTGTAATCCCAGCACTCTGGGAGGCCGAGGCGGGAGGATTGCTTGAGCTCAGGAGTTCAAGACCAGCCTGAGCAAAAGTGAGACCCCGTCTGTACTATAAATATAAGAATACTATAAATATAAAGAAATTAACCAAAAAATTAAAAACAGAAAAAATTAGCCAGACTTGGTGGCCCATGCCTGTAGTCCCAGCTACCGGGGAGGCTGAGGCAAAAGGATCCCTTGAGCCCAGGAGTTGGAGGTTGCTGTGAGCTAGGCTGATGCTACGGCACTCTAGTCCGGGCAACAGGGTGAGACTCTGTCTCAAAAAAAAAAAAAAAAAAAAGGAAAGAAAGAAAGAAATCTATTAATGAATGCAGAAAGTTTAGGGAAAGAAATCTGCTGAGACTTAATCTGTACCCTAATACATGGTCTATCCTGGAAAATGGCCCACATGCTCTTGAGAGAAATGTGCCTGTTGTTGTTGGGCAGAGTGTTCTGTGTGTGTCTGTTAGATCGAGTTGGTTTGCTGTGTTGGTCACGTTCTCTGTCTGCCCACTGGCCTCCTCTTGGTTGTCCTTTCTGTTTTGAGAGTGGGCTATACAAAAAATACACTCCTTCCCATTGATGTGGCAAGCTGTCAGTAGACTCGAGTTCCAGATAGTTACACCAGAGATTTGGCCAGCGCCACTGTTGCCCAGTTGGGGGACAGATTCCTGTGCCCCCCACACCTCATCTGCCCAGAACTGTCCCTTCCCTTCCTTTTAAAAATCCATCCTTGTGAATGTAAACTATCTCACTGTGGTTTTCATTTGCATTTCCCCAGGGACTAGGATGTTGGGGGTTATTTCACAGGCTCATTGGCCATTTGCATATCTTCTTCTTATTTTTTTTTTAAATAATTAATTTATTGGCCTGGCGCAGTGGCTCACACCTGTAATTCTAGCACTCTGGGAGGCCGAGGCGGGCAGATCACTCAAGGTCAGGAGTTCAAAACCAGCCTGAGCGAGACCCCATCTCTACTAAAGATAGAAAGAAATTAATTGACCAACTAAAAATATGTATACAAAAATTTAGCCGGGCATGGTGGCTCATGCCTGTAGTCCCAGCTACTCTGGAGGCTGAGGCAGCAGGATCCCTTGAGCCCAGGAGATTGAGGTTGCTGTGAGCTAGGCTGACGCCACGGCACTCACTCTAGCCTGGGCAACAAAATGAGACTCTGTCTGAAAAATAATAATTTATTTATTTTTCTTTATTTCTAATTTTTTTCTTTTCTCTTCCTCCCCTTAACCAGCAGTGGTATGCATATCTTCTTTGGAGACATATCTGTTCCAGTCCTTTGCCCATTTTTTTTTTTTTTTTGAGACAGAGTCTCACTGTGTTGCCCATGCTAGAGTGAGTGCCATGGCGTCAGCCTATCTCACAGCAACCTCTTACTCTTGGGCTCAAGTGATCCTCCTGCCTTGGCTACTCCTAAGTAGCTGGGACTACAGGCATGCACCACTATGCCCGGCTAATTTTTTCTATATTTTTAGTTGGCCAATTAATTTCTTTCCATTTTTAGTAGAGACGGGGTCTCGCTCTTGCTCAGGCTGGTTTCAAACTCCTGACCTTGAGCGATCCTCTCACCTCAGTCTCCCAGAGTGCTAGGATTACAGGCGTGAGCCATCGTGCCTGGCCCCCATTTTTAAAATTAGGTTGTGTTTTTGTTGTTGAGTTGTAAGAGTTGTTTGTGTAGCCTGGATACTAGATCCTTATATATATACACGACTGGCAAATATTTTCTCCCATCCTGTGGTTGTCTTTTCACTTTCTTAACAGTGTCCTTTGATGCACAAAAGTGTCTAACTTTGATGAAGTCTGATTTATTTTTTCCTTTTTGCTTGTGCTCTTGGTGTCATATAGAAGAAATTATTATTGCCAAATCCAAAGTCATGGAGATTTATTTTTTTTTATTTTTTATTTTATTTTTTTGTCTTTATTTTATTCCGGACATCTAAGGGCATCATCATGGAGATTTATACTTACATTTCCTTTTAACAGTTTTATGGTTTTAGCTTTTTATATTTAGGTCTTTGGTCTAGTTTGATTTAATTTTTGTACATGGTGTGAGACAAGGGTCCAATTTCATTGTTTTATATGTTCATATCCATTCTTCTGAGCACCATTTGTTGAAAATACTATCTTCACCCCATTGAAATATGTTGGCTCCCTAATACCAATTGTGTGGTTATATGTAGACTTTAAGTTTCATTCCATTCATCTGTATGTCCTTGTGCTATTACTACATCATTGTTATTACTGTAGCTACATATTAGGCTTTAAAATTGGGGATCGGTTGGCTAGGCACAGTAGCTCACGCCTGTAATCCTAGCACTTTGGAAGGCCGATGTGGGAGGATTGCTTGAGCACAGGAGTTCCAGACCAGCCTGAGCAAGAGTGAGACCCCATCTCTACCAAAAACAAAAAAAATTTCCCAGTCAACTAAAAATAGAAACAAAAAATTAGCCGAGTGTGGTGGCTCGTGCCTGTAGTCCCAGCTACTGGGGAGGCTGAGGTGGGAGGATCACCTGAGCCTAGGAGTTTGAGGTTGCTGTGAGCTAGGCTGACTCCACGGGACTCATTCTAGCCCGGGAAACAAAGCGAGACTCTTGTCTCAAAAATAAATAAAATAAATAAATAAATAAAACTGGGAAGTGGAAGTCCTCCAGCTTTGATATGCTTTTTCAAGATTATTATTATTATTATTATTTTTTTAGAGTCATCATATGGTTCTGATGCTTTTTCAAGATTATTTAGAATATTTGGGGTCCCTTGTAATCCCATATAAATTTCAGGATCACCTTTCCATTTCTGCGCCCAAAAAAGAAAGCTGTTGGGATTTTGGTAGGGAATGCACTGAATCTGTAGAATGCTTTGGGGGAGTATTGCCATTTTAGCAATATTAAGTTTTCTCATTCTTGAAACAAGATGTCTTTTTATTTATTTTGGTCTTCTTTAATTTTTCAGAAATGTTGCATGGTTTTTGGTATACAAGTCTTCTATTTCCTTGGTTAATTTTATTCCTAAGTATTTTATTCTTTTTGATTCTATTGTATATGAAATTATTCCTAAATTTCATTTTCAGATTATTCGTTTTTGATGTATAAAAATACAACTGAGTTTTTCATTTTTTTGGTAGACTTTTTTTTTTTTTGAGACAGGCTCTCCCTCTGTTGCCCCAGCTAGAGTGGAGTGACGTCATCATACCTCACTGCAACCTCACTCCTGGGCTCAAGTTATCCTCCTGCCTCAGCCTCCTGACTAGCTGGGACTATAGGCATGCACCACCACACCCAGCTAACTTTTAAATTTTTTTTTGTATAGATGAGGTCTCACTATGTTGTCCAGGCTGATCTTGCACTCCTGACTTCAACCAATCCTCCCACCTCAGCCTCCCGGAGTGCTGGGATTAAACGCATGGAGCCACTGCACCCAGCCCTTCCACGTTTTTTCATGGCCTGAGACCTCATTTATTATTAGTGCTAAATAATACTCCATTGTCTGGATGTACCACATTTTGTTTATTCACCTACTAAAGGACATCTTGGTGGCCTTCAAGTTTTTGCAATTATGAATAGAGCTGCCATAAACGTGTGTGCAGGTTTTGGTGTGGACTTATGTTTTCAACTCTTTTGGGTAAATAACGGAGAGCAAATGCTGGATTGTGTGACAAGATTATGTTTACTTTCATAAAAATTTACCAAACTGATTTCCAAAATTACTGTGCATTCCCACCTGCAGTGAGTTCCTGTCGTCCCACATTCTTGCTACCTATTGGTGTCATTAGTGATTCAGACTGTGTCCACGCTAATGGGTATACAGTGGTACCTCCTTGTGTTCACGCTAATGGGTATACAGTGGCATTTCATTGTGTCCACGCTAATGGGTATAGAGTGGTACCTCCTTGTGTTCACGCTAATGGGTATAGAGTGGTACCTCCTTGTGTTCACGCTAATGGGTATACAGTTGCATCTCATTGAGTCCATGCTAATGGGTATACAGTGGCCTTTCCTTGCTTCCACACTAATGAGTATACAGTGGTGTCTTATTGTGTCCACACTAATGGGTATATAGTGGCGTCTCATTGAGTCCATGCTAATGGGTATACAGTGGTGTCTCCTTGTGTCCACACTAATGGGTATACAATGGTAGCTCACTGTGTCCACACTAATGGGTATACAGTGGTGTCTCATGTTGTAATCTGCGTTTCCCTGGGGACATATAATGCGAAGCACTGTTTCATTTGCTTATCTGCCATTGACGCGGAAAATCCCACGCCAGCACGCGGCTGCTTGCAGCCTCCCCGTCGCTCCGCATCCCTCCGGGGCCGGCGCTGCGCGGGCCGGTTACAGGACAAGCTCCTGGGGCCGAGCCCCGGTGCCGGAAGAATGCCACGGGCCCACGTGCCGATGCCCGCTGTCCGCTCCTGCACTCCAGCCGCGCTGGCTGCGCGATCTTGATTGGATACTTTTTGAATCCCGCTGTTGCTGATTGGCTGTTAAAGCTTATTGCTGATTGGCTGTTAAAGCTTGTTGGTCATTGGCTGTCAATGCTTGCTGCTGATTGGACGCTTTTTGGAGTGCTACCAAGAGTATAAAAGCAGGAGGAGAACAAGGAAGTGGGGTCAGAAGTAAGCTGAGCCTGCTAGAGGAGCGAAGGCGGTTCTCTGACTCTTCGTGTGCCGGTCAGGTGCTGTGACAACAGCTGTGACACTAGCTGTAATGCTTGCCGCACACCTTGCCAGACACCGTCAGTTCACCTTCTTTGCAGAAGTGTCTGTTCGCGTCTTTGGCTCAGTTTTTTTTTTTTTTTTCTTAAATTCTGCTTCCCATATTTGGCTCAGTTTTGATTGGGTTGTTTTTTGTTTTTGGTGTTTTTGAGACAGAGTCTCGCTTTGTCGCCCAGGCTAGAGTGAGTGCCGTGGCGTCAGCCTAGCTTACAGCAACCTCAGACTCCTGGGCTAAAGCGATCCTCCTGCCTCAGCCTCCCGAGTAGCTGGGACTACAGGCATGCGCCACCATGCCCGGCTAATTTTTTCTATACATTTTTGGTTGGCCAATTTCTTTCTATTTTTAGTAGAGACGAGGTCTCACTCTGGCTGAGGCTGGTTTCTAACTCCTGACCTTGAGCAATCCGCCCGCCCCGGCCCCCCAGAGTGCTGGGATGACAGGCGTGAGCCGCCGGCCGACTGGGTTGTTTTTAACTGTTGCATTATAGGAGCGCGCTCTGCGTGGTGCGTAAGGGCCCCTTATCAGGTGTGCGCACTTCCTCCTGGCCCGTGGCTCGCGTTTGTGGTCTCTGCGCTCCGCAGAGCGGAAACCTCAATTGTAATGAAGCCCAGCTGCAGACCCTTTCCGTCGTTAGATCTGAAAAGCCAGGAGCCCGCAGGATCGTCGGGATTCCTTCCTACGTCGTTGTCGTCTGTGAGGTTAACTTCGCGTTTGGGCCGGCGGAGGCCGCGAGGTCCGAGTCTGGCCGCATGGCTTTGCGAGCGTGTGTCCCGCACGCGTGTTGAAAGCCGCTGTCGCTGCAGGTCATGCATGGCCTTTGCTCCTTTCGAAGGTGAGTCGGGCCGGGCGCGGTGGCACCTGCAGTCCCCGCCCCCCCAGGGCGGAGCGGCCTCCCGTGAAGGCGCGTCTCCGTCTCAGCGAGGCCGTGGCCGAGCCCGGGGACCGAGCCGTGGGAGTCCGGGCGCAGCGGCGGCGCCCGGAGGTGTCAGTGTGCAGCCGGCGCCCGGGGCTCAGAGGGGCGCACGGACGGCTGCTGGGTCCGCGAGCGCACGGCGACCAGGCGGCCGTGTGGGGCCCGAAGGCGGCGCCACTGAGGAGGAGGAAGCGCGGGGGGACTCGTGGCCGTCCGTGGACAGGGCTTCCTGCGTCCCGGCCACCGTGGGGTCCCCTCGGCGCGAGGAGGGCCTGCGTGTGGGGTGCAGAAGCGGGAGCGACCCGGGCAGCTTCCTGCTGGCTCTGGGGCGCCAAGGGACGGACGTGCCGGTCTGCGTGGGAGCCGGGGTTTAATCTAGGGAGACCGGTGGGTTCCCCAAACCCCGCAGCCGTGGCCGGCGCTCGTGTCTGAGGCTGGCAGCCCCTGTCCACGCGAGTCCGGCGACGCGGCCGCAGCCCCGCGGGACGGCTGAGTCCGTTTTCTGTTGCGTGCGGCGGAGCAGCGGAGACGGGGACGACAAGGGGCGTTTGTGTCTCAGTTACCGGGCTGGGACGCCCCGGGTCCAGGCGGCGTCTGGCGAGGGCCTCCTGCCGGCGGGACTGCGGCGTCCCGGGGCCGGGGCTCGGGTGCTCACGCTGTCCGAGGACCCCCTCCCTGCGAAGCCGCAGCCCACGACTGCCCTCCGTCCCCACGTGAGGTGGGAGCCCTCGGCCCAAATCGCCCCTCAACTGCCCAGCCCCAGCACAGCCCCTCGGGGACGGCTCCAGCGGGTCTTGGCGGGGACGCTCGGACCACGGCAGGGCTGTGATCTGCGGGTGCCGGCGTGTGCGTGGTCACAGCAGAGGGACGGCGGCCTGCAACGGGGCGGAGTGGTGGCCCATCACCTGCTCAAGAGTCTCCCCTGTCCCCTCCCCCATCGTCTCTTCTGCCAGTGGTTAAGGGGACCCTGTGCGTTTAAACTGCGGGGTCGAAGGTCAGGTGCGCTTGCTAGAGGTAGGCTCTTTACCTGGAAGAGGGGGTGCAAAGGAAGCTTTAATCCTTGTCAGACCCAAGGGGGGGTTCTCACTGGCTGACCAGAAAGGCCAGGAGCCAGGACTCTGGGCCTGTCCCCCCCCCCAGGTCCTCGTGACAGTGCAGGTCCCAACAGAGGTTCCCCGGGCGGCTGTCCCAGCAGGAGCAGCTGGGGGGCTGCAGGCCGCCCGGGCCCCACCCGCCTGCCCAGTGTCACAGTGAGTCTCCTGGTGGCAGAGTCGCCAGGCCTGCGAATGGTGACCACGAGTGTCCCCTGTAGGGGTGAGGGGTGTGTCCCTGGGGGTTGGAGGGGTCGAGGTCGGGGGTGGCCCTGCGCTGCAGGCCTGGGGGTGGATCCCATTGCCTGGGTTGGTTCTTTCTGACCAGATGTGGGGGGGCCGCTGCTCATCTGGGGGCCGTCGGGAGACAGCGCTCACACGCATGTGCGTGGCAGCACCACAGTCTGCGTGGGCCACACGGCAGCCCCTGCCCTGCGGCGGCGACGGTCACAGCTGAGACCCCAGAGCCACGCCCCCCCCCCCCCCCCCCCCCCGTCCCCAGGGGCAGTCAGTGAGCCTTCCGCGGTGTCCTCGTCGGCGGCGTCTCGAGAGTCCCGGCTACTCTGGCGCTCGGTGGCCAGAGCGGCCGCAGCCCCACCCCGGGCGGCCAAGGGAGCTGGGCGTGGGGCTCCCCCTGCAGACGGCCTCACGCCTGGGCTCCGCCGTGACCAGGGTCCCTGTGGGACGTTCGCTGATGCGGGTGGCAACCTGTGCCAGGCTGTCCCCGCGCAGCCGGAGTCCTGCTCACGGCTCTCGCTGCCTGCGCTTGGGGTGGCGCCCGAGGAGGAAGCGCGGCGGCCGTGTCCTCACTCCGCCGTGTTCATGTGTGGGGTCAGCTCAGCGTCCACGGGTCACGTGCTTCAGATGTTTCCACTCCCCTGTGCTGATCGCTAGTTTGCCCTACTGTGGCTGGAGAATGCCCTTTGTATCATTTCAGTCCCTGAAAATTCACTGAGGTGCGATTCGTGGCCTGATGCGGCCTTTCCTGGGGCCGGAAAGAGCGTGTGTGCCGCCGCTGCCCGGGGGTGGCATTCTCCAGACGGGGCCACGCGGCCGGGCTCCTGGCCGACTCCTGCCGAGCTGCTTATCAGAGTCTCCAACTGTTTTGAAGTAATTCTCCTTTTTAAAATCCATTCTGCCAATGTCTGCTTTTTACCGTGTTTTCCTGAAAATAAGACAGGGTCTTATATTTATTTTTCCTCAAGAAGACACCCTAGGGCTTATTTTCAGGGGATGTGTTATTTCCCCTCAAAGCCTCAGCTTGCAGCACGCACAGGATGGCCGGGACCTGATGGGGAGCCAGCCTTGTGGGTGTGGGGCTGCCCGCACCTTTTGGGTCACCTCTGGGATAGTAGCTGTCACGATGGGGCTGATAAGGGCTGCTCATCGTCTTTCCCGCTCTGTGACGACATGCATGGACTGTGCGGATACGCTACGTAGCCATGCCCAGCACTAGGGCTTATTTTCAGGGAAACACGGTAATAGGAAAATTTAATCCGGTTGTGTTGAAGTGATTACTGGTAAGAATTCTGCCATTTTGTTGTTTCTTCTAACATCTGCTGTTTCTCCATTTCTCCGCCGCTGCCTCTGTGCTGAGCAGAGAGCTCCTAGTGTCCCTCTTAAGGGCCTGTTTCTTTTACTGTACTTTCCAGCTTTTTTTTTTAAACTGGTTGTTGGGATTGTAACTACCATCTTGCTAAAATCCAGTTTGGATAAATGTCATCCTAAGTGGGTTCCCACAGTATCCAAACCATTGGCTCCAACACGGCTGTCTCCCCCAGTGCTACAAATTACACATAAACTGATCTTTATACGTTGTATGACCCCATCAACAGTTTTATAACTATTGCTTCATTGTTTGTTAAATAAGACACGTTAAAAACAAAATACATTCATACTTTTGTGCTTATTTGTACCAGTGTTACTTCTTCATGTGGACTTGAGTTACGATTCACCACCTTTCAATTTTGCCTGAGGGGCTCCTTTTTATTCTTTTAGCGCTTATCTGTTAGCAGTAAATTACGCTTTTGTTTATCTGGAAATGTCCTAATTTCCCCTTAATTTCTGAAGGACAGCTCTGCCGGTCATGTGAGTCCTCGCTGACAACCTCACTCCCGCAGCTCTGGCTCCACCCACTGCCCTTGACTGTCGCCATGCGTATGATGAGCCGTGTGGACCTCACTCCCCAGCGTGGGCTGAACTGGTTTCTCTTGCGGCTCCCGAGACTTTGCCTTTTGCTTTTGACAATTTGATCATGACTCTTCTAGGTGTGGATCACTTTTGAGTTTATCCTGCGTGGAGCTTTGTGAAGTTTGTGGAGCTTCTTGGATGGATACAGGCTAACGTTTTTCATCCCAGTGTAGGGCAGAGGAATTCTTCTACTTGTCGGGAATTCACTTGGGTGGGGCAATGAGCTAACGGCAAACCTTTGCTTCTGGTCATTGCTTGCTTGCTACACCCCTGTAAGGGGAATTATGGGATGAGGTCATTGAAGCACGGACAACTGGCCTATCAGGCAATAGAGGGCAACCAACCCGCCAATTATTTCAAAAGGCAACAGTGGGCAACCAATCATCTTAAAGGTCAACGCATGATCCATGCGTAGTCGGCTTGTGCGCAGCTTGTGCACCATGGGGATAAAAGGCATGCCGTTGTTCCGGTCGGGGTCCTTGCCTGTGAGAGTGGCCACTGCGTTGGTGCTCTGGGGCTTGGACCCTGGCTAGCCAGAAAATAAACCTCCTCTTGTGTGATTGCATCCTCGATGTCTCTGCTTTTCTGTCTGGTGGGGCTGTGGAAGGTCGGTCCCTAACATTTGGGGGCTCGTCCGGGATTTGCCTTCCCCACAGACTACCGGATAGAACTCAGGGCTGAGGGAGGAGTGTGAAAATCCACCCCGGACTAGCCGGGTGTGGTGTTAGGCAAGGGACGCGGAATCCCCTTGCAGGACCCCGAATCAGGACGCCGGCACAGGACCTAGGCGGACGCGCTGGTGGGTCGCCGGTAGGAGCCAGGCGGAGACGTCCTCTGGCCCCGTTTGGACTCCGGAGCTGACCTTGTAGCCAAGGGCTCGGTCAGGAGGAGACCGGGGAGTAGGTCCGGACTAGGTTAGGTTGTCTGTTTACCTCACTGTCCACTTGTCTTGTCTGCTTTGTTTGTCGCCGGCTTTCTGTGTGTGTGTGTGTGTGTGTGTGTGTGTGTGTGTGTGAGTGAGTGTGACATCTCTCATTGGCTTGTTGGAGTCTCTGGGTTCTATGGTTTCAGCCCGAGAACCCATCAGGGTTGCATGGGTTTTCGGGTTGGGGCCGTGGAATCAGGGGACCCACGAAAAGATCCACAGGGGCGACTAGAACCTCCAGGTAAGCATTCCCCTGCATGGGCTGGCAGCGCACAGTGTATCTCCTGCCGCCCGTGCCAGGAGTGGCTATGCGGGAGGGGCACGGCCGTTACCTCCGTAGGGAGTGAAAGGCTAGGGATTCAGATCCTTGTCCCCAGTGCCCCAACTGCGGAATATCGGTTTGCACATCTGCCTATTATTGACTAGCCATGGGACAGGCTCTAACAACGCCATTGTCCATCCTGGTGAGCCATTTTAAGGATGTCAGGGCAAGGGCACACAACCTGTCCCTGGAGGTCAAGAAGGGAAAGTTTGTTACCCTTTGTAAGGCCAAGTGGCCCACGTTTGGAGTGGGGTGGCCCAGGGAGGGCTCGTTTGATGCCTCCTTGATAGAAAAGGTAAAAGGGGTGGTATTTGGCCACCACGGCCACCCTGATCAGATCCCCTATATTGTGGTCTGGCAAGACTTGGTTCGAGACCCACCACCTTGGCTGAAGGCCCTCCTACCCACCCCGAGGGGAAAGGTGGAAGTTCTGGCAGTTAAAAAAGTCAGAAAGGAGGGGGCGCGGAGTCCGAGGTCTGTTGGGACGCCAGTGTTGCAGGATTCCAATCTCTACCCAGACCTAACAGGTCCCGAATGGAACACGCCTCCGCCCTATAACCCTGGGGCAGCCTCTGCGGCTCTCCCAGCCCAGGCGGATGCGGGACCACCGGCAGCGGGGCCGGCCTATGGGACCAGACAGCGGGCTGGCCGAGCCACAGATCCGGAGCCCGTAAAGGCGCTCCCTCTAAGGGCAGTGGGACCCCTGGGGGAGGATAGAACACAGACATTCCAATATTGGCCCTTCTCTACCAGTGATCTTTATAATTGGAAATCTCAAAACTCGAACTTCTCCGAGAATCCGAGAGACCTAATTAATCTTTTAGACTCTGTTCTTTTCACTCATCAGCCCACCTGGGATGATTGCCAGCAGTTGCTTAAGGTGCTCTTCACAACGGAGGAAAGAGAAAGGATTCAGGGGGAGGCGCGGAAGCTGGTTCCGGGGGAGGACGGAAGACCTACTACAAACCCGCGAACCATTGACCGAACTTTTCCCCTTGAACGGCCGCTTTGGGACTACAATGAGGCTGAAGGTAGGGAGCGTCTCCGGGTCTACCGCCAGACTCTGATGGCCGGTCTCCGTATGGCGGCGCGAAAGCCGACCAATTTGGCTAAGGTAGGAGATGTTTGTCAGGGGCCGGAGGAGAGCCCGGCAGCATACTTAGAGAGGATCATGGAGGCCTTCCGGCAGTACACCCCCATAGATCCCACTATGGAAGAGAGCAAGGCAGCTGTTATGATGGCGTTTGTCAATCAGGCAGCCCCCGACATTAGGCGCAAGGTGCAGAGAATAGATAGATTGGGCGAGAAGACTCTACAGGACCTGTTAGAAGTGGCAGAGAAGGTCTATAACAATAGAGAGACGCTAGAAGAGAGGTTAGAGAGGATCAGAAGAGAAGACAGGAAATTCCAAGCTGGGGAAGCACGGAAAGCAAACAGAGAGATGGCTAAAATCCTGCTAGCTGCCACAAGAGGGGGACAGATAGGGTCAGAGGACAGAGAAAGGCCCTGGCGGGAGAGGCTAGGCAAGGATCAATGTGCCAATTGCAAGGAGCATGGGCATTGGGCCCGAGAGTGCCCCAAAAGAAAGGGGGCGAAGACTTGGAGGTCCTGAAAGAGTCATGGTTGCAGGACAGGTGACAGACAAATAGGGAAGATGGGGTTCGGTCCCCCTCCCCGAACTTAGGGTAACTTTGCAAGTGGAGGGGAACCCAGTCAGCTTCCTCATAGATACAGGAGCAGAACATTTGGTACTAACGGAAGACACAGGAAAATTGTCCAGTAAGACCAGTTGGGTGCAGGGGGCAACAGGAGCCAAACTATATCAGTGGACCACATGGCAAAGATTGGGTTTGGGTTCAGGAAAAACTCGCCTACCCTGTTCAACAAGGCCCTCCATGATGACCTTGGGTTTGTGGAAAAGGCTCCACCTCTGTATGAAGGGTTTAGGGCGGGGCGAGCATGGGAGTGGACTGTGCCAATAGAAGACGCTTTTCAGGCCCTGAGGGCAGCCATGCTGGAAGCCCCGGCCCTAGTACTCCCTGATCCTACTTGTCAAAAAAAAAAAAAAAAAAAAAACTAGATCCGGTGGCGGCGGGGTGGCCAGCGTGCTTGCGAATCATCGCAGCCACGGCCCTGTTGGTCAAAGACGCTGATAAGCTCACCCTAGGGCAGCGGCTGCAGATCACCACCCCGCACGCCATAGAGGGGGTTCTGAAGCAGCCACCGAGATGGTGGATCACAAATGCGAGGCTGACTCATTACCAAGGGCTTTTGCTGGACGCACCCCGCATCGAGTTCCAGACCCCTGCCGCCTCGAATCCAGCTACGCTTCTGCCAACCCCCGCTGCAGCCGCACCTGAACGTGATTGCCTTGAGATCCTAGCCGAGACCCAGACGACCCGTAGAGACTTGAAGGATCGCCCCCTTCCAGGTAGCAACCTGACCTGGTTCACGGACGGAAGCAGTTTCATCCGGGACGGACGCAGGTACGCAGGGGCGGCCATAGTAGATGACCAAGGTAAACTTGTCTGGGCGGCATGCCTTCCGCAAGGGACATCTGCTCAGAAGGCAGAACTAATAGCGCTGACAGAGGCTCTTAGCCAGGCCCGAGGAAAAAGGCTGACGGTGTACACTGACAGCCGCTATGCCTTTGAGACTGTGCACATACATGGGGCCCTCTACAGGGAAAGGGGCTTCATCGCGGCAGAGGGAAAGGAAATTAAGCACAAGCCTGAAATACTCCACCTACTAGAGGCTGTTTTGCTGCCAAAGGCAGTGGCGGTAGTCCATACCCCCAGACACCAGAGCGGGGATTCCGTGGAAGCACGGGGCAATCGGAGAGCAGACGCTGAAGCTAAGAAGGCTGCAGAAGACACTCCGCAGCCAGACATCCTGCACCTTAGCCTGCCACCCCCAGGCATGGGACGGTTGCCGCCTCTGCCGGACTGTAGATGAGGTCTGGGCCTCAGAGCAGCTACGTGAAGATGGCTGGTTGCGGGATGAAGGGCATTGCCTAATAGTGCCAGAACTCTTAGGACGCCACCTGTTAGAACACCTGCATCAGACCACACATCTAGGGAAGAGAAAGATGCTGCAACTGCTGGACACTGCTCAACTAAGGTTCAAGTCACAAGGACGGGTTCCAGATGACATGGTCAAAAGTTGCCGAGCCTGTCAGGTCATGCAGCCGGAGGACCAGAGGGACCCATGCAGGTAGGAGGGAAAGGGGGAGGCAGCCAGGACTATTTTGGGAAGTGGATTTCACAGAGGTCAAGCCTAGAAAATACGGGTACCAATATTTACTGGTCATAATAGATACATTTTCCAGATGGGTAGAAGCCTTCCCTACGAAAGGAGAAACAGCTTTGACAGTAGCTAAGAAAATATTAGAAGAAATAGTCCCCAGGTATGGACTGCCGGAAGGGATAAGATCAAATAATAGACCTGTGTTTATCTGTCAGGTTAGTCAAGGGCTGGCCCAGGCTATGGGGATAGATTGGAAGTTACATTGTGCATATAATCCCCAGAGCTCTGGGCAGGTAGAGCTAATGAATAGAACAATAAAGGAGACCCTGGCTAAATTGGCCCTGGAGACTGGCGGAGACTGGGTGACCCTCCTTCCCTTCGCCCTGTTCCGAGCCCGGAACACCCCTTATCACTTGGGTTTAACCCCTTTTGAAATCATGTATGGCACACCCCCTCCTGCAGTTCCTAGGATGAGCTCTGAGGCTCTTCTGGGACATCCCAAAGAAGTGTTGCAAGCGGTGCAGGCTCTGCAACGTGTCCACAGTCAGGTATGGCCGGCCCTCCGTGCTATCTACCGGCCTGAGGAGGAGGGTGCCGGACACCGTTTCACCCACACCAGCAGGGGATTGGGTGTGGGTGAAACGGCATAACAACAGAACCCTCGAGCCGAGGTGGAAGGGCCCCTATCAAATTATTCTTGTTACCCCCACTGCTCTTAAGGTCGATAGAATAGTAGCAACCTGGCTACACCACTCCCACGTGAGACCTGCTAATAAAAAAGACCAGGAGCAGTGCCAGGACCAGTGGAAAGCAACTGCAGACCCGAAGAATCCTCTGAAGACCAGACTGACCCGAGTGGCGGCAACAGCCCAGGACCGCTGACACAGACTTGGACTGGGGTTGTGGCATCTAAAGATTGACTGGGTGACAAACATGGACGGGTGGCGGTGGGGGGTTGGTTATTGTGTTTTGGGGATGTTGTGTTTTTGGTCCAATGTTTTTGGGATAGAGACCTACAGCTGTACTTACCGCCCCGAACCCCCACCAACCCCATAACCTTACGTGGGTCTAAAGATTACTCTATAATGGTGTTAGTGTTCCCAAAAATAATATACCACACTGAGGAGACAATGTATGAGGGCATAGTAGGGTGAAGAGTCACCAACCTAATTTTTAAAAGAAAAAGAGAGCCCATCACAGCCATAACCCTGGCTACTCTTTTTGGCTTAGGAGCGATAGGAGCAGGTTGGTTTGAGTCTTGGGTTAACAGTTCCCCCTGGTTAACAACGCTACTATCCACCCTACTAGGCCCACTCATTATGCTAATCTTAGTCCTTACTTTTGCGCCATGTGTAATTAATAGACTAGTAGCTTTTGTAAAAGAACGGATAAACACTGTCCAGCTACTAGTATTGCAACAACAATATCAGCAGCTATGGTCAAGTGCTATAGAACTAGAGCACCTAAGAGACCTTGAGGACGAGCAGGAGTGCTGGTCTGCTACCTAGAGAAAGGGGGGAATGTAGGGCAGAGGAATTTGTAGGACAGAGGAAGGGCAGAGGAATTCTTCTACTTGTCGGGAATTAACTTGGGTGGGGCAATGAGCTAACGGCAAACCTTTGCTTCTGGTCATTGCTTGCTTGCTACACCCCTTTCAACTAGCATCTCTTCACGTCTTCCAGGACTCCCGCTACACACCTGCTGGTAGGTAGACTGAGGGCATCCAACAGTCCTTGAGGCTCTGTTGGAATTTCTTCAGTCTTTTTCCTTCCTATCCTTAAATCTGATGATCTTAATTGACCTGTTTTCAAGTTTGCTTGAAAAGTTTGCTTCTCCTGCCTACTCAAATTCAATTACTTTACTTTTGAACTATAGAGTTTCCATTTGGTTCTTTTAAAATGATTTCTCTCTCTGTATTGGTATTCTGTATTTGGTGAGATACAACTTGCACGGTCATTTTAATTTTTTATTTTTTTTTATTATTTGAGAGACAGTCTTGCTCTGTTGCCTGGGTGCAGTGTCACGGCGTCAGCCTCTGGAGACCAGTTTCTTATCCCACAGGTTTTGTGGTTTTGTCTTTTCCTTGCGGCTCCTGTGTCTGGTGACTTTCCTGGGCTGATTCTGTGGCGTCTGCTCCCTGCCTGTGGAGCCAGTGAAGTCCCGGCTCTGTCGGTTGGGTGGTGGTTCAGCGAACAACGGGACAGTTTCCTTACATGTCCTGATCCGACAAACCTTCCAGCTTTCACCGAGGGGCTTTTGAACACTCTGGCAGGTCGCAGCTATGCCTCAGCCTCCACATCCTGCCTGTAGAGAACCCCCGGCTCGCCCAGAAGTGAGACACGGAACGCGGTCTGTCATTCCCGGGCGTGCATGGACCCTGCACACGTGTGGCCTTGGCAGCCACAGGCATCTTGGCCAATGTGACATTGCGCAGTGGCCACTGGCTGTTTCTGGCCAGCGCACTGCGGGCTTCCCGCCGCAGTGTCGTGTCATGTGACGACCAGCCACGCGAACGTGGCTTTTCGGGGGAGCTGCCAGTGACAGTGCTCCGGGGTGGGACTTTCCGGGGGACCCCACACCCTGCCTGCCCCTCCAGAGGCTGCTGGTTTTCGAGGACCCGAGTGAGGAGCTTAGTGCACTCGTCTCCATGCTTGGGAGTTCCTCTCCCACCTGACTTGGGATTCCAGATGCCACTGGGACGTGGTAGCCCTTGGGTGGAGACCTGTCCTGTCACCCCGGGACTGGGACTGGACACTGCAAGGTCACCTGGGCAGTGCAGGTGCTCTTTCCACACGGGAGGGAAATGGCCGTGGGCTGTCCACGAAAACCCCTCATCTGCTTCCAGCTTGCAGAACAGCCGTCAGCTTTCTCTGCAGTGGAAACCCCCATTTTCCTCCTCCTGCCCACCTGTGCCCTGGGCCAGCTGCCGGCGTCCCTGCGAGGAGGACCCTGTGCCAGGGAAGGGGCCCTGGAGTCTAGGCACTTACCTGAGCTTCACTTTGTTTTAAGGTAACAGAGGTCATGAAAGCCGCTGAAGGTCATGTCTCTGGAGGCTGTGGTCTGGTGACAGCCTGGGCAACAGCTCGGGGGACCCCGGGGCACTTGTCTGGCTCCAGCTCCAGCCAGAGCCCCCCGAGGGCAGGGTGGCCCCCAGTGTACAGGCAGCAGCCCTCAGACCAGCAGTTCTGGGTACTCTGACGTTTTCTCAGCACCAAGTGCTCAGCCGAGGCAAGCGTCTGTCCCCAGGTGTCAGTACAAATGTCCTATCTGAGGGACGCCAGCCTTCATTTGTCTCGGGCAGCACCCGGCAGGTGCGTGGAGCTGCTCACACCTGGGTATGCGGCCCTGGGCGCTGAACAGGCAGCCATGGACCTGCAGGCACCACCGTTGGGGCGGAAACCGCTGACGCCAGGTAGCTACATTCGGGCATTTTTAAAAATGAAAAGCAGAGCTTAAAAGAAATGTCACTGTGATCTAAGTTCTCTGACTTAGGACAAATGACAACAGCTAATTTAAATCCAGAAAAAATATGTTGGGGCTTTCTGGCTCCTCTGCGGGCCCCCCTCCCAGCATGGAGGACCCGCCCTGCTCGGCCATGGTTGAGCTGAGGGAATAGGGAGGGAGTCACCAAAAATCCTGCGTGGATAGGGGGGAATAAGTCAGGGCAAGGGGCTTGTCCTGTCCGTACCCCAGCCCTCGGGGACCCCACCAGGGCCTGCAGACAAATTCACAGGACTTGGGGACCCTCCCAGGTCCAGCTGCTCTGTAGGGGACATAGTGACCAGCAGCCAAGTCCCTTCTGGGGCACAGGTGTGCCCGGTGCTCTGAGGACGTCCTTTCTGAAGCTTCACGTGCCCACCCCCGGTACAGGGCACACAGGAAGCAGAGACGGCTGCACCCGACCCCCAAGGTAAGAGCAAACAGCTTTGTGCCTCCCTGACCCCAGGCTGCAGTTGGTCCGCGCCCCATCTCTGCCTCCTTGCAGGAGCGGGTGAGCCTGGGTGACAGCCTGACACTGCGAGGACACGCCGGGCCCCAGACCTCACGCTCACCCCAGCTCTCTTGCCGGGAGACCTTGAAGGGGGACCCACGTCTGCAGAGCCACTGGGAACCCTGGCAGCCGGGCGGAGTCTTGGCCCCACGGGGCACCTGCAGGCCGGGAGCCCGAACCAACCGTCTCTCCAGGGCTGGGGCGCTCAGACCCCAGTGAGTGACCTCTTGTCTCCTGTTTCTTGCAGGCTCCTTGGGACCGACAGCCCCAGGACTGGTCCCCAGGTCTGCCTGCATCGATCTGCCACCTGCAGCGCAGGCCCAGGTGAGGGTTGGGGGGAGGGGAGGTTCTGCAGGGGTCCCACGTCAGGGCAGGAAGGAAGGGAAGATAGAATTTGTTTTAAAATGTAAAGCTAGCGATCTGTGAGGAAGAAGCATTGACGACACTCGAGTCTGTTAAGTGGACAGGGCTGCCCAAGGGACGGTACGTGTACAAGAGCATTTTAATTAATTTATTTCTTTACACATAACTGAAAGTGATGTTACAGTACATAAGTTATTTACAACTGTGCAGTAATGTGTTGCAAAATAAATTATCTAGAAGGCAGCAAAAGTACATTGTGAATGTATATAAAACTGTACAGCGTTTACGGATACACTTTTTATATGATTATTGGCTCTGTAGTGTTTCAAGTTATGTTCTCAGAAAGAGAAACAAAATGCCCAAGATTAAAGGAAAAATATACAAACCACGTGGATTTGACTCCATTAAAAACACTATCGAGAGTCCGGCTCTGCGTCCCTCTGGGCCAGGCGGGGCACGGCAGCTCCCGCTCAGCCCAGCGTCCCCCATCCCAGTCCGAGGCCAGCGCCAGCTCCATGGCAACAGGACCTTGGCCGGGACGGCGCTCTCCTGCCCTCTGACCTGGAGGTCACTGTGAGGTGGACACTGTAATTTATTTCCTTTAGCTGATCAGAATGGAACAGGAAATTTAAAAATGCTCTCTGTTCTGCGACTCCCGAACGCCTCCGCAGCTGGCCGGACGCAGGACCCGAGGGTCCCCATTGCCAGGGGTGGGGGTCGCGTGTCTGCAGCTCCTCCTCTCACCCGGCTGGCAGGATGTGCTGGGGGGCCGAGCCCCCGCAGCAGCTGGTATAAAAGAGAAAAGGACGCGTCCCACCTCGCTGACGCCTGGGCCAGTCTGGAAGGGGTGGGGACGCCACGGCCAAGGTGGCATCTCGAGGGTCCCTGCCGGCAGACTCGGGGCTCCTCCACCGCCAGGGCTCAGCAGCAGCAGCGGCCGACTCTCGCGGCCCTCGCCTGTGTCCCACGGCCTCACCGGTGTCACGCCGGCAGCAGCACGAAGTCATCGTTGACGTCCACCATGGGCACGTAGAAGGAGGGCACCTCGTTGACGCACAGCGACTTGTGCCCGGCGGGGTCCAGCTCCTGCACCTTCAGTTGCCACTCCATCCGCTGCACGGCGTTGAGCGCCGCGGCCTCGTGCTGCTGCCGCATCAGGAGGCAGGTCTGCGGACACAAGCGGGGTGAGGGGGCGAAGGGCCCAGCTCTAGCCACCTGTCCAGCCCTGACCTGCCAGCAGTGTTGAGCACACCTGGCTCCCACTCCCTGCAGGACGGCCACTGGCACACCCCGGGGAACACGGTGTCCCCCTACTTGCTTGGCAAATACCGGTCGTGTAGGACGTCTGTCCCATCACTGCCCTGTGAGGCCCCCACCCGCTGACCTGGGTCGGCCTTGGCAGCCACAGTGTCTCACAAGGAACTCGTAACAGCTCTGCTTCTGCTGTTTCCATTTTACCATCATCTGTGGCCAGTGATACTATTTGCATTTGCAGCAGAAACTACGCCATTTGGACGTGCAGGTTAGAGGACTGGGTCAGGGCACGCACACACACCTGGGAGCAACTGGGGAACCCAGGCCCAGCCCAGGGAGGGAGCCATGCTGGCCTGTTTGTGTAGGAAAACAGCCTTATTTTTGTAGATGTATGTTGAGGATGGGGAAATCATCTTCAAAATCTTCCAGAAATAGCCAGTCTGCTGTTAAGTGGGGTCTGCTTCTAGCCCAGTAAGGGAGCTCAGAGCTCAGACAGCTTCACAGGCTGGGCGCAGCGTAAATGACTGCACAGCATTGGATGGTGACCCTGTGCCGCTCTCTGAACGCTCCCAGAATCCATTAAACAGCAGAATTACTGATGGACCCCTGGGTTTCTAGGTTACTTCCAATGAACATTTTTACATACAGCCCTAATTCTGAAACTCACTATTGTCTGCTTAACAAAATCCTGCTCAGTGGCGCCTCCCCCAGCACTGCAAGGAGATTGCCCCAACCACACGTCCCCTGGTAAGTGGGATCTCATTAATTTGTGGCTCTGAAGTTAATGAAAAGATAATTCAGTATAATTATTAAGATTTGGCCATTTTACCTCCTACCTTTTCTACTAATTTTTTTTTTTTGAGACAGAGTCTCACTTTGTTGCCCAGGCTAGAGTGAGTGCCGTGGCGTCAGCCTAGCTCACAGCAACCTCACACGCTGGGGCTCAAGCAATCCTCCTGCCTCAGCCTCCCAAGTAGCTGGGACTACAGGCATGCGCCACATGCCCAGCTAATTTTTTCTATATATTTTTCGTTGGCCAATTAATTTCTTTCCATTTATAGTAGAGATGGGGTCTCGCTCTTGCTCAGGCTGGTTTCAAACTCCTGAACTTGAGCAATCCGCCCACCTCCGCCTCCCAGAATGCTGGGATTACAGGTGTGAGCCACCGCGCCCGGCCCCTTTTCTACTAATTTGTAAGAGTTCTTTTTACGTTAATAAAGTAAACTTACATGGCATTTCTAATGTACAAAGTCTAATATTAATAGAATCAAACCCTTTTTTTAATGAAGTGTTCCCTGTATATTTATAAAACTTGTGGTCTGTTGTTACTTACAGCTTTGTTTATGGAAGGCGTTTAGTAAAAGGAGTGAAACTGGTCTCACCCCGATCACAGCTCCTGCTTCGCAGGGCCCGGCCATGCCCTCGCCTGCTGGTCTCTGTCCGCATGGCACCTCCGCCACTCGGCTAAGAGCGGGCGAGGCTGTTCCCTGACAACGCCACCTACTCAGACACTGTGGTTGGGGGCAGGGAGCTCTGCCTCCCTCTCCTCTCTCCGAGGGGGCAACAGTATATTTGGGGGGATGCTGACCTATATATTTTAATTTTGTAACTGGCGAGTCACTGTTTTTCCTAGTTTCTCAGTGGATCCTCACAGGCACCCACTGCAGGGCCCCTGTCATCTGCTCACCTTCCCACCTCCTGCCCACCCCCTCTGGGCCGCTGCCTGGCCGGGGCTCTCCATAACAGGGGAGGGGGTGGGCACCGTGACCCCTGAGAGGGCTCATGGTCAGGTCCCGCAGCTGGTGCCACAGCCACGCCCCAGCCCCTAGATGAGCAGGCAGAACCTGGGCTCCCCAAGGGCCTGGGCACCTCCCGCTGTGGCCCTGGGAGACATTCAGGACGCACCTTCATGCGGTCGTACTTGTCGTCCACGTCCTGCAGCCAGGAGATGAACTGGCGGGCGTTGAACCGGTCCCGCACCGACTTGTTCTCGTCACCCTGTGGGGTCAAACAGGTGTGCGTGGTGAGGCCATGGAGACAGCCACAGGAAGACCCCAGTCTGGCCTGCCCCTCTTCCCCAGCAGCACTGGAACCATGCAGGGGCTGGGCCTCCCGGGCGCTGTCGGCTCAGCTCCGTCTGGGCCAGGCTGCCAGAGGGTAGTCAGAGCTCAGAGAAGTGCCTGTCCACAGCTGAAGCTTTCGAAGTGTGCGCCATCGTCCCCATGCCCTGGGAGGGGAAGGAGAAGGTGCCCTGGCCTCCATCTCCTTTTCTGTACGTTTGAGGAGTGGTAGAGGGTTCATGGAAAGCTGGTGGAGGCATCTGTTTCAATTTCTTCCTTTTTTAAAAATGGAAATTTTTCTTCCTTGAAAATTAAATTTGAGGCCTGAGGTAGAGCAGCCCGGGGCCGGCCTCCTGGCTGCCACTGTGCACGGAGCGTGTCTTTACGAACTGCCACCCTGACTTTTCCTTCGGCACGTCTTCACCCACGGGGATTGCGGTTTGCAAACAGGGAACCCAAGAGACTGGGAATCCCTTCTGAGGAGCAGCTGCGGCGGCCCCTGCAGAGCCCTGTGCTGACACGTCCCTGGGTGTCAGCCAGCTGCCGTGTCCCGAGCAAGAAGAACATGCCCAAGTTTCTTCCCAACAGCCACGCCTGTGACCCGCCGGTGCCTGGGGCCCCGCTCGGCACCGCACACGGCAGGGAAGAGGCCACAGCCTAAGACATCTCTTCTTTGACGTTCAGAAGTAACCCAGAAATTCGTTATAAATTAGTAGTTTTCTTTAGGTGCAAAAAGCAAAATTTCTAAATATTCAATCCCAGAAGTCTTCATCTAGTCCTTAACTAAACGTTTGGTTTCATAGCTTATTCTACACAAATATTTAAAGAAAACCCGTCACTGTGCATGACATGTTAAATGGACGAAGTCTGTAAGGTACATCAAAGAAAGGATGATCTTGAATGCATCAAGAAACGTTTTAAACTAAAAACTACTAAACTGCTGTGTGTTACCACGGGGCGACTCTGGACTGACACAGAATCCCTAGGGGCCCCATGGTCCTCGTCAGCCGCGCTGAGCAGAAGCCCAAGCTGTGGGGGTCATGGGCTGGGGGCAGCTGTCCTGAGGGGACGTGCAGGCTTAGCTGGGCTGACCGGCCAGCAGACAGCAGCGAGGACCAGAGTCCACTGGGCACGTGGGGCCTGAGACACGAACGTGGGTGGGTCAGAGGTTGCTGGGGGTCCCCAGTCTGTGGAGCCCCTCCCAGGCAGACGGGAGGAGCTTGCCCTGGCCAGCCAAGTCCTGCCCCAAGGACAGAAGAGGGAGGGTGTGTGCCTGTGTCACAGGTCCTGGTACAGGTCCCATTTAGGGGAGGTGTGGGCTACAGCAACCTGGGACAGAGCAGACCTGGGGCAGCCGGAGCATCACAAGATGAGGTGGCTCCTGGGACAGCGAGTGCCACCAACCCAGACCAGAGGAGGCTGTGTGTCCGTTAGCAGTGAGAGGCTGTGCTGGGCACCCTTGGCCCCCATAGGGACATGTGTCCTCTTGGCCACCCCTCAGCTGGGGGCCCCTTTGTCCCAGCGACAGCCCCCACAGGCATCCCAACTGAAAGGACAAATGTCTCAGGATTCAAAGAACTCTTTAGTGGCCGGACCACACTGGGGCCCACCCAGGGGCCCAAGGCTTCCCAAGAGGAAGCCTTCCCTCTCCCCATCTCTGTCCGAGGTGTGGGGAGGCCGGGCAGGCTGTGACTGCCGCCCCTTCGAGGTGCCGGCACAGGGAGGCCGTGGAGGCTCCCAGACGACGTGTAGGATCTGTGATACGTGCGGACTGTGATGCGTGCACCCAGGGCCTGTGTGGCTCCCCAGCTCCTCCTAGGGGGCCCAGGGCATGCACCCACCTGGCTCTCCAGCGGCATGTTGTAGACTTCCGAGTCCAGCAGCATGGTGCAGGCGCTGAACGGCACGGCCTGGTTGGCGATGGTCCTGGCCGCCCGGCAGTGAACGCGCAAGATCTCCTGCTCGCAGGACACGATCAGCTTCTCCTGTGGGAGGAGCTGGGTGAGCCAGGACAGGCCTGCACTGCGGCCCACACCCCAGGCCCCGCGCCGACCCTCTTACCCGCTCAATGCTGTGCTGCAGACGCAGCTTTCCCCGAACGGCCTCCTGCTGCTTGAAGAGCTCCTTCAGGGGCTCCGCCAGGGAGGGAGGGGGCGCGATCTGCGGCAAAGGACGAGAGGGACGGACAGACAACGGGGTTATGGGACTGCACCGAGGACAGACTCACGTCCAAACAGGTCCCGACCCAGTGCCGCCCTCCTGGGAACCTGCCCTGGAGACCAGCCCCACAGGAAGCACCCGGCCATTTCCTGGGACCCAGCCAGATGCAGGACGTGGGCAGTGGGCTGCCCGCTGCAGCTGCAACCACTACAGGGAAGATGGTGAGCGGTGATAGAGTGCCTACCACCTGCCACACCGAGTGCGAGAAAGGAGGACCAGGCCTGAGCACCCATCCGTGCAATAGCAACAGGGCGGGACGGCAGGAGCAGAGCGCGCGGGAGACAGCACGTGCCCCAAACCCACTGCTGCACCCCCAGCACACAGAGACTCCAGCAGAACACGGGGGCTGATGGCTGAGCCCAAGTGGATGGAGGGCGGGGTGAGAGCCCTCCCAGCCACACGCTCCCAGCAGAGCTTCTGAGACTGACGTCCTCTCACAGTGAGCGAGCAGGCAGACAGCGTGGATGGTGAGAACACCGTCTCCTGGTCTCGGAGAAAGCAACCAACAGGGAACGGGCAAGGCTGCAGCCCGGGATGTGGGCAGAGACGGCTCAGTGTGAGTCAGGCGGGACAGCTCGTGGGGGGAGGCGGCGGTGCCCTGCAGAGCTCCCGAGAGCTGCGGCGGGACGACATGCTGTGAGACAGACACCGCGAGGCTGGACGGCCCCAGCTCGGAGCCAGTACTTCCCACAGACCCATGGCTGTGCAGACGGGACCCGCCGTGGAGGCGGGAGCCATGGGTGATGGTTTGAGAGCAGGACTCACACGCAGCCCAAGCCCTCCCCAGACAGGCGCTGACCGTGCCCCACGGGGCAGCATCCCGACACCAGCAACCCAACACGGCACCAAAGGCTCTACGTCAGGCTGGTGGGATTCTCCCCAAAGACACACCACCGCAGTCCGGGTGTGGGACACTGGCATCCAGGGCCCACTGCTCCTCAAGACGCCAGGTCTCGAGAGGCGGCATGGAAAGCAACCACAGACCAGGACACAGGATGGGATCTCATCGCCCGGCGGCTCGTGAGATGCAGCCTCAGGGCAAGCTGAGCGTGTGCATGTACAAACCCCGAGGCCTTTGAACTTTTCTGTCAATCTGACATTAATTCAAAATAAAAATCTGAAAACTGAGCTAGGCCTCATGGTCTGCTCACCCACGCCCACTCTGCCTTGATGGGCCCAGCCCCTGCGGGGTGCTGGGCAAGTTCCCTGGGTGCAGCCTGCTCCCCTGCAGGGCGGAGACACGGCCTGGACCACCCCCAAGGTGTCGCGGTGGAAGCACACAAAGGCACGGCGTGGCACCGTGTGAGCACCGCACCCTCCTCGGCTCCCCCAGACGGCACAAGCCAGAACCTCGGCCTCGCTGCCGCAGACGGCCTAGCTCCATCCCCGGGCACAGGGTTGCGCTGCGTGGGAGGCTCAGAGTGACTTTTTTACTGCATTTTTCAGACTTCCTACAGTAGTTATGTTATTGTGTTTTGATAACCAAAATTTAAACAATAAAAAGCAAAAAGCGCAAAAAGTCCTACTGAATGGAAGTCTGAGGCCAGATTTTTCTGAAACTAGTAACCTAAAACCACCACGTGTCCCCGGGCCATGGGGACCCTGCTCCCGGAACCAGCGCTCAGAGCCCAGGGCTGGTGGAGAGGGCCGGCGACCATCCCTGCTGGGCAGGCGGCTCCAGCACCGCGCAGGCCTCGCTGTCCTGCAGCCGACCAACCGCGCTCGGGACAAAGCCGGCCGGGCCTCGCCCCAGCAGAGCCAACGAGTGCAGTGGGACCCTTCTTTCAGGGCTGGGGTTCCCTCTCGGAACGACGTGCCAGCACAGCGAGCAGCTCCAGGCCCTGACGTGCGTCTGCTCCACAGCTGTGCCCGAGAGCCTGCCATGAAACAGGCGAATGAAAAGGGTAGAGGCGCCTGGGGGCCGGGGACACCTCTGGAAGGGAGCGCCCACGTGGCAGCCAGACCTGAGGCTGTGAGGCCACGAGGACACCAGGGCCGTGGGGCCGGGCTGGGCAGTGCCGGGGCCCCCGGAGCTCGGGACTCTGGACCTGCGACTGCACGGCCCCCACCCTCGCCGCTGCTCACGCAGGCGGTGCGGACGGCCCTCCTGCCAGCACTCACCACGGGGATGTGCAGCTTGCTGAGCGGCTTGCCGTCCAGGAGGTAGGACCCTGTGTAGGTGACGTACTCGGCGTAGCACTGGGGCGCCTGCGGCGTGATGTAGCACAGGATCTTGCGCTTCTCCTCGATCTTCTTCCTGATCTGGAGGTATTCGAAGTACGGGTTCGACCTGTCGCTGTGATAGGGCTCGATGTCGTCGAGCTTGATGGCGTCCACGATGGCGGCCAGCGTCTGCTGGATCACCTCCCGAGTCTGCCGCGTGGATGTGCTCAGCGGCTGCAGCTGCTGGCCAGAGCGCTGGAGGCGCCGCTTGCGGGGGTGCTGGGCCTGGGCGTCCTCGTCCTCGCACACGCGGCCCCGCGCCCTGGCGGCCGGGGCGGCTGGGCCCAGCTCCTTCTCGGGGGGCGGCGTGCTCTGCTTGCTCTGGTTGGCCAGCATCTGCGCCCGTGTCCTGGTCATGCGCTGCGGCGTCTCCTCCACTCGGGGGGCCTTTGGGGCTTCGGCCGTGGGTTTTGGTTCTGGTTCTGCAGCTTCTGGCTGGACGCTGCTGGGGGGGCCTTCGGCCGGGCTTGGGGCACAGGCGGCCCCGGCGTCGTCCTGGGCGCCAGCACCGTCCACGGTGTGTGCCTGCGCCACACCGTCCACGGCAGGGCTGTCGGGGGCTCGGGGGGATGCGGCAGAGAGGTCTTCGGTCTCAGCCCCGTCCTCCCCACCCCCCAGTGGGCGCTGTTCAGGGGGGCCAGGCGTGGGCACCGAGCCGACGTCCACGTCCTCAGAGGCCTTCTCTTCCAGCACCGTCTCCGTTTCCGCAGTGGCCTCCAGGGCCTCGCCCAGCTCTGGCTCTGCCGCGGGCTTGGGCTCCGCAGGGAGCAGGGCGGACGCCTGCTCGGGAGGCGGTGCTGGCTGCTCCTCGGCCACCAGCGCGGAGACGTCCCCACCATTGACGACCACAGGGGCCCCTGGAGGGGTCTTTTCGGGAGGAGCAAGGCTCTCTTCCACAGGCTCTGTTTCAACGTCCGAAACATCTTTAGCCTGAAGAGGAAGCTCCGGCAAGGAGAAAGGCCCCAGGTCCAGGTCGTCCTCAGAGGTGGCAAAGGCATCGGCCCAGGGCACTGGCTCCACCTGGCCAAGGGCAGACACAGACAGGTTGTGGCTGCCGTCCAGGAAGCTGCTTTCCAGGGGCCCCAGGGCCTCCACCTGGGCCACAGTGGTTACACAAGCGGGCTCGGGGGCCACGTCAAGGGGGGCTTCCGGAAGGGACTTACAGTTGCTGAAGAAGGACTCCAGCCTGGAGGGGGGGGCATAAGGAGCTGCTTCCTCTGCAGCGGGGACAGCGGTGGGGACGGCTTCCACGCGGCCCTGCTTGACTTCCTCCAGTCCCGGCTCAGGGACAGGCAAAGGGTATGAGACGGGAGAGACAGGGTATGGGGGCTCAGAGGTGCCGAAAGGCCCTGGGGCGGAGGGGTGGAGGGACTCCGTGGGGCAGAAATGTTTCGGCGACTCTGGGAATCTCTGTGGAGACTTAAGCAAAAGGTCCGAGCCCACGGGCCAGGGGACGGGGTTTTCGGAGGCACTCCCGATCAGGCTGGAGGAGAGGGCCTGCTCGGCGGGGTGGGCCCACTCCACAGGCTCCTCGGTGATGACGGCGCTGAACGGGCCCTCGTCCAGGGGCTCCAGGTAGCTGGGCTCCGGGGGGATGATGGCCGCCGTGGCCTGCTGGTCTTCCGTGGCGTCCAGAGGAAGGCCCAGGTCCGGGGGGAGGGCCCCTTCGAGGGAGGAGGCCAGTAGCTCCCCTCTGGGAGGGGAGGACTTTGCTTGTAAACTCGAGAAGACGCTGTCCGGCGTCGGGGTGACTGTGACGACCGCTGCGGGTGGGCAGTGCAGAGCCTCGACCCTCGGGGAGGGGACGCCATAGTCCGGGGAGTAACACCCTGGGGACAGGCACGCAAACTTGTCCGTGGGCACCGGGGGCAGGGCGGCCTTGTCCTCCAGCAGGTGCTGGCCCGGGGAGCCATACCCGGCGGAGGCGGGGACACTCTGCTGCCTAAAGAGCTTGTCCCCGACACTGAACTCTTCCTCGGGGGTCCTCCTGATGTCCACGGAGATGGAGCGATACAGGTTTGTGGAGAGGGGCCTTGTGGGGGTCTGGCCGGGGTTCTCTGAGAGCCCACCGGACGCCACGGAGAACCTGTCGAAGAAGGAGGGGGAGCAGGCGCTGGCGGAGGTGGCGGAGACGGGCAGCGAGTGCTGGGAGTCGGCGCAGTCGAACACGAGGTCGGGGTAGTCGTCGGCGCTGCAGGACGGGGTGCGGGGCGTGTGCATCACCTCCTCGAAGCTAGGGCAGGACACCACCGAGGTAGGCGTGGGCACCCCAGTGGGCCGGCTCTGCTCCGGCCGGGGCGAGGCGGGTAGGACCTCCTTCACGTGAGGCCCTGCGAACCAGTCTTTGGCGTCAGCAGCCGGTCCCGCGTGCAGCTTGTTTTCGGCGGCGGCTGGCGCTGGGGCTGACTCCTTGAGTTTCCTGTCTTTAAAGGGAGGGTCCTGCCCCGGCGGCTTCTTGGAGGCGGCGTCCAGCCCCTTCTTGCGCCCGTCCTCCGCCAGCTTGAGCCTCTCCTTGAGCTTGGGGTCCCCAGACCGGTGCCGCATCTTCTCCATCTGTTTCATCCTCTCCTTGTGCCTCTTGTGGCGCTCCTCGATTTCCAGGTCCTTCTGCGACAGCATCCTCTCGAAGCTGGTCATCATGAGGTCCCCGTCGCCCAGCAGCTTCTCCCGGGGCCGGGCGTCCCTCTTGCCCACGTCCTTGGGTGGCGCCAGCCTCTCATTCCCGTTGCTGACCCTTGCCGTGTCGCCCTTGTCTTTCTCGGCGCTGTCTTTGAGCTTCTCCTTCAGCCTCGCCTCGCCCAGCTTCAGGCCCTCGTCCCTGCACTTGTCCCTGCAGGCGCTGGGCGGGTTGTCCCTGTCCCTGGCCCCAGCCTTCGGCTCTTCCTTGTGGTGCCGCGGGAGCCCGTCCGCGTGCTTGTCGCGCAGCTTCTCCCGCTCGTCCCTCCACTTCTCCCGGTGCCGGTCCCTCTTCTTCTTCTCCCGCAGGGTGTTCATGGCACTAGATCCGTAAGGCTTCAGTTCCTTCTCTATTTTCTTGGAGGGTTCTCTCTCAGAATCATTTTTATCTTTCTTTTCAGAAGAAAACAACTCAATGGTTTTATCTAAGTCGTCTTCAATTTCAGCTTTCACGCTGTAGGAAACGGTGAACGCGTCAGCATCCAGGAAGTCCTTCTCGCACTGACTGGAGTCTTTCCTGCTGCTGAGGTCCTTGAAGTCCTCGCTCTTGTCTCTCTTCTCGGCCTTCTCCCTCCTGGCTCGCTCCCGGTCGTGGCTTTTCTTGGACGAGGACGAGGAATGCCGGTGTCTCTCCTTCTCCTTCAGCCTCTCAGGGAGGCAGGCGCCCTCTCGAACCTTGTCCTCCAGGGGCGGCTCCGCGAAGGACACCTCCAGCAGGGAGCTCAGCCCTGCGTCCTGCCCGCGGTCCGTGAAGCTGTCAGACGAGACCTCGCTGGTCTTGTCGTTGGAGTCTTCCCTGAACTCGTGGAGAGCCTCCTCCTCCAGCTTCTCCAGCAGGCTCTTCTCCATCTCGGCCGCTCTCGAAGACTTTCTCTCTTTGGAATGTTCTTTGTCCGACTTCTCCTTGTGCTTGCTTTTGGCCTTGTCTTCAGTAGAGTGTTTCTTTTCGACCTTCTCAGGGAGCTTCTGCTTGTTTTTCTTTTCCTGGGCGGAGTCTACCGACACTCTGTCTTTCCTGTCCTTGTGTTTTTCTGTGGACTCTTTATCCTTCTTTTCCTTGTGCTTGTCGAAGAGCTTTTCCTTTCTGTCCTTGCCGCCCTCGGCAGCGCCCCTGTCCTTGCGCTTGTCTCTGAGCTCCCTGTCCTTGAGCCTGTCCGCGTGCTGCTTGTCTAAGGACTTCCTGTGCCTGTCGGCAGCGCAGGACTCCCTGCCGTCCTCCCGCTCCTGCAGGCCGTCCCGCTGCCCCTCGCCGGCCTCGCCCAGCTTGAACCCGCTCGCCACGTAGTCATCCTTGTCGTCCTCGCTCTCGTCCGTGAAAATGTCCGCAATGTACCAGCTTTTCTCTTTACCCCTCTTCTCATCTTTTTTTTCAGAGAAGTCTTCTGAGAGAATTCCAGGGAAAGTCTTCTCTTTCTTTTCTTTCCCTTGGTCAAGAGATGCTTTTCTTTCCTTGCCATGCATATCTTTATGCTTTTCCTTGGCATCTTTTTTCTCTTTAAAGCATTTATCAAATTCTTTGTCCTTCTGACATTTCTCAAGGATAGATTTTTCATTTTTGTCCTTGTCGCTGGACTTGTCTTTGTATTTTTCTGGCTTCATTTTTTCCTTCCTCTCCTTGTCCGGGACGTCTTTCCTCTCCCTCTCTCTCGTGGGGTGGTGCCTCTCCCACGGCTCCAGGCTCTTGCCGAAGTCGCAGTCGGCCTTGTCCTTGAAGACGCCCTCGCAGCCGTGCTCCCGCGCGTCCTCCCGGTGCAGCTCATCGGGCTTCGCCCTGCCGTCCCTGCGCTCCTTGGTGCTCTCCAGCAGGTCCTTCCTGTCCCGTCCGCCTTCCGCAGATTCTCTCCTCCTCTTGTCCTTTTCTGAAAGGTAGCTGGAGAGGCTTTTGTGCTTTTCCGCCTGGTCTTTCCTCTTCTCCGAGTTCTTATCCAGGTAGTCCCTGTCCTTCCTCCTGAAGAAGGCGTCTCTGTGGTCTCGCTTCTCCCGGGCCCGGCTGTCCCGCCTCCGCTCCCGACTGTCCTCCTTCACCGTCTCCAAGATCAGCTTGGCCACAGAGTCGCTTTTGATGTCCCTGTAGTCCGTCACTGGCGAGTCCCAACTGTCCTCCCCTTTGAAATCAAAGGACGAATCAGACAAGTCAGAAAACCACCTTTCCTGCTGGTCATCGGAAAGGCTGAATTTGGTGTCTTCATTGTCCAGAAACTGGTTTTTGTTACAATATTCATCAAAAGCAGAGTCTTCTCTATAAGCTTTTTCTTTTTTGAGTTTGTCTTTGTCTTCTTTAAAAGTCTTCTCTTTTGAAATTTTGTCCTCTTTTAAATCATTCTTTTTCTCTAATTTTGAGGGCCGGTCTTTTGACTTCTTCTTTCTTTCCTCTTTGTAGTGTCTCAGTTTTTCTTCTTTGGGAGACTTTTCCTTCACAGATTTCTCCTTTTCCGCTTTATTCAAACGGTCTTTTTCTTCTCGGAAAGATCTGCTGACATCTCTGTTCATGTCTTTGATTCTCCTTAGTGACTTTTCATCCTTGGAGACTTTTATTATCTCGTCTTTAAAGAGCCATTCTTTTTCTTCTGATTTCATTTTGCTAAGCTTCTCTTCCTTCTTAAAATGGTCTCTATCATGCTTTAATACTTTTAACTTATTTTCAGTGGAAATATCATTATCTAAAAGTATAGCCTTATCTGATTTTTGTTTGGAATCCTCATACTCGTAAGTAAAACTTTTCAATTTAAGTTCCTGACTGACCGAACATTGTCCTTTCTCCTTGTTTTTGTGTTTATGTTTTGTTTTATGTTTTTTGATGACTTTGCCTTCCTTGTCCAGCTTGGGAATGACGCCGTCCACGGTGGGGTGGAAGGAGTTCTTCTTCTCGGACAGAGCGCTCTGCAGCCCACCCCTCTTCCTGTGCTCCGGCCTCTTCCGTGCTGGCTTTAGCGACTCCACGCTGGAGCCCTCAGAGGAGTAATCAGACTCACTGGTCAGTCTCGTCCTTGTGGAGTCTGATAAGGAACTGACCTCTGACCAGGCAGGGGAAGAAATGGTTTTCCAATTGTCCGTCCGCCAGTGCTTGGTGTGCTGGTCCGCATGGTTGGGCTTCTGGGCGGCAGAGCTCCCATGGGACGAGGTGGAGGAGGCGGACAGGGAGCTGAACAGGGAGGGGTCCTTCAGCACCAGGGGAGACTCCTTGAGGCAGCTGGAGCTCCCCACGGAGCCCCTGTCGTCCTCCTCGCTCTCTGAGCACTCACTCTCAGACTCCGAGGAGCAGAACTTGTCGTTCCTTTTCCCAAACCGAACCTCTTTGCCTTTTGTTTCCTTCTTTCGCTTCTTTTTCACTTTGTTTTTTTCCTTCTGCTGCTTGGCGTTTGCTGGCTCCCGCGTCTTACTCCCGGGCAGCATCGTGTGCGCCGAGAGCCTCAGCTTCTCCCCTGTCCCCACGGAGACGCTCACGTCCTCCTCGTCGGACGTGTCAGACAAGATGCGATGGGATGCTTTCTTTGGTGCAATCGTGTTGTTTTTAGTGTAACTTTTCACTTCCATTTTGGGTATAGAAATGAAACTGTTTGACTTGGTTTCTTTCCTGTAATCCTTTTTTAGCAAGTGCTTGTCGTCCACTGGAGGGACTCTGTCCTGCTCGTCATCCTCGTCAAACTCGTACTCGTCCTTGACGGGGGTCACCGTCTTCTGCGGCTCTGGATTCTTGGCCTTGTGCTTGGGACCCTTTTCAAACTCAGAGTCCGTGTTGTTGCCATCCACGGAACTGGAAGGTGCGAAGGACGGGGCATCTTCCTCTTCGGAGCTCTCTGTGGGAGGCAAGAAGGGAGAGATCAGAAGCAGGCTCTAAACGGCTCCGCAGACCTGCCCTGCCGAAGTCCCCCCCCCAAAGCCTGGTCACCCCAGGGAGGAAGGGAGGGGGACCTGGCCGCCCGCACCCTGCGTCTGGCTGGCATCGCACTCGACTGCGTGAGACCTGAGACCCACCATGGGGGAAGAAAACCAAAGAGAGGTTGCTCAGACACAGGCCTGCCACCTTAGCAAGGAAGCCCCCGGGGCTGGGACTCCCATGGTCCGAGAGTTCCCAGGGTGCGCCGTGTGCAGGCTTGCAGGGGCAGCCACGTGGCAGCTGCAGTGCTAATCCCGCCGCCACGGCAGTCACGGAAGCCCCCGCTGTTTCCCAGCCGGCACACGCCGTCCAGGTGGCCCAACTTACCAGTTGAGCTCTCTTCACTGGACGTGTACGTGCCTTTGCCCAGCAGGAGGTTCACCATGGTGGGGGAATTGGCGACCTTCAGCGGCGTCTCGCCCTTCCTGTTGCTCTGCTGAGGGTTCCCTCCGTAGCGCAGCAGCAGCTTCACCACCTGCAAAACATGGGCGAGTGCGTCAGCGAGATGTCTGGAACACGGCCACTCCATCGTTTCTGTATACGACCGCAGTCCACGGCAGGATCCCAGTGCTTAGCCCTAGAACAGCCCCGCGAGGTCCAAGCGTGCGTGGCGACTGGCTGAGGAGTCGCTGCCCCAGCAAGGTCGTTCCTCTTCTGAGATGCAGCGGGTCTGCCCTGCTCCTGGGCTCCCCTCAGCAGTCGCTGCCTCCTGGGCACCTTCCTGCCACTCCTCCTCTGTGGCGAGGGGACGCTGCCCAGGAGTCTTCTCGCAGGCTGTCCGTCCCGCAAACCACGAGCCAGCACTGCAGAGCCTGAGTGGCCGTGGAAGGTTCTGGCAGCTTAGGGGGGAGTTTTTTTACTGGGGTGGGGTGGGGACACAAAACAGAGGAAACAAATACCAAGTTTCTGCAAGCCGGTTTATTTTTTATTTTCATTTACATTAGAAAATAAGATAACCTCTTCTTTGCTTGATTTGACAAGGATGGTCACAGGAAGGACAGAAATATCCACAGTGACATTTCAACAACTCTGTTCAACTCTTTGTGTTCCACACGCTCAGGTCAGCGACTCACTAAACTCAAGTATTAAATTTAATCAACTTTAGTCCAGTCTGAGATCAGGGCATTCAAAGAGTCTTTAATAAAGTTTAATATGAACTCTTGTCACTCACAGAATCTACTTCCAGGCAGTGTGTTGCATTTCGAATTGCTTGACCAGCACAGAGTTTGTGTGCACGCGTGGCCTACAGCTGCTGTGACGTGTCACCACACCCCAGTCTCATAGCTTGGGAGGCCAGAGGTCCACAGCCAGCCTCCCTGACCAGGCTAATGCCCATGAGCCAGCAGGGTGAACTCCTTTCTCTCCCACCACGGAGTCGCTGGCAGAATTCACTCCTTGCAGGGGAGGACTGAGGTCCATGTCCCTGGCTGCCGGCGCTGCCAAGCCCTGGCCCTTCCTCTACGGCCAGCAGTGCAGGTCAGGGTCCTCCTGGCTCCTAACTGTTCCTGCTGCTTGGGGGCCTGACCCAGCCAGGAGAGGCTCTCAAGCTCTACAGACCCGGGTGGCCACTCTGCCTGCCCAGATGACCCGGACCCATCTCCCCACTCGAGCGCCAGGGTCACGACAAGGACAGCCTGGAGCCGTTAGCTTCCTACTTCCCCATGTTTCCATGGTATTTGACATTTTCCATAATAAAAAGTTTAAAAATGATAATTACAGAAGTATAAAGATTGAGAGAACGACCCCTACCCCAGCCTCATGTCACTCACTGGCCAGTCCCCCCAGGTACTGTGTAGCAAATCCCAGACATCGTATCAGCTTTTTCTGTATATTTTTCTCAAAGGGCCCTTAACAAACCATAATGCTGTCATTGTAACTAAAAATTTAACAATAATTTTTTAGCATCAAATACACACTCAGTGTTCAGATTTTCCCAGTTCTTTCAGAAACCTTTTGATTAAGAGCCCTCGCCACGCCCTGTCCCCTGAGCTGCATTCTCTGCATCCTAGATGCTGAGAGTTCCTGGAATCTTCCAGAGCGGCCAGGTAGGGCTGCCGCACTGCAATTTTCCACAGGGGCAGGGCCGCCTCCCACAGCACACAGACTATCTCGTCTGGGGCTGGGCTCTCCAGGGGCCCTGGCAACAACTTCAGTTAGACCTCGTCATCTGCATGCCAGCCCTGCTTTCCAGCAGACGGGCTGGGCTGGGCACATCGCCTGGTCTCTGGCTTCCCACCTGGAAGCAGCCACGTGCCCATGGAGGCCACGTCCTCCCTACGCTCCCTGTTCCTGGGCTGGTCACAACGGTCACCTTCCTAAGCTCCGTTCTCCCGGCCTGTGTGCTGGGTACACCTCTCGGTGTAGCCTCTTTCCAGACCCTGAAGGATCTGCCGGTAGGTCCAGCAGCACCACGGCAACGCGCTGGCCCAGCAGCCACCCAACTCTGCTTCTGTTTGGGTGTCACAATTCACCTCCCAAAATCCAACCAGACCCACGTGGCCAGTGGACATGAGCCTTTCACACGTGCTTTAGGTGGTACTTGTCAAAACCAGGAGGCCGTCCGGGTGCTGACCCGGGCTGAGAACGCTGGGGCAGGCAGGGGGACAGCCAGGCCTCCAGGGAGAGGAAGACAAACCTCCCCCCAGTGCCTGACACCACAGCAGCTGGGACAGAGGTGCACGAAGCCACACAACAGCCCAGACGTCAGAGGACAGACCAGACGTGAGGCTGAGGGGAGATGCCAACCTTGTAGTGCCCGTTGTTGGCGGCATCGTGCAAAGGCGTGTCGTCGTCCAGGCCCTTGGTGTTCACCTCTGCACCCGCGGCCAGCAGCTGCTTCGCGACATCGTAGTAGCCCCGGTTACACGCCTCGTGCAGCGCAGTCCAGCCTGTAAGCAGACACTTGGGACATACGTCACTGAACCCTTGAGAACCTCACTCTGCTTTTTTTTTTTTTTGAGACATAGTCTCACTCTGTTGCCTGGGCTAGAGTGCCATGGTGTCACCCTAGCTCACAGCAACCTCAAATTCCTGGGCTCAAGTGATCCTCCTGCCTCAGCTTCCCGAGTAGCTGGGACTACAGGCATTGCTGTCTCTTGGGGCAATGCCGTATGCGCCAAATGACCAGGGACAGAGGCCAGGGCAGGGCGGCCGCCTGCGCAGAAGGGCTACAGTCTAGGTGCCGGCACAGAGGTGGCCTTGGTTCCCCTTCCCGTGGTCCCTGTGAACACGTGAGTATCCCACGTGTGCCCTGCAGATTAGTAGCCATCTGTGGCACAGCCCTGCAGTTCAGGACTGGTGAGCACACAGTGTGACCAACAAGAGCCTCATCCCTGGCTGTTAATCAACATAGAGAGGAAAAACCTCCCACCCCCAAAACAGGGAAACTGAGGCCAAAACAGCTCTTGTTGAACCTGGCCCAGTGTGAAAGCAGCAGGGCTCACCCCATGGAGCAGCTGCCACTGCTTTGCAGAAGCTTCATTTAGAAAACTGCCTTGTATAAAATGGTGCTACTTATACCCCCATAATAATGGTGCTAAATTAGTAAGAGTCAGACAGCTGTAAACAGGCAGTGGGAAACATCTAGAAGGATTCCATATGGAAACCAGTTCCCTGGTCTTCTGTTCTAATTCCACCGTGAACAGACAGCTCTGGAGTGTGTGGGTGATGCATCAGTGTGGCAGGAGTTACTTTATGCAAAAAACAACAACAACAAAAAACCCAAAAAACCATCTGAACTCAGGGGGCCCTTAATGCGAGCGAGGCCCTTGACCTTTGTCAGATCTGGGCAGCATGCCCATATGCAACTAAAAACGTGAGTTGTCATCTGGTTCTGTCTCCCAGACCAGCCCCTGGACCGAATCGTGTGGGGGAGGGGTGTCCTCTGCTGGGGACGCAGCCACAGCCTCAACACACCACGAGGCCCCATAGGAGCCAGGCACTGGGTTCTCCTGAGACGGCAGAATAAAAATCTTTAATTCCTTAGTTCTCTTAAAAGTGATGAAAAACAAGAATTATTCATAATTATAAAGAGCAGCCACATCCACACGCATGCATCCCCACGCGGGCCTGGGGCCTGGAAAGCGGGACACGCACTGGCCTGGGGGCCCCTCTGATCTCGCAGGTGCAGGCAGGAGCACTCACCTGCGAAGTCCTTGACGTTGACGTCCGCCCCCTCGCTGATGAGCTCCTTGATGCGCCGGGCGTCCCCCCGGATGGCGGCTCGGTGCAGGCGGGTCTCTCCTCGCTCATTTCTCTTGTTCACCTTGTCTTTGGTCTTTGAGGCGGAGCTGGGCGTCCCCTTCGGACACACTGCAGACTGGGAGGGGTGCTTTGGTGTTGTGTCTACTGCAGGCCAAGGAGGGGACAGGGGGTGTCACTGGGGGTGACTTCGTAGGAACCTCGGGAACTGGGCCATTGTCAGGAGGTGAAGGGGCCACCTTTGCATGGGGCTCATCCTGGGAGCACACAACCCCCAGGGACCACGGTGTCCCCAGGGGCAGGCACAGTGGAGGCTGACCAAGCAGGGTACCTCCCAGTCACAGGGGTCACCCTCTCGCCTGGCTCACCTGGGCTGTTTGCAGACTCCTCTGCTGTCATCTGCATGAGAAGAGCCACCTGCTGTCGCTCTGAGAGCGGGTAGCCAGCTCTGATCCCAGACAGCCCCACGCCAAACAGCAGCCCGGCCTTTCGGGTGACCGGCTCCTTCTTAATCCTCTTCCGCTCAGGACCCTGCTTCTCTGTGAGGCGGGCGGAGGAGAGAGGGAGGGGAGATTTCATGCCATCGAGTCCTCAGAACCCAGGTCCTCACCTAACGTTACGGAGCCCCTGCGTCCACTGACAGATTTATGGAGCAAAGAGGAAGGTCTGTGAGAGGGAGAGAGGACAGTGTTGGGAGCATTAAGCCGCCCACCCTCACCCTCTTGGCAGGAACTGAGCCAGTAAACACCTCGTCACCAGCCCAGCAAGGCCTTCACTCACTCCAGCACCTCTCCTGAGCCTCCCCAGACCTCACGCCACACACGAATGCGGTGGGATGGGTTAGCACCATTGCCCTGGCTCGCACAGGACAGGTCTCTATAAATACACGTGTCTGTAATCAAGTTCTACCTTCCCCATCCCTCCTCCAAACAAACAGTGCAGATATAAACTGGCAGACACAGTTTAAAAATACATAAATAAATCAAGGCCAACTTGTCAGTACTGTACCTTTCTTCTTGCTTCTAGGAACCTCCATTTCATGCCATGGTGCTTCGAGGAGCGTACCAGCCTTGCAGTACCACAACATGGACTGAGCTGGAGGCATCTAAAGGCATCAACACAGAGCACTAACAAGATACGATGCAACAGCTGGCGCGTCCATCTTAGCCTCCTCGCAACAAGCAAGTCCTAGCTCGTCTGACCCGCTACGAAATGCCCTGCCAGCCTTGGGGATCCTGCCTGTGCTGCTGCGAGAAGAGGCCGGGGTGGGGCGCAGAGACCCCCGGGCGCCCTTGTCGGGAGCACAGAAGCTGCCTTCTGCCTCTGTCTTCGCAGGCGCCCCCCTGTGATGCCATCGGGGACCAGGCACTCTGAGCCTGGGCGCAGGCCCTACATGGCCCCAAGATGGCCTGGGGGTGCTCTGGGTCATGGGGTGAAAATCGCAGGTGTGTGGGCCTGACTCGGGAATGAGGGTCGCCACAGGAGACACAGGTCTCTACGTTCTCCCGGGAGGTTCCCCTTCCTCTCTGTCAGCATACCACACAGCCCTCTCTTCAGGGCTGAACTGATTCCCTGGGCTGCGTGTGGCCCTAGAGAAGTGGGTGACATCTGTAAAAAAGGGACTCAGTGGGTCACATGCCAGCCTGGTCAGAGAGAGACTGGCCTCCAGCTTCCACACTGCCAGGCTCCGCTCCCAGGACAACAGTCCCTTGCGGCTCACTCAGGCCCTGCCAGCGCGTCACTGTGCCTGCCTGTGCGAGAGCTGCACCCGTGCCCTGCTGAGGATGCTGGTTTACACGCTTACGTGACAAGCCTGCAGGCAGGAAAATGCCCAGCTACTCTACTAGCTCCACAACTCACAGGCAAAACCCCATATACCGCAGCTGCCACCACCACCTAGTTTGTACACAATCCATGATGCACAGATCTGAGAAAGCAAGAAAACAACCTGAACTTTAGTGCTGGCCCCTCATTCTACCTGCAAACTGTCAAATGCAATAATGAGGGAGACAGCCTTGCCCTCAGCCAGCGAGTCCCAGCCACAGGTCTGCAGGTGACCAGGAGCTGGCAGACAGCACAGCTCAGGGCCAGTGGCCCAAGGAAGCTCCACAAATGAACTGCACTTCAGAAGGGCCTTTGGGTCACTGTCACCAGGTGGTGTGTGTGTTCTGCAGGTCTCTGTGTATGGCCCTGTGCTCCCACTAACACGCCTCAGCCCCCGCACCCGACAACCCCGTTGTCCACGGAACTGTCCATGCAAGGACAGCAGTAGGCCTGAGCTGCCCCCTCTCAGGGAAGTGGGTGAAGTTGCAGAGCCTCCCTGTGCCTGGGGACCTCCGGCTTCCCCATGGGCTTCCACAAAGGCACCCGCAGGTCCTCTCTCCCTGCGAGGAGGCCCAGAATCACCTGGGAAGCCAGGACCCCATGTGTGGCCCTTGCCCCCTGTGACTGAGCTGAGCACACACAGGTTAAGAGACCTGTCCCTCCTGACCCTACCCAGAGCAGCGGGACCTGATGCTTTGGATGCAGAGGCCAGGCAGGACCGGGCTGGGTGTGTTCAGACCCCTGCGTGCACACGTTGCCATGTTTTGAGGTCAACGGAGCCTGGCAGGAGTGCACCAGTCAGGCTGGCACCAGGAGGACAGGAGCCCACACCGCACTTCCCTCCACATGGCAGCTAGAACCACCAGGGCTTCTGCCCATGCGGCTTCCTGACCCAAGCAGGACTAGTCCCGTCCCACAGAGCGGCTGTGGCACCCAGGCCCGTCTCAGCTGTGTGCCAGTCGTGTGCAGACCACGCAGTGCTTTCTGGGTGGGCCCTAGGCCTGGGCTTCAGGGACATGTGGGTCCTGCTGCCCACTGACCGCCTCGGTGGAGATGGACTGAGTTCACTTCCCCTCACAGCCAGAGCAGCTGAGGAAGGTAGGCCCCACCACAGGGCTCTCACTCTGCCCACACTCGGAAGAGCAAACTTCACACACAGCCCTCCCTGGCTTTAACCAGGGCATTTTACTTGTCTTAACACAGAAGAAGGATCCAATATGAACTATGACCTCTCGAGATGCCAACTGCTCCTTCCTGAAACTGGTTCCTGTACCTACCAGCACCTAGAAGGGCCACCACACACCTCTCCATGCTGGAGACCAGCAAACTGCACGTCTGTTGGGCCTGAGCCGCAGCCTGCAAGCGGGCCTTGGGGGGGGGGGGGGGAGGCACCCCAGCAGCCCCGTCCCCAGGCGCAGAGACGACGTCCACTCTCCACTCTGGCCCAGCCCTGCCGTGTGGGGCATCTGCACCGCCACGTGTGACAGAAGGGACCCCACAGAGGGGACATCTGCCACCTGCCGGTACCTCAGCCTGGAGGGCTACGGGGCCAACCCAGAGCTGCGTGCCCAGGTGACAAATCCCCACATCTGCTGGTGGGAGGGGAGGGGGGAGCCACTCCAGAGCTGCCACTTGGGACAACTAACAGGTGCCTTTGGCTTGCTGCTAATTTCTGTTTTTGTTTTCCACACGGAAGCACACTAGGATTTGTGAGTTTACCACACGGTACACGCCAAGTTGCAAACTGAAAAGCTGACAGGCCCAAGAACTGGAGTCTGAGCTACAGCACCAGGTGTGGCTGTGGATACACCTCTGACCCCAGGCCCCTTCCAAAGGTGTCCTACAGCTGCATGTAGCTCACAGGCTCTGTGGGTGATGGCAGCGTGCAGCCAGGGCACAGGGCCAGGGGTGGTCGAGGACAGCGCTGGGTGGGAAAAGCTGCCCTGACTCTGCCAGCCGCACTGGTTGAGTCTGTCTACTCGGCCCTGTGGCTATCCCGGCATGTGACAACATGCAGGTATCCACTGTGGCACTTCTGTCCGGCTGACACGAGCCCTGGCAGCCACTTTGTGTCTCTACGGCACGTCTTATCAAGCACACATTCCGCCGCTGGCCCCATGGGAGGTGTTTCGCCACCAGCTGGCAAATGGAAGAGTGCAAGGAGCCCCATCCCCGAGCCATGGCTGGGCTCCCAGGAACTGCTGAGCGAGGCCTTTCCTGGAGCGGGGCTGCGCTGAGACTGTGTGCTTGCAAGTTGGAGCACACTCCCATCGCTGCACCCATCACAGAAAGGGCATTCCTGGCGTGCAGTGTCTTCTGGCAGCAACAGGCCTGCAAGGGAGCACCCAGGTCAGCTCCCGTGGCAGCACCGGGCAGAGCTCCCGCTCATGGGCTGGAAGGGCCGTCAGAACCACCTGGCGGTGCTCTGCAGAAGCCATCTCCGCAGCATCTGTGGCTTCACGCCGAAGTTCTCCTGCGTATAATTATTTTTTCTCTTCCTGCTTCTAACTCATTATGCTTCTTAAACTGGCGCACTCATGTTGTCGTAGGTCTTGAGGCTCTCGCTGCTGTCTTTCCATGTCGGCTCTCCCACCCCTCTGGACCTCCATGAGGGGGTGTGTGTGCCTGCTCCCCTCCCACCTCCTGCTTTGGTCTGAGCAGCCGCTTTGGTGAGAACATTCAATCCACTGATTCTTTCTTATGTTGGATCTAAGAAACTGTACAATCTGTCCACTGAGTTAATTTCAGTGATAATTTTCATTTCTAGATGTTCCATTCATGCTTTCCAAACATCTGCATAATCTTCTTTGACAGTTCTTTCTTGATTCTCTCCTTACCACCCTGTCCTGATTCATACTGGGTGTCACTGTCCCAATGTGTGAGGTCCCTGGGGCTGACCCCGCTGACCTCTCAGGACAGCCTTCTTCTGTCTGTGACCAAGACTGGCCACATGTGTCACCTGGACACTGGAAACCAGGAGGCCTGTCCTCCAGACGACTTGCTTTGCTCCAGGTGGGGGCCTCAGGGACTGCCTGGCATTTCCAACAGCACCAAGTTGGACAGATCCGAATGCCATCCCTGGCAGAGGACAGGCCTAGGTTTGGAAGTCTCTGGGGTGACTTCTCAAAGCCTCTCATTCCTTCTTGGCACCCTGCTAGATGACAGGAAGGGCCTTCATTGAGAGACAGCATCCCCCGACAGCCCAGCATGTCCAAGAGCTACTGCCCTCCCGAGGGCCCGGAACCTCCCACTCCTGCAGGCCACAGGCCTAGCTCCACGACAGAGACGCTCACGGTGTGGGCCCCAGGGACTTCTGTGAGGGTGTGTGAACCTCAGCCTCTCACGTGAAAGAATGCTTCTCACAGTAATCACTTGGTATCTCTAATTTCTCAGCTTTTCCTGCAAGATAGTTTTTTTTGTTTTACAGCATGCAGTCTGCAATGTTGCCAAAACAGGAAAATCTGTAACTGCTATGTCCCACCATAAGACCCTAAGACATCACTATATTCTTGATTCTGCTCTATAAGGGAGCACATAAACGGTGGTATTCCAAGATGACAGAGTCCACTGCCAGCGTCCTGACGGCCCACACGACTGCCCAGAAGAGAGTGTCCTGCGGCCATCCTGATGGGTGCTGCTACCCCAGCAACTCTTTTTGTTGCACTTGGCCTCAAAAACACGCTTGGCCTAACCTTGTAGTTCAGACACGGACTACAGCCCTTCTGGCCAAGACGCCTAAATCGTGGACAGCCTACATGCTAGACGGACGATCCAAACCAGGGTATTCGTTACAAAAAGACAGCCATGTCCACCGCCATGTTAGGCTCGATATGCCAGTACTTTCAAATGAGAGCAACAGAATTCCACATAACAGACCCTCCAAATGCAGCAAGTTGAAGACACACTGAACGCTGTCCCCAGCGACACACAGCGCAGCGCAGTCCACGCCGCCCCTTCTGTGGGAGGCCTCAGGCCCCCTCTGAGCAGGGCAGTGGAGCCATTGAGTCTCCGCTTCAGCATCTCCGCAGCACAGGCAGGCGGGTCGCACTGGCCAGGCTGTGGCACTGGCTGCTCCAGGACGCGTGACCTCTGCGGGTCTCCCCATCTTTGGGCTGAGAGTGACAAGGTAAGGGCGGTCCTTATCCTATAGGATGCTGTGGGTTACATGAGGCAACAGCAGTAGACGGGAATCAAGAACACAGGACAGTGAGGCTGGCCAGAGGGCTCAGACCCCGACCCCAGCCCAGCAGTGTCCCACTCACAACCCTCATTGTCACAACACTGAAGCACCAGGAGAATTCTGAAACAACAAACACGGTCATGTCCTAAACCTGCACAGGGCGGTGGAACGCTTGCTCCTCCCAGAACAAGAGGTGGGAGGTTGTCTGTGCAGGAGACACAGCTGTACTTGGCAGGTTGGGGCCATGGAACCCCACAGGGCAGAGCTCCACACGTGAAGACGCTGAGCGGCAGAGAGAGTAAAAAATACACCAAATCCAAAGCCAGGGTGAAGCTGGGCTGGCTCCTGGGCCCCTGCACGGACCACCACAGCGCAGAGGAGTCATGTCCTGCAGCACCACTGGGGGGCCCTGGACGCTGGTCCTCCAGACCCACACCCACTTCCCTCGGCTGACTGTGCTCTGAGTCCTGCTGCTGTGACGAGCCATGGCTGTGAGGGCAACACTGCACTGAATCTGGGAGTCCTCCTAGCGAACTACTGAACCTGGTGGTCTCGTGGACCCGACCCACCCAGGTCATGTTGGCAGCACGAGCCTGGCCCCAGCCCCAGTGCGCTTCTGAAGGCCCTTGGAGAGGGAGATGCAGGACTTGAAGCAGGAATAACCTTCCCTGGCTAGTCCCAGCTTCCCTTGCACAAGAAGAAACTGATCAAGTCTAGAGACAAAAGATGGTTGTTGAGAAACAGTAGAACCAGAGATCAGTCGTGGAATTCTTAACTACTTGAAACCATTTTACGTGGATGTGCTGCTCCGTGAATGAAGAGGTTATTTGAGAGCCACCCACTGAGACCCACCCACACTGAGCCTCGGCCACCACAGCCCTTCACATTGCTCCGACAGCCGCTATCCAAACTCTCCTCCTGCACAGAGGAACTCGCCTTTTTTCAGAGAATGATGCTTCTACTACAGACCATTCAGGACAGTGTCAGGCCCAGCCCACGTCCCTCACCAGCCAGTCAGGGCCACCAGCTCTCCCGAGCTGCTGCAGGGTCAGGGTTCGGCAGGGCCCAGGTCCAGCAGGAGGAAGAGTTCGCCAAGGTTTCTGGGAAGGGAGAAGGCGTAGAAACGGCTGTTCCTCCACGCGTGCATGGGAGGAGCTGGGCAGAGAAAGCCATGGGGCGGGGCCTGGCCTCACCCGGCTGGACTCAGCTCTGTGCGAGCACACCTGTGAGCACAGTTCTTCACAGCCGTGTGTGGCGACAGCCCCTATGCACCCCACGCCCTGGGCCCTCACCAGGCTGCGTGCTGACCCAGGAGACCTCCTGCAGCCAGTGTATGCGCCCCTCCAGCCAGAGGCTCCTAGGTACCTTCCTGGACTGCGCCAGCGCGGCAGGCTCTGCTCTCTCCGCCTGCCAGGGCCCAGCAGCTCAGGGTCTCACTGTCGGCTGAGTGTCACCTTCACATGCTTGTCCACTCTAGCGCCAGGCAGGGCACCGTGTTCTGGGTTCCAGGAAGTCCTACAGAAGCCTGTGCAAAGCCCATCCCTTCCTCCCAGGAACAGGGCCCGGCCCAGAGCAGGAGATACACAAAGGCACACCCCTGGCTCAGGAACTAGGAGTGAACACGACTCCAGGAAATCGGCAAGTGTCCCCAAACACACAACACTGAACACATGTGCATCTACACATTGACACTGCCAAGTACACACCACAGACACCAGAGTCTCATTCACAAGGTAAAAGCAAAGAAAGAAATCTTAATTTTTTTTCTTTATTCCAAAGAAACATTCAGGAGTTGAGGGCAAGCCGCCTCCAGCTCACAAGGCTTCTCTAATGAGGGCAGCTTGGTGGCCTCCCCAGGGGAAGCAGAGCCCACTTGCTGGTCCCAGGTGGAAAGAAGACAGACTCGTGCTCACGGAACAAGTGCCAGGAAAGCACACAGTGGAGCAAGAGGCTTCCCAGGAGCCCTGGTGAGGTCAGGTAGTCCTGAAACCAACCTCAACAATATTCACTTCTAAATTTTTAAGTTTTTTGTAACAGACATACAAGTAGACAGAAAAGTATAATTTGAAGCAAACTCCAGACATACAACTTCATTATGAATATTTTCAGTGATAAATTTCTTTAAACTGAGATCAGCCTCAGGTTGGTGGCCAACACACGTCAGAAGCAGAAGCAAGAGGCCTGGGCGGGCAGGCAGCCAAGAGGTCAGGCGAGGCGTGGGAAGGGTCTCCTCAGCCCAAGAAGGTCTCAGCAGCCCAGGCTGTGCTGCCCGGCCCGCTGCTGCTGGGCTGCCTTCACTCTCACGGGAAGCCAAACAGAGTGGCCTCGCCCCTGCTCACACCCTCCCCTGTGCCCACAGCCCCAACAGAAACCTGGCTCTGAAATGTGCTCTTGCCCAGACCTCTGGGAGGGTGCAGAGGAGACACTGCTGCGGCGCGTATCTGCCTGGACAGCCACAGAGCCCCGCTGCTGTGCAGACACTGTGCTGGCTGCGACTTCGGAGTAGACTGGCTCTAACTGGGCTCCTCTGATTCTCAGCAGACAACCGCCTCGCTCTTGGCAAGCCATCTCCAGCCCTGACTAAGCACTGCAGAGGCCGCACCTCTGGTGGGCGGGACCATGTGCAGGCCAACACCCAGGCGACTCCCTGGCGTCTGGGAAGCAGGAGACCACCCCAGGGCAGTCCTGTGGTCTCAGAGAGGGAGGCTGAGCCACCCCCTCCCACTCACACCTGGTCCCTCAGTGATTACCGCATCCCATCCCTCCCCCTCAGTGATGGGCACCTAACAGCACCTTCCCAGCAGAGGGTGCCACAGAGACGCAGCAGGAGGAAGCCTGGCGGAGCAGATGCCTGGGGGCACAGCCGGCACCTGCCCAGGCCCTTCCGTCTAACAGTGACTGCCTCCCTGACCAAGCTCCTGACCAAGCCCCCACCTCCAGGGAGGTTGACTCTCCATGTGTCTCTCCTGGGGATCAGAGAGGAGTCTCCTGTCTGTCACTCATCACAAATCTCTGGCTCACCCACGGCGGTGCCACAGACCAGGTGTGTGCCTCACTCTATCAGATGTGCTCAGGAATTCTGCTTACAGAACATGTAGACGGAGGCAGGCAGGTCCCAGGTGAGTGAGAACCAGCCCACTGCCCAGCACTGGGCATGGCCACAAGATTCATTCACTAGCTCAAGAGGCTCTTGGCGAACACTCGAGCCTCTGCGCACGAGCAATGCTGAGCACTCAGGTGCACCAGGTCACGCCACTGGGCAATCTAGCTCTGAAACATCAGCAGAGCAGATATGTGGGAAACTCATGTGCCAAGAGTGGCTCCGAGAGGATGATAAACGTGAGAGAACAAATGTCACATTTCTTACATACTTTTAAACACAGTTCTTGCCTGGAAAATTCTATTTTCAAAATGTTCTTTCCTTCTCTTCCATCTCATGGTGACTCTGCCCTGCCCTCACCTGGGGCCTGCACCCCACAGCAAAAGGACACGGAGTGAAAACATGTGGTTCTATGAGCGCTCAGTGCTGTGCGCAGAGAACACCCTGCGGATCCATGAAGGACGAGAGCCGACTCAGTGGAATGGCTGGGCGGGCGGCCCAGCAGCAGACAGCACAGGCCTAGACGAGGGCCCTTCCCACCACCACGACGAAACGGCACCACAAGGAGACTGGGCCGGCCAGCCAGGGTGGGCATGTCTGGGGCACGCACTGGCCCGAGTGGCCACTCAGGGGCGCTGTGTGACCATGGGAACACCACCCTCGACCACGGGGCTGAGCAGGAACACCGTCTTCTTAGTTCTTCCTACCAGACTTCCAGAGGGTTTACAGAAATGTCCGCCTCAGAGGTTTGCTACCAACCCCACATGATCACTACCCAAAAAGCTAATAACCAAGTATGAATATGACACACTCCTACAACCAAAATCAGCATGGGCACCACTAATAAGAAAAAGGATTTTCAGGCCTGGTCTGATTTGCTCTGGCCCCAAAGCCCACACATGCACGGAACCCCGGTAGCCCTGGGAGCTGCCAGCCCATCCACTCCGGGGGCCAACGCCAGCCTACGGCCCAGCGTCCAGCGGCCCAGCGTCTCTGTAGCCTTCTCGACCCAAACACATTGCCAGGGTGCCTGCTGCCTCCTGCACCTCCTCCCTTGCAGCCCGTCTGGGAAAACTAGCCCATCTGCTGGCCTTGAACTCAGCACAGCCTCTCCCTCCCCCCATTCCCAACTGTGAGCATGACCTGGGAGCGCCCAGCTTAGGAGGGGCAGGCAAAGGGCCTGCAGCCACCACATGACTCCAAAGGCCAAAGTTTTGCAAACATTGCCAGTGAAGCCTGTTTCTAGGCTACTTCCTGAGCCACCCCTCCTCAATACTCTCATGCACTGCCACAGGCACACCCGTCCTGGGCGTGGCCACTGCCGCTCCCCTGCAGCAGCCATTCCTAGAGTCTGAGAATGCCAGAGGCAATCACCGCAGGCTCCAGGCCAGCCGGGTGAGCTGATGCCCCGCCCTGCCCTGCCCCGCAGGGCTGCAGAGCAGGCAGGCAGGATGGGAGGCCTCAGATGGGCCGGCCAGGGAAGCCTGGGCTTACTCACCCCACACAGCTCAAGATAGAACCCACCGGACAGCTCGCACCCGGAGGGGCGTTGACCCCTGCCATGGGCACACAGGTGAGGGAACGGGCACTCCTGCTCTGCAGCCTCAGACCAAACCCACACTCAGGAAGACTACCCAGGCTCCCAATCACTCTTAGAGCTCCCTCTGGTTTTTACTACAAACAATGGAGTTTAATTTACCTGCCTTTGTAGCCCTGAGGGAACTGTTTCCCCTCCTGTGTGGAACTGTCAGGGGACTGACAGAGCAGAGCACCCAGAGCCACCAGGGCTGGGCGTGGCAGGAGGCTCCACTGTGAGCACCAGCCGTGGGCCTGGACCTCAGGAGCAGAGGCTGAGGCACCCGGGGGGCCTGCCTTCCTCCCTCGCTGCCCCTTGCCCAGGGCTGGTCTGGAGAGGCCCATGCACAGCAGGAGGACTCCGGGAATGGGTCCCATGCAGAGCCAGGAGGGGCGGGAGGAGCGCAGAGGCACGGCTGGTACCTGTGTCCGAGTCCTTCTGCTCTCCATTGGCCCCCACGGGGAAGGGCAGCTTCCGCTTGGTGGTGCGCTCCCTCACCTCCTTCCCGCCATCACTGCGGTCTAGCTTCGGGGTCTTGGTTAGAGAAACTTTATCTTTATCCTAGAAAAGAAAGAGATGTTTTCAGGCATCACTCCCAAATTCTCAAAATCCTCACGTCTACTGAGATTTCATACCATGTGCCCGGAGAAACAAATCTTGTGTGTGGGCAGTGACTGCCCCCACCCGGCTCAGGGCCAGGCTCCTGGTCTGCACAAGCCTGCGGCCCCAGGGAGGCTGACTGCAGGGCCTTCAACCAGGAACTCGAGCCAGCCCTGAGTCCATGTCAGTCCGGCACTTGCAGGGCTCTTGGGAAACCACTGCTGACCAGTATTCTCGGTCGTGTAAAGGATGCAGGGTATACAGAGACACAAGGGATTAAATAACGAGGAAAACAAGATCTGAAAACAAGGAAAACAAGATCTAAAAATAAAAATAAAAAGGAGCAGTGTGCAACCCCATTTTCTGTCACTGACTTTCCTGGAACAAGGGCCAGCAGTGGCTCCAGGAGCACTGGCCCTGGTGTGTCTGACTCCCCAGGGGAGTGGCAGCTGCCACAGCACTGGTGCTGCAGCTGCACCTCTCTGGGCTGTTCTAGACACTACCCACGGCCCCCACTCCACCTCGTGGCCTGTGAGCAGCAGGAGAGCCGTGGGGAGCGTCCTGCTGTATAAGGCTGGTAGGGGCCCTCCCCAGCCAGGCATGGACTGAAAAGCCCCAGCTCCAATCCCAGCCCCAAGTCTGACCTTGAGTAAGCCTCAGACTTCCGTGTGCCTCAGTGGCACCATCTGCAGAATGGAGGACGGTGCCCGCCTCAAAGTGGACTGAGGATAAGGAGGGAGCCAGCGCAAAACATGCAGGTCGCAGGGTTTCCTGTGACTTCTGCAGTCTCCTGAACTGCCTCACCTGAGGGGAGGCACAGAGCTCACAGAACATACGTGGAGATGGCAGAGCCGGGGGCAGGGGCGGGCATCCCCAAGCCCAGGTGCAAGCAGAGGCGTGCTCATAGACGCAGGGGCCCTGGCTCTGGCACAAGGAGCGCTGAGCCCCAGCTACAGTGTCTCAAACTCCGCTTGGCACCCGGGACGGCACGGGAACAGCAGCTCCAGCTTGGCCTGCCAGGCCCTGCACAGCAGGTGCTCTGGGAACGCTGCCTCCCACTGCCCAAGGGAGACGCCAGGGCAACACCAACCCAGGACTGCCGAGTGCCAGGTCCACCATGCTGCCACCTCGGGTGGGGAGGACATGGACACTGGAGCCCCCTCCTCACTAGCAAGCTTTCTTTCTGGAACTTTCCCCAGGCTAACAGACAGCAAACACTGTACAGTATCCCATGCTGCCCTCGGGTGCTGCGGGGCCAGGATGCACGCCCACTCCTGGGAAGAAGGCCTCCGGCGTGGCTGGTCAAACACTGCATGCACCAGAGCTGGCAGTTAATCAGAGACAGATGCTGCCAGCTCTAAGGGCTCCTAGTGCTGGAGAGGAGCCTCCAGGCAGACCTCCTAGGAGCCAGAGCCCATGAGGACAACGCTCGCCCTGACAGCGGCAGCACCACTGCCCGTCCTCGGCCTGGGCACCACAGCACGGCACACTTGCCAGCTGAGGGCACCTCCCTTAAGCCCTGCAACAGTCCACCCAGGAGAGCAGCCCACCTAGGAGTGACGGAGGCACACCTACCCTGTGTCACCCCCAACACTAGGAAATAATGAAAGGCATCAATCAGTAAAAACTCCAATCTATCATGAAACACCTTCCTACCAAGAAAATGCGTGGCCCACTGAGTGGATTTTACCAGACATTCAAAGAAGACATAACACCCACTGGGAGCAGTGATTCACGTCTGTAATTCCAGCACTCTGGGAGGCCAAGGCAGGAGGATTTCGTGAGGCCATGAGTTTGAGAACAGTTTGGGTAACATATTGAGACCCTGTCTCAGCAAAAAAAAGAAAAGAAAAGAAAAGAAAAGAAAAGAAAAGAAAAGAAAAGAAAAGAAAAGAAAAGAAAAGAAAAGAAAAGAAAAGAAAAGAAAAGAAAAGAAAAAGGTGGAGGTGGAGAAGAGGTAACACCAGTCTCACAGAAATTCTTCCTGGGAACAGAGGAATATTCTTAACTCATTTTACAAGGCTGCTATAATGCTAATCCCAGAACACGATAAGGGTATTCCATGAAAACAAAATTATAAACTAATAAACCTCATGAACAGAAAAATGCTAAGAAGATATAAGCATTTCTGATCCATGAATATATAAAAAATACAAATAATAAAAACTAAGGATTCAAGAATGCAAGAAATTAAAAATTGATGCCAACTGTCTGACCATTTTAGGAGCTACAGAAAAGGCCTGTGACTCGGTTCTACCCTGCTCGTGAGTGCTCAGCATGCCAGGAGCAAAGGGAACGTCCCCAGGCTGATACAAGGCCTCCAGGAAATCCCAGCAGCCGACCACAGATTTAAATGCAGAAGACTGAATGTTTTCCCTAAGATGGGGATCGAGGCCAGGCTGTCCAAACTCACATCTACTAAAAAACAAAAACAATTTTTTAAATGAGCAAAAGGTCTGATAGGCACTTTACCAAAGAAAATATCCAAATACACAAGTAACATGTGAATAAGCGTTTGTCATAAGGAAAATGCAAATATACTAATATCAGCACTCCCACCAGAATAGTTAAAATAAAAAAGACTGACATAGCAGGTGCTGACGAGGACCTGGCGCAGCTAGAACTAAGAGGCAGGGCGGAGGATGTAAACAGCCCCTGGGGAGCTACTTCGGAGTTTTTGATGAAATTAATGAAATGAGTGCATGTGTTCACAAACTAGCACGAGACTGCTCATGGCAGTTTTGTTCGTAACAGTAAAAAAATGAAACAACTAAATTGCTCAGCAAAAGGCAAAGGGGTTCAGGTACTGTGGCTCACACCTGTAATCCCAGTGCTCTGCGAGGCTGAGGTGGGGAGGATTGCTTGTTCAAGACCAGCCAGAGCAAGAGCCAGACCCCATCTCTACTAAAAACAGAAAAATTAGCCAGGTGTGGTCTCAGATCCTCAGCAGGCTGAGGCAGGAGGTTCCCATGAGCCCAGGAGTTTCAGATTGCAAGTGAGCTGTGATGATGCCACTGTACTCCAGCCCTCCAGCCCGGACAACACAGCCAGACTCTGGCTCAAAATAAACAAACAAACAAACAACATGAAAAGAAAATGGATAAATGAATTCTGGGATATAAATGGAATACTCCACAACAAATTTTTAAAGTGCTAGCACATGCAACAGCACGCGTGAGGCCTCCACGAACACAACAGCGTCAACGCATCACGAAGCACCTGCACATCAAAATGAGGTCTCTTCCGCAGTTAGACTGGATTCCATCCCTTTTTCCTTCTCTTCCTCCTACTGAGGGATAACAAAGCAGTACTGGCCTTAGGGAGACAGGACTGCGTACACAAAAAAGTCCAAAGGAATGTACAAACTCTCCAAATTAATAAGTGAATCAGGCCAACTTGCCAGACACAGAAAGTGAATTGATGGCTATACACCATAAACAACCAGAAAATGGAATAAAAAACATCACATATTAATTTCAAAAGACATCAAATATGCAAGAATAAATCTAACAAAAGATGCTGAAGCCCCCTACACAGACAATTATAAAACATGACTGAGAGAAAATACAGACAAAAGCAGAGGGACACACCACGTTCATGGACCGCAAGCCCCTCATCCTCCTCACAGCAATTTGCCGCCACACTGAGCTTCCCCTTAGCAGCTACCCAGTCAAAATCCTCACGGGCTTTTCATGGAAATCCTGAAACATACAGGGAAATGCAAAGGCGATTCTGAAGAACAACAGAGGCAGGAGGTTTAAACTACTAGGTATCAGACTATAAACTAGTTTAAACTACTAGGTATCAGACTACTAGGGATCAGTCATCAAAACAGACTGTCCTGGAAAAGGGACAGTAATGCAGGCTGCTCAGAGCAGACAGCAGAAATCAGAACTCGCTGCCTGGTGAAGGAGGCCCTGTGCACACCACACAGCGAGGTGGCCCCGGGCCCCACAGGGAGCAGGGCGCACCGTGTCCCTCCTTGTACCACACGAGAAATTAATTCCAGATGAATCAGACTGAAAGCTTTCCGGAGACAGCACAGGAGGACATCTTCATAGCCAGAGGACAACAGAAAAACACAAATAAAACCACAATACACAATCGTACACCCTGCCCGAGCGACTAAAATTAAACCGACACCATCAAGCCTCAACAAGGATGTGGAACAGCCTGACTGAGGAGTGCAGAGCTGGCACACTCATTCGGACAAACTACTTGGCCACATCTACCAACGTGGAAAAACCCCGATGCACACACATTCATAACAGTACTGCTGTTGGAAAAAACCCAGAGGTTCACGGACAGAAGGGTGAACACGGTGCCGAACGTCCGCACGACAGAGTACTGCACAGAGATGGAGGAAGACAAGTGCTGGAAGGAAAACCCCATAAGTCACACGGAGCTGAGCAGCCGACGCCCCACAGTCTCAAAAGTCACTCGTCCATGCGACGGAGGGAGGGAGGGCAGAGAGCACCTGGCGTGAGGGAACCCGCTGCTGATGCAGAGCCCATGTGGCTCCCAGGACACTGGTAACACCACGTATTTTCACCTGGATGGTGATTATCCCTGGATTTTAAGATAAAATATAAGCCACAATGTGTATTTATATTCACTAAAAAAGTTCACAAATTTTGTTTTTTAACTAACTCTCAGCAATGCAAAGCGAACATGGCAGCATACCTGGGTATGGCAGGGCTTGGCTGGGCTGCACGTGGGCAGTGAGGGGTGGGGCACCCCAGGCAGGTCTGGGCTCAGCCCCACTGTGCAGCTTGGGTGGGCAGGAAGGGTATTCAAGTTCTCTGAGTTCTCCTCACCAGACAAAGAGGAATTGGCATGCACATCAAAAATTGTTTTCATTTCCCAAATGCTAATATCGTAAACATTACACTAAACATTAAGTTCGATCTGTATCAGGAACCCGGTCAGACCCCGGCGTGCTCTAAGAACCACCATGGTGGTGGCCATGTGGCACGTGGCCCAGAGGGCTGCCTCAGAGCAGCACTTCTCCCTCTGAGGAGGGCTCTGCACACAGAGAGGAAAGACAGCTGAGGTAACTGTTTGAAAAATGGCCATGTCCACTCTATGTGACCCCTGGAACCACCATCACTGTGGTCAGCTCTCACCTACACACAGCCAACAGCAAAAGGACCTAGTAAGAATGAACCTCCAATCAGCCACCAAGCACGGCACAAACGTGAGGGTCCAGCCCTTCCAGCTCCACCTGTTGAAAAGACTATCCTCCCCCCGACCCACCTGCTGAGCTGCCTCAGGCATCTTTGTAGAAACTCAACTGGCCAGTGTGTGTAGGTCTGTCTTTGGACTCTATTCTGTTTTATTCACTGATATGGCTGTCCTTGTGCCAGTAAGATACACACTGTCTTATTATTGCCACTTTATACACAGTAAACACTGAAATTGAATCAGTCAAGTCCTCCGGTTTTGTTCTGCTTTTTCAAAGTGGTTTTGGTTATTCCAGGTCATTTAAATTTCCATAAGAACTTTGGAATCAGCTTATCAATTTGTACAAAAGAAGCCTGCAGAGATTTTTTACACTGAGTCTTGGGGAGAAATGGCATCTGAACAATACTGGAGTTTCCTGACCAATGAACACAACAGAACTGTCCATTTATTTAATCTTCCTTAATTGCTCTCAGCAATATTTTGTAACTTTCAGTGTATAGCTCTCTTCACCAGCATATAGGTCTTGCAACACACCTATGGTCAAATTTATCCCAAAATAATACACACTTCTGATGCTATTATAAATATATTTTTAAATTTCAATCCCCTACCATTTGACAATATTCAGAAATACATTTTTGCATATAGGCTTTGTATCATACCTCCTTGCTAAACTCACTTATTCTTCTAGCTTTTGAGTAGATTTCCTGGGCTTTTCTCCATTGCTGTCTGTGAATGAAGACAGCATTACACTTTCCTTCTCAGTATGTGTATCTTTATTTGGCTGACTGTGTGGCTAGAACCTGCAGGATGATGCTGACAGCAGCCACCTTTGTGACTGTTCTCAATCGTGGGTGGGAAGCGTTCAGTATTTCACGTTGAACATGTTAGTTGTAGATTTTTCATAGATACTTTGTATCAAGTTGAGGAAATCCCCTTCCCTTTAATTGCTACTTTGTTGGGTGTTTTTAATAACAAATGGGTGTTGTTTTTGCCAACTGTTTTTGCCTCATCAAATAATAAGGTCACATGGTAGTCTGTTAACATAATGAATTGAACTGATTGATTTTGCATGTTAACCAACCTTGAATTCTTGGTATAAACCCTACTTGGTCATGGTACATTGTCCATTATCCATGGACGAATTCGAGTTGCTAAATTTATTTTTTAAATTTGTATGTGTGTGTTTACAAGGGCTATTGGTCTGTGGTTACCTTGTAGTATCTCTGTCTGGTTTTGGTATCAATATACTAATGAGAGAACAATTGGGTATCTAGATACAAAACATAAACCTTTACCCTGACCTCACACCATATACAAAAATTAACTAGAGCATGGTGGTGCACCTGTAGTCCCAGCTACTTGGGAGGCTGGAGGAGGAGGACAGCTTGAGCCCAAGAGTTCGAGGTTTCAGTGCGCTACGACTGCTCCACTGCACTCCAGCCTGGGTAACAGAGTGAGATCCCATTCCCAAAAAAAGAAATTAACTGGAAATGGATCATAGACCTACATCTAAGAATTAAAATTATAAAATTTAGAAAACACAGAAAAAATTTGTGTAACCTTATATTTGCCAAAGGTATGATTCAGGTAAGGTGCAGTGAGCTGCCCTACTATATGCAAGGGCCTGCAGCCAACGGAATGTTCTGAAACCTCTGTTCTAAAGTTAGAGTTTGGTTGTCTTTGTTTTGTTTTTTCATTTTTTTAAAGACAAGGTCCTGCTCCGTCACCTAGGCTGGAATGCAGTGGCATCATCATAGCTCACTACAAATTCCTGGGCTCAAGCACACCAAGCAGCTGGGACTACAGGTGCGTATCACCACATCCAGATAATCTTTAAATGTTTTTTTAATAGAGATGGGGTCTCACTGTGTTGCCCAGGCTGGTCCCAAACTCCTGGCCTCAAGCAATCCTCCCATCTCAGCTTCTCAAAATGCTGGGATTATAGGCGTGAGCCACCACGCCCAGCCTGACTTGTGCTTCTTAACTGCAACTGGGAACCTGAGGAGTTCAGCATTCACGCAGCAACACACAGTGGGCACGCCGTGCAGACAGCCCTGCGGCAGAGCAGTGCTAGGAGACCCACTGCTCCAGAGCTGCCCTGTGCTGGGAGGGGTGAGTGGGGACAGCAGGTGCGGAGCCTGCCAGAGGCCACATTCCACAGAGGAGTGATGGGGCCAAAGGGCTGTGTCAGGCAGCACACAGGCACGGCTGTGTGGGCATGGGCAGGTGGACGCACCTGCGTGACCAGCAAGCAGAAGTCACAGCAGTGCCTGGTGAGTGCGGCCCTGCCGGCTGGGCAGACCACAGGCCCCGTCCTCAGCCCTGGCACTGGTTTGGGAACAGAAGGGGACCCAAGCCTGGCTCATCTGGCTTCCTCTGGAACATTTCTATACTTCCTTCTCTGCCCTTGCGAAGGAGACCGACAGAAACCCCAGAGGCCAACACCCACTCTCTGCAAGTCCGTCCGGGACAAAGGCTGGGCTTCTCCCCCACCGGAAAGCCCGCGTGAAGCCTGAGGGCACCAGTGCTCAGTGTAGCCTGGGCACACCTCCGTCCCTCTGCGGTCTCACTCTCAGACAGCTCCTGCGCTTCCCGTGTGAGGAGGAGGATGGGAACCTGTGTGGCGACTTCATCCAGAACCTGCCCATGCAGCCACAGGGGGAAGCCAGGGCCGTGCTAGTCACACTCCTTCCAGATCCCAAAACCAAGATCCCTTCTGGGCTGCTAAGCTTGGATAAAGGGGTGCAATACACACACACAACACACACACACACACACACACACACACACACACACCCTTGGCAACAGACCTCGTCCCTCAGGGCGAGGCGGGGCCTGGCTTCAGATCAGCTGGTGAGTTTCTCACCACAATGGGTCTGAAGAGACACACACAGCGCACACGTGGGGCTCTCACACTAGTGCACCCACCACCCCGCTGAGCTCCCCATTCCCCGGCCCAAGTGGCCTGAGAATGTGCGTTCCTGACTCAGTTGCGGGTGCTACTTGGAAAACACACTCGTGACCACCAGGGAAAGCGCAGGTGGCCGAGAGGACGTCAGCGCAGTCTCCTCTCTACGCAGTATGTGCTCATCACAGCGAGTGGACGGCGCCTGTCATAGAGGGCGGCCCTGGACTAGGGGCCAAGGACAGCACTTTTCATGGAGCAGCCGCAGACACCACGGCCCCCTCTAGCTCGTCGGATCGGAACACCCCCAATGCGAAGGGCCTGCTGGTTCCAAGTGTCTTGCAGTGGGGTCCTGTGGGGAGACCCTGGGAAGACCATCTTCCCCCTGGGCCTGCCCCATGCTCCAGCATGTCCACAGTCACCAGGACACCAGAGAATGGCCAGGTCGACTTGTCGTGAGGACACACTGCAGTCATGTGCCCTGTCTCAGCTGTCCAAACATATCCCACTTAGATCACAATTCTTTCAGGAAAATCTAAAAATGTGTTGCTTTTGATGACATGAAACTGTATCTGAGAGTTAGATGCCTCACAACAACAGGACCCGCCACTCGCACACTCCTGGGTCTGGCACCCTGGCCTTTTTAACCCCAAGGAGCAGGGCATTTCCAAACAGCAGCTGCAACCAGGAGTGTTTTCCCAGGCATTCCATTTCAACCTCCTGTTTAAGCTCAGAGAGCTCCTCTCATGTTGAGAGCTCCTGGCTCCCAGCAACATGGCATTTTCACTGTTAAAATGTCTATGCCGCCGGGTGCGGTGGCTCACGCCTGTAATCCTAGCTCTCTGGGAGGCCGAGGTGGGCGGATCATTTGAGTTCAGGAGTTCGAAACCAACCTGAGCAAGAGCGAGACCCCGTCTCTACTATAAATATAGAAAGAAATTAATTGGCCAACTAATATATATACAAAAAAATTAGCCGGGCATGGTGGCACATGCCTGTAGTCCCAGCTACTCGGGAGGCTGAGGCAGAAGGATCGCTTGAGCCCAGGAGTTTGAGGTTGCTGTGAGCTAGGCTGACGCCACGGCACTCACTCTAGCCTGGGCAACAAAGTGAGACTCTGTCTCCAAAAAAAAAAAAAAAAATGTCTATGCCTGTGCCTGTAATCCTAGCACTCTGGGAGGCAGAGGCGGGCGGTTTGCTCAAGGTCAGGAGTTAGAAACCAGCCTGAGTAAGAGCGAGACCCTGTCTCTACTATAAATAAAAAGAAATTAATTGGCCAGCTAATATATATAGAAAAAATTAGCCGGGCATGGTGGAGCATGCCTGTAGTCCCAGCTACTCGGGAGGCCGAGGCAGCAGGATTGCTTAAACCCAGGAGTTTGAGGTTGCTGTGAGGTAGGCTGACGCCACGGCACTCACTCTAGCCTGGGCAACAAAGCGAGATTCTGTCTCAAAAAAAAAAAAAGCCTATGCCTACGTAAGGAAGATGTCTGGCTTTATCTGGGTAGTTTAAAAAACAGGAAGAAGATCCCAAAGTCAGATCCATGCATGTCCCACAGCCAGTGCGTGAACACAGCTTGCATCCACACGATCCGGACCCATTCAGCTTAGTCAGGTCTCTCTTCTCCTTAAGTAAAAGAGAACCAATCAGACTGGCCTAGGACACACCTCAGTGGGACAGCTGCCCAGCCAGGGCAGCCTCAGGAGCAGGATGCCCTGCAGCCGACACAGCTTCTCTTCAGCCTTCGTCACCTTGTGCCTGCCGGGACTACCTTCCCTGCATGCCCACTTGTGCACTGCTCCACCCATGTTCAGGCCATGTACGTGTCAGGCAGCTGAGAAACATCACTTCCTCAGAAAGAATCTGAGACTCATGCTAGGAGAACCATTCATCTTCCTCAGACTGGGCGATCGGAACACGAGCTCGGCAGGTGACTCTGCATGGGCATGAGGGCTGGGATTCCCTTTCTCACATGCTGTCGGCATCCCCCCAGGCTGCCACCAGCCCTGCCCTAAAACCCGCTGGGCACGGAGCCCATACCCTGAGAAGGGAGGCAGTATTCATGCACAAGTGTGTGGGCCAAGAGCAGATCCCAGACATCTTTGTTCCTAGAGCACCACCTGGGCGCAAAAATGGTCCAAAAGCTCTTATGGGCATTCTGGGATCCTGGGACCTCTACTTGTATCAGTCATACAGATGAGAGAAGTTTCTGATCCACACAGGTGAGCAGGCCCCACGCGGCTCACTCCTGGGCAGGGAAGTCCAAGCTCTCGAGGTGAAACCACAGCATACCCATTACCTTGGAAAGCAGGTCCAGCTCTCACTGGATTCCTCACGCAGGAAGGCAGCAGGTGGACAAAGCCTCAGGCAGTGACGGCAGCTGCAGACGGCATGGGGGACACCTGGGCTGGCTATGACACAGTGCTGTGCATCCTCACACAGTGCAGCCGCTCCTAGTGAGTTCCACGACCCACCCCGTGAACTGGGGGAAGATGAGGCCAAGGTGGCAACCCGAAACTGTCCAAACACTTTGGAATCTTAGTCACCAGGAACAGTGACCTTCTCTCCCCTCTGCCAGCCCCAAGCTTCCCCCTGAAGCCGCACATGTGTGCCCCAGACGAGCTGCACCTCATGAGCTCAGCAGGGCACGCCTGTCCCGAGAGCTCAACCCAGAACCCCACAGGCCTCACAGGTATGTGCGCCCCTCCTGTGTGAGCTTGGCAGCATGGCCAAGCGCCAGCCTCAGCGGGAAGCACTGTGGCTCCACGCTGCAGCGCCCACCTGCACAGGCACTCGGGACACGCACGCAGGACAGGAAACACGACTCGCTGCCCAGACATCCTCGACTCTCGGGGCACTCGTTTTCCTGTGTAGACAGCACCCAAGCACGCCTGTGTTCACAAAATGCCCCAAACTGAACCCAAACTCAATGAACTAAATGACTGCTGGTTCATTTTCCCATGCGGATACCTGCGAAGTTCACACCACACCAAACCCAGAGCACAGCCAGAGAGACTGAGCGGAAGCAGAGAGTGCAGCAAGCACACAGGCAGTGACCTGATCAGGGGGATGCCAGCTCAGGACAGCTGAAAACCAGGAGCCACAGCAAGGTGACCCACTTGCCCACCAGCAAACTTGGAGGGTCTTCAGGGTCGCAGGATGGATGCACACTAGGTCACACTGGCAAAGCAGGGAGGAGGAAGCATGAAATGTCAGGATTACGTGACAGGAACACAAGACAGGAGAAGACTGGCCTCAGCTCACAGTCATCTCCACCGTCCCATGCCTGAGGCAGTGACAGACCCGAGTCTCACACAGACAGTTGGCAAAGCCTGGAAACGAACCTTGTGTTCAAGTTCAAGTTCACTGGACACCACCCTGACTGTGAGACAGGAGGTGAGCACCCCAGAACCCGGCATTGCCCCACACTGTGGACAAGAACTATGTACTCCAGAACCCGGCATTGCCCCCACACTGTGGACAGGAACTGTGCACCCCAGAACCCAGCATCGCCCCACACTGTAGACAGGAACTGTGCACCCCAGAACCTGGTATTGCCCCCCACAGTGTGGACAGGAACTGTGTACCCCAGAACCTGGCATTGCCCCCCACAGTGTGGACAGGAACTGTGCACCCCAGAACCCGGCATTGCCCCCCACACTGTGGACAGGAACTGTGCACCCCAGAACCCGGCATCGCCCCACACTGTGGACAGGAGCTGTGCACCCCAGAACCCGGCATCGCCCCACACTGTGGACAGGAACTGTGCACCCCAGAACCCGGCATCGCCCCACACTGTGGACAGGAGGTGAGCGGAGCACTGACTAGTCACAGTGGGGTTCAAACTTGTAAGTAAAATCTCCGCAGCGTCATGTCTGATATCTCTGCCACGGTGGCGGAAAGCCTGGGGTCTGGGGCAGAAATGTGCGGCGTGTCCTGAGGGAAGGAGGCCGCAGCCGCTTACCTTTTTCCCAGTTTGTTTCTCCACCATGTCGTTGCTGAGGGGGAATTCTTCTTGCTGTGGTGTTTTAGAACACCCACCCCTGGGCATCGTTCTGCGTCGCTCAACCGGTCTTCATCTACACTCCCGTCGCCTCGTCATCGACCGTCTGCTTCCAAAGAGAGGACACAGGGTGAGAACCGTGAACCCAAGCAGGCAGCACAGAGCCTAGTCCCTCCCAACTGCACTGGCAGACCAGGAACCAGAGGTGTGCAGCTGTCCTGACCAGGTCACCACGGAACGCGCCTCCCAAGAGGTCACTGGCAACAGGAGTGCGGGGGGCTGGATTTCATGGCGGCAGAGGGGGAGGCTGCCCAGGTAGTGGCTGCTCCCTTGGTGGGGCTCCACAGCACTGCCCCATGGGCAAGGCGCAGCACCTGGCCCTGGGACCCCGCAGGTCACATCCGCCACCCTCTCGTCCTGGGCCTCAGTCACCCACTCACACCCCCAGGAGGCAGCTCCGTTCCCTCACCAAGACACAAGGTCAAGACTAGAGTCACTCTGCTTTTTAGAAAGCTCCAAGCACCCCCAAATCCCCCAACTTCTTCCAAATAAAATGTCTGCATGGTGGGCAAGTGACATCTCCAAGGGAGTCCCTGGAACACATCTGGGCAGCTCCACAGTTCCGGTCCATGCCCATAAAGCCAGACAGAGCTCCAGCCCTGTGCTTCCCATGCTGTATTAATCACGTGTTTCCTTTTCTGTATTTCACGACGTTGTATCATCTTAGACAGCTCCCAGAGCCAGCCAATCCTCAGAGACAGCCGATCCCTGCCCCAGGTCAGCCCGGGACCAGGTCACAGGCAGCCCGAGCACAAAGCCCAGCAGAACTGTTCAACCCTAAAGCATTTCCACCGTGCGCACCTTTCCCACAGAAACCCCCGCCTCTGCCTCCTGACCCGACTGGGCCTGCGGTGACTAGAGCACACTGTGTCCCACACGGACGTCCTGAGATACCTGCCTGCTCCCCCCAGTCTTCCCAGGTTTGCTCCATGCGTCACAGCCAGGCTTTCCGGCTGCACTCACAGGAGGAACGGGGGAATGTGTCACCACACCTTCCCAAAGCCACTGCCTCCCTATTCATGTTGGACTCCCTGTCAGGAAGAAACCGTCTAACGCAAACCAGCATGCAGGCGTGCACCACACCTTCCCACAAGCACACAGCCCCGGCACACGGTCCTGGATGAAGCACCTCCTGGGACCAACGTGTCCAGACTGAGTCACTCTGTCACACAGGGGTATGGCTTTGGAAACACGTTCACAGACACTTTCGAGAGGCAGCTCGTCCCCAGGCATTGGCTCCTCTGCACAAGGTCACTCAGGGGTCCACCTGCACCTCTCAAAGTAAGTTTTGTTCATTAAAAGTCATCTTCCTTCAACGGAGAAGAGAGTTTCCTACACACACGACTAACAAAAAGCTCTCACTCAGAACAGACAGAGCTCCTACAAACAACAAGAACAGACCATCTGATAGAGAAGCGGACATGAGCCTTAGAGGGCCCTTCGCCACAAAGGAAATCCTGCAGGTCACTGCACAGATCAAAGTTCTCAACTTCACCAGCCATTGAGCAAACGCAAACTAAACCTAAAATAAGATTCCAAGTGTCAGTAAAGAGGTGCGCAAAGAAGTCAGCACATTCTGAGGGCAGCGCAAACTGATGTGGACCCGGTGCTGTCGACTCAAACTGGCCACAAACACACCTGCAACCCAGCAGTCGCATTCTGCGCACACGTCCAAAGGACATGCAAGCATGTGCCCAGCAAGAGACATGCATAGGATGTTCTGCAGCAGTCAGACAGGCCAGCATGGAGTTGACATGGAATACTACAAAGCAAAGAAAATAAACACACAATAACGTGACTGGATCTCACAAGTGATATGGAGAAAAAATACATTACATATTCACATAAATTTCTGCCAACACTGAACATGTTTAGGCGACAAGAATCCAGGAGTCTGGCTCATGGTGGCGTGGGGCGAGGTGCAGAATCCGGGCTGGAGGTGAAACAGTAGATTTCTCAGGGCTTCTAAGAGCAGGTTACGGGGGTTTTGCTTTATGATATCTGAGTTCTGCATTTTTACTTTGTGGACTTCTGGGTGCTATGTTGCACGTTGCAGTAAGGACGGAGCAGGAGTGAGGACGCACACTGCACCTGGCGAGCCTACACAAGTGGGAGGCCACGGACCTTGCTGCAGGGCTGTCTGCCCTCAAGCGGTCTTGGCCCAGAGGAAGGGCAGCCCCACACCCTGCATAGCCCTGCTGAGGACCAGGCGACGTGGACAGCCTGGGAGCAGCTCAGGACTTATCAACACTTAGAATGAACCTAATCTGTGCACAAAGCATACCACACAACACTGACTGCAGAACAGAACGGGAAACCCACAGCCCTACGGAGACGGGAGGCAAAGAGCAACTGTGTAAGAGAGGAAGAGAAACATTGGTCTTACACATATAGACTGAGTATAACGAAAGAAGAAAAAGAAATGCAGGCATACACTTTGTCACAGTAACAGCCATCAAACACTGGCAGCAGAATGGAGGTGGGTGAGTGTCATAACACACACATGCATATGCACAGCAGAGGGGTCAGGAAGAGTGGTGGGAGTTCACACACTGCTGCTGGGAGCGCAGCGAGGACAGCCCCGGCGGGAAGGTGGAGCAGCCTGCAGTGCTGCGCACACACCATCCCATGGCTCCCTCTGCCCCAAAACGTGATGAGGACAAGGAATGGTGCCTTGTCCAGAGCAGCCCACTGCAGGGCGGCCTAGGACAGGCACTCAGCATGAAGCCCAGCCCGGCCCCCCAGCACCTGCCACCACACCTCGCAGCTCAGCCTGAGCAGAACAACACCGTTTCCACGGACATGTGACTGTGGAGTGATCTCTGCAGTGTCACCAAGTGTAAGAAGTAGAGGGAAGTGGACACAGCATGGAGTCTACTTCCAAATGCAGAGGACACCTATGCTTACATCAACTAACAACAGAACATGCAAGGATGTCAACCAATGTAATCTACTAGGTTAACAAGCTAAAGAAATTACATAATCATAACAGTTGGTACAGAAAATGCATTTGATAACATCCATCACTTGTGATTAAAATTCTCAGCGAAATGGGAGCGAGCGTAGGGAAACACCCTCCACGGGGCAGCATGTCTGCAAAGAGCCTCTGGCTGACACACTCAGTGTGAGAAGCTGAGCGCCTTCTCCCGAGAAGTTGAGGACATCCCGTAACCATTGCTGTCAACATTGTGCAGGCAGCTCGGCCAGTGCGCCAAGGAAAGAAAAAGAACTCAAAGGTATACAGGACAGAAAGGAAGAAATAAAGTAAAACTGTCTCTATCTGAAGGTGACATGATTCTCTACCTAGAAAAATCACAAGGAATTTACCAAAAACTCCTAGAAATAATAGAGTTCAGCAAGGCTGAAGAATACAAGATCAACACATAAAACCCCACATATCCACATGCTAAGGATGAACATATGGAAACAAATAAAGATGCAATATCACTTATAATTGATCCACATGAAAACAGGTTCAGAGCTATCAAAACCAGAACCACCTATAAAAACCTTAAAAAATAACAGGAGGAAATCTTTATGTCCTAGGTCTAGGCCAAGAGTTGTTAGACATGACACCAAAAGCATAATTTGTAAAAGAAAAAATTGATAGATTACCTCAACGAAATCAAAAAACCTTTCTTCTGCAAAAGACTAAGTTTAAAGGGTGAACAGACAAACCGCAGACAGGGAAAAGCATTTGCAAATCACATTCAGAAGGCAGACTCGTGTGTAGAAGACAAAACGAGCAACAGTGAACAGCAAGTATTCCAGTGAGAAAATGGACAAGAGACAAGGAGAGTGCAGAAAGGCAAGCGTGGGTGGTGGACGGCACACAGAACGACGTCCCCCAGGGAAACGTAATGAAAACTACTGTGAGCACAGCTGGAAGTAAAACAACACTGGAGGATGCCGGAGGACGCTGTGGAAACTGGAAAGCCACACGTGGGTCTCACAAGCCCAAACGCACATGCACCGCACAACTCCACCGCACTGACGGACATTGATCCCTGAGAATCAATCTCACGTCCATGCAAAGATGTGTCCACAGATGTTCAGACTCTGATTCCAAATGGACAAAACAGGAAAACCATTCGGCAGCTGTCCCGACAACATCCTTTCACACGGGCTCCACACAGACCACGAGGAACCATCCACGTGCCCAACACCACGGGGGGGTCCCCGGGACAGAACTGCGGGAGGCAGGGTTGGAGGGGCGTGGAAGGACACGTGGGGGTCTTGTGAGGAGGGCGCACTTCCACCCGTTACTGTGGAGACAAATACAGGACTGGTGACACAGGATGGCACCGGCAAGGCCTGAGTGGGGTCTGTCAGCCGAGGTCTTGACTCCAGCGTGGACACTGCCCTGAGTAATGGTACTGGGACGCTACTATTTTGTGACTTCTTGTGAGTCTATAATTATTCTAAACTAAAAAGTAAAAGAGAAAAACAAGAGGCATGAGGACACTTCTAGGGCTGACAGAAATATTCTGTACTTTGACTGTAGTGGTAGTTTCCCAACTGTACACAATTTCCAAATTGAACTGTACATTTAAAATGCATGAATTTTATTATACACCAATCATAAATCAATAAAGCTGTTAAGAATTGGTGGCACAAAACAATTTTATTTCCTATGGAAAAATTTTATTTCCTATAGATGAAAAAAAAAGAGATAGGTAGACCTCTCTTCATAAACATTATTTTGTGTAGTTGGTTTTGGAACATGTATTTTAGGTGATTTAAAACATTAAACATTAGGTGCAATGAACACTATTTGGGTGACGGGCACACTAAAAGCCCAGACGTAAGCATTATAAAAGGTATCCATGTAACAAAAACATTTGTACCCCTTAATATTTTGAAATTAAAACAAAAAAATCACTTGAAAAAAATTAAGTATAAAAGAATCAATCTCTAAAGATCCTAAAAGGAAAAGGAAAGATGACACTTAGCTGTGCATCCAGTCCGTGGCAGAGAGCACCAGTGATCCACTCCCATGTGACGGGTGACACCACACAGCTTCTGGGGTCAGAGACGTGGGGGGTGGTGCCCTAGTGGCCCTGGCTCGGCATGTGCAGTCAGGGCCAGCTGGGGTGGAGGGTCTGCCATCCAGGCGCCACTCACATACCTGGCAGATTGGTGCTGGGTTTTGGCAAAAGGCCCAAATTCCTTGTCACATGGACATGTGATCATGTTCATGGGGCTGAGTAAGGAACTTTGTGATGTGGCAGCTGGCTTCCCTACTAGAGCACTGCAGGGGATGGGGGGGCAGTGCCTTTTGTGACCTCGAATCAGAAGTCCCATGGTAACACTTCACCTCATTCTATTCCTTAGACATCAACTGGGCGCGGTGGCTCAGGCCTGTAATCCCAGCACTCTGGGAGGCCGAGGTGGGAGGATCGCTTGAGCTCAGGAATTCGAGATCAGCCTAAGCAAGAGCAAGACTTTGTTTCTACAAAAAATAGAAAAATTAGCCGGGCATGGTGGTGCATTCCTGTAGTCCCAGCTACTTGTGAGGCTGAGGCAGGATAGAGTGGGCCCAGGAGTTTGACGTTGCTATGAGTTGGGAAGACTAGCTTGGGGATGGATAGAGTGAAACTATTAAGTATGTCTAAAAAAAAAAAAAAAAGAAAAGAAAAAAAGAAAAGTAAGTTATAAGGTCCAGCCCACACTCAAGGGCAGGGAATTAGGTTCTACCTTTTGAAGGGAGGCGTATCAAAGAATCTATGGACGTTCTTCAAACTATTACGCAAGTGACTTCGACCCCCAAGAAAAGAAAGTAATTCACTTAGAAACTCCAATTTCTTTCCTCGATACTCCTATTTTTTGTTGCTCCTTAAGACTTGAGTACTGTTTTGTTTTCTAACGCAGAGGGTCCACTGTCTGGAACTTAACTATCCAAGTCCAGGACACAGGAGCTGCAACACAACCAAGATGCTGCCCGTGGACCTCGATCCATCCCCACCAACACACCTGGGGGACATGGTGCGTGGCCCTCCAGAGTGATGGTGAACCCCAGGGACTGGGGTCCTCTGCAGTGTGCGCTGAGCCGAGTTCAGAGAGCAGGGTCTGTGCCCCAGCTGGACAGCCACTCTTGGAACTGTGTTAACAGATGCACTGCTGCCTTCTCCAGTGTCCCCCAAACTCTGGGGTCATGACCTTGGTGACTTCTACAGTTGTTTTAGCAGCTTTGCCCTTTCCTGAATGTCACAGAGCTAGAATCATACGTGCAGTGCAGCCTTTTCACATGGGCTTCTTCTACTCAGCAGCGTGCACTAAGGGTCCTCTGCAGTTTCGGTTTTGTTAGTGACTTGAGAGCTCATTTCTTTTTAGCACTGAATGAACACTCCATTGCCTGGAGGTACCAGAGTTTATTCGCTCACCTACTGAAGGACATCTTGGCTGCTTCTAAGTTCTGGCAATTATAAAAAAAAGTTGTTTTTTTTTTGAGATGGAGTCTCACTCTGTTGCCTGGGCTAGAGTGCCATGGAATCAGCCTAGCTCACAGCAACCTCAAACTCCTGGGTTTAAGTGATCCTCCTGCTTCAGCTTCCCAAGTAGCTGGGATTACAGGCACGTACCAGCGCACCTGGCTAATTTTTTAAATTTTTAGTTGTTTGGCTAATTTCTTTCTATTTATAGTAGAGACAGGGGTCTTGCTCAGGCTGGTCTCAAACTCCTGAGCTCAAGCAATCCTCCCACCTCAGCCTCCCAAGTGCTAGGATTACAGGCATGACCCACTGCGCCTGGCCTAAAGCCATTTTTTAAAAAGTGAAATAACACAAAATAGAAAATATCTGGGGGCATTCCACATACCCTCACATAAAGTATTATCCTGTGAATATGTTTACAGTGTGTACTTGTTGTATGTGTGTACGGTGTGTGTTGTCAACAAAGCCGAAAACTATTTCTCACAATGGGGAGCAGCACAGTTCATAGACACTGGCCTACAGAGTTAAAAGCCACTGATTTGTGGTCAGATATGTCTTAAGTTTCTCAATCTATAAAATACAGAAATAAAACTGTTCCCACGCTGCAAGCTCAGGGCAGTGTCTGGCACCTGGCCCGGCCCCACTGAGCGAGTGACTGGCACTGCTGCCACCAAGCTCCTGGCACTGGTGCTCACTGGAGGGCACTCCAAGACTGAATGTGATGTTCGCACGCTTCGCTTTCTCTCGTTTTGCATGAGCACACCTCACCTTCACTGTTCTGGTCCCCACCCTTCTCTTATAAGCCACTGTCCTCTCCTACTGCTTTGTTGTGCCCCAAGGACGAGGTCCCAGCACCCTCCAACCCCAGGTGGGTAAACAGCCACAGCCGACACACAGGGATGGAAGCTCACTGCCCATGCAGGTGGCCAGGCACTTGGCATGCCACGGGGTCCCTGGAGAAGCAGCCAGGTGGCAGGGCCAGCAAGGCCCTGCCCATGCTCCAGGGCAGGTGACCTTGGCCAGGGAGCAATATCCAGACACACCCTGATGGCAGGCATGCACAGGCCACCAAAGCCACATCATATGTGGCTCCTGCAAAGCAGCCCTGGACTGCAGCAAGTGCCAGTGTCCACCAGCAGAGTAGGTGCCCCAGGACGTGCCAGTGCAGGAGCTCGCTGATGGCACGCTGGGCTCAGAGCCAGATACGAGTGTGTCTGCTGCGGGCTCCCATGTGCTGCTGGTCCCACACTCACAGGAGAGCTCTGCACCTTCCCTGGGGGCTCCACGAGTGCCTGTGACACGACATGTGCATGTTCTGCAAGGGTGTGAACAGGAAAAGCCAAGACTGAAACTGATCTCTGACCACTTCCCCAAATAAGTGACCAAGACACACCTGACACCCAACATGAAGCCTGTGGAGGCCCAGCTGGGAGGACAGAGCAGAGCTCAGTGCACCCCTCGCACTGCAGGCTCAGAGACGCAGGGCTGGGCTGGAGTGACAGCCTCACACTGTCCCTGCGGGAGCGAGGGCTCCAGGTCCCCCGGCCCAGGACGAAATCCACACCAGGGCAAGAGCAATGCCTGCAGCTGCTGAGGGAGCAGGGGAGGGAGTGGAGAACCCTGCAGCCCTGAAAGGCACCTGGATTCAGGGGTCTCTGCCACCCTGGTGCTTCAGGTGAGCAGGTCTGAGCCTGATGCATGCTGGACTGGGACAGGTACCCTGCACCCACTACCCCTCTGAAGCCTCAGGGCTCCCATGGCAGAAGAGTGGTGATGTCATCTTGGCAGGAAGTCTTTCATCTGCACAGCCCCTTCAAACACACAAGCTCCTGTGCAGCACACGCAGCCTAGGGGTCTGCACAGAGCAGAGACCGAGTCTCGCTGGCAGGGAAGCGCCGCAGAGTTGGTCATTCTCACAGAGAGCACTCCTGGTCTCCATGGTCTGTGCTTCCACAGGGCCAGGGGACAACCGCAGAGCAGCACCGTGGACACTTGGGCAGCCAGCTGGACACCGCCGCCACTGCTGTCTCACACACGACCGGGCAGCGTGCTGCAATCCGCCCTGAGGTCTTTCATGAAAGTTTCTAAATTAAGACGTCATGGCCAACATTGCAGAAAACCCAGCTTAGGCGCTATTCCTGCCAGTGGGTCTGGAGAAGTTTAACTATGGACTTGCTGGTGCCGTTTTCGTGCAGCTCTCCAGCACGTAACCAGCGGAAGTCAAGGGCATCTGGGGACTTGGAACTGCTGTCCTCGTGGGCACATCACCAGAGCCTGCACCGTGCCTGGCTCTCGAGGGCAGGGAGCACCCCACACCTGCAAGATGGAATCATCAGGCCCAGGTTTGTAAACACTAATGCTGTCCACACTTCCTCTCAACTCCCTCCCAGTTAAGAACACAACCACCGCCTCTTCACTGAGGGAGCCAGGGCGTCAGAGGCACCGCGGGAGGAGGGGAAGCCACTGCTGGGCACCACCCACCCGGGGGCATGACAGGAAGCAAGAGTGCTGGCACTCAGCCTGCCCCAGAAGCCCCTAGTCCCTACAAACTGTCTCCCACCCTGCAATGGTCTAACAGTCTGACTACATGACAGGACAAAACACAGGACAGATGATAAAAGGGTTTCACATAAATGCGACATTTCAACATAAAGGAATATCCTTTCATCAAAAAAACTGCAAATTCAAACGCCAAAACTGACAGATGAAGGGGTGTAGACGTCACGCAAATGCTGACCTGGGACTCGGAGAGGCCGCCTCTCTCCAAGTCCTCATCACCACGACCAGGCACGCGGCAGCATGGGTCTCAGGGGGCTGGCATTAGACATGCACAGCCTCACTATTTTTAACTTTATGCACAATGACATACACGTACCTTCTGGACATTTCTGATCATGTAGATGGGATGCACCTCTTTCCTCACAAAGCAGCGGTGGCACAGTCACACAAGTGGGGCCGGAATCAGAACCAGCTGAACCCAGCCTGGTTCCGTGATCTCCCTCTCCCGCTGCTCTCTGACAGCCAAGAGCATGCCGAACCCCGCTGTGCTGAACGGCTCTCCCAGGCTGTGCGTGAGGATCCTGCCTTCCCAGCCCACCATCCTGTGGGGACCACCAATAATAACCTGACCTGTCTCCCCTGTCACACTAGCCAGGGTTGCCACTGCGACCCACCCAGGACCTTGGCCTGCCTGGCTCCCAGGACAACGCCCCCAGCACCTGCCTTCAGTGGGTGCCACCCTCCAGGGCCGGCCCAGCCCATCAGTCCCTCCCCACAGAGCCAGCATAGCCACCATCACAGGATGCTGACAAGTGCTGCCAACTGCAAAACTCAAACATCACCTTGACAAAGGCTGTCTGAAGTGGAAATCTTGCACTCACACACTTTGGGTTTTCTAAAACAGAAGACCTTCTTAAGAAGAGGGAGGGAGGGAGGAGAAAAAAAGCGGTATTTGCTTTCCTCACTGTTTAGCGCATTAGCACAAAGGTAACCTCCCTCTCCTCCCTGCAGAGTTTGCCACATGAGCACCTGGAGCCTCACCAGGCACGACGGAACCTCCAGAAATAAGCCCACGATGCCACCAGCAGGAGGGCTCGTCAAGGCGTGGGAAGGGCAGTGTGTCTGTCTGTCCGTCCGCCGTGATCCCGGCCAGGACGATGCTCTGGCCAACCTCGGAGAGACAAGCTGGCACCACACCAGCACTGTTACTACAGGTTGTCACACACAGCAGGTCTGGGCGACTTTGAGCAAATGTCTAAAGACCTGTCTTATCACAGCAAACTGAGCTGTCCTGAGCTGGCCTTCATGGAAGCCTGTCTGTCTACCCTGTCGTTCAGAGGGTGGTCAGCCGTGTTCAAGACGTTGCCAGATGTGCCCTATGCCACACTAGACCAGGTCTGGCGTGAATTTAAGCTGAACACGTAGAACATGCAGAGGTTGACCAGGCAGATGGCCACACAAAGTGCCTGGAAAGGAAGCTGCTGCCAGCACAGGTGGGGAGTCGTGTGCCCACCTGCCTGTGCATCAGGCCTGCTCAGAAGCTCTGATCTCCTGTCACCCCTGTGGGGAGGAGCCACCAGGGGCAGATCTCCTGGTGCTCCAGCCTCTCTGGGGCTGCAGCTTTGGTGGCACAGGGGCAACAAGCACACTGCCCATAACCTGGCATAACAAAAGCCCCAATTTCCCTATTTTCAAAATAATTTCGTAAGTACAGCATACATTCAATGAAAGGGTATTTTTTCTTCCAGGCTCACACACCCTGAAATGCCAAGCTCCTGTCTCGCAAGAGGGGCATCAACCTGGCCGTCTGTCTTGTGTCACCCCTCACACCTAGGGGAGGTGCAGGGCAGGAGGGCAGCGGCTGCACCTTGCAGCTCTGGAGCCCACAGGCCCTGGCAGCGAACTCCCAGTGACAAAATAAGGGCTTCTGTGCACCAGTGTCGCCTTCTCCCTGTAGTTTTTCAGGAACCTGTCCAGGCAGAGGGTCCTGCAGGGTGACCCAAGGCTCCCAACGTCTTTGAGAGCAGAGCTCAGGCAGCAGATGGGGATAGGCACACACTGGCCCTCAGGTGGCCCCACAACAGTGCTCAGATACTCAGAGAGTCGGGCAGAGACCTGCAGGGGACATGGTGAGAGCCAAGGGACAGAGCCAACCAAGTCCCACTCACACGTTCTCCTGAGACAGCCAGGCTGCAGTGGCACAGCACACGGCAGCACCTCCACCTACACAGGGTCTGCGTGCTCAGCAGCGAGAAAAACAAGGATGACAGCACCCATGACTTGCGCTGGAGTCACCTTCATAACCACAAAGCACCTCCACAAAGAACATGCTCCTACAACCAGTGTGCTTTGGGACACAGTTCCAAACATGTACGGCCAGCAGCTCCATGAACCATGCAGACAGTGGGGCAGCAAGAACCAGCATGGAACGGCACAGTCCATGCTGCCGCCTGTGGGGACCAGGGCCCCCCACGCCTGCAGCCACGCAGCCCACAGCCCAGTGCCCAAACCACCATCCCGGTGTTTCCTGAAGGTGTCCACCAGACTCCTGGGGAGTTGGACTCGGACCCCCGATCAGCCTCCGCCAGAACGAAGGCCACTCAAACTTTGCAAGAGCGAATTAAAAGCTTCTCCTGAATGAAAAAGCAACCTGTTTGGAGAAGCTAAAAGCTATTTTTTCATACTGAGAAAGCATTCATTAACAGAGAATATATTTAAAATGTATTTACCCAAACAGCCTAGCTTCTTGTGGAAGGAAGCAAAGCAGCTTTACTGTAATAGCCATGAACAACGAACTCGAACGTCTACCAACAGACCATGGAGAGCAAGAGCTGTGACCACCATGAGAGCTGCTGGGCAGTGAGGACCAGCCGTCACGCACTCGGCACAGAAGGGGCCCGAGGAGAATGTGCTGCCAGAGGGAATCCAGAAACAGCAGTGCAGTATGAGCACAGTGTGGTTCTGCCACACACAGGCCGAGTGAGCTGCAGGGAGAGAAAGGCCACGGGGGCGCCGGGGTGATGGAAACGCTCTGTATCTCAGGGGAGGGTGGGAGGTTGCTATGGTCTAAATGTGTCTCCCAAAAATTCATATGTTGAAACCCTAACCCCCAAGGTGATGTTATTAGAATGTGGGGCCTTTGGGAGGGCCCTCATCCCCATGAATTGGATTTGTGCCCATGTAAGAGAAACCCCAGAATTTGCAGGGCACGGTGGCTCACACCTGTTGTCCCAGCTAGTTGGGAGACTGAGGCAGGAGGATCACTTGAGCCCAGGAGTTTGAGGTTGCTGTGAGCTATGACGATGCTACTGCACTCCAACCAGAGTGACAGAGGGAGACTGTCTCTCAAAGAGAAAGGTGTTGGGGGTGCGGGGAGCACCCAAGAGACTCTTTACCCCTCCTCCATGTGAGGATGCAGCTAGAAGGTGCCATCTATGAACCAGAAAGGAGACCCTCACCAGATACCGAATCTGCCTTGACCTTGGACTTGCCAGCCTCCAGAACCGAGATACACATCTGCTCTTTGTAACCACCCAGTTTACGGTACTTTGCTATAGCAGCCTGAACAGACTAAGACAGGAATTACATGGGTATAAATATTTACCAAACCTCAAACTAAACACTTAAAATCAGTGCATCTTGATCATGTCCAAACTATTAATGTCTCTTAATTTAAAAGGAAAAATAAAGTCAGGCATGGTGGCTCATGCCTATAATCCCAGCACTTTGGGAGTCTAAGGTGGGAGTATATCTTGATGGCAGGAGTTCAAGGGCAGCCTAGGCAACATAGTGAGACCCCACCTCTACAAAAAAGAAATTGTAATAACTTTGCTGGGCATGGTGGCACACACCTGTGGTCCCAGCTACTCAGGAGGCTGAGGCAGGAATTGCTTGAGCCCGGGAGTTTTAAGCTGCAGTGAGTTATGATTGTGTCACTGCACTTCAGCCTGGGTGACAGAGTGAGATCCTTTCTGAGAGAGAGAAAGAAAATGTGTGTTTACCTGGAGAAAACATCTGTAGTGGGTTGAATGGTGCCCACCTCACCCTCAGAGGCTATTAATAGGACATTATTTGGAAAAGGGATCTGTACAGATATAAGTAAATTAAGGATCTCTAGATGGGATCATCCTGGATTACCGGGCAGACCGTAAGATCCACTGAGAAGTGTCCTTGTAAGAGAAGGCAGAGGAGATTTGAGAACAGAAGAGAAGGCTGTGTACCCTGTGCCACAGACAGGCAGCTGAGTGACAGTGCCACAGCTACAGACTGCCAGGACCACTAAGGCTGGAGTAGGCAGAAGGGGACTCTGCCCTGGAGCCTTTCGGGGGAGTATGGCCCTGCCAGCACCGTGCTTTCAGAATTCTGGCCTCTAGAACAGTGAGAATACACTTCCATTGTTCAAGCCACCAAATTTATGGTAAATATTTATGGCAGCCCTGGGAACAAATACAACATCTAAGCAAATACAGAAATGAGTAGACTGTCCTCCGAGTGACTATTCAACTCTCTGGAGCCAAGACAAGTGGCCCATGTGGTCAAGGCCTTGGCAATGCCGCCCTCAGGACCTCAGTCCTTGTCCAGGTGACCCGGAGCCTCAGGCCTGACTCCTCTCCTCTCACAGAACCCCAAGGAGGGCACCCCACAGATGGGGATTTGTTTACAATAAACAGAAAAGGGTCTCCCTGGGTGCAGCTAGCCCAGAGCAAGAAGCCTGCTTGGCAGTGCATACAGGTGGACCACCTGAGCACTTCTTCTGAGCTACCACAGGGCTGAGGGGTGGAGATGTCCCAACTTCTGGGCCAGGGTGTACCCTCCACACCCAGGGTTGGCAAACCCGGGAGCCCAGGGCATTCTGCATGTTTGTAAGTGGTTATACAAGCACCCACCTATCACAGCCCCAATTTTGCCTCTATTATCTAATATATTAGATAGTGCCTGTATTAGGTATTAGAATTAGATATTACCTAAAATATTTACTATCTGCCCCTTTAAGGAAAAGTTTGCCAACTTGTGCAAGACAAAGACATCCAAAAAGATACTACAAAAGCAGATGAAATAAGCAGTCATAAACAGAATACGAGTTCCAACAAAACTACTCTAAAATCTGAAATGGCAAGGTGGGAGATAAATGAGGAAAAAAACACGTTATAGAAATATTACAGAATAATATGATCTCATCTCATCTTTACTAAAAATAGAACATAAAAAATGTAACTTATAAATGAAGCAAGGATCCAAAAAGCTATTAACACTGGTGATCTTAGTGGGAATACAATTCTTAGAAAGTTTTGCTGATTCGTATTTTCTAATTCTACCATGCACATGTATTATTTCTATAATCTGATTCTAACAATATCTTATTTGCATTACATTTTATGTTTACTAGTCATTTTACCTACATGATCTAGACTAATGCATGTTCACAGGTCTTAACCAGGAGATGCTTGGAGAGCTGGTACTAAAACCACGTCCCACTCAGACACTGCCTCCTGTGCTGCCTTTTCAGTCCATTATCATTTTAAAAAGATGAATTTTTACTATTTAGGTACACACTGTGTATTCAGTAATAAAACGATCTAGAGACATGTAAATTCCTTCTTGGCACAACCAAACGACTAAGAAGTGACTAGATTTGCTTTAAGACTTAAACTCACTGGTGTTTTTAAAAAACTTTTACACTCATGCTACCTATAAGCCTAGAAACAGGATTTATGACATTTTTACAAGTAACTTATCATGTGGATGGATATGCCTACACCTTTCGCCCAGGTCATGCTTCGCCCAGGTCATCACCCAGGGATTTATCTACGTTGACACTTTAATTCATTACAACTGCAGTGTGGTATTTGCCTAAAAACATTCATCCTCTTGTTGACTGGCATTTGTTTTTTTCCCAACTTTTTGCTGATACAAACATGTTTATGCTACATTTGTCTGGATTTCTTTACATACACAAGATCTACAGCTAGAAATGGAACTGCAAGAAACTAACTGTAAATGCTATAAAAACCAATGAAGGTTTATGGCATGCAGTCATTCACAAACATGCCCTCTTTCATTCACTTCTGAGTAAAGCAAACATCTTACGTTGTACAATTATTAAGAGATGTTGGTGGGAAAGGGGGGAACAGTGCTTTGTAATAAGATTGGGTTCTACAAAAAGAGACAATATAATTAATAATTTTCATTTAAATGAAAACTGTAAACTCCAGTGACAATATGAGGCTCTGTACTGGCAAAACAACAGCAGAGATAAGGGGCAGGGCAGATAACTGTGAAATCCCAGAAATCACAGAGAAAACGTACAAGTATATGCGTTTGCCTGGGGGAGAGGAGCCACAGCTTCTACCCAGTTCTCAAAGAGTGAGGCCCCAAGAAGCACTCAGCCACTTTTTTCTTCTGTGTGTGTGGCAAGGAAGGGGGGTGAATATTAGCTGATGCTCAGGAAACACAGAACAACACCTCACTTTCCAAATAAATGAAAACCAGCACACACGGGAAGGACACATTTATAACAAAAATGACTTCAGACTCTTTAACATACGCCCAGGGAATATCCTAAGTCATAACTCCTTAGAGTCTTTATATGCAAATAATATGAAAGAAGAAAATTAAGATTTCCACCAAGAAAAGTCTAAAGTTCACAGTTTTGTTACTAAGGAGACTGAGACAAGTGAGACCAACTGAAAACACTGCCATACTACTACAACGAGAAAGGAGACATGTTCTGGAAACAACGCTCTGGTGTTATTTCTCTCTGTATTAAACACATCACAGGATTTTTCTTTTGAAATTACTAGGTAAGGGGATCAGGCAACCAAACCCAAATGGAGTGGACAATGGACACTAGAGCAGGGCGGTCTGCAGAGTCCCACAGGTTGAGGGACAGTGCCCTAAGGAACAGACACCACCATGCAACATCCCAGCCTTCCAAAAGGGCTGTGTGTGCACTGCCTGCCTCGTCACCCTAGCAACGGCTCTAAACATATGTGCAGTGACACCAGCTGATTTCTGAAAGCTGTAAATAGAGGATAATGGCATTAAAAAAAATTGCAGATTAAAGTAAGGACCACCCACTCCCCACCCCACCCACCCCTAAATCCCACTGTTAACACTGAGAGCAACGCCAGGTACACAAATGGTTTTAACCTCTCACATACCAAACCATCTGCACAATTACATATCCGCAGAGAGCAAAATAAGGTCCTCAGATTAATTATCTTTGTACAAACGTGTGCACAGACAAGAAAGGGCCCAGAGACGGCAGAGTGTGGCACAGATGCGGGAGCCAGCAGCAGCAGCAGCCATGGCCCTACAGCGAATTCTGGGCCTGCGCTGAGCACAGCTTGCTCTCCACTCTCTTCCCAATCCAGCGTGGGCACCTGGTCCTTTCTCTCAAGGCCCTTCAAGCTGTTGGCACCTGGGCCTCAAAGCCCAAAGCAGGCACTGACGGGTAGGTCTCCACAAACCAGGATGTCACAACCAGAAAAGAGAAGAAGACAAGGTCGACTGCCCGGGCAGAGTTCCAGGCAGAAAACCACAGGCTCTGGCAGAGTGGGCAACAGTCCAGGGTTCAGACCTCAGACGCTTTTTCTAACTTTGAAGAACACAGTCTACTTTTCATCTGAGGATGGGAAAACATGGGATTCCCTGAAGACTTTGAGAAGAAAGCATTTAGTCTAGGATAAACCAGCAATACTCTAGACCAGGCTGGTAAAGAGATGAACCAACATGCACTGAAGGATGAGGTGTGACTGCAGAGAAAGACCCTAGCACCACCTTCCAAGGCCAGAGTGTACGCCCACGGCTTCTCTCCTTCCATTATGTGAGGTGGTTGAGAATAATATGCCTTTTCTCTCATTTCCCTTCTCCCATATTTTTGAAACATTAAACAGAAAACTAAGCAAATAAATCCCCAAGTATTAGCTGACATTCTTTCCCCCCCCCCCCCTTTTTTGAGACAGAGTCTTGCTGTATTACCCAGACTGGAGTGCAAGTGGTATCATCCTAGTTCACAGCAACCTCAAACTCCTGGGCTCAAGCGATCCTCCTCCCTCAAACTCCAAGTAGCTGGGACTACAGGCATGCACCACCACGCCTGGCTAAATTTTCTATTTTTAGTAGAGACGGGGTCTCACTCTTGCTCAGGCTGGTCTCAAACTCCTCACCTCAAACAATCCTCCCACCTCAGCCTCCCAGAGTGCTAGGATTATTGGCGTGTGCTGGCCATTATTAGCTGATATTCTTAAGCAAATGTGCTATCTCATGGTGTGAAAATCTATTTATGGGCCCCACAGATACACTTCTAACTCCAGTCATCACTAAAATTAAATACTAAATATTCCAAGAAAACAGACAATTGTATGTTAAAACATAAGAAATGTTATTACAGAGTAATCAAACTTCTCCTTACCCAGAGTGCCTTTCTCCAATGATTTACCCCCAGCTGGTGAAAGGGTGAGAGAAGACAGAGAGGTGAATGGAAGCCACGCCCATATCGCATGTTCCAGAAAAGACTCACTTATGTGCTTCATGATTCTGATTCAGAATGCAAAACCAATAAAAATTACGCACTCGTGTCTGTTCCCAAATCTAAGTGTGTTTTGCTTAATATCTATGTTCCCCAAGAGATACAAAATCAACATGCAATTATAAGCTCCAACACTTTGTTTTTAAACATCCAGCTATTCGAATTGCATTTGTGGTAAATTCTTCCAAAGGAAAAGTCAGCTCAGATTTGTGTGCTATATGTAATTTCTTAGAAGTAAGGCCACACGGGTATTCTTAAACACACTCTGTGTGTGCACAAGCATAAGATGACAGAGAGGGTAGAGCTGACTCGGGGAAGGAGAGGGTTACACAAAACCCACACCTCATCTTGAGGACTGACCTGGTTCAGAATTTCACTCCCATTAGAAATATTAAGTCATTAAATATTAAATGTCTGATTTTGAATTAAAAGTTTATTATATCTCAAACAAGAAGCAGTACAATTAATCAAAGTATGCGCCTAAACTGTCGACACAGTTTTGCCATCTTAACAGTAGCTTGTTTATGCCAGGAGTGAAGAAGCCTGGAGAGTGAGTAGTGATGAAATAGTGAAAGGCATTTTCCACAGCTTGTTCAGAATTGAATATTTTTCCTGGCAGGAAGTGGTCCAGAACCTGGAAGAAGTGGTAGTCAGTTGGTGCAAGGTCTGGTGAATATGGTGGATGACAACAGAGTTTCCAAGTCCAGCCTCTGTAGTCTGAGCAGGGATGTTTGTGCGACATGTGGTCGAGCAGTGTCTTGCAAGAGGGTTGGCCTGTCTTTATTGACCAATCTCAGCTGCTTAATCGCAAGCGTCATCATTTCATCCAACTGGTTGCAGGAGACATCTGCTGTCATCAACTGACCAGGTTCCATGAAGCTGTAGTGGGTAATACCAGCGCTGGACCACCAAGCAGACATCATTAGCTTTTTCTGATGGATATTCAATTTTGGACTGTGTTCCGGCACTTCATCTTTATCCAACCATTGTGCCGAACACCTGCAATTGTCAAGAAGAATCTATTTTTCATCACATATAACAATACAGCATAGAAATGGTTCGCCTTTATGCCGTGACAACAAAGAAGGGCAAGCTTCCAGGTGATTTCTCTTCTGAAGCGCATTTAATTCATGTGGTATCTGAAAGGTGGTCTTACTAAAAACTTAACAGAGGAAAATAAACTATCAAACAGAAAGTAAGAGAAACTTACAACACAACTACTCTTTGTTTTATTAAAACGCGTGTGGACTAATTTGTTGTCTCTGAGTTCTTTCTCAGCCTTGAGAAAGTTCCTGAGCAGGCAGTAGGACTTCAAGCTTCCCCTGCTTCCTCAAGAAGGGACAGTAGCAAATGCTTTCTGTTATCAAGAGGAAAGAAGAAACTAATTTCTGCTATCAATCTGCTGCGTGAGAAACAGAAGGAGCCCACACAGCGGCTTCTCAGCTGTCTTTTGCTAAGTGAGCTGCAGTCATAACTCCCACCCTACTCAGCTGCCCTAATAAAAAAGTCAGGGTCATTTGGCTGCAGGGCCAGCGCCTCCCTCTGTTTCTGGTGCTGTGCCTCCCCCTCTCTTCAGAGAGAGAGTAAATAAAACTTTGTGCTTCTATCTATCCTAATCTTTGTCTGAGAAATCTTTCTTGTCCGAGTACAGACTTCACACCCTAACAGTACCCACCTACCTAGCTTCTCTACCTTGCCCATTTGTTTCAAATGGTCTAATATTGCTGGAATAGTGACGTCAAACCTTGCTGCTAATTCATGTGTAGGTGGAGATGGATTTGCTTCCACTACAGCTTTCAGCTCATTATTATCCATCTTGGTTTCTGGTCGCCCATGTGACTCGTATCTAAGACGAAAATCACCAGAACGGAACTTCTCAAACCATCGATGTACTGTGTGCTTGTGAGCCACATCCTTCCCAAATACTTCCTTGATATTTTGAGCTGTCTGTGCTGCATTGGTTCCACGATGGAACTCATACTCAAAAATAACATTAATTTTTGACTTATCCATAGCTTCACAAAATTTGCTGTAAAAAAAAAAAATTGAAAGATAATCACAAGCCAAAATGTGTGTCTGAAAGAATGAGGATGTACCTTCACAATTAAAAAAACAAGAGTGTCAAAGTGAAATGTCAGAGAGAACAACTGTCAGATTTAGTGCTTAAGGAAATCAGACCCTCCAGACTTAATTACCCAACAGCGATGGGTCTAAACCTGCTGGCCAGGGACAGCCTGAAGAGAAAGCAGCAGCAGCTAAGCACCAGACAGGTTCCCTTCACAGAGACTAACAGCAGGTTTATCACAAATGACTGCGAAAGAAATCACAGTGCAGAGCAATGTCGAGCCACGCTCTCCTCCATCTGCCACACCTAGCGTGGAGTCTGTGCCTGGTGGGCCACGGGAGACCACTCACAGAGCAGGGCAACGAAGGTGCCGTGGAGACTAAGGGTCAGGGCCCGCTCTAGGTCTGGGAATTCTGCAAGCCCACAACGCATGGCCAACTCTGGCCCTTCAAACCTACAGGCACGTTATGGACAAAACTGTGGGCACAGATAGCAAGCTCTTCCTCAGAGCTGGCCCACACTTCACTACGCATGCTGACAGCTGTGAGCATGGGCTGTGTCTCAGTGTCCTCGTTTGGACACCGGGAACCACCCCACGTTTGACGCCATGTGGAGAGTCTATGCTTTCTGCACCGTAAAAGCAAGCGGCACCCAGTGAGCGCTCAACACACCCGGGCAACCATAATTAATGACAGTTCCTCAACCCCCTTAAGTCAATGACTAGGGATTAACGATCCATTTCAAATTACATTTGCACGGTGCTTTACTTTCATATGTTATTTTATTCAGAGCCTTTGACTAGCCTCAACTGAACAGACGTGTTATTTCCACACTACAAACGAAGACACTGACACTGAGGCAGGCCAGAGACACCCCCTTGCTGCTGAGTGCCTGGCCTGCAAGCAGGACCACCGATCCGAACCCCCGTCCCTCCAGGACTACTGCAGGCACTGCTGTCGGCACAGTCCCGATGAACATCTGTCTGGACTGACCGAGATGGATTTTGTCCTCCTGAGGATAAATAGTTCCATCTGCCAGAACAACCCACAAGTGGGGGAGCCTCACTCTCTCCCTGTCTAAAAGCTGCCTCAGCATCTGCAGGATAAGCCCTGATAAAAGCACCAAGAGGACACTCTGGGTGGGTTGTGGGAGGGCCAGAAAGAACGCTCACCCCGGGAACAGAGCGCACACCACGGGCGCAACAGCACCAGGGGTGTGAGACGCCAGGGCAGGATGGAAAGACCTCATCAATAAAAGGCAAGACACAGGAGACTGAGCAACTTGAGTTTTCACCTTTGTCTTCTAGAGAACCCCAAAGTACATTTTCTTTCTGTTTCCTTACCAGGCTCCGGATGGAAATCACCAGAGGAAAAGAACAGCTGGCAGGGGTGAAACTCGTGGGAACTCATGAGCACACAGCAGGACAAGGAGGCGCAGGCGCAGGCAGGCGTGAGAGGGAAGGCTGAGCCGTCAGGCACGACACTGGGAGCGTGGTCCCACAACTCCACTATGAAAAACTGCTTCAAGGCCTAAAAAGGTATTAAAACCTGAGAGCTTCTATCAGGAAACAGAAATAGCTGACTTCCAAGGTAACCACAAAAAGAAAGTGCACAATTTCTAAACTTGTGTAGAGGGGGAAAAAAGGTACCCCCCCAAAAAATCTAAAAAGGCAAACAAAAGGGGAAAGAAAACCCCAAGTCATGATACATGGATGCACAACACAATGGCAGAAGTAAATACAAATGTTTGTTAGACACTGAAGTGCCCCAGAGTGAAGGCATCCCCCAGAGTTCCTGTGCTGCAAATAGGCCCCAGGGTACAGTGTGGGGAGCATCTAGCTTAGGAGGGGTCTAGCTCAGAGTCTGCACTCCTGTGAGCTGGTGCCTGCAGAAGGTTGAGGAACACCCGTCTCACCACTCTGCTGAGCACCGACAACAGAGTGCCCGCCTGGGAGAGAGGCTGGGCCCTCCCCAGCCACGCCTGGAGTCCTGGACTTCACCACCTCTAGAAAGTCATGATACGTAACTTTCTGTTCTTTGTAATTTTCCCAGTCTCAGGTGTTATGTTACAGCAGCACAGACTAAGACAAAAAGTACAGGACTAAGAAACCCAATTAAAGAAATACTGAGTCGCCATAAATATGGCAAAAGCTTCCTTTCATGAGAGAAAGAACACAGCTCCCGACATTTGTGCACACAGTAAGAAAGCCCCAGAGTAAAGTGCAAAAATCAACAGAACAGAGAAAACAGAGCCACAGTCACAGGGAGACGTTATAAATACTCTTCAGGTGCCAGGCACAGTGGCTCACACCTGTGATCCCAGCACTCTGGGGGGATCACTTGAGGCCAGGAGTTCAAGACCAGCCTGGGCAACAGAGCAAGACTCCATGTCTACAAGATATAAAAAAGTCATGCAGGCATGGTGGAGCACACCCGTAGTCCCAGCTACTCTGGAGGCCAAGGAGGGAGGATCACCTGAACCCAGGCATTCGAGGCTGCAATGAGCTGTGATCACAACCACTGTACTCCACCCAGGGTGACAGAGACCCTGTCTCAAAAAAAAGAAAAAGAAAAAAGAGTGTAAAGGTGCAGTTTTGGGGACTCCCCAAAAGGACAGTGCATGTAATAAACAACGTCTCCCAGGCCACACAGTTGCTGCCTCCGTGAGCCGGGAGTCCCGCCAGCTCTGACCACCCTGAGGGCGGGAGAGCAGCTCTATTTGCAGGACAGGTCCCACTGCTGACATTTCAACACCCAGGCTTGAGATCTTTTATTCTAAAAATTTACCACACAACAATCAAAGGGCAGAGGTGGGGGTGAGGATGAGTTTCAGAAGGGGGCGTGGGGCCAGGCAGTGGGAAGGAAGGCAGAGCCAGCCACCTGCAGCACAGGGCACCCCCCGAGGACAGGGCTGGGTTGGTGTGAATAAGCTTCATGTAAGTGCACACAGGTGCAGGATCCACCTAAAATCCACGGGATCTGCACCTTAAAAACAGACCAGCAGGGGACTATGCTCCCATGCGTGTGCCCTGGCTTCAGGAGGCTTGTGGTCTCAAGCGGCGGCATGGGGAGTGACACAGGAACCCTCGTGTGCAGCTGCTGTGGAAAACAGTGCCAAAGTTCCTCAAAAAATTAAAAATAGAATTAACCACGTGATCCACAATTCCCCTTCTGGGTATAAACCCACGAGAACGGAAAGCAGGGCCTCAGACAGACAGCTGTCCCCAAAGCTCACAGGTCACGCACAACACTCACAGCAGCCGGCCCGGTGTCTGGGGAGTGGGATGCAGTCCGTCCACACCACCAAGCCTCTCTCAGTCTTACACAGGGGAAGTCCTGACACCTGCCACAACCTGGAGACACAACGCTCAGTGGCAGAAGCCAGATGCGAAAGGACAAACTCGGCAGACTCCACTCACAGGAGGAATGCCAGTTGACAAACTCACAGGGACAGGCAGGACACGCAAGGGGGGAAGGCCCCGAGGGCAGGAGCCTGGGCGGCGCTGCCTCCCCCAGGGCAGTCCCAGCACCAGGGTGACAGGACACCGGCACTAAATCCCGCAGGAGCCAGAGCATGGCCAGCCCTCCCTGGGGCACCTGCCTTTCTTCCCTTTGTTTATAGACACTGAGGTGACAGTGATGAGGAATAAATCCTTCCACACACAAGCCAGGTGTCATCATCATGGTCAATTTCCAAAATCCACCTTTAAAATCGGACCCCATAGATGTTTCTTTTTCCCTTCAATCCCAGGAAAACCAACCCCCCTGCTGCTTCTACCAATGCCGAAACTGGGACACCAAATGCAACTTTTAACTCAAGGTTACAAGTCAAAGGTGTGACGATTAGTAACTCCTAGGCTGCTGAAGCTGCTGCATCTACTCCACGTGGTTCTGATGAGCGCACCACGCACAGAACAGATAGCAGCAGCCGCGAACCTCAAGGTTACAAGTCAAAGGTGTGACGATTAGTAACTCCTAGGCTGCTGAAGCTGCTGCATCTACTCCACGTGGTTCTGATGAGCGCACCACGCACAGAACAGATAGCAGCAGCCGCGAACCTCGCACTCTGGCATCAGTCCTGTCCTGCCTGAGGCAGCACAGGTATGTTCAGAAGACTGACAGCAGCCAGGTGAGTTCTCTCCCTACTGTCAGCTGCATCACAACTGCACACTCACGGGATCATCTCTTGTGTCACCTACACAGGAGTTTCCATGCTTGTACATGTGCAGCTTAGCAACAGTGCAAGGAGCACCTTGCGTGCATGCTGGGCTAGTTATTACTCATCTGGGAACCACCTATATAAAACCTTTCCCTTAGATTGAGCCTTACTCACAAGTTCTATTTAAACTAAAACGGGTGTTCAGAAAAAGAAACACACAGCCAAAACACTTGAACTTTTGTAAATTTTGCTATCTGAACACCAGGAAATCTATACCTACATTCTTTAAACTTCATTCTCTTACAGAAAGGGCTGGCTGAGTCCAGGCTCCCAGCTGGGGGCCCATGGCTGGGAGGTCAGCGCCTTGACTCAGAGTGAACCGCACTGCCCCCACGCCCTGGCAGCCTCACAGAGAGGGAGCACGTCTGGGAAGGTGAGCTCTACGGCAGAAGAAGGTGAAAGAGAAAGGAAGGCCTCAGCCAACAGGGACCCAAACAGCCTGACATGAAATGTTCTCCTTTAAAATTCACAGATTTCAGCCATACTAGCCCAGGGTGCTGCCTGCGGCTAACTTCGGTGGCAGCTCAGGCATTGCCCAGACAGCCTCTCGTGCTGCGCTGCAGACGGCCTGCCGCATCCAGGCCCCATGACCCCACGGTGTGCACCACTCCCTCATGCTAACTGCATTCCAGGTGTCTTACTCAAAGCTTCAGGTAAGTGTAGTTTTGTGCCTTATTCTGAAACTCTATTCATAGCCACCTCAAATTCTGCCAGGAAAAAGACAAGGTACCAAGTTAATAAAAAAATACAGATGCCATTAGCTGTCGCTACTGTTTGAATGTCTGCCCCTGCTGGCACTTAACCTCTGGTGTACCGGTACGTATTATTTGGCAGATGGGGCCTTTGTGAGGTGATGAGGATCAGGTGAGGCCATGAGGGTGGGGCCTTCCTGGCTGTCCAAGTGAAGGACAGAGACCTAGCCGCCACTCAGCCCTCGCAGGTGCTGCCTCAGGGCTCTACAGAGGCTTCAGCAGGGCAGCCCTCAGTCTTGGACGTCACAGTCTCCAGAACCACAAGAAACAAATTTCTCGTCTTTATAAATTACCAGCCTCAGGTACTCAGTTGTAACAACAGAAAATGAACTAAAACAATTTGCTTTGCTATATCTCATAAACTGCTTTTCCAAAATACTCCAGAGAATCAAATATAACAGACAAGAAAATCATGTTTACTTCAACAAGTCTCAGATGCAAAGATCTCTCTCTGGTACTAAAGGGTTTCTGCCCAAGCTTGGCAAACCCTCATTTCACAGGCAAACACAATTACCACTCCTTTTGTTTCAGATCACAGTAGGGAAAGAACTGGCTCAGAGTCCCAGAGTCAAAGTCACTCTGAGTTTATTTCTCATACATGTCTCAACTGCCAGTTATGACACTGAGCAAAGCTTTTCCTGCTTCAAATTTTCAAATTTCAAAGTACTTAGAACATCATTGCCAGCGCCCTCATCTAAGCGACTGATTCTGAAACACATAATCTGAAATAAATTTGATCACAGAAATGCTATCTGCCTCTACAAAACAAATGGTGGATGCAGATTGTTGGAGTACTCTTTTTATTTTTAGTAGAGACTAAGTAAGATTCCCACAGTAGCCATTTCCCATACAATCCAACCACACAGACTCCAAGGGAACCAGGGGCTGACGTCCTGGGACCCTGCCTGGGGAGGAGCAGGAAGTTCCGTGCATCCTGCACCGAAGAGCCGCTGCATGCAGTCCCCACGCCCCCACCCCTACGGCACATAGATGGCTGCACTGTGACCTTATTATTCCTACCTCCTTGCTTGGCCCTGCAGACCCAACTGTCCAGGCCAATCCCACACTCTGAGCCTGGCTACTGGCCAGAACTGCCACTAATGACGAAGAGCCTCTCAGCTCAGCGCCCACTACAAAGGGCGCTGCCTACCTTTCCTGCCTCCCCACTTCCAACTATCTGCATATCCTAGTCTCAAAGCCAGTAGTATGAGTCTGTCTTAGTCCATAGAGATGCAGAAACACAGACGGAAGTTATCTCATTCTTCTGTAAAAGCTGAAAAACCCTAAGAACAAAAAGACTGTCATAGAGCCCAAACTCAGTGTTTTGTATTTATATATACATATATACACATTTGAGATAGGGTTTCCCTCTGTCGCCCAGGCTGGAGGGCAGTGGTGCAATCACAGCTCACTGCAGCCTGGAACTCCTGGGCTCAAGGAATCCTCCCACGGCGATCCTCCGACCTTGGCCTAGCTTGTGGCTGGGAGTACAGGTGCAAACCAAACCCAGCATAGCATCATATATTTTAATTACTTAATATATTAATATCTACAGTGAACATTTAAGTTGCACACATGAAATTCTGAGGAAATATATACCATAAATCTTACAAAATTTAAAAGATTACAAGACCACACCGACCTATTTTGTTACCTGTATGAGCCAATGTTGGTGCTTACAGGAATGTCATCTCCCTAATGGATGCAGCAACACCACGGCACCAAGTCAGAACGACGGCACTCTAGGAGCAGCTGTGCCCAATAAGAAATCAATGGTGTGGAGCCCAGAATGTCCCATCAATGTTAGGCTGCTTCACTACCTGTCACATACAGCTCCCCATTTCATAACAGGGCTGAGGGGTGGTCTGTTACGAGACTACGGAGTGGAGAAGAAAATATTTAGATCCACTAAACACTCCTAGTCGTGCCCACCAAGAAGGGTGCAAGTAGTAAAATCCTGGTCAGTTACAGCACGCTTGTCCACACATGACACCTCTTGGTTCTAAAGGGAAGATTTTCACACCTCAACAAAGCCAGAGGTGTCTCCCCTGAGCCACACATCTGTGTCTGGAGTTGCCTGGGGCTCTGGCAGCCATGCAGTGGGAGGCTCCGGGACCACTGGCTCCTCATATCTCCCACTAGATGGGATCAAATACAATGCACACCCCAGAACTGAACTGCTCGGTCCCACGGCACACTGTGCATTACTCCAAACCTGGCCCTGACCTCCAGGAACAGAGTGCTCCAGCCCCTGCTACCTTGGTGTGAAAACCTACTAACCAACCCCAGCTCTAACCAGGCTCCAGCATCCTTACTGGGCACCTGCTTCTTCCTGTAAGTCTGAAACCCCAATACCATGCGCCCTCCTTCTCTGGAAGCCCAGCACAGCAGCAGGGCACGGTGTGACTGGGGCCTCGGCACACACAGCGAGGAGACCCAGGGAACTGGAGGAGACGCCCAAGACCAGCCAATGTCTTGGCGTCAGCAGAAACCACAGAGCAGTGCATGTTTCATGCAGGCCAATGACTATTCTCACCATAAGTCAACTTCAAAAATGAGGGTCTCTGGATTCATCTTGTTTATGCTCCACAGTTACATCTCCCGAGCAGTAATAAGTGTCATCTTCTTTGGTTATGACAAACTCTGAAATAGTCCAGAATCAGCAGGGAAAGGCCTACCCCTCCCCCCAGAAGGCTCTGCCTGGCAGTGGGGCCTGCCGGTAAGGACAGCGGCTCAGGCAGACCCCCCACCTCCCCTGAAGCACCAATCCACAATCACCACTGGAAACATGGCCTCCAATTCAGGGACCAAGAATCACAAAGGTAAGAGCCTGAGAAGCCAGGGGAAGCACAAAGTTAAAAGCCTGAGTTTGGGAAATCAACACTGCACAGTAAAAAACCATCTCCTCTACATAAGACCTTCAACACGACACGCCTCTACAGATGGACACAAAGACTCAGCGAGCCCTCCCAGAAAAGGGGGGTGACAGGCAGTGTGAAAGGAAGCCCCTGAAAACCCTGACGGGCAGCTGAGGCTTCAGGGAGGATGACGTGGAGGCCAGGAGGGCAGACCAGAGCAATATGCAAGTACTCTTCAAATCCGTCTCACTAAGCACACCATGAACTTTGTTAAAAGATGCAACTTTCAACATGAGATCCATTTTTTTTGCCCAGTTTAACATGTGTGTTAACAAATATGAGCTAAGGAATCTTTGCTTTAATCTTCTGAAATGCCAACTCCTTTCTTCTTCCCCTGCTAAAACCACCACCAGACTTTTCAGGACCCCAGAGCAAGCCATCCACCTTGCGGGATGCAGAACGCCCTCTGTCTGCCAGAGTCCACCTTCTCAGCACCACGCACAGCCAGCCTGGCCTGGCTGACAAGAAGCAAAACCAAAGACTGGGCTAGAGAAAATGCAGAAGCTCTATTTAGAGTGAAACCTGAAATGCACAGTTACACAATACAGCAGACAATCTGAGGCCTGCATGGAACATAATTCTTGATAAATGCACCCCAAGCCCAAGTTAGGAAATCACATCTATGAGTGTTTTATTAGAAACACTGTATTTCCAGATGAAAGAATTCTGATCAGAAATATGTATATTTTTATTCAAAGTTTTTTCCTCTCTTCTACAATCTGAAGCATTCTCTAAATTCACCCTGTAATTTGACAGTACATACAAATTTGCTATTAATGCTTAAATGCTAGCCATGGATTAAGATTTCATCTTATAAAGTTTTGAAATCCCTAATGGAAAAAACCTTGTTTATGATTCTGTATCCAGAATTTAGGAAAAAACAACCCAAATTTTCTTTGCATTGTATTAAATGCAGATACAATTTCCGTACCAAGCTTAGCTCACTGGCTGGGTATGGTGGCTCACGCCTGTAATCCCAGCACTCACTCTGGGAGGCCGAGGAAGGAGGATGGCTTGAGGTCAGGAGATCGAGACCAGCCTGAGCAAGAGTGAGACTCCATCTCTACTAAAAATCGAAAAAGAAAAATCAGCAAAGTGTGGTGGCGTGCATCTGTAGTCCCAGCTACTCGGGAGGCTGAGACAGGAGGATTGCTTGAGCCCACAAGTTTGAGGTTGCTGTGAGCTAGGCTGACGCCATAGTACTCCAGCCCAGGCAACAGAGGGGGATTCTGCTGAAGAAAAGAAGGGAGGAAAGGGGAGGGGAAGAGAGAAAGGAAGGGAGGGAGGGAGGAGAGGGAGGAAAGGAAAGGAGGGGAAAGGGGAAAGGAAAAAGGAAAGGAAAGGAAAAAGGAAAAAGGAAAAAGGAAAAAGGAAAGGAAAGGAAAGGAAAGGAAAGGAAAGGAAAGGAAAGGAAAGGAAAGGAAAGGAAAGGAAAGGAAAGGAAAGGAAAGGAAAGGAAAGGAAAGGAAAGGAAAGGAAAGGAAAGGAAAGGAAAGGAAAGGAAGAAAGGGAAGGAAAGGAAAGGAAGGGAAGAGAGGAAAGGAAGGGAGAGAGGGAGAAAGGAAGAGAGAAAAGAGAAGAGAAGAGAAGAGAAGAGAAGAGAAGAGAAGAGAAGAGAAGAGAAGAGAAGAGAAGAGAAGAGAAGAGAAGAGAAGAGAAGAGAAGGCAAGCCTAGCTCACTATTCACATACACCTCACACCCCCCACACGCTCCTCTCCACCTGTGTGTCCCAAGACCACCTTTCACACACACACCCTGTGGCAGGCTGGGAAATGGACACAGGTCCTGGGGCTCATGCCATCAAGAGGTGAAGCCCCTTTCTCCAGTCTAGAGGGTCCTGCTACCTCCACCTGTGCCCTCATGAATACCTGGAGTGCCACATGAGGGAGCCTGGACTAGATTAAGAAGAGAGGGATCCCACACACACCAAATCCACCAGCTTACTACAGCCTCACAAGTGACCCCACGCTCAACCAGCAGAAAAACCACCCAGGCAACATAAGAATTATGAAAAATAATAAATCAGTGTTTTCTTAAGATATTACATTTGGGGATGATTCTATTATACCATAATAGGCAACTGATAAACATTCCATTCAGGATAAGAACTATGTGCAACATGGAAAATGCACATGAAATGCTCCTTACACATATTTAACTCTGAGCACAGTCTTTTTTTTTTTTTTTTTGGAGACAGAGTCTCACTTTGTTTCCCAGGCTAAAGTGAGTGCCGTGGTGTCAGCCTAGCTCACAGCAACCTCAAACTCCCGGGCTCAAGCGATCCTGCTGCCTCAGCCTCCCCAGTAGCTGGGACTACAGGCATGCACCACCATGCCCAGCTAATTTTTTCTATATATATTAGTTGGCCAATTAATTTCTTTCTATTTATAGTAGAGATGGGGTCTCACTCTTGCTCAGGCTGGTTTCAAACTCCTGACCTTGAGCAATCCGCCCACCTTGGCCTTCCAGAGTGCTAGGATTACAGGCGTGAGCCACCGCGCCCACCTGGCCTGAGCAGTCTTTAAATAGATTCTTCTTCCCAATCTGCCCTTAAAATAGCACCGAGTGTAGTAGTCAGATCCTACAGCACACTGAGGTTGCCTGTAAGACTGAAAACATGACTCAGAATTACAGCCTCATCTTGGCCCCAAGAAATAAAAGCCTCTGTTAACACCTGCCACCTTCATCACATCACATCCATGTCACACTCCAAGTGCTTAGCAAGTTAGATGGCCAGAGAAAAGTACATCAAATGCTGAATTCTTGCCGGGCGCAGTGGCTCACGCCTGTAATCATAGCACTCTGGGAGGCTGAGGCGGGCGGATTGCTCAAGGTCAGGAGTTCGAAACCACCCTGAGAAGAGCGAGACCCCGTCTCTACTATAAATAGAAACAAATTAATTGGCCAACTAATATATATAGATAAAATTAGCTGGGGATGGTGGCGCATGCCTGTAGTCCCAGCTACTTGGGAGGCTGAGGCAGGAGGATCGCTTGAGCCCAGGAGTTTGAGGTTGCTGTGAGCTAGGCTGACGCCACGGCACTCACTCTAGCCTGGGCAACAAAGCGAGACTCTGTCTGTCTCAAAAAAAAAAAAAAAAAAAAAGCTGAATTCTTGCAGAATCCTTCATTGTGAATCACAATGAATAGCACTATGTTAATCCTCAATTTTGGCATGAAAATCACATTCTAAGATGTTTCCTAAACTTTTTGGAGGATGTTGTGAAGTCTGTTTTATAAGCGACAAGTCTAGAAGTCAAAATAATCAAGACTTAATAAAATGCCCTCAAAGGTGACGAGAATCTCCTTCCTTCGTGACAGACCCCACTTGCATTCCCCTTCCTACCAGGTGGTTAACCCAGTTCTTTCAACAGCCCCACACAAGCGACACAATGCACTGGCTGGACCATGGAATTCACCGAGTGCTGGAGGAAGGGCAAGGGCATTCCAGACCAGACGACAGGGTTTTGGAGAAATCATATGCAAATGGCATTTCAAAAGCCCCAGATTCTACTTGATGAAACACATACTTGTGAACCCCAGGGCACCTTATCATATATTCTAAAACCTCGATGCTTGGACCCTAAATTTCACTTGATTAATGATATTTCATCACAACTCAGCAGGTCATTAAAGACCTATGCAGGAAACTAACGTCAGAGAGCATAAAGTTGAAACACTCAGTTTTATGCAAAACACAAAACACAGACCTCCCTGGCTACGGACCATGCTTTGGAAGCACTGCAATGGAGAAGTAGCTCTAGGGTTTTCTGAAACTTGCTTCCAAGCCCTTAAGACTCACACGCAAGTCTGAACAATAGAGACAGAGGTGTGTTCACTAGACAGAGGAGGAACAATAGCATAGCGCCTGCTGTCTGAGATCCAGTGAAACAGACACAGGCCCCAGTGGTTCTCAGTAGACACCTATCTTTCAGGACAAATCAGTTTCAGCGTGCCCACAACCAGCGGACTTTAATTAATTAAAGACTGAAGCCCCCCTCTTGTCTTTCCTAACCCAAGTGTTACCTGTATGTGCCGTGTGGGTGCTGAGATATGCTTTAGTCCAAGGTGGGGCAGTGACTGGGACACAATCCAAGACTCCCCCTCGAACATGGCCTCTGTGGAGTATGCCAAGTCTAGCTTCTGGGGACGCCAGGGACCTGTTCTAGAAAAGGCCAGATGACACACTCTGGGCTTCTCGGACTCATCTGCTTTCTTGTTGCTGTTGCTGTGTATAAAAAGCTGGCCAGGCACAGTGGCTCATGCCTATAATCCTAACACTTTGGGAGGCTGAGGCAGGAGGATCGCTTGAGCCCAGGAATTTGAGGCTGTAGTGAGCTATGATGACACCACTGCACTCTACCCAGGGTGACAGGGCGAGACAGTCTCTCAAAAAAAAAAAAAAAAAAAAAAAAAAAAGAAAGAATATAAAGCCACCCTTAGCAATCTGGCAGACAGAGACCATCAAATAGAGACCCCGGGCTGCATTTGGTCCACAGGCCATGATTTGCCAGCCCCTGGCTTACAGATGATGTTGTGACTGTGACCCCTCTCTGCTAGAGAGGGCCCCTCCCCCAACAGACACCAAGAATGCCACCCAGAGCCTCACTGCTCACCCACTATCTCAACCACCCCCACCACCCATCAGTGAGGAGGGGCAGGCAGCTCCATGGAAAAGGACAATGAAACTCACCATGTGGCTACACATCCCTGGTGTCTCACACCAAGAAACAACACAGGCAAGGTGCAGTGGCTCTTGTCTGTAATCCCAGTGCTTTGGGAGGCCAAGACAGGAGGATCACTTGGGCCCAGGAGCTCCAGGCTGCAGTGGGATGTGATCGCCACCACACTCCAGCCAGTAGAGCACTGTGCTCCAGAGACAGTGAAACCCCGTCTCTTTAAAACACACACACACACATACACACAAGTGTCCATGTGAGCTCGACACACTTGCCTCTTCTGTGGAGCGGGGACAGCACCCAAAACTGGCCTCGAAGTGCAGCCTCCACAGTGGAGGCCAGGAGGATTCAACATGCCTCCAGCCAGCAGCACAGGCAGATGAGGGTCTCATTCAATTCTCGTGTGCAGCTGCCATGGCAACCCACAGGAGGCTCCCACCACACCTGCCTGGCAAGCCCACCCCACCTGGAGGCCTCTCTTAGTCCCTCAACACCATAAAACCACTAAGGAGGCTCCCAGAAGTGACTCCGACTGCAACAGCTGCACCCTCTTCACACCATGGTGTGTCCAGCTCCACACACATCATCATCCTTGTTACACGCAGTGACCATGTGTGCACATGCTGCCACACCCTCCAAACTGCAACTTGCCCCAAAGCAGGCCGAGCTGTCACTACACCTGCTGTAGATGGAGCTCAATCCACAACATGCACCTAAACCAGTGCTCGGCAAAGGGATCCCACTTAGCAACGTGTCCCAGACACATCTGACGCTACTACTCACACCAAACTTTGGATCCAAACCAGTTATACTTGAGGGAAATGATGTTAAAATAGTAATTTCCTTTTAACAAAAGGAAATGGACAGGCGATGTAAGTGTCGGTGTTCGTGTTAATTATTTACTATTGCTTCAGGACCCAACAGCAAGCTCTAAATTTTAAATATTTGCTCTGTAAGAAACTGTACTTACAGAAAACTGCTATACTCCACTTATCTGAAGAGGCTCCATTCATCTGGTTTCTAGTTCTGTTCACAGTGCTTGCACTGTTCAGTGGTTTGAACAATAAGTCCCAGATCAAACCAAATTCCAATATACTTCATCCTCACTTAAAAGGTTTTCAAAGACTTCTGTGTGCAGCATTTTATCTTGCTCTCAATTTAATTTCTTGCTCTAAAGGAAAATATAGGGCAATAAAAAGCACAGAACAGGGAGGTGGTAGGACCATGACTAAAGGTCCTCATGGTGGCCTGCAATGAACAGAGGATTGCACAGTGACTCGATTCGATCAAGATGTGTGCAACAGGCCGGGCGAGGTGGCTCACGCCTGTAATTCTAGCACTCTGGGAGGCCGAGGTGGGCGGATTGCTCAAAGTCAGGAGTTCAAAACCAGCCTGAGCAAGAGCGAGACCCCGTCTCTACTATAAATAGAAAGAAATTAATTGGCCAACTAATATATATATATATATATAAAATTAGCCGGGCATGGTGGCGCATGCCTGTAGTTCCAGCTACTCGGGAGGCTGAGGCAGTAGGAATGCTTGAGCCCAAGAGTTTGAGGTTGCTGTGAGCTAGGCTGATGCCACGGCACTCACTCTAGCCTGGGCAACAAAGTGAGACTCTGTCTCAAAAAAAACCAAAAAGATGTGTGCAGCAGACTGTGGGACATGCCACAGGCACCACTCCTTCCTCAGCAAGCCCAGAGCAACGGCCAAAATGAACACATCACTATCGAGCTCTGTCCTGACAACCTACCCCAGAACAGGCACAAGGCACCAGGTCACAGTGCGGCGACCCCAACCACAGGAGGTTCCACCAAGACAGAAATATAGAACTCTCATCTCAGGCAGGGTGTGGTGGCTCATGCCTGTAATCCTAGCACTCTGGGAAGCCAAGGCGGGAGGATCACTTGAGGTCAGGAGTTTGAGACCAGCCTGAGCAAGAAGTGAGACCCCATCTTTACAAAAAAATAGAAAAAAAAATATTTGGGCAACTAAAAACAGGAAAGTTAGCCAGGCGTGATGGCGTTTACCTGTAGTCCCAGCTGATTGGGAGGCTGAGGCAGGAGGATTGCCCGAGCCCAGGAGTTTGAGGTTGCTGTGAATGAGGCCGATGACATGGCACTCTAGCCAGGGTGACAGAGTGAGACTCTGTCTCAAAAAAAGAAAAGAAAAACTCTCGTCTCCAAAAGGCTTGACTCCAACAAAAGGCCATGTAACAATCTACTCCTAGGTACATGCCCAAGAGGAATGGAAACATAGCAGCACTATTCATAAGAGCCAAAACCATTCAGAAGTTCTTGACCGGTGATGGACCAGTGATCGACAGACATATCTACCCACACAGTGGAGTGTGGTTTGGTCACGAGACAGAATGAAGTTTTGGCACATGCTTCAGCATGGATAAACCTTGGAAACACTGTACTCAGTGAAATATCAGACACAAAACACCACATGTTATTTCATTTACAGGAAATGTCCAGAATAGGCAAATAAATCCACAAGAACAGAAACAGTGTAGTGGTCGCCAGGGACTGAGGGAGGGCCTGGCAGAGAGGGAGAGTTGCGAAGAACAGCAGGAGGGACCCTTGTGGTGAGGAAAATGTTTCAGTGCTTTGACTGGGTGCTGGACATGGAAACATACACAGGTGACAAGTGGCACAAACTAAATACACACACCTGAGTACTGAACAGGCACCTGAGTAAGATCCAAGGACTGTGTCTATGCCAATGTCCTGCCCTATGTTCATCCTGCACAACGCTAGCACTGGGAAACCAGGCAGCATGTGCAAACGACTGCTCTGTGCCATTTCTTCCATCTGCGTGTGCTCTGTGATGACGTCAAGACACAAAACCAGGCCGGGCGTGGTGGCTCACGCCTGTAATCCTAGCACTTTGGGAGGCCGAGGCGTGCGGATTGCTCAAGGTCAGGAGTTTGAAACCAGCATGAGCGAGACCCCGTCTCTACCAAAAATAGAAATAAATTAATTGACCAACTAAAAATACATATACAAAAAATTAGCCGGGCATGGTGGCACATGCCTGTAGTCCCAGCTACTCGGGAGGCTGAGGCAGTAGGATCGCTGAGCCCCAGAGATTGAGGTTGCTGTGAGCCAGGCTGACGCCACGGCACTCACTCTAGCCTGGGCAACAAAGTGAGACTCTGTCTCAAAAAAAAAAAAAAAAAAAAAGACACAAAACCAAACTGAGTGGGGCCCAGCCCATCTCAAGCCCCCAGCTTCGAGGCTGAAGCCCAGAGGGGGTCGAGGCCTGTCCGATGCCAGGCCCAGCCCACACTCTCGAGAGACCATGACAAAGAACTTCTCCACATTCAGAATTCCCAGTGGGGAAGCACAAATCTCACAAATTTAGGGGAGGAAGATGAGTAATTCCATCTAGTCAATTGTGGTGAAAACTGCTTGACAGGCAAAGTACCAGAATTAGTCAAACCAGGTTTTGTTCCTTCCAGAAGCACAGAGGGCACAGCTATTCCTTGTGGGGACTGAGCTGAAAGGACCAGCACTCTAGGGCGGCCCCCATGAAACCTAGTGGCCATGTGTGCCTGTCCCCTGCCCAGAAAACCGTGAGAACTCCTCCCAGGCCTACCCAGCACTCTGCAGTGCTGCGACATCCAGCAACAGTCTCTGTCCAGTGTGGACTCTGCAAGGAGCGATGCCCAGGAGCCTCTCAGCAACTTTCTCCAGCTGAGCCAAGGAGACCAGAGCAGGCTCTGTCACTAGCATAATCCCTCCTGCTGCTGCTGCCAAGGAAACAATCACAGCAATGATCCCAGCACCTTCCAGTGGGCCAAGGACCATGGTGCTCACCTCACAGGTCACCCAGGTGAGCGTGGCACACCTCCACCTGGCCTCACCCCTCCACTGGGACCTGAATGTGGAAATGAGCTTCACCCAAGGTGACTGTCACATGGATGGTTTCCACAGCAATAGTCAAAGATCCGCCTTACCCCCACCATCCTCGGCCTTCCGCACCCCACAGGCTGGTTCCTGAGCAGCCAGCACAGAGAGCGCATCAAAGGGCTGCACCCGCCACAGCACTGCACAGACACAGCAAGGAACCCACAGAGGCTGCCTGACAACTATATGGCTCAGCTGCACACGTCAGTGTCCCTATGTGAGAAAAATGTATTCAGTAATGACGCTACCAGCTGCCCCATCTCATGACAAATAAGACTTGCCGAGGTGAGAATTTTCAAACTACACTTTCATTTATTGAAAACCACCAAGGAAGAACATAGGACGAGTGTCCTGACCCTTCTGTAGCACACACAAATGGCTGGGACCACCAGGAAAATGCCAGTAAGAAGATAGACTGACTTTCATGACCTCCCAACCTATTTTCATAAATACTCGCTTAAGAAATGCAACAAGGCTGGGTGCAGTGGTTCCCACATATAATCCCAGCACTTTAGGAGGCCAAGGCAGGAGAATCACTTGAGGCTAGGAGTTCAAAACCAGCCTGGGCAACAGAGCGAGACCCTATCTCTAGGGAAAATTAAAAATTAGCCGTGCATGGTGGTGTGTGCCTGTTACACAGGCTACCTGGAAGGCTGAGGCCAGGAGTTCGAGGATGCAGTGAGCCGTGATCGTACCACTGCACTCCAGCCTGGGCCACAGAGCAAAACTCTGACTCTTATTTAAAAAAAACAACTCACTTCTGTGAAGAGCTGCCACCCACAAGAGGAACAGAACAAGTAGCACATGGTGAGATTAAGAAAAAGAGCCATCCAGCTAGGCGTGGTGGCTCACAGCTGTAATCCTAGCACTCTGGAAGGCCGAGGCAGGCAGACTGCTCAAGGTCAGGAGTTCAAAACCAGCCTGAGCAAGAGCGAGACCCTGTCTCTACTATAAATAGAAAGAAATTAATTGGCCAACTAATATATATATACCAAAAATTAGCCGGGCATGGTGGCATATGCCTGTAGTCCCAGCTCCTTGGGAGGCTGAGGCAGGAGGATTGCTTGAGTTCAGGAGTTTGAGGTTGCTGTGAGCTAGGCTGAAGCTACGGCACTCACTCTAGCCTGGGCAACAAAGTGAGACTCTGTCAAAAAAAAAAAAAAAAAAAAAAAGAGCTATCCCACAGCTGGGGATGTCCTCACTGAGACTCGGTGCAAACCACAGCAGCCCCAGCAACGCTGCCACCTGGGGTCTGCAGGATGTCCCTGGGCACAGGCCCCACTGTACCTCCCATGTGGACACAGCCCACGGGTCTGCAGGGGACAGAGTCAGGGACAGACTCGGGGGCACTGCTGCATAAATGAGCAACCCAAAGAGAACAAAGACAAAGACTTTTAAAGTTTAGCTGTTAGAAATGCTGTTAAAATAGGAAGTCTCCTATTACTTTAAAATACTAAAAAAAAAAAATCAAAATTTTTGAAAGAAAGAAAATTTTTAAAAAACATAAACAAGGCCAGGCGCAGTGGCTCAGGCCTGTAATCCTAGCATTCTGGGAGACCAAAGCGGGCAGATCGCTCAAGATCAGGAGTTAGAAAGCAGCCTGAGCAAGAGCGAGACCCCGTCTCTACTAAAAATAGAAAGAAATTCATTGGCCAACCAAAAATATATAGAAAAAAATTAGCTGGGCATGGTGGCAAATGCCTATAATCCCAGCTACTCAGGAGGCTGAGGCAGGAGGATCACTTGAGTCCAGGAGTTTGAGGTTGCTGTGAGCTAGGCTGATGCCACAGCACTCTAACTGGGGCAACAGAGTGAGACTCTGTCTCAAAAAAACAAACAAACAAACAAAAAAAAAACATAAACAAGCAAGGAGAAGAGAAGATAAAACTGAGTTGCCAATGTTGGTAACTGCTGAAACTAGGACACAGAGCACCACTCTCAGATTGTGTGAAGATTTGAAAACATTCCCCAGGGAAGGTGAAACCAAGTTTTAAGCGTCCTCTGTGGAGTCAGAAAGTCACTGCTTCTCGGCTTGCGGAAGGTCATTTCCCACAGTCCACGGTGCACACTCGACCAGCCACCACGCCCGTCCTTCCCTGGACGCTGCCCTGAACAACCCCGTCCACTCAGAGTGGCGTGCACGGGGTGCAGGGACAACCACTATCCCTGAGGAAGGTGCAGGATGCACAGCAAGTATTTTCATCACAAAAGAATTTCTAAGTCACCACTATCACTGCCACAGAGAACTCTCCAGCAAGTCACACACTTACAGGGAGTGGCCCCGTGAGAATAATGGAAGTAATAAAAAGGTCCCGGCAATCACCCAGTCCAACTGAAAAGTTAAGGGACTTTCCCAAGGTCATGAAGCAAGTTAATGGCTGAATTTGGACCCAAAAAAACCCACATTTCCAAAATCATTCCCAAGTAAGAGGTGGGTTGTGGGGTAAGGGGTGACGTCCATCGTGTCCCTACAAGGCCCCAGGCTGGAATGATCCTGACAGCCACAGGCTGCCGTCCACACATGACGATCAATTCCAAAACGCAGTTTTCTAATCTGGGAGAGAAGTGCAGGGGAGGCTGTGCCAGCGCTCTCCAGCCTGCGCCTGTGCACAGCCTGCGCCACAGGAAAGCCACGTCCTGCAGAGCAGGTGGCTGGGTGGGAGGCTAAGTGCGTGCAGTGTCAACAGAAACCGGCTCTTCAAGAGAAAACACTGGCCTGTGACTGAGACCAACATCTCAGTTCATATTCCCATGAGCTGCAGTACTTTACAAAATCAAAGTATTGTGTGACTCTCACTAACAGGTGACAAAGACCCCCTGGAAGACTGTGATAACAGCCCACGTGCCAAGTGCACACCCCACATACCTCTCTCCTACCTACCAAGGACCACCCCAGAAACCTGGTACCTAGGAACCCCTAGCACATGTCATATGCATAGTGACAAGGCTGGCATTCACTGCATTTGTTTCAGAAAACTAACCCAAAGGCGCAGACATGGGACCTGAGACCTGGTAGGTGGTCCACGTGGATCAGGGTCTTCAGGAGACATGGGGTGGGCTGAGGCCCCGACCAGTTGGCCTCTCCAGGAATGCCTGGTAGCCATGGCATCTTCGTCTTCCTCCTCCTCCCCCATGGAGAGGCAGCAGGTCTTACCCTTCCTCCAGCACCCTGGGCTTCTGTCCTGGCAGGTCCTGCAGGCGGACTCAGAGCTACCAGACCAGCCTGTCATCTGCCAGCCCAAGACTCCACTCCTCCATCCTCCGGCAGAAAGGCTGAGCAGGGAGTCTACGGAGGTGCCCAAGAAGGAGGGTCTCTGAGAAGTGGTAGCGGGAGAGTGCCCACACTCACCTGTCACCACATCTGGCCTGAGACTACCAGTCCTGCTGCCTGCTAGGACCTCATGCGAACATTGTGATGCTTTCTCCAAACCCCACCTCCATTCCACTTCCACCATCCCCCTCACCCCTACCCTGTAGGGTCTCCAGGTGCTCTTCCCTCGGAGCCCTGCTCTCTGCCCAGCTAGCTCACCCTGCTCCCTTCCACCCATGCTTACAGAATAAAAAGGTCCCCATATCTCTTCCTGACCCTCCCCCCAAAGCCTTTCCTGACATCTCTCTTTCCTCGGAATGTCTAGTAATCCTGTGTATATCTCACTTCATGAACTAATCTGTAAACTCTGAGAACCTGAGACCACAGAAAATAACGAATACAGCCCTTAATATGTAGCAAGTACCCCCAGAAGAGATCCCTGATGGCTGCTGGGTAAGTAAGGAAAGTCCTGGGCTGTTGGCCGGGGTCTGCATGGCACACACTTCAGCCCTCACTGCCTCTTCCACTACTGCCAGCACCCCAACTTCACGCTGGGGAGCAAGCAGGGCTGATACAAGACTGTGTTTCACCCACACTTCCACAAAGTTGGAGTGGGGAGAACATTTAAGTGTCAGTAAATGGCAGGGAGAGAGGGTGTTGCAAGAAACAAAATTTTAACTAATTTTACTGGTAATTACCTTTACCTTATCCTATCGCTGTGATTATCTTTTATTTAAATATATCCTTTATGCATGACAGTTCTTTTTAAAAATATTAACATAAGACTTTGAAAGAATCCATGAGAGAATTCATACTTGAATGCCTCAGACAGCCACTGAGTTTAATGAATTAACTTCTCTCCTGTGCTGCTAGGCTGCTCCTTTGAAGTATCCATAGGAGAATTGAGAAAATAATCATTTTTATAATTTCCTGTGTTCGATGAATCAGATGAGAAAATCTCCTCTAGCGGGCATCAATGCTAATTAAAGCACTTAATATTTATTAATATTAATAAAAGCACTTTAACATCTTTGCTCAGGTAAGGAATAGACGAAGATAAGAATCACAACATACAAGTTCAGTAACTACATGATTAACATGTATATATGCGTATGCATACAGTTGACCCTTGAACAACACAGGTCTGGACTGCATGGATCCACTTACATGCGAGTTTTTCTCAATAAAATTATTGGAAAACTTTTGGGAGATTTGTGACAACTTAAAAAACTCGCAGACAAGCCACATGGCCTAGAAATACAGAAAAGTCTCAGAAAAGGTTAGGTGTGTCATGAATACATAAAATGATATGTAGATATTAGTTTACTTTATCATTTACTACCATAAAATACACACAAGATTATTACAAAAAGTTATCAGAACTGAATGCACATAAACACAGACTACGTAACAGTGCCATATGCAGTGGAGAGAAATGTAAATGTAAAGATGCAGTATTAAATCATAACTACATAAAATTAACTGTAGTAACTACAGTTTTATTTCATAGCCATCTCCTGTTGGTGCTACAGTGAACTCAAATGTTGTTATCAGTACCCGCTTTAAATGCCATATGACACAAATCACCTCTGCGTGAGTTGTCTGTCTCTCCAATAAACTGGGTATTGCAGTAAAAAACAATCTTGCTGAAGCAGGGCACAGTGACACACACCTGTAGTCCCAGCTACTCAGGAGGCTGAGGCAGGAGGATTGCTGGATTCCAGGAGTTTGAGGTTGCTGTGAGCAACAAAGACGCCACTGCACTGGCGACAGAGCAAAACGCTATCTTTAAAACCAAAAACAAACAAGCAAACAAAACTCTTGCAGTTCTCGAGTATTCTTGCATCTTGTTTAGTGCAATACCACAAACCTTGAATAACACTATGGGACCTATACAAAGTGCCATGAGTGATCCTGGAGTGCTCTGGAGAAGCAGAGGGAAACCACGGCATTACAAACACAACGTGAGCTGCTTGATATGTGCTGTAGACCTGCAGCTACAGCTGCCCACAACTGCAAGATAAATCCAGCATAAGGACCAACATTAAAAAAAAAAAGCGTGAAACAATCAGCTGCAGCTACACCAGCAGACATGAAAACTTTTGGCAAAATACCTTTTTATCTCACATTGAAATGCAGCTTTTATGTGGGTGCATAAAAGGCAACTGGCCTGGTGCAATGGCTGTAACCCCAGCACTTTGGGAGGCAGGAGGTTCATTTGAGGCCAGGAGTTCAAGACCAGCCTGGGAAACACAGCTGAGACCCCATCTTTATGTAATATCATTTAAGAAAAAGCAAAGTCATTATATGACAACTTAAAGGAAAAGGAAAAGTAAAGGCTCTAAAGCTGGAAATTTTAATATCAGCAAAGGATGGTTTGATAATTTTAGAACAAAGTTTGGCTTTAAAAATGTCTAGATAACAGGAAAAGCAGTTTCTGCCAACCAAGAGGCAGCAGGCAACTTCCCAGATGCCATTAAGAAAATCACTGAGGAGAAAGAGCTGCCTGAACAGGTTTTTAATGCAGGCAAATAAATATGCTCTATTCTGGGTGGGGAAGCCACAAAGGACATTTACTAGTAAGGAAGAGAAGTGAGTGAGCACCAGGATTGAAGGCAGGAAGGGACAGGCTGACTACACCGGGTGCAAACGCAGCTGGGTTTATGGTCAGGACTGCCCTCATCTATAGAGCTGACAGCTCTGAGCTTTGCAGGGAAAAGGTAAACACCAGCTGCCACTCTTTCCGCTGTGCAACAGGAAGGCACCACCACAACAGCCCATCTCCTGGATCAATCCCATCAGTGCTTTGTGCCTGAGTCAGGAAGCACCTCACCAACACCAGACTGGCTCCTAATGTTCTTCTGATACTGGACCAGGCCCCTGGCCACCCAGAACCTCATGGGTTCATCATGGAAGGTGTCAAAGTGGTCTACTTGCCCCCAAACACAACGTCTCTAAGCCTCTAAATCGGGGTGTCATGAGGACCTTTAGGGCTCATAGGACACAGTACATGATGGCATGGATTCTCAAGTTAGGAAAAAGAATCTGATACAGAGAAAATCATGAATATCTGGAAAGATTACACGACAAAAGACGCCATTGTTGTTACTGAAAAAACCTTGAAAGCCATCAAGCCCAAACTAATCAATTCCTGCTGGAGAAAACTGTGTCCAGATGTTGTGTGTGAATTCACAGAGCCAGTAAAGGAAATCATGAAAGAGATTGTGGATATGGCAAAAAAAAAAAAAAAAAAAAAAATGGTTTCCACATACAGATCTTGGAGAAATCCAAGAGCTGACAGACGCCACACCAGAGGAATCCACAGAAGACGACCTGATGGAGATGAGAGCCTGCGAGCCATGCAGAGGAGGAGGAAGAAGGTGCAGAAGCAGCAGCGCCAGAAACCAAAGTGGGGTCAGGCCGTCTTGGAGGAGGTCCCGGTACCCAGGACTGCCACTGACTCTCGTCACAACACGGACCCCCTTCTCTGACATGGGCGCTGGTGCTAACGCAAACAGCAGGAAGAGGCTTGGTACCACACAGAAACATTTTGAGAGAAAGAAAGTCTGACAGAAATTACAATGTATTTCACAAAGTCACTCCGAGTGCGCCTGCCCCTCATGTTAGTGGTGAAAATTCCAGTCCACAGTCACTGTGAGCAGTTGAGCTGTGGGGGGAGTCAGAAGTGAGACGTGGATTCCTGGCTGCTCTGGGGCCAGCTTCCTTAATCCCTGGTTATTCTGAGGGTCGGCTGCATACACGGATTTCATAAACACGTACATCTACCATACTCAGTCTGACATGAATTCCCAATCTTGATACTAATTTCAAATCATAGCATTGAAGCCGGATCACCACCACCTCCACAAATATAAATTACCTGTGTGAGATGAGGCTGCCGGTGAGGCAGGTCACCAGCAACAGTGATGGGTTCAGCAAGTGACCAGCAGGACTAGACTGTGCTCAGGCTTCTCTTTCTTTATCACACTGGTGTTCAGGAGATTCTGGGCATTAGCAGGCTAAGAAAAATGCATCTGTGGTCAGATGCAGTAGCTCACATCTGTAATCCCAGCACTTTAGGAGGCCAAGGCAGGAGCATTGCTTGAGGCCAGAAGTTTGAGACCAGCCTGGGCAACATAGCAAGACCCCATCTATTAAAAAAAAAATTTTTTTTAATTAGCTGGTCATGGTGGTGTGCACCTGTAGTCCCAGCTATTCAGGTAACTGAGGTGGGAGTTATCGTTTGATCCCAAGAATTTGAGGTTGCAGTGAGCTATGACGAAGCCACTCCAGCCTGGATGACAAAGTGAGACCCTGTCTCTAAAAAAAAGGAAAAAAGAAAAATATATCCAAAGATACCTATAAGCCTGAGTTATAAACTTAATAATACGCAAAAAATATGAGTTTAGGCACAGGCACACACACACACACACACACACACACACAACCCTTGGAGGCCGCCCTGCACACAGGCCAGGCTCCACACAGCAGGGGACACTGGCTCCCCTCACAGGGCAGCCCAAGCCTGCCCTACCCAACCCGGCTCTGTGCACCTGCCTGGGGAAGAATCGTTGCTGTGATGAGCGTAGTTAAGGAACGGCAGATGGAGGACAGGAGGTGCAGCCAGAGTCGGAGACTGAGGAGAATTGCTCAGGTGTCGTTTATCACTTGTGCTTGTCCTGGGGGTGTGGGGGGGTACTTTCTAACGCTAAAGACCTCTGGGACCAGATCATGATGAAGGCCCTGACTGCACACCGAGGAGCAAGAAGAGGCCTCCCTGGAAGCCGTGGACACACCCAGGCCTGAGAAAGCTGCAGAGTTCTGTCCCTCAGTCCGAGTGACAGGCCTAATACTCAGGTACTCCCTGAGAAGGACAAAGAGCTTTCCTGAAAATGTGTGATGCCAAGATGTGCCCAGGGGTCTTTCTCACTGCTTCTAGAAGGTGGGGTCGGCCCACACGCCTACCCAGACCTAGGCACGAAGCCACTCTGGGAGCCATTCACGCTCTGTAGGGCGTGGGAGGGCGGCACGCGCTCAGGCATTTTTATCTCCTCTTAAAAATCTAAGAATTTCTGACACAGACCTTCTGCCAGTTTCTAAGTGGGATAAAAATTTTATAAGATAATTTTAAAAAAAGAAAACAGCTCAAATCAAGTGTTACCAGTGCTTTTATTATGCCTTGAAAACTGACCGCAGGGACAGTGGCCACAGACTGGAGACGCTGCCATGAAAACCTCAATGCCACACTAGTGTCCAAACCCAGCTCGCGAGCTCTACAGCAGTCCACTTTCAGAGTCTCACTTGAGCTCTCCTCCCACAACCCCAAAATGGGATCTTGCAGCGTCACCCAGGCTGGGGTGCAGTGGTTACTCACAGGTGTCACCACAGGGCTCAAGCGAGCCTCCCGCCTCAGTCTCCAGAGTTGCTAAGACCATAGCTAAGCGCCACCACATCCTGGTCCAACTGGCCCTTTGCAGCATACTGCCCCTTACTCCTCCCACCCGCCCCATGCAGGTGCCTGGGGTACAAGTCTCCCAGGAAGCAGTGAGTTCAGGGCAGCACGTGGATGTGTGGGTACTGTGCTCGTTCTTATGATTAAAGAAGAGCTGGGCTGGGAGTGGTGGCTCACGCTTGTAATCCCAGCACTCTAGGAGGCTGAGGTGGAAGGATCACTGAGGCCAAGAGTTTGAGACCAGCTTGTCCAACATAGCGAGACCCCATCTCTACAAAAATTTTTTTTAAAAATCAGCAGGGCATGGTAGTGTGCTACAGGTGCAACTACTGGGGAGGTGAGGAGTAGTCCCAACTACTGGGGAGGCTGAGGCACGAGGATGCCTTGAGCCCAGGAGTTTGAGGTTGCAGTGAGCTGTGGTTGCACCACTGCACTCTGGCCCAGGCAAGGGGGAGGGGGAGGAGGAAGGGGAGGGGGAGGGGAGAGGGAGGGGGAGAGGGAGAGGGAGAGGGAGATGAAGAGAGACCTGTCTCAGGGAAAAAAAAGAAAAAAAAAGGAGTTCAGATGGAAGATGAAAGGCAGAGAGGGTCAGCTCCATTTTCAATGTTCTAACTGTTTAGCAGGGAGAATGCACTTAACAATTTCTCGAGAAATACGATTAATCTAAAACCTCTGAAAATAAAGAAAAATAAAAAATTTAGAAAAAAATAACCTACTGCAGAAACTTACCTTTTCAGTTTACCAGTCCTCATTTCTCAAAAACATACACCTTCATCTCTGTTCTCCAAATACTCTTATTTTCTGCATCTCCAAACTGCTTAAGCTTCAATTCAAGTCCAAATATAAATGGGTATATATAAAGCTCCTCATCTTTACCGAGAAATTCACTGTGAAAACATGTTATTTCTGGCACCCAGTTGCAAAACAATGATGCCATTGTGATTCCTTTTCTCCTGAGCTGGTTGGAGCTCCCAGAGCCCAGGGAGAGGGGGCGTGGTGCTGAGCCACGTGGGGCCACAGCCCGGCCAAGGAGGTGCCCTGGGCCTGGGGAGAGTCAACGTCTTTGCTGTAAGTCCAGAAAAGTCTTTCTTAGTTGAAAGAAGAAAAAAAATCAATGGGAGACAGGTTTCTTTGCAGAATATTAAAAACAACAACAAAGGAGCCTGGCCAGCCTTCCAGGGAGAAGGGCAGAAGCGGGCCAGAGTGCAGAGGCTGGCCAGGGCTGCGCACTGGCCCAGCACCACGGCTGATGCGAGGGAGGCTGTGCAGTGCTCGCCCACAAGAGGAGGAGGCCCACAGCCAGCAGCAGACTCCAGAGATCAGGCACACGGTGACAACTGAAGCTGGTAGATGGGATAGGCACACCTCCTCCCGGCATCCCCGTTGCTCCCACATACTGCGCAAGGTTCTACCAGGCCCTGGTGCCCAAGCCCCTGAGCCAGTGGTAAATAATCAACCCAAAAAGAGCTATGACAAAAGAATAAATAAGCAAGACACCAAGAAACTCCAGAAACACCAACCTGTATCAGTCCAGAATCATCATTTAAGGAGCAACAGCTCTTGACATTGTGACAGCCCCAATTTTAAATCAACAAAAAAACCAAACTATGACAAGTATTCTAGTTTATAAAACATGCTCTGTGATTTTTTAATTATCCACACAAGTGACTTGCAGAAGCTGATACGCTTTCCAACAATTAACAAAGAGATGAAAGGTATGTTCAGAGTTAAATCGTGGGCAGAAGCAACCCCACAGGAGACCCAGCTCAGCAGGAAAGAGGGTGGTCAGGACGACCACGAACCCTCAGGGTCCAGAGGCTGCGGAGAACACCTCCTCCCATGCTGTGACCTCTCTCGGGGAAAGCTATGCAGAGGCTCTTCGGGCAGGGAGAGAGCTTAGGAACACCAGGTGAGCTGGGCGACCTCCACACCTCACTCCACAGGCCCCACATTAAGCCGTCAAATCCCCACGGTGCCTGCACCTCAGCCACCAACTGATTCCACATGAACATGTGCCCTCAGCTGGTCCAAGGAGCAGTTGCAGGACTCTTCCAGAAGAAACCTTTTCTGTACAGAAGGGAAATCCCACCTGGAAAGGTCTCAACCGTGGGAAAAGTGCACCTGAACCCAGATAAGCACTGTCGACAGCCAGTGATCACTCCTGAATTCACCCCCTGTACTGAGGCTTTCCATCTCACACAGCAAGAGCCCAGGTGCAGACAACACGGCTCTGGCTGCAGACACAGACAGGATCCTCAACACGGGCTGTCCACCAGCGTGCTCTCTGGGCAGCATGGCCCACAGAGACACATGCCCTTCAGCAACTCACATTCAGACTGGACAATCTCTATCACATACTCCAGATTTACTTGCTTTACAAACAAGTGTTTACCGCACATTTTCAGCCCCACAACAGATGGGGTATGGGAGGCCAGATCCCACCTGGGGACCACAGGCCATGCATGATCTGTCCCCAACACAGGGTGTCCGAGCCAGCTCAAGGAGAAGCACTTCACAGGCCCACCACGGCCACCCACTGTAGAGGCCCAGGGCAGGCAAAGGGAAGCGGCTGTGACGCCCCCTCTTTCTCCTGGAGCCTCAGAGCCATCGGAAACATTTAAGGCCACCAACCGGGGTAGGGACGACCACGCAAAGTTAAAAGAAATCCAGAAATTCCCTCAGCCTCAGCCACACCTGAAACTAGCTAGACAGCCAGGAAGCCCAAGGTCTAGGAACAACACTTTACCACCCCCTCACCCGGCGTCCGAGAAACAGAAGTGCACGTTGATGAACACTAGCGTTTATTTACTCAATTATGCACATCAAATACCTCTTTCTCGTCTCGTTTCCAACACTCGCACCATTGCGAGTTACTAAGAAAAACAGCACCGTCCAATGCTGCCACGGTGGGGGTCGCACACCCCTCCCAGGCCACTCCAGACTCTGGGCTCAGGGTGCAGAGAAAGGAAGCAGCAGCAAGGCGGGACCTTCTTTATAAATAACCACTTAATGTGAAAACAAAAGCAGAACATTTTTATTGTGAAAAATTAAGATAAGGCCGGGCGCGGTGGCTCACGCCTGTAATCCTAGCTCTCTGGGAGGCCGAGGCGGGCGGATTGCTCGAGGTCGGGAGTTCGAAACCAGCCTGAGCAAGAGCGAGACCTCGTCTCTACTATAAATAGAAAGAAACTAATTGGCCAACTAATATATATAGAAAAAATTAGCCGGGCATTGTGGCACATGCCTGTAGTCCCAGCTACTTGGGAGGCTGAGACAGAAGGATCGCTTGAGCCCAGGAGTTTGAGGTTGCTGTGAGCTAGGCTGACGCCACGGCACTCACTCTAGCCTAGGCAACAAAGCAAGACTCTGTCTCAAAAAAAAAAAAAAAAAAAAAAAAAATTAAGATAATACTGACACATTAAAAGAAAACTAAAAAACAAACCCCACTACCCACAGATTTCCAGCAAAACAAGTTTGTGTGTTTTTTAGCCAAAAATGAGGTCACACTGAATCCAGTGTTTCATAACGAGTGCCCTTTGACTTTTTCTGCCAACGCCCTCCACCTCTCCATTTAGGATCACAAGTGCAATGCAGAGCGAACTTTCCCTACGTGAACCACATGATTGACCACCCAAATCTGCTATGTATGGCTCCACATTACTTTATAAAATTACAATGACCAACAATCCTTACTTACTTTTCCCTAAGGCTCAGATCAACAGCAGAGAAGCAAGAATTAAGTACCTGGGCCAGGATATCAAAGGACGCTGGCCCTCACCTCCTCTTGAGAAGAGTGCGTAAATGTCACATCACAGCCAGGCTCTACCTCAGATACAACTGGCATAATTAACACATAATGAAGAACTTACTAGAAAATGCTCCAACATCAGGCCTCAATTGTGGGCTCTCCAACAGACAGCGGGCCAGGGACGCGAGACTGGGGTGCTGCCAGCCCCTCGCTCTCCCCAGGGGCCACCCCCAGCTCTCCAGGGTTCTCCTCTCTGCCAGGCCAGTGCCCACAGAGCGGGCAGAGGCGCCTTGCGCTCTGGATGTACCTGTAATCTCAGCCCAAAAGGAGGCCTGTGACACTACAGTGAGACAGGTGTGGGGACAGAGGTCATCCGGGATTTGAACAGTAAGAAACCACAAAGGGAACATGATTAATCTCGGGGTGAAAGTTGCAAGGTAACAGAAATCCACCAAAAGTGATGGGATTTTAGATTCCCAGGGAAATTCGAAGACTTCCTCCCAGCCCATACTACCACTTCCTGAAGGAACAAAACAGAGAAACCCACGGCCTCTGCCCTTCCAACTGGTATCTCCAAACTCGGGCAGAACATGAACCCTAACATCATGGACAAAAGACGTGTCCACCCTTTCTGACGGGTTCACTTCTGTCTGGTTCAAAACCTCAGTGTCATGAGAAGTGGATGCCGTCTCCCCTGCTGCCGCGGAGAAATCCTCAAACATCTGGCCATGGAATCATCTATGCTGAATGCTGCTGTGGCGTGAGAGCAGAAGAAAGTCTGGTTTCTTCCCCTAAGAGCTCCTAATAACAGAGGCTCGAAAGACATGAAGTAAAAACTGACAGAATGACACGAATATACAAAACCACAAACCTTGTTACTGATTTCGACACCAGGTTCTCAATGATTGATAGGACAAGTACACAAGAAATCAGGAAGGTTCTGAAGGATAATAATATGCTAAGTTGATTACCTAGACAGTGGAGTTTAAGGTAGATTTCTCCTCCCTTTTTGTGTTTTCTTGTATTTCATATGATGGGTAAAAATGAAAATAAGAAAAATAACGTTTGTTTTGAAAACTTAACAGTGGGCCTCCCAGTCCACCGTCTACGTGAACAGCAAAGGAGCAGCATGCTGGGGCGCTGGGGGCCCCTCTAACGGTAGACAGTCACTGAGCACGTGTGCATGGGCAGTCCCCGTCTCCAGAGTCCCTTGGAGTCAAGTCTACACCTGCTGTAGACGACAGAGTCCCACAGCTCACCCAAGCAAGAGTGCCAAGCTCACTGACAGCCCCCTCACTGACAGTCCTAGGTTCTCCAACAAAAATGCCCCAAGACTACTTTCCTCTAAACACTAGGTTAGGGAAAAAAAAGAACTGGGAACTACTGTAACCAAGTCCATCACCTCGGCAAGAAGACACACTGAGCATGACCATGCCCTGTGTCTATAGTGAGCCTGTGGTCTATATTCTGCAAGGGCTTTTCTGTTTCCTTCACCCAAAATTCCTTTTCTAAAATATATGACCATCTCTAGACTGAAGTGGGTTGAAGGGAAAAAAAAAAAAAAAAAAAACTAAACTTCATGGCCATGTCTTCAAATTTTACTTATTGTTCAAAACCCACTCACATGCTGTCTCTTGAGGGAGGCTCTAGCAAGCCCAGCCCCCCAAGAGACATGGGCTCCCTCCTTTCGGCCACGGCACCCTTCCTCTTACAGAAGCAGCAGCATCTCACTCAGCACCTGGCAGCCTCCTACTAGATCATAAATATCTTGCAGGCAGGATACCAGTTTCATTCACCTGTGCTCACAGGTGACCCCACAGCCTCACAGACAAGGACACCTGGGATGGACGGAGTTCCCCACACCTGAAATGTTAATTTCCTCTGCTTTAAGTGGAACAATAATGCCCCAGAAGATACCTAAGGACTAAATAGGGAAGGAGCCACTGGATGCTGACAGGAAGGAACATTCCAGGTAGACCTGTTACGCTTCATTCTGGAAAACCAGCAGTTTGCACATAATAGCTGCAAATATTTAATGAACAGAAGGAAACGTATCAGCGAAAATTATCATTTTAATCTGCATGAGTAGGTGTGTCAAAAAATATGTGCCAAAAAAAGTATTACAGAGTTTTTATAATAGAGACTGATCTAATTCTGAGGGCTACAAGAAAGGAGAGATCAAACCGCTACTTGTCAAAAATGGATGTGGCAGGGACCACTAGTGTTTGATTACTTGAATCCGGCAGGGCCAGCAATTCACAGAGATGCTCCTCTCCACCTGCCCATCTTATAAGGAGCTCCACCCACGGGGGCCCAGGTGCAGGCCAGCTGCCCAGGCCACCCCAAGGCTACAAGCCAATGTCACCAGAGGTCTCTAACCTACTCCTCTCCAGGACACAGGCACAGCCTAAGACTGCAATTCCACACTGGGCTTCCCTGTCACTGGAACCAAACGACCTTGTCCTATTCCTCTCAGTAGTTATGAAACTTCTCCTAATATAAAAATACCTGCTGCAGAAAAAACAGCTATCTTCTCCTCCTCTTCATCTCAGTAAAACGTGAAAACTCCACTTTCAGGTACAGGAGTCATATTTTATGATAAAGAGCTTCATTAAAGATTCGTGTAAGATTATACATACTCATTTCCATAATAAATGGCCTAAAGAGTTGAACACAGGCTGCAGCTGAATTTTCCCTTACAAGTTCAGAGTCCTCGGTTCCAATTTAGAGCAGACTCAGAAAGTCTTGAGGTTTTCTTGCAGCCAATTCAGACAGCGATTGTTTTAATTCTACTTAGACTTGACTACAGAGAACTCCTAACTTTAAAAAGATCTCCAAACCAGCAAATACACAATATAAAGAAAAAAGTCATTACAATCCAGATCGTCTTAAAAGAACTCCAAAATTTTGAAAAACAAAGACAAATTATTAAATCAAGTGACCAGGCTGAATTACAGGACAAGATTAAAGTGAGCCAGGAGTAGACAACACCACTAAAGTGACCCAGAGCCTCCTGTTCTAAAAATGGAGAGGCAAGGTCAGTCTGGAGGCAGCGTCTTAACAGGAAGAATTATGCAAGCAAAGTGAACGAGATGAGCCGCAGGGAAGGGCCGTGTGCTGCCAGGGGATGGGTTGGACCTCTTCCAGCTCCAGAATCCTGGGAGCAGAGTCCAGCAGAAAGGACCCCGGCGGCAGGCTGTTACATAAGAAACCCATCCTGCACTGTGGGGACATGGTCTGTTTGCTACTGGTACGCACCAAAACACAAGATCAAAAAAAGGAGAAATAGCTCTGTGGTGCCAGTCCACAGCTGAGGATGTGTGCCGAGTCTGTGCTCATGCCCTCAGGTGCAAAGGCGCAGATCTACTCTACAGAGAAACCGATTTTTACATTTCCATGAGAATTCCAGAGAGCACTCATTACCCAGGGTCCACCCCGTCACTGGCCCTCTAAAACTGCACACAAGTCTACCAGCATATGTCCTGCGGGAGGCAACTGATACAAACAGATTCTATTGGGGTTGTGAAGGTTTTTTAAAGTTGTCAATAAGCACTGAGGCCAAGCTGATTCATTCTGCTACAATTCCTCACACAGACTGAATAGCTTAGCACAGTTTGTTTCCTAAGCATGGTCTGAGGAGCCCTGGGGACCCCTGCACCCTTTCAGGGCAGCTGCAAGTTTGAAATTATCCTCATAACAACATTGCCTGTTTGGCTGTCCCCCAGCCTTGCATGATGGTCCAATCAACTTAAGAGCCTCTCTGAGCAATAATTTTTAAATGCATTAAATCCCAAGTTGTCAGCGCTCATCTTGTGCATATCCTTCAAAACAAAATGACAAGTCTGCAGTTAACACTTCTGCACACTAAGCACAACGGCCTTTTTTCAGGAAAACACCATTCTCACGTATGGATATACAAGCTCCAGTTGTTCAGACATGGGGACTGGCACATCATTCTGTAGAATAAATAAAAGGAGGCTGCAACTTCAAAGAAAACATTTGATCAATTTGTTGTCAATGCTAAAATATATATATATATTTATATCAAGCCTTCAAAGGCAAGAATTTTGGAAAACCTGACCATAAGCCAGCAGGTTCCAGGGAAGTCAAGGCTTCTTTGATGAGCTGAGTGGGGATTTTCTGATGTAGTAAAACAGAGGTACCGACACCTGGAAACGCACGCCCCTCAGCAGATCAGTGTCTGCCAAGCAACTGCTGCGTGGTGCTGCGTCACATGCAGGTGAAGAATCCGAGCACTCCACAAGACAGGAGAGAAAGCCCCAGGACCAGCTCCCCACTGCTGCTGACATTTATGACACAAACAACTGGTTCGACTTTGGGGCCCTGTCATGAAAGCCTCCAAGACCTTCAAAGACCCAGGACCCAAACCTCCAAGACCCAGGACTGCTGGTGTGTCTGACTGTTTGGATTCCACCATAAATGCTGTGCATACACTGAAGGAGCTCAGGGAATTTCACCCCAATGTATGATTCCTCGGTATAAAGAGTATTTTGAATTAAAGGCCCTTACAGAGCAACAGCCTTCAGAAGGGGCTCTCCCTCTGTCTGCATAAAGACCACCCAGACTCATCAAGAACAACTCTTTCCTTCCCCTCCCTTCATCTCAACATCTACCACAGGAAAATCAGGAATGCAGCCAGAGCTGGCCCAACTCATTTTTTAAATAATCCTGTCTCTTGGGTTAATTTCGAAAGAGGATCATTTGTAAGTAAATCTGGCCCCCACTCATTCTCCCAAGTATCTATTCATCCTCACAGTAAACATGTATCACCCTTCCAGAGAATTTGCTCTATTCCCCACCTCCCACCTCCCCTCTAAAATGAGGGCACATAAACCTGTGGACCCTACTCTGTGATTCTCCCCTGAGGACATAATATGTAATTTGTGACTTTCTCTTATTAATCTGCTTTATTGTGAGTTGATCTTTTGGTGAAGCTCCTAGGGGCCACCAGGAAGTCTTCCCTTCTCCCCACCCCCAATACAAAACCTGAATGTTCCCCTAAAGAAGCTGCAGCTTTCTGGCTATCCCCTCAGAGTGACCCTAGACTCCCAGAGCTGTGTAATTCCCCATCAGCAGCACAGGGGAAACCAAATGACAAAGAGGTAGGTCTGGCGCACGCGGCGGACAGTTCTGCTGTCTGAGCTCCTTTCTATGTTGAGGACACGACCTCTGAGGAAACCAAGACGCATGGCACCCCGCAGTGTGCCCCATGGGCTACAGGACCAGGACTGCAATGGCAAGGGGCCCATGTACTTCAGGCTGAGGCATGACTGAAACTTAGCTTCCCCTTTTTACCCAGTAAGAATAGTAAGATACAAGGCGAGCCCAGGAGTTTGAGGTTGCAGTGAACTGTGACAAGGCGACTACACTCTGAGGCCACAGAGTGAGACCCCGACTTTAAAAAAATGGAATAAGATACACGATGCCCAGTTTTACGGTGCACTTTTGTAGATCCTGGCCCAGGACCATCCTCTGAATGTCAAGATCAAGATTATCCAAAATCATCTCACACAGACACCTACTGCCTGGCAGTGAGGAACTGGAGATGCACACGAGGTGGTGGCCACTGCGCCACCACATGGGGAGGAAGGCTGGGTGGCTGCAGATGCCACACATGCTGACATGGGACTTGCAAGCATCCACCCCTGTTGTCTAATCAGCGTGCAGCATTCACCTATCAAAGATGACAAGAAAGGGCCACAGTGAGTTAAACAAAACTAAACTGTGTTTGAGAATTTGGTGACATGTGGAATAGCTAAAGATGCTGGCACACTGTTGGTGTTCTAAACACAGGTCAGGAACCACCAGTCTCATCAGTCCTAGCAAACTAAGCCGTGCAGGCAAAGGTCTCCCCAAGCGGGAATGCCGGTGCCAACGTGCACGTCACCCAGCAGGCTCTGCACTCCACACGGGGCCTGGAGCAGGGAGGGCCTCAGGCCATCTCTGGTCTAGGTCTCAAAGACATCAGGAAGACTACAATCATCTCCCTCTCTCCCACCAACAACTTTGGAGTATCTAAAAATTGTTAACAAATTCCATGTTTTGTTTTGTGAAAATGGTTTCCAAGTGAGGTATTCTAGGTGTTTCCCAAGCAGACGGCTGCATCGCCCTGGAATGACATCCTCCTGCCAGAGACCAGGAGGCTCGGAGCCTGGGGGCAGGGCACTGCCACACAGCAAACACATCCTCGCTGGAACAGAGATGTCAGTGGCTGGCTTTGTTTATTGCTTACTTCTCCATAAGAGATGATCAAAGAGACAATTAAAAGTGATCTCGGGCGGGCACGGTTGCTCACACCTGTAATCCTAGCACTCTAGGAGGCCAAGACAGGTGGACTGCTTGAGGTCAGGAGTTTGAAACCAGCCTGAGCAAGAGCGAGACCCCGTCTCTACTAAAAATAGAAAGAAATGAATTGGTCAACTAAAAAATATATAGAAAAAATTAGCCGGGCATGGTGGCACATGCCTGCAGTCCCAGCTCCTTGGGAGGCTGAGGCAGGAGGATTGCTTGAGCCCAGGAATGTGAGGTTGCTGTGAGCTAGGATGATGCCACTGCACTGTAGCCTGGGCAACAGAGTGAGACTCTGTCTCAAAAAAAAAAAAAAAAAGTGATCCAAGATGTCCTTATTCAGTGGGTGAGTGGATAAACGGCCTATCCAGACACCGAATGTTATTAGGCCCTACAGAAATGAGCTGCCAGGTCACAAAAAGACACAAAGACCCTCAGGTGCACACTGCTAAGTGGAAGAAAACCACGTGAAAAGGCTACACACTGTATGATTCCAACTCTATGACATTCAGGAAAAGGCAAAACTACTGAGACAGTAAAAAGGTCAGTGGATGGCAGGGGTTGGGGGGAGGGATGAGTAGGGAGCGTGGGGGGCGTCTGTGTGGCACTGCAGCGGTGGGTCTGGGTCATGATGCATCCACCCAAACCACCGAACATCCAGCGCCAGGGTGAGCCCCAATGTGAAGCTCGGACTCTGAGTGATGATACAGTGGTGTGGGTTTGTGGGTTGTAACAAATGTCCCCTCTGGCATGGGGTGTTGACAGGGCCGTGCGTGAAGGACTGGAAGTGTGTGGGAACCCTCCCTACTTTGTGCTCAATTTTGCTGTGGACCTGAAACTGATGTTAAAAAAAAAAAAGATCCTGCTGCCAAAAAGACAAAATGTACAGCATGAAGGGGCTTGGATTCCCAAAGCTCACAGTGCTGGGTCAGTTCCCAGAGAGAAGTGGGGTACAGTCCTTGAAGGCCCCAAGGACACCTGATTTACCCAACAGAGGCACCCAGGCCTCCATGTGGTGGAGGGTTTGTTTGGTCACCTGCAGAGCAGTATGCAGACCCTGCCCCACCTCCCATGCCTGCCACCCCTGTCCCCCCACCCCCGCAGGCTCACAGACAGGTGTTGTGACCTCTGCCAGCCCCACTGCTACCCTGCCCATCAGCCCACAAAGTGGGAAGGGAGGCCCAAGGGGCCACAGGACAAATCCCCTCTGCTGCAAAATGCTGCAACTAAAACTTTACCAGTCGCATTATAGATTTCTCTCTAGATTATGAAGCCATTAAAAAATCACATTTGGATCATGGGAAATTAATGCTAAGTTTTAAAATATAAAATAGGGAACTTTATATACAGTGTGATCCTTGTTTGGTAAAAATATATAGCATATTCAAATTTTAAAATTTAGATGTTTTATCTTGGGTGGTAGGATTACACAAGGCTTTCACTTTCTTCTTTATACTTGACTTTGTTTACCAGTGTTATGAGTTGAAATGTGTCTCCCAGAAACAGTGTGCTGCAGGCCTGGCCCCCAAACCTCAGAATGTGGCCCGATGTGGAAACAGGTCTCTGCAGATATAGTCAAATTAAGATGAGGTCATTAGGGTGGTCCTTGCCCCAACAAGAAGGGCAGGCCTGTGATGACGCACCTACTGCTGGCCCAGAACATCAAAGACTGTCCAGAAACCACCCATAGCTGAAGAGGGGCCTGGAACACATCTTCGCTCAGTGCCCCCAGAAGCAGCTACCTGCAGACACCTTAGTCTCAGACTTCAGCCTCCAGAACTGGGGAGAACAAGTTCCCGTGTTTTAAGCACCCCGAGTTCACAGCACTTTGTTACGGCAGCCCAGGCAAACTAACACACTAAGTTTTTTTCAATGTCCATGAAGTGCTTTAATTATGGGAAAACCCTAATTCTTCTATAAGGCACTGAGTCTATCTAACTCTTACACTAAACATAAGCCTTCTATAGTTTGCTGCATAAAATAACTACCCTTTCCACAAAGGAAGGCAAAGGCAAAGCCAACTACGTCTGGACATCTATGCTTCATTTACACCAGCTCTTCATAGGGTTATCTGGGGATATCTGGCTGGTTATCTTGAGGATATCATTTATATTCCAGCCTGAGCAAGAGCAAGATCCCGTCTCTACTGAAAAAATAGAAAGAAATTAGCTGAACACTTATATATATATATTAGCCAGCATGGTGGTGCATGCCTGTAGTCCCAGCTACTCGGGAGGCTGAGGCAGGAGGATTGCTTAAGCCCAGGAGTTGGAGGATGCTGTGAGCTAGGCTGACGCCACGACACTCTAACAGAGTGAGACTGCCTCAAAAAAACCAAAAATTTATAATTAACCTTAGCAAACTGCAATAAGGTGTTGGGAATTGAGTGTTTCATTATGTTGCTGGACAGATGTTTTAACTGACTCTACTGAGGACTGTGGAGATTAAAAAAAACAGAACTCACCCTTGGCCCAACTCTATTCCCTGCTAACCCCAAATCCTATTTCTGCCCTAGACTTTTTCTACCCCAAATCTCCCAATTGCAACCAAATAGAAATTTTTTATTTGTTTTAAATTTATAAGAATTTGAAGCCCACAGACTCAGTGATCTCTGAAGGCATGGAGCACTGGCAGGACTGGCGGAGCCTTGGAGGGCAGTGCTCCAGAAGAGGGGCCAAGGGATGCATCAAGAGGACAGTTCCAGAGGTGGCCACCATGGGAATTGAGTGGGGGACACGCAGGCAGGTGCTCCACAGAGGTGTGGCTGTCCTGGCTCTGTGGCCCTGGACAGAGCGGCACCACCACCTTCCCACAGCAGGTGCCTCGAGCTCCAGGCCATGCTCTGGGGCAAGCCCTTCGCCTCAACCCCAGCATCAACAACTGGGACCCAACTGGGTGCTGGAAGCACTCAGACCACGCTGACGGTAAGTGATCTGAAACGGCATTTTCTTATTAATATACACGATGATATATCATAAACTACACAATGTGAGACATTCTTGAAGTTTTCAGGTAAAATATCTCAAAGAAATTTCTCCCTAACAGGTACACCCAACACTCCTGGGCCCGTGTGTTCACTTATTTCTGCGTCAAGAGCACTGACTCAGGCCCCTGAGACGCTGTAAAGCAGCCACTGTGGGTAGAGCCTGAGCACGCGTGTGACAGCCCAGAAGACAGTGAACTGTGCTGGGCAGGGCGGAGCCATAAGAACTCTGGTGTTGGTCTGTGTGGTCCTGACACACAAACCCATCCTCCAACCTGGGTATGGGGGCGAAAGACACGTAACGAACCCTCTAGCAGCCAGTTTCCTCCAAGGTTTCCCTCAGGATAGCTGGTGCTCTCACAAATGTCTGACAACCAGAGATTTAAAATTAAAGATAATATTTCTAAAGGTGAAAAAAAATTTAAAAATAAAAATAAAGCAGTCGCTGTGTGGCCCTGTCACTCCCTCCTGGCTGATCTCAGCAGAACACAGAAATCTGTCTGCCGTGATCACGGCTGGGAACACGGGACGCTGTTCCTTCCTCTTGGAGGACTCTGCTGTGGTGAGGATCACATGTTTATCCCTGAACTGAGGCATGGAACGCTGTCACGCGATCCCAGGAAATCCACAAATGAGGCAACTCAGCACGTGTTCAACCAGGAGAGGCAATGACAGCTTAAAAAGAGAAGTACGCCCCCAAACTAGCAAAGACTCCAGACCACTTACACGAAACTTCTGCTGCCTCCCAGGGAGGGGGTTCCAAAACGCATTTTTATATGACAGGACACAAAAAGTAGCAAGACTACAAGACTAACATAGGGCAAACAAATGCCAGAGATTCAAAGCATGGCAAACATATGACCAAAATTCCAAGCTGTGGAAGATTCTACATGGACCCGCAAGAGCTGCTAGCCAGGCGTTGATGCGCAGCTGCACCACACCCACCCGGGACAAGCCTGTTTAAGAGCAGGGTCAACAGACAGCAATGGACACAGCCGCAGGCGGCTCCAGCAGCGATGCGGCCTGCAAGTTCACAGTAGCATGGGAGCCGAGAGAAGCCCAGTGAGGGACACTGTGGTGTTCCCACCCCTCAAAGCACTGGATCACAAGCAGACGCCTCTGAGAATGCCAACATCCGTGCAACTAAGAAAATGGAACTGCAGGAAGGAAGCCAAATTTCTGGACGGGCAAGAAAAATTGCTTTCTCTAGAAACACTTAAAATGTAGAAACCTATTATGCCTCCCATGTAAAATTTTTCTACGCATTTTAAAGGATTATTAGCCACAAAATGTTATTTTGTTATTCTAGTGTCCTTCAGAAAATGAGGCATCAGTTCAAACGATCCCAGGTAAAAGGAAAAAAAAGGAAAAGCTGCCTTAAAAACGCCATCGACCAGCACAGCTGCCAGTCTGACGTGTGCCCTGGCCTGGCTTCCCCAGGGCATCTGAGCCACAGACAGGACACAGACGTGGATCCAGAGAGTGAGAACCTCTGAGTGAGCATCACCAAGTCCGCACCACCAAGCGGCGTGTTCAACTCCCTCACACGGTCACGGGCGCAGAGCAGAGGAGCCAGGAGCACCGTGGTCCATGTGGCCATCAGCTCATCTCTACGTACCTTGCAGAGCTGCTCTGAGGATGACAGACATCCAAATGTCGCTTTGATTTTCAAAGTTACTGCACACACAAGAAATCGCCACATAAATCACACTGCTAAAGTTCGGTTGGCATTCTTTTCTTCAGAGTGGGCACTCGAACATCAGCCAAAGTGGTAACCACAGACCACTTTAAATGCAGTTTGTTGTTTTAAATAAAACTGAAAGCAGACTTCCAAAAAGAAGCATCTAATAGCTTCTCCTCTCAGCATCCCACCCCAAGGCCTAACACCACTACTCATGCTCACCTGGTGCAAGCACAGGTGAAGCCGTAAGGCAGAGTCGGAGCCCAGGCGCTGATGCAAACAAGGGAGAGCGGCTGTAAACACAGATGGAATGAAGCTACTCGCTCGCTGCTCACCGCCTGCTGTGCCCGCCTTTCCTAAGTTTCATGGCAGACAATGTTCCCACAGACGCGGCAGGGAGGGGTGCGGCTCTGGGGCCCACTCCCTAACAGGCCACCGCCAGGGTTGGGGGACCACGGTCCTATCCTATTTCTGTATTGTTATTTCTAACTGAGTTTCAGAGCACTTTTTCTCCAGAATCTATGCTCTCAAATAATTTTCACTAGCTAGAAACAGATGCCCTACGTAGGCAATCAAGGGAAGAGAAAATACAGTGCGGCCACACACCACTTAGCAACACAGACACATCCTCAGAAACGCAAGGCCTGGTGATTCCATCCCTGCATGAGCACCACAGCGTGCACTTACACAGACCTGGACGGCACAGCCCACACACGCCTCGGCCGTGTGGTCTGCTGGCTGCAAATCTGCGCAGCACATCACTCTGCTAAACACTGCTGGCAGCTGCAACACAATGGAAGTGTCTGTGTATCTAGACACAGAGGTGCAGTAAACATAGGGACCACTGACGAACATGCAGTCTGCTGCTGACTGCAATGCCACCATGAGAGGTAGACTGAGTTCCATGGTGCATTCTGCAATCACCTATGCTCAAGAGCCCCTCTGCATGCATGCAGCTTTCTTATCACGCTTCCTGACTGCTGCACATGAGACATGCACTGATGGTCACTTGTCCAGAAACGTGGCACTGAGGTGCCACAACCAACCATAAAGCTCCTCTTCCCACCCAGACCCTGGCACTTACGGCTCAATTTCCCCACATTCCCTCCCAGCAATCCTCAGAGCAAAGGATGGATCACTGTGAATTCAACTGATCTCCATCAAACAGCAGCCAGATCACCAAGCTCCTAGGTCTAGTTATACCCTTTGTTTCCTGTTTCTTAATTATAAACACTTGGCAACAGTTCAGTGCTGTGGACAAGAAGCCCTTCTAGACCTTCAGTTCTGAATTGGCACATGCACACAGTGGGTTCCAGGACAGACACAGGCTATGCCCATAGCTCTGACCAGAGCACAGACCCTCCCGGCACACACAGGCCTGAGCACCAGAGACCACCTCCCCCATGTCCGAGGGTGGGAGCAGATCACAGACCACCAAACGTGCTCTGGGACTAGCAGGCAGTCCTGGAGGGGGCAAGGGACAAAGGCGCCCCACATGGACTCAGCAGCCCATCCACAGGAAACGCCCTACTTAGCACACAGGCATGCAAGCACAGCAGCCTGCTGTGAGGAAGACAGACGCACTCTCTCCAACACTGACCACCTAGGGGACAGAAAACTGACGGGGAGCAAAGGGGAGGAAAGCCAGTGCAGAATCCACCACTCGGATGTCAGCCTATGGCTGCAGGAAGGACAGGGACAAGAGAAGGCAGAGAAGGCAGGCCAAGTGTCTCCCTGGAGCTGACATAACCAACAGCACAGCGTCCCAGGGCATGGGCTCCCTGAAACACGGACGCCCTCCTGGGGGCAGCAGAAGGACCATCATGGAGCACTGAAGGAGGAGGAGGAGGAGAAGTCCTGGGAAACAAATCACAACACATAAGAACACGACCGGCCAGGTGTGGTGGCTCACGCCTGTAATCCTAGCACTTTGGGAGGCCGAAGTGGGTGGATTGCTCAAGGTCAGGAGTTCAAAACCAGCCTGAGCGAGACCCCGTCTCTACCAAAAGTAGAAATAAATTAATTGACCAACTAAAAATACATATACAAAAAAAAAAAATTAGCCGGGCATGGTGGCGCATGCCTGTAGTCCCGGCTACTCGGGAGGCTGAGGCAGTAGGATCGCTGAGCCCTGGAGATTGAGGTTGCGGAGAGACAGGCTGACGCCACGGCACTCACTCTAGCCTGGGCAACAAAGTGAGACTCTGGGCCGGGCGCGGTGGCTCACGCTTGTAATCCTAGCACTCTGGGAGGCCGAGGCGGGCGGATTGCTCAAGGTCAGGAGTTCAAAACCAGCCTGAGCGGGACCCCGTCTCTACTATAAAAATAGAAAGAAATTAATTGGCCAACTAATATATATATATATATGAAATTAGCCGGGCATGGTGGCTCGTGTCTGTAGTCCCAGCAACTCGGGAGGCTGAGGCAGGAGGATCGCTTGAGCCCAGGAGTTTGAGGTTGCTGTGAGCTAGGCTGACGCCACGGCACTCACTCTAGCCTAGGGAAGAAAGCAAGACTCTGTCTCAAAAAAAAAAAAAAAAAGTGAGACTCTGTCTCAAAAAAAAAAAAACAACACAACCGACAAAAACACCCTCACAGGAACGCTAAGCAACAGCAACATCTAAGAAAAGGATCAGGCCAGGCGCGGTGGCTCACTGGCTCACGTCTGTAATCCTAGCACTCTAGGAGGTCTAGGCGGGATGATCGCTCAAGGTCAGGAGTTCGAGACCAGCCTGAGCAAGAGTGAGACGCTGTCTCCACTACAAATAGAAAGAAATTATCTGGACAATTAAAAATATATAGAAAAAAATTAGCTGGGCATGGTGGCGCATGTCTGCAGTCCCAGCTAACTTGGGAGGCTGAGGCAGGAGGACGGCTTGAGCCCTGGAGTTTCAGGTGAGCTGTGAGTTTGAGTTTGCTGTGAGCCAGGCAGACGCCCAGGCAACAGAGTGAGACTCTGCCTCAAAACATAAATAAATAAATAAATAAATAAAATAAGGAAAGGACTGGAAAGAGTTGGCAGAGAAAGACAACAGGAGATGATATGGTCAGAGGTTTACAGAGGAAGCGTGAGAATGAAACACAGGACGACCCAGCAAAGCTGAAATGCCCTTCCCCAAGTGCTGGCCACAGGCCACTGCCCTCTGCCCCACTCCCAGTGGGAACAGCACCCACCTCCCCAGGGTTGGCATCACAGTTGTGAGACGACAGCCACACACACACACGGTCAAAAAATGAACACCTCTGTTCAAACCTGTTGTCTGGTAACTTAAGAAAGCCAAACTGGTAAGTTATTGGGTAAAGAGAGAAAACGCCTACAGCAACGTGTGGGAAATCACAGCTGTCTTTCTCAGCCACAGCTGCCAGGCAGGGGCACAGCTCCGCCCCTAAAGCCCGTCTCTCACTCAGACAACAGAAAGTTGTCACATGGCACAAGTGTGACCCCTGATAAGGAACTGGAAGAGGCCAAGGCAGCTTCCAAGACTCGCCTGTGAACTGGGTATATGCACTCAGCCAACAGGCTCCCCGGGAAACCTCACTCCAGTGTCCCCTTAGAATTCCCTTCCACCACCAAGGTTCTCCCAACGTCCCAGACTCCAGGACAGGTGACAGCCCCAAGACAAGTACTGCATTTGTGTACACAAAGCAAACGGCAGTAGCAGCACACACGCATGCTTCCTTCAGCTTCAGGCCAGAGAAGAGTGAGGCGGGCACAACCACCTCAAAGAGAGGGGCAAAGCGACCGGCACCTGGCCGCACAGAGGAGGAAGAGGAAGACAGGCACACAGGCTTTTAGGAAACAACTTTGCAGTGACCCCAAACAGGTGTGAGTAGCCAGCCCAGATTCCCTTCATTTTACTTACAGGCCTTGCTCTGGCCCAGGCACACTTTAGGCACATGGCAGCTGCCCAGGAGCAAGACACTCGAGTATACCTGCACGCTCAGGCCCTTGAGATGAGCAGGCAAGTTTGAAAGAGGGGCCCGGGGCCCAGGTCCTGCCTAGGGGGGACAAGTGCCCGAAGCACAACCCCTCACTCAATGCACCTGCCACCTTCCCTGGAGCCAAATGCTGACCCTAACCCTAACCCCTCTGGGTTAGCACGACAGACAGACAAGGACAGACCCCAACCCTCAAATCACTCACTCTGCCATGACAAGCTGAGGCATCTTGAAAACCCTACTTCCTCAATATCTTTTGAAGCCTAGAATCTTCTTATGAAAAAATGTAGAAAGTGTTATTTCCTAGGGTTTTGTAAGAGAAAAAAGAGAACATAACATAAGGTCTATGAAGACCCAGCAGAGGACAGCCTCTCACAGACCGTAAGAGTTGCTGGAAGATGCAAATACACAGGGTGTTCTCTTTTTTTTTTTGAGACAGAGTCTCGCTTTGTTGCCCAGGCTAGAGTGAGTGCCGTGGCGTCAGCCTAGCTCACAGCAACCTCAAACTCCTGGGCTCAAGCAATCCTGCTGCCTCAGCCTCCCGAGTAGCTGGGACTACAGGCATGCGCCACCATGCCTGGCTAATTTTTTCTATATATATTAGTTGGCCAATTAATTTCTTTCTATTTATAGTAGAGACGCAAAACTCCTAACCTCCAGCGATCTGCCCGCCTCAGCCTCCCACAGAGTGCTAGGATTACAGGTGTGAGCCACCGCGCCGGGCCAGGGTGCTCTTTTTGTTGTTCTTGAGACAGTGTCTCTCTCTGTTGCCTGAGCTAGAGTGCCATGGCATCAGCCTAGCTCACAGCAATCTCAAACTCCTGGGCTCAAGCGATCCTTCTGCCTCAGCCTTCCAAGTAGCTGGGACTACAGGCATGTGCCACCATGCCTGGCTAATTTTTTCTATATATTTTTAGTTGCCCAATTAATTTCTATTTTTAGTAGAGATGGGGTTTTGCTCATCTCTACTCACTCTTGCTCAGGCTGGTTTTGAACTCCTGACATCTTGAGCGATCCCTCCCGCCCCGGCCTCCCAGAATGCTAGAATTACAGGTGTGAGCTACCATGCCCAGCCTCACTTCTTAATTTCAATCTAAATGTGTATAATACTATTTGCTGTGCAGCTACAGGACAAAATTTTAACATAAAATTTAATATCATGGAATCCAACAGAGTGGGTACTGTCCTTTGAGCGCCACCTAACATTCTCCTGAAATCATTACAAAGTCCATTCCCAAAGGCAGCATTTAGTCAGCCACCAGGGGACAATATTTGGGAACTATAGTTCCCAATAACAAAAAACAAGATAATTTTAAACAGAGGCTGTTACCAGGAGATGGAGAAAGTGGACAGAAGCAGAAGATCCGTGGACCGTGGTGGTGGGCAATGGTCTAGGCCTGCAGAGCAGGTGCAAGACACCCTGCAGGGCCGGGCCACCCTGGGCTACGAAGGCCACCCTCTGCCCTCCGCCCACCACTCCAGTTCTACCCTCCAGAAATACTCAGAGTCCCAAAAGCGCTGCTACCTTGTTGATGTGCTAACATGGCCTCAAGGTTTATTTTTTCCTATATACAAACCACCCATTTAACAAAAGGTCAACAAAGTCAAAAGCTATAACAGTTGAAGGAACCCTCCTTGTTCGTTTCCCTCTCCTAATATGCCAGTTCAGAGCACTCTGAGCCAAGGAAGCTTCAACCCTGGGCAAAGTCAGAGCTGAGATGGAAGGGCTAGGGTGAGGAAGACAGGAGCTGTTAGTGAGTGCACTGGTGGTCAGGGCAAGAAACAAGTCATGTGTGTGTGCTTGTGTGGGAGTGTGCGTGTTTCTACACCTCGAGCGGGATCTAGCCGCTCCCACTGCCAAAGTCAACATGTCCCGGCTGCCTAGCCCCCACACATGGTTTCCTGAGAGGCTGGTGAACAGAAAGTCAGGCAACAAGGGCAGGAGGCCCCAGGGGGCCCTTGCATGGCCCAGGGCTCTGGAGTCCACATTGGTGTGGCTGCCATTGTCCACACCCCCAGGCCCCAGCCTGGGAGCCGGTGCCCTACCCCACCTCCCTGTGCATATGCTGGTGCTGCCCTGGGGCCCCAGGGCCTGTCGCTCTACTCCTCTCACCTCACCACCCTGTGCCCACTCAGCTGCACCTTCAGCATCTCCACGTGCAAGACACACTGGGAGGGACCACAACTGCCACCAAGGAGACAGAATGAGCCAGCCAGATCAGACACCACATCTCCACATTCAGGGCAGCCCACCCTCCACACCCACTAGCACTGCTCTGCCGATACCCACACATCACACGTCCTCCTTCCCAGCACACAGCACAAACAGCGAGGACCCAAGAGGCCTGCTCTAGAGTGGAGGAGGAGACCAGTTTGCACCAGAACTTGAGAAACCCAGTGGCTAGTCATGAAGATGCCTCCCAGACCCTCCTGGCCACTCCCCAGACACCTCACTTCAGCCTGGCCCAAAGGCACTCAGGCCACACTGGACCTGTCTCCTTCCTCTTCTCTTCCTCCCACTAAAATCTAAGCAAGTTTGTAAGTGAAACTTCTTCTAATGAACGACATTTTTAAAGGTGAACAGAGTCCTTACTCGTTACAGGAACTCGATTACATTCAGCAAGAAACAAGCAGGAAAGTATAAAGGTACTTTGGTGTCGTTATAGTGGCCATCTTTAACAGAACTTATTAAGCATCTATACTATTCCAGATCCAGGCAAAACTGTTTTACTGTCAAATATAAAAACATGGAGGGAAAAAATATCCCTAAAGCCCACTTTAAAAATTGATGGTATTAAAAAAATAGGCCCTAGTGGCACACGTGTGTAGCTGGGGTGAGAGAATGACTGAGGCCCAGGGACTCGAGGCTGCAGGGAGCTGTCAGCACACCACTGCGCTTCATCCTGGGCAACAGAGCAAGACCTTGTCTCTAAAAATAACAAAATAAAATAAACACTGGCCCCATGAGAATCACTGTAGTTAATAATGGAAAGAAAATAATAGCAATATTATAACCAAGAAATGAAGTCCTTCATAGCCCACAAACCTTTCTTGGGTCCCCAGCATCATCTCTACCTGCCCCCCAGGTCAATGGAGGTCACGGAGACCAGAGGCCCATCCAGCTAAAAACACTCAGACAGGAAAAACATGATACTGACACCCAGGACTAATGCCACCTGCTGCAGCCACTTTGACTTCTCAAACCTCCTCAGCCTGGGCACTGGAGTTCACCGGGCAGCTCAGGTGCAGTAGACTAAGAGCCCCTGAGTGCTGCTATCAGCAGGGGCCATGGAAAGAGAGACATCAAGCTTCTGGGGAAAACTGGACATAATTGTGAATTTTTATCTTAATAAACCTAATTTAAGTAACATCTCAGCTTCTGTAAGTTGAGGTTTAAAGGAGCCTACCTACAAAAATTCCTTAGAACCCTAAAATTATAATAAAGGTTGATTATACTAAAAATTTGGTAATTTATATTCACTTAATTAGCCATGTATATTTCTTTGATAATGAAGTAAAGTATGCTTTGTCATCAATTTCTAAATCCAAACAAAACATAATGTGTTGAAAAAGGGAAGTGAATTAGCATTAGGACCTATAGATTTTCTACAAGCCTGGAAACTCCAGCCCAGACCCATGGCCCCGTTAACAGCTCCCCAAGAACCGTGGCCACACCCCAACACAAGTGCCCAGGCCGTGATCTAATGGCCAGGTACCCCAGGAAGGGCTTCTCTCTCTGCTCTCAATACCAGAGGGTGCAGTGGGCTGTCAAGGACAACAATCCTGCCCACCCCACTCCAGCCCTGTGCTAGAGACCCAGGCATCCCAGCACCTGGGAGGGGCTCAGCGGTAAGCACAGCTGCTCACAGACTGCGGAGGCACAGAGAAAGCCCAGCACACCGTTTCTGTGAATGCCATCCGAGCTCAGCATTTAAGCAAGTCAAAGACTAATCACTTTTCTATTTTAAATAAAGGTGTTCCATTAAAAATATAAAACATTAAATCCAAGCCTCCTTTAATAGATACAACACTGCCTTTATTATCATAATATACCTCTTTGAAAAACCAAAGTGTTTTTGGAAACATCACTCGAAGCCCCATTTCACACGCTGCTCAGGCCAGTGCTGGAGCGCAGCACTGGCGGCAGCCCATGCGGCTGGGTGACCACCACCACAAACCTGGGTATGGTCAGGAGCCGTGCCCCTCCCATCACCCCGGCCAAGAAAGATGTCAGTTGAAACTGGAGTTTATGCTACAGAAAGGTAAAAAAATATTAAATCCTTTCATGTACATTTCCACAAAGTGTATTTAATCTCTAAAGAAATCTTTAAGATAGGTATTACCCTTACCACTTTCACAGGGAGGAAACTGAGGCTCAGATAATTGAAGAAACATGCCCAAGGTCACGGAATTAGCAGCATTGGTGGACCCAGTCCACAGACGGCCTTGGGCCCCAGATCCCACAGCCACACGTGGCAGCCCAGAATCCATCCACACTGAGTACCCGATTCATGCCCAGATGGGAGAAAAGGACACAGCAGAATACACTTAAGAAGCTTTAACAAGTCTACCTGTCAGGAAAAATGATCTTATATCTGAAATAAAGTACTCATATTCCAGCTTCGGTGACCAAAATAAGAATGAACGATATAAATAACAACGAAAGATATTACAGAACCTGCAAATTTATTTCTTTTTAATCCTGAATTTTAATGCCAGAAAAGACCATCGAGGATGAACCTCAGTAACTCCCGTGGGACGAAGTCCACTGGTGCTGCCCCAGCTCTCTCCCACACCTGCGACCTGACTTCCGCACACTCGCCCCCAGCAGCCAGAACAGACTAGAGCTAGCAGCCTCCATTCATTCACTCCAACCACCACAGACAAAAAAGACTGTTAACATCACTATTACCTGAATACTTACAGTTCACCAAAGTGACAAATGGCACTAAACAATTTAGATTATTACCCTAGTATGGTCAAAAAGCCAACACTTCCTATGCCATAAAACCTAAACGTGTTTGTTTTTCTCAATTCACTAGAGCACCAGGCCAGTTAGGCCAATCCCAGGTTCTGTCAGCAAAGAGTCGCTGATATCTTGTTTCCATTTGATCAAGGAAACACACATATTTTGAGAATCACTAAATGCTTATCAATAACCTAATTTTCAACACCAAGGTAAAAAGCATCTTGTTTTTCCTTATTACACATTAAGGTCAACACCACACTTTGGAGAAACAGGCACAGCTCAGGTGGCAGGTGTGGGCAGGTATGGCTTTCCCCGTGGCTGCCTCTTTCTTCTCCCAGGCACCTGGTCCCTCACGCACCCACCCCCACCGTGACCCACCCCTACTGTGACAACCACGCAGAACCCACCTGCGAACCCTGGTCATTGGCAGGCCTACTGCCTAGGCTGGCTCCTCACGTCCACCCACCCTGCAGATTACAGAAGACAACTCCAGGCCCATGGCCAGGGACATCGCAGATTCCCTTTCTGTCAAGCCCCATTCCCGACTTCCAAGGAAATACTCCGTCAAGTGGAAGAAACCAGTCAGTGCATTTCCAAGTGGCTAGGATAAAGGACGGACACAATAGATTAAGAAAACTCACAGGGCCGGGCGTGGTGGCTCACGCTTGTAATCCTAGCACTCTGGGAGGCCGAGGCGGGCGGATTGCTCAAGGTCAGGAGTTCAAAACCAGCCTGAGCGAGACCCTGTCTCTACTATAAAAATAGAAAGAAATTAATTGGCCAACTAATATATATATAAAAAATTAGCCGGGCATGGTGGCGCGTGCCTGTAGTCCCAGCTACTCGGGAGGCTGAGGCAGTAGGATTGCTTGAGCCCAGGAATTTGAGGTTGCTGTGAGCTAGGCTGACGCCACGGCACTCACTCTAGCCTGGGCAACAAGCGAGACTCTGTCTCAAAAAAAAAAAAAGAAAACTCACAAAGGAAGCAGCAGGAAAGGTTTTCTTCATGTTTGCTAGGAGTAACAACACCACAAATTGATAACGTATGTTTGGACTGTTTTGTTTTAAAACACTGACTAAAACTTAGCCAAGATATGAAAACTAAAAGGAGCCAGTTTTCTTTCCACTTGTTATCGACTCACACACAGGAAAAATAACGACCAGTCACAATGCATCTCCCGAGGAGGCTGTCCTCCAGAATACACACTGGGTCAGAACCAAGGCCAAAGTGTTCATGCAGGCAGCTGCCCCCTCTCCAAAAACATGCCCATGATACCAAGGAGCTGGCAAGCAGTCAAACCGGCAAAGGACCCCACCAGCTACCCCAGAGCCATACACACGGGCTCAAGTTTCTAGGAGCACAAGCAGCGGCCAAGATGAGTCAATACAAAGGACACCCAGAGTGGAATCTGCACCAGGCCCGTGCGGCCTTGTCCCAGAGACAGTGATGACCATGCTCCCAGTGGTATCTAAAAGCCATCCTGCATGTAAACTCTTAATGCGATGTGCACAGATCACGCAACACACACAGCAACCACAGGGTCTCAGTATCTCCAGACTACCTGGGATAGGGAAAATCAGACAGAGGAAGCTGAAGAAAAGTAAACTTGTTTTACAGACTAGGCTACTAACCTATCTAAATCTTTCAGCAGAATTCCTCTCACTGTGACACTAATGATGCTATCCATTGAGCCCTGAGAGCCCACTGCTAACCACTCAGAAAACACCCTAAGTGACATCTAGAACAAAAGTCAAGACATTTAGCTAAAACACTATCAAGCCCAAAAAAACCAGCCTGCACACTTAGGCATTATTCTGATACTCATTTTTACAAACCAATGAAAATAACATAAATTGATAAGAAAGAACACAGTGAAATATTTACCGATTCCATAGCTGAAGGTCAACGCTGACGAGGACTGTGTATTAAATCCCACAGAGGCGTGTCCCAGAGCACGGCTGTGAATATTCTGAAACGAGAGTGAAATCAGCTCACGTAAATACAGAATCTCAGCTTCAGTCCTTTCGAGCTTTCAGTCTCCCTTCACTCGGGCCGAACTGCTTACTCCACCTCCTCCTCCTGTCTTCGTAACCCCCCACCCACCCCTGCTCCCTGTGACGGCGGAAGTTGTCCAAAGCGCGCTGGCTGCCCGGGGAAAGGGCTCACACCAGGCCCTGCTTCAGGGCCCTGCACAATGGAATCCTGACTCCCTGTCTTTCCTAGAGAACAGAGCCTCTCGGGGGGCTAAGAGAAGGACAAGGCCTTGGTTGTCCAATGATCTGGGTGGGGCTCTCCCTGGGACAGGGCTCAGCACCAGGCTCACCCTCCTGGGGGCCACTCACAGCAGTTTCCATGCATGGGCTTGGATGGAAATTTACAGAAATCTCAGAATACAGTCATCAAATCTTTGTCAAAGTGTTCTGCATCCTCTGTGGACTTCCTGTCACATTCAGGATAAAATCTAAACTCTCTAGCACTCTGGGAGGCTGAGGCAGGAGGATCACTCAAGGTCAGGAGTTCGAAAGCAGCCTGAACAAGAGCAAGACCCTGTCTCTACTAAAAATAGAAAAAATTAGCCAGGCATGGTGGCACATGCCTGTAGTCCCAGCTACTCGGGAAGCTGAGACAGAAGGATCGCTTGACCCCAGGAGTTGGAGGTTGCTGTGAGCTAGACTGACACCACAGCATTCTACCCCAGGAAAAAGAGTAAGACTCTGTCTCTTTAAAAAAAAGAAACAAACAAAAAAAAGCAACACATTAAATTCTCCCTTTGATTCACCTTCCTCACCAACCCCACCTAGTCCCCAACTTCCCACTCTCCTCTACCTGGAGGCCCCTCAACATCCGTAAGCCCCGCATCTGTGCTCGGGGTCCCCCTTCCCACCTACGCTGCACCAGGCGGGGCCACCTCACGCCACTCTAATCTCTTTACATCCTTAACCTACATAGGGATCTGCCCCTCAACATCCATAAGCCCCGTATCTGTGCTCGGGGTCCCCATTCCCACCTATGCTGCACAAGGCAGGGCCACCTCACCCCATTTTATTCTCTTTACAGCCTTAACCTATGTAGGGATCTGTTCTCAAAGACACAGATGTCACGGAGTTCCAGTTCAGAAATGAACCCCAGCATCCTCCCACTGTGAGTCTGAGTACTTCCCAGCACAACTCAGGACACACAGGAGGATCACAGTGAACCCACAAATGCCTACACATCTTGCAAATATGATTGTAAAATGCTGTCTGGGGGTGGCTGTGTACAGAGGGCCTCCCTGAGGGGGAAGCACCCGGTAGGCACATCTGCCCAGAGAAGCCCCTGCTGCACTGACACCTTCCTGGCAGGGGCAGGTCCACACCCCACAGCTTCCGTCCAAGCACAACCATTTCTTATTAACCACTGAGCTATGCCTGCACATATCAACATAGCTGAATCTCAAAACTCACAATGAATGAAAAAGCAGGTCTTAGGGGAATATATCAAACATACCTATAGCTTTCAAAAGCACATGAAACTTAATACATTTGATTTACCATGCACATAGTAAAATTTCAGTAAAAGGTTAAAGAAATTATAAAATTCAAAGTAACGGTTCCCTTTGGTGGTGGTGGTAGGGAGGTGAATGCCAACGGGGAAGGGCACTGAGAATGCCCAATGGTGCTGGCAGAGCATGGCCAGCTGGATGGGGAGGGGCTCCTGTGCTTGTGCCATGACAATCACTGCGGCACCTGCCCGTGACATGCTGACAGGAGCCAAAGCACCTGCACCCCCAGTGCCTTCCCAGCTGACTGCACAGGGGAAAGAGAAGGCAGGGGATGTGCTGTGGGGTCACGCTCCATTTTATGACTAACTGAAATAATTTATTTCTATAATTCACAACTAGGAATTTAAAAGTACAGAGACAAATATTTATTTTTGTTCTTGAATCGTTTTATATGAAAATGTAGCAATCTCAACAATTTGAAAGTAAATACAAAGTCTAATAGCAAAAAAAGAGCAAATGACTACATATAATATAATCTTACAGAATTATTGCAATACCAGATTTTAGAGGGAATCAAATAAATAAAGTAACTACAGTAGTCTTGCCATGTAAACACAATTAACATTCCCAATAAGATAATTTTTTTAAAAGCTAATTTTAAAATTTAAGAAGCATATTAAATTTTATTTATTTTTTGGGCAGGTCAAACCACGTGGCTTTATTATACACTCTGGAAGAGGTTCTGGGGCCCCAAGAGAGGGGGACCCCAGAAGTCGCCACCGTCTGAAGGGGCTGAGGCCTTTTATACCCTTTGGGTAAAAAGAAAAGACAGACAAAGAGAAAGAGTGGGGGCCAAACCACGGGGCTTTATTATACACTCCTGGATGAGGTTCTGGGGCCCCAGAAGTCACCCAAGAAGCATATTAAATTTTAAAGTATAGAGAAGGTGCTAAAGCTCATGCCTGTAATCCCAGGACTCTGGGAGGCAGAGGCAAGAGGACTGCTTAAGGTCAGGAGTTCCAAACCAGCCTGAGCAAGAGCAAGATCCCGTCTCTACAAAAAAATAGAAAAATTAGCTGGGTGAGGCAGCTCACACCTGTAGTCTCAGCTACTCAGGAGGCTGAGGCAAGAGGATTGCTGGAGCCCAGGAGTTGAAGGGTGCAGTGAGCGAGGATGGTACCACTGCACTCCAGTCAGGGTAACAGAACAGGATTCTGTCTTTAAAACAAAACAAAAAAACAAAACAAAAAAAAAGGTGTAGAAAAATAATGAGGTGATTTCATTTCTACCAAGTGTTTTAAAAGGGAAAGATTATACTGCAGTACCATACCATTAAAAAAAGTGAATAAAACTGTAGCATCTCCCTAGAGAGCTTTGAGATCTTCAAGAATTAAACCAGTATAGATGAAAAAACAAAAAACAAAAAATCTCACCCACTCACATTTTACCACAACCCCCTACAGACGGCAGGCTGCCCACGGACTCCACATGCATCAGAAGTACATACAGACTGAGTCAGGGAAATACACAGACAGGAATAGCAGACTGCCAGGACACGAGGCCTTGTCTGAAGCAAGGTTCCCACACTCTGCACTCAGCGTCCAAAAGAACAACATGGTTTCCTGATGACACTTAGACGCGCATGTGTTTTGTAAAGATGGAGTGAGGTTTGGTTTTTCTGTCCTTATGTTCCTGTGCGGGATTTATCAAAGCTGCTACTAACCTCAAGGACTATTAAAAACAACCATGAATGAGCAGTTTACAATTGCGACACAACTTGGTTTTAATGAAAAGCAGCAAATATGTCGTGAAGCTTCTCAACTTCCCTATGAAGGCAGTATCAAAAATATAGTATGTGATGACTGTCTACACGAGAATACTGCAAATGACAATAATGTCTACTATTAGAATTCTGAAGGAAACTTAGACCATCTTTAACTTAATGATTCTCAAACCCAGTAGCAGCGACACTCTGGACCAGAACCTGTGCATGGAATGGGCTGAGCAGCACCCACCTCCCAGATGCCAGCAGGAGCCCCACCAAGCTGTGACGGCCAAAAATGTCTCCAGACAATAACACAAGTCCCCTACAGGGCAAAACAGCCAGGCAGAGAATGACTGCTTTACTCCAACTGCTACTTTACACATGAGGAAACTGGGCCCAAATTAGGTATAAAGTAAGATCATTTTCTGTTATCTGAGGGCACACAGGGTATTAAAAGCAAGTCGGGAATAGAACGCCCCAGTCTCCCAAATTCTGGTCTAAAGATATTTTCATTCTAAGAGAACAAACTCTGGTGACTGACTCCAGTGTTCCTGGAAGGTAACACAAACAAATCAAGAACCTCTAAAATATTTCGAATAAACATTGAAGAAATATTCTAAGATACAAAAAACAGCTGCATTTAACATACGTGTTCACATTAAGACCACCACCACCGTGAATGAGCTATGTTTAAAAACAGACACACCACCAGGCTACGAGTTCTGCTGTCAGCTGACAGCTGCCGTAGATAGGAGTGCATCTGCAGCTCGGGACACACAGACCTGCGCAGATCGACCACAGAAACAGGAAACAGCAGTGTCGGAACACAACGGTGCCGGGGCCAGAGGTGGAGGGTTGTCACTATGCACAGTGTAGACGAGAATCTAGGTAAAGAGATGTTTCCATCTGCAGGACTGGCAATGCAGATAAAACAATAGTCCCAGGTGCTAATGAAGTTTCCCAGATACAATCTGTGTAGGAAAAATTAGAAAGTATCTTAACATTAATGATGGTTATCTCTAAATGGTAGAGTAATGCAAGATTTTAAATGTATCTTTCTTTTATTTTTTTAGTTTTTGGAGATAGGGTCTTGCTCTGTCACCCAGGCTGCAGTGCAGAGGTGCCATCGTAGCTCACTGCAGCCTCCAACTCCTGGGCTCAGGTGATTCTCCCACCCCGGCCTCCCAAAATACTGGGATTATAGGTATGAGCCACCACACCCAGCCTAAATTTATCCTCCTTCTCTATTTATCTGGAGCTATTTATCACATTAGGGGCAGAGAAAAAACTGTTGGTATTTTAAAAAATACCATCAGTGGGTACAAACTTAGTTACACAACAAGAGTAAGTTCTGGTGTTCTATTACACAGTAGGGTGACTACAGCCAATAATAATGTACTGTCTACTCCAAAGACAGCTAGAGAAGAGGACCCTGACTTATCACCACACAGAAATGACATGCGTGTAGGGGATGGATATGCTCGCTACCCTGATTACACAACGTGCACAGGTGCCGGAACCCCACACTGTCTGGCTTCCCCTTCCCCCCTTCCCTGCACGATGAGGAAGTGCTGCTCCATTCCCCACTCTCTGTGCCAAGCCCCCGACCACAGTTCTGTCCCTGTCGTGGAATCAGAACCTCAGAAGGAGCCTGGATAAACATGATTATTATTTTGGGTAAAGAATTAAAGTACAAGATTACTAATGTTTTCACCAACAGAGTCTCCCTCTTCTCCTCAAGTGGAACCCCAAATTTTAGAAGAATTTTACTCATATGTCTACATTTATGAGTATTTAATTCACTCCCACTTCACCCTGTAACTGCCAATCACGGTTTTCACTCAGCGTAAGATGAGCAGTTCTTTTTACCAACACTGACGTAATCCAGTCGCACCAAAGAGACAGACCGTGCTGCCTGCAGAAGCCCCACACTCTGGTTCATAAAGCACTCATTGCTGCTCAGGCCCACACAAGGGAGAACTCCCTCCCTCTATCCACAGACCCAGTGCCCTAAATGCCCAGGAATCCAAATTAGCAAAGACTGGGCATACTGCACTGGCCTTCCCCCACAGGACTCGCAACACTGTTAGCCAGAGAACCACCTTTCCAATCCCAATCTTATGCAGAACTACAGTTCTCACTGGTATAAGTCAGGCCAATCGGTTAAGTCCACACTGGAACCATCTACTGACTCCAGGAGCCCAGTCCAGGGCAGGCACCCACACACTGACCAAGCTAGCACAATCGAGCCCTGGGTTCCGGATAGCAGCCACACTCAAACAGCCTCAGGACTGGGCCTCTCTCTCTTTTCCTCGACCCCACTAAAGAGCAGCAATGTGTCCCTTTTATAAAGTGCTGTGAGCACATGAGCACAGGCTGGGTTTTAAGAGACTAGTGCAGAGCTGTGGCTTTCCTAATAAAACACTTTTTCCATAAGTTAAAATACATGCACAGAGATGGGACGAAATGTGTTACTGGAGTGACCCTTCTGCCCTCCAGAGGAAGCACCAAATTGCTCAGCGCCTGACCTAACTAGACCCAACCACATGAGACTAACATTTTGTAGATCAAAATTAGCTACTGGGGGGCTAGGACCGCTCAAGCCTAGGAGCTGGAGGCTACAGTGAGCTATGATGAAGCCACTGTACTCTAGCCTGGGTGACAAAGCAAGACCCTGTCTCAAAAAAAAAAAGTAACTGCCAAAACTGGAATCCGCCCAGATGCACTTCACTGGGTAAATGGTTAAACAAACTGTGGTTCAACCACACCATGGAACACTACTCAGCAATGAAAAGGAATGAGCTACTAATATAGGCAACAACTTGGATGGATCTCTAGGGAATTATGCCAGGCAGAAAAAGCCAAACGCAAAAGGTCACATCCCTACGATTCTATTTATATGTCATTCTTATATGACAAAATTTTATAAATGGAGGACAAATTAGCGGCTTCCAGGGGTTAGGAACAAGGGTGACAGGGCAGAAGGAACTGGATGTGGGTCCAAAAAAGCAACAGGTGATCTTCAAGGTTGTGAACTCTGGGCAGCTTGACAGCAGTGGGCACAGGAATGTGCCCAGTGACACAGTGCCCAGGACTAAACTGTGTCTCACACACAGCCCTGAGTACAAGCAGCACTAGGACAGTCTGAACAAGACAGGTAAATTGTATCAGCATCAATGTCCTGGTTGTGATATTATACTGTATTTGCAAAATGTCACCATTGGAAGAAACTGCCCAAAGGGTACAAGGGAGCTCTCTGAATTACTTCTTCCAAGTGTATATGAATATACAAGCTCATTTAAAAAATATACAAGCTCATTTAAAAAAAAAAAAAGGCCTAATATTGGCAATTTCCTATGGTTTTATCTAATATTAACTCATTTAATCCTCACAATAATCCCAAAAATTAGGCATCATTATTCTCCTTTACAGATGAGAAAACTGAGGCCCTGGAGTGTGAGAGATTTAGCCAAAGCTAAACTCTTGGGGCCAGGACTCAGATCCAAGCTGGCTAACTTGGATCCCTGGGAGCCCACACTCGTAACCACCATCTCTCTTGAAACTGAAAATGTGAAGTACGGACATGCATGCTTTTCTTATTATGGCTTTAAAAATCTCCTTAAAATGTAACCTTAGAAGACTTAAATACAACACTGTTTGAAGACCACAAATCTATCCTTGCTTATTTTAAAGTTCTCAGTCATACAAAAATACAACAGATTAAATTCCACGGGTAGGCCGGGCGCTGTGGCTCACGCCTGTAATCCTAGCTCTTGGGAGGCCGAGGCGGGCGGATTGCTCAAGGTCAGGAGTTCAAAACCAGCCTGAGCAAGAGCGAGACCCCGTCTCTACTATAAATAGAAAGAAATTAATTGGCCAACTGATATATATATAAAAAATTAGCCGGGCATGGTGGCGCATGCCTGTAGTCCCAGCTACTCGGGAGGCTGAGGCAGGAGGATCACTTGAGCCCAGGAGTTTGAGGTTGCTGTGAGCTAGGCTGATGCCACGGCACTCACTCTAGCCTGGACAACAAAGCGAGACTCTGTCTCAAAAAAAAAAATAAAAATAAAAAATAAATTCCACGGGTAAAGGAGCTATACCACTCCCCCTCCCAGGACAGTGTGGGGAACCCTCCAGCCCCCCACTAACTTCTGCAGGACTGCCCACCTATCCCCTCTCCACTGTCATCTGACCTCGGCTTCCTTCCAGGGAAACAATGCCTTGTTTTCAGCTGAGAGGAGGAAAGTGCTCAGTTATTTGTTTCTTGGTTTTTGTGGGGTTCCTTTTAGGATGGGGTGCTATTCGTTACTATTTGATCAAAGAGAGAAGCTCTAGGGAATAAAGACAACTAAACTAAGCAAACTTTAGAAACGAGGTGAGGGTGGGGAAGGAGCTGGAAGGAAAAACATGCTTCTTTCTTCAATTCAAATGCTTTTTACTGCAGGAAAAAGAAAACAAGAAACAAAATTATCATCCCAACACAATTTTCTTTGTACCCTTAACCACTTCTGTACGGCGCCCACTGGCTGCGAATCCTTGCCCACAGCCGGCACTCATAGTCTGCACAATAGTTTGTGCTGTGCATTGACGATGAATCCTGTGTGATGAGGAAAGCTTTAAAGCACTGAAAGCTTGTTTTACTTTACAGCCAGCTTTACTTGTAATGTAAATCAGAATAGGTAACATATACATATGTTTTCATTACGTTATTTTTATTTATTTATTTATTTATTTATTTATTTTTTTTTTTGAGACAGAGTTTCACTTTGTTGCCCAGGCTAGAGTGAGTGCCGTGGCGTCAGCCTGGCTCACAGCAACCTCAATCTCCGGGGCTCAGCGATCCTACTGCCTCAGCCTCCCGAGTAGCTGCGACTACAGGCATGCACCACCATGCCCGGCTAATTTTTTGTATATATATTTTTAGTTGGTCAATTAATTTATTTCTATTTTTGGTAGAGACGGGGTCTCGCTCAGGCTGGTTTCGAACTCCTGACCTTGAGCAATCCGCCCGCCTCAGCCTCCCAAAGTGCTAGGATTACAGGCGTGAGCCACCACGCCCGGCCTCATTACGTTATTTTTAAATGTTCACAATTTTATTTTGATAAATGAAAAATTAGAAAAGTCGTATCATGCTGTCGGCTAAAGTCGACGTGCGCGTTCATCTGTGGCTATTGACTATAGTCGACGCTGGCACCGAAGTGGTTAACAGAACAAAGTGCAGAATGAATGGCTGCAGACTGACAGGAGAGGAGGAGACACAGCACAGCCCTCCCTGGAAGTCGACCAGGCAGGGCAGCAACCAGACTCCCTCTCAAAGGAACAAAAAAGCAAACTCAGAAGGGGCCGACCTCTGGTCCTCAGAGAAGACATCTAGCTCATACCACAACCTTCCTTTCCTTACCAAATCCAGGGAAATGACAAAAAATTAGTTTTTTAAAGTAAACAGATGCATAGCTGCAATGAAAAACAAAAATGGAAACCCTGTAGATCAAAGACTGGGACACACCTGAGAGTTTGGAGGATAAACGCATAAAGTACAACTGCAGAGAGTGACTCAAAAGCAGGCCAGAACACCCCAACACCCCGACAGAAAAAGGGGCAGAAGAGCCAACACTACTGTGTGAAACCAGCTGATTCGGCCCAGCAGGAGTGACCAGGACGCCATGACGTCATCACCGGCGCTGACTTTTAATCAGGAAGTCAACAGCCTGAAGTCAGCGTGCTCCCAGAGCAGAGAATCCCGTCTCCCTACAGTAACAGGAAAACCTAGCTGTCACTTAAAAATCACAAGCACACCTGAAATTCTGACGACCAAAGTCGTAAAACCAACTTTCTGTAAGGCCTAAATCAGAAATATATATAACCAGTATTATTTTCCAGCTCTTAGCAAGCCCACAGAATTCCAAATCAGCATCATACCTAAATGGCAAAACTCAACAGAAAACACGACTGTATCATCAACCTACCTGTCCGTGGGGTCCACTGCTGCCCTCCCACTTCATGATCCATCATGGACACTGGGAATGTCCATTCATGGGAAGCTCCTACTGAACTACTAATTTATTCACAACCTCTCAACACTCATCTATTTTATTTCCACAAAATGAATAATCCAAGTACAACACACTGCACAGACACTAATTACCAGCCTGTCTTTTGTTAAGCAGGAACGTCAGAATCAGATAAAGCCCATAAGTCTCGTTCACAAAATTAAGTGCAAGTCTCCTCTACCCCTCCCCCAGGACAAGGCCCACAGAGCCAGAACTTCAGAGAGCCATGCATCAGCCCACATGAGGAGCACAGACAGGAGACCAGAAACTACCACAGCTGGAACTCAAGTGGGCCCAGATAGAAAACTCACCTTAAAAAAAGTAAGGTAAAACCTTAAAGAATCTACCAGAAGAAAAAAAAAGATATAATAAATAAGTTTAGCAAAGTTGCATGGCACAAGATCAAGACACAGCAACTCAGCTGCATCACCCTACGCTAACAATAAGCAATCTAAAAAGAAAGTTTCTAAGAAAACATTTCCATTTGTAAAAAGAATAAAATATTTAGCAATAAATTTAACCAAAGAGGTGCAAGACTCATACATAGGAAACTACAAAACATTGTTGAAAGAAATTAAAGATATAAATAAATGGGGAAAAAAACCCTACCTTTATGGATTTTAAAACCTAATGCTAAGACAGCAGCACTCTCCAAGGTGACCCAGTCGTTCAATGCGATGCCCAACAAAAATCCAGCTTTTGGGGCCAGGCATAGTGGCACACGCCTGTAATCCTAGCACTCTGGGAAGCCAAGGTGGGAGGATCACTCAAGGTCAGGAGTTCGAAACCAGCCTGAGCAAGAGCAAGATACCGTCTCTACTAAAAATAGAAAGAAATTAATTGGCCAACTAAAAATACATAGAAAAAATTAGCTGGGTATAGTGGTGCATGCCTGTAGTCCCAGCTACTTGGGAGGCTGAGGCAGAAGGACTGCTTGAGCCCAGGAGTTTGAGGTTGCTGTGAGCTAGGCTGATGCCATGGCACTCAAGCCAGGGCGACAGAGTAAGACTCTGTTTCAAAAAAAAATAAAAATAAAAAAATTCAGCTTTTTTTCCAAAACTAGACAAGTGATCCAAAAATCGATATGGAATTGTAAATGTTTTCCTTTAAACATGTTATACGCTACGACTTATAAAAGTTTTCTTAAACCTTTTTTAGAGTAGGAAGATGCAGTTGAAATGTCTAGTACTCATAGGATGCCAGGTCTTTCTGAAAGGATTTTTTTAAGCACTAAAGGGGAAAAGATTATTAATCTACAAAACAAGAGTATTGATTTGATAATCCCTAAAACCTTTTTAGTTCCAAAAGTCTAAGGTCTTCAATATCCAGCATGATAACATCCTTTCCTTTAAAAATATGTCACCGTCCCTAAGCGTGTACTGTTCTTTCAGTGTAGAACGTGAGCTCCCAGCAACGACCTGCCCAGCTGAACACCTGAGAGCTGGTGACTGCAATTGGAAGGCGGTGGGACCACCTCCCACCTCTCTACCACCCAGGCCTGAGGTGGTGCTGCAGTAGGCCACGCTACCCTCGTGCTCAGACCTCCCCACAAGGCAGGTGTGTTCTCCCCTGGTGACGATCTGTCAGTATCTGCTGGGTGGACAACGTGCTGGCTGAGGCCCTCACAGCAGGCTGACCTCACAACCGTCCTGAAACACTACTCCAGTCTCACTCCTGAACCCCGACGCCAGACCCGTCACAAAAAGAACATCACAGAATAAATTAAATCGCTTAAGACAAACAAAAGAGAGATTGATCCTCATGTGTAATCTTTCGCATCCATATTTGAAGACCACGTTAATTAGCTCACCACCACCACCCGCACATTTCCTCCCCATCACAGACAGAGCCCCAGCAACCCTCGGGAGGGACACACAGGCTGAGAAAGTGAGGTGCCAGCCGGAAGCCAGCCTAAGCCCCACCCAGCCTCTTTCTTACCAATGAGGAAGCCGCCACGGCCTCAAAACGGCTCCTCACCAAGGAGCACGTCTGCTCCGCCTTCCTGTGCCCGTTCAGTGAAACCCTCTAATCCCCCAGGAGTCACCTCAGAAAACCTGCTTCTCTGTTTATTAAGAACCATGAAGTACAGAAGCTACATCAAAGCACACTGGCCCAGGCGAGTGTGCCCGGCCACGTGAGGTCTTCACTGCGACGTCTGTGCGGGCTCCGTGTGGTTCACCCACACGCCCACAGGCCCAGCCCCTGGCTCTCCAGAGCACGTCCTGTAAGCCTGACAGCATCCCTATACAAGGTAGCAGTATCATTTCCATTTTTCCTGTGAGAAATCAAGTTCTCAAAGGATGAACAATTTGCCCATAAGCCAAGATGGAGTTCGGGCTGTAATGCCCATGCCCTGATGGTCTCACACGCACACTCACACACCTCTCCTCTCATCCACACACTCTGACCTGACCCAAGACGCCAACACGGTGCTGGCAACGCACAGCTGCAAAACCCAGGCAGGTGTAGTTCATCCTCCATTTGAGTCAGGAACATAATTGGCCTTCATCAAACGTGGCCTCAAAACAGCGTTTATCCTATAAATTACTCCCTTTCCCAGGCTTCCCTGATCCCGTCTCGGTTTCTCTTGCTGCCTGTCTCCACTTGGTTTCACTTGCTCTCCCTGGGCTGTCTCACCAACGGCACGCATGTCCCCATCCTCCCCAGCCTCTGCCTCCTCAGGGCACCACAGTCCACCTCACCCTCCCCTGTCTGTCGATTCCAATCCTAGGCACCCCTTTTTCCCCTACTGCCACCGCCCTAGTTTCTAATTCAACTGACTCGGCATTTCTTCACCTACATCATCATAACAATTTAACCATCTCCACCTCCAGCCACACGCAGCACCCCCTACTCCCCACAGGGCTGAGGAGTGCATCTGCACCTCACTCTGGCCTGGAGAAGTCCCTGGGCTAACAAGGAAAAGTCAGCACTTCTCAAACTTGAATATCAAACCCTTAGTGAGAAACGTATTTTATATCAGGCTGCGGAACACACACAAACACACACATCTTTCCATATTTTTCACATCTCCAGGGTGGATGTGTATTGCTTTTGTATTTATGCACTATGTCACCACGACACCCAGGAAACCTTACCCAGCACCCCCAGCGTGGCTTCTACTGCATTACAGTGCAGCAAGCCTCCCACTGGCTCATGAATTCCTAAAGGCAGACACTGATACTGATCGCACAGCAACTGGTCACATGGTGTGCTCTAAAATATAAGAAAGTACAGGAGAAATCCTAGACTTCAAAGAATATAAGAATGTGTAATTAACTGATATGTGGCCACTCTATGTAAAAGCATTACCACAATTTTTTTTTAAAAAGTCTCCCTTACCAGCCTGAGCAAGAGTGAGACCCCGTCTCTACTAAAAATAGAAAGAAATTAATTGGCCGACTAAAAATATGCAGAAAAAATTAGCCAGCCATGGTGGTGCATGCCTGTAGTCCCAGCTACTCGGGAGGCTGAGGCAGGAGAGCTTAAGCCCAGGAGTGTGAGTTTGCTGTGAGCTAGGCTGATGCCACAGCACTCTAGCCAGGGCAACAGAGTGAGACTCTGTCTCAAAAAAAAAAAAAATCTCTCCCTTAGCCTCTGACCATTTATTTTTGCCCTTTTGGTCCATTCAGCTTACATTCTTCACAGATAAAAATTCACCTGAAATAAACAAAGCTTATAGACGAAAGTAATTTAGAAATTAAGAAGCAAGAAAGTGAAAAGCCTTCCTCTTCCAGAGTTTTCCATGACAAGCCTCTGCTGAGTGGCCACCACTGGACAACGCCCGCTACCGCAGTGAGTTCCTGATTTTTGGTGCAGCCTATTGGTCTCTCAGAGCTTTTTAAATCTGCCTTACCTGCAAATTAACAAGCATATTTCTATTAGTGATATGTCCGTTTTCTCCCTTCCCAACAGCACAGGCATACCTCTCAGGGCAGGCCAGGCTAACAAACTTTCTCACCACCACCTCACCAACATCAGAGAAGCTTTCAACGCACACCATCACAGTACAGAAAAGCAGTACTGCCCACTAGTCCCAGCACAAGCCAGTGGAGCTCTTAGATCACAAGACCCGCCAGAGGAGCAGCATGCAAGGTGGAGAGACAAAAAGAAACAGGCATGGGTGCCGAATCCAGCCTCAGAGCCTTGGTAAGAGGTAGAGGAGCTGCTCTGTGCCCCAGGGTCCAAGAATGCCTAAGAAAACAGTCACTTGTACTTGGAAAATAGCTGCATCAATGTACAGAATTCCATTCTATTTGAGTCCTGTAACATTCGATTCTTTTAACCACAGTATTGGGAGTGGAATTAGAGACAAGACACCAGCCTCTAAATGCAAAAGTTTTCAATCCCCAATTAGTGACTGAAAAGATGAGCTTTGTGTACTAACCACAGAGAATTTAAGATCCCCTATCTCCCACTGTCTTGTCCTTTCGATCACTAGAAGCCAACATGACCAGAAGAAGTGGCCATACAGAAGGCATGCCACTGTATTTCAAAGACTCCATTCACCCAAGACTGTCTCCTACAAACGTCCACCTAAAGATACTTTGGACTCTATGTGTCTGGGAGTGAAGGCTGCAAAATTAATTTTTTTTAATGTTTTCCAAGCACATCTAATAAACAATCATTGATCTAGTTCTTTCCCACTCAATCCCCCAATTACACAGTGGCAGAAAAATCACCATAAAGCAATTTTTCTCTAACTTGAGAATTCTCATTACCCCTCTTCTCCAAAATAAGTTGGAGGGGCCTAGTTTAAGAATGAAGGCCATAAACATGAGAATATTCCACTAAAACCATCCCAGCCAGGAGGAGCAGAGCACCCTGTGTCACCTCACAGAGCCACCTGTGCCCTGCTCATCAAAGCAAAGATGCAGAGGCGTGTGCTGCTGGTCACCCCGCTGGCCAGCAAACGGAAAGCTGGCCCAAAAGCCCTCTCCTGTGAATTCCACAACGGATGTCTCCTGGGGTCCAGAGCCTGCTCTGGGGGTCAAGACCCAACCCTTACTTGCTGAAGGGCAGCAGGAAGATGAGCACAGTCAGGTGATGCAGGCACGCCACACAGCAGGGGTGGCATGACTCAGGTCAGGAGCTCTGGCAACCTTGTGTTTGATGAGTACTAACCGACTAAAGCAATGAAGTACTAGATGGAGAAACTGCTAGAAACCTGGGTGTGTGCAGGCAGCGCCACCCTGAAGAGGCCACGCTGGTTGTGCTCTAACTGGGAAGACTACACAGAGAGCCGGAACACTGAGGACCAGCTTGCCCGAGCGGAGGGGCTGCAGGAAGCAGGGGTGGGGCACGTGGCCACACATCTGCTAGGAGCCCAGCATCTGCCTGGCACCCACAGCCCACAGCTCTGCACACACACGCGCGCGCTTCCAGGTTTTCAATTCAAGGACTAATTCGCTTTTATACTTCGATCTCTATATTTAATTCAACAAGCTGGCAATGTCTCTCATCTCTAAAGCCGCACAAGTTCATAGGACGAGCAGCTGTGCTGCGGGGACAGTGTGGCTGTGGGCAGAGTCTCCTGCACACTCACGTGCACCCTCCCAGTGACCCAACAGGAGACTCCCTGGGCAAAACGGAAGATTTCCCATTTGAAAGAGTGGACTAAAATTTTCTTCTGTTAAAATATGATAACCCAAGTTTCCCTCCTGGAAGACATCCTCATAACCAGAGAAATTCAAACAGAAAAGACACACTGGTTTCCAGTAGCAAGGATTACACAGGAACCGCAATCAATATGCCTTGGCATTAAGATGGCAAAACAGGATGGCCATTCAGCAGTAAGAATTAAAGCAGGCTGCAAGGGAAGAAGATAATTCAGACCAAAACACACCAGTACCAGGGCAACCAAAGCCCTTCTTTATGGATTTTCCATCAAAGTATTCCTTTAAGCGATTCCTTCAGACATAAAATAAGAAATAACTTTCAAACAGGGCACAGTGGTGCAACACCTGTAGTTCCAGCTACTCAGGAGGTAGGAAGATCACTTGGGCCCAAGTGCCATTGCGACACAGTGAGAACTCATCTCAAAAAAAAGAAAAGGAATAACCTTTTCACACTGACATTTAAGTATAGGATATTTACAAACCAAAGAACTTTTACTACATGTTTGTCTTAATAAAATTACTACAATCACCTGAGATAATTATGAAAGAATAACCTAGGCAATTGTCAGCTGATAAATCCTTAAACAGAGGTTAAATAATGGCACTCCTTTTTAATATTTTGCATATTTTGCTCTTAATAGATTTATCTACTTTTTTAAACTAAGTGAATAGAATTCTGAATTTAATATACATTTATCAACCATATTTATTTTTTTTTGAGACAGGGTCTCACTCTGTTGCCCAGGCTAGAGTGCAGTGGCACCATCATAGCTCACAGCAACCTCAAACTCCTAGGCTGAAGCGATTCTCCTGCCTCAGCCTCCCAAGTAGCTGGGACTATGGGCATGCCCAACACCTGGCTAATTCTTTCTTTCTTTCTTTCTTTTTTTTTTTTATAGAGACGGGGTCTCGCTCTTCCTCAGACTGGTCTCGAACTCCTGACCTCAAGTGATCCTCTTGCTTCGGCCTCCCAGAGTGCTAGGATTACAGGCGTGAGCCACCAACCAGACAAGGCTTCAACCATAACTTTAAAAAGGAGTGAAAGGGAACAGTGGAGAGGCGCAAAGTACTTTCTCATCTAACAAAAGATAGTCCCCAATTGATAAATTCAGAACTTGTCCCCAACCTCCTAAAAGGTGACATACAAGGACAGAGACATCATAAAGAAAACAAGTAACACCCCAAAAACATCAACCTGCATACTGCCCTTTTCCAAACAGTGAAATAAACTAAGCTTCCCTGAGGACAGAGCCATAAATGAAAACATAGGACATATCTTCTAACCTTCAAACTAAGAAAGCAATGTCCATTTATGAACCAGGGGTGGGGAGGATGGGGAGGATGACACGTGACTCTCATTCTATGAATCGAAGACGATATTTGTGTATCCTATAACAGAGAATAAAAGAGATAATCCACAAAAAAAAACCTTTCAATTATAAACCCAAAGCTGGAAGACTACCTCGATGCCTGTTTGCTTCCCTCTAATGACAACCAGCAGCAGCCACCTACCCTCCCTTACCCCTCCAGGCCCCAGCTCTCCCAGCTCCCTCCCTGGACACCACCACCTGCTCTGAGCACAGTCCTGTCTGCCCTCTCAAACCAGACATCTCTCCAGAGACCCACCGGCCAGGAGTCCCCGTGGATTATTAAGGCCACGGCCTGGCGCAGTGGCTCACACCTGTAATCCTAGCACTCTGGGAGGCCGAGGCAGGACGATAGCTCAAGGTCAGGAGTTTGAAACCAGCCTGAGCAAGAGCAAGACCCTGTCTCTACTATAAATACAAAGAAATTAATTGGCCAACTAATATATATAGAAAAAATGAGCCGGGCGTGGTGGCGCATGCCTGCAGTCCCAGCTACTCAGGAGGCTGAGGCAGGAGGATCGCTTGAGCCCAGGAGTTGGAGGTTGCTGTGAGCTAGGCTGACACCACAGCACTCTCTGGCCCGGGCAACAGAGTGAGACTCTGCCTCAAAAAAAAAAAAAAAAAAAAGGTAAATACAACCAAGAAAAATTATCTCAACGCATGATAAATATTATTCAAAATGGAAACACATGCATAATCATAATAAAACTCTCATATATCTCCCACTTACAGCACTTACAGTAAATACCACTGTTCTTAAAACTTTTTTTGAAAGATGCAGTTTCTAAGTATAAATAATTCTATGAGTCATGAGCACGAATATGCATGATCTCTGAATATATAAAAATTTAAAAGTACACAACACCAAGTTAATGATTTTGCTTCTAAGGAGATAAAATCAAATACAGATGCTCCTCTCAACTTATCATGGGGTTATGTCCTAACAAACCCATAGTAAAGTCAAAAAATTGTAAGTCAAATCATCCTAAATCAGGGACCATCTATATACCCTTTTAGTGCTAAAAACTGCACTGAAGAAAAACACAAGTGTCAAAGTTCACAATGTAAAACATCGATCTAGGGACGTGGGTGAGGAAAGCCACCTAAAACGCAATGCCCGAGTCTCAGATGAAGTGGAAACACATGCTAGAGAGCCTCAGTCAAGCAGTGTGAATACCACCACACAGCAAAAAAAAGCTTGTTCTATTCACCTGCACTGTTCACAAGGAACACAAACGCATTCTAAACAAAGCTCTGTAAACTTCAGAACTCTGTAGAATGTTTCCATTCCAAATTATCATGTATGGACCTGGTTATAAGTTAAACTCTTAACAAGCAGAGCTCAGTCAGGGCCCAGCCCAGACAGCCAGCCTCCAGGAGGAAAGGGATCCAGCCGCACACCCCCACACACCACCACATCCGGGCATTCCACTTTTTGCTGGCTTGGGGCTGAGCCACAGGTCATCACCGTCTTAACTCTGTAATCCACGAGGAAACAGCAGCATTTCAGGACTGAGGTCTCAAAAGAAACTGCCCTTGTGTGCGTGTCCTGCTCACTTCCCACACCAGCCTCCCTGCTTAAAGGGACACAGAAAACACCCTACACACACACTGCTGTAAGTGTGAATGTTCCAGTGGGGAAGGGTGGAGGACAGTGGGACTGTGGAAAGCAGACAAGCACAAACTGTCAGGCACAAACTAAGGGGCCAAACAAGTGTAACTCAAAGAGCCACGTGGGCAGAGCCCTGAGAGCCCTGCAGAGGCTACAGAGGCCGCCCTGGCCTCCAGCAGGGGCTGCAAAGAGGGAGCTAAGCTTCCTCCAGGCGTACAGAGCAGAAAATGAATCCACGTGGTGCCAGTAACTGGCATATCTGTGGCTGTGGTGTGTGTGCAGATCCTGCCATGGCTACATGTGTCGGATAGGAAAGGAAAGAATGCAGATCATAGCTTACTAAAAACAGAAGTTTCCTGTGCTGTGCATGTGCTAAAACACTTTGGAGTAAAGTCCTAAAATATGTAAATGAATTTCCATTCTAAAGAGGCTAAAGAAATTCTCAAAACAGGCTCTATTACACAGACTTCAAGATCTTGCAAATCCAATGTCAGAATATATTCCACCACCCAGTAACAAATGCAAAGCCATAAAAATTTTCTTCAAAAAAAGATTTCAGGCCGGGCGCGGTGGCTCACGCCTGTAATCCTAGCTCTCTGGGAGGCCGAGGCGGGCGGATTGCTCAAGGTCAGGAGTTCAAAACCAGCCTGAGCAAGAGCGAGACCCCGTCTCTACTATAAATAGAAAGAAACTAATTGGCCAACTGATATATATATTAAAAATTAGCCGGGCATGGTGGCGCATGCCTGTAGTCCCAGCTACTCGGGAGGCTGAGACAGAAGGATCGCTGGAGCCCAGGAGTTTGAGGTTGCTGTGAGCTAGGCTGACACCACGGCACTCACACTAGCCTGGGCAACAAAGCGAGACTCTTGTCTCAAAAAAAAAAAAGATTTCAAAGATATGCAAACCTAATTCTAAAAAATTAAACATACCCTACATAATCACACAGTGGCCACAGGCAGCATCTCCCCCAATCCCAAGATGCCAGCCACTCACTGCCACACACCAGAAAGAGCTTCTTGAGGTCATCCAAGACCTCAGTGGAAGGCGTCTACTGGCAGACTCCACAACGATCTACTCTAGTTTAAAAAAAACCCCAAATTCAGTCTGGAAATTAAAGATCTTCGCACTGAAAGCAGAATCGAGATTAGCCGTGACTAAAATCCAAGCAATATACTTTCCTAAAAAAGTAATAAACATTAATTCACCAATATGAAAAGGGTAAAGTAGACCTAAAATTCCTTCAGTGTCTACAACAAGTTAATGGGGCAGGAACCACCAAGGACAGAAGCCACATGGGCGCAGACCCACCCGGGAAAGAGAGGCCCAGCTCACAAGGTCCTTCGGGGAAAACACCAGGTAGTGCCTACATTTTGTTCACTAAGGACTTAATTTCAATACTCTACACTATATCCTAATTTTTAAAAACTGTGCTTTTTGGGTGTGATGGAGGGAAGGATGTGGTGGAACTTCTCTAGAAAATCCTTCTGAACCTGTATCTCAGGATACCTGTATTAAAATAAAGACTAAGCTTCTAAGACTCTCCTTTCCGTAATTTTTGTTTAAATCTGGTATGTAGTAAAGACAATTCTACAAACTTCTCTCTTCTCACAGCTTCCCCAGACACATTGTTTTTATGTCTGTCTCTCAATACCGCTAGGTTTTAGGCCAAAACAAATGTATTTTTCACCTTGCTGGACTGTCATTCAGGAATCATTTTACACCTCTAAGAATCATTCCCAAAAGAAGTCTCTAAGTGTCTCACCAAGGGCGAGACTGGATGGGTTAACCCTTTTCCCCCACCATCCACCAGGAACGTTGGTGGACTATGGAATCTCACACAGAGGTCCCCCGCAGCAGGAAGGGGTGTGTGCCCCGCTCTCACCTCCAGCCCCATCACAGCCTCTGCACCCCCGCCAGCCTCCAGTGCACTTGAACTCAGCATGACCTTAACCTTCACTTCTTCCCCTGTTCCTCAACACTTCATAATATCCAGTCTCTGCCGATTTCATTAAAAAGACAAACATGAATTTTTCCTCTAGCCAGGAAATTTTTCAAATGTCAAGAATTTCAAATTAAACTTGTTCACAGTCAACACAGGCACCTGCACTCCAGGGCATCAGAGGCCCTCCAGTCAGTGAGGAGACACAAGGGTGCTCCAGTTCCCACAGCAAGCCCTACCTTGCACCACAGTGTCAGCACCGCAGACGTGGGAGGATGCCAGCCACACACCCATGTGCCTGGTGCACATGGGAAATTCATGTAGCAATACTCTCCCACGCAGAAAGCTACCAGACCTGTTAAGCCCTTGCAACCAGTTTCTGCAAGCAAGAGAAATGAATGCATTAGGGATACTGCTCTTAAGAGTGAGGAACACCCTTTTCACATGTAAAGATACACAAATAGGATGAATTAAATGGGGCGAAGAGTAATGACCTATGACCAAGACACATTCAGAAGCAGATCTGCACTTGTGAGGGGCAGAGTAACAGCCAAACAGGTACAGAGGGAGCCCACCTGGAGAACAGAGGCTTGTCCCTGGGGACAGTGTCAACAGCGACAACTGGTCACATGTCAACACAGAAGGAGAAATGTGCCCAGACACAGCACCCGTCAGGCTGGACATGGCAGCAAAGACTCTGAGGATTCAAAAACACGGTTTCAGTAGAACATCAAACTCACCAAGGCTGGGACAAAAGCTGAAGAAAAGTTTAAATCTGAAATGAGTAGCAGCTCACTTACGTGCTTTACCAAAGAAGGTAAATAATTTTTGTGTTCGACATAAAATAGCAATAAGAGTTAAACCGGTAAATAATGATGTGCAATTTTTAAAATTACAAGCAGGAGTAAACAACACTCTGTATGGGGACCCTCCACATGAACATGCAGTAGGCAAAGACAATGTATCCAGAAGATACCTGTTCCTGCCCAGAGTGTGTTCCAGCTGCTACTTCTCCCTGCATTATAACTGAACAGACTGCTGCTCATCCCAATTCCTTGTGCATAAAAGATTTTTCCTGGGAAGGACAGCTGAACATTAAAATATTTTCCTTGGGCTCCAGAAGTTGCCAATGGCCTACTCTGCAGGAGGGGAGGAACGGTGGGGTTGGCTATAAGCACCCGCCTGACCTCACCCATCCCTAGACTTCACGTGACATCCAGTCATCACACTTTCTCCACGGCCTCCTCTCCAAAAGCAAGGCAAAGTAAACATCATGAGCCACTTTGGGGTCTATCCGTACGCAAGGCAACTTCTAGAAATTCTGACAAACAGAAATCAAGTATGATGCAACAACCACAGAACCCTACATTGTGGGCTGGCTCTCAGGGAACCTCCCACCTACACTACAGAAACAAACCGAAACCAGGAGGACAGCACCACACCGGTGGGCAGGCTACCACACCGACGCACACAGCACTGGAAAGCCCAGAGTCTCGTCACATTGGCTTCCCCAGTGACAGGTCTGGGTGTGGGGGTGTCAGGCACTTGCTTCCTGAACTCCCTATCTCCCCACAGCTGGCCCAAGCCCGGGGGCAACTGTTCAGGGCTGATTCCTTCCCAGAAAGCTAAGACCTTATCCTTATGGCTTATTTGTAAAACATGCTGCTTGGATGTAGCATTAACCAACACAGTATTGAGAGGGAGTAAAGCTGTTTTATTTATTTAGAAAATACAGCACCACCCCTAGTTTAAGCTGTACCTCTGACTCAGCAAGTTCAGCCTCTCTGGGTTTCAGCTAACCCAAGAGTCCTCCCCAGGGAGTCAAAGACGTTGCTCCCTGGAAGCAACACCTCACCTCTCACAGGCATCACCAATGTTGCTGACTCTGACCCCCAACAACCCGCAGAGGCTGTGGATGACCCACACCTCCTCCAATCTGCCAGGCTATTCCAACTGTGGGGGACAACAGAACAGTTTTACACACACAGTAACAACTCCCAGCCTCATATATGAAACCTCACTTTGATACCTATCCCAATAGCCTCTTTACTAAAATCAGGAAATTAGTATTTTCTTTTAAAAGAAAGATTTCAGCCGGGCGCTGTGGCTCACGCCTGTAATCCTAGCACTCTGGGAGGCCAAGGTGGGCGGATTGCTCAAGATCAGGAGTTTGAAACCAGCCTGAGCAAGAGCAAGACCCCGTTTCTACTATAAATACAAATAAATTAATTGGCCAACTAATATATAGAGATAAAACTAGCCGGGCATGGTGGCGCATGCCTGTAGTCCCAGCTGCTCGGGAGGCTGAGGCAGCAGGATTGTTTGAGCCCAGGAGTTTGAGGTTGCTATGAGCTAGGCTGACGCCACAGTATTCACTCTAGCCTGGGCAACAAAGCGAGACTCTGTCTCAAAAAAAAAAAAGAGAAAGATTTCATTTCAAGGAAAAAAAAAAGACTGGCTTGGCATATGTTCTTGAATAAATGAACAGCAGAGAGAACATGAAATTTTGCTTTGTTTTCTGGGAAATCCACATTTAGAACAATGACTATCTTAAGGAACAATGCTTTTAAATAATATTTTAGCAATTTAAAAGGACCTCTAATTATATTTCACACAGTGGGTAAGAAATCCTTGATCAGGCCCTAGTTGAGTTGAAAGGTGGGGCACTGGGATACAGATGAAGGCAGCAGGGCAGAGGAGCCGGGTGTTCCTTCACCCAAACTCACATGAAGGACTGTGGGGGCCTGCACGGGGCATGCTCCTGGCACAGCAGTGCATGAGGGGGGGCGGTGCCCCATGCAGGGGGTACTCCTCCTAAAGCACTGAAAGGAGCCAAGCCTGGGAAGGACCCAATATAACCGGCCCCCACCAGAAGTGCTGCCCACCCCACCCTCAGGACTGTGCCTGTGAGCTCCCTGCCTGCCTACACAGGGCTACCTGCGTCCTCTGTTCCAGCCATGAGGCTCCATACCAGAGCCCCCTCCAACCCACACCGGCAGGCCCCCTGCCACAGCAATGTCGAGACCGCTGCCCTGTCCCTGCTCACCCAGCCCTCCTTGGATCCTGCCTCTCTCCCAGCCCTGCTCCCAGCCCAGCACCTTGTGCCAAACACCCAACTGCTGGTCTTCACAGCATATCCCCACTGCTGAGCCTCAGTGAAGGGGCACAGACTGCTGAAAACACGCAGCAGACGCAGACAGGCAACTGGGGCTCTGGGCCTCATGATGCCTCGGCACACCCCTGCTCCACTGGGCTCTCGAGAGCCTGCCCAGCACTCTGCCTCAGCATGTTTGTACTGCTGTAAGGTACACCCGAGTCTGGATGATCCACACGAAGCATCCACTTGGCTCACAGCGCTGCAGGTCCCCCAGCTGCCTCCCCTATGTGGACGGTAACAGGAGCCCGTACAGATGACACGGCCACAGAGGACGCAATAAGGGGGAGAGGTGTGAGGCTATGCTCAACAACCAGCTCTCAGGGAACTTACTGGGAAAAACAGAGCTAGAATCCAAACAGCGACACCAAGCCATCTCATGAAGGGTCTGCCCCATGACCCAAACACCTCCCACGAGGCCCCACCTCCAACACTGGGGATCAAATTTCAACATGAGGTTTGGAGGGTACAGTACCCAAACTGTGGCAGTCACCATACTTGGTCTCAAGCCTGACTGCCCAAACTCTACCTCCTCCCACTCCTCCCTCAACAAACCCAGACTTGTAGGCCTCAGCCTCCACAGATGCAGCCATCCACACCCTCACCCACACCTTCTTCCCTCTGGAGGAACCAGGATCCTCCTGCCCAAGGTCAGTCCTTCCAATGTTCCCACCCTTTGGTGTCTACTGGGGGAGCCCTGCCACCAATCCCTACTAAGTTGTACTTACTATAGTTTTTGCCACAAAACAAGTTTTGTATTTTTAAACATAAAATATCCTAATACATATCAACTAGCACATACTACAAAAATTCCTCTGGAACTAACCCTCAGTTCCTCGCCACACTCCTCCGGCCCCCATGGATCTGCCCAGCCCCACCCACATGCCCTCTTCACCCCTGCTGCTCGGCCCCTGACCCTTGCAGACTCAAGGCCTCCTGCCATTCTTGCAGCTGGCCAGCACCTAGCTCATCAGCAGTGGCCCTCTCCTCAAAACACAGGAGCACTAAAGAAGGAGGGCTGAGGTGACCACACCCTCCTGGGGCCACCAACAGGGCACCTGTACTTCCCCACACTTCTCCCCTCATACCACAGATCACTATCCCAAGAGTCCATCAATTGTACTGCTAAAAACAGCTGCCAATCAAACACTACAGTGCCCTCATGACGGCCAGGACACGTGTGAGCCTCTGCCTCTCTCTCCAGGCAAGGGCGGTCCTCAGTTCTCAAGCACAGGAGAGCCTCACTTGTTCTCGGGCATCATCCTTCCTCAGGTTCCAGAAAACACTCAGCTGTTTGCTTTGTAAGAATATGAAACTGTACCCGTCGGGCAAGGGACAATCCTGTGCCACCCCTAGGAACCATGTGCTGTGTGGCAACTGCTCAACGTTCTGTGCACACAAGAACTTCACATTTCAAGGCTGAATCTCAGTGAAAACCTTCTGAAGACATGCTAGCATCAATTACACTTAACACGTTCAGTAACAGCAATACATGCAAGGCAGCTGAGCTGAGGATGGTATGAACAGCAACACCCAGGCCCACCAAGCACAGGGAGTCACGACAGCACAAATGCTGCCTGTCCATGGACATCCTGATTCCAGAGCTATAGGAAAACCGTACATCTTGGAATCAACAGAAAAGACATCAACGACAGTCTTATAAAATGGTTTTCTCACACTAGGCAAAGCGGTCCTTAAGTAAAGCGCTGGAGCATCTTGTTGGCCTCTCTGCTCCAGTACCCTGACCCAGGACCTGACGTGTCACATGCATTCAATAAACATTAACTACATAAATAAGCAAACCAGAATCTCCAGAAATAAAAAGAGCCCTCAAGGTCACTCAGACCAGGGGCTCTCACACTTTTCTGAGCACAGTTCATGGTTACAAACCCCATTTACATTTTGGCCGAGAATATTCCACATCAGAACAAAAGAAAAATTTACAGAAACAGTATTACCATATACTATGTGTGGCACATACTAGTGTGTTCTACTCTGTTCCCTTTAATTTAAAAACACTTGGCCACGATGGGCACAGTGGCTCATGCCTGCAATCCTAGCACTTTGGAAAGCCGTGGTGGGAGGACTGCTAGAACGTAGGAGTTCAAGACCAGCCTGAGCCCCATTTCTACAAAAAAAAAAATTTTTTTTTTAATTATCTGGGGCCGGGCGCGGTGGCTCACACCTGTAATCCTAGCACTCTAGGAGGCTGAGGCGGGCGAGATTGTTGGAGGTCAGGACTTCAAAACCAGCCTGAGCAAGAGCAAGACCCCATCTCTACTATAAATAGAAAGAAATTAATTGGCCAACTAATATATATAGAAAAAATTAGCTGGGCATGGTGGCGCATGCCTGTAGTCCCAGCTACTTGGGAGGCTGAGGCAGTAGGATCGCTTGAGCCCAGGAGTTTGAGGTTGCTATGAGCTAGGCTGACGCCACGGCACTCACTCCAGACTAGGCAACAAAGCAAGACTCTGTCTCAAAAAAAAAAAAAAAAAAATTATCTGGGTGCGGTAGTCCACCTGTGTAGGAGGATCACATGAACCCAGGAGTTCAGGGGCTGCAGTGAGCTATGATGATGCCACTGCACTCCAGGCCAGGCAACATAGTGAGACCCTGTCTCAAAAACAAAACTAAACAAAACAAGCCCTGACAAGACCCATTCTGCTGTTAAACCTCTGCCCCACCCAGAAGTTCACCAAGCCAATGTTTGCCACACTCACTCACTTAACACCATATTCCTAACTTTTTGCCATTATCACAAATCCATTACCCATTTGCTGAAGGTGAAGCCCTAGGCCCTGCCCGCCTCCCCAGCCATGGCAGAGCCTCTACTACACCGCAGAACTCCAGGTAGGAATGTCTGGCTAACCTCCTCATACGTTCCACCTGTATTCCACAACAGCAACAAGGCTCTGTGCCCAACCCGATCACGCTGCCAGGACCACACCTCTGCAGCACATGTGTGGCACACGCACACTTGCCCAGAAACTCAGGTCCACTCGGCCCAGGAACTTGATGTGACCCTACGCATGCCTCATGCGAGTCCTTTCCGGGCAAGCCCATGTCCACAGAGAGGTGGCCAGCTAGTGATGAGCCTGCCCCATACCTGCCCAGGGGATCCAGGAACAGTGGGGTCTCCTGTCCCTTGACTAGGACTTCAGCTCCTGCAAGGGAGGGAACAGCTGACACGTTCACCCCTGCACACAAGAGGCAGATGAACTCAGTAAGATGAACAAAATAGGTTACATTTTAAATTAGGAAGAAAACATTGCATATTCCCATATAATATACAAAGAAGACTGTCTCAACCATAAAACATATACAGTCCAATGATAAAATCAAGCTTCATTTAAAATCTAAATTAACAGGACAAGTCTAACGAATGCTAATGCTTGTGTTGAAGAAAAACTATCCATGACCTGAATCCGAGGAATCACACTCTGAGTTCCAGTTCACATCAAAGCATTCAAAGTCTGGGCCTAAGCACACCTACGGCAACATCTGAACAAAAATCTCCATTATCTTTTTTGTTGTTGTTAAATTAGCCTTACTATCATATCGCTAAAACTCTTAAACTAAAGGTTGAGATTAAAAATCCAAGTCTTATAGAAAACATAAGTACAAGCATACCTTCCAAGTAATCTTCAAATATGCCTAATTAAAAGCATGCATTTAACTGCACAGATTTAATGAATTTAACATTTAAAAGTGAGGCTACAGCTGGGCAAAGTGGTTCACGCCTGTAATCCTAGCACACTTTGGAAGGCCCAGGCGGGAAGATCACTTGAGACCAGCCTGGGCAACAGCGAGACTCAGTCTCTACAAAAAATTAGCCAGACATGGTGGCACCTGTAGTCCCAGCTACTTGGGAGGCTGAGGCAGGAGGATCGCTTGAGCCCAGGAATTTGAGAATACAGTGAGCTGTGATGACAGAAACAGAGCAAGACCTCATCTGGGGGGGGCCGGGGGGAGGGTGAGGCTAAATTGCTTGTGAGGATTTACAATACTCTAAAATCGTTTTCAAAGCCCAAGGCTGGGCAGTGCTGGCCCGACAGTCTTAAAAGAATAGGAAGCAGCACCGCTGGCCCCAGGTACCCCAGCAGGCCTCTTTCTAACCTCCCACCTCTGACCTGCTCTGTGAGTACAAGCAAAACTGCACACCCAGACCTAACTTGCCACCTGATCATGTTTTACTCTCACATATTAATGTTTTATTTAGTTCTTGTTAGAAGCATTCAACCATCTTAAACTAGCTTCTTTTATTCTTTGCTACTTGAGACCATGAATGAAAATGAATTCATCTGACATTTTTAATCTAAAAAAAAAAAAAAAAAAGAAAAGAAAAGAAAAGAAAATGAAAATCCAAGAATAGAAACACGGTAATGGACAGAAGCAGCTATTAACAGGGCCAGTATGAACAAGGATCTTTAAAAATGAGTTTTTCTTAAATCATACACACACACATATATTGCACACCTAGTACATACACCTTCTACATTCTTTTATGTTTAGAACATGAGTGTACATGCACACATCTGATCCTGACAATTCCTGAGCTCGATTAGCTGTGAATGGAGACAAAGCAGGTGACGTGTTCAAAGCCACAGGGCTGGGACAGAGCCAGACTGAAGTGTGCAATCCTTCTGGCCCCTCCCACGGCTTGGCCCTGCCCAAGCAAGGAGGCACACTGTATCTCACAGACACTGGCCTAGAATGCCAGCGTGGAGCACCCTGACTTCAGGATTTGTAGACAGCTGTGTATTCATTAAATGTGTCACATTACCCTGCATGTGACAGGGACAGTAAATGGCAGGTACTCGAGTGGATAATTCTGACTTTATCCCTGCCTTCCTCCTTCCCTCCACAGCCAGACAGAGAGGCTATACCCTGAGCCAGCCCATGTTACCTAAGTCACCTAACTCGAAAATCCAGGAAGCCAGCGTCTGCCTAAAGAAACCATAAATTACAAATTACTTTTAATTGCTTAAAATTCAGATACCTAAGAAATTCACCCACAAACCACACTGTTACATATCCCTTTTCAAACTTAAACTTACTATAAACATTGTGGGACAAGGAACAGGTCTCAGTATTTATCAAACTTATTTTTCAGGTCCACTAAACATGTTTTGTTTTCTTACATTATTTGTTATATATAATTTATCATTAATTTACTGATTAACAGTAAGATAATGCCATCTTACTTCACTGACAGAATCACAAACTATCCTGAAGTTGTGTTGTGTCTTTTTACAAAGAAAATAAGCAAGGGTCATAAAAAAAAGATGCTGGATTAATAACAAAGGACCTCAAGGTAGTGGATACACCTTAAAAGAACTCTATTTTAGGGACAGGTAGAATCAGTCCAAGTACCCAGAATGACCACTTTTATGTTTTTACATAAATTCAGTATGGATAAAACTGATCAAGTTAATCACTTTATCTTCTTTCTGGGTTGCTTTATATCCTAGAGACAGAAAGTCATCACTAGGGAAACATTAAAATATTTGAACTACCCCAAAATATAATTAAATTCTGCCCCCAAGAGGTCCCAGAGAATTCCAAGGCATGCCTCAATTCTACAGCATACAATCAACTGCCCTGAGACCTACCTACTCAACACGGCATTAAAGCAGAAGGGCTGGCTGGGCGCGGTGGCTCACGCCTGTAATCCTAGCACTCTGGGAAGCCGAGGTGGGCGGATCGCTCAAGGTCAGGAGTTGGAAACCAGACTGAGCAAGAGCGAGACCCCGTCTGTACTAAAAAAAAAAAAAAAAGAAAGAAAGAAAGAAATTGACCAACTAAAAAAATATATATATATTAGCCAGACATGGTAGCACATGCCTGTAGTCCAGCAACTTGGGAGGCTGAGGCAGAAGGATCACTTGAGCCCAGGAGTTTGAGGTTGCTGTGAGGTAGGCTGACGCCACAGCACTCACTCAAGCCTGGGCAACAAAGCGAGACTGTCTAAAAAAAAAAACATCCAAAAGCCTTACTTATTAAAGAAAACTAAACTAAAGTGCACAGGGCCAGAAATGTGCTGTCCTGAAGTGACTGGGGTGGGGGTTCTGCAGAGGGGTCAGGTGTGACCCAGTGTACACTGTCATCCAAAACTTCTCCGTAAACACGCCTCAGGAAGGTGCTCTCACACGCTGAGGAAGCCTAGGCACTGGCTTCCTGTGCACCCCTGTCCATGGTGTGCACTCTTCAGGAACCCCACACGGGGGGAGAACTACAGGGCTGGAGCAGCCCCTGAAAGTGGCCAGTGCCTAGTCAGTAAGCCCTGTATCCTACAACCAACACTCTGTCTTCTCTGGGGCTTTCCAGGCCCACACCTGAAAGAGTCCCGCACCAGGACCTGGGGCAAAGCGAGGGCAGTGGGGTGAACCTGAGGTGACAGCAACACAGAGCAGAGAGAACAGGCAGGTGCACACTGTGGGAAGCAGGTGCAGGTAACAGTAACCGGGAGCAGCCAGAGCAGGCGCAGGTACAGGTGCGTACACGTGCACACAGCAATCTCTGACTCTAAAAAATCATCCTGTTATGAATGATATCCTGAGAAACTTCTGTATTCTTTCCTCAGACTCTAGCTGAATGTGTGGCAACTCAAGATGTGGTGGGAAGAAGTGAGAAATAGAATAGGAAAGACATCAGAAAACAGTGTAACCTCAGCATACACAGGTACATGTGACATGCTGGATGCACATTCCCAAATGACAAGCATTCTCTGTTTCCACTCACATCTTAAACGTACACTGTAACATATGTACACACCTATTTTCACACCCCAGGGTAGGCACTGATGGGTTCTGTAAGAACATACAACAAACCCACCACAGTGGTCCTCCCTAGCAAGTGGGTCCAGTCCATACGTGTGGGTCGCCAACTTCTGCTGTATACACCTCAACGTTGCTCAAAACAAAGAATGTTTATAACTAGAGAAGGAAATTTTTCCATCTTGTAAAAAAGCAAACAAAAACATAAGACTCAGAAACAGAATGCAAGAACACAACTAACTACGCCTGGCAGGAAGGATGACTTCCACAGTGACAGCAATGCGCCAGTGGGCTATCAGGAGGAAACTCACATCTAAGTGGGGTATACATGTTTAGGGCTGTCCAGTTAAACTTAACTGATCAGTATTTAAAGTTTTATAAAGTTTCCTATGAAATTACAAACCCACTCATTTTAATATTCACTGCTGATCAGTGCTTGCTTATGACCCTCCCAAACTCAAATCCTTTCTTGAGATTTCTAACCCAAACTCACTACTATGCATGCATTTCCAAATTCCTGATTTCTCCACACTGCTTTATCTTCCCAGATATCTCTGCGTTGTACTGAATTTATTATCACCCAGAAACTAAGCATGCCTTACATCATCCACCAAAATGACGAACGCAAGTCTCAATTATCGTGCAGTCTGATCCTGGTTTCTGTAGGTGTCCAACAGGTCCATCACCCACCCAAGAGTTATGGCCTAGATCAGGTGAGCAGAGCACAGCCTTTGAGAATGATGCTGCACTGGACACAGCCACACTCATTCGCCTTCCTGTCATCTGTGGCTACTTCTGTGCTTTGATAGCAAAGCTGACTAGTCTCCAGAGACCTGGGGCTGGAAAGTCCCACCTGCCAACACCCGGCCTATGTCAGAACCCAAAGCTTTACCAATCAAGGTGAAGTGCATCTCCGCAGGCTAGCCTGGCAAGTGGGTAGGGTGCCACTGGTTTTAAGGATATTTAGGGATTTCAATTTTAAAAGTTAATTATCTGTAAAGGCAAATCTATAGAGATAAATTAGTGGTTGTCTGAGGCTGGGGAGGGAACAGAGATTAAATATAAATGGACAGAAGTGATCTTACTGGGGTTGATGAAAATTTCCTAAAACTAGATTATGGTGATAATTTTACAACTTACTTTTAGTAAAGTTAAACTCACTGAATTATAGACTTAAAATGGATCAATTTATAGTATGAAAACCATACTTCAATAAATCTTAAAATTTTTTTAAAAGGCATCTATTATTGTACTTTTGTAATCTAAGACCTAAAGCTTACAGCACAATCTGCAATAAAACTCTAAAAATTCCTTCAAACATGAGTCCAAATTTTAAAAATTTAGCCTCTGACATTAAACAGCTCAGTTGTAAGTGTAGGCACAGGATCGAAGACGTGCACAATCGCTGTCAGCTATCACAGGGCCATGCCCTGAGGAGGGAGCCACAGACAGGTGTGGTGTCCCACCCTTAAGGGCTCCATGAAACCCCCAATTCTCTCCATAGCCTAAATGTGATGAAATCCAATAATACCTTTCTCTTAGAAACCACAGAGGTTAAAGTCATACATAAAGACACAGCCATTTGCCTTTTATTAATCAAAAATATTTCCACAGTATTTTTAAATATTAAGAGGTCCCAAGGCCGGGCGCTGTGGCTCACGCCTGTAATCCTAGCTCTTGGGAGGCTGAGGCGGGCGGATTGCTCAAGGTCAGGAGTTCAAAACCAGTCTGAGCAAGAGCGAGACCCCGTCTCTACTATAAATAGAAAAGAAATTAATTGGCCAACTGATATATATATAAAAAATTAGCCGGGCATGGTGGCGCATGCCTGTAGTCCCAGCTACCCGGGAGGCTGAGGCAGAAGGATCACTCAAGCCCAGGAGTTTGAGGTTGCTGTGAGCTAGGCTGACGCCACGGCACTCACTCTAGCCTGGACAACAAAGTGAGACTCTGTCTCAAAAAAAAAAAAAAAAAAAAAAAAAGAGGTCCTATTCCCTTCACAATCTTTAAGCCCTATTTTAACATGGTCTCCTTGAAAAAAGCTGCCTACTCCTGCTTTTCCATGCAATCACATATTTTCATGTGTGGAGAAACACATAACATTTTAAGAACATTTTTTAGATTTTCTCTACTATGCTAGCGGCTAAAAAACTACTCCTTTGTTATCAAATTATGTTTTAGTTTACTTAAATTGATATTTCAAATCCAAGAAATGGGCTGGGCATCGTGGCTCACACCTGTAATTTCAGCACTCTGGGAGGCCGAGGCAGGAGGACCACTTGAGGTCAGGAATTTGACAAGTCTTCTCTTTTTTTTTTTTTTTTAGACAGAGTCTCGCTTTGTTGCCCAGGCTAGAGTGAATGCCGTGGCATCAGCCTACCTCACAGCAACCTCAAACTCCTGGGCTCAAGCGATCCTGCTGCCTCAGCCTCCCCAGTAGCTGGGACTACAGGCATGCGCCACCATGCCCGGCTAATTTTTTCTATATATATATAAGTTGGCCAATTAATTTCTTCCTATTTATAGTAGACACGGCATCTCGCTCATGCTCAGGTTAGTTTCGAACTCCTGGACTCAAACGATCCGCCCGCCTTGGCCTCCCAGAGAGCTAGGATTACAGGCGTGAGCCACTGCACCCGGCCTTCTTTTTTAAATTAAGAGTTGGCCAAAGGCAACATGGGATCCTAGACTGTACTGTGTAACAGATACAGGACATCAAGCAAGGTGTGGTGGTACCGGCCTGTACCCCCAGCTACTCAGGAGGCTGACTGAGGTAGGAGGAACTCTTGAGGTCTGTTCAAGGCTACAGTGAGTTATGATGATGCCACCACACTCTAGCCAGGGCGACAGAAAAAGACTGTCTGAAATTTTTTTTTAATTTTTTTAGAAAAAGAGTAAAATGGGCTAGATGTTGTGACTCCTGCCTATAACCCCAGCACTTTGGGAGACTGTGGTGGGAGGATCCCTTGAGACCAAGAATTCAAGACCAGCCTGACCAACACATCAAGACTGGTATCTATAAAAATTAAAAAATAAAAATTTTAAAACATGGGTAAAATGATAAATTTTATAGACATTTTACCACCATAAAAACTCAGGTTGGGCCAGGCATGATGGCTCACGCCCATAATCCTAGCACTCTGGGAGGCCAAGGCAGGAAGATGGCTTGAGGTCAGGAGTTCGAGACAACATGAGCAAGAACAAGACCCTATTTCTACTAAAAATAGAAAAAATTAGCCAGGCATGGTAGCAAGCGCCTGCAGTCCCAGCTACTGGGGAGGCTGAGGCAGGAGGATCACTTGAACTCACAAGTTTGAGGTTGCAGTCAGCTATGATGACACCACTGCACTCTAGCCCAGGAAACAGAGAGAGACTCTATCTCAAAAAAAAAAAATAAAAACACTAAAAAAAACTCAGGTTGGCAATAATTCAGTTTTAATACAGTTTTACAGGGGAAAACTCATAGACCCATTAGTTGTACCATCTCATTTACATTGCCTAAACCCTCTAAAGTTTGTCTACTAATCTAAATAAGAATGAGTCCTCTATAAAAAATTATGGCCATTTTCATTAAAACAGTAAGTATTAAAAACTAGGGTTTTCATTTAAGCCACATTTAAGTTCTCATTTAAGTTACCCCATTAGTAACTCCGCCCTCAGAATACTTAGACCGAATCATCACCCTTTTCCTCCTCTGACACCATCTGTGAGGCACCACTGCACAGCACACACCACCAAGCCACCCTGGCATATCTTTAACTACGGGTAAACCTCCACTTGGCACAAGGTTCATTTCACAAGTAACCTTGTTAGCACCAGCTCAGTCATCACAAATACTTCATTCCAATGTGTTATTCCATGGCAAATCGTTTAGTTCACATTTGAATCAAAATTAATTACTTGAGTCATCAAACATGCCTTAATGATGGTTATTAATTTTAATGTTCCCACCGTGGCTTCCTCCTTAAGGAAAAAATAAATTTCTTCTGTACAATTCAAAACACCTATAGTGAAGTGCTTCCTGTTCAGACTGTAATTCTGTTTACAAAAAATAATGGTATTATTAGGTCACAAAGGTGCAATCTATCCCTTTTACGTAAAATTTCTTGAAGTGACACATTTTTTAACAGAACCTGTAACAGCACTGGAAAATATTAGAATGACACGCCAATAGTTGACCAGAATTAAGTACCTAAATAACAGAAAATGAATATCAGATGGACAAATAACATAAGTCTAGAGAAACCACAGACCAAACTGTGCAGAAGAAAGAAGCAAAGTGAGGACTAATGTAGAGCTGAAGGAAAGCTCCAAGGACAAAAATATGACTGATTCAAGCAGCCTCCCAAATTCATCAAATACATAAGGGTCAGTCAACAGTCTGGGGTCCAAGAGCAAAACCTGACCCAATGCCTTTTTTTTATACAGTCCACAGTCTAAAACAATATTTTGTGAGCAGTGAAAATCACATGAAATTCTCATTTCAGTGTTAATAAGTTTTGCTGGAAGATAGCCAGTTTCACTTGCTTAAGTGTGGCCTACAGTTCCTACCGTGCTGCAACGGCAGAGCTGAATGGTTGTAACAAAGAACATGTAGCCCACAAAGCCTGAAATGTTTACTATTGGCCCTTTACAGAAAACTTGTGAGATGAATTTAAAAAGACATGTCTGCACAATGAAAGCGGTACTAAACACTAAGCAATATAAAAAGTCAAGATCAAAAAACTAACAAATAGTGGAGAAATTTCAGACTCACACAAATAGGCAGAAAATCCTACAAATGTCCATAAAACCCTAAAAAGGTTACCTACAAAGAATCATGAATCAGACCAGCGGCAGACTTCCGTCAACTCAACACCAGATGCCGAGTGACACAGAACAGGGGGCGGCAAATCTCTAACGTAAGGTAAAGGGCAAGACTGCAAATCTGAGACTGCTGGGCCACACTGCACCCCCACACACCTGGGTGGAAAGCGTGCTTCCAGCAGAGAACAACTGCTGCTGCAGGTGGGAGGTGCTGCTCCTGGGGGGCCCTGCCAGCACATGACTCTCACTTCTAACACATCACGTGGACTAGAGAGAGGAGACTGCTCCACAGCCACCAGTCTCACTTTCTACAATGTCAGGGTGCCCATCACAACAGGGACTCAGAGGGTGAGGTTACGTCAACAAGTTGCCTAGAAAAAGAAGCAGGTAGAAGCTGCTCTGCTGGCTGTGGATCGGTTACGTCAGGTACGTGAATTAAGAACCTGTGCATGCTTCTTTCACACAACCAGCACAGCTTTGCTGACAGTTCAATTCTCTGAAGAGGAAACAATTCTCTTATTTATCTAAAACCTGGAATACTGAATTCACATTTATGTGAAATATCCACAATAGGCAAATCCGTAGAGATGGAAAGTGCATTATCGGTTGCCAGGGAATGAGGGGAGACGAGGATGGGAATGACCACAGGTAAGTACCAGGCGCTGTGTGAGGGTGGAAACGTCCTGGAATCAGACAGTGGTGATGGGTGCACAACACAATGAATGTGAAAAACCACTCTAAGTGGTGAATTATGTAGAATGTGAACTATATCTCATTTGATAATTTCAAAAAGAAATTCATCACCCAACAACATAAAATTCACAATGCCTGTCATCCACTAAAAAATTACTGCACAAGGAAAGAAGCAAAAAAATAAAACCCACACAAAGAAAGAATTAATTGAAACCAACTCAGAACTAAAACAGGTGCTAAAGTAGTAGACAAAGACATTAAAAGCAGTTGTAACTATATTCCACATGCTCAACATGGGAGCCATAAAAAACACAACTGGGAAGACACAGAGCCAGTGTGGGGGAGCAGCACTCTGTGTCCAAACCTCAACCTCCAGCTCCCTCGCCTCCTTTGAGGTCCTGGGTGGGGCTGACAGCTCCCACCTCTAACCACTTGGTCTTGTAGGCAACCAGCCTGACCCAGTCACCTCATTAGCTTACACTGGGGTGTGAGCAGAAAGGAGCTCACTAAGAATGACAAAAGACACACTATAGCTCAAGAAATCCCAAGGGTTTGAGGAACTCAGTGGCAGGAATGGAGAGGTAAGGGAGATAAAGGACCAAATATACTGTTTGTTTGTTTGTTTGTTTGTTTTTTGAGACAGAGTCTCACTTTGTTGCCCAGGCTAGAGTGACTGCCATGGCATCAGCCTAGCTCACAGCAACCTCAAATTCCTGGGCTCAAGCAATCCTACTGCCTCAGCCTCCCGAGTAGCTGGGACTACAGGCATCCGCCACCATGCCCGGCTAATTTTTTCTATATATATTAGTTGGCCAATTAATTTCTTTCTACTTAGAGACAGGGTCTCGCTCTTGCTCAGACTGGTTTCGAACTCCAGACCTCGAGCAATCTGCCCACCTCAGCCTCCCAGAGTGCTAGGATGAGAAGCATGAAGACTCTTATTCTCCACTGCTATCTCTGGCTAAAAAACAACAACAACAAAAAACTCTTAAAGCAACAAACCAAAATTAAAATAAGTATTCATAACACATTAAGTTTTAATAAAAAGATTTTTAACGATTTTTCTCTAAAAGAAAAGATGCAGTTTAATTAATACTTTTACGTTATTTTTATTAAACCAATATTGGTTCTGCATTTTTTTCCCACCTTGAATAGCTTAAAGTAAAAATGAAGAATGAGTGAAGATCATATTCTGTCCTGTCACCTCTCATTACCACCACCTTTTTTTTTTTTTTTTTTTGGAGACAGAGTCTCACTTTGCTGCCCAGGCTAGAGTGAGTGCCGTGGCATCAGCCTAGCTCACAGCAACCTCAATCTCCTAGGCTCAGGCGATCCTCCTGCCTCAGCTTCCCAAGTAGCTGGGACTACAGGCATGCGCCACCATGCCTGGCTAATGTTTTGTATATATATTTTTAGTTGGTCAATTAATTTCTATTTTTTAGTAGAGACGGAGTCTCCCTCAGGGTGGTTTTGAACTCCTGACCTCGAGCAATCCGCCCGCCTCGGCCTCCCAGAGTGCTAGGATTATAGGCGTGAGCCACCGCGCCAGGCCTCATTACCACCTTTTTAAAGCATCTACATCAGCCTTCGACAGACATGTAAGACGCACCAGATTTCCTATTCCGAGTACTGCCATGAATGCACACACACAAATGTTCAATCAAGACGTCACAGGACAATACTGCCTATGTTCACAAAATTCAGATAAGACATCTGAGTTAGGCCGGGCGCTGTGGCTCACGCCTGTAATCCTAGCTCTTGGGAGGCCGAGGCGGGCGGATTGCTCAAGGTCAGGAGTTCAAAACCAGCCTGAGCAAGAGCGAGACCCCGTCTCTACTATAAATAGAAAGAAATTAATTGGCCAACTGATATATATATAAAAAAATTAGCCGGGCATGGTGGCGCATGCCTGTAGTCCCAGCTACCCGGGAGGCTGAGGCAGAAGGATCACTCGAGCCCAGGAGTTTGAGGTTGCTGTGAGCTAGGCTGACGCCACGGCACTCACTCTAGCCTAGGCAAGAAAGCGAGACTCTGTCTCAAAAAAAAAAAAAAAAAAAAAAAAAAAAAAAAAAAAGACATCTGAGTTAGGTTCTGTTCGTTTAGTGTGAACTTGGAAAACCAAAGCAGAAAATTAAATAATTGCTAGGGTAATTATAGCAATAATAAGAGGATCTGGGTTTAAGGTGTCGAAGTAGCTGTGCCCACATGGCACAGACTCACCCTTTCACCCACACCTGCAATGTGAGGAGGGCACACCCTACACTTCACAGCCCTGAACCTGGGCGGCTCTGTGACTTGCTCTGACAGCCTGATGAGGCAGAGGTGAAGCTGTGCAACTCCGACTCCTGCTGCCCCTGCTCCCACCCAGCCGGCTGGAGACTGAGACACAGGCTCTGTCCACAGCCCATCACCCAACCAACCAACCTCATGCAGGAAGGACAACACGTTACCAAGTGGGCTTTAACCGGGAATACCAGCTTGGTTTAACATTCAAAAATAATGTGATTCATGATATTTACAAACTGAAAGGCAAAAATCACATGATCAACTCAACAGAAGCAAAAAATTTGATAAAATTCAATGTCCATTCCCGATAAAACTTCCTCAGCTTCATAAAGTGCACTGAAATGTTACGTAATTAACGGTGGAAAAGTGAACACTTCCCCTGCAGTCAGAAACACACCACACATGTCTGCACTTACTTCTTTTCAACATTGCACTGGAGGTTCTAGCCACAGCAATCAGATGACAAGAAAGGAAATAAAAAGTATCCAAATAAGAAATGAAGAAGTAATACTGAGTTTATTTGATTATCTATATGGAAAACCCAACAGAATCTATGTTTAGAAACTCTAGAATGAGTGAGTTTAGTATGGTTATAGGATACAAGATCAATACACCTAGAAAAAGGGGATTTCTATACCAGTTCAAAAAAAAAAAATCAAAAATTTTGAAAACACAACATTTATAAAAGTATCAAAATATGAAATACTTAGGGATAAATCTGGCAAAATATACATGAGACTCACATGCTGAAAGCCAAGGCGCTGCCGAGGGAACTGGAGCAAACTGCTGCATCGATGAACACAAGACACGCCGTGTACAGGGGTCCTGAGACTCAGCGCCAGGATGCCAGTTCCCTCCAACTCAGCCCACGGAGCCACTGCAACCCCAGTCAAAACCCCAGCAGGCTTTTTTGTGAAAAGTGACAAACTGATTCTAAAATTCATATGGAAATGTGAAAGACCTAAAATAACCAAGACAACTTTGAAAAAGAAAAAAGGAAGCTGAAGGACTACCACCATCTGACTTCGAGGATTATGACCCAGCTGCAAGGTGCTCCTGGTACCAGGACAGACAACGAGGTCCACCACAGACCACCCAGGTAAGGACGACTGATTTTCTGACAAAGATACAAAGGAAATACAGAAGAAAAAGAGTCCATTTATATAAAATTCTAAAATATGTGACGTGCTCTAGAGGGACAAAAACCAGATTCCAGGGCAAGTAGGATGAGGGGAGGTGACCATGGAGAGAGACATCTTAGGAAACTTTCGGGGGTGATACTGCGTTTTGTTTTGTTTTATTTTGAGACAGAGTCTCACTCTGTTGCCGGGGCTAGAGTGCCATGGCATCAGCCTAGCTCACAGCAACCTCCAACTCCTGGGCTCAAGCAATTCTTCTGCCTCAGCCTCCCCAGTAGCTGGGACTACAGGCATGCGCCACCACGCCCGGCTAATTTTTTCTATATAATTTTAGTTGACCAATTAATTTCTTTCTATTTTTAGTAGAGACGGGGTCTCGCTCTTGCTCAGGCTGGTTTCAAACTCCTGACCTTGAGCAATCCTCCGCCTTGGCCTCCCAGAGTGCTAGAATTATAAGCGTGAGCCACCACACCTAGCCACCATGTACTCACCATCTTGACTGTGCCAAAATTTATCAAATTGTAGACTTTAGTTCTACAATTTATCAAATTGTAGACTTTAGTTCATGTTATGTCAGTAATATCTGAATAAAGCTGTTGGGAAAAAAAAATAGCAATTACCAGGCACCAAATGTCAAGCAAAAGAGGAAGGAAAAAAATAAATGAAATTATTATTATTTACGGCTTAGTGTGTCACTCTGGTAGTTGCTTTAATTGTAATTAGCTCATTTAATCTCCCAAAAATGTTCTTAGAGATAGTTATAATCCCAATTCTTATAAGAACATCAAAAGGAGGCCGGGTACGGTGGTTCATGCCTGCAATCCCAGCACTCTGGGAGGCCAAGGCAGGAGGATCACTTGAGCCCAGAGGAGTTTGAGGCTACTGTGAGCTACACTCTAACCCAGGCAACAGAGTGAAACCCTGTCTCAAATTTAAAAAGAAAAGGAAAGAAAGAAAACCAAAAGGAAAGAAAGATTAAGTAACTTACCCATGGTCTTAGTTATAAACTGTAAGTTATAAGATTCAAATCCTACCTACAAATCCTCTGTATAGAAAAAGGGCTAAAATGTAGCAACACTTACGTGACCCAAAAAAAAAAAAAAAAAAGAAAAAGGGCTAAAATGAGATGTGCTGTGTGGCGTGCACACAACAAACTGAAGACACTCACTGCCGCAGGGAATCTCAAAGCAGGCTGGTTCAGGGTGAAAGCACGCAGTCTGAGGACAGTGTTTGGGTCAACGGGACGAAGACAGGGAGCCATGGAGGTTTGTGTCCAGTCTGAAGGTACGTAGGGAAAATCGGTTAATTTGGTAGACTTAAGAAGGAGAAAATGGTCCAGGCGCAGTGGCTCACTGTAATCCTAGCACTCTGGGAGGCCAAGGCGAGAGGATTGCTCGAAGTCAGGAGTTCGAAACCAGTCTGAGCAAGAGCGAGACCCCGTCTCTACTATAAATAGAAAGAAATTTATTGGCCAACTAATATATACAGAAAAAATTAGCCGGGCATGGTGGCGCATGCCTGTAGTCCCAGCTACTCGGGAGGCTGAGGCAGGAGGATCGCTTGAGCCCAGGAGTTTGAGGTTGCTGTGAGCTAGGCTGATGCCACGGCACTCACTCTAGCCTGGGCAACAAAGTGAGACTCTGTCTCAAAAAAAAAAAAAAAAAAAGAGGGCGAAAACTAAAATATTAGCCTTTAAGAAACCTAGGAACTGGCCGGGCGCAGTGGCTCACACCTGTAATCCTAGCACTCTGGGAGTGCTGAGGCGGGCGGATTGCTCAAGGTCAGGAGTTTGAAACCAGCCTGAGTAAGATCGAGACCCCATCTCTACTATAAATACAAAGAAATTAATTGGCCAACTAACATATATAGAAAAAAAATTAGCCAGGCATGGTGGCACATGCCTGTAGTCCCAGCTACTTGGGAGGCTGAGGCAGCAGGATCGCTTGAGCCCAGGAGTTTGAGGTTGCTGTGAGCTAGGCTGACGCCACGGCACTCACTCTAGCCTGGGCAACAAAGTGAGCCTCTGTCTCAAAAAAAAGAAAAAAAGAAAAGAAAAAAACAAAGAAAGAAAGAAAGAAACCTAGGAACCAAAGGCATAGGAACCAATGTACCCCTTCTATATACTCAAGTTTAATAGCACTATCGAACCTCTAAACTAAATACTATCTGGAAATTCTAACAACTACCATATCCACAGCTGCCGAGCAGCTCGATGCAAAACTTAACAGTCAGTCTACTAACCTGATGCCCTACATGCTGCAATGATCCCACACCCTCAGGAACTCAACCCTGAAACAGGTAAATCGAGTATCCAAAAAAAAAAGAGCAAGAACTCACCAAGTTACCAGTGGTCCTGAAGGAGCCCGACAGGACGTGAATCCCTCTCAGAGACGGCTCTGAGAAAAAGCTCCAGGCAATGAATAAAGCCACTGTGGAGATGTTTAAGGTACAATTTGATTTACTATCCAAATCAGGTGGGTGCCCTCAATTCACATTCAACACCTCACAAAAAAGAAAAGAGCAAAACGCTCATCTAGCCATGCACCTTCAGCCATGCTTCCCTCAGCACCAGGCCCTGCACACCACACGTGTGGCAGCCGGCCACCACCTACGAACGAAGCCTTGCCAAACACAACACGCATTTTATCTCAGTTTCATTGTTATATTCACTCTCTGCCAAAGGGTACCTGAGTAGTAAACTTGTTATAATTAGCACTATTTCCACATTACTCATATTGAAAAACAGACAAATCTCTTCCGTAACGTGGGAGAGGCTGTTACTACCTGTCTAAGATCTCCAGCTCTGACCCTCAGGAGATCACCTGAAAAGCTGCTCCCAGCCGAGCAGGAGAGAGCACCAGGACCAGGGACAGAAATGTAATCTGGCAGCCCATCTCAGGGTCCTAGGCCCAAGAGCAACTTTCCTATCCTTTTTCAGAGGCTGAAGCTGCTGTGGATGCTGCCAACACCCCAGGACACAGCAGCAAAAGCTAAGACAGGAGCCAGATGAGCAGGAGGCACACAAGGATGCTGAGGCTGCAGCTTCATGTTCCAAATCTAAGCACCACCTACGCGAGTGGTTTTTGCATGAAAATGGGGAGACAGTACCAATGCCTCTGAGTCGGTGCAACATCAGGAGATCTGGGCTTTTACTAAAAGAACAAACGAAACCATCTCAGACCCTCACAATAAATTCAGTAATGACAATCAGGAGGCTTTCTGACCCTTGGCACCAATTAGAAGAAAGGTGTGTCAGGCAGCCAAGATGGGGGAAGCAGTAACTGGGGTCACAGCACACCTCTGCTCCACAGAGACGCTGTGCCCTGCACACCGTTCAAACATTTACTAGGGTGGGTCACTGTGTTACCTGGAGGGTGCCAAGCCCTGTGTCTGGTGCTTAAGGATACAAAGAGTGTCATTTAGTGAGAGAGACAGTTATGTAAAGGACAATTAAAACATAGAACAGTAAATTATTACCAGAGAGGGGAGCAGAGGGTACTCAGACACCAAGGATGGGAATCTAACCAACTGGGGGCAGAAGTCACAAGCAAAACAACAACTGAGCCACGAGACTGGCAGGCTCACTGGGAAGGCAGGGCCTGAGGAATGAGTCATCCTCAACCAGAAAAGCCAGGAGGCAAGACCTAAAGACCACCGTTTCTCTTAAAAAAAAAAAAAAAAAAGGAGGCCGGGCGCGGTGGCTCACGCCTGTAATCCTAGCTCTCTGGGAGGCCGAGGTGGGCGGATTGCTCGAGGTCAGGAGTTCGAAACCAGCCTGAGCAAGAGCGAGACCCCGTCTCTACTATAAATAGAAAGAAATTAATTGGCCAACTAAAAATATATATACAAAATATTAGCCGGGCATGGTGGCGCATGCCTGTAGTCCCAGCTACTTGGGAGGCTGAGGCAGCAGGATTGCTTGAGCCCAGGAGATTGAGGTTGCTGTGAGCTAGGCTGATGCCACGGCACTCACTCTAGCCTGGGCAACAAAGCCAGACTCTGTCTCAAAAAAAAAAAAAAAAAAAAAGGAGTGATAGAATCAGATCTTCATTTAAGAAAAACCACTTTAGTAACTGTGTGGTAAGAGGGCAGGAAGGAGGGCCTGCAGGGAAGGGAGTGACCTTGGGGACAGACAGAGTGGGACATCTGGAAGATGTTTAGGAAGGAGCATGAAAAGTGGCAATGCTGTCTTCAAGTCCTCAGAGCACACTCCCCCACCAAAGGTGCAATACTCTTAACAGAACCCAGGCCCAGAGGAGCAGAAGGCCAGAGAGGCTGCAGCAGATCACCTATCCCACACTTACTCCAGAAAAGAACCATGCTCTGCCTGGAGGATGGTGGAGGTGGCAGCAGCAGCTAGGTTCAGAGACAAGAACTCCAACAGGCCCTGACCAGCTGGTTCACTGACCACATCCATCATCTCATCCCATCCCATCCCATCCCCACAGGAAACCTGAGAAGCAGGCAGGCACGGCAGCAGGAACACTTCCCAGTAGCAACAGGGTGGGCCCAAGTGCTGTCACTCAACCTATGACCCTCAGTCTTGGCTCTACTTCCACCTGTGCAAGCAGGCCCAGGACTGCATGCCAATGGAGGGGAGGGAAGAGGTGCACTCCCCAATGGCTACCAGGTCGGAGTCCAGGGAATCAGAGTTATGAAGGGCACCCCATGCCAGCGGACTCCCAGAGTGGCAGACAGACCCCACAACCCCTACCCGCCAGGGTCCACACCTCCTGTCAGCACCTCAGTAAAGTGACAGAACCTGTGCCACACCTCTAACCAAGAGAACATGGTAAAGGTGATTGAATGCCTCTTCCTTGAATGGGTGCGCCAGGTAGCAGAGCTACCGTGACATCACCCACGTGACTGCTGCTGGTTACGTAAGACTCAGGCTTAGCAGACTGGAGCAGCAGACTCAGTGCTGGCTTTGAGAAAGTGAGCTGCCCTGGTGCAGGTGGGCCACGTGGAAGGACTGAGAGCACCCCTGGTGACAGCCAGCAAAAAACAGGGACCTAAGTCCTGCAACCAGGAGGAAAATTCTGCCAATGATTACAGACAGCTTAGAAGTGGATCATTTCCCAGGACCACGGCCATGAAAGTCAGAATCCACTAAGGAGTGTGTAACAATACCTGCCGAATCAACTAGCCCTGAAAAAATCAACTAGCCCTGGAAAAAAAAAAAAAAGTGGCTCATTCTCCATTCAACTCTTTGATGAGACAGTCCGACCCAACACCTAGATAGCTGGTGAGATGCTGCACAGAGGACCAGCTAAGCTGTGCCAAACTCCTGACCCACAGAAGCTGTGAGATGATAAAAATAGATGTGTTTTGTTCCAAGCTACTGCATTTGTGGTAATTTGTTACACAGCAGTAAAACACAAATACACCCCCCTATGTTCCATTTTAAAGAAAAGTCAGGGCACTGGTCCATGCTACTTCCTTCCATGTACAAATCATGACTGGATACAGCCAGCCAAAACGGGGAACACAGACCTCTCAGCACTGGCTCAAGAGTATGATAATGCTAAGAGTTCTTTATAATCTACTACTAATACACGTTATGCCATCTAAGCTGAGACCAAGTTCTTACAACTGACCTCATGGCTTCAATTACTTCATACTTCAATTACGATATTCCAAGGCTTTTTATAATTTAACAGAATGCTTCCTTCCAGTTTAAAATATGTCACCAACTTTAACTCTGAGAACAATGCATAATAGCCAAAAAAAAACCACTGATGTATAATTCAAAAAGAAATCTGACTTCAAATCTAATTTAAACCTTCAAATACGAATTCTTGCTGATAATCTAGCACGGAAGTGACCGGGATTTGTCTGGTGAGGAGGTCTCTCTTCTCCCTGAGCAGTGTGCAAGGCCAGCCCTGTCTTCTTATCCCTGTGAGTGCAGTGAGATGAGGACCTCAGTTAAGGAGTACGCGGTGGGGACCTTCACAATTCAGGATAAATGTTAACATCTGCTATCAGTCAGTAATCTCCCAGCAGACTCTCCCCAAGGTGCTCTCTGGGAGAAGACCTGACAGGACATGCAAAAGAAGGCTGCATGGTTCTTAGGCAGGCGGGGGTTAGACAGACGGGCTGACTCACAGGTGGAAAGAAAGCCCACGGCCACTCAAAAGAACAAAAGCCCACAGCACTGCAACTGGAGGGGAAGAAAACCGCACCATTCTGATTACTCAGATCCCAATGCTCTTGAGACCAAGCTGGGATGAGAAAAGAAGACAATTCCATGTGCTCCCCACAAAGCCCTGCTGCTGCTGGTGAGAGCTCCATTATAAAAGCCACGTAACCTAGCACTCGATTAGCAGTCGCTGCCACACTGGACTGTTTCTATAGCAACGTGAAAGAAAATATAAAGCAACCTGTTTTACATGAAAATTATTCTCCATTACAATGAAATATTGCAGTCAGGAAAAGAATTTTAACAAAGAACTAGGTAGATGATGTCAATAACAGTAATGCTAATTATTTATTCACTACCCATACAAAAGATAAATTTTCCTTAAGTTCTAGAACAATTATAATTTATATTGTTCACACCAGTAGTCTGAAAACTATTTTATGAACACTAAACACTACTATCAAGAAAGTATGCTGGACCCCCCATTTTTGAACCAGGAAACAGTACCAATAGATATCGCAAGAACAAGTCAACAATTAGGATCAAACCAAATTTCTACCCCTTGCTTTAATATCTGTATAAGCATGAAATGCCCTCAGAAGTTTGAAGAGGAATTAGGAACACAAAAACAACTGAGCAAAACTGATGAAAAGGCAGAAAATATACAAACTATGAGAACAGAAAATTTTAGCCAACACCTTCTCACATCAAAATACCAAATCAGAAGGCCAGGCGCAGTAGCTCACTCCTGTAATCCCAGCACTTTGGGAGGATCACTGGAGGCCGGGAGTTCAAGACTATCCTGGGTAACATAGCAAGATCCCTCTATACAAAAAATAAAACAAAAATCATTAGCTGGGCATGGTGGTGCACACCTGTAGTCCCAGCTACTTGGGAGACTGAAGCAGAAGGATGGCTTGAGCCCAGAAATTGAGGCTGCAGGGAGCTGTCACTGAGCCACTGCACTCCAGCCTGGGCAAGAGAACAAGACCTCAAATATTTTAAAAATATTTGTCTCAAATATTTTAAAAATTACAAATCCAATTTCAGATAAATCAACACATTCCCAAAAAATGGAATCAAATTTCAAAGACCCTACCCTTCAACATCTCTAAAGCTAATTTTTATTTCTCACAGGCCTTAACAACCCACCACAATCAGAATGGTCACACTTCCTCGGAAGAGACAGAATCAGAACTCTTAAATGGAAGAATGTTAACATTTCATATTATCACTAGGTTCTTAAATTGTTCATAGGACAGTAAAGTGACTGCTTTGTAACTATGTAATTTACATGTCAACACGAGGAAGAAATACAAACCAAAACCTGGCCAAACCAGGAGAGGTGCCTGGACTGGAACAGGCGGACCCAACCCCCACACCATCCTCTAACCAACCTGGGTAGGTAGGCAGGTTACAACACACTCCTGACTCAGCCGGGCGGGGCTCTCCAGCCCAGCAGTTACAGACACTCAGACCTTAAGCTGCAGGGACTGGCTTGCCCAAAAAGACTTTTCTCCCTGGTCTTAAAAATGACTGACTATGGGGGCCACACAGTGGCTCATGTCTGTAATCCCACCATTCTGGGAGGCCAAAGCAGAGGGTTTGAGACCAGGCTGAGCAAGAGTGAGACCCTATCTCTACTAAAAATAGAAATCTTAGGCTCTATTAAAAATAGAAAAATTAGCCAGGTGTGGTGTCAAGCTCTTGTAGTCCCAGCTACTCAGGAGGCTGAGGCAGGAGGATTGCTTGAGCCCAGGAGTTTGCGGTTGCTGTGACCTAGGCTGATGCCACAGCACTCTACCCAGGGGGACAGAGTGAGACTAGGACTCAAAAACAAAAACAAAAAACTGACATGTGTCCACTGATTCTTTCAGAAAGAGGCCCTAGCACCATACCCCTGCCACTGCCACCACGACCACCCACCAGTAAGGACTGAAAGGCCAGAGCCAGTCCTCAACTTGCCCCCTAACCAAACACCAGGCCCACCACCCTCTCCCATGATTTCCTATTTCTTTCCCAAATCCACCTAAGCTTCTGGAACATACTTTAACCTCAGAGAAAAGATTGTCCAAGAGATGCCCTCCCCTTTCTACAAATCCACACTGATGACTAAAGGCGAGAAACAACACATTGGCCTTGAAAGTGACTGAAGATAGGGATCCTCTTACAACCCTCACAGTGCTTGTGCTCTGTGTCCCAGAAGGCCTTCACAATCAAATGTCCATGCAAATGCTATTATGCACAATTATAAACTAAATCATCACCGATTTTAATAACATTAACTGTTCAGCCGGTTTTTTGTCTTTTCTAACAGAAACAGAAAATCCCCTATAAAGTTCAAATACCTACCAAACAATAATTCATCAAAATGTGAAACCTTTAACCTATACAGAAACACTGACTAGTTTGTCACTTCTCTAAAAGGTCAGAATTGTATTGCTTTTGACCCAAGACAACTTCAAAACATGTAGAACACAGAATAGACACAAATACTCGTTGCAAATCAATCACAAAAACTCACACATTGTTGGTGAGTATGAGCCAGTACAATCTCAACCAAAAGCAATCTGACAAAAATCAAAATTTCAAATGCCCACAATCCTTGTCACAGCAGTTCTAAGAACTCAACCAACAACAGATAAAGTTATACGTGTACAGAAGTGTGCACAAGGATATATTTTGTCACACAAAACACTGTGAACAAGTAAATGTCCATCAGTAACGCAGGAGCTAAGTTATGATACACTATGATGAAGCAGCTCCACATGTATTAATACAGAATCCCAAAAATAAGTGAAAAAAGGAATAATATAGTACGTATCTACTGTTTATGTAAACAACTTCATTTACACACATACTTTTACATGCTAGGATCATAACAGGACATCAAGGGGTGCTGTTGGAAGGCTAGGGACCAGGAGTTTGGACTTCCCACACCAGCCTCCACAAAGAAAATCACTATTTTTAGCCAAGTGCGGTGGCTCACACCAGTAATCCCAGCACTTTGGGAGGCCAAAGTGGGAGGACTGCCAAAGTGTGACAAGAACAAAACCTTACTCATTACCATGGAGTCAATATACTATATGCCACCATTGTCAAGAGCCTTAAGTAGAAAAACTTCTGTTTTCTTCTATTTGATGCAAAAATTCTAGGTAATCTCCACCTGCCAAACGATGAAATTTGTTAATATCCAAGTTATTTATATATTCTCTATAATAAAAGTAGATCTAACAATAAAAGAAAACCAGACCTAAACCACCTAACCTAAACAATTATAAAGTGTTTTTAACTCTTAATTAGGAAGAGTTCACTGCATATCCTAGAGTTCACTGCACTCCCTGCAAAGCAGAGACGGGGGTATACAGCCTCTCCCCTCCCCAGACCACCACTGCTCTCCACACTATCCTCTGGACCTGGCTCTCTGAGGCACAAGAGCAAGAGTATAGGCCGGGAGCGGTAGCTCACGCCTGTAATCCTAGCACTCTGGGAGGCCAAGGCAGGCGGATTGCTCAAGGTCAGGAGTTCGAAACCAACCTGAGCAAGAGCGAGACGCCGTCTCAACTATAAATAGAAAGAAATTAATTGGCCAACTAATATATATAGAAAAAATCAGTCGAGCATGGTGGCACATGCCTGTAGTACCAGCTACTTGGGAGGCTGAGGCAGCAGGATCACTTGAGCCCAGGAGTTTGAGGTTGCTGTGAGCTAGGCTGACGCCATGGCACTCACTCTAGCCTGAGCAACAAAGCAAGACTCTGAAATAAATAAATAAATAAATAAACAAACAAACAAACAAACAAACAAACGGACAGCCCTCCATAAATCCAGGTCTGCATTTGTGAATTCAAACCACCACAGAGCAAAAATATTCTGGGGAAAAAAATGGATGGTTGCATCTGTACTGACACATACAGACTTTTTTCCCTCATCTTTATTCCCTAAACAACACAGTATAACAACTATTTACACAGCATTTGCATTGTATTAGGTAGTACTAGTAATTTAGAGATGACTTAAAGTATATGGGAGGGTGTGCATAGGTCACATGCAAATACTACACCATTTTATACAAGGAACTTGAGCAACTGTGGATTTCTATGGATTTCTGGGGAGGGAGCAGGATGCTGGAACCAATCATCCACCAAGGGATGACTGTACATTACAAAAAGGAAGAAAAAAAAGTTCATGCATATATACATCAAGGTCTCAATCCCCAGCTCTACACCAAAGAATGCCTGGAGAGGGGTGTAGCTGAAAATTAACAAGTAAAAGGCAAAATTAACACACTGATGCAAGAACTTTCTGAAATATTCCCAGAAGACATGTCTAAGTATCTGAGGTGAGGACCACGCATTTCTTAACTAGCTTATTCTACTACATCTGAAGATGCCTCTTCATTGAATGGACAGTGCTTCATTATTAGATGATTTAAAATTTTCTTAATAATTGAAAACCTGCAATAATCCTGTACAGGCCATTACCTTTTTTCTCAATAAACCTACCACCTGACACAGCTGCATGCTGGAGCCCTGAGAACATCTGGTGCACTGTGGCCATCTTTCCTCTGTCCCCATAGCACATCTGGTTTTCCTCGCCACGTTTTCAGAGCACTGGTGGTTGCATATGTTTGAATATGATTAATTGTGCTTCATGGGAAAATCAGTCACAGAAAAATAACTTTGGAAATATTAAATATGATAAATTTTAAATATGAACAATTAGACCTACTACTTGTTTCTTGGTATGTATTTTCCTATTCCAATTTATTAGGGCTTCAAAAGAAATCCAAAAAAGGAAAAAATGGCTTAATTAGGGGAGTGCAGAATAAACTGATTTTGTGTTTAGTACTTTCAGGAATGGCTCCCAACTAAAGTCTTTGTTAGGACACAAGGGGCCAGGGCGCAGCAACACGGGCCACGCGTGCCTGGACCTGGCCTTGGGAAGCAGCAGTGGGCACAGGCCCCCAGACCAAGCTAGCACAGCCCCGAGGAACACTGGTGTGGCTTCAACAACCCGCTTCGCTTTTGACAGCTAAGGTCAGGGAGCTAGGAATGCACATACCAATCGCTCTAACAAGCACTCTGACTGCAACTGTGAAAAAGGGAAGACAAATAAAGCCAGACTGGAGTTGGTTTCTCTTTTACGATCCCTCACATCTAATAAGACATCCTATCCCAAACATCTCAACAGGAAAGAAAGAGCCGTATGTTGTTAAAAAGCAACCTGATGTCTCCACACTATATTTGAACACTCTCCCTCAGCCAACCTGAGTTGACCCAAGATGTCCCAAAAAGAATGGGTCTCAGGGACTGACTGCTCCCAAAAAGCAACCTAGACATCCTACTCAAGTACGCAACTGAGCAACCTAGAGTACTTCGTCCCTTTCGTCCCTGCTGCCCTTCAGCTCACACCCTCCCCTTCCAACTGCTGACTGGTCAGTGCAGCTCTTCTGCACAGACATTATCTGCATCATCTCAAACACCTGGCAGCTTCCTCCCGTGACACTTCTCTTTAGGACTTCTCACAAACAAGGCTTAATGAAAACCTCTTATTCCCAAAACTCTAACATCAAACAACCACACCTCAACAGAATGAAACTTTTGAGTATTCCAAAGTTTTTCAAGGATGAGGTAATCTGGAGGCTCAACATGTCTGAACTGAGCTGTCCTTACTTGGGCCCTTGAAGCCTCTTCCCTGTCTAGCCTTAGGTGACCCCCCACCCTTTGACAACTGTGTGAGCAGGGGCCCAGCTCCTGGGGCAGTATAGTCCCATCAATAGCAAGTCATCACCCCTGCCCAACAGGTCCCTTAGGAATCACAGTCCTGAAGTCTAAGGTAACAGATAACTGACCTCAGGAAAGTATAGCATCACTAGAATAACATTAATTACAAGGTAGGTTTACTTCCTGTATAAAACAACTGTGACTTAACATAAAAAAAAATCTCACTACTCAGGAATGACTTTTAAGAAAACTGAGGGCTATTTAAAGCAGCCTGAAAAAAAATACTACTTCCCTAGATTAATCAGCTCTTGTTTTCTTTATAAATTCAGTTTGTAAACTCTATGTAAAAAGTTTTGACCTCTTAAACTTTTTTCTTTTTCTTTTCTTTTTTTTTTTTTTTTGAGAGAGAGTCTCATTCTGTCACCCAGGCTGGAGTGCAGTGGTGCAATCATAGCTCACTGCAGCCTCAAACTCCTGGGCCCAGGAGATCCTCCTGCCTCAGCTTCCCAAGTCGCTGGGACTATAGGCGTATGCCACACCCAACTAGTGTTTTTAGTTTGTTTGTTTTGTAAAAGCAAGGTCTTGTCATGTTGCCAGGGCTGGTCTCCAACTCCTGGCCTCAAGCAATCCTCCTGCCTCAGCCTCCCCAAGTGCTGGGATTAGAGGCATGAACCACCACACCCAGCATAAACTATTTTTTAAAGCAAAGGCACAACCAGTTACAGATTCACTTGTTCCTTCTCCACTCCCACTGCTTCACTTGACCAGCACACACACACACAAAAAAAAGCACACACACACAAAAAAAAAGCAAAGGCAGATACGGACACAGTAATACTTCAGAAAACAGCAGAGGAGAAAACTCTGTGATAATCACTAGGAGTGAGCCACACAAACTTCGGTGGGGGACATCGGAGCACCCCAAGTGTGCTGAGAAAACCCACTGACCTGGCCCTAAATGGCACTCCTCGTACTGACTAAGCATGAGTCACACCTCATTAGTGAGCTTCCTTATTAAAGAAAGCTCTATGAACAAGGAGTAGCAAGAAAACACAAGTGATTACATAATGTTAATAATAAAACATTAATACAAGCTCACATCTGGAAAGAACTTTGGTTTTACATTCTACAGAGTAATTTTTTATTTCTTAATCAGATCTTAACATTTGAGAAACAGGCCCATATGAAGATGAAATGGAAAACTACTGTCTCACCCACAGACACAACACACTCTACCGTCTGTGCCTACAAACAGCACACTGTGACACAGGACAAGAAAACTCACAACAGGATGAAGGGCCCTGCCAGAGGAAAGAAGGGCCTTTCCTCCCGAGATACACTCAGCAACCCCAGAAGGGCCCATTCACGAACGTTCACATCAGACAGCACCAACTGTTCACATGAGTGAGGGTCTACTCCGAACTACAAGCTAGGCTCCCATGTCAAACTGTGAGTTTAATTCAGGAAAAGAATTGTGTGAACTTAATCTAACCTGCACGATTGTCTACCAGCTCTAAATCTTATTAGATGACAAAGAAATATACGTAATTACATTTTCAGGAGTAAAAGCTACAGTTTAGAAAATTTAGCTACCAACAACAAATATTTACATGGGAAGTTTAGAAAGTATCCTAAGCTGCTGGAAAAGACACAGGTTCCAGTTCCAACTCACTGTTCAACGGAGGGCCCTCGAACAAGTCACTTTAGATGGAGGTGTGCACTGGAGTTGGTACCCAGTGCAACTCATGTTGCCATTATCTATTTGCTACAAATCTCCCCTCTTCCTTTTCACTCCCACAACCAACTTCTAACCTCCCCCTGAAGAGCTGTCATTTTCACAATGAGGTAAAACTTGGAACCACATTAACAGATATCTGGTATCCTTGCATCTATAATTTAATGCTCCCCCATGTGAGCAGTAAAATCTCATGACACTTTTGGCTGTAAACACAATAAAAAAAGCAATCTGAGGATGAGAGAGAAGGCAGAGTTTCCCTTCACCTTAAACCCAACAGCCCAGGAGGGGCTGACTTCAGCCCCAGCTTTGAAACCAAATAGCCTTCAACAGCCCACTGATCTTAAATTATTTTTATTTAACTTGATTCACTGAAAGCATAGCCCTCAAAAGCATCCCTGGACAACAAAGAAACAACAAACCAGCCTGAGGTCAAGTAAGGAAAGGCCAAACAGCTCAGCCTACCACCATGCCCAGAGCTACTCAGTCCTGCATCCTCAGCCCTACCGCCATCAATTCATGACACACAAGAGTAAAGGCCACCCAGTCCTCCTGCATCCAGAGGGTACGCCCTGTGCAGTCTAATGATCAAGGGGACAGGGACTGGCAAAGATGCAAAAGCAAATTCTCTCCATCAAGCTGAACAACCCCCTGGAAAAGCAGTGTTTTCATGTGAGGGAGCTATTGGTAAGAATGGGCCTTGGTACATCTGTGGAGAGTTTACGTAGAAATAAACACAAAGAAGTTAGTGTGCCCCTACACACACTCCTACACACAGCGTCTTGCTCTGCAGCCCCCTCTTCTGTCCTGAGGCCAACCCTTCAAGTGCACCTGGCCTGGGTCCCCTGCAGTGTGATGTAAGGCTAAAACACTCACTTTTGCTCTCCATTCAGTTCCGCATCCACAGTTAAACTAAAAGTGATTTAGGGTCCTGATAGAAATAGCGCAGCCACCCGAATGAGGTGTGTCAGTATGGCCTCTGGGCGTGTGCACGCCCGCACGCGCGCACGCGCGCACACACACACACACCCAGGATAAAGGTTGCGTGACACTGACCTGCAGCAACTCACAAACACTCTTACACTAGTTAATAAGCTTAGCACGATTCAGCCAGGCATGGTGGCTCACGCCTGTAATCCTAGTACTCTGGGAGGCAAGGTGGGCGGGATTGCTCGAGGTCAGGAGTTTGAGGTTGCTGTGAGCTAGGCTGATGCAAGGGCGCTCACTCTAGCCTGGGTAACAAAGCAAGACTCTGTCTCAAAAAATAAATAAATAAGCTTAGCACGATTTAATATATCCAATTCTTCTTGCATAAAGTATTAAGTATTGGGAGGGGGGGCATGGGCAATATACGTAACCTTAACATTTGTACCCCCATAATATGCTGAAATAAAAAAAAGGAAAAAAAAGTATTAAGTACTTCCTGCCAGGTATAACTGCTTTCTCAGATTATAAGCCTTTTTTTAAAATCATAACTTCTAAGACTGATCTTTTCAACCAAATATTTATCTATTGGTATGTGCATTGAACTTTCAGAGACAGAGAACAAAAACAAGTCCAAGACAAGTGTAACAATGTATTTGGGCAAAAAGGTTCTCTGTCCTTCTTCTGTTCTCTGCTGCCTCTATCAACAGCCTTCAACCTCAAAAGTCTCTAACCCCTTCCTATCTGGACCCAAAACTACCATCATGGCCTACAGACTTTACACTGTCTTGACAAAAACTCCTTGAGGGCAAGTACCAGACTGTTTGGACTGCTGAGTCTCTGACCCCTGCCGCCAATAGAGGCTGTGGCCTGTTAGGAACCAGGCCGCATAGCATGACATGAGCGGCAGGCCAGCAAGCAAAGCTTCACCTGTATTTACAGCTGCTCCCCCATAAGCTCTGCCTCCCGTCAGATCAGCAGTGGCATTAGATTCTCATAGGAGCTTGAACCCTACTGCAAACCGCACATGTGAGGGATCTAGGTTGTGGCTCCTTATGAGAAATGCCTGATGATCCAAGGTGGAGCTGAGGCAGTGATGCTAGCACTGGGGAGCAGCTGCAAATACAGATTATCATTAGCAGAGAGGTTTGACAGCACAATAAATGTAATGCACCTTTATTATCGCAAAACCACCCCCTCCCCAGTCCATGAAACTGGTCCCTGGTGCCAAAAAGGTTGGGGCCGCTGGTCTTGGACATAAGAGCTGTTCAAACTAAGCGTCTGCTGAAATGAACAACCAGCAGGTGTCTGTTTCACCAGTTCAAGGCTCCCTCCTGGCCTCTGCCCATCAGGTCGGCCTAGAGAATGACCTCCCCTCCTGAAGTGAGCTGCCCACTTCCCACTCCAGAATGCGAGACCAGAGACATCCACATCTATCGGACATCCATAGGGCGGAGAGTGTGACATACAGCAGGCACAAAATAAACAACACCCAGACCCTGCCCCACGCTTCTACCCCATTCCTGTTCACTCTCCTTCATCTCCTCTGTCCTGTCCTTCATAAACCACTCCCCTAGCTTTTTGCCTCATCCCCTCCACCCAACCAACATACCTTCACCAAGGTTTTTATAAAAACATATTAGAAAAAACTTGAGTCTACACAACGTGACCACACAGTCCAGTTTAAAAATCTCCTCCCCCAAATTAAGTGTCCATCCACCAAGGAAGGAGTAGATGAAGAAAATATGGTATATATACACCCTGGAGTACTACTCAACCATAAAATGAATGAAATAATGTCTTTTGAAGCAACTTAGATGGAAGTGGAGGCCATAATCTTAAGTGAAGTCACACAGGAATGGAAAACCAAATACTGCTCATTCTCACATAGAAGTGGGAGCTAAGCTACGGGTACACAGAGTGGTACAACAGACACTGGAGACTCAGTTGTCAGGAGGAGGGAAGAAAAACTACCTATCAGGTGCAGTATACACTATTCAGGTGACAGGTACACTATGAACCCAGACATCACCACTATACAATTCATCTGTATAACCAAAAACCACTTCTACCCTTAACTCTATGGCAATAAAAAATAAAGACAGGCCAGGCGCAGTGGCTCAGGCCTGTACTCCTAACACTGGAAGACCGAGGAGGAGGAATGGGAGGATTGCTTGAGCCCAGGAATTCGAGACCAGCCTGGGTGATAGCAAGACCCTGTCTCTCCAAAAAATAAAACTTAGCCAGGTGTGGTGGTACATGCCTGTAGTCCCAGCTACTTGGGAGGCTGAAGGCAGAGGGATTAAGCCCAGGAGTTTGAGGTTGCAGTGAGCCATGATGATGCCACTGCATTCCAGCCCCAGCTACAGAGCAAGACCTTGTCTCAAAAATAAAGAAATAAAAAATAAAGACCCCTCTACATTTCAACAAGCTCCTCAATCCCTCCATGAGGATCCTCTCAGCCTACACTGCTGCTCTCAGGAGGAAACACCCTGGTCTCTTGCCCATGGGGACCCCTCAGTGACATGCCTTCATTTGGGTTCTCTTATACGCACTCTACTCTGGTCACTTTTCTGGGATGGGTATTCCTGACACTCATTTCATATGCATTCAGGTACTACTCCTACAACAAATTTTAAACCCCATCATCCACTTCATTTTTTTTTTCTGAGACAGAGTCTCACTGTCACTCCAGGTAGAGTGCAGTGGTGTCATCACAGCTCACTGCAACCTAAAACTCCTGAGCTCCAGTGACCCTCCCCCGTCAGCCTCCTGAGTACCTGGGACTACAGGTGTGCACCACCATGTCTGCACACCCTCATCTTCTTTAAATGGTTTACATTTTTCCTTTAAAAATGACATTCCATAGCTTCTTGTAGAATAAAAAAAAAAAAAAAAAAAAAAAAAAAAAAATAAAAAAAAAATAAAAAATAAAAATGACATTCCTACTTCCTATTAATAGTGTTTCTAGTAAGATAACTTCTTGAACCTGATGTTCAACTAGAAGCAGAGGATGGTGGGACTGACAGTGCAAACCAGAAGACAAACTGTGACCCTGCACTGACCTCTCACACCCAGAGCTGAATTCGTGGAAGCCAACCCTTTCTCTGCACCTCATAGTAGGGCAGGGTGTCCCATGCTGCGGCACCACAGCACTGCAAAACCAGTCTACTCATTACTTACCCTGACTTCCATCCAGCCTATCCAGCACCTTCAAACTCTGACACATCACCTTGTGCCTCAAAAATGTTAATCTCTCCTCCTTAGCAGACCAAACCTGGGCTTTGTGATTCCAAGCCCTACACAATCCAACCATGGTCCATTTTTCTAGTTTCATCTGCTACCATCTCCTTTCAATGGACTTCATGCTGGCATTCTCTTGTTACATCCCACCTTCCCAGCCTTTGTCCAGAGCCTTCTTGCAGTCTGGGATAGCCTTACTCTGATTTGTGCCCAGCTACATTCCACTTCTCAAACACACTGCTTAAATAGCACTTCCTCCATTAAATCTCCCAGTTCACGAGCCAGTATTCTTTCTCTCCTCTAATCTACCTCTTTGCATAGGAACCAGCACCTAATGTGAGTATAGTCAACTAAATGCATCTTTCTCCCCATCTCAGAGCAGGGCCTGCCTCTCCACCATCTTTCTATTAATATTTCCTGCAGCACAGCCTTGCACACAGCAAGCAACCAATAAACATCTGTTGACAAATCAGTGCAACATGAGAAAAAGCTGAGTTTGTCTAGTCTTAGAAGCCCCATACATAAAACACATAACTCCAGTTTTTAAAAGACAGAGCAGTTGTCCCACCACAGAGCAAGCCACGTTTGGAAAAGTAGTCAGGTTAAGCCAGAATATAGCTATACAGCGCTGTACAACGGTGCCAAAATATGTGAATAGTTACAAAGACATAAAGAGCAAAGAGTGTGCTCTTCAAACTGTCAAGATCATAAAGATGTGGAAAGACAAAAACACTGTTGACAGACAAGAGGAGACAGAGGAGCTGTGATGACCAAATGCAACACACAGTCGTGGACAGAATCCTGGAGCAGCAAGAGGACATTAGTGGATAAACACGTGAAATTCAAAAGAAGCCTGGGGTTTAGTTAAGAGTAATACACCATGTTACTTTCTCAGCTTTGGCAACTTCACCAATGTCACAGAACTGGAATGTGGATGAAGAATATGATAGAACTCTGTGTACTACTTCAGCAACTTTTCTGCACTTTGTAAATTATTCCAAAATAAAGGTTTATTTGAAACAAAACCTCGTCCAGGACTTGTAATTCTGACTTGTTTAATAAGTCCCCAACAATGCCACCCTACACTGGCCACGCGGATCCTGGAGAGCCTACACAACACAAAGCACTGGAGCCAGGCGCACAAGGACCTGCTCCAGCCCTGTCTACTTCGGTGGGACCCCAGCCTGGGATGCAGAAGAATGTCCCCACAGGCCCAAGTCCTAATCCCTGGAACCTGTGAATATTTTTGGTTACATGGAAAAGGGAATTAAGGTTACTAATCAACAGACAGGGAGAAGATGAGAGTCAGACAGATGAGGCCTTGCTGGCTGTGAAGATGGAAGAGAGGGTGCCAGCCGGGAATGTAGCTTCTAGAAGATGGAAAAGATAAGAAAACAAATCCTGCCCTGGAGCCTCCAGAAGGAACTAGCCCTGCCCACACCAGATTTTAGCCCAGGGAGTCAGGCTTCTAATCTACACAACTGCAAGGTCATAAATCTGTTGTGTTAAGGCACTAAATGTGTGGTAATTTGTTACAGCAGCGATAGCAAACTAATAGCACAGAAATACAAAAAGCCACAGGGCTTCTCCGACTCTGGGTGCTGGGTGCTCCTTCCCTTCCAACTTCCACATCTCCCACCACCTCTCCCCACGCAACCCCTGCCCCCCACACCTCATCCCCTGAACCAACATATCTGGGGACTTGGAAGAGAGCTGTTAAAGAGAAGGTATAGGTTCAGCCATAAAACAGATTTTCTGCTCAACTTTCTAAGATGTCATTGTGCCATTAGCTTCTACTTAAATGTTTTGTTTAATTAGAGTTTCTTAGTCTCTTTCAAAAGCCAGTCATCTGATGAGAACCCACGTTTAGCAGAATCAGATTTAACCGCTTTGTCAAAGAAAACAAATTTCACATGTAAATCTCCTTACAGTTACATCTGCTTAAAATTACCTGAGCTAAAAGTGAAAGCACAAATTACTATTCTAAATGTTATACTAAAAGATAAAGGATACAATTCAAAAATTACCTTCTAATGTTTTACGGAAAAAAATTTCTATAAAAAATGTTTTTTGAGTGTTAGCATACTTAATATATTAATCTCTAAACGGCAGAACTTCACATTTCAGGTAGACCATTCTCAAAGTAATAAAAATACCTACATAGGCAATTTAAATAAATTCAGAGCAAAACATACCATTCTAGTGAAGAAAAAATTCACAAAGTCTAAAAATTCCTTGAAATCAATACCAATCATGGGGCTGTGGCATACTACCATAACACTGCAAGTTCTCAACACATTTCTCAAACTCCTGAAAGTTGGATTTTCTTTTTTATAATCATCTAAAAAGGCAAGTTTCTGTTTTAGTGTTCTTCACATCCTTTAATTAGCCAGACATCTTAGCAATAATACTTTTTAAAAAGTTAATCCTTTCAAGAGTGCTGCTTTGGGGTTTTTTTGGTTTTTTATTTTCATTTCCTGTTTTGCAAGATGTAAAACCACATTTAGCAACATGGCGAATACTAACAAGGCTTGATTTCTTAAGACTAATGAGGTCCCTCCTGCTTCTCATCCTCTCTATTTTAGATGAGTTTAAACAGTATAGCCATAATAATCTCAAGTTTATATTATGATCCAGAATTAAATGAAAGTCTTTTTTGTTTATTTTGCTGGACATGAATGCAGTGGAAATACAAGATAATTCTAACTTTGGTCAAAACCTTATGAACCATCTGTACACCCCCATAATATGCAGAAATAAAAAAAAAATGAAAAAAAAAAAAAAAAAACCTTATGAACCAAGCATACTATGCAATCTTCCCATCATTTGGAAATACTGTATTCATTATTCCAGGACATCAGCATTCTAGACTGAAAACTGCCACTGGGAGAGGAGAGGAGGGGATACTTACTATTAATGTGGACAAGAAAAGAGGTCTATTTGCTACACTTTAGATGTAAAATAACCTCTGATATCACAAAGTTACTAAACATTTACAAATTAAATTTCAATTCCAGCTATTTTTTTTTTTTTTTTTTTTTGGAGACAGAGTCTCACTTTGTTGCCCAGGCTAGAGTGAGTGCCATAGTGTCAGCCTAGCTCACAGCAACCTCAAACTCCTGGGCTCAGGCGATCCTCCTGTCTCAGCCTCCCAAGTAGCTGGGACTACAGGCATGTGCCACCATGCCCGGCTAATTTTTTGTATATATATTTTTTAGTTGTCCAATTAATTTCTATTTTTAGTAGAGACAGGGTCTTGCTCTGGCTGGTTTTGAACTCCTGACCTCGAGCAATCCGCCCACCTCGGCCTCCCAGAGTGCTAGGATTACAGGCATGAGCCATCACGCCCAGCCAATTCCAGCCATTCTTAAAAGTCACATTATTTTAAGGTTTAAACTGACTTTATTATTTTGTAAATGTGATTTTTACAAAGCGCTTTACAATTAATGATCACACCCTTTTGTTTTGTGATGGAGCTCAACCGTAGGAAAAGGCTCTGCCAATGTGTGAAGCCCTCAGTTTCCCTGGTGGCTCACAAGTGTTTCTGCTTTAGTTATTGATATAATGTCAGCCATAGCTAAAAAGTAACAGCCTCAACGTCACACTTTTTAGAATTAAGCAAGTTACAAATGTTAAGGTTATGTAAATAGAATAAAAAAAAAAAAATAGAATTAAACAAGTAATGAGGAAGAAAATGTTTTGTGAATTTTACTTCAACTCCACAGAAAAATTTTTCATTTAAGTGATCATACAGCAGCATTAAGAAGAAATTTTTTATTTTAAAAATAAACAAAAATAATAATAATAAAGTGATCAAAAATGTTCTGTACTGAGAAAAAGCCAACATTTTCAAATAATGAACAGGTGCACAGTGGTTGCTTTACAAGTGGAAAAAAGGAGTGCCTACAGATTTTCAGGATAATAAATAATTCACGGCACAGATGCCAAGGGCTGAGAGAGCAGCACAGTCAGCCACAGCCGCTGCAACCTTGGCCTCCCAGAGGAAAGGAGGAAAGGGGTGGGCATCCCAAAAGCCTGGACTTCCAGTCAACAGGATTTTAGTTCTTCCCAGACCTTGAAAAACCACAGCCATATTGAGAGGATATATTTCTTTTCTTTTCACACTGAAAACCCACTTTAACTTTTTTTTTTTTTTGAGACAGTCTCACTCTTGCCTGGGCTAGAGTGCCGTGGCATCAGCCTAGGTCACAGCAACCTCCAACTCCTGGGTTCAAGCGATCCTCCTGCCTCAGCCTCCATAGTAGCTGGGACTACAGGCATGCGCCACCATGCCTGGCTAATTTTTTCTATATATATTAGTTGTCCAATTAATTTCTTTCTATTTTTACAGTAGAGACGGAGTCTCACTCTTGCTCAGGCTGTTTTCAAACTCCTGACCTTGAGCAATCCACCCGCCTAGGCCTCCCAGAGAGCTAGGATTACAGGCGTGAGCCACCACACACCACACGAAGGGCCTACACTTTAACTCTTTATTCACAGAACCAGCTTTAGAGCTGTGGGATTTCTTAGATGGAGGATACTGTCTAAATGTTTCTAACCACACCAACCAATTCCCCTCCACCAAATACCCTTGCCTCTTACTGTCACCCAAAAAGATAAAACAAGTCTTGATCTCCCAAATATACTGAAAATCAGTCTTTTCAAAAGCAATCTTTTACCAATTACATAATAGTTTCATTTTTTAAAAAAATTTGGAAAACATAAACCTAAGTGGAAAAACAACTCCATTTTGATGTATTTCCCTCCAAATAAATTATTTTTTCATTAAATCACTATGATATTAAACCACCTGTTCATGTTACATTCGGCCAGAGGTGCTCAAAGTTACAGATGAAACTTAATTACCATAAGCAGCAGCAGCAACAAACTACACTCAGCATAGACTTGGATTCCAAACAAGCCTTTACAACTGAAACCTATGAAAAGGATGCAGAAATCTGAGAAAAACTGCTTCCAGCCTTCTACTTTGGCCTAAAAGCAGCAGACTACTAAAATTGCTTTCACAGGAAGCATTTTCTTCCTACAAGGACAACTTTCCCTTTAATTATTTTATCGCTTGTTCCCACCCAATTTTGAAAGCCCCCCACCTTTGTCTAAACTGTAAAAGCAAACTTGTAATGAAAGCAAACAAATGGGAAAATAACTAAAATGCACAAAGCAGAATTTTTTATCAAATAAATATAAGTTCATGATCCTAACTTTCTCCTTTCAAAATTACTCAGACACTTCCACATACAGGCTGTAAGCAACTCAAAAAATACTTCTCAAGCCACTTCTATGGCTACAGTGTGACACCCTAGGCTAGACACAGAGTGACCAAGAAGATCATCCCTATCTTTATTACTGTCCTTGGGGAGGGGAGACATTAAACCAATCATTACATATTTGAGAAACTTTGTGTTAAGTCCTACGTGGCCATAACAAGGTGAGAGGAGGGCAGGACATTTTCCTTGCAAGTAATGATTAAGAAGACTTGCTAATATACAGCTATTATGTATCTATATAATTAATAGTAAAAAAATAAAAATAAAATAATAGTAATTTTTAAAAGGAAGTGATATTTAACTAAGATCCAAAGGCTAAGTAGGAGTTACACTGGAGTTGGGGTGGAGGGATCTGCATGGGATGGATGCAAGCATGCCGAGTACTCAAGGATGGATACACTGAAGACCCTGGTCCAGAGAGAGGGATCAGTACATGTCAAGGCCATGCCCAATCTGGGAAAGGAAAGGCCAATGTGACCAGAGTGACCAAGGGTCTGACTGGAGGCGGGGATCATGTGATCACAGTTAGGCCACGATTATCATTTGGGATGCTGTTATGAAAATAACATTTGTAGTCTACCATGTAAGTACATAAAACACTATTAAGTACACAGCTGAGTCTGACTCTAGCTTAAGAGATACCATGAATAAGGTCCATCAAACAAACAAAAACCACTTAATAATAGAAACATCTACCAGAATTAACAAAGCAGTCATGAAAGTAGATCATTTCCTAAGCCAAAAAGGCTTTCTATACCACTTTTCTTCCTGCCTGAGTTCCAGGAGCTGAGGATTGACATCCTCTTTCACACAGCTTTAAGATAAAAACTGAAAAAGTTGAATTGCACAGACATTCCATTTGAAATTCAAATTAAGAGAACACATACTGAAAACATTTCAAGACAATAATTTCTAGTTATCTGAATTCATTCAATTTTTGTACAAAGTTTATCCAACAGGCCACACTGAATCCCCACAGGGCACTGACTACCAGCAGTAATACACTGACGACCCCAGGTCAGCATCATTTTCACCTATTAACTAGCAACTATCTTGCTATTAAGAGCAGCTAGTCCATCACACTTACCATTTGAGGGATGAAGGAACTTACACATGGTAATGGGCAGATCAAAACACTTATTTTGGCAACAAATGCAGATAATTCTCTGAACCAGCATTTACTGATACTCTCTAATTATGTTATTTAATTGATGATGGGCTCACTGCCCATATGCAAAATAACTTGCCTCTTATATGTGATGAAACATAACCTTACTATGTCAAACCTACTTAAAAATCCAAGGCACACAAAGCTTCTTGAAAAAATATTCTCAAATACAAACGGCATAGTTTCTTTAACTCTATTTGTAGAAAGTTCTACTTGTCACTGTATCAACATTGTAATTATAGCTAACATGACAGCCACTAGTCATCAGCAGCCCATCTGGCTGAGTGAGATGAAAGGCACTGCTGGTGCTGTGTGATTAACAGGCTAGTCCAGAGAAAAGCATCTGATAGTGGCAATGCAAGTTAGAGGGCTACACAAGTCAGAACTGCAAAAGAGGAATTCAAGACTAGATGACACCTTTAAAAACTAACTTCTAAATTCTGTTATGTATATTTTACCACAATAAAAATAAAACAGAAGGAAAAAAAGGCTTCTGAAAGTTTCAAGTTTGGGTCAAATTTAGGAATATCTTTTGCACAGCTCTTCAAGGGACTCAAGAGGCACGCACACAGAACAGAGAAAATGTCATAGCAACTTGGTCTTTGTTCACTCCCATCCCATTCCATTCCGGTCAGCCAGCCTATCAGATGAGATCCTGCTCTTAAGCGTGAAACTACAGAAAGAGAACAACAGCTGAATGGGAGAGTGGGGGAGGAAACACCAACTATATGGAAATCCAATGCAAGGGTCACAAAGTCTAAGATATTCCTTTTTTTGTTTGTTTAACTACAGTTGCAAAGTAACATCAGAGTTCTTGTGCAATCATTCTCAAAAGACACAAACAGAACTCTAGGTCTTCCAGGGCAGCCAACATTTAGTAAGAGAAATCAAGGTCCCAGAGGCACCAAATAAAGTCTCAGGGTCTCTGATTTTGAACTATCCAAGTTATGCCATTGACTGGGTTTGCACAAACCAAAAATAGTAACTGTTTCAACGGCACTTTTTCCACAAGCAATATCATCTTACATGTTTCGCTGAATAAGTCTCATCTTCCCCCCCCAAAAAAGACCAAAAGATTCTAAGTTTTGCAGCTCAACAACTGTGCACACTTCTACTTCTTAGCTGAAAAAGACTTAAGGATACTGCTCAAATCACTGCAGAAAAACACCACAGAACAAAGCCTGAAATCTGATTTTTCAATCCAAAAAAGTGCAAAACAACCCTATTCTTGCAAATGAATACAAAACTTCTCATAACCTGCAGAAACCATGAAACCAAGCATGGTACATCTTGACTGTTATGAGGAAAATAATTTTCAAAGCACAGGCCCCTCTTAGACTGGCTTAATCTTCCAAAAGCCTCTTCCAAAACTCCCTGGAAGCTGGTATACAAGACTAGCTTTCCAAAAACACAACAGAAGCAGCAAATCTCAATGAGGTACCAGGAAAAGTGCAGGCCTCAAGAAAAATCAAGACTTCTGCCTAAAACACAACACAGATACAAGATTTAAGAGCACAATCCCTCTTTCAGAGGGGACTGAATACATGTGGCAGGGCCAACCCTCCACAGACACACACACACACACACTCTCTCTCTCTCTCTCTCTCACACACACACACACACACACACTCTCTCTCTCTCTCTCTCTCTCACACACACACACACACACACAGACACACACACACACACACACAGCTACCGCCCTGCCAGGGGATGATGAAATGAGGAACGGAAATTAACATTTCAGGCAACGTCTCACATTGTTCCTTGAGGCCAAGGGCTGCTGTTGCAGCCGCCACCGCCGCCGCTTTCCTCCCACCCTCCCTCCCCCGTGGCACCCCCCCACGCCGCTGCCCCGCATTCCTGCCCCTCCGCCAGCCTACGCGCGCCTCCTGCAGCCCCGACGCCCCCGTCCCAGTTCGCCCGCCCCCTCCGGCTCAGAGCCCGAGCGCCGCCGGCTCCCATTTCAAAACAGCGATAATAATAGTGACGCTGAGAATAACGACTACGAGAAGACGCCGAAGGCGCCCCTCCCGCGGGTCAGAGGTCGGCGCTCCCACTCCCCAGCACCCCCGCGCCCACGGTCGGCCCCTCATGGCCCCCAAGTCGGCCCCAGAGCCCACGGTCGGCCCCTCACGGCCCCCCAGGCCCGCCCCGGAGCCCGTGGTCAGCACCTCACCGACCCCAGGCCGGCCTCGAAGCCTACGGTCGGCCCCTCACGGCCCCCAAGTCGGCCCCGGAGCCCGTGGTCGGCTCCTCACGGCCCCCAGGCCGGCCCCGAAGCCCACGGCCAGCCCCTCACGGCCCCCAAATCGGCCCCGGAGCCCACGGTCGGCCCCTCACGGCCCCCAAGTCGGCCCCGGAACCCACGGTCGGCCCCTCACGGCCCCCAAGTCGGCCCCCGAGCCCACGGTCGGCCCCTCACGGCCCCCGGGCCCGCCCCGGAACCCACGGTCGGCCCCTCACGGCCCTCAGGTCCGCCGCGGAGTCCACGGTCGGCCCCCAGGCCGGCCCCGGAGCCCACGGTCTGCCCCTCACGGCCCCAAGGCCCGCCCCGGAGTCCACGGCCGGCCCCTCACGGTCCCCAAGCCCGCCCCGGAGCCCACGGTCGGCCCCTCACGGCTCCCAGCCTCCCAGGCCCGCCCCGGAGTCCACGGTCGGCCCCCAGGCCGGCCCCGGAGCCCACGGTCGGCCCCTCACGGCCCCCAGGCCAGCGCCTCACGGCCCCCAAGCCGGCCCCGGAGCCCACGGTCGGCCCCTCACGGCTCCCAGCCTCCCAGGCCCTCCCCGAGGCCCGCGGCGCTACTCTGCCGGCGGGAGAGGCCTGCAGGCCGCAAGGCCGAGCGAACGCCCGCGCCCGCCCCCGTCCCGGTCGGTGGCGCCTCTCACCCGGCTCCGAGGGCGGCGCGGCTCCGCGGCGGCTCAGCGGCGGGGCGCAGGCGCTGCCCATGCAGCCCGCGGCTGCGTCTCCCGGGCCGCGCGGCCCGAGCGGGAAGGCGGCGGCGCGGGCTCCGGCCGGCCGAGCTGCGGAGGCCGGGCGGGAGACGAGCCCGCCCCTAGGGCGCGCCCAGTGCTCGGCGGACGACGCGGCTCCCGGTGCGGGCGCTACTGCGGGGGCGTCTGGCCGCGGGCTAGGCGGCGGCGCCTCCCCGGCTGGGGCCCTCGGTCCATCGCGCGCCGTCTCGGGGCGGCCTCTGGCTCCAGGACCCAGCGGCGGCTGCGGCGGGCGCCGGCCGCATGAGACACTCCCGCCCATTGGCCCGCCGTATCCGCCACCGCCATTGGCCCGCCCCGGCCGGGCAACAGGGGCTACGCACGTCAGGGCGTCGGGAGGAAGTGCGCTAAGGGGGTGAAGGGGCGGGAGGAGGATTGACAGTTTCTGTGACAGACCTGAGGCGGGACCAGAAGGACGTCCGGACAACGATTGGTCGACATCGTGCGTAAGGGTGACGGAACGAAGGGATGATGTAGCGAGCAACCGGATTGGCTACCTGTGTCGCTAAAGGGGTGGGAATTTTGCGTTTAGAGTTAAGGATTGGTCTTCCCAAGTGCCGGAAGCGAACAGGAACAAGCTCTAGAAACCAGATTGGGTATTCCGGGAGCAGGAAGACAAGATGTCAGCCTTGCGGGCTGAGCTCTTACTCCAGGTGAACCCGTCATCTCTCGCCTGTTCCCGGGCTGCTCGAGCCACGTCCACCGGGCCTCCGGGAGACGCAGCTCCAGGCCGCGCCGGTCGTCCCGGGCGGCGGCATCGTCCTAGCGGCCCGGCCACGGTCCTCCCGCGCGCCTGGGCAGTGGGGAGGCGGCCCCTCGGGCACGGAGAGCTGGGGTGGCGGGGACCGAGAGGCGCGGTGGGGACCTCGGGCCGCTCTTACACGGAACGCGGGCCATAGCTGCCACAGCTTTCGAGGGAAGGGCGACTCACCTCGGCCCGCGCAACTGCGCGCTCCCCGCGTTGGTGAAGCAGCGCACGTGAACCTTCCCTCGCTGTCGGCAGTGACAGCCATCCGGACAGGTCGCCTCTGGTCACGTCCTGAGAACCTATCAGCCTTCAAAAGCTCCCCTGGAGTCTGGAAAGCTGAACCATGAGGGATTCTTGCTGCTTAGGTACCAGCCAAGGCAAAGCACCTCGGCGAGTCAAAGCTGTAACTGAGGCCGGGCGCGGTGGCTCACGCTTGTAATCCTAGCACTCTGGGAGGCCGAGGCGGGCGGATTGCTCAAGGTCAGGAGTTCAAAACCAGCCTGAGTGAGACCCTGTCTCTACTATAAAAATAGGAAGAAATTAATTGGCCAACTAATATATATATATATATATATATATATATATATATATATATATATATATATAAATTAGCCGGGCATGGTGGCACGTGCCTGTAGTCCCAGCTACTCGGGAGGCTGAGGCGGGAGGATCGCTTGAGCCCAGGAGTTTGAGGTTGCTGTGAGCTAGGCTGATGCCACGGCACTCACTCTAACCTAGGCAAGAAAGCGAGACTCTGTCTTAAAAAAAAAAAAAAAGCTGTAACTGATGCTTGCAGGAGCAGCACAGTCTTGCACTTGATCATTTAGTTCTACGAAACGTGAAAAAGATGAGAATACGTAGTCATTATTTTGTTGGCAAACTCAAGCTAACATCAAAGTAATCAAGCCTCTGGTAAGTCTGGGTCCTATTTCAAATGCCTCAATGTACTCATCCAGGAGAACTAAACCAAAAAAGCTAAATGAACAAAACTGATGCTCCTTTAATTTTTTTTTTCAGTTCTTTATTTTACTAGGCCGTAAGACAACTGGTAAGCAAAATACTCACAGGGCTCAAATTATGAAATCATCCAATTGCAAATTCCAGAGAGGATGGGGTCGGAAAGATGGGCTTTTTAGTCAGCATGCGATCCGGTAGGGAGGACTTTCTGTTGTCAAACTGGCCCTATTCAAATCCCAGCCTCACCAATGACTGTCACCCTGGATACTTTATCTCTCAAACCCTGTTCCTTATGGGTACAGAAGTTCCTTATGGGTACAAAATGGGAACAAGAAGTAGCACCTATTTCATAGGCTCATCAGGAAGATTGAATAAAGAGGATGTGAAACCTGTAGAACAGTTATGGGGAGCTTTGTGGAAATATTGGTTATGCTATAACTGGACTTTCAGACTCCTCCAGGCAACCAGATTTTGTTTTTCCTTCACACAACCAGTAACCTCATTGGATGAAGATTGAACACCTGAAAAAACAGCCAACCCGTGGGCCAACAAGCATTCATGAAAAGATAATCCAAGGGCTCCCATATTTGTCTCGTTGTAACAATTATCTGTAAAAATTGATAGAATTCAGAATCCCAGCCGGGTGCAGTGGCTCACGTGTGTAATCCTAGCACTCTGGGAGGCCGAGGCCGGCAGATTGCTCAAGGTCAGGAGTTCGAAAACAGCCTGAGAGCAAGACCCCATCTCTGCTATAAATAAAAAGAAATTAATTGGCCAAGTAATATATATAGGAAAAATTAGCCAGGCATGGTGGCGCATGCCTGTAGTCCCAGCTACTCGGGAGCCTGAGGCAGAAAGATTACTTGAGCCCGGGAGTTTGAGGTTGCTGTGAGGTAGGCTGACGCCATGGCACTCACTCTAACCTGGGCAACAAAGTGAGACTCTGTCTCAAAAAACAAACAAACAAAAAAGAATTCAGAATCCTGAACCCCATGCTTACCTGTTGAATAAGTCTAAATGGGAGGGAACTAGGAATTGGTATTTTGTGTTTTGGTCTCTTACAGCAGCAGTCCCCAACCATTTTGATACCAGGGACTGGTTTCATGAAAGACAATTTTTCCACTCACCTCCTGCTGTGTGGCCTGGTTCCTAACAGGCCACAGACTGGTACCAATCTGCCCAGCAGTTGGGGACCACAACCTTATAGTACTTATATTAGGGAAAATTCATTCAAAAAACATTGACCGAAACCAATCAAATACGCTCTCTAGGGAATTTTCTTGTCTTGTCTTTTAAGAGACAGGATATCACTTTGTTTCCCAGGCCGGAGTGTAGGGGTATTCACAAGTGTGATCTTCCCACACCACATACTGGAACTCCTGGCTTCAAGCAATCTTCCTACCTTGGCCTCCCAAAGTACTAAATTTACAGGTATGGTGGCCGGGTGCGGTGGCTCATGCCTATAATCCTAGCACTCTGGGAGGCCAAGGCGGGCGGATTGCTCGAGGTCAGGAGTTCGAAACCAGCCTGAGCAAGAGTGAGACCCCATCTCTACTGTAAATACAAAGAAATTAATTGGACAACTAATATATATAGAAATCAAAAATTAGCAGGGCATGGTGACACATGCCTGTAGTCCCAGCTACTTGGAAGGCTGAGGCAGCAGGATTGCTTGAGCCCAGGAGTTTGAGGTTGCTGTGAGCTAGGCTGATGCCACAGCACTCACTCTAGCCTGGGCAACAAAGCGAGACTGTAACTCAAAAATAAATAAATACATTTACAGGCATGGGCCACTGACCAAGCCCACCCAGCTCTATGAAGGTAGATATGAATAAACAGATAGTTTGCCTTGGTAGATATGAATAAACAGATAGTTTGTACATGGACATCCAGTTTTCCCAGCACTGTTTGCTGAAGAGGCTGTCCTTTGCCTGGTCAGTAGTGTTGGCATCCTTGCCAAATCACCGGACCATTTATGTGAGGGCTTATTTCTGGGCTCTCACTTTTGTTCCATTGGTCTACACATCTGCCCTTATGCCAGGGCCACACTGCTTGGATGACTGTCGCTTTGTAGTAAGTTCTGAAATTAGGAAATGTGAGTCCTCCTGCTTCATTCTTCCTTGTCAAGAACGCTTTGGCTATTTGGGGGGTCCCATGATACTCCATATGAATTTTAGGGTGGGTTTTTCTATTTCTACAAAAAACCGTCACTGGGGTTTTGATAAGGATTGCATCAAATCTATAGATCACTTTAGGCAGTAGTGATGTCTTAATAAATGTCAGCTGACTGAATAGAATTGTGTTTGTGGTTTCCTTTTCACGGTAGTGTATGGTATGCATCTGATTTTTATGTGTTCACTTTGTATCCTGCTACTTTGCTGAACTCACTTGTTAGTTCTGACAGTATCTTTGTGGAATCTTTAGGGTTTTGTACATACAAGTTTATATCGTCTGCTTTCTACATAAAAGATCATATCATCTCATATTTTTGTGAGATGATAGATACATTAATCTGCTTCACTATAGTAACCATTTACTATCTCCATGTATCCCATAACATGTTATAAACATCAAATATACACAATAAAATTTTATTTATTTATTTTTGAGACAGAATCTCACTCTGTCGCCTGGGCTCAAGTGCCATGGTGTCAGCCTAGCTCACAGCAACCTCAAACTCCTGGACTGAAGCGAGCCTCTTCCCTCAGCCTCCTGAGTAGCTGGGACTACAGGTGCATGCCACCATGTCCAGCTAATTTTTCTATTTTTTTGTAGAAACAGTGTCTTGCTCCTGCTCAGGCTGGTCCTAAATCCTGACCTCAATCCATCCTGCTGCCTCAGCCTCCCAAAGTGCTAGGATTACAGACATGAGCCACCGCGCCCGGCCAATAAAATTTATTTTAAAAGTAAAAAGTCAGACTTTAAAAAAAAATTGCACATCACCTGTCAACAGAGATAATTTTACTGCTTCCTTTCCAATTTGGATGCCTTTTTTTTTTCTTGCCTAATTAGACAAAACTGTATCCCTATCAGTTTTAGTATCATTTTAAAGTCTAAAAATATGATATGTTCTTTTCTTTAATCAACACATCACAAATTGCGTACCTCTAATCTGACTGGGAAGTCTTCCTGAGACTTTTCCTAGGAAGGCTGTCACAGTACTGCCTGATGTGTTGCACATAACTAAACTCGGCCTGCAGGAAACAGGCGCTTACGTACCTGGGTAGATGGATTGTGTATTCATTCAGCAAACGTTTGAGTGCCTACTGTGTGCTAGACAGAGTTCTGTGTGCTATGGCAACAGCAGTGACAAAACTGACAAGGATACCTTGAACACCTTCACAGACCATATAGTACGGGCTCAAAGGGCTGTCTTGAGCGTTTGTTTGTAGCTGGTGTGTGCAGTGCCGGATGCCCCTGTGGGTGGCCCTGTCCAGGACCGGACAAAATGCCTGCTCCAGCCTCCCCTTGGCTTTGCAAAGCAGCCAGAGATTTACCAGCCTCAGAGGCTCTACCCTCCCCAACCCCTGCAAGTCATCCCTCCAGAGTACAGTTGAGTTAGGCCATGAAAGTCACCCTGACGGCCATTCTCTGGCTGGCACCATTCTGCGAATAGTGACAACATGTAATCTCACAAGATTTTCAGTGCAGGCCAGGGCACGGTGCCTCATGCCTGTAATCCTAGCTCTCTGGGAGGCCAAGGCGGGCAGATTGCTCCAGGTCAGGAGTTTAAAACCAGCATGAGCAAGAGCGAGACCCCATCTCTACTATAAATAGAAAGAAATTAATTGACCAACTAATATATATAGAAAAAAAATCAGCTGGGCATGGTGGCGCATGCCTGTAGTCCCAGCTACTCGGGAGGCTAGGCAGGAGGATTGCTTTGAGCCCAGGAGTTTGAGGTTGCTGTGAGCTAGGCTGACGCCACGGCACTCACTCTAGCCTGGGCAACAAAGTGAGACTCTGTCGATAAAAAAAAAAAAAAGATGTTCAGTGCAGAAGTTTACAATAATGTTGAATTCAGTCTAGATTTCAAACAAATTCCTTAAATCCTCCCTGGGTGGGTCAGGATGTCTCAGCCGGACAGGGGCTCCCAGGTATAATCGTGGGTGTAGTATGACAAGCTCCATTGTTTTTTTGTTTTTTTTTTTTGAGACAGAGTCTCACTTTGTTGCCCAGGCTAGAGTGAGTGCCGTGGCATCAGCCTAGCTCACAGCAACGTCAATCTCCTGGGCTCAAAGCAATCCTCCTGCCTCAGCTTCCCGAGTGGCTGGGACTACAGGCATGCGCCACCATGCCCGGCTCATTTTTTCTATATATATTAGTTGGCCAATTAATTTCTTTCTATTTTTACAGTAGAGACAGGGTCTCACTCTTGCTCAGGCTGTTTTTGAACTCCTGACCTTGAGCAATCCACCGGCCTAGGCCTCCCAGAGAGCTAGGATTACAGGCGTGAACCACCGCACCCGGACAACTCCCTTTTTAAATGTATAAAACTCACAGATACCTTTAGGGGGTGGGGGGGGGAACGATGCTCTTAATAACATTTCCAGGAAATTTAACAAGTAATGTTCCAAATATGACATGTCTTATATTAAAAAATAGTAGTTGAGGCCGGGCGCGGTGGCTCACGCCTATAATCCTAGCACTCTGGAAGGCCAAGGCAGGCGGATTGCTCCAGGTCAGGAGTTCGAAACCAGCCTGAGCAAGAGCGAGACCCCGTCTCTACTATAAATAGAAATAAATTTATTGGCCAACTAATATATATATATAAAATTAGCCGGGCATCGTGGTGCATGCCTGTAGTCCCAACTACTCGGGAGGCTGAGGCAGCAAGATTGCTTGAGCCCAGGAGTTTGAGGTTGCTGTGAGCTAGGCTGCTGCCACCGCACTCACTCTAGCCTAGGCAACAAAGTGAGACTCTGTCTCAAAAAAAAAAATAAATAAATAATAGTTGAGTAAATACTTAAAGCATCAGTGACACTGTCAGTATGCTTGGAGACATATCTCTGCCCAAACTTAAGTAAAGGTATCTGTTATCTACGGAACAAGATCCAGGTGGGGCTTCAGGGCTGGGTTGAGTCAGTGGCTCAGCAGCATCACTGAGGAGCTGGGTTCTTCTCCCTTGCCCAAGGCTGCTGACCCTGGCAACTGCAGAATCCAGGGTCTTTAAGAAAAAACAAACAAAAAAACTGGGAGAGGGAAGGAATTGCATCCGAGCCGCCCAAAGTATGCTCCAGGCAACCCTGGGGGGACAAGGCTCAGACGCCTTCTCTCTGGTCACTGGCTCTGGGCAAGGCGGCTGCTGGGTCATGTGAGGCCCTGAGGACAGTCCACGCGTTGAGGAACCGAGGCCGCTGGTGGCAGTGGTGTGGGTGCGCCACCCTGGAAGCAGATCCCCCTGCACGGGGTCAAGCTCCAGATGACCCCACTCTGGCTGTCTACTCCACCGTAACCTTAGGAGAGACCAAAACACCCAGGCCAGCCACTCCCAGATTCATGACCCTCAGAAACTGTGCGAAATAACAAATATTTGTTGTTTTAACTTGGCAAAGTGATGAATTTGGTACACGTTGTGGATGGGAGTTAACATTGTGTGGAGAGGCCACAGACTTGCTCCTTCGAGGTCCTTCCTGAACATCTGTCCAAAATCCCACACCCAACAGTCTAAAAACACGTTGAGGCCGGGCGCGGTGGCTCATGCCTATAATCCCAGCACTCTGGGAGGCCAAGGCGGGCGGATCGCTCGAGGTCAGGAGTTCAAAACCACCCTGAGCAAGAGAGAGACCCGTCTCTACTATAAATAGAAAGAAATTAATTGGCCATCTGATATATATAGAAAAAAATTAGCTGGGCATGGTGGCGCATGCCTGTAGTCCCAGCTACTGGGGAGGCTGAGGCAGGAGGATGGCTTGAGCCCAGGAGTTTGAGGTTGCTGTGAACAAGGCTTACGCCACGGCACTCACTCTAGCCTGGGCAATTAAGCAAGACTCAGTCTCAAAAAATAAAAATAAAAAATAAAATAAAAACACGTTGAGGAACACATGGTCATTTAATCATGCTTAAATTCCTGTATAGGTTTTTTGCTAGTAGAAATGAATTTTCTCTTCTTTTTTTTTTTCCATTCCTAGTAATTGCATTAAGAATTTCTCTTCTTCCTAAGAAAAAATCTGCGATTACAAAATCTTCTATATGTGACGGAAAAAAAAAACCCAGTTAACAAGTGATTTGAGAATAAACTGTTTCCTAAGAAAGATCTTTAGCTCAGAAACAAAATTTGCAAAAAAATTCACTGAGACAAATGCATTTACCCAAACATTCCATAAGGCAGCACATTTTACAGAAGACACCCTACTATTAGACAGGTGTCTGGTTGTCAGCCTGTGTGACGTAGCTCCTGCAGGACCATTACAGGTGCAGTGGTCAACTGTGCAGCAGTCATAGAACTTCAAAGACCAGGGCAACTGTGAAAGCAACCATGTTTATTTATTTTTATTTTTTCCACTGTAGAGGATGGAATCAAAGCAACCATGTTTAAAAAAAAGAGTTTAGTGGCTCACGCCTGTAATCCTAGCGCTCTAGGAGGCTGATGCGGAGGATCACTCAAGGTCAGGAGTTCAAAACCAGCCTGAGCAAGAGCCAGACCCTGTCTCTACTAAGAATAGAAAGAAATTAATTGGCCAACTAATATACATATAGAAAAAATCAGCCAGACATGGTGGCATATGCCTGTAGTTCCAGCTACTTGGGAGCCTGAGGCAGGAGGATTGCTTGAGCCCAGGAGTTTGAGGTTGCTATGAGCTAGGCTGACGCCATGGTACTCACTCTAGCCTGGGCAGCAAAGCAAGACTCTGTCTCAAGGAAAAAAAAAAAAAAAGAAGAAGAAGAAGAAAGAAATTAACTGGCCAACTAAAAATATAAATGGGAGGTCAAGGCGGGCCGATCACTAAAAGTCAGGAGTTCGAAACCAGCCTGAGCAAGAACAAGACCCCATTTCCACTAAAAATAGAAACAAATTAATTGGCCAACTAAAAATATATAGAAACAGTTAGCTGGGCATGGTGGTACACGCCTGTAGTCTCAGCTACTAGAGAGGCTGAGCCAGAAGGATTGCTTGAGAAGAGAAGTTTGAGGTTGCTGTGAGGTAGGCTGATGCCATGGCTCTAGCCTGGGCAACAGAGTGAGACTCTGTCTCAAAAAAAAAAAAGTTTATTCTTTCAGTGTGGAGCTGGGGAAAATAAATAAATAAAAATGAAAAAAAGAGTTTAGAAGTTTAGTTGCTGCCAAATTTGGGAAAAAGTAAATGCATAATTATTTGCTCAGATTGTTTTTTCTTTTTTCGAGACAGAGTTCACTCTGTTGCCCAGACTAGAGTACAGTGGCATCAGCCTAGCTCACAGCAACCTCCAACTCCCAGGAGGATCAATAGATCCTCCTGCCTCAGCCTCCTGAGTAGCTGGGACTACAGGTGTGTACCACCACACCTGGCTGATATTTTTCTATTTTTGGTAGAGACAGGGTCTTGCTCTTGCTCAGGCTGGTCTTGAACTCCTGAGCTCCAACGATCCACCCGCCTTGGCCTCCCAGAGTGCTAGTTTTGTTCAGATATTAATAAGGAAGCCTGGATCGTAAAACCAAAAAGGACCCCAAAGGTCAACTTCTGTCTCCAGAATGCTAAAGTATTATAACTACTTTACAGACAAGGTAACTGAGATTCTGAAAGCAGCTGCCTGAAGCCCCTGGGCAGACACAGGGAGGAAGGCACAGGGCCCGGGGGGCTCTTCCACCTGAGCTCAGGGAGGGAGTGGGGACAACGGACCCACTCACTCTATTCCTCTCTGCTTCTCACAGCCCAGGCTGAAAGAGCCGCCCCAGACACCCAGAGGCCTCTGTGGTGAAGGGGCCCCGGCTGAAGGCACCTGGGGTCAGGGAAGCCCCCTGGAGACCTAGGGTCAGGGAAGCCCCCTGGAGACCTAGGCGTGTCCTGACCGCAAGATTGCCCCTCTAGCACACTGAAGAACAGGCGGGTAAGGGAAGTCATGTCAAACTGCCCAAACATCCTGGTGTATGCAGAGGGCAGAGAGCTGGGGAAGAGTAATGAGGAAGTGTCACGAGTAAACAGAAGTACAGAGAGAGTGAAGTCAGAGAGTGAAGGAAACACCCAAGAGGGAAGTGAAGCTGACGTCTGGCAGCTGATGGACTGCTGTGAAGTGGGGTCTGCAGCAAAGGGAGGTCCAGGGTGCCAGCTCTCCCACAGCCCCTTCCCTTCTTGGGTCTGGAACATGGAAGCCTCGGATCCTGGAGGAGATCTCCAACAGGAGATCCTTGTTGCCCAAGGCTACTCAAGCCTCTGCCTCTACCTCAGGACTGAAGCCCACAGTTTGCCTGTCATCTGCAGGGCTTGGGACACAGCTAGCCTTCAAAGCACAGTTGTTAAATAAATGAGTTTTCCCAGCCCCTCATGTCTCATGACATCCTAGTAATGACTAGTTCCTGTTGGATGTGAAGGGCTTCCTGGATGGTAAGTTGCTTTCACGTATGTTTATTGCGTTTTATCTTTTTAACAACCCTGTGGGAAAACCAAGGTTTATATTAGCCTCGCCTTGCAGATAATTATTATCCCCATTTTACTGATGGGAAAATTGAGGTTTTGAGAAGTTACTAACTTGCTCAAGGTCATGGGCTGAGGAGCACAGAACACAGCGTCCTTTTCCCAGAGGCTGCCCCCTTGCCAACACCCTGCACTGCTTCTGACTGAATCGCCAGGAAACAGGCTAGACTGCAACCTCAGTTTTACTTCAGACAATATTAATAGGATAGCAGCTCTTCCTACACAAACTCAAATTCGTTAGAGGCTTCCAGCCACAAATCCTCTGAAAGTACAAGGCACGAAGGTGGGGGCTTGTCTGTGTCCTGAGGCACAAGAAACCTTTCCAGACTTTTGGTTACGGTCAGGGGACAAGGCTGGGGTGGTGTGGGCTGCACACAGGGAGCTGGAAGGCAGAAGTGGGCGGGACCATCTGACCGGTCCTGGTGTCTTCGAAGGGAGGGAAAGGCGAAAGAGTGGCAGAGGAAACAGGGAGAATGGATTCACTAAGGCAGACGACAGGACAGACAGGAGGAAAAGCAGTTCAGCTGGGACAGTGACAGCCCTGAACTGGCTGCTCCTTCCCAAACCAACAGAACAGGCTCCTCAACCACAAACACCTCTGCAAAAGCAAAAAGCACCCAGGCTACGGAGAGCTGAGGGCCAGTGATCAGGAATGCTTTTGGGGCTGACGGAGAGGGAGGGTATATACCAGGCAACACATTTTGTTTGTGGCCTAGTCTGCAAGGCATGATGGTGGAGGCTGCAGGCCTAGAAACCAGTCAGACCAGCTCTGAAACATCCCTTCTTAGCTTGATCTTGGGCAGGTTATTTTAATTTTTCTGCATGTTTCCTTATCTGTAAAACAGAGATATTACAAGTATCTACTTCACAGAGCTGTGACTATTAAATGAGTCTTTGATGTGGAGCCAGGCACTAGTTAGCACTCGGTAATGTTCTTATTGTTACAAGTATTATTTTATTTTATACTCTTTTTATAGAGACGAGGTCTCACTGTGTTGCTCTGGCTGATCTCGGACTTCTGGCCTCAAGCAACCTCCTGCCTCAGCCTCCCAAAGTGCTAGGATTGCAAGCCAGAGCCACCAACAAACACATCAGCCTACATAGCCTACCTCTGTAATATATGTGGCTGGTCTTTGCTTTTTTTTTTTTGAAACAGAGTCTCACTTTGTTGCTCAGGTTAGAGTGAGTGCCATGGCATCAGCCTAGCTCACAGCAACCTCAAACTCCTGGGCTCAAGCAATCCTGCTGCCTCAGCCTCCCAAGTAGCTGGGACTACAGGCATGTGCCACCATGCCTGGCTAATTTTTTCTATATATATTAGTTGTCCAATTAATTTCTATTTATAGTAGAGATGGGGTCTCACTCTTGCTCAGGCTGGTTTCAAACTCCTGACCTTGAGCAATCCGCCCACCTAGGCCTCTCAGAGTGCTAGGATTACAGGCATGAGCCACCGCACCCAGCCTGGTCTTTGCTTTTTTTTTTTTTGAGACAGAGTCTCACTTTGTTGCCCAGGCTAGGTAGGGTGAGTGCCATGGCGTTGGCTTAGCTCACAGCAACCTCAAACTCCTGGGCTCAAGCGATCCTCCTGCCTCAGCCTCCTAAGTAGCTAGGACTACAGGCATGAGCCACCATGCCCAGCTAATTTTTTGTATATATATTTTTAGTTGGTCAATTAGTTTCTTTCAATTTTTTTTTTAGTAGAGACAGGGTCTCGCTCAGGCTGGTTTTGAACTCCTGACCTTGAGCAATCCACTGGCTTTGGCTGGTCTTTGCTTTTTCTGTTCAACAAACTTTTCAGCTCTGGGCTGTCACAAAGCCAAGCAAGCAACCGACAGGCAGGCAAAGAAGGTGAGAAAGCTTAGGGCAGAGAAGGGCACAGAGGAGGCCCCCCAGCCCCACCCTGCTCTGGCAGTGGGTGGACTGGCCTTGCAGGACACAGAGTGACACTGCCTGGGCCTTCCTCCTCGCGGCTCTGGTGTCATGGGCAGCGCACAGGCTTGCACCTCCTGGGTCCCCGGACTGAACTGCAGGACCCAGGCTTCGGCACCTGGCTGAGAGCGACTTCCAGAAATGAGTAAACTCGCCCGCTTGAGAAAATGAGCTGAACTAGTCTGAGGGATACCTATCTATAGGAAATCAAAGACCTTAAGAAGAATATTACAGATCCCCGCCTGAGCCATGAAGTGTTTAGTCACCTTCCTTTCAAAAAGGCCTTCCTCATCTGCCCTTCCTGCTGTGGTTGGAACATTTTTCCCCCCCCCCCAAGCCACTAGGCCTCTCTCCTGTGAGACAGAACACTGGGTCCGGGGACGGAGGGAACTAGATCCCGCCAATCCAGGGGACGAGGACAGGAGAACAGGCCCAGGACAGTGGGGGGGTGTCTTAAGAGTGGGGGGGCCTGGGCAGTGTGGGGACCCTCGGGAGTGGGGGGGCAGTGGAGGACCTCTGGAGGGGACCGGGCAGTGGGGGCCTCTGGAGTGGGGGCCGGGCAGTGGGGGGAGTTGGGAGCCGGGCAGTGGGGGGAGTTGAGGGCCGGGCAGTGGGGGGAGTTGGGGGCCGGGCAGTGGGGGGAGTTGGGAGCCGGGCAGTGGGGGGAGTTGAGGGCCGGGCAGTGGGGGGAGTTGGGGGCCGGGCAGTGGGAGGAGTTGGGGGCCGGGCAGTGAGGGGCCCACTGGAGTGAGGGGGCTGGGCAGTGGGGGGCCTCTGAAGTGGTGGCTGGGCAGTGGGGGGCCAGGAAGTGGGGGGCCACTGGAGTGAGGGGACCGGGCAGTGGGTGGAAGGCCTCAGGAGTGGGGGACCAGGCAGTTAGGGGTCTCGGGAGTGGGGGGCCTCGAGACTGGGGGAGCTGGATACTCAAGACCCTCAAACCACCCGCCACATCCGCCTTTTATGCATCCGCCAGGCCCGAATAAGACGGAGGCGTCGAAAGCATCCAGAGGACCCACGACCTCCTCACAGATGTGGGGGTGCGGAAACGGCTGGGTAAGGGGAGTCGGACCCGGCGCCAGGCAGCTGCGCACCACGGAAGCCCTGGAAGCCTCGGCTGCGCAGGCGCCCCAGGAAGCCCCACCCACCACGGCTGCGCAGGCGCCGCGAGGAGGCCGCGGCTCGCGCAGGCGCGCTTTCCGCGCTAACATGGCGGTCGCGCTGCTGCTGCGCGCCCTGCGCCAGGGCCCGGGGCCAGGCCCAGGCCGGGGGCGGCTGTGGGGCCCAGGCTCGGGCTGGAGCCCCGGCCTCTGCGCTGGGGCCGGGAGGAGGTGGCCGCACTGGGTCCCCAGGCCTCCGGTGGGCCTCGCTGGGGCTGGAGGCCGAGCGTTACAGGTAACCCCTGGGCTTCCCGCCCCACTTGCCGGCTGCGGAGAGGCTGAGGGTCGCGGCGCTTTTGGCCTTTCCGCCCGGCCCGGTGTGGGCGTCTGCGCCTTTCCGCCCGGGCTCTCGGCTCCTGCGGGCTTCCTCTGCGTCCTTCTGGACGTCGCTGCCGGAGGAAAGTTGGGTTGTGTCAGGCGGGCCGGAAAGGTGGGCCTGGGTCTGCGTGGGCCTCAGTGTGGACTCCGCCAGGCCTTATGGTGTGTGGGGGTGTTTTCTGTCTCCTTGGCATTTTAAAGTCCAATCCAGTAAGAGTTTCACCAGTTTCTAGCAGAGCATTCACTTACAACTGTCTGTTATCCGTCAGTTCCTTCACGATAAAGTCCAGCCAGCGCCTTCCAAATAATCCTTGGTTATTGCTTAAAGTTTTTGTGTGAGCAAAATGCCGTGTAGCTGCATGTAACTTTTTGTAATGTAGCTTAACCAGTCATTGATAAAAGTGCATTGAGCACCTCCTGTGGGAAGGCGTGTTCTAGGCCCTGCTAAGGTTAGCTTCCCATCCTGAAAACAAAAAGACTCTAAATCCTTAGGCTTTTTTGCTGATTGTCTTCTCCCAGCTCTCACCTTTTATCTTGTAATTTATTCTTATTGTATTTTACCATAACTTGTGAGGGTGGTTTAAATTATAATCCTGTATTCTAGACTAATGGTCACCCTTCCTGCATCTGAGGGGAACTATAGATTTATTACACTTAAAAAAAATTTTTTTAGTTGTAGTTATTAAGAAGGAAAAGAATTTATTTTCTTTAGTCTAACTTTGTGCTTATTCTGTCAAAGTGAAGGCCATTCATACATACTTGTTAAATTTAAGCAGATTATATTACTAGTGGCTGTAACATTAATAAACTGAAGTAACCTAGGTTTAAACAGTTTTTGTGGTTGATTTTGAAGAATGACAGTTTTTTGCTTTATCTGACACACTGATTTACCCATTTATTGGGCCCAGTCCACGCTGTGGCCCTCCCTTATATGACTTTTCTGGTCATCACTGAGTCAAGATTAATACTAGTCATATTAATTAAATGGGGCAATAAGTTGTATAGAGTAGGGATTTTCGTTCTGTGGTTAACAGGAAATTACATGTAATGTAGTCCTTAGCAAAGAGCACTGAGCAAGGCATTCCTTTTCTCCATAGCAACAGCAGAGCGGGGATGAGCTAGGCAAAAAATTTTTTTAAAAGTTTAGAAAATGACCGCATAGCAGGGCGAAGTGTCTTGCACCTGTAATCCCAGCTACTCTGGAGGCTGAGGTGGGAAGATCACTTGAGGCTGTGAGTTTGAGACCAGCCTGGTCAACATAATGAAAAAGACTCTCAAATAAAATGAAAATAACAACACAGAGATAGAAAAAATTAAATTGGGTCATTGATCTTTCTTCTTTCTTTTTTTTTTCTTTTGGGAGACAGAGTCTCACTTTGTTGCCCAGGTTAGAGTGAGTGCTGTGGCGTCAGCCTAGCTCACAGCAACCTCAAACTCCTGGGCTCAAGCAATCCTGCCTCAGCCTTCTGAGTAGCTGGTACTACAGGCCTGTGCCATCATGCCCGGCTAACTTTTTTTTCCTATATATTTTTAGTTGTCCAGCTGATTTTTTTCTACGTTTAGTAGAGATGGGGTCTTGCTCTTGCTCAGGCTGGTCTTGAACTCCTGAGCTCAAGCGATCTGCCCACTTCGGCCTCCCAGAGTGCTAGGATTACAGGTGTGAGCCACTGCGCCTGGCGCACTGCAGCCTTTGTCAAGCTGCTCCCTTCCTGCTGCAGGACGGGCCAAGGGTGGCTGCCCATGCATTGCATTTGTTTGACGCGCCCATTTGCTTTTGACATTTTGATATTACCTTAAAACTTTGAAGTAATGCTCAGACTATTCACATTTCAGGGAAATGTAAATGTGACAGATAAATACAGCTTTTAAAAAGGATTTTTAGTCTGCATTGCTTTGTTGCACTGTGATGTTGGCGTGACCTTCAGTATTGGGTTTTTTTATTCCAGAGCTTGCGTTTACGACTGCTAACCCCTACCTTTAAAGGGATCCGTGGATTGTTATTGAAACAGCATCTAGTTCGGAATCCAGTCATACTTTGGCAACTTTTAGGTATGTATCTATGGAAAGACTGGAGTAATAAGGCAGAAGTTGTTTTCTTTATCTGACAAGCAAAGCCTGTGGCATTTGTGGGTATATAAATTAGGATAATGTTAGGTGACACTGACAGAAAAACTGCTAAGAAAAATCACTAAGAAATAATATTTTGGGCTTCTATTTATTAGGAGCCTTAATAAGACCCACAGTCCTTGGGTAATCTGATAGGAAGTTTACAGAAAGGAAGTTGTCTAAGGTCTGAACAGGTTATTTTTGCTTATTTTGGTTTGAGTTGTCCTTTATTTTCCCCCTGCCAGTTTTGGGGTATAGCAATAATTGGGCTGCTTGAAGGGAGATTTTCATGGTATCTAGCCAGCTCCTAGAATGTTTAGTAAGAAATGGCTTCAAATGTTTCATATCCAGGCTGAGTGCGGTGGCTTACGCCTGTAATCCTAGCACTTTGGGAGGCTGAGGCAGGAGAATTGTTTGAGGTCGGGAGTTTGAGACCAGCCTGAGCAAGATGGAGACCCCATCTCTATTAAAAATAGAAAAATTAACCAGGTATGTTGGCACACACCTGTAGTCCCAGCTACTTGGGAGGCTGAAGTGGGAGGTTGGCTTGAGGCCAGGAGTTTGAGGACGGTATGAGCTATGATCATGCTACTGCACTCCAGTCTGGGCAAAAGAGTGAGACTCTGGCTCCAAAAAAAAGGAATTTTCTATCCAGAAAGTAACTATTAAATAAAAATACCCTAGGCCATGGCACATGCCTGTAGTCCCAGCCATTTGGGAGGCTGAGGCAGTAGGATTGCTCGAGCCCAGGAGTTTGAGGTTGCTGTGAGCTAGGCTGATGCCACGGTACTCACTCTAGCCTGTGCAACAAAGCGAGACTCTATCTCAAAAAAAACCACAAAAGACCTATAAATAACTGGCTGTTCAATAGAGTTGTACCATTTAATGAAATATGATGAAATTTTTCCATCTCTCTTGACCTTAGGTTAAAAGATCTTCAGGATTTACACCTGTAATTTCCCTCCCCCATTTATCCAATAGAAATAGGGAAAAAGTGCCATTTTACATTTCTACAGTCCTGCTAGTTTACATTAATGAGCTTGGTGCCCACAGGTGGGTAGAGAAAGCACTGGCTGTGCCTGCCCGTTGGAGGTGAGTTAGCATCTTGCCCATGTGCTGTCTCACGTGAAACCACTCGTCTTGCCAGTGGCTCTGAAACGGCTCATGCCTCCGCCTTCTGGAACACCTGACCGTGTGTTCCGGTGGCAACAGAGGGGTTTCATTGGTGATTCTGTTAATGTCTTTGTGAAGACAGTTATAGTTCAACACGTGGTTGTGAGACTTTGCCCCCATTTTTAAATGCTGATGTGCTTGGATTTTGTTGTTTTATTATTTTATTTTATTTATTTACATTTTTAGAAATGGAGTCTTGCCGGGTTGCCCAGACTGGTCTCTAACTCCTGAGCGCAAGTAATCCTCCTTCCTTAGCCTCCTGACTAGCTGGGACTGCAGGCGAGCACCACCACACCCGGCTGATTTGTGTAGACTTTGGCTAAGACAAAACCTTTTGTGTGAGGAGTGTCACATCAGTCTGGCTTGGTGATGGTGGCACCTGGGCTGCTGCCACATGTGCCATTTGTTTATTTATTTATTTTATTTTAATTTTATTTTTTTGAGACAGTCTTGCTTTGTTGCCCAGGCTAGAGTGCCATGGCATCAGCCTAGCTTACAGCAACCTCAGACTCCTGGGCTCAAGCGATCCTTCTGCCTCAGCCTCCCAAGTAGCTAGGACTACAGGCATGCGCCACAATGCCCAGCTAATTTTTTCTATATATATTATTTGGCCAATTAATTTCTTTCTATTTTATAGTAGACATGGGGTCTTGCTCTTGCTCAGGCTGGGTTTGAACTCCTGACCTCGAGCAATCTGCCCGCCTTGGCCTCCCAGAGTGCTAGGATTACAGGCGTGAGCCACTGCACCCGGCCCCCCTTCCTTTCCTAATTTAAATAGCAAAAATATTTATAAGCTGAAATAGTTTATTATTCTGTGTTAGTAAATACTATGCACAGAATGATAGAAGGAAATGCTTTATCTCAAATTTATGCACTTGTTGATGTAGGTATGTTTTCAGGTGGTTTCTGTTTCACTTTGGTAAGTTAAGAATATGCTGTTCTCCTACGTGTCTCCCCTGCACTTACAAACCTTCACTGTCAAATCCTTTCCCTTTGTTTTGTAGGTGGCACTTACTATTTTAACACCTCCAGGAGGAAGCAGAAGAGTAAGGACAATGACAAACCCAAGGGGAGGACCCCTGAAGAGGAGGAAGGTGTGCTTGGTGCTCCTAAATAGCAGCTGTCTGGGGTTGTCTTCACATACGTGTTCTCCTCTCAGCAAGGCGAGACCAGTCTTAACAGTAAGGAGAAGCTGGGCGTGCTGGCGCATGCCTGTAATCCCAGCTGCTCAGGCGGCTGAGGCAGGAGGATTGCTGGAGCCCAGGAGTTCAAGGCCAGCCTGGACAATATAGCAAGATCCCGTCTCTTAAGAAAAATAAAATGTGGCCGGCCGTGGTGGTTCACGCCTGTAATCCTAGCTTTCTGGGAAGCTGAGGTGGGAGGATCGCTGCAGTTCAGGAGTTTGACACCAGCCTGAGCACAGTGAGACCATGTCTCTGGAGGCAAGAAACAAAAAAAAGACAAAACAAAACAAACACAAAACCAGAAAACCCAGCCAGGCATTGTGGCATGCACCTGTAGTCCCAGTTACCGGGGAGGCTGAGGCAGTAGGATCGGTCACAGCCCAGGACCTGGAGCTTGTGGTGACTTACAATCACTGCACTCTACCCAGGAACCCGAGTGACACTTTGTCTCAACAAAAAAACCCCGGGGGGGGGGGGGAGAAGTAGGGAGAACTCAAGCTCCTGTCCTAAGTAACCCTATCATACCTGTTCCCACTCTAAACGACTATGGGTGGTTTGTGCCTGTTCTTTTAGAAATGCTTCCGTGGGTCCCTGTGTTATGTTTAGGAATGCCAGAAGGCAGGCAGTCTTTCTGTGCCTGTGAATGGGAAGGGTGAGTCTCAGATCTGCTCTGGACGTAGAGTTCTAGGGGTGAGGAGGAAGGGACCAGAACTCCTTGGCTAAACCCACCTGGCCCCATGCACACCTGGTCCATGTTACCACTTCCTCCTGGCTTGGGAAGCAGTCCCCAGGGTGGATGCTGGTACAGTGAGTGGACAGTGACCACCCACTCTGCGCACGACCGCCATGCGCCAGTTGGTCCTTAGCCCCAGCCCATTTCACAGCTGCCTCACCTTAAGATCTGTGAATGTCCTGCAGATCTTAAATCTCTAGAATTAGGCTGGGCGTGGTGGCTCATGCCTGTAATCCCAGCACTCTGGGAGGCCGAGGCACGCGGATCACTCAAGGTCAGGAGTTCGAAACCAGTCTGAGCAAGAACGACCCCGTCTCTACTATAAATAGAAATTCATTGGCCAACTAAAATATATATAAAAAATTAGCCAGGCTTGGTGGTGCATGCCTGTAATCCCAGCTACTCGGGAGGCTGAGGCAGCAAGATATCTTGAGCCCAGGAGTTTGAGGTTGCTGTGAGCAAGGCTGACGCCACGGCACTCTAACCTGGGCAACAGAGTGAGACTCTATCTCAAAGAAAATCATAAGAGTAAATATATTTACTACCTATCTTGAAGTGGATCATCGTAAAGGTCTCCCTCACGTCGAGTAGGCTCAGGAGCAGAAGGGGAGGTTTGTCTTGCTCTCTCAGAGGTGGCAGAGGCAGAACATTGGAGTATGTGGACAGACCCGCACCGTTCAGACCTGTGTTCAAGGGTGGATGGTAAAGGAAGGAGGAATGGTTTGGCGTGAAGGAGAAGACGGACGGGCCTGAGCAGCGTCTGTTCTGCCTTGCATGTTGTGTCGTGGTTACGCAGGGACATACTCGGTTCTCCTGATAATTCTGGTTCCTGGAAGGAAAAGCTGCGGCAGCTTCCTCCTTATGATTCTTGGCATGTCGTCGATGCTCAAATACACACTCATGGGACTGCATTCTAGACACAGCTGTACTAGCGAGTGCTGTGGTGCAGGATGACATGGGAACAAGTTGTCATTGTCCTTGGCTGGCGCTCTGTCCTGCAGCTGCTCGTGTCCGGTGAGCCCTCGAATGGCTGGGGTGTGGGTCCTCTGCTTTCGAGTGATTGTCCTATGTTCTGTTTGGGCTGCACTGTAGCCTGTCTTGAAAAAATAGGTAACGCTCATGTCTGTTAAATTTGCATTGGAGGATAATTATTTAGTTATTCAAAGAATCTTTCTTTCCTTTTTTTCCTCTTTTTTTTTTTCTCCCCTCCCCTCCTCTCTGCTCTTTCTTTTTCTTTTCTTTCCTTCCTTCCTTTCTTGACAAGGTCTTGCTCTGTTGCCCAGGCTGGAGTGCAGTGATGAAATCATAGCTCCCTGTAGCTTCAAACTCTTGGATTCATGCAATCCTCCTGTCTCGATCTCCTGGGTAGCTGGGACCACAGGTGCATGTCAGCACGCCTGGCTAATTTTTAAAAAAAATTTGTAGGGATGATGCTTTACTATGTTGCTCAGGCTGGTTTCAAACTCGTGGCCTCAAGCGATCCTCCTGCCTCTACCTCACCAGGTGCTGGGATTACAGGGCTGTGCCACGGTGCCCAGGGGAGTCTTTTTTGTGAGAACCTTCCCTGGATTCCCCTGGTCTTTTTGCTGTGATTGGGAGTAGAGTTAGTCTGTGTGTTTTGGGGCCTGTTGACTGCATAAAACAAGCACAGCACATTGCTGGTCCTTAGACGTGCCTCCAGCAGGCTTTCCTCACTGCCAAGTGCATAGCTCCATCCTGTCCACTCATATGAAGACAGCTCTTTCCTAAAGAGCAATGCCGAAGGTAGCTGGCAAACAGCCCTGCCAGCCACTTACCGGGGGCCTACGTAGAGATTTCCCAGAAAGCAGTTGCTTGGGACACCACTCTGATGAAAAGGAATAACTGAGCTGAGTGCGGTGGCTCACGCCTGTAATCGCACACTGTGGGAGGCTGAGACGGGGGATCACTAGAGTCTGGGAGTTCAAGACCAGTCTGGGCAACATAGTGAGACCCTGTCTCTATACAAGATAAGAAAAATAAAATTAGTAGGGCAAGGCATCGGGTGCCAGTTGTCCCAGTAGGAGGATCGCTTGAGCCCAGAAAGTTCAAGGCTGCAGTGAGCTCCGATTCCATTTTTTTAAATGAAGACAAAAAAAAAAAAAAATAAGAAAAAAGAAATGAGCTACTCGCACATGAAATAACTTGGATGAATCTTGAGGGAATTATGCTCAGTGAAAAAGGCCAGTCCTGACGGATTACATCATGTATGGTTTTCATTTTTTATAAAACATTCTCCAAAGACAGAATTACAGAGATGGAAGACAGATTAGTGGTTGCCAGGGGTTAGGAGGTGAGGGGGCGGAGACAGCACGAGGGAGCCTTGTAACGGAGCTATTGTGTGTCTAGACTGTGGTAGTGGGCACACTGAACATACACCCGTGATGAAATCACACAGAACTGAACACTCAGATGAACTGAACACCCACGTGTCATGGGACGACCTGAGGAAGACAGATGGTAACATGTGGGTATCCTGGGTGTGATGTTGCCTGTGGCTTTGCAAGACGACACCGCTAGAAGCAGCTGGGCAATGTTGGCAAGGAATCGCTGTTTTAATTCTTACGGCCACCTGGGACTCTATAGTCATTTCATAATAAAAAAATCAGAGAAAGAGCAGTGTGGACAATCATCAGCCAGCCTCCGTGGAGGATGGTGGCATTACCCTGTGGCACGAATGCTTCGTGGGGCAGGCCCTCCTCCTCCTTGTCTTCCGCCAGCGTCGGCGCTGGGGTTCTCAGGAGCCGTTCATCCCAGGTCTCACCTTTGGGCTTAATTCCTTCGGGAGGAATTTCCGAGCATGAAGACCCGGGCCAGCTTCTGTAGCTGCTTCCTTGAAGTTCAGTAGCATCGGCAGTTTGTCCTTAGGTGACTGACTGAGGCGGCGATTGTTCCTTCCTTAGAGGAATTCTGATGGCACAACTTGCAGCACGTGCGGCGGATGCAGGGTGTGGTGGCTCGGGCGGCAAGCACGCTTCCTGAGCAGCTCTGACAACTGCACCGTGTCAGAGCTGTGGTAGTGGGCACACTACTCACTCCTGTCTCTCGGGCAGGAGAGACTTAAGTTGTGACCTGCGTTCTCCATTAGCTCGAAGCGTATTTAAGAAGCCCAGATGGCTATGAGAGGGGTCAGGAAGAAAAGGTCCCCGGAATGTCACATTCGCCATGTGAACGACCACAGTGCAGATGGAGCAGAGGACAGAGGTGTGTTTGGGCAACTCAGAAGGGATGTCCTGAAGGAACTGGTTTGGGAGGAAGTCACAGACTTCATGGGGAGGAGGTAGGGTGTCTACATGTCATTCTCTGTTTAAAATCATAACTTACATGTGTGCTGCAGACGTCCTGTTGATATTTATTATCGACTCAGATTTTCAGTGGCTGAATCCGTCACTTTCGTCAGCACGCACTGCACAGTGAGGGGGTGGCCTGTGTGGCTGCAGTGGCACGTGGACCTAGGTCCTCGCCGTGTAGCCCAGGCTGGTCTCGAGCTCCTGAACTCCCACCATCCTCCTGCCTCAGCCTCAGCCCTAGGAAGTTTTTTGATTTAAAAACGGTTTCCTGTTATCTAGGCGGGACCCACTCCTCGTCCTCTCTGAGGTGAGCTCAGTGAATGAAGGGTTGGTGACCTTAATTCATTGTCCTTAATAGTGTTTGTCTCAAGTGACTTGTGGAACAATTGGCAAAAGTGCTGGATCTTGGGGGAAACAGGATGCAGCCCCTTCCAAGCCGAGCTTTCCTGAAGAGAGGACGTCTGAGGTCGGTGCCCGGCCTGGGCCGTGGCCTAAGCCTCACTCAGTGTGTTTGCTTCCCCCACTTGCTCCCGGCTGCTCAGAGGAGAGGAGGCGCAGGGAGCGCGAGGACCAGATGTACCGCGAGCGGCTGCGCACGCTGTTCATCATTGCCGTCATCATGAGCCTGCTGAACGCGCTCAACACCAGTGGGGGCAACATCTCCTGGAACGACTTCGTCAACGAGATGCTGGCTAAAGGCGAGGTGCAGCGGGTGCAGGTGGTGCCCGAGAGCGACGTGGTCGAGGTCTACCTGCACCCCGGCGCCGTGGTCTTCGGGCGGCCTGTGAGTCGGGGCGCGGGCGTGGGCACGGCGTGCGGAGGGACCTCGCGCACGTTCCTTTTCCTTTCATGCCCCACCCTCATCTGTTCGGTTGTCTTAAAGCAAGATGTGTGTGTGGCCCGCTAGGTTATTTAACCGGAAGCATGTGCTTAACTACGGACATCTCACCTGGTAAAGCAGCTGCCTTCAGGATGAAATGTCCAGAATCCTGTCTCCTGGGGGAGTTCCCAGCTGCCCTCAGAGAGAGCCCAGGAAGTCTGTCTTTGTCCTCTCCTTGGGCTGGTGGCCGTCCCTGGCCGTGCCGAAATCTGAGCCAAACGTGCAAAGCATAATTAGGGACACAAAGTGTTTGGAGGACAACATGCTCCAGTGGTGTGAGGGGTGCAGACTTGGGATAAAGAAACCCAGTTCATCGAGTTTCAGATGCAGTCGGTGGTTAAACACAGACCCGCTCTTGTGCGCCCCCGCTGCCGTGAGCGAGAGCGTCTGTTCCTGGCCTCAGTCGGGACTGGACTGTGCCGTGCGCCGTCCAGAGCTGCAGTCGGGTCGGTGTTGCGTTTGCGGCTCCTGCTGTGCTCTGCGCAACAACACACGTCAGAGGCAGGGTGCTGAGTTTAAGATGCACACACCATCTTTGTTTTCTTAAAATTTTCCTGTTAGTGGAAAATGTATCTACTGGAAAGTATACCTATTGAAATTTTGTTTCTCAAGACGTGTTTGAGAAAACGAGAATTTTTTAGACTTGGAAGTGTAGGTGTCCCTTGACTTAAATGGGGTTATGTCCTGACAAACCCATCGAGAGTTGAAAATATCATAGGTCAAAAGTTTGTATTCAGCCGGGTGTGGTGGCTTAGGCCCATAATCCCAACACTCTGGGAGGCTGAGGTGGGAGGATTGCTTGAGCTCAGGAGTTTAGACCAGCCTGAGCAAGAGCAAGACTTTGTCTCTACCAAAAAGAAAGGAAAAAGAAAACCCAGCCGGTGTTTTGGCATGCCTGTAGTCCCAGCTACCCAGGAGGCTGAGGGAGGAGCATTGCTTAAGCCCAGGGATTGGAGGTTGCGGTGAGCTACTGTGCACCACTGCACTAGTGAGACTCTGTCTCAACAAAAGCTAACAAAGTAACTGAGCACCCCTCCTCACAACACCCCACCCTTTCATATTAAAAAAAAAAGTTTATTTTCAACTTTTAGTAGTAGGCTTGTCCAGAGGTAGCCCCATTCAGTTCACAAGAAGTGAACTGAATGCATGTGGATTTTGCACCATTGTGAAGTTGAAAAATCTTAAGGTGAACAGTTGTAAGTTGATCATCTTCAGTTTCTGAATGGCATCCTCTTCAGAACCCTAGGGCTGTCTGTTCAGCATGTTGCAGGCCCCACTCTCTGTTCACTGTGGCGTCGGCATCCTGTCCTGCTCACTCTCTCCCTGTCCTCTCTGCTTCCGCCCCAGAGGCTGGCCTTGATGTACCGAATGCAGGTCGCAAATATTGACAAATTTGAAGAGAAGCTTCGGGCAGCTGAAGATGAGCTGAACATCGACGGCAAGGACAGGATCCCGGTTTCCTACAAGCGCACGGGATTCTTTGGGAAGTACGCTGGTCGCTCTTGTGGACTCTTGAACTAAACACGGCTTGGCCCTGTGATGTGAGAAGCAAATTGCAAACGAAAGTCTCACACTGTCTTTGCCTACAGTTAGCTAGAGTCCTTCGTGGGAGGGTTGAACAAGTGCAGGGATGAAGGGTGCAGTGCTGGGAAGTTTGGGAGAGAAGTCACCCTTCATTGTTGGGGAGGAAGGGTTCCAGGAGCTCCCCAGGGTGCCGATACCCCAGCAAGCCCAGGTCCCTGATGTGAGATGTGGCATTTGCATATAACCTGAGAACGTCCTCCCATATACTTTAAGTTATTTCTAGATTACTTATAGTGTCTCATACAATGTCAGTAGTTGTTATATCAATTGTTTAGGGAGTGATGACAAAAAAAATCTGTACACGTTCAGGACAGATTTAATTTTTTTCCCCAAATATTTCCAGTCTGTGTGTGGTTGAGCCCACAGGTGGGGAGGCTGACTGCTTGCAAGTTGTTCAGTCGCTTTCTTTAGCTGTCTGGCATTTCTGAATCGGGCTCATCGCGGGCTTGCTGTCTTCTGCAGACAGGCAGAGCAGAAAGAGTAGAAACAGACATTCTTGCTTCAGTGTTGAGGGAGACAGGTGCCGGGGGGCTGTCGGGTGAGGGCCACAGACCCCGGCAGGCCCTCAGGAGGGAGCACAGTCGCCACAACTCTTTCCCGGCTCTGCTGGCACCGCAGTGACCGGTCCCCATGCAGAGAGAGGTTTGCTGTCGACTCGTAACCTGGTAAGATGCAGAATGCCAGTGACTACCGTGACGTGCCTCTCAGTTCTGCAACCCAGTGAGTCCTGAAAGCTTGGCACACTTCCGATTTTGTTTTGGGAAAATGATGGACAGGACAGGGAGGTGCGGGGCAGCCTCCTTCATGCGGAGCGCTGAAGTCCTGGGATGGGCTTTGCTGCCGCTAGGCTCATTTGCCGTGCTAATTGAAGCTGATAGCCTGCTGTTGAAAATATGCTGCACATACAGAAACCTGCTCTTGTTGGTCACTGTCACAAGGGTGGTAGGATAAACGGGTGTCCTCAGCTGTTGCACACTTAATCTGATCCCTCGGGAACCTTATGGAGGAGGATGATTGGTGAGAACTGGACGAGAGAACCCATTTTCACAACCATTCTGTTCTGTACATCAGTCTCAGACTTAGGGTTCCTCCTCCTCACCTTTGAACCCTTGTCAGTGGTTGTCCTCGTAAGGTGTGTATGTCAGGCCGCAACTTCTGAGCCCCTGACGGCCTCTGTTTCTCTCGTAGCGCGCTCTATGCCCTGGGGATGACGGCAGTGGGTCTGGCCATCCTGTGGTACGTCTTCCGTCTGGCCGGCATGACGGGGAGGGAAGGCGGATTCAGTGCTTTTGTAAGTCGTACGGATCAGACCTTGCCGAGCGTGCGGTCTTGGGGCTTTTCTGTGTTTCCATTTGCTGAAAGCTTTTCCCATAAACCAGAATAAGTGTATAGTGACGATTAACCTCTCACAAAGACCAGCATGAAGCCCACTGCGGCAGCTCACGGTTCCTTCCGATTGGCTGGCTGAAGGGTGTGTGGTGACCAGCATTGACCAAGGGCCCCTTTCTCCTGACTTCCGGGTGGTTGAGCCAATGAGTTCATAGGGTAGTTTATTCTACGTTTTTCAGTAAGCAACTGGAAATGGTTTTTTCCCCTTGGTTTCTCTACTAGCTAAGAAGCTGAAGAATTTTATAGGTTGTCTTTAAAGGAACCACCTTAATGCTTTAACAATCTTCTGTCGTGGTGACTTTCATTGTGAAGTGCGTTGTCCCTCTACAGCTTCCCTTCTGCTGGGATTTGGGCTAGGCGGTGGACGTGTCTGCTGGGCTATCCCTGCTCCATCCCTGGGAGGGGCTGGGGCACAGATGCAGAGCGTCACCCTGTTGTTTCCACTCACACTGGGAGCATATTTCTTTGTCTGGCTAAAGACTGACACTGTTATTTTTAATGGCACCGTGGTATTTCATTGTGGGGCTGTACCATGTTTTACTCAACAAGTGTCATAATTTTTTCCTATTTTTGGTGTATGTAAATAACACCAAGATGAATTCCACACACATACACACACACACACACACACACACACACACACGCATCATCTGTGTGTCTGCCCCGTGTCTCTTCCTGAGAGTGGGATCTGGCTGAAGCACGTGCACATGCTAGGAGCTTTTCCTGCCTGCCTGCGGCTCTCCATGAATTTACCCGTTAACATTTCTACCAAGACCCTGCAGTGCTGATTATTATCGTATTATTTTTATAGCCAGAAAAAGAAATTAACAGTAGTGGAGAAAATCATGTGGAGTAGGACAGTTTCCTGTCCTCACTGTGGTGTGGGAGGATTTTTTTAAAGCAAATTACTAGGTAACTTTCTTGTTAATTAACAATGCAAAGCACACGTTTCCCTGTGTCTGCAGTGTGGCCTGTGAGCCCTGTCTGACTGGAGTGGGTGTGTGGGTCCCCTGGGGTGTGAGGCTCCCCCACGATGGGGCCTGGGGCCGGGAGGGGCGAGGCCCCCGGTCAGCACAGACGCCAGGGGCTGAGCCTCCGGTGCCAGCAGGTCCCCTCGCTCTGCCTGGAGCGTGTATCTGCTTACAATGCTGTGTCTTTCTGTACAGAACCAGCTCAGAATGGCTCGTTTCACCATTGTGGATGGCAAGATGGGCAAAGGAGTCAGCTTCAAAGATGTGGCTGGGATGCATGAAGCCAAACTGGAAGTCTTAGAGTTTGTGGACTATCTCAAGGTAAGAGCCATGTGTTGAGCAGGAAGGAGGTATATGGGTGGCTACCTTTCTCTCTCAGAAGGAAGCCACCTGGGGGACGGGAATTCGGTCGATTAGGTGTTGAGTGGTGACCTCTCTGCCCCGTGGGGACACCAAGCTCAGCTCTTTGCCTTTTCCGGAACTGCGTGAGCCGTAGCTGCCCTTCTTGCTCCTTCTTAAGCATTCTCTGAACCCGAGTGGTCAGCCTTGCGCTGTCTCCTGCTGTCTAGAGCCCGGAGCGCTTCTTGCAGCTCGGCGCCAAGGTTCCAAAGGGTGCGCTGCTGCTCGGACCCCCCGGCTGTGGGAAGACGCTGCTGGCCAAGGCGGTGGCCACGGAGGCCCAGGTACCCTTCCTGGCGATGGCCGGCCCGGAGTTCGTGGAGGTCATCGGAGGTGGGTGCCGGTGGGGCCGTGGACAGGCCCAGCTGACCTTGTCTGGGGTGGCTCTCCTCCGCGTTCCTGTCTTCAGGCGCAGGGGTGTGGAGGAGGGAAGCAGGAGCCTGAGTTAGAGGAGGTGCTGGGTCTGGTGAATGGGGGGTGATGTGCTTTGAAGCCACACGCACTGGTGGCCATGGGAGGCCGGGACTCCTGCAGAGGCCCTGCAGGAGCGACTTACTGGCTTGGGTGCGGGGGTGGGAGGGAGGCCTGTGTAGGTTTTGTCATCCCTGGGGACAGGTGGGCCTGACCCCAGTGCAGGAAAGGACATGTTTTCCGTGTTCCATCCGTTTCCTGACACTCTCTGTGTCCGCCCAGGCCTTGGCGCTGCTCGAGTGCGGAGCCTCTTCAAGGAGGCACGGGCCCGGGCCCCCTGCATCGTGTACATCGACGAGATCGACGCCGTGGGCAAGCGGCGCGCCAGTGCCGTGTCCGGCTTCTCCAACACGGAGGAGGAGCAGACGCTCAACCAGCTCCTGGTGGAGATGGACGGTCAGTGCCCTGCGTCCTGCCCGCGGGGGCTGGTGCCCGGCAGTGACCTCCCGTCAGGCTTCTGCAGTTTCTTTTTCTTTTTAATGGAGCTGACCCCACAAAGGTGACACGGAATCGTTTGTTGTTTGATCTGCTTTTGCAAGATCCATTTTATTTGCGTGAATATCATGGTATAATATACATATAATGTAAAATTCATTGTATTAACCATTTTTCAGTGTACAGTTCAGTGGCACGAAGCACATTCACTCTGTTGTGCAGCCATCTCCGGAACTCTCTCTGTAGCCCAAACAGAAACTCTGTTCCCACTAAACGATAACCTCCCATTTTCCCTCCCCTAAACCCTGTAACCTCTATTCTACTTTTTAAAAAATTTTATATTTTATTTTTTAATTTTTTGTAGAGTAGAGATGAGGTCTTGCTCTGTTGCCCAGGCTGGTCTTGAACTCCTGGCCTCAAGCCATTGTCCCTCCTTGGCCCCCACGTGCTGGGATTACAGGCTTGAGCCATCCCACCCAGCCTCTGTTCTTTCTGTCTCTGGATTTGGCAACTCCGGGACCTCCTATGAGTGGAGTTATACAGTGCTCGTCCTTCTGTGTCTGCCTCTTTCATTGTTGAGAGCAATATCCTCAAGGTTCATCCATGTGGTACCATGTGTCAGAATTTCCTTCCTTTTTAAGGCTGAATAACATCCCATTGTGTGTACGGACTGCCTTTTGTTAATCCATTCACCCATCGACGGACACTGAGGCCATTGTGAGTCATGCCTCTGTGAACATGCGTAGACATTTCTTGTAGAGTTCTGCTTTGTAAGATACATTCTTAGCTTTTCTTTAATCAGAATTCTAGTTACATTGTAGATATTGTAGATTATGGAGACACTTTTATTTCAAAGTAGTTTTGGTTCCAATAGAACATCTATTGTCTGTTTTCCTCTTTTAAATGTTGCCTACTGTTTGGAAGAGTCAGCATATATACAGTAGAGTTTTGATTATACATGACTAAGGGTGAAACTTCATTTCAGCCTTTGTTTTGAAATAATTTTGGACTTACAGAAGCATTGCAGAAGCAGCCGAAGTGTTCCTTGATAGCTTCCCCTGAGCTCCCACAGGCTGTGGTGAGGTGAACGCTGTTCTCTGGTCAGGACCCGGCGGTGGTGTTGGCGACTGGGCTTCCTCCACCCCCTGCATTTTGTCTCCTCCACTCACTCATTTCTCGGTCTTTGTCGTTGTGACCATGGTGCTCGTCCATGAGGAGCATCCTCTCTGTGAGGCTGTGGTGTGTCCTCGGTCAGAGGGAGCCGTGCATTCTGCAGAAACAGCCATGCCGAGACGTCTGTGTGTCTCGTCCACGGGTGGGCTCTGCCAAGGGGCTGGGCCTTCCCCGGTGCTCAGACCCACTGTCTGCCACTCGGCGCCGTGAACCCAGAGGGACTGATGCCTGGGGTGGGGGTGGGGGGTGTTCTGTAAGGTCTGTGAGCTGTGCTGGCTTAAAGCCAAAGGGAGATTCCCGGTGACATCAGGGAAAAGCTGCATTACTCAGGTGTCCTGAAAGAACGGGTTGCATCTGGAGCTGCCTGCCCCCACTTCCTGTCTCGGTAGTCTAGCCGTTCATCAACACATGTGTTCAGGAACGATGGCATGAGCTACTGAGATCTGAACAGCCACCTTGCACATGTAGGGGAGTAAAGTTTTCAGAGCGCTGAGTGTCCTCAGAGACACAGGCGGTTCAGGTGCTGGTGTGTCCCTGTCCGGAGACACCCACTCGAAGATGGGCCTTCTGCGGACCCTCCGAGAGGACCCTCCAGGCGAGGCTCTGGGCTGTCAGGAATTCTGGCTGTGCACTCACACCCTCTCCGGAGGGACTGTGGCTGGTGCCTTAGCTCTGCCCGGCAACGGAGGAGCTGGACCTGCTGTTGAAACGGTGGCTATTAATACATCTAAAAGGCTGGGCGTGGTGGCTCACGCCTGTAATCCTAGCTCTCTGGGAAGCCGAGGCGGGCGGATCGTTTGAGTTCAGGAGTTCAAAACCAACCTGAGCAAGAGCAAGACCCTGTCTCTACTATAAATAGAAAGAAATTAATTGGCCAACTAATATATATAGAAAAAATTAGCCGGGCATGGTGGCGCATGCCTGTAGTCCCAGCTACTCGGGAGGCTGAGGCAGGAGGATTGCTTGAGCCCAGGAGTTTGAGATTGCTGTGAGCTAGGCTGACACCACGGCACTCACTCTAGCCTGGGCAACAAAGTGAGACTCTGTCTCAAAAAAAAAAAAAAAAAATACATCTAAAAAAGATAGCTGATGGAGTCTTCAACCATATTGTATTGGTTTTCTTTGAGCATCTTTACATCATCTCTTAGTGGCTTCGACTGTTGCTTTTGGAAGTTACCCAAGGACAAGCAGGTAGTTTGGAGTCCTGACAAGATCTCACCTTAGGCTCTGGCCACGAGGGTCTTGTGACCATTGGCAAGTTGAGTGAGTGGCGGCAGCATGGCGTAGTACGCTGACGTTTACAGACGGTGCTCGTCGGGAACCCTGGGCTTATGAGACGTGCCCCAGTGGAATACCCCACAGTGTTTCAAAGCAGCCGCCTGGGCCGTGTGGAGCAGGAGCGGCATAGAAAAGTCCAGCACCGCACACCAGCCACGCTCTGCAGTCACGAGGGCCAGGTTGCACCTGTAGCTTCTGGTGGTTTCTTTAGGGAATGAATAACTTTTTGTGATGTTCGTGGACAAGAAGTGATCGTAGCCTTTAGAAAGTCATCAGATGACTAGTCCGTCAGCGACTAGTCTTAAGCCTCACTGAGGATGAAAGTGGGGTTTCCACATGTGTCTTGGGCTCCTGTGGCTGCTCCGTGAGAGCTGCACACACAAGCACATCCATGGACGTGCAGAGGAACGCTTTGTGGCTGCACGCCAGGCCCCTCGAGGCCAGCTGTGGTTTGTGAAGTGGGGGTTGTGAGGTTAAGCCATACACCGCCACCCCGAGATGCTGTGCTCCTGTGTGCTGAGCAGACGTCGCTGCAGGTGACTGCGAAGGAAACGCAGGGGAGACCTTCCCGCGTGGCTCCTACTTCCCTTAACACACGGGGCCCTGGGAGAGGAGCCCGGGCTCTGTGCTCGTGTTACTTTCTGCACTGAAAATAGAGGCCACCTTCTTGGGGAGACTTGAGCCCACCAGGAAGCGTTTATCCAATGACACTTTTTTCGGAGCTGCATCTCTCTTTGTCACTCCAAAAATAGCTGCTTCCGGCCCTGGGTCTGCTCAGGCTTGAGAATCTGCTCACTGAGGGCCTCTTGTTGAGCTGGGCCGGCACCAAACAAGTCCCTTTATGCAGAGACACAGTTGCGCATTCTTAGCCCCTCAGATGTGTCTTTGTTGCTTCCTCGGGGCGGAGCGCGCTCTGTTCATTGTGCAGAGGATGGAGCGGATGCTGTGTCCGCCGTGGGAAAACTCACCAAGGCCGAGAAAAAGCCCGGCATTGTGCGTCGGGCGTCAGCCCCGGCGCGTCGTCCCTGTGGGACGCCAGACCCCCGTGGGAAGGGCCCAGTCCAGCCCGGCTCCCTGTCCGCAGGGTCATCGGCAGAACGGGGGCTTTGCTCAGGAAGGTCCCCCTGCGACAGACATCCCAGTCCCAGCTCCGGAGTCATGAAACAGCCATCGCGTGATGTGAACCCTGACAGTGTACGAGGTTTTCGCAGAGTCATCCCTGAACAGTGGAAGTCAAACATGAGAAAGGCTGTTGTGAACGTTTCATGCTGGCACTCTTTTTTCTTTAATTTTACTTTTACTCAGTTGTGTTTGCCATGGCTTTCTTGTGTCCGGGCAGCCCAGTGTGGGGGTGCAGTGACACGTTGGGAGCCCAGGCCCTGGTTCCCTGGTGGCCCCGGCAGCTCCAGTGTGTGCCGGGCTTGAGCACACTGGCGTGCACTGGTGGTTCTCGCTGTGTTCTCCAGACCAGCAGCTCTGGCCTCTGCTGGGAGCTGCTTTCTGGACCCACCCGGGCCTGGGGTCAGAAGTGTGCGCTCTGGCGGGAACAGCTGCCCTGGGTGGGGTTTGCTGCCATCCGGTGCTTGGCACAGTGAGAAACACCAGCACCTCCCGCCCCCTTCGGGTAGGGGTGGCCACTCCCACCTGTTCCACGTTGAAGGCCTGTTGGTAAAACATCGATGAGAGCACTGGGGGAGCCTCTACCAGTCCTAGGCCAGGGCAGACAGTCGGGGCTGACAGACGGGCTGTGGACTGGGGCTCAGGGTTTGGGTGCGAGAGGGAGTGCGCTGGCACAGTGTTTCTGTTTGGAGTGGCCCCCGGAGCACTCTGTCTTGGCCCACACACTGAAGCTGCAGCTGCCACCCTCTGTCCTCTCAGGTGGCACGGGTGGTATGAGGCTTTCACTGCCAGCTACCCAGCGGGTCTCGGGCCCTGGGGACGAGACGGGGGTTGACGTCTGGGGTTTTGTTTGTTTTTTTTGAGACAGAGTCTCGCTCTGTCACCCAGAGTTGAGTGCAGTGGCGTCAGCCTCACTCACAGCAGCCTCAAACTCCTGGGCTCAAGTGATCCTCCTGCCTCAGCCTCCTGAGTAGCTGGGACTACAGGTGTCCCCGGCTAACTTTCCTATTTTTGGTGGTAATGGGGTTCTTAATCGCATCTGATACCCAGTTAGGCTCAGGTTCCCCTGGTTGCTTCACACATGACTTTTTGCAGCTGATTTATTAAAATCAGTGTCCGGTGTTAGTTTCTGAACTCACTGTAGCATTCTCAGGTGAGAAATGGGCCTGACACCCAGGCCCTAAGACCAAGTGTCAGAGTGTTGCAGTGCCAAGTAGCAATGACCCTGGCCCGGGGAGCGGGGCAGGTGAGGGCAGCTCCCAGTGGCACCATTGGACGCCCGATTCCCCCAGAGATGTGGACGGTTCTGCCTCAGCAGACACCTGGAGGAGGCGTCGCTGTTTTCAGTTGCCGAAACAGGGACCACTGTTCTTCCTGGTGGTTTGGGTTGGAAGCTCCCAAGGAAGTCAGGCCACTGCCCTGGCCCAGCAGGACATGCGTGCTCTTTTCTCACTGGGCCTCAGGAGCCTCTCCTTGCCATGTGGTGACAGGGTAGCGCACAGGGAGAGCCCTGTGTCAGGGATGCCCCCTAAGGCCACCGTGTCTGCTCTGTACCCTCAGGCATGGGCACCACGGACCACGTCATCGTCCTGGCGTCCACTAATCGAGCCGACATTTTGGACAACGCTCTGATGCGGCCAGGCCGTCTCGACCGACATGTCTTCATTGACCTTCCCACCCTGCAGGTCAGAGCCGGGGCTGGGTGGAGTTTCCCCCAGGAGCATGAAGGGGTCGGGACTGGCCAGCGTGGCCCGGGCATGGGGCTTGCCAGGGCCGGCCTTGCTCCAGTTGTGTGGGTGTCTGGCCCTGTGGGACACGGTCGTGGCGTGACGCCTGCTGCAGGCCCCCCTGGTGCTGCCCGTCCACGTTCTTGGACTCTTTGCCCTTTATTGGCTTTGCTGCTTGTTCACCCACTGCTGTTTTTTCATTTGTCCTTAAATATTTGGGGTTGAGTGTGCCGATCTTGGTTGAGTTTTATGGCAAATTCTTTGAAACCAAATCTAGTAGGAAAAATAGTAAGAAATCCCTTTCCTCTTGTGTGGTGTCTGACCCTGTGTATCTGGAGCCTGTGGACGGCCGCAGAACCCGCGTCCTAACGCTCGAGTATTTGCTTGGCTGTGGGCTGTGGGCTGTGCAGCTGCCCTGGAAGTAGGGTGGGTAAAAGGCCCCTGGCCTGGGGCCTCTCACCCCGCATTCTCTTCTGTCTCAGGCCTCTGGCCGTGCATCCCGCCTTCTGGCCAAAGGGCCTTCTCTGTGGCCCTGAGGGAGCAGGAATTCAACTGGTGCAGGAAGGGGTGAAAGCGAGGACCCGAGGGCGGCTGGTTGGTGCTGGCCCGGCTTCTATGGAGTGGAGAGTGAGATGGGAGCAGGAGCCCTTCCCTCTGAGACTCCCGGCGCCGCATCTCTGGGAGGCTCGCTGTCTTGTTTGACCACGTAGGAGGCGTTTCACGTTGAGATCTAGAATATGCAGTGTGCATGGGAATCAGTTTGCAGAGTAAACCCTAGCTGTGTGCAATGTGCTTCATTTTCATTCATTCATTTGTTCATTTTCATTTTTAACACACTGCTTGCACCTCTCTGAATTGGTTTCCCCAGCCATGGGTCATGACTGATGGTGAGGAACCGTCATTTAAGAATTCAGGTCTCGGCCGGGTGCAGTGGCTCACACCTGTAATCCTAGCACTCTGGGAAGCCTTGGGAGGATTGCTTAAGCTCAGAAGTTCGAGACCAGCCTGAGCAAGAGCGAGACCCTATCTCTACTAAAAATAGAAAGAAATTATCTGGACAACTAAAAATATATAGAAAAAATTAGCCAGGCATGGTGGTGCATGCCTGGAGTCTCAGCTACTCAGGAGGCTGAGGTGGGGGATCACTTGAGCCCAGGAGTTTGAGGTTGCTGTGAGCTGGGCTGATGCCACGGTACTCTATCCCGGGCAACAGGGTGAGACTGTCTCAAAAAAAACCCCAAAAACTCAGGTCTCATCTGCGCAGTGGACACGCGGGGTCGCCTGCTCTCTTTGCACAGACATATGCCTACTACACCTTCCACGTGAGCCCCGTTCCAGGCCAACCCTGCGTCCTCTTCCCTCTTTCCGGCAGGAGAGGCGTGAGATTTTTGAGCAGCACCTGAAGAGCCTGAAGCTGACCCAGGCCAGCACCTACTACTCCCAGCGTCTGGCGGAGCTGACGCCTGGATTCAGCGGTATGTGTTTGACCTGCAGCCTGTGCAGCGCCAGCTTGAGGGAAGGCAGTCTCACCTGCAGGCGGGTACGGGGCCCTCCCATGGGGTAGCGCTGCCCCTCGTCTCGGGGGTGGCCTGGTCAGTGCGAGCTGGTGGGACCAGACTGCACGGGGGCTGCAGGAGAGCGACAAGAGGCACAGACACTGCTGCGTCCTCTCGGTGCTGGGAAACCACGGCGGTTCTGTGGCCTGTGTTGACTACAGGGACAGCAGTGGTGATGTCTGCGGCCCCAGCAGCGGCCCCCACTGTGTCCCAGTGGCTCTGCTTTCTGGGCATCGTGTACCATCTGCCCACATGGTGTGGAGTGTCACTCGGGGCCTCCCCCATTCAGACCAGGGCTCCTGCACCTGCACCAGCCCTCCCCCCACCCCTGCCTGTCTCAGCCTCGAGTCAGTAAAAAGACATCACCAGTTAAGAGCTGATCTGTACAGCTCCCACTTTAAAGGTTAATGTAAATGAAAATCCCTTCTATTACGATATTGTATCTTCTCTTTTGATTGTTTTTTAAGGTCTTTAGCTAGAATCTAGTGGCTGTTAGAGGCCCTTTAATCTCTCACCTGTCAACGCTCACGTGAAATGTGAGGCGGAAGGAAACCTGAGAGAATGTGTAGAAGCCTGCTGCGCACTGTCACCTGCCAGCACGCTCGGGCGGGGCAGACCTCGGCAGCTCATGTCCACGATGGCTTCAGTCTGACACTGTGCAAGGAGCTGCCACCCGCCTCCCACTTCCCAGTGACTTTTTCTTTTTTCAGTTTTTTTTTTTTATTTCGGCATATTATGGGGGTACAGATTTTAAGGTTTCAATAAATGCCCTTTCCCCCCTCCCCCCACAAGTCTGAGTTTCCAGCATGACCATCCCCCAGATGGTGCACACCTCACTCGTTATGTATATATATACCTGCCCCCTCCCCCCTGCCCAATACCCTATTGCTGTAGCTACTCAGTTAATACCAGTTTGCTGGTGAATATATGTGGTGCTTGTTTTTCCATTCTTGGGATACTTCACTTAGTAGTATGGGTTCCAGCTCTAACCAGGAAAATATAAGATGTTCTATCCCAGTGACTTTTGTTTTTTGAGATGGGGTCTCACTACACTGTCCAGGCTGGCCCCAAATTCCTCTCGCCTCAGTCTCCTGAGAAGCTGGGATGACAGGCTCAGCCTACCACACCCGGCTAAATTTTGTATTTTTTATAAAGATGGGCTTTTGCTCAGGTTGGTCTCAAACTCCCTGCCTCAAGCAATCCTCCTGCCTCAGCCTCCCAGAGTGCTGGGATTACAGGCGTGAGCCACTGCACTGGGTCACTTTCATTCTTCTTTTTTTTTTTTTTTGGGGACAGAGTCTCACTTGTTGCCCAGGCTAGAGTGAGTGCTGTGGTGTCAGCCTAGCTCACAGCAACCTCAAACTCCTGGACTCAAGTAATCCTTCTGCCTCAGCCTCCCGAGTACCTGGGACTACAGGCATGTGCCACCATGCCTGGCTAATTTTATATATATATATTAGTTGGCCAATTTATTTCTTTCTATTTATAGTAGAGACCGGGTCTCACTCTTGCTCAGGCTGGTTTCGAACTCCTGACCTTGAGCAATCCGCCTGCCTCGGCCTCCCAAGGTGCTAGGATTATAGGCGTGAGCCACCTCGCCCGGCCACTTTCCTTCTTCTTAAATCCTGATAGCACTAACACCTGCCCTGTTTTCCCCCACCCCATCTGTCTTTGTGCTGACAGGTGCCGATATCGCCAACATCTGTAACGAGGCCGCGCTGCATGCCGCGAGGGAGGGGCACACGTCTATCCACACCTTCAACTTCGAGTACGCCGTGGAGCGCGTCATTGCCGGTATGAAGACTGTGTCCCATTTGTTGAGGCCTTGCTCTCAGCAGGGCTTGAACCCCAGAAATACCCACTCAGAGACCAGTCCCCCAAATTAACATTAGAGGGGAGGCAGATGGAACCCGATATAGGCCTGGACATGGTATGATTTAGGTAAGTGGCAAGGAATTCCCAGACAGGAGGGAAAATATGTAAAGTATTTCGGTGTTCTGTAAGACCTTTACAACTTACTTTTGCTTGGTTTGAGAGACTGCAGATGTACCTAAGAGCTCACACACTCATCACGTAGAAATATCAATGTGCTTGGAAAGCCCAGGTGCGTTGGTGCTCAGGCCAGCAGCTATCCCTGTGGTGGCTGAGAGCCGACCACCAACTGAACAGATAGATGCCCAGGGCTGCACTCCTAGGTAGGTTGAGGCTGCACCACCCACAGACCTGCAGAAATATCTGTGCCGTCAAGAGACTGCGCAGAGAAGTGTGAGTCTGTGGTGTGACCTCAGTCTCTGCTGAAACCGTCACCCTAGCTGTTTGCAAGCTCATTAAAGAAAATACTAACAGGACACTGTCTCTCAGTGTGTGGGGGTCCTTCCTCACTTGTGGTGTGGACTCTCTGAGTGTTGGGCAAGTCTTCCCCCAGCAGGCAGTGAGGGAGCTGGACCTGTGTCCCCCCAGCGTCTCCAGGGAAACCCAGCCTAGACGGGCCCCTGGCCCTTCAGATGAAGGCACAAGTTCAATACACCACTGCGGTAGGAAGCAAGTTCAGAGATTTATTACTCGCAGGTGCTGAGCAGGGGGCTGTGAGTCGGGAGGCATCGTCTGACCCAGGCCATGTGAGGAGAAGAGAAGAGGATGGGGGAGGGGAGACCTGCAGCAGGCGGCTGTGCAGAGAGGACCTTGCTGGGCACAGGTGAGAGCAGCCCGTGTGCCTCAGCCCATCCCTGGCTTGCTTTCAGGGACTGCCAAAAAGAGCAAGATCTTATCCAAGGAAGAGCAGAAGGTGGTCGCGTTCCATGAGTCGGGCCACGCCCTGGTGGGCTGGCTGCTGGAGCACACGGAGGCCGTGATGAAGGTGGGTCCTGGGCAGAGCCGCTCTGGGAACGCCTTTGGGTGGGTGCTTGGGGAGTGACAGGTCTCCTGGGACGGCGGGCGGAAGCCAGGAGGCAGGAGTAGACTGCATGTCTCTGGCTGAGCCCGTGGCCTCAGTTACCGGACTGACTCCTGAAAAGTCGCAGCCGACCTGTGAGTGGGGAATTGCATGTGTGCTGTCTGCTCACACGTGACTCTGGAACACTGAAGAGTGAGCTGAGAACACATTTTCAAAATACCGCTCGTGTTGACGATTGTTAACTGAAAATCTGTTCTTATCAAGTGGAATTAAATAATACTATAAAGAGCTTCTGAAAAACATGTGGATCCACAACGTGAGGATCCCAAGTGACTGCTGAGGAAGATGTTACTGTTTGGGATGTGGCACTGCATTTATGCTGGAGCCCATGCAGGTGGCTGGTTTGAGGCTCACCCTGAGAAGCAGCCGCACTGTGTTCCCACCCTCAGTGCACACTTGCTATAGACATGCACACACGGCATAGCCATGGTTCCCACCCTCTGTGCACACTCACTGCAGACGTGCACACGGCATAGCCATGGTCCCCACCCTCAGTGCACACTTGCTGCAGATGTGCACACGGCATAGCCATGGTTCCTACCCTCTGTGCACACTCACTGCAGACATGCACACAGCATAGCCATGGTTCCCACCCTCAGTGCACACTCACTGCAGACATGCATACAGCATAGCCATGGTTCCCACTCTCTGTGCACACTCACTGTAGACGTGCACACAGCATAGCCACGGTTCCCACCCTCAGTGCACACTCACTGCAGACGTGCACACAGCATAGCAGTTGGCCATCTTGGAATGTCAGTGTCCATTGCTGGTTTTCAGAGGTGTCAGACGCTTGCTTGGGCAACCTGTTTATAGCACATTGAAAAACTCAGCAATGAAGATAAATACATTAACAGATTATCTCAAATAAATTGATGCAGAAAAATCCATGATGAACAAAATATCACAATTTTAAATTTCCTGTCACTCAGAATTTTCACTTTACTTGATGGGCAGATAAAAGCCAGGCGCAGTGGCTCACGCCTGTGATCCCAGCACTCTGGAAGCCCAAGGCGGAAGGATTGCTTGAGTTCAGGAGATTGAGACCAGCTTGAGCAAGAGCAAGATCCCATCTCTTCTAAAAACAGAAGAAATTAGCTGGTCATCATGGTTTGCGCCTGTAGTCCCAGCTACTCGGGAGGCTGAGGCAGGAGAATCGCTTGAGCCCAGGAGTTGGAGGTTGTTGTGAGCTAGGGTGATGCCACTGTACTCTAACCTGGGCAACAGAGTGAGACTATCTCAAAAAAAAAAAAAAAAAAAATCAGATAAATTAGTAATAATGAAAAAAATATTAAGGCTTGATGTTCTGCTAGGGAAAGATTGTGAAGTTACTGTTACCAATTTGGTAACATCATCGCTATAGTTATTTCTAGTTTTTTAATGGTAATTTAATTTAGTTTGAGATTTAAAATTAAGCTTCCTCTTGGGATTCTCAGGGGCCTTTGGCATGGTCACCTTGCTGCCGTGACTCTCAAACGGCAGTGGTACCAACAGCGGGCCTGCCCCTGGTAGGGTCTTCCTCTGTCCTCGTGTGGTGGGGCTCCCTGTTAGGGCAGCGCCCCTCTTCTTGAGGCAGAAGTGAGGACAGTCTGTTTCCTCTCATGCATCCTGGGGTTTCTGTAGTGGCAGGCAGGGGTGCGGGAGGTTTGTGCAGACTGGCCGTTAGGGCGAGCTTTGTCCTCATGCCTCTTGCTTGTCTCCTACTAAGAGGCCTTGTCTCTTGACTTGTATACCTAGTATTTTACGAGGAAGACACACCCTGACAGTGTGGGTACTGGTGACTCTGGCCAGGATCCCCTGTGTTCCTACGAGCCGTCGTCTTTCGAGTCAGGATCCTCTTTTGTTATAGACGTGCCACGGTGCAGACTGGCTTCCCTGCTTTGAGACCCTCCGACGACAAGTTCATCTTGCATTGCGCCCGCTTCCTCCCTGCCCGCATCCCGCCTCGCTGACCTGCCGTCTCCGTGTTCCGTAGGTCTCCATCGCACCGCGGACCAACGCCGCTCTGGGCTTCTCGCAGATGCTCCCCAGAGACCAGTATCTCTTCACCAGGGAGCAGCTGTTCGAGCGGATGTGCATGGCCCTGGGTGGCCGCGCCTCGGAGGCCATCTCCTTCAACAAGGTCACGTCCGGTGAGGAGCTGGTCCCATCGTCCCTCTGTCCCCACCTGTGAGGGGGACATCAGGTGAAGGAATTACGTAGTGTGACGCAAATGGAGTTTTGAATTTTATTAAGTGTTGTTTATTGTTGTTGTTTGTTTTTTTTGAGACAGTCTCGCTTTGTTGTCCAGGCTAGAGTGAGTGCCATGGCGTCAGCCTAGCTCACAGCAACCTCAAACTCCTGGGCTCAAGCGATCCTCCTGCCTCAGCCTCCCAAGTAGCTGGGACTACAGACATGCACCACCATGCCCAGCTAATTTTTTCTATGTGTATTTGTTGGCCAATTAATTTCTTTCTATTTATAGTAGAGATGGGGTCTCGCTCTTTCTCAGGCTGGTTTTGAACTCCTGACCTCGAGCAATCCGCCCACCTCGGCCTCCCAGAGTGCTAGGATTACAGGCGTGAGCCACCACGCCCGGCCTTTAAGTGTTGTTTTTTAAAAGATGAGCTATGGTTAAAGGAGATTTGGAAATAAGCAAAACTTAAAATCATTTCACTGGGCAAAAATATTTACACAGGCCGGTGCAGTGGCTCACGGCTATAATCCTAGCACTCTGGGAGGCCGAGGCAGGCGGATCGCTCAAGGTCAAGAGTTCGAAACCAGCCTGAGCAAGAACGAGACCCTGTCTCTACTATAAATAGAAAGAAATTAATTGGCCAACTAAAAACATATATGTAAAAAAAATTAGGCCGGGTGCAGTGGCTCACGCCTGTAATCCTAGCACTCTGGGAGGCCAAGGCGGGCGGATTGCTCAAGGTCAGGAGTTCAAAATGAGCCTGAGCAAGAGCGAGACCCCATCTCTACTATAAATAGAAAGAAATTAATTGGCCAACTAATATACGTAGAAATAATTAGCCGAGCATGGTGGTGCATGCCTGGGCAACAAAGTGAGACTCTGTCTCAAAACAAAACAAAAAAAAATTAGCTGGGCATGGTGGCGCATGCCTGTAGTCCCAGCTACTCGGGAGGCTGAGGCAGGAGGATGCTTTGAGCCCCAGGAGTTTGAGGTTGCTGTGAGCTAGGCTGATGCCACAGCACTCTAGTCCAGGCAACAAAGTGAGACTCTGTCTCAAAAAAAAAAAAAAAAATGTTTACATATATGAAGACTATAGATCCATTTAATTGGTTAGTTATTGGTAGTGGCTGTATAAAGCTGGAATAAATTGGAGCAGACTATTCTTAAGCTGTCACTTCACTGGGACTTTCAGAGAGGTGAGAGCCCCCCAAGACGGTGTGGAGTGAGCCCCGCTGTGTGTCCTTAGTAGTTGATCTTTACACAAAGAGGATGTCCTAGAACTGTAAGGGGCGGTAACAAGGTGCAGGCGTCTAGCTGGCCCTGCAATGTGACTCTGGGGTGAAATGCCCAGGGGGCGAGCTGGTGGCCCCAAGGTCCGTGACAGCACTTCGCGGCTGAGGGTGCCCTCTGTGACCCCACACCGCAGGGGCCCAGGATGACCTGAGGAAGGTCACCCGCATCGCCTACTCCATGGTGAAGCAGTTCGGGATGGCGCCTAGCGTTGGGCCCGTCTCCTTCCCAGATGCCCAGGAGGGCCCTACGGGTGTGGGACGGCGCCCCTTCAGCCAGGGCCTGCAGCAGATGATGGATCACGTGAGTCCGCCCACGGGAAGGGGCGTCTAGTCTGCCACGGGAGGGCCTCTGCTTGCTCAGAAGAGGCCCAGTGGCTTCCGAGCGGAGAGCCTGGTGCAGGCCCAGTGTGGGTTCTGCCGTAGCTCTGACCTGCCGAGTCGTTTCTCTGGGTGAGGACCTAGACTCTCCTGATGAGATCATGACTGTGGATCAGGGCAGAATCTCAAACACACTGAATGATGGAGCCCACGCGGCCCTGCCCATGGGACCAGGACAGTGTCTGTCGTTTGCTCTTGATGCAGCCTTGGGTGTGGCAGAGGCAGGCGGGGCCACCTCCAGGAGGGGCCTGCAGGGTGGGAATGGCATGGGGCAGGGTTCTTGAACCACCATTCCCGGCGCTCAGCGGCGCTTCAGAGGCTGTCTGCCGGCAGCTGAGTTCTGTTCCCACGAGAGGAAAAGCCTTACTTCCCGGACCTGCGGTTCTTTTCTGTACTTTGCGCCGGACCCCGGCTGGAGATCGTGGCCCTTGGCCTTGCTTGTGACAGTCTGCCCCCTTCGTCTGCAGGAAGCGAAACTGCTGGTGGCCAACGCCTACAGACACACTGAGCGGGTGCTGCTGGACAACCTGGACAAGCTGCAGGCGGTGAGGCTCAGGGGGTGGGAAGGGGGAGCCGTGGTCGCGTGGTGCTGACACAGAGCGCGCCTGCCCACCCCGGCAGGAAGTGCTTCCAGTGTGCACAGAGTATAGAGTACGGGGGCTGGTCAGTTACCCCCAGCTCCACGGAAATCCTGCGTTTTCCATGCTTTGTACCATGTACATGTCAAGCCATTTCCCTCAAAGTAGCAAGAACTTTCTAATCCTCCTCTACTCATATTAGCAATTAATTAATGTTTTGTCAGTTTTGTTTAATCTTTATCTAACCTGCAAACTTTTTCCCTTCCAGTTTTTTTTATTTTTTTATTTTTATTTATTTTGAGATAGAGTCCCACTCTATTGCCTGGCTAGAGTGCCATGGTGTCAGCCTAGCTCGTAGCAACCTCCAACTCCTGGGCTCAAGCGATCCTTCTGCCTCAGCCTCCTGAGTAGCCAGGACTACAGGCATGTGCCACCATGCCCGGCTAATTTTTTCTATATATATTAGTTGGCCAATTAATTTCTTTCTATTTATAGTAGAGACGGGGTCTCGCTCTTGCTCAGGCTGTTTTCGAACTCCTGACCTCGAGCAATCCGCCCGCCTCGGCCTCCCAGAGTGCTAGGATTACAGGCGTGAGCCACCGCGCCCGGCCTTTTCTATTTTTTGTAGAGACAGGGTCTCGCTCTTGCTAAGGCTGGTCTGGAACTCCTGGCCTCAAGTGATCTTCCCAGCTCAGCCTCCCGAAGTGCTAGAATTCTAAGAGTGAGCCACCAAGCCCAGCCTGATTTTTTTTTTAATTTTTAAATTTTTTTAGAGACAAGAGTCTGGCTGTGTTGCCCAGGCTGGATGATGGAGGCATCGTCATAGCTCACAGCAACCTCTGACTCCTGGGCTCAAGCAATCCTGCCTCACATCCCAAGTAGCTGGGACTATAGGCATGTGCCACCATGCCCGGCTAATTTTTTGTATATATATGTTAGTTGGACAATTAATTTCTTTCTATTTATAGCAGAGACGGGGTTTCACTCTTGCTCAGGCTGGTTTTGAACTCCTAATGTTCAGCAATCCGCCTGCCTTGGCCTCCCAGAGTGCTAGGATTACAGGCATGAGCTACCACACCTGGCCCCCGGCTAATTTTTTATATATATATTTTAGTTAGCCAATCAATTTCTTTCTATTTATAGTAGAGATGGAGTCTCGCTCTTGATCAGGCTGGTTTCGAACTCCTGACCTTGAGCAATCCTCCCACCTCGGCCTCCTAGAGAGCTAGGATTACAGGTGTGAGCCTCCACGCCCGGCCCTGGCGGTTGTTTCTTAGCTGCTTCTTGTTTTGTTAAAGTGAGGCCCTGCTCTCTCAGGCTGGCAGTTGTGTGTTTTGGGGTCCTCAGAGTGTTGCCCCCAGGCCAGCGGCACCAGCCCCCCTGGGCCTGGTGAGCAGTGCGGCCTCAGTTGAGCAGCAGCTGAGTGTTGCTGACCAGCTGCTCTGCAGAGCGTGGTCTCCCCGCTGTGGGAGCAAGGGCAGGTGGGAACAAGGCTGCAGGCCGCACTGCTCACTGAGCTGGAGCCACGTGTCTGCCGGGCTGTGAGCTGCCCGCACCGTCAGTGGGCTCCAGAACGTAGTGACAGAGCAGCCCTGGAGCTGAAGTGTCCCCCTCCCGCGGTGCAGGTATAGGTGTGTTGCCCGAGGTTCAGGGGTCACTGTTTAAATGCCTTGAAAACGGGAAAGCATTTTGCATTATCAGAAACAAGCACGGTGCCCCGTGGCTGTTCTGTGCGGGGCTGAGCTGTGGCAGAGGCTGCAGACAGTCAGCGGGCGTGTCCACCGAGGGTTTGCCACCATCATGTCTAGAGTGGCAAAGTCCCTGCCCCAGGTTGTGGGGTGCTCGGCTCACCCCTCTCCCAGACTCCATCAGAGGCTCCGCATGTCACCCCTCCCCTGCCCCACAGACTACACGCCCTTGTCGGTGAAGGAAACTGCAGTTGCCAAAACTAAGCAGAGATTTTGAAGGGAAGTAGGAACATTAATGGCGCTGGCAGCTGGCAAGTCATTTCCAAGGTTGGGACGGGGCATCTGTCAGAGCTGCCTTCCTGCCCCCGGCCTCCCTGGGACCAGGACTGCGGGAGTATCCTGCTCTCAGGCAGCCCTCGAGCCTCAGCACCACCTGCCCGGGAAAGGTCCTGTCTCGGCAGCCGGCTCTGTCCTAGGGAGTCTCACACGGCCACATCTGTCTTTCCAGCTGGCCAACGCCCTTCTGGAGAAGGAGGTGATCAACTACGAGGACATCGAGGCCCTCATCGGCCCGCCACCACACGGGCCTAAGAAGCTGATCCCCCCGCAGAGGTGGGTCGACGCCCAGAGAGAGAAGCGAGACTCTGTGGAGGAAGCAGAGGCCCAGCAGCCCCTGCAAGGGGGGGAGCCGTCCTGGCCCAAGTAGTGGGGTCCCCCTGACTGCACATGTGGCCATCCAGAACCCAAACTCACTCCGCTGCCCTGGGATTATCTGCAGCTAAGATTTGTGCCTCCTCTTCAAGCTCCCAATGGTCTATGCTGGAGGGCTCCAGGACTGATCTCCCTCTACGTGATTAGTAAATTTCTTCGCAGAAATGGCTGATTAAACTTTGCGTGTGTAGTTTTCCCCTGTGGGGAAGGGCATCAGTGCTTGTCACAAGCGTGCACAGGGCACTCTGTCCCCAGTGGGGTGGAGGCGGCCCAGAGGCAGCACAACATTCAGAGTCTGAACAGACCCTGTTCGTGCCAGGGCTCCCGGACAGCCCGTCCCAGCTCCTGCGGCTCCCTCAGAATGCCAGCAGGACCGAGGTGGGAGGACCCTCCAAGCCACTTGTCCTGTCCATGGCTGTCATCGTGCTGGCTCGTCAGTGAGGTCACAGAGTTAGTTAGGACCAGGCCCTGGGCTCTGGGGGATTCAAACACAGCCACCTACTGCCGTGTGGACAGTCTCTATTTGGGAACCTTTCCTGTCTAGTTGTGCAGTGCTGGGACGCCTTAGTTTTTGCTGCCCTGAGAATTGTCGTGGTACTTTACTAACAAATTCTGTGGGTGGAGACTATGTTTGTGCTGTCAGGCCGCTCTAACACAGAGGAGCCAAGGGGATTGTTCTAGATGACAAGGTCTTGTGTTTCCAGTTTATCATTTGAGCCACGCGGGAATCTGTGGCCTGGATGCTGCGGGGGTAAGGGACACAGGATGCCCAGCAGTGGGCACGGCTGTCTGTGTGCCGGGGTGTGACACACACTTCCAGTTCACACTTCCTGCTCTCCTGCGTCCGCCCGCCCTCTGTGGTGCTTGGAGGTGGACTAAGGCCACTTCCTGGCGGAATGGGCTGTGTGCTTTGGCTCCAGCACTCAGTGCCCAGAGGAGGTGCCGGCTGTGCTCTAGGGGTGCAGGTGCAGGTGCTTCCACACACCTGAGGGTGGGCAGCTCTGAGAGGACCGTGATCTTTGCTTCCCCAAATTTATTACCAAAGAGCAGCATCTAGTGGGAGGTCTGTGGCTGGTGACTTTGCCCTGGGGTGGCGCACTCTGTAGTTGTTCCAGAGCAGGTATGACCCAGCTGATTCCCCCCGAACTTACCTGCTGAAATGGCCCGTTTCTGTCCATCCTTTGGAAAAGCATTTACCGAGTGCAGGAGATGCCAGGCACAGTAAGGTCCGAGGCTCACATGAGACTGAGTACTTTCTTAGAGCCCAGTAAGGTGCAGTCTGGTCTCCCAGTGCCTGCTGGTGTGAGTGAGTCTAGAGGCCACCCAGGGAGGGAGGGTCACTTTGGTTCTGCTCTAATTTATAGAAGCGAATCATTTGCCGCTTTGGGCCTCTCGGTCACTGGTGATCTGCAGTGAACATCGCCTGTGCTTGAAAAGATACTAGAATTTATTCCAACCTTGCTAACCAGGTACAGAGACCACACTGCTCCCCATGCACCTCTGAGGCCCTAAGGTGAAGAGGCTTCAACAGCAGCATGTGGTCCCTGGAGCACCCAGATAGCTCTGGGACAGGCCCCGGGGAGCCCGGCGTGGTCCTGCCCACAGCCCAGGCACAGGAGGCCTGCTTGTCCCTCCTGTGACCCACTTTCATCTGCTTAGGCCAGTGAGGTCTCAAGACAGACACATGTTCTTTATCTCTGTATTTAACACAATCATAGAAAGCCCCAGAGTATCATTAAAGAGTGTTACAAGAAAAAATTAACTTACAGTTTTAAAAGCATAATACAGCTTGTTCTTCTCCACAATGGTCTCTACTGATAAATAAACATTTTGGATTCAGACAATGGCATCCTTTCAGTTTTTCACTGACATTTAGTATTTCTCACAATGTGGGCATTTTCGACTTAGCTGCAGTCTGGTGTCTGTGCAGGCCGTGAGTGTGGAAAGGTCAGAGGCTGGATGGTTATTTGTTCCACCCTATCCTTGATTGAGTCATTTGGCTCCCACTTTCCTGATTTAGCCATCAGCCCCTGCATAGATGGCAGACATCGTTAGCATGCTAGTTTTTGCAAAGTACTATAAGGATATAATTCCTTTTATTTATTTTTTTTATTTGGTAGAACACTATAAAATTACCTTGCTGCTATGATGTTTAAAAGAAATCAAGACTGGGTGGGCTTGGTGGCTCATGCCTGTAATCCTAGAACTTTGGGAGACCAAGGTGAGAAGGTCGCCTGAGGTCAGGAGTTCAAGACCAGGCTGAGCAAGAGCAAGACCCTGTCTCTGCTAAAAATTAGAAAAAATTAGCCAGGTGTGGTGGCGTGTGCCTGTAGTCCCAGCTACTTGGGAGGCTGAGGCAGGAGGATCCCTTGAGCCCAGGAGTTTGAGGTTGCTGTGAGCTAGGCTGACTCCACGGCACTCTAGCCTGGGCAAAAGAGGGAAATTCTATCTCCAATAAATAAATAAATAAATAAACTCAGCAACAATCAACACAGAAGAGGACATCTGTGACCAAATACTGTTTTTCCCTCACACACCAAGCAGCAGACACCTGCTGTGTGTGTATGAGGGAAAAACAGTATTTGGTCCTCTAATTTAATTCTTATATTATCTACCTGGAGATAGTGTCAGATTCCACAGGGTGAGGGCTCAGTCCCCAACATGGCCCAGTTACCCTAGATACCAGCCACAAGTCCAGGCCTCCAGAGCTTCTGACCTCCCGGCTTCAAGTTGGGGTTCCCACAACGACCCCCTCCCTCTGGTTTCGATTAATTTACTAGAGTGGCTCACAGAACTCAGGGAAACACATTTATTGATTTACTCTAAAGGATATTACAACAGACACAGATGAAGAGATGTGTAGGGCGAGGTACAGGGGAAGGGTTATGGAGTTTCCATGTCCTCCCTGGGCACATTGCCTTCCAGGAACCTGCTCATGTTCAGCTCTCTGAACCCAGTTCTTTTGGGTTTTTATGGAGACTTCATTACATGGGCATGATTGACAACCATGTAGAAACATGACTGGTCAAAACAGCATATGATCCAAGCCCAGCAAGGCCTGTCTGTCCAGATTCTTCCTGGCCTCCCTGTGTATCATTCCTTCCTCCAGGGTATGAAGCAGGATCCTCTCAGACCCAAAATCAGATTGGAGTCCTGCCTTGGGCAGGTGATATAGGAGAACAGGAGCAGGTTAGAGAGAGATTCTGTCTCCTGAAGCCTAAATCACCCCAACATTGTAACAAGATTCACCCTGGAGAATAGGAGGTGATGGGGGCCCGGGACATGGATGTATGCTGGATACTCAACTGTTATACGATGCCGTCTCTGCAGACAGGCAGTAGGCCTCAGAGCCAAAGATTAATAGTAGCTCCGGCCTCACTTGGTGTTTGTATGGAATTAAATATGAAAATGCATGTGGCATACTACATGCCCAGCTTATAAAAGACACCCAATAAGGGTTCATATTATCTAAAAAAATAAAACAAATGATCCAAATACACAGGAGGGGAAGAAACACTGGAACGAGGATGAGGAATCCAAGTGGCGCTACTCGCACTTGTAACTATGGGACTCGTGTCAGAAACCGTGGATGAAAACCAAATATACGTATGACACCACAGACTGATCTTGCTGTGTTGCCCAGGCTGAACTACAATGGCTGTTGACAGGTGCAATCATAACACACTACAGCCCCAAACTCCTGGGCTCAAGCAGCCCTCCTGCCTCAACCTCCTGAGTAGCCGGGATTACAGGCAAACACCACGGTGGCTGGCTTCCCAAAGCACACCTTAAGAGCAGCTGAAATGGGCTGGGCGTGGTGGCTCATGCCTGTAGTCCTAGCACTCTGGGAGGCCGAGGTGGGCGGATTGCTTGAAGTCAGGAGTTTGAAACCAGCCTGAGCAACAGCGAGACCCCGTCTCTACTAAAAATAGAAATTAATTGGCCACCTAAAAATATATATACAAAAAATTAGCCAGGCACAGTGGCACATGCCTGTAGTCCCAGCTACTCAGGAGGCTGAGGCAGGAGGATCGCTTGAGCCCAGGAGTTTGAGGTTACTGTGAGCTAGGCCGACGCCAAGGCACTCACTCTAGCCTGGGCAACAAAGTGAGACTCTGTCTAAAAAAAAAAAAAAAAAGAGCAGCTGAAACTTAGGTGGAGTTGCATGAGTACAGGTCTGTCTAGGAAGATAAACTGGTGATGGGGACAGGGATGTCTTTGTAAAGAGGAAGGTGTCTTGGTCCATGGTAGGAACATCAAAGGGGATCTTAGAAAGATATCGGTGGAGGGTGAGGGCTAACATTTAGTTACATTCAAATCTGTCCTGGACCAAGGCAAGTGTTTATTCAACAAACATTTTCTCCAAAGTTATGTTGGTCCAGTTATGCAGCCAGAATGGAGTGGTTGTGGGGTCAAATGTTAGTCCCACTGGACGAAGCGATTAGTGCAGGGAGCCTGAAGGATTTTTCTCAAGGTTTTTTGTGAAGATTTAATGAGAGATGGGAAACATCTATTCACTCTTTCCTACCTTCTCTGCTGCACTGAAGGCCCCGCCTGGCTCCTACCTATGGGAGGCAGCGCCATGTGACATCAGGACCAACCAGTATCACCTACAGCATCAGTGTGGTCTTAACACAGCTTGTCCTCCCAGCAGCTCCTGCCATTTCACAGAAAAGTTCAAATAATTTGCCCACAGTCTCAAAACTACAATACAAAGGTAGACTCCGGGGCAACTCCACAGCCCACATTATCACTGACTTGTGGGCTGCTAACCTTCCAAATAACTTGTCTGTATTTGTGAAAAATGGGAAACTAAGGGGAGTTTAAAAATTAGCTTCCAGATGGATACCACTTGAATTTACTGAGAAATGCTTTTATTTACATACAGCCTTGTATCTGCAAACAATTGTGCAGCAAAAAGAGCTGGTATTGCCCTTGTTTCATAGTTCAGCAAACATCTATTAAATGGCAGAGCCAGGGTTTTAACTTCCCATGTAGGTTCCGTGCATTTGTCTGACAAACTGTGTGCCCCATCTATCATACGTGTTCTCCGTTCTTTTTACATTTTGTATTCCTGATCATGAATTTTTAATTCCTCAGTGAGTCCCAACCTGCATTTTCTAACACCCAACCATGTCATAATAAGGCCAGATCAGCAATGTATTTATTCAGTGCAGGACACAGGCCTCCAGATTTCTTTATCTTTTGTCATGAAATTCTTAAAACTGTGGATTCAGTTTACCAGGGGGAACGCTGGTGGTAGGGGTGGGAGTTGGGATTAAACAGGGTTACTGTGATGTAAAGGTTACAGACAGCAGCAAGAGTGTTGTCTGCCTCCCAGATTCATCCTGGAGAATAGGAGGTGATGAGGGCCCAGGACATGGATGTATGCTGGCTACTCAACTGTTGTTTTATGATGCCGTCTCTGTGCAGACAGGCAGTAGGCCTCAGAGCCAAAAGTTAATAGTAGCTCTGGCCTCACTTGGTGGTTGTATGGAATTAAATATGAAAATGCATGTGGCATACTGCATGCCTAGCTTATAAAAGACACCCAGTGTTAATTATCTAAAAAAATAAATAAATAAAACAAATGATCCAAATACACGGGAGGGGAAAAAACGCTGGAACGAGGATGAGGAATCCAAGTGACGCTACTCGCACTCAATAAACCTTTCCTGCCTTTGCGCCGCTAACGTACTGTGTCCCAGAAACATGGACTAAAATTCCCAGGACTTCGCTGAGGTCGAACCGCCTGTTTTCTCTTCGCCTTAGGACGGCTGCACCTTAATCTGCGCGTTACTCCGCGAAGGCCGGACACGCAGGGCCTGAAGGGCCGGGGACACTCCCGCAGCTGCGAAGAGGACAGTAACAGACGGCAAGCAAGTCGGGCTCGGAAGCGGCGCAGCTCACGCGCGGCGCCATGTCTCCCAGGCCGGTGCGATGGTGGGAGGGCCGCTGGCGACGTCACTTCCGTCTTTCCTGGCTCTGATTGGCCAGAATGCTCGGCGCTTCTGATTGGCAGGGCCCGCTACAATCCCAGGGTACCTTGCGGCGGCGATTCCTTTCCGCTCGGCTGTTCTCCTGCGCAGGAGGTGAGCGCCTCTTGTCCTGACTCCGTCGGGCGCCATCCGTCCCCATCGGGCACCATCCAGCCCCATCGGGCACCATCCAACTCCTTCTTGCTCTTTCCACCGCGAATCGGCCTAGCGTTGCGGCCGAAGCAGCTATGGAGGAGCCTTGGGCCCAAGCCAGGGCCTCTTTGACGGCGTCGGGGCGGGCCCGGGGCCTCGGCTCCTCGGGCGCGGCCGGACTGCCGGGGCCGGAGGGCTCTGGGAGGTGGCCCGGGGGGCGCGCGCGGCCGCGGCCCGGCCCCTCACTCGCTCCCCTCCTCTCCCTGGCGGCCCCAGGGCCGTAGGCAGCCATGGCGCCCAGCCGGAATGGCATGATACTGAAGCCGCACTTCCACAAGGATTGGCAGCGGCGGGTGGCCACGTGGTTCAACCAGCCGGCCCGGAAGATCCGCAGGTGAGTGGGCGCGGCGCGGGGTCCCCAGGCACGCCCGGGCCTGGTCCGCGGAGACCTTGCCCTGGTCGGGGCCTTCGGTGGGTCGGTGCGACCGCGGGCACGCGGGGCGGGTGCACGGTGGGGGTGACTGCGGCTGGGCTTCTCTCTGAACAGACGCAAGGCCCGGCAAGCGAAAGCGCGCCGCATCGCCCCGCGCCCCGCGTCGGGACCCATCCGGCCCATCGTGCGGTGCCCCACGGTGCGGTATCACACCAAAGTGCGAGCCGGCAGGGGCTTCAGCCTGGAGGAGTTAAGGGTGAGTGTTGGCCGTGTTATCAGCGGATTGGAGCTTTGCCTCCTTGGGTCTCAGTCAAATGATGACAGTCTCCGGAATCGCTGCACTGCTTTGATGAAAGCCCATTTGAACCCTTTTCCATCTGATGACTGAGCGTTTTCGCGGGAGGCTAGATAGAGGTGCGCGACTCCTCGCGACTTCATCCCTGTCTGTGGTTCTGGGGCAGGTGGCCGGCATACACAAGAAGGTGGCCCGGACCATTGGAATTTCTGTGGATCCAAGGAGACGGAACAAGTCCACCGAGTCCCTGCAGGCCAACGTGCAGCGGCTGAAGGAGTACCGCTCCAAGCTCATCCTCTTCCCCAGGAAGCCCTCAGCCCCCAAGAAGGGAGACAGTTCTGTGAGTACAGCGCTCGCCGCCTCCTCTGGGTGCAGTGGGGTGTTGGGAGATGGCAGTGGAGAGGCTTCCTCCAGTTGTTGTCCCTGTGTCCACCTGGGCTAAGAAGAAAATGCGTTTGCCTATCTTTTTTCATCCCCCATGTGTGGCAGTTACGCATAAGTAGTAAAGAATTGATGTGGCCAGGGTGCGGTGGCTCACGCCTGTAATCCTAGCACTCTGGGAGGCCGAGGCGGGCGGATTCCTCGAGGTCAGGAGTTCAAAACCAGCCTGAGTAAGAGTGAGACCCTATCTCTACTATAAATAGAAAGAAATTACTTGGCTAACTAATATATAGAGAAAAATTAGCTGGGCATGGTGGCGCATGCCTGTAGTCCCAGCTATTTGGGAGGCTGAGGCAGGAGGATTGCTTGAGCCCAGGAGTTTGAGGTTGCTGTAAGCTAGGCTGACTCCAGGGTACTCTCTCTAGCCTGGGCAACAAAGCGAGACTCTGTCTCAAAAAAAAAAAAAATATTGTTCATCAGAACTGAGATCCACCATTAGGCTTCTCAACAGGGAGACCTGTTTTGTGCTTGTTTCATGAGCTTGGAGCCAGGTTTTTTTTTACCATCGGAAGCATTTTGTCCAGAAACACTTTGTAGAACAAAGCTGATACAGTCCATTATGTGGCTTCCTGGGAGTTGAATTGGGGGATGGGTCTGCTCTGCCTCCCTCCTGGGTGACACACAGGTTGGTGGCTCTTGCAGACAAGACAAGCCTGCGTCTCTACCTGTTTTGTCAATTGGACAGAACAGGACTCTAATAATGAACTATCACTCATCACATGGGGGCTCACACAACGTGGGGCACTAAAGGCTCAGCCACTGTTTTTTTTCCAAGGACACAGGTGGGTGAGCGTGGGGTCCTTAGGACATTGAAGTTGAAGCCACTTATCTGTTTTCTCATCAACAAACAGGGTGAAGAACTCAAACTGGCCACCCAGCTGACTGGCCCCGTCATGCCCATACGGAATGTAAGTGCACACTCAGCTCCGTGCTGCGCCTCAGACAAGATATGTGGGTGCTGATTGGGGTGAACGTCAGGTTAAAGGGGGTGGCACAGTGGCAGCTGGGGTGAGTGTAGAGGTTTATAGGTTTGTGGAGAGGATCATTCTTTCAGCTCTGGTTACACCAACCCTGAATTCTTCACATGTGGACGTCATGAAAGATGTTCTTGTCCTACCTTTCAGGAAGCTTTGGGGGCCTTGCTTGTCACTCCCCAGTTGGGTCCCTCTCACTGCTGTTTAGAAGTTCGGGCCACAGGCGTGGGAGGTTTGATCCTGTGGCCTGCACAGCCATGCCCACCTCTCCCATTTCCATGGGGAGATGGTTGCTTCTGCTCAGGGTTTGGGATTATTTTTAATTCTTTGCAGCCAAGAATCCACCAATAAGTGGAGAGTTCTATTTTTTAAATTTAAAACCCAGGGAGGGTGGTTGTGTCTGTTTTCTCAGCAGCCTCTGTGTGGCTTTTCATCGGTGCTTAGGCAGCATTGCGGGAGCCACTGTGATGTCCTCCAGGTTTTGCTCACATGCTATGGGCAGTTCACTGCAGACGTGGGTTTGACCTTTCTCTCCCTCCCTCTCAGGTCTACAAGAAGGAGAAGGCCAGAGTCATCACAGAGGAGGAGAAGAACTTCAAGGCATTTGCCAGTCTGCGCATGGCCCGCGCCAACGCCCGGCTCTTCGGCATACGGGCAAAGAGAGCCAAGGAGGCCGCAGAACAGGATGTTGAAAAGAAAAAATGAAGCCTTTTTGGGACTTTTCAATAAATCAGGAGAGAAGCTGGGTCTCCATGTCATGTGTGTCCAGCGGGGCCTGGGGGCCTTGACTTCTGGGCAGGGCAGGGGTATGAGGGGCTGTTCTTGAATGGCAGCTCAAAGCCTGCACTGTTTAGCACTATTATCGTGGATTTAATAATGGCTTTCTTGTGGGGAGGATACAAAGGCTGGCTTCATGGAGTTGTTTTTTTTAACCAGAATAAGGTGAACAACTTTTTTGGCAGGACTTAGAGGGGCCCCCTTGACATACCCAGTGACCACTGTAGGTAGCTTCCCTTTGGCTCACACCCAGCCTGTTGCAGCCGGCTGTGCTGTGGAAGGCCAGCCACGGGCTGTCCTGGGGCATACTGAAGCCATTGGTCCTGCTTCGTGGATGAGAGGGCATGTCAGTTGTCACTGCCCACACAGAGGGCTGGAGCCTGTCCTGGCCCTGTCTGCACCGTGGTCTATGGGCCCTTGGTAGCTGTGGCCGTGAGAACCCAGGGAAGCAGCTTTGTGGTCTGAGTCTTGCTACATGTATGTGTGGACTTAATGGACTGGTTCCAGCACAGAGGCAGCAATGGCAATGCCCCCTCAGCTATGCTGCCAGTTACCTGACACTTGGGACTTATTTGGAAGCAGATCTCATTTTGGGGGGCTACTACCTACGATTTTCCCACCTAAGACTTAGAAGCATGTTCTGCCTAGGAGCCTTTGTGTTTCTAAAGAGCAGCATTGCAGAGGTCCTGGGAGATCTCCCTGCAGAGTAGGGTTGGGGGCTCAGTGCCCTCCTGTACACGACAGGTCCCTCCAGGTGAGGGATGCAGGGGCAGCGGCAGATGCTACTTGGCTCTGGAGCAAGGCTTCCAGTGCCATGTTCCACCACCTGCCACTCCCCACTGAGATTCGGGGCTTCCCAGGCGCGGTGCCTGAAACAGGTGTGCAGGAAAGGAGTTCAGAAGAGATGAGTGCTGGTTCTCATCGTGTAGGGTGCCATCTACATTTTTGGGTAACAAGTGCTCGTGTCTGACAGCCACAGAGGGCACCTTCCCCATCAGCAGGCTGGCTGAGTGTTCATAGCCATTGGGAAGGTGAAGCCGTGCTGCGATCTCTCCTAATTTGCTAGAATCCCTAATAAGGGGGTGGGGAGCCAGAGCCCTTTCAGTGTCTGGGGTCCTGCAGTCCAGAAATGCTCTTAGCAGTAGGTTGTTTTCCTTCAACCAGAAGTGTTGGCCCAGACTTCATTGAAACAAAGCCAGTCTGGCACAAGGAGTGGCGGTGGGCTGGGCCACTCTGCTGGCCCTCTGTGCCCTGGCCACAGCCTCCTGAGCTCAGAAGGCCCCTGCAGGACAGCTGGAGGCTTGGGGGCAGGTGTGCTTGCACCCTTCGGGGAAGAAATGAAAAGATTTAGAGCCAACACTTAATCCAGGTTGGGGTTATGGGCCAGTCAGCTCCAGAGCAACAGGACTCCCCCACCTGGAGCTACAAGCCCCTGGTTTCCACTTACTCCCTGGGCACCCCCTGTCCAGCACACGGAGGCAGGATTCTAGGGTAGCCCCAGCATTCCTGGCCCGGGGGACACCTGGGTGCCCCCATGAGTGAGCACAGTGAACAGGTCACTCAGCTGTGATGAGCTGGTCAGACCAGGTGAGCTGAGTCCTCCGGTGTGAAGCAGTGACACAGGTTCTGCTGGTCCTGAGGGCCACTGGAGCTGAGAGCAGCCCCTGCCCCAGCACACAAGGAAGGTGGGAAGGACCTCGACCCTCCAGTGAGGCTGCCCCAGGTGCCAGCCTTATTCCAGACACTTGCACCCCTGACAACCCAGCCATGCTGTGCCCACTCCCAAGATGAACACCCAGACAACGCGTGTTACTGAAAACTGCGGAATTGGTGGGTGATTTGTCACAGCGCAGAAAACTATCCCAAGTGCACACAGACTCCTCGTTCTTTTTTGCAGCTGGACAGGATCCCATTGGCGGGTGGGCTCTGTATTTACCCACCCTCCGCCGGGTACGCAGGCTGCTCTGCGGCGCTCCAGTCCTTGACAGGTGCCTTTTCCGCGGGAGTCCCTGTACCGGTGCCGGCAATGCCCCAGGCAGCCGCCAGGGGGCGAGGGCGCGCTCCCGCGTTTGCAGATCCGGAAACGGGAAAAGTTCTGGGAAGGTTTTAATTTGCAGCTCTGGTTGGGAGCTGGTCCAGCACCTTTTCATACACTTACATGTCCTTTGCCCATCTGTACGACATCAGCTCTGGTTGGATAGGAGGTGCAAATAATTTTTCTCAATTTATTGCTTATTTTGTTTTTGTCTGCAGGACATTAGGAATTTCAGTTTTTCCAGGCTTTATTTTTCCTTGTGATTTTAAAATTATTATGCAATAGTTTTTGACATTGAAAATGGTGGTTGTTATTTATTTTTTCTTCCTCATGCCCCTTGTCTAAGAGCAGTCGTCTTGACCAAAGTCCATCTCTCCTCCAAACAGGAGAGATGCTCGGCTCTGTGAATTTTAACACGTGATCCCCAGCCCTTGGGACAGATTTTTATTTTGAATCTGGTTATCCCGAAGTTGCTTTGTTAAAAATATATATTAATTGCAACCACTTAAAAAGGAAGAATTACAATTAATACTAATTATAACAGTTCCATAGAACTGTTGTGATTTAGAGGGAAACTATAATCATGTTAGGTTATTTAGTTTTATCCACTTAGTTTAAGCCACCAGAGAAGTAGGTATCTCCATTTTTCTTCTTTTGTATCTGCATACGTTGGGTTTTTCTTTTTAAGTAGTTGCATTTATTTCTTCTTTTATCGTTTCTGGATGTTGTCATCTTTATTTCTAAGTTATAGAAGAAATATATACTCTTTATTTATTTATTTGTTGAGATAGAGTCTTACTCTGTTGCCCGGGCTAGAGTGCTCTGGCGTCAGCCTAGCTCACAGCAACCTCAAACTCCTGGGCTCAGGCAATCCTGTTGCCTCAGCCTCCCGAGTAGCTGGGACTACAGGCATGCGCCATGCCCAGCTAATTTTTTCTATATATATTTTTAGTTAGCCAATTAATTTCTATTTTTAGTAGAGATGGGGTCTCGCTCTTGCTCAGACTGGTTTCAAACTCCTAACCTTGAGCAATCCTCCCGCCTGGATCTCCCAGAGAACTAGGATTATAGGCATGAGCCACCTTGCCCAGCGAAAATTTTTAGAACGTCCAGTTACATAGAAGAGAGAAGAGTATTTTTTTTTTTTTTTGAGACAGAGTCTCGCTTTCTTGCCTAGGCTAGAGTGAGTGCCATGGCGTCAGCCTACCTCACAGCAACCTCAAACTCCTGGGCTCAAGGGATCCTCCTGCCTCAGCCTCCCAAGTAGCTGGGACTACAGGCATGCGCCACCATGCCCGGCTGATTTTTATATTATATATATTAGTTGGCCAATTAATTTCTTTCTATTTTTATGGTAGAGAGGGGGTCTCGCTCAGGCTGGTTTTGAACTCCTGACCTTGAGCAATCCGCCCGCCTCGGCCTCCCAGAGTGCTGGGATTACAGGCGTGAGCCACCGCGCCCGGCCAAGAGAAGAGTATTAAACAAAAAACAACTCCACATTCCAAACCCCCGGAAACAGCTGCATCTGTGTCTGTGCTGAGACAATGTGTGTGAAAAAACCTCCAAAAACCTGGGCTTTTGTTTTTGTTTTGTTTTTTTTTTTGAGACAGAGTCTCCCTTTGTTGCCCAGGCTAGAGTGAGTGCTGTGGCGTCAGCCTAGCTCACAGCAACCTCAAACTCCTGGGCTCAAGCGATCCTCCTGCCTCAGCCTCCCGAGTAGCTGGGACTACAGGCATGTGCCACCATGCCCGGCTAATTTTTTCTATATATATTAGTTGGCCAATTAATTTCTTTCTATTTATAGTAGAGACGGGGTCTCGCTCTTGCTCAGGCTGGTTTCGAACTCCTGAGCTCGAGCAATCCGCCCGCCTGGGCCTCCCAGAGTGCTAGGATTACAGGCGTGAGCCACCGCGCCCGGCTGGCTTTTGTTTTTATGCAAAGGGGACCAGGGTGCATGCCCTGTAGTTCCGGAGCCATCCACTGAGATGGGCCCCGTGTCTCTCTGTGCCTGTGGAGGCCCGTTGAAGGTCAGATGGTGTTTTATTTACCCAGTCCTCCATGGGGAGGGAAAACAGAATGCTGCTGTTTTAATTTGCATTTCTTTATGTGTTCATGAAATCGAGCTTCTCCACGCAGTTACTGGCAACTTGTCTTTTTTTGTGGCTCACCTATCACGTCCTTCACCCATTTTTCTGTCATATCAGTCATCATCTTCTTGAATTGTAGCAGCTCTTTGTATATTAAGGAAATTTTGCCTTCTGACAAATTTTTTTCACCACTTTGCTGTTTTCCTTTTGAGTCTGTTTATATTTTGGGGTATGAGTCAGAGACAGAATAGAATATTTTCTTTTAGGAGATAGTGTGGTGTGAAAGAAAGTCCACAAGGTTGGCGTCTGTAGTGGATTTGATCATTCTTTTTGGCTTTCCAGCAGCAAAACTTGCTTTTGGGGAATTCTGAAGATCTTGTTGTGGGCGGTTGTGGTGGCTCACACTTGTCATCCTAGCACTTTGGGAGGCCAAGGCAGGAGGATCGCTTGAGGTCAGGAGTTTGAGACCAGCTTGGGCAAAACAGTGAGACCTCCTCTCTACAAAAAACTTCAAAAAAAAAAAAATTAGCCAGGCATGGTAGTGCACGCCTGTAGTCCCAGCTACACGGGAGACTAAAGCAGGAGGATGGCTTGAGCCCAGGAGTTTGAGGCTGCAGTGAGCTATGATCACACCACTGCACTACATCCAGCCTGGGTGACAGAGTGAGACCCTGTCTCAAAAAAATTAAAAACTACAAATAGGCCGGGCACAGTGACTCACGCCTGTCATCCTAGCACTCTGGGAGGCCGAGGCGGGCGGATTGCTTGAGGTCAGGAGTTTGAAACCAGCCTGAGCAAGAGTGAGACCCTGTCTCTACTATACATAGAAAGAAATTAATTGGCCAACTAATATATAGAGAAAAAATTAGCCGGGCATGGTGGCACATGCCTGTAGTCCCAGCTACTTGGGAGGCTGAGGCAGAAGGATCGCTTGAGCCCAGGAGTTGGAGGTTGCAGTGAGCTGTCTCCAAAAAAATAAACAAGTAAATAAATAATATATATATATAATTTTTTTTTTGAGACAGAGTCTCACTCTGTTGCTTGAGCTAGAGTCTAGTTCACAGCAGCCTCAAACTCCTGGGCTCAAGTGATCCTCCTGCTTCAGCCTCCCATGAAGCTGGGACTAAAGGGTTGTGCCACCACGCCTGGCTAATTTTTCTATTTTGAGTAAAGACAGGGTCTCACTCTTGCTCAAGCTGGCCTCCAACACCTGAGTTCAAGTGATCCACCCACCGCGGCTTCCCAGCGTGCTAGGATTACAGGTGTGAGCCACCATGCCTAGCCACTGGCCCAGTTTTTAAAAATTAAGAAGAATGTCCTAAAGAGTATATTATGATTATGGAGCACCTACTGTATACTAGGCCTGGTCCCAGGCTCTGGAGACACAGCCGTGAGCTCTCTACACGTGTACGCGCTGCGAAGAGCACATCTCTCTCTCTCACCTTCGTGGAGGTTTCGTTCTAGACGCAGGGCCTGGCCGAGCGCCTCTGTCCCTTACCTGTGGCGGGGCAGGTGCCTCCCAGGCTGTACCTGAGGGCACCCAGAGTGCAGATGAGAAGCCGGTGGACCCTGAGAGCTCATTTCTGTCCCGCACCCACGAGCATCTCCCCGAGGTCTCAGAGGCGGGCGGTGGGAGCTTCCCAGGGGGCAGTGGGAAGAGGGGCGGCGTCCCAAAACACAGGGCACAAGCACTGGAGCACCTGGCGGCAGCGCAGTGCGTCAGGCCTGGCTCCACCTCTGTGCAGCGGGGGCCTCAGCAGAGCCCTCTTCGCTTTTAAGCCTCAGTTTCCCCATCTGCAGCTGGCCCCTGATTCCACAGTGCTGGGGGACAGATGGGAGGCAGCACAGTGCCTGCCCTTCAGAAGGATCCCCAGTGGGGAGCGGCGTCCTGGGGGGGAGCGGCAAAACTAGGTTACGGATGAAAGGGAAGCGCGGACGTGTCCTAGGCCAGCTCTGGCCGAGAATATCATCAAAGCGCCAGATGAGTCAAACGAGAAAGAAACCAGGATGTCCGTCAGCCGGGACCGGCCTGAGCACGCCAGGCCCCGAGGACAGGCCACCATCGCCTCCCTCCAGAGCCACAGCTTCTCTGGGTCTTCCTGCGTTAGTTAGCCAAGGTGCCGGAGGTCCCACCCCTGACGCCCACGTCCTGAGTCCCTCCCTCAGGTGTGGACACACTTAGCCACTTGCTTCTTTTTTTTTTTCCTTTTTTTTTTTTGAGACAGAGTCTCACTCTGTTGCCCAGGCTAGAGTGAGTGCCGTGGCGTCAGCCTAGCTCACAGCAACCTCAAACTCCTGGGCTCAAGCGATCCTCCTGCCTCAGCCTCCCGAGTAGCTGGGACTACAGGCATGCACCACCATGCCCGGCTCATTTTTTCTATATATATTTTTAGGTGGCCAGCTAATTTCTTTCTACTTCTAGTAGAGACGGGATCTTGCTCTTGCTTAGGCTGGTTTTGAACTCCTGACCTCGAGCAATCCTCCTGCCTCGGCCTCCCAGAGTGCTAGGATTTACAGGCATGAGCCACTGCACCCAGTCTGTCCCTTGCTTCTCATCGAAGAGAGCACAGCGATGGTCACTCGGACTGCAGCTTCTGCCTCAGGCGAGCTCTTGCCTGTGGGGCAGCCCTGAGCCAAGGGGCAGATGTCTCTGCCCACGAGTGCCAGTGAGCCGGAAATCGAGTCCCAGCCAGTGTTCAACCTCCAGCCCGGCCCAAGCCCTCAGGCCACAGGCATCCGCTATAAACCACACCCCGAGTCCTGACCCCCAGGAACTGTGAGGCAGCGAATTGTTTTAGCCGCTATGTTTTAGGGACTTTTGTAACAAAGCCATAGCTGACTGATACACCCTATAGCTGCTTCTCCACACGGCAGCTACCGTGTTTCCCCAAAAATAAGACCTACCCACAAAATAAGCCCTAGCAGGACTTCTAAGCATTTGCCCAATAGAAGCCCTACCCCGAAAATAAGACCTAGTGATGGGCGTGGCTACGCAGCGCGTCTGCACAACCCGTGCGTGTCGTCGCAGAGTGGTAAAGAAGATGAGCAGCCCTTCTCATCCGCCCCATGGGAGCTCTAGTGCTCGACAGGAGAGATCAGGGCCCAATGGTTCTAAAGGAAATAGAGTCGCAAGAAACTCAGGATGGGATTCGGGGTCTGGAGAGTGATGATGATGTTCCAGAAGAAGACGACTTCACTATATTTGAATAAATGTAGATGGTTGTACCCTACTTAAAAAAAAATAACACATCCCCTGAAAGTAAACCCTAGGGTGTCTTCTTGGGGAAAAGTAATTATAAGACCCTGTCTTATTTTTGGGGAAACACGGTATGTGATTCTGCCTGGGAAGCAAATCAGGTCCCTCCTCCTCCCGGCCAGACTGGCGCCCCCTGCAGGAACCCCGCTCTCACGCTGCTCCACAAACCCAGAGAGCTCCTCCCCCCCTGCACAGGGACACTGGCTCCCGCACCTGCTGTGGCCTGTGTGCGTGTCCACGGCCTCCCCGCTAGAACGGCAGCAGTGTAGGCGCCGGTGCACCCCTGTGTGAGCCCCCCATGGCCCCGGGGCACGTCTGGGGGGAGGGGCAGGTGGATGACACCCCGAATGGGAGTGGACATGGAGGGGCCAAACCCACGCACAGGGCAGGAGAGCTGTGTGTGGAAGACAGCTGCAGAGGAAAGGACTTGGGGTGTCGAGCGGTTTGTAAGCATCTAAACAGAAAACCATGGGTGGGATTGGTCCATTCCATCCACTGGCCCCTTAGGTAAACCCTGTGATGAGGGTTAACAATCCCATATGATATTGTCAATAAAAAAAAGAAAAATACAGGTTAAGAACAGAAACACTGAGCTCAGTGACACCCAACATTTATTGGCCGGGCGCGGTGGCTCACGCCTGTAATCCCAGCACTCTGGGAGGCCAAGGCGGGAAGGATTGCTTGACCTCAGGAGTTCGAGACCAGCCTGAGCAAGAGTGAGGCCCGTCTCTACTAAAAACATAGAAAGAAATTAACTGGACAACTAAAATTAGATAGAAAAATTTAGCCGGGCATGGTGGCCCATGCCTGTAGTCCCAGCTACTCGGGAGACTGAGCCAGGAGGATCGCTTGAGCCCAGGAGTTGGAGGTTGCTGTGAGCTAGGCTGATGTCACAGCACTCTAGCCCGGGCAACAGAGTGAGACTCTGTCTCAAAAAAAAAAAAAAAAAAGAAAGAAAGAAAGAAAGAAAAACATTTTTTAAGCAGGGACCATGCACAGGGTACGACCCAATACCCAGGGACAGGGCCACGGGGCAGACGCTGAATCCTCTCAACTCTGGGGGGGCGGGTTTCTGAGGGTGGAGGCACCTTTTGTAACTAAAGAAAACGTTTGCATGGAAAAGCAGCTGGAGGGGTAGCCACGGAAGTGACAGTCGTGCCGTGTCTGGGTGCTGAGCACGTATCTACACGGTCGAATATCGGGTGCTGAGCACGTATCTACACGGTCGAATATTGCACCAGGGAATGTCATTTCCTGCATGACAAGGATAGTGCAATATCTGTCAGGATCTCATTTCCGGTGTCGGGCCCAGCAGGAAAAGGCAGGAGGGGTGGGAAGGGCCTGCCATGGTCCCTGGGGCTGTCGTGGGCTGGATGGGCGGGAGCTGGGGGTGGGCCAGGCGTGGCAGACCAAGCCGTGGCTTTTCCTTCTGTGGTCTCTGTCCCCTCCTGCCCCCGTACTGAGGCAGGCCATGAGCCCCGCTGACCAGGGTGAGGCCCAGGCCCCAGGGGGTAGGTTACCATCTCTGGGCTTTGCAGACTCGAACTCCCAAGCTCCGGGGCTGTCCTCGCCTTGCCCCTTGCTGGACGTGCCATCTGTTAGCTGCCGTGGTGCCAGCTGTGCCCCTGGGTGGCCTTGGGGACGTGGCTGGACATTTCAGTGCGGTGGTTGTTCGTGCTTAGAACTTAGCACAACCAACAGCGCCAAAGGCGGGCGTTGCTGGGCGGAGGTTTTCAGCCGCTGTCGCAGCGCTGCGCTGGGCTGTCTCGGGAAAGGGCGCCGGGGCGCAGGGCTGGCCCAGTGTAGCCTCTCTGGACCCCTCGCCCTTGTCCCCGTGGGCAGCTGGTGGGCCCAGGATGCGACGTCCCCGCCCTCAGCGCGCTCCACGGGGAAGAGGGGCCCCGGCTTCCGAAGCTGTCCCGACCCGGCCGGGCTGGGAGGGGAGGCGCACAGAGGCCGGGGGTGGGGAGCGAGCTGGGGCGTCCGGTGGGCTTCGCGCTCCTCCCCGCGACCCTGGCCTCCGGTCCCTGCCCGCGCGGTCCGCAACCTCCAGTCGCACCCGGGGCAGAACGCTCCGGTCCGACCACGAGGGGACGCTGTCTCCCACCCGTCCGCCGCCGCTGCGCAGCGTCCTCGTCCGGTCTTAAGCAGCTTCTCTGACCGCAGGATCTTCTTCTGGAGTCCCGGTTGCCAGGTGGAGCACACCAGCTCCGCTGGGCCCCTTCAGTCTTACGCGTCTCCCCTATCCTCACCCCCTCGTGGCTTTTGGCCAGGTCTGTGCCCTATTTTTAGGTAGAAATTGGCAAAGAGAATGGGCTGGGAGTGGTTTGAGTCTCTGCCAACACCTCTTCTTCCGAGCTGCTTCCTGTGCCGGCAGCAGGTGGTGGTGGTGGTGGGGTATGGGACAGGAGCGGAGGGCAGCGAATGATGCTGAGGGCGAGTGGGACCCTCCCCCACGGAGCCGAGGCCTGCTCCCATCCGGCCTCGGGGACAGGCGTGGACAGCGCCCTGCGGGGCCTGGCGCTGGTGGCCCCCCCGAGTCCCTCCCGGCCAGACTCAGGCCCACACCCGTGGGACAGCGAGGGGCTGTTCCTACCCCTGGACCGGGACCGTCCTTCCTGCCCCAGCCTGGCCCAGCGCGGCGCTTGGCACACAATAGGCGCTCACTAAATGCATGGGTTTTTTTCCAGGGGGGAGGAGTTCTTTTGTTTATTTTACTTCAAAAATTTTAGGAGGCACACGTGTTTTTTGTTTCGTGGATAAATTAACTAATGAGAGAATAGTTACAGAATTAGCCACGGAATCCGAGAGATCGCAGGAGGCTGGGGATTTGGTGCGAATTGGGGTTCGTGGCCCCCTCTCCAAATCTGGGGGCGACCCCGGAGCGAGCCCTGGGCCGGCGATAGGCACAGCCGGGGAGGGGCGCCGCGACCCCTGACCCCCAAATCTGTTAGCCCTGGGCTCCCCTGGGAATTTGAACCGGTGTCCGCTGGGGCACCCCGGGGGGCGCAGGGCAGAGTGGCCTTTCTTCCACCCCCACTTGCCCGGCCGAGCTCCCCCCCACTCCCGGGGACCGCCCCCTCCCTGCCCCCCAAGCCCGGCCGCGCCCCGCCCCCGCAGTCCCCGCGCGGTGGCGGCCGCGGGAGCCACGTGCGCGGCGCCGGGCGGGCAGGCGAGCGGGGAAGCGCGGCCACGCCTGGCCCGGCCACCATTTCCCGGGCGCCGCGGCGGCGCCGACTCGCGGGCAGCGGCCCCTCCGAGCGCCCAGCGGTCCCGAGCGCGGCGCCGGGAGCATGAGCCTGGGCTCGCAGCGCGGGGCGGCGGCGGCCCCGGGGGTGGTGCCCGCGCCCTGCGCCTCGAAGGTGGAGCTGCGGCTCAGCTGCCGGCACCTGCTGGACCGCGACCCGCTCACCAAGTCCGACCCCAGCGTGGTGCTGCTGCAGCAGTGCCAGAGCCAGTGGGTGCAGGTAGGGCCGGGCGGGTGCGGAGCGGCCCCCGGGGCTGCGGATGCGGAGACCGAAGGGGGCGCGCGGAGCCTGGCGGGGCGCCAGGAAGGGGCGTCTGGGAGCTGGGGCAGAGCCCGGGGACAGGGTGGGGCCGCCAGGTGCACAGAGGAGATGTCCGGGAGGGGGCAACGGCTGAGAGGGGTCCAGGTAGAGAGGGGTGTCCGGAGGGGGATGCTGCAGTGGGGGTCCCCGGGGCCAGGCTGGAGCGCCCCAGGGGGAAGTGCGGGCAAGGGCCTTGACCAAGGGGCTCAGAAGGAGATGGGGGCTCCGGCGTGCAGCCGAGTGGAGGCGCAGGGTCCGGACTGGGGTTACGCAGCCCCCTCCACCGGCCTGCGGGGACCGCGGGGCGCCTCGCCTTGGCCCACGAGGCGGAGGAGCTGCTCTCGGGGCTCGTGGTCTGGGGAGGTCCGCGCTCGGCTGACTCCGGCCCCTCGCGCGCCCGAGGCCGAAACTTGACCTCTGGGATCCGGGACGGCCCGGCTGGAGGGCTCGTCGGTTCCGCCAGAGTCCAGACTCTGGCGCTGGTCCCGAGCGACCCCGGGGTGACCGCGGCGCAGGTGTCCGGGGTCCCGGACGCGAGTTTTCCCTGGACACCCCCGGCCTCCTCCCGCCGGCTCCGCGGCACAAAGCGCTTCTCCCGATATCTCGCCGGAATCACGGGGCTTCGCCTCGAAAGGGCAAGAAACGCGGGGCGCCCCGGGCCGCGGTGGCGACGAGCAGGCGCGCAGAAGGGGCGCGTCGAAGCCGTCGGCGGGGCGGAGGGGCCGGGACTCGAACCCGCGGGGAGGTGGAGGGGGCCACATCGCCAGGTCTCCCAGCGCAAGACGGCGCCTGCGTCCCGGGACTAGCTCCGCTGCTCTGACCCGGTGACATCTCCTGTCCTCTCTGGACCATCAGCCTCCGGGGCTGATAAGCCCCCTCGACCTGCCCCAACCACGGGTCTTGGGGGGGGCGGGGGCGCCACCGTCCCAGCCCCTGAGCCCCAAACCCTCAACAGTGCTTTGGGGTGACCTGAACATTGCAGGAGTTCGTGTGGTTCTAGGGGGGCGTGGAAGCTTGGTTGGCCTTATTTATATTTTGGGGGGGCAGTGGGGGGCGCTCAGTTTTCGAGAAAGGCGGGTGAAGCCACCCGTCCCCAGCTAGGGGGGGATCTGCAGCCACGACCCCTCCCTGCTCAGCTGGGTGCTGGGGAAAGAGCCCCTCACACCCCCCTTGGGGTTACCCAGTTCAGGACTGGAATCTGGCTCCATCCCCGACTGGGAGTGTCCTTGGGCGGGACCCTCCCCTCTCCGAGCCTCAGTTTCCCCATCTGTGAGCCCATCTGTGAGGCGGTGGGTGTGAGCTGAGAAGATGCAGAGAGGTGGAAGCCCATGGCTGGCAGGGGGTGGGGGAAAGGGGGCGTCCAGGGTCTGTGGGCGTGACCCCCAGGGGTGGAGGTGGGAGTCCAGGGCCCCGTGGATGGTGGACAGGCTGGGAGGGGTCTGAGATGAGCTGGAGGTGAGTCCTGCATGGCTCAGTGGTGGAGCGGGAGAGGGAGACAGGCCGAGAGCCCGGGGCCGACCCCCCAGCCGTGCCAGGGCAGGGGGCCGCTCACGGGTGCTTCCTGCAGGTGGACAGGACCGAGGTGGTCCGGAGCAGCCTGCACCCGGTGTTTTCCAAAGTCTTCACGCTGGACTACTACTTCGAGGAGGCGCAGAAGCTGCGATTCGAGGTGTACGACACACACGGGCCCAGTGGCCTCGGCTGTCAGGATGACGACTTCCTGGGGGGCATGGAGTGCACCCTGGGGCAGGTGGGCACCCCGGCCCTCGGGAGGGAGGCTCGGGGGCCCGGGGCTGTGACAGTGACGGAAACAGACTGTGCCAGGCATCAGAGGACGAGCACCCAGCCCGGCCCAGCTCTAGAGCTCCTGTCGACAAAGATTCCTTATTGGTTTTTTTGAGACAGAGTCTCGCTTTGTTGCCCAGGCTAGAGTGAGTGCCGTGGCGTCAGCCTCGCTCACAGCAACCTCGAAAAACTCCTGAGCTCAAGCAATCCTCCTGCCTCAGCCTCCCGAGTAGCTGGGACTACAGGCATGCGCCACCATGCCCGGCTAATTTTTTCTATATATATGTTTAGTTGACAAATTAATTTCTTTCTATTTTTAGTAGAGACAGGGTCTCGCTCTTGCTCAGGTTGGTTTCAAACTCCTGACCTCGAGCAATCCTCCCGCCTCAGCCTCCCAGAGTGCTAGGGTGACAGGCATGAGCCACTTCGCCCGGCCTGTTTTTTTAAGATATAATTTAAACTGGGTAATACGATCAAACCTCAGAAGGCATAACGGCCCCTGCTGCCCCCGTGCAGCAGGTCCTCTGCCCGGTCCTTGGCACCTTCCAGAGAGACACGTTCTTGCAGGAGCAAAGGAGCGTGTCATTTCTCCTCTTAAACACACACACACACACACACACACACACACAAATTACATTCTGTTCTGCAACTTGCTTTTTTCCGCTGTGGGGACAGAAGGGGCCCTTCCACAGCTCCACAGAGTGGCTCCCCCGCCCCACCCGCCTGCAGGTCCTCCGGTTTTGGTGGAACAATAGCGTTTGCGCCGCCGGCCCGTGTGCCAGGCTCTGCTCCGAACACTCCATGAGCCGCATGCTAATTCTCCAGGCTCGCCACGGAGGTCCTTTCTCACTGAGCTGTGATTTACATACCGTGCAATGCACGGATCCCAGGGGTCGAGACCGGCAAGTTCAGGCGGCTGCACACACACCAGCCCACCCCCCAGATCACGGGACGTTTCCCTCCCCCCGAGCGCCCCCCTCCCCTCTCCAGCCAGTCCCGGCTGGCTTTGTCGGTCCTAGAACCTCAGGTGTGTGACTCACGCGGCACGCTCTCATCTGTGCGGGATTCTTCTGCCCAGCATAAGGTCTGACTCACCCGCTCCCTGCACAGGTTGGTGCCGGTTCACGCTGGGTCCCTCCACCGTCCCCGTTTGTCAGATAAGGAAACTGAGGTTCAGTGAGGGCACAGCCGGGGGTTCCCGCCGGGCACATCTGCCCTTCGTACAGATGCAAGAGGGTGGCACATGCGTGGTGGACAGTCATGTATGAACACATGCAGGGACACCTGCCCATGTACACACGTGTCATAGCCTAGGCCAGACACACCTGTATGCATACCTGCATGAACACACGCGTGGGGCACATGGGGACACATGCATGCGTGTGTGAACACACACGCATCTGTGTAGATACCATGGCTTCCTGCTCTGCAGCCAACACCACACTCAGTGATCCAGGGGAGGCTGCTGGCTTCCGATACTTTTTTTTTTTTTTTTTTTTAGACTGAATGAGTCTGTGGAACGATACTTTTTTTTTTTTAAGACAGAGTCTCACTCTGTTGCCCAGGCTAGAGTGCCATGGCGTCAGCCTAGCTCACAGCAACCTCCAACTCCTGGGCTCAAGGGATCCTCCTGCCTCAGCCTCCCGAGTAGCTGGGACTACAGGCACGTGCCACCATGCCCGGCTGATTTTTTCTATATATTTTTAATTGGCCAATTAATTTGTTTCCATTTTTAGTAGAGACAGGGGTCTCGCTCTTGCTCAGGCTGGTTTAGAACTCCTGACCTCGAGCAATCCTCCCGCCTCGGCCTCCCAGAGTGCTAGGATCACAGGTGTGAGCCACCAAGGCCCGGCCCGTTTCCTCATTGAGTCAAGTGAACCGTGCACTCGGCCCAGAGCTGGGCACACAGGAAGAGCTTATTAAACACTGGCTGTCACCGCAAACCAGCGCTCCCGTTATGCCCGGAGCCCTTCTCCACTAAGGACCTGCTTTGCTGCCAGGAGGGGCAGGTGGGTGGGGAGGGAGCCAGGGCAGGCTCAGCCCTTGTTTTGTCACCAGCCGTGGGCATCTGCGCCCACCCTTGGGTCGTGCCAGGGCAGCAGGACAGGCCCCGGTGTGAGGCAGACCTTGTCTTAGGAGCCCAGATGTGAAGCCTTTCAATGGAGGAATCTTGGGGGGCTGGCCTGAGGCCCCCCGCTTTGCACCTTTAAGAGACCTTCCCTACCCCCTCTGCCTATTCTGACCTCCCTGCTCCCCTACCTGGGCTCTGTTTTCTCTCTGCACGGAATGTTCCTCTGTGCTCAGCGGCTGTCAGCCAGGCAGGCCCCGGTGGCGGGGGGACAAGAGTAGCCGCTGTCTGGTTTGCGCTCGGCCCCCTTTGCCGGGACACCCCTGTGTCTGCCGGACAGCAGCAGGCGAGGGCTGGCCACGGGGTGGGCTGCCATGCGTGGCCACCACGTGGCGCTCGCTGAGGACACACGTGCGTGTGGACAGCCTGTCCGTTGATTGCGTCAGCGTCACCCCCGTGTACAGGCGAGGACGTGGAGCCCCCACCCCAGCCCTGCTCCCTGCCGAGCAGCTGGCGTGTGCCGGGAGCAGCCTGTGCCACGTCAACACGCCCGCCCAGGCGGGGCTCCTGGCGGATGGGGGAGGCACCGGGGGCCGTGAGGAGGGGGAGGCCCAGGCTGGGAGACGAGACCCCAGGGACCGTGTCAGCGCTGGGGACCTGCTGGGCCTGAGGGTCCGGGGCGGGGGGCCGGCACCGTCCGCCCCACGAGGGTCCCCGGAGGGCTGTGGGGGGGTGGGGACGCAGAGGACAGACTGAGGGGTCTGTTGGGGTCCAGGACCCTCAGACTGTTGGGGTCCTGGAGTCGGAGCTCTTCCTTGCCTGACTTTTCTGACGTCCAGATCGTGGCCCAGAAGAAAATGACCCGCCCGCTGCTGCTGAAATTCGGCAGGAACGCCGGCAAGTCCACCATCACGGTGAGGCCCTCTGCCCTCCGACCTCTGACCCACGCTGGGGGGCGGGTCCGTGGGCTGCCGGGTGGGGTCGGGCCACCGCCAGGCCCAGCTGGGAGCCCTGCCCTGGCCCCTCGCAGGTGATCGCCGAGGACATCTCGGGGAACAACGGCTACGTGGAGCTCTCCTTCCGGGCCAGGAAGCTGGACGACAAGGTGAGGGCGCGGGGCAGCCGGGAGCGGGGCAGCGTTCCTGCTTCCGTGGGGCTGGGGACCCCCGTGCGCGAAGCCCGTCCCCGCCTGGCGCGGACCTGGCACCAGCCGCGGCGTCTGTGAGGCGGTGATGACGGGGACTGGCCGAGGACAGACAGTGTCACGCGTGTGGGGCGTGTGGAGAGCTGTGGGGTCCCAGGCGTGCACGGTGGTGGGCACGGCTGCCGTCTCCAGGGAAGCAGGGTCCTGCCTGCTGTCTCCTGACGCCGGACGCACCCCAGTTGCACTCGAAACCCCGTCCAGTGACGGGGAGACGGGCAGGGGGCCCTGAGGTCGCCGGGTGGGAACCCCTTTTGCGCGGCGTCTCTGCCCCCTGCAGACGTTCGAGCCCAGATTGCAGCCTGGGGAGGGGCAGCGGGTGGGAGACGCTCTGGGGGGGACTTCCTGCCACCCTGCTTTATACCCGGGGAGGCTCTTCCCCCAAAAGCCCGACGTGGACCCCCCACACACACTCCAGGACCTCTTCAGCAAGTCCGACCCCTTCCTGGAGCTGTTCCGGGTCAACGACGATCTCAGCGAGCAGCTCGTGTACCGCACGGAGGTGAGTGGACGCCGGGGGCGCACAGAGGCAGGACCCGAGAAGCCCGGCCCACGGCTGGCCATGGGGCGCTGTGTCCCCCACACCCAGCGCCTCCCGTCCACGGGGTCACGTGACCGGGCGTGGCCTCAGTGGCCGGGCGTGACCTCGGTGGCCGTGTCTGCAGTTGGCATCCCACGGGCTTCTCTGCTGTCAGTGTGATTATTTTTAGGGACACCTTCCACTTCCTGCAGGTGAAACGGGATTCCAGTGACAGCAGGGAGAGTGTTTCCTTTTGAGATAAATTAGTTTGAGTCTTAAAAAAAAAAAAAAAAAGTCTATTTAAGGAGAAAGGAATCCGGGTGGCCGGGGACCACACCAGAAGTTGTGAAGGTGGTTCCCAAAGGCGGGGGTTTGCAGGCGACCTGCTGGTCCCCACCCGGGCACGGCAGGGTGCAGCGAAGGGGGCCGGCCGTGCCCCCTCCCACCCGTGGGCCCCGGGTCTCCCCTTCTGGGCCCTTCCCGCCCACAGGTCGTGAAGAACAACCTCAGCCCCGTGTGGGAGCCCTTCAAGGTGTCGCTGAGCTCCCTGTGCTGCTGTGAGGAGACTCGGCCTCTGAAGGTGGGGGCCGGCGGGGGGGGGGGCCGGGGCAGCTGTCACCGCAGACCCCAAGTAGGCCCCTTGGGGTCAGGGGTGGAGCCGCCCGGGCTGGGAGGGAGGGCCTGGGGCGCCCGGGCTGGGGGCAGGTGGCTGAGGGTCCCGGGGCTCCCCAGGGCCTGGTCTGGGACTACGACTCCCGCGGGAAGCACGACTTCATCGGGGAGTTCGCCACCACCTTCCTGGAGATGCAGAAGGCCTTCGCGGAGGACCAGGTGAGCCGGGGCGCCCGGCTGGGCGGGCCGCACCTGTCGGCTTGCAGAGGTGGAGAGAACCAGGTTCCGCTGTGTGAGGGTGAAAAGGGACGATATCCGCTGAGTGGCCACAGCTGGAGAGACCGAGCGGCAGATTTAAGAACAGTTCAGGGTGGGGGGCTGGGGTGGTGTCTGAGTTTGGGGGTCCTGAAGGGAGCCCTCCCCGGGGGTGTCTGCCCAGCCTGCAGCTGAGGGCGGTGGGTGGGTCTGGTGGGGGCTTCCCTGGCTCTCCTTCCTGCCCTCCAACCCCGGACCCGTGTCTCTGGGCAGGGCCACGCTGCCTGTGGGGTCTAACCTGGACCCCTTCTGACCACACCGCCGGTCCTCGGCTGCTCCCCCTCTGACAGCGGTTCCCACCCGGCCACGCCCGTCCCCTGCGCAGGGGGAGCCCTGGGCTCACTCTGGGGACAGCCCTGGGGGGTGAGGTCACCCGGGGATGGTGCTGGGTGCTGCCAGTCTGGGGAGGGACCTCCGCCCGTCCGTTTGTGCCAGGCCCAGTGGGACTGTGTGAACGCCAAGTACAAGCAGAAGAAACGCAACTACAAGAACTCGGGGGTGGTCGTCCTGGCAGACCTGAAGGTGAGGCCCTGCCCAGGTGGGGGCGACTAATCCTGCCCAGGTGGGAGCAAGGCGAGCCCCTCCCTGGTGGTGCCCGGCGTGATGGGCAGGGGGGAGGTGGGGGCTGGTGTCTCAGATCTGAGCAGGCCCCTCCATCTCCCTGGGGGGCCGGGTGAGCCCTGCCGACGCCACTGCCCGGAAGCTCCACAGGGTCTACTCCTTCCTGGACTACATCATGGGCGGCTGCCAGATCCACTGCACCGTGAGTCCCCCTCCCTGCTTCTGAGGCCCCCCAGGAGTGGAAGGGGCACTCGGGCAGGTTCCACCCGCGTCTGGGCTTTTCCTTCCCTGAGGGGGCCTCTCCTTGGCCAAACGAGAGTTGGGGGCCGGCCAGGGCCACCCTGGGAGGCAGAACCCTCAGGGCCCACCTCCTACAAAAGCACGGTGACAGAAAACACATGAAAAAGAAAAGGGGGCCGGGCACGGTGGCTCACATCGCCTGTAACCCTAGCACTCTGGGAGGCCGATGCAGGCGGATCGTTTGAACTCAGTAATTCAAGACCAGCCTGAGTGAGAGCAAGACCCTGTCTCTACTAAAAAAATAATAGAAAGAAATTAGCTGGACAACTAAAAATAGATAGAAAAATTTAGCCAGGCACGGTGGCACATGGCTGTAGTCCCAGCTACTTGGGAGGCTGAGGCAGGAGGATTCCTCGAGCCCAGGCACTCTATCCCAGGCAACAGAGTGAGACTCTGTCTCAAAAAAAAGGGAGGGTGAGCATGTGGCTGCCAGGGACAGGCAACCTCAGGCTGCCGTGGCCACACCGAGGTAGCTCTAGGGCAGACCCACCTGCAGGTCCCACTGCTGTTGTTTCCCTGGGTGGCCCTAGACCAGCCTGTGGGAAGCAGCCGTGGGGGCCGGGCGGGAGGTGTCAGTCCAGAGCAGATGGGAACCCCCCCCATGCCTCTGTCTGAGCCGGCACCCCTGCCGGCAGTGAGCCTCAGCCCAGGGATCTGGGGGGGGTGTCGTTTGGGGATCCAGGGAGCTGAGGGGCTGGCAGGACCCGGGGAGACCCCTCCTCACCCTGGGCAGTGGGTGGGACAGTCCCAGCGAGCAGTGACTTTGGGCAGCAGCCCCAGCTCCACCGCACGAGGCCCCAGGTCCCAGCTGCTCTGGGCTCAGGTGTATCTTACCTGTCCGGTGGTGGGGTACATGTGTCCTGCCTGGCCTGCTCACCGCTCCTGGGCCTCTTGCAGGTGGCCATCGACTTCACAGCCTCCAATGGGGACCCTCGCAACAGCTGCTCCCTGCACTACATCAATCCCTACCAGCCCAACGAGTACCTGAAGGCCCTGGTGTCCGTGGGCGAGATCTGCCAGGACTACGACAGGTGCGGCCCCCATCCCCCACCCCCGGCTCCCCTCACCTGCCTGGGCTGCAGGTCAGGGCTGGTGGCCCTATGTGGGGGGCAGGGGGCACCATGACCGTCCACCCATCAGCAGGACCTGCCCGGTCAGGCAGGGACCCCTCTGTAGTGGCTGGTGCCACAGTGCAGATGGCTGACACCCCGGGGGGCTGTCTACAGATCAGGAAACTGAGGTCGCGAAGCTTACCTGAGGGTGCCCGGCTGGCTGGGAAGTGGCCTTGTGCACACCCAGGGGGCTGCTGGACTCTGAGCTCGTGGCGGCAACCCGGAGCCCCAGCCCAGGGCTTGGGAGCAGATGCCCCGAGCTCCCTCCCTTGTGTCTCCCATCGGGGTGGGTGAGGGCCGAGGGCAGGAGACCACGGAGCCCCCTGAGCTGTCAGGGCCTGCACAGGGAGGTGTCTGCAGGGGACAGACAGCGTGTGCAGGGCAGAGACAGGGCGTCAGGGAGGGCAGACTTACAGAGCAGCTCGACCCATCCTGCGTGCCTGGCTCAGTTTCTTCTCCTGCACTGTGCCTCAGTTTCCCCCATGTGGCATGGCAGTGGTGCCAGTCCTGGGCCAGCAGGGCCCTGGTCTCCTGGGTTCCCGTCCGTGTTTCCCCTGAAGCGGCCCCCACCCCGCCCCCGGGAGGCAGGGTTCCCCGAGTGACCAGGGCCGCCTCTCTTCCAGTGACAAGAGGTTTTCTGCTTTGGGGTTTGGAGCTCGGATCCCTCCCAAGTATGAGGTAGGAAAGCCCAGGGGCCGGGGCCCCCACCCCTCCATGGGACCCCTGGTTGCTGCCATTTCCTGCTGGGAACCAGCTCCTATGGGACGGGGTGGGAAGCAGAGACCTGCCCAGCAGCCAGAGAGGCTGACCTTTGACCTCCTAGGACTTCTCAGCTTTGGGGGGACTGGAGACAAGCCCCATGTTCTGTCAGGAAGAAGGAAGAACATTATCATGTTTCCCCGAAAATAAGACTTACCCATAAAATAAACCCTAGCATGGCCGGGCGCGGTGGCTCACGCCTGTAATCCTAGCACTCTGGGAGGCCGAGGCGGGAGGATCACTCGAGGTCAGGAGTTCAAAACCAGCCTGAGCAGGAGCGAGACCCCGTCTCTACTATAAATAGAAGGAAGTTAATTGGCCAACTAATATATATAGAAAAAATTAGCCGGGCATGGTGGTGCATGCCTGTAGTCCCAGCTACTTGGGAGGCTGAGGCAGGAGGATCGCTTGAGCCCAGGAGTGTGAGGTTGCTGTGAGCGAGGCTGACACCACGGCACTCACTCTAGCCTGGGCAACAAAGCGAGACTGTCTCCAAAAAAAAAAAAAAAAAAGCCCTAGCAGGATTTCTAAGCATTTGCGCAATAGAAGCCCTATCCCGAAAATGAGACCTAGTGATGGGCGTGGCTATGCAGCGCGTCTGCACGACCCGTGCATGTTGTCACGGAGCGAGAAAGAAGATGAGCAGCCCTTCTCATCCGCCCCGTGAGAGCTCTATTGCTGGACAGAAGAGATTGGGGCCGTTGGTTCAGAGTCTGGAAACAGTGGCAAGAAATTCAGGATGGAATTTGGGGTTTGGAGAGTTATGATGTTCTAGAAGAAGACGACTTAACTATATTTCAATAAATGCAGGTTGTTCTACTGTACTTAAAAAAAAAATAACACATCCCTGAAAATAAGCCCTAGGGTGTCTTCTTGAGGAAAAATAAATATAAGACCCTGTCTTGTTTTCTGGGGAACACGGTAGTTTGGAATCTTCTGGCTGCAGATAATAATTCAACTGGCTTACAAAAAATGGTGTGTGGGGGATTTATTGGCTAATAGAACTGAGAAGCTTCAGGTCTGGCTGGATCCAGGGGCTAAAGCAATGTCCCAGGACTAGTCTGTCTGTTTCCCCCTCTGTCTGGTGGCTCTGCCTCCCCCACAAGTCGGCTTCCCTCCCGTGTAGGCTTTTCCCTCTGGGGCCCTTCAGAACCTCCAAACCCACCTCTCCCCGGGGTGGGGAGCGTGGCAGTCCCGGGAGGACGGGACCCCACGCCGACTGGCCGCTCTTGTCCCCACCCAGGTGTCCCACGACTTCGCCATCAATTTCAACCCTGAGGACGATGAGTGTGAAGGTGGGAGCTGGAGGCGGGCCCGGGGCGGCGGCGGGGCGCCCAGGGGCCGGGCTCACCCGCTGTCCCCGCAGGGATCCAGGGTGTGGTGGAGGCCTACCAGAACTGCCTGCCCAGGGTCCAGCTCTATGGCCCCACCAACGTGGCGCCCATCATCTCCAAGGTGGCGCGCATGGCGGCGGCCGAGGAGCACACCGGGGAGGCCTCGGTAGGTGCCCGGGGCAGGGCGGTGGGGACTGTGTGCGTGTGGGACAGTGACATGTACGGTGGCACGGGGCTGGTCGTGTGCTCAGCGGGGACTGTGCGTGTTGGACAAGGGAGCCCACCGTGGCACAGGGTCAGCACGGTGGGGCTGCAGGTCGGTGGCAGCAGTGACCTGGGGGCCAGGCGGAGGACCAGCCCGAGGCAGGACAGAGCGCTGGACGGGGAGGGCCCACGTTGCCAGCAGCGGCCCCCTCAGAGCTGCAGGAATCTCGGGGCACAGGATGGAATTCAACGGGCCGTGGCGCTGACTCCAGCCAGCCTCCCCTCCTCCTGTCCCTTCTGCGCCGCCACACGGCTGGTCACTGTTTGCTCCTGCATACGTTGTTACTTTGCACGTGTTACCGCCTTGCACAGATGCTGCATTGCTGGAGATCGATCTGCTTGGCATTCTCACTTGTCACCACGCTCTGCAGCCCTGTTGGGCTGCCGGGCCCACAGCAGGCCTATCGATTTTGTTTAACTTTCTATTTTGAAAAAAAAAAAAAAAAAAACTCCAGCAAATTTACAAGCATGGTGAGAATAGTGCAGTGACCTCCAGTTACCCTGCTCTTGGGCTCCCCGTCAATGACGTTTTCCCGGCCCCTGCTCTGCGTATGTGCGCGCTGCTGCCGCCACCGCCATCCTTCTCTCTGAACTATGTGAGAGCCGGCTGCCTCCCGCTGCTGCTCAGACTCTCCAGGCCGCCGACCCGCCAGGGAAGGGCTGCTGTGTAGACCACAGGGGCTGAGGGCGTCCCAGGCACTTCTCATTCACCCCCATCCCACCATGACCCACTCTCTCTGGGTCTAGCCGTCCATAGTCTTTTTTTTTTGAAGACGGAGTCTCGCTCTGTTGCCTGGGCTAGAGTGAGTGCCGTGGCGTCAGCCTAGCTCACAGCAACCTCAAACTCCTGTCTCAAGCGATCCTCCTGCCTCAGCCTCCCGAGTAGCTGGGACTACAGGCATGCACCACCATGCCCGGCTCATTTTTTCTATATATTTTTAATGGGCCAATTAATTACTTTCTATTTTTAGTAGAGACAGGATCTCGCTCTTGCTCAGTGCTAGTTTCCAACTCCTGACCTTGAGCGATCCTCCTGCCTCGGCCTCCAAGAGTGCTAGGATGACAGGCATTAGCCACCCGCACCCGGCCCATCTACATCCGTGTCAGGATTTGGGCTGGTCCTCAGTGTGCTCTGCCCACGCCACCCTGACCCGGGCTCCGGCCATGTGCGCTCAGCACCCTGTGTGGAGGGTGCCCACACATTTTATGCTCAGCCTCCTGAGCACGGACGCCCCAAAAGCCACGCCCTGAGAGCAGCGGCTGTGCAGAGAGGCAGGGAGACCCCTCCCCAGGCTGGGCTGTGTCTGGGAGGCAGGAGGGGAGCAAGGGCCAGACTCAGCCCTGGGCACCAAGACAGCCCTAACTCTGCAGCCAGGAAGGATGGATGCCGCAGGCTGGGCCCGTTTGCCTCCTGCTCTTTGGTGTCCTTCTCTTCCCATGATTTCTGTGTCACTGGGAGTGGTGGCTCACTCCTTGGTCCCAGTTACTCGGGAGGCTGTTGAAGTTGTGGAAGTTGAGCCTTCCTGGCCACAGTGAGCTGAGCTTGTGCCACTGCACTCCAGCCAGGGTGACAAGGCGAGACCCTGACTCTAAAAAAAGAATTATATGCCTGTTTTTTCTTCTTTTAAAATATTTTGGCCCGGCACGGTGGCTCACACCTGTAATCCTAGCACTCTGGGAGGCCGAGGCAGGAAGGTCGCTCAAGGCCAGGAGTTTGCAACCAGCTCTGAGCATGAGAGAGACGCCGTCTCTATTAAAAATAGAAAGAAATTAGCTGGACAACTAAAAACATGTAGAAAAAATTAGCCCGTAGTCCCAGCTACTTGGGAGGCCGAGGCAGGAGGATCGCTTGAGCCCAGGAGTTGGAGGTTGCTGTGAGCTGCTGATGCCACGACACTCTAGCCTGGGCAACAGAGTGAGACTCTGTCTCAAAAAAAAAAAAAAAAAAAAAAAAACATTTATCATGGAGAATTCCAAACATCAAAAGTTAAGAAATAGCAAAATGAGTCGCATAGAGCCACTGTCAGGTTCAACAGATGGTCCATCGACCCTCACCTTCCTGAATTTTAAACGTTTTATTCTTCTTTGCACTTTGAAATAATTTCAAACTTACAGAAAAGTTGCAAGAATAGTGCAGAGAGACGTGAGGTGCAGTCGCCCAGAGATACCGCTGCTCACATCTTGCCACTTCTGCTTTGTGTCTGGGAAGCCGTTTTTATGTTTTATTTTTCAAATTTGGTTCACCTATTTTTTGTTGTGATAAAATACACATAGTTTAATATTTGCCATCATAACCGTTGAAAAGCGTACAGTTCAGAGGCGCTAAGTACATTCACACTGTGGTGCAAACACTACCCCTGCCTAGTTATATCAGCACCCCAAATGAAACTCCACACCTATTCGTTTGCATGTATTTTTAATGTATACAAAATAGTATTGTGTGGCCGGGCGCAGTGGCTCACACCTGTAACCCTAGCACTCTGGGAGGCGGAGGTGGGAGGATTGCTCGAGGTCAGGAGTTCGAAACCAGCCTGAGCAAGAGTGAGACCCCTGTCTCTACCATAAGTAGAAAGAAGTTAATTGGCCAACTAATATATATAGAAAAAATTAGCCGGGCATGGTGGCGCATGCCTGTAGTCCCAGCTACTCGGGAGGCTGAGGCAGGAGGATCGCTTGAGCCCAGGAGTTTGAGGTTGCTGTGAGCTAGGCTGACACCACAGCACTCACTCTAGCCTGGGCAACAAAGTGAGACTCTGTCTCAAAAAAAAAAAAAAAAACCAAATAAACAAAAACAGTATTGTGCAAAGATGATGGTGCTTTTTTTTTTTTTAACTTGGCACCACTACACACACACACATTTAACTTTTTGTGAACCGTTTGAGGGCAAGTTGCCACATCTTGCCCATCTACACCTTAATACTTTGTTGTACACTGTCCTATAGTCGTGAGTATTCTCTTATATAACCATAGCACAAGTCTCAGTTTCGGGACATTTAATTTAGATGCTTTTATCTGACGTATAGAACATATTCCGGTTTCACTAATTGTCACAATAATTTTTGTAGCAGTATTATTTCTGGTGCAGGGTCCAGTCTAGAATCAAGGACTAGGCCGGGTGCGGGGGCTCACACCTGTAATCCTAGCACCCCCACACCCAAGGCCTGCACACCTCTCCTCCTCCGGCCCAGGCCTGGGTTCGAGTCCTGGTTCAGGAGCCTCCTGCGCAGCGTGGGCCCTGCAGCCTCCCCTAGAGCTGCGCGCAGGGCCGCCGGGCAGGCTCGCGGTTTGCCGCGCTGGGACGGGGCTCCCGGCTGCACCTGGGGCTGTCAGGTGCGGGGGGTGCGGGGGAGGCCCGGGCCTCAGACCCGGTCGAGCCTCCCACCCCCTACCCCCCCGCCCCCAGCAATACTACATCCTGCTGATCCTGACGGACGGCGTGGTGACCGACATGGCGGACACGCGCGAGGCCATCGTGCGCGCGTCGCACCTGCCCATGTCCATCATCATCGTGGGCGTGGGCAACGCCGACTTCACCGACATGCAGGTCCTGGACGGCGACGACGGCGTCCTGCGCTCCCCGCGGGGGGAGCCCGCGCTCCGCGACATCGTGCAGTTCGTGCCCTTCCGGGAGCTGAAGAACGTGAGTGGGGGGGGCTGGGGGGGGCTGCAGCGGGGGGAGGGGCGGCTGGGGGGAGGGGGTGCGGGGGGGCTGCGGGGGGAGGGGTGGCTGGGGGGGCTGTGGAGGGGCTGGGGGGGCTGCGGGGGGGAGGGGTGGCTGGGGGGGCTGTGGAGGGGAGGGGGGCTGTGGAGGGGAGGGGGGCTGTGGAGGGGCTGGGGGGGCTGCGGGGGGCGGGCTGCAGCAGGGGGAGGGGGGCTGCGGCGGGGGAGGGGGGATGCGGGGGGGGGGGGGTGAGCTGCGGCAGGGGGAGGGGGCTGGGGTGGCTGCGGGGGGCGGGCTGCTGCGGGGGAGGGGGCTGGGGGGACTGTGGGGGGCGGGCTGCGGCGGGGGGGGCGGGCTGCGGCGGGGGGAGGGGCTGCGGGGGGGGGGGGGCGGGGGTCCCTGGGGAGGCCCCGGCTCAGGGCAGCAGAGCGCGGGCACGTTCCACCCAGGGCCAGCAGGATTTTTGCGTCACATGGGCACACAGAGTCCTGCAGCAAGACACACACGTCATACATGGACACACATGGTCTACAAGGAGACACACATCACACAGACACATGTCCTCCAATGAGACACGCATGTCACACGGACACATATGGTGTTCTATAGCGAGACATACATATCCCACAGGAACACATGTGGTGCTACAATGAGACACACATGTCACACGGACACATATAGGGTCTTACAGCACGACATACATATCCCACAGGAACACACATGGTTTACAATGAGACACACGTCACATGGACACACATGGTCTACAGTGAGACACACGTCACATGGACACACACATGGTCTACAGTGAGACACACGTCACATGGACACACATGCTCTACAGTGAGACACACGTCACATGGACACACATGGTCTACAGTGAGACACGTCACATGGACACACATGGTCTACAGTGAGACACACGTCACATGGACACACATGGTCTACAGTGAGACACACGTCACATGGACACACATGGTCTACAGTGAGACACATGTCACATGGACACACATGGTCTACAGTGAGACACGTCACATGGACACACATGATCTACAGTGAGACACACGTCACATGGACACACATGGTCTACAGTGAGACACATGTCACACAGACACACATGTCCTACAATGAGACATGCACATGACAGGGACACACGTGGTCTACAGTAAGACACCTGTCACATGGACACATACATGATCTCCAGTGAGACACACACACACGGAGTCCTACGATGACACACACGGACACGTGTCCTATGGTGAGGCGTGCACGTCAGGTGGACGCGTGTGGCACGGTGGTCAGCGTGGGTGCTGGCTGTGCAGGCCCCCATCCCACACAGACTCTCCCCCTCTCTGCCTGGGGAGCGGGGGCATCTCCCCGCGGGGCGGGTGGGTCCCCGAGCGAGTGCAGGTCATGCTCAGGGGCGGGTCACCAGGTGGGTGCTGCAGCCTCCTCTGTGTCCTGTCCTCCCGGGACCTCCCTGCCCTGGGCCAGCTCCCGGTGGGCCCAGACCGACTCCACCACGCCGTGGGGCCACCACCTGCGCCAGGGACCCGGCTCTGCAGGGCGAGGGCGGGCTGGGGCCGTGGAATGGGGGCAGGGGCTCTTAACGTGCAGGTGGCACTGCCGTCCCTGCCTGTCGCCCCGCCCAGGCGTCCCCCGCGGCGCTGGCCAAGTGCGTGCTGGCAGAGGTGCCCAAGCAGCTGGTGGAGTACTACAGCCACAGGGAGCTGCCCCCGCGGGGCCTGGGCGCCCACACCCCCGAGGCCGGCCCCCGCTCCACACCCTGAAGGCCACGGAGAGGGGCAGCGTCCTCGGGGTCCCATCTGTAGCACCTGGGGTCCCCCCAACCTCCCCAGGGGCCTCTGGTCCCCGCCCAGGCCCCTCCTGTTGTCCCGTGACCCGGCTGGCTCCGGCCAGCGCCTGGGCCCCTAGGGCTGGGGACGAAATCAGGCGGGGTCAGCAGGGGACCGGGGTGGCCCTGCCAGGGGAGGGGCCTGACCTTTGTTGGGGGAGGAGCCCCCTCGCAGCCCCCAGTCCTGGGGGGCCAGAGCCCCGCTGCCTGGCGGCCCCCACAGCCCTCCCTCCTGCCCCTTGCTGCCACCCAGCGCTGAGTCTGCGGGGTCTGGGGGCGTCCGACGTAATAAAGTGTCTCCTGGTCCCCACAGCTGTCTGGCACCGTTACTGACCCTGCCGCGCAGAGGCCTGGCCCCCTCCTTGCCCCCCATGTGGAGCAGGGACTCCCCAGGGCCGCTCCTGGGCTGCTGAGGACCCGCCCAGGGTCCAAGGGGTAGTTGGGGGGCCAGAGGGTGCGATGACCCCCACCCCTGCCACTGCCAGCAAACTCCACTCAGCGTCACGAGACTCCCCAGGCCTGAAATCGGCCCTGGTGAGGGTGTGGGCCTTGGGCAGCCGGAGCCCCCGGGTCCAAGTCTGCTGGGGGAGGAGGGGTCTTGGGGACCCGGCTGGGGGTGCCGGGCGAGCCTCGGGGCCACCTGGGCACACTCAGGTGCAGCCACCTGCCCGAGGCTCCAGCCCTGCCGGGGTTCCCAACCGAGTTTCCCCCAGATTATTTCGTCCAAGAAGAACATGTGGTCCTGACCCCGAGTCCAGGCCCACCCACCCGTCAGTCCGTCCGTCCGTCCTCTCTGCCTATTTTTAGCTCCTGATTCATCTTCTGTTAGGCAGGGATAATAGGCATCGCCATAGCAACCTGGCTGCCACGTGAATTCCGGAAGGGCCGCCACTGCTGTCCTTGGGGAGGACAGAGGCTCCAGAGAACAGCCCTTCCAGGCACGTGTCGGGGCCGCAGGGTTGTGGGGCCTGAGGGTGGGGTCCCGCCACCGCCCAGACGGCTCCTGGGCTCCAGGCGGGGCCGGGCCAACCGTGGGGCGTCGGTCAGTGGTGGTCCTGGAAGGAAGCAGGAGGCCCAGTGGGGTCTGCGCCCAGCGCTGGGGGCAGCCTCGATGGCCCAGGGAGCAGCCCTCGGCCAGACGGGGCCATGGGGGAGGGTCTCTTCCCAGAGCCGTCCCCCCACGGGGATGTGGACACCCAGCCCCTCCTCCTGCCCCTTCCCGCTGAGCCTGCTCTTCGCCCGCCCGGGGTCGGGCAACCTGAAAACACGTGGGTTTTCTGTCGACAGCCGGGTTCATGTCCCCTCTCTGTGACCCTGAGCAGACGTGGGACCCAGTGTGACTTCCAAGGCCGGGTGCTGAGATGCCTCCTCCCCATCCTGGCTCGGGGCCTTGTGTGAGGCCCCCCCAAGCAGTCATAGGGGGAAACTGAGGCCCCTGCCCTGGCCAAGCCGCCCACGTAGGAGTGGACGTCTGGACGGGACCTCACGGCCGGAACCTCGAAGTTGACCCCTTCCCAGTTCCATCCCATGGGAAGGGTGTGAGTCAGCCCACTTTCGTTGTAGTTCTGAGCCCTGAATTTTGGTGCAATTTGTTATCTAATATATGGCAGGAGCTGAAGGACCTGCCCTCCTCCCTAGACAGCTTGCAGGAAGGAAGAAAGGGGTGATGCCCCCAGCTTGGCCCCAAATTCACCTGCCCGGTGAACACGTGCCGGCTTCACAGGGGAGCATGGCCGGCCCCCCTCGTGTCAGCGGCCGCAGGGCCAAAGCTCCGTCCCTGTAGCTTGCAATGTGCCCCCGCCCACCGGCCACCTGCCTCCCTGCGGAGCCGGCTGTGGGCTGGCGAGTGGGCAGAGAGGCTTGGCACCGGAGCTGTTCTTTCTTCTGCTGCCAGAGGAAGCGCGGGCAGGAAATTGTGACTAAGTGCTCCTAATTGGTGCGGGGGCCGGCGCAGGGCTGTCAGACGGGAGCCCCACCGCCCGGCTGTCTCCCCCCCACCGCCCCTCCCCCACCCCTGCAGAGAGGCTGTCCAGGCCCCTGCACGGCGGGGGGGGGGGTCCCCTCCCCCATTGGGAACAGCTCTCGCCCACGCGGTGTTTCCGTGTTCCCGGCACCGCCTGAGCTTGGCGCAAACAACGCTGCGCTGCATTCTCACAACAAGCCCACGTGGCCGGCCAGTTGTGAGTACAAGAAGGAACCCAGCGTGGAGAGATCAGCCGTGTGGCCCGGAATGTGTGGCTGGGGGGGCGGGGCTGCTGGGACCTGGGGCCTGGGTCCCCAGGACTCAAAGACTGGAACCCATGGGTCTCAGCTGTGCACACATGTGTATATGTGTGCAGGTACATGTGTGCTTTTGTGTGCACACAGGCATGGGTGCTCGTGTGCATTTGCATGTGTGTGCATGGATGTGCGTATGCACATGCGTGTGCGCGGATGTACACGTGTGCGCGCACATGCGTGTGCGTGTGTGTGTACATGTGTGTTGCTCTGTGTGTGTGTGCTGGGAGGGGCTGCGTGTGGGTCTTTGTCCTTAGCAATTTGGCTAAAGCCGCCCCAGGAACCCCAGCCCCCCGACAAGCTCTGGGCCCACACTGCCAGGCTGTCCCATCACGGCCAGCGAGTGGAGCGAGGACAGGCAGGTCCCGTGTGGGTAAGCTCCGGGCTGGGGGCTGGTGCTGCAGGAGGCTGCTCCCCTCGTCCCAAGGAAGAGACCAGGCCCTCAGGTCAGGCAGCCACGGCCCCCAGAGGGCCCCATTTCACGGCCACAGGTGGACCCTCACCGCAGTGGGGCCGGGAGGCAGCGCCGGTGGGGCCGAAGCCACTGCCAGCTCCAGGCCCCTTTTGGCCGAGCAAGCTATGGCCATGCCACGGGTCGGCCAGACCACGTGTGGGGTCAGTGCCGGAGAGCACATGGTTGGATCCCTGGGCATGGTGCTCTGCCCGGGACCGACATCTCCTGGCGCCGGCTTTGACCAGGACACTCCCCAGGACACAGCAGACGCCCACAGGGATGGCTCCCTTCCCTGCTCTGGGCCTGCGGTGGGAACGTGGCTGCCGAGATGGAGGAGGGACGTGGCGGCCCCGGAGCATCAGGCTGAACGCTGCCCCCCGTGGCAGGGGCCGGGACTACGTGGACCTGGGGCTGAGCCCAGCCCAGCCGCGTGGCTCCCCAAGTGGGCAGGGTCCGAGGGGACGTGCCTGGACTCACAGCCCCGGATGATAACAGCAGGGAGATGACGGTCGCCCGGCGTGTCCTGGTGCGGCTCTGTGACAGGCAGTCTCTGCTGCAGAGCTGGGGGACCGAGGGCGGTCACTTGCCCAAGGTCACGGCAGGGAGGCAGGGTTGCAGAAATCAGCCCCTTCGTGAAGGGGCCGCCCCGTGCAGCTCTCTGCAAACTGAGAGATCCCAACATTAAACAGGCCCTGGAGCTCCTGGTGCCAGCGGCGCCCGGGAGGCCTGTCTGGAGTGGCTGGTTGAAGCTGCCCCAGGCGTGAGCTCCACCAGGTGGAGCCACCTGCCCAGGTGAGAGGCAGGTGCCGGCCAGTGCCCGCCAAGCCCCTCCCTTCCCCCCCAGTGATTCCCAGGGGAGGTCCTGAGCTCGGCGTGCAGGGCTCCCAGCCCGAGAGCCTGACTGTACCCAGGGACACCTTTGGGACGCCTTCCCCGGCCCCTTCCCAGCCAGAGCTACGAAAGGATTTTGCGCCCAGGAGGATGGGAGCCTCCTTGCACCACCTGCTGTGTTAGGAACTCGGGCACCTGAGACCAGGTTCCCTCCTGGCTCCAACATCTACTGCCGGAGTCCTGGGAGCACCCCAGGGCAGCTGTGTCCCGCCTGCCCCTGGGCGTGTGGCTTTGCCAGGCTGGGAACTTGCCAGTCAGGGGATCCCAGCATGGGCCGCCCTCTCTCCCGCCTGTGACAGCCAGTGTCGTGGCGACAGGACTATTGGAGCGTCAGAAGCAAAAGCCATAGTGGGCTGGGCGCTGTGGCTCACGCCTGTGAGCACTCTGGGAGGCCGAGGCGGGTGGATCGTTTGACCTCAGGAGTTTGAGACCAGCCTGCGCAAGAGTGAGACCCCGTCTCTACTAAAAATAGAAAGAAATGAATTGGACAACTTAAAATATATACAAAAAATTAGCCAGGCATGGTGGCACATGCCTGTAGTCCCAGCTACTCGGGAGGCTAAGGCAAGAGGATCACTTGAGCCCAGGAGTTTGAGGTTGCTGTGAGGTAGGCTGACGCCACGGCACTCTAGCTTGGGCCACAGAGTGAGACTCTGTCTCAAAAATAAAAATAAAAACATATTTGTGGCTGGGTGCAGTGGCTCACCCCTGTAATCCTAGCTCTCTGGAAGGCCGAGGTAGGCAGATTACTCAAGGTCAGGAGTTTGAAACCAGCCTGAGCAAGAGAAAGACCCCGTCTCTACTATAAATAGAAAGAAATTAATTGGCCAACTAAAATATATAGAAAAAATTAGCTGGGCACGGTGGCGCATGCCTGTAGTCCCAGCTACTCGGGAGGCTGAGGCAGGAGGATCGCTTGAGCCCAGGAGTGTGAGGTTGCTGTGAGCGAGGCTGACTCCACGGCACTCACTCTAGCCTGGGCAACAGAGTGAGACTCTGTCTCAAAAAAAAAAAAAAAAAGAAAGAAAGAAAGTGAGTGGGTCGGTCTCTCTCCACTCTCTGAGACGAACCCATTTTTGTCCTACTACAAAGAGCTGCTCGTGTGAAACTGCTCCCCACCTGGGCTGATTCCACCATCCTGGCCCTGCTGGTGACTTTTCCAAGAAAGGAGTGAGGGGACCAGGATCATAGCCTGGACTCGGCCCTTGGTGGGGCTGGACATTCCCCAGCCAGGAGCACGGCGGGGACTGAGGGCAGACTCCCACCCTGACACCCGTGTGCGAAGACCCGGCGTTTCCGCAGCAGCAATGTCGGAATTTGCCGGGACGCCTGTGCCCGCCCTCGTCCCACTGCTGGACTCTGCTCTCCGGGTCTGAGGTGGAGCCCGGCTGTGCCCAGTAAGTGTCTGGAAGCCCCACGTTTGAGGGTGTCTATCAGGACTGACAGGGCCGGGCACGCTGGCTGGCGCCTGTGATCCCAGCACTCTGGGAGGCCAAGGTGGGCGGATCGTTTGAGCTCAGGAGTTGGAGACCAGCCTGACCAAGAGCGAGACCCCATCTCTGCTAAAAAGATAGAAATTAATTGGCCAACTAAAAATATATAGAGAAAAAAAATTAGCTGGGTATGGTGGCGTGTGCCTGTCGTTCCAGCTACTGGGGAGGCTAAGGCAGCAGGATCACTTGAGCCCAGGAGTTTGAGGCTCCTGTGAGCTAGGCTGTCCCGGGCAACAGAGTGAGACTCTGACTCAAAAAAAAAAAAAAAAAAATAGGATGCAGACGCGTTGCCACAACACGACCCCACTGGGCAGAGGAGCTGGGAGACAGAGACACACGGACCTCACAGGTGTTCTGGGATCAGGCATGGGCGACTGTCAGCGGGCTGCTTGTAGGGAGAGCATCCTGCCTGTCCACGTACTTTATTTTTTTTGAGACAGAGTCTCTGTTGCCCAGGCTAGAGTGAGTGCCGTGGCATCAGCCTCACTCACAACAACCTCAAACTGCTGGGCTCAAGCAATCCTTCTGCCTCAGCCTCCCGGGTAGCTGGGACTACAGGCATGCGCCACCATGCCCGGCTAATTTTTTCTATATATTTTTAGCTGGCCAATTAATTTCTTTCTGTTGTTAGTAGAGACGGGGTCTTGCTCTTGCTCAGGCTGGTTTCAAACTCCTGACCTCGAGCGATCCTCCTGCCTCGGCCTCCCAGAGTGCTGGGATGACAGCGTGAGCCACCCTGCCCAGCCTGTCCGTGTGCTTTGGTCGTCTGTGAGTGAGCCTTACAGGGAAGGGAAGGGAAGGAACGGGAAACGCTCTGTCGGTGGCTCCAATGTTCCCTTTGGAGGCAGCTCTGGGGCCAGACGCCTGTTTCTCGGGGCCAGGGAGGGTGGAGTGAGGGTCGAGCCCAGGCTGCCCTTTGCAGTGAAAGATGACCTCACCGGGGTCACAGGGCGAGGCCGTGTGCGCTCTTCCGGGCAAGGCCTATAAGCGTGTCCCCGCTCAGGGCACGGGTGACTGGCTGGCCCTGCACAGTGTGGCGTGGCCGTGTGCCCACTTCTGACTCACAGAATTCACCGCCTTGCAGTTCTGGAGGTCAGAGGTCCTGGGATGAAGATGTCAACGGGACAGGACGGGCTCCAGGGAGAGTCTGTTCTGGCGTTTCCGGCTGGGGCTGCTCCCCCCTCCTCCCGCCTCTCCCTCCCCTGACCCTGGTCTGTGATGACACTGGGCCACCTGTCCCCAGGGCCCTCTCTGTCTCACGGCGCAAAGCCCCTTTGGCACGGAGGTGACATGGCCACGGGGGTCCCCAACCACAGGAGGGGCCTGAGGCTGCAGAGGCCACAGCAGGGAAGCCGTGGGCTCCTGCGTGGACCACGAAGACCACAGTCCCGCCTGTTGGCTTCCTGGGGGTCCAACTCTGCACCCACGTCTCTCAGAGCAGGTGGGGGGAAGCAGCTGTGCAGGGTGGAGCCGGTGGGGGACCCTCACTCTGGGTGGTGCCATCCTTCCCCATTTGCAGGTGGGGGGGCGCTAGGACTGTGGTGCCCACTTGGGGGCGCTGGAGCCTCTGGGTGCTGCCCACGGGGTTGGGTTGGTGGCCACACTGGGCCACACCACTAACCTGTCTGTGGGCGCCCACAGCTCGGGGAGGGGGCCTGGGCCAGGCAGCGTCCCACGGAAGGGCCGGGGGCAGGGCCCTGCACAGAGGCCCGGCATGTTCTCCCTGAGGGTGGGGCCCGGTGCCCAGCAGACGGCCGCCATTTTCCCGATGGATCTTCTGGAACATTCCAGCCCTGGTGATGAGGGGACACTCTGGAAAGCATTTCTCTTCTTCAAACCGGTGTCAGGAACAGTGGCCCTGCCCCAGGGAGTTGCTGGAATCTGCCCAGCTCTGGAGCACCCGGCACCTTCCTGGGGGGCGTCACCTTTGTTTTTGTTTATTTTTTTGAGACAGAGTCTCACTTTGTTGCCCAGGCTAGAGTGAGTGCCGTGGCGTCAGCCTAGCTCACAGCAACCTCAAACTACTGGGCCTAAGCAATCCTCCTACCTCAGCCTCACAAGTAGCTGGGACTACAGGCATGCGCCACCATGCCCGGCTAATTTTTTCCGTATATATTAGTTGGCCAATTAATTTCTTTCTATTTATAGTGGAGATGGGGTCTTCCTCTTAGGCTGGTTTCGAACTCCTGACCTTGAGCGATCCTCCCACCTCGGCCTCCCAGAGTGCCAGGATTACAGGGATGAGCCACTGCACCCAGCCAGGGGGTCACCTTTGGAGATGTCAAAGCCCTCGAGGTTCCTGACACCTGGGGCGGGGGTGGGGGTGGCTGCAGGAGACCCCAGGGCCCCTCTTTCCCCTTGTCCGACTTCTGAGGGACCAGACAGGCAGATTCTCGCCCGCTGCTGACTCAAACCCAGGGGACCCAGCGAGTCCTCCCAGTGCCTGAGAAAATCCAAGTCAGACGGGGCTCCTGGCAGTGCCACCCGCTGCTCCCTGGCTCTCAGCCCCTCTGTCACCAGCTCCCGCCCTCGGACTCCCAGAGTGCCGGGATTACAGGCGTGAGCCACCGCGCCCGGCCCCACCTTCCATTTCCACGCATCAACTGCCCAGCCCGGGCTGGCCCGCCTGGGACTCCTGCTGGCAGCCATGTGTTGGGGGCCACCTCTGTGCTGCCTCCACACCTCCTTCTGCCTCCAAGGAGGAGGCAGGGCTGCCTCCCCAGGCACCCTCACTCCGCTCTGCCTCACTGCCCACCCCACCACCCCCCTGGCCCTGGAAGACTTGGCTCTCCCACGTGGGACTTTCCACAAAAGCCCTGCCCTGCACATGTCCCTGCCACGGAACCAGGGACCCAGTGGTGGGTAATGGGCTTGGGGGCCGGAGCTGGGGTGGATCGGGCAGGGTGAGGAGACCCCCTGGCCCCTGGGCGTCAACCCTGCTGGGGGAGGGCAGCAAAGAGACCCCCCCACTGGGGTGAAATAAGAACTGTTACCCTGGCCAGGCCTGCAGAATCCCTGAGCAGACAAAACCCAGCTACCTCTGGTCAATAACCTGGACCTTGCTTGATCTGCAACATTATCAAAACTTAACTTGAGCTAGAAAAACAGAGCTTAACCTCGACCAATCAGAAGTAGCCAGCAAGCTCACCCAGCCCCCCACTCTGTATCGGTGCGGGGTTTGTGCCTGGATGCCAAAGTTCTAGTGAAAAATGGAGTGCCGTGTTTCCCTGAAAATAAGACCTACCCATAAAATAACCCTTAGCAGGATTTCTAAGCATTTGCACAATAGAAGCCCCACCCCGAAAGTAAGACCTAGTGACGGGCGTGGCTGCGCAGCATCTGCACAGCCCACGCGTGTCGTCTCGGAGCGGGAAAGGAGACGAGCAGCCCTTCTCATCCGCCCCGTGAGAGCTCTATTGCTCAACATGAGAGATCGGGGCCGATGGTTCTAAAGGAAACAGAGTCGCAAGAAATTCGGGATGGAATTCGGGGTTTGGAGAGTGAGGATGATGTTCCAGAAGAAGACAACTTCACTGTATTTGAATAAATGTAGATGGTTGTGCCATACATAAAAAAAAAAAAAATAACACATCCCCTGAAAATAAGCCCTAGGCTGTCTTCTTGAGGACAAATAAATATAAACCCCTGTCTTGTATTCGGGGAAATACGGTAGCATCTGCGTGTAACCTGCGTGTGCCTCCTCCTTACCCACCGTCCCTGGACTGCTGACCGCTGCCACCACTCGCGTCTGCACAGCTTTCTGTTCTCCTGGGTTTAACGTGCTGCTTGGGGGGTGGCAAATTCAAGTTTTGCTTTTTTGAATTTCATGGTATTTTCCCCCCAATTAGTTTGTCTGTGGTTGGTTGAATCCAGGCGTGTGGCCCCCGCAGGTGCAGGGGGCTGGCTGCAATGACCCGACTTCCAACAGGAGACCCCATATATGGCAGCTGAGTAACCACAACCAATAAAACACTTTCTTTGCTGTGCGTCCGTGTGGATCCCATAGACGCCGCCTCCTGCTGCCTTCCCTTCTCCTTTGGAGCTGCGGATTCCTCTGGTTTGCTCAAATACACTCTTTAAAATTTTACTGTGCCTCAGTTTATTTATTTATTTATTTTTTTGAGGCAGAGTGTCACTCTGTAGCCCAGGCAACAGAGACACTACGGAGTGCCGTAGTGTCAGCCTAGCTCACAACAACCTCAAACTCCTGGGCTCAAGCGATCCTCCTGCCTCAGCCTCCCCAGTAGCTGGGGCTACAGTCATGGGCCACCATGCCCAGCTAATTTTTTCTCTATATATTTTTAGTTGTCCAGCAAATTTCTTTGTATTTTTAGTAGAGACGGGGTCTCGCTCTTGCTCAGTCTGGTTTCCAACTCCTGACCTCAAACGATCTTCCTGCCTCCGCCTCCCAGAGTCCTGGGATTACAGGCATGAGCCACCATCCCTGGCCAATTTTCTAACATCTCTTACATTCACCTTTGAAATCTTTTATGGTCAGTTTGGTTAAATAGATAACTAAACATTGTTTTACAATCACTTATGATCCTATTTAAATATTCAAACCTTTTGACATCTTTTGACAACTTCTGAAAATCAAATTCCAAAAAAGTCTTCGTGACCTCAAACTGGCTAAAGTTTTCCAGAGGGTCCCTGGAAAACCTCAAGGATTTGTTGCATTACTTTGTTAAAAAAGAGATGTGAAACTAATCAGGCTTATTTGCAATATTAAATGACATGTAAAACATGATCAAAGAAGAGATACTTAACCTTCCCTAGGTTATATTTGTACAGATAAAATGCTATTATTTCAGAAATCATGGCTGGGCGTGGTGGCTCACATCTGTAATCCTAGCATTCTGGGAGGCTGAGGCAGGCAGATTGCTCAAGGTCAGGAGTTCAAAACCAGCCTGAGCAAGGGCGAGACCCCCATCTCTACTATAAATAGAAAGAAATTAATTGGACAACTAATATATATAGAAAAAATTAGCTGGGCATGGTGGCGCATGCCTGTAGTCCCAGCTACTTGGGAGGCTGAGGCAGAAGGATTGCTTGAGCCCAGGAGTTTGAGGTTGCTGTGAGCTAACGCCACGGCACTCACTCTAGCCTGGGTAACAAAGCAAGACTCTGTCTAAAAAAAAAAAAAAAAAAAAGAAATTATATGAATTTCCTAAAAATGTGTCAACACCCTTGCCATCCAAGATACGTCGTCATGTGTTATCAATTACAATTCCAGCTATTATTTAAATTGTTCTCCATCACAAAAACAACCAAATTTGCTTGTCATTTATGTTGTTTTTAGAACGAACTCTCATCAGATCTTTAAGCATGGCCATTTTAAGTTTTTTGCATCCATAGATAGCTGTTGTTTCTGTCTAATGCTTTTTTTTGGGGGGGGGGACAGAGTCTCACTCTGTTGCCTGGGCTAGAGTGAGTGCTGTGGCGTCAGCCTCGCTCACAGCAACCTCCAACTCCTGGGCTCAAGCGATCCTCCTGCCTCAGCCTCCCAAGTAGCTGGGACTACAGGCATGTACCACCATGCCCGGCTAATTTTTTCTGTATATTTTTAGTTGTTTGACTAATTTCTTTCTATTTATAGTAGAGACGGGGTCTCACCCTTGCTAAGGCTGGTCTCCAACTCCTGAGCTCAAACGACCCACCTCGGCCTCCCAGAGTGGTAGGGTTACAGGCGTGAGCCACTGCGCCCGGCCTGTCTGATGCTTTTCTGAAGGTGCTTGTCACCGGCTGTTGACCAGAGCAAGGTCTTCAGCAATAAGGGTTGCCATAGAAACCCTCCAGAAGTGACAGGGACTGGCTTAAATAACTTGCAGACCACACCCCCAGACTGACTCAAGATTTCCAAAACTCTAAGGAAAAGTGCTGTCAGCGTTTGCAAAACCTCTAACCCGAGACCAAACATAACAGAATTTACAACATTGGACTGAAAGAGCTGACACAGGATGATTCTGCTTTTAGGTCTTTTTTCGAAATCTTCCTGGCTCTTTAATGTTCTGTTTTCTGGGTATAAGAAAACCTCTTTCTCTTTTTTCTTAAGCTATCTATGATTCTTAAAAACCTAGAAAATTATACTTTTTGTCAACAAACTTGAGACATTTGTCTTTTTCTTCCGGTCTGGTATCTTTAAAACTTGAAAATTATTATTGAGTATTCTTATTGTCATGGCAATATCATTATTTACATAGAATAAGGATCTGTCCTCCTGGGCTTTGACTAAAATGCGATTTTAAAATGATTCATAGGCTGGGCGCAGTGGCTCACACCTCTAATCCTAGCATTCCGTGAGGCTGAGGTGGGCCGAATGTTCAAGATCAGGAGTTCAAAACCAGCCTGAGCAAGAGCGAGACCCCATCTCTACCAAAAATACAAAGAAAATTAATTGGCAAACTAAAATATATAGAAAAAATTAGCTGGGCATGGTGGCGCATGCCTGTAGTCCCAGCTACTCGGGAGGATGAGGCAGGAGGATCGCTTGAGCCCAGGAGTTTGAGGTTGCTGTGAGCGAGGCTGACGCCACGGCACTCACTCTAGCCCGGGCAACAGAGTGAGACTCTGTCTCAAAATTAAAAAAAATCTAGTGAATTATACTTTTGTCAACAGACTTGAGACATTTATCTTTTTCTTACTGTCTGGTATCTTTAAAACTTGAAAATTGGGGGGAAATGGGCATTTATTGAAACCTTAAAATCTGTACCCCCATAATATGCCGAAATAAAAAAAAAAATTCAAAAAAAAAAAAACTTGAAAATTATTATTGGGTATTCTTACTGTCACGGCAGTATCGTTATTTACATAGAATCAGGATCTGTCCTCCTTGGCTTTGACTAAAATGCGATTTTAAAATGATCCATAAAATCAGATGTGACCACGCAGTTTTAAGGAAACAAGGTTCACTTTATGGAGCCAATGCTTGCAAAGCCCTCTGGAAACACTGGCTGAGTACCTGGCCCACCGGGCTCCCGCCGTACATGAGAGTGCGAAGGTCACTTCCTGCCAGGCCTAGGTAACTTGATAATATTTTGGGGACTTCAGTAAGGTAGAGATTCACTCAACTCTGTGCATGGACGGATGGGTGACAAAAAAGGAGTAGTGTGTATGAATATCTATATGTAAATAGGCAGACACGCAATGGAATGCTACTCAGACTTTTACAAGCTAGAAATTACACGATATTCCACAACATGGAGGAAGCCGCAGGACACTATGCTAAGTGAAAGAAGACAGAAATAAGACAGATATTCCATGATTCCACTTGTGTGAGTCATCTTACCAAAAATGCATGTGGTCAAATTCACAGAATGAAAGAACGGAATGAATGGTGGTTGCCAGGGACTAGGGCAGGGGATGGGAAGTTTCTTTTCTTTACTTTTTGTTTTTGTTTTTTTGTGAGACAGAATCTCACTCTATTGCCCAGGCTAGAGTGCCATGACGTAAGCTCAGCTCACAGCAACCTCAAACTCCTGGGCTCAAGCGATCCTCCTGCCTTAGCCTCCGAAGTAGCTGGGACTACTATAGGCATGTGCTACCATCCCTGGCTAATTTTTTGTATATATTTTTAGTTGCCCAATTAATTTCTTTCTATTTTTAGTAGAGACGGGGTCTCGCTCTTGCTCAGGCTGGTTTTGAACTCCTGCTCTTGAGTGATCCGCCCGCCTCAGCCTCCCAGAGTGCTAGGATTACAGGCGCGAGCCACCGCGCCTGGCCTGTTTTTTCTTTTTAGATATTTATTTATTTATTTATGGAGACAGAGTCCCCCTCTGTTGCCTGGGCTAGAGTGCTGTGGCGTCAGCCTAGCTCACAGCAACCTCAAAGCAATCCTCCTGGGCTCAAGCGATCCTTCTGCCTCAGCCTCCCGAGTAGCTGGGACTGCAGGTATGCGCCACCATGCCCGGCTAATTTTTGTATTTTTAGTAGAGATACGGTTTCGCTCTTGCTCAGGCTGGTCTCGAACTCGGGACCTCCAACAATCCTCCCGCCTTGGCCTCCCAGAGTGCTGGGATTACAGGCGTGAGCCACCACTTGCCCGGCCAGATTATCAGATCCTAATCCTGTTCATTGTCTTTGAAGGTTTTTTTTATCTGTTTGTAAATTGAACTGCACCCTGACACCTCACCCATTTCGTCAACCCTCACCGAATTCTTCAGTTGTCTAATTTTCCCCTCAGTATCCGGCTATGGCTTCCACATTGACATTCTGAATTCTTCTCCTCTCCTGGCTTGGCATCACTGAAAACAGACGCCTGCCTGGTAGGTCCTTTCAGGGACGCGGGTTGTCTCCTGGCTGCCCCCCGAACCCCCGTCTGAAACAGCCTCACACTGCGGCCAGAGAAATTGATGAAAACTTGGAAGAAACCACCGCCGATCGTGTTCATTCTGGGAACGTCGTGGGGTTATTCCCACTGCCCAGATCACACCTTGTTTCCAGGCGTGTCTCCGAGGGCATTTCCGGAGAGGCCTGTCACCAGAATTGGGGGACGGCGGGTGGACGTCATCCGGCCCACTGGGGCCGGGACAGAACAGACTGGTGGAGCCAGGGGGAGTTTTCCCTTTTTGCCTCCTGCCTGCTGGAGCCGGGACATCCCCCATCTTCTGCCCTTGGACTTGGGTACACCGCAGGCTCCTCCGGTCCTCGGACCTTTGGACTTGGTCTGGAATTACACCGCTGGCTGTTCTGCGTCTGCAGCGTGGGGACAGCTGACTGTGGGACTTCTCAGCCTCTATAATCAAGCCAGCCGCTTCCTCATGGTACGTTTCTTCTCATGGCTACACACACAGGCAAGTTTTCCAGATTGCTCTGCAGGCTCAGCCCACCATCTAAAAATACTCAGAGCTCAAAGTCTAGAAACCATCCCAACCTGCTGCCCTTTGGACTCAGAAGCTGGGTTTGCTTTTTTATTTTATTTTATTTTTGACACAGAATCTCACTCTGTCCGGGCTAGAGTGCCGTGGCGTCAGCCTAGCTCACAGCAACCTCAAACTCCTGGGCTCAAGCGATCCTCCTGCCTCAGCCTCCCGGGTAGCTGGGACTACCGGCACGCACCACCATGCCAGGCTGGGTTCTGTTGTTTTGTGTATCTTTCATTTTTTTGTTTTTCTGTTTTGTAGAGACAGGGTCTCACTGTGCTCAGGCTGGTGTCAATCCTCTGAGCTCCAGTGATCCTCCTGCCTCGGCCTCCCAGAGAGCTGGGATTATAGGCGTGAACCACCGCACCCGGCCCAGAAGCTGGGCTTAGAACCTGCAGCAAGCATCAACCATTTTTCCTTTTATTTCCAAAGACCATCCCGCCAAAACTCCCTGCTACCACATCTCCACAGATGGTGCCGCTGATCCTTAATAAAGCAAAGGTGGCACATGAGAGCTTTGGATAAAAAATAAAGTAAATTAGGCCGGGCGCGGTGGCTCACGCCTGTAATCCTAGCTCTCTGGGAGGCCGAGGCGGGCGGATTGCTCAAGGTCAGGAGTTCAAAACCAGCCTGAGCAAGAGCGAGACCCCATCTCTACTATAAATAGAAAGAAATTAATTGGCCAACTGATATATATATATAAAATTAGCCGGGCATGGTGGCGCATGCCTATAGTCCCAGCTACTCGGGAGGCTGAGGCAGAAGGATCGCTTGAGCCCAGGAGTTTGAGGTTGCTGTGAGCTAGGCTGACGCCACGGTACTCACTCTAGCCTGGGCAACAAAGTGAGACTCTGTCTCAAAAAATAAATAAATAAATTAAAAATAAAACAAAAGGTGGGCCAGGTGCGGTGGCTCACACCTGTAATCCTAGCAGTTTGGGAGGCTGAGGCAGGAGGGTCGCTTGAAGCCAGGAGTTCGAGACCAGCCTGAGCAAGAGCGAGACCCCTGTCTCTACTAAAAATAGAAGGAAATTAGCTGGACAACTAAAAATATATGGAAAAAATTAGCCGGGCATGGTGGCACATGCCCGTAGTCCCAGCTACTGGGGAGGCTGAGGCAGAAGGATCGCTTGGGCCCAGGAGTCGGAGGTTGCTGTGAGCTAGGCTGACGCCACAGCACTCTAGCCTGGGCAACAGAGCGAGATTCTGTCTCATAAATAAATAAATGAACAAAAGGTGACAGCATGAACAATTGCCTTGTATTCAGAAAGGGACTAATGAACATTCTCTCTTTGATCACGCTCTTAGCCAGAGGGTTCTCTGAGCCCATTCGACCCTGTCCCCACCTATCAAGACTTGAACAAACACTAATCTCACAGCTCAAGGACATGTCCCTGGGACAACCTCAGACTACCCCACTAGACCTCCTGCCTGAGAAATCTCCAGGCTGCAGAAAGAATTTGCTGTCTGTCCCAGCCAACGCCGAAGACAGAGCCCTAACGCAAGCCTTCTCTCGGGGAGCGGGCTTCAGGGTAGCAAGCGCTGAGACGACGCACCCCAGATGCCGTTCAGGGGGTCGTGAGAGCGAGTCCCGCTGCTGCCTCCGTTGGGTTCACAGGGTGGAAGGGGGCAGCCTGGCTCGTGGGGTGGGACCTGCAGGGGACAGACCTGTGGCTCGGAGGGACCACGCAGGCTCCCATCGCTCCACAGAGCACGGTGCCGGCCTGGCGCGCTGGGCGGAGTTGTGATGAAGTGGACACGCCGGCACCCGGGTGACTGCCGTGCCCGGGGAAAGTTCCCTGAAACAGCCGGCTCAGACGGGACTGCTTCGGAGCTGCCATGCCGTCCCGAGGTGCCTCCCAGCTGACAGCCAGCGTCCCGACCCCCCGCCCGGGGACAGACCGTGATGTTGTCACCGTAACCAGGGTGAGATGCTGGTGCCGCACCTGTGTGGGGTGCTTCACCTTGAACAGCAAAGACGCAAAGTTGCAAACACTGTATCGCTCACTGGGAAGAGATTCCAGACAACGCCACTGGGGTGGGCAGACGCCATCTTGCAGGTGAGACACCGCCAGGCCGCCCAGAGAGAGCACCCCGTAAGTACCTGCCAATAAACTCCCCAACCCATCGAGCTGGTCTTGCCTGAGTCACTCTTTGGTCTCTTTATTTATTTTTATTTTTTTGAGACAGAGTCTCACTCTGTGGCCCGGGCTAGAGTGAGTGCCGTGGCGTCAGCCTAGCTCACAGCAACCTCAGACTCCTGGGCTGGAGCGATCCTCCTGCCTCAGCCTCCGGAGTAGCTGGGACCACAGGCATGCGCCACCACGCCCGGCTAATTTTTTCTATATATTTTTAGTTGGCCAATTAATTTTTTTTCTATTTTATTTATCTATTTATTTTTTAGTAGAGGTGGGATCTCACTCTTGCTCAGGCTGGTTTTGAACTCCTGACCTTGAGCGATCCTCCCACCTCGGCCTCCCAGAGTGCTAGGATTACAGGCATGAGCCACCACCTGCTCCAGGGCAAAAGAACTTTCTAGTCTGGGGAGGAGACTGGAGTCTGGGCTGAGAGGAGAGAGGAACGTTCTGGAACAAAGCTCCCTCCTCCTGTCTTCCACCCTCACCCCTTCTCTCTGACCCCCCCACCCCCGCCCGCCTCCATCCTCCCCTCCCCCACACTCTGCTGCTGGCGGAAACACCCGAATTTTCACCTTCCTGGGCAGAGGCCTGGGAGGAGAGGCAGGTGTTGTGGGGGTGGGGGGCCGGCACAGCTGTGTGTGGGGGAGGGGAGCTCCCCTGATCAGGGACCTGCGTTGTCGTGGAGGAGGCCGGGGTGAGTGGGCCGGACGGGGCAAGGCGGGGGCCTCCGGAGGGTGCACAGCTGGGAGACAGGAGTCGGGTCTAGAAGCAGAGGAGTGAGATGTGCGGGGAAGGGAGTCGGTGGGTTACCCATGAATTCGAGAAGGTTCGAGAGCCGTCCTCAGACCCGCCATTGTTCGCAGATGGGAAACTGAGGCTCCTGCCTTTGACTCGTCCTGTGAACGAGGTCCAGCCCTGCCAGCCCCTCCGGCTCCCCGCCCACATCTGCCTGTCCTCCCTGTCTACGTGTTTTTTTCCTGCCTGCCCTTCAGGGGCTTCAGCTAACTTGTCCCTTCCTCCGAGAAGATTTCCTGGAGGCTGGTAAGGGCCCAGGCCCTGGTACTTTCTCCCTGTTCTGGAATTTTCTGCGAGCTGCCTTCCAGCCCAGCTGAGAGCAAAGGCCCTGTCCCACCTTCTGTGTCCCCTCTGGGTGGGAAGGGTTTGTTGGATGTATGAAACCAAAGCGGCCCCTGCAAGGGCCTGTTTTCCTGGGAGAACAAGGGCTGTTTTTTTTTTTTTTTTCAATTTGAGACAGAGTCTCACTCTGTTGCCCGGGCTAGAGTGAGTGCCGTGGCGTCAGCCTAGCTCACAGCAACCTCACACTCCTGGGCTCAAGCAATCCTGCTGCTTCAGCCTCCCGAGTAGCTGGGACTACAGGCATGCGCCACCATGCCCGGCTAATTTTTTCTATGTATTTTTAGTTGTCCGGCTAATTTCTTTCTATTTTTAATAGTGATGGGGTCTCGCTCTTGCTCAGGCTGGTCTCAAACTCCTGAGCTCAAGCGATCCTCCCGCCTCGGCCTCCCAGAATGATGGGGTTACAGGCATGAGCCACCGCGCCCGGCCAACAAGGGCTGTTCTGATTCTCACTGAAGCCCAGGGCGTCCTGCCCTTGTGGAGCAATCTTTTCACCACAGCAGCTGGAGAAATAGCGTCAGGAGACATTCAGGGCATGTTCTTTTTTTTTTTTTTTTTTTTGAGACAGAGTCTTACTTTGTTGCCCAGGCTACAGTGAGTGCCATGGCGTCAGCCTAGCTCACAGCAACCTCCAACTCCTGGGCTCAAGCAATCCTTCTGCCTCAGCCTCCCGAGTAGCTGGGACTACAGGCATGAGCCACCATGCCCGGCTAATTTTTTCTATATATATTAGTTGGCCAATTAATTTATTTCTATTTATAGTAGAGACGGGGTCTCGCTCTTGCTCAGGCTGGTTTCAAACTCCTGACCTCGAGCAATCCGCCCGCCTCGGCCTCCCAGAGTGTTTTATTATTATTTTTATTTGTTTATTTATTTTTGATTATTTTTTACCTGATTGCCATCACTCCCAAAGGGCATGTTCTTAGAATCTAACGCAGACATCTCCTCCACCTCCTCCCCTTAACCGGGAGGTAAGATGTTCTAGACACGAGGCATCTGTCTGGGTCGCGGCCCAGACGACCGTCCTGAAGCCCCACCCAGCCCCGCCGGCCGTGGGAGAGGCCACTGGCCAGAGCCCCGCCGGCCGTGGGAGAGTCCACTGGCCACAGCCCCGCCAGCCGGTCTCAGGCATTGCCACCAGCCTCTGTCTGCTCAGACAGGACCTGACTCTCCCATAGCTAAAAAGTACTGGGAGTAACAGCTGGGTTCAGCCTTCCTCGGGTCACGCTTGGCAACTGCTGCCTTAAGGACTTGATCTTGCAAGTTAAATAACGTTTTAAAAACTGTCTTGCAAGGAAGCTGTGTCACTTTTCTTTTGCTCGTTCCATCTCTTTTCTGTGGACGTCGAGGCCAGGGGGAGGGACGAGACCCTGGACACCCGCCAGCCAGGGCTTGTGTGCGGAGGGGGCGGGCGGCGTGGAGGAACGCAGGCTTATCACAGAACATTCTAGAAGAAAGCATGGGGGGGGCGCCTGCAGTGGAGTCAGGATTAGGTGCACGGAGGGGAGGTGGGGAGACTGCTGGGGCCGCCTGGCGCCGTGTTACTTTCTTTTTTTCTTTTTTCTTTTTATCTTTTACTACCCAAATTCTTAGTAGCGTGTTACTTTCGTATCATAAAGTCACGTTACTGCGGGTGTAAAGCAACACTCCGCCCCTCCGTTGAAGCCATCTGACCCGGCGCCTCCCTCCGGACCTGCCTCCTTGTGCTCGCAAGCGCGCAGCCTTCCCTGGGGAGTCCCGGGCGCACCCTGGGCCGGGGCTGACCGAGAGGCTGCGGAAGGAAGCGGGACCCTCCCTGTGCCCCATCTATCTGTGCCGTAAGTCAGGTGGGTTCTGGCCGCAACTCCCGCTGGAAACCGAGGCAGCGTCCGCGCCTCCTGTGCTGTGGGGTGGGAGGGGGGGTGGTGGCCTCGGAGTCCAGACCGGGGGCTCCTGGCCCCTGCTGGGGACACCAGGTGGGGAGGGCTGGGCACCTTCCGCCTTCACGCTGTCCTGGGCGTTGCAAGACCCTGAGGACAGTGACGCTGGTCCAAGCGGGACTCCGGAACCCCCATCCTGCATGAGAACCCCAACTCCACCTCCTGTGAACCGTGCACACCAGGCATGTGTGTACTTCTGTGCCTCGGTTTATAGGGCTGGGAGACAGGGGCAACGGGAGCCCGGCTCCCCGGTGGGCAGGACATGGGACCAGGGACCCCTGGTCCTCAGGGCCTGCGGATCACAAGGGGCGAGAACCTGCTTCTGGGGTGCAGGGGCCCCAGACCCACGCCCGGCAGCTGCCGTAGCCTGCAGAGGGTGGGGTGGCTCGGACGGTGGGCCTTCCCGGGGCCGTGGGTCTGAGAATGCATAGTCTCGAAAGGGGACCGAGCCCCGACTGGCGCCAGTCCCTGGTCTGGCTCCTGAGGGTCCACCAGCCTCAGGCCCATTTCTCAGACAGGCCTCACTGAGGCTCCTCCCAAACACACAGCTCACAGGAGTCCCGGTGCGATTTCACACCTGCGTCTCCTTCAAGCCTGGAGGGCCCCAATGTCTCCATCCCACAGTCTCGGGGGGGCACGGGAGACAGCGGACCCTGAGCCCTCCTCACCTCCTCCCGGCCAGGGGCTCTCGAGCAGCTGCCCTGAGCCCCGGGGAAGGACAACCTGCTCCCGGGAGAGCAGGGTCCTGCCAGGTTCTTGGGTCTCGTGTCGTGTCGCTTTGTCTGCACGATGGGCCAAACTCGGCCCGTGCATGGGGAGGGTCAAGCGAGTTCCTCGCCCAGAGAGGAGCAGAGCCTGCTGGGTCCATCCCACGGCTCTGCCCCCGCCTCCACTGAGCCCCTTGGACTCCGAGGTGTGGAGGGTCCCTGGTCCTTTCGCCCAACCCCACGCCTTTCATCCTCGGGCTCTGTGACCGGCCTGGCAGGAGCCCTCCCCGCCTGCCTGCCCGCCTCCCGCTGGAAGCCACGGAGACAGCACCCCCCCATAACCTCAGAATGTGGGAGCCGCTTGGGTGAAGCCCAGTGTCTGGCCCGGCCCATCCGCACCCGGACCGTCCCCTGATTTCGAAAGTCCTGGTGGTTCTGCCAGGGGACATTCCAACCCGAGGTTGCTTCCCATCCTCTGCAGCCGGCAGTGGGGGCAGCTCAGCCCCCCACAATTGGGAAACTGGGGAGCGGGCGTCCCAACATCCGGCCGGGCTCTCTCTCGCCCCAGGGAATAGCCAGGGACCAGTGATGAGAGAAAACATGTGGGTTAGATTCCCTGCCACCCTGGAACCTTCCGGCAGCCCCAGGCCCAGCCCCTCCTCCCACCTCCTGCACCGATGCCACCCGCTTGCTCGGGACAGAGACCCCCGAACTGCCAGGGAGACCCCAGGCTCATCGCCGACGCCCCTCGGCCTGCCCCAGAGCGAGGGGCCGGCCGGGTGGGTGCAGCCGTGGGTGGGGGGTGGCGTGCCTTCCGAAACAAGAACCAGCTGACATGTGTGAGGCATTAGCGAGACTCGTGCGTGGAGAAGGCCCCTCTGGCAGTTTTTCTTGCAAAGAGGTGGCTTTTTTATAGCTAGAGAACTCAGCCTAGAGCCTGAACTCCGGAGACACAAGAGCAAACCCCCAGGGCTGGGACCGGGCGGTGGGGGGGCCTGAACCTGCTCACGGGCGCCGGCCGGGGCGCAGGGCAAGTGAGGGGCTGTGACGGGGTACGCAAGACGCCCACTCCCCGACTGCGGCGACCCCACAACCAGGGAACATCTCTCCAGTGGGAGAAGCTCGGTGAGTGGGCACCTACTGTATGCCCGCTGAGTGCCATGGGGCTCCCCGCAGGTGGGGGGGTGTCGGTGTCCAGAGGGGGGACTGGGGCCCCCTGGGAGCCCAGGGCAGCCCCTGAGGGGCACCGGGCTGTGCCCCACAGAGAGGAAGAGGACGGGGGGTGCACAGGGCCGGCTGAGGGGGTTGGCTGGATGAGGAGGGACGGGGAGACGCTGCCAGCCTGGGTGGCTGAGCATGGGTAGTGATGCCACTGCCCGGGCAGAGGGTTGCCCTCTGGGGCAGGGAGCGAGGCTGGCGCAGGCAGACGCCGGGCGCTGCTGGGCCCCGAGGGTTGAGGGTCCTGAGGACCGGCGCCCCCACCCCCCAACCCCATGCAGACAGCAGCCTGTTGGGGGCGGCCCCAGGTCCTCCCAGGAAAGGGGCGGAGGGCCGGGTCCCCTGGGTGTGTTGGCTCCTCGACGCTCACTCAGACCCCACGGTGGACAGTGGTCATAAGCAGGGGGTCGCGGGCTCCAGGGACCTGGGCGGCGGAGGCTGCCACGTGGTCACAATGACAAGGCAGCCTGCAGCTGCCAGGCGCACCCTGCCCTGTGCCACGCGTGGGTGTGGCGGGGCGTGTGGGCTCACGTCCTGTGCACATGTGTGTGCACGTGTCCAGGCGTCTGAAGTGTGCAGTTGCATGTGTGTGTTATGAGTACGCGCACACATCTGCCCGTGCAGGTTTGGAAGGTGCCTTGAGTGTTCTTGTCTGTGCTGACCTGTGTGTGTGTGCACATGCGTGTGGGATGTGTGTGTGTGTCTGCGTGTGCACAAGTGTGATATCTAGGTGCGAACAGGTCTGCTGTGGGGTTGTGGGTATATCTGTGTGGATGCACACACGCTTGCACATGCGTGTGCATAACCACGCACATGTACGTGCAGCACGTCTGCATGTTTGCACTGCCTGCTCGTGGCTCAGACGTGCCATGCGTATCTCCTGTGTTTGTGCGTGCGCCGGAGCACGTGAGGGATGTGGGGTGAGGCCTCGGGACCTCTGTGCTGCGGGTGTGGGGGGGCGTCTCTAGCACCCCGAGGCTGGTTGTGGCCCAGGGTCCTCCGAGCCTGGCGGGTCCGGGGTCCCACCCGGCTGCGCAGCTCTGTGCGCGGTCCTGCCGGCCAGCTGGGCAGCGTCAGCCGAGCCCGTGGCTTTCCCTGGGCGGCCTGCGGCTCCGGCTGGGACGTGACGTCACTGTTTTAAGTCTTGTGTTTATTCCTCGGCGGCAAGTGGGGCTGATTTTCCCATTCGTACTGTTCTCTGTGTTTAAAAAAAAAAGTGGAAGAATGTAAGGGAACAGCTGAGTGGCTCCCCTGAAAGCTCAGATCGGGGCAGGACGGGGTGCAGATGCCGTGCTGGGCAGGGACGGCGCAGGCCGCAGGGAAGGCAGGCTGGTGTCACCAGGGTGGTCTCCACTGTGGGACGCGCCGTCCTGCAGCAGCTGCCTCCTCCCGGACCAGCTGGAAGGGCGTGGGTCACTGGCTTCCGTCCACTGGCCGGGGACCACCCACGGGAGCCGGCGGGGTGGGGTGGGGATGCCACCGGCTCTGTGTGGTCTGGGAGGATGGGGGGACATGAGGGGGCACAGAGGCTCCTCCTCACTGCACAGGGACAGCCTGGGGCACAGACTGGGGGACGGTCCCGTCACTGCCTCACAGCAGCCCTGAGGTTAGGGCCACCTGCCCGTTTTACAGACAAGAAAGCCAAAGTCCCTCGCCACGGGGAAATGTCCTCTGTCACGCGGTCACAAATCACACCTGTCATGCCACCTCTCCATGAGCCAAGTCAGAATCTCAGGCGTAAGGAGGGCGCATGGGGGGCCGTCCGTGCGGCAGCCACTCCTGGAAGGGCGACCCACCGCCGAGCCCCGGGCTGTCCCTTGTGCCTCTGCCTCAGTGACGCCCCTGTCCCGTTCCCCGGCGGCTACCAGTAGTGACGCTGTGGGACGTCGCTGCTGCCCGGCCTGGCCTCACCATGGAGGGCGAGGGAGACAGACCCGGGTCACTCAAGGTCATGAAGGACACAGCAGCCAGGACCAGTGTGAGAGACAGAAGTTGAAGACAGGAGAGGACACCCAGGCTCTCGCCCAGGCGCCAGTTTCAAAGGAGGACGTTGTCAGACACCTCAGTTGCCACAGTAAATGACATGTACACATGCACATATGTGTGTGTGTATATATATATAAAATTATTTTTTTTTTGGAGACAGGATCTCATTCTGTACCCAGCTGCAGTGCGTGGTGTGTGTGGTTGTACTTCACGGTAACCTCCAGCTCCTGGCCTCCCGTGATCCTCTCGCCTCAGCTTGCTGATAAATAGTATTTTAATGCGATATGTTTTTAAAAACTCAAATTCATGCAAAAAAAAAAAATCAATCCATGATGGGCCGGGCGCGGTGGCTCACGCCTGTAATCCTCTCTAGGAGGCCGAGGTGGGAGAATTGCTCGAGGTCAGGTGTTCGAGACCAGCCTGAGCAAGAGCAAGACCCCATCTCTACTATAAATAGAAAGAAATTGGCTGGGCGCGGTAGCTCACACCTGTAATCCTAGCACTCTAGGAGGCCGAGGTGGGCAGATTGCTCGAGGTCAGGAGTTCAAAACCAGCCTGAGAAAGAGCGAGACCCCATCTCTACTATAAATAGAAAAAAATTAATTGGCCAACTAATATATATAGAAAAAAATTAGCCGGGCATGGTGGCACATGCTTGTAGTCCCAGCTACTCAGGAGGCTGAGGCAGGAGGATTGCTTGAGCCCAGGAGTTTGAGGTTGCTGTGAGCTAGGCTGACGCCATGGCACTCACTCTAGCCTGGGCAACAAAGTGAGACTCTGTCTCAAAAAAAAAAAAAGAAAGAAAGAAATTAGCTGGACAACTAAAAAAAAAATATATATATATATATAGAAAAAATTAGCCAGGCATGGTGGCGCATGCCTGTAGTCCCAGCTACTCAGGAGGCTGAGGCAGGAGGATTCCCTGAGCCCGAGAGTTCAAGACCAGCCTGGGCAACACAGTAAGTTCCCATCTCTACAAAAATAGACAAAGTAGCTGGGGGTGGTAGCATTTCCTCCGCTGCTACTCAAGATGAGAATTCAAGGCCAGCCTGGGTGCTTCACAGCCTCAAAGTAGGGGCTCAGGTGCCTGAAGTTGCAGAATTAGAAGGGCGGAGACTGTCTTATGAGAACCCGGGGAACTAAATTCTTACCAAGTGTAAGAGAACTCAGCTGGCTTGAGGAGCTCCTTACTCCACGATGTGCGGTCGATCACTGCACCTCCTGCCGGCGTCTGAGTCCTTCTCTTATATTGGACTTTAAAACCAATAAAGTGTCACAAAAGAATAACCAGAAGACAACAAAAATTTTAACAGTTAATTATAAATTTGAAAGTGAAAAAACTTAAGAACCAGGCAGGTTCACAAAGACAAACACCTTGGCCCAGGGGTTGGGAAGGGACCAGGGGTTGGAGAGAAAATGCCAGGGGTGGAGAGGCCGTGTTTTTAGGAAGAGAAGGTGACCGGCTGGCCCTGGCAGCAGAGATGTTCACAGACGTCTCACACAAAGTCCAGACGTAAGGCCCCCGTTTCTGGGGAAATTACACAGGAAATCAAACAAGTGAGATATAAATCAGAATAAAGGTCTCAAGAGAAAATAAAGTACACAGGAAACAATGATGCTAAGAAAATAGGCTGGGCGCCATGGCTCACGCCTGTAATCCTGACACTCTGGGAGGCCGAGGCGGGAGGATCGCTCAAGGTCAGGAGTTCGAAACCAGCTTGAGCAAGAGTGAGACCCCGTCTCTACTAAAAGAAAATAGAAAGGCCAGGCGCGGTGGCTCAAGCCTGTAATCCTAGCACTCTGGGAGGCCGAGGCGGGCGGATTGCTCGAGGTCAGGAGTTCGAAACCAGCCTGAGCAAGAGCGAGACCCCGTCTCTACTATAAATAGAAAGAAATTAATTGGCCAACTAATATATATATATAAAATTAGCTGGGCATGGTGGCTCGTGCCTGTAGTCCCAGCTACTCGGGAGGCTGAGGCAGAAGGATTGCTTGAGCCCAGGAGTTTGAGGTTGCTGTGAGCTAGGCTGACGCCACGGCACTCACTCTAGCCTGGGCAACAAGCGAGACTCTGTTTCAAAAAAAAAAAAAAAAGAAAATAGAAAGAAATTAGCTGGACAACTAAAAAAAAAAAAAAATATATATATATATATAAAAAAATCAGCCGGGCATGGTGGCGCATGCCCATAGTCCCAGCTACTCGGGAGGCCGAGGCAGGAGGATCGCTTGAGCCCAGGAGTTTGAGGTTGCTGTGAGCTAGGCTGATGCCACGGCACTCTAGCCTGGGCAAGAGGAAAGCCCGAGTGCTGAGGAGCCCTGGGTCTGGGGCTCAGCCGTCAGTCACCATGGGCACAGCTGAGCCCCCACCCACGAGAACAGCCTCACAACCCTGAAACCCGCCATGCTGCCAGCCCCCAGCTGGTCTCAGGGGCCGTGGACCAAACCGGGCAGCCCAGACTCTGGTTCCTTCTCCTTCAGGGGAGGTGTTTCCTGCTCAGGGTCGTGGTGACTCAAACCCTGCAGGCAGGTCATCTGGGCCTGGTACGTGGATGCCCCATGGGTGGGGAGGAGTGGGGGCCTGGGAGGGAAACTGAGGGTCAGAGGCCTGGCCATGGGTGGCAGAGTTGAGACTGGAGCATGACCTCCCTTCTCAGAGGCAGGAGGAGGGACAGGAGCTGGCCTCTGTCCCTGGGGGTGGCGGGGACTGCAGGACCCTGGCCCAGCCCTGTGACTCCGGCCTGTCCAAGCCTTGGTACCTGTCTGTGAACAGGTCTGCGTGGGGTCCCATGGCATCGTGGCTGAGGCGTCAGGAGCCCGGGCAGCGTGTGTGGGCCGAGGACCCTTCCTCGCCGGTGGTCCCTGGAGACACAGGGTGGGCGGGGACACCAGCCTTCCTTCCAGCCCCTGCACGCAGGCCTGTGTTAGGCCCTGTTCTCAGCCCACTGCCCACTGGAGCCCTGGGTGCCTGGTCCAGCCCTGGCCTTGGGATTCCCTGGTCGGGGCTTGGGCGCTGGGGTCTTAGAAGCCCTGCAGGTGACTGAGCGTGCCCTACTGTGGCAGAGAAAAGCCCCCAGTCCTAAGCAAATGCTTCCTGAGCCCAAGCCCCAACATCCAGCTGCCTGGCCAGAGCGTGCTCCTGTGGGCTGGAGAGCCGCCACCACGCACTGTCTTCCCCAAAAGCGCTGTTTTATCCTCCATGGTGAGGAATGCAAAGGCGTTTTTACATGCAAAGAGGTACATGATGAGAATGCAGTATTATGTTTTTTTGGAGACAGAGTCTCGCTTTGTTGCCCAGGCTAGAGTGAGTGCCATGGTGTCAGCCTAGCTCACAGCAACCTCCAACTCCTGGGCTCAGGCGATCTTGTTGCCTCAACCTCCCGAGTAGCTGGGACTACAGGCATGCACCACCATGCCCGGCTAATTTTTTCTATATATATTAGTTGGCCAATTAATTTCTTTCTATTTATAGTACAGATGGGGTCTTGCTCTTGCTCAGGCTGGTTTCGAACTCCTGACCTTGAGCAATCCGCCCGCCTCCCAGAGTGCTAGGATTACTGGCGTGAGTCACTAAGCCCCGCCAAAAATGCGGTATTGATTGGAATGACTGTTTAAATTCTCCTTTCAGATCTCAGACAAACACCCAGGTCCCCAGGGAGTGGTAGTGACAGCTTGGAGCAGTCTGGGCTCGGTGGGGGACCCAACTGTTTATCAGGCCAGAGACAGGGGAGCATGGACGTCAGCCACGACCCCGCCTAATCCTAACCCTAACCTGTGCCTGAAGGCAGCCGCTTAAAGGGGTTTTGTTCTTTCTTTCCTAGCCAGTATTTCCTGACTAGCCTCATCCTTTATAATCCTGCAATTTATGATACAAAGAGCAATGTAGAGCCAATCAGTAGTTTATGTTATTTTAGTGTAGATTCTTGGTAAATGACTTAGGAACTGCCTCTGTTCTTTAAAAATCTACTTGTAAGGCCAGGTGGGTGTGGTGGCTCGCACCTGTAATCCTGGCACTCTGGGAGGCCGAGGTGGGAGGATCGCTCAAGGTCAGGGGTTCCAGACCAGGCTGAGCAAGAGCAAGACCCCGTCTCTACTAAAAATAGAAAGAAATTAACTGCACAACTAAAAATATATATATAGAAAAAATTAGCCGGGCATAGTGGCACGTGTCTGTAGTCCCAGCTACTCGGGAGGCTGAGGCAGGAGGACTGCTTGAGCCCAGGAATTTGAGGTTGCTGTGAGCTAGGCTGACACCACGGCACTCTAGCCCAGGCAACAGAGTGAGACTCTGCCTAAATAAATAAAAAATAAATAAAAATCCACTTGGAACTGCTGTTAATGGAGTAAATATTCTGGGCAACTGGAATCTACGCTAGCTAGCAGGCTGTAGTCCTCAGGCTCGGCCCAAATGAACTCTCTGCTTATGTTAAGTTTCCCTCCGTCTTTTTCTCTGGGTGGACAAGAACCTAAGAGAACGTCAGCAAGGAGGCTGACATTCATTAACCACTTAGGCTGTGCTAGTCCTTTCCTAAGCCAGGTGTCCTTTCATCTGGGCTCTGACCCCTCCTCTGGGCCGGGGATCCCAGCCTCTTACTATGCCTCTGCCTCGCCCAGACAGCAACGCCCTGGCGTCCCAGGGACGGTGCTGGTTACTCATTGAACCCGAGGAGCTGTAAATGGACGGGATCCTCCGCCAAAGGCCTCTGCCCTCTCCTCTGCAGGCAGAGCGGCTCCTCACAGCCCCGAGCTCCTTCTGCACGGGCGGCCAGGCCAGTGGGGACCTGCCGGAGCAGCCAGCAAAGCAGATCCCGGGGCCCTCGTCATGTGTCCCAGCTGGTGGCTCTGGGCCCTAGTGGCCGTGTGCGCCGCGGACGTATTCAGGGACGAGGCGGAGAGGATCATGCGAGACACGCCTGTCATCGACGGGTAAGTGGCCCCTTACTCCACGTGCCCTTGACTTGGGACTCGGTTTCTCCGACTGTAACGGGGCTCTGGCCGCCACTGCTCTGTGGCGCCTCTCGGGACCCCCCGAGGCTTCAGCACATGAGGGTCTGTAGGCAACGGGGTGTATGTGGGGGGTCGTGCTGAGGTCCCCCCTGCGGGGCCCCCCAGCTCAGAGCAAAGGGCCAGGGAGGCTGAGACTGTTGCCACCTCCCACCGGCCTCTCTGGCCTCAGGTGTGTCCCAGGGAGGCTTCAGGTTGGCCCCTGCCTGCCCCAACCCAGTGCCTGAGCCCACCCTGCTGGCCTGTGCTGCCCCTGGGGGAGACCCCACATCGCTTGTGTCCAGGGCTCCTCCCTGTGCTGCCTGGGCCAGCCTGACCCCCCACACACACACCAGGGTCCCTGCCCTGCTCCTCTCCTGGCCTCAGGAAGGGCAGCTCCACCTCCCAAAGCCTCCAGATCTGACCCTTCCCCCCCCAAGCCCAGCCACTCCCATACTGGGCCACCACGGAGTCTCCGCTTCCAGCCCAAGGGAGCAAGTCCCAGCTCCAGGCTGTCCCTGGCCCACAGTCCCACGTGCCCGGCCCTCTGTGCCCCACAGTCCTCCCCGGGGAGGCTCAGCCCCGATATCCTCACACTCCCGCCGCCGCTGGGGGTCCCCTCACAGCCCTTCTGTGTGAGATGCTTGCGTCTCCCTTGTAGGGACTGGGCACATGGGGCGGCATGCTGGGTGGGGAGGGTACCAAGGGTGCATGTTGTGCCCGGGACACAGTAAGTGCTCAATAGCCGTTACAGTCAGCACCGCTTGGGAGATGCCTCTGGGCTGTGTTAGGGGAAAAGCTCTGTAGGAAAAGTGGGAAGCCTGGAGGACTCACTGTACAAGAGACTCACAGAGCCGGGCACGGTGGCTCACGCCTGTCATCCTAGCACTCTGGGAGGCTGAGGTGGGCGGATCGTTGGAGCTCAGGAGTTCGAGACCAGCCTGAGCAAGAGTGAGACCTCATCTCTACCGAAAAGAGAAAGAAATTAATTGGCCAACTAAAAATATATAGAAAAAATTAGCCGGGCATGGTGGTGCAGGCCTGTAGTCCCAGATATTTGAGAGGCTGAGGCAGGAGGATTGCTTTAACCCAGGAGTTTGAGGTTGCTGGGAGCTAGGGTGATGCCCGGGCAACACAGTGAGACTATGACTCAAAAAGAAGAAAAAAAAGAAGTAGGGAGGAGTGTGTGGCCCCGGGCCCTGCACTCATCACACACCCCTCCGCCAGTCCCAGCACACAGCGAGCTCTGGTGGTCACCAGTCACTGGCCTGGGTGTGGGGCGCAGTGTGCTCAGGTAGCAGCTCAGACTCACCCCTGTGGCCTGGGCTTTAGTCCTGGCCCCCCTGAGCTGCAGGACATGCAGGGGCAGCCAGGAGGGGCAACTCAGGAGGCCCCGAGTGACCACTGTGACCGCCGACTTTCCCCAGGCACAACGACCTGCCCTGGCAACTGCTGAAAATGTTCAACAACCAGCTGCAGGACAAGAGGGCCAACCTGTCCACCCTGGCCGGCACGCACACCAACATCCCCAAGCTGAGGGCTGGCTTCGTGGGCGGCCAGGTGCGTCCCTGCCCCACCTCGGGGTCTGTCCCATCTGCCTGCCCCTGGGCCTGGCTGGGGTGGGGACTTCCCTGGTGGCCACAGGCACCCAGGCCGGCCGTAGGGAAGCTTGCCAGGGGGATGGGGAACAGCCACCTGCACATCGGGTGGGCCTGGGGGCCTGGCACCGTCAGCTCCTCCTCCGCGTGGCCCCCCAGTTCTGGTCTGCGTACACGCCCTGCGACACCCAGAACAAAGACGCCGTGAGGAGGACGCTGGAGCAGATGGACGTCATCCACCGCGTGTGCGACATGTACCCTGAGACCTTCCTGTGTGTCAGCAGCAGTGCAGGTTGGGGCCCCGAGTCCCCCACCCTCCTCCCTTGTCCTGAGAGCCGGCACCACTCCAGGGGGTGTCTCTGACCCCCCGGATGCTGGGGGCCCACCTGTGCCCCGGCGTCTCCCCACAGGCATCCGGCAGGCCTTCCAGCAGGGGAAGGTGGCCAGTCTGATCGGCGTGGAGGGCGGCCACTCCATTGACAGCAGTCTGGGCGTCCTGCGCGCGCTCTACCATCTGGGCATGCGCTACCTGACGCTCACCCACAGCTGCAACACGCCCTGGTGAGCGGCTCCCTGCGACCCCGGGCAGCCCCCTCTCCCCCTGCGACCCCGGACGGCCCCCTCTCCCCCTGCGACCCCGGGCGGCCCCCTCTCCCCTGCGACCCCGGGCGGCCCCCTCTCCCCCTGCGACCCCGGGCGGCCCCCTCTCTCCCTGTGACCCTGGGCGGCCCCCTCTCTCCCTGTGACCCCGGGCGGCCCCCTCTCCCCGTGACCCCGGGCCAGGCCTCCCCTGCAGGTGGACGTGGGTAGGCTGAGACCGCCACTCTGCCCCTCCCAGCACCTGCCCTTTGCTCCTCCAGGGCCGACAACTGGCTGGTGGACAGCGGGAGCGACAAGGCCCAGAGTGAAGGCCTGTCGCTCTTTGGGCAGGTGAGTCAGGGGAGAAGGCAGAGGGCCAGGGAGTGCCGAGACGAGGTTTCTACCCACTGGGGGGGGGGGGCTCAGCTTCCGCATCCGTAGAATGGAGTCGGTGGTGGCCACCCCAGGGAGGGTGCCAAACTTGCAGCCACTGAAGGGTTGATTGACAGCACCTGGTCCAGCTGGGGGACTGAGCCCTGCCCCAGCCCCCCAACGTCGGGACTCTGGGGTGGCTGAGATTGGACAACGGAATCCCTCCTCCCCAGAGCGTGGTGAGGGAGATGAACCGCCTGGGCGTCATGATCGACCTGGCCCACGTGTCTGTGGCCACCATGAGGGCCACTCTGCAGCTGTCCAAGGCCCCGGTCATCTTCAGCCACTCCTCGGCCTACAGCCTGTGCGCGAACCGGCGCAACGTGCCGGACGACGTGCTGCTGTTGGTGGTGAGGCCCTCGGGGGGTGCGGTGGGGATGGCGGGGAGCCGGGGCCCACTCTGCCCCCCCCACCCCCCGAGGGCCCCCGCTCCCAGCTCCGACCTCTCCCTGAGCAGAACCAGACGCGCAGCCTGGTGATGGTGAACTTCTACAACGACTACGTGTCCTGCGCTCGGGAGGCCAACCTGTCCCAAGTGGCCGGTAGGTGGGGGGTGAGTGGTTGCAGTGCCTGAGCCAGGTGTGTGTGTGTGTGTGTGTGTCTCACCTGGGACCCACAACTGCTGCTCCCCGGGCAGACCACCTGGACCACATCAGGAAGGTGGCCGGAGCCGGAGCCGTGGGCTTTGGTGGGGACTTTGATGGCGTGACGAGGTAAGGCGGCTCTGTCCTGGGGATGACCTCACGACCCCACCCGTGTCCCCGGGGGCCTGGCGGAGGGAAGTGGGTGTGAGGACGGGCCCAGGATGCCCTGGAGGGCCCCGGTTGGCCCCCGTCGGCAGAGCCTGGTCCTCTCGGCCTCCACTCAGGCTCCCCACGGGACTGGAGGACGTCTCCAAGTACCCAGACCTGATCGCAGAGCTGCTCAGGAGGAACTGGACGGAGGCGGAGGTCAGGGGTGCGCTGGCCGACAATCTGCTGAGGGTCTTCGAGGCCGTGGAGCAGGTGAGGACAGGGCCGCCCTCGCTCCCCTGCCCGCCCCTGCCCACAGGCAGGCTGCCCCACCGGTGTCTGTCCCCAGGCGAGCAACCACCAGCAAGCTCCTGAGGAGGAGCCCATCCCGCTGGACCAGCTAGGCGGCTCCTGCAGGACACACTACGGCTACTCGGAGGCCTCCACCCTCCACCACCAGCCGGGGGCCCTGCTGGCTGCCCTGGCCTCCCTGCTCTTCAGTCTGCGTCTTCTGTGACCCGCCGGGGACGGGGAATCCCTGCTTCTGTGAACGAGGACCAGCCTCTTTCCTGAGCTGGCACCTGGGCTCCCTGGGGCAGGACACCTGGGGACAGACAGCCCAGGGCACAGCCCCCCAATAAAAGCAGTGACCCTTCAAACCCTGAGGGTGTGTGTTGTCAGTGCCTGGCCCCCGAGGGTGCGCCTGGCAGCAGGTTTTGTGGACACAGCTCCTGGCCGGACATCGGGGCAGGAGCAGAGCAGTTCAGGAAGTCTAAAAAGAGGCTCAGCATGGACGTGGCTTGAGGGTCTTTAAAAACACACGGTCCAGGTTCCAGCAGCTGCCCCGAGTGCATGTGTGAGCACGCATGCACCCGCAGACACCAATGTGCACAGCCCAGCCCAGCCCGCTCTGTGTGTGCACCTGACAAAGGGCCCAGGGACCTGCGTTTGCGGCCCCTTCTGATAAGGGGGAGACTGAGGTCTGGACTGTGACCTGCAGGCCCGGGCACACCCACAGGGACAGAGGTGGTCGGCACACAACCCTCGTTGTCAACGAGGACTGATACTCAGTCCCTCCCCACAGGGCAGCCGGAGGGTGTCTGGGGGTGAACAGCCTAGCGCGGACACAGGGTGGGGCCCCCACACTAGCTGCCCCCCTTCCAGGCCAGGCCCCTGAGGATGCCTTGTCTAGACAGCCTTGTGTCTCACACGAAGGAAGATTCCTCCGCCCCGGCACCCTGCACAGCCCCTGCGTTTGCAGTTTTCCCTCAGAAGCCCTCCGTGAGCAAGCGTGGGGGCCCTGGGCCCCCATCCCTCAGAGCTGATGTCACCAGAGAAGGCGGGATGGAGGGTGACCACAGCCCTCCGTGCTAGCGGGAACATGTATCCTCGGGGCTCTGCAAGGCCCTTGGGAGCCTGAAGCAATGAGAACTCCGTGGGCTGCGTGAAGGTGAGTGGGGCCTTGCCGAGCCCAGTGGGGTTGGTGCTGCTGCCCTCCCTCCCTGGGTGCCACCTCCAGCCAGCAGCCCCTCCAGAAGGGACAGCTGCTGAGTGTGTGACAGGGTTTCCGTCCCGGTCCTCTTTGAGCGGGGCCGATTCCTCTGGCTGGATATGGAGCCTGGGGGGCCCCCTGGTGGGCTGCAGAGGTTCTGCACTGAGTGTTTCTAACGGAGTGTTTCTCCCAACACCTGCTCTTCCTCAGCTGCCCCAGGAATGTGCCTGGTCCTCTGTGCTACAGGTAGGACACTCATCCCCCACTCCAAGACTTTCCTAGAGGAGGGGAGGGGAGGGCACCTGACAGAGAGATCTGGGAATTCCGGTAAGAGGCTGCATGGAGCAGGGGAGGTTGCAGCCCACCCCACGGCACAGAGCTCTGCTTTGGGGTGCAGGCAGATGGCACAGAGCTCCACTTTGGGGTGCAGGCAGATGGCACGGAACTCCACTTCGGGATGCAGGTAGATGCCCCAAGCTGCACCCCGTCTGCCCTTCCTCCCAGGAAAGGGCCACACCTGCATCTCTCAAGTCCAAAGGGCACAGGCAGCTCCATGTGCCTGGAGCACTGGGGCTGGCTCATGCCTGGGGCTGAGGGCAGACATAGGTCCCCCCACTGCACAGCCAGCCAGGAAGGGGGACAACCCCTATGGAACACAGACAGACAAATCTGACAGAGTGACTGCCACGGCAAAAGGGCGTGGAACAGAACAACCTGATGGATGTTTTGACAGCTACACACAGCCACACTGTCCTCTCGTCAGTAGAGGGCGTATACACGAGTACGGTTCGCAATTCTGGAAATACTCTGTGCACAAAAAATAATCGAGAAGGTGACTATGCAAGAGGCAGGTTTTCGGTCAGAAAAGTTACAAATGAAGGGGGGGTGTGCCTGACTGAGCTTTATGGCGTCCGTGCGAACCCGTGGTCTCTGGTGCATGCCGAGGGGGGCTGCAGACGCCTCCTGGCTGGGGGCCGTGCAGGCCTGGGGCAGAGGCATGCAGCAACTGTGCTGCAGCACAACTCATGCCTAGACCTCGTTTTCCAAACACTGCTCCCCACTAAGAGAATTGGGGCCATATGTGGAAATGGCCAGGGCCGGAGCTACGGGGCCAGGTCACCCTGCAGTCCTGCAAGTGAGGGCGCAACCGAGCGAGCCAAGAGGACGCCCCAACTGCTGACACAGCTGGAGCCACAGAACGGTGCAGCCCCCGTACCCCACGCGACGCACGCCCACAGGTCCAGACTGACAGGAATGATGAGAAACTCCTCAGGGCAGAGCTCCAGTCACTCACGGTCACTGTCACCAGGAAGGTTCATCGGCAGACGTCGGCGTTCCAGGGAAAAGGACAAGTCCGCACAGTCTGTGACAATCTCCACAAGACACTTTAATTAAAGGGGGAGGACCGTGCCAGAGCGGACAAGCCTGCCAGATGCCGTGCGGGCCCGGTGGTGCAGTGAGCCACCAGCAGCGAGACACGGTGACGTCACACACCCCGTGCAGCGGCGGAGGCCACTTCTGTGGCCTTGTTGCCAGTAACTACAACCTGGATTTCATCCCCTGAAACGCCACACCAACCCAAGTTGACGAACGTTCTGCAAAATAACTGGCCAGCATGTTTCCAAACTGTTCGTCGAGTGAAGACAAAAGCGAGGTCCTGTCCCAGATCGGGGACAAGACCAGGACATGCCAACCGGGGTGACCAGGGACTAGAAACCACCAGGAAGGAGACTGGCTGGTGACGTGCTGTCAGGCAGTTTCCCGGCTGGGCAGACTCACGTGGATCACTAGGAAGCTACGGTGAGCAGAGCTGGGCAGAAGGCACACAGAACTGTGCGCTCCCCAGCTTTCTGCAAGCTTAAGATCACTTCAAAGTAAAAACGGTAAATTGTACAACTGCAGAGTCCAACTCCATTGGTCTGGTGGGGCCTGAGACCCTGCACTCCACACACCACCCCACCCTGTCCGTGAGCACCTGGGACTGAGCCTCCAGGCCCTGCTCCCCAGCCCCACTCAAGGCCACCAAAGCAAAGCCCAAGAACATTTTCTGGGATAAATTATAACAGCATTTCAGGAGAAGGGTGAACACACCCACTCCCCTTCTGTGAACCCAGGAGACAGGGCCAAGGCAGCCCCGCCGTGGTCCTGGGGGGCGCCGCACCCTCTGGGGGACGTGGACGCCTCCACGGTCCCCCCACGGCCGTCAGCCACGAGGGACACAGGGATCTTCTCGCCAGCCCAGCACATGGGTTGATTTTGGGGAAGCCCAGAGGGGACCACACACAAAGGAGCCCTCCCTCCACCCCCACCCCGGCAGCCAGGACGCGCCAGCACCATGTCTCGAAAAGAAAGAACCACACGCGGTGGATCAAGGTAAAGGTCTCCACGTTCCGTACAGAAGAGCCTCAGACACGGGCTGCAGTCCGCTGGGGTGAGGGCTGCAGCCGCCCCAAGCTCCCCACCTGCTGCCTGCTCCCTTTACTTTGGCAAAAAAACCCAAAAAACCCAGGAAAATGAAGTAAACCTCAGGAAACAGAAAAAACAAGAACAGTAGCCCGTGTCCAGAGCCCCCTTGAGGCTGACCCAGCAAGCCCACCGTGGCCACAGGGGCAGGTCTGCCACACGGCCTCGCTCTGGCCCCGCTGAAGGACTCTCCCAGGCTCCCCCCACCAGCCACTCGGGCTTCCAGGCTGGGAAGGCAGGAGGGGTGCAGTCGGGACAGGAGGGCCACACGGGAGCACCCCCACGGAGGGATGACAGGCCCCAAGGTCAGGCCCCCGACAGGAAGAGCCTGCGCTGCCGGGAGAGCTGACTGCAGCCCACGAGGCCCAAGGCACCTGAGGAGGTGGAGCAGGGCTAGGATGAGGACCAGGGCAGGTACACCTGGGCCTGGAGCTGGGCGGTGGCTGTCCCGAAGTCTGGCAGGAGGCCGAGACCCCACCTGGAACAATGGAGGAGGGTCACAGGCCACCAGCCCTCCTGGGCTGTGTCCGTCCACTGGGTGGGACCCCGCACACTGGGGGAACTCCAGAGCTGCTTGGCAGCAGGGCAGCCCTGCCCGCTGGCTGGGATGAGCGCCGTGTCTGTGTCATGTGGAGTCTGAAGGCCCCACGGTGGGGGGCTGGAGTCCGCGCAGCGCCTGCTGGCCAGTGCCCATCAACTCCACAGACGGCAGAGGTGAGCCCAGAGTCAGAAGTTACCCATGGTTTGTGCAAACTCGACGCCAGCACACAGACCACCGCCCACTCCGAGAGAAAGGGACAATTCTGGGGGCGCCCAGGCCTGGCAGGTGAGAGGAGCTGAGGCAGTGGCGGACGCAGTGGGGGGACGGGAGCCTTCCAGCGCGTCGCAGGCAGAGGTGGCGGTGCACACGGCGGGGCGGCTAATTCCTCAAGGCAGCCAACCTGGAACCAACAGCAGGACTCAGGTGAGAGTGGCAGGGGCCCCTGCTCCATCTGGGTGCAGGGACACCCTCCTCTGCTCCAGCTTTCTAAGGTCGTCCTGAGACCACGCGAGGGACAGACCCTGGAAACAGCCACGCGCTGTTCCACGCTTATTCCTGACGCCAGGACGGGCAAAGGTCTCCCTATGACGGGCTGCGTGTGTAAACGCCACACCTAACGCACACCGAGGCCCTCCCTGAGAGCTGGCGTGCGGCAGGCCTGGAGACACAGGACGGGGCCCGCCCTCCTGACAGCCTGGTGAGCGGGACAGGCGGAACAGCTGCGGGGGTTCCGCATCGAGACCCTGCTCCCTGCAAGGCCGGAGCTCGAGCTGTGCCTGAGCAGCCTCTGACCCACCGCTCCTCCGCCTCCCTTCCTAGCACAGGTGCAAGGGGCTCAGGGCACAGCATTTCGGGGGCGCCAACCCCACCTCCGAGACAGCTGGTCCTCCTGGCTGCGCACGGAGCTCTCGCCCACAGCGGAGGCGCCCTCGGGCAGCTGGCTGAGCTGGTCCAGGACCTCCAGGCCGTTCTCCTCCGCGATCTGCACGATGAGGCTGTCCACCTGCTCCTGGGGCGTGGTCAGCGTGGTGGCTGAGCTCATGGAGTCTTCCATCACCTGGGAGAGAGGGGCATGTCTGGGCACAGGTGGGGCCCAGCCCACAGGGCCCCACAGACAGCTTCATGAGGGTCGACTGCGTGTCTCGCTAACTCTTCCCCCACAGCAGCCACCTTCTCAGCCTGTCCTCTCAAAGAACTTCCTCTAGCTCCTCATCCTCCACCGGGAACCTGCTTGCCATGTGCCCAGCCCTACTCCCATGTCTACCTGCTTCAGGTGGGCACTTTTCTATACCTCCACATGCTCATTACCATTTGAGACTCCCCAGAAAGAGCGGGTGCACTGGAGGAGGTCCTCTGCCCTGCCCACCCCTCCCTCTTGAGGTCTTGGTGGGGACCCAGCACACAGGATACTTGGTGACACTGGGCGCAAACACATGCGCGCAGATGGCAGGCCAGTCTACAAGCCACCCCTCCTGCCGTGCTGCTGGTGTTCCCTCCCGTGTCCCCAGACCACGTACCGACGTGTGCACGTCCAGGTTCTGCACCTGCTGCTCAAATCTGTCCATCACCGCAGAGACCTTCTGCAGGTCCATGGTGCTAAGGGCTTTATCCAAGGCTTTGGTCACTTGTGCCATGTTCTTGGTCACCTGGGACAGGAGAGGGTTGGGGGAGGGAGAAGCATGAGTCCCCTGAACTCTCTGATGGGAGAGCTGGGGCCCCTCACTCCAACAATACAACGTAGGTCTGGGCTGAGCCGCCACTGCAGGTCCTTGGGAAATGCTGCCAACTGAATGGACAAGACAAGCAGCACCAGCACTTGGGCCACTCGAGCAAGGGGGTGACACAGCAGGTCTTCAGCACTGGCTTCCTCCTCTGGTCCCCGTTTGGAAGGAATCCCCAGGACAGAACCGAAGCCTCAGACGTGACTTCCCCCACCCCAGCCAGGAGGCCACGCAGGCTCCACGCCGTGTGTGGCGCTGGAGGCCCGAGGCCCACCACGTGGTCCTTCTGGTAAGGCTGGTGTGGCCCCAGGGCCGGCCTCACCTGTGTCCGAGCCAGCATGTCCATGGCCACAGCTCTAAGGTGGTCCATCTTCTCACAGCTCCAGGAGCCGCCCCGGATCCGACCCACAGACCCCGTCCCTGCTGCAGCCCACAGGGCACCGAGCCGGCACTCACCCCTTTCATGGTCACGGCCGTCTGCACCTTGGAGGCCACTGCATCCACGCGGGACGCCATGCGGAGCCAGTTCACGCCTTCGTTCTTCTTGCGGATGGCATTCTCGGCGTACACGCGGGCACACTCCACGTTTTTCTGCTGAAGGGCCTAAAATTCAGGGGGAAATGACAGCCGGGAGAACTCGGTGGTTTGCGTGTCCCCAGCCAGGAAACTGGTGCTGACCATGTGCTACCCCGGCTGGGGCCTGCACAACCCTTTCCGGGCGAGCTCATCAGAAGGGCCTGAGCTTCATGCAGATGCAGATGCCCAGGCCCTGAGCCTGCCTGGGAGCACTTGAGTCTGGGATGGAGCAACGGCACCAGCCTGGGAAGGGGGCTCTGCTCCCACCGATGTCCCAGGCCCCAATCACACTAGCACTGCCCAGGAGCTCAGCACACGTACATGATGCTCAGCGTCCTGGGGATGTGGGGGGGGGGGGCACAACTACGATGGAAAAGGCACAAAGTGCTAGATACAGTCTACAGAACTACTCTCTGGTCCCAGTCTGCCCTGAGTTTGGGGTGGAATTACCAAAATCCAATACCCCAGCACCCAGGTCACCTGTTAGGCAAAGTGTTAAGAACTGTACAAGATTTGGCTGACGGTCTCCACCAAAAGCAGTCAGATTCCCCTCTTCATCCTGCCCTGGCCTCCAGGAGGCAGCGGCCCCGTCCTGGGAAGCCCCCAAGTGAGCCTCCAGCCCGTGGATGGGCCCCCAGGCTGCTGCCCGGATTCTGATGCCCAAGGCACCAGCTCCACAGAGGAGAGAGAGCTCAAAACAGGACCGTGGCTGGCAGCTGGAAGCCCACTTCCCGCACAACTGATGGTAAAAACAAGTTCACAACATCAGAAGCGAATAAAGAATGGACAGCTAAAGAACAAAGGCAACACGCTCATCTGTCTGCTCTGGACACCCTCGGTGAGCTGGGAGGGGACATGGGGGCAGCAGCTGCAGCCATTCCAGGCCCCACCACACCTGGCACCTCCCTTCCCTCAAGCTTGCTAGTCTCCTGTGAGAAAATGTTTTAAAGCTAGAAGTCACAGTGAGAATTAGATCATGATGTATAAAGCACCTTCTTTTGCATGCACACATGCAAAGACTTAAAAACACACAGAAAACAAAAATAAAGGTAGAAAACAACAGAACATAGACCCAGAGAAGCCATGAGCATGGAGACCCTGCCCCCATAGCCCTCACCTTCTTCACTTTGGCCTGCTCAGCCTTGGAGTCCTTCTCTGCCTTCTTGGCCAGTTTCTCCAGCTGCTTCGCTGTGAACTGAGTAGAAAGGGGGACATCTGAGTCAGACGTGCAGAGCCCCTCGCCCCAGGCCCCACTCCCCAGAGCCCACCCTGGGCCCAAGATGGCTCCTACATACTCGCCAACCAGCCCGGCCCAGCCCTTGGCAGGAGGCGCGAAGCCTGCAGTGCACATGCTCACTGCCACCCCAGCTGCGAGAGGTGGAACCGGCTCAAGGAAGGGGGTACCCCCTCTGTCTCAAGCTCTGTCTGAGAAAAGGGGGCTGTTCTAAAATGTCTGTCTTCTCGAAAATCCTAATCCAGCCCCTCCTCCAGAGCAGAAGGGTAAAAAGGTAACTCACACTGATCTCTCCGCTCCTGCTTATGGATGGAAAAAAGGCTCAAGAAAACCTGTTCCAGGTTACCCCCAAGGAATAACACAGAATGAGACTAAAAGTACACCCGCAAGTATCATCTTCACAGCAAACTGCGCGTGCAACAGGTTGCTGGGCAGCACATGAGGCTTCTGGGTGCCTAACCGCTCTGCCAACACCAAAAAGAAAGGGTGTTCACGTATGCACAGGACCTCTGGCAACCCCAGCCTGGAACCAGAGACAAGGGCCCCAGCTGCCACCTCCTGTGATGCCCTGAGACAGCCTCAGCCCTGGGTCCCGTCCACAGATGCTGTCCCTTGCAGGCACCTTCCCATCGGTCCCTCCTGTCCTCAGAAACATCTTGCAGAGCCGCAGTGTGACATGAGAATATCCTAAAACTACATTCAGTAGCTTGTGCACATCACTTCTGCTCAGTATCTCAGAACTAGTGACAAAACAAGACAAAGCTAATACAGACGATCAACCAAGACAGCACTTAAGGGGAATGTTCAGAAACACGCCCTGGATTACTGGAAGGTACAAAGAGCACTCCAGATAAGAGGAATACTCTGCTGTCTAGAAAGCTCTTCTTCAAATGGATTCTTAAAGGATGTGAGGCCACATTTGGGTTTTAAACGCCTAGCGGAACATCAAGGCATGCACATAACACCCAAGTTGTGTTTCTGAAAGATAATACAGTCAGTCTTTCATGAATGAGCCTCAGTGCCTGAGATAAGGAATTAATATGCCATCAAGCCAACTCAATAATCCCCTCTTTGGTCAGCAGGCTGAGCACTGTGTGGCAATCACTCCTCTGTTATAATCTGTCCCCTGACTTTGTTTCTGGGGCTCTGAGTGACTTACACTATCTCTCCTCATTCGCTAACTACCAGGGCAAGGTTGGGCTGAACGGTTGTTTAGTACATACCTTCAACTGGAACAGGGTATCTGCAAAGGAAGAGGAAATGGTTTGAGGATTTTAAGAGACGAGATAAGTAACACTTCTAATAAGGAGGTGGGCTTACTAAGATCCTCCTAGACAGTAGGAACAGAACGCAGACAGTAATCGTGTTTGCCTGGCGCCTTCAGGGAGGCCTCTGACAGTGGATCAGAAGACAGACCAGCGTGCCAGCTCTGGTCTCTGCTAGCCACGGGCTCCGGCACACGCAGACCCTCCCAAAACCTGCCTCCCTGTTGGGAACATGAGGATGGCAGCAGCCAAGCTCAAAGGGTTACTGTGAGAACAGATGAAGTGATGGATGCAGCACTTGGCTGTGGTGACAACTCAAGAGATATTTTTGGCTCACTCTGTTGCCCAGGCTAGAGTGCTGTGATATCATCACAGCTTGCATCAACCTGAAACTCCTGGGCTCCAGTGATCCTCCTGCCTCAGCCTCCCGAGTAGCTGGGACTACAGGTGTGCACTAGCACTCCTGGATAATTTTTCTGTTTTTAGTAGAGACAAGGTCTCACTCTTGCTGAAGCTGGTCTTGAACTTCTCACCTCAAGGGATCTTCCCGCCTCGGCCTCCCAGAATGCTAGGATTACAGGCATGAGCCACCACGCCCGGCCCGCAGTCTCTTTTTTATGTACTCTTTCTGCTCAAAGGTAAATGGATATAAACAGCAAGGTGATAACTCTTATGCCATCAAAGAGCAGATTCCACAGAAGCAGCCATTTCAGAGCTGTCAAATCGGGCTCAGGGACCTTCCCTGCCCACACTCAGCAACTGAGGAGACTGATGTGCATTTAGTGAGCGAATCTCCTGATATCCACATTTGCTACTCACTCGCCAAAACTGCAGAGCCAGGTAGGTACTTTGGGCTGATGTCAATTTATTCAATTTCTAAATTTGGAGAGTGACAGTGACACCCGATTCCTAAAAGGGGTTACCACACTAACCCAAAACGAGGAAATGAAACCTGTAACTGAATGAGGGTCCTGAGTGTTCACAAATGCAAACTGAGGTTCCTAGCTGACACCTACCCAGTTTCAAATGTGCTCCGTGCATCTGTCAACCTACCGTCTATCAGCACAGGTGCTGGCCAAGGCCAAAGTCATCTGTGACTTTGGAAAACAGCTAACCAGACAGAGGGTTTAGGCAAAACAGTGCTGGCCTAGTGAGGCCCAGCCCATCCGACTTGTGTGATACTGGCCAAATCACCCTCCCCGGAAGCCTCACCTCTCCCACCTAGATGTGTGTGGTAGAACTAGACTCTGGATAACAGAAAGCTCGTTAAGGTAAAAATTAACCCTGGAGAAAACTGATATCGGCTTAAGAAAAGTTCCCTCAAAAATGCTGAGGGAGCCATGGAGCAAAAGCCAACTTTTTAGGGTAGGGAAGGAATTAGGTGCTATCTTTCATGTTCTCTCTGAAGCAATCTGCAGAAAAACCTCTACACATTTCCTCCATGACAACGACGTGGTGGTTGTGCTATAGCTTTTTACACTTCAAAACGTATTTTTACCAGCCTCTCACGTCAGTCCATAATCATTTCCGCAAACACAGGCACCTTCATTTAGTAGACTGTTCCTGTGCTTTGGTGACCCTGAGCACAGAGCGGCCTTGAAGGGGAGAGGTCAGGGCTAGGGAGTCACCTGTTGGGGCGTTGGTCTGCCAGTCTCCCTCCCAACCTGTCTCCCCACCCAGTACAGTCTGTATCTTCCAAGAGCTAGGGCGAGTTAGGCCGCTTGCAACCTGCCTGGGGCTCAGTGAGCACTTTTCCTCCGAGCTCTTCCTATTTCCCCTGGTGCTTGCTGTTCTGGGGGTAGGGATAGCAAGTGCCACCTTTCCTGGTGCCCTCTGACCCGACACTCCGGGGCCCAAAGGCAGCAGCAGGCATCGCAGTCCGTCCCCGGGACTGGATCTCCCGGGTAAAGGCGGCAAGACCCCGAGGAGGGCTGGGAGCGGGGGAGACCTGGGGTCGAGGCCCGCGTTAAGAGGTCCTGGGTCAGGGGTCGAGGTACCCGGAGAAGGGGTCCCGGCTCCGAGGTCACGATCGAGGGTCCAGGCCCGGGAGCTCCGCCGGAGCCCCGCCCTCGGCCCGGTGGGCGGAACCCGCGCCGGTGGGCACGGCGGCCCCGCGCGCTCCCAGAGGGCGGCGGCGGCCTCTTACCGTCCATGGCCGGGCCGGCGGCAGCGCCTCTGGAAGAGGCAGAGGGGACGCAAACTCGGCCGACGACAGATCCCGGCGGCGACCGAACGGACCAGCTCCGCCCGACGACTGGGCCTTCCGGGGTCCCCGCCCACTTCCGGTCGCGTGGCCCGCTCTCGCGAGAGTACGGCGGCTGGCCCTGCGGGGCGGGGACGCCGCGGAGAGGCCGGCGCGGAGGGCGGCGTTGCCATGGCGACCCGCGGCCGCCGGCGACGGCCCCGTTTGTGAGTCACTCGCGGAGGTGCAGGGAGCCCGGCCTGCGCCGGCGGGGGCGGTGGGCTCACCTATGGGGATTTCCAAAAGCAGACACACACCCAGGAAAGGTAACGCGGGCCCACCTGCCCCGTGCCCCGCGCGTCGTTCCTGCTGCTCCAAGTCCTGCCTGATGACAGTGACTTAAGAATCTTAAGTCCACCCAAAGTGGCCGGGAGATGGAGTGTCTCCAAGCTATCTTATTTTACTCTGGACCAAAGCAGGCAACCCAAGAACTGTAGGACCCGGTGCCCTGGAGACTCAGTAAGTTACAGGCCTGGTTACCCCGTGTATTTCAGGTGAGGAGGAAAAGAAGGAAGTCACTAGTTCATCTCCAAGACCTAAGGAAAAGTTGGCGGAGAAGCATCCCCAGGAAGCCAAGCAGGCAGAAAGGGAGGGTGAGAAACCTGCAGACCTCCGTTCGGGGGCAGACACAGCCAAGCACCAGCAGCAGCCTTCAGCTTCGAGCAAAGGTAGGAGACTCCGGGGGCGGGGAGGACAGAATCCGAGTCTGCACCTCCACGGAGTCTGGGGATGGGGGAGGCAGGAGCCTACTCCTGAGAGCAGGCACATGCCCCAGTGATGAAAGGGGTTTGTTTGAGGACCTTTGCGTGGGAGGTAACCACCTAGAATTCTTGTGGAAAATACAGGTTCAGTAAAAGTTTAGGCAAGTTTCCACGTGATGAATGCATAACACACACAGTCCAGGGGGATGTGGTGGAGTACAGCTACCTTTCTCAGCCAAGGTATCCGGGAGGGCTGGGTATCTTGGTACCACTGTGATTCCTTCAACATCCCACAGACTGGAATAGAACCTCAGGAGGCTGCCTGGGGCTGGAGTGGAGCTGTGGACCACTCTGCCTGGCACAGTGAGGAGGGTGACTGAGAAGCGGGTAGGACAGGGTGGGACAAAGGAGTTAAACAGTTTGGCAAACTGACTAACTTCCTAACAGCCTAGTGTGACCAGACTTTTTGGTGTGTGGGCAAGATGAAGCCACAAAAGCAGGTAAAAGCCAGAAGACAAAGTCTCTCATCAGTTTTTATCATGTGGGTTGTGGAGATGGAACTGTTAAATATTTACAACAAGGAGGTGCACACCTGTACTCCCAGCTCAGGAGGCTTAGGCAGAAGGATCACTTCAGCCCAGGAGTCTGAGGCCAGCCTGGGCAGCATAACAAAATCCCATCTCTAATAGAAATTAAAAATGTAAAGATAAAACAAGGAAGGTTGATGAGGTCTGTGCCTTGGAAATGTCTTTCTAGTCACAGAATAGAGGCTGGCAGGAGAAGCCAGGAGCCCGAGGGAGGAGACCTAGCACATCCCATTGCTGTGATCCGTGGGAATCAGTGAGCAGTGGCAATAGGAATTCTAGAAGGATCCAGGAGGTGGACCCAGCAGAACCCACTGTCTGATGAGATGGAGGGGGTGGTGAGCCAGGAGGGATTTCAGTAGTGATGAGAATGAGCCTTCAGAGGGAGGAGGAGTGACATGGCTAGGACAGAGGACTCTTGCACTGTGGCCCTGGCTGGAGTGCAGTGGTGTCATCATAGCTCACAGCAACCTCCAACTCCCGGGCTCAAGTGATCCTCCTGCCTCAGTGCTGGGACCACCGGTGCGTACCACCACACCCGGCTAATTTTTCTACTTTTAGTAGAGACGGCGTCTTGCTTTCGCTTGAGGCTGGTCTTGGACTCCAGACCTCAAGCAATTCTCCCACTTTGGTCTTCCAGAGTGCTAGGACTATAGGCATGAGCCGCCATGCCCGGCCATGGGACATATTTGAAATTTGGGTGTTGGTCTTGGGAGAAAGATCTGTACTTGAAATCCCAACTTGGGAACTCCTCACAAGTAGAAGGCTGCTGGAAGGGTCCTAGTCTTAGGGGAGAGGTTTGGAAAACGCTACCTGTCAAGATGCTTTTAGCTCAAAGTTAGAGAAAAGCCAACTAAACGTAGCCTTCACACTGTGGGATTTAACATCTCATAAACGAAGAGCCAGAGGCAGGGCTTCAGGGTGGTCTGCTGAGCAGCACGGCTGTGACATCAGGCCTTGGCATGTTTCTGCTTTGCCACCCTCAGCGTCAGGGACGTATAACCCCATGGCCCCCAGATAGCGGTACAGCTCCAGGTAGCATATGCAGACAGGACTTGCATTTCTCCTTGCTTTATGTTGGCAATGCAACCTTTCCCAGTTTCCTTTGCCTGCCTATCCTCTGTAGGGTGGGCTCAACCTGGGAAATTGACCAGGGGCTGGAAGAGGCCGTGAAGCAGTGGAGGGGCAGGGCCTCTGCCGCAGGGGAACTGCCTGCTGGACAGGCCCCAGCAGTGTCTGCTATGCCATCTTCATTCATGGGGTGGGAAGATGGAGGTGAAGGGAAAACACAGCAGGTCAGAGAGCAAAAGGGATGGTGGAGCTTCAAGAACGACCAGGGGTGGACTTTCTCCATGTGACGGAACATCCTCAGCAATGACAAGGAACAAGTTGCTGACACACACTGCGCTGTGAAGGAAGCCCCCAAAGCATGGGACTACTGAAGGAAAACAGATGTAAAGACCACAGACAATGGTTCCCTTGCACTAAACGTCCAGAAAGGCAAGTTTATGCACAGAAGCAGATGAGTGGTTGCCTGGGGCTAAGAGTGGGAATGGCATCTGGCCACAACTGAGCACAAAGTGCCTTTCTGGGGTGACTGAAACTGCATCAGGGGCTGCCCAACTCTGAACCTGGGGAGGCCACTCAGAGCCACTGCAGTTAGCAAAACTGATGCCCAAGCCCTTCCAGCCCAGGTGCCAGACTTGAGTGAACAAGCCATCGGATGATCCCAGGCCCTTCCAGCGTGGACAGCACGTAGCACACAGCAGCGGCAGCAGTGACCAACCCCGATTGTGCCACCATGGACATCCAATAAATGACTCAGGCTCCAGATGATATCTGACTGCAATTGCCTGGGAAATAAGAAGTGATAACTGAGGCTAGGTGCAGTGGCTCAGGCCTGTAATCCCAGCACTTTGAGAAGTTGAGGCAGGAGGATCACTTGAGCCCAGGAGTTCAAGACCAGCCTGAGCAAAGTAGTGAGACCCAGTCTCTACAAAAAATAGAAAAATTAGCCAGTGTGGTGGTACACACCTGCAGTCCCAGCTACTACAGAGACAGAGGCAGGAGGATCTCTTGAGACCAGGAGTTTGAGGTTGCAGTGAGCTGTGATCACACCAGTGCCCTTGGCCCTCATACCCAGGCAACAAAGTAAGAGCCTATGTCCAAAAAAAAAAGAAAGAAAAGAAAAAAGAGGATTGTTATAAAGAAACATGAGATCTTGAGCTGAATATAGTTTGGGCACTGGATGAGTCAGTGTTAATTTTCTTAGATATAGCAAAGCTATTATAGTTATGCTAAAATAAAATCCTTAACTGATATGGAGATACACTGCAACATTTATGGGTGAAATTATATGTCTGACATTTGCTTGAAAATATTCAGAAAAAAAAAGAGGAAGATAGGCAAGACAAGGGGGCAGAATATTGATTGAAGCTTGGTGATACACATACAGGCACTGATACTATTGTATATCCATGTGTGTTTGAATATTTTCATCATGTTTTTTATGAAGTTAGAGTATACTTAATTGCAAGAAAATTTTGAAAAAGAAGAGAAACATAAGGAACATTTCCATCAGCTGTTAAAAAATATCAAGCTGAGTGGCAAAAGCCAGTCTCTCACAAGGCCCCATGCTTTTGATTCCATTTGTGTGACATTCTCCAAGTGACAAAACCACAGAGACAGAGAACAGGCTGGTGGGGTTTGGGATGGGTGTGTTCAGAGACCAGGTATGTCGATAAAGGGACAGCAGGAGGGAAATGGCTGTCACTATGGTGGTGGTGGTTACATGTGATTAAGTGGCATAGATCCGTACACACGCGTGTACCAATGTGAGTCCTTGTGCAGATACTGTTCTATGGCTATGTTACCATCGGGAAAACTGGTGGAGGGTGCATGGGACCTCTCTGCAGTACTTGTGCAACTTTCTGTGAACTTATAGTTATTTTAAAAATAAAAATTGTTCAATGTATCAAAAGTTTTAATAATAATCAAAATATAGTTCCAGTATAAGAATAGATGAAATATGAAATAGGGACAAGAGAATTGCATCTCTCCCTCCTCCCTCTCCCTTCCTTCTTTCCTCCTCCTCCCTCTGACCTCTTTCCCTCTGTCCTCTCTCCCCTCCTTTCCTGCTTCCTTGTCTATCAATATAATCACTTTGAGACTGGAATGAAATTGTTCAGCTTTGACCAGAATTTATTTTCCTGGGTAGATTGCTGAGAATTATGAAGAGGGCCCAATTGCAACTCCTTAAATTATTCAGATAATCTACATTGTTGCTCCATGTGGAAAACTTAACATCACTGAGTTGTGCATTACTGCATTTTAACTTGTTGCTTAGTTTCTACATGTTTATTTTCAGTACTGGCTGAAAGTCTTAACTGTTTCATATTTTTAGCACAATGTGCTGCATATAATACCCAACAACCAAATAAGGTTACATGTGTATAGAATTTCACTTTAGGTTAACTAAATATTAAAAAAAGAAAAAGGAATAGGGATAAGAATAAGTCCCAAGGCCGGGTGTGGTAGCTCACGCCTGCAATCCTAGCACTGAGAGGCCAAGGCAGGTGGGTTGTTCAAGGTCAGGAGTTCGAAACCAGCCTGAGCAAGAGCGAGACCCCGTCTCCACTATAAATAGAAAGAAATTAATTGGCCAACTAATATATATAGAAAAAATTAGCCAGGCATGGTGGCGCATGCCTGTAGTCCCAGCTACTCTGGAGGCTGAAGCAGGAAGATCGCTTGAGCCCAGGAGTTTGAGGTTGCTGTGAGCTAGGCTGATGCCATGGCACTCGCTCAAGCCTGGGCAACAAAGCGAGACTCTGTCTCAAAAAAAAAAAAAAAAGTAAACAGAAAAACAATGAAGATGTAAATATTAATCTGATTTCTGGCCAGGTGAAGTGGCTCATGCCTGTAATCTTTTTTTTTTTTTTTTGAGACAGAGTCTCCCTTTGTTGCCCAGGCTTGAGCGAGTGCCATGGCATCAGCCTAGCTCACAGCAACCTCAAATTCCTGGGCTCAAGCAATCCTGCTGCCTCAGCCTCCCGAGGAGCTGGGACTACAGGCCGGCGCCACTGCGCCCGGCTAATTTTTTGTATATATATTAGTTGGCCAATTAATTTCTTTCTATTTATAGTAGAGATGGGGTCTCGCTCTTGCTCAGGCTGGTTTTGAACTCCTGACCTCGAGCAATCCGCCCGCTTCGGCCTCCCAGAGTGCTAGGATTACAGGCGTGAGCCACCATGCCCGGCCCATTTATGAGCCTTAATCTCTGACGCAGCCCCTGCCTGGACGTGTGACCCCTCTCCCTCCTGTTTCTGTCACCGTGAACCCAACCCATCCTGCGGTGCAGCCTTTCCGCCGGGGATTGTGGAAGCCCTTTTGTTTCCTTCCTTGAAGGAGGGCGTTTAGTATTCCCAACCCTCGTGGCTGAGTTACAGATCCACTGAAGCTCTGACATGTTCCTGGACAGTTTTTGATCCCTTTTGGCCTAGCCCATTTATTTTCCTGCTAACCATGAATGCAATTCCTTTACTCTGACAGGCATTATCCGCAATGTGAAAGCAGCGTTCCATGTGCCTACTGAGTGTCTGGATGTTTCTTTCTTCTAGAGAAACCTGACGCGAAGCAGAAGTCTACCAGGAAGAAAAGTGTCATTCCACAGATCATCATCACTCGAGCCTCGAACGAGACTCTGAGCAGCTTCGGCTCCAGCGGGAGTGAAGAGCAGAGGACCATCCGGGAGCACACCACCTGGGGCCTCTACCACCGGCACCGGAACCCCAGCACAGTAGACGCCTACAATGCACGCACCAAACAATAAACAAGTGCCCCAGCCGCTGTCATTACTCACTGTGATACCAGTCTCGCAGCAGTGGCAGAAGGGCCAGCCCACCTTCAGGAAGCTGCATGTACCCTTCTTCCGTCCACGAGGCTTGCCCCCGAACCACCTTGGTGTTACCTTCCCCAGAGCTGCTGGCAGCTTGGTGCAGGCACGAGTGACTGGCTCAGGGAGTGAACTTTGTGGTAATAAATGAATAAACTAGTATTTTCCTGTTGCAAGTGGCTAGCTGAGCAGGATGATGGATGGACAGCAGGTGGCACCTCGTGCTCCGATTCACAATGGACAGTTAAAATCCTTTCCATTGAAAGAATAGGCTGCAAGTACTTGGAAGTTATGAGATGGGGAGAAAGTCAGATTTTTGAGGGCTAAACTTTAAGGTGTAATGTTCTCAAAACAGAGAGGTGCAAAGTTACCTAACAGGCCCAAGGGCTCCTAGCTTGACTGCAGTCTGACCCAGTGTACTGAAAGGCCCAGAAGAAGAACATGCTTTGTGTCCTGGGGATATGGGGCACCGAGGCTTTGCAAGTGGCCTTGTCAGCACTGCCATGTCTTTCTGGCCCGTGGATGAGGACTCTTGACAGGTAGGGCCATTCAAGGGACCGAAGCACAATGCTGCCAACACAGCTTCTCAGCTGACTCTACCTTCAGGTCAGGCTTGCCTGTCTTCCAGTGTTGCCTTGAATGCCGTGCCCTGTCTGGTCTCACGTATTTAGTGACAATGTGCTAGCTTTGTTATTTTCTAGACTGGTTGGCAGGCTTTATACATGGTCTCCAAGATATGCTGGCCCAGGTGGACTAACAGAACCAGGGGATAGTAGCACGTCCACCAGAATCATGGACATATCCTTAGTTGCCAGGGTGAGAGGGCTGCTGCTGTCACACACATACACAGTTTCTAATGCAGGCCTCTCTAGTACATATGCACATGCGTGTATACACACAGCCCAATCTAGCACATACATACGTATATATAGTGCTACATATGTACATATGCAACCTAAATAATGACTGAAAAATGAATTCCAAAATCAAAAAGTATAGCATGACGACACGACATTTTTTTAAAGACTGTTTCGCATAAATGTATTTTAAAGTTCTCTGGGGGAGGGAAACCAATCTGCCAGAAGATACCTAATTTTTAAATGTTTTTTTCTCCTTTTTTTCTTTTGAGACAGGGTCTTGCTATGTTGCCCAGGCTGGTCTTGAAAGCCTGGCCTTAAGCAATCTTCCTTCCTCAGCCTCCCAAGTAGCTGGGATTACAGACATGATCCATTATACCTGGCTAATTTTTTTAAAATGTTGAAGACTTGCTACCGAAGTCCTGGTTTGCATTAACCTACGTTTCTGGAGCCCAGAGGGGCCTATGCTCCTGGGTACCTAGAGCTCAGCCTTCCAACCCTTGCAAGAAAACCTCCACGAGGGATCAGAGGTAAGTGGTGTTCTACATGGCATCACACGCCACACAGAACAGCTGAGTGCCATCCCTCAGGGCCTCCTGTGCCGCCTCAGTTGCTCTCCAGCAGTGGCCAGTGCATTTCCCTCTCTGTCCTCCTAGATGGCTCCAGAGCCAAGCAGCTCTCCCCAACCTGCAAAGACAAATGTGAGAGTGGCAGGAGAACAGGAAATGCAACCCCGTACTTCCTTGTGAATGACAGTGTCTCCCTTCCTGCTCAAGGCTCCGGTCCCTGGGTGGAGATGGGGGTGAGGCTGGCGTTAGGCACTCAGGCACCACACGACTACCACGGAGGCTGCTTCCAGGGATTGGCTCCTGCTCCCCAGCACCACTGGAAGCACAGCTCTCACTTACAGCTGGCTCTTGGAAGAGTTTAAAGCACTGCCATTGTTACTGATTTGCTGGAATTGACATTTGTAATTTAAGTATCTCCTGAATGGCTCACTACTGTAATCCCAGCACTTTGGGAGGCCCAGCTGGGAGGACTACTTGAGGTCAGGAGTTCAAGACCAGCCTGGCCAATATAGCAAAACTCTATATCTAAAAAAAAAAAAAATAGCTGGGCCTGGTAGTGCTAGCTACTCAAGAGGCTGAGGCAGGAGTATTGCTTGTGCCCAGCAGTTGAGGTTGCAATGAGCTATGATCACGCCACTGTGCTCTAGCACAGGCAACAGAGCAAGCTCTGTCAATCAGTCAATAAAATAACAGGGTGAGGAACCTGCAGCCTCAAGGCCACGTGCAGCCCTCCACTGCATCCAGACAAATCCCTTTATTCTGTAAAATTTGGATTCGGCAAAAGGCAGCTCTCACCCGTCCGTATCTGGCGCACAGACCCGGCCCCTCACCTGGAGGACCCCTCGCTTGGGTGGTCGCAGTAGCCTCCCCCTCCGGCCTTGTCCTCCGCCTGTCCTGCGGGCAGGTACCCGGGCTTAACGCTCAAAAAAGGCCCGAACCGCGGTGAATGCGGGATCCTAGGAGCCGAGGTCCTGGGGAGGGGGCGGTTCTCGAGAGGTTCTCTTGGTAACCGTTGCTAAGGAGAGGACACCTCCGGAAGTAGGTTATGCGCCTGCGCACATGGGAAACGGCGAAGGGGGCGGGGCGAGGTGGCGTTCGGCATGGCGGAGCCAGAACCAGAGTCGGAGCAGATCCGTCTGAAGTGTATCCGCAAGGAAGGCTTCTTCGTGGTGCCTCCAGAACACAGGGTGAGACGGGGTGCCACTCGGGCAACCGTGCCGCCTCGCCGGCCGCGGGGCCAGGCGGCGGCACGCTGGGACTCGGTGTCGCGCTGCGGCGCCGTGGTTTCCGGCACGCGGGACGACAGTTCCAAGGTTCCCCGCGGCAGGGGCGGAAGCCGTCCGGGCAGCCCTGGCCTGCTCTGGAGACTCCCGCCTCCCTGAGAAGGGCAGGTTCCGGGCTCCGCCTCGAGCACTTTTGAGTTTTGCACTTTGTGTTGGGGGAGAATGTACCCGTCGGAAGAGGTGGAGGCTGGGAGCCTCCCGCCGGGCTGAGACTGGGTCAGGCGCGGCCCCGCTGGGACCCGGCAGCATTCATAGCGCCCCAGTGCGAGGCCTCTGCGCTTGTGCTGCCTCGTATTCCCCTTGGCGACCCTTTGCCGAGGTGACTCTTCGGGTCGTTGAGTGGGTTTTACCGAGCTAGACAGGTGGTGGAGGGACAGAGGTGTGAGTTCTGGAAGCTGCATTGTGTTTTAACTGTTTGCTGATGCTCTGATAGGCCGAGTCACGGGTCCAGTCAGACTCAGTAACAGGTTGTGGCGTACGAGTAACGGGGGCCACACTTCAGTCCTGTGATGGTCATTGCACATCATTCGGACGTGCAGTAGGTGCTTGCTGAGTTAAGAGCGCTGTGTTGGACACTGAGACTAAAGCAGGGAGGTGGAGATCTGTCACAGGGAGCTAAGACAGCCAGCCAAGGACAATGCAAAGTGCACAGTGGTAGGTGCCTTAAGACATAAAGTGTCAGGGATTTTAGAGAAAGGGATTGTTTTCAGCTGGGGGGAAGGACGATCTTAGTAGAATGGGTGGCATTTCTTTGGGGCCACGAAATGTGTGTAGTATTTGGGTGGCTGGAGATGAGAAGGAGTAGCATGCCAGGCTTGGAGCAGCAGCCTCACAGAGGAGAGAAAGGGTAAACAGGAAGCACAAGGAGAGAGGGGATGTGAGAAGGGGAATTAAGGTGGGAAAAGAAGGCTAAGGGGAGATCATGGAAGGGTGCCAGGCCACATGATCCTGATATGGTTCCCCAGGTATCAAGAAGTAACAAGGCCTAGGGCAGAATTGTTAAGGGAAGCAGGGAAGCCAGATGTGAACTGTTAGAATTCGAACCTTGCTGCATGTACTTTCTGTTTTTTTGGGGTTTTTTTTTAATTTTATGTATTTATTTTTCGAGACAGGGGTTTTTGCTTTGTCACCCAGGCTGGAGTGGGGTGACATCATCATAGCTCACTGCAGCCTCGTACTTGGCTCCAGTGATCCTCCTGCCTCAGTCTCCTGAGTAGCTGGGACTGTAGGTGGGTGCCACGACGCCTGGCTAATTTTTATATTTTTTGTAGAGACAGGGTTTTGCTCAGGCTGGTCTTGAACTCCAGGCTTCAAACAGTCCTCCCAATTTGGCCTCCCAGAATGCTAGGAGTACAGGCATGAGCCACCTCGCTTGGCTTGCATGTACTTTTTAGATGTAAGAGGAAGAGCTCATTCAGTTCACCTAGAAGTGAATGCACCACATTAAGAAAGTGTAGTCAAGTACGGGCTCTGTACCAGGACAGAGAGAGACCCCAAAATTCAGTGACTCAGGTCATGTAGGGCCTTGTCTCTCTCTCCCTTAACATTCCAGAGAGAGGCAGCTGTTTTCCACAAGGTGGGCCAGGCATTCAGGTTCCACCTGTGTTGATGCTCCCCCTGAACTTCATCCACATCTCAGGCTGCCTCCAAGGCCAAAGAAGTAGGTGGCAACCAGCTGCCTTTCATCTGGAAGTCACATAGGTCCCTTCTCACATCCCAAGGCTGAATGCCACTAGGTAGTGTTTCATAACTCAAAGGAAATAGTGGCGTATGGATGTTGGGGACAGCAGTCTTTTCTATGGAAGTGTTCCCATACATGGCTAGTGGTTACTGTTACTGGACAGCAGACATCTGGACCATGGGAAAGTGAGTGGTTAGGCCACTCTTGGTAAACGCTGGCCCAGTATCATCACCCCCCCCTTTTTTTCTCTCTCTCTTTTTTTTTAAGGCAGAGTCTCACTCCGTTGCCCCAGCTAGAGTGCCATGGCGTCAGCCTAGCTCACAGCAACCTCAAACTCCAGGGCTCAAGCAATCCTTCTGCCTCAGCCTCCAAGTAGCTGGGAGTACAAGCATGTGCCACCATGCCCAACTAATTTTTTCTGTATATTTTAAGTTGGCCAATTAATTTTTCTATTTTTAATAGAGACAGCGTCTCGCTCTTGCTCGGGCTGGTCTTGAACTCCTGAGCTCAAATGATCCACCCACCTCGGCCTCCCAGAGTGCTAGGATTACAAGCATGAGCCACTGCGCCTGGCCCATCACCTCTTTTTATTATCAGAAAAGCCGAAGTGTGTGGTTGCTTTTCTGTTTGGTGAGCAAGTCATGAGCAGGCTTCTTTGTACAAATTATGTGTGAAATTTCCATCCTCTGCTGTCCCATTAGCTGCCAAATACCAACACTGGTGGCACCATTCTCTTTCAGCTGGGACGATGCCGGAGTGTGAAAGAGTTTGAGAAGCTGAACCGCATAGGGGAGGGCACCTATGGCATCGTGTGTGAGTACCCACGGCTGTGGTCTGCAGCCACAAGTCACACAGGACGGGGGTGTCATAGCAGCACCTGCGCTGGGGCTGGAAGGGGCTCAGACCCTGCGCTCCAAACCAGGGCAGAAACTTGTTCAAGAACTCTAGTTCCTGGTGTAATGACCACACACTTTATACCCTTTCTGGATAAACATAAGCATCGGGTTGCTAATGTCAGTAATCCAAATGTGTAACCACAGAGTGGAGATAACTGTTAGAGAAACAAAATGTAGAACTTCCAAAAGCAGCTGGAGCTTGTATGTAGTAGCTGCAAAATGGGTGTTATTCCAGAAGCTGCACAAATTATCACAATGCTTTGTGGAGCCATAGTCACACAAAATAAGGCTATTTATTTTTTCTGGATACAGTACCTTATTTAATGTTAGCACGTTATTACAAGACAGTGTTCTGCATGCTAAGAACTGAGAGCTTGGTATCACACAACTCAGCAGAGCAAAACAGCACCCCCACCCATCTCACAGGAAGAAACCCCCAGCGAACATGTGTCCTGGGCTAGGGGTTTTGCTTGCACAGAGTGAGGTCTGGGTGTCACTGGGCATTAGGTTGCCAGATAAGAGGAGGGGAGTCCTGGGAGCCCAGGAAGGGCAGTAAGAGGGAGCTCTGATGGGGGATGGATGTGTTTCCATTCCAGATCGGGCCCGGGACACCCAGACAGATGAGATTGTCGCACTGAAGAAGGTGCGGATGGACAAGGAGAAGGATGGTGAGGAGGGGGGGGGGAAGGTGTGAGTTACCTGCGGCTTCCTCGGGACTGAACCCTCCTGAGAGCTGCATGGTGCTGATGTCGCTGTGTGCAGCACAGCCAGGAAGGTGTTGTCCAGCCTCTGGGAGGGTTTGGGCGTGGCTCTAAGCCCTGCGTGCTTCTCCCCACTGTCTGCTGGGAGGGGTCTGCGTCCCCTCATCTTCCTCCCTCCCGTCTGGTGACTCTGCTTCATTGTCTCAGCACTGCTGTCACCCCCCACCTCCTGCTCATCCCCCAGCACCTGCCTGTGACACAGCAGTTGGCACAGAGAGGCTATTTGTATCTGATGAAGAGTGCTTGTTCCAATGGCCCTGATTCTCCCTAAAGTGGGGACAGTTGTAGCACCTTGTGTCAAGGGTTTAGGGTGCCTGAGAATGGCCTGGGGCTGCCTGAGGTCGACTTGGCTATAGGTTCCCCATCAGTGGGCGGGGCTCGCTGAGGCTGTTCCCCCAGGTGTCCCCATCAGCGGGCGGGGCTTGCTGAGGCTGTCCCTTCAGGTGTTCCCATCAGTGGGCGGGGCTTGCTGAGGCTGTCCCTTCAGGTGTTCCCATCAGTGGGCGGGGCTTGCTGAGGCTGTCCCTTCAGGTGTTCCCATCAGTGGGCGGGACTTGCTGAGGTTGTCCCCATCAGTGGGCAGGGCTTGCTGAGGCTGTCCCCATCAGTGGGCGGGGCTGGAGGAGGCTGTCCCTATCAGTGGGCGGGGCTTGCTGAGGCTGTCCCCATCAGTGGGTGGGGCTTGCTGAGGCTGTCCCCATCAGTGGGCGGGGCTCGCAGAGGCTGTCCCCATCAGTGGGTGGGGCTTGCTGGGGCTGTCCCCCATCAGTGGGCGGGACTTGCTGAGGCTGTCCCCATCAGTGGGCGGGGCTCGCTGAGGCTGTCCCTCCAGGTATCCCCATCAGTGGGCAGGGCTCGCTGAGGCTGTCCCCCCCCACAGGCATCCCCATCAGCAGCCTGCGTGAGATCACACTGCTTCTTCGTCTTCACCATCCGAACATCGTGGAGCTGAAGGAGGTGGTCGTGGGGAACCACCTGGAGAGGTGTGCAGTCTCCTGGCCTCTGCATCAGGCCCCAGCTGAGCCCCCCACCTGTCCCTGCCGTGGGTGGTCCCCTTCTGCAGCAGTGGAGGCCCTCTGCCCACTTGGGGCAGGCAGGAGGTAGCACTCGTCTCCCCTTTCCAGCATCTTCTTGGTGATGGGTTACTGCGAGCAGGACCTGGCCAGCCTCCTAGAGAACATGCCGACGCCCTTCTCAGAGGCCCAGGTTTGTAGCGGGGCCTGGGGTGGGACATGCGCGTACCAAACATTCCACTTCCGTCTCAGCTTTAACGAGGTGGATTTTACTGCCTGTCGGGCACCACGGGAGACTTGGGAGCCCTGCCAGCCCTGCTCATCAGATGGGTCACTGAGGAGGGGACGGACAGTAGCACCTTTCCAGCCGGGCTCCTGGCTGCCACTGGATGTGACAGGCGTGGGCTGGGCTCCCCGAAGGCACACCCTGACTGACGCCCCAGGCCCTTTGCACAGGTTAAGTGCATCGTGCTGCAGGTGCTCCGGGGTCTTCAGTACCTGCACAGGAACTTCATCATCCACAGGTGGGTGGGCAGGGCTTGGGGCATGGTCTTGGGCAGAGGGCTTGGTGGAGACAGTGCTAGTCTGTGACACTGGGGAGGGTGGTCCCTGGCGTCCGGTGCCAGCATGTCACTCCAAGTGCCGTGCAGGAGAGGAGTAGATGTGCAGTGAAGTTCTTTAACTGCTCCACAGGGAATGGTCCAGGACCAAACAAGTTACAGAAGCCCTTGTGCCCACTGGCCACTCAGAGACTGATGGTGGTTGGTGCGAGTGTCGGGGACAGGGCTCACTTGCAGTGGGGACTCACACCAGGTGAGCAGTGGCTCCGGCCCTGCGGCAGCTGATGCCACATCTGGCTGGGGACCCAGGCAGAATGGGAGGCGAGACCTCAGCTCGAGGCCTGGCCCTGCTTCTGCTTCCCAGCTGTCAGTCGCCTGTTTGCCCTCCCTTCCGAAAGGCCTAAACTTGAGGAAAAGTGCAGGAGACTGTCATATGATGCCAGTCTGCCCTTGTCACGCTTGCTTCTTGGAAGTCACCAATGTCTCTTTCTTGTCACAGGGACCTGAAAGTCTCCAACTTGCTCATGACTGATAAGGGCTGCGTAAAGACAGGTGGGTGCCTTGTGCTGGCCTCACCTGCATAGAGTTGTCCTGTGACCCCCCCCCACCTTTGCCTGGGGCGGGGGTGTTGGTCCTAACAGACACCCAGAGGCCAGAAGCTGACTTGTCTTTGTGGCCCCAGGGTGCCTGTGCCTGGCTCTGTCCCTAGGTGGTGACTTGTTAGCCCTCAGTGGGTGACACACTCCACTCTCCCTTCTCTGCTGCAGCGGATTTTGGCCTGGCCCGGGCCTACGGCATCCCAGTAAAACCAATGACTCCCAAGGTGGTGACCCTCTGGTGAGTCCTTCAGGAATGTGGGGCCCCTGGGGAGCAGGATGCGTGGTGCGGAGCTATGCAGAAGAGCTGGGTCTGGGATGGCTTCCCAGGACACAGCAGGGCTGTCCCAGGGGAAGGGATGACAGCCAGGCTCAGTGGCATCAGGGACCTGCCTTGTCCAGATGGCTGTGAAACTACCTTGGGAAGGGTCGTTTCACAGACGGGAGGGTGGGCAGCCTGTGCAGCGTCTGTAGTTCTCTCTCATTGATGTTTTTGAACAGGCGGAGCAGGGTTGTGGTTAAGGGCAGGACATGGAAGTAGCTCAGACCCAGGTCAGGATCTCCATGTAGCCTCTTTCTGCCGTGTGTCGTGTAATCCCCATCTGAAAACGGGCTGATGGTAGTGGCTGGGCATAGCCTTGTGCTAAGGGTTCCATGGTTCTTGTAACATACAGGACACTGTGGACATGGTAGCTCGCCCCCACCAGCAGCTGTAAGCAGGGTGCAGGCTAAGGGCAGAGGGTGCTGGGGTTAGGCTGTCTCCTGTGGTGGCCTGGGCTGGAGGAGCTAGTGGTGTGAGGTGGGGCGCTCCATTTTCAGGTACCGAGCTCCCGAACTGCTGCTGGGAACCACCACCCAGACCACCAGCATCGACATGTGGTGAGCACGGGCTGCCACTCCTGGGGCCTGGGAAGGGCTGAGGTGGAGCCGGGTCATGTGCTTCCTGCGCTGGGGCCCCAGGGCAGGGGTGGGAGTGGGGCTGGGAACCCGAGAGGAACATGAGAAGGCAGCTTCAGCATTCATAGGCCTTTAGTAAGGTCCACAGGAAGCCTGCCAGGGTGGGGTCATGGGCCTGGTTGAGGAACCCCGTGGTCACCTGCCTGTCCCTCCATGGTGACTTTGGACCCAGCACGGGTCTGTGGCCACAGCGAGGCCCACTCCTCCCCGCAGGGCCGTGGGCTGCATCCTGGCTGAGCTGCTGGCCCACAAGCCCCTTCTCCCTGGCACTTCTGAGATCCACCAGATCGACCTGATTGTACAGCTGCTGGGGACGCCCAATGAGAACATCTGGCCGGTGGGTGTCCAGGGCCAGCCCCTCACCCCTCCCTGTGCCTTCCCCCCATGGCTTAGCGCCTGCTTCTTCTAGGGCTTTTCCAAGCTGCCGCTGGTTGGCCAGTACAGCCTGAGGAAGCAGCCCTACAACAACCTCAAGCACAAGTTCCCGTGGCTCTCAGAGGCCGGGCTGCGCCTGGTGAATTTCCTCTTCATGTACGACCCTAAGAAAAGGTTCGGACTCCCCCCTGCAGCTCTGTGGGCCGGGCCCTTCAGGACTGCAGGGCCTGGACCTATGTATACACAGGGGTGGAAGGATATGTTAAACCTGAATCCTTCAAAGGTAGTTTCTCAGGACACAGGCCTCACTGCTGCCAAGGCTGCTCTCGTGTGTGTACAGGCACAGGCCAGGCACCCAGCCCCAGTGGCTTCTGTCCACCAACGTTGTGGAGCCTGCCATGAGGTCCCATTCCCCCCCTACCCCGCCACCCACTCTTTGGGGACTTTGAACTCAGCTGGGTGGGATGTCAGGGAAACAGGCTGAGCAAGGCCTAGGACCCCACTAACGGCTTTGCCACCTTTCTCTAGGGCCACAGCTGGGGACTGCCTGGAGAGCTCCTACTTCAAGGAGAAGCCCCTCCGTGAGTGCCAGACTCCCTCAGGCTCTGCTCTAGGGGAGCCTGCCCAGCAGCCCGTTTTGTCTGGGGTGGGGTGCAGGCCCTGGGCAGACACTGTCTGCAGGCACATAGGCCCTCCATGGGTTGGGGGTGGGGACAGATGGAGCAGGGGCAGCATAGGGCCAGGGCCCAAGGCAGAGCTGGGCTCAGCCCTTGAGATGCTTCCTTTGCCTGGGGCCCTGCCTGGGCAGCCCCCCACCCCCACCTCACACTAAGCTGTTCTCTTCCCTGCAGCCTGCGAGCCAGAGCTTATGCCCACCTTCCCTCACCACCGCAACAAGCGGGCCGCCCCGGCCACGGCTGAGGGCCAGACCAAGCGCAAGCCCTGATGCTGAGCCTGGCACACACCTGCACCCCTCGGCTGGATCATTTTGTCAGCAGTGGACAGGCAGGGACCCTGTCAGGCTGGGCTGACCAGCCATCTGGGATCCAGCTCGTCCCCTTGGCTAGGACATCCTCCTCCAGGCAACTCCACCACACCCTCTTCTGCACCCACCCCCAGAAACAGGCAGGGGTGGGAGTTCTAGAAGGGCTGGGCTTCTAGAGCACGGGGCCTCGCCCATCACTTCCGCTTCTGTCTGGTAGAATTTGAGACTGACCCCCCACTCTTAGCAGGAACTGTGAGTGCAGGCCCATCCCCATGGCTGCCCTGGAAACGCTAGTGGGTGCTGACCTGGGACTTGTGTTGCCTCTTGGTCACCAGCAGCTGCCCAGGGCTGAGTGATTGGGGGTGCACCCCTGAGCACACCAGGAGAGCCGGGCTGTAGGCTGAGCTGGGTCTGGCCCCAAGAAGAGGGGTATGGTTGGGTCTAAATGCTGAGGGAGGAAAATAGTGGGTTCCCATCCCATAAAAGCTTTCCTAACACTGTGGTTTCTCCATCGTTTAATGTACTTTGGGGCTCTGATTCTTGCAACATTGACAGTCTCCTCTGAGTGTGCTGGGAAGGGGGTGGGTTGGGTTGGAGGGATGAGGGTGGTGCCCAGTACCCTGGTGGCCAGGGAGGGGCAAGCCCAGAACAGCCTCCCAATAGCCCAGGCCAAGAGCACCAGTCCCAAAGGTGGGCCAGGCCAGACCCCTCCTCCCCAGCTTGGGGACTGTGCTGCCTCAGGAGCAGGTACACGGGAACTGGCTGCACCTTTACCCACTGGACCCACCACAAGCCCAGCAGCCTGCGAGGCCCCTCACCCCCACCTTCCACCTGGAAGGCTGGGGTGCTGCTGAGGACCTCTGTCCTCCTGGCAGGGGAGTGATGCTCACGGCCAGGCTGGTGCCTCCTACCACCTGTTCCCTGACAGCTGCAGCTCTCGGTCACCCTTTTCTGTCTGGGAAGCTGGCCCTGTCGGCTGTGCCTGTGACACCCTAGGAGAAGGGCCAGGGAACCCACAGCCAGGTCCACTGTGCACCAGGCAGAGGCCCCGCCTGGCCTTAGTGCCAGCTGCAGGATCTCAGGGGCCTCCCTGTGTGGGTAACACCCTGGAGACAAGGAAGTGACATGTCCTGGACCACAGACTTCGTGGAGCAGGTCAGGAGCTACAGGCCAGCCAGAGGGCCTGAGGGGTCAGGGTTCCTTCTCAGGGAGAGGTTTGAGCACGTGACATGGACAAGTAGGCTGGGCCCCTCCACCCTCCACAGGTGGGCATGGCCTGGGTACCAAGGACAGGGAATGGCCCCCTCAGGAGGTGCCTTGTATGAGACAAGGGCAACCCCCCCAGCCCCTCCCAAGTGGGGCCTGGACTCTAACTTCTTCCATGCCCAGGGCAGGGCAGCCATCGGGCCATATCCCCAAAGAGAAGCACCATGGGAACTGTCTCCCAAAAGCCCTCGACCTGGGGCCCCTCGGGGCCTAGGGCCGGGCCCCAGGGCTGTCGTAGAGCAGGGTGTCCATCTGAGCGCGCTGTAGCCACAAGCGACGCTGGGTCTCCCCAAGCAACACGCGCAGTGAGTGGCTGGGGCGGCAGGCGGGCAGGGCCGAGCAGTGGGCTGCGTGCAGCTGGCGGCAAGTGTCGCAGCAGAGGGTGGGCAGTGCGCCCGGGAGCAGGCAGCCATGCGCCTGGTAGCCTGGGGGATCAGGGGCAGCCCCGTAGGCTGAGGCCGATGCCTCTTCTGGCCTCATGCGTCGGGGACTGGCCCCCCCAGGGCTCCTGGGGGCTTCGGGAACGGCCAGGTCTCCAGGCTGACTCAGCTCTCGGCGCAGAGAGAGAAAGGAGAAGGCTGAGGGCTCAGGCTCCAGCTCCTCCTCTGAGGCCCCGTAGGGTGGGCTGCTGGCCCGAGACAGCTCCTCACCTGGGGCCTCCCAGGCCCGGCCTCCAGAGCCCCATAATTTGGCACTCTGCTCCCAGAGTGGGGGCCTGTAGGCCAGCTCCACGGGGGGCGAGTCTGGGCCTGGGGATGGCTCCTCGTACAGACTGGCCTCCTCAGAGCCCTCATCCTCCTGCAGGTCCCGGTACAAGTCCAGGGGGGGCCTGTAAGCAGCAGGAGAGCCCCGGGGGGGCAGGGGCGGTGGTTCCTCGTCCTGGGCCAGCCGCTGCTGCAGCCAGGCCACACAGGAGGCCACGTCCCCACTGGCCCGCCGGGCCTGCAGCAGCTCCTCAGCCGGCAGCACACTGGTGCCCAGCTGGGCCAGCACCTCCCCCAGGATCTCGCACTCGAGCCGGAGGGCAAAGCAGCCCAGGGCCACCTGGACCAGCTGGCAGGCTGGGGGAAGGGCAGTCACCATGAGGCGGTGGTTGTCCCTGCGCACGTAGCCCATCTTCTGGAAGCTCTTGAGGAGGAGGTCCTCCGAGAGTACACCCTTGAGCACGTGCACGTAGCCCCCTGAGAAGGTCTGCAAGGGAGAGACCTGGTCAGCCACAGCCCACCCTCCCCAGGCTGGAGACCCCCAGGGCCCATCTGCCCTGGCTTTGGCCGCCTTCTGATGCTGGGGCCCATCCCCAGAGACTCATCTAATCAGTCTGGGGCAGGCCTGGGCATCAGAATTTTTAAGTTGTAGTTAAAAATAGTATTCACTGGCTCATAAATTGGAACACAAAGAGCCCTTACATTGAGAAATTCTACTCTTCTCATTTCAGATGCACTTGGCCAGGTGTTTGGTTATACAAACACAAACGCAGAAGAATGCAACTTGCCCCCTTAGCTGGAAACCTCTTAAGTGCACTATTCTGAACTTTGGTTTCTTCCATTTCAGCCTCGACATCTTTCCCTGTGGGGCCAGGGGCTTTGCCACTGGGTTTTCCACCATGTGGCTGAAGCGTACAACTGGCTGAGAGCCCTGGAGTAACCAAACCAAAGTCCCTTCTAGCTGCAGTTAGGTGATGAATGAAAGGAACGACTAGGACAACGATGTGTCTCTCTCAACTTAAAAATTCCTTACTCTAGGACCAGGCACTTACGACATCTCCCACCATTGGGCACCAACTGTGTGCCCACCGTGCTCAGGACTCTGTGTTCATCCCTGTAGCCCAGAAACTGGATTACTCAGAGGAGGAAACGGGTTGCAAGAGATTTGGTAATTTGCCCAAAGCCACACAGCCAAGAGGCAGGACCAGCACTAAGCAGGTCTGCCCACCTGCGAAACCCAGCGTTACTCTCCCGGCCCCCAGCCTGCGAACGTCCCAAGGGCAGGCCTGCCCATCCTCCCCTCCGGTCTGAATGGACGGATCCGAGTCCCGCAACCTCGGGCCAGCAGGTGTCCCCGTGGAGCAGCTCCCGCGCCCCTCAAGAGAGGCTGCCGCTACCATGGCAACTGGCGGAGGCGTACCTCGCCCACGTGTGCAGTGACGTCATCGCCTTCCTACTCTGGAATTAGCTCAGCGCTCCCGGTGGCCCTACCCCCTCATGCAGGCCAGCGGCTCACCTAGAGGGGTCAGGCTAGCCCTGGGCACAGCCTCCGAGCCGGGGCCAAGGAGTGAACTAGGTCCGTGCCCAGTCCCTGCTGACTTCGCAGGGCACACACCCATCCGCCTGCTCCTCCCAGCCTCAGCGTCCTCTGCAAATGGGATCAGCCCACATACTGGAGAAATTAGGATGACCATGGGACCTCAAGTCCCTCTCGTGCGCCTGTCCTTGGATTTCCATGGCAACTAGGGCCGCGAGGCCACTTCTGGGACTGCAGTGATTTGGACTTTAAGGGTAGGGTTTCCCCCGGGTAGGTAGCATCCAAGCCCCTCTGCCCGCCCCAGGTTCTTAGTCCTGGGAGTGCCCCAAAGCCCTCGGTTGGGAGCTGACCCAACACGCGCCAGTCCGCTGAGTGCTGTGAGCTCCGGAGGCCACCTGAAATCCCTCTCTCCCGACAGGAGCCAGCCCCCGGCAGCCTGGTAGGAAAAGCAACCGAGGCCCTGTCGCCCGCGGGCGCGCTCCCGTTTGGTCCAGCGCCCTACCTTGATGGTGGTGAACTCCTTCCTCCAGGGCAGCAGGTACAGGTGCACAGCGGCCAGCTCCAGCAGCTCGAAGGCGCGGGCCAGGGCGCGCAGCGCGGGTGCTAGGTCGGCGCGGCCCCACAGGCCGTCGGTGAGCAGCGCCAGCGCGTCGTCCTGCAGCGCCCCGTGCAGGTCGAAGTCCTCCACCAGGATCTGCCAGAGCACGGCCCGCAGCGAGGGGTCCCCGCACACGCCCGCGCGTCCCCGCCGCAGCTCGCGCTCCAGGCACAGCCGGTAGTCCTCCGACAGCGAGCTACTGCCCATCCTGCGGTGGGGTGGGGGGATCAGGAACCACAGACGCCTCCCGCAGCTGTTCGGCCCGGGTCTCTACAGCACCCCCCACCCCGCATCCGCAGGGTCCCTCCAGCCAGAGAACACGCCCCTCCTCCGGCTCTACGCCCCCTACCCCGCATCCGCAGGGCCCCTTCAGCCTGGAGCTCCAGTCCTTTCCAGCGGAGCGGCTTCCAGCACGTGCAGCGCCCCCCTTCCGGCCTGCAGACCGCGGCCCTGGCGGCTGTGCGCACCGGACAGACAGCGCCCCTTCCCTGACCCCCGTCCTGGCCACAGGCCTCTTCGCCACCAGATCGAGCTGCGGGTCCCCCACGCGCTACCTGTCCGTCCCCGGCAGTCCGGACGTCGCCGCTGCTCAGCGCTGGCCTCTCCCCGGCCGCGCGCTTCCGCCGGGCGTGGGCTCCGCGCGCGGGCCGTGCGGTGACGCAGGGGGCGGACCTGCCGGTTGCCACCCTCGGCTACCGACGGGGCGGGCGGGGCCTGGGGAAGGCGGGGAACGGCGGTCCCGCCCGCCGAGCGCCTGCACCTCTGCGGCCGCCAGTCCCGTCGCCTCCCGCCTCCCCGGGGCTAGCGTCGTCCACCGCCAACCCTGGGCGAGAGCTGCGGGCGCTTGGCGCCTGCTTGTTCCGACAGCCCCTCCCGCGGGGCGGGGGCGGGAGCCCGCTCGGTCTTCCCGTCGGAGCGGGCTTCCCGGAGCCGACTCTGGGGAGCGCCCACCGCAGGGACCAGGGCTCCGCTCGGCCGCGCCTGCAGGGGGCTGGGGCGCCAGCGGCGGCGGGGCCACCCACATTGGCTGGCGAGGATTGGCTGAGGGCACAGGGCGGGGTAATCCGACGGGGGCGGGGACGCCCCATTTCCAGGCGGAGATTGGCTAGCGTGCGGAGGGCGGGGCCTCTCCCGGCGGGGGTAGGGCCGCCCGCACATCTGGGTGGGGATTGGCTGGGGGCGTGGGGCGGGGCCCCATTTCTAGGCGGGGATTGGCTGGGAGCGTGGGGCGGGGCCATCAGTGTGTGTCTTGGCGTCGCTGTCACTGTGTGCTCGCGGGCCCGGCGAGCCCGGGGTTTGCACCGCCCGGTTGCGTGGTCTCGGGCGGCCCTCGGGCCTGGGAGCTTCGTCGGGGGCTCTTGGAGGCAGCGCGACGGCCCGGCTGGCTCCGTGGGACGTGCTGCTGTTTGCCCCGCGCCGTTGGCCCCGGGCTAAGCCGCCCCGTGGCGGGCGGAGCAGGCAGAGGGTCCGGCATAGAGCGAGGCCCACCTGCCCCTCCTGCCCGCCGGACGGACCCGAGCTTGCCACGTGGCCTGCTGGGCGCCGGTCTGAGTCTCAGCACGTTCGCCCGGCACTTGCGTTGTGACCGGGCTGGCGCGTTCCGGGCGGGACACTGGTCCTCTCACTGTTGACGGGCCCCAGCCTCGCTGCCACGCCAACCGCGAGGGGCCGCCGACTTCGTGCGCCTCCACCTCCCTTAGCCTCCCCCCAGCTCGCGACTGAGCTCGTGCGGCCCGGTGCTCCGTCCCGCTGGGCCTAGAGCCCCGAACCGACTGGGTTTCGTTCCCGCTGCGACTCCTGGGATGGGCCTGACCCGGTGTGACCCTGCCTTGCCACATGGAAAGCCTTGCCCTGGGCTGTGAGGTCCTCCTGGAACCTGTGAATGTGGCTTTATTCGGAAATAGGGTTTTTAGAGATGTAATCAAGTCAAGATGAGATTATTCTGGATTAGGACGGACCCTAAATCCAGTATGACTGGTGTCCCCGTAAGAAGTGAGAAATTTAGACACAGATGCATGGGGAGGAGGCTGGAGTGATGCAGCTTCAAGCCAAAGAACACCGAGAATTCCTGCCTGCAGCCACCTTCAGACACTGGTCCTCTCGCTGTTGACTGGCCCCAGCCTCGCTCCCACGCCATGCCCACATCATGGTTTCAGGTTTCTGATCGGCAGAACCTTGAGAGTAAATTTCAGTTCTAAGTCATTCATTCTATGGCATTTGTCATGGCAGCCCCAGGACATTCATCCAAACCTCATGTATCTGCTCTAACAGCTCTGAGGTCCCAGCTGACTGCAGCATCAACCGCAGATAGTGGGCAAAACCAAACCGTAGTCACTGGGTTACCCCAACCTGGAAGCTGCCCTGGGTTACGCCTGGGGAGGGACAGAGACAAGCTGACCCCTCTGAGCCCTGCCCAAATACTGTTGTGTATTCCAGCCAGTGAGTTGCGGTGGTTTGTCACACAGGGGGTAGCTACCTGGGACACAGTGGCTTCACATTTCTTTTTCTTTTCTTTTCTTTTCTTTTTTTTTTTTTTGAGACAGAGTCTCGCTGTGTTGCCCAGGTTAGAGTGAGTGCCGTGGCGTCAGCCTAGCTCACAGCAACCTCAAACTCCTGGGCTCAAGCGATCCTGTTGCCTCAGCCTCCCAAGTAGCTGGGACTACAGGCATGTGCCACCATGCCCGGCTAATTTTTTCTATATATACTAGTTGGCCAATTAATTTCTTTCTATTTATAGTAGAGGCGGGGGTCATGCTCTTGCTCAGGTTGGTTTTGAACTCCTGACATTGAGCAATCCTCCGGCCTCAGCCTCCCAGAGTACTAGGATTACAGGTGTGAGCCACCGCGCCCGGCCGGCTTCACATTTCTTTCTTTGCTTCCCCAGGGATGGATGCTACAGTGCCTCAACTCTGCCTCCCACACATCCTGTGGACCCTGGGCTAAGAGCAGAAGCAGACTCCCTAGTCAGAGGGTCCACCTGTACTTACCTAACCCAGGACGGCCACCTGGTTCTCTCAAGTTCCCTGCCCCATCCGGCCCACAGCTGTGCACTGGGTCCCTCTCTCCCCACACATCACCACACTCAGCACTTTCCAGCTTGCTGATTTTCACCAGTCTAATGGGTGTGACGTTATATCTTGTTTAATTTGCATTTGATTTTTGCTATGATTTGAACATGAATTATGCAGAATAGCTTTTTTGATTTCCTTCTCTACAGGTAGCCATTTGTAATCTTTGCTATTTTTTTAACTGGGGCTCCTGTTTTTTTCTTGTTGACTTGCAGGATTTCAGGTGGGAAGGTTCTACTACTACTCATCCCTGTTTTATGGAGGCGCTGCAGGCTCAGAGAGGCTAAAGGAGTAGCCTAAACTCACACAGCAAGAAGCGCACCTGAACACAGCCTGCCTAATGTGTGCCAAGGAAACAGCTGGGCCAGCACAGGCCTAGCCCTCAAAGTACTGGCCTGACAGGTGTTGCCTCTGATGCAAAGCCAACAGGTGCTTCACGATCAGGATTTGCTCAAGACATAGCTCATCACCATTCTCTGAAGTGGGGCTTTAAAATCCCACCTTCAAGTAGTGTGTGGTGGCTCACACTGGTAATCCTAGCACTTCGGGAGGCTGAGGCAGGAGAACTAGTTGAGGTCAGGAGTTCAAGACTATTCCTGAGCAAGAGCGAGAGCCCATCTCTACTGAAAATAGAATAGTTAGCTGGGCACGGTTAGCTGGTGCACACCTGTAGTCCCAGCTACTCGTGAGGCTGAGGCAGGAGGATCCTCATCACACTCTAGCTGGGACAACAGTGCGAGACTCTGTCTCCAACAACAAAAATCCCCCCTTCAGACATGCATGCTGAAGCCTGGGGCAGGGATATTACCCCTTATACACACCCATAAAGACACCAAATCTAGCTGGGATTCAGGTCCAGGGAACTCAGAACTCCATGCCTCACAAGAACACAAGCTTATGATTGGAGAGAAGCATCTTGGAGTTAGAGCACCAGGGCGTCCAGGGTAGAGATAGGGGCTGAGTTTGGGTCTTTTCTTTACAGAGGGCTGGGATGCAGCGGACTGAAAACTCTGCCACACATGGGCAGGCAGGTAAGTGGCAGCCTGCGTGTTCCTGGGACTCTGGGTGAGGGGTTGGGGGTGGGGAATCACTGAGAGGTCAAGCCCCGGCATCACCCACCCATGGAGGCTGCAGCTAGAGAACAGCTCTGCCAGGGACTGGGTTGCCCTGCCTTGGCTCTGGTGCTAGTGCCTGCTCTTGGGGTGCCAGTCCCAGGCATCCCTGGCACTGTTTGTAGCTGGTCCCTGGAGTCAGCCTCCCGGGCTGAAAGCCCGTTCTGCCAGCCACCTGGAGAAGTATGTCACCTGTTTCCCCATGGGGTCCTGTGAGGAGTAACCCAGTTATTACCTGCAGAGGGTTTGAAACAAGGAGCGTCTGATAAACATCGGCTGTTACCGTTTTGTAAGACTCCTTCCCCAAGGGACCGAAACACTACCCCACAGCCAGCTCCTGGTGGAACCTGGGGTTGGGGCTCCCCTTTCCTGTGTGGGGGGCAGAGGGGCCCTTCCTTCCTGATGGAGTCTGCCTCGCTCAGCCACCTGCCCCTCCTCTCCAGGGGCCACGTGCTTCCACAGCAGGGCACTTGTGTGCCTGTTCCAGGCGCAGACCAACAATGACTCCCGAGAGACCTTCAGGCGAGGGCTCTGGGCTCAGGTCCTCTGTGACGACCTCTGACCCCAACCCCACCCAACCCACTGGTGCCTGGCAGAGCTGTCCTTTCCTAGGACAGAGCCCTGCTCAGCTCCTGCTCCCAGACCCTCACAAGCATGGGCCAGGCTGGGTTTGGGGGTGCTGTGGCTCTCACCATCCATCTCAGTGGGTTCTGGTGGGCAGCAGGGTGGGGGCTGAGGAGCCATGTCAAGTGAGACAGCAATGACCTCTTTATTTTAGTCTGGGGGGGTGACCATGAGTGGACATGTAACTGTTGGGCACCGACCCTCAGCTCTCACTGCCCTGGGGCAGGACATTCAGGGTGGAGGTGGCCGGGGGTCCCGAATGTTCACCACCTGCTGCCGCAGTGAGTGAGAGGCAGCTCAGGGCCCGTCAGGCACCCAGAGCAGCCCAGTGAAGAACACCAGTCTCACACCACCTGCACCCGGCCTGGGGAGGGGAGGTGGCAGGCTCTCGTCTTAACTCCGACAAGGAGCTGGCTCAGAGGAGCTTGGACAGTCTTGGGGGACGGGACTGACTGCTGCTACTGCTGTGGATGGGCTAGCAAACAGCCCCCCACTCTGACACCCCCAGGAGCTGCCTCCACGTCAGTGAGGGTGTGCTGGGGTCCAGCCAGATGCTCATCACGGAGCTTGCAGCCATAGGGGGGACAGGGCCCCTGTCAGGGCCTGAGGGACCCCAGGGGAGCCCCCAGCTCAGCTCCCAATGGGGCCTCTTAGCCTGGTCCTGGTGGCTGGTTTGGTGCTGCCTGCGGCCTGGCGGCAGATGTGTGGCGAGGGGGTGGCAAGGGCTGAGAGCACCCCCAGCTGACATGCCCCCCTGGCCCCAGTGCCAGGTATGCAGGGTATGTGAGCTCCTGGAAAGTCCTCGGTGGGTCCCGTGGCTCTGAGGTACAGGAGGAATGGCCCCGGGAACCCTGAGTCTGTCCGGCCTCTACGATTTGCCCAGGGCTCCCCGGGGCAGCAGCTCCACGTAGCTGAGGGCGCTCTGCAGCGACGTCAGGCAGTAGCCCTCCTCTCCAATCAGGTACCTGCAGGGACACAGGCAGCACATGTCATCTGCGGGGAACAAGGGACGCCCTCACAGGGCACCAGGCTGCCCCCAGGTGGGCTGTCAGGGAGGTTAGGCTGGGGAGGCCTTTCCCACCTGTCCCGTTGTCCTTGGGCCCCTCAGCCCCTCCCCTGGAGGATGTGCTCAGGGGACAGCCCCTCAGCTCTGCCTCAGGAGAATGGGACATGCTGGCTGGGGGCAGCCTGTACACAGGTGGAGTGAAAGGGGTGGCCCAAAGGCATGCTCTGTGACAGGTGGGGCCACACGCCTGTAGCCTGTGGGCACCAGACCACGGGGTTAGGTCCCCTGGCAAGCGAGGCTGCCCTGCCCCCAGCTCTTCCCACAGAGGGCCCCCCCGCAGGCCGCTACCCCTCGTGGATGAACTCCTCCAGGGCTGCACACTCCGACACCAGCTGGGGGAGGCCGCTCCTCAGCACCACAAACGACAGGATGGGCAGCAGGTCGTCCGCGCCACTGTCAGGCAAGGCACAGCGCTGTGGGCTGGGGCCGGTGCCGCTCCCTCCCCAGGCCTGCTGGCCCTTGGAGCAGCCCTGCCATGCTGGCTGCCCTCTCTGTGCCTTCCTGTGCACCTGTGGCCCAGGGGACCCCTGGGAGCAGTGAAGGGGCCCCCAGGCCCTCCAGGCTGTGCCATCTCCCCACAATGGAGAAGCCTGAGCTCTGACCTCGCAGCTCCAGGGTCTGGGGGCAGGATGGGGGCCCCTCCCCCTGCAGCTGCCTCACTCACGCTCCGCAGGGTCCCCTCTGGTCCACCGGGGGCCCTACACCAAGGGTCTGGGCAGCAGCAAGCTGAAACTGGTGTCACCAGCTTGGCACAGCGAGCACCCCAAACCCACCGCAGGACTAAGCCAGTGAAGCTCTGCGGGGCGCTCAGAACCCCACAGGGCAGCAGCTTCCATAAGACGGAGGAGGGAGCCTTAGATCAGGCCCACCCCAGGCTGCAGGAATAGGCATACTGAGGGCTGACCCTGGCCCATGGGGTAGGGTTGCAGGAGGCAGAGCCCATGCAGGAGCTGAGGGGATACTGGCTCCAGGTGGACTCCAGGTGGACTCGGGAGGTTGCTGGCCTCAGCTGAGTCCAGGGGAGACTGAGGTAGGGTCGGGCATCCCTACCCCGAGGCCTGCAGAACTCCGGTGGGGAAAACCCTGCGTGCCCCTTGGGAGGAGGGTTGACAGGGACATTGCAGGACTCCCTGCTTTGGCTGGGAGGCCCGTGTAGGGAGCAGGCTCTTCACCAGGGCCTAGGTGGCTTAAGGGGGCCCACCACTCCCTTGCTCCCCCGAATGTGAACCTGTGGGTCCAAGCATATGCTTCTGGGAAAAGCAACCCTAAATATCACCAGATGAGCCATGGGGTTCCTGACCCCCATGGAGCCCTGGCCCAGCTCCCGGGGCACAGTGTGAACAGCTTTGCCCAGGGGGGCTGGACCGCGCATGGCCATGGGGCAGGAGCCCTGCCCTCGCCTCCTCTGAGCCTGGGGTCCTCAGTAGCCATAGGCTTGTTCTTCCAGAAGACAGGCTCTGCAGCTCAGGGGATGCCCAATGCCGGGCAGGGAGAGTCCTCTCCCACTAACGGGCTTCTGCAGGCAGGAGGACAGCCCCTCACCTGCCCAGTGCCCTCCCAGGGTGGCCCCCAGCCCGGCCCTCCTGGGACTCACATGGCGGCCACAGCCACGGGCTGGGGTCCAGCCTCAGACGCGATCTCCTGGGTGTGGCAGTAGTCCTCAGCACAGACACAGATGACCCGCAGGGCCCGCACTGTGGCACAGATGTGTGGCTTGAGTGGTGCAGGGGGTGCAGAAGGAGGCCCCCACACTCCCTGGACCACCCGCTTGTCTCTGGATATGCTGGGCCAGGAAGAGCTGGGTGAGCCTTGTGGTCACCGCTCCCACTCCCACATCCGACAAGAGGCTCCAGGTCGCCCACTGGGTGGGACCCTGCCACGCCCGGCCCTGTTCCCTGGTTCTTGAGCCCCCTCACCAATGCACTCCAGCTTCTTCTGGGGGCAGCTCTCCAGGACCAGCAGCCCCAGCTCCTGCGCTGCTGCACAGTAGGGGTAGGCGGTGGCCCCTTTAGCCTCAGGGTCCCGGGGGAGCAGCTTGGTGGGGATGCCAATGGCTGTGGGGGGTGCGTTCCTGTAGAGCTCCATGCTCCTGCCCAGGGCGGCCTCCCGGGCGCGGTGCACGTTCCTGTGTCGGGGAGAGGCCAGGCTCAGCCTCCCTGGGGGGAGGCAGGACTGTGGCCAGAGGCCTCTGGGGCTCAGTGCTGGAGAAAGCTGGCCGTGCAAACCGAGCAAATGTCCCAGCTGTTCCTGAGACCCCAGAAGTGGGAGGTGGGCATGGCCCTACCTGCAAACTGGGGACACCTGGGGATAGCCTCAGAGCACAGCCCTGGCCAGAAGTACCAAAAAACCCCTCAGGGATTGAAAGGAGAGCAGACGGTGCCCAAGTGAGCCGGGCAGGCCCAGTGGGGGACTGGAGCTGAAGTCAGGGGTGGCTGCCAGTGTGGCGGGGGGCATACCTGTACAGGGCCAGCAGCAAAGGCCACAGCGGGGAGAAGAAGGGCTCTTCGATGCATGCCAGGCAACGGTCCTTGGAGGCAGCTGTGTTCAGGCTTTCGAAGGCCAGAAGTGTCAGCGAGAGCAGCCTGTCTGCCAGGAAGGGAGCCAGGATGTCCCAACAGAGTCACCCCTGGCACCACCTCTAGGCTGCGGCACTCCTCCCTGTCTGAGCCAGTGGCCCCAGTCCCCCGGAACGTGGCAGCACAGTGAGCCTCCCTCTCTAGAGAGGGCTCGGCGTGAGGGATCCACACACCATCTCCAAATGGAGAGAGGCCGAGGGTTGAGCCTCTTGGCACCACCAGGCTGCACACGCTCCACAGTCCTGGGGTTGAGATGAAGTGTCTGACCCAGTGGGACAGCCAGGACCACCTGCTGACCACAGGCTCTGACATACTGACCCGGACAGGGCAAAGGAGTGAGAGGTAAACAGGCCCCATCTCCCTCCTTCCTGTGCAGCCTGGTGAGGACAGTGGGGACTCAAACACCCGCCCCGCCAGCTCTCTGAGGGCCTGGGGCAGGGCCAGGGCCTGCTCTGCTGGGCAGAATGCTTGGCCCCAGGGGAGGGTAGACAGAGCTGCGGGTCAGGGCTGGCACGGCTGCATCCAGGGAAGGACTGTGTCCCAGGTTTAACCCAAGGCCCTGGAGAGCTGCACTTGCCCGCTGCTTTGGAGCCAGAGCAGCTCCCCCACTGCCTGGCCTGGGCCTCACCGATGGCGTTGTGTATGTCTTTCACAGCACTCTTCAGCTGCTCCAGCAGGGGCTCCTGTTGCATCCCTGGGGTCTGTGGCTCGGGCTGCCCCCCAAGACCCCGGCCCCACCTCTCAGAGGTAGCCAAGAACTGTTCCAGGTCCTCAAAGGAGCTGTCTTTGTCTGGCAGGTGGGATGAGGCATCTCCCAGGGGGGAGGGTGGCCCCCCGGGGCTGCTTTCTGCCCCTCTGTCCAGGGGGCCAGGGTACATCGGGGGTGTGGTGGTGAGGGCAGGGGAGCCGTCCTGGGGCCGCGGGGCGGTGCTGGGCTCTGGCGGGGAGAGCATGCAGTACAGGCTCTGCGAGGACCGGAGCCGGCGGCTCCCAGGAGCCAGCAGCCGGTCAGTGTCTGGGGGCAGGGAGCAGCAGCCGGGGGCAGGTGCAGCGCTGGTGGCGGCCCTGCTCACGACAGGGTACAGCGTGCTGTACACGGCACACTGGAGCTTCTTCAGGAGCTGCGAGATCGGGTGGTCGGGAAGGCTGCAAGGAGAGGGGCTGGCTGTCTGGGAAATGCTGCACCCCAAGAAGAGGCAGCACCCACCACCGTCCTCGTGCCTCAGCAGTGATCATGCGCCTCTGTGGCCACCCGTCAGAATGAGAAGGGGCGGCAGTCTACCTGCTGGCCCCAGCCGGTCACTGACCTCACCCGTCTGAGCTTCGGGCCCTCATCTGTGACACCCACCTGTCTACAAAGCTGCCACACTATGAATCAGTTCAGAGAAGTGATTCCTGGATTACTTCCTGTCGGTGATGTTTCAAATAAAGTCTGACTCACCCCCATGGGGAAGTGGAGGTAAGCCAAGGAAACCCTCCGTTCAAAGCAGCTGAGGCTCCACAGGGGCCAGGCAGGGACCTCGGCAGTCTGCCCCTCTCCCCAGGCAACAGCCTTCCCAACCTCCCAGTTAAGCTCCTGGCTTTGTAACCGCCTTTTGTAACAGCAGCAGGGGGAGGAGCTGAGGCCAGTGGACAGGGGCTCTGTGGGGCCAAATCAGGGGGGTGCCTGCAGGCTCAGGGTACCTGAGCAGGTGTGAGACCAGGCTGGTCACCAGCGACAGGTCCCCTGGGCTCCTCTTGAGCTTGGCCCTCCAATGCTTTGGCCAGTCCTGCAGGACAGGGCGCCTTGGAGGAAAGCACGGGGGTCTCCCACGACGGGGATGCCCCGCACCGCGTGCCAAGGTTGGCCCCAGGAGACTGTCCAGCCTCTCCAGGGTGGAGGGAGCCCAACGCAAGCAGGCCAGTTGGCCCCTGGCTCAGCCCCGCCCCCTAGAGCTCCGCCCAGCCCTGGCCCCGCCCCACCAGATGGAGCCCCGCCCCCTAGAGCTCCGCCCAGCCCTGGCCCCGCCCCCTAGAGCTCCGCCCAGCCCCGGCCCCGCCCCGCGCGGACCGCTGCACTCACGTGGTCCTGCTCGTACTCGAGGATGGCGGCGTAGAGCGCCCGCTGCTCGCGCTCCTCCGGGGTCAGGGCGACTTGACTGCAGAACCGCCTGGGGAGCAAGGGCGAGGTGGGCCCCGGGCCGGACCTAGGGCGCGGCCCTACCAGGCCTCCCGGCTGCCCGGGCAGCCGCAGACGCACCTGTTGGCGGCCTCCTGCAGCCGCAGCCGGCGCTCCTCCATCTTGCGCTGGAGCTGGGCGGCAGAGTCAAGGGGCGCAGAGTGCGAGCCGCGCGGCCTCCGCCCCGTCCCGTCCCCGGCCGCCTGGCGGCCCCGCGCCCCCGGGACCCCGGCCTGCGGCGCGGGGCGCAGCGGGCGGGCGGGCGAGCAGGGCTGGGAGTACGGGCCCGACTCGGGAAGGGGGTTCCCAGGGGAGGCACATCTTAGCGGCGAGCTCGGGCCGGTGCTGGAGAAGGCTGGGGGCGGCGGGCAGCCGGCTGGGCGGCCAGGAGAGCCAGAGGAGGGCCTGGGACCCCCCAGAGGACGCGCCCCTCTAAGGCGTGAGGATTCTCATTGCTACGCTCCAACCCTGGCTCCTCTGCTCCCCCAGGCAGCCCACTTCTCTGCCCTCAGCTCAAGGCCACGCTGTGAATTTTCCCTCAGGGACCACCAGGATGATCAGAAAGGATGCTGTTTCCTCCCGGGCTTTGGCGATCACCAGGTTCTCCATCATCTGCCTCTGCAGAGACAGGGTCTAGGAAAGGAAGGAGTGAGCCATACTCCCGAACCCCCAGCCCGACCCTTGCCGACCAACCCCAGTCCCGGGGCCCAACTCACCAGGGATGTCTTCTGCATGGCCTGGCTGGGGTCCAGACGGGCCATCCGGGCCTCATATGCAGCCTTCAGCTTCTGGTTCTGCAAGGAGGCCTCCTCCAGTGGTGTTAGCTCTCTGGAAATGGGGACAAGCTGCCGTCCAGGCCCCAGGAAGCCCAGGGGTGCTCTGGTGACCTGAGGACCCTCCCTCTCATCCCTGCGGACCCGGACCCGCTCTGGTGGTGGTGGGGGCAGGCAGGTCATGGAGAGGGAGTGGCCTGGAGATACCTGCGCTGCTGGAACACAGGCCTTCGAGTTGCCAGGACTTTTGACTTTTCAAGAGAAGCTGGATGGGCCACTGACTTATGAAGACCAGTTATATATGTTTGGCAATGATGTGAAACTCTTCAAAGGCATTATATGGGTCAAACAGCTAGACTAGATTTCCTACAACCCAGGAAAGGAAGAAGTATGTCTCTACTTTAGGACAGTCACCAATAGCCATTCCAGCTTGAAAGCTTTTGGTTTCACATATCTTCTTGCTGTCAGGGGTGGTAGAGTATAGGTTGTGGGAAAACAAGACTGAGGAGGAAAAGACTGTCCCGGGACTGAAGTCCTGTGCCTGGCCCTGCCGTGAAGCTGCACATGCAGAAGTGAGGCGATGGGAAGCAGGAAGGAGCCCAGGAGGCCCAGCCGCAGCAGCGCCAGGAGGGGTGGGTCCTTCTTGTATGTATCCCACTTGGGACTCACTGGGCATCTTGCATCTGTGTCTTGTGTGTTTCATTAGTTCCAAAAATTATCTGCCATTGTCTCTTCAAATGCCTCCCCTCCCGCTTTCTTTCTCCTCTCTTTCTGGAACGCCAATTAACTTATGTTAGACCTTCCATCTCTCATATTTTCTTTTTTGAAAATGCCCCTTCCCAGCCCATCTCTCATTTTCTGTCTTCATTTCCTTTTTTGTTTCTGTGACACATTTATGGGTATCTTTTGACCTTTTTTTCCAATTTCACTAATTTTCTCTTTGGCTATGTCTGCTCTGTTGTTATAAACTTGTGTATTCGTTTATTGTGTGGACTTTTACTGGAGGATATAATTTATTCTTGTTCCCAACTAGTATTTAGAAATAATTTTAGTATTTTTTGTTTCACTTTTACTTAGTTCTTTATTAGCTAGATCAGCTTTTATAGTTTGTTATTCCCTTTAGATGTTTTCAGACTAGCTCTTTGTTTCTATAAACACAGCATACAGTTATACCTTGGTATGCATAGGGGGTTGAGTCCAGGAAAAAAAAAACCCACTCCCCCGGATACCAAAATCCCCGGATGCTGAAGTCCCTTACTTAAAATGGCATAATATTTGCATATAACCCGCAAACATCCTACTGTATACTTTAAACCAGCTCTAGATTACTTATAATACCTCATATGATGTAAATGCTATGTAAATAGTTGTTATGCTGTATTATTTATTTTGTATTTTTTCCCCCAACTATTTTCAATCTGCAGTTGGTTGACTCTGTGCACGTGGAATTCATGGATACAGAGGATCGACTATATATATTTCATCTGTGCCTGCTAACCCTGAAGACCTTGCAGGTCTGTTTCAGCTATCATTCACTCATAGTTTCTTATTTCCTTTTGTGTTTGATTGTCTTTGACTGTGTGCCACTTATTTTATGAAGGATGCAGATGCTTTCCTCCAAAGAGAATTTGGATTTGCTTCCGCCAGGCAAAAGGGTATTCCATTCTGGGACTCATTTTAACTAAATTCCCCCAAATCAGCTCACCTTCCTGGGCCTCTAAACCTAATCCCAGACTCAGCCCACCTCCCATCTTGCCCCATCTTACTTCTTAGAGCTTTGTGACTCTACCACCTGAAGCTTCTGGAAGATCTCAGGTGGCAGAAAAGGAGAGAGCTTCCCTCCTTCATCTGAATAAACCCGGCGGTGTCGGCTGGTGGGTGAGGGGACTGGAGCAGCCACGGGCATGGCTGGCTTCAGGCGTGTTTTCCCTGCAAGCCATACAAAGCCAGGGGTCAGCAGGGTGGGCCCGCATCCCACAAAGGAGATGCAGGCTTGGGGGATGCCCCAGAAGAACGGCCTCTTGCAGGAGACCCACCAAGCTTGGCGGCTGTGGACTGGGCCCTCTCCAGACACTGCTCCGCCAGCTTCAGCATCTTTGAGGTGTCAGAGGGCACGGTTTCCCCAGCTTCTGGGAAAGGGACAAGAAGGGTGGTCACAGTCAGCTCTCTCCCTCATCAGATACTTGCTGAGATAGAAACAAGAAAGTAGAAAAGCTAGGTAGACCTACCCTTCACTCACCACCGACGTGGGGCAAACCCAGCTGTCCTCACTCACCTCTGATGACTTGCCCAGGGTTTACCGTGTGGCCCTGCACAGGCTCTGTGCTTGGCCAGCCCAGCTTCGGACTGACCATGGGCCCCTCATCGGAGGCCTGACTTAAATAGGGCCTTTACTCCTCACTGAGGCTTCACTTGCGACCACAGTGCCCTGGGAGGCAGGCCACACAGTCTCTAAGGGCCACTTCACAGAGATAAGGTCGAGCTGAGGGGATCTCCCTGCCCATCCCCTGCTACGTGTATGCACAGACCTGCTTTCCCGTAGGTTCCATGTCCCCCTCAGCCTTTGCTGGACCCACGCTGCCTGCTCACCAGAGCCTTCTGCTCTCCCTGTCCCTCTGGGATCTCTCCTGTCAGCAGACACCTGTAGGAGCTGCCACGGTTAAACTCTCCTTGGCCTCCACCAGCCCCAGCTTCTGACCCACCTCCCTGCCCCCTGTACAGTAAACCTGTCTCAAACTCCTATTTTCTTCTCCCGCCACACCCAGTTTTAGCCCATGACTCTCCCCCCCAAAACTGCCCTTGCACACCCCATCTTGCCAAATATGGTGGGCCATTCAGGTTTCTGCATCCTCTGCCACCTCCTCCTCCCAACGTATCAATCTGGGAGTGCCAGAGTTCAGCTGAGCTCACTGGCTCCCCGGGATGCTGAGGTAACCACTAGCTCTCTCTCCCTGACCTCATTGTCCAACAAGCTGTTTGCCCCCAAATGTGCTCACTGTGGAACCTTCTATTCCTCCCCTTACAAGTCTGCACCTGCCCCGGCTCCCGGAGCAAGTCTAGCCTGTTACACCTGCAGGGTACATGCCCCCAAGGCCTTCACTCCTCCCACCTCTGCGTAGTCCTCACTCCAGGACGCTCTGCTCCCACACTGGCCTCTCCCACAAGGTTCAAAGCTGCTTTGAGCTTCCCTTTGTACCAGAATGACCCCAGTTCCACCAAAGGTGCACAAAGCCCTGCCCCACCCTCCCCTCCTCAGGGCCTTTGCACACCCTTCTGTTGGGGTTGCTGCCCCACCTGTGTGCAGCTCACTGGGGCCAGTGTCTTGCCCCACCCCAGTCTCCATCCCCTTACCCACAGCACTGGCTCCTTCCTGCCACCATGTCACACTGTGACAGCTCACAGTCACTGAGTGCTCGCCACCTAACGACCAGGATGGAAGGACACAGGAGATGCCCCAGGCTTGGGACCCATCAGGGGCTAAGCTACCCCAGCATGGAAAAAGCAGCCTGGGCTGAGCTGTACCTTTAGTCGTTTCTACCTCTTCCAGTAACACCTGGGAAATGTAGTGGATGCTCCTCAGGTATTCCGCATACGCCTCCTGTGTCCAGGAAAGAGAAATGGCAGGGATCAGGCCGGTATAGGGTAATGACTCTTGCCATGCCTGCCTGGTGCCCTTGTGTGAAATACAGGAACAATGGCATTTATCTCTGAGGTACACCCAAGGGACTTCAGTCTGCAGTGTGGTCAGCTCGTCATCCCTCCAGGGTTGTTGAATCAGTGGTGTTCTGCCCAGGGCACAGATAGTATCCCCACTCTCCGGACTTGAAGGAAAAGCTGTCAGCACTTGAGAATGATGTCAAAACACTTCTTCCTACAACTGCTGCATTAGGCAGTGAAAGCCAGGGACCAAGCGGCCATCGACCTCTCCTCTGCCTGCCTCTCTCCCCTGTGCAGGAAGGAATTGACGTCATCTTTCAGGGGGCCTGGGGAAGCAGCTTCAGCAGTTGCTGTCATTTTTCACCTCTATGCAACACTTTCCTTCCTGTGCAACTCAAGGGCCATTCACTCAGTGGCTTAAAAAGATCTTAAAAAGAGAGTGATGTAGCAAATGCTAGAATTGTTCGGGGCAGTTCCTTTCCTAGAACCCAGAGTACGTGTTCCTTGTGCACACAGAGCCTAGTACACATGGATGCTGCCAGTTTCAAGGGGATGGTGTGACTGCTCTGTGCAGGGCTCTCTGGCAGCACAGGGCATCAGGAACTGTATCAGCACAGTGTTTGTTTTATCCCAGCTGTAAAATTTACCCACCTTTAATTAAGTCTACATTTCAGAGATAAGACAGACCAGATTCCAGGCAGGACTTCTGACTTGTGGGGGCACCTGCTGCCCCAGATAGACAACTTGGGGAGAGCAGCATACTCAGGAACTGGGTAGGATGCTTTTCCTAGGCACAGGCAGACTCCTCCCCTCCTTGGGTAGCCCAGTGTGGCTCAGCCGGCTTTTCTACCTGGCCCCCCTTCGAGTTAGCACCTAATCTCAGTAACAAGCCACAACACCCTCCCCTGCCTGCCCTTCCTTCCAGACGCCTTGCTCTGAAGGCGACTGCAGACAGCCACATCACGAATGGGGAGGCAGTGGCCTTTTCTGTATTCCATACCGTGTGGCAACCTGACTAAATCCACAGGGTCTCTGCCCAGAAAAATACACATAACCATGGAATTATTTGCCACATATATTTTGGAGAGTGGCTTCAAAGACCCTCCTGAATCCCCTGTGCAAATAAAATCTCGGCTCTAATTCACCGACTCACTGAACAGACAGGGAAACTGAGGCCAGGAGAGCGCTGTGAGCTGTCCAAGGTCACACTGCAGACTCCGGAGCCCAGCGTCCCCACTGTGCCTCCCGCCTTCGTCCTGGGCCCCAGGAACTGCCGGTGAGAAGTCCTGGGTGGGGGCCCGGCCCTGTCCTCGCCCACCCGGCCTGCCGCTGGGCTGGGGTCTCTTCTGGAGCCGCTGCGGCGGCCCCGCCCCGCCCCCGCCTCGCCTCACCCGGGGCCGGTTGCCAGTGTCCAGCTCGATGGCCCCGTTGGCCAGCTTCATGGCGCTCTGCAGCGGCTTCACCGCGCTGTCCCCGGCCGCAGCGGCCATGGCGCCGGGCGGGGGAGGCGGCGGCGACAGAGGCCTGGGGCGGGGCGGGCGCCCGAGAGCCCGGAACGTAGCCTGCTCGGGCGCGGGAGCCGCCGAGCCGCGGACCACCGGAAGTGGCCTGGACTCACTTCCGGCGTCCGGGCTTCTTGAACCTGCGCCCCAGAAGGTAGAGGCGGCGGGGGCGGCGGAGCCCGGGGCAGGTCCTGTCAGTTACTGGGGCGCGCCTGTCTCCGAGGGATTGGGGAAGGAACCTCCACACGTAGTTGCCGCGAGCGTCTGAGGGCAAAGCCGACGCGTCTCTACGTGTGAGCCCGGCCGCCCTCTCGGCTGCGCGCTCCGGCACCTGCGCGCCTGTGGCCTAGGCCGGCGCTGCCCGCCCCGCGCCGCAGTTTCCCGTCGCTGAGAGGCGGGAGCAGCGGGTCCTGGCGGGCTTGTCGCGAGGTCTGCGCGAGCCTCGTCCGTCCCACGACCCGCACAGCGCGGGCAGCAGGCCCTGTCGCGGTCGGGTCGGAGAGGGGAGCGGTCCGGGCAGCACTGGCGTCCGGCTCGCCCGCCTTGCCGGCTCCGCTCCCCTCTGCCCTCCTGCTCCGCTCTGCTTCCAGCGCGCCAAGCGGAGCCAGACAGCGGCGGGGCCGGGCGGGGCTGAGCAGTACGCGGCCGGCCTGGAGTGGCGGCCGCCGCCATGAAGCGGGACCGACTCGGCCGCTTCTTATCGCCTGGGGCGGCCCGGCAGCGCGGAGGCTCGGGCGGCGGTGGCTGTGGCGGCGGCCGGCCTAGAGGCCGCCCCTCCCGCAGCGGCGGGCAGAGCGTGGAGGGGGCGGCGGCCTTGGTAGCGGCGGCGCGGCTCGACTGGGGCCCGGCGCGGGCCTGCGGAGACGCGGGCGAAGACGGCGCTGACGAGCCAGGTGGGTCCGGCCGGTCTGGGGGTTCAGTGGTGACGGGGGGCGGCGCTGGAGTCGCGACCGAGGCTCTGATTGGGCGGAGACACCGCCCCAAGAACCACATCCCCTCCACCCCCCAACCCCAGGTGACCATGTTTAGGGCCTCCCTTTCCCCCGCCCCTTTAGGCCTCCCAGCTCTGAAGAGGCCTCTTCTGGCTAACTCGCCCAAGAGAACTGTCCCACTGCCCCTCTGGCTTCTGTGGCAGCTGCGTGGGGGTGACCATTGGCAAGAGAGCCAACCCTTTGGTGCCCAATTCTCTAAACTTGTTAAGGACTTAGCGCTCAAGTTTTAGAGTCAGACAAGTTTGGGTTTCTATCTTGGTCTTGCTTTGTGTTCTGTAACACTGAAATAATTGTCTAATCTCCCTGAACCTCAGTTTTCTCTTGAGTAAAACAGACCCCAGGGTGTCCTCAGAACTGCTTGGTCCCTGTCTGGCAGTTGGTGAAGGGTGGTGACAACAGTGCACTTTTCATAATGCTTTCTGCTGTCTGAGGCTGCCTTGTGCGTGCTTTTGTTTACTCTCCTTGGGGGCAGGAAAGGAGGTGGCATCACCTACACCTGGCCGACAGGAAACCCAGGTTGTTTCCTTGAAGGCACGGCACCGACACAGCTCAGGAGAAATGCAGTTCCTCGCTTCATGTGTGCGTGTCCACAGCTGTGGAGGCATTCAGAGCTCCTTGAAAGGGTTCTTGGACCAGTGGTCTTCCATCAGCCACGTCCTCCAAAACGCTGAGTGTTCCGCTGGAAGCCGGCGCCCAGCCTGCCTTTGGTGTCTGTGGAGGCCCCGTGGAGGGGCTTCTCCGCCTCGGGGCTGGGAGGCTGGACGATGGCGCCTGCCTCCTCAGAACTTGCATCTTTGACGTCCCGTGCTTGCAGGCCAGCCTCCCAGGCTGACTGCTGATACCTCCTGTTGCTTTGCCCAGGAACAGGCCGGGCTCTTGCCATGGGGCACTGTCGCCTCTGCCACGGGAAGTTCTCCTCCAGGAGTCTCCGAAGCATCTTTGACAGGGCACCTGGGGAGCACTCAGAGAGACCATCGCCAGGGGAGCGCATCTTCCTCAGGGACTTCCAGTGCCTGCTCGGGGTGGCTGTCCACCAGGACCCAGCTCTGTCTCAGTTCGTCTGCAAGAACTGCCACGCCCAGTTCTACCAGTGCCACGGCCTCCTCAAGTCCTTTCTGCAGAGAGTCAACATCTCCCCGACAGGCCATTGGAAGCCTTGTGCAAAGTAGGCTCTCCTGTTTCTGTTCAGGGCACGTCTAGGGGTTCAGCACCCCTGTGTGCCAGGTGCTGTTTGGGGGACAGGGAGTACCTTGGGAGGAGCCTCTGGGGTCAGGGCGTGGGCTGAGTGGCTGAGCAGAAGCCAGTGTGAGCGCCTGCGGGACTGGTGCAAGGCAGGCGAACAGGGAGGTGCTTGGGTGGGCAGGTCCGTGTAGATCTCTGAGGGCGAGGGGCAGTCCCTGGAATGGAAGAAGGGAGGGTTCCCAGGAAGGAGTTTGGGTGGAGGCAGAGGTGAGCTTGAGACCCCAGGGGGCTTCTGTGCGAGGAGCAGTGTGAACCCCAGGCTGCCCCACTCGCTCACGGCCATGCTCATTCTTTGCAGGGCCGGTGCCCAGCCCCCGACAGGGGTGGAGGAGGGAGCGTGTCTGGGTGAGTCTGCCCTGGTGGCGAGGGTGGGCTCTGGAGGTTGGGCTGGGTGCTGACCAGCCTTGGCGCTGACCTCTCTGTTGACTCTTCTCAGTGGATCTGATCACTGCGAGCCCTCAGTGCCTGCACGGCTTGGTGGGGTGGGTGCACGGACACGCGGCCAGCTGCAGGGCCCTGCCCAGCCTGCAGAGGACGCTGTCCTCCGAGTACTGCGGCGTCATCCAGGCCGTGTGGGGCTGCGACCAGGGCCACGACTATGCCATGGACACCGACTCCAGCTGCAGGGCCTTCTTGCTGGACAGTGCACTGGCTGTCAAGTGGGCCTGGGACAAGGAGACAGCACCACGGCTCACCGAGAACCGGGGCTCTGACCCCGCCGGGGCTGCCCCTCAGATCTCCCAGGGCAGAGGGACGGGGACCATGGCTGGGGCCGAGACCAAGACCCTGCCTAGCACTGATGCGGCCCAGCCTCCTCCAGACGGCAGTCCTGTGCGGCCTGGGCCGGGCTCCCCGCCTCAGCCAGGCCCACCCCTCAGCGCGGCCCCAGGTAGGAGGCACGTCTGGCTTGTGCTGGCCCAAGAATCTGTACTGCTGAGCGGGATAGGGTTTTAGCAGAAAGTGAATGTTCCCACCACTGTAGGTCGTGGTCGCAGTGTGGTCTGAGAGGAGCTGACGGAAATGACTGGAGGGGAGGGACCGCCAGCCTATCTGGGCCTCTTGCTCCTCCCCAGGCAGGACCCTGTCAGCACTTTGTGTATATGTGGTCGCTCTTTCTGTGTAGACGTGCTTGTCGGGCATCCGGTCTTGCTCTAAGCCTGTGCACTGTCGTTCCTGCGGGCCCAGGGGACTGAGGGGAGAGGAGAATGGGGCCCTTGTGTGTGGGACGTGGGGAAAGAGAATGGCTGTGGCCTCTGTGGCTGCTGCTCTGGGCCAGCTGCCTGGTGACGCCCTGTCGGGGCCAGTGTGGACTGGTCTCTTCTGCTTACAGGCAGAGGGGAGACACAGGGCCCTTGTTTGGGGCCTAGACCCCCCAGCACTGTGGTTGGGCGCAGCTGCTCGTGATACCAAGTTAGAAGGGGGCAGCTTCCCGCCTCTTTCGTCTTGTCTGGGGATGTGCACCTGTCCTTATGTGGGCACTTGGCCCCCACCTGGGAGTCCTCAGTGGAGCTTTAAAAGAATACAGCTGGCTGGGCACAGTGACTCACGGCTGTAATCCCAGCACTCTGGGAGGCCGAGGCGGGAGGATCACTTGAGCTCAGGAGTTTGAGACCAGCCTGAGCAAGAGTGAGACCCCGTCTCTACCAAAATTAGCAAAAATTAGCTGGGAATGGTGGTGCACACCTGTAGTCCCAGCTACTCAGGAGGGTTAGGCAGGAGGGTTGCTTGAGCCCCAGGAGTTGGAGGTTGCTGTGAGCCAGGCTGATGGCATGGCACTCTGGTAGCCTGGGCAACAGAGCAAAACTCTGTCTCAAAAAAAAAAAACCCAGCTGTCCAGATGCTTCGGCCGATGCACAGATAAGACAGCACGCTCCGGGGTCTCAGGGAAATGGGATTGTGTCACAGGCAGCTTTTGAAACCTTATGCATTTAATACTTTGACAATTTTTTAAATGTCTCAAAGCATCCACAAAGTGCAGGCCACCTGGAATGACGGGATCTGACCTATGGGAGGCATTGAGCCTGCTGGTGTTGCCTGTTCCAGGAGTTTCTGGTGCCTTGTGCCTCCTGGGCCTTTACTGGACATGGGGTGGCACGGAAGGGCCAGAGGCTGTGCAGGACCTTTGGCCAGGGGATGGGCTGGTTAGGGGCGGGTGGGGGCAGTCTGAGGCCAAAAGATCCCAGCCTCCCTCCTGAAAGGCTCTGCTGTCAGGTGGGGGCGGGGCCTCCTTGCGGGCGAGGCACTTTCTGGGCTCTGTGTTGGTGACGGGGCCTTGTTTTTTGTTTCTCAGGGCAGTTGGGTGAGAAGCAGGTTCCGCCTTCAACCTCGGATGATCGGGTAAAAGACGAGTTCAGTGACCTTTCTGAGGGGTGAGAGAAGAGTGGGTTTAAATAGCCTAAAATTTCTCCTTTGAAAACCAAATTCAGCCATCCTACGTGCTTGCTGCCCGTGCCCTGGTCAGGACACTCCACTGGCTGGGAGAGAGGAGTGGCCGGGGGAGCTTCCAAGGCTTCTCGTTCTTTCCTCACTGGGGGCTTCTTGGGTCCCAGAGGGCACCCCCAGAGCCAATGCAGCTACAGAGGGAGCAAAATATCATTTTTTAACCCAGAGCAGTCTAGAAGTTCCTTTGTTCGGACTGCCTGGTGGTGGACCCTGTGTTGCTGCTTGCTGTTTCCTCCTTGAAGGCCCCAGGTTGTGCCAACCCCAGATGTTGCTAGAACACAGGAAGCCAGATTCTAGCCCTTTCTTGTGACGTTGTGACTTGAAGCAGAGGCTCTATAAGGGGGGGCACCCCTGTCTTGGACAGGTGCCAGCAGAGCCTGTGAGCCCCCAGGGCTGAGGGCTACTGGGGCGGCTGCGTGCTGCCTGGCGTTCACGCCCTTCCTCCCCACCTGCGCGCCCTGGCAACGGTGCATATGCGCCCCGTCCGGCGCAGCCCAGTGAGCAGCGCGGTGCAACCGGTGCCCCGTGGGGAAACACCATAGGTGCTGGGGTGTCAGGTGTGGCCCGAGGCTGTCCCACAGGTGCCAGGGACTGAACAGCAAGTCATGCTATAGCGTAAAAGTTACAGATTTTTCTTGCCTTTGTGAATTTTGAAACACCTGACAGCAAAGCCGTCAGCTACGCAGGTGCTCACAGTTACAGGCAAGGCAATCGCTTTCTCCGAGCCTGCCGGGAGGAGGCTCTGTGTCCTCCTGGGACCTGTGGGGAGGCCCTTCCCCAGTCCAGGTCCTGGCACTAGGACAGCGTGGCCTCCAGGGGGTGCCGGCTTGTGACCCGGCTTTGTGTTAGGAACTAGGATTGGAGATTTTGGGATTTTCTTAAGACATTTTCAGGAGAACTAAAACGTGGAAATGCATGTGGTATCTGTAGACAGCAGGTCTTGTTGGATCTGCCCCCGACCCAGGCCAGGGCTTGGCTTAAAGGTTCTCTCCTTTCCTTAGAGACTTCCTGAGCGAAGATGAAAATGACAAGAAGCAAAACACTCAGTCTTCGGACGAGTCCTTTGAGCCTTACCGAGAGAAGAAGTAAGTGGACGGCCAAGCTGCCAGTGCCTGGGCGTGGCGGGGCGTCAGGTGGAGGCTCATACTCTGATTCTTTTGGCCTGTGAAACGTGTCTTCTGAGAGTGAGCTGGGAGAGTGGGTCCAAGCTGGGCCTTGGCGCCACATTCTGGGCGGCCGGCAGGCGCCTCCAGGGTCCTGGAGCCCCTTCCCACACACGCGCTGTGTGCGTTTCTGGGCCCTGCGTGCTAGGAGGCCTGGGAGCCCTGCCGCCATGCTCAGCTCTGACTCCGGGACTGCCTGCTGCGGCCAGGCGGCCGGTGTTGCTCACTTCCTTGTTGAGTCGCACCTGTGACTTGTTCTGATCTTCCCGCTTTGGGGTGTAGGTTCTCTCTCTCCAGTCAGAGCATGGGGTCCTGACAGGGAGGGCTGGTTTTTACGTGTTGCTTTGCTCCCAGCCTTGTGCCCGGGAAGACCCAACATGCCCCACAGTTAGTTGATGACTGGCTGGTCGTTGTCCTTGCACACTTCGTAGTCCAGGACGAAAACCGAGTGGGCAGCTGATACCACGCTGTCAGCCAGGAAACCCTGCAGCCGTGATTGAGAAGTGACATGGCTTCTTTAAGGTCTGATGTTGGTTTTGAAAAGAGGAGAAAGAGAGGAGGCAGCATAAGGGAGAGGTCGAAATCAGAGTGGTCGCTCCAAGGAGGTGCAGCTGGGGATGCAGCCCCCACGCCCTGTCCCTCGACCTCCCCAGGCTGGCGTGATCCCGGGACACAGCCTGGAGTCCGTGCCTTTGTGGCTACCCAGCAGGCTGGGGCCTGGGGAGGCGGGGGACAGGTGGCCCTTCTGCCAGACAGCCTCACAAGATAAGGGTCTGCTCTGCTGATAGATAGGGACAGCACATTCTTCTGCATCACTGGTCCCCTTGGGACCCTGGGAGTGCAGAGAAGCATGTGCTTTGCATGAGGGACAAATGAGATGTGTTTTGAGAAGCCTATAGGGGCCAAGCACAGTGGCTCACGCCTGCAACCCCAGCACTTTGGGAGGTCACGGCAGGAGGATCGCTTGAGCCTCGGAGTTCAAATTCAGCCTGGGCAACATAGTGAGACCCTACCTCTACAAAATATGGAAACATTAGCCAGGCATGGTGGTGCGTGCCTGTAGTTTCAGCTACTTAGGAGACTGAGGTAGGAGGGTAACTTGAGCCTAGGAGCTCATGGCTGCAGTGGGCTATGGTTGCACCACTGCACTCTACCTGGGCAACAGAGTGAGACCCTGTCTCAAAAACAAAAAAGGAGGCCGGGCACCGTGGCTCACACCTGTAATCCTAGCACTCTGGGAGGCCGAGGTGGGCAAATTGCTCAAGGTCAGGAGTTTGAAACCAGCCTGAGCAAGAGCAAGACCCCGTCTCTACTATAAATAGAAAGAAATTGTCCAACTAATATATATATAATAGTATATGTAGAAAATATATATATATGCCACCAGGCATGGTGGCTTATGCCTGTAGTCCCAGCTACTCAAGACGCTGAGGCAGGAGGATCGCTTGAGCCCAGGAGTTTGAGGTTGCTGTGAGCTAGGCTGACGCCACGGCACTCACTCTAGCCTGGGCAACAAAGTGAGACTCTGTCTCAAAAAAAAAAAAAAAAAAAAAAAAGGAGAAGTTTATAGTAAAAGGGGTTATTTTATCTTAGTAGAAACTGCTCTGTAGACAGTGAGACTGGATGGTAGTAGACATGGCGCCTGCTGACTGTGACACCCTCTGGCTGGGAGGCTACTTGGTCCCCAGGTGCTACAAAGTTAGCCTCGGCCGGGAACCTGGAGGGACCAGGCCTCTGAGCAGCGGGGGTCCATGTGCCTGGTTCTCAGGTCCGCGTCTTCCCATTCTCCTCACTCTGACCATGGAGTCCTAGCTCTAAGCAGGCATGTTCACCTCAGTCTTCAGCCCGGGCACACGAGAAGAGACTTCAGTGACGTGTTCATTAGGGCTCCGTGGTTCCAGGCGGAAGTGAGAGCCAGGACCTGAGCCACCGGGGGGCAAGGACGGCCAGGCAGCAGTGGGGCGGGCACTCTGGGCACAGCCGTCCACGTCTGCGGGACTCGCTCGCTAAACACACAGAGACGCAGAGACGCACAGGCGCAGAGACTGTGCGTGTGCTCTGTGCTTAAGAGGCTGGGGGGGGCAGTGTGGGAGCGGGACAGCCAGTCACTGGCAGAGGCCACGCAGCCCAGCGGGGTGGAGCAGCGGGGCAGTTGGCTCGGCTGTGGGAGAAGGAGCAGCAGGACAGAGCAGGACAGAGTTATCAAAAGGTCCTTTTTCATGTGTCTTTAAGGGAAAGGACAATTGTTTAGAATCTGTTAATTCACTTCAGCCATTTTTAAGCTTGGCATTAAGCACATTCACAGTGTTGGGCAACCTTCACCCCTGTCACCACTTTCATCATCCCAGACAGAAACTCTGCACCCATTAAGCAAGAACTTCCCCTCTTCCTCCCGACTTGGTAACCACTAATCTAGGTGCCCATTCTAGATGCCTCATGTAAGTGGCATCGTATGATATTTGTCTTTTGTTTTTTTTTCTGAGTCTCTCATTCTGTTGCCCGGGCTAGAGTGCTGTGGCGTCAGCCTGCCTCACAGCAACCTCCAACTCCTGGGCTCAAGCAATCCTCCTGCCTCAGCCTCCCAAGTAGTTGGACCTGCAGGCATGCGCCACCATGCCCGGCTAATTTTTTATATATGTACTTTTAGTTGTCCAGCTATTTTCTTTCTATCTTTTTAGTAGAGACGAGGTCTCCCTCTTGCTCAGGCTGGTCTCGAGCTCCTGAGCTCAAGTGATCCTCCCGCCTCTGCCTCTCAGAGTGCTAGGATTATAGGCATGAGCCACCATGCCTGGCCTATTTGTCCTTTTGTGACTGTTTTTTTTTTTTTTTTTTTTTTGGAGAGAGTCTCGCTTTGTTGCCCAGGTAGAGTGAGTGCCATGGTGTCAGCCTAGCTCACAGCAACCTCCAACTCCTGGGCTCAAGCAATCCTGCTGCCTCAGCCTCCTGAGTAGCTGGGACTGCAAGCATGTGCCACCATGCCTGGCTAATTTTTTCTATATATATTAGTTGGCCAATTAATTTCTTTCTATTTATAGTAGAGACGGGGTCTTGCTCTTGCTCAGGCTGGTTTTGAGCTCCCGACCTCGAGCAATCCTCCCGCCTCAGCTTCCTAGAGTGCTAGGATTACAGATGTGAGCCACCGCGCCCAGCCTGTGACTGTTTTTTTGACTTAGCATAATGTCTTTGAGCCTCATTCGCGTTGTAGCATGTGTCAGAATTTCATTCCTCCCTGTGGCTCAATAACATTCCATCGTATGGATAGACAGTTTGTTGATCCAGTCATTCATTGTTTTGGCTGTTTCTGCCTTTTGGCTGTTGTGAATGACGCTATGAAGACTGGTGGGCGTGTCTGAGTCACTGTTGTCATTCTTCAGGTATAAACCTGGAAGTGGAACTGCTGGATCTCATAGTAATTCCACATCTAACTTTTTGAGGCACTGCTGGTTTTCCGTAGAAGCTACACCATTTCCCATCATCACCAACGCCACACAGGGTTCCAGTTTCCCCACATCCTTGACAATGTTGTTTTTTCTTTTGGAAATTATCCTAACGGATGTAGAGTGGTATCTTGTTATTTTGGTTTGCATTTCCCTGATGGCTAATGATGCTGAGCATCTCTTCACATACTTATTGGTCATTTGTGTGTCTTCTTTGGAGAAATATCCGTTCAAGTCCTTTGTCCATTTTTTAGTTAGGTTGGCCTTTTGCTGTTGAATTGTAGGAGTTCTTTATATGTTCTGGATATTAAACCTTTACCAGTTATGTGATTTACCAGTATTTTCTTCCCCTCTGTTGGTTGTCTTTTCACTCCTAATAATGTACGTTGAGCATAAAATTTATTACTTTTTAAGAGATGGAGTTTCGGCCGGGCGTGGTGGCTCACACGTGTAATCCTAGCACTTTGGAAGGCTGAGGTGGGCTTCGGGGTCTCTGTCTCACTATGTCACCCAGGCTGGGGATGCCATGGCTGTTCACAGGTGCGATCATAGCACACTGCAGCCTTGAACTCCTGGACTCAAGTGATCCTCCTGCCTGAGCCTCTTGGGACTATGCCTAGCTACACAAAGTTTTAAATTTTGATGAAGTCCAGTTTACCTATTTTTACTTTTATTGTCTGTGCTTTTGGTGTCATATCTACAGAACTATTGCCAAATCTAAGGTCATGAAGATTTGCCCTTGTTTTCTCTAAGAGTTTTATAGTTTTAGTTCTTAGATTCAGGTCATGATTCATTTGAATTTATTTATTGATTGATTGACAGAGTCTCACTTTGTTGAACAGGCTAGAATGAGTGCCGTGGCGTCAGCCTAGCTCACAGCAACCTCAAATTCCTGGGCTCAAGCGATCCTCCTGCCTCAGCCTCCCAAGTAGCTGGGACTACAGGCATGCGCCACCATGCCAGGCTAATTTTTTCTATATGAATTAGTTGGCCAATTAATTTCTTTCTATTTATAGTAGAGATGGGGTCTCGCTCTTGCTCAGGCTGGTTTTGAACTCCTGACCTTGAGCAATCCTCCCGCCTCAGCCTCCCAAAGTGCTAGGATTACAGGCGTGAGCCACCACGCCCGGCCTTGAGTTTATTTTTGTATGGTGTGAGGAAGGGTCCAGCTTAATTCTTTTGTGGGTGGATCAAATAATGCCACACTGTTTGTTGAAGAGACTGTACTTCCCAGTGAATGGTTTTGGTACCATTGTTGAAAACCAGTGAGTGGATCACATATGTGAGGGTTTTTGGTATCAATTCTATTTGATTAATCTATAAGTCTATAATTATGCCAGTAACACTGTTTTTTTTTTTTTTTTTTTTTTTTGAGACAGAGTCTCACTTTTGTTGCCCAGGCTAGAGTGAGTGCCGTGGCATCAGCCTAGCTCACAGCAACCTCAAACTCCTGGGCTCAAACGATCCTCCTGCCTCAGCCTCCCAAGTAGCTGGGACTACAGGCATGTGCCACCATGCCCGGCTAGTTTTTTGTATATATATTTTTAGTTGGTCAATTAATTTCTTTCTATTTTTAGTAGAGACGGGGTCTCGCTCAGGATGGTTTCGAACTCCCAACCTCGAGCAATCCGCCCGCCTCGGCCTCCCAGAGTGCTAGGATTACAGGCGTGAGCCACCGCGCCCGGCCCAGTAACACTGTTTTGATAAGTGTAGCTTTGTAGTAAGTTTGGGAAACAGGAAGTTTGAGTCCTCCAACTTTGTTGTTTTTCAAATTTGTCTTAGTAGTCCTTTGAAATTCTATGCTAAATTTAGGATAGGTTTTTCTGTTTCTACAAAAGAAATGCTGTTGGGATTTTGATAGGGATTGCAGTGAATCTGTAGAAGCATTGCCATGTTAATATTCTTATCCATAAACATGGCATCGTCCATTTATTATGTCATGTTAATTTTCTTTTTTTTTTGAGACAGAGTCTCACTTTTTGTTGCCCTGGCTAGAGTGAGTGCCGTGGCGTCAGCCTAGCTCACAGCAACCTCAAACTCCTGGGCTCAAGCAATCCTCCTGCCTCAGCCTCCCAAGTAGCTGGGACTACAGGCATGCACCACCATGCCCGGCTAATTTTTTGTATATATATTTTTAGTTGGTCAATTAATTTCTTTCTATTTATAGTAGAGACGGGGTCTCGCTCAGGATGGTTTCGAACTCCCAACCTCGAGCAATCCGCCCGCCTCGGCCTCCCAGAGTGCTAGGATTACAGGCGTGAGCCACCGCGCCCGGCTTTTTTTTTTTTTTTTTTGAGACAGAGTCTCTGTTGCCCAGGCTAGAGTGAGTGCCGTGGCATCAGCCCAGCTCACAGCAACCTCAAACTCCTGGGCTCAAGCGATCCTTCTGCCTCAGCCTCCCGAGTAGCTGGGACTACAAGCATGCACCACCATGCCCAGCTAATTTTTTCTATGTATTTTTAGTTGTCCAGATAATTTCTTTCTATTTTTAGTAGAGATGGGGTCTCACTCTTGTTCAGGCTGGTCTTGAACTCCTGACCTTGAGCGATTCTCTTTCCTTGTCATCTGAGAGTGCTAGGATTACAGGTGTGAGCCACTGCGCCTGGCCTTCATGTTAATTTTCTTTCAGCAGTCTCTTATAGTTTTATTTTATTTTTTTCTGAGACAGAGTCTCACTTTGTTGCCTGGGCTAGAGTGCTGTAGCATCATCATAGCTCACAGCAACCTCAAACTCCTGGGCTCAAGTGATCCTCCTGCCTCAGCCTCCCAAATAGCTGGGACTATCACACTTGGGTAATTTTTTCTATTTTAGTAGAGATGGGGTCTCGCTCTTCTCTTGCTCAGGCTGGTCTCCAACTCCTGACTTCAAGTAATCCCCCTGCCTCAGCCTCCCAGAGTGCTTGGATTACAGGTGTGCCCAACCACGCCTGGACTCTTGTAGTTTTCATTGTATAAGTTTTTCTCCTTGGTTTAGTCCTAAGAATTCCTTTTGATGCTATTACAAATGAATTATTTTCTTAATTCCTTTTTGATTGTTCACTGGCAGTATATGTAAATATAACTGGGTCTTGTGTGTGGATTTTATACCCTGCAACTTTGCTGAAGTCATTTATTAGCCTTTTTGTGTGTGGATTCTTCAGGGTTTTCTACATATAAGTTCATGTCATCTGTGAACAAAGATTATTTTTCTTCCTAATTTTTTACCCTTGCCCAACTGCTCTGCCCAGGACCTCCAGTACTGTGTGGAGTGACAGTGGCAAAAAGTGGCATCCTTGTCTTGTTCCTGATCGTAAGGAAATGCTTTCAGTCTTTCACCATGAGCACGGTGTTTGCTGTGGGTTTTTCATACATGCCCTTTGTCATGTCGAGGAACGTCCCTTCTATTCTTCACAGGGATTTGTTTAAATGTCTGGATCCAAAAAGGAAAAACGGGTGTATTTATCTCTTTAAGTCTTCTGGTAGACGACACAGGGGAGCTGCTGCCTCTGCACTGGCCCCTCAGGGACCTGTCAGAACAATTTACAGTCAAAACCCCGAATTTTTGGAGGGCATGGTCCCCGCTGCCCATCCTGGCCCCAGGTGGTCCCCCTGCAGCCATGGTGGGGCTGGGGAACAGGGGCAGCAGCTGGTGGCATGTCGCTTACCAGAGAAGAGCCCCTCTCCCTTCTCACACTCCACCTGGTTGCCATGAGTGATCAGGCGTGAGATTTGCCAGGTAGTGGATTCTGAACTTTGTTCTGGCAGTGGTGGTTTCGGTGACGGGACTGTCCCCTAAAGTTTCCCTACCCCACCATTTCCCATGACGTCTCCAGGTTTTGGTTTTGGTGCCGAGAACAGCATTCAATTCCAAAAACCTACCACTGTGGCAGACACACTGCGTGCTGCCGTGCTCTCACCCCTTCTGGGCTGCGCTGGCTCGAGGCGGCAGTTCAGGCCTCTCGGCCTCACAGAGCTGCTCTGGCTTTGGTGGCTACAGGGAGATTTGGGGGCCAGCCAGTTAGCAGCACAGAAGCAGCTCAGTCACGGAAGCTTGAGAAAAATCCTCTCTTGTGTTTCAAGAGACAAGGAACGCTTGTGAATGGAGATTAGAAACATCACTGAATTTGGGTGCATCTTTTTTTTCCTTCAGGATCTCTGGTAAGAAGAGTGAAGGCAAAGAAGCCAAGAAGGCTGAAGAACCAAAAATGCGTAAGAAACCTGGGCCCAAGCCCGGATGGAAGAAAAAACTCCGCTGTGAGAGGTGAGGGGACAGCAGTGTGGGGCCGGCCCTGCCCGTGGGCCACGTCTCCATGCGTGTTCTGCCTTGCAGGGAGGAGCTTCCCACCATCTACAAGTGTCCTTACCAGGGCTGCACAGCCGTGTACCGAGGGGCTGACGGCATGAAGGTGAGGGCTGGGTGTGCCCGACTGAGGCACGGCGGGTGTCAGTGTGAGGGGGGTGGCACCAGGTGTTTCTGCAGAGCTGGGCACAGACTGTTAGCTAACAGAGGCTCGGAGCAGCTACCGCCAGACCATCCCCAGGGGGAGGATGTGGAGCCAGCCCTTCACTCTAGAGACACCCTTGTCGGTCCAGGTGCTGCTTCGAGTGAGGCTGTAAGGGAGCAAGGTGTGTAGTGCCAGGACAGTGGGATCTGTCCTTCCTGGAGGGACAGTCTGCTATAGCTGAAGGGTCAGCGAGCAGGGTCCTTGGGAGGTGGGATGTGCCACTCAGCCAGGCGGGACTTTGTCCTGGGGAGGCACTGAGGGCCTCTCCCTGGGTCCCTCCTGCAGAAGCACATCAAGGAGCACCACGAGGAGGTCAGAGAGAGGCCCTGCCCCCACCCTGGCTGCAACAAGGTGTTCATGATCGACCGCTACCTGCAGCGCCACGTGAAGCTCATCCACACAGGTACCTGCCCTCACAGGCATGGCCGTGTGGGGGGCGGATCCCAGCATATGCCCCATCCTGGGGTTGGGGGCCATGTCTAGTATGCACCCTTCTAGGAGGCCCAGGGCTGCACTTGGGCCTTCAGGTGCTCACAGAGGCAGGTGGAGGCCACGTCTAGTTTGTCATGAGTGACAGGCAAGAAATATTAGTACCCTTTTGCAAGCTCATGATCTAAGAAAACCCACTTATTTTAATCCTTTTTGGATAAAACTTACATGTATTTAGCAATTGTCAAAAAATAAGAGCACAAAGATAAGCACTCACACTGGGAGGAGGTCCCTAAGTTCTTCTAGCCTTTTCTCTGCATGTGTTCTCACTTTGGGCCCGTGTTAGACATTCACAACCTCATGGCTTCCTAGTTTCAGTGTTGTGACTACACGAGGCCTGTGTTTCCTGCCCTGTCTACGAGGGGCAGTCCCCCTGAACTGAATTCCTTCTTGTTTAAGATGAATTTGTTATGTATACAGCTGACCCTTGAACACAGGTTTGAACTGCTTGGGTCCACGTATACATGGACTTTGAGCCAAAAGTGGACCAAAAGTACAGTATTCATGGATTAGAAACCTGTGGAGGACTCTGCAAGGTCGGCTCCAGGACTTGAGTGTACTTTTCCTGATTGTGATGCTTGACACCATGCTTCCCTGGGGAGGTCTGAGCATTTAGGCGCCTGCGCTCATCCCATCTTTGGTCTTTCAGAGGTGCGGAACTACATCTGTGACGAGTGTGGACAAACCTTCAAGCAGCGGAAGCACCTCTTGGTCCACCAGATGCGCCACTCGGGAGCCAAGCCTCTGCAGTGAGTGTGGGCCGGGTGTCCCCCGGACGCTGGGCCCGGCACAGACCCTTCCTCACATGCCTCTGTCCCCCAGGTGTGAAGTCTGTGGGTTCCAGTGCAGGCAGCGGGCGTCCCTCAAGTACCACATGACCAAACACAAGGCTGAGACTGAGCTGGACTTCGCCTGTGACCAATGTGGCCGGCGGTTCGAGAAAGCGCACAACCTCAACGTGCACATGTCCATGGTGCACCCACTGACCCAGACCCAGGACAAGGCCCTGCCCCTGGAGGCAGAGCCACCACCCGGGCCCCCGAGCCCCCCTGGGACCACGGAAGACCAGACTGTGAAGCCCGAGCCCACCTGAGGCCTGCAGGTGGGAATGTGGGGTTCTTCACATGCCCCTGCTGTGTGCACACGTCACCAGGGCTGGTGGTGGTGGCTTGGTGTGTAGCTCACACAGCCTTTGGGCTGTTCTGGGACCAGGGTTTATGTTCCTACACACACCAACTGACTTGGGGCCAGAAGCAGATTATAAATAATTTATTCCTTTCCCCACTGAAGCAACCAAGGTGGTTTGTGATCCACTTTTAGGGCAACAAGAGCTCCATGTTATGCTTGTAATAAATTATTTACAAAGGGGCGGGGCTGGTGCATGGTGACGAGTCCAAGCGGAAGAGGTGAGGCTCCCGGTACAGGTCCTCGGGCACAGCCTGCTGCCTGCACAGGAGGGCGGCGCTCACTTCTGGGTCGTAGTCCCCACGGTCAGCCAGCAGCTGTGAGGAGACATATGCTCAGCCCTCGGGACAGGGGACCCGAGCAGCTGTCTGCGCAGACGTGGGAGAGGGGTGGGAGGACACAGCTGACAGCCCGTGGACCTGAGGTGTCACACACAAACCCCAAGGTGAGCATCCTGGTGTTACCTCTGCCATGTTTGAGAAGCTCTTTTTCGGGCACCGAGGTATTAACTGCAGCAGAAAAAGACGTGCTTCTGTGATCAGTTCCACAGGGTTGCCCTAGAGGGAAGACAGGCAGAGTCACAGGTTAATGGTATGTACTGCGGCAGGACCGGCATGTCCCCACAGCCTGTGCCAGAATGTTCCTGGGCAGAAGGAGCCTCTGGGTGGGGGAACCTGCCTGGCCCTGGAGCTCTGGGTTCCTGCTGGCCCGAAGCAAGACCGCACTGGTCTCCCCGGCCACAAAGAGCTGGATCAGCTGCAGGTACATGTCGACAGCGACCCGCAGGAAGGCCTCCTCTCTGACAGCAGCGTCCTTGTCAAAGTAGGAGAGGAGACTAGGGGCAGAGACGTGATGACAAGAGCTGTCACGGACAGATCATCTGTGAAGCAACGCCACATACAACCCTGACCACGTGGGCTTCCCTGGACCAGCTCATAGGTGTACTTACCTGTAGAAGGCAAAGGGCAGCAACCTGGCATGCTGACCTGGGGCCACACGGAGGAGGAGTTGCCCCAGCCCGGCATCTGCAACAAAGAGAGGGTCAGTCAGCTCTGGACACCATGTCTCTGGGAGGACCATGGCTCAGGCTGAGGACACCTGGGGGCACCTACGTCCCACCAGTGCTCCAGTAAATTCGCTGGCTTTGAACAAGTTTGTCCCAAATAAAATGAAGCTTATGAACGCAGCAAGAAGATGAACTCATAAAAATGAACGTGTAAAATGAGCCCCAAGGAGGGCTTATTCTTAACCATCTGAAAGTTGTTTCTGAAGAAAACAGTCCCCATCAGCACCATCCCCTCAGTGGGCTTCTTACCAGTCTCTGTCAGCTGGAAGAGCGCCAGCCAGGGTATCCTCCTCCTCTGCAAACACGCCAGGACCTCGGCACAAACCGCCAAAGCCTTCGGGGAGTCGACGGCCTCCTGTGACCCGAGAGAGGGACCCTGGGAGAGGCCATAGCACTGACCTCAGCTCAAGAGGCCGTTGCCTCTTTTCTCATTCAAAGTGGCAGCCTATAGAAGGCGCCACACTGGGGCCTCTGCGAAGAGGCTCCAGCAGGACACACGTAGGCCGCCAGGGACCCTCGGGTGTCCACACCCCAGGGTGCTGCACCACGTTCTAAAGTAAAGGCCTGTGGTCTGGGAGTTCTCGCACCTCACCCGGGATACCCAGGGACCCTGACTAGCCCACAGTGGGAAACGGCCACCGCAGCTGGTGACGTCTCACTTACTTTTGGGGTCAGATGTGATGACAGCAGGCCCATCAAGGAAAAGAAAAAAAGGAAAACCAAAAGCTGCAAATAAAACGTGCTGTTATTGCAACAAAATTACCTGTGTGGTGCAATACCAAGTAAGAACCACACGTACTTTCTTCCTTGCCTAAACCTTTGCTCACCTAGGCCATAAAATCCTTTCAGTGGATCTCCAAATAAAAACAACAGCTTAATTGCAAATTATTACTGAGTGGGTCATTTTATACTTGCCTTTAGAACAGCTAAAAGCAATTTGAAAAAGTGGCAGCAGTGACAAATCGTGGCTGGAGTCTCCGAGTTGTGGGAGCCATGAGGCTTCCTGTCAGAAGACAAGCCATGGGCTGTCCTGACCCAGGGGCCACCCTCACACTTGGGCGTGAGGCTCTGGAGCCACTGAGATTCCTGGACTGGGAAGAACGCCTGTCTGATTTTTATGACGACGAGAACCCTCCACTCTGCTACTGATTCAGTTCTCAGGTCAGTGTGTGAGCCCTGAGCTAACTCCGAGACCCACCCACATTCAGGAGTGAGGGACTAGAGGACGGATCACCCAGCTCTCCTCTGGGAGTTCTCCACTTTCTCCTCAGGGAGTCACCACCTCTGTGCACTCGGCACTAATTACAGAAAACGTGGGTGCCGCTGGCCTTGGGGGCTGTCAGGGGCTCTCCAGAGTCCAGTATGGTCCCTGGCCTGGGAGCGCCCTCCTCTGCCCTCATGACAGCCCTGCCCTCTGCCTTCTGTGCCCAGAGCTCCAGGGCCACGCTGCCAGGGTGTGCAGCAGTGGGTGCCCATAAAACCTATAAACTCAGTGACAGGTTTACTTCCAAATAAAGTGAAAAGAATTTCAAACCTCACATTTGTTCTTGGGAAAAGTTAATTAAGCAAACCTTGAGAAATACACTGATTAAAAGAAACAGATTGGGTGTCTTGCCTCCTCTCCTGCACAGTCCAGCTTCCGCAGCTGTCTCCTGATGTCTTCCTTCCTGACTTGCTGAATCTCGAAGTGCAAGGCGGCAGCCGAGACCCAGGCCAGGTCGGGTGAAGGGGAGGCTGCCTCAGGGGACAGGAAGCTGGAACAGAGAGAACCAGGTCATCGACCACATCCTTGTTCCTTTGCCGTGACAGCCCCGCACAGCTGTGGGCTCACCTTCCCCACAGGGGGTCAGAGCTGTGAGGTTTGAGGCCTGCATCCCACATGCCCCTGGCTCAGTGCGAGGATCTAGGCGGGCGCGAGGGCTGCCCTAGGCAGCGATGCTGATGCCCGTGGCCTTCTGAGAGCTCTAGCCAACAGCACGGAGACGCAGGGCTCGTCCTGTCTGGCTGCCTAAGCTCAGCTCTCCACACCTGGCCTGCGAATGGGTCAGGTGTCCCCTCCTGAGACAGAGGACGAAGGAGCATCTACTACCAGTGTGGCACCCAACACTTTTCCATCAAGTTAAAAATTTGGCAGAAAATAATTATATCGTTGGTTTAAGAAACTTTAAACAATCTGATCTTTGTTGAATTAGGGTTGGTAGGTGAGACCTGCCAGGCATTGGGGATTCAGAACTCTGGTGACAAAGCTGTTCTGCAAGGACCTCTGAGCACACAGCTCTCCTCACATTCAGCAGGCACCACGGACCGCCAGCGGCCCTGAGGGTGGGTTGACCTAGACAGACCACTGGGCCCAGCCCAGAACACCTGATGGGGTCCACAGGTCAGGGTGGGCACCCCTAACACACCCCCAGGGCACTGCCAGCCCCAGGCCCTGCCTCGGGACCCCACGCTGGACGGGCAGGTGGGACACGCTGAGCTGGAATGTGACTGCAACGCAGCCTATCTCAAAACACGCTCGAGCTCCCCACTCGCTGGCCGGGCAGAGCTGGGTCCCTTCTCCCATCTCACACAGATCTCACAGAGGCTGCCCCGGTGTCCATGACCAGCCCAGAGGTCCCGAAGCGCAGTCAGGCGCCCACACCCTCACCCAGTGGCAACACGTACTGCCTGGCAAAGCGCTGGGCTTCCTGCAGCCTCTGCAGCTCCCGCGGCAGCGGGCTCCGGCAGCGCCGCCTCCACTGGCACAGCAGCACGGGCTCCAGCCGCGGCCACCACAGCTGCGGGGAGAGGGCACTGCTGGGACACAACCAGGCCGGAATCCAGAAGACCCAGAGCCTTGAGTGACCAACAGCCAGCCTCGTGACTACCACACATCCATGACCTCATAACTTAACTAATTCATCAATTATTTTAACACAGGGTCTGGCTGGGAGTGCAGTGGCCTCGCCATGCTGCAGCCTCCTGAGGTGCTGGATCACAGGCGTGCGCCACCGTGCACAGCCTACTTCTCATTTCCAGCTCAGAGCAACCCCAGGGGGTGTCCTCGTCCTCACCCACAAGACGGGGGTCTGGGGAGGGGGGCACCTGGCCTAGGGAGGTGCCCTGCGTGCCTGTCTTGCCGGGAACTCTGTGCAGGGACATCTGCCCAGCTGAGAGGCAAGCGAGCGCCAGACGTGAGGTGCCAAGACTGCACAGGGAGCTCTGGGGAATGTGCTGCTTCGCGGGAAATGGACCTCGGCTCCCATGGCTGGGCCGGGGCCAGGCCTCTACGTCGGGACACGGAGGAGGAGGACAGCGCACTGTCCAGGACCCTGACCAGGCAGCCAAGGTCGCCCTGCAGGCTCCTCCCACAGCCTGCACCCCAGAACGTGACACCACACGGAGTCTGCTACACAGCAGGGGGCTGGGGCAGCCTCTCTGTTCTCACGTGCCTCACGGGAGGCACGGGCACAGCCCCCAGTCTACGCACAGAGACCGAGCGAGGGAGCGAGACCCACAGACACAGCTGAGATGAGCGCAGTTCTGGGAATGGGAGACTTGCAGTCCCCATCTGCTGTGTGCTGAGGTTCCCGTCCAGCTCCCATTTCTCCTGTTGTAACGAGGACGAACACAGTGGGAAACAGAGAGCAGCTTCTGAGAAGCCCTGGTGGGTGCAGAGTCCCCCACCCATCCCAGAAACACCCCAGCAGACGGTGGCAGACGGGCCTACCAGCGCAGAAGTCAGGATCAAGGGGCACTGGGTCTGGCACTCTGCCAGCAGCAGGTTGGCCATCAGGGCAGGGTCGCCGCTCTGCACACAGGTGTGCAGCAGTCCCTGCAGAAGACGACACCCAGCAGCTCAGTGGCTGGCCACGGCCCAGGACAGTCCGGGCTCTGTGGGAACCCAACCCGGGACCCGCCGAGGGGCCCTGAGGAGGCTGGGGCGTGGCTTACCCTGAAGAAGTGGGCGGTGATGTCATGTGTCAGGGCACCCCCGTGGGAGCAGCAGTTTCTCTGCAAGAGTTCAGCGAGATGGTAAGGAACGGCCACAGGGCAGGGAGGTGAGGCCAGAGAGACTGCTGTGTAGACTCCATCATGAGCAGGATGCTCTGTGGGGCTCAGGGGCCGGCAACCAGCCCCTAGCTGACCCCGGGGCTGGACCACTGGCCAGGGGCCCAGCCCGCCTGCTGCCAGAGGCTCCCAGCCACAGGCCTTTTAATGGCTTCTCCGTGCAGCCTCATCCCTCAGCCACCAGCTCGGGCCACGCAGGGGGGCTCCGGGTGGGAGCTGGGGAGGTACGTGTGGGTAGCACAATTGCTCAGGGCCCTGGGATGACGCCACTGCCCAACCATCGTCTCGTTCTATCCTCTGCTGACGAAGCACATCATGTTTTCTCATCTAACTAACTGCCATCACGTCCGAGTCTGAGAGCTTCCAGAAAACCACCTTTGGCAAGAATGTAAAGAAAATCTTAAGGAGGCCAGGCACAGTGTCGCATGCCTGTGGGCCCAGCACTGTAGGAGGCCAAGGTAGGAGGATTGAGCCCAGGAGTTCAAGGCTGCAGGGGGCTGTGATAGATTGCACCACTGCACTCCAGCCTAGGCAACAGAGACCCTGTCTCCAAAAGCAGTAAGAAAAGGCCCTTAAGGAGAAGCCACCATCCCTGAGCTAGAGGGAGCCCTGACACTGTGACATCTATACGTGCCACCTTCTGCTTTTATTGGTGTCAAAAATGAAACAGGCCAGGCGTGGCTCACGCCTGTAATCCTAGCACTCTGGGAGGCCAAGGCAGGCAGACTGCTCAAGGTCAGGAGTTCAAAACCAGCCTGAGCAAGAGACAGACCCCGTCTCTACTATAAATAAAAAGAAATTAATTGGCCAACTAATATATATAGAAAAAAAAATTACCCAGGCATGGTGGTGCATGCCTGTAGTCCCAGCTACTCGGGAGGTTGAGGCAAGAGGATCACCTGAGCCCAGGAGTTGGAGGTTGCTGTGAGCGAGGCTGACACCACGGCACTCACTCTAGCCTGGGCAACAAGGTGAGACTCTGTCTCAGAAAAAAAAAAAAAAAAAGGAAACAGAGTTGCCTGGCGGCAGCAGTACCACCAAATCACCACTTGGCTTTTGCACACATAAACAGTCAAAATTGGAAAACAGTTAGGAAGGTGTGTGGCATGCAGAATGGTCTCCAAATCCCACGGGTCCAAATCGTTAAACTTTGAGGGAAACTGTGCAGAAAAACGGCCGACAGCGGCGTCTGCGCTGGGCCCTTCCCCAGGACCGCGTGTCCCGCAGGGACGCGGCACCTACCAGCTCAGAGTTGACCAGGTGGAAGAAGTCCTCGCAGTGGGGGGTGGTGGGCGGCTCGGCCTGGAAGCTGCCCAGGAGCACAGACGGCGGCAGGCGGAGGAGCAGCCTTGGAGGAAGGTGGGCAGTGAGGGCGCGGCACATGCTCGCTCCTGCCCACGGGCCCAGACCCGCAAACCCAGTGACGCTGTCAGAGCCAGAGCCAGAGCCTGCGGCTGCGGCCCTGTCCCCCACAGGTCTGCCCTGAGCACACGTCGGCACCGTGCCGGCCCCGCAGGCATCTGGGGTGTGTTACCAAAAGAAACCAATTCTGGACAGTTGGCGTGAAACCGAGCAGGAGCACGCAGCGCAGGGTAGCGAGGCAGTTCCCTGTGACTGGGAATTGTGTGTGCCACTCTCTACAGTGAGCACAGCTGTAGGGGACACCTGGAACACACCATCCTCCTCACGGGGAGTGAGCTCCCCACGCCACTCCCTCAACAGAGGGGCTCTTCCGTCTGCCGGGAAGGCTTTTCACCCAAAGCACCTGTCAAACCTCCAGAACTCACTCTCCGTGGGAACCGCCAAGGGGATGGAACCACCACAGGCTTGGGGGGGGATACAGAAATACGTAACTAACGGAGAAAAACTATGTAGAGAAAAAGGCTGGGACAGTCACTGTGAAACCGCTGTGCCTGGGTTACCGTTTGCACGTGAGCAGCTCCTGCTGTCTCTGAAGGCTGGCAGCCATGTCCCACCCGCCGGGCAGAGCCTGGAGCCTCGTGCAGAAAACCCGGAAGAGGAAGTGCCGCCGAGAGGGGGAGCGGCCGTCCTGCTCCCGCTCCAGCTCCACAGCCATCTCCTGGAGAAGAGGGAGGCCAAGACACTCACACCCTTCGTCTCCAGGGTGTGGGTGTGTCTCTCGCCCTCAGGGGGGAGAGAAAGGCCTCCGGGCTCAATGCTGGGCAAGGTGGGACACGGAGAGAGGAGTTTGCATGGAGGTCTCTGCTGGGGCAAAAGGGGCAGGACCAAGTGGGAGCAGCTTTTTGACTTGGAAAGCATTTTTAAATTGCAAAAGAAAAGTGCAAGGAACGCCCATGTACCCTTCCATCCAGGTGCGGCTATCCTGACATCTAGCCCACTGATTGTTCTCACTCTCCCTGTGTCAGCAGGTGTGCGTGCAACACTCGATTCTTTTCTGGACAATTGGAGGGTGAATTATGAACACAAAGGCCTTGACCCCAAATGCATCTGTGTGCATTTCCTTAGCTGGTCCCAGCTCGCTCGGCTGTGAGGGACTCCAGCATCACATGTGACCACAGCTGTGTGTCCTGTCAGCTGCCAAACAACTAGGACCCCAGAGGGTGCAGGGTCAGGGGGCATTCTACTGTCACAGCTCACAAGCCTCCGTCATTCTAGAACATTTCCAGAGTCTTTGATTTTTATGACACTGACATTTATGAGAAAAAGGACTGTGAGGCTGGGCGTGGTGGCTCACGTCTGTAATCCCAGCACTCTGGGAGGCCGAGGCAGGAGGACTGCTTTTGCTCAGGCTGGTCTCAAACTCCTGACCTCAGGTGATCCTCCTGCCTCAGCCTCCCAGAGTGCTGAGATTAGAGGTGTGAGGACGGTGTCTGGCCTATAATAAATATCTTAACAGAAGATGGCTTAATGGCAGTGAACACACCACATCTTGGTGTGCTCTATCTCACCTGCAACCTGGAAAGAATATCCTGATTCCCTGTGCGGCCACCAGGGACCGAATCGGTATTCTCTGAGTGGTCACAACTCCTCGAACTGAAATGCAAATACAGTAAAAGCTCATCAGCATCTCCTCTGCTGCTGGCATTCCTGGTCCCCCTGCCTCCAGAGCAGGGTGCTCTGCGCTGCTCTGGGGGTGCGACAATCACATTAATCAACAAGAAACCACAAAAATTCAAATATTAGCAATCCAAATCCAGCAAATATAAAAAGAATTCTGTACCAAGGTCAAGTAAGATTTATCCCAAGAATGCAAGGTTGGTTTAACATCCAAAAATCGATGTGACAATTAGTTATCATTAAAATAAAAACAAAACCCACATGATTATCTCAATAAATGCAGAAAAAGCACTTAACAAAATTATACGTCCTTTCATGATAAAAACACTCAGTAAACCAAGAATAGAAGGGAACATCCTCCATCTGATACTGGGTATCTATGAAAAACCCACAGCTAACATTAGACTTAATGATAAAAGACTGAAAGCTTCTCCTCTGAGATCAGGAACAAGACAAAGATGTCTCTCTCTCTCTCCCTCCCTTTCCACACTGCACTGGAAGCTCTAGCCAGGGAACCTGAATAAATAAATAAACAGCATCCACATTGTAAAGGAAAAAATTAAACTATCTCTATTCACAGAAGACATGCTCTTATATATGGAAAACCTTAAAGAATCCATTAAAGAAGACTATTAGAGCTAATAAATGAATTCAGCAAATCAATGTACAAAAATCAGTGGCATTTCTGTTCATTAGCAAAGAATAATCCAAAAATGAAAGACTTAGTATTATTAAAATGGCAATATTATCCAGATTGATCTACAAATCAAAGGCAATCCTTACCAGGATCACAACTGTCTGTCAAAATTGACAAGCTGATCCTAAAATTCAGATGGAATTGCAAAGGACCCTGAATGGCCAAAATAATATTGAAAAAGAAGAACAAGGCTGGGTGTGGTGGCTCAAACCTGTAATCCTAGCACTCTGGGAGGCCGAGGTGGGCGGATCATTCGAGGTCAGGAGTTCAAAACCAGCCTGAGCAAGAGCGAGACCCCGTCTATACTAAAAATAGAAAGAAATTAATTGGCCAACTAAAAATATATATACAAAAAATTAGCTGGGCATGGTGGCACATGCCTGTAGTCCCAGCTACTCGGGAGGCTGAGGCAGTAGGATCGCTTGAGCCCAGGGGTTTGAAGTTGCTGTGAGCTAGGCTGATGCCACGGCACTCACTCTAGCCAGGCACAAAGTGAGACTCTGTCTCAAAATTAAAAAAAAATAAAAAGAAAAAAGAAAAAGAAGAACAAAGTTGGAAGACTCGTATTTCCCATTTTCAAAACCTACCACAAAGCTACAGTGATCAAATCCTGCAACATTGGCTTATGGCAGACATGGACCAATGAGAAAACTGAGGGTCCAGAAATAACCACATGAATGGTCACCTGACTTTTGACACAGTGCCACCACCACTCAGTGGAGAAGGAACAGTCCTTCCCACAAATGGTGCTCAGACAATTGGATGGCCACACGCAAAAGAATGAAACTGGACCCCATCTCGTACAAAATAACTCAAAATGGATCGAAAACCTAAAGAGCTAAAACTAAAAATAGATGAATTGGGCTTCATCAAAATTTAAAGCTTGGCCAGGCACTGTGGCTCACACCTGTAATCCTAGCATTCTGGGAGGCCGAGACAGGCAGATCGCTCAAGGTCAGGAGTTCGAGACCAGCCTGAGCAAGAGCAAGACCCTGTCTCTACTAAAAATAGAAACAGATTAATTGGCCAACTAAAAATATATAGAAAAAAAATTAGCCGGGCATGGCACATGCCTGTAGTCCCAGCTACTCGGGAGGCTGAGGCAGAATTGCTTGAGCCTAGGAGTTTGAGGTTGCTGTGATCTAGGTTGACGCCACGACACTCTAGCTACGGCAAGAGAATGAGACTGTCTCAAAAAAAAAAAAAAAAAAAAGTTAAAGCTTTTGTGCATCAAAGGATACTATCAAGAGGGTGAAAAGACAATCTACAAAATGGGAGAAAATATTTGCAAATCATGTCTGATAAGAGCTTATATCCACAATACATAATGAACTTGCTCAACTCAGGAAGACGAATGCAGTCAGGCATCACTGAACAACAGGGATGTTCTCAGAACCGTGTCCTCGGGTGCTTCTGTCGCTGTCCAGACGTCACAGTGTCCTCACACAAACCAGAGGGCATGTCCTGTGACTCCCGGCTACATGTCTGTATAGCGTGGTGCCTACTGGGTGCACAAGCAAGTGCAACACAAGGGAAGAACCTGTGTATCTGAACTCGCCTAAACACAGAAGAAGTGCAATAAAAACACAGTATTATACTCTTACGGAACCACCCACGCACATGTGGCCCAATGTGGACTGAAATGTTACTAATATGTGGCATATGATTACGACACGATTTTTAAATAAGGACGTGAATAGATATTTCTCCAAAGACGACATGCAAATGGTCAATAAGCACATGAAAAGATGCTCAATATCATTCACTATCAGGGAAGTGCAAATTAAAACCACAGTGAAACAGCTGTTGTCAAAAAGTCAGGTCACAACAAGTGTTTGCAATGATTTGGAGAAACCAGAACCCTCCTATACTGCTGGTGGGGATGTACAATGCTGCAGCTGGCTTGGAAAACAGTCTGGGAGTCCCTCAAAGAGTGCCAGAGAGCTGCCCTATGACCCAGCAACTCCAGTCCTATGAATATGCCCAAGAAAAACAACATAGGCCCCCACAAAACCTGTGAACAACTTTTACAGCAGCATTATCCATAATATCCAGAAAGGACAAACAACCCAAACGTCCATCAATAAACAAATGGATAAACAAAGTGTGGTATACATCCTTCCATCACTATTTGTTACACAAAAAGGAATGATGTTCTGATATGTGATACAACATAGTGAACCTCAAATATTTTGCTCAGGGAAAGAAGGCAGACACATGTTGTATGATCTACTGACATGCAATGTGCAAAACAGGCAAATCCACACACAGAAGCAGACTCTTGGTTGCCAGGGGCCGGAGCATCAGAGGGAGGGCAGGTGCATACTCGCTCATCCCTGCAGGGCTGCTCTCACGGCCCCAGAGGACAAAGGCACTGGCTGTGATTCTGCTTTGCCTAGTGTGTGGTGTGTCCCAGCCATCAGGCACCAGCAGGAAGAACTTCTCACACTGCTGGCTATGCTGAAATGTAACCTTTACACAGGAAAGAGACTTCACACTGTGAGTTTATGAGAATTCTACTATGGACCAATACGTTCCTAGGTCCTTGTGGAGAACACAGGGCAGTGGGAGAAACAAAGTCCCCTTCCTGGATTTTGTCTTCAGCAATGATCTGCCTGGACAATGTTTCTCAGACTGTAACAACAGAACCCATTTGTAATGACTAACATAACATGCTGTATAAACTGAGCCTCTGGAAAATGGAATCTCGCACAGCCTCAATACAGGTCAGGTAACCCTCGTCTGAAATGCTTGGGGCCAGAAGTGTTTTGAATTTCTTTTTTTTGATTTTGTAATATCTGCATTATACTCAACAGTTTAGCATCCCTAATCCAAAAATCCAAAATGCCGTAATGAGCAGTTCCTTTGAGTGTCACATTGGTGCTCAAAAAGTTTCAAAGTCTGGAGCATTTCAAATTAGGGATGCTCGACCTGTAACCAACCAGACGCAGTCACTCCCGAGTCAGGAAAAGTGTGCACCTGCGGCCACCAACGAGAGCCCTGAGTGGAGATGGCAGCAGAGGACTCAGACGAGGCAGAGGACTGCTCCCAGCCGGCCCACACGTAGCGCTGTATGGGCCGCTGTCCCGACACCCTGAGGGTCCCTGCGATGCTGCCACCTCGCCAGACCACTGATCCACTCTCCACGTTTGCCAGCCCTCAGTGTCAGCTGACAAAACAGAAAGACACAGCAGTTGCTCTTGGCAAATCTATATGCATAAAGAAACCACTGCTTCGGGAAGTGCGCCTTTACTTTCCACAGCCTCAGACTTGCTATAATATGCTCAAATGTGCTTAAAAGATAATTGGACTGAGAGAAATAAAACTGCATTCTCAGAACTCCCATGATTAAAAGCAAGACGTTTCCCGTGTCTGCACTGCTCACCTCTGGCAGTAGTCCATCAGCACGTCAACGAGAACCGTGCACGCCACCTCCAGGTCTCCATCACAGCCCCCCAAAGCGGCAGGTGCAGGGAGGTAGTGCTCGCGGATCGCCCACTGGTGGAAGTCCTGTCTGCAACAGGGAACCCCGCGTGAGCAATTCTGAGAAAGACTGATGAGCTTGGTAATTGGGGCCACTGCACAAATGCAGGCCAATGTGTTACCCTAGGATGTCTGAACCACCCCAAGGTCCACCACGATGGGACGTAGGAGAGTGGAAGCCACTGAGCGGGGCAGCTGTGTGCACAGGCGGAGAGGTCTCAAGGACACACTAGCTGCAAACAGCACAGAACCATCGACGCTGGATCCACTCACGTAGAAAGAGCCAAACCCAAGTGAAATATTTCCACACAACTGCAATCGGGCCGAGGAGCAAGTGCTTTATCCACGTTGTCTAGAATTTGTGCAGAATCCACCTGAGTATTACTTGTGTAATTAAAAAAGGAAATCCCAGGAACACGCTGGACATGATCTCAGCATCCCTCCCACCCCTCCCACTCCCCAGCATCGCTGGACTGCACGAGACAGGACTCAGCCAGTGCGCAGGCGGCACTCGCATCGCTCACTGGGCACAGCCTGAGATGCACACAAACACCCCTTTGTCAGAAAAAGCAGCTTGTTCTTTCTGTTGCCCCAGCGTCTCCATTTTCATGTGTTCCCTCCAGAACCGAACACGCTCAGCAGTGCAGAAGGTGGCTGCCCACACGCCTGGAGCTCTTTGCCCACACGCCTGGAGGTCTCTGCCTGCAAGGAGCGTGGGGGCACCAGGGCTGATGCTGGCCCGAGGCTGGCTGTGGCAAGCCTTCTCCACGTTTCTGGGGACATTTCCCTCCCTGACCTCCACCCTAGACCCACAGGCCCTCTCAGCTGCCCACTCTCCAGCACAGAACAGCACGTCTGACCTCTGATGTCGCAGCCATCGGCCCAAGACCCTCAGAGGCTCAGTCCTTCCAGTACTGTTTCCTGGTGCTCCCACCTCAAAGCCCACACCCTCCCCAGAGCCTGCACCTCCACACACCTTTTGCTCCCACCTGGTCACTCGCCCTCACACAGCCCTGCTGAGGTCTGGGCGCTCACCCCACCTTTCATCACTTCCACGTGCTGACCTGCTGGTGGCCAGGACCCCCACCCAGGCACACGGCTCCTCGACAAGAGCCCAGTCGGGGCCGGATGGAGTCCAAGCCCTCATCTGCACAAAGGTGCCATATGGGCAGGCTGGTCCCTTTCATGCTGGTCCCCTAGCTTCTAGAATATTCTAGAAGTGCCTGGCACCTGGCAGGAGCTCAATAAATGTTTCTTGAATAAAAGAATGAACAACTGAAATTGTGTCAAAAGTTATACAGTCGAACCAGACATTAAAATGAGAATATAAGGACAAAATGTAGGCTTTAAGACAATACATTTTAAAGGGCAGCTCCTTTAAACACTAACCTTTCTGTGTCTGAAAGAAAGTCAACTTCAGGCTGAACTTCCAGTTCCAACCATAACCAGTCTCTGTAAGTTAACTGAGAGAAAAAGGATTTACATGTGTGCATGAACCACGTCAGGTTTACAGAACAGGGTGTCATTTCATCTCAAGAGGTCCGTGTCCCTCTGTTATGATGTTGTAATGAAATTGCAGCTCAAGGAGTCTCACAGGAAGGAAACTTAACCTTATTTTGTCAAGAATATATTCTTATAGAATAATTTCTATTTTTATACCATTTCCCTAGCATGAAACCACTCTAGCACAAAGACGGTAGCACTGTAACACTTTTAGCAAGCATAACAAGGCTATTTTTATGAAATGCATTCCATAGTGGCCCGAGACAGGAAGCGCTGCCGTACTGTCTCTGCTGACTGCTCTCTGTGGCACTGCTGACTGTCTCTGTGAGGGCGTCACTGTCTCTGTGACTGCAACTGCTCAAATCGCACTACACTCTCCACTGCCTTTGGTTTGTGAGAAGCTAATGACAGGGTTTTCACATGCCTGTATGAGATGAGCCTCCCTCAAACCTGGTTACAGCATTGGCACCTTACCCATTTGACATGGAAGAAAAAACTAAAAAAAAAAGGGGGGAAAAAATCAAATTCTCCAGCGTGAGCATTATAGCCTAGTATCAACAGTTAACCTGCAGCAGCTGCAAACCTGCTCCCTGTCGGGCCACTGCACAACAGCACAGGAAGAAGAATAACCAAAGAATAGATTGTGAGGCAAGAAACATGCCTTCAATATTCATGACAGCATGTTTCTGATTTGAAAATTCTTACAGCAGTTCCACAAATCCACCAGACTAATCTCAAAACCGCACACTATGTGAAAAAAAAGAAACACAGAGACATCTGTGCAGGGCTCTCCACTTGCTAAGGGCCAAGACCACACCCTGCTCAGGACACACATATGTGCTTAGACGACTAAGCAGCAGGCACACACGCCAAGGGGAGGACCGCCTCCACGCTGGGGGTGCGGTGCTGGGCTGCCTCACCCACCCTCCCTGCACTGCACACGGCCCCACTCCTGCATGACTGACACTGCCAACAGTGACAGAATGAAAAAAATATAATAAAACAATTTTGAGATTTTTTTTTTCTAGAGAACAAACAACCAAACATCCTAGGAAACAGCTGGTACCATGGGCATGTTGGTAAGAGCAGCCTGGGCAGGGCAGCTCAGTGAAGCCAGGTCCACATCTTGGAGCTGGGCAGGTATGTTTTTAAAAGTTACTCCTGGGAGAAATCAGGTAAAGTGTGGCATGGTCTTTCGGTACTATTTCTGAACAGCTGCACACGAAGCCACAGTGATCTCAATAAAGACCTCACCTCTGGGGACCCAGAGTCAGGGCCAGGAGGAACCTACGTGCAAGTCTTTCTCCCTCAGCAGCTCTTGGAAGGCGCTTTGTCTCCACAGCAAGAGCGTGGCTCTCTGCCAGTCTGCAGGTGCAAGGCACACGGGACTCCAGGGAAGGCCAGTTGTGTCCTCCTGGGAGGGAGGTTCTCGGGTCTCTGAGAACAATCTGAACACGAGGAACTGAAACTGAAACAGAGACAGAGCGATCTCTTATTCTTTGTGCAACTTTCACCACGAGAGGCTAGCATCAGCCCATCCCAGTGCATCTGACCGTTTCCTTGGGTTACAGGTCTAGAAGCAGGACTGCTGGGTCAGAGCTGCCTCCAGGGATGAGGCCCTTGCAGTTCTGCAGTGGCAGAACCACTTGTCCCTGGGTGTTTCCACTAAAAACTGTGACAACATGGCCAGTGAAGTGCTTTATCAATTACATGTTAATCTGTATGTCTCTGCTTATTAGGAGATTAGACTTTCTTCTTGTGTAAGCACACTTGAGTCGTGGGTGCTTAAGAGACCACGGCCCCGGACCAGTGAAGCCAGGGTGAGAGTGCTAGGTCTCTCGAGTCTCCACTCCACGCTTTCTTTACTGAGTTCCTCACAGTAACTGATGGGGACGTGCAGATGCACCCTGGATCCCCACGGGCTGCACCCGGTTCTGACAGGGCAAGGAGCCTGTACTTTGAAAAGCTCAGTTGACTCTGGTGTGAAACCTGCAATTGAAAACCACTATTTTATACACAAGAGATGTTCATTATGATTCTACAAAAGGATATTACTGGTTTGCATTATAACTTTACCTTCACTTTTGACATTTAGGGTTTGTAACACTCATCTTGCACTCACTAGACGAAAAGAGAATTCTTCTTTAAATGGAAACACTTTTTACAAACACTTATCTTTTAATTTATCTATTCTAGGCTGGGCATGGTGGCTCACACCTGTAATCCCAGCACCCTGGGAGGCCGAGGCGGGAGGATCGCTTGAGCTTAGGAGTTTGAGACTAACCTGAGCAAGAGGGAGACCCAGTCTCTACTAAAAATAGATAAATTAGCTGGGCATCATGATGTGCACCTGCAACCCCAGCTACTCGGGAGGATGAGGCAGGAGGATCACTTGAGCCCAGGAGTTTGAGGCTGCAGTGAGCTAGGCTGATGCTACGGCACTCTAGCCCAAGCAACAGAGTGAGACTGTGTCTCAAAAAAAGAAAAACGAATGACCTATTCTACAAACATCTATTTCTGTTTAAAAGGCGGGATTGCTGGCGGGCTCGGTGGCTCACGCCTGTAATCCTAGCTCTCTGGGAGGCCGAGGCGGGTGGATTGCTCAAGGTCAGGAGTTCGAAACCAGCCTGAGCAAGAGCGAGACCCTGTCTCTACTATAAATAGAAAGAAATTAATTGGCCAACTAATATATATAGAAAAAATTAGCCGGGCATGGTGGTGCATGCCTGTAGTCCTAGCTACTTGGGAGGCTAAGGCAGAAGGATCGCTTGAGCCCAGGAGTTGGAGGTTGCTGTGAGCTAGGCTAACACCACGGCACTCACCTAGCCTAGGCAACAAAGCGAGACTCTGCCTCAAAAAAAAAGGGGGGGGGAGGGATTGTTTATCACCTTACAGCCCCAGTTTAAATTGGAACGGGAAGAAAAGGCAGTCTTCCGCCATTGCTGTGGGAGGCAGCCCACGCAGAGGAGATAGCATCATACATGATAGGACCACACACCAAGGGAAATGCTGAGGTGGTGAAGACCTCTGCCCATGTGGCTCAGAGAAGACTGGAAAGAGGAACTTAGCAGACCTACCTTTTTTATAAGGCCCAGAGGTAAACAACTGCATAAAACATCACGTGACTTGGAAGAAAATTTGCACAAAGAATAAGAAATGGCCGCTGTACAAAATCTGAAAATAAAATAATATACAAATGTGATCCACATAGAATAAAGCATGAAGGAAAAATGTGACTTTCACAAAATCGAATTTAGTACATCCTAAACCAGACGGTCCGAGCATCAGTGCTGGGTTTAGAAAACCTTCCCAAAGCCTCACACGGGCTCACCCACGATGGAAGAATCTCCCCCTGAGCTGGAGCCACAGCCTCCATGAGCTCCTGCCACACTGAAGACAGACACAAGGCAACACACGAACACTTGGACCACGTGCAAACACAGGTGTTTGTTTCCTTGAGGTCCACATGTAGTGGCCGGGCAGCCTGCATGGGCTGTCACTTTCGTGTACACTTCCTACACCTTTTCTCAGAAAGCCCCTGTCAGTGCCCCTGCCCAGACCCTGTCCTGATGCTAACTGCTACTCGGTCCCCACAGGGTCTCTTGGGCATCGTGACGGTGCTCTAGGCCTACCCTGGCTTAGCTCTGCCCAAGGAGCCTAGGAGCTGGCACCTATCCTAGCTACCAACTCTCTCGAGAGTCTCCTGGCCTCTGTCTGGCCACAGCGAGCCCATCCCCGCCCTGCCCAGTCCCAGGGGCCCCTGTCCACTCAGCACAGGCCCCGCTGCAGTGGCCCTGGGTGCTGCTGAGGGGCCCTGCGGAGAAGGGGGCAGGGGCAAGGGCAGGAACGAGACTTGTGACACGTGTCCAGTGAACACGTGTGGACTAGACACACAGTGGGGTGTGTACTGACACGAACTGGTAGGACGAGCATCTCAAAACCCTTCAAGTTTACTTTCTGACCGTGCAGTTCCTTGGCATTCACCCTGGAAAGACAGTGGCTACTGCGAGGCTGCTCAGTGCCGGGAAACCCTAACCCAGCCACAGGGAACTGGTTCAACCAACTGCCAGACGACCCCAGGACAGCAGCAGCTCCCAGGTCGTGGAAGGAAAACAGTGATGTGGAAAGGCATTTACAACGTGTTACTAGTTTCAGTAATGTTAATTTCAGCAGTTTAGTAAAGCGGTATGACTCCATTTTTATAACAGAGAAACAAACATGCACATCACACAGAAAATGAAGTCCCAGAAGGATATATACTAAACGCTAACAAGGGACTCCCTGGGGGTGGTGCGGTTTTCTGCATGCCTGCGTTTTTCAGTTTTGTCTAGTGACGACGTGTAACTTTTCTCGAGAGAAGGTGGACGTGGCTGGGCGAGGGCGGTGGCTTACTTCAGGCAGAAGAGCGAGGACTCCCTCGTCCTGCAGGTCAGCAGGCTGTCGAGCAGGTCGGGGAAGGGAAGGCCCCCGGCAGGGGCAGGAGGACCCACATCTACCTCCGGGAGCACGGACCTGGACTCGCCCAGGTGGACAGCCAGAGCGGCCAGCCCCAGCACGTGCGAGGCACTCAGGCTTGGGCCCTGAAAGGAGAGTGAGGGCCAGTGGCAGAGTGGATGGCCGCCTCCCAGCAGGAACGACCCAAGGCACCGAGGACAAGCCGGAAGCAGGTGCCTACCTGGAGGTGGAGCAGCTGGCAGAGCCGGGACAGCACCTCCGGCAGCAGTGAGCACCCACACACGGTCCTCGTGAACAGGGTGGCCCAGGGGCCCTGCCTACACGGACAGCCCCGGCACCATCAGCGCCGGCCACTCTTGGCCCTGCACGTGCCTCAGCGGGCAGCCCAGGCACCGGAGCCCCAGCAAGAAGCCGGTTCGTTCCCCATGACAACCAGCTTCTGTGGTGACTCTCCACCCCCGCCGCGTCCCCACGTGCAGGACTCGGCACTGCGCGCAGAGCTCCCCCAGCCCACGCACAGTCTCCACACGGCAGGGAGAGGGACCCCGAGCAGGTCAAACCACTCAAGGAGGCTTTTGAGCCTTTACCTCTCTGGGGGCGCGAAGCTGGAGGCCGCCATCAGGCTCTGGCAGAAAGACGTCAGCAGGAGATCCGCCACCTGGAGAGACACGATCCTGAGAAGGTAACCCACGGACCCACGCAACGTGATGTAACCCCGATGTCCCATTCACACCACCGACACTGCGATTCTGCTTCGCAGACAGAACCGCAAGACGGGCTTGCATTTGGGGAGAAAAAAACAATGCCCGTTAGTACCAAGGACCCTCCCCAAATCCCAGGACTGGAACAGGCTAACTGTTGTCACACAACCTCTAATCATGAGACTCACATTAGTGAGCGGGATTAGCAAGTCTGTGAGAGCCAAAAAATATAATTTTAGGCTTTGGGGCTGCAAATGGCCTTTGTCACATAATCTTCACTAACAATGTAAAAGAGTTCTCCATACACAGAAAGGCCAGGGTAGAACGAGCTGACCCTGGCACACACCACCCAGGCCCTGGACATCTGATCTCAACATGTACAGTTTACTTAGCAAAACAAGCACACATGAAGACGACTGTACATTGTTTTTTGCATGATCTGAGAAACAGCTGAGCCCCTGGAGCCGTATTTGAAGGTGCTCACACCCACCTCCTGTTCTTGCTGCTTGAGTCTTGGAGAGACCAAGCTGAGCCGAACCTTTGACATCTCACGGCTGGCGTCGTCCTTACCATGGCGCAAGGCAGCGCCCAGTCTGTCGGAAATCACTGCCATCTGAGCAGATATCACTGCAAACAAGACACAAGTCAGATAAGGGAAACGTGGATGTAGAGGTGTGTACGGCTGGACCAGCAGGGGAGCCCCGGCCTCCCTCCAGGTGTGACTCTCTCCACCAACCCTGCACTGCTGTCAGGCAGCAGTGAGGGGAGTGTTTTTCCACACTGCAGGTGGGGTCATGAGGACGCCGGGAGGCTGCAGCCCCGAGACGCTGGGCACTGCTGACGGCAGAATGGGGCCTGGCTTCCACCCACTACTACTCCGTGACCACCTGAAAGGCCAACACAGTCCTGCACCAGTACAAACCTCCCCTTTATCTTCTCCATCTGAAACCCCAGGCCAGCTCTACCAACCCCCATCCATGTCTGAACACACGCCAGAGGTTCTGCCTCTACATAGCCTCTGGGACACCAGCTATCCAGAGACCACAATACGTGGGCCCAGCTACGCCACTTACACATGAAAATTTCTGTTTCTTTTAGAAACAGGGCAGCTCTGACATTTATCAATATTTTGATTAAACACTAGAACTTTTCCTCAACATCCCCAAACCCCAATTCTGCACAAGCACCGCCTTGAAAGGGGAGCTTATGACACTCACAGCATGGCTGCAGCAGGGGGCATGTCTGAGGCGCCACACTAAGGCAGCTGGGCTAATATTTCAGTCTTGGTTTGGTTTGAAAGAAATCAATTCATAATAAATATAAAACTATTACAGCTACTCAGTAAAAACATGGCTGATTTATTTTGGATCCTGCATGTACAGCAATGATAATCTGACAGTGCACTGCTGTTGTGGAGTGGCAAGTGCTGTGACGCTGCTGTCTGACTCTGCAAGGTAGACACGCGCACCGCCTGTTTTATGGAACAGTCATATGCAAGCAGGATCACGGGGTGAGAGACAATGTGTGTGACGCTGGTGTCTCACTCTGCAAGGTAGACACGCGCACCACCTGTTTTATGGAACAGTCATATGCAAGCAGGATCATGGGGTGAGACACAATGTGTGTGACGTTACATCTGCTAAGGCAGAGAGGATGAGGAGGAAAGCCAAATGTCTTCCTAACTTCTCTCCTTCCTTTCTCTGTCATCTGCCCTACTCAGATGCCAAACAGAGCACCCATCTTCTGCCAAGGGTTTGTGACAGCTGGGATGGGACCCGTATCCACTGTCTCTGAAAGAAGGTGGCACCTTCAACCCCCGTCAGCCCACGGTCAAGTCTAACCACTACAGCTGGACCGCACTCCACCCACAGGTGCACACGCTCACACGTGAGCACTGCTCACCATCGTATCGATCGGGATCTCTCATGCAGGCTCTGAGCTCTCCCAGGGCAGCCGTAAGCCGTCCCAGGGCCTCCTCAGCACAGCTGGGCTCTGCCCTTGCTCCGGGGGCTGCATCTGAGATGGGGGGGCAATTTCAACAGTTAGGCCAGGCTGGAAACACACATAACAGGACTCATCATCATGGAAAGGGAAACCACACCCAGTTGAACAGGAAACTGTTAATTCCCATGTCGGACAGGGCGCTGGAGTCTAGGGGAGGAGAGGGACTCCCCCTCTGATGGTGGATGCTGTCATTTCAGAAATTAAAACACTTATAATGCCTAAGGGAAAAAACGGTTCTGTGTACAACATCACAACCGTGAAAAGCACACTCGTGGCAGGAAAGGACCAAAGCACAGCCAGAGTGTGAGGGCTGGGAAGGCTGGGGCAGAGTCACACATCAGGGTTTGGTCCCTGTTCCCTGAACTGCTAAACAACATGGTGACCCTGTGTTTTACAACAGGATGTGAACGACGACGGAGAATTGGCGTATGAGAGACAATGACCAGTGCGCAAAAACCTTGCATAGATTTACTATAAAAAGACTAGACCTGATCACATACTTGCAAAAGATATTTGTTTAAACCTCCAACACACCATTTTGAATATAACAAGGAAGATACACCCCATGTTTTAAAAGCAAAACAAGTTCAAGTTCTGGGGCTGTGGAGACACAAGCGTAAAAAGGTACCACAGAACATGCGGGTCTTGCCCAAAATGAAATTAGAACCCACAGGCTCTAAGGTTCTGCTCCTAAGTTCTATCAGACAAATCATTAGAAAACACACTGCAATCCCCAAAACTAGGATCGAGCAATTAGGAAGGCCCAGGGGTTGAGGAGCTCAGCTCTCAGGAGTGGACCCTCCTCCTCCTCGGTGGACACAGCCCCCCACAACATCCCAGTGCAGCCGTGAGCTGCCCAGTACTGGTCCAGGTGGGGGGCCAGGGACCTTCATGCTCTGCCCACTGCAGTTTCCTGGATCTCCATGATCGTTGGAAATTTCCTAAGCTTGTGGAAGGAGGGGTTTTGGCAAACAGAACTAGAAAACAAGGCCATGGTTAGAAAAGTCCCACTTAGCCTACCTGGCCCTACAGATGTCAAACGTAAACAGGGCTTCAACAGGGGCCAGGCCCCTCCTGACAGCCTCTCCCTGTTGCCCTGGTGAGTCAGGAGCCCCGGGCACCAGGAAGAAAGTGTGGCAAGCACAGGTGCCTCAAAGTTTGGGCACGTCACAGATTCAGTTTTACAGTTTCATAGACCTGACCTCGTCTACATCACCAGTCCCTAAAGAACCCCAGCTCACACTGCTAACGGAACTATCCCAACTGTCAGAAAGTGACGTGCCCACTCTACGGCCACACACTTCAGCATTGAGGCCGTGGGCCGAGAGAGCACCTGGACCTCAAACCAAGGTATGGGATAGGCACACAGAAAACATGCCTCAGCCTAAGCCAGGTACAAACAGAGACGGCAGATCATAAAGTGGGACTTCGTGCTGCACACAGCACACGCTAGAAAGTGCTACTTCAGATGACTTTACAGGACCTACAGGGACAGCAGCCTGTGAGCCAGCCCCTCCCGCCAAGCCTGGCCTGTGCTGTCCGGGGCGGGGACCCCTCTGAATCCAGTGCACAGGCCCCAGCCAGCGCCACCACACACACAAGCCACGGTCAGGGAGCTGCGGGGCACAGGCGAGGCAGGTGGGCAGCCATGAACCTTACTTTCTAGAGTCTTCTCTTCAGCAGCGGCACAGGCGCGGCAGTAGGCGGAGTACAGAGATGGGGGGATTTTCTCTGCTCTGGGTCAGAAGGAAACAATAAAATCAGGTCAACTATGACTTGAATTAATTCTGAAATTTATAATTCCAAAAATTATTATAAAGTAAAAATATATTCAGATTGAATAAATTTTATTAACACTGTGTGGCACATACAGTATGGTCCTGTTTTAAGAGAAGAAATCATATGTATGATTAAAAATGTACATATATTGATTCTAATGGTACTGTTTTCAGAGTAAGTCATATCAATCACATGTTAGTATCTGGGAGATTAGACTTTTAAACACAGTGGTTACCAATGGGCAGTGGGATTATAAATTACTTTTATTTATCTCATTCAATTTTTTATAATTTCCAAATTTAAAACTGAATTTATATTACTTTTAATGAATAGCACTAAGAAAAACACTCCATGTCATTAAAAACATGCAGAATTGTAAAAACAAGGTCCTGTAAGAAGGACACGGGCATCAGAGGGGCTACAGCTGGGAACAGGAGCCAGGACTGGGCCCAAGGCGCAGGACACTGCGAGCAGTGCGCTCTGCCCAGCAGGCTCCTCCTTCAGGTGCAGGCCAGGGAGCCGCTACATGTTGGGGAAGCAATGAGACCCCCAGCACACACAGCTGGTCATGCAGCACCAGAGACCACACGGCGCTTGGTGAGACCAGCACCACACTCAGAAAGGCCGAGTGGAGAGAGCGGCAAGCACTTCCTGGCACGACTTCTGGGCCTGTCCCCAAGCCGCCCCATAAACCGAAGATCAGCCAGATACAGACAGAGAAGAATGAGGACGTGGCTGAGCTCCGAAGTTAAAGCCCATGGCGACAGACCAGAATTCAGACAGAGAACACACAGCCTGGGGCGAGGAACCCCACAGACAGTGCACCGCTTTGGTATAAGAAAGCTACAGCTTAACAAATAGAAACCAACTCAAAGAAAAAGCAAATTCAGAGTAGAGATCCCGTCTCTACTAAAAATAGTAAGAAATTAATTGGCCAATTAAAAATGTATAGAAAAAATTAGCCGGGCATGGTGGCACATGCCTGTAGTCCCAGCTACTCGGGAGGCTGAGGCAGGAGGATGGCTTGAGCCCAGAATTGTGAGGTTGCTGTGAGCGAGGTTGAAGCCACAGCACTCACTCTAGCCGGGGCAACAGGACTCTGTCTCAAATAAAAAAAAAAAAAAAAAGATAGCAGCAATATGGGTGGGGGTACATGGGTGTTTTTTAAATTGGTCTCTGTACTTCTGTATATATTTGAAATATTTTATAACAAAAACATAAAAATAAGGATCCCAGAGATAAAAAAATTTTACTTCTTAGGCTCTTTCTCCTTTGAATCTTCTTAAAGGTGCAAACACTTTTAAAGTTTCACTGGAAAACAGGATTCATAGTTTCCAGTTTCTCCCAACAAGGATGACCTTTGAGAAACAAACCAACTTTTTGCTACTGGAAACCCACAGTGCAAGTGAACTGGGACACAACATCATCATTCTAACAAGAACCCAGGTCTATCTTAAGGTTGTACAGTGTGAGGCTTTCTCAAGGCTATTTTCCTTCTTTGCTTAAATTACACAATGGTTATTTAGTGAACACCATCTTTTTTTAAATCCCAGACCAATCATCCTAAAAGTTCATTAAAGAACAATGCTGAGTGGTGATATTCAAAAATCAAACAATTTTCTTTTAAAAATCATAACCACATCATTTCTGAGCCAATATTCTGTGAGTAAAACATATTAAAGAACCATAATTCTGTGTATTATCAAAACCCCTGGAAACAGAGTAGCCCTCCCTGCGGAGGTTCTGGCGTACCTCTTCAGGGACTCTATAAAAGCCGCTCGGGCATCAGGGACTTTCGGGAGCTGTGAGGAGAGAGAAGGCCCAGTGAGACACCGGCAGGGAACTTACTGGTCATAAACGCACAGAGACACACTTACCACTCGAGGTGTGAGCAGGGCAGGGAGAAAGTGAGACAGGTAGTAAGGCCTCCTGAATATGCTGCAACAGAAAAAAGCAGATGAAGCCTTCGTGAACTAACAGGAAGGGTGGGTATAGTGGCACCTGTAGTCCCAGCTACTTAGGAGACCCAGGCAAGAGGATCCCTTGAGCCCAGGAGTTGGAGGCTGCAGTGAGCTATGGTTACACCACTGCGCTCTAGTCTGGGTGAGAGAGAGCAAGCCTGTCTCAAAAATAAAGAGAAACAACAACAAAAAGGCAGGTTCCACAGAGGTGGCACCACGGGTGGCTCTTTGCATTTCAAGGCTGATGTTTCATTATGTTTCTATATTTTTTATATAAAAATTTTAATTTTTTCCTCTTATTTTTTATAGATTTAGCTGTGTCATGTTTCTGTCTTCTTTTCTGCTGTCATGAGACGTGTCATGCACAGGGCAGTCTGTGCTGGCCAACTCTTGCGTCCCAGGGAACTCAGGCCACGTTCTGCGTGTCGCTGAGGTTGGCCATGGAACCTGGGCCATGTAAGACCATGAAGGTGGCCTTAGATCCTTTCTGGGCATTCTACCAGGAGCTGACCTCAAAATCCTGGGAAGTGGAACCAGTTCACCATGTTGGCAGGCACCAGAATTTAAGATGTTTGGGGATCACAGGAATTAAATGTAGTTTTGCCATTCAACTGTCTGTGCTGGCTCCAGACTGTCACCAAGAAAGCACTAATAAAAATACCAACATTCATCAGGTGTTGGGCAGGTGGGAAGGGAAGGAGGGGATGGGTGTGTACACCCCTAATGGGGGTGGTGCGAATGGTCTGGGGGATGGGCACGCTTGAAGCTCTGACTTGGGTGGGGCAAGGCAATATACATAACCTAAACATTTGTACTCTCGTAATATGCTGAAATAAAAGAAAAATTAAAAAAAAAAAATCACTGTTACCAAATGGAGCCCAATGTCTCCCCTCCCATGGTGTGGGCTCCCCAGTCAATACCACCTGCCAGCTGTTTCAGGGTAGGAGGGTACCACATGCTTTTACAGAAAAAAACATGTTTCCCAGCAAGAGCACAGCTGTCCACGTCACTCTGTGCCCCCTAAGGGCAGGGTCTTTGCTGTGACCTTTTCGCCCCCAACTCCTGCCTCTCCATGAATAGACAGTGACCACCCTCATTATGTGGCTAAGGACACAGGACATGCTCAAAAGAGCCCCCACGGTGACAATGGAGTCTGGGTGTGCTATAGCCACCAGCTACACTCTGGACAGCCCAACCCTACCTGGCCTCCATGACGGTGACCGGGATTCTGCCTGTGTGTTCAAACACTGTGATGGCCTTTTCAACATCCTGCGGTGCTTGGCTGTGGGGCTGGTTCCCACACAGGGAGGAAGGGGAGAGAAAGAACGGAAGGTTTATAAAAGAAAGTGAGCAGGCCGGGCATGGTGGCTCACCCCTGTAATCCTAGCATTCTGGGAGGCCAAGGCGGGAGGATCGCTCAAGGTCAGGAGTTTGAGACCAGCCTGAGCAAAAGCAACGCCCTGTCTCTACTAAAAATAGAAAGAAATTAATTGCCAAATATATATATTAATAAATAAGCCGGGTATGGTGGCACATGCCTGTTGTCCCAGCTACTTGGGAGGCTGAGGCAGGAGGATGGCTTGAGCCCAGGAGTTTGAGGTTGCTGTGAGCTAACGCCACAGCACTCTAGCCCAGGCAACAGAATGAGACTCTGTCTCAAAAATAAATGAATGAATGAATGAATGAATGAATGAATGAATGAATGAATGAATGAAAGTGAGCAGATAAGGCCAGCACCAGTCTCTCCCTTGCTGCAATGATTCTCTGCACAAATCACAGGCAAAGGCTTTGACCTGCCTGGGCAACATATCAAGACCCGGTCTCTACTAAAGATTAGCCAGGTGTGGTGGTATACTCGAGAGGCCAAGGTGGGAGGAGCACTTGAACCCAGGAACTCAAAGCTGCAGTGAACTACAATCACACCATTGTACAACAGAGTGAGACCTCATCTCTAAAAAATAAAATTAGTCAGCTGAGACTCGAGCGGGTTTGTAGTCGTGGCTTGTTCTTGTCGAGAGGCCAAAAGGGGAGGATAAGCCATGTCGTCCTTGATCAGAAGCATGATCAGCACCGCCAAAGCCCTGGGGGCCACTGGCCCCTACAGTCAAGCTGTATTAGTTGACAGGACCGTTTACATTTCAGGACAGATAGGCATGGATCATCATGTGGACAGCTTGTGCTGGGAGAGGTAGAAGCAGCAGCTAAACAAGCTCTTAAAAACATGGGTGAAATTCTGAAAGCTCCAGGTTGTGACTTCACTAATGTGGTAAAAACAACTGTTTTGCTGGCTGACATAAATGACTTCAATACCGTCAATGACATCTATAAACAGTATTTCAAGAGTAATTTTCCTGCAAGAGCTGCTTACCAGGTTGCTGCTTTGCCCAAAGGAGGCAGAATTGAAATTGAAGCAGTAGCTGTCCAAGGGCCTTTCACAACACCGTTACTATAAGTGGGCCCAGTGTTTAGTCTGGAATTTTTACATCTTAATTTTTATATTTGATATAATAATCTCTTAATTTTTATAATTGATAGAAGCATAAGCCTGACTAAAATATCTAAAGTTATCATGGAAATAGCATATAATAGGGGTAGTTGAACATGAATGAAGATTAGATAATGCATCCAGTTGCTGATGTGTAAATTACACTTAATGTATACCCTTATGACTGAATGTAGGAAAGAGATACTCATTACATAGTTACTCAAATAACGGGAAATAACAGGTAGGAAAGATGAGTTATTGTTTCTGAGAAGTAACCAAAAGCACACCTAATCAAACTAATGATGTGAAATATTTAGTTCTCATGTCAGATCTATGATTCTTTTAGTTGAGTAAAATTAAAGTATTTAAATATGAATGGTAGAGGTCTAGGAGAAAGAAGTAGACCAAAATTTTATATAGCTAATAATTTTCTCATGGAAATAAAATAGACATATATTAAATAAATAATAAAATAAAAAAGATTTCCAGGTGGGAAGAAGTAGAGACTTAATTTTTTTTTTTTTTTTTTTTTGTTTTTTTTTGAGACAGAGTCTCACTTTGTTGCCCAGGCTAGAGTGAGTGCCGTGGCGTCAGCCTGGCTCACAGCAACCTCAATCTCCGGGGCTCAGCGATCCTACTGCCTCAGCCTCCCGAGTAGCTGGGACTACAGGCATGCGCCACCATGCCCGGCTAATTTTTTGTATATATATTTTTAGTTGGTCAATTAATTTATTTCTATTTTTGGTAGAGACGGGGTCTCGCTCAGGCTGGTTTCGAACTCCTGACCTTGAGCAATCCGCCCGCCTCGGCCTCCCAAAGTGCTAGGAGACTTAATTTTTGAGATTTAAAAAGATTATGAAATTGCAATTTAGGAACAGCAATGAATTTTCAATGAAAAATTGCATTAAATATCTTCACCTAACACTTGAATAGCATCCATAAGTGGTCTTTAGCAATCTGCAACCTCAAAGTAAAAGGGTCTTAAAAATTAGAAAAGGTTTTTTTTTTTTTTTTTGAGACAGAATCTCACTCTGTTGCCTGGGCTAGAGTGCCGTGGTGTCAGCCTAGCTCACAGCAACCTCAAACTCCTGGGCTCAAGCAATCCTCCTACCTCAGCCTCCTGAGTAGCTGGGACTATAGGCATATACCACCATGCCCAGCTAATTTTTTTTATTTAGTTGTCCCGCTAATTTCATTTTTTTTTTTTTTTTTAGTAGAGATGGGGTCTTGCTCTTGCTCACGCCAGTCTTGAACTCCTGAACTCAAACAATCTGCCCAATTCAGCCTCCCAGAGTGCTAGGATTACAGGTGTGAGCCACCACACCCAGCAGAAGGTTGTTCTTACCCTTGACATACACACATCACATGGCCATCTGACCTTTGGCTTACAAAGCTAACACTTTTCTGTAATTCCCAGAAAACAGCACAGACCAAGTCTTCCATCCCACCCCATGTAAACAGACCTCCTACAAGGACCAGCTAACGGCACTAGGCACTTCCCCCCAGGGGAATCTCAGAACCAGTGTAGGGTATCTCAGAACCAGTGTAGGGTATCTCAGAACAAAACACCTCCAGGACTTCTGCCTGACTGCACCACGCTGGAATGCTCCACTGAGAGTCAGGGAAGACTGGGCCTCCGCTTGGTGAGCACTGGGCATGACTGAGACCCCACAGGGCAGCCTCAGGGCATTACCTCTGGAACGTCCCCTGCTGATGACACGTCCTCGTAGAGCCCCATGTTTTCCATAGAGACCTTCAGAGAAGAGATGGAACAAGAACATGGAAATGAAGACAGTGGTCTCTGCCGGGACAGGTCTCAGGAGCAGGCGTGGAGACCATGGACTTGCCTTGAGGTCAGCCAGGCGCGTCTTGGCCAGTGTGATGTAGTCCGTGAGGAGGGAGCGGTACTTGTTTGGAACCAGCGGTGGGTGGAGGATGTGCACCTGAGACAGACAGCAGAGCATGAGACAATGGTACACAAACCGTCTGGGGCAACCATTCACTTCTAAGATCTAAAATGATGCTGAGTAGAAACACACAGTCCTTTACCCATTGAATATTTAGCAAGATTAAACCCCACAGCAACAGAAAGCTGCTTCCCCAGACAGAAACTTTTTTTTTCCGCAGGCAGAAACTTAAAGAACCCTAACACAGGTGGCCCTACAAGGCTGTGGCAGTGAGCGCAAGAGCGACAAATGTGGAATCCCAGACCCGGCAGGTGGGCACCAGGCACACCCACAGCCCCCCCCCCCCCCCCCGGCCACCACGGAGAAGAGGGTCAGCACCGACTCTAAGTTTGTGACACTGGTAGCAGGATGGACTCAATGACCAAACCGTGCACTTCAGAGGACGCTCAGGTGCTACAGACACACCAAGTCTGAGTTCACAAGGAACCAAAGCAGGTACCAAGTGAGGAAAATAGGCGCTGTGAGTGTCAACGCCAGGCTACGGAGCTGCAGACAGGGCGCGAGCACAGGAGACAGGAAAGTCAGGCAAGAAGCCCAGGACAGCCAGGGCAGAAGCTACAGGGGGTCTCCACGTGCTGGACTATGTTTCTGCCACTCTCCCTTCGCAGGTGGGCCAGGCTGGGAAGAGGGCCCAGGCCAGACCTCAAGGTGACCAGCCCCTCACCCTCCTGTGAACCATCTCCTCTCCCTCCTCAGGTGTGGGAAGCTGTGGCGCTCAGAAGCTCAGGACAGGACAGGTACCCAACACTCCAGCCAGAGGCATCTTTTTGTTTTAAAGGACTAACTATAGGCCGGGCGCTGTGGTTCACGCCTGTAATCCTAGCTCTTGGGAGGCCGAGGCGGGCGGATTGCTCAAGGTCAGGAGTTCAAAACCAATCTGAGCAAGAGCAAGACCCCGTCTCTACTATAAATAGAAAGAAATTAATTGGCCAACTGATATATATAGAAAAAATTAGCCGGGCATGGTGGCACATGCCTGTAGTCCCAGCTACTCGGGAGGCTGAGGCAGGAGGATCGCTTGAGCCCAGGAGTTTGAGGTTGCTGTGAGCTAGGCTGACGCCACGGCACTCACTCTAGCCTGGACAACAAAGTGAGACTCTGTCTCAAAAAAAAAAAAAAAAAAAAAAAAAAGGACTAACTATAGCCAAAAACACAACGGTGACCAAGGAGATGGGAAGAGGCCAGCTCTAGCCCCCTAGCCTGGTGATAGGTACACACCTTCATTCTTTGTACACACTACCTGGAATGTAATCTAAATTTAATAAAAAAACGAGGGTGGCTGGGCGCGGTGGCTCATGCCTGTAATCCTAGCACTCTGGGAGGACTGCTCGAGGTCAGGAGTTTAAAACCAGCCTGAGCAAGAACGAGACCCCATCTCTACTATAAATAGAAAGAAATTAATTTGCCAACTAATATATATAGACAAAATTAGCCAGGCATGGTGGTGGTGCATGCCTGTAGTCCCAGCCACTGGGGAGGCTGAGACAGAAAGATCGCTTGAGGCCAGGAGTTTGAGGTTGCTATAAACTAGGCTGATGCCACAGCACTCACTCTAGCCTGGGGAACAGACCAAGACTCTGTCTCAAAAACAAAACAAGACAAAACAAAAAAAACGAGTGTCAGAATCAGTTTCCAGGTCCTCCACCCCCCATAATGGATGCTGGGAGTAGTTATCTGGTTAAAAAAGAAGGCCACAGTAAAGCTTTTTTTTTTTTTTTTTGAGACAGAGACTCACTTTGTTGCTCAGGCTAGAGTGAGTGCCGTGGCATCAGCCTTGCTCACAGCAACCTCAATCTCCTGGGCTCAAGCAATCCTGCTGCCTCCGCCTCCTGAGTACCTGGGACTACAGGCATGAGCCACCATGCCCGGCTAATTGTTTGTATATATATTTTTAGTTGATTAATTTCTTTCTATTTTTAGTAGAGACCGGGTCTCACTCAGGCTGGTTTTGAACTTCTGACCTCGAGCAATCCACCTGTGTCGGCCTCCCAGAGTGCTAGGATTACAGGCATGAGCCACCACGCCTGGCCAGTAAGGCATTTTTTAATCATGAAATTAACAGACTTATAAAAAACCTTAAGCTGGGCCGGGTGTGGTGGCAGCACCCGTGGTCCCAGGTACTCGGGAGGCTGAGGCAGGAGGATCCTAGAGTTGGAGGCTGCAGGGAGCTGTGACACCACTGCACTCCAGCCTGGGCAACAAAGCAAGATCCCATCTAAAAAAAAAAAAACACCTCCAACTGCACTAATGTAAAGTCCTATTTCCTTTCTTCCACTCCCAGAAGTGATGACACTTTGGGAGTATCTCTTTCCAGACTATTCTCCTAAAATATAAAAAAGTATTTTTTAGAGGCCAAAAGGAAACCCTACTAAACTCAGCTTGCTCTTCCTGCAGAGCTGGGTGCTGAACAGTTTCTGCAGCACCACACAGACATGTCCCTCTTGTGGAAGGGCTGCAAACATGTCTGGTGGGGACACGATTTGTCCACCTGTCTCCTGGCACGATGTACAGCCAGTGCTGGACATCTGCCGTCAGAGCCCACACTTACACGGCACATCCACGCCGCTGTCCCTGGCTGTGGCGTTCACACCGTGTCCCTGTGAACTGCATGGGGAAGGGCAGGGGCCAGGCTGAGGCTCCGAGCAGAGGCAGCAGCTGGCGGGAGGTTCCTCAGACCAAGGAAAAGTGGGCAGAGCAGCAGGAACCCCAGGTGCCACGGCAACAACTCACCTGCATATACCGGGGGGCCTCAAAGGGCACAAGGTCCGACAGGAACTTGAAGAGGAAGACCAGCGCCTTCTTGCTACAGCCGTGGGGGCCCCGTGCACTCCCAAAGGAGGCCTGTGGAGAGAGGGGAGTGAGGCCGGCATGGCCAGGCAGGGTCCCGGCTGCCACAACAGACTGTCTCATCAGCAGAAAATTGCTCCTGTGTAAGAGAAAAATGACCAACAGTGATTCTGTTCCATACATTTAAAGACATCATGGATGTGCTCTGATGAGATGAGCTGAAAGTCTACTCAAAGGAAGAAAGTAAAAAAGAATTTGCTGTAGGCCGGGCGTGGTGGCTCACGCCTGTAAGCCTAGCACTCTGGGAGGCCAAAGCGGACGGATTGATCGAGGTCAGGAGTTCAAAACCAGCCTGAGTGAGACCCTGTCTCTACTAAAAATAGAAAGAAATTAATTGACCAACTAAAAATATATACACACAAAAAAATAATTAGCCAGGCATGGTGGTGCATGCCTGTGGTCCCAGCTATTTGGGAGGCGGAGGCAGTAGGATCGCTTGAGCCCAGGAGATCGAGGTTGCTGTGAGCTAGGTTGATGCTATGGCACTCACTCTAGCCTGGGCAACAAAGTGAGATTCTGTCTCAAAAAAAAAAATTTGCTGTAGAAAACAGTAACTATGGTGTCCTTTCGTGATCCCTAGGAATGCCATGTGTCGAATGCCCTGGCAAGAGCTCTTTACCCGGCAAATGTGCTCCTTCGTCCCATGGAGACACCTTCATCTCCAAAATCCTCCTGCAGGAGAGGCGGCTGTGGGAACAGGCCGAGGACGGTTGCCCCTCGGGGTGTAGAAATTCCAAGGTTGCAACAGGACAAGTGGGGGAGCAACAGCAAACCCCAGGGAAACCCTTCAGGGGGGACCAGAGGGAGTATCCACGCCACTGGGCAAAAAGGAGAATTTAAATAATCGTGGCCTCGAATACATCACAAAGGAACCTGTGAGAGACTGTGTACATAGAGGAGAGAGAACCAAACATCTCAGCCCCAAACCACACAAACCCCAGTGGCCCTGACCACCCCACGACCTTGTGGTGTTACTGTTCATTGTGAAAAGCTGAGCTGCAATGGGAACTGAGGGCTCACCTTGGTCTTTTTGAAAGTGTACAACGTTCTGTCAAAACCTGCCCATTCTTTTGAATGTTATCACACAGACAGGTGTAAGCCATGAGATAGAAAGGGGTAAATGCTGGTGACATTCGTGTCTCTGAGAGAGGACACTAGAGGAACAAAGCTCAGACATCAACTATGTGCCACATGCCAGGAAAGTGGCTGGACACATGTCACTTAGAGATTTAAATAAAACCTGAGACTACACCAGAGGTTCCTTTCCCCAACATGTGACCACCGGCCCCCACCAAAGTTCTCCACCAGGTACAAAGGGCCTCAGTCCCCTCCACACCGAACTGTCCATCACTCAACTGAAAGTGAGCTGTGCCAACGCTGGCTGTAGCAGGGACACACCTGTGCCTGCGTCGGAGACCCACGCTTTACCAAACGCATCCTGGTGAAATATCTACAGTGACACACGTGCCAGCGTGTGGTCACAGCACTCAGTTTCAGTGTCTCTCCAGCAAAAAGGCAGTTCTTTCCACGATCCAAAAAAATACATTAACTAAACAATGTGATCTGCTAATAACTATATTAACAATCTGGAGGTCTTGAATTAGCAACCATTTGGTCTATTAACATATTAATGTTTCTTAAAGATATAGGTTAAAACAGATATTCAAAGTTGAACATGCACATATACATCTATAAAACTCATCCAACTGTACGCTTAAGTTGGGTGCATTTGATCCAAATTATACCATGATAAAATCAACTTCAAAAGGTGAGAGGAAAAGCAAACAAAACCAAACACCCCCTCAATACAGCATTCCAAAGTGTTCCTCTCTGTCACCTTGGAAAATGTAAACCCCGGGAGATATCTGGCTTGAGACCCCAACTACCTGGTGGACTGCCGCAGTCCAAAGAGCAAAGCCCCTGCAGGTACAGAGTATGCAAACTCCAGGAAACCAGGCCAGTGTGTATACACAGTCCAGAGTGGGGAGTAGATTCTGGCACAAACCTCTCAGCACCTCAGTGTGGACAGAGCAGCCGCTCACACCTGCATTCAGTGCGAGCCCCAGGCCAGAGCTGGGGGAGCCTAGCGTCGAATGAGAAGAAACTCTAAGGAATAAAAGAGCCAGCTACTAATACAACAATGCACACCTTCCGCACACAGGACAGAAGGACAGCAGCTCACGTGGCTGGGCAGCGCCTTCTCAGAGGGCCCAAGAGCCACGGCCCTCTGAAGCGTGAGGAAGGTGAGATTCCCACAGAGGCAGCTACCTCACCAAGGTGGCCACGATGGGCAAACCTAAGATTTCCACAGTATTAGCGCTTCAAACAAAAAGGCTGCCCGACCTTCAAAGTTGATGTCCCAAAGACACCCGAAGCCAGCACGGACCAGGGTTCTCACACCAGCTGCGCACCCCTAGGCTCCCCTTCATAAGCTTGGCTTTGGTGGGCCTAATGTGGGCCAAGGACCTGCATCTCCAAAGCCCTCTCCAGGCTGGTCTGCTGCTTGCTCAGGTTTGGGAGCAGCCCATAAACTTCCATCAGGGAGAACGTTAGGTGCGTTGCAGGAAACAAAAAGAGAATATGAGACGTCCCTGAAGAAGCCAAGCACTTGCTTCAGTTCTCACAAGAAAATAAGACTCAGTACATTTTGCAAAGAGCAGCAGCGACACTTCTGTTTCCCCTCTTCCTAACTGATTTCACTAATTTTCTTATCAAAGAAGGAAATGGCCCTGCCAGGGAGAAGACAGCCTGCCACGGAGAGCCCGCTGGAAGGCAGCTTTCTTCAGAGACGTACATGGAAGGTCTGTCCAAGGACACTGCCGCAAGCTCCTCCCCTCAAGCCCAGGTGTCCTCATGGCACAGAGCGTCGGGGAGGAGACCCCAGGCTCCTACTCCAGGCCTGCTGAGGATCAGTAGCCGAGGTGAAAGGCTGGCCAGGTAGCTCACCTTGAACCAGTCTGCGTAGGACGGGAAAACAGAGGGGCCCTCCAGAGCAGCCTGGCGCACGATCAGGAATGCGGTGACCAGGCTGTCCAGGTGGTAGCTCTCGAACGCACGGGCTGTCAGACGGGCCACCCAATCTAGGGGAGAGCCAGGACCAGTCACAGCTGAACTTGGGCGCCAGGTGGAAATGAAACGTCAGGTTGCCCTGCGGGAGAACCTGCTTGTTCTTGCCCAAGCGCTGACTCTCAAAGGACAAGCACAGCCACAGGAGATCCTGAAGAAGCAGCGCACACCCTGGACCTCAGAGCCACCATGGGTGCTAAAGAGCCTGAGTGAGGGTATTGCGCTGACAGGAGCACCCGGGCTCTGGGCAGGCAGGGAAAGGCCTCCCCACAAACACTGGGGTTCTGCCGCCCCCAGGGCACAGGCCACACCCCCACCACACCCTGACCAGTATCACCCAGCTCAGGCAGACACACCGCTGACCAGCTGCTGTGCTTCTGGGACGCAGACAACCAGCGTGGACACGCAGGACAGCACATGCTGCCAGTTGACCTCCTGTGTTTCCAAAACGTCTTGCAAATGGCCAACCAACTCCTCCGGACTCAGCATCACAAAGAGCTGAAACACAAGTGCCCACTCCCTTCAACGTTGCAGCAAACCAACGCCAGACAGAAGCCAGTCCCTTGTCCCCTGTGAGCCTGGCCCACTGCAGCCACCTCCCACCTCCCTTGGGAAGGATGCAGAGGTGGCTGGATGCAGCACAGCTGCTGTGAAGATGCTCTAACGTCTCTCCTGTCTGTCCGTGGTGTTGGTACCGGCTGGAGAACCCTCATCTCAGGGAGGGGCCGCGCCCCATGTGGACAGCCACGGCTCACCAAGACTCCAGACTCTGCACACATGGCATCCCTGGGAGGCAGCTGGACAGGACTTGGCCCGTCAGATTTAGATACCCCCTGCATCATGGCAGCAGGCTGGCACACTCACCCTGCGGAACAGAGTGCTAAGCAGAGGGGGTGTCCTCGCAAAGCTCCACTCTCTCTGCATCTGGACGGCATCAGACGCTGCAGGAGGGGAAACAGATTCCACGTCAGTAATCACAAAGCTGTTTCTTAAAGCTTCACTGTGAAAAAGCTATCTTGTTTTAATTTGTATTTTTTTTCAATCACTAGTAAGTACACCATTTCTCTGTTTGTTGTCTATTTTCTACATTATCAACTCTCTGTGCCTGTCACCTAATTACTTACTGGTAATACTTTGTATTACTACCTATAAATACTTTCATGTATCAACTGCATTTTAATTTTGCAGCTTTTAAGCTTTTAACTGTCAATAAAACAGCCATGGTGAGGATGCCACCCACAGGACACTGGGCTTAGAGCAGGTGCTGAGCCCTTTGAGAACCACCTCCCAGCAACTGTGGGCACCTCCTGCATTTGCGCTTTGTCCCCACCCTGACTCCCGCCTGACCACCTACCCTGGGACGCAGGAAAAACACAGAAAGCTCAGTGGACAGTGGGTCGAGGCAGCAGGCAGGGAAAGTGAAGACTTGGGAAAAGTCTGTCACATACGGGGTTAGCAGGACACCCATGGGCAGGTGACACACTAAACACTGGCAGGAAACCCACATAACTGCCTCAGAAATGCTTATGATACAATGACATTAAAACAGAATCACGGGGCCAGGCGTGGTGGCTCACGCCTGTAATCCTAGCACTCTGGGAGGCTGAGGCGGGTGGATTGCTCGAGGTCAGGAGTTTGAAACCAGCCTGAGCAAGAGCGAGACCCTGTCTCTACTATAAATAGAAATTAATGTATTAACTAATACATATAGAAAAAATTAGCCGGGCATAGTGGTGCATGCCTGTAGTCTCAGCTACTTGGGAGGCCGAGGCAGTAGGATCGCTTGAGCCCAGGAGTTGAGGTTGCTGTGAGCTAGGCTGACACCACGGCACTCACTCTAGCCTGGGCAACAAAGCGAGACTCTGTCTCCAAAAAAAACCCAAAAAAACCCAGAATCACAGTATTTACAGTACAATAACTACGTTTTTAAAAAATCTGTTTAGAAAAAGGCCAGAAGAGTCTATAGCCATACAACCTGAACACCCCAATCTCATCTGGTCTTAGACGCTAAGCAGGGCTGGGCCTGGTCAGTACTTGGATGGGAGAAAAGGCCAGCAGAAATGCTACACATTAAAGATATTTTTATTTTGGTGACACTTCTTCTGTCTCCTCTTTTTTACTTCTGGATTTTTTTGTGAGAATGTGTTCTTTTCAAATGAAAGGACATTTTGTAATTAAGTGTCCTTCATGACCAAGGCATCTTAGATCCTCATACCTTCTCCACATGCTTCGGGGCCCAAGCTCTGGTTGAGGACAGAGCTAAAAAAGCTGCCGAGGCTGGTCCGATGGTAGTGGGTTATCAGAACTTATTCACATTAGTGTCACTAAAGTTGGTATTCAACCCCCCACTGCTAAATTTGACTGACTTAAAAAAAAAAAAAAAAAGAAAAAGCTGCCGAGAGCCCCTGGCCTCTCCCCATTCGAGCTGCACCGTGGCAACAGGGAAGAACAGTCCCAAACTGGGCAGCAGTTCCATGGCTTCAGCACCAGGACCTACCTTTCAGCACAGGGTTGTGTGTGAGGATCTGAGTCAGAGTATGACTGAAAAACCTCTTTGGAGAATCTGTGGATGTTATGTCGCCACGTATGTGTCCACTGAACACACCGAACCTGCAAATGTAGTAGAAAGAGCTTCTCTGGAGAGGGAGTTTAAGCAATCTAGTTACCCAGGTTATAGAAATAAGCACCCTGCTACAGGCTGAACTGTATCCTAGAAAAATCCCCATGCTGAAGCCCTAATTCCCAATGTAACGGTGTCTGGAGGTGGGACAGCAATTAGGATTAGATGAGTGTGTGGCAGTGGGGCCGTGATGAGGTCACTGCCCTGGTAAGAAGAGACAGCAGAGAGCGGTTGTCCCTCTCCACACACGTGGACACAGGAAAAGGCAGCCTTCTGCATGCCGGAAGGAGGCCCTCAGCAGAACCCACCACAGCAGCCAACCTCCCAACTTCCGGCCTCCACAGCTGCGCGAATCACCTGCTTCACAAGCCACAGACTTTAGTACTTCGCTACAGCAGCTGAGCTGACTGATACACACGCAAAGATTCAGAGAACAATGCAGTATTTTACACACTGCTTTAATAGAAGTACTGAATTATACAAGACGGTTAATGGAGCGCTACTGAAGTAGTTGTGGGGGACAAGAAAGGAGGCGGAGATAAATACAGAATGAGAAGACTGAAAGGGCTCGGGAAGGGCGGGGATTCTCCTGGCTCCAGGACTAGACTTCGAGGTCCCCACCCACCTTAGTTTGAAGCAAACCCCAGGATCCACCTTCCCCCAAGCCCTGATACCTCACCTCCCACCTTCCCATCCACACGTCTCCACAGAGCTATCAGGAGAGAAACAAAGGTGGCAAAGCCACAACCACTGAGCAATCTAAGCAGGTGGAGGGTACCCAGGAAGACGTGTAACTGCAATGTGTTCCAGAAAGGTGGGCCAAGAGGGCAGGAATGAAGCAGTGAGGGAGGGAGGCCACAGCACACAGATCAAATGCGGGGAGGGTGAGGGAGGCCGCCACCTGGGCACACTCGGTGGGAGGAAGGTTTGCAATGACTCTCGGGGTCCCACCCCTGGGACCAGGAGTGCAGAAATTCCAGAGGCAGACAGGATAGCCCAGGAGAGTGCCTGGCATCCCACTTCATCTGCAGAGGGAGGAGGCTGAGCGGAACACACTCCCAGGGTTCCCAGCGGCCGTCTGTTACCACAAATGGCAGAGAAAGTGCTCAGGAGGCAGCTGCCAACACTTGGAAGAGTTTAAAATGCCCTGGGTCTCTCATGCAGCAGGAACAAGCTCCTGTGCACCCCAGGTAGTCCTGCCCCCGGGACATACCAGCACGTCACCACCTTGTGCGAGGGGGACCCATCCTGCGCGCCGGCAGACAGAGCATCCAGGGCAACTGACAACGGAAGCCGGGAACAGAAAACAACATCAGTACATGTCCATCTAAAACAGTCCCTAACAGAGAATTTCTGGGCAATTTCTAAATTGCATCCCTAGAAAGCACCACGTTCATCAAGACTTCTAAGTGCCCTCAGTACCACTGAAATCTGTGAGCCTTTAAAGTTAATCAAAACATGCAGACAGAACAAAACACGTCCCTGCTAACCACAGGTTAAAACGCTGTCACTTTGCATCACCGCTCTGCGTGTTCAATCTAAAGCCACTAGGAACTGACAGGCAGGATAGAGTGGAGGGTGGAATCCACACAGTCAGGCAGAGGGGTGAAACACTTTGAATGAAAAGGCAAGAAACTGCTAGAATGGCCACAAGCTATCTGGGCGGAGAATTAACTCACAAGTCAGCATCCTCTGCAGCACATCCAGGGCGACCTGTCAAAACAGAACGTAAATCACCATCACTTTGTATTTCCAGGCAGTCATGTGCTCGCAACATACAAGAGAATTACTTGTTATCCTAAAGTAAAATAAGAAGTTAACTTTAAAAGAGGTCCACTTTTTAAAATTTCCTCTAAGACTTAGAAATTATCCCAACACCAGGAGACCAAGACAGCGAAGAGGCAGAACTTTCTGGAATCCTCTCTAGTGACACCCCACGATTGCTTCCGCATGGCCTGAGGCTGAGCCCTGGGGATGGGCAGGACACTGGCTCTTACAGGCCTGTCTCAGCCCAGACCACTGCACAGAGCTCTCCCTCCCCCAGCCAGAAGGCACAGGCCTGGATCCTGGGCCGTGGTACTGAGACCAGCACCTTCAAGACCTCTGGGAACGAGAAGACCTGGGTAAAAAGATGCGACTGCCCATTTCCATTCCTCAATCCACTGACTTATGGAAAAATAAAACTCAAGAGCACCTCACAATCACAACAAAGTAGATTTCCTCACAAAACGCCTACAGCCTGTGGTGTGGAGCAAAACATTAGCCTGTGGTTCAGAACTTCCAAAAGGAAACGAACAAAAACTTGGAATGTACGACTCAGAGCAATCTACAGATTCAGTGCAATCCCCAGCAAAATACTAATGTCATTTTTCACAGAAACAGAAAAACAATCCTAAAATTCCTTAACAGTCCATCAAAAATAATGCCTAAGTGTTTCTGGGCAATGGATCAATTTCCAAGTTACCTCTCCAGAAGGCACCACATCCATCAAGACTTAAGTGCCCCTAGTGCTGAAATTGTAAACCTGAAATATGGAACCGAAAAGGAGCCCAAATAATCAAAGCCACCCTGAGCAAAGAGAACAAAGCTGGAGGCATCACACTACCTGACTATAGTACCAAAACAGTACAGCACTGGCATAAAAGAATAGAGAAACCAGAAATAAACCCACATATTTATAGCGAAATTATTTTTTTTTTTTTCCGAAGTGAAATGGCATAATCACAGCTCACTGCAGCCTTGAACTTCTGGGCTCAAGTGATCCTCCTGCCTCAGCCTGCCAGAGTGCTGGGATTACACCACGCCTGGCTTAACCAATGGATTTTTGACAAAGGCTCCAAGAATACTCAGTGGGGAAAGCACCACATGTACTCACCAGCAAATTGATATTAACTGATCAACACCTAAGTGGACATATAGGAATAACATTTATCGGGTGTCGAGCAGGTGGTGGGGAGGAGATGGGTATATACATACATAATGAGTGCCGTGTACACCAACTGGGGGATGGACATGCTTGAAGCACTGACTGGAGAGGGGAGGAGGCCAAGGACAATATATGTAACCTTAACAGTTGTACCCCCATAATATGCTGGAAAAAAAAAAAAGGGGGGACCAGGCGCAGTGGCTCACGCCTGTAATCCTAGCACTCTGGGAGGCCAAGGTGGGCGGATTGCTTAAGGTCAGGAGTTCGAAACCAGCCTGAGCAAGAGCGAGACCCCATCTCTACTATAAATAGAAAGAAATTAATTGGCCAACAAATATATATAGAAAAAATTAGCCAGGCATGGTGGCACATGCCTGTAGTCCCAGCTACTTGGGAGGCTGAGGCAGCAGGATCGCTTGAGCACAGGAGTTTGAGGTTGCTGTGAGCTAGGCTGACGCCACGGTACTCACTCTAGACTGGGCAACATAGCAAGACTCTGCCTCAAAAAAAAAAAAAAAAAAACCACAAAGAATACTCACTGGAGAAAATAGACTTTCAATAAAGAATGCTGGGAAAACTAGATATCCATGTGCAGAATGAAACTGGCGCTCGCTCGCTCGCGCTCTCTCTCTCTCTCTCCCCTCCCCCCCATGTAAAAAAATCAACTTGAGGCCGGGTACAGTGGCTCACTCCTGTAATCCCAGCACTCTGGGAGGCCAAGGTGGGTGGATTGCTCGAGGTCAGGAGTTCGAAACCAATCTGAGCAAGAGCAAGACTCCGTCTCTACTATAAATAGAAAAAAATTAATTGGACAACTAATATATATGGAAAAAATGAGCCAGGCATGGTAGCACATGGCTGTAGTCCCAGCTACTCGGGAGGCTGAGGCAGCAGTATTGCTTGAGCCCAGGAGTTTGAGGTTGCTGTGAGCTAGGCTGACGCCATGGCACTCACTCTAGCCTGGGCAACAAAGCAAGACACTGTCTCAAAAAAAAAAAAAAAAAAAAAAAATCAACTTGAGATGGATTAAAGACTTAAATGTAGGAACAAAAACTATAAAATTACTAGAAGAAACCATATGGGAAACATTTTATAGTTAAGACCTCAAAAGCATAGGCAACAAAGATTAAAATAGATAAATGGGACTACACTAAACTAAAAAGCTTCTGGAAAGCAAAGGAAACCATCAGCGGAGTGAAGAGACAATATCTGTAAACCATTCATCTGATGAAGGACTAATTCCCAGAATATACAAAGGACTCAAGTGACTCAGGAAAAAAAAAACACAAATAATTTCATTTAAAAGTAGGCAAAGGGGCCCAGTGCAGTGGCTCACACCTGTAATCACAGCACTTTGGGAGACAGAGGCATGAAGATTACTTGCGGCCAGGGGTATGAGACCAGCCTGGGCAACACAACAAGACCCCATCTTTACAAACAACCAAAATTAAAAATTAGCGGGGCGTGGTGGTGCACACCTGTAGTCCCAGCTACTTGGGAGGCTGAGGCAGGAGGATGGCTTGAGCCCAGGAGTTTGAGGTTGCTGAGAGCTAGGATGATGCCATGGCACTCTAGCCTGGGTGACAGAGTGAGAGACTATCTCAAAAAGCGGGGGCGGAGGGGAAGCCAAAAGAAAAAGGAAAGAAAGATGGAAAGAAGAAATCATGTCATTTGCAGCAACCCAGATGGAACTGCAGGATACTATGTTAAGTGAAATAAGCTACATACAGAAAAACAAACAACACGTGTTCTCACTCATACATGGGAGCTAAAGAAAGTTGGTCTCATGGAGGGAGAGCAGAATGACAAACACCAGAGGGTGGGAAGGGGGATGAAGAAAGGGTGGTTGATGGACACAAACATACAGCCAGATGGGAGTAAGTTCTAGTGTTTGACAGCACAGTAGGGTGACTAAAGTGCACAGTGTATCATATATTTCAAAGTAGCTACAAGAGAGGACCTGGAACGTTCCTGACACAGAAATGATAAATATTGATGTCATGGATGTTCCAAATACCCTGACTTAGCACACATTCTGTGCATATGATGAAATATCACATGTACCCCCAAAACCTGTACAAACACATATCAGTAAACACATATGTCCAAAAGGCTTGGGATGGGGCTGGAGACCGCTCTCTAGGGTGCCGCCCATTTCTACGAGGCCAGTCTCCAACCTCTTCACTTTACTCCTCCTCCTACCTGGGGCATCTTTTCTGGCTCCACACTTCTGGGATCTGAGTGTTTCTGAAATCCCCTCAGAACAAACATTTGTACAAGACCTGAAAAAAAAACCACAAAACCCAAGTATTTACACATAATGTAGTCTCCAAACAGCTGTGACCCACACAGACCATCCTCCACAGGGGTGTGTGCACATGGCTTGAGGGCTGACCAGGCCAGGGGCGGTGCCAAGCCTGCCAACACTACCAGACTTGTCTTCTTGCCATTCTATCTGACAGGGGAATCAAGATTATAGCAAGAGTTTTTCTCTCCTAAACAAAGAAGTGGCTCCCGAGGATGCCTTGGGGATGGTCTCTCCAGCCATCTCCAAGGCCAGCAACAGAGGGACCCGGCATGTCACATCCTGGGGCATGAAACGCACTCACCCTTCTTAAGAGAGTAGGACCAAGAGGGCTAATATTAAAAGGATTCTCTGTCTAATCTCCAATTTAAACTTAACCTACCTAGGACTAGATTACAGGAGTTTAAGAATCGTAAGTAGCTCATGCCACCAAGAAAGTTTTAGGAAAAAGGAATGTGTCTTTTGCAAAGTGACACAACCACAAGCTACCTGCATGGAACATTCCACTCTACTCGTTTAATTTGTTTAATTTTTATTGTAGGCATCATTCCCCTGGGATTATCGGCCATGTAGGGCTCTGTTGCCGCAGACGCAGTGGGGCCACTGTACAGGAAAGGCGTGCAGAAACACACCTGAGCTACTGGAACTTTCATACCACTAAGGTTGAAGACAAACCCACCAGGACAGATTCGGACTGCGATGCTGTCACGCTGGATTCCCACAACCACTTGTGCAAGGAGGCAGTTCTGCTGCCAATGGACCTTCACAGCACAGGACATGCCCACTGGTCAAAATGAATCTTACCCAGGAACGTACCAGAAAGCATAGCTCTGGTGATGTCACTGTCCTCACAGGACTCCTCTATCTGCTCGCACAGAAGACACAGGTTCCTGAAGAGCCACGCTCCCAAGGCCTGCACGTCAGGGTGGCTGGAGACACAGAGGCACAGCTCAGCCTGAGCGACCGTTCCATTGCCATCGTCACCAACACTCATTTCTCCAGCGAGGCTGAACTGGCAACTGCCTAAGCCTTTCTGCCCCAGGGAAGGGGAACTACTTGGTTGCTACTCACATAAAAAAAAAAAAAAAATCATCATTTTTGGCCGGGCGCAGTGGCTCACACCTGTAATCCTAGCACTCTGGTAGGCCAAGGTGGGTGGATTGCTCAAGGTCAGGAGTTCAAAACCAGCCTGAGCAAGAGGGAGACCCCCGTCTCTACTATAAATAGAAAGAAATTAGTTGGCCAACTAATATATATAGAAAAAAAATTAGCCAGGCATGGTGGCACATGCCTGTAGTCCCAGCTACTCGGGAGGCTGAGGCAGCAGGATTGCTTGAGCCCAGGAGTTTGAGGTTGTTGTGAGCTAGGCTGATGCCACGGCATTCACTCTAGGCTGGGCAACAAAGTGAGACTCTGTCTCAAAAAAAAAAAATCATCATTTTCAAGTAGTTTACTCAAGTGGAGTCGCTTATTACTGTTGTGGGGGGAAAAGAAGGTTCAGTAACAAAATAAGTCTTGAAAAACCAAAGACAGCAGCACTTATAGGTCGTGGGTTCTCATTACAGCACAGCCCCGAGAATACCCACGTGACCTGTGGCCTTACCCACGCCTGAGGGAGCTCTTGCCCACCAGGCCTGCAGCTCCCTAGTGCCTGATAGCACTTTTACCAGCCATTTGTTTCTTCAAAGAAATGCCTATTAAAACCCTCTGTCCATGTTTAACTGGATCATTTGTCTTTTTATTGTTGAGTTGTAAGAGTTCTTTACCCTAAATACTAGATTCTTGTAACATACATGATGTGTAAATGACTTCTCATATTCCACTGTCTCTGACATGTCCTTTGACATGCAAGTTTTAAAATTGTTAAAATTCAATGAAGCCCAGGCCGGGTGCGGTGGCTCACTCCTGTAATCCTAGCACTCTGAGAGGCTGAGGGAGGATTGTTTGAGCTAAAGAGTTTGAGCAAGACCGAGATCCCCATCTCTACTTTAAAAATAGAAAGAAATTGGCCGGGCGCGGTGGCTCACGCCTGTAATCCTAGCTCTCTGGGAGGCCGAGGCGGGCGGATTGCTTCGAGGTCAGGAGTTCGAAACCAGCCTGAGCAAGAGCAAGACCCCGTCTCTACTATAAATACAAAGAAATTAATTGGCCAACTAATATATATAGAAAAAATTAGCCGGGCATGGTGGCGCATGCCTGTAGTCCCAGCCACTTGGGAGGCTGAGGCAGAAGGATTGCTTGAGCCCAGGAGTTTGAGGTTGCTGTGAGCTAGGCTGATGCCACGGCACTCACTCTAGCCTGGGCAACAAAGTGAGACTCTGTCTCAAAAAAAAAAAAAAAAAATAGAAAGAAATTAGCTGAACAACTAAAAACATATATATATATAAATTAGCCAGGGCCGGTTGCGTGGCTCACACCTGTAATCCTAGCACTCTGGGAGGCCAAGGCAGGCGGATTGCTCAAGGTCAGGAGTTCAAAACCAGCCTGAGCAAGAGCAAGACCCTGTCACTACTATAACAATAGAAAGAAATTAATTGGCCAACTAAAAATATATAGAAAAAATTAGCCGAGCATTGTGGCGCATGCCTGTAGTCCCTAGTCCCAACTACTCGGGAGGCTGAGGCAGGAGGATTGCTTGAGCCCAGGAGTTTGAGGTTGCTGTGAGCTAGGCTGACACCACGCCACTCACTCTAGCCTGGGCAACAAAGCGAGACTCTGTCTCAAAAAAAAAAAAAAAAAAATTAGCCAGGCATGGTAGCACATGCCTACAGTCCCAGCTACTCAGGAGGCTGAGGCAGGACGATCACTTAAGCCCAGGAGTTTGAGGTTCCTGTGAGCTAGGCTGACGCCACAGCACTTTAGCCTGGGCAACAGAGTGAGAGATTGTTGCCAAAAAAAAAGTGTGTTTGTCAAGCAGTTAAGTTTATTAATCTTTTACAGCTTTAGGCCTTGCTACTTTAATATTTTAAAAATATTCTTCCATGATTTCTTGTCCTTTTATATTTCTTTTTTTTCTCTTCCACTGATTCATCTAGAATTTTTCTGGTACAAGGAAAAGATCCAGTTTTTTTAATCCTGACGTGAGTTGGCGTCACACCACTGCCCAGCCCATCAAAGCATTTTCAACTTCTCAACAGTCCCCCAAACTAGACCAGGGAAGAACCACACAAACTTCCAGCCTTCCGCTGGGCTGGGGGAAGAGCACAGGCTGCTGTCTGAGGATCCAGATCTTTCTTATCTATACTTTAGTCAGTGCTGTTGAGCCTACACCTTCAGGAATAAAAAGGGAACACTGGCCTGGCTCTCCTCTTCCCAAACACTGCCGGCTCAGGACGGGTCTCAGCAAGTTGGCTAAGTCACTAATGTCTGGTCCGTATACATCCTGTCTCCAAAACTGTGCTTGTTACCTCCTTTCCTATACTCATCCATCTTTACGGGCTTATAGGAGTCATAAAGTTCCTTTTCTGACTTCTAATCAGATTTCAGGAGGGAATAAAAGTAGTTTATTCTACATGTATTCTATCAACCATATTTACATGGACTCCTTTTTCCCCCCAGTTTTTAAACATATTATCACAAGATGTATCTCGTACAAAGAAAACATGCACGATAAGCACTTCAGTTACAACAAAGGTTCTCTTTAATATAGCAATAACTTCTTGAGGTGATTTTTGGCTTAGAAATATAATGTCTTAGACTAGATTGCAAAAATAATCATGCACTATTATAAAACACAATCATCATTACCTTTCCACCAGCTCCTGTAGGCTCACGACGTTTTGCACATGAAGACACCACACAGCTTCAAGCAACAAAGAATTCTGAAGAAAATAACAGTACTGTGAGTCCTTCATGCATGCATTTCCTGTACAATGTTCACCCTCGGTTCCTAACCATCATGCCCTAAGGAAAATTAAAGTGGAGTAACACACATGGCCTGAAATACACAATTCATGGTTTTCAAACTCTCTAGCCCTAGACACTCACAACTAATACCTCGAATTTACTACTTCTTCCCTGCTGGGCTCTAGTGTAACCCTCCTCCAATCCTCTCTCCAAACTGTGGCCAATACGATATTTCAAAACACAAAATGGACATGCCGACCTCCTCTTTAGAAGTCTGTGGCCTCCTCACAGCTCTCAAGACACAGTTCAAACTCACCGTGGGGCACAGCCCTCTGTGACCTGGCCCGCATCTTTCCCGTTTGACCCTCTCCCACTTGACAACCCCTCTCCAGCACAGACACACACCATTCACTAGGACGCTGTGCTCCAGTCATGCTGACCTGAGCTTCATGGCCTGCTGTGTCCTCCCCTCCTGTCCGGCTAACTCCCACTCCGCCCATACCCCCAACTCTCCATTCTGACGTGCATGTTCATCTTCTCTGCAACTCACGCCCTCCGAGTTACCCTTTTCCACATTTGAGAATGTGGAATGTGTCGGGTGCAGAAACCACAACAATGCCTGACAAATCAAATGAACTCTATAATGTACGCTGAATAAAAAAATGGGGAAAAAATGAACAATCACCTTCGTTTTTTCTTTCCTTTTTCCATATACATGCTAATCCTCATTTAGTACCAAGGGGTTACTTTGAGTTCATTCAACTCTTCACAAGTTTTTAAGTATACTAAGTTCAAAATGCTTCAGAAATGAGCAAGTAAGAATAATTTTTAAGTTACATTTTTATAGTTTGCTGTCCTGGTAAATTCTTTTTCTTTTTTTTTTAATTTTTAAAAGCCAGTCAAATTTAGCAGTGAGGGTTGAATACCAACTTTAGTGACACTAATGTTAATGTCCTGGTAAATTCTTTACAATCATATACTCAAGGCAGAGCAGCATGTTTTGTGGCATATACTATTCTAATAAACACCCCTAATGACAGGTGTGCAGGGATAACTCGTGACTGTAGGTGGCCCATCCTACCCACAGAGACTTTGCTGAACCCTTTTCTGTTCACTGTCACTAATGAGAAGCTCGGTGGAATTCCTAAGAAAACTAGAGGTTTTGCTGGCTCCATCCAGGTCAACAGAATACCACTTAAAAAAACTGGAGAGGCAGAGTTATAACCTCAAACTTACCTGCACTCTCCATAATTCTTGACAGAAGACGAGACGGGAGAACATACCCTGTGCCAGTAAGTGCTGAGCAGTCTCCAACAAAGAAGACAGTTTCTTCTGAAAAAAGATTAAATCTTATTAAAAAAAAACAAAAAACAGGCAAATTACCTGAAACAACATCAAAGAAACCAGCGTAAACATAACAGCACGCTTCCTCTGCTCACTGGCATCTTACCCTCTGCTCCAGGGCCAGCATGGCAAAGCGACCCGGCTCTGCGGGAGCCGCGCAGATCTGCTCCACGCTGGAGGCCACCACCCTGGCCGACAGAACTCCCACTGGGACCCCCAGCCTTGAGGCTTGATCCCGCAAAACAGACCCTTAAAGACAAAATAAAGATATAGCTTATTTTGCTTTCTCTTAAAACGTGGGACAAAATTTAAGACAGAAGACTTGAAGTTTAAAATGCCTTACTTTAAGTTGTAGTATCATAGAAAACGGCCTTTAAAGGGGAGAGCAGATGTGAAGGGAGAATATTGAGATAAAAAATTAAGGTGATTTCATGACCAAAGCGGCTCACAAATAATTAGTAGAAACCTCTGAACCCCAGAGTTATACATACATTTGTTATGCTTTGTGTGACACAAAACAAGGAGATATTAATATATTCTGATCAATAATTGTATCACGTTTTTCCAAAGGAGCACAATAAACTGAGAACCGTAGCAGGCTCTTTCAATTCATTTGTTTTTCTAATTACTTCTGGGTCAGAGACAAGCCTGCTTCTGTTGACATATAGATTTTTTTAAGAGACAGGGTCTCACTCTGTTGCCCAGTCTAAGGTACACTGGTGCAATCACTGCTCACTATAACCCTGAACTTGTGGGCACACCTGTAGACATTGATGTTTGAGTTAAAATTAGGTAGGGATTTTTACAATGCTCTGCCATGCACCTGCTGGGCAGAAGACACAGGTGTGCTCAGACCTCAGGGTTGCCAGGTAGAACCTGCAGTGCTGGCCCACAGGAGCACCAGCCTCTGGTCTACATTCAATATAACAAGAGCTGTGCATAGTGGCTCACACCTGCAATCCCAGCATCTTGGGAGGCTGAGGTGGGAGGATCTTTGGGTCCAGGAGTTCAAGGCTGTGGGGAGCAATGGTCATGCCAATGCACTCCACCTGAGTAACAAAGCAAGACCCTGTCTCTTTTTAAAAAAGTGAGAAATGCTGGGCAGCTGGAAGAAGGCAATGCCTATGAGCACACCAGTACCTAATTCATTTGGCATCCAAAACGATCTTAACAAGATAGGAAACTGCAGTACAGGCCTGTTATCTTCAAGGCTCTGAAAACACAGTAGTTAGAGGCTTCCAATTACAGTATTAGAAATCAGCAACTGCTGTGGTCAAGATGTAATTCATGGGAGAAAGGTAGAAAAATGCCAATTTCTAGACATTTGTTTCTAATTTATCTCCACAGAAAAGTTTGTTTTTATTTACAAGGCTTTTACCACATATATAAATGTAAGTAAGTATAGTAGTAGCTCTATCTTCAGCAGGAAAAACGAAAAAAAGTCATGAATTAAAGGTCTATATTTCTGTGGTTCACATGAAAGAGCTTCTTACATAAATTCTCACAACTTGATCTCAAGTTCCATACAAGAAAGTGTGTGCCTGAGCCTGCTCCCCTCGAATGATGTAAAGTTTGTGAAATTCAAAAACAATTATGGCAGTGCAAATCAATACCATTCACCAGTGACACTCAGCTATCAATGCTGATTGATGATCAGCTATCATGGCAGGCCTATTATTTAAGGTTATTTTAATAGAAATTTAAGTTACTTAATGTCATTTTCTGAAACAACAGTCATTACATAATAAAAATGAAAAGGACCAGGAAACAGCTTTCATTTTGTTATTGTCCCAGAACTCCCCCCATCTCACACTCTCAGACTGGGGGAGAGAGGAGACCTAGACTCCCATTTCTGGTTTCCTGTCTGCTCCATGGAGCTCAGCACAACCTGTTTTGGCCACATCCCTGCTGTGGCTGCCCCATGCTTCCCAAGGGACATTTTGGTTCCTGCTGCTTCTGAGCCCCACGTTGAATCAGTTTTTAAACATGGAATCATGAAAAGCCCAAAGCAAATCACAAAAACACGATTTGTAATATGTGACTATATACACAAGTGGAAAACCATTATCTGGGGGAAATTTAAATTTCTACTTATTATAATCATAAAGTGATCATAGTCACTTTATATAAAAAAATCCTGCATAACTCATTAAGAAAATGAAGCTATAACTTACCTACAAATGAACTAGAATGATCAGCATAGGGCTCAGGACCCTCACAAACAACCAATTCGCTGAGACACAATTTTTTACACGATGGACCGTCTACCTAGAAACCAAAATACAAAGAATTCCATTTTTAAAACTGAAGCTGTGTGCATAAAACACGATCTATATAATGCCTACTGAGCTATTCTCAAATATTTTAAAAAACTTTAAAACCTTTTGATAATTATTAAATTCATTTTTCAAGTTCTTTTACATCCAAAGACATAAATGCTGCCAGTTTTTCTTCTCGCCTAAGTCAAAATTCAATGACTGCCCCTATCAGATTCTAGGCTTTCCAGATGCTTTCTCATGCAGGCAATACCTTGGCTGGGTTCAAAAAACACAAACCTATATATGCCTGCAAAGGAAAATCAATTTTCTCTCACCTCAAGTAAAAGGTTATTCAAGTCTTGATGGCTTCTCAGGAGTTGCACAGCTGATGCCTTTAATTTCTGTTCCCTTTCAGGATTATTTTTTTGCCTCTTGACCCTTCCTGCTAATGGGGAAAATCAGTTTCAAAAATCACTATTTAAATAAGACACTGTGACATCCCGTAGCCCGACCTGATGCACTGCGGACACACACTATTTCTGTAGGATTCCTCAATTCGGTTGTGAGAAAACATCAGACAAACCCGACTGAAGGACGTTGTATAAAATAACAGACCAGCACTCCTCTAGTGTTGAGGTCTTGAAAACAAGGAAAGAGAACTGTCCCAGACAGAACACTTAAGAGGACACTAACATATGACGTGGGATCCTGGGACAGAAAAAGGACATTATGGAGAAAACCGGTGCGATCAGAATCAAGTCTGCAGTTAACAAACAGTACCAAACCAACGTTAATTTCTTTGGGTCTGATTCTTACCCAACATGGGTGTGCCGTTCTCCTGCTAGGTTAAATCTAATGTTACTGGACTGACATTCGGGATGAAACTTAAACCTCCAGTTTGCAGAGCCCCTATCCTGATGTCCTAGTTTGCCTGGGTCCGCTGGGGAGGGAGGGGACACCAGGGTCAGGGGCGCGGAGGGGGTCTCGGGGAAGGGAGGGGACACTCGAGGGGGGGAGGGAGGAGGAAGGGGACTCCAGGGAGTCAGGGGCGCGGAGAGGGTCCTGGGGAGGGAAGGGGCCCCGAAGGAGCGCGGGGACGCCCGGGGGGTCAGGGGGGGTCAGGGACGCGGAGGGAGTCCCAGGGTAGGGAGAGGACGCCAGTGGGTCAGGGCGGCAGAGGGGGTCCCGGGGTAGCCAGGGGACGCCCGGGGTCAGAGAGGGTCCCGAGGTAGCCAGGGGACGCCCGGGGGTCAGGGCCACAGCGGGGGTCCTGAGGTAGGGACAGGACGCCCGGGGTGGTGAAGAGAGAGGAGGGAGTCCTGGAGGAGGGAGGGGACGTCCGGAGGGTCAGGGCTGCAGAAGAGGTCCTGGGGGACCGAGAGGGCCCCGGGGAAGCGAGGGGACATGAGGGGGTGAAGGCCACAGAGAGGGCCTCGGGGGGAAGGAGGGGACACTGGGGGGTCACCGGCACGGAGGGGGTCCCGGGGCAGGGAGAGGACACCCGGGGGGTTCAGGGACGCGGAGGGAGTCCCGGGATAGGGAAGGGACACCGGGGGGTCACAGGCACAGAGGGAGTCCCGGGGTAGGGAGGGAGTCCCGGGGTAGGGAGGGAGTCCCGGGGTAGGGAGGGGACATCGGGGGGTCACGGGCACGGAGGGAGTCCTGGGGTAGGGAGGGGACACTGGGGGGTCACAGGCACGGAGGGAGTCCCGGGGTAGGGAGGGAGTCCCGGGGTAGGGAGGGGACACTGGGGGGTCACAGGCACAGAGGGAGTCCCGGGGTAGGGAGGGGACACCCAGGGGGTCAGGGACGCGGACCGGGCCCCGAGGGAGCGACGGGCACTCGCTGAGGGGACCGCGGACTAAGGCCCCGTGCCCTGAGGCCCCAGCCTGGCGGCAGTCTCACCGGCGGAGGCTCGGGCAGGAAGGGGTCGCGCTGCCCACCCTGGCGGCCCCCGGCGCCCACCTACCCAGCAGCTCCGCCCAAGGCCTCCGGCAGACCCCCGGCCCCGCGCCTAAGGCAGCATCCTTGGCCGCAGAGCCCGACATGGTTACTACTCTCAGCCTGGCGGCAGCTCGTGATCGTCAAACCCGCGCTGGCTTCCCATTGGCTGCGGCCGGGCGCGCTTACCCATTGGCTGGCGGGCGCCCGGCCCCGCCCCGTGGCGTTGGGCGCTTGGCGGCCATCTTGATGGTGGCAAAGCCGGAGGCGGCGGGGCGGGGTAGACGCGTTTGAACTAGGGAACCGCGGAGGGACTACGATGTCCCTTGTGCATTGTTCTGTAGGGGGAGGTAACCTTGGCTTGATCTTTTCCGCCAAAGTGTCATGGGTAGCACACTTCTGCATACCTTGCTGTGCCTGACTGGCCCCACCGTAAACATTTGCTCCTTCACTTAGAGCCATGCACCCTCCTCCTTTGTGTCTCAGCGACACCCGGGTCAAGAGCAAGGTTGTGCGGCGGGCGGGGTGCGAGGAGGCGCAGCCGCAGGTCTGCGTGGGGGATGAAAGGGGAGAAACCCGCTGCAGAGCGCGCTGGGCGCCCTGCTGGTCAGAAGTGCAGGTTTCCCAGCCTGAGCAAGAGCGAGACTCCCCATCTCTACCAAAAATAGAAAGAAATTAATTGGCCCACTAAAAATATATAGAAAAAGTTAGCTGGGAATGGTGGTGCATGCCTCTGGCCCCAGCTACTTGGGAGGCTGAGGCAGGAGGATCGCTTGAGCCCAGGAGTTTGAGGTTGCTGTGAGCTAGGCTGACGCCACGGCACTCACTCTAGCCCGGGCAACAGAGTGAGACTCTGACTCAAAAAAAAAAAAACAAAGAAGTACAGGTTTCGACTTGCCAGGGCAATGACTATTTTCTTAACGGCACCTTGGGTCGTTGCTAACAGCTCCTGCCTGGAATCGGAGCTGGTCGTGAAGAGACAACCTAAGAAATGGAAGGAGAGGCTAAAACCACTGACCTGCGTTACATGGAGCACCCAACCTGATCCCATCTGCCCATAAGTTGGAAAACAGAAAAAAATAAGCTCTATGATTCTGCAGCGATGCAAGTGGTCCGTGTTAAGTCCTGTTCAGTGCAGCCGGTGCAAATGAGCACAGAGTGCTCGGTTCCCCTGAACTGTAGTTAACTTGAGGTCCTGTGCTGGGCTGTTAGGTAGTAACACCGCCAAGCACAGCCGCCCAAGAAGCTGCAGTGAGGCCCGGAGTCAGGACTGCTATTCTTCTGTGGTTTGCATCTTCCCCTCAATGTGATCTTTGTAAGAGTCATCTACATTGTCTATAGCTGTAATTAATTCATTCGCATGGTTGCATAGGATTAGGTTGGTGCAAAAGTAATTTTGGTTTCAGACCAAATGAATTTTAAATCCTTATAACTAGCCTGAAACACATGTGTAGTAATCAAAACAAGAACCATTTTAACCAACACCTTTTTGCCAACGAGAAATAAGTGTGTTTGTTCCTATAGTGTAAAAATCCATGCTTCGGAATTTGACGAACTCTTGGAAAGCATTTTCTGCATCCTGATGGTGGCGGAAGTGGTTTTCCCTGCAAAAAGCTGTCAAGGTGCTTGAAGAAGTGGTGGTTGGTTGGGGAGAGGTCAGGTAAATACGGCAGATGAGGCAAAACTTTGTAGCCCAATTCGTTAAACTTTTAAGCATTGGTTTTAAGCATTGGTTGTGCGATGTGTGGTCGGGCATTGTCATGGAGAAGAATTGGGCTGTTTGTGTTGACCAGTGCCAGCTGCGGGTGTTGCAGTTTTCGGTGCATCTCATCGATTTGCCGGGCATACTTCTCAGATGTAATGGTTTTACTGGGATTCGGAAAGCTGTAGTGGATCAGACCACCAAACAGTGACCATGACCTTTTTTGGGTGCACGTTTGGCTTTGGGAAGCACTTTGGAGCTGCTTCTTGGTCCAACCACTAAGCTGGTGTCTTTACCGATTGTATAAAATCCACTTTTCGGGTGGAGGGGGAAAAAAATCCACTTTTCATCACACGTCACAATCCAATTAAGAAATGCTTCCTCGTCGCATACACAAACAGAAGGTGACGCTTCAAAACCACGATTTTTTTATTTTCAGTCCGCTCATGAGGCACCCACTTATCGAGCTTTTTCACCTTTCTGATTTGCTTCAAATGCCAAATGACCTCATAATGGTTGACATTGAGTTCTTCAGTAACTTATCTTGTAGTTAGTTGTAAGACTATCAGCTTCAATGATTGCTCTCAATTGGTCATTGTCAACTTCCCATGGCCAGACCCTGCGCTCCTTGTCTTCAAGGTTCTTGTCTCCATTGCAAGACTTCTTGAGCCACCACTGCACTGTACGGTTCTTTCCTGGGCCAGAGGCATTGCTGATGTTGCGAGTTGTCTCTGCTGTTTTACGACACATTTTGAACTCAAATAAGAAAATCTGCTCGGGCCGAGCGTGGTGGCTCACACCTGTAATCCTAGCACTCTGGGAGGCCAGAGGAGGAGGATGGTTTGAGCTCGGGAGTTCGAGCCCAGCCTGAACAAGAGACCCTGTCTATACTAAAAATAGAAAATTAATTGGCCAAATAAAAATATACAAAAAATTAGCCGCGCGTGGTGGGCATGCCTGTAGTCCCAGCTACTCGGGAGGCTGAGGCAGGAGGATCGCTTGAGCCCAGCAGATTGAGGTTGCTGTGAGCTAGGCTGATGCCACAGCACTCTAGCCTGGGCAACACAGTGAGACTCTGTCTCAACAACAACAACAAAATCCTCTTTCTTCTTGCCCTCTGCTCTCCCAAAAGTCAGGCATCAGAAGAAATAGGTAAACCTGAAAAGGATTAACCCAAACCAGGCAGCTTCCCCACCTCCCCCTGCAGCCCCCTCACACTTTGGGGACACTGCCCTTAACTCATGATGATCTTTGTGTGGAAATGGCCAAGCGTGGAGGAATGTGAAGAGGGATTTTCCCTCAACGTTGCCCATGATACCCAGAAATACTGGGGAGAGGGTGAGTTTCCTAGGTCAACTGTGAGCCTCAGGTAAGGGGTGACTCAAAGGCGTTTACAGCATGAGAATTTGCAAAAGCAAGTGCCTCTGGGAAGCTGATGTACTTCCAAGTCCTGGGAACTCCGCTCCCCATTCCCGCCCTGGGGCCTCAAACCAATAAAGGGGTTTAGCCCTTGGCGGGTGGCCACCCGGGCCTCTTATACTCTTTCTTTGCCTCAGAGTGACGCCCCCTTTGCATGACCCGGCTGTGGGCTGTGTGGCCCACACAGTGCACACGTTCAGCACAACACTCTTTGTGACCCGAGACACAAAGGAGGGCATGGGACAGGAATATGAATTCAAGTCTCCTCAATGGTTTCTGCCAGGGCCAGACTCACACTGCGCAGTCTGCCGGTGGAGTTCCATGGTGTGAACTTCCGGAAGAGACCAGCTCACAAGGGTGCAAAGGCAGAGATGGGTCATCAAGCCAGAGCCTCAGGACGGGCTTTGCCGATAGAAAAAGACTGCAGGGACAGGAGGGCCCTGCTTGGACTCTTACTCCCTGGCTGTGCCACCTCCCGACCAGCCATGGCACCGACGACGGGTACCTGGGCCACGCCAAGAGCTATCGGCCTTCATCTCAGAGGTGGCCCCGGCCACCCTTTCAGATGACTTGAGGAGTTGTTCATCCGGCTTGGGGAGCACTGTTTCCACTTGGCCATGAGTCACCCTGAGCTTTTCTTTCTCAGTTCCCCCGAGCTTCTGTCAGACATGGAGCCCTATTTTAATTAGCAATAAACTCAGACCTGCACATCTTGTCCAAAGGCTTACTGAATTCCAAACGTAAACACAACCGGTTTCTGCTCTTGGAGATAGCTAAGCACGTTTCTTTAAAGCAAGTGAACTTACAAAGGCGTCATAAAATCACCAGCCCTGGCGAGCACCATCTCGGGGATGGTCATGCTACAAACTCAGACTTGTGGGGGGAGAGGGGAAAGGGCATTTATTGAAACCTTAAAATTTGTACCCTCATAATATGCCGGAAAAAAAAAAAAAAGATGATGAACAGAAAAAAAAAATTGCCAGCCCTGGACGCAGGGTCCAGGACCACATGGAAAATCGCTGTGCTCAGAAACACTCCATTGGCCGGGCGCGATGGCTCACGCCTGCAATCCTAGCACTCTGGGAGGCCAAGGCGGGAGGATGCTCAAGGTTAGGAGTTTCAAACCAGCCTGAGTAAGAGTGAGACCCTGTCTCTACTAAAAATAGAAAGAAATTAATTGGCCAAATAAAAATATTTAGAAAAAACTAGCCGGGCATGGTGGCACATGCCTGTAGTCCCAGCTATTCGGGAGGCTGAAGCAGGAGGATTGCTTGAGCCCAGGAGTTTGAGGTTGCTGTGAGCTAGGCTGATGCCACGGCACTCTAGCCTGGGCAACACAGTGAGACTCAAAAAACAAAAAAATAGAAAAGAAACACTCTGGTGGCCACAGAGCCCAGGCCACCAAGCCCGCTGGCAGCATTGCTCTGGGACTCCCGCTACCAGAGGTGGAGGTTTGCCGGGCCAGGTTTAACGCTGTTGAGGATGTAGCCTGCAGCTGTGCAGCGTATGGGGCCAGTAGCACGCCCGGTTTTCTGCAAGGCCCACACCCTGTGTCTCCCTTCCAGAGGCTTCACCAGGTCTCTGACTGCAGGAAAAGCCAGCCCAAGGTGTTTTTGTGCTGGCATGCGACTCTCCTAACCAGGAAACTTAAGGTTGGAGAAGTAGAATTCATAAGGTCTTTCTCCGCTCAGCACCCAGACTGCTCGGGAAGGAAAAGGAGCCAAAGCATACTTTCGTGCCTCAGTGTCTCCATTTACAAAGCCAGCCTGACTACTGATGCTCAGGAGTTTCCCTGGGAGGACAAGGGGTTGGTTCTCCCAGGTACGTGTGCAGGTCCAGAACGTACAGCAACCCACACTGCTCAACCTAGAGCCGGGGGCTGGCCGAGACCCCCTTTTACCTGAAACCCTGCTTCTGCCAGGTGACCTGGGCAGGGAGCTCTGCCCACTGTTCTCTCAGCCACTCAGCATTGGGTAAGACCCCACACCGGGCTCCCACACACTTCCTGGAAGGGCTGATCACCACCCACAGGCACACACAGAGCCACTTTTCTCCAAATTCCTGGCGTTTCAGACAAAAGAGAGGGAGGGTGGTGGTGGGAGAAGGGGGGTGAGGCTGGCGAGAACTCAGAGAATCAGGAAACCCTTGAATGTCCCGACAAGAAAACCACACATGCACACACACCCCCACGTGTACACCCGAACTCACACCATGCATACACATAAACACACACCACATTTACACACACGGTATTTCAGTTGGATGCTACTGCTCTCTTGCCTGTCAGCAAAACTATTCATCAGTAGCAGCTGGGAGGAGGGAGGAGGCCCAGTTGTTGGCAATCTAGTAACAGAAAAATGCTGCAATCCCCAAACCCAGCCGCCCAGCAGAAGTTGAGAGACTGTCTGAAAAAGAGGGCAGCTCAAGAAAGGCTTGCAGCGGCCAAGCTGTCGCCTGGCTCTGAGTCCAGTGAGCCCAGCAGAGGGGGCAGCCGCCAGGGAAGAGGGAAGTCCTCTGGTCCTCAGGGAGGATCACAGTCCACCTTGCACAGGGCGTGGCACTGTTGCTACTGGCTACAAGAAGAGAATATTTAGCTAAAAAGACTCAAAACAGAAGAAAGCTGATGCAGGCCAGGTACGGTGGCTCACGCCTGTAATCCTAGCTCTCTGGGAGGCCGAGGCGGACGGATTGCTCAAGGTCAGGAGTTCAAAACAAGCCTGAGCAAGAGTGAGACCCAGTCTCTATTGAAAATAGAAAGAAATTAATTGGACAACTAAAAATATATATATACAGAGAGAGAGAGAGATTAGCCGGAATGGTGGCACATGCCTGTAGTCCCAGCTACTCGGGAGGCTGAAGCAGGAGGATCGCTTGAGCCCAGGAGTTGGAGATTGCTGTGAGCTAGGCTGACAACACGGCACTCTAGCCCGGGCAACAGAGTGAGACTCTGTCTCAAAAAAACAAAACAAACAAACAAACAAAAAAACAGAAGTAAGCTGATGCAGCAGAAGAAAACATTCCAGGAGAACTGGGCACTGCAGCCAGGCCCTGCTGAGTCGGGTGGGTCCCGGGGGTGGGGCACGCAGGGGCAGCCTCCCTCTCGGTGGCAGCAGCACAGAGGTGGAACCCTTCCCACCTGTCAGCGTGCATTCAGACCACTGCCAGCCTCGCCTGGTGCTACAGGCCTCCATGTCAGGAACACCACAGAAATGAGAAGTGAAAACCTTTACTGAGGCATGAAAAAGACTGCTTTCTTCAATTACAAAAGGAGTTACACAAGGTGACTGACAAAATTCAAGGCACAGGAAAGTATTAATTGGCCCAAAGCCATACCAAGAGACAACCACCATTAATATCTTACTGGGGCCAGGCGCAGCGGTGGCACCTGCAGTCCCAGCCAGTCGGGAGGCTGAGGTGGGAGGGTCGCTCGAGCCCGGGAGTGTGAGGCTGCAGTGAGCTGTGATGACACCACTGCACTCTAGCACCCGGAGACCGAGCAAGACCCTGTCTCAAAAACAAACAAACAAACCATATATATTTTATTGAATATCTTTCAGACTTTGCCCTAATTGCTGCTTTATTTTTGTATTTTTTTTTTTTTTTGAGACAGAGTCTCACTTTGTTGCCCAGGCTAGAGTGAGTGCCGTGGCGTCAGCCTAGCTCACAGCAACCTCAGACTCCTGGGCTCAAGTGATCCTTCTGCCTCAGCCTCCTGAGTAGCTGGGACTACAGTCATGCGCCACCATGCCCGGTTATTTTTTTCTATATGTATTAGTTGGCCAATTAATTTCTTTCTATTTATAGTAGAGACGGGGTCTCGCTCTTGCTCAGGCTGGTTTCAAACTCCTGACCTCAAGCAATCCACCCGCCTCGGCCTCCCAGAGTGCTAGGATTACAGGCGTGAGCCACTGCGCCCGGCCTGGAAGTACACTCTTAAAATCTGCACACATCTTTGAGAACTTGCAGACTTTATCACCTTATGTTATATTTCAAATGATGAAATTCCTGGGTCAAGGCCAAACAAAGGTTAATATTTGATTTATACTTTCTGGCCGTATGGGGCCTTCACCTAGTGGGGGCTCGGGGCACCCTGAGAAGTCTGTGTTACGGATGCCATCTCCGGCTTTCACTGCTGAGCTCATCAGTCTCTCACTCATAAAATCCTAAGAGTCCAAGATACGGAATATTAAAAAGATGCATGTTCAAGAGATTCAAGGGTCAAGATTTAATAAAAGCAATAATTTTTTATTGCTTCATCGAGAAAGTTCTTAAGTATAATCAGATTTTATTTTATTTTATTTTTTTTACTTTGAGTGCCTGGTGACAGCATGGAATGACCACCAGGACTGTTCGGTGGCCCAGCTGTGGTCATGCTATGGGGCCAACAGTGTCCCCCATCACAGGGGTCGATGACCCCCAAAGATGTCCACATCCCGACCTACCCTGGGAACAGTCTTGGCAGATGGGCTCAAGCTTTCCAGAAGAGATCATCCTGGATTATCTGGTGGCCCCCGAGACCCAATGACAAGACAGAAGACGCAGGGAAGAGGCCCGTGTGAGGATGAAGACAGAAACTAGACTGATGTGGCCATAGCCAAGGAATAAACACAGGGAGCCTCCTCGAGGGGAAGCAAGGGACAGAAATTCCCCTGGCACCTCCGGAGGGAGCACAGCCCTGTGGACACCTGGACTTACAACAGTAAGACAACACTTTTTTTTTTTTTGAGACAGAGTCTCACTCTGTTGCCTGGGCTAGAGTGCCATGGCATCAGCCTAGCTCACAGCAACCTCAAACTTCTGGGCTCAAGTGATCCTTCTGCCTCAGCCTCCCGAGTAGCTGGGACTACAGGCATGCACCACCATGCCCGGCTAATTTTTTCTGTATATGTTAGTTGGCCAATTAATTTCTTTCTAGTTTTAGTAGGGATGGGGTCTCGCTCTTGCTCAGGCTGGTCTTGAACTCCTGACCTTGAGCCATCCTCCCGCCTCGGCCTCCCAAAGTGCTAGGATTACAGGTGTGAGCCACCATGTCTGGCCAAGACAATACATTTCTGCCATTTCAGCTCCCAAGTTTGTGGCAACTTGTTTTAGAAGCATCACTTGTCAGCTAATAATAAGAGCAAAACCATAAATGATATAAAGTAATTCTTTTGCTTGAATTCCTTAAAAGCAAAAGAAAGATAATGCCTCCAAGAAGATGGCTCACCTGTAGCAGTGCACGGAAAGGAGAGGCACCAGGTAAGAATAATTCAGGTAAAATTCCTTTTCTTTTCTTTTTTTTTGAGACAATCTCACTTTGTTGCCCAGGCTAGAGTGAGTGCCGTGGCGTCAGCCTAGGAACAGTTGCCTCCAGCAGGAAGGCATGAGACCCTCCCTGGCACCTTCTCCTGTGAAACAAAAGTGTTCAGACACCGGAGGTGGGACACCAAAGCCTGCTACCCTTAGGGCAAAGTGAAACCTGCGGTGGCTGAGGGAATGGGGAGAAGTCCGCCCTGGTCTCAGACCATCAGAGGTCTCCTACCACCAGGGAAGGTGCAGGAAACTCTCCCAGACAAGAGCCACCAAGGGGGCCGGGCGCAGTGGCTGATGCCTGTAATCCTAGCACTCTGGGAGGCCAAAGCGGGAGGATTGCTCAAAGTCAGTAGTTCGAAACAAGCCTAAGCAAGAGTGAGATCCCATCTCTACTAAAAATAGAAAGAAATTAATTGGCCACCTAAAAATATATAGAAAAAATTAGCCAGACATGGTGGCGCATGCCTGTAGTCCCAGCTACTCGGGAGGCTGAGGCAGCAGGATTGCTTGAACCCAGGAGTTTGAGGTTTCTGTGAGCTAGGCTGACACCACGGCACTCCAGCCCGGGCAACAGAGTGAGACTCTGTCTCAAAAAAAAGAAAACAGCCACCAAGGATACAAGGCAGAGTGGCTGGCATGAGGAGGGATGGCCAGATCGCTAAGAAAGTCTCACCCCCAAGACCCAGGACACAGGATTTGTCTAGGACCACAGCTGGGTGAAGACAAAGGAAAACAGACCCTCCATACCACCACCACCAGGCAGACCAGCAAGTACCAACAGCAACCACCACTGGTGGTGAGACACAGACGCCCGAGATATACAAGGGAGGCTGAGAGTGAAGCAGGTACGTCCAGAAACTACTCAGGCAGCCCAGTCCCTACCATGAGCACAAGATAGTACTAGAGGAATTTGAAGGTGGTGTATACAAGGTAACCATAACAAAAACAAAACCCAAACTCCTAAGTTGACCCAACCTCCTCCCCAACCATAACATGGCAAAAGGTGATGCAGGTGCATTTTCAAGCATAAACACCATTTACCTCTGACTCTACTGGCATACATACAATGTCTGGCATGCAATCAAAAATTGTAAGACCAAAAAAAAAAAAAAGCAAGAAAATCAACCCCCACTCTTAAAGCAATTCAAAGAACTAGCCTCAAATGCAACCCAGAAATTGGAACTGTCAGGAAATTTAAAATAGCTATGATTAATGTGTTAAGGTCACTGGTGGAAAAAGGTGATGATGGGCATGAAGAAATGAAGAAATTCATCAGAGAGATTAAAATTACAGTAAATAAATAACATGGTAACAGAGAAAAAGAATGCTTTTCGTGGGCTCAGCTGCAGGCTCAAAACAGCTGAGGAACGGTAGGAATTACCCGAGCCAGAAAACAAAGAGGAGAAATAGGTTGGGTTTTCTTTTTTTTAAAGGAGAGCATCCAAGAACTGTGGGGTAATGTCATACAGTACAACATACATGTAACAGGACTCCCTAAAGAAGAAACAGAGGACAAAGCAGAAAAAGTATTTGACGAGATAATATCCAAGAACTGACCCAAAATAATGACACATAACAAACTGCAGAACCGAAAAGCTCAGAGCACACGCAACGTGATAAATGGGGAACACCCGCCGCACACACGTGTGCTGTGTTCAAACTGCTGACATCAAATAGAGAAAACCATGATGATGGCTAGAGGGAAAAGATGCATTAAACACAGAGTAACGAAAATCATAACAGCTGATTGCTCATCAGAAACTATGTTTGCAAACTATGATGGAGTGACTTATATGTTTAAAGGGTTGGGGAAAAAAACATCAATTCAGATTTCTATGCTTTAAAAGGATATTTTTCAAAACATATCCATGGGTGAGGGATGGGTGAGGACTTTTCTGTTTATGCCTTTTTGTACCTTTGAACACCAAACCACGTAAAATTCACCAACACCGATTTGTACAGGGACATGATCACGGTCACTTCTGCAACTGCACAACGTTCAGGCCGAGGACGGGTGCTGGAGGCAGACACCCACAGCAGCTAGTGTCTGAGCAATGTGTGTGGAACAGGTTCTACTCGTTTTTAACCCCTCTGCATCGTCCGCTCAAAATATAAATCCAGAATTTGCAAAGGACTCCCAGCGTCCCCAGTGGGAAGCGTTTCCTCCATGCCTGGTCAGGAGGGCCAGGGCGGGTGTCTCCTACCACGGTCCTGCCTCTCACCAGAGCGGTTAACCCAGCCCATCTGTGGTCCAGGGTTCCTCTCTCCACCATGGCCTTGCCCTGGGACCTCGCCATGGCAACGTGTCCCCTTGTGTCTTCTCAACCCCCACCCCCGACAACACCTCCCAGCTCCCAGCTCATCAGAGCCCTTCCCTCCGAGCCGCCCGGATTCCCTTTTCAGAGATCTAGCCGCAGCCTGGCTCCACCTGGAATCCCTTGGGACTCACAGCCTTTATCGTTATCCCAAAATAAACCTAAAGCACAAAACCGGGACCTCTCGGATTCCAGCTCTTCCTCTCGGACCCCTGAGCTCTGGCCCTGCGGCACGGAGCAGGACAAAGAGGGCTTTCAGGGGGCTTCCCAGGCGGTAACACGAGGCCTGGCTGCTCACGGTCCGCAGCCTGCACCAGATCCCTCGGGAGCAGCCGACCTGCTTTTGAATCTGAAACGGAATTGGGAAGGCCTGGGCTGAAAGAGCCTCTCTGTGCGCCACTGGCCACAGGTGAGCCGGTTTTGCCTGTGTCCCGGCTAGGGGTCAAGGCCTTTGATATGAAATTGTCTTTGTGCCTGACTTGCTCCCACCTTTGTCCCCGGGGCACTTGGAGTGTTCTTGCCACACCACCTTGGACCCTGAAGACCTGCAGTCCTCTCCCAGAATAAAGGGCCTGCCTGGCGTGGTCAGTGTCACTGTGGTCCACGGAACACCTGGGGAGCACCACCTCACCTTTCTGGCCTCCAGGAACCTGAAATGAAGATCCTCTAGCCTCTCCGTCTGCAAAGATGTTCAGAGGCGTAATTACCAGAGCTTTTTAATCTGTGGCCAACTGCAGTCATCAGCCACGCCGCCCCTCCCACCGCAGGTCATTGCTCAGACACGATTCGTAGCTCCCTCAAAGAGCTCGCTCCAGGATTTTCCAAAGCACCAAACCCAGTGGGTGGGAAAGAACATAACCACTGGGGCTCCTGATTGGCATCAGGCTCCCATGCCCTTGATCACCTGCAGCGACTGTGTGCTTCCTCGCGTCCCCTAAGAGTAGAGGGGCAGGTACCCACTTGGGCTTTGCACTGGGCTTTCCCCGGGCATCAGGCATCGGGGCCTGGTGAGTGTGCGTGAATGAACAGCTTGCACCGTAAGATAAATGCTCCGGAGCGTTTTTGCTAATGTGGTAACTTGATAAAGTGATTATCCAATTCCAAGCACTAGTGGAGCATTCCTTGCACTAAACGTTTCAGTCTGTCCTGGAGCCGAGCTGATGACCCCTCCCCCAGACCTCTAATCTACGGGAAATGAAGTACAAGTGACACGCTTTCAGGGGGAGGCTATAATGATTCCGTAACTGCGGAAACAGCCTGGTCCACAGCTTTCCAAGTGAGTTAACGACTGACCCAGCTGGGTTTCTTCTTACCCAGAAATACACTTGTTTTATTTCTAAAATCCAGGTGGCAAGTTCGAGTTAAGGAAGAATCGGCATTTCTTTTTTTTTTTGATCCTGATGTCCTGTGTTGCATATTCATGGACAAATGTCTAAGTGTTTTACCCCAGTGCCATTTTCAGCCAGGATAAACCACAATTCCCTCTTAGTCAGGCAACACTGGCTTTGCCTGTATGCAAAAAGCCAGTGTTTGCTCTGCTGTTGGTATGTGTAACTGTCAGCTACCCACACAAGTTTCTTATAGTAGAACTCAGTCTGACTTAAAATATTGACTAGACATTTAAACCAAAAGTATGATCAGGCTGGGTACAGTGGCTCACGCCTGTGATCCTAGCACTTTGGGAGGCTGAGGCCTCATCTGGTGCTTGTTTGGGTAAATGACCTGGGAGGAAAAGGCAGTTTCTACAAGCATCAAGAAAGCTGACTGGGTCAGAAGGAAACAATAAAATCAACTCAACTATGACTCAAATTAATTCTGAAATTTACAATTCCAAAAGTTATTATAAAGTAAAAATATATTCAGTTTGGGTCGGGCGCGGTGGCTCACGCCTGTAATCCTAGCACTCTGGGAGGCCAAGGTGGATGGATCATTTGACCTCAGGAGTTTGAGAACAGCCCGAGCAAGAGCAAGACCTCATCTCTACTAAAAATAGAAAAATTAACCAGGTGTGGTGGCACATCCCTGTAGTCCCAGCTACTCGGGAGGCTAAGGCAGGAGGATTGCTTGAGCCCAGGAGTTGGAGGTTGCTGTGAGCTAAGCTGATGCCATGGCACTCTAGCCCTGGCAACAGACTGAGACTCTGACTCAGAAAAAAAAAAAGAGAGAGAGAGAGCTGACTGATACTTTGGTCTCCTCAGTTTGGTCACACCTAGTGGAATAAACCTTTAGACACCAAGTAAATGGAACTTAAGTTTTAAAATTTGTAACGCCCCAGTGTTCTAAGTCTTGCTGGCTGGGGCCATGGTAAATCCCCAGGGATCCCTGACACGGCCAGTTCAGAAAGGTCACTGCACCCTGCACAGGGGACCTCAAGCGCCATTGATCAGCCAGGAGCAAGTCACCACTAGGTCCTTACCGAGGCTCAGGAGCTGCTGGAGCTCCGTGCTCACCACATGCCCTTGTGCTCAGCAAGGGGACTCAGGCCCCTCGGATAAGAGGGAGGCCGCCTTGCTTCCCTTCCCGCCAGGGCAATGCCCACCTTCTGCGCAAGTCCCCCTGGCAGCTCTGCCCACTGGCTGTGAGGCTGCCCCTCCTGAGATGCCCGAGGGCCCCTGCTGCCACCCAGGAGGGAGTGGCGGCTCAGGCTGTGAGGGCTGAGGAGGTGGTGGTGAGACTTTCTCAGTGGGAGGTGTTCTGAATGGAAGTCTCTCTCCTCACCGAGGCTACAGGGAGAAACCACCCCGTGCGTGGGCCCGGAAGGAGGCACCTCAGCAGGCCAGCAGGGGAGGAAGGCTCCCTGTCACCACACACCTGGCACTGTGTGAGTCGGAGACCGTCCTAAAACCACCTGTGTGAGACTCCTGTTCCCACATGAATCCTACGTTTCGTGGGAGGTTTCCTGCTGTTGCCCTTCCTGGGCAGACCGTGCCACCCCTGACTTATCCCTCGCTGGTAACCAGGCCGGGGGCAGACGCAGGGAAAGACGAGGAGGGCAGATTCACCTGAGCCCCAGGTTCTTCGTACAGTGAATTCAGGACACAGCACATCTCCCTGCCCCCGTCCCCTGCAGTTCTCCTGCGACTTTTGGTTGTGAAATTGCCCAGTTGCCCAGCTATCGATTATAAAAACATTAGGCACAATTCATTTTTATCGAACTCCTGTTTGCGGATTAAAAATCCAGATGGGGGCCGGGCGCGGTGCCTCACGCCTGTTATCCTAGCACTCTGGGAGGCTGAGGTGGGTGGATTGCTTGAGGTCTGGAGTTTGAAACCAGCCTGAGCAAGAGCGAGACCCCGTCTCTACTAAAAATAGAAAGAAATTAATTGACCAACTAAAAATATATAGAAAAAATTAGCCGGGCATGGTGGTCCATGCCTGTAGTCCCAGCTACTTGGGGGGCTGAGGCAGGAGGATCGCTTGAGCCCAGGAGTTGGAGGTTGCTGTGAGCGAGGCCGACACCACGCTACTCTAGCCTGGGCAACAGAGACTGTCTCAAAAAAAGAAATAAAATCCAGATGGGATTAGGTGTCAGAAGGGCCCCAGGTGACAGCGTGCCCCAAGTCTCCCTCAAATGGGGAAAGACTGCCCTTCTGCTGTTCAGAAACACCAAGGAACTTGAGCCCCAGGTTCCACCTGCGGCCCAGGACGCTGCGCTCTCGCCCTGCGGTTTCCAGTCGCATCTTCTCGCCCTGTTTGCAGCAGAGGGGGGAGGCTCCCCGCGCCTGTGTCCAGGGGAGAAAAAAGGCGCAAACCCGTCCACGGTGCGGAGCCCTGTCACCCCCATGAGCCGCGTCTGTTCGGTTCTCGCCGACACGCGGAGCCCGGTGCGACCCGCGACCCACCAGCCAGGGCCATCCATCTCCTGAGCGCTTCGCACCCGCAGGTGCGGTGCAGCCGGGGGCCTCCGCTCCAGCCGCCCGCAGCAGCCGCGGGAGGTCACCTTGCGGCGTCCTCGCAGGGACCACTGCGGCGGGGCGGTCTCTGCCCTCCGCACCGCGGCCAGGAGTGTGCGCGGGGTAGGGGGTGGCCTCAGGTCCCTCCAGCGTTCCCCCAGCGGGGAGCCTGCCGGGCCCACGACCACCGCGGTGTGTGCTGCGCGGCCTGAGGACGCCCGCGAGGCGGGACGCGGCCAGTCAGGGATGGGTTTGCCCCGGAGCACCCGGGGCGGGGAGGGGGCGGTCACCGCAGCTCGGTCGGGAGGGGCGCCCTTCCTCGGATCTCCGTTTTGCCCCCAGCCCCCCGCGCCCCTCCTCCTACCTCTGCTCTGCGTTCTGCCCACCCCACCCGGGACCAGGCCGCACCCGCCGCGTCCCTCCCCTTCTATCTCCCTTCTGCGATACCCCCACCCCGCCCTGGTCCTGCACCGCCCCCCGGCCCGGCCCGGCCCCTACGCCCCTCCCCCTCCATCTCGGTTCTGCCCAACGCCCGGGCCACGCCCGCGCCCCCTCCTTCGCACACCCAGCCCCCACCCCGGACCAGCCCGCCCTCGCCCCCCGCGCCCCTCCCCCTCCTTCTCCGTTCTGCACCCCCCGCCCTCGCCCCCCCCGCGCCCCGCCTCCTCCATCTCGGTTCTGCACCCCCCGCCCTCGCCCCCCCGCGCCCCTCCTCCCCCATCTCCGTTCTGCACCCCCCGCCCGCGCCCCCCGCGCCCCTCCCCCTGCGTTCTGCCCCCGCCCCAGACCCGCCCGCGCCAGCAGCGTCACTCCCCCTCCATCTCGGTTCCGCGACCCCCGCCCCGGCTCCGCCCCGCCCCCCAGACCGGCCCCGCCCCCTGCGCCCCGCCCCCTCCCTCTCCGCTCTGCCCCCGCCCTCACCTGCGGGCTCGCGCGGGGCGGGGCGCGGGATGACGACGCGCGGACCCGCCCCCCGCTCGGCCGGTGCGTCGCCCCGCGGCCGCGATGGGGACCGGCCCGGCGCGCGGGCGGCGGTGACCGGCCGGCATGGCCCGCGCGGGCGGCGGCGCGGGGGCGGCGGCGCGGCCCGAGCCGTGGGAGCTGTCCCTGGAGGAGGTGCTGCGCGCCTACGAGCAGCCCATCAACGAGGAGCAGGCGTGGGCCGTGTGCTTCCAGGGCTGCCGCGGGCTGCGGGGCGCGCGGGGCCGGCGCCGCATCCGGGACACGGCGGACATCCTGCTGCGCAGGGACGGCTCGGTCGGCGCGCGGCCCGCGCCCGCGGGTGAGGCTGGCGGCGTCCCCGCCCCGCGCGCGGCTCCGGGCCCCTCCCCGCCCTCCCCGTCCCGGCCCGGGAGCCCCTCGCTCGCCGGGGCCCGGAGCCCGGTCCTGCGGTCCGGCCTGGGACGCCGCGCCCACCCGGACCCCTCTGCGGGCGCCCCGGTGCCTGCGGCCGGGCGCGCTGTCCCGGGGGAGGGCTTGGCCCGGTCCTGAGCGCCGTCCGCGGGGTCGGGGAGCGCCCAGTTCTGTCCCCAGTTCTGCCCGTGCTTCGGGGTGTGCAGGCCTCGGGCTGCGTCTTTCCTGCCGGGGACTCGTGGGGCGCGGACCCTGTTGCTCCTGTGCGGGCGGCGGCGGCGCCCGGTACCCGCCGTACCAGACCCGAGCGGGCGGGAGACGGAAGCGTCCTCTCTGAGCTCGGGCTCCGGAGTGCAGGGTGGGTGGGGGCCGTGGGACACTCGGAATCCGGGCGGAACCGGCACCAGTGTCCTGGGTTTCGTTGAGAGAGCGAGTAGGGTGCGTAAAATTTGGAGGACGACCTGCTTCGGTTTCTACTCTTGGCCATCAAGGAGAACCAATGATTACAAACCCTTGATCGATATTTGAAGTCTATTCAGAATGGTGACTTTCAGTGATTATTTACCTTCTTTCGTTTTCTTTTTTGTCGTTGTTCTTTGTTTGTTTTTTTTTGAGAGAGTCTCACTCTGTTGCCCAGGCTAGAGTGCTGTGGCGTCAGCCTAGCTCACAGCAACCTCCAACTCCTGGGCTCAAGCGATCCTGCTGCCTCAGCCTCCCGAGTAGCTGGGACTACAGGCACGCGCCACCATGCCAGGCTAATTTTTTTCTATATATTTTAGTTGGCCAATTAATTTTCTTTCTATTTTTAGTAGAAATGGGGTCTCGCTCTTGCTCAGGCTGGTTTTGAACTCCTGATCTTGAGCAGTCCTCCTGCCTGGGCCTCCCAGAGTGTTAGGATGACAGCCATGAGCCACCGGGCCCAGCCCCTATTTATTCTCTTTCTTTAAAAAAAAAAAAAAAGTTGCTGCTTCTCTGGAGACCGGCAGTGCCGGTGCGGGGCATGTGATGATATTACCCAAAGCTGGTGTACTGTCGGGGAGCACACAGAGGCAGCCTGGCCTCCGTCCAGTGGGTTTGCAGAAACCCTCCCATGCAGGCTTCTGGGGAGGCCTCAGCGGGACCAGGGCAGAGCCAGATGGAAGCACCCACAGTGTCCTCAAAGCGAGGGGTCCTTGGCATTCAGAGTTTTCCCTACGGAGAAAAGGAAATAAAATTTAAAAAAAATTAATATTAAACAAAAAAAATTGAGGTGTCCGCTATCCCCACCTGGGGCCCTCACTGTGTTTCCCCACCATGTCCTCCGTGCACCCAGCTCTGGCCTCCCTCCACACCCCTGCCTTTTGCTCCATTTTGCTCAAAAAGCACCGATACCTTTGGCAGGTGAGAGCTGTCAGAGACCAGGCTCTCACGGTGTTGTTCTCAGCTCAGGTAAGCCAAGGCTTACTCAGGAAGTGGCAGGATCTGGCTCCAGGGCTCCTGCTTTTCTCCTGCTGCCATGCTGTCTTTCAGAGGCTGGGCCGGGAGGACAGATGCCTGATGGCCGGACATCACCACTGGGGCCCTGGGGTCCCCGTGTTCACAGAGAGAGTCTCTCCTGTAGCTCTGTTATTGTCATTCCTGGGCTCCACCCCAGGTCTGGCTTCTGCCACTGCAGAGCAAGACAAGACCACAGTGAGCCTGCTTGGTCTGACTCTCTGATTTTTTTTTTTTTTGAGACAGCGTCTCACTCTGTTGCCCAGGCTAGAGTGAGTGCTGTGGCGTCAGCCTAGCTCACAGCAACCTCCAACTCCTGGGCTCAAGCAATCCTCCTGCCTCAGCCTCCCGAGTAGCTGGGACTACAGGTGTGTGCCACCATGCCCGGCTAATTTTTTCTATATATTTTTAGTTGGCCAATTAATTTCTTTCTATTTTTAGTAGAGATGGGGTCTCGCTCTTGCTCAGGCTGGTTTCGAACTCCTGACCTTCAGTAATCTGCCCGCCTCAGCCTCCCAGAGTGCTAGGATTACAGGTGTGAGCTGTCACGCCCGGCCTACTCTTTTCTTTTCTTTTTTTTTTTTTTTTTGAGACAGAGTCTCACTTTGTTGCCCAGGCTAGAGTGAGTGCCATGGCGTCAGCGTAGCTGACAGCAACCTCAAACTCCTGGGCTTAAGCAATCCTCCTGTCTCGGCCTCCCAGAGTGCTAGGATTACAGGCGTGAGCCACTGCGCCTGGTCTGACCCTCTGATTTTAAAGATGGGGAAACTGAGGCACCATGGTACATGGTTTGCCACTGATCACAGCCGCTGGTTAACACTGAGCACAGGACAAGCATGTTTCCTGTTGGTACTCTCTGAAGAGGGGTATCCAGAGTAGCAGTGTTCAAGTTCCTTCCACCCCTCTGCCCCCAGGGTCGCATGGACTTGGCATCAATTCCTGGCTGGGTTCACAGGTCAGGTGGGCACTGTTGAAGGTCTGTGCTGACCTTTAGGGGTAGGTGCAGCCTGTGGTGTCAGGGAGCCAGTTTCACTTTCTACGCAGTAAGATCTTTGGTTTCTGTTCATAAACGTATCTCCAAAAGGTGAACTTGCTGCCTCTTTAAGGATCAAGGAAAATATATTAACTTGAACTTTCTCTTCTGTCCTTGTTGAGCTTCCGTGAATTAGCTAAAACTTTAGACCAACTTTCTCCCCAAAGGGGGCTAATTCAGTATTTCCCTGGGTCTTGAGCGATTAGTAAATTCACTAGAAGATATATGTGTGTTTTTTTCCTGTAAATAACAATCAGGACAATGTCCACATTTCACTTGTCAGCTTTTTAGTCTCAGTTTTTTATGCCAATTGAATTTCTCAACTTATTGTACCAGGCCATCAGTAGCTGTCATCTGCTAAGTGCATCTAGGCAGTAAGTAAATATTTAAAATAACTTTGAAAAAAACCAACAAACTAAACCATATTTCAGAGGATGAATAATATTATCTTAGCATACAAGTGGTACTTCTCATTTCCAAGCTAAAATTAGAAAAAATGACTGGAATAAATTTCCTAATCTTTAATTTGAAGACTTCATAACTGCCATACTGCTTGGAAGCCTTTTTTTTTTTTTTTTTAGGAGTCAGGGTCTCACTTTGTCCCCCTGGGTAGAGTACAGTGGTGTGATCATAGCTCATTGCGACCTCAAACTCCTGGGCTCAAGCAATACTCCTGCCTGAGCCTCCTGAGTAGCTGGGACTGAAGGCACATGCCACCACAGCCAGCTGATGTTTTTTGTTTTATTTTTTTGTAGAGATAGGGTCTTGCTGTTTTGCCCAGGCTGGTCTCAAAATCCTGGCCTCAAGCAATCCCCCAGCCTCAGCCTCCCAGGCAACAGCCCCTGCACCTGGCTTGGGAAGCCTTTTTTTGAAAGTGGGAAAATGGGCCTAGGCCAGTGGCTCACTCCTGTAATTCTACCACTCTGGGAGGCTGAGGTGGGAGGATCATTTGAAGTCAGGTGTGCACCGCCAAGCCCAGATAATTTTTTTTTTTTGGCTTTTATATCATTCATAATTAAAATTTTTTTTAAAATTTTACCATATTATGGGGATACAAGTGTAAAGGTTACATATATTGCCCATGCCCCCTTTCCCCCTCGAGTAAGAGCTTCAAGTGTGTCCATCCCCCAAACGTTGCATATCTTAATCGTTGTGATTGTATATACCCATCCCCTCCTCCCCCCTCCCACCCTCCCGACACCCGATAAATGTTACTCCTATATGTCCACTTAGGTGTTGATCCGTTAACACCAATTTGCTGGTGAGTACATGTGGTGCTTGTTTTTCCATTCTTGAGATACTTCACTTAGTAGAATGGGTTCCAGCTGTATCAGAATATACAAGAGGTGCTATATCACCATTGTTTCTTTTCTTTTTTTTTTTTTTTTTTGACACAGAGTCTTACTTTGTTGCCCAGGCTAGAGTGAGTGCCTTGGCGTCAGCCTAGCTCACAGCAACCTCAAACTCCTGGGCTCAAGCGATCCTTCTGCCTCAGCCTCCCGAGTAGCTGGGACTACAGGCATGCACCACCATGCCCGGCTAATTTTTTCTACACATATTAGTTGGCCAATTAATTTCTTTCTATTTATAGTAGAGACAGGGTCTCGCTTTTGCTCAGGCTGGTCTCAAACTCCTGAACTTTAGCAATCCACCCGCCTCTGCCTCCCAGAGTGCTAGGATTACAGGCGTGAGCCACTGCACCCGGCCTCACCATTGTTTCCTAAAGCTGAGTAGTATTCCATGGTATACATATACCACATTTTATTAATCCACTCATTAATTGATGGGCACTTGGGTTGTTTCCACAGCTTTGCAATTGTGAATTGTGCTGCTATAAACATTCAAGTGCATGTGTCTTTTTCATAAAGTGACTTTTGATCTTTTGGGTAGATGCTCAGTAGTGGAATTGCTGGATCAAATGGTAGATCTACTTGTATCACTTTGAGGTATCTCCATATTACTTTCCACAGAGGATGAACTAGTTTGCAGTCCCACCAGCAGTGTAGGAGTGTTCCTCTCTCTCCGCATCCACGCCAGCATTTGTTGTTTGGGGACTTTTTGATAAAGGCCATTCTCACTGGAGTTAAGTGATATCTCATTGTGGTTTTGATTTGCATTTCCCTGATGATTAGAGATGTTGAACATTTTTTCATATGTTTGTTGGCCATTATTCTGTCTTTTTGAGAAGTTTCTGTTCATGTTCTTTGCCCATTTTTTGATAGAGTTGTTTGATTTTTTCTTGCTGATTTTCTTGAGTTCTAAATAGATTCTAGTTATCAGCCCCTTATCAGATGTGTAGCTTGCAAAACTTTTCTCCCATTCTGTGGGTTGTCTGTTTGCTCTCTTGACAGTTTCTTTGGCTGTGCAGAAGCTTTTTAATTTGATCAGGTCCCATTTGTTTATTTTTGTTGCTGTTGTGATTGCCTTTGGGGTCGTCTTCATAAATTCTTTGCCTAGGCCACTGTGTAGAAGAGTATTTCCAACATTTTCCTCCAGAATTCTAATAGTTTCACATCTAAGGTTCAAGTCTGTTACCCAGCGTGAGTTGATTTTTGTGAGAGGTGAAAGGTGTGGGTCTTGTTTCAGTCTTCTACATGTGGCTATCCAGTTTTCCCAGCACCATTTATTGAATGATTCTTTTCCCCAGTGTATGTTTTTGTCTGCTTTGTCGAAGATTAGTTAGCTATATGAAGATAGTTTTATATCTGGGTTCTCTGTTCTGTTCCACTGGTCAATGTCCCTGTTCTTGTGCCAATAAAAAGCTGTTTTAATAATTTATCTATTTTATTTTTTTGAGACAGAGTCTCACTTCTGTTGCCCGGGCTAGAGTGCCGTGGCATCAGCCTAGCTCACAGCAACCTCAAACTCCTGGGCTCAAGCGATCCTGCTGCCTCAGCCTTCCGAGTAGCTGGGACTACAGGCATGTGCCACCATGCCTGGCTAATTTTTTCTATATATTTTTAGTTGGCCAAATAATTTCTTTCTATTTGTAGTAGAGATGGGGATCTCACTCTTGCTCAGGCTGGTTTTGAACTCCTGATCTTGAACTCCTCGGCCTTCCAGAATACCAGAATCACAGGTGTGAGCCACCACGCCCGGCCAATTTTTCTGTTTTTAGCAGAGATGGGATCTCATCTCGCTCAGGCTGGTCTTGAACTCCTGACCTCAAGCGATTCTGCTGCCTTGGGCTGCCAGAGTGCAACAATTACAGGTGTGAGCCACCTCGCCCGGCCCCAGGCCCATTTCTTGTGAAATGTCCTCCATCCCTGGGCAAGCCCACTCAGGAAACAGAAGCCAGGGCTCAGGGAGCTGGATGGGGCGTGGCGGGCGCCTGGCCACTGTGCGTGCGGGAGGGGGGTGTGGGTGCAGGTGCGACCTGGGCGTGCCGGTGTGCCACCTGGGTGTGTCTGTGTGTGAGCCGGCTGTGTTGGTAGATAAAATTCCCGATGTAGTCTCACCTCTGGGCAAGGGTCACGGCACAGGGAGGTAATCCTCTAGCAACGTGCTTCCTCTTCCTAGACACCTGCGAAACTGCCGTGCCCGGGGCTGGCTGTCCCCATGACTTCAGTAAGTGTCGCCCCTGTGACTGTTTGGGCTGGCCCCAGCCTGGCCAGTCGTTTGCAAGTTCCGTGCTTTTAGGAGGTGGCTTTGAATCTCAAGGGGTTCTTGGGGTCCCTGTGGGGCTCTTGAGGTTTGGTTCACACAGCCCCCACCTCACTGCCACCTCTGGGCTCTCCCACGCCCCACCTGCCACCACCCTGGTATCCATGAAGAATGGTGTCTCTGCCCCAGAAAGGACACAGTCACCTGTGTCTTTTTTTTTTTTTTTTTTGAGACAGAGTCTCACTTTGTTGCCCAGGCTAGAGTGAGTGCCATGGCGTCAGCCTAGCTCACAGCAACCTCAAACTCCTGGGCTCAAGCAAGCCTACTGCCTCAGCCTCCCAAGTAGCTGGGACTACAGGCATGCGCTACCATGCCCGGCTAATTTTTTGTATATATATTTTTAGTTGGTCAATTAATTTCTATTTTTAGTAGAGACGGGGTCTCGCTCAGGCTGGTTTCAAACTCCTGAACTTGAGCAATCCCCCCCGCCCAGCCTCCCAGAGTGCTAGGATTACAGGCGTGAGCCACCATGCCCAGCCTTTTTTTTTTTTTTTTTTTGAGATAGAGTCTCACTCTGTTGCCCGGGCTATAGTGCCGTTGCGTCAGCCTAGCTCACAGCAACTCAGAGCTCAGACTCCTGGGCTCAAGCGATCCTCCTGCCTCAGCCTCCTGAGTAGCTGGGACTACAGGCACCACCACGCCTGGCTAATTTTTAAAATGTTTTTGTAGAGACGGGGTCTCACAATGTTGCCCACGCTGGTTTCCAACTCCTGGACTCAGGCAGTCCTTCCACCTCGGCCTCCCAGAATGCTGGGATTACAGGTGTGAGCCACTGCGCCTGGCTGCCTCCATTCTTCCTTCTATCATGTTTCTGATGTATTTGAAGGACATTGTAGATATCAGGATACTTCCCCTAAATAGTTCAGCATATGCGTGATTAACCAGAATTCAATACTGAAATTTAATATGATGAATTGCATGAATCCTAAGTGAACATTCACTGATAAGTCTCTGTCACCTTTGCCGTGAGGGCCCTGCCACACCTGGATCTGCGAGAAATGAGCCCCCTCCCCCACCCCCTGTTCCCTACCCCATATCCCAGGCCAGCAGATCTCTGCAGTGTCCAGGAATCCGTTTTCCAAAGCTGTCTGATGCCTCAGTTGCCATGAAAGTTCTGGAATTGTGGTTCCTCTTACACTTGAGCAGGGTCCTATTTCACCAGTGGGTTTACGGGACTCTGTCTCAAAAAAAAAAAAAAAAAATGCTGGCTGGGCGCAGTGGCTCACGCCTGTAATCCTAGCACTCTGGGAGGCCGAGGTGGGCAGATTGCTTGAGGTCAGGAGTTCGAAACCAGCCTGAGCAAGAGTGAGACCCCGTCTCTACTATAAATAGAAAGAAATTAATTGGCCAACTAATATATAATAGAAAAAATTAGCCAGGCATGGTGGTGCATGCCTGTAGTCCCAGCTACTCGGGAGGCTGAGGCAGGAGGATCGCTTGAGCCCAGGAGGTGGAGGTTGCTGTGAGCTAGGCTGATGCCACAGCACTCACTCTAGCCTGGGCAACAGAGTGAGACTCGGTTTAAAAAAAAAAAAAATGCAGAGGGTCAGCGAGTGCTACTCAGCTGTGCAGGGCCGTGCTTTGGCTACACCGGTCTCCTGACTGGGGTCCCCTCGAGCATCGGTGCCTGGGGGGCTGGAGGCTCTTGCCAGAAGGAACCTGCCGTGGGAGCCCCGAGTGGAGCGTGTGCGTTCATGGAGAAGTGGGTGGAGATGGAACGCAGGAGTCCACACCGCAGGCACATGCATCCTTTGACCCAGAGAGCTCTGTGTGCCAAACGCACACAGACTTCCTGGTTTCGGGCAGGCATTTCCCCTCGGGGCTTCGGTTACCTGCCCTCACCAGCCTGTTTTCAAAGGCTGATGCTTCCTGATGTAGGGTGTCAAGTTTTAAAAATTAATTTCTTGACAGTAGAACAAGCATATGTTTACAACTTATTATTATTTTGAGACAGAGTCTCACTCTGTTGCCTGGACTAGAGTGCCATGGCATCAGCCTAGCTCACAGCAACCTCCAATTCCTGGGCTCAAGCGATCCTCCTGCCTCAGCCTCCGGAGTAGCTGGGACTACAGGCATGCGCCACCATGCCCGGTTAATTTTTTCTATATATTTTTAGTTGACCAATTAATTTCTTTTTTTTTTTTCTTTTTTTTATTGAGACAGAGTCTCACTTTGTTGTCTGGGCTAGAGTGAGTGCCGTGGCGTCAGCCTAGCTCACGGCAACCTCAGGCTCCTGGGCTCAAGCAATCCTCCTCCCTCAGCCTCCTGAATAGCTGGGACTACAGGCATGTGCTACCAGGCCCGGCTAATGTTTTCTATATATTTTTAGTTGGCCAATTCATTTCTTTCTATTTTTAGTAGAGATGGGGTCTCACTCTTGCTCATAACTGGTCTCAAACTCCTGAGCTCAAATGATCCACCCACCTTGGCCTCCCAGAGTGCTGGGATTACAGGCGTGAGCCACTGTGCCCGGCCTCCTCCTTTCTCATGGCTGCCCGGTGTCCCCATGTGGATGTCCCCACGTGTCTTCAGTGGGCATTTCTGCGTCTCGTGTTTTGCTGTTGGGAAGGGTGCAGCGGTGGGTGGTTCTGTGGGTGTCCCACCAGGTGAGGGTGCCCTCTAGGCATGTGGACAGGTGAGAGGAGGGTGTGAGGTTTTTGGTTTTTTTTATTTTGGCATATTATGGGGGTACAGATTTTAAGGTTTGAATAAATGCCCTTTCCCCCTCTTCCCCCACAAGTCTGAGTTTCCAGCATGACCATCCCCCAGATGGTGCACATCTCACTCATTATGTATGTATATACCTGCCCCCCGAGTTTGTGAGTTTTGAGTCCTTGCAGCTTGCCTTCCTGGCGGTAGTCACCAGGTCCTGGCTGTGCCACACGGGCACCAAGCCTGGGACGTGGCAAGGCAGGAGGCCTCTCTGGCGCGAGAGACGGGCTTCACTTGCTGTCGATATTTAAGCACTTTGGGGGCCAGACTTGGGGGGCATCTGGTGTAGCCAAATGCCGTGGTCTTCCCAAGACGCGTGAGGTCTCCTTCCTCTGGGCGGTGGAAGGGGCTTCGTGCCCGTCACCTGCGGACAGTGCAGGCTTCTCCACATCCATCCCTGTCCTGGCCCCAAACCTAACAGAGTCAGGGGCAGGATGCCCGTGGGCTGAGCCTGGCCAGTGGGCCCTGGCGGTCCCAACACTGCCCTCATGGCCTGGCCACATGCTCCACGTCAGGCAGCGGCTCTGCATGTTACCTCACCTGCTCTTTGAGGTGGTAACACCATGCGTTAGATCGGGCAGGTCATCTCTGTCCTGCAGGTGAGAAAGTGAGGACAGTGGGTGAGTCACTCTGAGCCCAATGACCACAGGTCGGTCAGAATCTGACCTCATCTGACCTGTGACCCCCTTGCCAGGCTGGGCTGGCCTCCCAGGCATACGGAAGCTGCAGGGGACTTGCTGTGCCACCCTGTGCCAGGTGGTAGCACCTGCTCATGGAGCTGCTGTGGATGGGGAGCTCCAGGCTGCAAAAGCCCTGTGGACGCCTCTCCTCCAAATAACACCTGCCACCTTTGACCCCCATGACACAGGACTGTTTCTTTTCTTTTCTTTTTGTTTTTTTGAGACAGAGTCTTTGTTGCCTAGGCTAGAGTAAGTGCCGTGGCATCAGCCTAGCTCACAGCAACCTCAGACTCCTGGGCTCAAGAGATCCTTCTGTCTCAGCCTCCTGAGTAGCTGGGACTACAGGCATGCGCCACCATGCCTGGCTAATTTTTTCTATATATATTAGTTTGCCAATTAATTTCTTTCTATTTATAGTAGACACGGGGGTCTCGCTCTTGCTCAGGCTGGTTTCAAACTCCTGACCTCAAGCAATCCTCCCGCCTCGGCCTCCCAGAGTGCTAGGATTACAGGCGTGAGCCACCGCGCCCGGCCGCCACAGGACTGTTTCAAACACATGTCTGAGTGTCTTGATTCCTCCTCGTCTGTTATTTCACACAAAAGGAAACAGAGTGGCTCTGCTTTTGTCCTGGAGAGGCTTGGACTTCCCTCCAGGGAGAAGCAAGCACTCGGGGGAATCTTAGCCCTTTGCCGAGGTCGGGATGCTGCTGGTGGGAACCAGGTGTCCGGTCCCAGCTCCCGGCTTGATGTGGCTTTAACCGACCTAATGACAACTCCTCAGTCCTCACCGCCTCGTCTGCCCTCCCCTGCAGGGAGTTTTTAAAGCAAGCGAAAGACCGTTTGCATAATCCTGTGTGACCACATTGGTGACAAGTTCGTGGCAGCTCTATGCAGTTGTACCTGGGACGTTCCAGCTGGGTGGTCAGGAAACTGTGCTCTGGGGTCTGGCAGTGCTGGGGGGGTGTGGTGGCCCAGCTTGGCCATAGACTAGCGGTGTGGTCTTGGGTGAGTTTCTCAATCTGCCTGAGCCTCCATTTCCTCATCTGTAACGAGGGAATCACGGCACCAACCTCCCAGAGTAGCTGTGCAGATTGAGGCCACAGTAATTCATTTGCTGGTTTTGTGTCATCCGAGCAAAGAGTTCCAGGCTCAGCCTCCATCAGCCCCCATATCTCACCGGGCTGCAGTTTTCTCATCAAAGCCCAAAGACCCCCCACATCCTTGCCACGTAAAGTGCAATCAGATTCACGAACACTTAATTTTGGCGTGTTTTTGTTAATGTGTGGACTATTTAAGCCAGGGTCATACACATTAAAAGCATTCCAACCAGAAAGTGTCCGTGGGCTGAGGACCCTGATGGGAACTGCTCCGTCTGTGAGTGTCGGTCACTGGTTAGCCCTTCCTGGACACCACGGTGACTTGGGGCACTGGGCTCTTGCAGGAAACACTTTGTCTTGGATCTGATTTCGTGCCCAACTGGGCCAGGGGCCACACAGGCCCTGGGGACACCAGTCCTTCCACAGTGCCCTGCTTGCTGTGCACTTTTTAAGTCCACTGATGGTGGGGAGTGGATTGTTTTCCATTATTTTAATGGATCTGCCCAGTATAGACGCCCTTTATCTTTGGCAATCTTCCTGGTTCTTGATGGCATTTTGAAAATATTTGCGGCGTTAGCAGGTTCACTTAGCAGACGATTTCATGTTTGTTTTTTTTTTTTTTTGAGACAGAGTCTCACTCTGTTGCCCAGGCTAGAGTGCCGTGGCGTCAGCCTCGCTCACAGCAACCTCCACCTCCTGGGCTCAAGCAACCCTCCTGCCTCAGCCTCCCGAGTAGCTGGGACTACAGGCACGCACCACCATGCCTGGCTAATTTTTTCCATATTTTTAGTTGGCCAATTAATTTCTTTCCATTTTTTAGTAGAGACGGGGTCTTGCTCTTGCTCAGGCTGATTTTGAACTCCTGACCTTGGGCGATTCTCCCGCCTTGGCCTCCCAGAGTGCTAGGATTACAGGCGTGAGCCTCTACGCCCAGCCTTTTTTTTTTTTTTTTTTAATCTCACCTCATTCCAGAAACAATCTAAGGCAGCTGAAGTTCACATCCTAACACAGTTCTGCCCGAGTGCTTAAGTCAAGGAAGGTTGTACAAGTGGGTGGATTTTCCGCAACTCACCCACCATGAAATCTTGGGAGGCCCTGGCAGGGAGGAGGCTTGGGGAGTGGCTGGGAGCACAGATCCTGGGTTCCCTGGCCTGGCCTGGTTCCTGGCACACCACTGACCAGCTGGGATACCTTGTGGGCCTCCCTTTCCTCATCTGTGAAGTGGGTGCAGAATAGCCTACCTCCAGGGGTGTGTGCGGGTTACGTGAGTGAGTGCCCACTGCTTGGCGCCCCTCAGTGCCTTGTTTAAATGAATAAAATACCTAAGAGTCTGGCTTCCATCTGCACCCCAACCTGGGACTCATTTTCCCAGAGGTGCAAACAGTCTGGGGGGGGAATCCCCAAATCTCGGGGTTTGTGGTCAGCTGCTGACATACGTGGTTCAGCTGCTAGGAGCTCTGCAGCAAAGCTTGCCACTGAGCCGGGGGGTTTTCATCTGACTGTGCTGCGATTTCGGGGTGCACAGCCTCAGGTCTAGGCAATCGGAACGTCTCACTGCATACTACGGCGTCTTTCCTGCAGATGTGACTGAGCTAAGGCGCTCTCTGGCCCCGTCTCTTCTCAGGCTCTTCCCCAGCCCAGCCTCCCTGGGGGCAGATTCCCGGTCCCCGGTCCCCGGGGGCTGCCTGTCCCTTCTGAGCCTTCACCGCAGAGTGGCCGCAGTCTGTCAGCACCAGCCCTCTGCGGGCAGGGCCCTCAATGCTCTCCTGGCCCCCCGCACCCTGGCGTCTTGCCCAGAGCTGGCTGGCGCTGGGTCTTGTAGATGTCCCTTCAAATGACCGAGTGGCTTGGCCTGTTGTAAACTTCCTGGGGTTCTGACAGAGACTCTGGGGATGTGCTGTCACGTCCATGGGGGCGGGGAGGCAGGTGGACAGCACCGTCCCCCAGAGTCCTTGGTGACATCAGCACACACCTTGACTCTCTCTCTTCTCTTGCAGAGCCGTCAACCATGGTGCCACCAGCCAGCTCAGAAGCCCAGGTATTTTTAACCCAATTTCAAAGATTAAGTTGATACGTATTAAAACCTGCCTGTATCCTGCAATATAAAGTATGTAAAGTTGCCCAATTGGTTCAGCGAGGCATGGCACAGATAAAACGCTCAAGGGCTTCACTGAAGGGGCTTGGTGAAGAAGCTGTTCACGGAAGGCGGACGGTGGGGAGCCCGCTGGTGTCCCGGCCTCATGACCCCTGGGGACCCATCCCAATCTGGGTGCTCGGAGAAGAGGGTGGGCCCCCGGGGCGCAGGGTGCATTTCAGGGGCAGAGAGAAAAAAAATGAGTCCAATGACCCAGTGCCCAGGAACCCCCCACCCCCAAAACTTTCCCATCACAATAGGGTGTCATCGGGTATCTCCGCCTCTCCTACCCACCTACCCTGAGGTGATGTCTTGAATTTCATGGTTTCTAGTTTTGTTTTTGTTTTGAGACAGAGTCTCACTTTGTTGCCCTGGCTAGAGTGAGTGTCGTGATGTCAGCCTAGCTCACAGCAACCTCAAACTCCTGGGCTCAAGCGATCCTCCTGACTCAGCCTCCCAAGTAGCTGGGACTACAGGCATGCACCACCGTGCCCAGCTAATTTTTTGTATATATATTTTTAGTTGGTCAATTAATTTCTTTCTATTTTTAGTAGAGACAGGGTCTCGCTCAGGCTGGTTTCGAACTCCCAACCTCGAGCAATCTGCCCGCCTTGGCCTCCCAGAGTGCTAGGATTACAGGCGTGAGCCACCATGCTCGGCCAAGTTCTATTGCCTTTTTAAAAGCATAGCTTTATCATAATACCAATTGGTTGATTGATTGACAGTCTCACTTTGTCGCTCCAGCTAGAGTGCTGTGGCCTCATCATTGCTCACAGCAACCTCAAACCTCGGGGCTCAAGGAATTCCTCCTGCCTCAGCCTCCCGAGTAGCTGGGACTACAGGTGTCCGCCACCACACCCAGCTAATTTTTCTATCTTTAGTAGAGACGGGGTCTCGCTCTTGCTCAGGCTGGTCTCTTGATCCTCCTGCCTCAGCCTCCCAGAGTGCTGGGATTTCAGGCGTGAGCCACCTGTGCCCAGCCCACAATACCTATTTATGTCTTAATCACAGTGGCATACCAAGCATGGGTGTGGGGCACAGACCAGTAGAGGATACGCTGTCTGTTGTTGAGAATTTTGAAAACAGTCAAACCAGCCCAAAACCTGTGCTTTTTCTCGTCACCACATGCGGTACTTAACAGTGTTGGTGACAGACACCCCCCCTTGGATGCTGGCCTTGGAACAGCTCCCTGGGAGGGTTACCTGTGGCTCTCTGAAGCTGGTGTCCTGCTGTGTGTGGTTTCCTGGAGGTGGGTGGGGAGGACACACAGGCTCATTTGCATTGCGGTGTCTGACTGGCAGCCGTCCTCGTCATTGCTGCCTCATGTTTGCTTCCCCAAAGTCCAGTACACCTAGGGCTGGGAGGCCGCTGGGCCCTGCTGCCCACAGTCCCCAGATGGAGGTGTAGTTGCTGCCTGCCACCCTGAAGACTTCCCAAAGGGGCCGGTTATTTTTGTTTGTTTGTTTGTTTTTTAAACAGAGTCTCACTCTGTTGTCCAGGCTAGAGTGCTGTGGTGTCAGCCTAGCTTGCATCTACCTCAAACTCCTGGGCTCAAGCGATCCTCCTGCCTCAGCCTCCTGAGTAGCTGGGACTACAGGCATGCGCCACCATGCCCAGCTAATTTTTGTGTATATATATATATATATTTTTTAAATATTTTTTTGAGACAGAGTCTCGCTTTGTTGCCCTGGCTAGAGTGAGTTTCGTGGCATCAGCCTAGCTTGAATCAACCTCAAATTCCTGGGCTGAAGCGATCCTCCTGCCTCGGCCTCCCAAGTAGCTGGGACTATAGGCGTGCGCCACCATGCCCGGCTAATTTTTGTATATATTTTTAGTTGTCCATCTAATTTCTTTCTATTTTTAGTAGAGACGGGGTCTCTCTCTTGCTCAGGCTGGTCTGGAACTTCTAAGCTCAAACGATCTGCCCACCTCGGCCTCCCAGAGTGCTAGGATTACAGGCCTGAGCCACCACGCCCGGCCAGGAGCCTGTTATTATATACACCTTTAAAATATTTGCAGAGATCTTTGTGTGGACTCTTGTTGTTCTTAGAGGCCCATAAGTTCTCCTGCTGGCCCCGTCATGAGAAAAGGGGCAGGGAGCTCACTCCTGGGCTGTGTGGCCTGCACAGCCCCCGCAGTCCCCGGGCAGGAAGGTGTGGGGCCAGGGCTGTCTGCACCTGCTGGGCGGGCAGGGCTGGGGTCCTGAGACTGGCAGCTGCCCAGGTGTGTTCTTATGGGAAACAAGCATTCTTTGCCTTCCAGAGAAAGTTTCCAGTGACTTGGGGCACAGAACTGCTTTTATTGGAGCAGCTATCAGATAAGAAGCTCGGGTTGGAGTTAACTCTTTCACTGCCATGGTGCCAGCTCAGGCAAGTGACAGGAAAGAGGAGGGGAGGACAGGTCTAGGAGCTACCAGTGCTTGTACCAGGGAAAAGCAGGGCACAGAGGGTAGTTGACCATATATATGTTGGCGTCTCCCAAATGCCTTCCACAGAACCACTGGTTCCTTGGGGTGTTATTGGTGGATTGCGAAAATAGGGTTCCCTGCCAAGTAAAACTAAGAAATGCTGAGTTAAGAGGTCTCTACTGTGAGACTATGTATTTTTAATGTGCTTTCACAAAACTTATGGAGAATTTTTGAAGCATAGGCAGAGAAAGTAGAAAAATAGCCTTGTGGAGCCAGGCTAAGCTCCAGTGGTTACTAAGTTACAATCCTGGCCACCACCCTCTACCCACACCCCTACTCAGATAGGATTGTCTTTTAGGTTTTGTTTGTTTGTTTGTTTGTTTTTCAGGTTGCATTTACATACGTTGAAAAGTTACATGCACTTAAGAGTATTTAAGTGAGGGGACATCATGTTTTACAAGCATCAGGCTTTACTGCATAGAGTTAAGCAACTCCCAGCAGCATCTATTGAATCCGCTAGTCTTTCTCCTTCCACATAAAATACACTGTTGTATTCCATGAAAGCCTAATAGTTAGCCAGGTTGTCTTTTCTTTAAAATCAGCTTCATCAGGGTATATTTACGTGCAGTAAAATGCACACACTTTAAGGGGGCCATTTGATTAGTTTTGACCAACACCATAATCGAGATAACAGACCTGTTCTGTCACCCCAAATTTCCCTGTGTTCCTTCCAGTCCTGCACCCACCCCCGGCTCAGGGAACCCCTGCCCTGCCCTCTGTTGCTATAGATTAGGTTTGTCTCGCTTGGAGTTTCAAGCGAACGAACTTCGCAGAGTGAAGGCATTGGCTGCTGCCATTCAGCATCATGGGGGGTTCACGCCCTTTGAAAGCCCCATGGAATTGCACCCTAAGGAGGGGCCACATGTGTGCTCATCTATCGCTGAAGAATGTTTAGATTGCCCCAGGTCTGGGCGTCATGAGCATCCCAGTCTTGTGTGGATTTGCCTTCTCGATTTTCTCTTAGCTACATACCCAGGGTAGGAGGTGTCACGTGGCAGGTGCACACTCGATTTTAGAGTTTGCCAGGCTGTTTTCCAAAGTGTGCTATCTGCGGGCCGGACGCGGTGGCTCACGTTTGTAATCCTAGCACTCTAGGAGGCTTAGGTGGGAGGATTGCTCAAGGTCAGGAGTTCAAGACCACCCTGAGCAAGAACGAGACACCATCTCTACTAAAAATAGAAAGAGATTAATTGGCCAACTAAAAATATATTGAAAAAATTAGCCAGGCATGGTGGCGCATGTCTGTAGTCCCAGTTACTCGGGAGGCCGAGGCAGGAGGATCTAAAAATAGAAAGAAATTAATTGGCCACCTAAAAATATATAGAAAAAATTAGCCGGGCATGGTGGCACATGCCTGTAGTCCCAGCTACTCAGGAGGCTGAGGCAGGAGGATTGCTTGAGCCCAGGAGTTGGAGGTTGCTGTGGGCTAGGCTGATGCCACGGCACTCTAGCTCAAGCAACAGAGTGAGACTCTTACTCAAAAAAAAAACAAAAACAAAAAAAAACAAAGTGTGCTGTCTGGGGAACGTCCTGTTGCTCAGGTCCCTGCCTTGGTTGCACCGTGGCCTGTCCCCTCCGGAGGGAGTGCTGGCTGTTTCCCTGTCCCCGGTGTGAGCTGTGTTGGGACGATGGCTCCCTCTCCACTCTTGGCCTGCCACTTGGACCAGCCACCGTCCTCTGGCCCGCCTTGAGGGTTCTTGTCCACCCCCCGTCCCACAGATGGTGCAGTCGCTGGGCTTCGCCATCTACCGCGCCCTGGACTGGGGGCTGGACGAGAGCGAGGAGCGCGAGCTCAGCCCGCAGCTGGAGCGCCTCATCGACCTCATGGCCAACAGCGACTCGGAGGATGGCAGCTGCGCGGCCGCGGATGAGGGCTACGGAGGCCCCGAGGAGGAGGAGGAGGCCGAGGGCGGCCCCCGCGCAGTGCGCACCTTCGCCCAGGCCATGCGGCTCTGCGCGGCCCGCCTGACCGACCCGAGGGGCGCGCGGGCGCACTACCAGGCCGTGTGCCGAGCGCTCTTCGTGGAGACGCTGGAGCTGCAGGCCTTCCTGGCCAGGGTCCGGGAAGCCAAGGAGGTGAGGGGAGGGGAGGGTCCGGGTAGGGCCGGGGCAGGCGGAGGAGGGGAGTCCCAGGGAAGGGCGCGAGGCCAAGGCGGTGCTTCTGTGCACATGCGCGCATCTGGGGACCAGGCAGGGCCGTCTGTCTGTCTCTCTGTCTGCCGAGCAGAGAGTCTGTCCTCAGCGCAGTCTCTGCCACTTTCGGGGGAGCAGCCGTAACTCCACCGTTTGCCTTCTGTGCAGACACTTTATACGTTTTTTTGTTTGTTTATTTTTTGAAACAGAGTCTCACTCTGTTGCCCAGGCTAGAGTGAGTGCCCTGGCATCAGCCTCACTCACAGCAACCTCAATCTCCTGGGCTCAAGCGATCCTCTTGCCTTAGCCTCCCGAGTAAGCTAGGACTACAGGCATGCGCCACCATGCCCGGCTGATTTTTTCTATATATATTAGTTGGCCAATTAATTTCTTTCTATTTATAGTAGAGACGGGGTCTTGCTCTTGCTCAGGCTGGTTTTGAACTCCTGAGCTCAAATGATCCACCCACCTCGGCCTCCCAGAGTGATGGGATTACAGGCGTGAGCCACCGTGCCCGGCCTATCCCACCTCTTTGTGGACCTGAATTAGGAGCTGACTGTCCCCTCCCTGGGTTCTTACTCAGGCTCTCCCTGGAGGAGCTGGTATGTCTCCGTGAGGTGAGGTCTGTGTGGACCTCCTCTCAGTGTCTTGTAGATGAGGAAATGGGGCCTTGGAGAGGCTGCGGCTTTGCTTCACTCTCTCGCTTAGGTGCAGAAGGTGTGTTTTTTGGTTGTTTTGTTTTGTTTGTTTTTTTTTGAGGCAGAGTCTCACTCCATTGCCCTGGCAACAGTGCCGTGGCGTCACCCTAGCTCACAGAAACCTCAAACTCCTGGGCTCAAGCGATCCTCCTACCTCAGCCTCCCAAGTAGCTGGGACTACAGGCATGCACCACCATGCCCGGCTGATTTTTTCTATTTTTAGTAGAGGGAGGGTCTCGCTCTTGCTCAGGCTGGTCTCGAACTCCTGAGCTCAAGCAGCCAGCCCGCCTCAGCCTCCCAGAGTGCTGGGATCTCAGGCGTGAGCCACTGCTCCCAGTCAACACCCACCCCTTTCACACAAGGCACACCTGTGAGTGTTTCTGGATGTGTTGGATCCGCCCCATTCACTCATTCACCTGGTGCTGGAGGACCTAGCAGGGGCCGTGCCGTCCTGGGTCCCAGGCACCGATCAGAGAAGTGTCTGAATGCAGAACCCCAGCTAGGCTCACGTGTCGGGAGGCAGCTGTGGGTGCACCGAGAGGGCATGGGCACGTGTCCCGCCCGCACAGACCTGTCACTGAGACCTAATGGGATGGTGGAGCTTGCACACCTGTGCTGCCACCTGTGGAGGACATGGTGCCTCACTAGAGTCCCTGGATCAGGCTGTAGAAGGTGCCACGTGGAGTCAGGCTCTAACCTGTCCTTGCCAGAGAGAAGCTATCAGAGGAAGCACATAGGATGCCGAGTGCCCTGTGTGGTTCCACGGCTGATGACTTGGTTTCCCCAGAGACCTCTCTGAGCCCTGAAGCCTGGGCCAGAATGCTCACGGGTCCCTCTTTTAGCTGGTTGAGTGGCAGCCCCCGTGTTGAGGAGGCGTCACCCGGTCGGCAGGGCCCGAGGGCTCAGGCTGGCGCCGGCCGTCTTCCCACCCCCTCTGGACTAACCGGAGCCCGTGGCCGCAGATGCTGCAGAAGCTTCGCGAGGACGAGCCCCAGGTGGAGAAGCCGCAGGTGGAGCTCGACAGCCTGGGTCACACGGACTGGGTAAGCCCCGGCTCCTGACCCGGGAGCGGGCAGCCCAAGCGCGTGGAGGGCCCTGGAGCCCTGCCCCGGCCTGAGCGTGTCCTCCTCCTCCTCCTCCTCCTCCTCCTCCTCCTCCTCCTCCTCCTCCTCCCGGGGCCAGGCCCGGCTGTGGGTCCAGCTCATGCGGGAGCTCCGCCACGGGGTGAAGCTCAAGAAGGTGCAGGAGCAGGAGTTCAACCCGCTTCCCACCGAGTTCCAGCTCACGCCCTTCGAGATGCTGATGCAGGACATCCGGGCGCGGAACTACAAGCTGCGCAAGGTCATGGTGAGTGGGCTGCTGCTGCCACCGCCCTCCCCCATGGTGGACCAGGGTCCCTGTTGCTGTGCCAGGGACCTGCTGCAGAGGATGAGGAAGGCAGACATGGTGCACATGGCCCAGGATGAGGTCATGTCGGGGACAGCGTAACAAGGCAGGAAAAGGGGAGGTAGAAGGTTCCGGAGGCCCAGGGATGGCTCCCGGAGAAGGGGCCACAAGAGCTGAGACAGCAGGATCTTTTTTTTTGTTTTTTGTTTTGAGACAGAGTCTCACTCTGTTGCCCAGGCTAGAGTGAGTGCCGTGGCGTCAGCCTAGCTCACAGCAACCTCAAACTCCTGGGCTCAAGCAATCCTCCTGCCTCAGCCTCCCGAGTAGCTGGTACTACAGGCATGCACCACCATGCCCGGCTAATTTTTTCTATATATATTAGTTGGCCAATTAATTTGTTTCTATTTATAGTAGAGACAGGGTCTCGCTCTTGCTCAGGCTGGTTTCAAACTCCTGACCTGGAGCAATCCGCCCGCCTGAGCCTCCTAGAGTGCTGGGATTACAGGTGTGAGTCACCATGCCCGGCCAGGATCTTTTGTTTAACGAGTACTTAAGTAGCCTTTCCACATGATGGTGTCATTCTTACGGTAACCCTGGGGGGTGAGCACTGCCAAGCCCGTGAGCAGATGAACCCACGCAGCAGGGGCTCAGAGCTGGGTTGGGAGGTGTTGGGCGGTGGGTGCTGCAGCCACCCAGAGCCCGGCCTGTGGATGTGCCGTGTGCGGGGAGGCAGCTGGGTCCCGGGCCAGAGGCTGTGAGAGGGCGGGTGAGTGAGTGTGAGGACCGGCCGTGGCCAGGCAGGGAGGGGTGAGCTCCTGTTGGCCACCCTGGCGCCAGCAGTCAGCCCTGCAGCCTCCGTCCTCGCTGGCAGGTGGACGGGGACATCCCCCCCAGGGTGAAGAAGGACGCACACGAGCTCATCCTGGACTTCATCCGCTCTCGGCCGCCGCTGAAGCAGGTACCTGCGTCCCCTGCCCGGGCAGCCTGGGGCCTGGGCTGTCCTGTGGCCGACCCAGGAGGCTCTGAGTGAGGCCGGCTGGGCCCCCTCATGCCCGGGGCTGGGAGGCTGGCCCCGGCCCTGGCGTGGGCCGCACGGCCCTGCGCCTGCTTCTCCAGGGAAAGGTGCACACGGACCGCCGGGGGTGGCACGCCCTCCGGGTGGGCCTGGCTGGTCCCCCCACTCCATGTCACGGCCCACCACCCACAGGTCTCAGAGAGACGGCTCCGCCCGCTCCCGCAGAAGCAGCGGACGCTGCACGAGAAGATCCTGGAAGAAATCAAGCAAGAGCGGAGGCTGCGCCCGGTGGGCGGCAAGGGCTGGGCCGCTCGTGGTGAGCCCGGGGGTGGGGGGAGAAGAGAGACCCCCGGCGGCCCTGGCCTGGGTTCCCCCACTTCCCCTGGGCCGCAAATCAGGAATGAATGTTGTGCCTGAGGCTTCCAGCATGTTCGGAAGACGCAGGGCATTTTAATCTTTGAGGTGTGAACGTGGGGGATTCTGGTGGCCTCGTACCGTTTTAGCAAGAGGTATGTAAAGGGCTGGGCGCGGTGGCTCTCCCCTGTCATCCCAGCACTCTGGGAGGCCGAGGGGGGAGGATCGCTCAAGGTCAGGAGTTTGAGACCAGCCTGAGCAAGAGCGAGACCCCGTCTCTACTGAAAATAGAAAGAAATTAATTGGACAACTAAAACTATATAGAAGAAATCAGCCAGGCATGGTGGCGCATGCCTGTAGTCCCAGCTACTCAGGAGGCTGAGGCAGAAGGATTGCCTGAGCCCAGGAGTTTGAGGTTGCTGTGAGCTAGGCTGACGCCACGGCACTCACTCTAGCCTGGGCAACACAGTGAGACTCTGTCTCAAAAAAAACACAAACAAACAAAAAAAACAATAGGTACATAGAGATAAAGTGATCTGTGCTCTGTCTGTTATCCAGGCTTCGCCCCACACCTGCCACAGGTTTTACAATAGTTTGACAAATTTCACGATCAGGAGGAAAATAAAATAAAAGCAAAGTTTTTTAGATGGGGGGAAAACAGGTACTTATTAAAATGTCTGAGACCTAACCCTCCTTTAAAATGCCCTCCGGAGTCTTCCGTCCTAAAACTACTGTTTATTTGAGACGGCGAACTCCACTCCTGCTTCTGCTCTGCCACTGTGAGATGGGGTGGCTCTCCCGGCTGGAGTTCCTCATTGGTTAGGTGCCTCAGTTTCCCCCTGCTGTGCAATGGGGGAATTAAGCCGTAGGTGCACCTGAGGCTGTTGGCTCCTGCCCGGTGCCCTCTCGGCCCCAGGCTCACTGTCTTGTCCTCCCAGGATTCGGCTCTCTGCCCTGCATCCTGGACGCCTGCTCCGGAGAGGCCACCTCCACCTCCTGCATCAACCTGTCCGTCCCAAACGCTGGGAGCGGCGTCCAGCGCCCGAGGCCCCGGGTGCTGCTCAAGGCGCCCACCTTGGCCGAGATGGAGGAGATGAACACGTCTGAGGTTGGAGCCCCCTGAGGGTCCTGGGGAAGGCCCAGGGAGGAGGGAGGGCGGGGAGGTCAGAGGGCAGCAGCAGCAGATTGAGCCTAGCGGGGCACCCCCTGCCCAGAGCTGCAGGCTGAGGCCTGTGGAGGCTGCGGCTGTGTCCTTTTTTTATTTTTGAGAGAGTCTCGATCTGTTTCCCAGGCTAGAGTGAGTGCCGTGGCGTCAGCCTAGCTTACAGCAACCTCCAACTCCTGGGCTCAAGCGATCCTCCTGCCTCAGCCTCCCGAGTAGCTGGGACTACAGGCATGCACCACCATGCCCGGCTAATTATTTTTCTATATATGTTAGTTGGCCAATTAATTTCTTTCTATTTATAGTAGAGACGGGGTCTCGCTCTTGCTCAGGCTGGTCTCCAACTCCTGAGCTCGAGCAATCCGCCCGCCTGAGCCTCCCAGAGTGCTAGGATTACAGGCGTGAGCCACCACCCCCAGCCATGCAGCTGTGTCCTGATGTGGCCCTGTCGGCTGTGCCTGCCCCAGGAGCAGATTGCTGGGCTCAGGGAGTCTTCCCCATCCTGGTGGCTCACGTGTTCGTGGACGTGGCAGTGAGCCATCGTCTCAGGGCCAGGAAACTGAGCAGCCCCTTCCCAGCGAGACTTCCTGTACCCCTCACTGCCCTCTGCGTGTGGCTCTCGCCTCGTCCCAGGAAGACAGGGCGGTGGCCTTGCTGGTGGCCTTCTCAGTGGGCTCAGCCTCCACCCGACACTAGATCCACCCTGGACTTTCTGGACAGCCTTGGGGGCAAGCCTGGCTGTTCAGACACTCGCCGTGAACCGCCAGAAGATGGCAGGCTGGGCAGTGAGTGGGGGCAGACCTCACGGCTCCCATGGGCCCCCCAGCTCCCCTGGGCCCTGTGCCGCCGTCCCTCGACAGGCAGGGCAGGGCTGGTCTGCTGTGTCCGCAGGAGGAAGAGTCTCCGTGTGGGGAGGTGACGCTGAAGCGGGACCGCTCGTTCTCGGAGCACGACCTGGCCCAGCTTCGCAGCGAGGTGGCCTCGGGCCTGCAGCCGGCCCCGCAGCCCCCGGGAGGGACAGAGCCCCCGCGGCCCCGAGCGGGCAGCATGCACACATGGAGGCCTGGCCCCCAAGACCAAGGCACGTGTTTCCTCTCACGCCCACCCTCCGTCCTCCCTCCGGTCAGCTGCCGTGTCCTCCCGAGCAGGCAGCCCCCCGGGGTCGGGGCAGCTGTCACCTGCACAAGGGTATCGATGGTCTTTGCCCGTCACCTTAGGAAGGTGTCCCCCTTTTTACTGAAAACTTTATGCTTTTATTTATTTATTTATTTTTGAGACAGAGTCTCACTCTGTTGCCCGGGCTAGAGTGCCGTGGCGTCATCCTCACTCACAGCAAACCTCAGACTCCTGGGCTCAAGTGATCCTCCTGCCTCAGCCTCCCGAGTCGCTGGGACTACAAGCATGCGCCACCATGCCCAGCTAATTTTTTCTATATGTATATATATATATATTTTTTTTTTCCTAAAACTATGGTGTTCAATCTATATGTATATATTTTAGTTGGCCAATTAATTTCTTTCTATTTTTAGTAGAGACGGGGTCTCTCTCTTTTTTTTTTTTTTTTTTTTTTTGAGACAGAGTCTCACTTTGTTGCCCAGGCTAGAGTGAGTGCCCTGGCGTCAGCCTAGCTCACAGCAACCTCAATCTCCGGGGCTCAGCGATCCTACTGCCTCAGCCTCCCGAGTAGCTGGGACTACAGGCATGCGCCACCATGCCCGGCTAATTTTTTGTATATATATTTTTTAGTCGGTCAATTAATTTATTTCTATTTTTGGTAGAGACGGGGTCTTGCTCAGGCTGGTTTCCAACTCCTGACCTTGAGTAATCCGCCCGCCTCAGCCTCCCAAAGTGCTAGGATTACAGGCGTGAGCCACCGCGCCCGGCCCGGGGTCTCTCTCTTGCTCAGGCTGTTTTCGAACTCCTAAGCTCGAGCAATCCTCCCGCCTCGGCCTCCCAGAGTGCTAGGATTACAGGTGTGAGCCACCACGCCCAGCCTGAAAACTTCATACTTGTAGAGACAGGGTCTCACTCTGTCACCCAGGCTGAAGTGCGGTGGCGTCATCACAGCTCACTGCCACCTTGAACTCTTGGGCTCAAATGATCCTCCAGCCTCAGCCTCCCAAGTTACTTACTAGGACTACAGGTGTCAGCCACCGTGCCTGGCTAATTTTTTTTTAAATATGTCTTGTAGAGACGGGGTCTCACTGTGTTGCCCAGGCTGGTCTCGGACTCCTGGCCCCAAGCAATTCTTCTGCCTCAGCTTCCCGAGTTGCTGGAATTACAGGTGAGAGCTGCTGTGCCCGGTAAAAACTTTCTCACGAAATAGCCAACCTATATTCATTACAAAAACATTTTTTGGAAGGCTTTTAAAAAATTTCCATGATTCTAATACCTAGAGATGACTATTAACATATTGGAGACATACAAAGAAGATGACTAGGGGTAGACTGACAACAGGTAGACGGAAGATCGGGCTTCCGAGCCCTTTCCTCTGTGAATGGAAACGTGTGTCCACAGCAAGCCAGGTGGGCTTGTGCCACACTCAGCTCCGGGAACCTGATGGGACATGAGTGACGGCTCCCCACAAGCTCCTTCCCCACCAGTGAGCATAGAACGGTTTCTGCTGGCCTCGTGGTGCCGGTCCCAGTGCTGTAAATGCTGAGCTCTGCACAGTGTCATTGGGACGCTGGGTCTGCATCCCACCAGGCACGGCCAGGTCTCTGTTTGCCGGCCAGGTCATCTGCAGCAGCTTTCTGATCCCGTCTGGTACTTAAACCACTCACTTTGTGTTTTTTGTTTTTGGTTTTTTTTTGAGACAGTCTCGCTTTGTTGCCCAGGCTAGAGTGAGTGCCGTGGCGTCAGACTCCTGGGCTTAGGCAATCCTCCTGCCTCAGCCTCCCGAGTAGCTGGGACTACAGGCGTGTGCCACCATGCCCGGCTAATTTTTTCCATATTTTTAGTTGGCCAATTAATTTCTTTCTATTTAAAGTAGAGACGGGGTCTTGCTTTTGCTCAGACTGGTTTTGAACACCTGACCTCAAGCAATCCACCCGCCTCGGCCTCCCAGAGTGCTAGGATTATAGGCGTGAGCCACTGTGCCCGGCCTCACTTTGTGTTTTTATTATTATTTTTTCTTTTTTTCTTTTTTTTTTTTGAGACAGAGTCTCGCTTTGTTGCCTAGGCTAGAGTGAGTGCCATGGCGTCAGCCTAGCTCACAGCAACCTCAAACTCCTGGCTCAAGCAATCCTTCTGCCTCAGCCTCCCAAGTAGCTGGGACTACAGGCATGCACCACCATGCCCGGCTAATTTTATATATATATATATATATATATATATATATATATATATATATATATATATATATTAGTTAGCCAATTAATTTCTTTCTATTTATAGTAGAGACGGGGTCTCGCTCTTGCTCAGGTTGGTTTCGAACTCCTGACCTCGAGCAATCCGCCCGCCTCAGCCTCCCAGAGAGCTGGGATTACAGGCGTGAGCCACTACGCCCGGCCTTCTTTTTTCTTTTTCGTTGTGCGTTTTTGTTCTTGATTTCAATTCTTTTCTTTCTTATTTTCATTTTTTTCTTTAAATCTTATTTTTTTTTTCTTACCACGTTTGGAGCTCATTGCCACTCACTTTGCAGTGCTCAGAGGGCCAGGTCAGGCTCACTCAAAACCTCACTCTTGCCCCAGATTTTCCTTTGCCCAGCTGCCCCCGGGACTCAGGAGGGAGCTCTGCCCCACCCCGGGTCTCCAGGGGGAGTGTGCCTGGTGCCTAGGGAGGTCTCACCTGCTGCATCTGCCCCTTGCGTGGCAGGCACTGCCAGGACCACAGGACCTCTAATGTCCATGAGGTTGTGGGGCTCGAATGCAGGGCCCTGGTGAAGGTTCCAACATAGCAACGTGCTTTCCACCTGACCCCTTTCGGGGCTGCCCTCCCCCCCGCCCCCAGGAACCCCCCCCCTGCTGTCTCCATCATCGGCACGGCCTCCCCCACCAGAACCCAGGTCATCCTGACGGGGCCTCCACTCTGCCTCCAGGTCCCTGTGCTGGGAGTGTCCCGTCCCGGCCGGACCCCAGCCCCTCCCTACGCAGCAACCTGGGCTCCAATGAGGACAGACCAGAGACTTCCGTGGCCCCAGAGGCCAAACACCTATGGCTGGTGAGGGATGCGCCATCGGTGGGGCTTGGGGGTCTCCTGAGTATCCCCCTCCCTGCCACGAGACATCAGCCTGGTGTCCAGGAGTGCTGGGGGCTCCGTCCCGTGGGTGTGGCTGGGTCTGACTTGGTCTCCAGGCGGGACGCTGTGCCCCCGTCTGGGAGGTGGGTCTTTGCTGCTGCCCACGGGGGCACGTTGGCATGGCAACCCCAAAGCCAGGGAGCCACCTTGCAGGGCTGTCCGGAATCTGAGTTCTGCGTGTGGTCTCTGTGAGGTTCAGGCAGGTGGAAAACTTGCACACCCTGTGCCTTCAGGAAGGTTTCACTGGGCCGAGACCTTGACTCTGGTGTGTGACCCTGCCCCGTGGGGCTTGGGCGCTGGGGACCTCGGCCCCTTCAGCCGTGGATTTCGTCTGCCTTGTGATTATGGAGAGCTGACGCTTGCTGATACGTGAGGTCCCCACATGGACCCCAGTTTCGGTGCATGATTTTTTTTTTTTTTTTTTTTGAGACAGAGTCTCGCTTTGTTGCCCAGGCTAGAGTGCCGTGGCGTCAGCCTAGCTCACAGCAACCTCCAACTCCTGAGCTCAACCGATCCTCCTGCCTCAGTCTCCCAAGTAGCTGGGACTACAGGCATGCGCCACCATGCCCGGCTAATTTTTTTTTATATATATTAGTTGGCCAATTAATTTCTTTCTATTTAAAGTAGAGACGGGGTCTCGCTCTTGCTCTGGGGCTAGTTTCCAACTCCTGACCTTGAGCAATTCGCCCGCGTCGGCCTCCCAGAGTGCTAGGATTGCAGCCGTGGGCCACCGCGCCCGGCCCAGTGCATGATTTTATGAAAAGACGTAACAGGAGTGTACGGCCACGGTGCAGCCTGCAGGCGTGGGTGTCAGTCAGCAGCGTGGCTGCCGTCACCCTGTGAGGCTTTACCAAGAGGCTCAGAGGAGAAGAGATGTTGAAATACTTTCAAAAGCATAAGTGTCATGTAAAAGTAAGGCAGCGTGAATATTCCCCAGACCAAATGCCCCTTTCAGTTCTGGACTCGCTATCTTTGCTGTGCACGTTTCTGGGGTAGAGATCCAGAGGCGGCTGAGCTTGGGATTTCTCGGAGGCTGCTGTGAGGACGGCAACAGCAGGGGCTGGATTCTCAGCTGCAGGCGCGACTGGGGCGGGCAGGTTTGCTGCCGAGGTTCCCTCAGACGGCTGAGGGAAGGGAGGCTGAGTCCATGGCGTCTTCATTGGGCTTCTCCCCGGCACGCCCTGCCCCACCCCGCCCCAAGGAGCAGGTGGTCGGGACAGACGTGCTGAGTGCGGATGATGGATGCAGGGCAACACGTCAGGGGTCACAGGGCCTCCTGCGGGGAGGGCTCTGGCTGGTCTGGCTCAGCTGTGGTGTGTGTCTGCAGGTGGGGGCAGCTTGGACAAGCACGGGGAGCAGAGGAGTGTGGTCGTGAGGGCTGGGGGCCAGCCGGCTGGGCTGGCAAGTCGGGGGGGGGGCCTGGCCTGCTGCAGCAGGGCCTCCCCAAAGGAGAGCTGGGCTCAGGCACGGCCCCAGGATCAGGAGGCTGGAGCATACATGTCTTAGGAAGCGGCCAGTCTTGTCCAGACTCAGGCCGGGAAGACAGGGGCATGCCCAGGGAAGGAGAAGCACTTTGGAGAGACTCCCGCTGGGACGGCCTGACCCTCACGTCCCGCGGGCACCCCTGCCCCCAGGAGTTCAGCCACCCCGTGGAGAGCCTGGCCCTGACCGTGGAGGAGGTGATGGACGTGCGCCGTGTGCTGGTCAAGGCCGAGATGGAGAAGTTCCTCCAGAACAAGGAGCTCTTCAGCAGTCTGAGGAAAGGGAAGGTGAGGTGGCTGGGGCCCAGGGCTGGTCAGGAGGCCTGAGGGGGCCAGCACAGGGCCGGACCAGCGAGCTCTGGACGCAGCTGGGCTCTAACCGGGCCTTTCCATACAGATTTGCTGCTGCTGCTGGGCCAAGTTCTCACTGTTCTCGTGGCCACCTACCTGTCTCTTCTGCAAAAGGTGAGCCTTCCGTCCGTCCGTAACCACTTTGGTTGTGAATCCACAAGGGAAAGAGAGGTGGGAGGCCCTTAGGAGAGTGCTGGCCTGCTTCCTGTGATTGTGGTTAGTGCGACCCAGGAAGGGCTTGCCTCCCTAGCGTGCAGTAAGCAGCCCCGGCTGCGCCCTGCTCCAGGCCTGTCCCACAGACCATGAAAGCAAGATCTGAAGGGACCTCACCGTTCCCAAGTATCTCTACTGCTTCCCAGAATGACGCTCGAGAACAGGAATAAAAAAAAAATACACAGAACCCAGCAAGATTATATGTCTGGTGTCTGATCAGATGTGACCGGGCATGCGAAAAACAAAACCAGAAAAAAATCAATAACAATATATTATAGTTTATAATATATATATCGCTTGAGCCCAGGAGTCTGAGGTTGCTGTGAGCTAGGCTGACGCCACGGCACTCACTCTAGCCTAGGCAACAAAGTGAGACTCTGTCTCAAAAAAAAAAAAAAATAATAATAATAATAAAATATAATATATATATAAGCAAAATGTGTTATAACGATAGTATTAAGGCCAGGGAGAGGGGCAATTGGAAATCTACTATAATAAGGTTCTTTTTTTTTAACAATTATTTCTCTTCTATTTGTTTTTTCCGTTGGCTGTCTTTTGTAGGCCAGGAATATAATAAGGTTCTTATACTGCACCTGAAGTGGCATAATATTGCTTGAAGGTAGACTATGATAAATTAAAGATATACTATAAGCCCTAAAGCAACTACTAAAGTAAAACAGTTTGTCATGGCTGCACCAAAAGCCCTGATGTCAGCACTGTGCAATTCATCCATGCCTCAAAAAACCACTTGTCCACCCTAAATCTATTGGGGGAAAAAAATGGAGTTAGAACTACTAAGCCAATCATAAAAAATACTCAACCCAAGCTGGGCACATTGGCTCACGCCTGTAATCTTAGCACTCTGGGAGGCCAAGGCGGAAAGATTGCTCAAGGTCAGGAGTTTGAAACCAGCCTGAGCAAGAGCGAGACCCCATCTCTACTGAAAAATAGAAAGAAATTAATTGGACAGGTAAAACGGTGGTGCATGCCTATAGTCCCAGCTACTCGGGAGGCTGAGGCAGGAGGATCGCTTGAGCCCAGGAGTTGGAGGTTGCTGTGAGCGAGGCTGATGCCACGGCACTCTAGCCTGGGCAACAGAGTGAGACTGTGACTCAAAAAAAAAAAAAATACTCCACTCAAAAGAAGGTGGGGAAAAAAAAGAAAAGGGGAACAAAAAACAAATGGGTCAAAAAGATAACAGGTAGCCAGATGACGGACTTCAACACAGCTCCGTGAATCCTCTGAGCTACCCAATTAAGAAGCAGAGTTTCCCAAACTGCATAAAAAGAGTCAGTTACCTGCCACCTCTGAGACATGTAGTTTAAATATAAAGGCACTGACGGGTCAGAAGTAGAAGGATGAAAAGAGATACACCACACTAACACTGGGACGCTGAGGTTGATACATTCGTATCAAAAGAGACAAAGAGATTTCAGAGCAGAAAATGTTACCAGAGCTAAAGCTTTGTTGGCTTCATAATAACAAAGGGAGGAACTAACAGTCCTAAACATTAACATACCTGGTAACAGAGATTGAAAATGCATGAAGCAAAAATGACAGAACTATAGAACAAGGCAAAATAGTTAAATCCACAATTACAATTGCTAATAGATATTTCAATACTTTTCTCTCAATAATTGATACCACAGTAGACAGGAAGTTAAAAACTAAGGATACAGAAGACCTGAACAACACTATCAGCTAACTGGGTCTAACTGACATAAATGGACTTCACACAACAGAAGATGTATTCTTCTCAAGTGCACATAAAGCATTTACCAAGAGACCATATTCAGGGTCACAAAACAAGTCTCAATAAATTTAAAAGGATTTAAGTCACACACAGTATGTTACCTAAACGAAATGAAATCAAGCTGGGCTTGGTGGCTCACGCCAGTAATCCTAGCACTTTGGGAGGCCGAGGCAGGCGGATTGCTCAAGGTCAGGAGTTCGAAACCAGCCTGAGCGAGACCCCGTCTCTACCAAAAATAGAAATAAATTAATTGACCAACTAAAAATATATATACAAAAAATTAGCCGGGCATGGTGGTGCATGCCTGTAGTCCCAGCTACTCGGGAGGCTGAGGCAGTAGGATCGCTGAGCCCCGGAGATTGAGGTTGCTGTGAGCCAGGCTGACGCCACAGCACTCACTCTAGCCTGGGCAACAAAGTGAGACTCTGTCTCAAAAAAAAAAAAAAAAAAAAATGAAATCAAATTAAATTAACCCAGAGGTTTGTTGATTAAAAATTAATGATAGGAGCCGGGCGCGGTGGCTCACGCCTGTAATCCTAGCACTCTGGGAGGCTGAGGCGGGCAGATTGCTCAAGGTCAGGAGTTCAAAACCAGCCTGAGCGAGACCCCGTCTCTACCATAAAAATAGAAAGAAATTAATTGGCCAACTAATATATATATATATAAAAATCAGCCAGGCATGGTGGCTCATGCTTGTAGTCCCAGCTACTCGGGAGGCTGAGGCAGGAGGATCACTTGAGCCCAGGAGTTTGAGGTTGCTGTGAGCTAGGCTGACACCACGGCACTCACTCTAGCCTAGGCAAGAAAGTGAGACTCTGTCTCAAAAAAAAAAAAATTAATGATAGGATATCAATGCAAGAGAATATTGTCCTTTGTCTGAGAAAATTAGTTTGGACAACTTGTACTCATGTGGAGAAGAGCCCCTGACATAGCCTTACAGAATAGTATGCCAAATACCTCTTTTTTTGAGGCAGAGTCTCACTCTGTTGCCCTGGCTAGAGGGCCATGGCATCAGCCTAGCTCACAGCAACCTCAAACTCCTGGGGTCAGGCAATCCTTCTGCCTCAGCCTTCCAAGTAACTGGGACTACAGGCACGTGCCACCATGCCAGGCTAATTTTTTCTATGTATTTTTAGTTGTCCAATTAATTTTTTTTTTTTTTTTTTTTTTAATTTGAGACAGAGTCTCGCTTTCTTGCCTAGGCTAGAGTGAGTGCCGTGGCGTCAGCCCAGCTCACAGCAACCTCAAACTCCTGGGCTCAAGCAATCCTTCTGCCTCAGCCTCCCGAGTCGCTGGGACTACAGGCACGAGCCACCATGCCCGGCTGATTTTTTATATATATATGTATTAGTTGGCCAATTAATTTCTTTATATTTTTATAGTAGAGACGGGGTCTCGCTCAGGCTGGTTTTGAACTCCTGACCTTGAGCAATCCGCCCGCCTCGGCCTCCCAGAGTGCTAGGATTACAAGCGTGAGCCACTGCGCCCGGCCTGTCCAATTAATTTATTTCTATTTTTTAGTGGAGACAAGGTCTTGCTCTTGCTCAGGCTGGTTTGAAACTCCTAACCTTGAGCGATCCTCCTGCCTCGGCCTCCCAGAGTGCTAGGATTACAGGCGTGAGCCACCCCGCCAGGCCCAAAATTCCTCATTTTATTTGTAAAATTTTGTGTGTTGTTAATATAAGTTTATAAAAGTCTGGAAGATGGAAACTGTATTACTAGCAGAGGTCATCTCTGCTGGGCTGTCTAAATTGTAATTCTAATGTTTGAATTTTTACAAGAAGACATTTACTTTTCAAATCAGGTATGGAAATAAAAAAATATGAATCGCTGCTTAAAACTGAGCATCTCAGTTGAGCCCCCTCTGGCTTAGGCGGTTGCTCTGTGGGTGAGAAGCGTGAGGCAGGAGAGAACACTGAGGGCAGGAGTGCTGGGGGTGGACAGCTAAGTATAGCGAAAAGCAGGATTTGGAGTAAAATGAGAGTAAAGTGTTGAAGGAAGCAGGGACCATTCGGAAGGTGAGGATGGTCTGACCCGGGCCGGGGCCAGGGCCGTGGGGGTGGGATGTGGTGCCCGGCTCACAGCTGACACTGCCCTTCTTTCCTTCCCTTCCAGAGCCGTCTGCACTTCTTGTAGCATGAAGGTGAGCCTCGTTTGGGATCTTTGGGGCTTGACTGAGGTAGGACAGGGGCTCTGCTGTCTTCTGTTGGATGTATTGGTGGTCTTGTCCTCACCGGGTGCCTCATCCGTCTCCTTCCTCCATGCCAAGTCCACACCTGCACTTTTCAGGGCTGTGTGCAGTTTGTAAAGACCCCTGTAGGTGTTTTGTTTTGTTTTGTTTTTTCCTCCAAACGTTCCTTGTTAGTAGGCTGGTGCTGAGAAACCTTTTACTTCCCCTCTAAAAGTCCTACCTTCTCACACTCGACAACTTCCTTGAGTGTTTTATTGCAGTTTGGGTGTATGGTTATGTGCATGTGTGCACAGACATAAACGGCTAATAACATCTACCAGTATGTCATCCTCTCCTGCCTCAGCTTAGAAACAAGAATCTGCTTAAGAACAAGAGCAAGACCCCATCTGTACTATAAACAGGAAGAAATTAATTGGCCAACTAAAAATATGCATAGAAAAAATTAGCCGGGCATGGTGGCGTGTGCCTGTAGTCCCAGTTACTCAGGAGGCTGAGGCAGGAAGATCGCTTGAGCCCAGGAGTTTGAGGTTGCTGTGAGCTAGGTTGACGGCATGGCACTCTAGCCCAGGCAACAGAGTGAGACTGTCTTAAAAAAAAAAAAAAAGAAAATCTGCTTAAGAGGAACTTCCTAACATTGGCAATGACAAAACTTCCACCTCATCACTGTTAATTTTTTTTTTTTTTTTGAAAAAAAAAAATTGCCTTGCCTGGGCTAGAATGCCATGGAGTCATTGCAGCTCACGGCAACCTCAAACTCCTGGACTTAAGCAATCCTCCTGCCTCAGCCTCCCAAGTAGCTAGGACTACAGGCATGTGCCACCACACCCAGCTAATTTTAATTTTTTGTAGAGATGGAGTCTCATCATGTTACTCAGGCTGGTCTACATCTCCTGGCCTCAAGCAATCCTGCCCCCTCAGGCTCCTAAAGTACTGGCATTACAGGCATGAGCCAGCATGCCTAGCTCAATGTTAAATACTGATCAAGTGCAGGGCATGCTGCTAGATCCTATGGCATAAAAAAAGCACACAGTTCCTGCCCCCTAAGAAGTCCCTGTCTAGGCTGGGTGTGGCGGGCGAGGTGGCTCACGCCTGTAATTCTAGCACTCTGGGAGGCCGAGGCAGGTGGAATGCTCAAGGTCAGGAGTTCAAGACCAGCTCTAGCAAGAGTGAGACCCCGTCTTTACTATAAATAGAAAGAAATTAATTGGCCAACTAATATATATAGAAAAAATTAGCCGGGCGTGGTGGTGCATGCCTGTAGTCCCAGCTACTGGGGAGGTTGAGGCAGAAAGATCGCTTGAGCCCAGGAGTCTGAGGATGCTGTGAGCTAGGCTGACGCCATGGCACTCACTCTAGCCTGGGCAACAAAGTGAGACTCTGTCTCAAAAAAAAAAAAAAAAGCCCCGGTCTAGATGATCATTGAGGTGGGTGCGTGTAACAGGCAAGAAGACACGCACTGAGTCTTCAGACAAAAGGCACAGAGGACATGTCAGAGAGCACAGGACAGCTCTGGCTGCACTGTGTCCCCCAGGGCAAGGAAGGGGGTTTTCCCAGCACTAGGTGTGTCCTGCCCTGTCCCCGTGGGGGTGGCCTGGACCACACCTTGCTCTGTGCTGCAGATGAAAATGCCATCTAAGAAGTTTGCACACATCCCTGTCTACACGCTGGGCTTTGAGAGTCCCCGGACGACATCGACCGCCAAGACCACGCCGGCGCAGAGAAGAGACGTGTTCCAGTGCGTGCTCTGCCGTGTCGCGGGTGTTGCTGGGTGGTCAGGCGCTAGCCGTAACTCGGGAGCTGGAGGGCAGGGGGGCTGGCTTTGTCCTTTGTTTGCTGGGACACCCCCAAGAAAAAGGGAATCGAGGCACCTGTTTGAGACGAGGTCACCGTGGAGGGCTCTGGGAGGCTAAGCAGGGTGAGGTGCAATTGGGGTGTGGTGGTGGAGGAAGACTCTGCTGGGATGCACGCTGCCAGCCATGCTCGCTACAGAAACCCGCGAGGATGCCTGTGGCAGGGGCAGGGTGACGGACAGGGAGGTGTGGGGTGGAGGACTAGGTGGATTTGGGGTTCCAGAGGGCTGGGGGTGCGAGGGGGGAATCTTGCACCCTGGGGAGTTCTTCTCCCTGATGGTCCTCCCCTCCCCCCAGATCCCTGCAGGGGCCGCAGTGGCGGAGTGTGGAGGAGGAGTTCCCCCACATCTACACCCACGGCTGTGTCCTGAGGGACGTCTGCCGAGACTGCACCAGCTTCGTGGCCGACGTGGTGTGCTCCAGCCGCAAGAGCGTGGACGTCCTCAACACCACGCCGCGACGCGCCCGCCAGACCCAGTCCCTCTACATCCCTAGCACCAGGACTCTTGACTTCAAGTGAAGGCCCAGGGTGGCCAGGCCCCAGGGAGGAGCCAGGCTGAGACGCTGAGCAGCCACAGCCCTCCCGAGCTGTGCATGTATATATATACATATATAGATACATTTATATAACGCACACAGCCTATATATTTATATACATTGTTTCTGGGCCCAGAGTTCATCCGGATCAGGCTCGCTGCAGGGCCCTCCTGGGGCAGGCTGTTTCCTCTCAGGACTCCTGAGGGGCACAGGGGAGGGAACGAATGGGAATGGTTTTTCCCACAGAGTGGGGAGTACAGAAGGTTCTGGATTCAGGGACTCCTGGCATGGACTCCCCTCCCGTGTTCCAGCTCTCCTCTCCATCACAGGAATGAAAGCACGGCAGCTTCCCCTCCCTGGGTTGATGCCTCGGTGGCGATGGCACCTTGCTCCCAGGTGGACCAGGCTCCCTGATACCCCTGCCCTCCCTTGGGGGTAACCAGGCAGCAGGGGCACCTGGAAAGACCCTGAGTGGGCAGGATTCTCCGGAAGCATCCTCTGCTTCCGTCTGGAAGGCTTGGGGCCCACACCCTGCAGCTCTGGGCCCTGCCACAGCTGGTGCTGGCCTTCCCGTGAGGTGCTGGCCCACGCATCCCGGAGATGCCAGGTGGTGCCGCACAGGGAGGAGCAGCTCCTTGAATCCGCACACGTGGCCGCTTTTGGCCTAACAAAGGTCATGACAGTCTTCTGTCTGGGTGTGCACCGAGGACTCACCCAGCTATCGCAGTGGGCATGTTGGCCCAAGGCTGAAGGCGGGCTCTGGGGGCCACCTGCCCCTGAGGTCCAGGAACGGCCTCCTCAGCTCAGTACAGTCTTAGGGTGCCCAAGCTCACTCCCAGCCCCTCCCCCCACTGGCTCCCTACCAACTCCATGGGCCTGGCCATCTTGGGCTGCATGTGACACAGCTTAGGCCACGCTTGCCGGCCTCGGGGATGCTTTGGTCTCGTTCCCAGATCCCTACTCTGTTCTCCAGGGAGATGATTCACCTGGGTTCACAGGGGTGAGAGGTGCAACCTCAGCAGCTCAGGTAGGCCTGCGCTCACCACTCTGCCTGCTCACATGCCCCAGGAGGTGGGTTCTGTCGTCATCCTGCCTTAAGATGAGGAAGCTGATGCTCAACAAGGCGAAAGACTTTGACCAAAGACACACAGCTCACCCAGGGACACCTGGGACCTCAGTGGAGGCCTTTTGAGTCCAGGCTCCAACGCCTGCCACGGAGCCCGCAGGAGGCCCTGCAGGGACAGGACTTGTAACAAATGGGCCTACGGGAGAGAAGTATCAGCCAGGGGCCAGGAAATTCCACATACACAAAATTAGAGCAGCCAATAAAAACAGCCACCTCCCAGCACTTGTCTGAGCACTTTACAGACTCCTGGTCTGTGTATTTTTATTTCTGTTTAAAAATAAAACCGGCACGGAGAGGGTCAGGTATTGCCTCTGGTCACACAGCCAGCAATGAGAAAGCGAATGTTTGTGCAGCACTCTCATGGGCAGACGCTCCTGGGAGGTAAATACTATTATTATTACTCTGATTCTATACTTGATGCTGGTGCTCCCAGTCATGAGGAGACTGGGTTCTAACCATATGGAACACTTGGAAATGAAAGCCCACATGAAAACATAGGATAAGCACACCTGGGAACAGGTGGGCTGAGCTCAGAGGGACAGTGCCTCTGGGACTGCCCAACCCTGGGCAGAACTGCTTCCTGAGTCTGGCTGCAGCAAAGTCAAGAGGGAGAGCTGCGGGCATTTCTGCCTCCTTGGTGCTGCTCTCAGAGCTGCTGGACCCACCTCACTCCCCAACGCCAGGTACAGGAAGCTGTGCACTCAGCGCACTAAACCAAGCCCTGCCTCAGCTACTTTAGATCTTGATGAGTGGAGGTCGCTTACTCTAAATGTTCCTTGCTGAGGACCAGGCCTTCAGCAGTGTGGGGAGAAACTCCTGTTCCGAGTTGCCTGTTTAGGGAAGATATTCAGGATGGGTCTGTTGTGTCCCTCACAGTGTACACGACCTCTGTCTCGCAGAGGCAGTTCCAAGCTGAGACCCCCTCGAGTTTCCATCTGCAGACTAGGCAACAGGTCGGCATAAATGGGTCGGACCACTTGACCAAGAGTGACACAAAACCACTAGGCTGGACCTGAACAGTCGGACACAAGGGTGGTGTCCTGAGGATACTCCTTAGTTGCTGGATTGGGGGAGGGACCCAGGGAACTGTGTGGGAGAGGCTGGGGCAGGTGGAGGGCTCGAGGCAGCTGCCATGTGAAGTGTCCCCAGACTCTAGCAACTGGTACAGGACAGCTGACAGACCGGCCATGCCTAGAGTCAAGTAACAGACTCCCACTCCTGGGGGAGGCGGGATGGGTGTGGAAGCTCAGGTACCAGCACAGGCCCCCAGCAGAGATGAAGGGGGGGGCGTGATCCCAGAGGCCACGACCCACCTTCTCTGTCCTTGTAGCAGTATTCCCCCTTGGACTCTGGACGCACAGACCCAAAGGCAAAGCAGGTTCTCTCTGGATCAGTTTCTTCCCCTATGAAAGGGCAGGATGAGGTTAAGAATCTAGTACAGGCCCCCAACGTGAGGATCTCCCCCCCCACTAAAGGCTGCCCTCTCCTCTCTGCTGTCATGTGAGGAGGGCACCTTACCCAACACCAATTCATCTTGATCTTGCACTTGGACTCCTGCCGGTTCTCAATCCTGGCTGAAGAGCTTTTAAAAAACATTTTTGCTGGACCCCACCTCAGAATCTCGGGGGATGGGCCTTGTGCCTTGACTGTAAAAACTGCCCCAGGGGCCGGGCGCGGTGGCTCACGCCTGTAATCCTAGCACTCTGGGAGGCCGAGGCGGGCGGATCCTTTGAGTTCAGGAGTTTGAAACCAACCTGAGCAAGAGCGAGACCCCGTCTCTACTATAAATAGAAACAAATTAATTGGCCAACTAATATATATACAAAAAAATTAGCCAGGCGTGGTGGTGCATGCCTGTAGTCCCAGCTACTCGGGAGGCTGAGGCAGAAGGATCGCTTGAGCCCAGGAGATTGAGGTTGCTGTGAGCTAGGCTGACGCCACGGCACTCACTCTAGCCTGGGCAACAAAGTGAGACTCTGTCTCAAAAAAAAAAAAAAAAAAAAAAAAAAAAAAAAAAACCGCCCCAGGACGTGGATGGCCAGCAAGGGTGGAGGGCTTTGACCTTAGGCCACTGATTCCCGTACCTAGACTACCACGAAGACTAACTCCCAGGACCCGGCCCTAAGGTCCGCTTGGGGTGGGCCTTGGGGGAGGAGGGTGTCCGGGAATCCCACCCTGGAGCTCGCCGGTTCGGACGTGCTGGCGTCGGACAGCCCGCCTGCCGCAGAGGCGGAACCGAACAAGGCCCCGCACGCGGGCGCCGCAGGGGTGCTCCGACCCCGCCGCAGCTCGTCCACCGTGCGTCCCTCCCACACGCGCCCCGCCCCACCAGGGTCTCGTCGCGGCTGCAGGTGGCTCTAAGCCCCCGCCTCCGCCCACCTTCTATCCCGCTTCACCTGAACACCCGGAGAAGCGCCACACACTGGTGCTGGCGGGACCCGCCCAATTCTCGCGAGAGCTCATCCGGACCCGCCCAAACCTTCTTTGACGCCGCGGCTGACTAGAGGAAGTTCCGGAGAGCCACAGCGCGCAGGCGCGACACGCCAGCCTCGCGCCAGCGCGCCGTAAGTGCGCAGGCGCGCCAGCCGCTCTCTTTTCTGGTCTTCCTTCTCCGTCTTTCCAGACGTCAGCGGCCGTTGGGTTCTATGTCGCGCCGGGCCCTCCGGAGGCTGAGGGGGGAACAGCGCGGCCAGGAGCCCCTTGGGCCCGGCGCCCTGCAGTTTGACCTCCGTGATGATGATGACGTGGAAGAAGAAGGGCCAAAACGGGGGCCTGGTGGCCGACGCCCCGGGTGCGCAGAAAAGGAGGGCGTCCACGTCAACAACCGGTTCGAGCTGGTGAGGAACCGGGGGCCGCAGGTGGGGGGCGGGGTGCAAGGCGGGTCTGCGCGGGGTGGGCCGTGACGTCATGGGAGGGCGGGGCGAGCGTCAAGTCGAGTATGGACTCTGGCGGAGTGGGCGGGGCCGGCTGTCAGGGTGGGGCGGGGCGACGTGGGTCTGGGCTGCAGTGGGAGGGGCGGGGCTATGCGTCAGGGGGGGCGGGTCGATGGAGATGGGCGTGGCTAGGTGAGGCTTGGATGGTGGGGAGGGCAGGGCCCAGCGGTGGGCGGGGCTAATTTGGGGCGGGGCTCTACGTCTCTGGATCTGGAGGGGTCTTCCTTTGGTTCTAGGCTTGAGCATCTTGTAAGACAAGCACTTGCAGGACCTCAGCACCCACTCTGGTTTAATCCTCACAACATCCCTGCTTAACCTAGGACAGCATCTTGCTCCTCACGACATCCCCCGCAGCAGGTGTCTGCACAGGAGAATAACGCAGTAAATGCCATTTAGGGTCCTGTGATGTTTTCACCTTGTCACTGTCCGTAGTCTGTAACGTTTCATGTGTGTGAATTATCTGATTCTGGCTTCTCTGACCTGCCCGTGCGGGCAGGTAACATGTCTGTTCTGCTCACCTTGTATCTCAGCACAGCATGATGAATCAGCCCAAAGGGATTCCTGCTCGGGCCCTGCTGCCTGCTTGTGCCCTCCTGATTTCTGATAGGATGTTCATCTCACCCACTCAGACCTCCTCATCTCTCTCCCCTCTGATGTCTCCCAGACATCTCAAACTCCACGTGTCCCGATGTTGGCTAACCTTACTGTCTCTGTTGAGAGCTTCTCCACCGTTCCTGTGGCCAGGGCCGGCCGCCTGGAAGGCGTCCTGGTCTGTCGCCCACCCCACATGCAGAGCGGACCGTTGGGAACCCCTGCAGTGGCGATCCAGGTACATGGGGACTGTGACTGTCCCTCACTCTCCACCTCTGCTCTTGTTCCCATATGGTCTGTTCCAAACACATGCTGACCACAGCCTCCTTTCCCTGGCCCGCCCAGTCTGCCTGTTATCCCTACTGTCTCGTCCTTCCTGACCTTGCTCGCTCTGCTCCAGCTGCACTGACCGGCCTGTGCCCCCTCTTGCCTAGGTCCCCTTTGTTCAAGTGCCACCTCACAGCCTTGCCTTCCCTGTCTACCTGATGTAGATCAAAGTCACCTCCATACTCCATCTTCTTTATTGTGGTCTTTTTTCCTGACAGTTAGCACCAAACATACTGTATAAACTACTTATTCTTTTTACTTTGCATTGCTTGTCTCCTACTGCTTGGAATGTAAGCTTCACAAAAACAGGCACTTTAGTATTCACTGATGTGGCCCCACCACCCAGAGCAGCCACCCACAGGTCCGTACCTGGTGACTTCATGTGTTAGCGCTGCCTTCAGAGAGACCACTGGGTACTACCTGTGGTCAGAGTGTGTGTGTGTGTGTATGGACTGTAGAGTCAGAAAGACCTAGGTTTGAATCCTAGCTCTCCCTCTTCATAGTTGTGAGAACTTGGATAAGATCTGCAAGATAAGCTTTGGTTTCCGTATTTCTTGAGGAGGTTGTTACTTACTTGTGGGGTTGTCATGGCGCTACTAACGTATGTAGCGTTTAGCACATACTAGGCACATAGCACTCAACAAATGTTGATATTATATAATGTTGAAAATAAGTGAAGGGAACAAAAGAACTTCACTAGGAACAAGCACCCGAAGTGGTTCAGGGTCCGAGGGAGCACAGACTGGTTGCTGCAGTCTCCTTGATTTGCTTCATAGCTGAGACTATCCTTGTTGCTGGACCTTGGGGGAGTTTCTTTGGCTTTAGATTAGAAATCATGTTTCCCATTTCAGTCAGAGTGAGTTTTTTTTTTGTTTTTTTTTTGAGACAGAGTCTCACTTTGTTGTCCAGGCTAGAGTGAGTGCCGTGGCGTCAGCCTAGCTCACAGCAACCTCAAACTCCTGGGCTCAAGCGATCCTCCTGCCTCAGCCTCCCGAGTAGCTGGGACTACAGGCATGCGCCACCATGCCCGGCTAATTTTTTTTATATATATATCACTTGGCCAATTAATTTCTTTCTATTTATAGTAGAGACGGGGTCTCGCTCTTGCTCAGGCTGGTTTTGAACTCCTGACCTTGAGCAATCCGCCCGCCTCGGCCTCCCAAGAGCTAGGATTACAGGCGTGAGCCACAGCGCCCGGCCCAGAGTGAGTTTTTAAGAATCAACTTTCCTTTTGCCTCATTGCCCTCCTGAGAGCAAGATGGATCACCAGCAGCTCTATTGGAGCCACCTGAGAAAATTCGGCCAGAGTTCTCGCTCTTGTCGCATCTGCTCAAACTGTCTGATCCAGAAATTGCACAGTCTGATCCAGAAATACGGCCTCAATATGTGCCGCCAGTGTTTCCATCAGTATGTGAAGGACATCCATTTCATTAAGTTGGATCTTCTTTGAATGGATTTTCCACGGCACCCACAAAATGAAAGAGACCATGCTGGCTCTTTGTATATAAAATAAAATTCAAAAGAAACTTCAAAAAAAAAAAGAATCAACTTTATTGAAATATAATTTATATATAATGAAACACACACTTTTCAAGTATATCGTTTGAATTTGGCCAAGTGTATACAGCAACGTACCTACCCCCCGAGTTGTTTTTCCATCCCTATTTCTACCCTGCGTCTCAGTCCTAGGCAGCCACTGAGCCACTGGTCTGCTTTTTATCCCTGTATATTAGTTGTGCCTGTTCTAGAATTTCATATACATGGAATCACACAGAATGTGCTCCTTCGTGTCTGGCTTCTTGCTAGCATATGCTTTTGATACTTACTCATGGTATAGGTGTTCATGGCTTGTTCCTTTTCATTGCTGAGTAGTAGTATATCGTATGGATATACCATAGTTTTTTTGTCCATTCTCTTTTAGATGGATATCTGGGTTGTTTTCCAGTTTGGGGCTATTATGAATAAAGCTGTGTGACCATTTGTCTACAAGTCTTTTGTGGACATATGTTTTCATTTTGCTTGGTTGAATACCTAGGAGTAGAACTGCTAGATCATAGTGTAGGTATATTTTAACTTGATAAGGATTGCCAAACAGTTCCAGGTGGTTGTAGCATTTTAGGCCCCCATCAGCAGTGTATGAGCGTTCCAGTTGCTCTGGGTCCTTGCCATTAGTTGGGATGTCAGTTTTTTACAGTCAGTCAATCTTTAGATGTGTATCGGCAAACAGTTTTAATCTGCATTTCCCTGAAGAAGTTGAACATCTTTTCATGTACTTATTAGCCATTTGTTTGTCTTCTGTGAAGTCTCTGTTCACATTTTTTTGCCCATTTTCTATGGGATAGTTTGTCTTTTCTTTTTTCTTTTTTTTTTAACAGACAAGGGTCTTACTATGATACCTGAGCTAGCCTCAAACTGGGCTCAAGCAGTCTTCCCTCCTCAGCCTCCCAAGTAGCTGAGACTACAGGTGTGTGCCACCATGCTCAACTTACTTTATAAGGGTTCTGTATGCATTTTGAATACATGTCTTGTGTCAAATATATATATTGTGAGTATTTTCTCCCAGGAGTTATTCCACGTAAAAGTAGCTTATTAACTAACGAGTATTAACTCATCGAGGTTACAGTGAGCTATGATTTGGCTACTGTACTCCAGCTTGGGCAACAGAGCAAGACCCTCTCTCCAAAAAAAAAAAAAAAAAAAAAAAAGATAACTCTTTAATTGCTGCACATCACAGTGATTTTAATACATTAGAAGAATATTTAAGATTAACAATTCAAGTCAGGCATGGTGCCTTGTGCCTGTAATCCTAGCACTCTGGGAGGCTGAGGCAGAAGGATTGCTTGAGGTCAGGAGTTTGAGACCAGCCTGAGCAAGAGCAAGACTCTGTCTCTACAAAAGGTAGAAAAATTAGCCGGGTGAGATGGTATGTGTCTGTAGTCCCAGCTACTCTGGAGGCTGAGGCAGGAAAATCACCTGAAACCAGGAATTTGAGGTTGCTGTAAGCTAGGCTGATGCCATGACACTCTAGCCCAGGTGACAATGAGACTCCGTATCAAAATAAAAAAAAATTAAGAATTCAGTTAAGATTCAATTAAGATTAATTCAATTAAGGTTAATTCAGTTAAGATTAAGAATTCGGTCATTAACCTCACATAAACCTATATAAGCATGTTTCTTTTTCCTGCTGCTGCAAAGTTTGAAGAAACAGTCTGTACACTCACTTATTTTACTTTATTTCTGACATCAAGTCCAGCTTCAGGAATCCCCAAGACCACCCTCAAATTCAGTGATGTGCTGGGAGGAGTCACAGAACTCAATGAAGCTCTTACACTCACAGTTATGGTTTATCACAGGGAAAAGTTGCAGATTAAAATCAACCAAGGGAAGAAGCGCGTAGGGCAGAGTCCAGAAAAGGACTAGATGTGATGCTTCCATTGTCCCCTCCCTATGGACACATTACTCCCACTGGCATCAGTGTGTGATAAGAGGCATTACTGTTGCCAACCAGGAAAGATCCCCCGAGCTGTGATGTTTGGAGTTTTTATTGGGGCTCCAATACTTAGGCGTTATTGATTGCCCAGTGGCTGGTCTCAGCCTCCAACCTCTCAGTAGGTTGAGCTGATGACTAAGGACACCCCCACCTTAAATCAGTTGTTGGTGTGGCCAAAAGCCCCCACCCTAAATCATGTTGTTACTCTCTGGCTTGGCTCAAGGTCCCCACCCTAAATCCCCCACCACACTAAATCCCTTTGTTAGTGTGGTTCAAAGCCCCAGGTGAACTAAACCAGTCCTGTCAGGAATGACATCTCCTCCTGCCCCCCAAAAAAGATATTGAAAATAGAACTTCTTAGTATGTTTTAGGGTAAAGACCACTTTGACAACCTAATAAAAACCATGTAAACATACTTAAAAATCATCACAGCTTATATTGAAAAAATTTTCCTCTAAATGAGGAAGATGATTTTTTACAAGGAATTATATGTGCATTATGTGTGTATAGTATTAATATAATTGCTATTCCCAACAATAATTGAAATAAACTTAAATTGTATGAATAAACAAATAAAAAAAACCCTCCAAACTACTTCTGAAACAAATTTCAGTGATCAGGCTATTGTTTGCCTGGAATAAGGACTTGGAACTGTGCAGTGGTATTTGACTTACCAACACTGTGTCATTTTTATCTTTTTCTTTTCTTTTCTTTTCTTTTTTTTTTTTTTTTTGAGACAGAGTCTTACTTTGTCACCCAGGCTAGAGTACAGTGGTGTCATCATAGCTCACAGCAACCTCAAACTCCTGGGCTCAAGGAATCCTCCTGCCTCGGCCTCCCAAGTAGATGGGACTACAGGCATGTGCCACCGTGCCCAACTAATTTTTCTGGTTTTTTAGTAGAGACAAGGTCTTGTACTTGCTCAGGCTAGTCCTGAACTGAGCTCAAGAAATCCTCCCACCTCGGCCTCCCAGAGTGCTGGGATTACATGTGCAAGCCACAGTGTACATAGGCCCATCTCTTTATCTTTGATAGCCAGTTGATGTTGATCCTTTTTTTTTTTTTTTTTTTTTGAGACAGAGTCTCACTTGTTGCCCAGGCTAGAGTGAGTGCCGTGGCGTCAGCCTAGCTCACAGCAACCTCAAACTCCTGGGCTCAAGTGATCCTCCTGCCTCAGCCTCCCGAGTAGCTGGGACTACAGGCATGCGCCACCATGCCCGGCTAATTTTTTCTATATATATTAGTTGGCCAATTAATTTCTTTCTATTTATAGTAGAGACGAGGTCTCGCTCTTGCTCAGGCTGGTTTCGAACTCCTGACCTTGAGCAACACCGCCCGTCTCGGCCTCCCAGAGAGCTAGGATTACAGGCCTGAGCCACCGCTCCCGGCCTGATCCTTTGTTTTGATGGCAACTAGAGCAAAAAACCCTGATTCACATTCACAAAAGCATTTTTTTTTTTTTGGTGCTATACAAGGCTGTTGAACAAAAGCATTTAATAACAGATGGTATTAGACTCCTATAGCTTTTTTATTAGTGAAAGGTAAGTTTGGTCTTAAAGTATCATGATTTTCTAAGATTCTTTGGGTTAAAATCATGTCACACCGGCTGGGCATGGTGGGTCACGCTTGTAATCCTAGTACTGTGGGAGGTGGAGGCGGGAGGATTGTTTGATCTCAGGAGCTGAGACCAGCCTGAGCAAGAGCGAGACCCTGTCTTTACTAAAAAAAATAGAAAGAAATTAGCTGGACAACTAAAATAATATATATATACATATATACATATATGTATATATATATAAAAATTAGCCGGGCATGGTGGCACATGCCTGTAGTCCCAGCTACTCGGGAGGCTGAGGCAGGAAGATGGCTTGAGCCCAGGAGTTGGAGGTTGCTGTGAGCTAGGCTGATGCCACGTCACTCTAGCCCGGGCAACAGAGTGAGACTGTCTCAAAAAAAAAAAAAAATCATGTCACACCATTGCTTTTTCTTCAAGTCTGTGGACTCACCTTTAGCAAGGTTGTCATTGTTAATGCTGCTGTGAGCAAGGAAAGAATTATGCATCCATATTGTAGTCATGAGGTGGGATTACTTGAACAGTGAAAAGAAATGTCTGCAGTGTTTCCAGATGTCAGCTCAGTTCTGCCTACAGACGAGCAGATGAGGCTTTGTCATCCTTGCCTGCCATCTGCAGCAGCACTTCCTCCAGCAATGCAGTGATGCAGAGTTCTAGTGGCTCTCTTCTTCCAGTGAGGAAAAATAAGTTTTTTCATTTTTTTTTTTTTAGCAGCATCCTTATTGGTGACTGTGGGGCTTTAAATGAAGTCTTAATCTTGTAGAGTCAGAAACAATCTAAATAAATCAAGCAGTGAGTAAGTAAAGACAATAGTAAGATTTCCTCTTCTAGTTATGGCAGAATAACTGGTACCACAATAGCCCTTTGCCATGAGCAACTATAAAACTGGGCAACTTGTATGACATAACTGTTTTCAGACGTGACACAGCAAGTGTTGCAGGTCTGTAGTGCCTGAGAGAAGAGAAATACCACAGTGAGCCATCAATCTTGCTTTCCGCTTTGATGCACTTTTCAGATGGCAGCACGGGGAGGGACCCCGAGAGAGCGTGGTGATATCCCTGGGCTGAGGAGACAGAGCAGATTCGGGGGCAGGGTGCTGCAGTGCTGGAGTTCCAGAAACCTGCTGCAAGTCTTTGGCCCATGCTGAGCTGTGCTGGGCAGAGAACACTGATGGGGAAAGGACTGCTCCGAGAGCCATGAGATGAGCTGCTACCAGAGCTCCTGGGGAGAGGGGGAGACGTTCGATTCCAACTAGCCAGAAGGGATAGCTCTTGTCGAAAGCCTGGGTGCTCAGTAGAGGCTTTAGAAAGGCTGCTCGCCGCCTGTAATTCTAGCACTCTGGGAGGCCAAAGCAGGAGAATGACTTGAGGTTAAGAGTTTGAGACCAGCCTTAAGCAAGAAGAGTGAGACTCCGTCTCTACTAAAAATAAAAAACTAGCTGGGCGTGGTAGCACCTGCCTATAGTCACAAATACTCGGGAGGCTGAGGCAGGAGGATTCCTTGAGGTCAGGAGTTTGAGGCCAACCTCCTCAACATAGTGAGACCCTGTGTCTCTAAAAACAAAAAAATTAAACCGGCACCCAGCTTCACTGAGAAACATTGGTGATCAACATTAGTTGATTGTGAAGAAAAGCGTAGGTACAGTTCCTCCATGACCTTTCACAGGTGAGGACGAAATGTCCCTGTCGGCTTTGTTTCTGTTTTCTTCCTCTGCTGGAAGATCGACACCAGCCAGACCACACCTGGGCCCCTGGCTTCACCAGGGACTGCCAGGCAGCAGGAGACAGTCTCAATAGGAATCACCGTCATGTTGTTGGTGATGTTGGGGCCAAGCTCACTTTGATGCAGAAGCCCAGTGTTTCCAAATTCGGTGTTCTATTTACAAAATCCAGTCTATACTGTCACATGGATTTTCCAGACAGATCGGCATAATATACTCCTTTTTTTTTTTTTTTTTTTTTGAGACAGAGTCTCACTTTGTTGTCCAGGCTACAGTGAGTGCCGTGGCGTCAACCTTGTTCACAGCAACCTCAAACTCCTGGGCTCAAGCAATCCTCCTGCCTCAGCCTCCTGAGTGGCTGGGACTACAGGCATGCGCCACCATGCCTGGCTAATTTTTTCTATATATATTAGTTGGCCAATTAATTTCTTTCTATTTATAGTAGAGACAGGGTCTCGCTCTTGCTCAGGCTGGTTTCGAACTCCTGACCTTGAGCAATCCGCCCACCTCGGCTTCCCAGAGAGCTAGGATTACAGGTGTGCCCCACTGCGCCTGGCCTATACTCCTTAATTGTACCCTCATCATGTGGAAATCTTCATTGGTGAAGAAAGCAAAACCAAAGAATACAAAAACTTTTTTTTGTGCTTTCTTTTCTTTGATACTTTTCCACCTGAGGCAGTGGGCCCCTGGGAACAGGGGCAGGTGACTCCTGCCTTATGTGCTCATCAATGGAAAATCGCCATGTACAGCATGATCCCAGTTTTATATTTAAAATTATCTCAGGATTATGGGGGGTAGAGTTGCTTTTATTTTTATTTTTTGAGCTTTGTACTTTTCAGAAGTTCTAGATTGAACATATAGTCTTGCTTAGTTTTGGACCTCTGTATATCAGAGTGGATCAGTCAAATCTCCTGGTTCATAGGCCGGGCACGGTGGTTCACGCCTGTAATCCTAACACTCTGGGAGGCCGAGGTGGGTGGATTGCTTGAGGTCAGGAGTTCGAAACCAGCCTGAGCAAGAGCGAGACCCTGCCTCTACTATAAATAGAAAGAAATTTTATTATTTATTTATTTATTTTATTTATTTATTTTTTTGAGACAGAGTCTCGCTTTGTTGCCCAGGCTAAAGTGAGTGCCGTGGCGTCTGTCTAGCTCACAGCAACCTCAAACTCCTGGGCTTAAGCAATCCTGCTGCCTCAGCCTCCCGAGTAGCTGGGACTACAGGCATGTGCCACCATGCCCAGCTAATTTTTTCTATATATATTAGTTGGCCAATTAATTTCTTTCTATTTTTTTTTTTTATAGTAGAGATGGGGTCTCACTCAGGCTGGTTTCGAACTCCTGACCTTGAGCAATCCGCCCGCCTCGGCCTCCCAGAGTGCTAGGATTACAGGCGTGAGCCACTGCGTCCGGCCAATAAAAATAAGTTAATTTGCCAACTAATATATATAGAAAAAATTCCCCGGGCGTGGTGGTGCATTCCTGTAGTCCCAGCTACTCGGGAGGCTGAGGCAGCAGGATTGCTTGAGCCCAGGAGTTTGAGGGTGCTGTGAGCTAGGCTGATGCCACAGCACTCACTCTAGCCTGGGCAACAAAGGGAGACTCAGTCTCAAAAAAAAAAGAATTGTTATTGGTCTCTTTTGTTTATTTGTTCTTTGATGAGCTGAAGGGCCAGAATTTTTCCCGTGACTTGGACCCACCTTTGCTTTTCTCTCCAGAGAGTGTTTAGTGTGTTTGTCTTCTGTGACTGTTTTTCATTCAAAATTGTGCCCTGAGATTCGTTCATATTATATGCAGCTGTGTTTCATTCATTTAAGATTCCATTGTGTGGATTATTATACAAGGTTCCATTGTGTGAATTATTTTTTAATTTAATTAAATATTTTTAGAGATGGGGTCTCATTATGTTGCCCAGGCTACTCAAACTCTTGGCCTCAAGTGGTCCTCCCGCCTCAGCCACCAAAGTTACTGAGATCGCAGCCTGAGCTACTGCACTCAGCTTAGAATTGTCTTGGCTATTAAAGAAGTTTGTGGGTAGGTGGGTCCTTGGGTGCCTTCTCTTCGTGTCTGTTCCCGTCAGGAGCTGAGGCTTGAGTAAACAGTAGGAAGAAAGAACTTTAACGTATTGGCCGAATGTATGTATATTAAATTTTGGCTTTGAGGTGGAGTGTTAAATATGGACTTACACACTCCATAAATGGGCATAAATTGTCCATTGGAGATTCTTCATTAGGTCATCTCTGAAGACAGAGATACAGATGGCCCTGTGGCCTCAGCTTTCTCTAGCCCTCTCTCACTGAAACAGCCCTGAGCCAGAACTCTGTTGCTCTGTGTGCAGCAGACACTCGGGGGCCTTTCATTCCTTCCCACCACCCTCCCACCCTGACCTGGAATGTGTCCACTGCACAAGTAATGTCCTTGTTCCTCTCCAACATGTTTCCAGATAAACATTGAGGACCTTGAAGATGACCCTGTGGTGAACGGGGAGAGATCTGACTGCGCACGCACAGACGCCGTGGCACCAGGGAACAAAGGCCGGACTCTGCGTGGAAACACAGCAACCAAGATGGATGGTGATGCGGCACCCCCAGAGCAGGTGGGGAGCTGAGTGGGGACGAGGAGGGGAGCAGATGGGAGGGCCCCAAGGCACCCAGCACAGGCACTCTGTTATGTCATTTTCTTGAGGGTGTAATTTTCTGAATTTAATTGTGTTAATTGCCAAAAAATGTGCTTGGGAACCCTGATGAGATTTGCATGAAATCTTTAAGACCAGCAGTGGCAGCACAGGTGCTGCATGTGAAGTCCCAGAACTGCCTCCGGTGTCCAGCAGAGGCCGCGCCCACTCAGCGGGGTGTGTTGGCATGCAGTGTGTTCTTCCTCACTATGCCCCAAACCTGGGCTTGGGTGGCTGTGGGCCTGGGTGCTGCTATAAGAAAATGTGCTTTAGGCCGGGCGTGGTGGCTCACGCCTGTAATCCTAGCACTCTGGGAGGCCGAGGCGGGCGGATTGCTCGAGGTCAGGAGTTCGAAACCAGCCTGAGCAAGACCCCGTCTCTACTAAAAATAGAAAGAAATTAATTGACCAACTAAAAAATATATATACAAAAAATTAGCTGGGCATGGTGGTGCATGCCTGTAGTCCCAGGTACTCGGGAGGCTGAGGCAGGAGGATCACTTGAGCCAGGAGATTGAGGTTGCTGTGAGCTAGGCTGACGCCACGGCACTCACTGTAGCCTGACGCCACGGCACTCACTGTAGCCTGGGCAACAAAGTAAGACTCTGTCTAAAAAAAAAAAAAAAAAGAAAACGTGCTTTGAAGGAACATGCAGGTCACGTTAGTGCTGGGGGCAGAGGTGCAGACCACCCCACGTGCCATGTCCCTCACAGCAGGGGATCCTTAAGTGAGTCTTCCAGAGGTCCCTGTAAGGAGAGCTTTTGTCTACTATTTAGCAAGTGTTTATTGGGAGCCCGGGGTGCTGGGGAAGAGTCTGTGTCCCCCAGGAGCCTCTGGTTGAGAGGGCAATATAGACATGACCTGAAAGTGGAGTCCTGACTTGAAGTGCAGAGCAGTGCCTGACGAGGCTTGGGGCTGTGAGCCTTCCCTGAAGAGCCTTCACACACGTCAGGGGAGGGGTTGGCCAGGTGCAGGTGTGAGGGAACTGCAGATGCAGGGGGACCACAGGTACAGGGGGCTGGGGGCTGCAGGTGCAGTGGGGGGGACCGGAGATGCAGGGGCATCACAGGTACAGGTGTGGGGAGACCACGGTGCAGAGGGAACCACAGGTACGGGAACTGCAGATGGGGAACTGCAGGGTGGTTACTGGCTTGCTGTGGGGGCCTGGGTTCCTCATGGCCCCTGTCTCCAGGGTTGCTGGAGCATGACAGGCAGTGTTTGCGAAAGCAAGAAATGAAAGCCTGAGAGGCAGGTGGCATGTTAGAGCCACATGAGCTGCCCTGAGGTTATGGGGAGCCCTGAAGCACTGTGGGCAGGTGTGGGTGTGAGAGAAACGCCTCGCTGACCAGAGTTGGGGAGACAGTGGGAAAGGTGCCTCTTGGAGGAAAGGATGTGGGTTGAAGGGACGTTTGGGAGGTGCAGGGGCTGTGTAAGGACAGCCCAGTAAGGGTGCAGTCATGCTTGCTGCTTTAATTCTTGGTTTTTAAGATTCTTTTTCTCTTTGTACTGATTAAAAATGTGCTTCTTTTATTAGTCTAATGCAAGCAGCAAACTTCGAAAGAAGAAAAAGAAACAGAAAAATAAGAAAAACAGCACAGGAGAGACTTCGGTGTGTGAGTCAGACCTGGCTTTGGTTTCTCCCTCTGCCTGGTTCCCTGTCTGTCTTTTCTGGTTGTGTTTTTCAAGGTGGTGTGAAAGTTTGTTTTTATTTGATATTTTGATTCCTTTCCATTAGCAGTATGACTAAATCATTAATAGCAGTCAAGGAAAAAGAAAAGGAAAAGTTACTACCAGACTTTCTTCTGTTTTGTTCCCTTGGTTCCTTGGTGGGTTAGAGCCCACTCTCGTGTTCCCATTTCCCAGCACCCACCAGGAATTGTCCTGATGGCGAGTCTCTCCTGGCCCTCGAGGCCTGTGTGACGCTTACCCTGACGTTTGTCTGGTATTGAGGACTAGGGTGGCAGGGCAGAGACCACCCACGGGACCTATACTTTCTTTTTTTATTTTACCACATAAATTTCAACTGTATGGGACCTATGCTTTCTGTCGTCAGGAAGTATCTTTTCATTACTGGCCTTGATCCTGTCGGATTCTGTTTGTCTTGAGAAGAGGCTGTAGCTTTGTTCCTGTTCAGCCTGAGTCACAAGTCCCGCTCTGTGTACCTGAGGACGTGGAATGTGGTCTTTTGACCCACTTATTTCCAGTGTCCGTCTGGTTCTCTGATTTTTACCTATTCTGAGCTGCTGCTTCTGAAACATCTCTTTTTTCTAAATGTATGTGTGATACATTAGTATTTGAGTTATACTGTCTTTTAAGAAGTAAAAACAATTTAATAATTCTCTCAAAACAGATCTTTTGTTATTGTTATAACCTTTAGAATAAAGTCAGTGTGCTGATGAATAGTTGTTTTGGGCATTCAGGAAAATGGACTGGAAGATATCGACCGCATCCTGGAGAGGATTGAGGACAGCGGCGGCCTGATCCACCCAGGCCCTGCGCCCCTGAGCTCCAGGAAGCATGTCCTGTATGTGGAACACAGGTGCGAGCTCCTCCTGATTGTACCACAGAGACCCCGTGGAAGGAAAGAGCTATTTAAAAGGAAGAACAAGCCGGGCGTGGTGGCTCATGCCTGTAGTCCTAGCTCTCTGGGAGGCTGAGGCGGGTGGATTGCTCAAGTTCAGGAGTTCGAAACCAGCCTGAGCAAGAGCGAGACCCTGTCTCTACTATAAATGGAAAGAAATTAATTGGCCAACTAAAAATATATATATAAAAAATTAGCCGGGCATGGTGGCGCATGCCTGTAGTCCCAGCTACTCGGGAGGCTGAGGCAGGAGGATCGCTTGAGTCCAGGAGTTTGAGGTTGCTGTGAGCTAGGCTGATGCCACGGCACTCACTCTAGCCTGGGCAACAAATCGAGACTCTGTCACAAAAAAAAATAAATAAATAAAAGGAAGAATAAGAAAATTTACTGTCTTTATGTTAAAATAATATGAGTTATTAAACAGGAAATAGGAACAAGGAGAAATCAGAAAAGGAAAACTTACCCATATTTCAGAGGACTTTTAGCTTTACTTTTACGTATCTTAGGAAGTTCTTTCTTGAATTGTGTGAAAGGGCTGTGTCATCTTTGGATAACAGTCTATCTGTTGGTCTCATAGATGCTTAATGAATCCTTGTCCCCAATTCAGAGATCGTTGTCAGCTTTTTTAAAAAAAAAAAAGCCATCTAGAGTCAGTTAAGACATATTGATCTAGTCTCAGGGAGTGTGTGCTGCCCTCACTCAGCCTCGAAAACAGATACCCCAGGTGCCCTCTGTGTGCAGTTGTGACTCTTGAGTCCCCTCTCTGTACCTGCTGCCCCTCTGGTGCCCTCAGGGCAGCCGTGGCCAGGCCTCTGAGCAGGTGAGTGCTGGTTTTCAGGAAAGCAGCCTGGAGTTGCAGTTCAAGGCACAATCACTCAACTCCCTCATGGGTTCTTATGTGGCTTTGTAACATTTTCAGAATCATTGTAGAACATAAATTTACTTTTCTTTGTGTAATTTTCAATTCTCTAGACACTTGAATCCAGACACAGAACTGAAAAGGTATTTTGGTGCTCGAGCAGTCCTGGGGGAGCAAAGGTAAGTGCCACACGCAGCTTCATCCTCAAACCCTTTTGTTCCTTTTTCGACTCTTGAGGGAGGAGAATGTCCTCGTAGCCCATTAAAAACCCTGGAGGGGGGAGTACGTAAAGCCGTGAGGGACAAATGGAAGCCTTAGGCTTGGGATCTGAAAAGGACATCCAAGGAGATGGTTTGTGCATGACCTTATTTGTGACCTTGGGTTGTGGAGATGCCCAGGGTGGTTGGCTCTGTCCCTCACACTGCCCTCATATTTTTAGAAAGATTCTAAAAGCTGTTAAATTTTGAGCTTTCAGCCCTAAAATCTTAGCCAGGTCCATTTTTGCTTCTCAATCAAAGCAAAACTAACGTGAAGTTTAGGGTCTGATATAAGTTTATTTTGTTCTGTTTTGTTTTGTTTTTTGAGACAGAGTCTCACTCTGTCACCCCAAGTAGAGTGCAGCATCATCAGCCTAGTTCACAGCAACCTCAGATTCCTGGGCTCAAGTGATCCTCCTGCCTTAGCCTCCCGAGTAGCTGGGACTACAGGCATGCGCCATCATGCCCGGCTAATTTTTTCCATATATTTTTAGTTGGCCAATTGATTTGTTTCTGTTTTTAGTAGAGACGGGGTCTCACTCTTGCTCAGGCTGGTCTCAAACTCCTGACCTTGAGCGATCCTCTCGCCTCGACCTCCCAGAGTGCTAGTATTACAAGCATGAGCCACCGCACCGGCCTAACAGCAGGTTTTAAAATCTGTTATAATGTGTGGACAAAAAACAGGTTTCATGTTTTGACTTTTATTTCTTTGAATATGAATAAGATTGAAGGATTTTTTCATGTGCTATTTGCTCAGACTTCCCTTGTATTTCTAACAGATTTTGCTTTATATTTTACTTTATATTTTGATGTGAAGTCATTCAGGACACAAGGGTTTCTGGCTTTTATGTCCTTTTTTGGAATGTTAATGAAGGACGTAAATGTTCTCTTTGTCACCTGAGCACTCTCCCTTTCTCCAGCCAGCTTCGCTGTATCTGCTCCTGGGGCTCACTGCAGGCTGGGCTGTGTCTGAGATTCCGTTGACTGGGGTGATTCTTAACAGCCAGTTAATTTTTTTTACACCCAACCAGTTACCCCAAATCGTGGCACATTTTAGTTTCCTTCCGATTTTGACCACATTTTCCTTATACAGTTGGGTTTTTCCCTGCAGTTTATTACTTTCTTTTTGGGAGAAGAAACATAATTTTTTATCCTGTTCCTAACAACTCACCTTCTCATTCACTCTTTTTTTATTTGTCTCTAGTGAAATAGTTCAGATTATCATCAAAAAAGAATAGAGAATAACATACAAACGTCCACATGCCCATCACTGTTGTAACAGAAGCCCTGTGCCTTCTCCGGGGGTCTCCCTGCCCGCCCGAGATATCCCCTGACCAGGGCTTAGGACCAGGCCTGGCACCTGCCACAGAGGCCCCCGAATGGCAGAGCTCGGAGCCCTCTGCCTGGGAGTGGAGACAGGTGGCCCTGGCACACTCCACCTGCAGCCTGTGCCAAGGCCTGAGGAGCCGGTCCCAGCGTACACGTGTCAGGCATGCTGATGTCCCATGTGCCGACGCCCTCCTCCAGTCCTCTTCATCATTACCGTCTTTCCCTGTCACTGTGTTTATGGGGTCTCGGGCGAGGAGGAAAATGCCAAGGACCGCCCTTGTCCTCTGCTCTCAGCCACAGCCAGGCGGGCCGCCGTGGGCAGCCAGCTCCTGTGTGTGCAGAGCGCCAGCAGGCTTGGTCTCGTTCTTGTCATTTTCATTCTAGGTGTTCATTTTGCTTTCCTTTTTTTACCTTTCCTGCTTTCTTGCTGAACTGGTTGAATCTTCTCTTTTTCTATTTTTCGGTGGCCTGGTGAGCTAGTTCTCGTGTCTCTGTCCTGTCTGGCAGTGGTTATTCCCAGCACCTGCAGAGTGTAGGCAGCTGAGCCACCTGGGGTCCCCGTGAGCCACAGGAGGTTAAACTGTGCCTGTGTCCTGTTCTCCCCAGGCCTCGGCAGAGACAGCGCGTGTACCCCAAGTGTACATGGCTCACGACGCCCAAGAGCACCTGGCCCCGGTACAGCAAACCAGGTGAGGGTCTGCAGAGGCCGTGGGGGGCTGTGGGCCGGCCCACGCTGGTACCCGCTGTTGACATCATGCCCCTGGCCCGCCTTTCCTCCGTGTGTGCAGCACCCGTGTGTGCTGGGTGCTTGCGCTGGAGGCCCAGTCGCTCTGAGCACAGAGTCCCCCAGACAACACCCGCACGTTTCCTCGACTATAGCTTTTTCCCATGAATGCTGTGCCATAGGAAGCACGTTCATTTTTAAAGTACGATATTTTATGTATTGGTGCAAACTAATACATACACTTAATTTAAAGAAAAATAGCAACAGTACAGAAAGATGTCGAGTAAATACCCTGTCAGGGTACTTGGCTGCACAGCATGGAGGAGCGGCTGGGGGCCTCCACAACAGCCTCCACCCTGCAGTGGCTGGGCTGCAGGGGCCAGGGGGCCACCGCAAGAAGGGAGTGATGTGGACGTGTAGGTGATAACCGTGGGGCTGCATGAGTGCCGCCCCAGCCCCTGCCACTCCTGTTCTGTGTCTGTGGGGCTTCTGGAAGACCCCCAGTTCCCTCAGTGGGGACATGCCTGAGAGCCCCAGGCACGCACCTCATGTCTTTGTCCCCCAAGCCCGTCACCTAACAGCAGAAACACCTGCGCAAGAAGGGGCTCCTTGGCTGTGTGGTCCTGTGGGACTTAGGCCTCGGGTAGGGCAGAGAAGCTGTGGCTAAGGGGACCAAGAACCACTGACGTGTTTCACAGAGGTCTTGGGAAACTGAGTTTTTCAGGTTTATGAGGAGAAACTGGGCCCCATACACCCAAATCAGACGTAGGAAGCAGAGAGGAGGGAGTCTGGTCACCTGCACTGTCTCCCACTCCTGCCCCTTCACAGCTGCCCTGGTGTTCGTCCTGACCAGACTCGGTCTGGGTGTAGCGTTTGGCCCAGCCAGACCCCACGACTGGATGGGCCGTGTGTGTCCCTGTCCCCAAAGTTTCCCCCCGGCCAGCGAGGCTTGTCTTGGGACGTTTCACACTCCATCCTGTACTCTGGGCTGGATGTGAGTTCTGTGAAAGCAGAGCGATGGGACTTCCTCTGGGTAGGAAGCAGACCCAGGTGTTCTCGGAACGCCCTTCAGCTTGTGGCCAGGGGCAGCCCTGCCTGGGTCTGGGTGACTTGCGAGCGTGCCTGCACTCTGGGCGGGCTAGCGGCAGAGTCCTCACCAAGAACACCTTGGGGACAGGTGATGGTGCCTGGGGCCACTGTCCCCTGCACACCCGCCTGAGCACTCTCACCCTCCAGGTCTGTCCATGCGGCTACTGGAATCAAAAAAAGGCCTTTCCTTCTTTGCGTTTGAACATAGCGAGGAGTATCAGCAGGCGCAGCACAAGTTCCTGGTGGCCGTGGAGTCCATGGAGCCCAACAACATTGTGGTGCGTGGTCCCTGCCACCCGCAGGGGTGGGACAGCGTTGCTGCCACTGCGCTTGGTTTCCTGTCCCTCCCAGTCTGGGAAGGTGTGCTCGAGGGCCGGCAGACTGAGGGTTCCTGTCTGTGCAGGGCGAGCAGACTGACCAGAGGGGGGCATGTTCAGTCTCTAAGCAAAGTGAAACCCATCCACACTCAGAGAAGAGCCTGGAACATGCCTCACGTCCCCTGCTCAGGGAGCCATGTGCGGCAGCGCTGCGTGGCGCCTGCCCGGAGCAGTAGGACCTTCCTGAGCACTGCCTTGGTGCCGGCTGTGCTGGCACAGCGAGGGGAGCACACAGACTCCCTGCTTCCAGGCAGCCCGCGCCGTCCCCTGTGTCACTGAGGACTGTGTCCTTAGAACACCCCGAGGTGTGGTGACCAGGCTGCCCCAAGACCCCAACCAGCCCTGTCCTCAGGCCACTCTTGGGTCTGTGGTCACTGTAGGACCAGAAGGAGCCCACCCTTCCTTAGCTGCCCTGGTCCCAGAGTGCACTGTGCTCGGTACCAGGGCACGCACTTTTGAGAGCTCGGTTATCTTGCCATGTGGGAGAAGAGGCTTGCTTGCGTCTATTCCTCTTGGGGCGTGGGGAAAGTGAGATGGTGCCCAGCTGGGTGCGCCTGGTTCTGAGTTCCCACTTCAGAGCAGACCCGTGGTTCCGCCCAGCAGCACAGCTAGTGCATTGTGAGTTGGGGGATGTTATGACTATCACCCCATAATAATTTCCTGCCAGTTTTAAGTGCTTGCAAGAAAGGAGGGCCTGGGGGTCCAGGGCCTTTCCCAGAGAGGGCTCTGCTTGCAGCTTTCCTCCAGGGCTGTCTGCTTTTCCGGTAGGTTCTGCTTCAGACGAGCCCCTATCACGTGGACTCCCTGCTGCAGCTCAGCGACGCCTGCCGCTTTCAGGAGGATCAGGAGATGGCTCGCGACCTCATAGGTGAGACTCAGCTCGTCTCGTGGGAGTGGCACGAGCTGGCAGGCACCCGTGCTGTGTTATAGGGTGACAGGATACAGTGAACTTGCCAAGATGTTTTTAGAATAGCAGCTTCACTGAGATATAGTTCATACACCATAAAACTCACCCATTCAAAGTATACCACTCATTGGTTTTTAGTTCGTGCCAGAGTTGTACAGCTATCACCACAATCGGTTTTAGATTATTTTCATTGCCCATAAAAGACACCCCTGCCCCCAGAACCACTAATCTACTTCCTGTCTCTGGATTTGCCTGCTCTAGATGTTTCATGTAAACACAGCTATACAACACACAGTCCTCTGTGGCTGGCGTCTCTCACCACCGTGTCTCCAGGGTTCATCCTTGTAGCCTGTGTCAGACTTTCATGCCTTTCCATGGCTGAATAATCCTCCACTGTGTGGATAGACCACGTTTTGTGTATCCATCTCAGTTGATGGACGTCTCAGGGCTGTTGCCACTTTTTGGCTGTTGTGAACAGTGCTGCTGTGAGCATAACCGTGCAGGCTTTGTGTGGACGCACGTTTGCATTACATGCCTGGACACCTTGTGCTACCAGGACACGGTGTCAGTCAGACCTCCTGGTGTTTAAATTGTTTCCCTCCAAGGCTCATAGGTTCTGTGGCTGAAGTAAACTCAGAGAGGCATTGGGTACCTGGGAGGTCACATCTGTGCCACCTAGTGTCCAGGATCCTAGTTATGTGAGTTCCTTCCAGACCTTTCCTAGTCATCTAGCAGCATCTAGAGGAGGGGTCGCAGTTGCTGTGCACAGCTGTGACACCCACCCCCCTCCCCCCGTGTTCCTGCGCTGCAGAGAGAGCCCTGTACAGCATGGAGTGCGCCTTCCACCCCCTGTTCAGTCTCACCAGTGGGACGTGCCGGCTGGATTACCGCAGACCTGAGAACAGGTGAGCGGGGCCCACCGTGGAACTGACTCCTGAGGGAGCAGCTTGTGCCGGTGGGGCTCATCGCCCTTCCTCTTGGGCGTGAGGGGCCCCGCCAGTGACTGCTGCAGCGTAGCGGGTGGCATACGACCGTCCTTGAGGGTAGACCGGGGCCTTTCGGGTCCAGGACTGCTCGCAAGCATCTGCTCGGGACAGAGCTTAGAAGCAGGGTCTGGGCTCGGGATGGAAGGGTGGGAATGGCCCGGGTTTGAGTCTGCCCATGTGAGAGGTCACCACCCTGGGACCCTCGCTGCATTTGCCTGCATGTTCGGGTGACAGGCTGCATCCCTGGCAAGTTTAGAATATTTTGGATGCTTTGCAGGTGTGTGTCCTGACTCTTCAGTTAGCAGCTCAGATTCCACCCGATCCTGTTCCCTGGGTCGAGTGCTCACGTGAGGCACGTGCTTCTTTCAGACACTTCAGTCGCTGCAGCCAGCACTGTGGCACCAGCCCCCCGCGGGCCTGCCCCTCGGCCTGCACTGGGGGGCCCTCTGCCCTGTGCGGCTTCCTCGCCAGCCTGTGTTTGGCGCCCTGTTAGGCACCGACCTCCCGCTCCTGGAAAAGGGGGATCAAGTTCCAGGCCCGCAAGGCCAGGTGGTCCACAAGCAGCAGCGTGCACAGGGGCTCCTCGTGCCTTTGCGTTCTCCAGCTGCTGGTGACCGTCCCCAGTGTGGGGCACTCCCTGTCCTCAAGGTCTTCCCTGGGCGCCGAGGCTAATGGACCCTGTTGCACAGATCTCACTGTGTGCCGGGTCTGACTTCTCTCCAGCATTTTCCTTTGTGCTGGTGTTATCTTTTCCTATTAAACTCATAGTTATTAGAAATAGTTATAAAATATTAATATTTCCAGGCATGAAAGGGACTGCTTCTTGATAAGAAACAGTGGGCTGTTTCTTGATAAAGATACCGGTCCACCCACACGACTAAAGTCATGGGACTTCTTGCATCCTGTAGGAGAACTGTTAACAACTGTTGATATTTGAGGATAAACTAAGATCATGATTATGATGGGAGATTTTAACTCTCTTACCTTAAATGATAAATAGTAAATAAAAAACACAATAAGGGCCAAGTGTGGTGCTCACACCTGTAATCCTAGCACTTTGGGAGGCTGAGGCAGGTAGATTGCTGGAGGCCAGGAGTTCAAGACCAGCCTGACCAAGAGTGAGACCTGGTCTCTACAAAAACATAGAAAAATTAGCTGGGCGTGGTGGCGTGCGTCTGTAGTCCTAACTACTTGAGAGGGTGAGGGAGGAGGATCGCTTGAGCTGGGAGTTTGAGGCTGCTGTGGGCTGTGATGATGCCATGGCACACCAGCCTGGGCTACAGAGTAAGACTGTCTCAGGAAAAAAAAAATATTTCCAACGTACAAGTAAGTATATGACTTTGTAAACAGCAAGTAGAGCACACACCTTCAGACACCCACGTGGGGAGTCTGCACTCCCTGAACTGGGACACACAGGCGATGCCCACAAAACCCAGAGTCGGAGGACAGGCTGGGGCGTGCTGCGCATAGCTTTCTGCTTCACTCTGATCACGCGCAACTTCTTCATACCCAGGAGCTTCTACCTGGCCCTCTACAAGCAGATGAGCTTCCTAGAGAAACGAGGCTGCCCGCGCACTGCGCTGGAGTACTGCAAGCTCATTCTGAGGTGAGTGTCTGCCGGGGCGCTTTGCGCCTGTCCTCGCTGCAGTGGCCGCAGATCCCCGGACATCTGTGCTGCCCACTCTGGACCGTGACGGCGTCTCCTCTGCCCCCTTTGCTCTCTGTTCACGGCGGTGCCTCTGGAAGCCTCGAGCCGGATGAGGATCCCCTGTGCATGCTACTGCTTGTGGACCACCTGGCCTTGCGGGCCCGGAACTACGAGTACTTGATCCGCCTCTTCCAGGAGTGGGAGGTAGGTGCGAGTCGCGAGCTGTCACTCGGAGGGACGTCTGTTTCTTCTTTGCCAGTCTTGGTCTGGCAGAGCCTGTGTGCTGAGACAGCGAGGGTCAGGCGCAGAGCCAGGTCCTGCTGCCTTTGAGTCTCCGCCTTGCTGAGCGGGATCCAGCCTCCCTAGCGGGTGGCATAGCAGCCTAATGGGCATGCACAGACATGTGCGTGCAGGGACAGTGGTGCTGGTGAGTGGATGGTGGGCAAGACCACAGAGTTCACCGTGGTCCATACAGGAAGGTGCATGCAGGAGGTAGGGGAAGGTCGTGGGTGAACACAGGACCCCAGCAAGTGTCGTGGAAGGGCAGGCCCACGTTTGGGGTGTGAGGTGTCTGCACCCCAGAAATGCTGAACCAACAGACATGCCATCAGAGTCATGTGTCAGTGTGCAGATAAAAGCCTGGGGCCTCCTGGGTTCCAGACACCTGGTCCAGGTGCTTAGAGTGCTGGGTGCGCATCAGGTTTTAACTCACCACGAGAAAAGAATGTAAACTACCTCGGATAACTTTTATATCGATACATGTTGGAATGATTATTTAGGTTCTCTGGCTTAGATACAGTGTGTTAAAATCAGTTTCACCTGTTTTAGTGTAGCTACTAGAAAGTTCAAAGTGACACCTGGGCTCCTTGGGGAGCACTTGTCTGGAAGGACACGTCAGACTCTAATGCTGACCTCCAGCAGGGCCAGGCTAGAGGAGGGGACAGCTTTTGACTTTCTGTGCTTGAATTTTTTCATAGCACATGTTCACATATGATGAAAAATAGGTAAATCATTTTGAATTACGCATCTGGCGTAGTTGGCTGGGAAGTCTCACCTTCTGCAGCGATCTAGTTCAGAGAAGCACCTGGAGAGTAGAAACAGTGGAGACTCACGTGTGCGAAGGAGGTTCTCTGTTGCTAGGAGGGAGGGGTCGGGCCGGCACATGCAGGAAGCTCTGGGCGCCGGGAGCAGCCCTGGCAGAGGGATGGCAAGAAAATGGGGGTTTCGGTCCTGACACCACAAGGCACTGAATTCTGCCCGCCACAGAAAAGAAGTTGCAAGAGGACCCAAAGCGCCAGGTAAAGATGCGGGCAGCTGACAGCTCGATTCAAGCCAGAGCAGAAAACCAGGCCACTTCCTAACAGACTTTGGACACAGAAAACTGCAGCATGCGTTTTACAAGCTGAAGGTTGTGACGACCCTGTCTTGAGCAGGCCAACAGCACGTGCCCACGTCACTTCCTGCATCTCTGGGGCTGCCTGCGCTCTACTGTACAGACGTGCCACGTTCTCACTGCCTTTTTTTTTTTTTTTGAGACAGAGTCTCACTCTGTTTACCCGGGCTAGAGTGCCGTGGCGTCAGCCTAGCTCACAGCAACCTCCAACTCCTGGGCTTAAGCGATCCCCCTGCCTCAGCCTCCCGAGTAGCTGGGACTTTTTGTTTGCGGAAGACGTTCTGGTGCTTCCACCTCTTGGCTGCTGTGAATATGCTGCAGCGAACACGAGTGTGCAGATTCCTCTTCATCTTATTTTTCAGTGAGTTTTTCCCTATGGTTACAACGTGCATCTTCAACTTATCATAGTGTAACTCAAATAACATCATGCTACTTCACACATAGAGGAGGAAACTTACGACAGTGAAAAAGAAAAAAGAAAAGAAATACCTGGAGCTCCTGAAAACAAACTTGCCAGGAAACCTCTCAGGGAATTCCCCAGACAGAGGCTGCAGAAAACTGTTCATGATGGTTTATAAGGTCACAAAGCTCTATGAGGACTGTGATCCCACTTTAATGGAAGAAAACATGGAGAGTCCCATGTCTGCTGTGTGCTTATGTGGGGACAGGCGGGAAGTGCACTGGGAAGTGGTGGCAGGCGTCCCCGCCTCCCGACTTGCGTTTTCCACACGTCTTCCTGGAGGGTGCTGACTGCAGCTCCGTCCCTCGCTCGGGGCAGCTGCCATCCTCCTCCCACACCCTCCTGTGTCCTTGCGCTTTTACTGCACATAGAAGTTCCCCCGGGCTGGAAGCTCCCTTTATCTTTATACTACGTTAAAGAGAAGCCCACAAAACGAATCTGCTCGTTGGGGAGCTCAGCTCAGGATCTGTGGATTTCACATATTTGTCTCTATGACCTTGAACCCCAGACTTGGTTTCTTCATCCCCTGTAGGGTCATCGAAACCTGTCTCAGCTCCCAAATTTCGCCTTCTCCGTTCCATTGGCGTATTTTCTGCTGAGTCAACAAACAGACCTCCCCGAGCAGGAGCTCAGCTCTGCTCGGGAAAAGGCCTCTCTCTTGATCCGACAGGCTCTCACCATGTTCCCTGGAGGTAGGTGTGCATCTCCTGGAGGTGGGCAGCCCTGGCCACGCGTCTTCCTGGTGGTGGGCCGGGTCCCAGCCTTCCCCTGCACTTGCGGAAAGGTGCGCTCTGTAACAAGCCCTAGAAACATGCCACAGCTAGAGTCAGGGAGCTGATCCTCCCATCTCCGTGAGCCCACTGCACGCCAGGCCAGACTCGGGGCCAGAGGAGAGGGACAGACACTCCCGCCCTGGACGCTGTGTTCTAGGGCAGGAGACAGAACGCAGTCAGGGCTTGCAGTCAGCTGCAAACACCAAGCTATGTCTGGGACATGACGTCACCCCTGGGTCTGGGAGTGGCTGGGCCAGGTGCTCAAAGGGCACTGACCGGAGCCTTTGCCTCCCTCAGTCCTCATGCCCCTGCTGGAGTACTGCAGCGTGCGGCCCGACGCCGCTGTCGTCAGTCACCGCTTCTTTGGACCCAATGCTGAGATCAGGTAGGAGCAGAAGGGCCTGGGTATGGGTGCCCGGTGTAGGCGCCCTGGTTGCTGTCCTCAGAGTCAGTGGGGGCTCTGGCTGCGGGGCCTGCTGGCTGCCCTCGGCCCTGCTGGCTCAGGTGAGCACAGGCTGCGACGGCGACCTGGGGGCGCAGAGCTCCTGGGGGCGCTGGGGCTGCTGCACCACCAGGGAGAGCTCTGGAGCCCCTGACCACGCGGAGACACCCTCACCTCTGTGAGGAAAAGCACTGGGGGGCCAGTGAGCAACCTCTAGCTTAAAAATGAGGTTCACTAAGGTGCTTCCTGATGGGGGTTGGTTGGGGCATCAGCAGCCCTGGGGGCCGCACAGTGCCGGGCAGGGAGGTGGGCGAGTGTCGGCCTGCACAGTATCTGGTGCTCCCGGGTTTCTGCATTGCACATGCTGCACAGTGCCCTTTACCAAGAGGAGACAGGCCAGGCGCGGTGCCTCCCTCCTGTAATCCCAGCACTCTGGGAGGCCAGGGCAGGAGGACCCCTTGAGGCCAGGAGTATAAGACCAGCCTGGGCAATACAGCAAGACCCTATCTCTACAAAAAGTAGAAAAGTCAGCTGGGTGTGCTGGCGTAGGCCTTACTTTGAGGCTGCAATGAGCTGATTGCACCACTACACTGCAGACTGGGTGACAGAGCAAGACCCTGTCTCTAAAAATATAAACAAACAAATAAAGAGGAAGCAGATGTGAGAAAAATGCTTGATCTGGGGCCAGCCCTGTCAGCAAGCCAGCGCGGCCCTCCAGGGCGCCCTCCGCAGGCACATAGGCGCTTGTTCCTCGTACGTCTCTCCATTGCTGTTGAGTCAGTCTTTCTTCCTAAAGAATAAAACACATACAGAAGGTTCTCAAAGGCAGACACCTGTGCACTGCTCTGAGCAGATCACGTGTCTCCAAGTCCCACAGCCAAAGAGGCTGCCTCCCTTCATTCCAGTCTCCCGGCATGCCCTGGCGTCCCCTCTGCCTGCCAGCAGGGCCCTGCTGGCCTGGGGGGCAGGCTCTAGACCAGGGGTCCTCAAACTTTTTAAACAGGGGGCCAGTTCACTGTCCCTCAGACTGTTGGAGGGCCAGACTATATTTTTAAAAAAGCTATGAACAAATTCCTATGCACACTGCACATATCTTATTTTGAAGTAAAAAAACAAATGAGCAAAAACACCCGCATGTGGCCTGCGGGCCGTAGTTTGAGAACGCCTGATCTAGACAGTGCAGGGCCTCCACTGACAGGCCCTGCTCCCCCGCAGCCAGCCTCCTGCTCTGAGCCAGCTGGTGAGTCTGTACCTCGGGAGGTCACACTTCCTCTGGAAAGAGCCCGCCACCATGAGCTGGCTGGAGGAGAACGTGCGCGAGGTTCTGCAGGCCGTGGATGCCGGGGACCCTGCCGTGGAAGCCTGTGAGAGCAGGTGAGCCTGGGTTTAGCTCGAGGACACGTGAGAGGTGGGCCCCAGCCCGCCACACCCCTGTCCTCCGCGACCCTCGTCACAAGTGCGGGAGCCTCTGACCCCAGGGCAGTGGGGGCTGCGGGCGCCTGGCTCCTCTGCGGGCTCTGGCCGCCTGCTGCGGACAGCGGGCCCACCGCGCGCCCGTGCGAAGGTTACAAGAGAGTGTGTGTGCACAGCCCACGCCTGACCCGAGGCTTCCTGGGCGGTGGCTGCTGCTGGCGTCAATGCAGAGCTGCAGGACTGATGTGTGGCTGTCACCCATAACAGTGGTTTTGCTCGGTGTTTCCTCTGGTCGTGTTTTGTGTTTCTGCATCTGCTGCGATATTGGCCGGGCTCATTCGCACCAGTGTCTTTGCTGGGTGAATATCTCCCTCCCGGCAGAGACGCGAGCAAGTGGGGTCCCAGAGCAAACACCCTCTGTCACAGGTTCTCCTTCCTGCACGTAGGATTTCAGTGGCTTATCTAATGTGCCCGTCTGAGAAACAGCCCTCACCTGCTCACACCCAGCCCTGCACTTGCTCTGCTGTGAGCACCGAGGCTGTGGCCAGGCTGGCCCGGGGAGGCTGCGCCTGCTATAGGAACACTGCCCACCTGCGCCCCCCAGGCGGGTGTGAGGCTGTGTCCCGGGTCCCTCGAGAAGAGAAGGGGAGGCGGCATGACAGCCAGCCACTCGCGATCCTGGGGGTGCTGTCCACTGTCTGCCCTCCCCACTGCCCCGGGGCAAGAGCACACTGTGTTCCCTGTGCCGCCTTCCTGGAGCAATTTCCAGCAGGAGGCAGGTACCCTGAGCCTGCGCAGTAGCCGTGGTGACGGCACACCCATATGTCCCTGCAGGCAGGACAGCTCCGTGAGCCCTCACAGGAAGCCCGTGGCTGCGGCTCATTACACCCATTTTATGGCCAAAGAGGCTGAGTCTCAGGCCACAGCACTGGGATTTGCCCCCGAGGTCTGCTCTTGCCACAGCCCTGGACTCCTGCTCAGAACAAAGCGTGAAGCTCTTGGTGATGCCAGAGACAGGGCGAGCTGCCTCGTAGTGGGGCGGGCCCTTGGTGTTCTGCACGGCGGTTACCATTTCATTTGCTTTTCCTCGTTTTTCCTTGGCCTCAGGCGGAAGGTGCTCTACCAACGCGCACCCAGAAATATCCACCGCCACGTGATCCTCTCCGAGATCAAGGAGGCGGTTGCCGCCCTGCCCCCGGTAAGGGACAGGGGCTGAAAATGGGAGCTTTGTGTGAGCCGGTCACATGCGGCCACCCCTCCTGCTCTCAGTGAGAGACGAGGGCAGCCTCACCAGCCCCTCTCCTGTGGCAAGGCCGGTGGGGTCCAGAGGGCTCCTCCCGGCCGCTGGGGCTCAGGTGCGGGCGTTTCGAGAGGCAGGTCCTTACGGCGCAGAACGCAGGCCTGGTTCCCGGACCTGCTCTGAGGTCACGTTGCCATGTGCTGTGGCCTTGGTGAGCTGTGGCACCCCTGGTCTTGTGACTTTATGGTGTGGCTACAGGGGCCTCTGTGCGGTTGTAGGGCACAGTCCTGCTCTGTCACAGGTCTCGTGTCAGAGGTGCTGTGGGAATAGCAGCTGCTGCTATCCGAAGACTATAAAGAAACTTTATCCTGTCATTAAGGGATGAGATAGGCTGAGCGTGGTGGCTCAGGCCTATAATCCCACACTCTGGAAGGCTGAGGAAGGAGGATCACTTCAGCTCAGGAGTTCCAGACCAGCCTGAGCAGTAGCGACACCCTGTCTCTACTAAAAATAGAAAAATTAGCCGGGTGTCATGGTGTGCACTTGTAGTCTCAGCTACTCGGGAGGCAGAGGCAGGGGGGTCACTTGAGCCCAGGAGTTTGAGACTACAGTGATCTGAGATGACACCACTGCACTCTGGACTCTGTTTCAAAAAAAAGGTGGGAGAGAGTGGTATAAAATGGAAAGAGTGAGAAAAACAGCAAGTCATAGGTAGTGTGATCCTTGGCTCACTGTTGAGGATACCTTGCTGCCTCATGGTTTAACTGGGGCGGCTCTACTGGGCCTTATGACTGGCCCAGCCAGCCTCGTCTCAGGCACGAGCTTCTTGTTCTAATCGGCATCAGGACGGCTCGGGCTGCTGTGAGTGGAGGGCTGAGGGTGGGCCAGCAGGTGCAGCAGGAGCTCTGTGTCACCCGGGTTCAGGTCCCCGCAGCCTGTAGCCTGCAGCCACTGACTGAGAGTTTCTGGCACCCATGTGAGCAGCAGCCGTGGGACACTCTTCTTCCCCATGCCACAGCCCTGTGAGCAAGGCAGAATATGGAGAGTGTCCTGGTAGAAGGAGGGTTGTTGCACCCCTTCACCCAAAGCTGCTCGGTACAAAGAGCACAGCCATTCTGTGCGGCTCTAACCCGAGGGAGGGCTGTGCCGGGAGAGGGCAGAGGCCCCCAGCAGCATCTGTAGCATCTCTGTTTTGTGTCCCTTCCTGAAGGATGTGACCACGCAGTCTGTGATGGGCTTTGACCCTCTGCCTCCCCTGGACACGATCTACTCCTACGTCAGACCAGAGAGGTACCTCTGCACCCCGCTTTCCCCTGTGGCTCACCCAGCTCTAGGTCAGTGCTTCGGGCCCCGCTGGAACTTGCCTCCTCTGGACGCTGGAGCCAGGAAACCAGGCACAGGCATCAAGAGGGCCTTCCCTCCGCTCTTGAGCAGGGGAGCGCGATAGAGCAGCCGTGGTCACAGACAGGCTTCTCCAGCACACACGTGAGCACTTCTCTGTCGGTTCCGCACAGCGGGAGGCAAAACCAGAAACCCTGCCCTGGGAGGTACACAGAGAAGCAGGGAAAACACACTAATTACAGACTGAGAAATAAATATAAAACCAAAACCGTGGTAAGAACCCGCCAGGAGACAGGGCGGGCGGTGATGGCGTCTGGCAGAGGAGTCCAAGAATGCAAGGAGCAGCGTGTGCTGCGGGTTCGAGACCCAAACGTGGGCCCGTGAGCCTGGGCCAGGAGGGCTGACTCCTAGGCTGGCAGCGTGGGGAGGGGGCTTTCTGAATCTGGGTCACTGAAGCCTTCAAAGCGGAGTGGCAGGTCAGAGTCACAGCCAGATCCTGCCTTTCAGGCACCAGGTGCTTTGTAGGCCTTGGTACGATATGTTTGGTAGAATGAGGTCCTTTTTTCCACTGAATTCTATTATAAAGCTTGGACTGCATGTTCATGGGAAAATAGTTCCCAGTTATATTCTCTGATAAGGATGAAAATTATTTTCTGTGAATGTCAGAAAGTAATTTTCTGCCCAGGCGCCAGATCACACCTGTAATCCTAGTACTCTGGGAGGCAGAGGCGGGAGGATTGCTTGAGCTCAGGAGTTTGAGACTAGCCTGAGCAAGAGTGAGACCCCATCTCTACTATAAATAGAAAGAAATTAGCCAAACAACTAAAAATAGAAAAAATTAGCCGGGCATGGTGGCGCATCCCTGTAGTCCCAGCTACTTGGGAAGCTGAGGCAGGAGGATTGCTTGGGCCCAGGAGTTGGAGGTTGCTGTGAGTTAGGCTGATGCCACAACACTGCATCCTGGGCAACAGAGTTAGACTCTGTCTAAAAAAAAATAGAAAGTAATTTTCTGTTAATGTCATGGGTTCAAAAGACCCATGTCCTGACGTGCTGAATGCCGTGGCACTGAGGAATTATTCTGTTCTCACCACGCCCTGCGGCCACAGCGCTCGGCTTCTAGAGGCCCTCAGTGTAGGCAGAACAGGGTCCAGCAGAGCCGCGCTGCAAGAGCCATTCCATCAGTGGGGTCTCCACCTAACACAGGCCCTGAGTCTTCTGTGTGCGCCTGACTAGCTTATACTCTGTCGAATCTGTAAGTGCTGAAGGAAACATCAAACCTAGTTTCGTTTAAAAGCAAGGTGCCTGTGCCGTGGCAGGTGGCCAGGTTGGCTCCGGCCCACTCGGCGTGGGGGGCCGGGCTTGAGAGGGCCAGCCCACAGCCTGGACACCCTTTGCCGGTCAGGTCTGAGCTGGTCTTTCCCTCATCGCCCTCCAGCGGTCCCCAGCCCCTTCCCAAGCTGGTCAGGGGTCTTCACGGCCCACCCAGGGCCCTGATCTGCCACTGCTCGGGAACCAGGGCCCGGCCCAGGCTCTGCGTCTCTCCCCACGGGCTGCGCAGGGCTGCTCCTGCCCCGCCAGGTGCTGGAGAGGGTGGAGGCGGCTGACAGGCGTCCCTGTGAGCCGGGCTGGTTCCCAAAATGTCAGTTCAGCTTTATTTTCTGGCCTTCCAGGATAAGTCCCGTCAGCCGTGGAAACACAATCGCTCTCTTCTTCCGTTCGTTACTGCCTAACTATACTGCGGAGGTAGGTCAAACCGTCCTGGCTCTCCCCGCCAGTGGGTCCTGGTAAGTCCCAGCCAGGGTGGGTGTCTGGACCCTGCGGGGCCAGGAGCAGCACACAGGGCGAGGAGCCACTGAGGCTGTGTCACGCCAGTGGGGAGCCCCCTGCTCAGGAGGTGGGGTGTGCCCAGCCTGAAACCGCAGCTGCCACGCCAGGGCACCGTGCCAAGAGGCAGTGCAGCCTCTGGACCCCGTCCCCGGGCCTGGCCTGGGTTGGACGGGAGCTTCCTCTCCTCACGGGGACCCTGGGGGTTCCGGGGCTGGGGTGGGAGCTGCCTCAGGCTCGGCAACACATCTTCCTGCTTGGGCCCCAGGTCCCAAGTCCCAGCTCAGAACCTCCCGTTGCCGCCGCAGGGGGAGAGGGCCGAGGACGGAGTGCCGGGGGGTCCGAACCGCAACCAAGGCCTCAACAGGCTGATGCTGGCCGTGCGAGACATGATGGCCAACTTCCACCTCAACGACCTGGAGGCACCGCGGGAGGAGGACGCTGAGGCGGAGGGGGAGTGGGACTGAGGGTCTGCAGACGCCTCAGCACTGTGCAGTCACGTTCCTGTTCCTGCCCTGGTCAAGCGTGGCCAGTCCCCCGCAGTAGAGATGCTGTTGTCAACCCGCCCTCGTGTTCCTCCCATAAACGTGTTTCTCTCCCATAAATGGCGGCTGCGCTCTGCCGTCCTCGAGTGCTTCTTTCCCAGCACCAAGCCCTCAAACTCCACTTTGGCATTCAGTTCAGTCTCTCCCCTAGTGACCCTCGCCACGTGCTCCCGGAATTTGGGGGACAGAAGCCGGCGGGTGGAGAAGGTCCCATAGGGTCCCTGTGAGCACCGAAGCCCCTGTGGGGTCCTCCCCCGTGTGGGGCCTCTGGCTGGGCCCGAACAGAGGTGCCCACATCACAGCCAGGCTCCTGTGCCACGGTTGGTTCCTGTGGGGGCTGGCACGTGGGGTCCTCCAGCCGGCTGCCACAGTCTGCCTCTCAAACCGACCAAATATCATATTGGAAAACTCGAAGCCGGGGCTCAGAGTCGAAGGGGAAGTCCAAGCAGGTTTTGGAAAGAAAATTGTCCCGGCAGCTTTGGGGATGCATGTGGCAGAGACGGGGCATTCGGTCTGGGTGGACAGGGAGCCCTTGCCAATGTACCCCCCCTGGAGGAGGGCTCCTCTGCTGGTGCGGGGTCTGGCATCGTGATGGGCAGTGGCAGACCTGGTGGATGATGGTACTGGCCGCCTCAGCGTCCTGCACGGCTGCAGTCACAGGAGACACAGTTTGCAGACAGCAGGAGAGACTGTCGCCTGTGGCTCAGAAGCCTATTCAGTTCTGGAAGGATCCAGGACACCTATTAACAGCTGCACCAGGTGTCCGTCCTGCCCCCGGCCCCGGACCTCTCACTGGCCACGAACTTCTACCCTCAGGAAGCAGCAGATGCAGTGGGCTGGGGAAATGTGCTGCCCGTCGGCCCCAGGGCGGGTCTTGGCCCAGAGGTGTCCGGTGAGGGGAGAACGCTGTCCAGCCCCACCCGAGTCCTGGTGCCCTGGCCTGTCTTCCAGGAATGCCCTGGTGGTGCTTCAGTTGTTCGTGTGCAGACACCTGGTTTGGGTTCATAGAGACCTGTGAGACCCTCCTTTCTGCAGTTCCCAGTGGGGCTGGGGAGGCCCCAGGATCCCTGATGGAGGGGGGGCTCCCAGCATTGCCTGAGCAGGAGTCTGGGGTGTGGTTGCTGCGTCAGGATGTCGGGGCTGCTGCCTGTTTTCACAACGGACAGTGTGGGTGGTGAGCACACGTGCCCCTCTCAGATCCCGGCCTGCCGGCCGTTGCCAGGAGGGTGCAGTGAGGCCAGGGCTGTGACTCAGCCTGAGGCTGCCACGCTCTTCCCTGGCTCCAGCGAGAGGTCCTGTGTTGTGAGAACTGGTGCTGCGGCCTTCCCAGCCGGTGGGCCGGTGGGCCGGTGGGCCGTCCAGCCTGGCCGTGTGCAGGTCAGTGGGAGCAAGGACAGGCTGAGCAGGGGCAGGCACCTGTCAGTGATCTCACCCGCCCCTATTCCTTGCCAACATAACTCGGTTTTGTCAGGGGATTTAAACCCAGCTCCAGGGAGGAAATTGGGGTAATCCTAGCCTGTCCTAGGTCTACATGTCTCCACCCTCCACAGCGGGTAGCCTCTGATGAACTTCCGCCAAGATGGGGCATGTGCCAGGGATCTTCTGTGAAGGCTTGTTCTCTGAAAATGATAGGCAAGCAATGCCTCTTCCAGCAGCCTTAAATCCATCGAGGTGGGGGTATGGAGCTGCAGCAGCCTCCCTGCAACCCCCAGGAGCCAAACTTTAAATGAAGCATTCAGGGACAGTGGGGCAGAGCGAGGCCAAGTCCAGGCCTCGTGTCCTAGGAGTCATCAGTGCTTCATCGATGCCATTTGGGTTTATGTAATTACTTGCAGCTGAACCTATTCTTAATGACAATGAGAGAAGACTCACATCTCATCTAAACAACTGCGTTAGAGGCTTATCCTGCCGCCAGTGTCGGGGTGAGTGGTGACTCCTGGTTCCTCCTGGGTGCCGACGGGCAGGATTGCTGCTTCCCGCTGAGCCAGACCCCATCTCAGAGTCTTCAGCACGGGGCCCACGGGTGAACACGTGCAAGAATACCAGCTTACCGCCTCCTGCGCCCCTGCCCCCAAAGTGCAAAGAAGACAGGTGGGCCTTGAACCAAGACGTCGTGACCCAGAGCTGGCCAGGCCTCCCTGCAAGGCTGTGCCCAAGCCCAGTCGTGAGTGCTGGGGGGCAGGTTACTGGCTGTTCGTGGGCTTCTGGGCCTCCATGAAGGAAGCTGGGCCCTCTGGTCAGGCAGTGTCCCCGCCGCCCCAGCAGTGGCCGTGGCTAGGTGCAGGCCACTCCCTGGCCAGCACAGAGGCTTCCCGGCACAGATTGTGGGTGCACAGGAAGCGTGTGTGTGTGTGTGTGTGTGGGAGCCCTCGGTGCTGGACACGGTGGACAGACCAGAAAGACACCTGCTTCCAGCCTCCTTATGGGGGGGCTGATCAGAAATGTCTCTGGTCGTGGGAATTGGGGCTCCTGTGCCCAAGGGAGGGGGCGGTTTGCACTCCGTGTGCCGCGCTGAGTGGGTGGGTCACCCCTGCGTGTCCCCTGGTCACTTCACGCAGTTTCTCCAGGGGCAGGAGATGAAGATTGAGATATAATTGGCCAGGTGCAGTGGCCCACACCTATAATCCCAGCTACTCAGAGGCTGAGGGAGAAGGATCGTTTGAGGCCAGCCTGGGAAACATTGAGACCTCCTCCTCTACAAAAAAGAAAAATGTTTTAATTAGATTGGTGTGGTAGTGTGCACCTGTAGTCCTAGCTACACAGGAGGCTGAGCCAGGAGGATCTCTTGAGCTCTGGAGTTGAAGGCTGCAGTAGACTGTGATTGTGCCACTGCACTCCAGCCTAGGTTATAGAATGAGACCCCCTCTCTTTAAAAAAAAAAAATTGAGATATAATTAGCTTTAGAATTATCTAATTGCATCCAATCACAGATAATCCCAAGCCTAATTTATCTCCCCCCCATGACGATAACAAATCAAAGCATTGGATTTTCCCAGCTCAGATGTGTCTTGTCTCCTTCTCACGAAGTCCCAACGGCCCGTCCCTGAGAACCACGGCAGCAGTCCTGAGGCAGGGTCACCCACTTCCGATGCCTCTGGCTGGGCCTTGCCAGGAAGAAGGCTGCGGTTGCTGCTGCCAAAGGCTGCCCAATTCTCACGCCCTTTGAAGTCTCAGACCGTGGGGGTGGGGGGAGGGCTAGGGTTAACCGCCTCCATCTCAAAGGCCTCATTCATGAAGCTGGAAATAGCGACATCCCTGAAATGCCGTGACACGGCAAGCTGGAGCCAGAGGTGCTGACCAGTGGTCTGCAGTGCCGGGTCCTCGGAGGTGGTCGGCAGTGGGCGTCCTGGGCTCCCTGTGGCAGGGACACGGCCCCTCGCACTGGGGTGGCGTCCACCGTCCCCAGCCTTGGCCCTGCCTCCCGGCCATGCCCTGGACCCCTGCACCTCCCTCTGGCAGTTCTCAGCAGAGGGTGAGTGAGGGGCTAAGTCTGCAGGAGATGAAAATTGGGACTGAGGTGAGGCCCGCGTGGGCAGGTCCTTGTGCTGCGTGCCATGAGTCCTGGGCAGAGGCACCTTCTCACCCTCCCAGCGAGCAGCCCAGGCAGGGCGGGGAAGCCCATGCACTGCAGGGAACAGAAACGGGCCACCAGTCTGGAACATGGTTCCATCAGGTCTGTTAAAGCTGAAGACACACCTGCCCACACAGTCCCACTCCTGGGTGTCATCTCGCAGAAATGCACACCTGTGTCCACCAAAAGATGAGAGCGAGAACATCCCGGCAGCACCGTCTCTAACAGGGAAAGTGAGCCCAGAGGCCACCAAATGCCAGCGGGTTCTGGTCACATTGTGGACGCTGCAGTCTTGAGGGTGCGGGTTACAACTGTCTGCAACGACAAGCGTGGCTCAGCCACAAAGAGCACAAACTGCACGATTCCAGGTATATGAGGTCCCAAAATAGGCAAAACTCATCTATGGTGTCAGAGGCCAGAGCGGTGGCTCACTGGGGCTCGGGCAGGGCCCAGGGTGTTCCGGTCTTCGTGCTGCTGCTTACAGCCGTGCTCAGGTTGGGGCGTCCTTCCACTTGCATATTTACCATTTGTGTACTTTTGTGTATCTTGTACTTCCATAAAAAGTTTTTTCAAAATAAAACCAAAACATGGGAAAGATTGTAAGTTGCCAAGTGCAGATGTGAGAAACGGTCACCATCTACTGCATTAGTGGCTGCGGCGCTCACACACGTGGGGGGGGCATGTGTCCTGCCTGGAGGCGAGAGGTCTGCCTGGGCCGGGGCTCCTGGCTCAAGGCCTTTCCGCAGTGGAAACGGGGGCTCCGCCAGGGGAGGGTGGGCAGCTGCCTCCTGGGTGCTCCGGTCAGGCTGAGCAGGAGCAAGAGGTGACTGAAGGGTCCAGGAGGCGTGACCAGGATGCTCCCCTCCCAGCGCTGCAGCTGAGGGCGGTCGCCGCTCTGGCCCTCGGGGGGCAGCGGCCAGAGCAGCCTCAGGCTCCGTGGGGTCCCTGTCACCCTCTGTCCTAGCCTCACACCCCCCGGCCACGTGCAGCTCCAGCAAAACCCACTCAGTTGCCATTCCATATTCGCGTCTCGGCTGGGAGCGGAGGCTGCCCCTGTCCTCCACCCCGAGTTTCCGATGTGGGGTGAGGGCTGGGGGCTGGGGGTGTCACCGTCAACAGCCAGTTACGGACTGAGGACGTTGGGGGTTGAGGACAGCTTCAAGGAGGTGCTGCTGGGCGCGGGCTCACGCCTGTGATCGTAGCACACTAGGAGGCCGAGGCGGGAGGATCGCTTGAGCTCGAGTTTGAGACCAGCCCGAGCAAGAGCAACACCCTGACTCTAAAATAAATAAATAAAATAATAAAATTTGTCAAAAGTAAAAAACTAAAAAGGAGGTGTTGGAGATGGGTCTGGAGGAGAGTTCGGAGTTTCGAAGATGGGGGTGCATGAGCAGGTCCGAGGGGGCCCCCAGATGCCTAGAGGGGAGGTCCAGTGGGAGCAGGAGTGACCAGTCAGGGACACTCAGTGGCTTTGAAGGCAAAGAAGAGAGAGCCCCCCGGTTGCCACTCATGCCACCTGGCGGCAGGCCGGGTGCAGTGGGCCCTCGCGCATCCCGGCCATACGCCCATCATGTGGCTGCCCTCAGGAGGTGGGGCTCCAGGGATGACTTTAAAGATGCAGAGAAAGGCTCCATTCTTCCCGGGCCTCAGCCCTCCCCCGGCCCAGGGAGGCAGGAGGTGGCAGAGCTATCAGAGCAAGTGCCGGAGAAGCTGGGTGGAGGTGAGAGGTGTGAAAATGTCCGGACCTGAGCAGCCTCCAGAGAAGAAAGAGTCCGGGAGGGGGCTGAGGACGGGGTTTGCTCACATCAGGAGTGGGCGTCCCTGAGCCCAGAGGATCAATGCCACAGAGCTCAGGCTTCTGGCCAGGAAGTGTCCAGCCAGGGAGAAGGTGAGTGTGAGGGCAGACCTGGGGGTGCCCAGATGGAATGAGGCTGGCGCCATGAGCTGAGCGGGACGCCTGGAGCGTGGGCAGCGGCCGGAGTCCTGCTCCCTGGACTGACCATGCCTGCGCAGGGGTCCCAGAGGAGCCTGCTGGGCCCCGTGAACTCCACCCCCACAGCCGCCCCCCATCTCAGGCTGGCCGCCAACCAGACGGGACCCCAGTGCCTGGAGGTGTCCGTGCCCGACGGGCTCTTCCTATGCCTGGGGCTGGTGAGCCTGGTGGAGAACATGCTGGTGGTGGCCGCCATCGCCAAGAACCGCAACCTGCACTCACCCATGTACTGCTTCATCTGCTGCCTGGCGCTGTCGGACCTGCTGGTGAGCGTGAGCAACGTGCTGGAGACGGCGGTCCTGCTGCTGCTGGAGGCGGGCGCCCTGGCCGCGCAGGCCACCGTGGTGCAGCAGCTGGGCAACGTCATCGACGTGCTCACCTGCAGCTCCATGATGTCCAGCCTCTGCTTCCTGGGCGCCATCGCCACGGACCGCTACATCTCCATCTTCTACGCGCTGCGCTACCACAGCATCGTGACGCTGCCCCGGGCACGGCGGGCCGTCGCGGCGGTCTGGGCCGCCAGCGTGCTCTCCAGCACCCTCTTCATCGCCTACTACGACCGCACGGCCGCCCTGCTCTGCCTGGTGGTCTTCTTCCTGGCCATGCTGGTGCTCATGGCGGTGCTGTACGCGCACATGCTCTCCCAGGCGTGCCAGCACGCCCAGGGCATTGCCCGGCTGCACAAGCGGCAGCGCCCGGCACCGCAGGGCTTGGGCCTGAAGGGCGCGGCCACCCTCACCATCCTGCTGGGCGTCTTCTTCCTCTGCTGGGGCCCCTTCTTCCTGCACCTCACGCTCATCGCCGTCTGCCCGCAGCACCCGACCTGCAGCTGCATCTTCAAGAACTTCAAACTCTTCCTGGCCCTCATCATCTGCAACGCCATCGTGGACCCCCTCATCTACGCCTTCCGCAGCCCGGAGCTCCGCAAGACGCTCAGGGAGGTGCTGCTGTTCTCCTGGTAGGCAGGGGCGGCTGCGGGCCTCCAGGCCAGTGGCTGGGCAGAGGGAGGTGGTGACGTTATGTGGCTGATCCTGGATGAACTAAATGATCCGTGAAGGTGTCGCACTGCAGACCCTCTGGGACCAGGGAAAGGGCTGGGCGGGTGCAGATCTCCAGCGGACACTTCAGCAGCAGGTGTGAGGAGGAGGAGGCAGGGGAGGCCGTGGGTCCTCTAGCTCCAGGCACCAGGGGAGGACCCAGGCTCCCGAAGAAACATTCTCTGCCCACTCCCCACCCCATCTTTTTTTTTTTTTTTCCTGAGACAGGGTCTTGCTCTGTCGCTCAGGCTGGAGTGCAGTGGCACAATCACAGTTCCCTGCAGCCTCCAACTCCTGGGCTTAGGCGATCCTCCTGCCTCAGCCTTCTGAGTAGTGGGGACTACAGGTGCCCGCCACCACACCTCGTTGATTTTTTTTTTTTTTTTTTTTAATTTTTGGTAGAGATGATGCCTCACCATGTTGCCCAGGCTGCTCTCAAACTCCTGGCCCTAAGGGATCCTCCCAAAGTGCTGGGATTACAGGCGCGAGCCACCGTGCCTGGCCTGCACCCGATCTTTGCTGCCAACTCTCAGGCCTTACTTGTGCCCTCGTCAGCCGGGAAGTCTCTGGGATGGAAGAGTGACAAGGCCACCGAGAAGGAGTGCTGCTCCTGAGACGGCCTCAGGAGAAGGGGCTTTGTGACCAGAAATATTCAGCCACAGCCACGAAGCAGCTACTTGGGGAAGAAGCGAACTCCTGGCCCCACAGAGGCAGAGGCTGACCCCTGCTAGGGCCAGGGCTGAGGCTCCGTGGTGACCAGAGGGCTGCAGACAGAGTCTGTCTGTCTGCACCAGCTCACGCCTGGCACACAGCTCTGGCAGACGCCCGCTCTGGCTGTGGTAGAAGCTGTCGTCCTGAATCCGTGACCAGTGCCTGGTAGCTCAGAGCCGGGAAACAGTCAGATAATAAATGTGCCCAGATGCAGACTCATCACATCCACCTTGGCTTCTTCCAGAAATTGTTTCAAGTCTGGGAGTGGAGGCATGGGGGAGGGGAAGGCGGTGGGGTGGTAGTCTCTCCAGGGGGAGCAGGAAGTCCCAGAGACCATGACTGGCCTGCAGAGAGGAGGTGACCACAACCCCGGAAGGCCCTGAGTGCCTGTGGGGAGAGTATGGGGACCCCAGTCGGACCCACCCCAATCCTGCTTCTTGGATTCCCCTGTGTGGTTATGAACCCCAGCTCCTCAGCACCCCCCAACACACCCTAGTCCGGGCCACCCAGCGGCAGCTAAGGCAGGACCCCTCATCCCAGCCCTTTCTGTGACCATGTGTGACCTCAGCCAGAGCATGTCCCTCTCCTAGCCCCATCCCAGCAGCCAGGACACTCTGTGAATGGGCCCACCTTGTCCATTCCCAGTTTCCCCGAGGATCCCTCGGCCCAGGGTGGACCAGGGCTGGGTCTGCCCAGCCCTGCCCTTCCAGGAGTCGGGGGTCAGTGCTCAACCTGAGAGCATGTGAGGCACGGCCTCTGAGGACAGGGTGAGGCTGCCAGGGGGTTCAGGAGCGGACAGGTCCAGGGTAGGCTTGAAGTGCTGGCCTCAGGGCCGGGAGCTGGTTCCCGGCAGGGCCAGCCCTTGCTGGGAGACGGGACAGTGAGTCAGCCTTGAGCCTGGCCCGGAAACCTCTGGGGATGGAGGAAGAGCTGGTTGGTCTGATGCCCTCCCGGCAGGGAGGCGGAGCCCTGGCCTGCAGGATGTCGCAAAGCTCCAACCCTTGCTGAGTCAAGGAGACACAGCCAAACGCACACCCAGGACCCCTTGGACAGGGGCAGGGAGGGGCCCCCGGCAGCTGGAAACCAACCACAGAAAGCCAGCTCATGAGCACACTGTGGGGGAGGGGCATCTCACAAGAACAAAAGAGCCATTTCTAGACTCTCCAAACTGGAGCTTCTCTGGAGGGAAGAGGGGTACAGAGCCGCACCACACACGCTCTCCGGTGTGCACAGACTGGACACGGGGTGCACAGGCTTGCTCTCCACTCCCTTTGTGAAATGAGGGATCACTGAGAGGATTTTTGTCACTGAAATTTCAGAAGGATTTATAAGGTGCTGTCACTATAACACCTGACCCAGGAGTGCAGCTCAGTGGCGTGTGTGTGCAGAGTGTAAGGCATGTTGTGCAAATGCCCATTGCATTCTTTCCCATCCTTCCTCTCTGACAGTGGACTCTCCTTCCCAGGCCCCCCCACGCTCCCTCCACCACGCGCACCCCGCCTCCTCGCGCACGCAGGGGCGTCAGGGACCGAGTCAGACACCACTGCCCAGCACCCCCAGCCTGGCGGGTCACTTGCCTGTCTGGTGTGTCCTTATGACAATTCCTGACACCGAGGCTCGTTGCGCAGGGGCTGCGTGCCAGGTGCGGCGCACAAGGCGCCCTCAAATCCCGAGGTTCAGATCCCACTGGCGGCCCTCGGAGGAGGAAGGGCAGCAGCACCCTCCACTGCGGGACGCTGCGCTCAGCTCGGCGTCTGACCACACCCTCGGACTCAGACGTTTCTTCCCAGCGGGGTCTGGGTCTGCCCCAGCCATTTTCTGCCTTCCCCACCCCAAATGATCCAGCACAGCTCAGAGTCCCTTTCTTGCCACAGGACGGGGAGCTGGGACGCGGAGGTGGGGGGCGGCTGGTCCCTAAGCGCGGGGGTTAGAAAGGCCCCCCTCGCAAAGCCGCAGGGTGGGGCTGCCGCGGGGGTGGACCCCGAGAGGGCAGCTGGGGCGGGGTGCCAAGGGGGCTTCTATTGTCTTCCCTGGAGGCCGTCGCCCCACCCCACCCCCGCCGCAGCCCCCTGGGAGCCAGCCCCTCCCCCGAACGCCCGGTGGCGGGGATGCGGGGTGGGAGGTGCGGGGTGGGGAGGGCGGGGATGGGGCGAGGCTGGGGGCGGCGCGGGGCGCGGTGCTGATGCTGCGGAGCCCGGGCCACCCGCTGCGGCGGTGCCTGCGGATTGGCAGCCCGCGGTGACGTCACGGGGCGCGGCGGGCGGGCGCGGCTATAAGAGCCGGCAGCGGGGGCGGCGGACCCTCCGCAGCCAGCCCGGCCCATCCGTGCCCGTCCCGCAGCCGCCCGCAGACGCGCCCAGCATGAGGGAGATCGTGCACATCCAAGCCGGCCAGTGCGGCAACCAGATCGGGGCCAAGGTGAGGCTGCGCGCCGCCCCCTCACGCCTGTCCCGGGTCCCCACGCGGAGCCAGCCCGGGGACGGAGGCGCGTCCGCGGGGGCTGCACCCCGAGCCGCACCCGCCGCCGCTGCGGAGCTGGGAACAAAGGGACGTGCGCAGCCCAGCCCCGCGCGGCCAGGACGCGGGAGTCCTCGCCTTTCCCCTGCCTCCGCCCGGGTGACCTGGGCTGTCGGGCGCAGCGCAGGGCGGCCCTTAGTTTAAGCCTCGGCTTCATCCACACCTGGCCCCCTCCAGGGGCCTCTGCGGGTGCAGCTGGGAGCGCTGTCTGGGTGTGGCCGTCTTTTCTGCGGGCCGTGAGAGGGGTGGGGTGGGCAGGTTTGGGTGGGACCCTCCCCCAAAGGCCTCATGATCTCCTCTGCCCAAACCCCCAACTGGAGGCACAGAACGTGCCCCAAGAGGCTGGCGCTGCCCTACTGTCTCGCTCTGACAACATTCGGCTTCCTAGCCCCACCCTATTCCTTTGTTAGAGGGGTTGGGCCTGGACTCAGGGTGACCTTGGTGCAGGACTGGACCGTCCCTGAGCACAGCCCCGCCTGGGAAGATCCCCCTCCAAGCCGGACTGCGCCCACCCAGGGCCCACCGGGCTGGAGGTCGCACACAGAACGCACACAGAAGGAAGCTCTGGGGCGTGGAGGGCTGCATCCCTGCTGGGCCCTTCTCTCTCCATTGTTAGCTCCCCTCGCAGGCACTGCGGCAGTAACCCTGCAGGGAGCCCAGGGAGGTGGCCTGATCACTGCCCGAACTCATGAGGTCACGTCCTGTCCCGAGTCCTGGGAAGCTGTCCCTTGCCCAAGGTCACCCGGCAAGTGCGAGATGGAGCTGGGCCGTCCACTGGGGTCGGCCCCTGCAGGTGTCGCCCAGGACTCAGGGTGGGTGGGTCTTCCCTGAGAACAATGTGGGGCGGAGTGGCTTTGTCAGGACCAAGGCCAGGGACCCGGCTCAGGCGTGGCGCTGGGCGGTGGTGGAGACAGGTCCTGGAGGAGAAGGGGCCAGGGAAAGCCTTCCTCTGGAGGCTGTTGCCATAGAAACCATACAGGAACAAAAAGCTAATTACAACAGGGATGGGCAGCCACGTGGCTGACATGTAAATTGCAACTTTGGCTTCTGGGTGGTTGTGCCTGATTGGGGGGGCGGCGGGGAGAGGCCCCGTAGCAGGAAGACTTGCTAATCACTCCGTAAAACAGCTGTGCCTGCCAAGGAGAGGGGCTGGGGGAGGATCGGCCTGGGAGACAGTGGCCACAAATCAAATGAGGGGGACTCCTGGGGCAGTCTCTGACAGCTGCCCTGGCCTGTGGGGAGGGGTTTGAGGGCTCACCAAGTGGTCACTGGGCCCAGGCCTGCCCTGAACATCTGCTCCTGGAAGGGTCAGGGTCACTGGGGGGAGGGAGGACAGGCAGCCCTGAGGCCTGCCTGGTGATCTTCCTACCCCAGAGAGAGCAGGGGCCTGGAGGTCTGCTCCACAGTGCAGACAGCTCCTGGGGCTCTGTGGGCAGACGGAGCCACCTACATGCTGGAGACAATGTCCTGGGCTGAGATTTGTTCTGCTTCTCTGCACAGTGATACTTAGGTTTTTCAGTTACTTTTTATTCACTTTGAGTTGTTTTTCTAGTTTGTGTTTGTTTAAAAATTAATAGTTGATTCTTTTTAATAGTGCAAACAACAGAGAAGTAAATTTTCTTGAGAGGGGGAATAGTCTCCCTCCCACCGCTGCCTTTTGTGTCAACCTTTTGTGCAAATAAAGCAGCTCAGTGGTTTTTGTCCAGCACTCTTGCCCTGGAAGGTCTCCAGAGATCAAACTCCAAGCCCCTGGGGCCAGGCCCCATACGGGGGAGGGGGATTTGGGGGCTCAGCGTCTGCCCACACGGACAGGACTCCCCTTGTAGCTAGTGTGTCTGCAGGAGGTGGGGTGTGACAGGTGTTCCCTGCCCAGCAGCAGCTGACTGGGTGGCCAGGTGGGGCTGCTGTCCTGCTCTGGGGTCCCAGGGTGGTGCCTGGCTCAGAAGGGCCCACCCGCCCTGGGAAGGGACCTGGCTGGGGTAGGGTGGTGTGGAGGGAGGTGAGGAGTGAGCTCAGGCTAGAAACAAACACACGCCTCCTAAGTGGTGACATGATTCATCACAATTTTGCCCTGGAGCTTTAGCACAATGATGTAGGGAGATGAGTCTGGCCCTCCCCAAGATTAGGAAAACTCAAAGCTCTGGGAAGTTGAGCCCCTTGCCTGCAATCACACGCTTGCCTAAGGGGAAAGGTGGGGGACTCATGACCCCCCCCCAAAAAAGGAGCAGATGAGTCTCTTGGTTTCCTCTGCTGGGGTCTTGGGCCCCGACCCCATTCTCCTCCCCCAGAGGGGCAGGGCGGTCCTGAGCCGTCTGGAAGGAGCCTTTGTCTGCGCCCCTGCCAGCTGCCAGGGACTCCCCGGGACCCCCGCCTCTCGGCTGCTGGGCGGAGCCTGGGGGCGGGGCCCCGTCCGGGGCAGCGGGAGAGGGCTGTCCTGGTCGCTGCGAAGCTGTGGGTGGGGCTGGGGGTGGAGGGCAGGTGTCTGGGGTCCTGGAGGGGGCTTGAACTGAGAGCCGCCGCGCCCCGCTCAGCCCAGCCCAGCTGTTCTCGGAGGATCCAAGCGCGCGCGTCAGCACCTCGGACAGCGCCCGGCGCCTCTGCCGCCGCCCCGCCCAGCAGACAAACCCAAACCCTGGGGCCTTAAACAGGGGACGTCCCGGACCCCTGAGGGCCACACGTCATCGGGCAGTTTGCTTTTCTGTGGTGATGCTAGCGATTCACAAAATTATGTTTTGTTATTTATTAAATAGGCTGCATAATACATCTTACTGATAATATATTTTATTTTAAATAATGTTTTTATTAATTTTAACTACAAAAGCAATTATTAATATATTCATTCTCCTTGTTAAAAAAAAGTGAAACATTGCAGATAAGGCTAAAGTGCCATTGAACCACCTCTCTAGGTCCCCTCTCCAAGTGAGGACAAGGTTTCTTTGCTGCCCGTTTTATTTATTTGTGCATATGGCCTCAAAACTTTAAATAGCATTTAAAACCTTTGAACAAAATGAAGCCAACATTTGCTGAATGATTTTATGTCAAGCCTTGTGCTATCACTTGATGTGGGTCTTACAAGCATGTCCATCTCACAGATGAGAAAACTGAGGCCCTGAAAGGCAGAGTCCCTGGCCCAGAGCCACCCTGCTCATTGCTTCACACTCTGCAAAGAACTTCCCATTGGCTGGGCATGGTGGCTCACGCCTGTAATCCTAGCACTCTGGAAGCAGGCGGATCGCTCAAGATCAGGAGTTCAGCCTGATCAGGAAACCAGCCTGAGCAAGAGCAAGACCCTGTCTCTACTATAAATAGAAAGAAATTAATTAGCCAACCAAAACTATATAGAAAAAATTAGCCGGGCATGGTGGCGCATGCCTGTAGTCCCAGCTTCTTGGAAGTCTGTGGCAGAAGGATTGCTTGATCCCAGGAGTTGGAGGTTGCAGTGAGCTAGGCTGACACCACGGCATTCTAGCCTGGGAGACAGAGTGAGACTGTCTCAAAAAAAAAAAAAAAAAAAGAATTACTCTGTTCATAATCCTAAGCTTTTTAGAAAATTTATTATTAACTAATCTTTTTTGAAAAGCTAACGTGCACATGACAAAATTCCAACAGTGCCAAGGGGCATGCAGTGAAAAGAAGTCTCTGTCCCCCACCCTGGGACCTACCCCCAGGTACACGCTCTCTGTGTGTCTGAGTCGAACATATGTACATAGCATGTGCAAATTGTTTTCTAACCTGCTCTTCTCATTGAGCAATCTTTTCACCAGGCCCTTTAGTGGCCCTTTGTTCCTGCAAGCTTTCATACCCATTAAGTCATCTGAAAGTCACTTCAGCCCTGGGAGTAAGAAGGAGGGGCCCTGGGCGGGCTCAGGCAGCCCTGGGCAGCATGTGACCCATGAGGCTTCCTGCCTGCACGTGCAGACACTGTGCTTGCTCCAAGACGGCCTGGGTAGCATCCCTGGCATATGGCAGTACTTTTCTGCGGGCCTTCCTCTCTCCCAGGGTGTGTACCTTTGTTTGCACACATCTGTGCTAATAATTCTGTGCAGCACTATCTGCCACACTGCATTCATAGGCTTTGCACAGATTAACTCACTTTGTTCTCACAAAGACCTGTCAACAGGCCTATTGTACAGATGAGGACACTGAGGCACAGAGAGCCCTTGTGACCTGCCCAAGGCCACACAGCTGGGAGGGCTGAGGCTGGGCTGTGCAGCCCCTGAGTGTACACCTGAGAGTAGAGTTTGAGAAGCACCTTAAGCTCCTGCCCAGGCAGTAAAAGGAGGAGTCCCGGGACTGGGACAATGCCAGCTCCACACGGAGAGTTTGGGTGACTTCAGGCAAGTCCTTTCCCACTTGGGACCCCAACAGCCCCTCCCAACAGCAGTGAGATTGGCTCCCAGGGTCCCTGTGGCTCCTGTGGCTGAGGCCAGTGATGCTCGAGTCCCTGCCAGCTCTGTCGCCGGACGCTGTTTGCTCTGATGCTCGGAGGCAGATACTGTGGCCCAAAATCTGATCCTGAACTCTGGGCCTCTCAACCCTGCTCTGCCACCTCCTGTGAGCCATTCTCTACCTTTTCTGTGCCTCAGTTTCCTTGTCTGAAAAGGAGAAATAACAAAACTACCCCTCTGCCGGGCGCGCTGGCTCACGCCTCTCATCCTAGCACTCTGGGAGGCCAAGGCAGGCGGATTGCTTGAGGTCAGGAGTTCGAAACCAACCTGAGCAAGAGCGAGACCCCGTCTCTACTATAAATAGAAAGAAATTAATTGGCCAACTAATATATATATAGAAAAAATTAGCCGGGCATGGTGGCGCATACCTGTAGTCCCAGCCACTCGGGAGGCTGAGGCAGGAAGATCGCTCAAGCCCAGGAGTTGGAGGTTGCTGTGAGCGAGGCTGACGCCACGGCACTCACTCTAGCCTGGGCAACAAAGCGAGACTCTGTCTCAAAAAATAAATAAATAAAAAATAATTTAAAAAACAAAACTACCCCTCAGGGTGTTTATTACTAAGTCCCCTTTGAGGAGGAGTCACCTGGCCAAGAACCCTTGCCAGCAAGTGCAGGGCTGGTTCTGGAGACCTGGGTCTGTGTCAGTCAAGCCCCAAGCCAGCCTGGGGGCCCTGGCAGCCTGGGCAGGCAGACAGTCATGTGCTTCCCTATTATGACAACTTTCCGACAGATGACAGAGCGTGGGGCTCTTCTCTAAAGCCTGCCAACAGGGCCAGTGAAGGCCTTGGGGACAAGGCCCTGATTTTGCACCCAGGGCTGTAAGGCTTCGGGAGGGAAAGGGCCTGGCAGGGGGTCATGGCCACCTGCTGACCCCTCCTCTCTCACCCCTCCTACAGTTCTGGGAAGTCATCAGTGATGAGCACGGCATAGACCCCAGCGGCAACTATGTGGGGGACTCGGACCTGCAGCTGGAACGGATCAGCGTCTACTACAATGAAGCCTCCTGTGAGCACCTACCTGCCCAGCCCCTACCCTGCACCCTGGGGAGCACCTGGACTGGCTGGGTCTTGGCTTCTCTGTCCCCCAAGAGGCCAGCAGGCATAGCTGGATATTGGGTGTCCAGACTCACAGAATAAACACAAATCGGCCGGGCAAGGTAGCTCTTGCCTGTAATCCTAGCACTCTGGGAGTCCAAGGCGGGAGGACCACTTGAAGTCAGGCGTTCGAGATCAGCCTGAGCAAGAGCAAAACCCCTTCTCTACTAAAAATAGACACAAATTAATTGGCCAACTAAAAAGCAAATACATAGAAAAAATTAACCGGACATGGTGGCGCATGCCTGTAGTCCCAGCTACCTGGGAGGCTGAGGCAGGAGGATCGCTTGAGCCCAGGAGTTTGAGGTTGCTGTGAGCTAGGCTGATGCCACGGCACTCTAGTCTGGGCAACAGAGTGAGACTCTGACTCAAAAACAAACAAACAAAAAGAACAAATCATAGTGGCAATCACCATAAAGTGAGAAGTGAGATTCAAACATATTTAATGGCCAGGCATGGTGGCCCACACCTCTAATTCCAGCACTTTGCAGGGTCATTGCTTGAGACCAGCCTGGACAATAACGAGACCCTGTCTATATGAAAAATTAAAAAATGAGCCAGGCATGATGGCGCATGCCTATATTCCCAGTTACTGGGGAGGCTGAGGCAGGAGGATCCCTCGAGCCCAGGAGTTCCAGGCTGCGGTGAACTATGATTGAGCCACTGCACTCCAGCCTGAGTGACAGAGAGAGACACTTTTCCTTAAACACACGCACATTTAATGATCATGCAGCCTTTGTACAAGCAGGGGAAGGAGACTTTGGTTGCTGCATCCTGGGGGGTAGGGCATAGGGGAGTCCAGAGCAAGGGGTCATCTGGTCACTTGAAGAGCTTGACCAAGAGCTATTTAGCAATTAGTACAAAAAAGAAAAGAAAAGAGCAATTAGTACAAGTGATTTCTGTAACAAAGTAGTGAAATACTACCCTGCCCACATGGACACGTGATTTAGTCCTGCCTGTTCTCGGGTGTTGACCCTTCCCTTACTCTCACACACAGCGAATGGGGCAGTAAGTTGCTCAAACTCACCTTTGGTTCCAGGCCCCTCCGACTGCAGAGTCCAGTCTCTCAGGGTTAGAGCGGGGCTGTGGTGGGCATGGCAGGGTTTAGAAGGGAGGCTCCCTAATCACTAAGCTCCTATCCCCTCAGCTCACAAGTATGTGCCTCGGGCCATCCTGGTGGACCTGGAGCCTGGGACCATGGACAGCGTCCGGTCTGGCGCCTTCGGGCATCTGTTCAGGCCTGACAACTTCATCTTCGGTAAGTTCCCTCTGCTCTGTCCCTGACACAGGCAAGCCCAGGGTCTTGGAAACAGAGAACAAAGTCAGCTCCTCACTGTGATCTTGCAGGGTGGGAACTGACCTCTCCGTTTTACAGCGGGGCATCGGAAGCCCAGAGAGTGGACTCTCTGCAGGAAACAGAAACCACTCGCGCAGCTCAAGCACAGTGGGGTGTGGGGCAGGAACGAGCTTACAGAATCGTTAACCCAGCTGGGCCTCCAGAGGAGGACTCTGGAATTCGTGATGCACAGCCTTGCCGTGCCGCTCTAGTGCCTGTCCCTGCGGCGGGGCCCTGCTTGCACTCACAGAAACAGGGCCTCATACTTCTTCTGCCTTGCAGCCCCCAGAATATCCAACTGGTAGTTGCTGACTCACACCCAGCCCTGGCCAGTTTAAGCTTCCAGCGTGGCCAGTTGGAAAGACTGTTTCCCCTCAGGAGAGAGGCAAGGCCCTGGCCTGACTCCAGGTCTCAACTGCCTGTCCAGAGCCCTCAAGTCTGGGCACCATGCCGCCGGGCTCCCTGGCACCCAGCAGGTTGGCTCCGGGGAAGGCTTGCAGGTGTGGGAAGGTGTGACCGTACGGCCCACTTAATAGAAGGGCAAGCAGAGGCACTGGGCTTCCACAGCTGCCCTCTGGGATGTCCAAGCAGGGGCTGGAGCACCCCTGGCCCCTGTCTGTCTCCTCCTCCTCTTCTCCCCACAGGTCAGAGTGGGGCTGGCAACAACTGGGCCAAAGGCCACTACACGGAGGGCGCGGAGCTGGTGGACTCGGTCCTGGACGTGGTGCGCAAGGAGTGTGAGAACTGCGACTGCCTGCAGGGCTTCCAGCTGACCCACTCGCTGGGCGGGGGCACAGGGTCCGGCATGGGCACCCTGCTCATCAGCAAGGTGCGGGAGGAGTACCCCGACCGCATCATGAACACCTTCAGCGTGGTGCCCTCGCCCAAGGTGTCGGACACGGTGGTGGAGCCCTACAACGCCACCCTGTCCATCCACCAGCTGGTGGAGAACACGGACGAGACCTACTGCATCGACAACGAGGCGCTGTACGACATCTGCTTCCGCACGCTCAAGCTGGCCACGCCCACCTACGGGGACCTCAACCACCTGGTGTCGGCCACCATGAGCGGGGTCACCACCTCGCTGCGCTTCCCGGGCCAGCTCAACGCCGACCTGCGCAAGCTGGCGGTGAACATGGTGCCCTTCCCGCGCCTGCACTTCTTCATGCCGGGCTTCGCGCCGCTCACAGCCCGCGGCAGCCAGCAGTACCGCGCGCTCACCGTGCCCGAGCTCACCCAGCAGATGTTCGACGCCAAGAACATGATGGCCGCCTGCGACCCGCGCCACGGCCGCTACCTGACCGTGGCCACCGTCTTCCGCGGCCGCATGTCCATGAAGGAGGTGGACGAGCAGATGCTGGCCATCCAGAGCAAGAACAGCAGCTACTTCGTGGAGTGGATCCCCAACAACGTGAAGGTGGCCGTGTGCGACATCCCGCCGCGCGGCCTCAAGATGTCCTCCACCTTCATCGGCAACAGCACGGCCATCCAGGAGCTGTTCAAGCGCATCTCGGAGCAGTTCACCGCCATGTTCCGGCGCAAGGCCTTCCTGCACTGGTACACGGGCGAGGGCATGGACGAGATGGAGTTCACCGAGGCTGAGAGCAACATGAACGACCTGGTGTCCGAGTACCAGCAGTACCAGGATGCCACGGCCGAGGAGGAGGGCGAGATGTACGAAGATGAGGAGGAGGAGTCTGAGGCCCAGGGCCCCAAGTGAAGCCGCTCGCAGCTGGGGTGTGGGGCCGGGGTGCTCCGTCCCAGCGACATCAGCTACCCACACTCCCCTGCTTTGCTCCCCAAAGCTCGCCGCTCTCGGGGGCCCGAGTCCTGTCCTCCAGCACCGATGGCCGCCCCGTCCCCAGCCACCGTGGGCCATCTCCGTCCTGTGTCCCCGTTCGTCTCCGACTTATCGTGGCTCCAGGCCTGATGGTTTATGGTTTGTTTTGTTTTCTATCGGTTTGTGTTTATATTTTGGGGGATACTTAATAAATCTACTGCTGTCGGATACCCCTTCCTGGTGTTGAAGATTTCTTTTTATTCTGGAAGTTGGGCCCAGAGGGGGTGAGTTGGGGCAGGCAGGGAGGCCCAGGGGCGCAGGGCTGCTGTCCCCCAGGCTGGTTGCTGAGACAGGCCTGCGCTGGGGGCCTGGAGGGGTCTCAAGGCCCAGCCAGCCCCAGGGAGCCCCTGCGGGAGGGGCCGGGACAAGGGATGGGCTGGGGTAACGCGTCATCGTTCCAGAAGCCCCAGCGTGGTCCTCCTGTGACTTGGAAACTGGTCTCCCGCAGGGTGGCTCAGGTTCCAGAGCTTTCCTCTGGCTGGTCTGTGTGCAGGAAGCTGGGGCAGGCAGCCCCTGCCAGGGTGGAAACTGAGGCCTGAAGCCTGGCACCCGAACCAGAGAGGGAGGGAGGGGAGCCCTGAGCACCCCCTGAAAAATAAAAGTGTGTTGGGAGTCTCAGGGCTTGGGCTCTGGGAAGGGGTCAGCGAGGTGTGGACACAGGGCCCAGGGCCAGGCCCACACGGGGAGCTGGGGGCTGGCTCCATGCACCCCTGGAGGTCATTTTCTGTGCACACAGGACAGAGGTGCTCACTGGCCCCATGTCCTGTGTTCCCTTGCAGGGAAAGGCGAGGCCCAGACAGGCCGGGGGCCGGGGGGAGTAGGGGAAGAGCTGGAGCCACAGGAGAGACAACCCTGACAGGACCATGGTTGCTGTCGGGGAAGGACCCACTGCCAAACACCAGCCCGGTTCAAATGGAGCCGGGGATAAACGTCCCTACCTCTGCACCCTCTGGTCTCCAGGTGAGGCTGCCCACCTGGTGAACTCAGCCAGAAGTCGGGACAGCAGACCCCGCAGGGGCTTGTGTTCAGGCCAGCCTGCGCAGACAGAGCACCAGGAAGATAGGAGTGGGTCTGGGGGAGGCATCAGCCCCACGTCTAGCCTGTCATTTAGTCGCCCGAATATCCCTCCAGCAGAAGGGACTTCCATGCTGTTCCCTGCCATGCCCCACACACAGAAGGATGTCTGGCTCTCGGTCGGTATTCAATAAATGTTTGCTGAATAAATGGCTTGAATTATAGTCTCTCCTGTAACCCGGGGTCTGGACAGGGAGCAGTTCCAGAATTGCTCTGTTTGATGCCTCAGTGCTTTGTCCAAGGACTCGTGTTTCTTCCGTCTTGCAGCGGCCCTGTCCTCCTGCGTGGGCCCCACTGTCCCAGGATTGCTGCCACTGCTCCAGTGGTCACAACTAGGTCAGAGGCAGAAAAGGGGAGCCTCTCATCTTGTGCCTCCTGGGGATGAAACCCCCAGTCAGTGTCCCCTCATGGTTCCTTGGCTTGACTTGTATACCTGTTCTTACTTTTATTTATTTTTTTTGAGACAGAGTCTCACTCTGTTGCCCAGGCATTCTAGCCCTGGCATCAGCCTAGCTCACAGCAACCTCAAACTCCTGGGCTCAAGCGATCCTCCTGCCTCAGCCTCCCGAGTAGCTGGGACTACAGGCATGTGCCACCATACCCGGCTAATTTTTTCTATATACTTTTAGTTGGCCAATTAATTTCTTTCTATTTTTAGTAGAGACAGCGTCTCGCTCTTGCTCAGGCTGGTTTTGAACTTCTCACCTCGAGCAATCCGCCCGCCTTGGCCTCCCAGAGTGCTAGGATTACAGGCATGAGCCACCGCGCCCGGCCTGTATACCTGTTCTTAAACTGACTACTGGCAAGAAGAGTAGAATTACTCCAGATGATTTTCATTAATCAAGGTCACCCACTGAGGCAGAGAAGGAACGATCCGAACAAAAAGCTCTGGCGGTAGGAGGTGGGTTGGGGACGCATGCAAGAGGGTGTCGACAGGCAAAGCTGGGCCTTCTCTGAGGACAGCACTGTGGGGGGGGGGGGGCGTAGCCTGGAGAAGCCAGTCCTTTGAGGAAGGCAGAGCCGGGATGCTGAGCCACAGGCCGGAAGATTGTGCATGACAGCCACCTCCAGATCTCCCCGAGCTGTGGTGAGCAGCCCCCCTTGGGGACAATCCAGAGAGTGTGTGACAATTAAGGGAATGAAACCAAGGGTTGCAGACAGCCCCAGCAGCTCCAAGGCAGAATAAGCCACTGCAGTGGGTAGGGACACCAAGCAGGCCCCAGCAGAGGCTGGGTGACCGTGGGCTGGGAGGGTGAGGTTGATGTCCAACTGAGGGGACACTTCCCTTTCTTCCTCCTGCCCCTCATCTTTCATAAACCTCCCAGTGTTGGAGGGCTGTGAGCACTCCCCAGGGTCATTCTCGTAGCTCTGTGCTCCCGACAGCTTGCACTGTCCAAAGATGGCCCCGGTGTACCTTCCACCCCATAGGTGGTCCCGCACTGTGACCTTTCCACTCCCATCAAGAGTTAAAGAGTAGTGTGGTGGCTCACGCCTGTAATCCTAGCACTCTGGGAGGCCAAGGCGGGCGGATTGCTCGAGGTCAGGGGTTCTAAACCAGCCTGAGCAAGAGTGAGACACTCTCTCTATTATAAATAGAAAGAAATTAATTGGCCAACTAATATATATAGAAAAAATTAGCCGGGCATGATGGCGCATGCCTGTAGTCCCAGCTACTCGGGAGGCTGAGGCAGGAGGATTGCTTGAGTCCAGGAGTTTGAGGTTGCTGTGAGCTAGGCTGACGCCACGGCACTCACTCTAGCCTGGGCAAAGCGAGACTCTGTCTCAAAAAAAAAAAAAAAGAGAGAGAGTAGGCCGGGTGTGATGGCTCACATCTGTAATCCTAGCACTCTGGGAGGCCAAGGCGGGCAGATGGCTGAAGGTCAGGAGTTGGAAACCAGCTGGAGCAAGAGCGAGACCCCGTCTCTACTAAAAATAGAAAGAAATTGGCTGGACGACTAAAAATATCTAGAAAAAAAATTAGCCGGGCATGGTGGCGCATACCTGTAGTCCCAGCTACTCGGGAGGCTGAGTCAGGAGGATCACTTGAGCCCAGGAGTTGGAGGTTGTTGTGAGCTAGGCTGATGCCATGGCACTATAGCCCGTCCAAAAAATTAAAAGAATTAGAGACTAATTCCCCTCCTACTGAAGCTGAAACGCCTTAGTCATGCTTTTGTAAGAAAAACCTTCTTGGAAATGACGCATGACCTCCAAGGTTAGGCCATGAAAGGTCACACAGCTCCTGCCTAGTTCTCAGGAGGCTTTGTCTTGAACACCATGCCATGCTGTGAGAAGCACAGGCCACGTGGAGAGGCCACACGTGGACATCTGGACGTGCCAGGTGGTGCCTTGGCCAAAGCACCACATACAGTTGGTGCCCAACAAATGTGTTGCTGAATGGTCGGTCTACAGAGGAATGGAGAAATGGGCACGACACGTTCTAGTTAAGAAAGGAGGGTCCTCCTGTTATGGCAGAGGGGTTCGTTCTTGCTCTGTAAACATATCTTGTCCTTCCTCAATAAACTTAATTTTACGCTTGCTTTGCTTTGGGTGTGTCTGTCTGGTCACTCTTTGGCCATGAGCACACCAGGAACTGAGAACTAACAAACTACAGCCTGACTTCTTGAGTCCAGGTGTTGGAGGAGATGGCTCAAAGTAATTGTCTGGACAAGGGTCAGAAGATCTTCCTTACCAGAGACAGGGTGGGCTGAAACCACCAATTACTGTTAAACACAACAGCCCGAAGCCACAACACATGACACCGGTCTCAAAGACCTGAGCCCAACTGCCAAAACCTCTCCTTTTAAAAGCCCTCATTTTGTTGCCCCTACCTTAAAAAGTAAAATTAAATTAAAGCCCTGGTTTTCTGCATAAAGGCAGGATGGTTTGCTTAAAGGCAGACTGGGTGAGACACTAGTCTGCTGCCCCTCTCATTTGCTGGCAAATTAATAAATTTCTCTTTTCTTTGCCTCAAATAAATGAAAGAAAGAAAAAAGGAAGAAAGAAAGAGAAAAGAAAGAAGTATGCCAGGCATGGTGTCTCACATCTATAATCTAAGGCAGGAGGATCACTTGAGGCCAGGAGGTTTTGGTTTTTTTTTAAGACAGGGTTTTGATCTGTTTTCCAGGCAAAGGTGCAGTAATATAGTCATAGCTCACAGCAACCTCAAACTCCTGAGCTCAAGCGATCCTCCTGCCCCAGCCTCCCAAGTAGCTGGGACTACAGGTACTTGCCACCATGCCTGGGTAATTTTTCTTTTTTGTTGTTTTTGTAGAGACAGGGTCTCAGTATGTTTCCCCAGCTGGTCTCCAACTCCTGCCCTCAAGCAATCCTTCCACCTCAGCCTCCCAAAGTGCTGAGATTACAGGTGTGAGCCACTGCACCCAAACGCCAGGAGTTTGAGACCAGCCTAGGCAACATAGCAAGACCCCATCTCTACAAAAAAATTAAAAGGTTAGGTAAACATGGTGGCACATGCCTGTAGCTTTAGCCGCCCTAGAGGGTGAGGCAGGAGGATCTCTGGAGCCCAGGAGCCTGAGGTTGCTGTGAGTGATTATTGTACCACTGCTTTCCAACCTGGGTGACAGAGAAAGACCCCATTAAAAAAGAAAAGAAAGAAAGAAAGAACAAAAGAAAGAAAAGAAAAAGAAAGAAAGGAACACAGAAAAAGAAAGTAGACCTTAAACTGGATGACGTAGAGTATGGGTCATTTAGGATCTTGGTCTCTCCTTGCAGGCTGGGGGGCGTGGGGGTTCCCATTACTTTTGCAGGGATTCAGATCTATAATTGGGCCTCACACACATCTGCGGGTTGGGCTGCCACCTGGATGGAACCTTCCTCCTCTCAGGGCCCTCCTCACTCAGGGACTCAAGCGCGTGCCCAGGCTCTGGTCTAGCCTTGAAGCAGTGAAGGAAGCCGACAGAATGCTGCCTGCAGCCCTTAGCTTCTGGTAGTGGCGGTGGGGCAGATGACAAATAAAAACGTACAAGACAGAGAACATTAGACAGCGATGAGTGCTCCAGAGAGTCGGCAAGTGTGTGAGGGGAAGGGCCGTGGGTCCCAGAGAACAGGGAAGAATGTTCCACAGATGCTCAAGGCAGGGGGGGCTTGGGGCAGGTGGGTGGGGCCCAGAAAGGGGGTGAGGGGGCAGGAGACAAAGTCTGGGGCTGACTTCCGCCCAAGATCCCTCTGATTACTGGGCTAAGGATGGACAGTGGGGCCCAGGTGGAAGCTCAGAAATGTGGCAGGGGGGGTGTTGGTGGGGCCCCCAGTCTGGCAGGGGAGGCCAGGTGGAAACAGAATCTCTGGGACTGAGGACCTTGGAGCGGCAGCTCAGTGCATTCTCCCTTCAGGTCTGAGCAGAAGGAGAAGGTGCACAGAGCCACAGTTACTCTGAGCTGGGCTGGAGCCTCACTCTGCTCCTTGTGTGACCTTGGCCAGGTGGCCCAAGCCGCTGCTCCAGTAGTTCACCACCTGCCCCTGGCTTAGATAGGGTTAAATGCGATGGCATGTGACTCCCACTTGGGATTTCCCCAGTTGCTGGGCACTATCATCCATCGTGGTACCCCCTCTGAGCAAAGTGGGCCAAGTCCGGAGGCAGCCAAAGCTGTGCCGTTCTACAGAGAGGGGAAACTGAGTCTGGGAGCTCGGGACCACCGCAACCCGTATGTTGGCCCCTGTCTGCTTTCACCTGTCCTCAGCTTCTCCCTGTGGGATGAAGGGCATTAGGTGAAGAAGCTTATTCCTGAGCTGGCAGCAGGAATTGGGGTGTGAGGGGTAGGGCTAGAGCAGCCCTGCTATGCGTATGAGCAACTGCAAAGCAGCAATGATACCAGGCTCTACAGAAACCGGCTGCCTTCAGACTCCTACCCCCCAGCCCCTCCACTGAAAAGCCCCATATCTCGCTGTGCCTCAGTTTTCTCCTCTGTAAAGTGGGGTGGAGTGACACCTTGTCCCTCCCTCACCAGCTGTGAAGACCACACAGGGTCATGCAGGTGAATCCAACCGTATTTTCTGCTGCTGCTGCGTAGTGAGTGGTTCTCTCTTTCTTTTTTCCCTCAGCTGCTGGTTTGTTTGTTTGTTTGTTTTTAAAACCAGGCCAGTTGCGGTGGCTCAGGCCTGTAATCCTAGCACTCTGGGAGGCCCAGGCGGGCAGATTGCTCGAGGTCGGGGGTTCGAAACCAGCCTGAGCAAGAGTAAGACCCTCTCTCTACTATAAATAGAAAGAAATTAATTGGCCAACTAATATATACAGAAAAAATTAGCCGGGCATGGTGGGGCATGTCTGTAGTCCCAGCTACTCGGGAGGCTGAGGCAGGAGGATTGCTTGAGCCCAGGACTTTGAGGTTGCTGTGAGCTAGGCTGACGCCAGGGCACTCACGGTAGCCTGGGCAACAAAGGGAGACTCTGTCTCAAAAAAAACCCAAAAAAACAAAAACCAAAAAAACCCTAAATGTCACCAATTTTTTTTTTTTTTAAGTGTTGTGGCTTGGATTTAAACCAGGACTTTCGTGAGTGGAGCAAATCTAGGAAACGCATACCCGGGCCATACCACTTTGGACGGCGGGTCCGCGCGGCCTCTTGCCGGAGGGACTTGGGGCCGCAGGGTCGCGGGGACGAGCCGGCGTGTCATGAGCCTCCGGGCCGGAGGCGGCAGCAGCGGGCGGCAGGGCGGACACAATGTAGCGACGGCGGCCGGGCGGACACAGTGTAGCCGGCGCGGCGGGGGCGATGCAGGAGGGCGGCGGCCAGGTGAGCGGGGTCTCCGGGCGGCGGCCAGGTGCGCGGGGGCTTGGCCCGCGGGGCTCGCGGGGCCCAGCAGCCCTGTCGGGGCGCCGGCGCCGTGCACCGAGCAGCCGGAGGATTCTGCCCCGGGCAGCGCAGGGCCTCACTCCGTCTGGTCCTCTCCCGGCGCAGGGGGCGTCGGTGAGCTCAGCGCCCCCGCCCTTGACACCAACCTGGGCTGTGCCGGGGGCCCTGGAGGCCCAAGGGACCCTCGTGGGCTGCTGGGCTGCCCCGAGCCTCAGTGCCCTGGTCTGCGGAACGGGTGGGTGTGGTGGGGGAGCCTGGGACACAGGGTGCCCAGAGTGAAGTCGTGTGGTTAGGGCTGAAGGTGGGGGAGGCACACCTCTGGGGGGCTCGTCCCTGTGGCAGGCAGTGAAGGCACCGCCAGGCTTGGCTTCGGTGGCAATAGTAACCTTAAAGGAATAGTAACCCTGTCTCTGCATGCCCCTGCGCCCTGGCAGGTGTTCCTAGCAGGTGTTTCTCACACCTGGTGTTCCAGGTGTGAGCACATGGGACAGAACTTATCCCTTCTACCCTCCAAATTATCAGGGCAGCTGCAGTGTTAACACTTCTTGGCCACACCAGGGGTCAGCTCAGCCCAGGCCAGGAGCCCTCAGTGCCCTGGAGCCCTCTGGGCTTTATTCTGAGGTGTCCTTGAACTGCTGAGCTGTGGAGTCCACCCCCCCTCACCCCCAACACACACACACACACCAGGAGAGGGTGGTCTCTAGCCCGGCCAGAGGGTGGAGTAGCCTGTTTCTTTCCTCTCCGTCTCTCACTTCCTGCTTGTTGCTTTCTGAGGCTGAGACTGAAATCTGGGGGCAGGACTCTGGGCTGGCTCTGGTGAGGGGTGAGGGGCAAGCTGGCTGATGCTCTGCTGGTAGCTGCTGCTACGCCCTGCGGCCTTTGGGTCAGTGTGCCGGGTTGCTGTGTCTCTGCCCTCCGCAGAGGGGGAAATGTGATTCTTCAACTTGGCAGGAGAGAACTAGGGCTGAAAGGTCTAATGGCTCCACTCGATCATTCGCTGCCTCTGTGCCAGCCTGGGCTGGGGCTGGCACTGCGCTCAGAAGGGGAATAAAAGTTGCTTTCTTCACAGCCCAGAGGAGAGCTGCTGGGAAGAGTAGAGGTGCTCCTGCCAGGGGGCCTGCATTTTGAGCTCCTCTGCCGTATTTTAAAGTTTCCAGGGAGCCCCCAGGAGCGGCTCCTGCACCCCCGTGACAGTCCCTTTGGGCTGGGGGGGTCACCACGTGATGACCATAAGGTTTGCCCAATAGCTGCTGTGGGCCGATGCTTCACTGACACACACAAGTGCCTGATCCTTCCTCCCACCCCAGGAGGTGGTGTCCTCCCTGATTTATAGGCAAGAAAATGGGGTCATGTAGCTCGTCACTGAGAGAGCTAGAATTTAAATCAAGGCTCTCTGATTCTTTTTTTTTTTTTGAGACAGAGTCTCACTTTGTTGTCCAGGCTAGAGTGAGTGCTGTGGTGTCAGCCTAGCTCACAGCAACCTCAAACTCCTGGGCTCAAGCAATCCTACTGTCTCAGCCTCCCGAGTAACTGGGACTACAGGCATGCGCCACCATGCCCAGCTAATTTTTTCTATATATATTAGTTGGCCAATTAATTTTTTTCTATTTATAGTACAGACAGGGTCTCGCTCTTGCTCAGGCTGGTTTCAAACTCCTGGCCTCGAGCAATCCGTCTGCCTCGGCCTCTCAGAGTGCTAGGATTACAGGCGTGAGCCACCGCGCCCGGCCTCTGATTCTTGTAATTAATGGTGACAGTGATAATAAGCTATAGTTGATGTTTATCATGTGCTTACTGTGTGCTGGCTAGTTTTCTCAGAACTTTGTATTGACTAATTTAATCTTCACAGAAACCCTATATGGTACTATTAATATTATAACCTCCATTTGAGATGTGAGAAATTGGAAGCAAAGGTTTATACATTTACCCAAGTTCACGCAGGCAGGAGTGGGCAGAGTAGGGATTAAGTTGGTCCTATCTGCCTTTTCACCATGAAGCTACTGGGATGATCAGTCAAAATTTTCTTTGGCTGCAAAAGACAGCAGCGCCCCTCCCAATAACAGTGGTGTACGTAGAATTTATTTCTGTCTCACATGAATGAAGCCCAGCAGTGAGCAGCTCAGAGCTCAGGTGGCATCCACTGCAATCTTGTCACTCTGCCATCCTCATTCATAGCTTTTATGCCACAGCCCAAGGTGGCTGCTTCAGCTCCACTCATTACATCTGCATCCTGAACAGTAGGAAGCAGGAGGGGCTGACGAGGGGTATCCCCTCCCTTTAAGAATAATTCCCAGAAGTCTCATGTGATCTTTCTTTTCATTTCCTATTGGTCAGAACATAGTCACATTACCACACCTAGCTGCACGGGAGGCTGGAAAAAGTGCCCAAAACAAGGGCTCCCCACTCAGGAAGGAGTGAGTGGGTGAGTGAATGTTGGCGCAGCCTGATCTCCCACACTCTGGGCGTTCCTTAGGACACTCTGCGGAGGCACTGAGCATCAAGTACTGTGTTTCCCCGAAAATAAGACGGGCTTATATTTATTTTTCCTCAGGAAGACATCCTAGGGCTTATTTTCAGGGGATGTGTTATTTTCCCCTCAAAGCCTCAGCTTGCAGCACGCACAGGATGGCCGGGACCTGACAGGGGGAGCCGACCTTGTTGGTGGGGCTGCCTGCACCTTTGCGGTCACCTCTGGGATAGCAGCTGTCAGGATGGGGCAGATGAGAAGGGCTGCTCATCTTCTTTCCCGCTCTGCAAGGACATGCATGGGTTGTGCAGATGAGCTGCATAGCCACGCCCACCACTAGGGGGCGTGGGGTGGGGCCTCTATTGTGCAAATGCCTACAAATCCTGCTAGGGCTTATTTTATGGGTAGGTCTTATTTTCAGGGAAACACAGTAGCTGCCTCTGACTCTACCATGCCGTGTGACCTACCCAAAGTCATCAGGTAATGGGTACAGCGGTGAGACTCTAGCCCACAGCACCTGTGTCCTTCCCCTGCCTCCATCCAGGGGCAGCCCGTCACTGGGTGCTGGGTCCTGCCGGGCTGGAACTCCAGCTGCTCAACCCACACCCCCACCACAGAGGCCCAGCAGGTAGGACAGGTCCCACAGGTGTGCTGAGATCCCGACCCAGTGTGGCGCCAACAAGGGTGGAGTGAGGCCTCCTCATTCAGCTGCCCGGGAGGGCTCAGGCCCCAGCTCCCAGGATGACACTGTGTGACCCTGGGCAGGGCTGCCCCCTCTGGGCTCAGTTCCCTTTCTTTTGAGGAAGGGGCAGAGGAGGAGTCATAGGATTGCCTTTTGTAATTACAAATTATTTCAGACTGTAACAGATACAAAGAAAGCATAACAACTCACACCTATAATCCTAGCACTCTGGGAGGCCGAGGCAGGCTGATCGCTCAAGGTCAGGAGTTTGAGACCAGCCTGAGCAAGAGCGAGACCCCATCTCTACTATAAATAGAAAGAAATTAATTGGCCAACAAAAAATATACAGAAAAAATGGTGGCACATGCCTGTAGTCCCAGCTACCTGGGAGGCTGAGGCAGGAGGATTGCTCGAGCCCAGGAGTCTGAGGTTGCTGTGAGCTAGGCTGATGACACAGCACTGTAGCCTGGGCAACAAAGTGAGACTCTGTCAAGAAAGAAAAGAAAAGAAAAGAAAGGAGGGAGGGAGGGTAACCAACACCATGCACTTGCTACACAGCTCCAAAAAAAAAAAAAACTCTCCAACTTTTTATAACATTAACAAACCTTATAGAGAGCTTATTTTGTGTTCAGCACCTATGACTCATTTCACCCTCACAGTGACCCATTTATGGATAAGGAAGGTGGCCTAGCCAGTTAAGTGGGGGAGCAAATGCAAACTGCCTCCTTCCCCCCAACCAAAGCACCTTCCTTGTGCCTTATGTGTTCTGCAGTTTGCTAATCCTGGGGGTGTGGGGTGCAGAGAGCAGTTGTTGACCCTCAGCTTCCTCCAGGTACTTCCAGGCACTTCCCAGCTGCACCACTCGCTGGTTGGTGGGATTGGAACCCAGGCCGAGAGGTGCCAGCACAGCCTAGAAGCATCTAGAGTCTTCTCCATTTGTGGCCAGTTAATCCTCCCAAGAACCCCCGGCCAGGGGCACGGGGAAGGTCCCCTGCTAGTAGCATAGCAGGAATGGCCCTGGGACTGGCCGCAGAGTGTCCAACACTGAGCCCTCTGTGGGGGCTGTGATTTCAGGGTGCCCTGAGGGGAAAGGAGCACCTCGAGTCAGGGGCCAGGAAGGAGGGCCCCATTTCTGGAAGCTGAGTCTCAGAAGGCATCTGGCAGCTGAAGCCCAGCAGGGCACCCTCCCGGGCAGCCCTAGGGCTAGAGTCCTGCAGCATCTGGGGCCAAAGGGCCGTGTGCTGGCAGGCAGGGGCGTGGCTTCCAGACTCTCCAGCTGTGCCCCTTGGAAGGATCCTGTGCCCTCTCTCGCCTCTGCTTGAGCCACCACATCATGGGTTCTTCTGGAGGGGACGCCACACCAGTGGGGGTTTGGGTGGGGGTAGCTGAGGCATTTTGGGAGGGGCCGTGGCGTGGAGATGCCCCACCCAGACCCTTCAGGGATGTGAAGGAGGCCGGCCTCATCCCCGAAACCCCAGAGGGCTGAGGACAGGAGCTGGTCTGTGGCCAGCCTAGAACCTGGGCCCTCACTCGGCTCTGCCTGGCCCGCAGGAGGGGTGCTATGGAACATGATGAGAAGCTGGCCCGGTTCCGGCAGGTCCACCTCAACCCCTTCAACAAGCAGCCTGGGCCGAGGCAACATGAGCAGGAGCCCGGCGAGGGGGCCCCGGAAGTCGCTGTTGAAGGTGGGTGCTGCAGGGGTGGAGCTGGGCGGGCATCTGACCCCTCACGCCAGCCCCACCCTCCTTCCTTCCGCTGCGTCCTCGTCCTCGCAGGTGAGCACTGGCTTCCCGGAGAGCTGGCGCTGCTGGCTGCTCCCTCCCCAACAGCACAAGTCACTTTTCACTCGCTCCGTGGGTCGCTTCTGTGTCCCCCACCAGAACGAGCACTCCTCAGGGCGGGGACTTGTGCCTCACCTGTCACGCTGTGACGGCCAGGGCCGGCACACAGTAGGTGCTCAGCAAACCCTTGTGGAGTGAACTCAGAGCTGAGATCTGGACGGGGAGAGCTCAGTGGATAGAGGGTCTCGTTCCAAGCCCCACTTCTCTGGGGGTCAGGACAGTATGAGCCGCAGAAACTGCAGATGGGGTCAGCAGGGAGTTCCTGGGGCCAGGGCAAGAGACGGCCTGGAGTCCACCAGGTTTGTGGACTTTGTTGTGTAGCCACGCAGTCATTTCTCTTCAATCCAGACATTTATTTATTCACAATGCCTTAGAAATGGGGACATTTCTATGATGCTCTGTTGTGGGCATTTTAGCACCACGGAGGGACATTCCGCCTCATCTTTGTGACTGCCTCCTTCCCGTCCGCAGGAAGACATGGCTTCCTCTGCAGGTGCAAACCAGACAGACATCAGACCAAGCAGCGTGTCTCGGTGCCTTGGCGCCTCCTTCCCGTGGGCTCCCTGAACCCCCTTCCCGCCGCAGCCATCTGAGCTCCTCCCTGGGGGACGAGGGGCCACAGGCTGACCTTTCTCTCCCCGCAGCCCTCCACACCTGCCCCCTCCCCACAGAGGCCCTGCCCGAGCTGCAGCCCGCAGAGCCCGAGTTCCGCTGCCCCGAGCGCGTGATGGATCTCGGCCTGTCTGAGGACCACTTCTCCCGCCCCGTGGTGAGGTTTGGGTCTGGGTGGGAGGAGGGACTGGCTGAATCCCCCATGGTAGGAGGGGCCCATGGGTTCCTTGTCAGCAGCTCTCAGCGGCAGGGCCGTGTCCTCTCAGACACTCTCCCAGGACCGTGGGCTTCGCACTTGAGCTGGAGGCCTCTTGCTCTTCTTCACGACAGCAAACGTCATTTCCCTGGCCTTCCTCCAAGAGGAAGTTCTTCGGAAGTAAGGGAAATGGTGTAGCCAAAAAAGCAATTTGGCTTCTAAAAGAAGGAAGTTGTCCACTGGGCGCGGTGGCTCACGCCTGTAATCCTAGCACTCTGGGAGGCCGAGGCGGGGCGGATGGCTCTAGGTCAAGAGTTCGAGACCAGTTCTGAGCTAGAGCAAGACCCCATCTCTACTAAAAATAGAAACGAATTAATTGGCCAACTTAAAATATATAGAAAAAAAAAATTAGCCAGGCATGGTGGTGCATGCCTGTAGTCCCAGCTACTCGGGAGGCTGAGGCAGGAGGATCGTTTGAGCCCAGGAGTCTGAGGTTGCTGTGAGCTGGGCTGACGCCACGGCACTCACTCTAGCCCGGGCAACAAAGTGAAACTCTGTCTCAAAAAAAAAAAAAAAAAAAAAAAAATAGAAGGAAGCTATTTTTTGAAAAGCTTCCTTCAAACATTAGGTCTTCAGAGGCCTGGCACCGGGTGGGCCCTAACCATGCCGCCAACCCTCCCGGGACTTACGCATGTCCTCAGCCCTCCGGATTCAGCTTCCTCATGTGCATGTAGCGGGTGAGGCCTGCTCTGGGCCTGACTGTCTGAGGATGGGCCCTGCCCGAGCAGGGGTGGCATCTGACTGCCCCCAACCCCAACCCGGGCAGGGACTGTTCCTGGCCTCCGACATCCAGCAGCTGCAGCAGGCCATCGAGGAGTGCAAGCGGCTGATTCTGGAGCTGCCCGAGCAGTCGGAGAAGCAGAAGGACGCGGTGGTGCGGCTCATCCACCTCCGGCTGAAGCTGCAGGAGCTGAAGGTGGGTGCTGGCCCTCCCCCCGCAGAGGGAGCCTGGAGCTGAGGCTGGAACTGTGGGAAGCAGGAGACCTTGGGGCAGCCCCTGGCTCCTTCCTGGGTGGGGGTCCCTCTGGGCTCTGGGGAGCTGAGGTAGAAAGGTATGTAGAGGGCAGGGTCAAAGACAGGGCCTTACCCGTGTGCGGCAGGCTGTTTCTCTACAGGTCTAGACCCTCTTGGTTGCAAAGGACAGAAACCCAACCTCGGCCGGGTGCGGTGGCTCACGCCTGTAATCCTTGCACTCTGGGAGGCCAACGCGGCAGGATCATTTGAGCTCAGGAGTTTGAGACCAGCCTGAGCAAGAGCGAGACCCCGTCTCTACTAAAAATAGAAAGAAAATAGCCAAACAACTAAAAATAGAAGAAAAAAAATTTAGCCGGGCATGGTGGTGCATGCCCGTAGTCCCAGCTACTCGGGAGGCTGAGGCAGGAGGATTGCTTGAGCCCAGGAGTTTGAGGTTGCTGTGAGCTAGGCTAATACCATGGCACTCTAGCTCAGGCAGCAGAGTGGGACTCTGTTTTTTTGAGTCTCAAAAAAAAAAAAAAATGTGTAATTTTCCTCACGTGAAAATGCCATAGGTGGTCCAGGGCCCATGTGGCAGCTTATGGTATTGAGGACCTGGGTCACCCTTTCTTGTTGCTCTGCGGTCTCTGGGGGATCTAAGGTGGCCTCAGACCGTGTCTTCTGGGTTTGCACCCAACCAGCAGACAGGAGGGATGGGCAGGGAGCTGCACCATCGCTGCCCAGGTGTCCTGGGCCCCCACAGTCACCCAGCAGCACCTGGCGGTGGGGTGCCGGGAGAGGGAACATGTGATCTGGGCAGTCCATGCCTGACTGATCATTGTTTCATTGTAGAAAGGAAAAGGGGCTTGACATTGCGCCGACACTCACTGTCTCTGCTGCCAGTAGCGCCTGCGAGAAATAAGCTGAGGGGCTTGTGTGTGAGGGGAAAGGAACTGCAGCCCAGCTCACCTGTGACCCCTCCCCAACCCTCCTCTGCAGGACCCCAATGAAGACGAGCCCAACCTCCGAGTGCTCCTCGACCACCGCTTCTACAAGGAGAAGAGCAAGAGTGTCAAGCAGACCTGTGACAAGTGCAACACTATCATCTGGGGGCTCATTCAGACCTGGTACACCTGCACAGGTGGGCCGAGACCTAGACCTGTTCCTGCTGGATGAGTGAGTGGTTCGGGTCCTCAGGGCAGGGTGCAGGAGCCCAGAGCTCTGCTTCCGTATCTGGGTCACATTCAGGTGAATGTTCCGCAGTGTTCTCAGCTGCTGCGGGTGCTGAAGACACAAGCAATGAGAGACCAAACCCCTGCCCACACTGATCTCACAGCCACACCTGAGCTGTCCAGGAGGGTGGCCGCTAGCTACATACGACTATGCAAATTTGAGTATTAATTACTCGAATATTCATTTCCTCAGTTGCACCATCTACATTGCTCATGCTCAAGAGCCCATGATGCTAGTGGCTGCCATGTTGGACAGTGCAGAGAAAACTTTTCTGTGATTGCGGAAAATCCCATCTGATGGTGCCATTCGGGATGAGAAACCAAACTAGTGACCGACATGGTGTGTCAGACAGTCACATGACAGTGAAGAAAAATCCGGAACAGGAATAGCATGCGCTAGGGTGGAATGGGTATGGCTTCAGAGCAGACTGAAAAGGCATCACGTGACATTTAAGCAAAAACTTGAAGGTACAAGTCAGGAGTATATCTAGGGAGGAACGTTCTGGTGTGGGGGGGCCAGGTGTGCAAAGGCCCAGTGGCTGAGGTGTGTCCGGTGTCTTCAAGGAGGAGCAGAGGACCCTGGGGCTGGAGCTGCACCTCTGAGGGAGGTTGGGTAGGGGTAGGCGTAGTGCTGGCTGGGGGCTTTTCTGTAACTGCAATGGGTGCTACAAGGGGTTGTTGGACATACTTATGTTTTTTGGTTTTTTTGAGACATGGTCTCTCTCTGTCACCCAGCCTAGAGTGTAGTGGTGTCATGACAGCTCACTGCAGCCTCCAACTCCTGGGCTCAAGTGATCTTCCTGCCACAGCCTCCTGAGTAGCTAGGACTACAGGCATGCGCCACCATGCCCTGGTAGTTTGTTTTTTTTTTTTTTTTTTTTTTTTTTGAGACAGAGTCTCGCTTTGTTGCCCAGGCTAGAGTGAGTGCCGTGGCGTCAGCCTAGCTCACAGCAACCTCAAACTCCTGGGCTCGAGTGATCCTTCTGCCTCAGCCTCCCGGGTAGCTGGGACTACAGGCATGTGCCACCATGCCCGGCTAATTTTTTTTTTTTATATATATATATCAGTTGGCCAATTAATTTCTTTCTATTTATAGTAGAGACGGGGTCTCGCTCTTGCTTAGGCTGGTTTTGAACTCCTGACCTTGAGCAATCCGCCCGCCTCGGCCTCCCAAGAGCTAGGATTACAGGCGTGAGCCACAGCGCCCGGCCGGTTTGTTTTTTTTTATACTTTTTTTTTTTTTTTTTTTTTTTGAGACAGAGTCTCGCTTTGTTGTCCAGGCTAGAGTGAGTGCCGTGGCGTCAGCCTAGCTCACAGCAACCTCACACTCCTGGGCTCCAGCGATCCTCCTGCCTCAGCCTCCCGAGTAGCTGGGACTACAGGCATGCGCCACCATGCCCGGCTAATTTTTTCTATATGTATTAGTTGGCCAATTAATTTCTTTCTATTTATAGTAGAGATGGGGTCTCGCCTTTGCTCAGGCTGGTTTGGAACTCCTGACCTTGAGCAATCCGCCCGCCTCGGCCTCCCAGAGAGCTAGGATTACAGGCGTGAGCCACCGCGCCCGGCCACTTTTTTTTTTTTTTGAGACAGAGTCTCTCTTTGTTGCCCAGGCTAGAGTGAGTGCCGTGGCGTCAGCCTAGCTCACAGTAACCTCAAACTCCTGGGCTCAAGCAATCCTCCTGCCTCAGCCTCCCGAGTAGCTGGGACTACAGGCATGTGCCACCATGCCTGGCTAATTTTTTGTGTATATATATATATATATATATATATATTAGTTGGCCAATTAATTTCTTTCTATTTATAGTAGAGATGGGGTCTCGCTCTTGCTCAGGCTGGTTTTGAACTCCTGACCTCGAGCAATCCGCCTGCCTCAGCCTCCCAGAGTGCTGGGATTACAGGCGTGAGCCACCACGCTCGGCCCCCCTGGTAGTTTTTAAATTGTTTGTAGGGACAGAGTCTCGCTATGTTGTCCAGGCTGGTCTTGAACTCCTGGTATGGGCTCAAGTGATCCTCCCATCCTGGCCTCCCAAAGTGCTGGGATTACAGGTGTGAGCCACTGTGCCTGGCCCATACCTAGGTATTAACAGTGTCATTCTGGCTGCTGATTGAGCATGGATGAGGAGGGGGTGGCACTCTGGTTCAGGTGGGACAGTGGGAGTCAGAAGTAGCTGAGTTTAGTACCAGCTGCAGGTTTGGAAATGAATGTAAGAGACGAGAATGGAGTCGGGATGACTCACTATGGTTGGTCTCAGCAGTGGAAAGATGGAGTCGCTGAAATCTGAGATGGGACGCCGTGAGGAGGTTGGGAAGGAAGGGTGGGAATTCCATTTGGACAGCTTGGATTTGAGTTGGGAATGGCAGCTCGGCCACTGGACGTACACACCTGAAGTTGAGGGGCGAGGCTCAGAGCACAGGGCTAGGAGGGTCTTTGAGGTTCAAAGACCTACAGCGGCGCCAGGAGGTCTTGGATTGGCCTGGGCCTTGGAGTGGAGCCCACGGGGGAGGGGGCAGAACAGCTGAAGGTCGCCTGGCCGCAGGGGCCTCCCCCCACTTCTCAGGGTGTGTGTCTTGCCCCTGCCCCCCAGGCTGCTGTTACCGCTGCCACAGCAAGTGTTTGGGCCTCATCTCCAAGCCCTGCGTGAGCTCCAGAGTCAGCCACCAAGCCGAGTATGAGCTGAACATCTGTCCCGAGACAGGGCTGGACAGCCAGGATTACCGCTGTGCCGAGTGCCGGGCGCCCATCTCTCTGCGTGAGTGGTGGCGGGGAGCTGCTGGGCAGGGGAGCCAGGCGTCGGGAAAGTCAGACAGCTAGGTGAGGACCTGGGCGTGGTCCCTGCGTCTTCCATGCAAGCAGGCCGAGGTCCCAGCCGTCTGGAAGCCTGCACAGGTCACCAAGGAATTCTTGCAGGGCCAGACCTAACCTCAGCCTCGTCCCTTTGTCCCACAAAGCCCACACAGACAGGGACTGGGGAAAAACCACACAGCCATCCTGCACATGGCACCTGCAGGCCTTCTTTCTAGAAAGTTACTAGTGTCAATTCACAAGGTCCCTTCGTAGTCCCATGGCAGGGTGCTTTTACTGTCCCATTTTACTAATGGGAAAACAGAGCAGGGAGGTGCTGGATCCCTGAGGTCTCACGGCTGAGAAGAGGGTGGGTCAGGTTTGCAGGGTGGTGCCCTTGGCCCCTGGGGCTGTCTCCCCGAGGGCTGTGGTCTAGGGGAGCGTGGACCACAGGGTGTGGAAGCTGTGGGGGTCACGGTGAGACGGGACCCCGACGGCCATTCTGAAGCTGTGGTGGCCACACCGCTGCAGGGGGTGTGCCCAGCGAGGCCAGGCAGTGCGACTACACCGGCCAGTACTACTGCAGCCACTGCCACTGGAACGACCTGGCCGTCATCCCTGCGAGGGTCGTGCACAACTGGGACTTTGAGCCTCGCAAGGTCAGGGGTCGGGAGGCAGGGATGGCCCTTGGGGGGCAGAGCAGCTGTGGGCGGGGCCGGCATGCCCTGGGTGGGTGACTGCTGGCTGCACAGGCCTGGGGGGACACGGTGCCACCAGACATGGTACCGGAGGTGACACTGGGCCCCGCCCTGCAGGTGTCTCGCTGCAGCATGCGCTACCTGGCGCTGATGGTGTCTCGGCCAGTGCTCCGGCTCCGTGAGATCAACCCTCTGCTGTTCAACTATGTGGAGGAGCTGGTGGAGATCCGGGTGAGGCTGGGGCCGGGGGCTGCAGCGGTATTCTGTTGGGGACCCCATGGCGGGGCCAGCCACCCTCTTCTCTGGGTGCTGTGGGGTTTGTGTGTGTGTGTGTGTGTGTGTGTGTCAGAGTCTCCCTCTGTTGCCCAGGCTAGAGTGAGTGCCGTGGCGTCAGCCTAGCTCACAGCAACCTCAGACTCCTGGACTCAAGTGATCCTCCTGCCTCAGCCTCCCAAGTAGCTGGGACTACAGGCATGCGCCACCATGCCTGGCTAATTTTTTCTATATATTTTTAGTTGTCCAGCTAATTTCTTTCTATTTTTTTAGTAGAAATGGGGTCTCACTCTTGTTAAGACTGGTTTCGAACTCCTGACCATGAGCGATCCGCCCACCTCGGCCTCTCAGAGTGCTAGGATGACAGGCTTGAGCCACTGAGCCAGACCCTGTGGGGGGTTTTATTTATTTATTTTGAGACAGAGTCTCACTTTGTTTCCCAGGCTAGAGTGAGTGCCGTGGCGTCAGCCTAGCTCACAGTAACCTCCAACTCCTGGGCTCAAGCAATCCTCCTGCCTCAGCCTCCCGAGTAGCTGGGACTACAGGCATGCGCCACCATGCCCGGCTAATTTTTTCTATATATATTAGTTGGCCAATTAATTTTTTTCTATTTATAATAGAGACGGGGTCTCCCTGTTGCTCAGGCTGGTTTCGAACTCCTGACCTCAAGCAAGCTGCCCGCCTCGGCCTCCCAGAGTACTAGGATTACAGGCATGAGCCACCTCGCCCCGCCACTGTGGGGGGTTTTAAACAGAGGAGGGAGACCACCTGCTTAGGTTCAGTAGGGCTCCATGACTATCCCTTGATTTGAAGATGCTGGAGCCATGTCTAATAGCGATGTGGTCTAGGCGTAGAGACAGTTTCACATTTTCTAGTAGCGACATTAAAACAGTAAAAAGAAACAGGTGAAGTCAATTTTAATAATGTATTTTATTTAGCCCAATATCTGTTTATTTAACCTAATGTAACCTAATGCATGTTAAAAAGATTACTTCAACACGCAATCATACAAAGTTATTGGGATATTTTACATCCTTTTTCTTTTCCGCACCACCTCTTTGAATTTCAGTGTGGATTCTACACTTACAGCAGCCTCTGTCCGGACCAACGGCTTTCCCCACCCTAGGGGCTGCGCGTGGCCGGTTCTCTCGGCCAGCAGTGAGGGAGGGGGGCGGGCCGGGGGCAGAGGCTGCTGCACTTCGGGCTGGGGGTGGCCCCTCTCCACGAGGTGGTGAGGCAGCAAGCTGAGTTGCTGGGGCCACAGGGCTGAGGAGGGAGCTGGGAGTTTTCTGGGAGTTTGGCTCAGGGTGTCAGACGTGCCCGTGCTGTGCAGGTGAGGTGTGCGAGGCTGCCGACATCGGGACAGGTGGCATTTCGTGCCCGTGGGGCTGAGGCAGGGTGAGTGGAGGGTTCCGTGGGCAATGACAGTCGAACCTCAAGGCCCTCCCCAGCCTAGAAACTGTGGTTTGAACTAGAGCTTGGCTGAAGCACTCAGACCTGGGACCTTTCTGGGGAACTTGAGGGCACCGTCCCCAGGGTATAAGGTGTGACACCCGTGAGCAGGACCCCCCTGACACCAGCATGGAGCTGGGCCTCAGCCATGCGGACATGGGCACAGCGTCGGCCCTGTATCCTGGCTGAGGCCCTCCCGCTCCTGTTGTCCACAGAAACTGCGCCAGGACATCCTGCTCATGAAGCCGTACTTCATCACTTGCAAGGAGGCCATGGAGGCCCGTCTGCTGCTGCAGGTCAGACTGCCAGGAGGACTGGCTCGAGACGGGAAACACAGAGAGAGCCAGGGTGACAGAGCGCCTCGTACTCAGATCTTTCTCCGATAGCCTGATAGCTGGTATATGTAGTGCCATTTAGCAGAGGGTTTCCCAGACTCTGTCTCAAGGAACAAAGCAAACAGGTATTCCACCCACACAAGCGTCCTCATCATTTCAGTTTGGGGAATACCGAGGTTGGTGCTGAGGCTTCCTGTGAATCTCCCCCCGGGGAGACCCAGCCTAGCCCCCCTCAGGCAGGCTGACCACAGAACAGGCTTCAAGGCTCACCTGTGCATTTGTTCAACAGATACTCACAGACGCCGTTCTAGACTCTGGGCACCTGTGGACAGAACACGCAGGGACCCTTGCGCTTAGAGAGTGCCCTTCAAGTAGGCAAATGATGTCAGGGTGGCGAGCACAGCAGACAAGACCAGTCGGGAGGATGTGGAACACTGGAGGGGGCGCAGTGTACACAGGGGGATGTGGAACACTGGAGGGGGCGCAGTGTACACGGAGGGGACAGGATCGGGGAGGTGGCAGTGTGGCTGGAGGCGCTGTATCGGGGAGTGAAGAGACCCTTGGTGTCCCTGGTCCTGGTCGTCTCTCCCTGATGAGCCCCCCCACCCCGGGCTCCTTGATTCTGCTCTTGGGGCCTGAACACAGACACCGTCTGAAACTTGTGGCTTCCCTGGCACCAGCAGTGGCTCTGGGTGGGCCATGGGGCTTCCTTTCCTGGTGCTGGGGGTCACGGCCACGGGGCCTTGGCAGCTCCAGGACCGGCAGCACTTCGTGGAGAACGACGAGATGTACTCGGTCCAGGACCTGCTGGACGTGCGCTTAGGCCGGCTGGGCTGCTCGCTTACCGAGATCCACACGCTCTTCGCCAAGCACATCAAGCTGGACTGTGAGGTGGGCGTCCGCACCGCGCCGAGGGGGGACCGTGGGTGCTGCTCCCCCACCCCCAGCCCGAGGGCGGGACTTGGCTGGAGAAGTCCCCAGTACCCCTGTCCCCCGACTGCCCTCCAGAGCCGGCACTCGCCCACCCACCCCAACCCCCACTGTCCCCCGCAGCGGTGCCAGGCCAAGGGCTTCGTGTGCGAGCTCTGCAGAGAGGGCGACGTGCTGTTCCCCTTCGACAGCCACACGTCTGTGTGCACCGACTGCTCCGCTGTCTTCCACAGGTGGGTGCGGCTGGTCCTGCGGGAGCTTCGAGAGAGAGAGAGAGAGAGAGAGAGAGAGAGAGAGAGAGAGACAGACAGACGACAGACAGACAGAGAGAGAGAGAGAGAGACAGACAGACAGACAGAGGCAGAGAGAGACAGAGAGAAAGACAGGGACACACACACAGAGACAGAGAGAGACAGACAGACAGACACAGAGACACAGAGACACAGAGAGATAGACACAGAGAGAGACAGACAGAGAGACACAGACAGAGACAGAGAGAGAGAGACAGACATTTACATCTTTGCTGCTGATTTTCAAAGCCCTTTGCTGACCCTAAGATATGGAGTTAGACCCTGCTGTCTGTGACAACACTAAAAGTCACCTGAGGGCCAGGTGTGGTGGCTCACACCTGTGATCCTAGCACCCTGGGAGGCCAAGGCGGGCGGATTGCTCGGATTGCTCGAGGTCAGGAGTTCGAAACCAGCCTGAGCAAGAGTGAGACCCCGTCTCTACTATAAATAGAAAGAAATTAATTGGCCAACTAATATATATAGAAAAAATTAGCCAGGCATGGTAGCACATGCCTGTAGTCCCAGCTACTCGGAAGGCTGAGGCAGGAGGATTGCTTGAGCCCAGGAGTTTGAGGTTGCTGTGAGGTAGGCTGACGCCACGGCACTCACTCTAGCCTGGGCAACAAAGAGAGACTCTGTCTCAAAAAGAAAAAGTCACCTGAGGCCCCAGCTTGCCCCCAGATATGTTCCTGGCACCTGAACTGCTTCCTTTCTCTGCTAGGATTCAAGTTACTCTTTCAGGGTTACTGTATGTAGAGGTTCTCAAACTTTCTAGTTCCTGGCACCCTTTAGTGTCCCAGTTAATTTTTTAATTTTTTCAAAGTATCCCTGGACCAAAAGAAATGCCTAACCCCTTGGTTTGTTCAGTACTTATGTTCAAACAACTTTATAAGTATTTATGTCCTGAAGATTTATTTACATCACTAAAGATTTAGTGGCTGTTTGGGAAAATAACACACAAAAATGGCAAGAAAAAAATTTTAATTTCCTTTTTCAATAAGCACAATTACTTACTGATGACATGTGTTTGTGTCCTGGGCGCTGCACACCTCCTCAAACCTGGAATCAGGTAGGAAACCACCACCCCTGTTTCCATACACTGGTTTTTGCCTGGCGTTCGCTATTTATCATGGCACCTGCCGAATCCCAGCTCTGCAAAGCTGTGATGTCACTGAAGGAACTGTAGCAAAAGCTAACACTGAGGCCGGGCGCGGTGGCTCACGCCTGTCATCCTACCACTCTGGGAGGCCGAGGCAGGAGGATCACTCAAGGTCAGGAGTTCGAGACCAGCCTGAGCAAGAGCAAGACCCCATCTCTACTCAAAATAGAAATTAATTGGCCAACTAAAATATATATATAAAAAAAAATTAGCTGGGCATGGTGGCGCGTGCCTGTAGTCTCAGCTACTCGGGAGGCTGAGGCAGGAGGATCACTTGAGCCCAGGAGTTGGAGGTTGCTGTGAGCTAGGCTGATGCCACGGCACTCTAGCCCAGGCAACACAGTGAGACTCGGTCTCAAAAACAACAACAACAAAACCAAAAAACTAACATTGAAACTGGACTCCCTGGAGCCCCTAGTTTGCTTGGCGTCTGACAGATGTCAGATATTGCTGTGTTCTCCTCAAAAATCTAAACTGGCCCATGGAATCCCCTGAGGTGCCTTGGGGTACCCTGATGCACAGTTTGGGAACCATGGTGGCAGCCAGTGGGGATAAGAACAGGTGGTGACAGTCACTAAGCGCTCAGAGGCAAGGTGGCTGCCTGGTCTAGCCCCTTCAGCTTGGGCCTTGGTGACCTGAGCCCTGGGCCGTCAGGGACATCAGCTGCCGTGAGGACTGAGGGAGCCCCCCTCGACGTCCTGGGTAAGTGCCCACCATCCGCGCACCGCACGGTCAGTCGCTTCTGGGCTCAGACCCTGGGTGGCATCTCCGAACCTGTTTCCCCACCTGTCGAGGGGTGAGGGGATCTGACTCGGGCAGCTTGCGAGGACTCAGTGGTGGAACTTCTTGTGCTGAGCGCCCCAACCTGTTCCCGCCCCCAGGGACTGTTACTATGACAACTCAACCACCTGCCCCAAGTGTGCCCGGCTCAGCCTGCGGAAGCAGTCGCTCTTCCAGGAGTCTGGTCCGGACGTGGACGCCTGAGGCCGAGGAGGACGCCGGGTGCCCCGCCAGGACTGCCTGTCCCTGACCCCGCTGGCGTTGCCAAAGTCGAGTTGGTGGTTCTGCTCTGGAGACCCCCGGGGTGAAGCCCACGGACCTCTCTATCCCTGCAGGGGTAGGAGGTGGTGAGCAGGACTGTCGTCCCCCAGGTGCTCTGTGGTACCTGGGGTGGCATCACCTGGCTGTTACCTGGTTGTGCTGCTGTGTGGGGTCCCCTTCCCCACTGCAGGACTCTGTGGGGTGAGGGAGGACTTCTAACTCCCCCCGCTGCACTTCCCTCTCTGTGCCCCTGGGCCAAGCCTCTGGGCCCTGGAGATGCTGCGGGCCCTGCCCCAGCCACCCTGGAAACTCGTCCGGCCAAGACCCCCAGAGGGCTTCAGAGCATGGTCGCTAAGACCTGAGGATGCCCCGGGCCGAGTTTCGCCTGCAGTGATGGTTTGGGTTCTACCCAGAGGCTCCCACTACCTCCGGCCACTTGTCTGTGGGGCTTCTGGTTGTCCCTGGCTGGGGCCATGCACGGTGGTCTCCCATAGACCTACCTCTGTCTTGGTCTCCTGAGGTTCTTCTAAGTGCTCCTGGGAGGTCAGGGAGGGAAGAGGCTGTGGCACTTTTCCCTCCTGGGCACACCTGTTGCTGCTCCTGCCATGGCCCAGCCCACCTTACCCCGGTTCTCCAAGCTGGGAGGCTGGGGGTCCAGTCTGAGGAAGATACCCCGGCCTCCAGGTGTGGTGCAGGACCTGTGCCCCAGTGGAGGTTCCAGGTTAGGCAACAGGGTCACTTACAGTAGGCCTGGGTGGCATTTCTCAGGACTACATTTGTCCCTGAGGAGTTCCGTCCTGCTACCTGTGGAGGGCTCTGGCTGGCTTGGCCTCAGGTCGAGAGCTGGGGGATTTGCTCTCCTCCTCACCTGCCCCTCTGGATGACAAAGTCTTTAAACAGAATCACATGTGGATCTCACCACGAACCTGGGCGTGAGGCCTAGAGCCCATGCAGAAGGATGAGGGCAGGGGGTGTGGGAGGTCCCTCATTCCATGTGACAAAGGGCCCCTGGACAGCAGACGAGACCTACAGCTCTTCAGTGGGGACAGAGGCACACCTGGCCTCTGTGTTTGCACTTTATAGGTCCTGCGTTGAGGGGCTGCAGGAGGGGACATTTCGGGACGTGGCTTCCCAGTCTTTTGCCCCTGGGAAGCAGAGGCAGCTTGCATCTGCCTTCCTCCTCCCCTCCCGGGACTGTGCTTGGCTGTTGGTGCGCATGGTTGGCACATGTGGGCAGAGGGCAGGGAACGTAGCTGCCGGGACAGCCATCACCTATTGCCGAGACGCCCAAGAGAGATGCCTCAGTCAGCAGAAAGGCCAGCCTGGCTCACTGGCCCGCTGAAGGGTGGACAAAGACAGCGTGGCCTCCTCCCTGCTCCTCTGCACCGTCAGGAAAGGGACGGCATCGTTTCGCCCCACCCCGTGGCTTTAGACACGGTCTTGCTGTCTGTTCGGCCTCACTTTCCCCATCTGGGAGATGGGGGCAGTGGTGTGGACCTACCTCAGGGTGGAATGGTGAGAAGGGAACCAAGTCCTTTAGAGAGGGAGCTGTGAGGTCGGGTCAATGCTGGGTCCCTGTCCTGCTTTCTCTGCTTCTTTGGGGCTGCAGGGGGGATTAAAGGTCAAATGCTCTTTTCCTGCATCCTTAAATCTGCACATTTCTCACGACTGCATCACGTTTCTGTCATATGAATATTGGCCATTCCCGAATCTCCTATGTAATCACCACATTCCAGTTACAGATCACCGTGTCTGCAGAAAAAGCAGGCTGGCGTTTGTTGGACAAAGGGTTGGGTCATCCTTTAACCTACCCAACATCTCTTCCTCACCTGCCCCTCTGGAGGACAAAGTCTTTGAACAGAATCACGTGGGGGGCTTTCTACACATCCACAGCACACTAGGGAAAACCCACCAAGGAAATCGTTTGCATAAGCGGCATCTTATAGAAGAGCACATGCAAGGGCGATTCTTTAGCTTGGGACTAGGCTGGCCTGGGGGATGCCCAGTTGTAACAATGCCACTGTCACCGTCACATTAAATTGGTGTCCTACAGACTCTGGTGTGTGTGGTGAATTGGAGACAAAGCTGAGAATGTGTTGATATACAAGCCAATTGTAGCCTTAGGGAATAACAAACAACCTCATCCAGTGGGGGTGAATGTACCATTCTGGTTTGAATGTACCAAACCATCTGGTTTGGGGTGAAGTACTATTTCTTTCTTTTTTTCTTTTGAGACAGGGTCTCACTCTGTCACCCAGACTGGAGTGCAGTGGCATCATCACAGCTCACTGCAGCTTCAGACTCCTGGACTCAAGCAATCCTCCCATCTCAGCCTCCCCAGTAGCTGGGACTACAGGTGTGCACCACCACGCCCAGCTATTTAAAAAATTTTTTGTAGAGTTGTGGTCCTGCTTCATTGCACAGCTGGTCTTGAACTCCCAGCCTCCAGTGATCCTCCTGCCTTGGCTTCCCAAAGTGCTGGGATTACAGGCATAAGACACTGCACCTGGCCATATTTCTTTTTGATTTTTAAATTTTTTTTCCTTTTTTAAAATTTCAGCATATTATAGGGGTACGAATGTTTAGGTTACATATATCGCCTTTGCCCCACTGGAGTCAGAGCTTCAAGCGTGTCCATGCCCAGATGGTGAGCGCCATACCCATTCGGTGTAAATATACCCCTCCCCTCTCCCACCTGCCCAACACTGGATGAATGTTACTACTATATGTGCACATAAGTGCTGATCAGTTAATACCACTTTGATGGTGAGTACATGTGGTGCTTGTTTTTCCGTTCTTCGTGATACTCATATTTCTTGATCAATTGGGAGAAGTACGTATGTTGGTGTTAGACCCGGGCCTGAGTTGGCTCTGACACAATGTGTAGGGAAGTTACACAGTTTCAGCCTTCATTTCTTCTATGTGATGGGATTACAACACACCTCGTGGGGTTTTTAGTGTTCCAAGAAGCATTTAGTGCTGTGCCTGGCATGCAGGAAATGCTCAGTACATAGAGCTTGTCTTCTTTCTAGAGTCCTCTTATTGAAAGGACTGTCTCATTATCTTAGGCAACAAGAAACTGGCTAGTTACGCAAATCACAGGAGCCTTTTCAGCTCCATAAGTCAGAACCATGAAAAGGGCCCTCACCACAGTTGAAGGCATTCTCATTGCCCTTGAATAAGGATAAATAATGGATGTACTTCAGGGGAACCATAAACTCTCCTTCCAAATTAGACTCAAAACTCTGTGCATTTTTCTGCAGAGACATGATCTATGGCAGGCGTCCTCAAACTACGGCCTGCGGGCCACATGCTGCCTGCCAAGGACATTTGTCCAGTCCTCCAGGTGTTTCTGCCGCCCCTACCTGTCCTGCTTAGCAGCCGACTCATCCCGGGCCCACAGTGCGCACTCTCCAACGGTCTGAGGGACAGTGAACTGGCCGCCTGTTTAAAAAGTTTGAGGACCCCTGATCTATGGTTTTGACCAGGATCTCAAAGGGGCTATGGCCTAGGAAACGCAGGAATCTGCTATCTTTATCCATAATCGAGGGAACGGGGCTGGGGGACAGGGGCAGGAGGAAAGGCATTCCGGGGCTGTTGTGGGCCGAGTGCTGGCACGTGTCTGAGTACACGCCTCCAATTAAAAACTACAAGCAGCTAAAGCTGCACTTTGCACATTAGAGGACACAACTGTTTTTCCGCCTTTAGGTTATGAAATTGTTTTTCTTTTAATATTTTTATTTTGACAAATTTAGATTTACAGAAAAGTTGCAAAAACATTCCCATTTGTCCATCTCCTCGATTCTCTAAATGTTAACATTTTGTCCCATTTGCTTTATGCTTTCTCTGCACATACATTTTTTTTCTGAACCATCTGGCAGTAAGTTGCAGAGATGATGCTGTTCTTTGCTGCTAAATACTTGTGTTTATTACCCCAAAACAAGGACATTACCTTATATGGCCACATTTATCAAATATGGAATTATCAAAATCAGGAGAGTAACACTGACAACATACAAAACCTACAACAAACCTTGTTCAGATTTTATCGACCTCCTCCCCCTCCCCCAAACCCCACATTACATTCAGTTGCCATGTCTTTTTGACTTTTTTTTTTTTTTTTTTTTAGATACAGTCTCACTTTGTTGCCCAGGCTAGAGTGAGTGCCATGGGGTCAGCCTAGCTCACAGCAACCTCAATCTCTTGGGCTCAAGGGATCCTACTGCCTCAGCCTCCTGAGTAGCTGGGACTACAGGCATGCGCCACCATGCCCGGCTAATTTTTTGTATATATATTTTTAGTTGGTCAATTAATTTATTTCTATTTTTAGTAGAGACAAGGTCTCGCTCAGGCTGGTTTTGAACTCCTGACCTTGAGCAATCCGCCCGCCTCAGCCTCCCAGAGTGCTAGGATTACAGGTGTGAGCCACTGCGCCTGGCCTGACTTTCTTTAATACAACAAAACATTGACATTTTTGAAAGATGTAGGCTATTTTGAAGAATGTCTCTCAGATTGGGTTTGTCTCCCATTCAAGCTTTGCACTTCTGGCAGGAATTCCACAGCAATGATGCTATGTCCTCTTTGGGGCATAATGGGAAGCGCACAATGTCAATTTGTCCCACTGTGGGAAATCTGGGCAGGATGGTGTCTGCCAGGTTTCTCCACTATGAGATTACTACATATTCCTTTGTAATTACTATGTATCTTGTGGGAAAATACTTTGAGACTATAAATATCCAGTTACTCCTCAAACTTCCAAACCCCCTGATGTTAGTATCCACTGATAATTATTGCCTAATTCAATTATTACAATGATGATTGCCAGATGGTGATTTTCTAATTCCATTACTGCTTCTGCATCTTTCTATCATACTGAAGAGCTTTACTTCCTCCCTGTTTATTTACTTATTCACTCAAGGCCCTATTTTACTCAGTGGGCTATAATCCCTTATTGTGATTATTTTAATTCTCAAATTATCCCAGATTTGGCCAGTGGGAGCCCTTTCAGCCTGTCTCCTGTGTAAGATACACATATATTTTCTTTTTATGAGACAAAAGTCTCACTCTGCTGCCTGGGCTAGAGTGCCGTGGCATCAGCCTAGCTCACAAGCAACCTCCAACTCCTGGGCTCAAGTGATCCTCCTGCCTCAGCCTCCCGAGTAGCTGGGACTACAGGCATGTGCCACCATGTCTGGCTAATTTTTCTATATATTTTTAGTTGATCAACTAATTTCTTTCTATTTTTAGTAGAGACAGGGTCTTGCTCTTGATCAGGCTGGTCTCAAACTCCTGAGCTCAAATGATCCACTCGCCTCAGCCTCCCAGAGTGCTAGGATTACAGGCGTGAGCCACCATGCCTGGTCACATGTATATTTTCTATTTCTATTTTTAATTTTCTTCCATAAAAGGTAGCATACTATCTTCTTGTACATTGGGTTTTTTTCACCTAATACTGTCATATATCCTGGAAACCACATCAGTTCATAGAGTTCTACCTCATTCTACTATTATTTTCATAATTTACATCTGTATTATATTCCATTGCATGGGATTACTATTTCTGATCCAACCGCTCTTCTATATATGAATACTCAGGTTGTTCCTGAGCTTTTGCAGTTACAAATACGGCTGCGGTGAATAACCTGTGCACATGTATTATCTTCTGTTGGAGGTGCATCTTCAGGGTACAATCCTAAGCTGAGCTTGCTGAGTCCAATCTATTTTTTGAATTTTTTCCTTTTTTTTTTTTGTTTTTAAGAGATTGGGTCTCACTATACTGCCCAGGGTAGATTTGAACTCCTGGGCTCAAGAGATCCTCCCACTTTAGCCTCTTGAGTAGTTGAGACTAGAGGTGAGGGATACTGCACCTGGCAAATTATTTTTTGTGTGTCAAATGGCCCTCTATCATGGTTGTAGCAATTCCCACCAGGAATGTATGAGAGTGTCTGTTACTCCACAGCCTCACTGGCAGAATGTGTTCATGCTTTTGAGTATTCGCAGTGAGAAATGGTATTTGTGTAGTTTTATTTTGCATTTCTGTAATTATGAATGAGGTTGAACTTATTTTCATGTTTCAGGATCTCCTTTGTTTATGAATTATGTCTTTTGGTCATTTTTCTATTGAAATTTTGCTATTTTTTTCTTCTTAAAGAGCTCTTCACATATCAGGGATATTAGCCTGTTATCTGTGAGATATACTGCAGATATTTTCTTTCAGTTTGTGGATTGCTTTTTGACCTTATTTGTGGTGTTTTCTTTCCTATGGAAGAGTGTTGCTTATGTTTTTATTTTTATTTATTTATTTATTTTTTTTTAGAGGGAGGGAGGGAGGGAGGGAGGGAGGGAGGGAGGGAGGGAGGGCTTGCTTATGTTTTTATATGGTCACATTAATGTTTTATTTCATCTGGATTTGCACCCTTGTTAAAGAGGCATCCACACATGTTTTTGCAGTACTTGCATGCTTTCCCTTTTTAGATTTAGATTCCTGATCCATTTGGAGTTTATTCTTGTATAGGCTATCAAATATAGATCTAACTTTTCCTAAATTGTTAACCAGTTGTCCTGCACCATTTATTAAAAAGTCTATCTGAATCTATTTCTGGACTTTCTATTCTACTCCATGGGACTATTTAATTCTGCCTCACAGATCTGACAACTACACTGCTTTAATTACAAAGGCTTTTACAGTGTGTTTTAATGTCTGGAAGGGCTAGTCTCCACTTTGTAATTTTTCTTTTTTAAAAAATGTTTTCCTGGCTATTCTTGCATGTAATCTTTTTAAAGCACACACTTAAATAACATTTTAATGACAAAATTTGATACTCTGAGAGGTCAAAATGGAAATGCCAACAGCAAGTTTTCCAGGGGTGTTAAACATCTGGAAGCGGAGAGGCTTGGCTGGGCCTCAACTGTCCAGGTCATCTCCGTGGTTCCGGTTTTACTTTGATTACCTTTGGTAACATAAACTGAAAACGACCTAAGATAGTTGCTATGAGTGCTGCTTTTTCTCATTGTACAATTCCCTGTAGCAGTTTATTGCATCATTGACTACTCTTGAAACTTTCAGTATCCACTCACCATTATTAGGGCAGTTACTAGCCGGCCTCGAAATGTGAGAATGCTGCTGACAGTTTTCCTGTGGTTAGTTGGTGCAGGGCAGGTGGTACATCTTCACTGTCCTCCTCTCTTGCTGCCCCCTTCAGAGCCTTGGGGGTTTCCGAGTGGTATACCATTAAGGGGTTCAACTTAAAGTCCCCAGCCTCACTGCCACCAAGCAGCAGCATCAAGCAATCTCTAGATGACTTAAACCCTGGTTCAGCTTTCTCTTCCTTGGAAATAAATGTTCCTTTAGGCATTCTCTTCCAATAAAGTGCTGTCTCATCTACATTAAAAACTTGTCTTGGGGGGGGCATACTTACCTTCTTCGATGATGCTTTTCAGCACTTTTGGATACTCGTCCTTGTTATTTCTGGGATCTGTGCTGTTTATCTCGAAGTGGGACAAACAATGAAACTCCTTGAATCTCATAAACCACCCTTTACTTGCACTAAACTTCTCCGTTTGAGAGCTTTCTCCTTGTTCACACTGTAAGTCGTTAAACTCTTAGCCTTCTCCTGAATGACAATGACACTCAAGGGCACATTCCAGCCACCCGCTCAACAATCGCTTCATGTTCTCCATGATTGCATTTCAACATCGAGTCAACAGGGAGGCTCTCAAGGGAGTTAGCTATTTGTGAACTCGCTTTGATTTTTTTCTTTATTATCTCGGATGGTCGCCACTGTAGAGACAGCGAGGCCTAAGGCTTTTGCGATCTCACTGAGCTTTTCACCTGCTTCAAATCGTCTTAACATTTCTAACTTGGTGTCAAGGGTAATTGCTTTCCGTTCCCTTTTGGTACTTGGGTGACAGTTGCATTTAGGGGCCTTTTCCCGGGCATTTCTGCCTCGAAAATGTAATAAAATCACAGCACACTCAGGTGCAAGAAGACTGTGCTTACTCTATGCTCCCCTGCAGAACTTGGGAAAGAGAAAACGAGGAGGCAAATAGCGCGGGCTGAGGCTCCTAGAGATGTGGCGGGGACACCACAGGCCTGCTCAGCCCCATTGCCCAGGAACAGGCTGGTTCGCTCTCGACTCCAAGGAGGTACTCGTGGGCCTCGATGGTGTCAAAGTCTAAATTCCTAGACAGCACAGCCGCAGACACAGCGAGTGGCGTGGGTTTCTGTGGCTCCAGAGGACTACCAACTAACCAAGCAACCAAACGACAATCCATAAAAGGGAACAATGAGGCACAACGTCTACCTAACCAGGTCCTTTGTTCATGACCAATATCAGCGCAACAGCCCAAACCCGCAGTGGAACAAGCAGGGACACCTATGACGCCACCGACGTACGCAGGCGGGGCGAGCGCAGCGCGAGCGTTCACTTTTGTGAGCCGCGTTCCATGGAGGACCCCAGAAGTGAGTGTTCTTAGAGATGCCTGACTTAAGATAAGTCTAAAAAGCGCGGGAACACCGCTTAACGCTTAGCTCGAGTAGGCTGCTGGGGTTTCTGCGCTCACTGTCTAGGCAGGGCAAGGCGGGGCTCATGGCGAGCTCCTTGACTAGTCAGGCGGGAGGGTGGACACCTAAGAGAGGGCCCCAGCCGGCGCCGTGGCCATACTGCGCACGCGCGTGGCCTCCCTGAGCCGGCAGCCGGTATGCAGGGGCGCAGTGCCCTATGACGTGTCCGCTGTTACGCGTCCGCGCGTCCCAGAGGCGCGAGGTTGGGGGCGGGGGATGTCGTACCGGCTGGTGGCAGCTGCCGGCAGTCGAACGCTGGTCGGGCCCCTAGCCGTGGTGTGGCGATGTGTTGGTGGCCGGGGAGGCGACAAGACGGCTGGGACCAGCGTGAGGGCCCTTGGCATCGCCCGGCGGGTGAGCATGGAGCCGCTGTCTGCCGGTTCCGGGCAGCCGGGCTGTGAGCGACGCCACGGTGACGCCATCCACCTGCGCCATCCGGTGTAGGGCAGCGGGGGGTGGCCACACCCCAGAGTGGTGGCCGTGTCCCCTCTGGCTTGGCCTGAGCCCTTTTCAATGAGGCCGGCTGCCCCTGGCTTCCGCTCCCTGGCCGCGCTCTCTCCGTCCTCCGAGTTCTTCCTCCTCGCCTGCACGCTACTCCTTCCACCCACTTTTTCCGACATTCCCGCTGTTTCTCGGATGCCCGGCCCTTTGTCTGTTCCCTCGGGGAGCTGAACAGGAGCCTCCAAGCTCCTCTCTCCTCTCCAAAGAGCCACATTAGCTCTTGAATCCCGCGAACCAGCCGTGTTGCTTAGACTGGGAGGCTCAGCAGCATTAACACCTGCTTTATCTACCTCAGGGTTGCTCTACAAACCAGATATGCTAACAGACGTGAAAGAGTTTTGTGAACTGTTCTTTGTTCAATGAACGTTCGTTGAGCCCAACTCTACCGCTCCAATAACAGCTACCGTGTTTCCCCGAAATTAAGACGGTCTTATTTAAGAAGACACCCTAGGGCTTATTTTCAGGGGATGTGTTATTTTCCTCTCAAAGCCTCAGCTTGCAGCACGCACAGGATGGCCAGGACCTGACAAGGGGAGCCCACCTTGTTGGTGGGGCTGCCGGCACCTTTGCGGTCACCTCTGGGATAGTAGCTGTCAGGATGGGGTAGATGAGAAGGGCTGCTCCTTGTCTTTAGCGCTCTGCGACGAAATGCATGGGTTGTGCAGATATGCTGGGTAGCTACGCCCATCACTAGGTCTTATTTTTGGAGTAGGGCTTATATTGCGCAAATACTTAGAAATCCTGCTAGGGCTTATTTTATGGGTAGGTCTTATTTTCGGGGAAACACGGTAATACTGTTTGCAGGCTTACGTGCTAAGGGATTTGCAGGGATTATCTCATTTTAGTCTTAAACCAGTCCTGTAAGTAGGTATTAGTATAACTCTATTTTGTAGAAAAAGAAACATATGAAATAGTCCATGTTTTAAGGTTGTTTTATTTTTGTATTTTTTTTTTTTGAGACAGAGTCTCGCTTTGTTGCCCAGGTTAGAGTGAGTGCCATGGCGTCAGCCTAGCTCACAGCAACCTCAAACTCTTGGGCTCAAGCAATCCTGCTGCCTCAGCCTCCCGAGTAGCTGGGACTACAGGCATGTGCCACCATGCCCGGCTAATTTTTTCTATGTATATATTAGTTGACCAATTAATTTCTTTCTATTTATGGTAGAGACGGGGTCTTGCTCTTGCTCAGGCTGGTTTCGAACTCCTGACCTCGAGTAATCCGCCTGCCTCGGCCTCCCAGAGTGCTAGGATTACAGGCATGAGCCACCGCGCCTGGCCTATTTTTGTATTGATTCATCCCAGTGGGCAGTGGTCACAGTGAATTTTTTTCTAATGCACTAACGCAGAAGTTTTGAATTTTGTTCCCAGAAAGGTATCATGGGTTTCAGACAGTAGTAAAATAGGAAGAAGGATTTCATGAACTTATTTTCTGTCTTGTCTTCAGTAATGAACTGTCCCCCCTCATCTCCATTCATTTGGGAAACTGCAGGATAGTTTTGTTTTTAGCAGTATCAGTGAAAGCAGAGTCTTTCGCCTGTGGTCATGTGGCATCTCAGCATTGCAAAGGGTTGTTCTGGTTAACATGGGTCAAAAGTCAGTAATATATTAAGTGTATACAGCCTGGTATAGCACAAGTGAGTCCTGAATCACTAACTGCAGTGGGCCTCCATGTGTTTATGAAGGGAGGAAGTTCAGTGATCTTTGGGTTCCTTCCTAGACTGAGTCATTCATCCTTATCCATTTATTAGGCAAATATCTGTTGGCAGTCTACTACTGGGGAATATCATGGTGAACAAGACAGGCACAGCCCCATGCTCTGCCCTTTTTTGAGGACTTCACAATTGGTGGGCTGAAGGTTCATGCAAAGGCAGGTGTTAGGTGGTGGCACTTGTTTTATAGTTAACCCTAACAGTTGGCACTGCCCAGGGGAAGTTTGTGTTGTGGAGTTTTCCATGTGGTCATCTTTCATTTGATTCACTGCCTACACTGTCCTTGCTCTCGTCTCACACTTGTACTCCTAGCACTTTGGGAATGGGAAGTGAGATAATTGCTTAAGGCAAGGAGTTTGAGACCAGCCTGAGCAAGAGGAGACCCTGTCTCTACGAAATATAGAAAAATTAAATGAGCATTTTGGCATATGCTTGTAGTCCCAGCTACTCAGAAGGCTGAGGCAGCAAGGTTGCTTGAACCCAGGAATCTGAGGTTGCAGTGAGCTATGATAATGCCATCACACCCTAGCCCAGACAACAGAGTGAAACCCTGTCTCAAAAAACAAACAAACAAAACTCCAAAGAAATTGGATGTTTTGGAGCCCTGAAGAGTCGTACTTTGTACCTCAAGGGCTGTAGGCTACCTGGGATTTATTGAGCCCCAGCACAGGGTACTTACTTTCTGTTTGTAGTGGTTCTGGAGAAGCCCTGGAAGGTTTGGGTACCAGCATTTTCATCACTCATCTCCAGCTATGTTGTTACTTCAGGCACTCACATTACCTCTTAATTTCTGCTTTTCTGTCTCTGCAGTGGGGCTGATAGCATCTCCTTTTTCAGATGGGCAGTGAGGATTGAATGAGGTGACTGAGAAGCTCTTGGCACCCTCCAGTGCCCATTAATGGCCACCGTCTGTTCTCTGTGTGGATTTCCTGTTGATCCATACCTTGGGTCCCAAACCCCAGTCAGGGTAATGCACCTTCATGGCATCTTTTGAGTTTCATTGTTTAGTGTCGGGTACTGTGTCTCGTTGGTCCTGGGATGACCTGCTGCAGCAGATGGATTCATTCCCGGTGCAGAAGTCCTCATTAAGCACATAGCCTTTACTTGTGTGGTGTCATCACCATGACTGCCAGCATCTCCTTTCAGAGTTTCTTTGCTTGGATTTTTCCCTAATTTTAATGTCTTTTTCATAGCATACCTTATGTTTTAGTCTGTGGTGGCCTTAGATATGGATATTTGAATAATTTAGTTGTTTAGCAAGTTACTAACTGGGGAATGAAGTTATTTTGAGGTAAGAGCCTCTCTCACCCTGAATGTTGATGCTGCTAAAATAACAGGTGTTGTCAACTACATAAACCATGAGTCTAATTTCACAATAGTAAAAGACTGAGGACAATCCAAATTCTTTGGTTATGTTGGGATTTTTGTTGAATACAATTAGTAGTAGGTTATTGAGTGTGCTTAGTTATTTTTTAAGTATGTTGCAATAGTTTTTATTTAATGGCTTTTGACTTATAATAGTGAAAAATACAAATTGTTTCTAGTCCTGTCCTTTTTTTTTTTTTTTTTTGATACAGAGTCTCGCTTTGTTGCCCAGCTCACAGCAACCTCAAACTTCTGGGCTCAAGCAATCCTGCTGCCTCAGCCTCCCGAGTCGCTGGGACTACAGGCATGCTCCACCATGCCCCGCTAATTTTTTCTATATATTTTTAGTCGGTCAATTAATTTCTTTCTATTTTTAGTAGAGATGGGGTCTTACTCTTGCTCAGGCTGGTTTTGAGCTCCTGAACTTGAGTGATCCGCCTGCTTTGGCCTCCCAGAGTGCTGGGATTACAGGCATGAGCCACCTTGCCTGGCCAAGACCTCATCTTTAAAAAAAAAAAAAAAAAAAAATCAACCTCTTGGCTGATCAAAGATGAGTCATAGTATATTTCAGTATTTTCATTTACCATAATTTTAGATTTTTGTCTTACAGTTATGTTTGTTTTTGAAGTTGTAATATTTTAAGTTACTAAAATTGCCTCAGTTACTAAGTAATGATTAGGGTTTTTTTGTTTTGGAGGGTCTTTTTGCTTGCTGTAGCTATAAAAATTCCTTATGCCTTTATGCAGTGAATTTGTTCCTGTTTATCCTATTTGAATCATACTTTTAATAGTATATTTAAGCAGGCGAATAAAGGCAGCAAGCTTCCATCTCAGCCTGAGTCCTGCCTCTTTCAGCCCTTCCTGAGGATGTGCTGCATTGTATTGCAGAAGCTAGTAAAGGAATCCTCTCTTTCAGTGCCTCCAGGTGATCCGCTTTCAGCAGCTGGCTCTGCAGGGGAGACCGGTGCCATTTTCCCAGCAGCTGTGTTCAAAACCACCCAAAGGTACCTGTCTTTTTTCTACCATCATTAGCAGCATGAAGTTTATAGGAACTATCTCCCACAGCGATTATCCAGGGAACGAGGAGCAGGAGAACTCAGGCTGCCTCTGTCCTCCCCTGTGCTAGCTTCCATATTGAGCCACATGACAGCAGCTTCTTCATGCCTTTGTGGTTTTTTATATCCCAGTAAAGCTGACGAAAGAGAAACTCCTTTAGAAGCAGGTTTCTAGGTGAATATTTTGGAAGGTATGGGAACAAATTTTTGTTTCTGCATGTCTTGACTCCGAGGACTAACCAAGTTCTCATATTTGGAAAGTAAAACAGAGATGATGTGCAGACTGTAGTTAGCTGAGAGCACATTTGTCTGCTTAGAGCCCTTCAGAGAAGGCCATGGGCCTATGTTTAGTGATCCAGGGACTGTGCTCACAGAGGCCCCTGGAGACCCCGTGTCTCACAGAGTAGAAGACGCACCCCAGCCTAGGGGTACATGTTGATTGCCTCAAGCAAGAAGAAAGACAGGAAAGAAAATTGAGTTCTCTCTTACTTCCTCTGTCCTGATTTGACATTATGATTGTTTTTCTAAGTGTGATTCTTTCTCCTAAAGTACTAGAACCTCATCCTTTTGTCCCTAAGGGTTTGAGAAGTACTTTAAGAGGGGTGGAAGGAACAGTCTCAAAAATCAATAGGTCTACAAAAAGGTTAAAGGGCCAGTTTGACAAATTAGACTGTCAAGTTTTACATTCGAGTATTTTTAAAACATTCACTAATTTGAGGGTTAATCTAATCTCCTCGGGAAGTAACAGCACGTGGGTCTGTGAGTGTGTGATGTTGATGTTCTCCTCCCTTGTTTGGGTGTCTCATCCACGTCACTGTTCCTTGTCTTTATCTCTCAGTGTCTTCTCCCCTTGCTTGGACTGTGAGCCTTGACAAATCATCTTTTAAATTATATCATGTTCGGTGATGTGGATTGGGTTTGGGGATAGGTGAAGTCAGTGTTTATTCAATGTGTTTCTCCTGTGAAATGTTTCCTGCTCAGGTACCCGTGATCATGGAATAGGAAATGCATGAGTGTGTTAGGATGTGTGGTGATGTACCTTGCTACAAATGCAATGTTTCTGTAGAAATTCATGCTTTGTCCTAAAATTTGTGCAAATTTTTACTATTTTATAATATGATTTTTTTTCATTCCTGGGATCACCTTGGCCTTGTCCACATTTTCAGGGTATTATTTTGGGGTTACAGGAAGAGACTAATGGGACTCCACTTTGACAATACAGTCCATAGGTCACAAGTGTACACAAGGGGCAAGATTTTCCGAGGAGGGGTGGACGCCGCTCAGAGCAGGTGACATGCATTATGGTTCTCTTAAGAAGGGGGACACTTGTGCTAGCCTCCCTCCCCATGTTCTTTCCTTCCTGCTTGCTTTCTTTCCCATAATTACAGCCAATGTTGGGACTGTTAGCCAAAAAAATTTTTGCCATTGAAGCTCAGGTTTGAAGACAGCAAGGTGCAATTTGAGGGATTTTAGATGTATCTGATGCTACTCCTTGGCAATAGTCTCTTCCTCTTCCTGTTCCCTGTTTATTCCCAGAAAGCATTGGTGTTATTAAAATTGTATGTTGAAAAGTGTTTTTTGTTCTCTTAATCCTCTTTCTCTAGAAAGTCATATGTAATTGTTTTTTGAAGTCAGTCTTTGTTTTCTCTTAGAAGCTGGTGACCCAAAGAATGCTGGGCCTGGAGAAGATGGAGGCAGGAGAGGAGGGAAGCAGGGAGGCTCTGGCTGGTGGAGACGGATGCAAAAGGTTTGTGTGGGTCTGAGGACCAGACTCGGACCCTGCTTCTTCCCCAAAGGGTGCAGTCACTGCAGAGCCTAGGGTTTCTGTGATCTCTGTCTTGGTTCATTCCTGCTGCTGTCACAAAATACCATAGACTGGGTAATTTATAAACAGGGTAAATTTATTGCTCACCATCCTGGAGGCTGGAAAGTCCAAGATCCGGTGCTGACAAGTTTGGTGTCCGGTGAGGGCCTGATTTCTGCTTCCGGGATGGTGTCTTGAATGCTGCTTCCTCCAGAGGGGACGAGTGTCGCGTCCACCTCACAGGGTAGAAGGGCTGAACTTTCGCCCTCAAGCCCTTGTATAAGGGCACTAATCTCATTCATGAAGGCTCTGCCTAACCACTTTCCAAGGGCCTTCACCTTGGAGGTGTGTTCTAATGTATACATTTTGGAGGGACACATGCATTCAAACCCATGGCAATCTTTCTGCTTGCTAAGTTGAAGAATTAGTTCAAAGATTCAAAGAAATTAATTTCTAAAAATGCGTTGTGATTTCTATCTAAATTTTGAATGACCCAGATAAGAAGTAACTCTAACAAGGCTGGCTCTAAAGGCAGCGCTCTCCCTGGGTTTTTGCTTCTCCCGAGGTATCTTTTGGTATGTCTTACACACCTCGTGAAGTCTTTCCTCAACAGAGGGATGGTTTTGGCTTCACTATGCACCAAGGCCATGTCATGTAGAATCAGGAGGGAAGGTTTGGAGAGCTTTTCTAATAACATCTGGAAAAGGAAATAGCCATTTTCGTGAAGAAACTGCCCTCATTTAACTGGAAAATATGTTATCTTTTCTTTCACAGGGGGAGTCCCCCTGGGACAATAAGGAGTTCCGCAATCTGGCCGTTTTGGGGGCAGGCGTTGCCATGGGATTTTTCTACTTCTATTTTCGAGATTCTGGAAAGGAAATCACTTGGAAGCACTTTGTACAGTATTACCTGGCCAGAGGTCTGGTGAGGGGAATTTATAGTCTACCTACCAGGAAAGAGGGTGGTATACCCCTGCACATGGTCTATGATACCCTGGAGAGGTGGGGAGTACTGAGGCCGTGGTTGAGAGTTCATGTGTGGTGGATATCTCAAGACAAAACAGGGTTTTACTTTTCCAATAACTACTCTAGCAGAATGGTGTTATACTCACTTTCTTGCTGAGTGGAGACTTCCTTAATGTAATGGTCTGACTTTATCTTTCTTTAGGTTTGGCTTCTAAGAGTTCTATTTGTCCGTTTATCTTTAAATGTCAATCTCATAACCGATTGAGATCTTTTCTCTTCCCTTAGTGAGCTGCTGGCTCTGCTGGCTATCTGTTTCCTTGCAGAGACACCATTTGTCCTGCACAGAGCATGAGTTTGTCAGGGTGCATAGGTGTGGTGAAGTACTGCTTCAGCGTGAACTTACGCAAGGGCAGCTGCCTGGCTTCACAGTTGCCCTCAGAGATGTTTGTGAAATGATGCACTGTTAAGATCTGAACTTCTTTCTGCTTGAAACTCCTTTTGTGTCAGAGTTTGCAGCCAAGGTGTTTTGTCTGGTCACGGGGCACATGCCTGTTTTCAGAGAGGCCGTTAACAATGCTGCTGCCTACAGGAGTGTTTATGGGGGGAGGTGGGAGCTGCAGCCCAGCCCTTCCCTGCCGTGGACCTGCCACCTCCAGTTGTCACTGTAAGGAGCTGCGGGACAAGTGTGTCGGCCCAGGATATCTTTCTGTGTGTGGATTCTGGACAGATTCTAGAGCTTCTGAGAAGTCCTTCCCAAACATCTGACATGCTGGCAGTGAGAAGGTCGTATTGTGGTTGTGAGGCATCTCAGTAATAAACACATTCACGCTGGTCACATAACCCTAAGTCTTCATTTAGTTTCCAAAAGAAGTTGTATTGGTGTAGTGGTTTAAGATTCTGTGGAGAGCGAAGAGAGCACCAGTATTTCCCTTGCACTTGATGGAGCGGTGTACCCTCCCCTCGAGCTGTGCTGTTTCCACATTGCTTCTCAGGGGCTGTGTTCACCTGCTGGACACCTGTGTGTAGAGGTGCTAGTACCTTGTGGGCGTTTGGGCCTGCATTTTCATTCTTGTTGTCTCCATTATCTTGTGGTACCTGTAGCTGGGCGGACAAAATGTTTCTGAATCCACTCTGTATTTAAGACTTCACTGTATCATCATTATAAGACTTTTATTTGTATTCTTTTTAGATTTTTAAGCTAGTCTGGGATCTTGGTGCTCAGATGTGTGAAATTTTAATTGCTTTTCTGGAATTGGTTTTTGGTTATTAAAGTGGAAATAGATTAGTACTCCAGGTTAAAAATGTGCAAGTTAATTGGGAGACAAAATTTGGATCTGTCCTGTGAGTGCCAGTCCCTTGGATACAGTTGGAGTCTGTGTCTGAGGACCAGGCCTGTGATTTGTTTTTTCCTATTTGGAAAAAGCTGAGGGAGTGGGATTCCTACTCACTCCCTCAGCTGTTCTGATTGCTTTTCTCTTTCTCCCAGGTGGACCGTCTGGAAGTCGTGAACAAACAATTTGTACGTGTTATTCCTGTCCCTGGGACATCTTCTGAGGTGAGGGATGGTTTTAGGGCTGAGTGTTCCAGACAGGTGTTTTAAATGTAAAGTGTGGTTTTCTGTTTTTTTCAGTAATATGCCTGCCTTGATATCCAGCAACAACCCCTATTAATGTGATGGTTTATCTCATTGACATATATCACTAACAAAGTCTTCCTACTAGGATGGGAACCCTTATAAGACTATATGATTCACATTTGACAAGTAATATGTGAGAACCACTTGCCATGGTTTAAGAAAAGAGAAGAATAAAAAAACAAAAGAAGAGGCCGGGCGCGGTGGCTCACGCCTGTAATCCTAGCTCTCTGGGAGGCCAAGGCGGGCGGATTGCTCAAGGTCAGGAGTTCAAAACCAGCCTGAGCAAGAGTGAGACCCCGTCTCTACTACAAATAGAAAGAAATTAATTGGCCAACTGATATATATATAAAAAATTAGCCGGGCATGGTGGCGCATGCCTGTAGTCCCAGCTACTCGGGAGGTTGAGGCAGAAGGATCGCTCGAGCCCAGGAGTTTGAGGTTGCTGTGAGCTAGGCTGATGCCACGGCACTAACTCTAGCCTGGACAACAAAGCAAGACTCTGTCTTAAAAAAAAAAAAAAAAAAAAAAAAAAAGAAGAAAGGACTAAGGCAAACTTCAGCAGTTGTTGCACCTTCATCTAGAACTTAAAGTCTTCAGTTTCGGGGGGTCCAGAATTGAAGGGTCTCCTGCTGTTGGCATAGTTTCCTTTGAAGCCAGCCTCAGGGTGGGACTTGTCCGTGTGGCGGAGGTTGGGGCTAGGAGAAGGGATGTGGCTAGAAGAGGAGTTGTGAGTGAGGACAGCAGGCTGTGGCGAGAGGCGTGCTTGGGTGGGTCTCAGTGTGGGACACAGTGATGTAGCCTGAGTCTGCTCTTGGTCTCTGCAGCGGTTCGTGTGGTTTAACATCGGCAGTGTTGACACCTTTGAGCGGAACCTGGAGTCTGCTCAGTGGGAGCTGGGGATTGAGCCCAGCCACCAGGCAGCAGTGGTCTACACCACTGAGAGTGACGGGTGAGTGGCATTTTAGCTCTGCTTTTATTGTGAAGAGAATTAAAGCAGGGAAATATTTAGCTAGAGAGCCTTAAAAAAGTGTTGCACGGGTGTTGATATCATCATTGTAGCACAAATTCCCTGAGCCTTGTAGGAAGCCTTCTAAAATCTGGCCCCACAACAGAATCCCTGTGAGAGCCCTTTCAAAAGGTACCACCACTCCTCCGCCCCCCCACTCCTGTTGAACTGGAACGTCCAGAGGTGGAGCCCGAGCACCTGTGACTTCACCAGTCTCCCTGGTGCTGGAGGTCCCTTCTCAAAACCCTGCAGCTCCTGACTGAGTAGCCCCTGACACGTGCTCAGGGTATACTTCCCCATGCTCGAATCCCCCCTGCATGGTTATGTTTTTAAAGTGATCACGTGCTTATGATGAGGGCAGATACCAGAACAAATACTGTCTGCACGTTGCAGGACCTAGCACAAATCAGCGCTGCTGTGCGTGGATCCTGCTCTCATGTTTATTTCCTGAGGATGTGACTTTCTGTCTTCTCGGGCCCTGCCCTCTGAATTGAAAGCTCAATCAGGAGAGAAAACAAGCTTGGTGTCAGCTGCAGCCAGGAGGGGTGTAAAGAAGTGGTAGAACAGTGATTTAGATGGTTTCTCTAACTTCTAGACATGTGTTTAAGGGTGGAGTGGAGGTTGCGGTGGGGATGAGAGAAGGTGAGGTAGATAGAATTCTGGAGTTTAATTCTCAGAATCCCAGTGCTGGGGCCTGCAGTGCCTGCAGGTTTCTACTGGAGCTCCTGAGTGTCACCTGGGTGCTGTTTATTGCTGACTTGGGCTTTGTTTTCACTTTTGAGCAGACAGGAATGCTGGTTCTGTGTTGGCCTGCATTCTGGGAATTGAGGATTTGTTCTGGGGCTGAAAGTGACTAGAGCCCCTTGGGGGAATGGGATAGTCTCAAGTCACTGGAGCACAAGAGAAAAGATAAAATATAGATAGAACAGGAAGACATTCTGTGTCTTCCTGAGATAAAACAGGCTGTGATGGGTCTTCTGGAGCACTGCCTGAGGGAGGAGCGTGGTGGTGGGTGCAGGAGTCAGCCGCCTTCCCCTCCCTGTCAGCCTGACAGGGTAAGTCAGGGGAGACAGAAATGCGTGGGACCAGAGCCGTCAGTACCGTGGAAGTCAGATGCCTGACAGACTTTGGCACATTTGAAAAAAAGAAACTGCTCCCTTTTGTGTAGCAAAATAAAGTTGTAGAGCAGTCTGTTCTCTGCCCGAAGGTGATATTTCTGACCTTTCTCCTGAGTGACTGTGACCAGTGGTTTTCTTGGATTTTCCAGCTCTTTCTTGCGAAGCATGATGCCCACGCTTATCCTGGTTGGCATTCTCCTCTATGCTGCAAGGAAGGGGCCCATGGGAGCCGGGCGCAGTGGGCGAGGAGGGGGCCTCTTCACTGTTGGTGAGACAACCGCCAAGATCTTAAAGAACAACATCGATGTGCGATTTGCAGATGTAGCTGGTTGTGAAGAAGCTAAATTGGAAATTATGGAGTTTGTGAATTTCCTGAAAAATCCCAAGCAGTATCAGGACTTAGGAGCCAAAATTCCAAAGGTATTGATTCCAAAAAACATGGTAATACTCTGAGTTCCAAGTTAAAGTTAGAGATCGCTATGGTTCAGAGTTGACGGATACTTGACAACTTAATTTTTTGTGATGGTTTTGCATTTTATTAAACACATCTAGAGGATAGAAATAGCATTTGCAGAGTAGAATGATAAAAGTCCTTATCTGATAGACTTTATTTTTTTGTTTTGAGACAGAGTCTTGCTTTGTTGCCCAGGCTACCGTGAGTGCCATGGCATCAGCCTAGCTCACAGCAACCTCAAACTCCTGGGCTCAAGCGATCCTCCTGCCTTAGCCTCCCAAGTAGCTGGGACTATAGGCATGTGCCACCATGCCCGGCTAATTTTTTCTATATATATATTAGTTGGCCAATTAATTTCTTTCTATTTATAGTAAAGACGGGGTCTCGCTCTTGCTCAGGAGTTTTGAACTCCTGACCTCGAGCAATCTGCCCACCTCAGCCTCCCAGAGTGCTAAGATTACAGGCGTGAGCCACCGTGCCTGGCCCTGATGGACTTAAGACCACAGTGAGTTAATGTTTTTGATTTTTTTGGAAACAGGGTTGCTATGTTGCTGGGGCTGGAGTGCCATGGTATCCTCATAGCTCACTGCAGCCTCAAACTCCTGGGCTCAAGCAATCCTCCTGCCTCAGCCTCCCTAGTAGCTGGGACTATAGGCATGCGCCACCACATCTGGCTAATTTTTCTATTGTTTTGTAGAGATGGGGGTCTCATTCTTGCTCAGGATGGTCTCGAACTCCTGAATTCAAGTATTCAGCCTGCTGCAGCCTCCCAGAGTGCTAGGATTACAGGCACGAGCCACTGCACCCAGCCCCTAGTTTATGTAATATTAAATTACATAATTAAAATAAGTACAACTTAAATGGACAGGTTTGGGATCAGATATAGCTGCCTCTTGGTAGGCCCAGGCCCCAGCTGGTAGGACGGGAGTGTGTTGCGTCTTGGGGTGGGTGTGGTTTGGGATGCCCCACAGAGGAAGCAGAGCTGTGGGGAATGTGGCTTCTGGGTAAACAGAGGGCAAGTGTGTCTCCTGGTTCCTTTGTGGGGTCATGGACACTTTGAGGGCCTGACAGAAGCCATGGATTCTTGTCCCAGAAATACTTATGTCCACACAAAGGCAATTCACAGCCCCTTCGGGTCATCTCTGGGCTTCAGACCAGGCTAAGGACTCCTTGTGTAGCTGGTCCTTGGAGGACACCCTTGTGTTCTCCCAGCTCCTCTTCACAAGTTGAGCACCACTGCATGGTTTGTTCTGAACAACAACAAAAAATTACCAACCCCTGAGCCTGGGGGTTAGGTCCAGGAGGTGACATATCAGTTTCAGACTCTGGCGCGCTGGAAGTGCAGAGCCAGCCGTCTGTCGGCTCCGTGTGGACCTTTGGCCACAGCAAGCCCAGCTGCCACTCACCTCTGTTCACAGTCCAAAGCTGCACTGGGCACTTCTGTTTGCTTTTCAGAATTTCTTTCAGGTGCTTGTATTACCTGGAGAAAATCTGCATGATAAAGTGAGGGGATGGAGCAGTCTGGCACCAAGAGAGGCCTCTCCCCTGGAGTGTTAGTCCCCTTCCCCAGCCAGGCGGTGGGCTCTGTCGTGGGCTCTGTGCTGTGCCGTGGGTGTCAGGAAAGAGCGAGTGGGCTCAGGGCTCACCTGGCTTTCCAGCTCCTCTTGGATATGAAGTGTGACAATTTCCCAGAATTACCACTCCTCTGTGAGACTCTCACGAAGAACTGGCTGAGAGTGGTCAGCATGGGAGTATTTCATGTAGCACGTGGGTAGGACCTGGTGTGCTGTTGGTGAGTCCGGCCCCTCCTGCCCTCTGGAATGTTCTCACGCTGGCAGGGATGGCTCCTGAAACAGTGTCATAACTATGGAGTGTGAAGACCATTCACACTGTGGGCTGAGGTCTGGTGCCCACATCCGTGCCATGCACGGTTGGATGCTCAGACCAGGTGCGAGGTGTCTGGCTCCAACACCTTGGTGTGGGCTTGAGTTTTGTTACCCCCCCCCCATGTGAGTGTTTTGTTTTTAAACACTTAAAAAAACCACTTTATAATCTCCTTTGAGATAATCAGATACTAACCTACACCCTTGACTAGGAATGGAGTAATCCAAGCCTCTCCTTTAAATTTTCTTTTAATTTTCAGGCATAATGATATGCAAAAAATGGAAACAGAACTGTGTTACAAGGGTGTGAATAGGTGATTTTAAACCTTAAGCCAGTGTAGAAGAAGCAGGTCACAGAAGAGAAAGCAGGTACAGTGGACATGAACAGGTGCCCAGTCTTAACCAAAGAAGCAAACCTTGAAAATGAGGTGGCATTTCCGTCCTTTAGACTGGCAAGGTTGCAAAGCTTGACAGAACTCAATGTGGCCAAAGATTTGGAGAGGTGGGCTGTTCATTCATTCCTACTGGGAGTGTGAATTGGTACCACTGCTTTGGAGAACAGTTTGATTATAATCAGTCATTAAATAAACATTCAGAGCTTTTGATCCAGGAGTCAGCCCCAGGAGTTTTTCCTGCAGAAATAACCTCATTTTGAATGGGGGTATGAAGGACTTTCATTATGTCTATAATGTTTGACCTTTTTGTGGTGAACATGTTGGAAAGACTTTACAAGCAGAAAAGATCTTTTAACAACCTCAGGCTATATGAGTGGTGTGTTTGATACGATTCTAGTTAGTCAATCCTAGAAGCCGGGAACAAATTCCTAGTCGAATCTAGTAGAAAACAGCACTCCCTCCCTATACTATCTGTTCCCCCTTGAAGAACCCAGTGTCACCTTTCTGTTTCAGGGAGCCATGCTCACCGGTCCTCCTGGGACTGGCAAGACACTTCTTGCCAAAGCGACTGCCGGGGAGGCCAGTGTGCCCTTCATCACCGTGAATGGGTCTGAGTTCCTGGAAATGTTTGTCGGTGTTGGGCCAGCAAGGGTAGGTGGATGGGGGGCTGCTGCAGGCGGCCGCAGCATGCCTGTCCCTCACCAGAACTGGTCGGCTCGCTCAGCTCAGGCTTGGTGAGGGGCCCTCAGTGGGCACACGTGTGTGGTCTGCTGCGCCCGGGCAGAACAAGGGGAGTTCAGAGGAGGGGGTGCAAAGTGGACAGTCCTCCTTGTCTTTATACCACAAAGTAGACTTTGGAATCCAAAGTAGACTTTGTGGATTCCTGTTTCAGGTTCGTGACATGTTTGCAATGGCCCGAAAGCATGCTCCTTGCATCTTATTCATTGACGAGATCGATGCAGTTGGCAGGAAGCGAGGCCGAGGGCACTTCGGGGGCCAGAGCGAGCAGGAGAACACCCTGAACCAGATGCTCGTGGAGATGGATGGTGAGGGACACTGCCACAGCCTACAGTGTGGCGCCACCTGCAGGTGCTCAGGAGCTGTCGCGACTCTCCTGCAGCCTCTTTCTATAGCCATACTCCCTGGAGAGTATCCCTGGTTATTCTGTTTTTAAGGAATACGTTTTTAAGCAAACACATGGAGAAAGCTGTGTTAGAGTCAGTGTCCCCAGGTATCCATGAAAGGTGGCACTCACCTGCTGTCACCTGGGGTGTGGAGATACCTGCTTCTCTGGGGAGGGAGACCAAGTAGATGCTCAGCACCCCAGGCCCCTTCCACGAAGAGCCTTGGCCTGCTGCACCCCTCACCCAGGTTCACACAGGTGCCCAGACCTGTTTCCTCCCAGAGTGATTCTAGTTATGGTGTGATCCATTGCCTATCAGCCCTGCTGAAACTTCATGGGACATGTCTAGGCATCTGTGTCTAGGCACTAGTTTTTGCATTTGGAAAAGCTTTCTCTAGAACTTTGTCAGATTTTATCCGTACTTGGGCTTTAGGGCTTCGTTAGGGTCCCTAAGGCCACCAACTTCAGTGATTTGCTAGCAGGAGTCACAGGACTCAGTGTGCAGTTGTGCTCACATCTGTGATTTATTACTGTGAAAAGACACAGCAAAATCAGCAGGGAGGAAGGAGTGGGGAGGAAGCTGGGCAGGCCAGGCGCAGTGTTCAGAGCCCTCTCCCTGTGGCGCCACATGGGACGCACTTACTTGTGACGGCACGTGCCATGTGTTGACCAGGGAGCAAGTGAGAGACTGCTCCCCAGGTCTTCCCCGGCAGCTGGTCATGTAGACACCCTCTGCCTAGGACACAGCAAGAGCCCAGACGGCCAGGAGGAAGGCAACAAACCACACTGTTCTCCCAATTTGCGCACAGTGAGCCATTCTTACCAGGGAGCGGTGGAGGCTCCCAGAGCTGCAGTTCCTGGACCTTGTGGTGGCCTTTCTGAGGGCAGCAGTCAGGCTTGCTGTGTTAATACTTTCCTATACGGGCCAAAAACATTTCCAAAATCTCTTACTATCTTTATTGTCCAACAGTAATTGATTGTCTCTGTTTTGCTATCTGGAAGGGACTCATAGGAGAGGAGGAGGAGGAGGTAGGTGCCTGGCCTTCCTCTGCACCCTCCCTCTGCTGATGTCCCTGTCCTCTGTATGGCCCTGACCTGCCATCCTTCATGCTGGCTCCCTGGGCCCTGTGAGCCCGGGAGAACCTGAGTGGATGGAGACCTCACGCTGCCACCGTTGAGTGGGCACTGCATGGTGTCAGAGGCTGGCAGGAACCAGTAATGAGTCAGGATAAGGAGGGTCCCAGCCTGGCACTTGTCTGTACTCCTGGAGTCAGGCTGTGGGGTTCCCAGTTAGCCAGAGAAGGTCTGGGTACCTTTTGGTGGAGACCCATCTCAGCCAAAGCAGTGAGGGGACTGTACAAACAGTGAGAGCCAGGCCTGGAGCCTCTGAGAGGTTCCTTCCTGGTCCTCAGAGCCAGTGCTGGATGTGGGCAGCTGAGCAGGGGCCTCCTGCCTGTTCCAAGGGCCCCACAGTGTGTGTGGGACAAGCAAAAGGAAAAGCAGAGCTGGTGCGGAGCTGGCTCAGGGTGGGAAGTGGCTCTGGAGACACAGGGACAGGGACAGGAGGGGCGGCAGGAGGTGCTCTCAGGAGCAGGGAAGACGCCGTGCTGGAAAGGTCTCCTTGGGGTTGTGCGCACTGGGCTTTTTCCTGCCAGCTCACCTGTTCCTCCTGTGTTCAGGGTTCAACTCCACCACTAACGTCGTGGTGCTCGCCGGCACTAACCGCCCTGACATCCTTGACCCAGCCCTGATGCGGCCCGGCCGGTTCGACCGCCAGATTTACATTGGTGAGTACGTTGTATGCAGGTTTGGGCCTTCATCCCCTTGGCCTTAAAGATTGGTTGGGTCATTTGCTGTCTATTTGGAAGAGGTTTTAATAGTGATCCTGAGGAATTAACGCAACATTTTGAAAATGTGGAGACACATGAGTGCCCAGGTTGCTCCTGGGTCCTGCCTCTGGCCGTCCACTCTTTGGGGTGGGGGGAACAGGTGTGGTTGGGCCTGCAGGAATGTCACTGCAGTGCATGCACACAAGTGCGAGTGGTGTAATGGGTACCTGTCCTCCAACTTTTATCTTTTTGCACAGTGTTGTAAACACTGGATAGTTTAGAAGATAAGAATTTATCCTTTACTCTTCACCCCGACAGCCACCTTCATCTTCTCCCTGTCCTTTCCTGTTCGTCAGGAAACATCAGTCCTGTGTGGGTGTCCCCTGCTGCCCAGGGCAGTCTTTGTTTTGCTTGCTGGCAGGTTATGTGGCCTGGAAATGGGTTTGATGTTCATCAGAGCCAGTGCAGCCAGGAAAGTGTTTTATTTATTTATTTATTTATTTATTTTGAGACAGAGTCTCACTCTGTTGCCCAGGCTAGAGTGAGTGCTGTGGCGTCACCCTGGCTCACAGCAACCTCAAACTCCTGGGCTCAAGCGATCCTACTGCCTCAGCCTCCCGAGTAGCTGGGACTACAGGCATGTGCCACCATGCTCGGCTAATTTGTTCCATATGTATTAGTTGGCCAATTAATTTCTTTCTGTTTATAGTAGAGATGGGGTCTCGCTCTTGCTCAGGCTGGTTTCGAACTCCTGACCTTGAGCCATCCACCCGTCTCGGCCTCCCAGAGTGCTAGGATTACAGGCGTAAGCCATCGCACCCAGCCCGGGAAGGTGTTTTAATACACTGTGGAGTCAAACACCTGTGCACGCTGGGTGTCTCTGCCATTGCTCCCTGGCTCGGGCTGGATGCCCATGGCAGGGAGTTCTGCTGGAACCCTGGGCTGTCCTTGCACTTTGGTGGGGGGCCTAGTTCTAAAGGCCCAGTGAGCATAAAAGCCTGTGTCTCTCTTTTTTTTGTTAGGTCCCCCTGACATCAAAGGCAGGTCCTCGATCTTCAAGGTCCACTTGCGCCCACTGAAGTTGGACGAGAGGCTTCGGAAGGATGCCCTGGCGAGGAAGCTGGCGGCACTCACTCCAGGCTTTACAGGTGAGTGTTGTGATTGCTGTGGCAGGAACCGTGTGTTTATCTCTGTGTGACTGGGTGGTTTCTGGTCCTGCACATTGGGTTCTGCAGGTGCTCACCTGTGTCTGCAGAACTTTGACCTGTTGAGATGGCTCAGAGGCCTCAGACATCATTTTTCTTAGCCCTAAAGCTAATTTGTACCCATTGGTATTTCTGGTTTTTTTTTTGTTTTTTTTTTTGAGACAGAGTCTCACTTTGTTGCCTGGCTAGAGTGCCGTGGCGTCAGCCTAACTCACAACAACCTCAAACTCCTGGGCTTAAGCGATCCTTCTGTCTCAGCCTCCCGAGTGGCTGGGACTACAGGCATGTGCCACCATGCCCAGCTAATTTTTTCTATATATTTTTTGTTGACCAATTAATTTTTCTGTTTACTCTTGCTCAGGCTGGTCTTAAATTCCTGACCTTGAATGATCCTCTGGCTTCAACCTCCCAGAATGCTAGGATTACAGGCATGAGCCACTGCTCCTGGCCTGATTTTCTGTTTTAATTTTGTTCAGACTTAATAAGCCTTTACTGCAGAGACCAGAATGCTGTCTGAGGAAGGATCTGCTGGAGCGATGAGTCACATTGCATTTTAGTCTTGGGCTTGAGCTCTCAGCTGGAGAGGTTCTTTTGCTTTTCTTCCTTCTTTCTAATTAAAAGTCAATCTCCTATATTGAGAAACATGATCCCTACCTGGGTAGTCTTACTCCAGGAGTGAGGGGAGGCCTTTCCCTGGGGCTTCCTGCCCAAGGTCCCCCTCCCCAGCAGCCCTTGGGAGCCCCAGTACGTCATGACTGCGCGGCAGTTGTTGGCTGTGGCCTCTGACCCAGACCCACCTGCACCTGCCACGTCTGGAACATTCTGGCCTGAGTCTCACCCCCTCTTGCCACCTGAAGTCACGGTGTCCTGCCCAGTGTTGAGTGAGGTGTGTTCATGCACAGGAGCATACACTTGTCTGTTGCAGGGTGATGAGGAGCCGTTCTTGCCCGGTTGGCGCGTGAAGGATGTCATCTGTCTCATGCCTAGAGCGTGCTTCCCAGAGACCCTGCAGACTTCAGATGTCCATTTATATACCAAAGTTAGGAAACTGGAATAAATTACCCAGACTTTGGTTTTCTATGCCCCTCAGTGGGGATGACTCAGCACTGCCCCTCAGTAGGGAGGACTCAGTACTGCCCCTCAGCAGGGAGGACTCAGTAGGATGACTCAGCAGGGAGGACTCAGTAGGGAGGACTCAGCACTGCCTCTCCACCAGGAGGATTCAGTAGGGAGGACTTAGCAGGAATCATTGTACTCCCCCAAGTAGAAACACACCCAGTGTCCACCCACAGATAAATAAATAAACTGGCATGTGCTAAAAAAGAACTCAGCTGTAAAAAGGAGTGAGGTGTTGACACATGCTACAAAGCGGATGAAGAACCTAGACACTACTGTTGGAAGTGCAAGAAGTGAGACACAAAAGGCCACGTGTTGTGTAATCCCACTTATGTGAAATGTGCAGAACAGGCAAATCCGCAGAGACAAAGTAGACGAGAGGTTTGCCAGGGGTGGGAATCAGCTGTACGTGGGCACAGGTACCTCCATCATAGCAGTGATAGAAACCTAAAACTCGGTTATGGCAACAGTCGCACAACTCGATAAGTTTACTGAAAATCATTGACATGTACACTTAAAGTGAGTGGATTTCATGGCATATAAATTATACCTCAATAAAGTTAAACCAAGAAACTTGGCTAAAAGTAATGGCGACTGATGAAGTAGCTGCCATTACCCTTCAGTTCTCTGCTGAAGTTCCGCCCTGGCCTCTCTGCTGGAGATTTTCCTTTGACAGAGCTGATCTAGGTCAAGCTCCAGTGGCCAGGGACAGCACCGACTATTGACTGTTTCTCCTTCCTTGGGCCAGGTGCTGATATCTCTAACGTTTGCAATGAGGCCGCCCTGATCGCTGCCCGCCACCTGAGCCCCTTCGTCCAGGAGCAGCACTTTGAGCAGGCCATCGAGAGGGTTGTTGGAGGTGAGCCCACAGCCCCCGGGGGGAGGTGCGTGTCCAGCTTGGTCCTGGCAGGCTCACCCTCGGGCCCCAGCCTCATTTCTCTATATAGGAACTGAGACCAGTTTTCTTTCTTTCTTTTTTTTTTTTTTTGAGACAGAGTCTCACTCTGTTGCTCAGGCTAGAGTGCCATAGTGTCAGCCTAGATCACAGCAACCTCAACCTCCTGGGCTTAAGCGATCCTCCTGCCTCAGCCTCCTGAGTAGCTGGGACTATAGGCATGCGCCACCATGCCCGGCTAATTTTTTCTATATATATATTTTTGGTTGGCCAACTAATTTCTTTCTATTTTTTTTAGTCGAGACGGGGTCTCGCTCTTGCTCAGGCTGGTTTCAAACTCATGACCTTGAGTGATCTGCCCGCCTCGGCCTCCTGGAGTGCTAGGATTATAGGCGTGAGCCACTGCACCTGGCCTTGGACCAATTTCTAAACCAAAATTTGGGACCTGGGATCTTCCATGCCCCTTCTGGGAGCAATATTTAGGACTTCAAAGCGGCAGGACTTTAGGCCGTCAGAGGGCCAGAGGAGACAGACAGAACCAGGTTTGGATGCTGGCCGTGTGTGGCAGAGCAGGGAGTGGCAGGGAGTGGAATGATGGGGTTTCCAGGGAAGAGCCTTGTGGGAGCTGCAGGGCCTGTCCCATGGTTGTTGCTCAGGCTTTCTCAGGACAGCACTCTTGTTAAAAAAATGAATGTCAGTGTGTTTTCTCCAGTTGGGGGGATAGTTGTGTTGGTCTACTGTCTTCAGCTCAGTGCACCGAGCAGTGGGATGTGTCACACAGCCCCTGCAACTCGGGGCGGTCAGCCGGGTCAGCCTGGGGGGCTGGAGTCAGCGGTGGAGAAGGGACTCCTAGTGCTGTGTGAGTTGGTCTGGCTGCCCTGGTGATGGAGATTAGGGAGGTGCCAGCGCTGTCTTTCATGGTCCAGCCCTGAACTGTGAGACGGATATCGGCCAGGTGGCAGGTCATCCTTGCTGCTGCCTCTTGGTTCAGCTTTTTATTGAGGTACAACACACACAAAAAGTACAAACAACATCAAGTAGCCAAAATTAGACCCTCACAGAGCTTCCTGAGGGCCGTCCTTGGGCTCTGGTGCGCTGATTACCCAGAGTGGCTGGGCCGAGCAGAGGCGGTCACGTGTCTGTGCCTCTTCTTTGCCCTACCACCTGCCCGTGAGCTGGGCCTTAGGACCCTGGCAGGAGGTGTCCTTTTTTGTCCCTCGTGCAGTGGAGTGGGGTCACATCTAGCCAAGTTGCAGGAGTGCCTCTCTGAGCTCACACACAGCTGTTCCCATTGGCTTAAAGCAGGCCTTGGAAAATGGGCCACCGTGTGTGAGGCGCGTGGGTGGCACCTGCTGTGGAGCCGGGAGATGGCATTTTCCTGCAGGGCAGAGAGCAGCGTGGAGCCGGGCTCTGGCCTCTCTGCTGTCTGTGCACAGGTGGGCGGGCCGCGGGGTCAGGTGTGGCGGTAGACCTATGCTAGCCACGGAGGGCGTGGAGATTCGGTGCCCACCTCCAGCCGCCGTCTTCCCCTCCTCTTCCTCTCCTGTGACTGCGATCTTAGGCCTTGAGAAGAAGACCCAGGTCCTGCAGCCCAGTGAGAAGGCGACTGTGGCCTACCATGAGGCTGGACATGCGGTGGCGGGCTGGTTCCTGGAGCACGCGGACCCCCTGCTGAAGGTTGGGCTCCCTTTCCTGCTGCCTGGGTGGCTGTCTGAGCACCATCTTGTGGCCACGTAGGCACAGCACATTCAAGGGGGTGGCCCTTTGAATTTTTAAGGAATATTTTGGTCTAGAATTTGTCAAAAGATTTCTTAGAGCAACAGTCCCCAACCTGTTTGGCACCAGGGACTATTTTCCTGGAAAACAGTTTTTCCACAGACTGGCAGAGGGGGATGGTTTCAGGATGATTCAAGTGTATTACGTTTATTGTGCACTTTATTTGTGTGATTGTTACATTGTAATATATAATGAAATAATTACACCCCCCCCCCCATAGGATGGGGACCCCTGCCCTAGAGGGTGGGAAGGCAGAGCAGTGGATGTTGATTCCAGGCAGGGCCTCGGCCACCTGACTCCACAGAGCAGCTTTGATGTCAGACTCACTCTGAAGCCTTGGGTCTGACTGTTGGGCTTCTCCAGAGCTCCTGCAGGGCAGGCACAACAGAGGTGGCTCCCATGTGACCCTCATGAACTGCAGCTCCCAGAGGCGGGGTGCCCTCTCAGGGCGGCCCCCGTGGCGAGAGCTGGGTGAGGTGGGTGTGGGTGCTTTGGGTGAAGCTCCCGGAGGAGGCGGGGATGGTGTTTGGGAGATGACTTGGCCTCTTCCCGTCCTGCAGGTGTCCATCATTCCCCGGGGCAAGGGACTGGGCTATGCACAGCACCTGCCCCGGGAGCAATACCTCTACACGCGTGAGCAGCTCTTTGACCGCATGTGCGTGATGCTGGGGGGCAGGGTGGCTGAGCAGCTGTTCTTCGGGCGCATCACCACAGGGGCTCAGGACGACCTGAAGAAGGTCACCCACAGCGCCTACGCCCAGGTAAGGGGCGGCCTCCCCGGCACCTGGCTGCCAGCGGCCGTGTTGAGTGCAGGCTCACCCTGGGCTCTGCACACTCCAGATCGCGCAGTTTGGGATGAGCGAGAAGCTGGGCCAGGTGTCCTTCGACTTTCCTCGGCAAGGCGAGACCCTGGTGGAGAAGCCGTACAGCGAGGCAACCGCCCAGCTCATCGACGAGGAGGTTCGCCACCTCATCAGCACCGCCTACGCACGCACCCTGGACCTGCTCACTCGGTGCCGAGAGCAAGTGGAGAAGGTGAGCTCGGTCTCTGCCTGGTAGCCCGGTCACAGGTCACAGGTTGGGTCATGGTCAGGCTGCACCTGTCCTCAGGGGCCTGCTTAGGTTTGGGGCTGGCGGGAGCAGATGCCTGGAGTAGTCTGACAGGTGGGCCTCCTTTCCAGGTGGGCCGGCGGCTGCTGGAGAAGGAAGTGCTGGAGAAGGCCGACATGGTGGAGCTGCTAGGCCCCCGGCCCTTCGCCGAGAGGTCCACCTACGAGGAATTTGTGGAAGGTACCGGCAGCCTGGGGGAAGACACGTCCCTTCCTGAGGGTCTGAAGGGCTGGAACCGGGCACAGGAGGGGGACACGGAGCCGTGTGTGCAGGAGAGCCCCAGGTAGCTGGTGTAGCCACTGCCAGCACCTGCCACTGGATGGGACTTTGGGTGACCACCGCATACCCAGAGCCTTTGCAAAGCAGTTGCCAGAATCACCAGAAAACAAATTAAAACACTTAATAACTGCAAATGGGTATTTTAGATGAGGGTGCTCTGAACTCACAGAGAAGGGAGCTGGGAGCTGGCAGCAGCCAGCCTGAGAGGTGACTAAGAGGGGCTACCGTGAGTCCTTGGGCCCTGTTTCTAGAGGACAGCCAGGTCCTGGGTCAGAGCAGAGGGGTGAGGCAGCAGCGCTCTAAACCCCTGAGGCCAAGGGAGGGTTGGTATCTCCTGGGAGCCCTAAGTGTGGGGTCCAGCAACAGGCACGAGTCGGTGCTCAGTAGAGACAGGACAGGCTTTCCCAGGGAGCTCCGAGGAGAAGTACTGATGTGTGCTGCCCTAAAATCGCTCAGAGGAGGAGTCTTGGCCCAGCACAAGAGCCCTCAAGGTTTGCTGAGGTAGAATTGACAAAAGGAAAGTGTAAGCCAATTGTCAAGGAAAAGTAGACTTTTAAAGGAGCCATTTGGTTGGTGGAGCGCCAGTCTGTCCTTATGGAGGACAGCTAAGACCACACGCCTGTGGTAACTGTGGGGAGGATGGTGGTTTAAGTCCTTTCATCATCACTAAGCTGCTGTTCCCTGAAACGGCTTTTTGGAATCACAGAGCCCCCACCCCACCCAAGGGAGGGTATTTGTGGAGAGCAGTGGTCCTGGTGCCTGTTTGTGAGCCCTCTTCCTGGGGTTGGGCAGCTAAATAACAGGAAGGCAGCCCTGTTTTGGGAGTGGCAGGAGCAGTCAGACAGGAGGGCGTCGCTCTCAGGTGGGAGAAGGTGGTAGAGCTGCCGGGCTCCAGGGAGGACTGCGGGGCTGGGTTGCCGTCTGGGTGATGGGCCCCAGGCCGTTTTGAGGCCTTTAGCTGAAAGAGGCTTTGCTCTTTTTTGTCATTCAGAGTGTGATGAGGGCCCAGTGCTGTGGAGCTGGGTTTAGGATTAAGTGCTGTGGGGTTTAGTAAGGCTGTCCCCATTCTTCTAGCCCCAGAGCTTGCCTCCTGGACTGGCCCGTGAGTGTGCTGCGTCAGCCTCCCTCTTGGGGTGGGAGGATGGGTGTCTGGGTGGCCGAGGGAGGGGTGGCTCCACTCACTGTCCCCAGTTGCCCTCAGCTTCTCTCTTGGCCCAGCCCAGAACAGACACTGGGGCTTTGTGCTGTGTCTTCCAGAGTGTTGGTTATGTTTGCCTCCGAGCCTCAAAAATAGAATTTCCACCTGGGGACAAGCAAGTTCAACATATGCTCTTTGTAAAACATGTATCATTGGATTTTTAGTCTCTAGGGCTCAACCTGTATTGTGGCCTCCACCAGACCCAGATTAGCCGAGTCACTTGGGGTCCTGCTTGGGCCTAGTCTTGGTGTCCCCTCAAATGGAGGTGGGGGTGCTCCCTTGACCCCAGATGGCTTCTGTGACATTAGTGTCTGTGGCAGGTCCTCCAGGGTGCATGTTGTCACAGGGTCAAGGGAGGTCATAGCTCTGGGTGGGGCTCGCCCTGGTGGGGACTGATGGGCAGAGCCTAGGAGTCCGTCTCTTGCCTGGGCCTTGGCATGGTCGGGGAGTGGGGGCCCTGAGCTCCCACACCTGGCTGTTCCCTCCACAGACCTGTCTTCTGCAGCTGCCCCACTGCACCTTGTTTGGTCTGGTTGTGCCAGCCTCCCCCACCAGCCTCCCTGCCTGCGTCCTCTACAGGTGGCTCTTTATGTAAACCTGGAACAGTCTCCTGTTGTGGTTCCCGACCCTTGAACTGGACACAGCATGTCCCATTCTCTTTTCCTGTCCATCTTAAGTGTGACTTGGAGTTTGCCCGGCATCACCGTGACAGGTGAAGGCCCATCCCGCAAAGTGTTGGCTGGGCCCAGTGACACTTGTGGGCCTTTCTCAGCCTGCCTGCCTGCCTCTGCCAGATAAGGGCGCGGAGCTCGCTGGTCCTATTACCTGGGCCAGGTAGAAAGCAGGTCGGACCTGGCCGGCTCCATGTTCACCTCATTTCAGGAGGATTTAAGTGGGTGGGTGTTGGGCCTCCTCTTGGCCTTCTGGGACATGGCTCTTGGGAAGAGCTGTCGCTAGGGACTAACTGCTGCCCAGCCCAGGGCCACCTTTGTGGCCTCCTGTGGGCAGGATTTTTACTTCCTTAGTGACTCCTTTCTGGACAGGGATCCAGGGCACTTGTCCCTGAGATGTGACCCACATACGCACAACCTGGAGTGCAGCAGGGCTGGAGAATGACCCGAAGGCTGAGCCTTGCTCCAGGGCAGCCCCTCCCAGACCCTGGTGTCAGCTAGAAAGGAAGAGACTGTGGCCAGGCCTTGAGATGCGGGGTGGTGATGCTTTAATCCCACTCTTTGTGGATGAGATCTATGTCAGTTGCAGCAGGAAGGATGGAAAATGGGGAAGACCACCCTGGATGGTGGAGGTGTGGCCAAGGGCACGGCTGCCTTTGTGGGGTCAAAAGAGAAAGCTGCTTGGTTCTGTGAGATTGGAAAGCAGGGATGGTTTTCATTTAGGAGACCTGGTTGGGGCAGGACCTGGACTTGCCAACAGTGCAGACAAGCGGGGGAGGAGGGTGCGGGTCAGCAGGGAGCCTCCTGGACATACCCACACACAGCAGGAGTCCAGTGCGTGCCCAGGGCGTCTCTCCAGAAGAGTCCCGTGAGGATCAGAGCCTGTTTTCCTTCCCTGGAAATGTTTTCGTGGGAAATGGGGCATGGCAGGGTGGCTTGGGGACAAAAAGCAAGCTTAAACTTTCCCATTAAAACTGTTCTTTGACGGTTCTTTGCTATCAAACAAGAAGCTTATTCTGTGATCTTCAGCTCATGAAAAGCAGTGCTGGGAGGGGCTCGTTGGGAGCTCCTGACACCCCCACAGGAGAGTGGGTGGGCCTGTCAGTGCCTGGGACACAGTCACATGGACCCAGAGGTGTGGGTGGGCCACGCAGCCGGTCTGTGGGATGTGGAGAAGGGACAGAAGGATGTGCCTTGTTTAGGGCTCAGGGTGGGGAAGAGGGTGAACCCCACCCCCCAGGCAGTCTGGGAGGTGTCTCGGGGTTGCGAGGCAGTCTGGCGATATTTGGTGTTTTGAGCTAAGGAGGAGATGGATGGAGAGACCAGGAAAAGCAGGCGCAGGTCTCAGAGGTGAGCCCGGGGAGGGGCCCTGGGGCTGGCAGTGCCTCCAAGGGGCAGAGGAAGGGAGCAGGAATGAAATCAAGGTGGAAACTTCCGGGGCTGACCCTAGCCCACGTGCTTGGCTGGACAGCATTGTGTCCTGTCAGCTACGACCAAACCTGCATCTCATGCTAAGCTTGGGGACCCCCAGGGGGTTCTTGGCAAGGTTCCCACAGGCTCAGGTCCCCCCACCCTGAGGCTACCATTGCGCACTCTGCCGATTGTCTCATCACCAGGCAGTGACTTGACGGTGTCGTCTTCCTGATCCAGGGTCCAGGAACGGGCTGGACATAAGGCCACTGGGCTGTGCTTGTGCTGGGGCTCCCAGAGGCACCCAGGGGCCCAGCGTGTCCCCCGGGAAAGCCAGCTGGTCTCTGAGTGAGGCCGAGTCCTGTGCCCAGCAGACGCCCTGGCCCAGGGGCTGACAGGGAACCTCCGCCGCAGTGCCCCCGGCCCCGGCTTGCTGTGTCAGGAGGTGATGGCTGGAGCCTCATGGAGAGGGCAACGTCTGTCAGCAGGGCCAGGACCACCCCATGTGTCATCGTGATGGGGGCTGCAGCGCCCCCAGGCGGATGGAGATGCCTAGTCCTCCTGGGGCCTCTCCACCGTGAGAAATGTGTCCAGGATTGCGGCCTGCCGCTCAGGGTCGCCAAGGGGCTGCTTCTCGCGGTTCTGCTCAGCTCTTGTCCTCGTCCAGGAGGGGGAGCGAAGGCAGCCGGCCCTCGGGAGCGGGTGCAGCCCTGGCAGGAACATGGGAAGTGAAGTTCAGCACGGCCGAGAGGCCTGGTGGGTGTGTGGCAGCGGAGTGTGTGTCTGCCAGCCACCTGCCGATGCCCTGCCCTGGGCCCCGCGTTCCTGGGCTTGCACGCAGATGCCTGTGGTCCCTCTCTCACCAGGTCCCCCACCGCATACTGGGGTTCCCTGGCCCCACCAGAGACATGGCCGTTGTGGTCTGGGTGCAGCCTGGGCAGGGCCTCCCCTCCCTGTGAAAACCTGGCTCTGGCTGCTCTGGGTCACTCAGGGATGTGGCGTGTTCCACGGCTTGGAGCAGCTGAGCACACCTGAGGGCCCACAGGCCTCGCCCAGCCTCTGCCCGTCACGGGTCTCGTCTTGCTGCAGCTTGCAGCCCCACGGGCTGGGGGTTCAGGTGTGTTGGGGCCTGAGCCTCCCACGTCCTCAGGTGCAGGGGCCCAGGCCGGCCTGGCCTGGCTAACATGTGCGGGCCTGTGGGAAGGTGTGGGAAGCCGAGGGGCTGGTGGGCTTGTCCTGGAGGTGAGCTGGGGGCAGATTGCCCTTGAGGTGGGGCCAGGCCCCATTCCACTGCCCCACCCCGGGACCACAGGGGCAGCTGGTCAGCTGGCAGGATCCGCGCTGAGGCTGAGTTCCTTTAGTGAGGTCCTGGGTGGCCAGGGATGGGGAAGCAGAGGCCAGGCCCCGCTGCCTGGTCAGGGGAGGTCTGGGCTCCTGTGCTCTCCTCCCAAGGCGGAAGGCCACATGGGTCACACCGATGTCCTTTCCTACTCACCGCCAGAGGAGACTAAAAGACACACTTGTGTCCCCACTAGAGGTGAATCCTGTACTCTGATCACAGGGCTTGGAAAGGGGACGTGAAAGTGGCCATGCTGTGGGGCCCCACTCGGGCGGGGTGTAAGCAGAGAGGGAGGGAAGGGTGCTGGGGCCAGCCCTCAGGCCAATGGCAGTGCTTCTGGGGGAACTAGAGGGGAAACTGAGTCAGTGAGCTGGGGAGGGGCCCGGGCTGGTGAAAACCTCCACCCCTACCTTGTGCTTGGTTTAACTTAGGTTAAAATTCACATCTAGCAGATTCTACTTTGGATGGACAGTGGCTTTGGGCTTTACTTGCTCACTGGAAAGGTAGAGTTTAGGAGCAGCACCTGCAGTGGGGGGAGACTCATGAGATGCAGGAAATGAAGTGGTGGATGCCAGACCCTCCCTGAGATCCCAGGACTTCCTGCAGGGCCTCAGCCCACCACCACCCCCTCCACCACAGGTCAGCCTCACCTGCTGGGGACTCGCTGGTAAGGTTCTCGTCGTCCGAGTCAGCAAAGACCTCGGCCAGCTCCTGGTCGGACATGTCGGTCAACTCGGTGAGATCCAGGAGGTCAAAGTGGACCTCCAGAGAGGAGACGCTGCTCAGGGGCTCTGGGGGCAGAGGAGGGACAGTTACCCCTCAGTCTGTGCTGCGTCCTCCCGCAAGGCTCACGCTTGAACCCCAGCCTTCTGTAAAGGCGACCTGGACCAGGGCGTTTGTTGTGCACACCCAAGGCTGCAAAGCTTTCTGAAGGTCCTCCGTTTTAGACAGGTCACCCGGGGCCCAGACAGCCAACGCTTTACGAGCGAGGGGCTTAGCACTAGACCCAGACCTGGTTTTTCAGGCTGTCTCTGAGTCTCTACCCGCTGGGAGTGTTTCTGCCTCAGTCCTAGGGGGGCTCTCAGGGTCCCCACAGAGTGTGCTGGGCTGGTCAGCGATACTTACGCCTCCTCTCTGTGACCTGCAGGAGCCCCGGTGCTGGTATAGGGATGCCCACCTCTTCTTCCACCACAGGCGAGTGGCAGCTGTCCCCTGTCCCATGGGCTGGGACACCCAGGGCAGCCTGCAGGACCTCAACCTCCTTACCGATCTCTGCGACCAAAGACACAGGGTGTTACCTTGAGGCCCACAGAGGCACCCACGTCACCACCAGGACACGGTCCAGGGAGGACCTGAGGACTGGGCACATCAAGTCCTCCTTTGAGTCTCTGGGCAATGGCCAGGGAGTGCCTAGGGGTGGCCAGATGGTGGCTGCCCCTCCCCCTTGGGCCCTGGCCACCTCCCTCTGACATTTAGGTCACTCTTGGTACTTGAGCACCAACAGATGTAGTACCAGGCAGACCTTGCTGTGGAGAGTTCCACATGGTCCCGTTAGCTCAGAGACCCCTGTGTTCTCAGACTGTTGCTGGCCTCCAATTTTTGGCCCAGCCCAGGATCCTATGAAGGGTCACTTGTGATTTCCATGCTCATAGTCTGTGGTTCCCTTTAATCCAGAACAGTCCCTCTCTCCTGTCTTTCCTCTGTGGACTGAATTTTCCTTTTATTTATTTACTTATGATTATTTTTTTTAAGAGTCAGGGTCTCGCTCTATTGCTCAGGCTGGAGTGCAGTGGTGAAATCACAGCTCACTGTAGACACCAACTCCTGGGCTCAAGTGATCCTCCCACCTCAGCCTCCCGAGTAGCTGGGACCACCGTACCCGGGTAGTTTTTAAATTTTTTGTAGAGATGGGGTCTCACTTTGTTGCCCAAGTTGGTCTTGAACTCCTGGCCTCAAGCGATCCTCCTGCCATGGCCTCCCAAAGTGTTGGGATTACAGGTGTCAGCCACTGTGCCCAGCCAGTTTTTTTTTTGTTTGTTTGTTTGTTTGTTTGTTTTTTGAGACAGAGTCTCCTGTGTTGCCTGGGCTAGAGTGCTATTGTCAGCCTAGCTCACAACAACCTCAAACTCCTGAGCTCAAGCGATCCTCCTGCCTCAGCCTCCTGAGTAGCTGGGACTACTGGCATGCACCACCATGCCCAGCTAATTTATTTTTAATATATATTTTTAGTTGTCCAGCTAATTTCTTTCTATTTTTAGTAGAGATGGGGTCTCGCTCTTGCTCAGGCTGGTCTCGAACTCCTGAGCCCAAAGGACCCGCCTGCCTCGGCCTCCCAGAGTGCTAGGATTACAGGCGTGAGCCACCACGCCCAGCCCAGTTTTTCCTTTTAAAAACCAATGTTGTCTTACTTGAGTTCAAAATAATACAGTTTCTGGTTTTTATCTACAAGTCCAAAAACAACAGATGCTGGCATGGATGCAGAAAAAAAGGAACACTTAGACATTGTTGGTGGGACTGCAAACTAGTACAGTCTCTATGGAAAGTAGTATGGAGATACCTCAAAGAACTAAGTAGACCTACCATTTGATCCACCAATCCCACCGTTGGGTATTTACTCAAAGGAAAAAGACATTTTATAAAAAGACATCTGCACTTGAATGTTTATAGCAGCACAATTCATGATCGCAAAGAAGTGGAAACAACTCAAGAGCCCATTAGTATGTGAGTGGATGAATAAAACGTGGTATATGTATACCATAGAGTACTACTCAGCCATAAAAAAAAAGGTGAACTAATACCTTTTGTAACAACCTGCAGAGCCCCTAGGCACCTTCTCCCCAGCTGATCTGAAGAGGATCAGGAAATGGACGCAGAGCTGCAGTGCCTGCGGCCCTGGCCTCCTGGGTGACGGCACCTGCGTGGACCTGGGGGGCCCCCACCCTCCCTGGCGCCCCATCTCCAGTGGCAGGAGAGCTGGGCAGCATGGCTGTGAGCAGGTGACACGGCAGCTGAGCGGAGTGTCCTGCTGACAGGATGGTGCTCATGCCATGCCGGGGACAGCTGAGTGCAGTGTCACTGCGTGGCCCACTGTAGGCCTGGGGGCTGGCCAGGCTGTATGGGACACAGGATATCTGATTTCCACCTCTCCACCTGCATTTGGGATGTGGTTTCAGAGAATACTTGGAGGGTCAAGTTACACTCGGTGTCCTGGCCGCCCAGAGGGCACAGGAGGTTTGGACGCCTTCTGATTGGGTGAGCCCCGGAGATTTCGCCCGTCAGCAGGAGCATGATATCTGTGGGCGTGAGGGAGCCCCGGAGGGATGGAGCCATGCTCTGCTGGCCTGTGTAGGGCCACAGCTCCAAGACGCTCCCACAGTGTGGAGCTATGGCCATGGCTGCTGTGGCTCCATCCCAGCTGGGGGCTCCGGAAGGTGCTGCTGACTGTCCACAGCGTCTGGCTGGGGTGGGGTGGACTGGGGGCCTCAGACCTGCTGGGCCCGTGATAGAACAGGCACTGCCCCTCCCTCCCCAGGCACAGCTGGCACAGACCCCTGACAGGGTGGGGAAACCGAGGTACAGAGGGCATAAGTCACTTGCCAGGAGACTCAGCTTAAAGGATTCCCAGCTGAGGAAAGGCCACAAGGACAAACATGCCCAGGCTTACAGCCCTGGCACGGGTACCCTCATCCCTCAACTCTACCTCTGTCCCTCCTCAGGCCAGAGGGACACCCCCGACAGCCCCCTGAAATCAAGGAAAGCTGGGGTGTGGTGAGTGTACTTCTGCATAAAACCCAAGCCCTCACCTGGGCAGTGGCTCTGGGTCAATAATCATGACAGCGGCTCATGTTTTTCTGGTACTTTGTGCCAGGCATAGCCCAGCATTCTGTGTTTATCAACTAACTTCATTTCACCTAACTCTGACTCTCAGCCACGAGGGAAAGATCTGAGTTTTTTACTTTAGAGATGAAGAAACTGAGGCACAGACTGGGTCAGCACCTGTCCCAGGGCTGACCAGGGACCAGAGTGGGAGCGCTCAGCTTGCACCTGCCAGCCTGTTTCTGGTCAAGGCGTGCCAGTCAAGGCTGGGGCAGGATATCCTGGCACAAGGGCCGGCTGAGGGCGAAGGCCCAGCTTGCCGGCATCGGTTCCCTAGGCCCCAACCTAGGTGGGACGTGGATTTCTGAAAGAAGGTGGGATGGAGGTGGGATCTCTGTGCACAGCCAGCCTCTCACTTGCTGAGGCTCATCTGGACGAGAAGGTGCTCATTCATTCATTCATCCACACCTTCATCCCACCAGGACTTCCTAAACATTCCTTCTGTTCTGGGGACACGGCAGCGTGAGCCAAACAGGTGGTTCCTGCCCGCAGGCAGTGCCAGCGAGCAGGGAGGCCACTCCCTTTGTAGAGACGGCTCTGCTGGGGTTGGGAGCAGGTGTCTGGGGGGAGCTGGGTGATACCTGGGGGGAGGCTCTGGTGCCAGCATGGAGCATGGGAGGGCCCGGGCTGCAAATCTGAGGGACGGCCAAGGGTCACGAGGCGGGCCTCGCAAGCAGGGCGAGGGGGCAAGTGCGGGGGACGTGGCTGGGCTGTGTGTGGTCACGTGGGCGTTGTCAGGACTTGGGCTCTACGCTGAGTGAGGTGGGAAAAGCTGCCACAGGGTTTCGACCCAGTATGAAGCGTCTACCTGCGTTTTTACCTCGAGGCCAATGAGGACATGGCCTACTGGAAGGGAAGTCTGCAGGCCCTGCCCCACATCCTCCACGTGTGCTGAGATGGGCCCCAAACAGGACCTCAGCCAAATAGCGCGTTCCTTCCCCAGCGTGCACAGGGACGGGTCTGGGAATGCCAGCCACCCTCATCATAGATCTGGGGTCACAGATGCTGCAGACGGCCCATGGGACAAACTCCAGCCCTCTTACACGGGCTCTAAGAACCATATCTTTTTGTATTTTAACATCCCGGAAACAGCAATGCATCTGTAGCTGACGGAATCTTAGAGTTGATGGAATTTGGTCTGCGAACTTTTGAAGTCGCCAGGTATCAAGTTTTGTTTCTTTTCCATCTCCCTTTGGCAGCGGTCTGGTCTTTATTCTCATGCCCTCATGCCCTCACCTGTGTTAAAGCTGTGAGGAAGGAAAACGCAGAAGATGCAACTTTTGCCATCAAGAACACTAATGTTGGCCGGGCGCTGTGGCTCACGCCTGTAATCCTAGCTCTTGGGAGGCCGAGGCGGGCGGATTGCTCAAGGTCAGGAGTTCAAAACCAGCCTGAGCAAGAGCGAGACCCCGTCTCTACTACAAATAGAAAGAAATTAATTGGCCAACTGATATATATATAAAAAATTAGCCGGGCATGGTGGCGCATGCCTGTAGTCCCAGCTACCCGGGAGGCTGAGGCAGAAGGATCACTCGAGCCCAGGAGTTTGAGGTTGCTGTGAGCTAGGCTGACGCCACGGCACTCACTCTAGCCTGGGCAACAAAGCGAGACTCTGTCTCAAAAAAAAAAAAAAAAAAAAAGAACACTAATGTTTTGGCTAGAGGAATGTGATGGGAGATGGGCACCTGAGGCAAAATGCCGGGACAGATGAGGCCCCCAGGAGGGCAAGATTGATTTTCAGTGTGTAAGTTGTGCAGCCACTGTGAAGAAGAGGCCAGCGTTTCCTCCAGTTAAATCTAGCATTACCACATGACCCAGCAGTTCTATTCCTAGGTGTATTCCCAAGAGAAATGGCAACGTGCACACACACGAAGACTTGGACAGTTGACCAACCTTGCACAAAACACGTCTGAACTGAGCAAGCCACTTATACGTGGATTTTGTTCTGCTCCTGCCATGCCTGGGACAGCAAAACCAACCCCTCTTCTTCATCCTGCTCTTTGGACTACTCAACATAAAGACAACAAGGATGAAGACCTTATGATAATCCACTTCCACTTAATGAATAGTTTTTTCTTACGATTTTCTTTTTTCTAGCTTACTTTATTGTAAGAATATAATATATAACTTGCATATATATAACATATAAAATATATGTGGTTTTTTTGGTTTTGTTTTTGTTTTTTTGAGAGTCTCACTCTGCTGCCTGGGCTAGAGTGCCGTGACGTCAGCCTAGCTCACAGCAACCTCAATCTCCGGGGCTCAAGTGATCCTCCTGCCTCAGCCTCCCAAGTAGCTGGGACTACAGGCATGTGCCACCATGCTCAGCTAATTTTTTCTATATACTTTTAGTTTACCAATTCATTTCTTTCTATTTTTAGTAGAGACGGGGTCTCGCTCTTACTCAGGCTGGTTTCAAACTCCTGACCTTGAGCAATCCTCCTGCCTCAGCCTCCCAGAGTGCTAGGATTACAGGTGTGAGCCACCGCGTCCGGCCAGTTTTTTCTTCCTTAAGATCTTTTTTCTAGCTTACTTTATTGTAAGAATATAGTATATAACATGCATATATATATAATATATAAAATATGGGTTAATCGACTGTTTATGTTGCCGGTAAGGCTTAATGTCAACAGTGGTAGTTAAGTTTTTGTTTTGTTTTGGTTTTTTTGAGACAGAGTCTTGATTTGTTGCCCAGGCTAGAGTGAGTATTGTGTCGTCAGCCTAGCTCACAGCAACCTCAAACTCCTGGGCTCAAGCAATCCTGCTGCCTCAGCCTCCTGAGTAGCTGGGACTATAGGCATGCGCCACCATGCCGGGCTAATTTTTTCTATATATATTAGTTGGCCAATTAATTTCTATTTATAGTAGAGATGGAGTCTCGCTCTTGCTCAGGCTGGTTTCGAACTCCTGACCTCGAGCAATCCGCCTGCCTCGGCCTCCCAGAGTGCTAGGATTACAGGCATGAGCCACTGCACCTGGCCAACAGAGGTAGTTAAGTTTTGAGGGAGTTAAAAGTTATATTTGGATTTTTAGCTGTGCCAGGTTGGTGATTCTAACCCCTGCATTGTTCAAAGGTCAATTGTACATGAATATTGAGAGCGGCGTGATTCACAGTAGCCAAAAGTGAAAACAGTGCAAATGCCCATCAGGAGATCAATGGATAAACAAAATGTGGTCTGTCCATACAATGGAATATTATTCAACCATAAAAATGAATGAAGCACTGACTCAGGCTACAACATGGATGAACCTTGAAATCATAGCGAGTGCAAGAGCCAGACACAAAAGGCCACATATTTTATGACTCCATTATATGAAGTGTCCAGAATAGGCAAATGCATAGAAAGATTCATGATCGCCAGTGGCTGGGGTGGAGTGGAGAGTGGGTACAGGCTTTTCTTGGGGGTGATGAAAATATTCTAAAATTGGTGGTGAAGACTACAAAACTCTGAATATACTAAAATATGGAATCATGTACTTTAAAAGGGTGAACTTTAATAATATCTCAAAAATAATCCTCTGGGTGAGAAAGTGAGACCCTATCTGAAAACAAAACAATCCTCGATGGAAACACAGGTGCAAGGATGACCTTGGCTGGAGTCGATGGGCAAAGCCTGGGGAAAGAGACACTCACACGTGCTGGGTGCCTGCCACATACCCGATACCGGGGTCAGCCCGAGGCTGTGACTGGTCAGGAAGTCTGGGTTCCCAGCAGCTTGCCTCTAGGTCACTGTTGCATTCCCAGGACCTATGCTTGACCTTGGCATGCAGTAGGTGCACAATAAACATTGGTGAGTGAATGAGCCCACACCCCCAGTTAGTATGTGGCTATGTCAGGAGCCACAGAGTTGGTCTGACACCTCTCCACGAGCTCTTATGGGAAGAAGGAACAGATTACCCGTTTGTGAGGCTGCTGCTGCTCTTGTCAGCAGTGACACAGGCAGGCATGGGGGCAGGGTGCTGGCCACCTGGCTGAGCCATAAGCTGGGCAGGCACAGGCAAGCAGGTGTTTCTGATGCGCCAGAGGGGACCTCGTGTGGGGTCACAGCAATGTCCTGGTCCTCAGTCCAGCACAGCCCTGTCAAGGGAGGGCCCAGCCCCCTGCAGGAACTGCTGGTCTGACTGCTGGGTGGGCACTGAGCAGCCTCAGCCCTGCCCCCCAAGGCTTCCCTGAGGGCTGATTGCCGATACCTTGTGCTCTGCTGCTGACCTATTTTCCAGCACATTCGTGATTCGAAAACCTGGCCCAAATCTCATGTTCCCTGCTGTGCGCCCAGAGCCTCCAGAAGCTACTCTGCACACAGTGCTGCACGAATGAATGAATGAACGAACGAATTAATGAAGTGAGTAATGAGTATCATAAAAACCAAAAGGGCTGCAGGGAAGAAGAGGTGGTCACAGAGGTAGGAGCACCTTATCTCCCCAGCACCTTTGTCCCTGGATTCAGACCTTTCGATAGACTGAGGTGGGCTAGAGCCCTGGCTTCCAACAGCACCAGGTGGGGCCCTCTTCACCCACTGCGTATACTTCTCACTTCCATGTTCTGCATACTTTGATATTAAGAAATTATTGTTAATTTGTTTAGGTGCAAAAATAGTTTTTGGGGTGCTGGGCGTCATGGCTAATATCTGTAATCCCAGCACTTTGGGAGGCCGAGGTGGGAGGATTGGTTCAGGCCAGGAGTTTGAGAGCAGCCTGGTCTCAAAAAAATAAAAATAAATTAAAAAATATTTCTTTTTAACAGATGGGGGTCTCTATATGCTGCCCAGGCTGGCCTTGAACTCCTGAGCTCAAGCAATCCTCCCACCTCAGCCTCCCAAGTAGCTGGGGGAATTATAGGTGTGTACCACCATGCCTGGCAAAAATAGTAATTTAATGATGCTTTATAAAAATCTTTTAGAGATCATTTCTGAAATATTTATGGATGAAAAAATATGTCTAAATTTGCGTCAAAATACTACTGAAGGGTCGTTGGGGATGGTCTGGCTGAGCAGGCTGTGGGTCTGGGGGCTGGGTTGTAGTACATGGGGCTTTATTATATATATATATATATATATTTTATTTATTTATTTTTTTGAGACAGATTCTTGCTTTGTTGCCCAAGCTAGAGTGAGTGCTGTGGCATCAGCCTAGCTCACAGCAACCTCAAACTCTTGGGCTCAAGCAATCCTGCTGCCTCAGCCTCCCCAGTAGCTGGGACTACAGGCATGCGCCACCATGCCCGGCTTATTTTTTCTATATATATTAGGTGGCCAATTAATTTCTTTCTATGTATAGTAGAGATAGGGTCCCACTCTTGTTCAGGCTGGTTTCGAACTCCTGACCTCGAGCAATCCGCCCGCCTCGGCCTCCCAGAGTGCTAGGATTATAGGCATGAGCCACCGCGCCTGGCCTATCATGATATTGATATTTGACTTTTATAGTTTTCAAAGGTACGTGAGAACTGAAGACAATGACAATCATAGTCCCCAACGTGTGACCTCATGAGGTCCCACAAAGTAGAGATCACCAGCCCCTTTGCAGACAAGGAGACAGGCTGAGGGTGTGGAGAAGTGTGAGCCCTCTGAGGACGGGGCTCTGCCTGTCTCGCTGTGCCCCACTGCAGGAATAGCACCCACCGGAGTGGGAACCAGCAAAAAATACCTGTGCACTGGATGAGTTAGCCCTCGGAGGCCCCCAGCCAGGGAGTGACGGACTCAGAAACTGAACCTGCTCTTGGTGCCTTTCAGCAGCTGGGAAGTCTCCCTTCCTTTCCCCGAGGGAAAAGAGACAAGATGTTAACCTCCTCTTCCCAAATGCCTCACCTCTGTTTTCTCCCTGGGCTTCCACAGCCCTGCACGACAAGGGGGCTCTCTCCACTGACAGACGTGGAAATGGAGGCTCAGAGGGGCCCAGCTGCTTTAGGGCCCCAGCATCTGAAGGCTCTCAAGTCACAGTCTGGAGACAACGCTGGACTCCTGAAGCCCTTGCACTCCGACTGCCCCACTTCCTGTGTCCACTGGGAAGTCCCAGGGTCCTGGGACTGTCAATGGCAAGAAAGCTCTGAGTCCCTCCCACAAGTGACAAAAGAGAAAACCCAAACCTACTAGTCTAGTCCCTGGATGCCTCTGGTGGTGCTTAGACCACGGTGACAAGGGCCCACACAGGACATCACCCCCACCTTGGGCTACAGATACACAGCGGCAGGTGGACCCACTGCTTCCAGACAGACAGTTCTGGGGACAGCCCTTTGGGCTCCGGAGAAGGCCCCTGTGTAGTTAGTGAGGGGAAGGCTGGCTTGTAACCCCAGGCACCTGCTGGCTCCCTGGCATGGGACCCCCCCACCCCAGGAAACCCAGGAGGTAGTGGCCCTGGCCAGGCAGGGGAGGCGTCTGCAATTTCCATCCAAGTTCCTAGGCCCATGGAACCTAGAAAACCCTACTGGAAAGAGCGGTGGGAGGGAAGGGGGTGGTTCTGAGAGTTTTCCTCCCATTACCAGCCACATCCAGCCTGGAGCCAGACTCCAAGGGGAGAAACCTGCGGTAGGACCGCAACCGTCAGGGGTGCCTCCCCAGCAGCTGACAGGGGCTTCGAGGAGAGGACAGTCCATGCATACCTTCCTCCCCTCCCAGATGTGCGCGCTCCTGGGCCTCGCCCCGACCAGCCACCACTGCAGCCTGGGGAGCCCCCAGCAGGCCGCGCCCCGGCACATCCCCCACGCCCCCACCGAGATCCTATCTCAGCCCGGAGCCCCTTGTAGGATGTCTGCCTCGCGACCCCTCTCCCCGCCCCTGTCGCTGCTGGTGCGAACAAAGCGGACACACTAGCAGCGCGCAGCGTCGCCTCCGGACCACCCGGACTAGGACCCCGAACTCTGGCCCCGGCACGCCTTTGCCCCGCTCCCGGGATCCCCGCTGGCTCGGCGAGGAGGGGGTTCAGGACGGAACTCTGGGCCACCCACCGAGGAGCGCGCCAGGCAAGGCTGCCCAGACCGGGAGCGCAAAGAACAAGGGGGCGGAGACTCGGTCTGTGCGCCCCCAGTCCCGCGCGGGGGCCGCTCGGGGAGGTGTCCCCCGCAGGACCGACAGCCTCCCTCCCCGCCCCCCGGCTCTCGGAGCTGCCGGCAGCTCCCGGGCGCGGCCGACCGGTGGGCCTGGGGGGAGGGGCTGCGGCTCGCTGCCGGGAAGGCGCAGCCTGGGGGTCTTGGGGGCCGGGACCCTACTCACCTCCCGGGCCAGCGCCCTCCGGGGGCTCCATGCAGCCGGCGGGGTCTGAGAGGGGCACGGGCAGCGGCAGCGTCACCCGGCCCGGGCGCCCCAACAGCTGCGGCGGCGGCTCGGCCTGGGCTCCCGGCGCAGCGCATCGGGGCAGCAGCCTGGGGGCCGCGGCGGCGGGGAGGAGCCCGCGGGGCGGGGCGCGCAGCTGCTCCAGGGCCCCGGCCCCCCTCCCGTCTGTCCCCGGCCGGCAGGACAGGTGCGGCCCCGCCCCGCTCCGCGCGCGCCCCCTGCAGGCCCGGGCCCTGCGGAGCTCCCTGCACCGCCGACTTCGCCCGGCCGCGGACCCCACCCCCGGCCGGGTGTACGGGGCTCCCGCGTACTCATGGAGCAGCAGCGCGGGCTTCCGTCCGTTTGCTCACCTCCGGGTATTTTGGGGGCGCCCGCTACGTGCAGGTGCCTCTTAGGGGCGGGAGTGGGGGGAGTGGGGCACACGGAGGGGCCTGTGCAGCATCGACACCCTTGGGCGCTAAGCTTAGAGTGGTGGAGCGCGGTAAATGCTGCGCATTAACACAGAGGGGGCTGGGGGCGAGAAGTGTAGTTGGGAGGCTGGAGGGGGGCAGGGTGCGGGATGGGCGTTCAGGGGAGCGGGGCAGGCAGGGAGGACGCCCTGGGAAAGGAATGCAGGGCCCGGGCGTGCAGTGAAGTTCCACCTCCAAACGTGGCCTGCTGCACCAGGCCAGCACGCAGTCCCTGGGGTGCGGACTCTTAAGCGCTCAGGGTGTGCGCCACGCTTTGTGCCCAGGTCTTCGTGCACAGAGCGTGTATCTCATGGCTTCTCCCGGTGACTCTACGAAGAAGGTATCCTGACTTTCTGGGTGAAGAAGCTGAGCACAGAGCGGTAGGTAACCTGTAGGTTGCCCATCCAGGTGCTGGAAGTCAGAAGGTCCAACTCCCAGCTCATGCACTTTTCCAAAAGCAAAACAAACCAAAGAAAAGCTTCTGGGAAGAAAAGTTTGTTCCTATCTGGGAATGGAAAAGGTTGGCGGAAGAGGGCATGAACTGATGGGTGGACTTCCATAGGCCCAGAGTGCAGGAAAGGCTCCGGCTCACAGGTGGGTGTCTGTGTAGCTTCAGCCAATCAAAGTCACTACCGAGGCCCTGGCCGCCCACCCGGGCCTAACTGCCCACGCAGCTCCAGTTTCAGGGCCTTTGATCCTGAAAGTCTGTCAGTGAGACAGGCTAATAGTTCCCATGTTTCTTTAGTTTACAAAGCAAACAAAAGTAAAAACTGCTGTTTAAAACCCCTCTAGAATGGTTTCATGCCCCACTAGGACCAGCTGAGCCACTGGCCTCCCTGATGCCCAAGAGGTGTTTTTACCTCTCAGGGATGAAGCCGGGCGGGTGGTGGGATGTGAGCAAGCTAGTGGCCACAGTGGGTGGGCTGGGGACTCTCAGAGTCACTGGGGTGGCAGTTTGTGTTTTCTCAAAGTAGCCACAGCCGTATTTCTAGTCCCACATGTCTTCCAGAACCTTCTATTCCCATCAAGACTCTCCCCATCCGTGCTGCTTCTGTCTGAACATTGTTGGGCCTTGTGACTCCTCCACCAATAGGGTGTGGCAGAAGAGATGTCATGTGACTTCCAAGGCTGCAACACCAGAAGGATTCAGCTCTCTGGAAAGGTCCCTACTGGAACTAGGCTACTCACAACGAGGCTCGTGAGGAAGCAGGTACCCTGAGAGACCACCTGTGTGTGTTCAGGCTGTTGGTCCCGCTAAGGTCTCAGCCAACAGCCAGACTCAACTGCCAGGCGTGAGTGAGCCCCGAGATGGTTCCAGACTCTGGCTTTGTGTGTCCTGGAGAGGGTGGTGAGTGGGGCTGAGGTGAGCCGTCCCCACAGTCTGGAGCAAGTTGCAGATTTATGAGGAAGACAAATGTTGTCATTGTATTAAGTCACTACGTTTTAGGGTTACCTGTTATGCAGCCATAGTAACTGCAACAGTAATTTATGTAATAATGATTCTCATTTGAGAGATGAATAAATGATATAGATGGTGGTCTTGTCTAATGTTGCCCAGTTGGCAATTCACAGGCAGTCTGATTCCAGGGGCCAATGTCTTTTTATCTTTCACTTCTCACTAAGAACATTTTCAATCATAGGAAAGTAGAGAGAATGGTACAGTCAACCCACATGTGCCCATCACCCAGGTTCAACAATTACCAACTCACTGGCCAATCTGCTTTCCTCTCTATCCTCAATCACCTGTCTCCTGTTGGATCTTTCTGAGGCAAATCCCGTACATATTATATCATTTCATAATGACAAATACCTCAATATTTATCTCTAAAAGAAAGTCCAGTCTTCTTAAACATCACCCTTTTTAAAATTTTTAATTATGGATACATAACAGTTGTACATGTTTATGGGGCACATGTGATGTTTTGACATAGACATACTGTGTAATCAAATCAGGGTAATTGAGGTATCTGTCACCTCAAGCATTTATCATTTCTTTGTGTTAGGAACATTCCAATTCCACTCTTTTTGTTATTTTAAAATGTGCAAAAATTGTTAACTTTTAAATGCTCTTGTTATTCTAACATTCAGGACTTTAGCAAGTTGTTGCAGTGGCTGAGGCACTTTACTGGAAGACTGAATGGGAGTCAGAAAGACCCAAACATTAGACAGAATAGCCAGTTGGTTTGTATGTATTAACATTTGCTCTGGGATATCACAGGAAACTCAGATGCCATTTATCTGGGTTTCTATGCTGCATAGTTCGATGCTGAATGAAAGTATCTTATGCCACATATGTGAATAAAAGGCTTTTAAAAAATATCAGAACTAAAATTCAATATGAAAAGAACATGTTGGAGTGGGCCTTGTCAGGAGCCCAGGGAGTCTGCAGCCAAGGTGCCCTAAACTAGTCACCTCTGCAATCCCCAGTGATAGACCAAGCTGTGCTGTTGGTTTGTGACAAATGAATACCCTGTGCAGGCTATCCTGAGCTAACCCTCCTACTTTTGCTCTTTTTGCTGAAGGTAATAATTGTTAATATGTTTATTTAATTCAGGACTGCCAGCCAGACTTTTAAAGCAAAAAGCCAATCAGCATGCAGCACCTAGCACACTGGGTCTCTGAAGTAAGTGTTAAATAATAAAAATTACCCTGCTGTGCTATCCACCTGTACTGTTGGCTGCCAAACCTCCTCTGGGAGACCCCCTCCACCCCAGCCTTGGAGGAGAAGCCCCTATCAGGCCTGTGGAGTCCGGCACAGTGGTGCTGGCTGCTGGTTGCACAGGCACAGTAACAAGGCTAGACCTCACAAAGGCCTTGGGGCTTACTATAAATAAATCGTGCACACTGAGTCAGGGAGGTCCTTCCAACTGGTCCAACTGGCTGCTTCTTTCCAAGAACAATCAGGGCTTGAGTGGGGGAACAGGAAGCCCCTTGAGGGCTCATCACTGTGGCTCTCAGATTCCCATCACTGTGTGGGTGCCTGAGGCCTGAGCAAGCCCAACTCCTAGGGCATCTTTCTCCCTGAACTGGGCAGGAAAACCTGAGCCCCCAGTCTTCCTTCACAACTCTCTAGGGGGATTAGATTATGGAATCTTTATCCCAAAACATATGGGAGAATAAGACCTACTGGAAGGCCACTTTTTAAAAAGATGCTAAAGTTGAGAACTTGGGAAAAAAGGCAACCAATGGCATGTAAAGTTGGGTACCTGCTTATGACAAACGCTCAGCCTTCTGGGTGATATAGATTGTTGGGTGTGGGTGATAGAGTGGTTGTTGGGAAGTTTGCTTTGGAAATGGTTAGCAGTTTTCCGAGTAAGAGGTTATAAAAGGAAAATAACCTTTTTATGCAGTGCCTCTGGCAGAAGTTTCTCATATTTACTCATCCATGAGTGGGGGCTGGGTTGGGGCACAGAGGCTGCCTCTTCAGGTAGAGCAGTTTATTTTTGTGAAGGGGGCACTGTTGATTTCAAAATGTTGTAGCTAATCTGGAACATATTTTTCTTTCCTATTTTTGTTGTTTTTTTGAGGGTTTGTGTAAACCCAGTTATATTGAGGGATCTGCAAAGGTGGGCAGGGTGCAGGGAGTCCCGGGGGGGCCGAGTCTCAGCCCCAATTTGAATCTAATTCATATAATGTCTTGAAGCCTTGGATGGTGGGTTGATCATTCATTCAGTAATTCACTCATTCATTCTCTCACTTATCCAGCCATTCAACACTTCTTCATTGAGCAGGTGTGTGCATTGTTCTAGGCGCTGCAGTACAGAGTGAACGAAACAGTTCTTCCCCCTTCATGGAGCTCAGGTTCTAGTGGAGGATACCAGCATTAAAGGAAACACATATGGCAACGAGATTCTTGGGTTTGTTTTTTTTTTAGACAGAATCTCGCTCTGTTTTCCAGGCTAGAATGCTATGGTGTCACCCTCGCTCACAGCAACCTCAAACTCCTGGGCTCAAGCAATCCTCCTGCCTCAGCCTCCTGAGTAGCTGGGACTACAGGCATGCACCACCATGCCGGCTAATTTTTCTAGATATTTTTAGTTGGCCAATTAATTTCTTTATGTTTTTAGTAGAGACGAGGTCTTGCTCTTGCTCAGGCTGGTCTCAAACTCTTGACCTCCAGTGATCCTCCCGCCTTGGCCTCCCAGATTGCTAGGATTACAGGCCGGCCATTGCAACGAAATTCTTTCTTTCTTTTTTTTTTTTTTTTTGAGACAGAGTTTCGCTTTGTTGCCCAGGCTAGAGTGAGTGCAGTGGCGTCAGCCTAGCTCACAGCAACCTCAAACTCCTGGATTCAAGCAATCCTGCTGCCTCAGCCTCCTGAGTAGCTGGGATTACAGGCATGCGCCACTATGCCTGGCTAATTTTTTCTATATATATTAGTTGGCCAATTAATTTCTTTCTATGTTTTTATAGTAGAGATGGGATCTCGCTCAGGCTGGTTTTGAACTCCTGACCTTGAGCAACCTGCCTGCCTCGGCCTCCCAGAGTCCTAGGATTACAGGCGTGAGCCACCGCGCCCGGCCTGCAACGAAATTCTTAAGGGACGTGGGGGAGATCATTGTCCCGGAGATCTTCTGGACTGTCGCAACCCCGGGGCTCCTTGCAGACATGAGTTGCTAGGGACGCACTCCCGCGGTTTCCAGGGCCTGTGGCGGCGGGCAGAGTATCGCGAGGACCTCCGAGACTTCGCGCGGGATCGCCCCGCGGTTGCTGGGAGACGGCGCAGCCTCCGCTGGGCGGGCGTGTTGGTCAGTGCGTCGCAGCCTGACCAGTCTGCTGGCGCCATGGTGAGGAGAGCGGGGAGCAGAGCCTGGGGTCCGCGCCGGGGTCCTGGGGCTCCCGGGTCTGCCATCCCTGCGCGCACAGCGACCCCGAGACAGCGGGCCCTGAGCTCCAGGACCTCCTGCGCCGAGAGACCCCTGGGCGGGGAGGCCTGGGCCTGCGGGGTCCCCTGGACTTGCGCTCACTGAGACCGCAGGACGGGGAGGCCTGGAGCGCGGGTTCTGGAATTGAGGACTCGGTGCACTCGTGGAGTAGCCCTGGGAGAGCTCAGGGTGCTCCGGATCCTGGGCCCTGCACGCACTCGGAGCTGAGAGACCCGGGCTCTCCGGAATCCCGTGCTCACAGGGCTGGTCGTGGAAGCCCCCGGGACACACAGGGCCCAGTGTGCACGGTCTGCAGAAAAGGGAACCTGGGTCTAAGGGATTTCCATCCTGGAATGGAAGACTCGGTCTATCGGATCCTTGGGACCAAGGGTTTCTCCTCGCCGGGGCTCTGGGGCACACAGGGGTCTCCAGGGAGAGGTGGGGGTAGGGGTCACCCTAGGGTGTCTGGGAGGGAGAGCCGGGGGTTATACCAGGGTGGCTAGAGATCCCTCTACACCAAGGACATCCTAGGTACGGGAAGTACGGTTGCCTTGGAGAGCCTGAGGGAGTTAGGCCCATACTGAGAAGAGGAAGGTGGGAACTTGCTGCCTTGTGCTCCTGCTCCGAGTCTTGTGTAATAGGGCCTGCCCCTTGATGATAAATTGTCAGTAACTCAGTTTCTAGGCAGGTGTCAGCTGCTAGGGAGGATGAGCTCCCTTGGAGAGTTTCCAGAGCCCCACCAAGACCCTGCAGCTGGCTGTGAACATCCCAAATGCTGAATCTTCCTCCAGGCCTATGGGGTCCTTCAGTGAGGTTGCCTTCTTGGAGCAGAGGGATTAGAAAGAGAGCAGGACATTAGGAGTTAAGATTTAAGTGGATGGGTCTTTCGAAAACCTACCGGGAAAAAGCCCACCCAAATACTCTACCTATCCCTAGCTTGTGGGAATATGGATGATTTTGCTTTTTTCTTCTCAATGTTTTCTAAAATTTCCATGTAACATTTGTAATCATAAAAATGTCACAGAGACATGTAGATACATAAAAGCATGGGCTGGAGAGTTGGGCATGGCAAAGTCAGAAGGACAGATAGGATTTGGAAATCCACTATCTGCTTGAGTGGCCTGTGGGAACAGAGTGAGGTAGAAGGTTCTCTCTCTCAACCTTGTCAAAGTTGCTAAAACCAGGTGTGACATCATGGCAGTTCTGTCTGGTAGCCCATTCATGGAGCACTCACAGTGGGTGCTGTCTGCCCAGGCTTTCCTGACCAAGCTTCTCTGGAGGGCTTTCTATCTGGAAGAAAGGAAGCCTCAAATTATCACGAGTGATCATTGCTATGGAGACATTTCTCCCTACAGTTATTGAATGGTTTATTATAGTTCTTCCCGTGGTAGTTACCAAACATAGTAGCCACCATGGTAACATTTGGCAGTGTGGTATTTGGGTTCCGTTTTTTTTTGAGCCCTAATAAATTTTGTATCCACACCAAAGAGTCTTTGCCATATACCAAGGAGTGAGTGGGTTTGGAATGGGTTCACCGTCTCTTATTTTTAGAAGGAGAAAATGTTCTCTTTTGATTTTTTAAATTAAAAAAATTTATTTTTCTTTTCTCCCTTTGATCTATTGATAATTTTTTAAATATGTTATTTTATTTATTTTTTATTTTAGCATATTATGGGGGTACAAGTGTTAAAGTTACATATATTGCCCATGCCCCCCCCCTTTTTTTTTGAGACAGAGTCTTGCTCTGTTTCCTGGGCTAGAGTGCTGTGGCGTCAGCCTAGCTCACAGCAACTTCAAACTCCTAGGCTCAAGCGATCCTCCTGCCTCAGCCTCCCAAGTAGCTGAGATTACAGGCATGTGCCACCATGCCCGGCTAAATTTTTCTATATATTTTTAGCTGTCCAATTAACTTCTTTCTATTTTTAGTAGAGACGGGGTCTCGCTGTTGCTCAGGCTGGTTTCGAACTCCTGACCTTAAGTGATCCTCCTGCCTCGGCCTCCCAGAGTGCTAGGATTACAGGCATGAGCCACCATGCTGGGCAAAATGTTCTCTTTTGAAAAGGAAGGTTCTCGTTCGTGCTTCTCCAAATGTGTTAGCAGTGGGTATGTGTGGTTAATGGTGGGAACACTCAGGGCAGGGTGATGTGCTCCAGGTGAGTGTTCCTGTTGGGGGCATGAGACAGCAATAGGGAGAGAGGTTCTAGAATACTCCTTTGCCAAATGCCCCCAGGAGCAAATCAGAGCCAGCCAAGAAATAGAAGCCATTAGTGTTTCTCTTACCCAATCATCTCTTTAACCAAAGGCACCCAAAAAGAAAGGGAAGAAAGGCAAAGCCAAAAGCACCCCGATTGTTGATGGGCTGGCTCCAGAGGACATGACCAAGGAGCAGGTAAGCAGGGCCGGCTGGTGGCCGGTCTCAGGGTGTGTGGGCACTGTTCCCAGGTGTCTTCTGGAACCTCTCACTCCTGCTCTGGCTATCCCATCTTCCCTCAGCGTGGGTCCACCAGCTCTGTCCAAACCATAGCATCCCCCCGATTCATGCTCCATAGTTCCCACCAGCTCCAAAGGTTTCAGAAAAGGTGATACAGCCACAGTAAAGAACTCTTTAATAGGGTGGCAGGAATTTGGAAGGAAATGCTTTTCTGATATAAAAGCTATTTTTTATTTTCTGTATTCCCTTTTAATCTTATCCTTGTATGTACCTGATGTTTATAGAGCTCTTATCATAGTACATATGTATAGAGCATTCTCCTTTATTTTATTTACCAACATAGCAAACGGAAAGTTTTTTTGTTTTTTTTTTGAGACAGCGTCTCACTCTGTTGCCCAGGCTAGAGTGAATGCTGTGGCGTCAGCCTAGCTCACAGCAACCTCCAACTCCTGGGCTTAAGCAATCCTCCTGCCTCAGCCTCCCGAGTAGCTGGGACTACAGGCATGCACCACCATGCCCGGCTAATTTTTTATATATATATTAGTTGGCCAATTAATTTCTTTATTTATAGTAGAGACATCAGGCTGGTTTGCAATCCGCCTGCCTGGGCCTCCCAGAGTGCTAGGATTACAGGTGTGAGCCAGCGCGCCCGGCCTGCAAACGGAAAGTTTTTAAAAGGAACATGATTTATGTAATATCTTATCTCAATCTGATTAATCACTCATTGTTTTTGACAAAACTTGTAACAAGGAGTAACACTATCAGGGCTGCCTTTTTCTTATTGCCTGTGCTTATTTTGGGGAGGGGTGATGTCTTGATAGTTTCTTTGTAGGAATTATTTTAAGTCACTTGTTCATTTTGATGTAGTTAAGGGCTAGAGAACATAATTATATAATTACAGTTTTAAAAGACTCCTAAAAACCACAACATATGGTAGGCAGGGTGCACCCTCTGATCTCCACGTTGATGGATGAGGTTACTCTGTGTCGTTTGTTAGTGTTAATAAACCTTACTTTCTTTTGATAGTTTAAGATAAGAAATAAATATGAAGGAGACTAAAAGAGTCACATGAGCTGAAGTTGGAGCTGGTCACAGTTCTTTGAACAGTGGTAAAGAATGGCTTTATTTTACACACAGGAAAACCACTGACAGTTCAAGCCATGGTTAAGCAGGTGGGTGGCGGGATTGGATTTATGTTTTGGAAAGACTGTTGGAGCTCCTGGGTTGAGAATGGACTGAGTATCACATTGCCCTGTACTTTGAGCTATTTCTTGTCTCCTTGTTTAGTTCCCATCCTATGAAGACAGAACTTTGACATTGCAGTGGCCATAAGATGTGCACAGTCCACAGGGTGGGGCCTCACCATTTCACTGGGCACCTCTGAGCCACAGACTCTGAAGCCTTCAGGGTGCAGGCAGGAAGGTAGGGATGGGTAACCTGGACACTTGTGCCACACTGCAGAGGACAGCTGTAGTCATTTCACTGATGGTTGCCCGGTGGGCATTGTATTCCAGTGCTGGATGTGTTCTGATTTTTCAAGAGAAGATAGAAATCTGGATATTTATAAGAAACCTAAATATTGAGTGATGGCAAAATCTAACACCATGTGAGCAAACAGAACAGGGTAGGAACCTGGTTTAGACTATTTGAGTGACACTGGAGGTTTTTGCCATGAAGACATTTGTCATTTTGCTGAGGCACTAGTCAAATTCTGGGGTACTGTGCTGCCCTACTGGGGACCTCAGAGCCCCTTACTCTTTGCTTGGGTGGTGTCTCATCTCCCTCTTGAAGTGAGAGATGTGGTTTCCCTGTGGAGACTTTGGTTTTGAGAGAGAAAAAACTTTGCAGTAAGTGGCCTGGGGCTGTGCCCAAAAGATAACTGATTCTTAAGGGAAATGAGATCCCAAGAAAGGTAGAAGCCTGTCCTACTTTTTTTTTCTTTTTAACCTATTTGCAGATTTGCATTGGCTCTGGACCAAATCCTCTTCAGGGATAGGAATCTACTTGTTTTGTATATTTTTTGTTTAATATTATATCTGTAAAGGTGAACTTTTTTTCATTTAAGGTTATTTAGTGAACATGTTTACATGCTGCTATATCATTATCATATCTATTTTTTGGGCCATATAATATTTCTTCTAATTGATATGCTCTAATTTTTCAAACACTTCCCTATTTAAAATTGTCTTAGATCAATTCCTCTTTTTTTTTTTTTTGAGACAGAATCTTGCTCTGTTGTTCCAGCTAGAGTGCAGTGGTGTGATCATAGCTCACAGCAGCCTTGAACTCCTGGGCTCAATCCTCCTGCCTCAGCCTCCTAAGTAGCTGGGACTACAGGGTCGTGCCACAGCTAATTTTCGTGTGCAGCTAATTTTTTCTATTTTTAGTAGAGGTGGGGTCTCCCTCTTGCTCAGACTGGTCTCAAGGTCTTGATCTCAAGTGATCCTCCCACCTCAGCCTCCCAGAATGCTAGGATTGATTACAGGCTTGATTACGCACCTGGCCTTAGATCATTTCCTTTAAATTTTTTGTTGTTGTTGTTGTTGTAATAATGATGTGACTAATATCTGAGCAAAAACCTCTTGTGTTTCTTTTGAGAAATTTCTTTAGTATAAGTTCCCAGGAATGGATGAAAGGATATAATTCTTTTATGATTATTGGCCAAATTCAAGGGAATGCTGCCATTTGTCAGGCATATCCTATCCTTGGAGCCTTCCTAACGTTTCGTTTTTAGCTCTTTTTGTTTTTCTTTCTTGCCTTTCTGTGTCCACATGCCCGTTGTTGTGGGTGGGCCCCTGCTTGGAGCCTTACCTGATGTGTTGCGCCCGGCCAGGTGGAGGAACATGTCGGCCGCATCCGGGAGGAGCTGGACCGTGAGCGGGAGGAGCGCAACTACTTCCAGCTGGAGCGGGACAAGATCCATACCTTCTGGGAGATCACACGGAGGCAGCTGGAGGAGAAGAAGGCCGAGCTGCGGAACAAAGACCGGGAGATGGAGGAGGCTGAGGAGAGGCACCAGGTGGAGATTAAGGTGAGTGGGGCTGGCCACCTGTGTCCACTGGGTCATCATGCAGCAGCAAAGGAGCTGGACCGGATGGTGGGGTGGAGACAGGACATTTTCACTCCTTGCTTTGGGGGTCACAGCCTTTTGTGTCCTTTACATTGGGAACCCGAAGATGTTTTTATAAAAGGCCGAGGGAGAGACACTTCATCCCTCTGGTGTACGGAGAGACCCTGTGGGTCCCGAGTGTTTGAAATGCAGCCTCTGAAGTGTGGAAGGAGCACAGGCTCTGGGGGCAGGCTGCCCTGTGTGCAACCTCGCTCCGCCACTCGACATCCCCAGCAAGCCAGCATGTGCCTCACCTCCCAGTCTCGGTGTACTACTCTGTGCCTCGGGTGAGCAGGTGGGTGCAGGTGAGCTTTCCTGACCCTGCAGGTATACAAGCAGAAGGTGAAGCACCTGCTGTATGAGCACCAGAACAACCTGACAGAGATGAAGACTGAGGGTACCGTGGTCATGAAGCTGGCACAGAAGGAGCACCGCACGCAGGAGGGCATGCTGCGCAGGGACATGCGGGCGCTGAAGGTGGAGTTGAAGGAGCAGGAGCTGGCCAGCGAGGTGGTGGTGAAGAACCTGCGGCTGGTAGGTATGAGGGCAGGCGCCCAGGGTCGGCTGGCTGTTGAGGCCAGCCTGTTGCTCAGAGCCTAGTGATGCCCGAACTTCTTTTTTTTTTTTGAGACAGAGTCTCGCTGTCTCACCCAGGCTGGAGAGCAGTGGCATCATCGTAGCTCACTGCAGCCTCCAACTCCTGGGCTCCAGCGATCCTCGTGTCAGCCTCCAGAGTAGCTGGGACTTCAGGTGTGAACCACCACTTCTGGCTAATTTTTTCTATTTTTAGTGGAGATGAGGTCTTGCTCTTGCTCACTGCCTGAACTTCTGATTGTTCGACAGCAACTGGGAATTCATATTTTTGAGTAAAAACTCCTGCATTTTGCTATTTGTTAAAATATTTTTTTAAAATGCATCCAAACTAACCCCATTTTGAGGTCAAGTGTGGAATTCTGTCTTGACCTGAGCAACAGATTGATTTCCCCAAAGGAAAATCCATCTCAGAATCTTTTTTCATGTGCTGTTGACACCTGACATCCAAATACTTTTCCTAGGGGACAGTATCAGATGCATTTAGGACACAAACCAATCGTGGCAGCCCAGGCAGTCTGTTATGCAAGCTGGCCCATGAGTATCTGGTCGGGGGTTTCCAGGTAGAGATTGAAATTCACTTGCTGAGTGCGCATTCAGTGCCAGGCCCTGATCTGATCTCTGACACAGCGGCTGCCAGAGTGGGGCTGATGGTCTAGAAAGAGAGCAGGTAATGCAGAAGACAAGATGGATGTGTCGGGCATGCGCAGCATATCTGGTGGGGAGGAGGGCTACAGGAAGAGCCAGGCGGGGAAAGGCTGAGCTGCCAGGAGTGGTTGAGGGTGCAGTTTTCTACAAGGCTTCTGGGAATGCTTCAGTCAGAAGGTCTGTGACCAAGCTGGGACACCCAGCCTAGGAGACGGGATGGGCGAGAGGCCGGAGGCTAGAGGAGCATGGAGTGAGGAGGCTGGGGAGACGTGTCAGAGCTTGGCCTCGAAAGCCACGGTGGGGACTGGGGCCTCAACCCGCGTGAGTCAGGTGCCCTCTGAGAACCTGGGCAGAGGAAGGAAGTGGCAGACTCTAGTTTCCAAAGGTGCTTTCTGGCTGCTGGGTTGGGCAGACAGAAGCAGCGCAGCCTCCGCGGAATTTGTAAAGAGCTCGATGACATTGTAGACTCTGCAGCAAACCATGAGGGTGCTGAAGTCTTGGAGCCTCCAGGGTTGTCTGATCTTTCTGGAGAAGCACAGAGTTATTGGTATCAAATGAATTCAGTGATAACGAGGCTGTCTGCTAACCTGGGCCCGGATATGGTATTGTTACCTGATCCGAGGTCTCCTTTGGGTAAAAGTGCTGCTCCAAAATAATTTCAAATTTTTATTCAAATTCTAACATAGAACTGTCTATTAAAGTAATTTTAAGCAACAGTGAAGTGAGTTAGGAGCTATAGGAGGCACCTGGGGAGACACAGCTCTGCGTACGCGTGGCTGCTGCTCTCTTGCTGTGGGAGGGCTGGGCCATTCAGTGCTCACGTCATCTACTAATGTTCTCTGGAGCTCAGAGGGGACTTCTGCTGCGGGAAGTGGGTTAGCAGATGTAGAGGTTTCCAAAACCACGTTATTCTACGCATGTCCCATAAACTTGGAGGTGAGGGAAACCCAGCAACTGGCTGCAGCAACCAGGATTTATCGGGCTGGATTTTTTTTTTTTTTTTTGCCCAGGCTAGAGTGAGTGCCATGGTGTCAGCCTCGCTCACAGCAACCTCAAACTCCTGGGCTCAAGCAATCCTACTGCCTCAGTCTCCCGAGTAGCTGGGACTACAGGCATGCGCCACCATGCCCGGCTAATTTTTTGTATATATATATTAGTTGGCCAATTAATTTCTTTCTATTTATAATAGAGACAGGGTCTCATTCTTGCTCAGGCTGGTTTCGAACTCCTGAGCTCAAAGGATCCGCCCGCCTCAGCCTAGAGAGCTAGGGTTACAGGCGTGAGCCACCGGGCCCGGCCCAGGCTGGATTTTTATAGCAGCAAGGACTAGTGTCAACCGGGGGGAGTGGGCTTCTCTGTGTCTGGCTGTCCGGTAACAGCCGCTCTCACCTTCACAGAAGCACACCGAGGAGATCACCAAGCTGCGGAACGACTTTGAGAGGCAAGTGCGAGGTCAGTGTTTCACATGCACATCATGGAGGATGGCGCCGGAGACCCCTCCCATCAGAAAGTAATTCACCCCCAGAGCTTGTTAATTCAGGGCGCATACACTGGATTAAAACAGCCCAAGCATGCAAAGATTAAGAGTGTGGGAGTTTCCAATGCCAGTGGACCCACTCAGAATCCCAGAAAGACTTATTTCCATGTGAGTTTGGGAGGCTGTGATTACCACGCACTTTCCCACTCCTGGCTAAAATTGGTAGTTAACAGCAGGTGGTAGTTATTTGGGGGCAGCATTCTTAGAATAGTCTTCTTTCTGACTCCTGGCCCGAGAAGGCTCCACTTGCAGAAGTTGGTCTGGTTTACTGCTGAAGCCCTAGAGTCTGTGGCTGGGTGGCCACGCAGCCCATGGTGCATCAGCCAACCTTCAGCTGTTGGGGCCCAGTGCAGGGACTGATTAGCGGTGCCTGTCACTAGCAGGGGCAGGCTGTGTGCGCTGAATACGTCATCTGGGCCCAGAGAAAACTCCACCTAAACCCGTCCTGTTCTCTGGTAGAGCTTGTTTGCACAGCCTTTGTTCTGACCTGACGTGTGTTCTCAGGCCCTGCTTACAGGTTCTTTCTGCTGTGGCCACAGGGGCACCTGTTCTTCCTCTGCTAAGCTGCTATGTTTGCTGCTGCCTTTTAGAAATTGAGGCCAAGTATGACAAGAAGATGAAGATGCTCAGGGACGAGCTAGACCTGCGGAGGAAGACCGAGATCCACGAGGTGGAGGAGAGGAAGAACTGCCAGATCAACACGCTGATGCAGCGCCACGAGGACGCCTTCACCGACATCAAGAACTACTACAACGACATCACCCTCAACAACCTGGCCCTCATCAACTCCCTCAAGGTGCTCCGTGGGGCTGGCGAGGGACACACACACTGCCTGTCCCACGATGTGGGGTCTCAGAGCCCAGGGGGTCTGGATACCAGTTCTCATGCCCGTTGTACCCAGCACTCCCACCTGACAGTGTCCCGCTACCGTCCTGCACTGAAATGTGTAAATAATGTAACCTGTGTGCACCTGTAACTGAAAACAATCACAGTACTTCCCTACCTGTAGTGCTGAGGGGGAAGTCGTGAAACGCGCTATGACGTGTGAATGAAATGCAGGTAGAATTGCAGCGAGGGTCATGCTGTGGCCCCAGGGCAGCAGGACTGGACGGCGTCACTGTTAGATGCAGTGACAGCGTTTTCCACAGTGGAGGCAGCCCTTGGCAGAATCCTGAACCAAGGGCAGTTTCTCAGGGCACGCAAGCTGCATTCCCAGAAAGAGCAGAGTAAGTTGAACGTGTGCAGCAGTGTCCCGGTGGCACGTAGAGCAGGTCTAGGCCCTGCGTGTGCGTGCGGCCGCAGGGCTTGTCTGGGGGCAGGAGCACACCAGCCCTCGCCTCACAGGCTGCAACCCCTTGGTTCTGCCCACCGAGCCCCTCCTGTGCCTGGGCCTGCAGGAGCAGATGGAGGACATGCGGAAGAAGGAAGACCGCCTGGAGCGGGAGATGGCAGAGGTGTCCATGCAGAACAAGCGCCTGGCGGAGCCTCTCCAGAAGGCTCGGGAGGAGATGAACGAGATGCAGAAGCAGCTTATGAACTACGAGAGAGACAAGCAGATCCTGGTCGTGAGTGTCCTGTGGGTCTGCCTCCCTCCTTGGCACATGCTCACTGGGCTCGGGACAGAGGGAACGTCCAGGGCGGGGCTCAGCCCTTAGGGCAGGAAGGGAGAGTCTGAAGTCTCTTTCTTTGAGTGTTGTCCTCCTGGGGAACCTAGAGCTGGTGAGTGTGTTGGAGACGAGGCCCTGACCTTGCACTGTGTCCCACCGGCCTGCCTCGGTGGGGCTCAGCTGCTGTGTCTTGAGCCAAGTCTTCTGGGCAATTACGTTTGGCCTTACTGTCCCCAGGAGCCTGTGTTACCTGGATGCTGTGACTCCTGAGTGCTCTCTCCCCCCACTCCCCACGTTCTCCCCAGCGCACGAAAGCACGTTTGAAAGTTGCCGAGAAGGAGCTGAAAGACCTGCAGTGGGAGCACGAGGTGCTGGAGCAGCGGTTCCTCAGGGTGAGCAGGTGGGACCCCTGGTGCCAGGGAGGGGGCTCTCCTGCGGCCTGGGCCCCGTAACCAGCTCTAGCAGGTGTGGATACCTTGACGAGGTTTGGGATTGAGAAGCTAGAGTTGCTATTCCCTGCTCCTCATTCCATGTCGCATTTGTGAGGCAAAAACCTGTGGCCCGTTGTGTCGAGAGCTTGCTGGCGGGCAGCAGATCACACCCACTTTCATCCCTTCAGAGATTCACCTCAGAACACATGGAGGAGGCCTAGCCCCTTGCAGCAACGACCTTTTCATTTATAAGTGTGTTTCTAAACATTAACGTATTCACGCTCATGGTGAAAAAGTCGAGGAAGCCTCAAGTGTGTGTTGTAAAAAGGAGCGTCTCCCTGCTGCCCAGCACTGGTTCTCACACGGGTGCCGGTTTTGTGAGCCTCCTTCCAGATTTCCTCCTGCATGCTCCAGAGTGGATGTGGTTGTGTGCCCTACAGCAGTGGGATCCTGCCATGAGCACAACCTGCTTTTTTTTGAGACAGAGTCTCACTCTGTTGCCCGGGCCAGAGTGCCGTGGTGTCAGCCTAGCTCACAGCAACCTCCAACTCCTGGGCTCAAGCGATCTTCCTGCCTCAGCCTCCCGAGTAGCTGGGACTACAGGCATTCGCCACCATGCCTGGCTAATTTATATATATATATATATATTTTTTTTTTTTTAGTTGTCGCCTAATTTTTCTCCCCTCCCCTCCCCTCCCCTCCCCTCCCCTCCCCTTCTTGACAGAGTCTCGCTTTGTTGCCTAGGCTAGAGTGAGTGCCGTGGCGTCGCCTAGCCCACAGCAACCTCAGACTCCTGGGCTCAAGCGACCCTCCTGCCTCAGCCTCCTGAGTAGCTGGGACTACAGGCATGCGACACCATGCCCGGCTAATTTTTTCTATATATATTAGTTGGCCAATTAATTTCTTTCTGTTTATAGTAGAGACGGGGTCTCACTCTTGCTCAGGCTGGTTTTGAACTCCTGACCTTGAGCAATCCTCCCGCCTCAGCCTCCCAGAGTGCTAGGATTATAGGCGTGAGCCACTGCACCCGGCCTCTTTCTATTTTTAGTAGAGATGGGTCTCACTCTTGCTCAGTCAGGCTGGTCTCCAATTCCTGACCTTGAGTGATCCTCCCACCTCAGCCTCCTAGAGTGCTAGGATCACAGGTGTGAGTCACTGTGCCCACTCACAACTTACTTTTTCATCTCACAGTGTATCAGGTGCACACAGAAAGTGGCCTCACTCTTTTCAGCAGCCGCGAGGTTACTCCATCACATGAACGATCAGTTACTGACTTGCTGGTTCTCCTTGCTGACCATCTTTGTTTCCAGCCCTTTGCTGTTACAAGCATTGCTGCTTCAGTCATCCTTTTAAGTTCATCTTCATGCAGCTGTGTGAGATATCTTTTTTGGAAAGTTAGTTCCCAGCAGTGGATCGTGGGTCCAAAGGGTCTGTGCTCAGAATTCTGATAGTCTGCCCAGAGGGATGTGAGTTATGCTCCTGCCAGAGTGTCTGAAGGACACTCCTTCCTTGCCTGCACCGGATCTGACAACTTTAAACCTTTGCTGATGTGACCGTGTGGAAAACAGCTCACTTAAGGTGCATTTCCAAGATTCCTAGTGAGCGGTAGAGTTGCTTGGTCCTGTCTCTGTCCTTGAAGACACCCTCCCTGCCTCTGTGCAGTTTCAAAGACGTGGCCAGGGGCTGGTGCCTGCACACAGGGCACTTGGGGCTTTGTCTGTGGTGTGCGTGGCCACAGCATTCCATCTGAGAGCTGCAGCTGTGTGCGCTGTTTTCTCTTCTCACCTAGTTGAAATTTATGGACACAGACTGCAGTAATGGGCTTGGCCCCGTCTCCCCCAGAGCAGGGTCTTCAGCAGCATCCTGTGGGTGTAGCAGATTGAGACTCACTTTCAGACACTCAGAGCCCCGCAGGCCATGGATACTGAGCTCTGCCAGCTGTCAGCTGTGGCCCTGCACAGACAGCCGAGGGAAGGGCCGATAGGGTAGCCAGGGAGACCCCGAGTCCTGTGGTGTTAGACTAGGACCCTCTTCTCCCTCCTGTTGGCTTTGAGGTGGGCACTAGTGGGACAGGGAGAGCAGAGAGGTGCCTGGTTGGAGCCTGTGTTCTCCGCCACATTTTCCTCCCTTTGAATGTGGTTCCTGATATGGGCCAGTGTCGGTGTCAGTTTCTTAGAGAACTGAGAGCTCAAATTTGTCAGCAAAACAGAGACCAAAGGCACTTACAATCTGCATGTTTACAAACAGGGAATTGGACTTAAGCAAATCCACGGAGTTCTGTACAACAGTTAGAAAGGATGTGAAGGTGCTCCGGGATACACTGTATCATGGGATGTGCCATGAAAAAAGCTGCCGTGTTTTAGCATGATCCTATTCTCTTCCAAACCATAATAAATATTTTCACATGTGTAGAGAACATTCTGGAAGGAATCACACCAAATGTTCACAATGATGGCTTCTGGGAATTAGGGTTAAGGGGGTGTCCACTTTTTACCATTCAGTAAAGTCTAGATTTTTACAACGCACAATTAACAAGTAGAAGAGTCAGGCGATGGCAGAGTAGGTTTCACCAGCTGGCAGGCAGTGGGCTTCAGGGCTGTGCTCCAGACCTGCCGTTTGTGGGGCAGGCACACCGACAGCTCATGGGATTCTAGGGTCTGGGGCTGGCTGAGGGAGTGGATCCTCCCAGGGCCGCCCCCACCCTGCAGACGCTGCCTGCTGGCCGTACAGTGCCCTGGATCTCCTGTGGGACAGCCAGGGACAGGCTGAGTCCACAGCCCTCACTCAGGGCAAAGCTGGCCTCGACCCAGCTATGGAGCAGCTTTCTCGGGGAGCTCTTCCCAGCACACACTGTGGCTTCCAGAAGCACCTTCCCAGGAGGAGGGCTCACGCCAATGTTTCCCTCCTGCCTCCCTCCCAGTGTGGATGTTTGCACAGAGGGGAGGGGTTCAGGCAGTGTGGATGACATGTGAGAGGGGTGTGGGCAGTGTGGACGACGTGGGAGGGGTGTGGGCAGTCTGGACGACACGTGCACTCACATGCCTGTGGGCGCTAGTGGCAGGTGACCCTCACACAGAAGCAGCATGTTCCAGGCAGGGCAGAGGTGGCTTCTCCCCAGCGAGATGTCCCAGGAGAGGGGCCTCACCACCCACCCCAGCGCCCCTCCCGCCGCAGGTGCAGCAGGAACGGGATGACCTCTACCGGAAGTTCACCTCAGCCATCCAGGAGGTGCAGCAGAAGACGGGCTTCAAGAACCTGGTGCTGGAGCGCAAGTTGCAGGCGCTGAGTGCCGCCGTGGAGAAGAGGGAGGTGCAGTTCAACGAGGTGCTGGCGGCTTCCAACCTGGACCCCTCAGCCCTGACGCTGGTGTCCCGCAAGCTCGAGGTAGGCCCCGGGCAGGCTCCTGCCTCAGGAGGTGGCCCCAGCCTGAGGGGGGACCCATCAGCTGTGCACTGTGTCTCCTAGGACAGGCACAGAGACCCCTTGGTTAGCCACGGGGGCGCAGAGTGGGGGTGCCTCTCAGTTGTCTGCACGGGCAGTTTCCACTCTTCAGTTTTGCTTGAATCTCTCTTGAGTCTTTCCTGGCTCCTCCATAACCTCATGGCACCTCAGGACCCCTTAGCCTCTGCCCACTCCAGCTTCCCAACCTGGCTCATTGGAGCTCCTCAGGTGCAAGTCATCCATGCACAGCATGAGGAGGGGCTTGGGAGTGGAAGAGCCGCTCTTGGAACCTCTGTGGGCCTGAGCTCAGTTTGACGACTGACCCAGACACGGGCCTAGGAGAGGCCACGTCTCCTGAGTGCTATGCCTGGGGCCCTGCCCTGTCCCGGGACAGAAACAGCACCGGGAGGCCACTGAGATGCGCTGGTTTAGGACAGACGGTTACGATAGGGAAAGTGTAGGGCCGGGTGAGCCTGAGGGCCCTGACCCAGTGTTTGTGGGTGCCAGGGGATGTGAGGTCTGAGCAGAGCCCAGAACATTCCGTCTTCTGTTTCCACCATTGTTTGTGTTGGTACTCTGTTGGGGTCGTCCTGGTAGGGGACAATAGCAAACAGCAGGTGAGGCCTCGGCTCCCACGGGCCATCTGGGGTGACAGGGCATGTGGTCACCTAGAGAGTCAGGAGCCCGGAGTCTCTGACAGAACCTCACAGGTGGTCTCTTACTGTGTGTCGAGCTTCTGGAGCCGGGCCCGGTCCTCCCGCTGCCTGGACCTGGTTGGGGGGCGTCAGAGGAGGAACAGATGCAGGATTGGGGTATCTTTACTGACACTGGAATCCAGCCAGCTGGGGTTAGTGGGAGCTGTCAGGCCCGTGTCTCCCTTGGGGCCCTCGGATGCGGACGGCACATGCCCTGGGCCCAGCTGCTGCCCCTATGTTGGGACAGCTGGTCCTGAAGCCTCCACCAACAGGCCCGGTGCAGCGAGGCTGGCTCACCCCAGACATGGAGCCTCCCGGGGCCGCAGGGCACCTGTCTCTGCTGTTTGTGGCAGACTCATCCTGCAGAGCAGCAGACTTCTGGGCTGTAGGCTTGAGGCTTCTACAACTGTCTATAGAAGTTATTTTTTATCCTGAGAAATATCTCAAGCAGCATTTCTAAGGTGAATTGTTGGCACACAATTCAACAGGACATAAATGCTGTCTCACATCACCGACTCCAGGCCCAGTGGATTGTGGATTGGCTACTGTCTAGTCAGTCACCTCATCCCTAAAACACTACCCCTGGGCTCTTTCCTCTGCCCAGGCCCCTACCCACGTGTCCACCTGTCTTCCACCTGAGACCTGAGCAATGAACTCTAGCTGAGCTGTCCTGTCCCCAGGTGTTGGGGTGCAGGGCTGAAGCTGAGGGGGCTGTTCTGAAAGGCTGGTCAGCTGTGCCCATGAGTTTATGGCCAGCTGGGAACCGTGGAAGGTTCTGGGCAGGGAGGACTGGATCAGAGAGTGCCCGACTGTTCTGCCACAGATGGGGATGCAGGGCAGGTGGGGGCTGGTATAGGGTGGGAAAGAGCAGAGGGTTCAAGACCCCTTAGGAGGCTGAGTCAACAGGATTTGAGCTGATTGAGGAGGGGATGGGAGGGGCTAAGATGATGACATGGCCCCGCTTCTGGCCAAGGGCACTGGGTATCTGCACACACGGGCACTGATGGGGGAGTGTCGGGTCCTGGTCCAGTGGGCAGCAGTGCCCGTGGGACCCTGGGTTGCCCGGGATAGGCCGGCTCTCAAGGCCTAAAGTAGTGAAGCCACCCGGGAGGGGCCTCGTCTGGGACTGGAGGCTCATCCTTGTCACTCAGCGCTGGGCCCTGACCAGGGCAGGGCCAGCACCCATGAGCACAGGCAGCGAGGGGGTGAGGTCCTGCTGCTGGACAGTGGGGGAGGGACGTTCCACCTCTCCTGGAGAGGGCGAGCTGGCTCGGAGCAAACCAAGCTACCATTGTGAGGTGATAAACCAACGGTGGCCCACGGTGGTCACTGCAGTGGGGCCGAGCCACCAGGGTGCCATTGGCACTCAGTATGGGTCATGGTTACGGATGAGGAAAGTGCCTTCATGGGGAAGTGGCAGAGGCCTCTGCAGGGATGTTTCCCAGGCCAGGCAGGCGGGGGTTTGGGAGGCTTCTCTGCACTGTGGTCAGCTGGCAGCAGCGATGGCTCCAGTGCCAGGCTGGGCCCAGCAGTGCCCCTCAGACCAGAGCCTTGGAAGCCTCGCCCTGTGGCCAGACCCATACCCACATCTGGGTGGGGCCAACACTGCTAAAGTCTTAAAAGGTCTAAAAAAAAAGAATTGTTTTCTGCTAAAAGAAAACTGAGGCTAGGTACAGTGATCTGTAGTCCTAGCACTTTGGGAGGCTGAGGCAGGAGGATGGTTTGAGCCCAGGAGTTGGAGGCTGCAGTGAGCTATGATGGCGCCACTGCATTTCCACCTGGTCCACAGAGTGAGACCCTGTCTCTCTTTTTTTTTTTTTTTGAGACAGAGTCTCGCTTTGTTGCCTAGGCTAGAGTGAGTGCCGTGGCGTCAGCTTAGCTCACAGCAACCTCAAACTCCTGGGCTCAGGCAATCCTCCTGCCTCAGCCTCCCGAGTAGCTGGGACTACAGGCATGCGCCACCATGCCCGGCTAATTTTTTCTATATATATTAGTTGGCCAATTAATTTCTTTCTATTTATAGTAGAGATGGGGTCTCGCTCTTGTTCAGGCTAGTTTCGAACTCCTGACCTTGAGCAATCCTCCCGCCTCGGCCTCCCAGAGTGCTAGGATTACAGGCGTGAGCCACCGCACCTGGCCGAGACCCTGTCTCTTAAAAAAAAAAGTATAATACACTCACCTAGTGTAAGAAATTTAAGTAATTGTGAATGTGTGTAGCTACCAGTCTCCACAGTGGTTAGCACACTGCCTGCTCCACCCACCTTCATGGGTCTCAGCGGTTTCTTTGTGGAGATGCAGGTTCTGCAGGTGCATCCTCCTGTTTCTCCCTTTCTCCTTCTTTGTCTTCTCTGGATCTTGGAGATCTTTTGCTGTGGACACACCCCTGTGTGCATGTGTACATGGTCCACCGGACTGCTGTTCCCTGGACTTCTGAGGACCCCTCAGGGCGCCCAGATCACCACCCAGTCCGTCTGCTCTCTCCTCAGGACGTGCTGGAGTCGAAGAACAGCACCATCAAGGACCTGCAGTATGAGCTGGCCCGGGTCTGCAAGGTACGATATGCCCCTTGCCCCTGCCTCAGGGCTGTCCCCGTGCCCAGCTTCCCCCAGCTGCCACCTCGAGGACTCCACCTGTCTCTACTTTACATCTCACTTGACAGGGCAGGTGTCACTGTCCCATGTGCTCTGAGGCACATCGCTGCTGCCCAGGCCATATGTCTCCTGGGATTGATGGGGGGATGACCTGGACCCCTCCCCAGGCAGCGCCCCACCCTGGGTGAAGAAGCAGAGTAGTCGGTGCTGTGCCCAGCAGGGCAGGTGATCGATGCTGCTCAACAGGGGCCGGGAGGGCATGATGAACCTGAATGAGAAACGCCCGGCCAGCAGCCAGAGCCCACCCAGAACACAGCTTAGCTCCGAGTCCCTAACCCTGCCTCAGTGCCCCTGCTTGCCAAAGAGGAATAGTGGCAGCATCTCCCGAGTCAACACACATAAAGATGCTCGGCGCTGGGGCTGCACAGAGCAAACAGCCGACAGACGCTGGCGTTCCTCCTTGCGCCCTGCCGCTCACTGCCCCGCCCTGCCTGCCCCTCCTGGAGGCTGAACCCCCACGTGTCGCCACAGGGCCCTGGGTCCGGGGGACCTTCTTTCCTCCCTGACGCCACCCTGTCCCCACAGGCCCACAACGACCTGCTGCGCACGTACGAGGCGAAGCTGCTGGCCTTCGGGGTCCCCCTGGACAATGTGGGCTTCAAGCCCTTGGAGACAGCCGTGGTCGGGCAGACGCTGGGCCAGGGCCCTGCGGGACTCGTGGGCACCCCCACGTAGCCCCCTGCCCAGGGGCTGAGGCCTGCAGAGCCAGCCGGGACCACCCTCCCCGTGAGACCCGCTTCATACACCAAGGACAGCAAGTTTATGTTTCTTAGATTCTGTCGTCAGCAAATGAAGGCTTTTCACGTTTGCTTGCTGTCCTCTTGCTGTCTGTGGAGGAGCCTCCCTCCGTGGTGCCTCCACGCAGGGCGCCCTGTCCGTGCCACGGCTGCTCCCTCCCAGCCCTGCCCCCACCACAGCAACGGCACCTCTGAGAACCCCTCGCTCCCACGCGGCCACGGCAGCTTTGCAGGTGCCACTGTGGACTTTATTGACACCCGAGTACAGCTGCCCACTGGGGCAGTGCAGGGGGCCCGGAACCTTCTCCAGGAAGTGGGTGATGCTACTGCTCCACAGTGAGCACAAAGCCCACCCTAGTGAGGGCCTAGTGGGCAGCTCAGCCACAGAGAGGGAAGGAGCAGACGGCGTCCCCTGTGCCAGGCTTGGCTCTAGCTCCCTCGGTAGGTGGTGTAGGACCAGGGGCTCAGCAGCAAAGGCACGTGGAACTTCTGGCTCTCATTTGTGATGGTGAAAACAACCTTAGAGACAGAGAGAGGCAACCTTAGAGGATAAGGGCCTGAGGTACATGACCTGTTGGGCCTGCGTTCTCCCAGGGAAAATCTGGCAGCCCAGGCTGTGGGGCTGGAGTCAAGGGAGGAGCAGAAGTCCCCCCATGGTGGAGAACTGGAAACTTCCTGAAGGCGAAGGGTGGGGGTGAATCCTCCCCACTGAGGGACAGCTCCAGGGAGGCCTGGGCTGCTAGCATGTCCACAACCTGGGCAGGTCCATGCTTTGACGGCAGCTCCAGGTGAAGGGGGAGGCACAGAGGTTAGGACCAGTGAGCTGGAGTCTGGGCTCTCATGACATCTGTCTACAAAGGGGGATCAGTCACCCTCAGCCTGGCCTCCCTACAAAGCCTGACCCAGGGGCAGGTCAGGGACTGGCGTGTCCCCATAAACTATGATGATGCCTAGACCTTTCTTCTGGAGCTCACCTACCTGCCATCGCCCTGGGAGAGGTAGGAGGGGCAGGACCAGTCTGCCCACTGCCTGGAGGAGGCCTGGCCAGCAGGACCTGGCCTGTGGGTCACAGTGAGTCACTGCCCTGCCCGTGGGCCTCACCTCCACATATGGGTAGAAGCTCTCCTGTCCCCTCTTCCTCCAGTAGGCCTCTGTGTCAAAGGAGAGCTTGTAGGTGCCTGCCTTCATCTGGGCTTGGGTCAGGAGCCCGGGGCAGCGGCCATCCAGGTCTGTGCAGCTGGGGAGAGGATGGGGCCACAGAGATGGGGTGAGGAGCCACCCCCACCCCAGTATCCCAGACACTTCCCACAGCCACACTCAGACTTGGGTGAGCAGACACCCAGGGGGACTGTGTTCAAGGCCTGCGGTCCTGGAGCAGCCCTGGGCCCCACTGCACTGTCTTTTTAGGAAATCACAATACAGAGAAGCAAAAAGGGGAAATATCTCCCATAATGTACCCCATGAGCAAGAACCACTTTATATCTGGCATATATTTTTCTAGATTTTCTTCTACGCATATTTACAAACTTTAAAACAAATCATAAAATGGATTATACTATTCATACTGTTCTATAACTTGTGTTTTCCATTTGGTGTATCGTATGTGGTTTTCTGGCTCAATCACTGTTCCAAACCCTCACCCACAGGGTGGCCTGTTGCCACCTGCCCGGAGGGAGTGATCCCTCGGTAGGGATCCCAAGGCTGTGGCTTTGCTCTCAGGCACCACCAGAAAAACCTGCCATTTTTCTGACCAGAAACAGCCAGTGTGTGGGGCGGGGGGGTGGGGGGTGTGATGAGAGCTGGGTCCACATGACTCTCCATGGGATTCCTGCGCAACACAGGACTTCCCAGCTGCTCAGAGGGGATCCGGACACCTGGCACCTCTGCCTTTGTGAAGGGCTGAAGGAGCCACAGCCACACCCTGGCTGGCGGAGACCCCCAGAGGGCGCTGGCCCCTTCCAAGATGGAGGGTCTGGGAACGCGCTCACAAGGCCATCCAATGGCCACAAGGCCCTGGCCTGAGTGCCACCCCTCCCACTGCACAGCCTGTGCCGGGGGCAGAGGGCAAGTGCCCACATCAAGTGAGGGTGAAGAGCATAGTGCCTGACAGGTTTGGCTGGGAATCCCTGCTTTTACCTTGTGTCTTGCTGCCTCAGTCTTGCCATATGTGAGAGGGGTGACGGCAGTGCCTGCCCACAGGTGTGTGGGTATGTGGAGAATACAGCAAAGTGCTTATTAGCATGTGCCTGGCATAAGGTCACCTGTTAACTGGATTCCACCTCGGGCCTTAACTCACCTAGCCCTAGGCTTGGCTTTCAAGGAGAGGTAGAAACCTGCTCCCACCCCAAGCAGGATAGGGTGTGAGGCTGGAGGAAGCCTGTGACAGCTCAGACTGTACACACCTTGTACACACCTGATGGAACAGCTGCCCTCATCATCCCTGTATTTTCACGTGAGGAAACAGGATCTGAGAGTCAGTAGGGAGGTGCCAGGATGTGAACCCCAGCAGTGGGCAGCGGTCAGCCCTGCCCTTCAGCCCTCAGTGCCTGGCTCCTCGGCTGTCTGGGATCAGTCTCAGGATGGGGCTTTAGAAGGATTCCCACCCTGCCCCAGGCCCCCTGCCCCACCCTACCTTGTCCTTAGCTCCGTCCACTGCTGGCCATGGTCCTCCAGTCGGTACAAACGCAGGCAGAGGCCCTGGGCGGGGAGCCCCGACGCGGTGTCCAGGACGTGTGTGGTCAGCAAGCTGCTGGCTGCCTCCATGACACTGCCCTGGCCACAGAGACGGGCAGGGGTGAGCTTCTGGGGTCTGTGCCACCCAGCCCAACCTATGTCCACACCAGCTGCGATGTGGGTAAACAGGACAGAGTCCTCTCACCCAAACCGCCCAGGGGCCGGGCCGGGTCCACGGCTGCTGGAACTGCTGAGTCTGCACGACGAGGCAACAAGTTCCTCAACGACTGACCTGTGTCCGCCTCATTCTCTCCCGCTCCCCCACCCGCTCCCCTCCCACTGGGGACGCCGACCCTCCCCATCACCCAGCCCCTCAGTCCCAGCCGGTGGGCGCTGGGGCCTGGGGTGCCCAGAGGGGCCCCTGTTCTCGCGGAACCGGCTCTCCCCTCCACAGCCCCGGTTCATGGGTCCTCGGAGCTCAGCCCTCCAGGCAGACCGGGGGACAGGAACCCTGCAGGCCTACGCCTTTCCCCAAACCTCCAACCTCTGGGGGGCCCAGGTGTCGCTGGAGCGTCAGCAGCCGCGGGGCGGCCCGGGAGCCCATGCCCGCCCTGCCGGACTGCTCGACGCCCGCGGGGCGGGGGCGAGGGCGAGAGCGAGGCGGGGCGGGGCCGCGAGCGGGGGCGGGGCCGTGAGCGGGGGCGGGGCGGGGCCGCGGGCGGGGCGGGGCCGTGAGCGGGGGCGGGGCGGGGCCGTGAGCGGGGGCGGGGCGGGGCCGCGGGCGGGGCGGGGCCGTGAGCAAGGGCGGGGCCGTGAGCGGGGGCGGGGCCGCGGACGGGGCGGGGGCGGGGCGCAATGGGGGGCGGGGCGGGCAGCTGCAGGTGAGACCAGCCCAGGTTGCAGGGCGCTCGGGCCCATCTCCCCTGAGGGGCTCAGAGACCGGCTGGATTTTGATAGAAAACCTGCGGGGCAAGGACGGTTTTCCGGTTTTTACAGTCCCGACGTGCCATGTGACCTTGCCTCAGTTTCTTCGTCTGTGAAATGGGAGCAGTAACTCCTAAGGCTGTTGACGTGGTTCCACAGGTTAAGGGGATGCTCTCTGAGCTGTCGTTCTCGGGATTTCGCTACCTGTCCCCTCCATACCTTCCCCTGCCCTCACCCCGACCCCCGTGGGGTACACCCGGTAGAAGGTGGTGTTATGTTGAATGTGAGAAAAACAAGTGGTAGAGCTGCGTGCACTGGCGTGAATCTATCGTTATATTAAAATTATATAGCGTAGAGAACAAAATCAGGATATATATTGTGTAATATATAAATAAAATAAGGGTATTCCATATTTAAAATCTAGAAAGCTCTACACCGCAATGCTGGTTTACTGGTTGTCTTGCTCTGGGATATGGAAACTTCCTTCTGCTTGCCAAGTTACATTCTCTAATCATTTGATAGTGAGCATGGGTTATCTGCAGGTTGAAGATCAGGCCTCTCCGAGGCAAGGGAAGGAGACCCTCTCGGCAAAGGTCCAGAGTGTTCTGGTTACAACCAGGAAACATCCAGTCGTGACCTAAGTATCCATGACATTTGGCGTGGCTTCTGTCAGTAGGAGATAACTCCAAAGAAATGCTCACACCTGTTACGGCAAACACCCATGGGTGCCAGAGACCAGAAACAAGCAGCCTGGCCCCACTGGGAGCCAGTGGAATAAGTGAGCTCAGTCACACACCAGGGTGCTCTGTGCCCTTAAAAAGAATGAGGCCCATTTGTGCATAAGATGAGCAGTCTCCTGGAAACAGCAACTAGTAACAAGGCACAAAACTGCGTGTAAAAAGGAGGAAGGCTTGTAAATTTATATATAGCTCTGGCTGTGTTACAGAGATAGCTCACTTAATCCCTGGAACAACCTCTTGACGTATGCATTATTATCACCATCTTACAGAGGAGAAAACTAAGGTACAGGGAGGGCAGTACTGGAGTATTTTCTGATAGGGCACATAAAACCAACGCCAGTGACTAGCTCCCCAGATAAACGGTTAGGGACTGAGAGCTCTTGAGGGCTCTTTAACCTTTTGTACTTGTAGAATTTCTAACATGGGTTTGTGTCACTTTTTCAAAAGTCTCAAATGTTATAAGTAAACTGACAGAAACAACAAACAAAGCTTTTTATAGCAATGCTCTTTAACTGCCCCCTTCTCCAGAGATCTGAAACTGTGCTGGAAGGGGGACCTAGTGGCTTGGGAAGGAAGCATGGGCCAGCAGAGGTCCTTGGGCATTCCTCCTGGGCCTCTCCAGGGCTGTTCCCACTGGGCATCCACCTAGAGTGAGAGCGACTGCAGGGTCCTGCTTCCCGGGGGACTTGGCCTTCTCTGAAAACCAGGGTCAACACTGGGGCATCGTGTGCTCTGGAAACTTGCCTAATAAGATGAGCAGGCCCTTATGGCACCTTCAGGCAAATTTGAAAAAGATGCCTAATCTTTAAGATCCTCTTCTGCTAGAAAATTGTCATAATAAAATCCAAATAGTTCATCTTTGGATTCAAACAAAGTTATAATGAAATGCAAAAACATTTCAAAATAATAAAAATGTCTGCAGTGTGAGGTCTGAGATATCCAGTTATGACAACAAGTGCAGTGTACAGCCTAAACAGCTGTACATAGTACTTGCCATTCCCTGTGACAAGAGGGAGATCCAGTCTGGACACCCGTCTGGGAGATCATCTCTATAGTCCAGGAGGCCCCTGGAAGGCCTAGATATTTGGTGAAAGATCCTGGTGACCCATATTTACGCCCCGAGGCTATGGCATCCTCTGGTACATAGAAGGGCACAGGCCTAGGACTGGGCAGGCTGTGAGAGAAGGTCAGGAGAGGGTCCCAGTGCCTGTGACCAGAGGTCGCGGTAAGGAAGAACAAGACAGAGGAGATCAGACCCCTGGGACCTGCATGCCATTTCCTCTGTGGCTCCAAGCTAACCCCTGTCTCATGTGTCCTGCCGTGACCCAAGGGCAACTCCCAATAGTCATTTTTGGGTTCATTCAGCCAGCTTGATCTCTCCACAAATCCATACCATCTGCTTCTCTCCAGTCTAACTCAAAACACACCTCCTCCACCCTAACCCTAAGCCTAACTCTAACCCTTCCCTGAGTTACTCTCTGAGCCCGCAGGGCTGTGTCCTCCACCACCATTGAGGGACGCAGGTTGCCACATGCCGGGTTGACAGAGGCAAAGTGAACTGAGCAAGACCCTGCAGTCATGAGAGTTGTGTGTGACCGAGAGTGTGTGTGTGAGCCTGTGAGCATGCATGTTAGTCTGTGGGTGTGTGCATGTGAGTCAGGGTGTGAGGGTGCATAATGTGCGTGTAACTGAGTCTGGGGGTGTGCAAGAGTGTGTTAGGCCGGGCGCGGTGGCTCACGCTTGTAATCCTAGCACTCTGGGAGGCCGAGGCGGGCGGATTACTCAAGGTCAGGAGTTCGAAACCAGCCTGAGCGAGACCCCGTCTCTACTATAAAAAATAGAAAGAAATTAATTGGCCAACTAATATATATATATAAAAAAATTAGCCGGTCATGGTGGCACGTGCCTGTAGTCCCAGCTACTTGGGAGGCTGAGGCAGTAGGATTGCTTGAGCCCAGGAGTTTGAGGTTGCTGTGAGCTAGGCTGATGCCACGGCACTCACTCTAGCCTGGGCAACAAAGTGAGACTCTGTCTCAAAAAAAAAATAAATAAATAAAGGAGTGTGTTAGTGTGAGTGAGCCCCAGTATGTGGGAGTGAGTGTGACCATCTGTGCATAAGGTTGTGTGTATGTGCACAAGTGTGCAAATGAGTGAGGGTGTTTGAGTGTGTGTGTATGTGGGGATATGTGAGCCTGAGCCTGTGAGCATTTGAGTTGTGTGTGAAGGTGTTTGAATGTGTGCGTGTGGTTGTGTGTGAGGATGTTGTGACGGTGTGCGTGTATGTGAGGATGAGTATGTGCATGTGAGCGTGTGCTGTGAGTGTGCTATGTGGGAATGCGTGTGCATGTGAGGGTGTGCTGTGTGTATGTGTGTATATATGGGGGGTTGTGTACACATAGGGGAGTCTGCTGTGTGTGTGTGTGCAGGTGTGTGAGGATGTGCCGTGGATGTGCTGTGTGTATGTGTGTGTACATATGGGGGGGTCTGTGTACACATAGGGGAGTCAGCTGTGTGTGTGTTTGTGCAGGCGTGTGAGGATGTACTGTGAGTGTGCTCTGTGTGTGTGTGCGTGCCTGCTTTGTCCCCGGAGGGAAGCTCAGGCCTGGCTGTGATCCTCCTCCCCTAGCTCAGGCAGGGTCACCTCTCCAGCCCCACCTGCTTTTCCTGTCGCACGCCCTGTGCACCAGCTTTTGTGATGGTTTCCGCCACAGCACGCTGTGGGAGTGACGCCGTCTGACTTTCAGGGCTGCATCAGCAAGGGCAAGGCGCCCCCACCCTGCGCGTTGGAGCTTGCCTGGAGCCTGGCCGCTGCGTGTGGTGTTAGAGTGCCCGGAGGCACCGCTGTGAGGAAGCCCAGATGGGCCCGCAGCCCCCATCTGTCCACAGCTGCAGGTGATGTGTGGGCCAGAACCACCTTGCTGAGTGCCCAAATTCCTGGTCCACAGAAGTGATACCTGATTCTGTTGCTCTAAGCCACCGAGTTGTGTGTGGAGTGGTGTGTTTCGTAGCAATAGCTAACTGGTACAAGGAGCCAGTTCTCACTTCCCATTATTGTGCGTCTCCAGCTTTGTCCTGTGTGAGGGTTCCTGACAGCCACACGTGCTCAGCAGAGCGAGCTACTATTGGCAGAAGTGCCAATCATGAATCTCAAAATGCCTAATCATGAATCTGCCTAATCATGAATCTCAAAATCCCCTGCAGCCAAAGGTACCAAGTCCAGGCCTTGTTGGAGTATTCTATGCTCTGCACTGAGCTGGGTTTTGGATACTTCATGCTTGGAGTAGCAGTGAAGAGATGGCTCTGAAGCTCAGAGCAAGTGACTTGACTTCTCCGTGCCTCAGTGTCCCCACCATCAAATGGTCATAATAGCAGCACTTCACTGCTAAAGTTGTTGTGAAAACTGAGTGTGCCAATGCATAAACAGCCTCTGGCACTTAGTAAGGACTGTATATATCAGCTCTCAGTATTATTTTCTCTCCTAATTCTCCCAACACACCTATGAGGGCATGGTGAGCATAGAGCAGAATTTTCAGAAGTGTCCCTGGTGGCTGGGCTAGGAGACAGGTCCTGTGCCCCCAGTGTACCCTCCTGCCTTGGCAGGGGGTGCAGCGATGCCCATACTACACTCAGTCTGCCCCCTAACAAGGCTGTCTACACGGCCCTTCTCTTTATTTGTTTAGAGACATGGTCTTGCTGTGTTGCCCAGGGTGGAGAGCAGTGGCTAATCACAAGTGTGGTCATAGCACTCTGCAGCCTTGAACTCCTGGGCTCAAGTGAATCTCCTTCCTCAGCCTCCCGAGTTGTGGGAACTGCAGACGTGTGCCCTTGTGCCCAGCTACAGCTCTGCTCTCTCACAGAGGCTCTCGGATTCCACACAGGTCAGTGAGTAGGCGCTCTGGCATACTGTTGGTGGCATTCTGCACATTTATTCTGAGTGCCCCCAGCATTCTGAGGCCAAGAGACCATGTTTGGAAAAAAGAGAAGACAGTGCCTGCTTCCTCCCAACTCCAGGATGCCCAGCAGAGGTTGTCACCTTCTGGGGGCAGCCCTGAGGAGATCTGTGCCCAGTTTAGATCTCTGAAAACACCCACATTAGTACTTTTCTGGGAGACACCATGTTAATCAGGCAGCACTTCCCCTGGGAACTTGGGACAACACTGTGGCCATATTTTGACTTCTCCTTAGTCATTTTGAGACAAAGATCAGGACTGGGAGCACCATCTCAGTAGAAAGCCATAAGCTGAGAAACTGTCAAACCAGGGATGGTGGCTGGGTATGATGGCACACACTTGTATTCCTAGCACTTTGAGAGGCTGAGGCAGGAGGATCGATTGAGCCCAGGAGTTGGAGGCTGCAGCGAGCTACAATCACACCACTGCACTCCAGCCTGGGTGACAGGGTGAAACCCTGTCCAAAAAACCAAAAGCCAAAAAACCCAGGGTTGGTGACTGCGTAAGGAGTGTGCTGCTCGCCTCCTTCCTCATCCAGGGCAGATGGTACTCGGGGATCCCAGCTGCGAGGCTGAGCCCGTCAGCCGGGAAGCTCCCCACCGCCTCAGAGCTCTTACCCACCTTGCTATTTTCACAAGGCCCTGGTTCATCTTGTTCTGGTTGCTAGAATCAAGTGGCTGAAGGTTTTGTCTGTTTGCTCCCCTGAGAGATCCCAAAATATACCCCCTGTGTGGGTGAGTAGGAAACAGTTGGTGCTGGCTGGTGAAACAGTGGTTTGTTGTATGGACAAGGCACAGAAAAGAAAGGCGAGGGAGAAAGCCTTCATGGCCCTACTGTCCGGAGAGAGGGGAAAGAACATCCTGTGATTTCCTTTTTTTTTTTTTTTGAGACACCCAAGCAGGAGTGCAGTGGCCTCATCACAGCCCTCAGCAGCCTCAAACTCCCAGGCTCAATTGATCCTCCTGCTTCAGCCACCCGAGTAGCTGGGACGACAAGCATGCGCCACTATGCCCATCTAATTTTTTCTGTATATTTTTAGTTGTCCAGCTAATTTCTTTCTATTTTTAGTAGAGGTGGGGTCGGGGTCTCAGCTCTTGCTCAGGCTGGTCTCAAATGCCACCGTGCCTGGCCTGTTTTTCTTTATTTCCATAGAGATTCCCCCTCATTAAATGACTATTAGCACTAACCAGCAAATATCCTCTACTACCAAGTCCTAATAGATGACTGATTCAGCTGGGGCCGGGCGCAGTGGCTCATGCCTGTAATCCTAAACACTCTGTGAGGCTGAAGTGGGAGGATAGCTTGAATTAAGGAGTTTGAGACCAGCCTGAGCAAGAGTGAGACCCATTTCTACTAAAAATAGAAAGAATTTAGCCAAACAACTAAAGACAGAAAAAAAATTAGCCAGTCATGGTGGCACGTGACTTGTAGTCCTAGCTATTCGGGAGGCTGAGATAGGAGGATCACTTGAGCCCAGGAGTATGAGGTTGCTGTGAGCTAGGCTGATGCCATGGCACTCTAGCCCGGGCAACAAAGCAAGACTTGGTCTCAAAAAAGGAAAAAAAAGATGATTCAACTGGTTTTTAATGAATAAAAGGTGAGAAAATGGATTTAATGGATTTATATTGTTCAAAGAAAAAAAATGCCGTTCGTTTGACAAAGATTCTTCGCTTGTCCCAACTTTAGTCGGGTTCCTGAACCTTCCCTTAGGCCACTCTCTGCATTTCCTTATAAAATCCAGTATTTGCACAACTGTATTAACTCTCCTTAGAGGCAAATAAAAAAAAAAAATCCAGTATTTGCAAAGAACCCCCCTAAGTCAGTTTAGCAGGAACCCTTCTCCCCCTCAACTTATGATCACCCTCTACCAACCCCCAGGTGATGTCTGATCTCCCTGGCCTGCCTTCTACAGGAATCCTATTAGGTCAGCTTAACCAGAACCACCTCACCCCTTATGTTTCCTCTTAGTAATTTTCCATCCACTGCCTCCCCAGCTACAAATTCCCGCTTGCCTGTGGTGTATTTTCTTTTTCTTTCTTTCTTTTTTTTTGAGACAGAGACTCACTTTGTTGCCCAGGCTAGAGTGAGTGCCGTGGCGTCAGCCTAGCTCACAGCAACCTCAAACTCCTGGGCTCAAGTGATCCTTCTGCCTCAGCCTCCCGGGTAGCTGGGACTACAGGCATGCGCCACCATGCCCGGCTAATTTTTTCTATATATATTAGTTGTCCAATTAATTTCTTTCTATTTATAGTAGAGATGGGGTCTCACTCTTGCTCTGGTTGGTTTCGAACTCCTGAACTCAAAGGATCTGCCCACCTCAGCCTCCCAGAGAGCTAGGATTACAGGCGTGAGCCACCACGTCTGGCCCTGTGCTGTATTTTCTTTAACACTGTAAGCCAAAGAACACCAAAGACTGCCAGCAAACCATGAGAAGCTGGAAGAGGCAAGGAAGGATCCTACTTAACAGGTTTCAGAGGGCGCATACCCCTGCCAATACCTTGATTTTGGAATTCTCACCTCCAGAACTGTGAGATAATACATTTCTGTTCTAAGTCACCTAATTGTAGTACTTGGTTATGGCAGTCCTGGGAAACAAATATACTAGCTGTCTGTGTACTAACCATAGCATCTTTTCCTCCTCATCCACCTTGATGACCACATCAACATTCGGAAGATTACTCTGGAGAGGAGGAGGGATAGTGGAGAACTTGGATCAGTGAAGGAGCCAAGGAGACTAGCTGTGGCACTTGGAGGGTTAAGCTGAAAGGCCCAGGAGATGGGGGTGTGAACAGCACAGTCAGCAGAGGCTAGAGGGGGGACCTGGTTCTCTTTTGAGCACCCCACTTCCCCTATTCTGAGTCTCCAGGCCATAGGGACGTTTTGTTCTGAGTGCCCTGTTCTGACCTCAGGAATGAGCACCAGATCTGAAGTCAAACGCAGAGCTTGTCCTCGATGGGCAGCAAAGTCAATGGCCCAAATGTCTGGGGCATCTGCCTGCTTCACTGTGCTACCTCCTGCTCTGCTTTTTCTTTTACGGGAAACTTCAGCATATTTTAGTGCTGTTTCTGCTGGTATGGGAAAGGGAGGCCTGATTCCTAATCCCCTCCTGGAGAAGGGGTCCCTCTGCCCTCCCTGAGCTTGGCTTGGTCTGACAGAGACTGTGGATTTTAATAGGAAATAAACCATCAGTTTATTTCTTTTCATAATCTTATTTTTAAAAGAGAACGGTGTTTTCTTTTACATCTTTGTTTCTCTATAGAAGGAGGGTGAGGATCTAGGATTCCCCTGGAGGAAGGGGGCTGGGCAGTCCTTCCCTGATTGGCAAGTGGACACACCCACACATGCACACAACTGCACACACACACATGCACACGACTACATGCGGATAAACCCTGGCAACCCCCGTCCCCCATGCACATACACATACCTAGGACACAGCCATGCATGCATGCACAAGACATAGCATACTTATATATACACATGCATGCACATCCTTGTCTGGCTTTCACTTCAGGGGCTACAGAGCTTGGAGGAAACCAGGAAAATAACCAGAAGCCAAGGGAGGAGTCCATCATGAGTAGAGGCCACACTTCCCAGGAAACCAGGGAATTCTTTTCCCTGACCCAACTCTGCCTCAAATCCTAGACTTCTCTCCCTGGGCCCAGGAATTGATTCTCCAACAATTTAGCCAGATGGACTCCAGGCTTATGACTTTCCAGGGGTTGAATTCTGTGGGGACCAGGGCTGAGAGTAGGAGTTCTTTGTGGCCCTCTTGGACTTGTCTGCCTTCCGTGGTAAGAGCAGAATGAGGTACATGCTTGGGCTTCAGATTTGTATGGAAAAAAATTTTATTAGAACAGGAGGCAAAAGAAAACAAAAACATCCCAAAAAACCAACCATGGAGGGAATCAATGTGGAAAAGAACCACAAGTCAACACCCCCTGAAAATTTAAGGAATCACCCCTCCCACACACACACTGTTTTTATTCCTCATCTCTAGTCATGAAAGTAGAGGATTTGTTTAGTCAGTTATTTCTGGTCTCTTTACACTCTTGGGAAATATAAAGGGTCAGTAGACTTCCTTAGAAGCCCCCCCAGAGCTGGGGTGGGAAGGTGTGAGGTGAGGAGGTGCCCTCCTGTGGCTGTTGAGATGTAGTTTTAGTGCTAATGACTTACTCACCCTTCCTGCAAACACAGGGCTTCTCCCCTGTGTGTGTCCTCTGGTGTATGAGGAGGCTTGACTTACGGCTAAAGCCTCGCCCACACTCCCTGCAGACATAGGGCTTCTCCCCTGTGTGTGTCCTCTGGTGTATGAGGAGGCTTGACTTACAGCTAAAGCCTCGCCCACACTCCCTGCAGACATAGGGCTTCTCCCCTGTGTGTGTCCTCTGGTGTTTGAGGAGGTGTGACTTACAGCTAAAGCCTCGCCCACACTCCCTGCAGACATAGGGCTTCTCCCCTGTGTGTGTCCTCTGGTGTATGAGGAGGCTTGACTTACAGCTAAAGCCTCGCCCACACTCCCTGCAGACATAGGGCTTCTCCCCTGTGTGTGTCCTCTGGTGTTTGAGGAGGTGTGACTTTTGGCTAAAGCCTCGCCCACACTCCCTGCAGACATAGGGCTTCTCCCCTGTGTGTGTCCTCTGGTGTATGAGGAGGCTTGACTTACAGCTAAAGCCTCGCCCACACTCCCTGCAGACATAGGGCTTCTCCCCTGTGTGTGTCCTCTGGTGTATGAGGAGGCTTGACTTACAGCTAAAGCCTCGCCCACACTCCCTGCAGACATAGGGCTTCTCCCCTGTGTGTGTCCTCTGGTGTATGAGGAGGTCTGACTTTTGGCTAAAGCCTCGCCCACACTCCCTGCAGACATAGGGCTTCTCCCCTGTGTGTGTCCTCTGGTGTTTGAGGAGGTGTGACTTTTGGCTAAAGCCTCGCCCACACTCCCTGCAGACATAGGGCTTCTCCCCTGTGTGTGTCCTCTGGTGTATGAGGAGGTCTGACTTTTGGCTAAAGCCTCGCCCACACTCCCTGCAGACATAGGGCTTCTCCCCTGTGTGTGTCCTCTGGTGTATGAGGAGGTGTGACTTACGGCTAAAGCCTCGCCCACACTCCCTGCAGACATAGGGCTTCTCCCCTGTGTGTGTCCTCTGGTGTATGAGGAGGTGTGACTTACAGCTAAAGCCTCGCCCACACTCCCTGCAGACATAGGGCTTCTCCCCTGTGTGTGTCCTCTGGTGTATGAGGAGGTCTGACTTTTGGCTAAAGCCTCGCCCACACTCCCTGCAGACATAGGGCTTCTCCCCTGTGTGTGTCCTCTGGTGTCTGAGGAGGTGTGACTTTTGGCTAAAGCCTCGCCCACACTCCCTGCAGACATAGGGCTTCTCCCCTGTGTGTGTCCTCTGGTGTTTGAGGAGGTCTGACTTTTGGCTAAAGCCTCGCCCACACTCCCTGCAGACATAGGGCTTCTCCCCTGTGTGTGTCCTCTGGTGTATGATGACATTTGACTTATCACTGAAGCTTTGCCCACTGTCTCCATACTTGACTCTTGAAATTCTTGAGATTCCTCCTGCCGCACATAATTTGTCTGTGTCCCCTGGACCCACTTTCTGGCCTGTTCTGGGCTCTTCCTCCATTATTCTTTTACCCTCCCTGCAGCTCCCCATTTTTCCTTTGGGTGGGCTGGAAAATGCCCTTGAAATTCCCCTCTGCTGTGTCTTTTTATGAAAGGGTTTGGGCCTTTCTTTGACTTCTTGATCTTTGGCTTTGTCATTGCAGCTGTGTGGATCAGAGTGTTGCTGCTCCTGATTCTGATCCCCTGGGCAGGGATTCTCTGGTTGGAGGTGTTTTCTTCCAGATGTTCTTGGAGAGATCTGAGAGGAGTGGGTGTGTTTTACATGTTGACTGAGGAATTTCTGACTGGAGAAGGCCAGAGAGCATGAGGGACACGGATGGATTTCTGGCTTTGGTTCTGCTGAGAGAGGAAGTTTTGGGTCAGAATAGATGTAAACAAGGCTGCCTGGGCCATCTGCTTTGTTGTGTGGTAAGTCCTGCTGCACTAATTGTTCTTCTACGTGTTAACAACGCAAGCTGTCTCCCACCAAGTGTCTGACGGACCTTTGTAGTACATTTTTCCATTCCATTCTTATTCACTACATATTCTTAAAAAACCCAGAAAGCCTACATCATTTGTCTTCTCTACCTATCAGCCAGACTAGGGACCCTCAAGCAGCACCGGTGGCAGCTTCACTTCTTACACAGCTGGAATTGCAGCGACCTTTCCCCACATAGTGCAGGTATCTCCCAAGTCATGTCACACCTCTCCGCTGACCCCTTTGCCACACCCTCCCTTCCTTCACACTGATCCTAGGCCCTTCTCCTGATACAGTGTCTGCAGCTATTTTATTCTACCGAGAAATAGCACTCTTGATGGCTTACATGGGATTATCTTCAGTGACTTTTCCTATGAGGGAAAGGGATCTCTTAAGTTAGGAACCACTCAGCCTGCATACTCATGAATGTGGAAGGCAGTGTAGGGTCGTGGTTAAAGAGAGCTTGTGTGAGTAAGTTTGAATTTGAGTCTCCCATTCAAAAAGATTTATTTGTTTGAGGACTCTTACATGCCTGGCTCTCCGTCAAGCAGTGGGATTCAGGCTGGACAACACAGAGTCATCCAGGTCCCGTTGACTAAAGGACTCTGGGTCCTGCTGCCCCAAGTAGGTCATGGATTCCCACAAATCACAAAATGAAAATATGTCTTTACTCAGGCCACACGCCAAGTATTCATGCTTGCCTTATTTTATTCATTCTTAGCCATTTTCAAACAAAATAGGAAGTCCTGTTTCAAAACATATCCTTAATCAGACTTCTTACCTCCCAGACCCCCACCTTAATCCCACCCACCTGGAGACCCAAAAAGTCTCAGAAGGGATTATCCACTGTGGTCTGTTTTTCGAAAATTAACCAAAGCATCATCATAGAGCAGATAACTGAAAACTCCACTGTTGTCTCCATCTCACTGCGGAAAATCCCCAGTGTCTTGGCGTGAATCACAGGTGCTGTGTTTCTAGGCTTCGCTGTGTCTCTCTGACCTTGGTTCTTACCCTTTCTGCTTCCTTCACCTGAGTGGTCAGGCCCAGACTTGTTTCTGCCTTAGGGCCATTGCATCAGCTCCTCCCTCTGCCCGGAATCCTTTGCCCACTGCTACTTGCACTTCTCAAATGCCACCTCCTGAGAGAAACCTTCCCTCACCATCCCCTGCTGCACCCCACCCTCTCCTCACACCGATTCCTAGGCACTGTTCCTGGATTAGTTTTTTCCAAAGCACTGATCACTGATGTGTGTGCTTGTTTGCCTCATTCACGAGTCAGCTGCCTAAGAGCAGGTATTGTGATTCTCTTGTTCAAGCTATGTTTTCATCTCCTGGAACATTGTCTGGCATAGCATAAGAATTCATATGAAAACTAATTGAGATAATGAGTGAATGAATAACAACATATGCACATTGTTTAGAAATATGGAAGAAATTAAAAAGAAAGAACTGAAAGTACAACAAGAAACTACCTTGTTGAGAGAGCTGGTAGGTGAGAGAACTTTTTTTTTGCCTTCCAATCTTTCAGCACGATAGGCTATTATAAATTTTGCCCGAAGTACTTAGAATATGAAATCCGGCAAAAATTTTAAAATATAAAAATTGTTCCTAAGAGTCAAGGGCATATGACATGAATCTTTAATTTCAGAAGCACCTGCTTGGAAATTTCACTGACTTTTGACTGTATTTTACTCTACTTAAGAGTTGAACCAGGCCAGGTGTGGTGGCACACACCTGTACTCCCAGCACTTTGGGAGGCCGAGGCAGGAGGATTGCTTGAGGCCAGGAATTTGAGGCTGTAGTGAGCTGTGGCTGCACCACTGCACTCCAGCCTGGGGAACAGAGTGAGACCATGTCTCTAAAAAAATTAGAAATAAAAATACAGTATAATAACAATCAGAGCTGAGCCATGAGAATTCCCAAGGAGAACCCTTCCTTCCCTTTCCTCCCTAGAGAGTCACTGTGGCACCCACCTTGCCTTATGGTGAGCTCTTCCTTCCACTTGCTGCCCCACTTGATGCCCAGCTCCTGGCCATACTCATCCCCGTACCAGACCAGCAGTTCACAGCCTGGCCTGATGACCTGGCAGGTCCGATAGAAGATCTGCCTGTGGTATTGGAAGGCCACCAGGTTCTGCTCCTCCTCATCCCGGGCACAGTTCACATACCTGGGGTTGAGCAGGCAGAGGGAGAGAAAACAGGCCGTGAGTTTCCACCACCCGTCAGATTCACGTCTGGCTTGTCCCCCGGTGGTCAAGGCCTCCGTGCTCTGATGCTGCCCACTCCCCACTGCTCCTCAGACCTCCTGCCCACACCTGAGTCTCTTTCACGGTGTTCTATGAATTCCTGTCTCCAGGTCCTGCTTACGGTGCTCATCCTGCCTAGAATGCTTCCTCCCTCTTGCCTAATTAAGTACCTTTCAAAGCCCAATTCCGTACTGACCTCCATTGGCCATAAAACACAGTGACCTCTAGCTTCTCCAAACTCTGAACTATTTATACCACAGGACTTGGTGCTCGATCATGTACTCTACTTCTAGATTAGCACACATCTTTCTATACTCAGCCCAAGTCCACCTTGTTTTGAGCAGCCTTCCTCCAGTCTCCTCAGTTTACTCAGGTTTCCATGGAAACTTAGAGGTCTCTTTGCCTTAGCAGAATACCACAGAACAGTAATTGTTGATGCCTGTTCTGTATCAGCTGATAGAGTTTGAGCAGCAACTCTGTAGCTCCCTTCTCCTCTGGCTTTAGGACCCAGGTTTAATTTCCTGCCCTCACAGATTAAAGGTCCTTTGTTTTAGGCTGTCTTGGCTCTGTGTGCTTCTTGAGAAATAGGAAAATTATAGTTAAATATTCCTATAATTAAATGTTTCATGTCTGTCTGCAATACATCCTCCAAAAGTACATGGGTTGTATGATCTGTTCAAGTAATGAAGTTTATTTTCTAAGCTGGAACACAGTAAGTGCTTAATAAATGTGGATTAGATAAATTAAAATGTGAATTCAGCATCCCCAATGAATCTAGGCTCCTCAAGGTTTATCCTGGTGCCTCAGTTTTGTCTAGCATAGAGATTTATGTTTAGATGAAAAATAAATTATAATACTTACATTTTTATCTCTTTTTTTCTAAATGTTCATGATATGAAAGAGCATTGTATGGAGAAAAATAGGAGCAGACGATATAAAGGCCACTTAAGGAGATGTGATGGGAAGAAAAGAATCTGGGTTGTAAAAGACAGCTCAGACCCAGAGAACTATTGGCCTCACCTCATCCAGTTGGCCCAAGAGTCGTCCTTTCCATCTACATACTCATAGCAGTTTCTCCCCTTGGTTATCTGAGTTTCAGAAAAATAAGTTAAAGGCTATTTAGGGGTAATAATCAAAAGACTTATTTGACTCTACTGTCATCAGTGCCTTTGGAGCCTGCATGGATTCTACTGCCAGTGGAGACCATGTGGCACCCTCCTCAGCCATCATCTACACATCTCTGAGTTGATCCATCTCGTCAGAGTGGGGGGCCCACAAGGGAGGATGCACCTCTTTGTATTTGTACTACTGTGCTCCCACTTACCCTGTGACCTTTAAACAGGAGTTCCATGTTCATGCAAAGACCACTGAGTACACAGAGCTAACCGTGTTATTTCTGTCCACGTCCTTCCAGGTAGAAGGTGGTTTCCCACCAAAGGCACAGAAGGGATGTGGGCAGCCAGAACAGGGGAAAAGGTAGGCACTTCTCACCAGCCAGGAGTATCCACTGTTGGCTGCCTCTTCGTCTTCTGTGACCTGGCCCTCATACGGGCCGAAGTGCAGACCTAGTGGCAGTTCGGATGCCTCATTCCATACTCCAAGCCCAGCCTGAGGGATGCCTGATGGTCTGATTTTCAGCCCAGGGGGCAGGCTGAGGGCTGAGCGGTTGGGATGCCCCTTGTCCACTGCACTGTCCTTTACAAATGTAGGGGGCCCATGAGCAGCACAGCTGTCTATGAAGAAGTTCTGACACTTCTCACAATCTAGAGGCGAGAGCAGCAGGAATTAGGAAAAGTATAGTGCATGTTCTTGACATAAAAAGCTTCAGAAAGAGTCCAGCACTCACATCATTTAGCCTCAGTCCTATACTCCAACTCACTAGAGTAAAGGAATGATTTGGGGGTCAAATGATGAGCTGAAATTATTGTATCAGGACATAACAGCCTTCTGTGTGAATGGGCTGAAGGGTCACTTACAAAGGTAGTCGTCATCCTGAGGCTCGCTGACCTCTTTGTATGCATGGCCCTTTCTCTCTCGCAGGCTGTACATCCTTACTTGAATTTCCTTTCTCCTGAGTTCTAAGTTGGAGAAAAGTAGGTGAATGAAGTTGGGAGTCTGGGGTGTTTATCCCTGTTTCATGAGAAGATGTGAACTCCCCTGCCGTCAGATTATCATCTGTTCTATATGCTCTGGTCCCACCCCCGCGCCCCAACTACTAGTTCAGAGAGACTGAGACTCCACACCCACACTGACTACAGATGCCTAATTCAATTTTAGTTTCTGGCTTTTCCCATTATCCCATTAACCTCCCAACCTTTCCACTTATGAAACAGTTCATTCATGCATTTATTCATTCAGAAAATATTTGTTGAGGGCATATGACATGGTAGGCATCAATCAAAGGCCTGGGCGCTAAGGAGGCATGGTCTTTATTATCAGAGATGGATTTGTTGGATACCTTGCATGTTTCAATTCTTTTATATTTAATTTAGTGCTTTCAAACACTATATGAGCTTATGTATCATTATCTTCATTTTACAGATTAGCATTCAGGAGGTCAGAAAATTTATGAGATTTGCCCAAGGCCCCAATGCTTCTGTGTAGACTATAACCCAAGTGTGTGATTTCAAAGTTAATGTTCCTATATGCTGTTCAGTACTGCGTCCAACTTCTGGTCTCCCAGCTTAGTTCAGCTTAAGCCCAGGCCTATCCAAAGTCCACCCCACATATCTAAACCATACTCCTCAAACTTTCTAGAGCACCTAGACAGACTAAAGTCCCGAAATTATTATCTCTTACCTAATTTTCGTCTAGAGTGCTGTCCAGAGGTACTTGCTTCTCTGGGAGGGGACACTGGTTTCTGGGGCTGCTCTGAGCCACTTGTGTTCAGTAAATTTGCTGTTCCTGACAATTCCTTCAAACTAGATCCATCACTTAATGGCGCCCTGGGCATTCCCTTTAATGTGAGAGTCATATATTAAAAGACAGCATGTTTCTTTAGTTCTTTAGGGCTTGCAGTGTGTGTTTTCATATGCATGACTTTAGTTAATGCTTCAACAACCCTTAGAAATACCTGGGGTGTCTGAATACTAGAGGAAAAAGGGAGGGCCTAAGTGGGTAGTGAGTCCAGGCCTAGAACCCATGTCTTAAGGCCCTTTCCCTTCAAATTTCTCTCATATTTTTCCATATAAGTGAAGGCAAACAGGGGAGGAAACTTGGGAAGACCAGCTGGAGAATTGACAAGGTCTGTGGAAGAATGGGTAAGGGCTTACAGAGAAAAAAGAGGGTCTTCTCTATGCTGGTGGACACTTGATGGAGGCCGAAACACATCTGGAATGATGAGGTTGGGAAGAGACAAATAGTTGGCAAAATGTATCTAGACAACTAAGAGAGTGATGCTACAAGTTGCAAAATTCCATGTCCTGGAAAGAATATTTGACTTTGCAGTTAGATCAGTTGAGTTTTGTACCAATTGTGATTGAAAAAGAGCATGTCATTAGCTAATTCTCTTCAGTTTTCTGATCCATAAATTGGCATACATGCTAATTTTTAATGTTATAGTGAATATCAAACATAATAATGTTTGCCAAAGTGTTTTGTGAGCTATTGAACAGTATGAATGTGAGAATAATAATTTCCTTCACAGTCCTGGTACCAATTTCTCTCCTCAGTCTTCTCTACAGTTGAAATCTAACTCAAAATTTTATCTTCAGGATTCCTTGACCCTGTTACTCATTTAATTTGTAAATTTGTAATCACTCATCAAGAAAATACTCAAGGGGCTCTCAAAGAGCTCACAGTGTGAAGGCAGCAGGTCAAACAAATGATTCCAAATAGCATAAGAGTGACCTAAATAAAGCCCGGAGCCATTACTTCCTCCTATAGGAATAAGCATTTGGAATCAGTTACAGGATACATTTCTACTGAATTGTGTGTTCCCTATATGAAGTCCTAAGTTATTTTCTTATTTGTTGTTTGTCAGTCTTCACACCTGAAGCTCCTCAGGGGTGGAAGTCAGTTTCTCTTATCAGAATGAGTCCCTTACAAGGGTAGCGACCCTATCTCCTTCTCATCACGGACCATCCACCGTACAAACTGTGTATTTGTAGCCTCCCTTGCAGTCTCTTAGTGCATCTCTCCTTTTACCATAATGGAGAAAAACTGAGATTGAAAAATCAGTCAGATGAATGATGTATGAATAAAACAGAATAAACTTTACAAAACTGTGAAAGTAGGCCGGATGCGGTGGCTCATGCCTGTAATCCTAACACTCTGGGAGGCCGAGGCGGGTGGATTGCTCGAGCTCAGGACTTCGAAACCAGCCTGAGCAAGAGCGAGACCCCGTCTCTACTACAAATACAAATAAATTAATTGGCCAACTAATATATATATAAAAAATTAGCTGGGCATGGTGGCGCATGCCTGTAGTCCCAGCTACTCGGGAGGCTGAGGCAGGAGGATCGCTTGAACCCAGAAATTTGAGGTTGCTGTGAGCTAGGCTGCCGCCACGGCACTCACTCTAGCCTGGGCAACAAAGTGAGACTCTGTCTCAAAAAAAAAAAAAAAAAAAACTGTGAAAGTTTTAATGAGCGTGTGAGTGCTTTAGAAAAGGAGTTTTGGATTAGACTGCACCAACACTAAATGTGATATCAGGCATATAATTGAACATTTTTGTACCTCCATTTCCTCATCTATAAAATGGTTATAGTTTTAGTACCTACCTCATAGGGTTGTTGTAAGTTTATTCATGTAAAATGCTTAAAATAAAGTCTGAAATATTGCAGAAATAAAATGGTGGTAGCAATTATTGTTACTGTTCTTATTAACTCTTAAAATGATGATGATCTCAGACACCATGCTGAAGAGATCAGGAAAGGAAGTTCCTAGGACACTGTATATTCTCCTTCTCTCCTGTGCTTGGACTCATGAGGAAGACTTTCTTGTCAATAGGGCTCAGGAGATACTCACCTTCTGGTGTATACTCTGTTCCACTCTGAAGGCCAGCCAAGGACGTTTGACTAAAAGGTGATGATAAATCAGTGCTTTGGTTGGTAAATATTTCCAAAGTCTGGACATTCTTATCAGAAACAGAGAATTCTGAACTAGAGCGTGATAATTTCAAGTATTATCCCAGGACAATTTGAAAATGTTTCCTGAAGTGTCATCAAGGCCTATGCTGCTATTGGAGGCATTGCTAATTTTCTTAAAATGTTTTTTAAAAATAGACAAAACTTCATCTCTAGGCTGGGCGCGGTGGCTCACGCCTGTAATCCTAGCTCTCTGGGAGGCCGAGGCGGGCGGATTGCTCAAGGTCAGGAGTTCGAAACTAGCCTGAACAAGAGCGAGACCCTGTCTCTACTATAAATAGAAACAAATTAATTGGCCAACTAATATATATAGAAATAATTAGCCGGGCATGGTGGCACATGCCTGTAGTCCCAGCTACTCGGGAGGCTGAGGCAGCAGGATTGCTTGAGCCCAGGAGTTTGAGGTTGCTGTGAGCTAGGGTGATGCCATGGCACTCACTCTAGCCTAGGCAACAAAGCGAGACTCTGTCTCAAAAAAAACAAAAAACAAAACAAAAAAAAACTTCATCTCTGCTTCATCCTATGTTCATAAGATATTTATTTATTTTAAAAATAAATTGATAATTAATGAAACCTTTATTAAGCTGCAAATCCTCCCTCTTTTAAACTTTCCTGTCCAAGCTGTAGAAGAGGAAATGAACTTCTCACTTCTGTTTTATAATCATTGCACATCATTTTATTTGCATAATGCTGTCTCTGGTCTGTGACATGTGGGAAAGATCAGGGACACTAAATAGTTCTCTCAAACCTTCCCCCAGAATCAGGACAAAGAATCAGATTCATTTGGGGGTATGAGGATCATGTAGTATGATTAAATATACATAAATAAATTATGTAACCTAATAGTTAATTATTTCCTCTTCTAAGACATTTGATAGCTAGATTATGAGATTTAGTAGATTTACAGCTTAAAGTTGCATTAATTGTCCTTTGACTAATTAACAATGTTTAGGAAAAATAGTCTTTGTTTAAAAAAAGAACGACAAATTTTATTTATTTATTTAATTTTTTTTAGAGACAGGGTCTCAGTCTGTTGTCCAGGCTGGAGTGCAGTGACTGGGTCATAGTTCACTGCAGCCTGGAGTTCCTGGGCTCAAGCAATCCTCCTGTGTCAGTCTTCTGAGTAGCTGGTACTACAGGTGCACACCACAACAACCTGGCTGATTTTTCTTATTTTTTGTAGAGACAAGGTCTCACAACAGCCCAGGCTGGTCTTGAACTCCTGGCCTCAAGTGATCCTCCCATCTTTGCCTCACAAAATTCTGGAATTACAGGCATGAACCACTGCGCCTGGCCTAAATTTTAAACATAGGAAAATGTGGAGAATGATACTGGAAAACCTATATATCCATCTTCGTTCAGTCCAATCTCAACATTTTGCTATAACTGCTTCAAATCTTTTTTTTAATTTCAAAATTCAAAAACAAAAATTAAAACATACAAAAAGTCAACCATGGCTCACGCCTGTAATCCTAGCACTCTGGGAGGCCGAGGCGGGCGGATTGCTCAAGGTCAGGAGTTCAAAACCAGCCTGAGCGAGACCCCGTCTCTACCATAAAAATAGAAAGAAATTAATTGGCCAACTAATATATATATAATATAAAAATCAGCCGGGCATGGTGGCTCGTGCCTGTAGTCCCAGCTACTCGGGAGGCTGAGGCAGGAGGATCGCTTGAGCCCAGGAGTTTGAGGTTGCTGTGAGCTAGGCTGATGCCACGGCACTCACTCTAGCCTAGGCAAGAAAGCGAGACTCTGTCTCAAAAAAAAAAAAAAAAAAAAAAGTCAACCAAGCCACAGTGAAGCCACCTGCTAGCTCTTCCTCCTTCTGTTGTGATGATAACTGTTCTGAATTTGATATTCTTATTCACATTATGATTGTATATATTTACTACTTATTGTATTTTTAAATAATATTTAATTGTTTTACACATTTAAAAACTTTGTATGAATAGCCTCTTATTGTGTATACTGTTTTGCATCTTGCTAGTTTGTTGAACATTTCAGTTTTTGAGGGAATACTGTTTCCTTTGTTAACTCCTGAGATGTAGCTGAGACCTAAACCCAGGCTGGTTTCATGAGGTCACCTCTAAAATCCTTCTGGCTTCTCACCTTGTTGCCTAGGTGTCCATTCTTCATCAGAATCCTCAGTGTCATCCACCTGGTGTTTGATGGCCTGCCTTCGGTGACACATGAAAGCTGGACGAGGTGCTCTGAGACCTGAAGAGAAGCAAAATCTTTGTCCTAAAAGGGAACAGCTGAGAGGAGGAACTAAGGACAGTAGTAGTGCAAAGCAACTCAAAACTAGTGTGGCTCAGTCTGTAGAGCTGGGAGAATCTCATACAAGGTCGAACTGTGCCCTCTCTGTGGCCAATATTGGCACTCAGCCTTATACTGACACAAATGAAAATTTCCCACCAGATTTGTCTCCATACAGAAGGGAACTGTGGGCAGATGCTGCCACCTAAGAGAAAGCTAAAATAATATAGGGACTGAAAATTTGTTTTATGTTTCCCAGCTTGGTCTGCACCCAGCACTTCCTGTTACCTATCGTAATCAGCACATTATAGTTCCTTTTCACATTCCTATAGCGGATTTTCTCCCAGTCTCCCATCTGTGCCCATTCTTCCTTGGAGAAGTATATGGAAATGTCTTTGAAAGCATCTTTGTCCTAGAGAAAGTAACAGATTCCATCAGTGGTTTACTAGCACACATCAAGCTGAGCCTTTTCCTCCACCTGTGTGTAGGGTATAGTTTGGGGCCCCTGTGAAATAAGGGTAAAGACTTTCCCTCTCTCCCCAGATTGTGTCCTATTTAACTGAGCAAACACTGAACATTTTCCTAGTTCTCCGACAGACAGCAGTTGCTGATGCTGTGTCCTTTTCCCTCCCACATCCTGGACAGAACCCACTACCCTCATTCCATGCACATTCCGACAGGGTTGCCCAGGGTTGCAGACCAGGAGTCTGCAGACTTCCAGAGACCAGCTCCTTGTCACCAGGTCCCCTTCCCATCCTTCCTACAGACTCTGCTTGAAGTTGGATTTCATCCCTCCCGCCCCCGCCACCCCTGCCCGTACTTCTCACTGTGGGCTTCCACCCTGTTCTCCCTGCGTCTACCTCTGGGCTTTCCTCCTGGGACTTGTTAGGGCTCATGATGCTGGACTGCTGGGCAGGTTCTGGTCCAACTCTGAGTTTGGGAAGGGTCTTTGAGTCTCCCAGCTCCTACGCCAAGGCTTCTGTGGAAGGAGAAGGTGCTGACAGCCTTGGGGGTGACAGCCCAAACCATTGCCCAGAACCAGACTGTCTTCTCTGTTGGGCTGGGGTCTCCAGAACAGGAAGATGTGGGACCCTGGCAAAGTCTAGAGGATGCCTAGCAGGTCTGGGAGGTATTGATGGGATGGGATGGTCTCTACCAGTCATGACAGACCAACTACTGTGAGCTGGATTTTCTCTTTAATTACCCTGCAGCTTGGCTCATCTGAGGAAAGATGGCAAAGGTATCTGGAGGGTTGTGGCTAAGGATGTCCGAGGGAAGTCCTGAGGTGTGAGGGCCAGAGGAGTCCCAAGGAGACCTTGAGGACCCCGACTGCTGGGATTCGGGTCAGACTGATGAGGACCCCTAACCGCTGAGATTTGGCTCTGTTCCAATGGAGAAAATGAACATTTCTCATAGAAAGTATTTGGGGAATCTCCAACTGGGTGTTCTGGAAAAATCTGGGAGTAAAGCAGTCTGGATCTCTCAGGGGCAGGTATCTCTCAGGCTGAAGAGATTTGGGGTCGGTCAGGCTAAGGGAATTTGAGATGTTTCAGGATGAGGAAATTGGGGCTTCCCAGGTTCAGGGGATTTGGGCTCTCAGGCTGATAGTATTTGGGGTTTCTCAGGACAAGATATGGGGAGCTTTCAGGCTCAAGTGGAGGGGATTTGAGATTCATCAGGCTAAGGGGGTTTGGGGTCTTTAAGGCTGAGGAAATTTGTGATCTCTCAGGTTGAGGAGACTTGGAGTCTCTTTAATGGGCGTTCGTTTCTCCGGCACTGAGGTTATTTGGAGGCTTTGAGGCTGAAGGCATTACGAGTTTCCAGGCTGAGAATACTTAGGGTCTCTGAGGTTGGGGAATTTGGTCTCGCTGTGGGTGCGGTATTTAAAGTCTCTCAGGCTCAGCGGTTTGGGTGCCTTAGGCTGAGAGGAACTGTGGTTCTCAGTGTCAGGGTATTTGGCGATCTAAGCTTTAGGGGATTTGGCGTTCCTGGGGGGTCTCATGCTGAGGGGATTTACGGTCCCTCAAGGTGGAAGGATCTGGGATCTCTTGAGGTTGAGAGAATTTGGAGCTTCTCAGGCTGCGGGGGTCTGGGGTCTCCCAGGCCGGCGTTTTAAGCTCTGGCTGAGGGTTTGTGGGAGTTTCACACTGCCCGGCAAAGGGCCCCGGTGCGCCTGTCAGTCTCCCCGGCCCTCCTCCCACGCCGCCCACCCTGGCAGACGCCGTTTTGGGTCCCTCAGGAGGTGAGATGCGGTGGAGGCCGAAGTACCAGTCCGCAGAGCTTTGTTGGTACACGAGCTGCCAGCCAGCGTTGCGACCGACGCGGTCTCGCCAATCGACTGTCAGGAGGCGAAGCCGCGCCTGTCAGTCAAGGGGCGGGACCGGATTTTTCCCGCCCTTGAGGGAGGTCCTGCTGCGGCCGCGAGGATTGGCTGCTCTGAGTCCTGCGCGCGTGTCAATCAAGAAGCCTCCAGCGCGCAAGCGCAGTCTTGCGGTTTTGATTGCTGTGTTTTACACCAACCATGGCGTCTGTGAACGAGCCGCTGGCGCTCCCGGGTCCCGTCACCGGCAGTGTCTGAGACTGGGCTGGCCCCCTCGGCGGTCCGCTGACAAAAGATCTCAATCGCGTTGTGTAGTGTTACAAGCATTCGGGGTCACCGTGGGGGACGGGGTTTCCCCGCAGCCGCGTCCCGGCACTTCCTCCCGCGGCGGCGGGGTCGAGACGCGTGGGGCCGCGCCGGGCCGCGCCTTGGGCGGGACGTGTCCCCGCGCCCTGTGCCCCTCCTCCCGGAAGGCAGCGGCCCCCAGGGTCCCCGGGCGAGTTCGGGGGCGGGGCGGGGGAGGGGCTCCTGGGAGCTGGGTCTGCGCGTGGGGAGGGGCCGTGCACTGAGCAGGGCGAGGCCTGCTGGAGGCCGCCGGGCCGCCGCGTGGTTCCGAGCTTCGGAGAACAGAGCCTGGACCCGGTTCCCGAAGTTGCTCAGTGAACGCGTGTTGGTGCCCGAGGAGCTGTCTCAGCAAGGGAGGGAGGATAGGGGAGGGTTGCGAAGGGCCCCTTGATTCACCCTCCCTGGTCCCGCATCGTCCAGCCCAGGGCCTGCCTGGAGGGGCACTCAGGAGTCGTTCGGCTGGATGGATAAATGGGGTGGCCTGGCGATAACTATAGCATCAGTGAGAGTGGTTTGCGGGTCCCTAAACTGGGTGCTCACTCTGTTCCCTGGCCTGCAAGACCCTGTGTAAACTCCACAACCACCCACCGGGAGGGTCTGTTAACATCTCCACTCATGTAAAAGTTGAATTTGGAGCTGGGAGATTAAACCTGTGTGAACTAAAATGCTCAACCCCTACCAGCTGACTGAATGGACCCCCTCGTGGCCAGAGGAATATTCAAGGGCAAAGTTGCCTGCCAGGAGGAGGGAGGTCAGACAGGCCTTATCATGCCCCCCTCCCTTCTTGGGGACATCCTTTGTAACCCATTAACAGGCCTAAGGGTATGCAAGACAAACCTGCAGGCCCTCAATTTGCAACAAATGGTGGCTTACCTCTGGTAAACAGTTTATGTTAAAACATTCCACGTCTTTAGACAAAGCTTCATGTCTTTAGCCAATTACAATCTAAAGAATCTTTAAACCCACCTATAACCTATAAGCCCCCCGCTTCGAGATGGCCCTCCTTTTTGGGCCAAACCAATGTATGCCTCCCACACAGTGATTGATGGCTTTACCCATAACCCTTGTCTCTAAACTGTATAAAAAACAAACTGTAACCCAGCCACAGCGAGTCCACTTGCCCAAGGCCTCTTGGCAGTGGCTCCGGGTCATGGTCCTCAAATTTGGCTCAGAATAAATCTCTTTAAAATTATTTTGCAGGCTTGGCTTTTTTTCCGTTGACACCTGTGACCAAGTTCACACAGCCAACTGCAGGCAAGCTGGTATCTCCCACTACTTAGACGTTTGAACATTATTTTTAACGGCTCCCGGAAAGGGCTAGAGGCTGAATTAGTGAATGAGTTGGCAAATCTCAGGGCCACAAAGAACCTGCAAGATCTTGTCCTGCCAGGGGATCATGGGGCAACATACCTCGCTGGGCAGTAGGCAGAATAGTTCAGCTTTGACCGAGAGGATCTGAGGTTTTTCCTACAAAAGGGAACCTCACCTGAGAAGAGTGAGCAGATTGACTTGTTCTGGAATTCTGGGGTCTCAGGTCTGCAGAAGGAAGATGAAGTGATTGGAGCTTCTAGGGACCCCATGGGGTGGGAGGCAGTGCATTCTGGGGGAAGGTGTGGGTTCTGCTGTGGGCAGACCTGAGTCCACATCCCAGTCACAGCCCCATTGGCTGTGGGATCTTGGGTAAGCCCATTCACCTGCTCTGAGTCTCTGATAACTCATCTGTGGGCATTGACGGCACTTTCCTCTCACATCATGGGTGTCGTGTCTGTAAATCTCCTAGCACAGTGTGAGTGGTCAGTAAACAGCAATGAAAGTTATTATTAAAATGCAACCATAGGCCGGGCGCAGTGGCTCACGCCTGTAATCCTAGCTCTTTGGGAGGCCGAGGCGGGCGGATTGCTCAAGGTCAGGAGTTCAAAACCAGCCTGAGCAAGAGCGAGACCCCGTCTCTACTATAAATAGAAAGAAATTAATTGGCCAACTGATATATATATAAAAAAAATTAGCTGGGCATGGTGGCGCATGCCTGTAGTCCCAGCTACTCGGGAGGCTGAGGCAGAAGGATCGCTCGAGCCCAGGAGTTTGAGGTTGCTGTGAGCTAGGCTGACGCCACGGCACTCACTCTAGCCTGGACAACAAAGCGAGACTCTGTCTCAAAAAAAAAAAAAAAAATGCAACCATAATTCTATAATGTGTCACATTACAAAGTGATCAAATCTGACTGAGCCTTCCCTACAAGGCTATTCTCTAGCCAGGAAGGGATTCTGAAACCCATTTTCAACAATGCCTATAGAAATGATGGTGATGTCTGTAAAAGAATGTTAGTAAGAGTGTCGGTGGGTCGGAAGGGGCATTCTCGTACAGGACAGGTCATCTTTCCTAGGGCAGCATTCTTTGCTGCAGCATCAGCTAGATTGTTTCCCTTAGCTTCTTCAGTGTTATCTTTGGAATGCCCAGGAATTTTTATGATTGCCAGTTGTTTAGGCATTTGAATTGCTTCTAATAGCTCTGAGACTTGGTGCCCATTTCTTATAGGTTGTCCAGATGAGGTAAGAAATCCTCTCTGTTTCCATAGCATGCCAAAATCATGGGCTATTCCAAAGGCATAGCGGCTATCAGTGTATATATTAGCTACCTTCCCTTCAGCCAAAATACAAGCTCTAGTTAATGCTATTAATTCAGCCATTTGGGCTGATTTTACTCCTTTGAGTTGGGCGCTTTTTATTATGTCTACTGTGGAAGTGACAGCATATCCCGCCTGATAATGTCCCTGATGGTCCTTTAAATAAGAACCATCTGTAAACCAAATTAACTCAGCATTCTCGATAGGAGTTTCCTGCAAATCTGCTCTAGGAGAGAGTAAGATATCAGTTAGTAGACTGCAGTCATGTTTTTCCTCTTGCTCACCTGGAAGAGGGAGAAGAGTTGCAGGGTTAAGAATATTGCAGCGCTTCAAAGTGATGTTAGGGGCAGAAAGCAAAAGCACTTCATAGGAGGCAAGGCGACTTACAGAATAGTGTTGAGTGTGGTGAGAGTTTAGGAGAGATTCCACAGAATGGGGGGCATAAATTATTAGTGGGGACCCCAGGACAAATTCCTCAATTTTTTTTACATAAAATGGCTGCAGCTGATATGGCTCTCATACAAGGGGGGTGTCCTTTTGCTACTGGGTCTAACTGTTGGCTGAAATAACCAACTGGCCTGTGACTGTCGCCATGCTTTTGAGTTAATACTCCAAGTGCATTTCCATCTACTTCATGTACAAAAAGGAAAAAAGGAAGGCTATAGTTTGGGTGTCCTAAAGCAGGTGCCTGGGTAAGAGCCTGTTTTAAATCCTCTATATATTGCTTTTCACTTTCCCCCCAGCAAATTGGGTCTGGTTGGTGATGCTTTAGTTTCTTGTATAAGGGCTGGGCCATTAATGAGTAGTTTGGAATCCAACTTCTGCAGTAGCCTGTTAGCCCTAAGAACCCTCTTAATTGTTTTTTTGTTTTGGGCAAAGGAAAGGCCATGATGGCAGAGATTCTTTCTGGGTTTATAAGAAGTCCCTTTGGGGAAATTGTGTGCCCTAAGTATTTAACTTGGGGGAGACAAAATTGTAATTTATCTCTGGACACTTTGTGTCCCTTCAAGGCAAGCTGTTGCAGCAGGTATATAGTGTCTTCTCTGCATTCACTCAGGGAGGGTGAACACAACAGCAAATCATCCACATACTGAATCAGAGTAGATTCATTTTGGAATACAATATCATCTAAATCTGCCTTTAATATTTGAGAAAAATATGTAGGACTTTCAGAGTAACCCTGGGGCAAGACTGTCCATGTATACTGGCGATTTTCCCAAGTGAAGGCAAAAAGATATTGACTATCCTGATCTACAGGTATGCTAAAGAAAGCACTGCATAAGTCAATGACAGAGAAGTGGCTGGCAGTGATAGGAATATTGGACAGTAAGGTGTGGGGGTTAGGGACGACAGGATGCCTCGGAACCACTATTTTATTTATGGCTCTTAGGTCCTGAACAAACCGCCAGCCTTTCCCATTTGGTTTTTTGACTGGGAAGATTGGTGTGTTGCAAGGGCTGGTGCAGGGTATTATGAGTCCTTTATCTAAGTAGTCCTGAATGATTGGCTTGATTCCTAGTAAGGCTTCAGGCCTAAGGGGGTATTGTTTAATGTTTGGCAGGGGTTTAGACTCATCTATGGTGATCTCTATGGGAACTGCTGACTTAATTCGTCCAATATCCGTGGAAGAGTTTGCCCATAGAGAATCTGGTATTTTGGATAAGAAAGGCTCTACGTCCCCCTGTTCAAAATCTCTATTAACCTTAGCAAGCATGATACTGCATGTAGGGTTTTGTAAGTCTTCTGTGTCTCCCAAATTGAGAATCATCTCTCCCTTCTGTGAAAATGAGATGTGGGCATTATGGGTCTCTAAGAAATCCCGTCCCAGCAGGTGTATAGGAGCACTATCTACTAAAAGGAAAACATGCTGTCCTATAAGCTCTCCCAATTGAAATTGGAGTGGATCAGATTTAAAGGCAACAATTGGGGAGTTTGAAACCCCTACCATTTGAATTTTTACTTTACTCCGAGGGAGAGGGTTTTTAATTAAGGTAGGGTTGAGGACTGACAGCGTGGCACCAGTGTCCACAAGGGCTCTGGTGTCTTCCCCATTTATGGATATTTCTATTTCCCCTAGAGTGTTTGTTAGAAGTAAGGGGAAAACCCTCTCTATTCCCTCGGAGCCTCCCTATTCTGGTTTTAAAGTTTCTTTGGTGCCTCCCTCTAAGGCCTTCTGCTCCTTTTGTGCAAGCACCCATTTAAGTTTCTTACAATCTTTTTTAAGGTGCCCCTTCTTTTTGCAGTAATAACAAATCACTTCCTCTGTGGCCAGCTGCGATCTCTGCAGGGGACGGAACCCCTCCGACCTTTTGACTTGGTTACTAAGTTGCTTTAGCTGTAAACTCATAATCTTGGAGGCCGTTTCCTTTTGCTTCTTAACTATTGTCTGTGACAACTGGTCAGCTAGGATGACCAGGTTGCTAGTGGGCAGGGACGCCCAGGCCACATTATTTCTCTTTACCAGGGTCACTAATTCGTCGTCTAAGCCTTGTATAAATCCAGAATTTAGTAAAGTGTCACTTTTACCATGCTCAAAATTTTCAGGAGGTATCCCTGAATATTGTTTGAATGTTTTTTCAAACCTGGTATAAAAGTCAGGTATGGTTTCATTTGGGCGTATTTTACATTGTTGCACTTTTGCCCAATCTATAACTTTAGGGAAAATCTGTGGTAAGTTTTCACAGAGGCGATCACAGAGCTCCCTGCATCTTTCCCTTCCATTTGCATCTATTTTATCAAAATCTTCTAAAGGTTGTTTTCAACCTGCTACCCTGAACCATTCTTCAGCTTTGTTTTTGGGGACTAGTAACTCAATTAGCTGATACAGGTCAGAGAAACCTGGATCATAGGTCTTAAGTGTTAACTGGAATTTTCTGGCAAACCCGAGGGGGTCTTGAGTTGGATCAGGGAACCCAGACACCAGAGCCTTTAACTCTGTCTTGGTCCAGGGTGTATACAATATATTAGGGTCCCCTCTCCTAGTGGGTTTTATTTTAAAGGGAGCAACAACTATTTTATCTTCTCCTCTAGCTATTTCCGATCCTTTTACAGCTTGAGGAGAAGGAATAGGGGAAGGAGGGGGGGAAATGAAATCATCAGGATAAGGAAATTTAGAGAACAGAGGGTTAGGGGGAGCAGAAGGAGAGACAGTTTTTGGAGCATTCCTGATTTCAGAAGCGGCTTCTGCTAGTTTCTTTAATTCTGAGACAGTCTCAAGTATTTTCTTATTAACTTCCTGGAGGGAGGCAAGTTTATCATTCCCTCTTTTGGACGATTCCAAGTGCCAGCAATAGTATGATTCCCATTCATTTTCCTTAATTCGAGAACCTAGTTTCTCTAGTTTAGCGCGCAAGAAAACCAATTTGGGAATATCAAAAGTTCCCCATTTTGGAAACCTCAGACCTAGGTCATCTTTAGTAAGATCTTCCCATTTATACAAATACTTGCAAGTAGAGGCGCCATAATTATCAAACATAAAACCAGCTGGGGTGCCTGAAGGAGGTCGTTCTTCTTGCCTTTCCTCATTTTTACATAATTTGTTTCCCTTTTTTTTTTTTTTTTTTTTGTAAGAAGGAACCGAACTGTGGTCTAGGGTTTGGTGTAGTGGATCAGAGTGTGCTGCTTGTGGGTGGGGCTCCTCAGTGTTTCACCACTGAGTCGGTCCCACCCTCTTACGTGTCCCAGTTTCTCTCTTCGGGGGTCTAGTACCTCCGAGAGGGCTCAAAACGCCGAGTGATCAGCTCTTATGCGCGTTTCCTGGACGAGCCTTTTTTTAATTAATTTGTTGGGGGGTTCCCTGTGGGGCTACTCGCGCCTCGGGGAATCGCCCCAGGCAACTCCCATTCAGGGCCCTGGTCACCCAGGGCTGCCTTAGGTCTGGGAGGAGTAAGCTGCCCCTTATCTTCGGAGCTGAGAAACTCAGTCTCTCATTTATCTACGAATAGGACAGTTGGGTTCCTTATGCAAATATGCAGACAAGCCAATCGAAATTGGTCTTCCAGAGGAAAAAGGCAGCAGAGAAAGCCCTTTAGAGTGCACTTTCACATCAAATTAGGATCCCAAACAACAATTCCTAGGAAGAGAACAGACAGCTCAGAATAAACCGGGACCTTCGACCAAGAGTGGGAGGTCCGGATCTCAGGAGGACTTACCGGTTCCCGCCGGAGGAGCGGCTCGAAGTCGGAAGGGCTTCAATGGGCCCGTGCTGGTACCTTAGCTCCGGGTTCGGGCGACTCCTTCGGGGGTCCCGAGTCTTCTCTGAGATCCTGCCGACTACGCCAAAATTGTGGACGGAAAAAAAATCCAAGTCCTGAAATATTTGAAAGAAGTTTATTCTGAGCCAAATTTGAGGACCATGACCCGGAGCCACTCTCAAGAAGCCTTGAGCAAGTGGGCTCGCTGTAGCTGGGTTACAGTTCAGTTTTATACATTTTTAGAGACACAAAGGTTACAGGCAAGGTCACAAATCAATACATGAGAGGTATACATTGGTTTGGCCCAAAAAAGGTGGGACATCTCGAAGCGGGGGCTTACAGGTTATAGGTGGGTTTAAAGATTCTTTGGCTGGCAATTGGCTGAGAGGGTTAGGCTTTATCTAGAAGACCAGAAAGGATATGCTTATTTTAAGATAAGGTTGTGGGCACTCTGGGAGGTCCAGACAGGAGGACATTTTAAATTTACAATAGGCGCCTGCTAGGATGTTTTAAGATGCTTTAAATTTAAGAATAGGCGCCTGCTAGGATGCTCAGTTAAGACATTTTAGATTTATGATAGGCATCTGCCAGGATGCTTGAGTTAAGACAGGGGCTTCTTATCTTTTAGGTGATGTTAATGCCATACCAGAATCAAGTCAGGAAGTAAACCACTGCTTCGTTTGGTTAACAAAAGCTGCTTTGTGGGAATTTACCGTTTGTCAGCCTAACCCTGCTGGCCTCCTTACCATTTGCCAGCCTAACCCAGCTGGCCTCCTTAGGAAGGAGTTTTTAGCAAAAATTAGAGTTCAGTCCTCATGTCCTTGAAAGCAAGAGGGACTGTGGTCAGATGTGTAGAGGGACTTAGCAACTCCCAAGGCCATAGACTTGAGACATGGGAAGCCAGTAGGGAAGGTTTCCTTGAGCTCAGCATTTCCCACAAAGGGAACAATGAGTCCCTGTGTTCTGGAGACATGGACAGTCCCCTGTGACATGGCAGGCCTGGACCAGATGGCACAGTGTGGGTCCTGAGGACCCAGGATCTTGTTGGGCCTTCTGACTCCAGGATGGAGAAGCTAGTGCCACACACTGTTGACTGCAGAATTCTTTTGCTATGTGGTGTATCCCCCCACACACCACCTGCTGACATTTTGTATATGTGTGTTTTTCAAATTGTTGCTAGAACATCTACACACAACTTTGTATCCAAATATACAGCTAAATATATACATAAGTATACAAACTAGAATCACCAGTTACGAACACTTCAACAACCTGCATTTATTATTCAATATATTTTGGACATCTAACATCAATCCATTTATTTGTTCTTTACTCTTTTTTTTTTTTTTTTTTTTTTTGAGACAGAGTCTCGCTTTGTTGCCTAGGCTAGAGTGAGTGCCGTGGCAGCAGCCTAGCTCACAGCAACCTCAAACTCTTGGGCTCAAGCGATCCTCCTGCCTCAGCCTCCCAAGTAGCTGGGACTACAGGCATGCACCACCATGCCTGGCTAATTTTTTCTATATATATTAGGTGGCCAATTAATTTCTTTCTATTTATAGTAGAGATGGGGTCTTGCTCTTACTCAGGCTGGTTTCGAACTCCTGACCTCTAGCAATCTGCCCGCCTTGGCCTCCCAGAGTGCTAGGATTACAGGCATAAGCCACCGTGCCTGGCCTGTTCTTTACTCTTTGAAACAGCCAGGTAGGTAGTATGTTGTAAAAACAATTGTATTAAATGAGTAGGTAACATCCCGGGATCTGGCTGTGCTACAATGTTTATATTCTACAGCCACCTACTATCATCCATGGAAATTTTGTTTCTTAAATTTCAGCATTGTAAAGGAAAATAAAAATCTCAGCACCTTCCCAAACTTTTTATGCAAAAGGAAAGGTCAAACCTGGAGGCAGAGTCATGCAACACCCCCTTCCAAGATGATAGCTGTTATTAACAGTATGCATTCTGCAGATCTCCACAGAAAGATAAATGGTGTCAAGCATATGTGGAGGACTATCCTCACAGATCATTCATGAGGAAATGTATAAATATTAAACTTCTTGAAAACCGTCTCTGGAAAAACAGTCACATGTGTGTCTGTGGCTTGCGTTTTTCGCAGATGCACCCTAAAGCTGGCTTAATAAACCTCGATTGATTGAGATCCCTGCCTTGGTCACTCATTTCAGTTGTCATTTGGTAACCATGAAGGGTTACCTCAGAGTAGAACCCCTTTGACTTGCAGTGATTCTCCTATTGGTGCTTGGTGTACCTGCTGGAGTTTTACTCTAAGGTGTGGTTCACTGAGGCTCAGCAGCTGCTCTCTCCCCAGGTTCCCTGCTCTGCCAAGATTTTCAGTTTGATATATAAGGGTTATTTTGACAGGGACCTCCCCTGAAGGAGTTTTTCTCACTTCTGATAAGGAGGATGAATTTCCTGCTTCTGTGACAACAGAGAGCTGTCTTTGGCTTGGATACCATCTCCAGGTAAGGGGCTGATTTGGGGTTTCATTTTAGAATTTGATAGCTGAAGGTTAAGATTGATAGTCAGCTGGCTATGACTTCTCCTTATGCTTAGATATCTCAACAATACATAAATTGGGCAATCGCTTTTTCTGTTTTGGGTTTCATTCAGTCTTACATTAGATTTGATCAACTGTTGGTGAAAATTGTCAGAAGCTCTATCAGGGGTCCTCAAACTTTTTTTTTTTTAAGACAGAGTCTCTCGCTTTGCTGCCCAGGCTAGAGTGAGTGCCGTGGCGTCAGCCTAGCTCACAGCAACCTCAATCTCCTTGGCACAAGCAATCCTGCTGCCTCAGCCTCCCGAGTAGCTGGGACTACAAGCATGTGCAACCATGCCCGGCTAATTTTTTCTATATATATTAGTTGGCCAATTCATTTCTTTCTATTTATAGTAGAGATGAGGGTCTCACTCTTGCTCAGGTTGGTTTCAAACTCCTGAGCTCGAACCATCCGCCCACCTCAGCCTCCCAGAGTGCTAGGATTACAGGCGTAAGCCACTGGCACCCAGCCCTCAAACTTTTTAAACAGGGGGCCAGTTCACTGTCCCTCAGACCGTTGGAGAGTGCACACTGTGGGCCTGGGACATGTCAGCTGCTAAGCAGGACAGGCAGTGGTGGCAGAAACACCTGGCAGGCTGGATAAATGTCCTTGGCGGCTGCGTGTGTCCCTTGGGCGGTAGTTTGAGGACCCCTGCCTAAATTGTGGGAAACAAGACCTCTAAAATAGACTAAAACCCTTGCAGCTGCAGAAAATCAAGTTATACCTCTACAGACACCGACCAGTTAAAATAAATCAAAATATTTTACCCCCAAATTATGGCAAGAAACAATCGGTGAATTCCAGAGAATCACCAGGAGAGGTGCCCACGAGCAAGGAGCCCGCAGCCGCATCCCTGCTCTGTGGTGTGGACAGAGCTTCCTTCCCCTTGGGACCCACCTGGGGGCCTTGTGAGGAAGAGGTGAGGATGAAGCTCTTGTCCGTGGCCCTGAGTGCAGAGGAGGAATCTCTGCCATATGTGTTACTTTCTCAGGTAATACTTTGTGTTATTTTATAAAAGAATCCTTTAATCGAGGGTTTGACTATTCATCATCAAAGCATGCGCAAGTATGTCAAACAGATTTCTGTTTGTTTTTGGGGAGAAATGGTGAGACGAATATGGGTACTCTTGGGGTAAACTTGGGGACCAGTAGGTGTTAGGGTAGAGATGCTGGTGCATGTGGGTTTTGAGAAAGATTTCTCACAGAGAGATTAAGATGTATAAAAATTTAAAAAGTTTACTTTATCTTTTTAGAGGAGAGAGAGAGAGAAGTGGGGGAGAGAGAGGGAGACCCGTGGCATCCCAAAGAAAGAGATGGGGGTGCCAGCGGTGAGGCCAGGTGGTCGCTGAGTTTAAAGGGGAGAAAGAGAAAAAACATAGTGATGGCTGTCAGTTGATAACAAACACAGCAGCAGGTAGATAACAAAGACTTCTGTTAGAGGCAAGGACCCTCAAAGACCCTCAACTCCCCTATGACTCGTCCTACACACGGACTTCGCCCTGGAAAATTCCAGCTATAGCTCCGAGAAGAATGCAGTCCATGACGTGCTGACCACGGGATGCTCCAGGGTGTGCTGACTGCAATTGTTCCCGACCACCTGCCAGGTTGGAGATGAGTAACCAGTCAAAAACAGGATACTGATAAGACGCTGATTGGGGCTGATTAACCCAGACCCAAGCCTCATCGTCGCCACTCTATTTTTTTGTATCTACTTCCTTGTTTTTGTATGCTTATAAAACCTACTAAGAATCTAAGTAAAGCAGACCTTGACAATCATTCGCTTGGTCTCGTTTCTTTCTCTCGCTCATCTCTTTCAGGCATGGTCCCCCTCGCCCCCGCGAGTAACAGAAGGTCCCTCGGGTCGGGACAGACTTCAAGGATGTCCAAGGCCTAGAGTTGATTTTCTGCCTTCCTTGGGGAAGGGTTGTCACAGGAGATGCGACTCTGTCCCCAGGTATGGTTTCCGCTGGAGCTCAATCTCCTGCTGCTTACTCAAGAACTCTGTAAAAGCAGATTCTCAAAAAAACAATTTTGAAAGAGAAATATTTGCATCTCCTTTCTGTCCATTCAGCTCTTTTCAGAAGTTGTGCAAAACAGAACTCCTGTAGGGCACCTGTTTGTGAGAGGACTCATAGGATTGACCTTTACCTGTGACTGGGAAATGCTGGGATTAGGTATTTTCCTGTTATTTTTGCAAGGCCCACCCCATCAGTAGGTGCCTGTGGAGCAGCCCCTAAGGCTGAGGCCAGAGGAAACACAGCACCCTATAGAAATGCTTTTGTGTTTTAATGGCTCTTTTTTCTTCCAGCGTTAAAGTAGTTGAAACAATATTGACAAATTGAAAAGTACACATATTAAAACTCATGACATTATTTAAATTTAAATATATTATTTATATCAAACTACAATTTATTAAAAATTTGTTTTGTGGCTTTAATTGAAGTAAACTTATCAAAAACATTTTTCCTTTGGTTGGGAATGTCACAGTTTAATTGGCAGTATACTTGTAATGATACATAAAAAAATGTCTGTTTTAAAACAGTAACATTCTACATTACATGAAATACATTAACTGTAGCAAGCTTAGATATTGTACCACAACATTAATTGAAGAAAGTCACCATCTTTTTTTCCTACGCCTTGAACATTTTAAATAAAATCAGATTTTATTAAAGGTCAATTAACACTTAACTGTGAACCAATATGGTCCTGGTGTCTGTACCAATGGGTGATCTCTAAGCATCATTCTAAGGTTTTCTTTTTTTTATTATTTTTATTTTTTAAAATATATATATATTTTTATTACTTTGCTGGCAAAGGACTAAAGTTTTCTTTTGAGGACTAAACTCTGATCTTTTTCTTTTGCTAAAAACTCCTTCCTAAGGAGACCAGCTGGGTCAGGCTGACAAATGCTAAATTTCTGCTAAGCGGCTTTTGTTAACCAAATAAAGCGGTGGTTTACTTCCCAACCTGATTCTGGTATGGTATTAACATCACCTAAAAGATAAGATGCCCCTATCTTAACTCAAGCATCCTAGCAGATGCCTATTCCTAAATTTAAAGCATCTTAAGGCATCCTTAAAGCATCCTAGCAGGCGCCTATGGTAAATTTAAAACGTCCTCCTGTCTGGACCTCCCAGAGTGCTCACACCCTTATCTTAAAATAAGCATATCCTTTCTGGTCTTCTATATAAAGTCTAACTCTCTCAGCCAATTGCCAGCCAATAAATCTTTAAACCCACCTATTACCTGTAAGCCCCTGCTTGGAGATGTCCCACCTTTTTAGGCCAAACCAATGTATGCCTCTCATGTATTGATTTGTGACTTTGCCTGTAACCCCTTGTCTCTCTGAAAATGTATAAAACTGAACTATAACCCAGCCACAGCGAGTCCACTTGCCCAAGGCCTCTTGGCAGTGGCTCTGGGTCATGGTCCTCAAATTTGGCTCAAAATAAATCTCTTTAAAATTATTTTGCAGAGTTTGGCTTTTTTTTGTTGACACTTTTCTTTTTTTTTTTTTTTTGAGACAGAATCTCGCTTTGTTGCACAGGATAGAGTGAGTGCCATGGTGTCAGCCTAGCTCACAGCAACCTCAAACTCCTGGGCTCAAGCAATCCTCCTGCCTTAGCCTCCCGAGTAGCTGGGACTACAGGCATGCGCCACCATGCCCGGCTAATTTTTTCTATATATATTAGTTGACCAATTAATTTCTTTCTATTTATGGTAGAGATGAGGTCTCGCTCTTGCTCAGGCTGGTTTCGAACTCTTGACCTCGAGCAATCCAGCCCGCCTCGGCCTCTCAGAGTGCTAGGATGACAGGCGTGAGCCACCGCGCCCGGCCCAAGAGGTGGGTTTGAGTTCAGGCTTAAATACTATCTTCAGCTGGTTTTCTTCTAGAATTCTTTTTTTTTTTTTTTTTTTGAGACAGAGTCTCACTTTGTTGCCCAGGCTAGAGTGAGTGCCGTGGCATCAGCCTGGCTCACAGCAACTTCAATCTCCTGGGCTCAGCGATCCTCCTGCCTCAGCCTCCCGAGTAGCTGGGACTACAGGCATGTGCCACCATGCCCGGCTAATTTTTTGTATATATATATTTTTAGTTGGTCAATTAATTTTTCTATTTTTGGTAGAGATGGGGTCTCGCTCAGGATGGTTTCGCACTCCTGACCTTGAGCAATCCGCCCGCCTCAGCCTCCCAAAGTGCTAGGATTACAGGCGTGAGCCACCGCGCCCGGCTTCTTCTAGAATTCTTATCGTTTTGTTTTTTTATTTGTCTGAAGAGTACTTTGAGTGAATTTTTGTATAAGTTGTCAAGTTTATGTGTATATGTTTTCTACTTAATTGTTCCCTCCCTCATCATTTTTGTAAAAGACACAGGACAGTGAGACCGTATCAGTTTGAATTTCCAAATCCTGGCACGAATCCTCTGAATTTGGGATTTAACTGGTTCTGCTGCACTGCCCGCGAGCGCTGGGGCTGCAGTGCCTGTGCGGGCCAGTAGGGGGCGGACCGCCCGTCCTGCCCTCTGGCGTCACGCCCGCGGCGCCCTGCAGTGAGACGACGCGGCACCGCCTCCCTTAGCGCAGCCGCGCATGCGCCAGCTCGCTGGGGACTGCTGTCGAGGGCGAGTGGGGCTTTCCTGTGCACACACCTGAGGCCCCGAGGGTGAGTGAGATCTTCCCGTCCCTGCCCCCAGCCCCCGGACCCGGCCTTCCTCTCCGCAGCTGCCTGCCGAGGGGCAGCCGGTCCTCAGAGACCCGGGAGGAGCTCCGTGTGGAAATTTGGAAATGGGGAATGCGCAGTTTCCACCACACCGAGGTCCCCCACGCCCAGGACGTGGTGGCCACGGGTGTGACAACCACCTGGTGGCCTCTCCACGCTAATGCGGTTTCAGATTTTCGCCTTGGTGCTCGGTTGCACCGCTGTGCTGAGCCGGGTGTGGATCTGAGTCCCTGTGAGGAAGTTTGGTGTCGTCTCTGCGTTACTGACAGGGTGTTGAGTGGTTGTTTATAAACGTATTTTCCTTCTAATAATTTCGTGCTTCCAGGGAACGTGCAATTGCAGCACGAAGTACTCTTTGTCCTGCCTGAGATTCCCCAGCGTCATTGCTGGGTGAGATTTGCTACTTCACACCAAGTACTCCCGTGTGTTTTACCCACAGCAGCGACACTCATTAGCCCCCAAATCAGGCAATACACCTTTCTCTCTGACAGTCCAATCCACTAGGCCCACTTCACTCACTGCCTTCCCCAACTGGGAGAAAAACATGCCTTTCCCTTTGGTTCCAGTTTTCTTTTTCTGGAACTGTTTCTGAGACTGTCCCTCAGTTTCTCAGCCTTGGCAGATCTGAAGAGCAGAGATGACTCCAAGGTGGGCCTGCCCAGAGTTTCCTCCCGGGCAGACGCAGCCCCTGCGTTCCCGTTCTCGGCGGGAACACCCTCCGTTTACGCTGTGCTCTCTCAGTGCAGCCCACCGGGAGCAGCACAGATCCCCGCCCCACTGGTGACCTCAACCTTACGGTGTCAAAGTCAGATGTCATCATGTCACTCTCCTGGTTAGAAACTTTGCCAGGGAGTTCCTACTGGAAAAACAGGACAGGACTGACCGTGGCCTCCAGACACTGAGCACTCCCGGCTGCTGCCCTCTCCCGTGCAGTCCACCCCCTGCCTGCGGTCTGCTCTCTCTCACTTTTAGGGACACAGCAGGGTTTCCGTGTCTCAGGGCTTTTATTCAGGTTCCCTCAACGCATCCACCCAGTGGACACCCAGAGCACATTTTCTAAGGCTTTATCCAGCTAGATCCTCAAAATCACAGCAGTTTGTAATATCTAATAGTTGAAAAATTCATAACGTGATTTTTCAAAAGACAAAAAAATTCTTGGCGAGCACTTGGGCGAGCTGCCGGGCCGCTGGGCAGAGCCGGGGCCGGGGGCGGTGCTGGCGGTCGCCGAGGAGCTGGTAGGTTGGGGCCCCGGGGACGGCTGGCCCGGGGAGCCCCGAGGGCGGTGCGGTCCGGGTGACGGGGAGCCTGGGGTGCAGGTGCAGCGTGCGACGCGCGCTCTGGGTGCCCCGGGAGCCAGGGGCGTGGGACGCCGAGCGTGTGCGGACGCCGCCGCCTGTCAGGCAGGCGCTTTCCCTTCCCTCGCCCGCGCGCCGCCTCGCCCTCCCCCGCCCGCTTGTGTGCCCACGGGCTCCGGACAGATCGCGCGGGCCTGGCTCTGGGCGGCCCCCGCGCGCGTCGCCTCCTCCGCTGGGGGCGAGGACGCGGCGCCCGGGACGCCTCTCCGCACGGTAGCGTTCCCTGAGCGCGTCCCACCCAAGGTCGCCCAGCCTCACGTGCGTTTATTTTTCGTAGGTCGTGTGTGCCCGGGCTCCGGGCGGCGGCGGGGCGGGCTCCCGGCCGGGGCAGGTGCGCGGAAGGGCGAGGAGGCCCCCAAGCCCGCGGGGATCCCTCCCGCCCCTGCGGGGTTGGGTCGAATTGGTCCCTTCCGGAGCCTCACCCAACTTCTGGGCCCTCGGGCTCGCCCCGGGTGGCGCCCCACCGTGGCCGGGCGGCGGAGGCCCCGAGCAGGTAGCCCAGCGCCTGGAGTTCGGCGCGGAGAACCAGGTGGAGGGCTCGGCTCGGAACGGGGAGGACGGGCTGCGAGACCGGTCGCGATCCGGTCCCATCGTGTTCGGGCGGAGGGGCCGTCTGACCCGAGTTCGGGTGCCGAGGTCCCAGGGTTGGGCGTTGCCAGCGGGTTAGCATTCGTAGCCCCGACGCCTGTCGGCAGTGGCCGCCCAGCCTGGCGTGTCCGCTGACCTCCGCCAGGGGGCGCCGAGGGCCTTCTGAGGGACCACGCTGTTTCGGTTACGAGCCGCGGAGTCCTCGGGGAGGCCGGGGGCGGGGCGCCTCCAGGGCAGGCTTTCAGTGTTCAGCTTTTTAGCGCCCTAGGCTAAGGTTCTTCCATTTCCCCTCTCTGGGAAGGGTCGGCGAGGAAAGGTGCTGATGGTGGTGGGCGGTGCAGAAGCGACTCCGGACGGCAGGGAAGCCTCGGGTGTTCCGGGATCTTCCTCTCCCCGGAGATGTCCAGGGTGGCGGGCGCCTTCCAGCCCCTCTGCCGCGGTTGACGCAAACCCGGTGGATTTCGCCCCAGGTGCGAGGTGGAGGTCTCTTAAGCCGGTAGGGTGTACGCGCCGGTCACTTAGTGAGGTTAAACTGTCTTTCCCCTACTGAAGCGCAGGCTTTTTGGTGTTTAGATTTATCTCCTATAGTGAAATCTAGGCTGCTGGACCATACCTGTTAGTTACTGGTCGAGGAACACCGGTTCACAAAAAGCAATTAATTCTGACAACCAATAACCTTACATGCTCTTGTAACTGCTAAGTCCTTCCCAAATTAGTGCCTTCTTAAAAAAAAATCTTTATTTAGAAAGCAAAGCTTGGATTCTTAGCACCACCCATCCACTTTGCTTTTAAAGGTACAGAGCATCTTTGAAGTGAAGAGGGCAGCCTGTTTGATCATTTATCTGATTTCTCTGGTCTTGGCACTCAGGTGGTTCACCTGATTATTTAAGACTTTTTCTGATCACTGGAAACCAGTGAAGTTCTGTTTTGGGAGCTTTTTTTGACTTGTGTTGAACCTTTCCTTTTTCACCTCTAACACATTTTGTAGGTTCTGGGTAGTAATTCTTGGGTGTATTCTCTATGAAACATGGCTCTAGGTTAGAGGAAGTTCTCTGGATCCTACAGGTATGCAGATCATTAAAGCTCAAGTCCATTACTGGATTAAATAGGCTCCATTGTCATGCGTGTTTTAAGTGATGGCCCAGAACTTTTAGGAACTTATCCTACCCCAAGAGTGAGACTGGTCTTAGAGATTTGTGTCTAGGTGGGGTCCTTTGTAGGAGTCTCTCTCCCACCTTCCAGCTGTTTCTAGGAAATGCATTCTCACCTGGCCACTGCAGGGTGACAGTGGAGCTAGGTGTTTGTTGTACGCAGCCTGCTCAGGTGCTGAAGTCGATGTGTCTCCAGTTGCTGAGCATTAATATTTTAAAGCAGGTTGTCTTGCTACCTGGTAACCCAAATTAATCTTGGGCTTTGGATGTATAGCCATAGTTTTTGGGAAAGGCTAGTTTTAGCCATAGTGTTCCTTCCTCATCCTGAAGACAAATTGAGATCATAGTTGTGAGACTGTACTGTGCCTGGTTCATGATAGGTGCTTAAGCATTGCTCCCCCCAACCCCCCACCCCAAAGAAGCCCTGAGTCTTTCTCTGGAATCACTTGAGTGATTTAAATTTAATTAAAAGCATGCCTTCTGACCTAGAAACTTGGTTGGAAGGAAAAGGGAAACAAATTGGTTTCCCCAGCTTTGCCAGCTAGCCTCCTGGCTCTGGCTTGCAACAACATGACTTGCTTGAGTGGGCATTTCAGGGCTTTGAAGAGCAGGCAACTCATAGCCCAAGAACCTGGAGAGCTGTCTTGTGTTCCCTTAGGGTTCTCATTCCTAATCTTGTCTGTGATTCTAGAATGATCAAGCTTCCCTGTAACTTGGTCTGTTTTCCTATTGTGGGGAAGTCATTTGTTTTGGATATGAGTTAATACTTTCAACTTGTCATTCTGAGTTTTCCTCAACTATGGAAAGGTGGTGAGTCCTAGGGGCCTCTTGTCCCACTGAAATCATCTCATACTGATTGAGAGTAGCTTATCTCTGTAGTGGGGTATAGTTTAGTTATAAACCTTGCTTCCTAGGGCAGGTTCTGTTTCTTCCACATTTCCTTCCTGGTATTTCATTGTTATGATCATTTCACATCAAGTACCCATTGTATGTGACATCCCACTGAGGGAACCTGCTGACACTGGCACCTAATTTTAAACTTGGGTGATGGAAAACGTGATCAATGAGTATGTTTGGAGTAGGGCAGGGTCTGGTGGCAGAAGCAGCAGGTGAGGACATGGGAACTAAAATTTGGAGGCTGCTTCTTCATTGACAGTTACTGTGCTAGGTGAGCTACAAGCAAACAGCTCCGTAACCCTTTAGTTCTCACACCTCTGAGTACAGTGCAAGTGAGGTTGGAGGCCATTCCCAGTTATTTCAGTGGCTGTCACAAAAATATAAATTGAGGGGTAGAGGAACTAACAAGGGTGGGTTTGGACTTGAACTAGGTCCTCTGGAGGGCTTTTGTGAGAAGAACCAAGGAAAATTCTTAAATCCGTGGGCTTCCCTCCTAATCTTTCTGCTGCTTTCTAAGCAGATTGTTGCAGTGAGTGTTATTCAGCATTCTGAGGACTGGCTTTTCAACAATAAGTAGCTTTTAAGGTGTCCTTTTTCTTAACTTTTTCTCCTGCTAAATGGTGCAGCCCTGCCTTCATTCTGTGTAGGTCCTTGCCACCTGGACATATCTGGTTTGATAGTTTGCAGCAGTTGGTAGTAAACATTCTGTTCCCTGTTCCAGAATGCTGGCTGGCTGTGTTTACTTAGCTGTGCGTCACTGAGGCCCACTTGCCCTTGGGAACAAAGCAGGGCCCCGAGGTGAGTTCTGGAAGTAAATGTATGTAGAGCTCAGAGCTGACCAGGCTTGCTTCACTGCTGGGCTTAGCTGGCAAGAGCCCTGGATTGGGTGCAGCTCTCAGAACTGAAACCCAGCTGTGGTTCTAGGCAGGCCTGTTCTCAGCATTCAGGGGTCTTCAACCAGTAAAAGAGGGTTGGTCAACATCAAAGACATTCAGTTTGTGCTCCTGGAGCCCTGGTGTTTGGGCTGAGAAGCATAGCTGAGTGAGTGGTACAAATCAAAGACTTAGGCCGGGCGCAGTGGCTCATACCTGTCCTTCAAAACTCATCCTTTTATATAAAATTTATTTCACAGTATTTAGGGGTTACTAATGTTTTTGTTATATGGATACACTGTATACTGCTGAAGTCAGGGTTTTCAGTGTGCCAGGACAGCATTCACTGTACCCAATGGGTTAGTTTTTATCCTTATCCCCTTCCCAACTTTCCCCCTTCTTAGTTTCCAGTGTCTTTTACATCTCTTTGTGCCTGTGTATGCCCATCTTTTAGCTCCCACTTATTAGTGTGTTGTTTGTTTTTCCATTTCTGAGATACTTAGGATGATGGTCTCCATCCACATTGCTGCAAAAGATATTATTTCATTGCCTTTTATGGTTGAGTAAATACTCCATGGTGTGTGTGTGTGTGTATGTGTGTGTGTATATATATATATACATACACCACGTGTACTTTATCCACCTATGAATCGATGGGCACTTAGGTTGATTCCGTATCTTTGCAAGTGTAAATTGTGCTGTGATAAACATTCGAGTGTAGGTATCTTTTTGATAGAATGATTTCTTTTGGGTAAATACCTAGTAATATCTGGGATTGCTGGATCAAATGGTCTACTTTTAGCTCTTAGAAGAATCTTCTTACTGTTTTCCATAGGGGTTGTACTAGTTTGCAGTCCCACCAAGTGTATAAATGTTCCTTTTTCTCTGTATCCATGCCAGCATCTGTTGTTTGTGGACTTAATAGCCATTCTGTCAGGGGTAAGGTGGTATCTTGTGATTTTAATTTGTATTTCCCTGATGATTAGTGATGTTGAACTTTTTTAAATGTTTGTTGGCTATTTGTCTATCTTCTTTTGAAAAACTTGTTCCTATCTTTTGCCCACTTTTTGATGGGTTTTGTTTTCTTTTTCTTTTTCTGATTTGTTTTTCTTTGGTAGATTCTGGATATTAGTCTTTTGTCGGATGTATACTTTGCAAATATTTTCTCCCATTCTGTAGGTTGCCTGTGAACTCTGTTGATTATTTTTTTTGCTGTGCAGAAGCTTTTTTTTTTTTTTTTTTTTGTCACAGCAACCTCAGACTCCTGGGCTCAAGCGATCCTCCTGCCTCAGCCTCCCGAGTAGCTGCGACCACAGGCATGCGCCACCATGCCCAGCTAATTTTTTTTTTCTATATATATTAGTCGGCCAATTAATTTCTTTCTATTTATAGTAGAGACGGGGTCTTGCTCTTGCTCAGGCTGGTCTTGAACTCCTGACCTTGAGCAATCCGCTCGCCTCAGCCTGCCCAAGTGCTAGGATTACAGGCGTGAGCCACCGCGCCCGGCCCAGAAGCTTTTTAATTTAATAAAGTCCTATTTGTTTATTTTTGTTGTTACTGTCTTTGCTTTTGAGGTCTTAGTCATAAATTCTTTGCCTAGACCTATGTCTAGAAGACAAAACCTTTCATTTTTTAAGACTCAGCTAAGATATCACCTTGTAAAGGCTTGCCTATCAAAGCCAATTACTTCTGTGGCCTTGCAGCACTTTGTGCCTATAGTTAGGGTGGCATTTGTCACATTGTATTTTAGTGACTAGATTGTAAGCCTCTTGAAGACAAGGTTTGTGTCTTACCTTTCTGTTCCTGGTTCCCAGTGTGTTGCTTGACAAAGAGTGGGGGGCTAAGTAAATGTTGCTGAATTGAATGGCATTAACATCTAAAAATTAGGAAGGTAGTAATGGAGTCATTAGGCAGAGAGAAAAATTCGTAATTTTTCCTCTTAAATGCATATTCTTTTCCTTTCAGTATTTCTCTTACTTTCCCTTTTTTCTCTCCTTAGTTTGCAACAGACTCATTTATATTTTCAGGCAGCTGATCCTTCATTTTCCATGAGGATCATCAACATGTAATAGCTGTGTCCAGGGTCACAAGCTAGTAAGTGGTGGAAGTGGGGTTCACATCCAGATTTGCCTGCCCTAAATACTCAAGCAGATAGCTGCTGGAGTACTCCTGACCATGTCTGTGGTCTTGGAGAAGTTGCAAGTTTTCTAAATCTCAGTTTCTATGTGTAAATAAGGGATAATAATAATACCTACTTCATAGGGTCCACGGAAGAAATGAATGAGAGTGTCAATGTAAACACTTAGAGCTTGGCCCAGGGTAACTACCCAGTAAACAGAGCTGCACACTCAATTCTTACTATTACTGCTTTATGTTGTGTAGGAGACACACAGATTATCTTCCTTGGTTTTAGACTGTTAAGAGTCATAGAGGTCCACCGGGCACGGTGGCTCACACATATAATCCTAGCACTCTGGGAGGCCGAGGTGGGTGGATTGCTTGGTCGAGTTCAAAACCAGCCTGAGCAAGAGCGAGACCTCGTGTCTACTATAAATAGAAAGAAATTAATTGGCCAACTAATATATACAGAAAAAATTAGCCGGGCATGGTGGCGCATGCCTATAGTCCCAGCTACTGGGGAGGCTGAGGCAGGAGGATCGCTTGAGCCCAGGAGTTTGAGGTTGCTGTGATCTAGGCTGATGCCACGGCACTCACTCTAGCCTGGGCAACAAAGTGAGACTCTGTCTCAAAAAAAAAAAAAAAAAAAAAAGTCATGGAGGTTAAGAGTATTGGCTCATCTGCAGAAACTGTCTGCCAGGCCCCACACTTACACACTGTTAGAACATTGTATTTGGAAGGGGTTTGGAGGTCAGGTAGGCTGACGAGTGCTCATCCAAAGCAGCAGTCCTCTCTGCCGTTTTCCGCGAGAGGTGATTAGGCACAGCATTTGCGGTGACAGAGCTGAGCACTTCAGAAGGAGCATGTAATTGTTTAGAAATCATATATATGTACTTTGCTTTTGTTTAAAATTCTGTCCTCCCTATAATGTAAAAATCATCTTTTCACACTGTAATCCTTAGTCCTCTAAAATCCGTGAACAGACTTACCTCTGTACTAATGATGCAGGGATCGCTTTTAACTCAGATGCTTTCCTCAGTAGTCTTTCTTCTCTCTTCCCCTTTCTTTTATTTTTTATTTTTATTTATTTTTATTTTTTCTTTATACCAGAAACGTCTGTTGTATCCCCTTTCTTTTATTTATTTTTTATTTTTTATTTTTTTTGAGACAGAGTCTCGCTTTGTTGCCCAGGCTAGAGTGAGTGCCGTGGCGTCAGCCTAGCTCACAGCAACCTCAAACTCCTGGCTCAAGCAATCCTCCTGCCTCAGCCTCCCAAGTAGCTGGGACTACAGGCATTCGCCACCATGCCCGGCTAATTTTTTTTTTTGTATATATTAGTTGGCCAATTAATTTCTTTCTATTTATAGTAGAGACGGGGTCTCGCTCTTGCTCAGGCTGGTTTCGAACTCCTGACCTTGAGCAATCTGCCCGCCTCGGCCTCCCAGAGAGCTAGGATTACAGGCGTGAGCCACCGCGCCCGGCCTCCCCTTTCTTTTAAATCAGAGAATCCATGAAGATTCTGGTAGGGTCAGATAAATTTTTTATGTGATTGTGTGCTTTTTTCTGGAGCAAGATTCAATGACCTAAAAAAGTTTTAAGACTCACTGCCTTGGACATGCTCATGATTACATTTTGCTCTGAGATGAAGGATATGCATCTCAAGGGGACAAAACGGTTAAGAACCACTGACTTTTATTTTTCTCACAATGGTAAGAAAGTTCTTGAAGACAAAGGTATTAGGAGTTGCATGGAAAAGGGAAAATCTGAGAGTTAAAGCAGAGATAGAGACATAGAGCTCACCTGTCTCCACCAAGCCACTACCTGACATCTTTGCTAAATAAAGTCTTCCATCTAGTCTGCTTAGGGAATGATTTCTGATATAATAAGGGTTGCTAAGCAGCAAGTAGGATTCAGTAAAGCAGTCTTTTTTTTGAAATCATCGATGTTTCAAAATGAGGAATAACTATTTTACCCTGCAGTGGACAATCACTTTACCTAAACATAGATAGTATTGTGCCTCTTATACATTCAAATACATACATATGCATGCACACAAATACTGTGCTTAACATAGTTCCATACCCCCTTCAAGATCAACCTCATTCCTGGTTTTTTTTTCCTGCTGTACCAAGTCACATGCTATGCTATTGAGAATCTGATGAGTGATATTCTGTCCTTAAAATAGTCATCCTCCCTTCTTAAGACCACAAATTGTTATCGCATAGGAAGGGCAGGGTAACTGAGTTGTAGACAGAAAAGCTTGCAAGTGTTCCTTTCCTTTCCTGAGGTATCTCTAGATCATTGTCAGCCCAACTAAATTCCCTGTGCAAGTTTTGATAAAACTCATGCACACATTTTATTTTTGTACGTAGCTATCTTGTCATCAGTCAGCTTAATCATAATAATGCCCATGAAATGTGTAATTTTTCCACGATTTTGCATAATATCTAAAAGAGAAAGTAAAATGAAGTACTATGGCTATAAATATATTTTAAAATTTAGTAGAGAGCACAGTACTATAGAGGTAGGTGCTAAAATTGAACTAAAGTATAAACTACGTTTTTAATTTTTTTATATTTTTAAAAACTGAATAAAGTAATTGAAGGCATCCTAATTATGAAAGTTCCATGAGAAGTAATTGTTTTGCATTTAAATTGTTTTGCATATGTTGTCATTTTAGCTTGCTGTAGGAATGGCAAATGTATGGCTGCAGAAAGTATAGCTGTGAAAATCTGAGAAGTTCAGTATAATATAATAAATATAATAAAATATAATATATAAAATAATAAATATAATAAAAATGAGAATGTTAGCACAGCATCCTGAGAATATCTCTGTGTCAGATGTGTACTATCTGAATTCATGTAGCAAGTAGTTTTATTTTGGACTCATGAAAGCATTAATTTCCAACGTTTTCTAAATTTCCCTTAAAAGTAAATCAAGAGAAAACTTCAACAGAAAATATCACTAATTCCTTGGAGTGGACGTGGGAAGTGATGTATTCTGTTCCAGGATATGCTTTTTAATTTCCAGGAAATTACTTGGAAATGAAGGACTTTAAAGTACAAAAACGTAAAACCCTTTGCTATAATATGATCTGTGAGGTAATTATGTCTTGCCATGTAAAGACATGATGATATAGCATTCTAAAAGAAGAGTTATGGAAATTTTTTCCTTTCACAGTTGGGTCTCTTATTAGATAATTTGCATTAGTTGAATCTTTGAAAAATAGTCTAGAAAAAATACTGATACAGTTACCCTAATTATACAATATTCTCATTTTCTCATCACTCATATTATGTAAATCCTTTTCTTTCAGTTGGATATGTCAAGTGGCCAGATAACTGCCAATCTTGCAAGCAGTTATTAATGATGTCTGTAGGCACAGACCACTGAGTTTGGGTAAGTGGTTTGCTGGGGTTAAACTTACCTATAGCCCTGTGGTACTTTAAAAAATGTGAAATATTAAGAAAACAATCAAGTTGACATACAAGTACAATAGCAACAGTATTTCCGGGGATTAAATAAATAAAATTTAATTCCTCAAAGGATTTCTACTTCCCTTATTCATAAGTGTAGTTGTCTAGAGAGGAGACCTCTTGAACGTTAAATAAGGAATACATCCTGAAACCTTTGTAAATTCCCACATTTTTTCTACTATTAACTGTAATAAAGTTTGAAAGAAAACTGCAACTGATTGCTTTAAACATACAATGTTGTTAAATAGAAACTAAAATCATTTATGAAATGACCTTTTGAAGCCAGACTTTCACTTTGTCATTGCCACTAGCAGTTGTCTTTCTTAATCTTATTTTAGAAAAGAAAAAAGGTCATTTTATTTATTATTATTATTTTTTTATTTTTTATTTATTTATTTTTTTGAGACAGAGTCTCGCTTTGTTGCCCAGGCTGGAGTGAGTGCTGTGGCATCAGCCTAGCTCACAGCAACCTCAGACTCCTGGGCTCAGGCAATCTTCCTGCCTCAGCCTCCCGAGTAGCTGGGACTACAGGCAGGCACCACCATGCCCGGCTAATTTTTTATATATATATTAGTTGGCCAATTAATTTCTTTCTATTTTTTTATAGTTAGAGACAGGGTCTCGCTCAGGCTGGTTTTGAACTCCTGACCTTGAGCAATTCTCCCACCTCGGCCTCCCAGAGTGCTAGGATTACAGGCGTGAGCCACAGCGCCCGGCCTCATTTTATTTTTTATTTCAGGAAATTATGGGGCTACAAACATCTTGGTTACATATTATGACTGTCACAGCACACTCATGATTCGAGATGTGCCCTACAATGCTCAGCACATCCATTAGTTATGAGTTTATCCACCCCTAACCCTCTGCTCACAAAGAGTATCACTGCTGTGTGAGCACCTTAGTGTTGATCAGTCAGTGCCAGTTTGATGGTGAGTACATGCGGTGACTATTCTTCCATTCTTGTGATACCTCACTCCGGAGGATGGGCTCAAGCTCTATCCAGGAAAATATAAGACCTGCTAGATCACCATTGTTTTTTATTTATTTATTTTTATTATTATTTTTTCCTTTCAACATATTATGGGGGTACAAATGTTAAGGTTACTTATATTGCCCATGCCCCCCCCTCTGCCCTCGAGTCAGAGTTTCAAGTGTGAAATTGTCTTTTATTATTGAGTAGTATTCCATGGTATACATATGCCATATTTTATTAATCCACTCATGGATTAATGGGCACTTGGGTTGTTTCTACATCCTTGCTATAGCGAATTGTGCTGCATAAACATTCGAGTGCAAATGTCTTTATTATAGAGTGACTTTTGTTCCTTTGGGTAAATGTGTAATAGTGCTATTGATGGATCAAATGGTAGTTATACTTGTAGCTCTTTGGAGGTATCTCCAAATTCTTTTCCAGAGAGGTTGCACTAATTTGCAGTCCCACCAGCAGTGTAAGAGTGTTCCTATCTCTCCACATCCTCCACAGCGTTTGTTGCTTTGGGGTTTTTTGATAAAGGCCAATCTCACTAGAGTTAGGTGATGTCTCATTGTGGTTTGTATTTGCATTTCCCTAATGATTAGATATGTTGAGCATTTTTCATATGTTTGCTGGCCATTAGTCTGTCTTCTTTTGAAAAGTTTCTGTTCATGTCCTTTGCCCATTTTTTGATGGGGCTGTTTATTTTTTTCTTGTTGATTTTTTTCAGTTCTAGATAGATTCTTGTTATCAGCCCTTTATCAGATGTGTAGAGGGCAAATATTTTCTCCCATTCTGTAGGTTGTCTGTTTGCTCTAATGATAGTTTCCTTGGCTGTACAAAAGCTTTGTAATCTACCTTGCTCATGGATTGGTAGAATAAACATTGTTAAAATGTCCATACTACGTAAAGTGATCTATAGAATTAATGCAGTCTCTATCAAAGTACCATCATTTTTCTTTACAGATACAGAAAAAATAATTCTACACTTTGTATGGAACCAGAGAAGACCTCGTATAGCCAAAGCAACTGTAAGCAAAAAGAACAAACTGAGAGGTATCAGTCCACCAGACTTCAAGCTGTACTACAAGGCTATATAGTATCTAAAACAGCATGGTATTGGCACAAGAATAGAGACATAGACCTTTGGAACAGGACTGAGAATCCAGAGGTGAAACCATCCACATAGTCTCATCTAATCTTTGACAAAGCAGACAAAAATATACACTGGGGAAAGGAATTCCTCTTCAATAAATGGTGCTGCGAAAACTGAATAGCAACATGCAGAAGATTGAAACTGGATCCTCACCTCACCTCTTATAAAAAAGTCAATGTACGATGGATAACAGACTTAAACCTAAGGCATGAAACCTTAAGAATCCTAGAAGAAAATGTAGCTTAGGCAAAGTATTTATGAAAAAGACTCCCAAAGCAATCATAGCAGCTACAAAAATAAATAAATGGGACCTGAAAGGTCATTTTTATTATGTCATGAGAGTCACTTATAAATGGGGTGATGCGTGGTAAATCACAAAACTTGATTGAGATGTGGAAACAGTGGTAGTCTGGAGCATGGGCCGGTCTAGTGCTCTATCATTGCATTATGTGCCATTCAGATTATTCCTTAGACAATTTCATTCGTGGATGGTTGAAGCCAAGCAAGGGTCAATTATATTCAATTGATTTACAGGCTTACTATGATAGGAATTTGTCAGGTTTAGTTTTATAACCAAGTTTATAATTAAAACACAATTGTAAGCTATTTTCACCTTCTTTGGGAGTTAAACACACTGATGAATAAATACCTCATCTGTTAATTCATTTGTCCTAAATATGACCATGATACTTAGTGATTTTATGTGTATGAATTCTTGTATTCCATGGAAAACTTCGATTTTGGTATAGGATCTTCTGAGACTGTAGCAAGGTTAGAATGATGGATAGTAAATCCTCTCAACAATGTTGTGATTCTCTTTTTTCCATTTTAAATGAAGCCCCTTAATGTTGTTCTCATGAAAAGATTTTTTTTTTTTTTTTGAGACAGAGTCTCGCTTTGTTGCCCAGGCTAGAGTGAGTGCCGTGGCGTCAGCCTAGCTCACAGCAACCTCAAACTCCGGGGCTCAGCAATCCTACTGCCTCAGCCTCCTGAGTAGCTGGGACTACAGGCATGCGCCACCATGCCCGGCTAATTTTTATATATATATCAGTTGGCCAATTAATTTCTTTCTATTTATAGTAGAGACGGGGTCTCGCTCTTGCTCAGGCTGGTTTTGAACTCCTGACCTTGAGCAATCCGCCCGCCTCGGCCTCCCAAGAGCTAGGATTACAGGCGTGAGCCACAGCGCCCGGCCGAAAAGATTTTTAATTTTTGCCAACTGGTAACACAAAGGGAACATCTGTACTGTTTTTTTTTTTTTTTTTTTTTTTTTTTTTGAGACAGAGTCTCGCTTTCTTGCCTAGGCTAGAGTGAGTGCCGTGGCGTCAGCCTAGCTCACAGCAACCTCAAACTCCTGGGCTCAAGTGATTCTCCTGCCTCAGCCTCCCAAGTAGCTGGGACTACAGGCACAAGCCACCATGCCCAGCTGATTTATATATATATATATATATTAGTTGGCCAATTAATTTCTTTCTATTTTTATGGTAGAGACGGGGTCTCGCTCAGGTTGGTTTTGAACTCCTGACCTTGAGCAATCTGCCCGCTTCGGCCTCCCAGAGTGCTAGGATTACAGGCGTGAGCCACCGCGCCCGGCCCCATCTGTACTGTTTTAAACAAATATTTAGAATATTACCATCAAATGTAAGTATCACCACCTGCTCCCTTCACTGTTGACTTTGCAATAAAATAAACTTTGGGTGATCGTTTTCTGGAAGAGAGAAGTGATTTTTTTTTTTTTTTTTTTGAGACAGGGTCTCACTTTGTTACCCAGGCTAGAGTGAGTGCCTTGGCGTCAGCCTAGCTCACAACAACCTCAAACTCCTGGGCTAAAGCAATCCTACTGCCTCAGCCTCCCAAGTAGCTGGGACTACAGGCATGTGCCATCATGCCCAGCTAGTTTTTTCTGTATATATTAGTTGGGCAACTAATTTCTTTCTATTTTGAGTAGAGATGGGGTCTCGCTCTTGCTCAGGCTGGTTTCGAACTCCTGACCTCGAGCAATCCGCCCGCCTTGGCCTCCCAAAGAGCTAGGATTACAGGCGTGAGCCACCGTGCCCAGCCAGAAGTGATTATCAAGTATGTGTAGTTTCAAGGATAAATCTCTACTATTCTAGAGTATAGCTAGTTTGTCTTCTACTCTAGAAATGAAACTATCTTCTCTTTCTTATAATTAAAAATATTAGTTCAGTAATGTAGTACTTTTCAAGCAAAAACATGATATGAGTCCTATATGGTTTTCTGTTATATATATTTAGAGCAGGTCCTCAAATAATATCATTTCATTATAACATTGATGTGAAAAAATTGATTCCTGGCCTGGAACACTGTCTGTGTGGAGTTTGTATGTTCTCCTCATGTCTGTGTAGGTTTTTCTCTGGGCACTTCAGTTTCCTCCCACATCCCAGAAAGGGCACTTTGGGTTCACTGGCACGTCTACATTGTCCCTGTATGAGTGAGTGTGGAGGTGAGTGATGCCCTGTGGTGGTACGGTGTCCTGCCTAGGGTTGGTTTCCACCTTGCACCCTGCAAAGAGAGGCTCTGGCCACCCAGATGCTGAACTGAAATAAGTGGATTGAAATAATGAATGAATGCAAATTATTGTAAAATAAAAACTGCAAAGTATATGACAATCATACAAATGCAGGACAGTAAATGGTGCTGTACAAAGGTACTCAATGGGTCTACCATATTTGTTAGTTTTTGGACTTCGTGGTGGTGGTCCTTACAATTTTCGCTTTGCATTTATTCCATGATTTAACCCACCACCACTATGACTCCTGTCACTCACTGATTCACCCAAAGTTGGGTAAATAATTATTTTACTTGTTTTTATTAATCTTTCTTAAATGTATTTATAGGTCACATTTATTTCAATGTTTAATAGTAGAAGTGTTTTGGATCTTTATTTAGAACTTTGATGATATTTTTGTGACCAGAAATATGCTGTAGAAACTTAACTCTTTTTTCTATCATTTAGCCTGTGGTAAAATTGGTTTCATTATAAGTCATTTTGCTTAAAGTCACAGTTTCCAAGAACCTGTCAGTATTGAGGACCTACTATATTTGCTCATTAGGTATCTCTGGAATGAGATCAAAATTGCTTCTTGTTTTTGTTTTCAGGTCCCTTTGTGGTACGTGCTTTTCTTCGTAGTTCAACAAGTGAAGGTTTGTTACTAAAGATTGATCCATTGTTGCCTAAAGAAGTAAAAACTGAAGAAAGTAGCAAAGAAGCTGCCTAAATGTGTTGAATTGTGAAATTATTTTTTAGTGGATTAGGAAGCAACAGAGAAAATTATAAAACTGCATAATTTCTACATTTGGTGTCTTATTGTCTTGTTATTTCTTGACCATCATACTTGAAAGTGAATTTCAACACTGAAAAATCTTACACAATTTCACGAATAAGAAAATAAAATTTTCCCTATGTCTGAACCTGCCCTTTAGATCCTGTCGCATTTTCTTCCTTAGAAACCGGAATCTATGTATTGGTAATTATAGCAGCAACTTCTGGGTTAATAACCTTCCCTTGGGAGCCATAACCATCTGAGTGAATAGTTACATCCTCAGTTCCCATAAGGCAGAGAATGGCAGAGTTGTGAGCTACATCATATTTATGACCATTTTCTTTTTAAAAATGTGGAAATGTGCATTCTAAAGAATTCTGCATATCACCATTTATGATGGCATGAATGTAGAAAATTACTAAGCCATTAAAACATCTGTGGGTAATCTCTTTTTCTCTTGGGAATCAATATGTAATGCCTTTTTGTGATGATAATACCTTTTGTTTTTATGATGCTTTGCAATATACAAGGCACTGCGTATATAGTGTTTTCATATACTTGACCTCATTTGATCCTGAATTCCTCTACTTAATAACATAATAGGTGTTTGGTTAGTGTTTGTTGAATGAATACCTCCATGAGGTAGCTAGGACAACTTTATTCATAGATGAAGAATCAGGTAAAAAATAAAGTGTCTTTCATCAAGAGCTAGTTTGCAGACGAGTGTTAATCCTTAAGTGCTTACTATGGGACAAAATGAAGAGAAGGATAATTTTAGCATGCATGTAGTTTCCAACTGTCCTTTCTTGGGAAGGATTTCTTTACTCTGAGAGTATCTTCTTTTTTTAGGGAACATTCAAATGCTTTTTATTTTATGAAAAATAGTGACAGTAAATTTATGGTGGGGTTTTAATAACATCCACTTTGTAAAGGAAATTTTTGACAGTTTCATGTAGGTCTCCCAAGTTGTTTTTGAAATTGTAGTAGTCTGGGAAGTTCAAATGACTATGAATAGCCACTGTACCCCACTAAGTTTTTTTCCATAGGAAAATTAAAATTTGGGGGCTGTTTACCAAAAACAGCAATAACATTACTACAAAATAGTAACCGCAATTACCTTTTCTTGAGTGCTGCAGTGGTTTGAACATATCCCCCGAAAAGCTCACGTTGGAAACTTAATCCCCCGTGCAACAGCGTTGCAAAGTGTGGGTCATGAGGGCTCCACCCTCATGCATGGATTCACGCCCCTTCGAAGGCTTGAAGCTGCAGGGTCTCCTGCTCTCTTCCTCACCCTCTCTTGCCCTTCTTTTGCCTCTGCCATGGGGTGATGCAGCATGAAGGTCATTGCCAGATGCTGGCCCTTGATCTCAGACTTCCCACCCAGTCTTTAGAACCGTAAGAAATAAATCTCTGTTCCTTATAAATTACCCAGTCTCAGGTATTTTGTTATAGCAGCACAAAACAAAGTACCTACTACTATCTTAGCTTTACATGCATCTTCTCATTTTATCCTCACAGCGATTCAGTGAGGACCGTGGTACTTCCATTTTACGGATAAGGAAAGTAAAACTTGTGTGAGGTCTCATAAGTGGCAAATTAAGATTCAAAACTAGATCGATCTAATTTTGAAGCCCTTAATCTGTCTTAACCATTAAGCTATTTTACCTCCTATTCCTATGATCTAAGATAAACTATTTAACTGAACAGTGTTAAAACTTTAAAATATTGAATAATTACACTTCAGTTTACTGGTATCTCTAGTTAAGGTGTTATGGCAGGACTAATGTGAAGAAAGTAGAAATGGAAGAGTTAGAAGGAGCGAGGTAAGGAAAAAGTAAAGTAGGATGGAAAAGATACTTCTTTCCCGTAGTTATCATCTTTTTTTTTTTTGAGACAGAGTCTTCACTCTGTTGCCCAGGCTAGAGTGAGTGCCGTGGCATCAGCCTAGCTCACAGCAACCTCCAACCCCTGGGCTCAAGTGATCCTCCTGCCTCAGGCTCCCGAGTAGCTGGGACTACAGGCATGTGCCACTGTGCCGGCTAATTATCTATATATCTATATATATATATATTAGTTGGTCAATTAATTTCTTTCTATTCTTAGTAGAAACGGGGTCTCGCTCTTACTCAGGCTGGTTTCTTTTTTTTTTTTCTTTCTTTCTTTCTTTTTTTTTTTTTTGAGACAGAGTCTCGCTTTGTTGCCCAGGCTAGAGTGAGTGCCGTGGTGTCAGCCTAGCTCACAGCAACCTCAAACTCCTGGGCTCAAACAATACTCCTGCCTCAGCCTCCCGAGTAGCTGGGACTATAGGCATGCACTACCATGCCCAGCTAATTTTTTCTATATATTAGTTGGCCAATTAATTTCTTTCTATTTATAGTAGAGACAGGGTCTCGCTCTTGCTCAGGTTGGTTTTGAACTCCTGAGCTCAAACGATCCACTCGCCTCTGCCTCCCAGAGAGCTAGGATTGATTACAGGCGTGAGCTACCATGCCGGGCCAGTTATCATCTTTTGAAAGCTTATTTGAAGGTTCTAATTCACAAAATAGAAGCTCTGTTATTTTAAATATTTGTAGATTTTCTTCTGATTAATGGAGTAAGCATTCTCTTATTGAAAATTTTAAAGACACTGATTAAATATTTTAAAAATCACTCATACTCCTGTCCCTCAGGGATAACCAGCATTAATATTTTGGTACTTTGTTGTTTTCAGTTGAGTGAGAGGTACGTGTGTACATGGCATTATAAAGCATTTTTTCATATTATTTTAAATGCCATATGAAAGGCATCATTTTAATGACCGAACAACATCCCATCCTGTTGATCTTCTAACATATGGATCATTCCCCAGTGGTTGTGTATTTAACTTTTCAGGGTTCCCCCCCCCCCATTATTTACAGTGTTTTGGAGACAATCTGGAGGCATGGTTTATTTTCCTATTTCCAGAAGTGGCATTCGTGGGTCAAAAGGTCTGATGTTGCTAAAGGTTTTATTATGTCTTAGGTACCTTATTGATCAGAAGAAGCCAGAATAAGGAAATATGACTGGAAAACTTGGTCTGCGCAGGAACAGTCCAGGATCTTATTAACTGGCCTATGAATAAATTATTCTCTACCCTTCCATTAGAGCATTTTTTCTGTTGGCTAAGTATAGAACTTTGTTGAATGTTTATGATGGCACACTTCTGGAAAAATAGAACTGTACTATATTACTCTTAATGCAAATCTCATTCTCTTTTTAAAATTAGCGTATTTTCTTCTTAGAGAACAGTAAATTAAATTTTATGTGAAAAAAGAGTAAGAACTTAAAAGTTTTATAGTAAATAATAGTGATTCTTAAACTTTAGTTTGCATCTAAATCACCTGAGAGGCTTGCAAAACACAAATTGCTGGCCCCTCCCTAATCATCTACGGTGGACCTTAAAAGGGTCCTGCATTTCTAACAGGTAATGATCATGGTTCAGGGACCACACTTTTAGAACCACTGATATCTACTAATGGTTCTTTTAACCCTGGCTGGATAAAAAAAAACAAAACAAAACAAAACCCAAAAAACCTCTGGCTTTGGTGCCAGCATCAGTTTATTTTAAAATTTCACAGGTGATTCTGATGCATTGGAATTGAGAATAGTATGCAATTACTCAAATTTTAAAGGATATACAATTTGCAGTATAAATCAAGATTTTAAAGACTGAGAGGAAAAAAAGATAATGCACTGAACTTAAGAGTCAGGACTGGTTTCTAACTTTCTGCCCTATCTGTAGTGTAAAGAATTTAAATTATGTGTTCTAACCCTGTGGGCAAACAATTCAGATTCTGGGATCTTCTGTAAAACAAGGACATCATAAGATGATGACAAATGTACTTTCTAGCCAAAATTTTATGATACACCTTTTAGCAGGTGGCATTTCATGCTAGTTAGAAATGATGTAACATAATATTTATTATTAGCATTACCAATATAAACACAAAAATGAAACATACATTTAATGGCATTATTAAGCACTAACTTGTTAGAAACCAGATGTTTGGGGTAGAATGTTGCGATTTACTAAATGGTAAAGATTTGGTTAGGGTTAGGGCTAAAGTTAGGTTTAGGCTTAGGATTGGATTGGGGTTAGGGTTGTTAGGGTTAGAAAGAAAGAATAACAAGAATAAAAATAACAAGCTAAGATTTCTAAATTATTAGCTTAAGTTATCAATTAAAACTCAAGGACTTTCTGTGACACTGCTATAATAATCTGTAAGAGATATTGCAAGGACTGTTGAAGAACTGAAACAGATGTTAGCCAAATACAATGTTTGATCCTCAAGCTTGCCAAATTTTATTAGTTTAATTCATAGCTTTATGTAGTCTCTTATGAGGAAGTTAGGATATTGATTAGGAAAGAGTGCTATCTAAACATTTGGAATGAGCTACAGTGGAGAATTTGGCTGACTCAGACCACGTTAAATTCCCAACCTACAGAACCTACCTTGTTACTAAATATTAATTTGGGCATTTTGCCTATGTATCCTCATTTACTATATATATATTTGCCTTTTTTTTAGTTTCACAGTGCATACCTATAGACTAGTCTAGAAGTCAGGTTGCAGCAATACCTTTGACAAGATGTCTAGATCTCTGTACAAAGGACAAGAATGTTTAAGCCTTGTATACATCCTTTTGTAATTTCACTTCTGTACCTAAGGAGTGCAGAGACCAGCAGGAGAATCAAGTTGCCAGTTTCTCAAAGGGACGTTTCTGAGTCACGACAGCAAGACCAGTGATTGTCTCAAGGATGAAGCTAGGGTTCTCTCACCTTCTTCAGAGGAATCCATCAGACAAAACGAAAGACAGTTTTACAGGGTGAACATGAAGTTGTCCTGATTATGTCTCACACGCACACACACCCCTACCCAAAGTGCTCAGAGGACTTGTAAATTTAATAAGCACAACTTCCAAAAGACACTCACAGGGTTTCACGTTAGACTGCAGAAGCCAGTAAGGCAAAGGCCGGCGGATTCTGCATTCCAACAGCTCGGCCAGACTAGGGTTAATTGAATGGTGCTGCTCTGCCCCCCTGTGGAAATACTGAGAAGCGCATGAGAAGATGTTGCTCAGAACCCAGAATCAGCCAATAAAAATACTGGGAGTTATAGAAACAAGCAAAGTACAAATAAAATCCACAGGCTTCTCTTTTAATAAGAATCCATGCTAAATGTTTATACTCTCTGAGTATAGCATTACTTAATGCCTAAGTATAAGATATAAATGACTTAGAGGGAGACTGACTTGCTGATTATGTCACACACACACCCCTACCCAAAGTGCTCAGAAGACTTGTCAATTTAATAAGCACAACTTCCAAAAGACACTCACAGGGTTTCACGTTAGACTGCAGAAGCCAGTAAGGTAAAGGCCGGCGGATTCGGCATTCCAACAGCTCGGCCAGACTAGGGTTAATTTAATGGTCCTGTTCTGCCCCCCTGTGGAAATACTGAGAAGTGCATGAGAAGATGTTGCTCAGAACCCAGAGTCGGCTAATAAAAATACTGAGTCATAGAAAAAAGGAATTAATTATTATTATTTTTAACTGTGGATCAACCTTTGTGGTGTTAAAAGTCATCACCAAATCCAAGGTCACCTAGGGTTTTAAAAAAAATCTTTAGTTTTGCATTTTAAGTCAGAGGAGTATTCTGAATTAATTTTTTTAGAAGTTGTAAAGTTTATGTCTACACTTATTTCGTTACATATATTTTCCACTTAATTCTTCCGTCCCTCACCCTTTCTCTAAAAGACACAGGGTGGCAAGCCCCATCGCACTTTGAATTTCCAGATCCTGGCACTGAATACTCTCATCTGGGAATCTAGGTGGTTCTACAGCATGGCCACGAGGGGGCGCTCGCCGCCGCCTGTGAGCGCAGAGAGCCGCTGTGCCCGCCAGACAGCAAGGGCAGGAGCGCCAGTCCTGACACTGCTCGCAAAGCCCTGCGGGAGAGGAGGCGGGGCCACCGCGCCGGCCGGCGGGGAACTGGGCGGGGTCGACGGGTCCCTGCATGAGGCGGGGCGCGCTGCCGCACGGCTGTGCATGTGCGAGAACGAATGCGACTGCTGTGCATGCCCGCAGGAAGGGGGGACCGCAGCGTGTGCGGGAGGAGGGGCGCCGCTGCGTCCCCGCGTGACAAAGGGCGCGGCGATTGCTACCCTGTGAGAGAAGGCGTGGCACTGCTGCGCAAACGCCAAAATGGCGGTTGCCAAGCCGAATGAGCAAAAATTACCACCACTACCAACGCGCAGGCGCAAAATGGCTACCACCACCTCTGCTCATGTGTGAAAATGGCCGCCGCCAACGCCACGGATGCCCAAATTGGTTGCCCCAGCCACTGCCAGGCATGCTGGAAAATGGCTGCCGCCGCCATTGCCAGGCATGCGTGAAAATGTCTGCCGCCACCTGCACTAGTGCACGAAAACTACCTCCTGCTGCCACTGCGCATGCGCAAAATGGCTACCGCCACCGTAGCGCATGTGCAGAATAGCCACAGCCACCAGTGCGCATGAGCAAAATGGCCACCACCACAGTGCATGAACGAAATGGCCGCCTCCATTATCAGGCATATGCAAAATGGCTGCAGCCACTCATAAGCATGCGCAAAATGGCTGATGATGCAACTGGGCATGCGCAAAATAACTGCCGCCCCGACTGGGCATGCGCAAAATGGCCACCACCACAGATGGGCATGCGCAAAATGGTTATCACAGAACTGGGCATGCGCAAAATGGTCGCCACCACAAATGGGCATACGAAAAAATGGCTACGACTACAACTGCGCATGCGCAAAATGGCAGGAGCAAAACTGGGCATGCGCAAAATGGTCGCCACCACAAATGGCCATGCGCAAAATGGCTACCACAACAACTGGGCATGCGCAAAATGGCAGGAGCAAAACTGCGCATGCCCAAGATGGCCGCCACCACAAATGGGCATGCGCAAAATGGCCATTGCAGAAAATGGGCATGCGCAAACTGGCCGCTGCAAAACTGGGCATGCGCAAAATGGCCATTGCAGAAAATGGACATGCGCAAACTGGCCGCTGCAAAAACTGGGCATGCGCAAAATGGCCATTGCAGAAAATGGACATGCGCAAACTGGCCGCTGCAAAAACTGGGCATGCGCAAAATGGCAACCACCGCAACTGGACATGCGCAAAATGGCCGCAACCACAAATGGGCAGGGGCACATGGCCGCTACCACAACTGGACATGTGCAAAATGGCTGCCACCACAAATGGGCATGTGCAAAATGGCCGCTGCAAAAACTGGGCATGGGCAAAATAGCCCCCGCCTCTGTGCGCATGAGCAAAAAGGTAACTGCCACCAGCTTACATGGGAAAAATGGCCATGACAAAAGCAAACGTGCATAATAGCCGCCAAGACCAGAGCGCATGCATGAGAATGGTTGCCGCTTTTGTAGCGCATGCCCAAAATGGCTTCTGCCACAACCAAGCCAGTGCAAAAATGGCTGCTGCCACTACAGCCAATGCGTGAGAATGATTGCCACAGTTAGGGTTAGGGTTAGGGTTACGGTAAAGGTTAGGGTTTAGAGTTAGGGTTAGGGTTAGAGGGTTAGGGGTTAGGGGTTTGGATTAGGGTAAGGATTCGGGCTAGGGCTAGGGCTATGGTTAGGGTTAGGGCTAAGGGTGAAAGGTTAGGGTTAGGTTTCAGGGTTAGGGTTAAGGTGGGGTCGGGGTTAGGGTTAGGGATAGGGTCGGGGTCGGGGTCGGGGTCGGGGTCGGGGTCAGGGTCAGGGGTAGGGGTAGGGGTTAGGGGTAGGGTTAGGGGTAGGGTCAGGGTTAGGGTCAGGGTCAGGGTCAGGGTAGGGGTTGGGGTCGGGGTCGGGGTCAGGGTCAGGGTCAGGGTCAGGGTCAGGGTCAGGGTTAGGGTTGCTGGGTTAGGGTCAGGGTCAGGGTCAGGGTCAGGGTCAGGGTCAGGGTTAGAGGGTCAGGGTCAGGGTCAGGGTCAGGGGTTAGGGGTTAGGGTTGGGGTTAGGGTTAGGGTTAGGGTTAGGGGTTAGGGGTTAGGGTTAGGGTTAGGGTTAGGGTTAGGGTTAGGGTTAGGGTGAGGGTGAGGATCCGCACTACGCCCTGCCTGCCCGTCTGCCGTGGGTGAGTGGACGCAGCCAGATCTGCACTGCGCCCTGTCTGCCCGTCTGCCGTGGGTCAGTGGACATAGCCAGATCCACACAGCACCCTCTCTGCCCGTCTCCCGTGGGTGAGTGGACACAGCCAGATGCACAATGCGCCTTGCCTGCCCGTCTCCCGTGGGTGAGTGGACACAGCCAGATCCGCACTGCGCCCTGCCTGCCCGTCTCCCGTGGGTGAGTGGACACAGCCAGATCCGCACTGCGCCCTGCCGGCCGGTCTGCCGTGGGTGAGTGGACACAGCCAGATCCGCACTGCGCCCTGCCTGCCCGTCTGTCGTGGGTCAGTGGACATAGCCAGATCCACACAGCACCCTCTCTGCCCGTCTCCCGTGGGTGAGTGGACACAGTCAGATCCACACTGCGCCTTGCCTGCCCGGCTCCCGTGGGTGAGTGGACACAGCCAGATCCACACAGCACCCTCTCTACCCGTCTCCCATGGGTGAGTGGCCAAGCCAGATCCGCACTGCGCCCTGCCTGCCCGTCTGCCGAGAGTGAGTGGACACAGCCAGAACCGCACTGCACCCTGCCTGCCCGTCTGCCGTGAGACAGTGGACATAGCCAGATCCACACAACACCCTCTCTGCCCGTCTCCCGTGGGTGAGTGGACACAGCCAGATCCACACTGCGCCTTGCCTGCCCGTCTCCCGTGGGATAGT